>NC_140308.1:3929368-6364368 GCF_964211825.1 Aythya ferina
TATTTCTAAATAAACATTCCAATAGGTGTTTTGTTCCCTGAAAAAATTTACTTTTCCAGCTTTCATCTTGACTCACCTTGGGGAAAAACAGTTGAAACATCTCTAGCTGCTGCAGAGCAGTACCAGCATCCAAGTCTATTAGCTGCTCATAGTGCTTGAAGGAGTAAGTTTCAAGGGATGTGGGGGGTCTGGTCTGAGTCCAAATCTAAGCACTGAAGATCCAGAATGTGATGGCCTCTCTAGTAACTGTGGTCATGAACAATAAGCTCCGAGTCAGTTATGCATAGCTGTTTAACAGCCAGGTTGGACACTAGACCTTCAAGCCTGATTAATCAGAAAACTGCTAAATTAAATCCACTTAGACACTGAAACAATGTGTGGGGACCAATCTCTTCCACACAGCAGAGAAGCGTGAGAGAGAAAACCCTTCCTGCCAGGTGCAGGGTGCTGAGCAACCATACGGACTCTTTACTGTGCGCAAGGAAATCTTAATCCTTTCCTGGCATCAGACAGGAAAGTTCTGCAGATCTTTACGCTATTTTGAAGTCTGAATGTAAAAATCTCTTAAAACAAATATACGAAACATACTACGCTGGAGAGAGACAAATCTCCCTTCCACCCTCAGGGACTGAATGCAACTTACAACTGCTGAGTGAATAATTAGTGGTAATTAGCACTAGAAATTGATGCCTTTGGAGATAGTCTGCCAAGTTTTTAAGCACTTTAATACTAATGGATTTTTTTTTTTCTCAGGGATAAATCTTTATAGAGGAAGCAAGTGCAAATTGATTTTTAAAGAGCCTGTCCAATGTTGAATTTATCTTACAAAAACATTGGGTTTAAAAACAATTACATTTACCTTCAATGTATTTTAATGGTTTTTTCCAGTGTGTTCATTTCTCTTTAAATATTTTTGCTGTTACTTTATGTCTAGCTCCTTGGAAAATGAGTATATGGAGTACATTTGAATCTTTAGAAGGTGTTAGGATAACATATGACACTATGTCAAGCTATTTAGTTCCTATATCATTTTTCAGTTACAGAAAAGTATTCAGCTTTAGTGATAATGGCAATATAATTATACTTGGAATTGTAAGAGTGAAGCTCTCTTAGCAGGGTAGAGGCAAAGACCTAAGCATTAAAAAAAATGTATGTGCAATTTCGTGTCTCTGTCCAAATAATTGTTGACTGAACTCAGAATCCTTATTTAGGTTTCTTTTCAGATTCTTCCAGCTAAAATCTAGTATTAAGGCAGTAAGAGCTGGAAAACGAACTTGAACTTCTCCCTTCTAACTTGTGTAGCATAAGGGATTTGTGCATTTCCATGGGGAAATAAGGATTAAACATGTAAGCAGGACTTTAGAGTTGGTGTACTGACAGGTTAAGGAGCACACAGAACAGATTCCTATTGCACTGCTGGCTTTGCGCAGGATTAGGGATGCAGTTAGGTGCAGAGTCTGGTTCCAGTACTTTACCTGCTGAATTAGACTGAAATGTCAAAGATAAATACAATACCTTGATTTCCAGAAGTTCTGGGTACCTTGACCTCCGCCAGAAGTGTCTAAGAAAACATATATTCAAGACCTCAAAATTCTGATTGGAGAAAGCTTAGAGATTTTTGCAGGCAGTCGATGTGGAAAAGCCTAAAATAAGAAAGAAAACTGTTTTATTATATTATATGGTAGGCAGGAGTCTGAGCACTAAATCAGGGCAGCAGTTTCTTTGTTGTTATCACCAGCAATACACTGAGAATAAAAAGATGAACTCCTGGAGAAATCAGAGCTGAAAGCAAGGTTTGAAATACATACATGCTAAATATTAAGTACGTTAATTAGAGCAAAAGTATGTAACTTTTATAATGTGGTATATGGATGCCACGTTCAGTGAAGCAGTCTGCTCTGTTTTTTTTTTTGTTTTTTTTTTTAACCATGTTCAAATTATGCAGACAATGTAAAAATCAAATTAATTTCCTGCAGCAAGAAAGAAGGACCAATTTTTATTTCTAGGGAAAATGATTCTTTTTCACTGCCATCTTGAGATGTCAGAATATTTGTTCATGGCAGTAAGAATGTGAGAGTTACAAAATGAACAAAGACACACGACAGCCTCTCTGCTCCTCCCTCCCTTCCAGTTAAAGAATAGACATTTTCATATAGGTTATGATCCAAAAACAGCTCAAAGCAATGAAATACCACCGCTGATCTCCATAGCCTGTGGATGAGGCTTTTGTTTGAAATGACTGCCTACTCCACATGAGAGAGTTCTCTGACCACGTACAGGACCGTATCTTGTGAGGACAGGTTACATTTGCATTTCCTCTGAAGACAAACAGAATTTCTCTTCATTAAGTGCATGAATGAGAGGCAAGCCATAGAGTTTACCTTGTGGACTCTAGCAATGTCAGATTCAAAGTCCAGAGACCATTATCTGCAACCTAGTTTCTAAGCACACAACTGTGACAGCTCATGTATGATGTGTGTATGCTTCAGAGTAGCACGTGGAAAACTTAGGCAAGTAATGCTTCCTTTCCTATTTTATTAATTTTCATTTTTAAAACCTGCATACAGACAGGTATGACTTTTCTTTTGCTGCAAATAAAAGTTAATTAATGTAAAAGATGCTTTACCCAAACAATCCCTACTTCAAATTATTCACAGATCCTACCAATATGAAACCTCTGCATTCATACTGTGTTTGTCTTCACCATTTATTATCTGAAGATATTTCAAATGCAAAGTCATTAAGATGTGTGCTAATACTTCTTTGGGCACAGGTTCTGTGAATTGTTTATGAACAAAACATCAAAGGAGACAAACAGGGGATATTGAATTATATCTGTTTATGCCAGCTAACACTAAAGGCTTTTGTGATCCCAAGTATGTTGTACATTGGTATTAAGAAATTCACCATTCTATCAAAATTTTGAGTTTATAGTCTCCCTACATCTGTCACTCTTTCCTATTTTCTGGTCAAAAAATTGTGCTAAGATCCAGTACTCTCCCCTCCCCCTTTCTCCTTTGCCCTCCCTCCCCTTCCATTGAATAATACCTTTTGCTCTCGGAGTATATTAAGTACAGCATGATTCTCTAGAGATTATTTTCTCCCTTTTTATTGCTTTTGACTCTTTATTACTGCTCATTAGAATGTTATTAACTTGGCTGCAGTTACAACAATATTCAACACCTGTTTCATATAGCAAGCACATTCCCTTTCCCTTCTGTAGCATTGCACACCTGGGCCTTGAATTATTCCCTTTGGCTGAGTTGAAAGAAGGAGCATGAGAGAGCAGGTCCTGGATTTTTTCTGAGGTCAGAAGCTTTTAATTTGTGACCCAACATGAATCCTGTTATTATTGATTTGGTAGCATAATTTTCATCCTGACTATATGTAGGGACTGACGCTGACAATTATTTTGGAAGAGCAGAGATATGAGTGGTATTTCAATGGAAAGAAGATACAAGATTTAGTCAGGTATTAGCTGAACTGGATTATTTGTTGGAAAACTTCATGTTGAGAAAAAGAGACACATACAGATGGGCTGTGGCTTGGCTGCTGTGTGCAGTACAAAAAGGCCAGCAGTCCTCTGGAGCTCCACGTATGTTTTACTTCCAACACTGTTATCAGTGGGTCAGAAACAGAGGGTCACAACTTTATTTATTTATTTATTTATTTATGTATTTATTTTCCCCACTAAGATAAGGCTAAGCAAAAGCCAGGGGTTGTGTCCTTATGAGTGATATTTCTGAATGTGACACAATGAAATGCTAGTGAAGTAGAGGTCTGTAAGGGAAAAGAAAATCATGGAAGAAATGGAGAATATGGAATGAGATTATCCTGTGATAACATGTTCTCAGAAAACCAAGCAGAGCTGCATTTTGGGGGATTGTACTGAAGAGAAATGTTTCCCCACCTCTCTAGTCATGGTTATTGCTTACAGATAAAGACCACAAATGTTTTCTTTTCAGGATTTGTGTTTTTCCCTTTATTTAGTCAAGCTTTTTCAGTTATCAAAACCAGAATGAAGTCACGGAAATATCTCACAAAGAGTGAGGACAAGAGAACAGGGACAGGATAGAAACATGTCCATGCAATTTACTTTTTTTTTCCAAATCCTGAAGTACCACAGCTTCTGCACCAAAGACGCTGATATTTCCACAACATTGATTCAAGGTTAGTTAGCATTTGAAAGGAAATAAGAAGCTATTCAAAAATCTATTAATTTTACCAATGTAGCACATAAGGAGAATGAAGTTGTAACAAAGAACAAGTTTCGCAGCCCCTTAAATCTATATAAATCCATTTAAATCAGCCATTTGCTTAAGCAGGTTACTTAAACTCCAGTACATACAAAAATCATGCTTTTTCAAACACACTTATTATGTACCGTATTTTTTTAAAATATGAATAAAACTATATTTATTCCCAGACCTTCTGCTATTCTTTCAGAAATAAAAATTTGAATCAAATTCAAAAATGCAAATAATGAATTTCTAAATTCACAGTTCAATATTGTTAAAGTAGAAAAAATGATTTTATCTCTATTGTAAAGGGCAGGGTCTTCCCATAAAAGAATATGTGATGTTTCCCTGACAAAGTGAAAAAAATATAATTTGAAGCCATTGTATTTTACCTGGTATGAATTGGAATTCCTTTAAGTAACTATAACCTTTTTTAAATGACTAACTGACATTTCCAATTGAAAAATTATTTTGAATGGAAAAATAAGATGTGTTGTCTGGTATATGTAGAAGCTTGGAATGTATGGTTTTTGAGAGTGGAATGGTTCAGGCTTATTTAAGAAAAATTAACAACAAATAATGTTTGCTGGATATCTTTTTGCCCATTTGCCATTTTTTTTTTTTTTTTTTTTTACCAGTTGCAGAATTTCTCTTGGTAGTAAAGGGATATGGAATGGGATCTGTTTTAAAAACTGACATATGGATAAACCTTGAGACTCCAAAACCTAGTGCCACTACAGATTCAGGGAATGTGATTTCACTCACACCAGAAATTCAGTCCATTAAAGAATTTAACTGCCTCACTTCCCTTAAGGTCTTTATCAAGTAGGCAGGGCATCTTTACAGCAAACAGCAACACCATATCTTGGTATCCTTACAAGGACCCTAAGTAGGACCAATCCATCTTGTGTTCATAACAAGCCTTTCGAGATGAAGGGGATACTCCTTCAGTTTGTCCTATTCTCAGAGAAGCTGAGTTTTCAGAACTTCAGCTGAAGCTACTGATGATCAGGCAATGGAAAGTCAGCATCCTGGAAAAACTGCTTTGAGAAGAAGGACTGTCTAATCTCCTTTTGCTGATATATGGCTTGTTTTCTGGAAGGAGTTGATGGAGTTTGCTGCTTGTCTGCTGAGGTTGTAGGGATGGGAAGGAAATGTGTAAAAATACATGAACTCCTTGAGTATATATGCATTGTGAATACAGGAATTGTTTGAAAGTAGTAAACATCTATGTGTGGCATCCAGTAGACAGAATTTTAAATTTTATAGCAAGTTAGTAGGCAGCTTTTAAACATTCTCCTATTTGTGGGTACATTCATTTCCTAGGCACTATAAGATGATAAAAAGCTCAGGGTTTTTCTTTATAGCCTCAACTCTTTGACCCAGTCTGGCTGTATATCTTGTTGTCTAGAAGTGTGAAAAGATTTGAGGCTGAGTATTTTCATCCTAGGTCAACTTTCCCCCATACCTAATGCATACAAAGGAGGCCGTCAGGAGATTTCGCACACACTGGAGAGTGATATTTGAAAGTATATGCTTATGACAGCTCTAAATGTAACATTTGTCACTGAGAATCCTTCCCAGCTGTACACTCTTTTCTATCACATTTCAAAGGAACTGAAGTAAAGGAAATTCTCAGATGACCAACCTAAGATGGCACTAATGGCTTCCTCACCCCTGGGTTTCATGAGGGCAACTGCAGTTGAAGTTCCTATGTAACTGTGTTAGCAATAAGTGTTAATCAATATTTGTCCATCTGAACTAAAAAGGAATTAATAGTGGCCTTTAAAATAGAAATCTGCCTCCCATTAGATAGCTTTTTAAAAATTATTTTTGTCATCCATTGATAGTAATGGATATTTATGTACACAGTTTTCTTTGTATTTCTCACCATCCGTCTTTTGCCCCTATTCATTCATAATAAAGTGATTATTAGTCACAATAATAGCTGAAGTAACCGATTGTGCTGCTGGAATTGAGGCTGTACTGATTTTTCTGTAATGAGCTTCTTTTTTTTTTTTCTCAAGGCTGTAAGTCAGCCATGAAATAGCTAAGAGTGAGGCAGCAGAAGGTCATAATTTGGGAAAGCTTTTTATTTTTAAAGAAATATAGATACAATGGAATTGATTGTTTTGAAGTTAAAAGGAGGCAACAGACACATTTTTGTTTGTTTCTTCTTCTGGATGAATTTTCTTTCTCAGGCTTATAATGGCTTTTTTCGTCTCAGAGAAGAAAAAGTGGCTTCTTTTCAGCCTGAAATGCTGTAATGCAGATTGCTTTAAAAAGCAAATGGATGAGATGTCCATGGAAGTGAATATGGGGGGAGAGATGAATGGTATTATTATGTGATATGATTAAAATGGTAAACTTTGGAAATAGAAGAAATACCTGCATTTAGACATAGCTATACAGCCAGTAATTTGGCAGCAAAAGGTTGTGAAGCCCAGGAAGCCTTAGTAATGTGTTTTAGCTGACTATTTCAGCATCTTTAGAAACCTCTGATTCCCCTGCTCTCACTTTAGAGAGGAAATGCAAAGTTTACTCATTTAGATTTTGGTAGAGCAGCCTCTGGTGTACAACGCTGGCTTGGTTTTGTTGCTTTGGTTTAATGCAAGGGAAGTTACACATATCCCTAAGCCATGGTCCTGTGAGGTGTATGAGGTGAGTTACTGTTTGAGCCACTCCTGATGCTCTGTGGTAATACAGAGTTATTTAGTCTTTTCATCTTCTCCTCCTTTACATGCAATGTTCATAATGCTTTAGTGAATCTTGTAGCTGTAAAAGGTACCAGCTAGGCAGCACTAAAATGCAGAAATGAAAAATCTTAGCTGGCTGAAGATGTCATGGATTTAGTTGAATCTGTGAAGCTACAAACATCTGCACCAGCTATGGATTTGTGAGTAAGCTGAGAAAGCTGAGGAATTGCAGGGGCAGAGCAAGTACATCATGAGCTGGTCAGTTCTCGACAACCCATAATGAGAGTTTTATAAAGAGAATGGCAAGGATAGTCATGAGTTTCAGCATGGTTGAATCCTACTCTAAAATAGGACTGAGGATTTTTTGCTCACTGGAGCACGCACAACATTCTTGAAGTAGTAAAAATATCCAAGGCATCTTTCTATTTGGAATCATACTCTTCTCCGTGACTAAACTAGCCAATAGATGTGATGAGAATTGGATGATGACTAAGTAACATTTAAAAATTTCTTGATGCTTCCTTTAGCATAAGAACCTGTTGTGGACAAACTGTGAAAGTAAAGAATCTAATCCGATAAGTATCACCCATTCCAGTCATAGGATAAATACAGCAATTAGACAATAAACCACATCTGTCCACACTGTGAAGTTTACCAGATTGGTACAAAAAAGGCTGAATGAACTTAAGTATTTGTTAAGAAACAAGAAAGAATATTACATTTGTGTTTTGTAATGCTTTCAGTCCTGACTGAATAATAAAAAGCTGTAGTTCTAAAACACTTCTAACACACAAACAGTTTTCATGAAGACATTTCCCGTGCCTTATATTACATCAGAGGAACAAAAAAGTGATCAGGCTGCTAACTATTGTTTTTGTTTTGTTTTTTGATGCTTAACTTACTGCTTTTTTTTTTTTTTGTATTTTTTTTTTTTTTTAAAGTAGTATGTATTATTTTAATTAGTTTCATTAGTTAGAGTACATCGTAAAACCGTCCTGTTTTTCCTCACCATCCTATTATAACATTGTACTTTAAGGAAAGCTTTTGGGAGTTAGGCACACTAGAAGGGGAAGGGACTTTTATCTAAGGTTTTCCTGAACAGAATATCTCACCTAGAGATGCAGCAAGCCTCTTATTTTTAATTTAAACACCAGTGAACACATTCCAAGCATGTCAGATCCAGCTATCGCAATACTCCTGAGCTGCTGGTTATATTCTACATTAGAAAATGCATGTACCATACCACGGAGCTAATTACAAAATCTGCAGGCTGAGATGAATGACAGTTATGTGCCACAGGAAAGAGAAAAGAACATGACGCATCCAAAAATTTAACTTAGAAAAACAAAAAATGTGTATGTGGAGGGAGGAATAAGACATACTAGAAACGTGTAGAATTCATGCAGACATGCATTTTTTTTTTTTTACTCTTTGAACAACTTTTTCTGGTAAGCCAGGTATCTGCCTCTTCAGAAATCCATCTGAGAGCTGTTTGTCATGTAAAAAACATTGGCTATTAATAAATACCATGAAGTGAATCTGTGTTACCATGACTTATCATCCAAACACAGAGATTAAATTCCAGCTTAAAGAAATGGAGGAGTGATTCAGAGGGTGCTGAGTTACCCAGTACACCGAGCTTTATGACACTGTGTTACTGAGGAACTCCTGGTTACTTAAGACCTATTCATTTTTAGGTTGTTCTAAGTTGTGATGTACTGGATATGTCCTATAAATGGGAATATTTTGGAGTCACGCTCAGCTTTATCACATCCAGAGATGTAGGACAGCTGTTTAGTTGGCTGAGGCATTGATGCCAAAAGAGAAACATAAATAACAAAACCACTGCTTTTCAGTAAAGCTGAGGACAGAACTCCAAGAGTTTATCTGCTCATCAGCTTTACTGGAAAACATCTGAATTTTTCAGAGGAACTTTTAAAATTCCATACCCAGTCTGGAAGGAGTCCCTCACAGCCTGACTGACCCAGTAGATGTAGGGTGACACTAAGTTTTCCATGAAATGTAAAGGCATCCTCCACATCACAGTATAGTCATTCTGCAAAGCTTGTATATCTATAAGAACTCTCTGCTGGAAGGCAATGGGACAAATTAGTTATTAGGATTTGCCCCCGCCCCCCCAAATCAATAGATCAGCATACTGAAAGCATGTTCAACAGGCTTGGGAGCCTTGTCTTGTATAGTTTCCCTACAATTTAATCTGCATTTTTGCTTTCTCAGCTGTATTGGCTATGGCTTCTTTTAAAGCTCCAGGAGACCCCATCCTTCTAACTACTGCTCATGTGCTTGTTCTTCACTTGACACTATTTCCTGTCAAAGACCATTTTTTTTTTTCATCAGTGAGGGTTCATGAAGAAAGCTCAAATGGTCTTTTCCAAGGTCAGATTTTAGTCACTCATACAGCAACCTTCCCATCCTGTCCCCTGTTTTATGGATATTCCAGACAGTAGAAATGACTCATCAGACTTCTGGCTCTTGTGAGCATCAGGTCACATGGAGCTTATCCATTTTTCCATTCAGAAAACTGGTGGCTTGTCTGTGCAGGGTGGCTTTTTTCATAATCCAGTAGGAAATAATTGATTTTCTTTATAAAACACCTGCATATTTTGGAAATAATCAAAAAATAATTTACAGACCAGAAGGCTTTGCTAATGTGCTGTGTTTATGTAGGTGCATATCACTGTGTAATATACAATATAAAAGTATTTGCTGGCTTTTGCTCCTGCAAAATCTGAAGGCTGACAGAAATGTGTCTTAACTATAGGGCCTGAACAGTTTTGTTTATTCTCTCTCTTTTTAATATATTTCAATAGGTTTCACACTATATTCAGAACAAACCAGGGAAAATGACTGTAAGCCTAAATCACCAGTGAAGAGAAATGTTAGATCTATTTATTCTGTAAAAACAGATGAAGAAGGAACACCTTAAAGTTTACATTTTGTTAATAACTCATTTTTTCTCACTGTTCTTCAGTTTCTCTTCTGATTCCATAGATATGTCTGTTCATTGATCCCCTCCAACTCTGTCTGTACACAGCTTCATGCACTGTGTTTGCACACAGACAAATTCTACCTCTCCTCCCAGGTATCACTTCTATATTCTTAACAGCGTTGTTTGTAAAATTAATTTCTACTGCTATATGTGGATTTTTCTGATGCTATTTGCTGCAGTGATTATAGCGTAGTAGTGCTTTCCCAATAGAAATGTTTATGGCAAACCATATCACTGTAACTGAAACAATCACTGTTTCGAGTTGTATGAAGAATTGACACATTTTTTGCTGACTTTATTTTCATTTCCCTTCGATACCATCAAAGTCAAATCAAATCAAATCACCCCCAATTTATAACAGCATTTAACACCAACACAGCAGCAACACTCACTACTCACTTGTTTGAAACTGCTCTTTAAAAGACAGTTACATCTCTTTTATTCTCCCTTCCTCCTTTGAATAAAGTGGTAACCATTAAAACAAAAACAAAACCAACATAAGGAATCGAGGATGTGAGGATAATTTCAACAGCTCCTTAGTTTTCTGCCTGAAGATTGGCTTCCCCAGCCTATTAAAAGGAATTGGAGTCTTCCAGTGACATTGTGTGCTCTGGGTCAGACCTGAATTTTCTGGAATACTCCATCTCTGGTGAGTAGGCAGGCTAGATTTGCATGGGGGAGTTTGATTTACTCTGCCTTAACCATATTGTTTGTCAAGTTTAATATTTTTTCTTAGATTTTGATATGTTTGAAGTGTTTATCAGACAAACTTATAAATTAAATTGTATCAGACTTTCAAATGCCAAGACCTTTTGTGTTGTCTCTGCACATGTATAGAGAATAAAATTGCTGCAGTGAGTGATGCTAGAAGACTAGCCAGAATATAGCTTTGATTAATACTTTGAATCCATTCCCAGATTAAATATATATATAGGAAAACATTTAATAATAACCTTTTTCCTGGCTGAGATGATGTGCTTTGCATTTTATTCATTTCCGTTTGGGGGCTACTAGTCTGATTTCTGAAAGTTAGGTTTTGAATGCTGCATTCCTCAAGCCACAGAGATGTGGATGTTATTTTAGTTGATGAGCTAGAGGAAAATGTATTTCCAGCATTACTAGGATGGTTATAGCAGCAACACAAGCTATTATTCACATGGTCAGGTGGTGATGTGGTAAACATGACTATAAGTTACTGTGCAGTAATCCTTTTTGTCAATGCAGTTAGCCTGGAACCATTAAAGAGCCCCTCAAATATAGTATGTATTATTTCACAGCAACTCATCTAAGTTGTATGACTTGTATCAGCACTACAGCTCATCTTGGCTTTATTTTTTTCTAGTGGAAATGCTTAGTGGTATTATGACTTTATACCAAGGCAACCAAGAGAGGGAAGCTTGTGTTCTGTATGTGCTTTACAGGCACTATGTAGCTGGTTAAGGGAGCTCACTAGCACAAGAATCACAATGGGTGGTTTTAAACAAAAGATTGGGTTATTTTATGATGGTGTCGTTACAGCAAAAATGATAATGGTTCACGTATCATAGTTCAAGCAGGGAACCTGTAAGTACAGTGGATAACAGAGGTGAACAAATGCTGTCTTAATGCAGAGCCAAGGTGAAGAGACTTTCCACCCTGAGTCATGAATCAGAGGCCATTTATGGAGCCAGAATATTAGACGTGACAGGTCCTTATCAGAAAGGCAGGGCAGCAAGGCCATCACTTTGGAATATTCTATTGCACATCAGACAGTTTCCTTTATTAGATATCCTGGCTAAGCAGTGTTATTGTGCCCTTTAATAAAGTATGCTGATCGATGTCCCATGGTAGGAATGTTTATGCGTTATTATCTGTATAGCCAGCTGTAACCCAGGTGATTCAGAGGTACCTAGTGCTGGCAGCACACAAACTTTACAACTTCTCTTCCACAGCTTTTGAAATGTTAAAATACTAGACAAATCTAGTGAACACAAGGAGTTCATGGATTTAACATGAAGCTTGAAACACTCGTAAGGAAAACACCTTAACAATATTATTTCTTCACCGATAAGATGCCCAAATCTCTTGCAGTTGAAAAATTACAGAGGATTTAAAAGGCTTCGTGCTCCAGGTTATAAATTGACAGTGAGCCAGTCACAATGAGAAGTTCTGTCTTACAGGGGCACTGAACTACTATTACTTCAAGCTTTCTAAATCTCTGCAACCTGAGTCTTGACAGATGACTGCAAAGAGAAGGCAGAAATGTCACTTGTTCCACCCCCTATCATGGTTTAGTTATTTACTTAAATGCTTCTTATACCATCCTTCTGCAGAGATAGAAGAATAATAAAAATGGAAAAGAAATCTGTCTTGAAAACACGGTGAGGTCCTCCCGAGAATATGCTTCACTGAAGCACAAGGGTGTTTCCTGGGGGAGGAAAAACCATCTGGTAACTACATTGATGGGGAAACCACAGAATGTCGAGCCTGACTACTCTGTTACCCTGAGTCTTCTGCAGCCATTTACTCCGGTCCAAGTGATGCAGCCTCGTTCTGTACCCACCTTGCACTGAGCACAGGCGGCTGATGCTGTTGAAAAGAAGCTAGAAGGGCTTAGGTTGCTTCTTGTGTGATACATCACCTCTGCAGTTTCTCCCTTGGAAACATTGCTCTCCAAACCACAGCCTCTCCCTGAAAGCTATTAGAAGAAATCTGCTGTTAAAATATTGATTTCACTGTAGTAACGACACGGTTATGCTGCACCGATACATTATAGTTCCTGTAAGTCAGTGAGTCCAGGATGTCAGGCTGGGATTCTGGATACGAAGCTGTGTATGTTAAATGTGTCACTGATTTACTGTATAACTGTGCAAATTAAAAGGCTGTCTGTAGTAGGATTTCTCTGCAGGAGGTGATTCAAACTGACGTGTCATAACTTAGATACCAGTGAGATGGGCCAGGACTGTACACAGTTCAGCTGAGGACAGATGTCCAGGTTGTACGTCACCATGACCCCCTTAGGTCACCTCAAATCCTTACAGAGAAAGAAAGCTCAGTGCTTCTGACCAAGATCGAAAGCCACAGATGTTGGGATGGCTGAAAAGGGGGCGAGATTTGTGATTCCTGGCTTACCCTGGCCTAATACAGATACAACAGGGAGTCTCTAGAACAATTCTTTGAGAGAACTGGAGCAGACACACACCCTTTTCTTTTTAAAACACCCCAGCCGTGATCCAGGGTCTCTTGGTTGGCATAAGTGGGAAAAATACTTGTCTAGGAAAAGGGTTTTCATTTTAGGATTGAAACTTGAAGCTTCCTAATTCTCTGTCATTCCACCATGCCTGCCCTTCCTGGGCTTTCAGTCCAGCCCTGCCTGATTCTAATACAAGCAGAAATGAGAAAGAAAGAGTTCCTGGTGCACTTCTTCTGCCCCTTAAATCTTGTGCATTTATGTGATGACCTCATCTATCCAATGTGACAACAGTGACTTATGAGTGCTAATGCCAGTGGAAGGCAAGAACCCCCAGCCTGCAGCAGAGGTAGGAACACTGCTGTTGGGGGCAGCACCGACGAAGGTTAGCTCACTGTGTGCAAGTGCACCCACTGACTGCGCTCTAGGACCCCTTAGAGAAGATAATTTCACCCCAGTGCTTAGGCTGCGATTCAGCTGTGCCCTTTGGTTACGCTACACAGAACCCAAAGGACTTTGAGCTAAAACCAAACAAATGGTGGTTGCATTTTTATATTAATGGACAAGATCTGTAGTAAAGGCAGGTACAAAGGAAGTTTCTAGGAATAAATACTGAATGTAGCTGACTGTCTTGCAAGTCTCCTTATCAGTTCAGTCCTTTCAGATCCCAGTAGGTTTAGTAATAGAACAGACTTTTAAAAGAGTTTTTGCAGATACAAAGACTTTTAAAATTCTTTTCAGGCCTTTTCTTTCCTGAAATTACATCCTCCCCCAACCAGCTTAAATAGGTCCATCAGCTGCAGACCCTAAGCAAGAGCTCAGGTGGAGGTAAACTGTAGTCATTACACTGAAATGAAAGCAGCTGTATGGACTTGCACCAGCTGGGACTGTAGTGAGGTGCTTAGAAATGGTTTCTGTAATTTAAACAGTATCTGGGATAGGAAAAAAAAATAAAAATAAAAAACAATGCTCACTTTTCCCTGGAGATAGCCTAGAAACCCACACTAGGATCATATCATGCTGTAAGTGCAGGGAGCTGTTCTATACTGCATCTCAGCTACAGTCCCTAAAGCACAGAGAGATCTTCAGGCAGGGTCTCTGGTGTGTTGAGTCAACACATTGAAACTCGTGGGCATGCTCAGGGAAGTGTAACTTAATGATGCAAAACTGCCAAGTTTTGCATTTATGAAAAAAGGGAATGCTAATTTAATGAGTGCATGTGTCTCATATAGCTAGTTTTCTCCATTTTTTTTCTATTGATGTTAGTTACATTCTAACTGCTTTCTCAAGCTCATTCTTATTATAAATCCATCAGGATACTTTTTATTTGTAAATGTTTTGCATTTAGCTGCTTCATATGTATACAGAAAACAAATTTAGAACTCTCCTGAGAAAAACGAGCATTATTTTATCTAAAATATTATTTTTCCACATGAATAACTACCCATATGCAACAGCTCAGCTGACTCATGGTTTCAATACTTTCATAAGGGAATCCAATACAGTCCATATGTGTTAGTGTTTCTCAGACATTAATCAAGGCCACTTAAGAAGTATTCTCCCCTAACAAAAAAGAGAAAACACATGGATCAGTCACCTGAAGTCTATTGAGGTTTTCTGGGGGGTAGTGTTGCTGGTGTAGATCATAGGCTGCACAAAGGAGTCGAGGTCATATGAAGGGCTACAAACTGGGACTGTAATGTTTAGCTGGCAATTCTTCTAATGCAGACATTTTTTCAATGAAGTGTCAGTACTATTTTAGGACTCAGTACTTCTGTCTTTTGTTACTGGATTTTCTGGTTGAAAGACCAGGTGTTTTCACGATTTCTTACCTAGCTCCCCATTAGAGGTAAGTGAGATCCTAACTCCTAACCTTTGCACCTTGTCAGGTCTGTTGTTGATCATCAAAATGAGAAAACAGAGGGGCACGAAGTGAAGGGCAAAATAGCTTTCTAACTGTCTGCATTTTTTTTTCTTGATTTCTCTCAGCTTTCTGAAGTTGTTGTTGTTTTTTTCCTTGGGGGAAGGAGGCATCTACAAAATATGAAGTTACTTATGGGTAACTCTCGTGAGCTGGAGACTGAATATTTGGATTAAAGATTTAAGATTTTAGTAAACAATTTAATGAACTGAACAAATAACATATAGATATTTTTCTTCCACATGTCAGTCATCCTAAAACTATGTGAGCATCTTAACTTTTGTTTTTACATGTTAATGACATCTCATTATTCCATTAATGGTCTGCAGTGGGATTACATGTATCTATTTTCTATTGCTGCTTATGCACATTGGCATGTTTCCATGAGTATTAGAAAGTTAAGCTTCGCTTTTCCTAGGAAACATGGAAGAATGAAAGTTTCTTACAAAAAACTTCTCAGTATGCATATATAAATATTTAGTTCTAGTTCATACTTTCTTTCAATTCCTCTAAGTTTTACTATTTTAATTTTCCAGTCACTGATTGAGAGGTTGGTGGAAACAGGTGCTGTTAGATAACAGGGCAGCTCTGCCCAGGATGGGTTTTCTCTAGTGACGTGAATGGATACACTTTTGCTAATTGCTGGAGCTGTGATGGTTTATACTGTTTAAAGAGCTGGCTCTACAGCTTTAGTGAAGCTATCAATATCCTGCAAGTCCTTGGAATCAGCTGATGTTATCTTCATTAGTTATGTCTGTAGAGTATTTCTATTAGGACAAGGTGGAATAAAGTCCCTAACCTCAAATTAAAGAGGCAGAAAAAAACCCAACAATGTATTTTCTTAGTTTTCTTCAGTACTTCTTGCTGAAGAGCGCTCTAGAATCCTGGCTTCATGACAGTGTAAATTCCCTCATGATCTGAGCAAGCGCTTTCCTGACTCAGTGCAAGACCTGATAATCAAAGAGGTTATGGGAAAACCATGGGGATTGAAGTTGATGTTATCCACTTGAAAATATTTTTGAAGTTCTGAAATAATATCTATTAAGAAACATTTGTGCTAAGACATCTTGCATAAGGAGATGGAGGTGTTTGAATATAAAAGTATGACTGCTTCAATTTGGCAATACAATTCATGCTAAAAGACAGTTGTGAAAGAGAACCTGAGCCAGGCAATGACCTCATCTGCTCTGCTATCACTAAAGCAAAGTAACTTGCTACTTTAGAAAATAGAGGGGCTGGTGTGTTTTCCAAGACTATAAAATAACTATGAAATATGGTATTTGATAAATGGTTTCCCAGCATGTAGCTCCTATTTCTTTGATGTTCTTTTCACTGTTACTGTTTAGCAGTTTTGTTTTGTTTTTTTCCATAATGATAAAACTTTTTACTTAATATAAAGTAAATCTTGTGCAGTGATTTACACTTAAGCAAGCACAGAAAAGGGATTAAAAGTCAGGATTAAACTGAAACTGCTGCTTTTGCCATAAAAAGTCCTGTGTGGTTAGGGGCTGCACTACTAGAAATCTCTCTCTTCCTGTTTTGTATTTACAAGTATTGCAACAGGTTGAGGGCCTTGCTATGGCTTGTTACAGGTTTTGCCCAAAGTGGAGGAGAGGTAGTGTTGTGCATTAAAAAGTTTTAGCTGTTGAGCAGAATTTCATCTCAACTTGCAAAAGCTCAAGCCAAGCCTGATGATGTCCCATCCCTGTTTGTACTGGGTTTGATGGAGCTTGATCTTTGAGAAAAATGAGTATGTGTGGTCAAAATGAGTTTTAGTTTACCTGCAAAACAAATTATTGACTTTCTGCAAGAACTCAGACTTGCAGATGTGGGCTCCTTCAGTAAATTGTTCATATATGACTTATTCTTAGTCTTTTATAAAAATAATTTCATGATTGATCAGGATTCAGTGGTACTGTTGTAGAAGTGAGTATGATGTAGGACTTTTTTTTTTTTTTTTTTTTTTTAACTCTTTCAACTCTTCAATTTCTTTACAATGTTTCTCAGATTACCTTTCTTTCCCTTTCCCATGTTTCATGCTGTACTTGCTACAAGCTAACCAGGTAGTTTATTTTGGCCCTGCTGAACTGTGATACGTCTATTTTTGTCTTAGTTGTGAGGCTTCAGACATGCTTTGGGAAAGTACACACCTTATTTCTACTGCATGTTTATCATATGAGTCCTGGTGTGAAGCCACAGGATCTGACAAGATATCCATGGTGATTTCAGTTGATGTTGTATTAGCCCCATGGTATTGTTTGATAGTGTTTTTAAAGCCTTCAGTTAGGTTCATAAAACAGATCATAGAATATTTGTAGCCCAGCCATATAACCTACTTTATGGTGATGGAATAACCTCTTCAAACACTTACTAAATTTATGATGTAGTACAATATTTTGTTGGCTTTCTTTCCAACTTCTGTAAAGTGAGATTTATAGTTTTTTTTTTTTTTTATAATTATTATTTATTTAATCTACTGGTAGTCCTACTTCTCCCCCTTTTTGGCACATGACCAGTTGAGTTGTTGCTTTTCTTCATTCCATTTTTGTCTGCTCGCGTTTCTGTCTAAAAATGCTTTGCAGCCTTGGAGAAATGTTTTTAAAGTATAACTTTGGTTTTAATTAAGGGAAACAAGAAGTATTACAGAAAGTGAAGGAAAAGGTGAATATGTAACAGATGTGAAGAAAAATGTGCTCATCCCTATTTGTCTTTAATTGTTTAGTGTCTCTTCTGAAGGAGTGGGAAGGGTTATTGGTTTGAGAAAAGAATTGCTGTGACTCTGGCTGCCTTTCTGTGAGACCATTAAAGCTCATCTAAGTTAAAATCAGAGATGTTGATATTGAACTTCTTAGGAGTATTCCAAGATGCTTTGACCTTTAGTGTAGCTGCTTTGGGCTAGTTAACAAGTAAGTGACTGTAATGTGAAACAATCTTATTAAAACGTTCAGAACCACCTTTTGATGTTGAACGTAGGCTGAGTGTGCAAAAGCGACCATAGTTCTCTAATGTTAGCAGTGGTGCTCACAAAATTTCTGTGCCTTAATTTAATCTCTGTAATCCCATAGAATATGAAGAGGAGTCAGTCTGATGAATAATTCATTCTTTTACCAGGGTTTGGGCTAAAGAAATTTTAAATTTGCTTTCTATGCAAGAACATCAGAGTAAGATTAAGGCAAACTAACTTTTTCTGGGGTCTGTCAGATTTCGGGTAAAGTTTAGCTTCAGATCAGATCCAATTGGCCTCCAGAAAGTAAATGCTTCCTTCTCTACAGCACTGTATTGGATCAGAAAAGGGCTCGCATCTACTCGTGACATAGACCTACCAGTTGTCTAAGCTCTGATTAGAAGGATACCTAATTTGCTTTGGTGGTGGCTACCTTTAGGAGTTACTTCTCCATCGTGAGAAGTAGGTAATGTTCTAGTGAGGCCTAGCAGAAATTTTGACAGAATGGAAATAAACATTACTGTGAGAAGTGTCAACTGCCAGACTTTACTGTGCAAATCTAGCAGTCTGCTAGGTGAAGTGTTCTGCAGGTCTTGTTTTTGCCAGTTTAGGTTCTTCATTTGACTACTTACTTATAGGTGTTTTGCTGAGGTGATCAGGAACATGTCAAAAAAATAAAACTGCATTAAAAAAAAATTGTGCCATGTAAAGCTGCAGAACTTTGTTTTATGATATGTATTATAAAGTCTTTTTCTAAATGTTCATTTTTTATTTTCAAAAATTATAGAACTGCAAAATACATCCCGTGAGTCAGCACCTTCTGTATCTAAGAATAATTTCAGGGAGAGATGGCAAACTAGATGTGCATGACAGAGCTACATAAAATGCTTCTTAGACTGTAACACAGTGACAGTTCTTCTGTGACAACAAATAAATATTCAGCGTAGAAATTAAGAAAAATGCTTTTGGTGTGTGTGAGGTATGTGTCACGCAACACATACCACCAGCCAAACCATTGTTTTCAAGAATATCTGAAGTATCTAATGTTAGATCTGCCCTACCCTGCTGAATTCATGAAGCAAACAGTCTTCCCTGCAATCCCTCTTTGGGAGAGCATACTAGAAAATACACAGAAAAATACCTGTAACTCTATTCCCGTGGTGCAACATCTGAATTACTCTTCTTGACTACAGTGGGAAAACAATCTTCAGTTTATTGTACATCTCACACACCCTCACTGCTTAGCTTTGCAGCTTTCATTTTTCAGCATCAGTAATCAGACATATCGCAAATTTCTCAGAGCATCTTACTTTTCTCTTTCTTTGGCTCTGTTTTAAGTGGCCACGTTGCACTCACTTACTGAGATGATTTTTACCTGCTACTTTGCAGAAGGTCCCATGCAAGTTGTAAATAAAGAGCAGGCCACAGGGCATTGCGTGATAATTCTACCTTTACCTCCTGAGTAAGGAAACCAACCTAATTAATGGCTTCCTTCCAACTAGAGATGTGCAGAATAGTAATTTGGATACTGGCAAACCAGGGATTTATTGTCAATTCAGAAGACTATGAGTGCCAACTCTGCAGTTCTCTATATCTCAACTTACAACTGGGATCAATACTGCACTTGCAGCTTCCCCTTGTATATTTTATTTATGAAACACATATTTTGAAACTTTTTTTTTTTTCCTGTTGTTTTTAGAGCTACTGCTGCTACCTACTTTGATTTAGGCTAACCAGAATTTATTTTGTTTTCTTTTGAAATTGGGACAGCTGCTAGTGATAACAGGGTGCGTTTAGGAATGTGTGTACCTTTCCTTGTGTGTTGTTAGAGGTACCAGTATATATGTAAATCTGCCAGTCTGAATTTCAGTTAACTTTAAAATTTCTTTCCACCTACTCTGTCAATGCCGTTGTCATGAACACCTACGACATGGCCACCAGAATGGAATAAAGTCTTTGGTGTGCATGAGAATTATGCGTTTGTATACACCTGGAAAATTCCAATAGACTTTCTATGGGCAACTACAATTGATGGTACAGAGGTGCATTTAAACTACAGTCACGGATCTGAATATTGCTTTTTTTTTTTTTTTTTTTTTTCTTCTCCTGGGGTTTGTGTCACCATTTGTATTCAAATGCTCCTGCTCTGTCCCTGGTGTGTTGACCCTTGCAGGTTATGCTTGATGTTGCATTTAATGAGGAAGTATATGTTATTTGATCACAAAAATGGGACATGCTACTTCCAGATCTTCATTGTGTTTTTACACCCACCCCTCTCTACACAGAACAATAATGTAACCACTCTAATGAGCATAGGGGTGAGCTAATACATTCTTGTCTTTGAAATCTAGCATGAGAATGCCTGGTTAACTATGTATAGGCATTGGAAAAAACAGATATTTATTTATTTATTTATTTATTGTATAGAAGCCATGATATATAGTTGTACAGTCACATACAAAATGGCACTTTGAATACAAACAGGAAAATACTTTAAAGGGTGTTTGTCTGTCTTACTACTTAGCTCAGCTTTCACACAAGTGTTACTGATGCCAAAGTATGCAAGTAGGGATCAAGCTGGCATCATCTGTCCATTTGCTTTTTGGGGAAATCTTTCCTGTTTTATGGGAAGAGTACTTTAGAGCCCATATCTAATAGCTGTCACACACAGCAAACCCTATCATTCTGTCTGTGAGCTCAGCTGCCTTCTTGGATGGTTTGCCACTGTAACATGAAAATTAAAGTATGCACTGTATACAGAAAGATCAGATATTTAGAATTATTTGCTATAACTTCTTTTGATGGATAAAGCTTGGTTGCTGTCCTCCATAAAATTGGAGGAGCCTATTTGCTCAGGAGCGGGAGTCGCAGCTACCAAATAAATTGAATGAACCTAACATTATTTATTAGTACCTCTGTTTTGCATTTACTTAATTTATTTATCTCTATTTTATTATATTCATTATATAATAAATATGTATTAATATTACATTTATATTTAGCTCTTTATTTATTTTCAGAAAGCCTCTTGTTTTAAATTATAGATTTGCACTATGGCAATGCAACTGTGGGTGTTTTATTTCCAGGTTGTCCTGGACATAAGTTTGTCTTCTACTAAATACCTGTGAATTTGGTGTGGTTTTGTTTTGTTTTTGGTCTGGTCAGAGTAATAACAGCTGAACAAAATGGAAATTAGGCAAACTTATATTTTTCATTCACTGCAGTTAATGCATCCCAGTTCACTGGATTTCATGATTTACTGGTGACAACGACTGTGTTCAGGCTAATTGCAATATCCCTAGGTCTCAGGACTTCAAGAAAAACAGCTAGAAAATCCTAATTAGGTCTGTGTTTTTACCACCAGACAAAATAATATTTTTTTCTTTTAATTTTTTGGGGTGTTTTCTGTTCTATAAACCATGGAATATCAGTTTAACCATTGCCTAAAAGGTAATGTGATGGAAGCCTGGCTATAGATTTGATATATTGCAGGAAGGCTGCTTACATGAATTGTGAATAAGAGCAACAATTTTTCAAATATATATCGTCAAAGACATTTTCTTTCCAATAACATTGCACATAAAATGTTACAAGTGTAATGGCTATTTTACTTGCGGTTAAAAAGTGCATACAATTGTAATATATCAGCTGTTGTTAAAATGACATCTAGGGATATACGAAGACCTTTTTTTTTTTTTTTTTCCCCCTTATTCTGTTTCAGACTTCTTTGCTACCTTTGTTTCCTGTTAACTGTACTAGTATTAAAGAATTTCTTGAGAGGCACAGTACCTATACACATTTATAAATAGATGTATATATTTATATATACGTATTTGTTCTTGGCAGGATTTAATACTGTATTTAACATTTCTTATTCAATAGGTAGTAACATAGTTGTTTCTCTCTAGTTCAAATATTGGACCTTGCAGTTTCAGTTGCATCTGTTAAATACCAGCATCCTAGCTGGCCTATGGTTGTTCTGAATGGCTGTAGGTTCCTACAAAGTTCTTGGAAAATTCAAAGTTCTTTGAATTATATGGTTGATTCTTGTTGCAGATACAGAGATCACAAAACTTAATCTTAAGTTTTAAGATTAATTTAATTTTTAATCTTAAGGGTGATCTTAATTCAACTTGCACGGCAAAGTCAGTTGCAATAAAATTAATTCTTCAGCTGTGTTTCAAAGATATTCTAATACAGGTTGTTAAAAACTCATGGTCTGACAAAGAAATTTAAAGTGACTTATCGGAAGGATTTCTCTGTCATAAGCAGCTGTTGTGCAATCCTTGATCAGCAGAGGACAAATGCAGAGCTTTCCTTTTTCTAAGGCCAGGATTTCATCTGCAGCATAGGATTTTTGAAATGTGCTTGTCATGCATATTTGAAGTCTTTGATAGGAATACCCGTGCTGAAAAATCCCTCTTAATATACTGTGCATATGGCACACACAAATCATCATGTTCCTTCAACTCATCATTGAATAAGTCATTGCTTAAACTTAATGCCTTATTTTTATAGTTTCTCTGTGGTCCTACACAGGAGTTTGTACTTGCAAAGTGCACACCACAGTTTCTGAAGGATTTGCTAGCTATGTCTACTTTGGACCAAGGCTTTTAGAAGGCAAATCCTTGAGAGCAGGAAGCTGCATTTATTCATTTAGAAATCTGTAAAGCTTCTTATTTACCTTGGGTTTGGATCTGACTCTGAGAAGTGCAGGCTGGGACTACTGCATTGCCTGGAAGATGCTCCTCTAAACTTTCCCTGCTTGACCAGCGATCCTGGGCTAGCAAGTGCAATTCCTTGCACAAGATGACTGCAACTCCATGATCTTGGATGGAAATGCAACTGAGCTTCTGTGACCAGCCTCATTTCAAATTCTAGAAATGAGAAGGCTGAAAGCAAGAGTCTGTTATGAAAGTTAATATATTTGAATATCCCTGCTTTTGCTGAAGTGTCTCCTCTGTCCTTTTGTCTGCATTTCCTGAGCACTTTCATATTGCAGCGTGTGCTTTATCAAGCTCTATTCTGAGCTGCTTACCTCGTTAGGTTTAATGTTTGATTAGTGAGTCATTAAATCCTATAAATCAGGATGCAAAATGTATCCAGTTTTCCTTTGATTTCTAGTTATGATTTGAAAGTTTTCAAATCCTGTGTGACATACATTTGTCATGGTCAGGACAGAAGGAATGGCAGTTGGTAAAAAAAAACAATAATAAAAAAAAATGAATCCTAATCAAATATTTTATAATGCTAATTCACCCAAGATTTGTACACTGAAATGACTAATCTAAAGACTTTGTTACTATTTTTTTTTTTAATACGATACTTGGCAAATTCTAGTCTCAGATGAGCATCTCTTTCTGTTGTGTTGAGACAAAGATTACTTTCAAAGGAATTCAGCTCTGCTAAGAAAGCAGCAGCAGAGATTGCGGTAATGCTAAGCCAGAGAAGTGCCATAGAACAGTTCAAACCTCAAGAATGCTGTCAGTGGTGACTGTTCTTCTCTTCCCTTCCCTCCCTGCATTCCATCTGGTTTTCCTCAAAGTAGTCCATTATCAGCCATTCCTAACATAATCATGCTGAAAGTATGGAAAAGTTTAGCACAGCTATGATCAAAGCCAATGGGGTTCTCTTTCCATAACCAGCCTGTAGGCTACTTTTGATAGTAAAATTATGATGATTGCAACTTCTTTTGACTCAAGCACATGTGTGTGACAGTATTTTAATGGTGAAAACAATCTTGCTGTGTGGGGGAGAGGGCGGGGCAAAGAGAAAAGAGCATCGCTTAGGGATATGGTTTAGTGGAGGACTGTTAGTGTTAGGTCAGAGGTTGGACTCGATCATCTTGAGGTCTCTTCCAACCTAGAAATTCTGTGATCCTGGGATCCTTGTAGCTGGGCGTAGTGCCCTGTGACATGTGCGAGTGTCAGGGCTGTGCAGCAGGACTTGAAGCTGGCTCCCCCAGATGTTCTGGGGAGAGTTCTTGCTGTGATGGACTTCTTGGAGGGATGCTAATTGATTGGAATGTGGGTGTATTGGGAGTCCAGCAAATGAGCTGTTAGTGCTGCATGTACCTGATTTGGTCTACTTGTACCACCTCTCTTCTCCCTATACTCCATGTGTGTGTATATATATATTTCCACACACGCTTCCACTGGATTGCTGCAGGCCTCCTGAGCATTAAAGCAGCAGTCTGAGTTTGGTAGCAATATGTTATTGTGCCTGTGATAACAGCAAATTGGCAGCATCAGCCTTTTTACGGCCTAGTTTAGGCTGCTGTACGGAGCAGGCAAAGTCAATGTAATGTGGTCAAAATATTACAAATGCGTGTTTATTGGAACCATATTGTTGCCCTGACACTGACTTTTTTTTTTCTCTAATAAAAGTGGCTGCCTGTTGGCACTCTGATATTCATTTTGATACCTTCTTTCTTATGGAGCCTTTTTTTAACATTAAGGATTATTTTTCTAACACATGCTCAGATTCCATATTCCTACCTTAATCCTTTCCTTTATCACTCTTGAATGCTAGGGATTGAATAACAGCTACTCTGTTAAGAGACTTGGCCACAAGAGACTGGGATTAATAGAGTCATACTGGTAGGACATTCTCCTGCTCTCTGGAGGCTGAATATCTCTCTCAGACTTTTCAGCTCTGTGTGGCAAACATGAGCTAAAGCAGAGAATGTCTATTAATCTCCTAAATTAAGATTAATTTTGACTTTTTTCACCTTCACTTGTTCCTTTTATGACATTGGTATCTACAATGGAGCGAAGGTATTTCAAAGTAAATTCTTCAGTGAAGTTTTTAGGAGTTCTTTCTTGATGGGAAGTTTGGACTATGGGAAAAGGAGCTAGGGAGATGGCCGAAAGCATTAGGATCTGATTAAAATCACTGCTGGAGAGGAGAAGAGCTCAGGACCTTTCAATTAGGATGTTGGAAACTTTATAATGAGAGCTGGATAGGCAATTCTTTCATATCTGCCTTAAGAAACTGGGTGTTGAAAGATACAAATGTATTGTTGAATAATGAGTTAATAGCACATGGTGTTAATATGAATGTTTCTTTGTTATTATTATCCTCTTACAACTTTTTCCTCTTGGGGGGAGAGGGGGAGGATGGGGATGACGAGACTGTTGGCTAATAAGACATCTGGCTATCTTAAAGCAGTGTTAGCTTTGGGTCATATCAAGGTTGTTTTCTTATTTGATTTTGCTATTGATCTTTCCTTCATACAACTTCTATAACTGTCATGATGTCACTCTTGCATTAAACAGGTTTTCCTGTGGTTTCCCGTGTAAAAACAATAAAGCAGACTAATGAAGGTATAGTCTGGCCCTAAAAAATGATGTGGCAGATGAACCTGTAAGGGAAGCCTTCTAAAATTCAGAATTGCAATGCTAACTGGTATTATAGAGCTGTGCCCTAGCACCTCATGGTACAGAGCAAGTACTGTTAGAGCTCAGTTTCTGCTTGGTTGTTTTCAGGACTCTACGGCAGAGTCCTTTTGCTTAAGGTCAACTGTGGGAAGGGGAGGGCAGGGAAGAATATTTCAAAGCTCCCTCCCATTGCAGGTGGCATTGACAAGAATGCTCTGAGCATGAGCTGGATAAATTTGATAGCTTTCTGAATGGGAGGTTACAGAAGCTTTTCAATTGCCTAGTTTGATGGGGAAGATCCATCTCTTAAAAAATGGAAACTTATTTGCCTGCAACTTTTTTTTTTAATTCTGGGTGTAGGGGTTTTTTCATTTCATCCTCTTCTCCCCTTTTCCATTTTGATACATAGGAGTTTAAATAAAGGGCAAAGAAAATACACCAAATCTAAAAATGAAACTTTAAAAGCTTTCCATGGCAAACCACACTCTTTTTCTTCTTGCTTTAAGTAAAGGACTGCACTAGCATGAAGCTGGCTCATTCTTGCTTTACTCAGAATCCATCATTCGATCAGGAGCTAATGACTCTTTGTTACCCCTTTGGGGTAGTGGCATATTCTATTTACTGTCATCCTTTGTACAGCTAGTGTAGAAGGGAGCAAGAGAGGATGGGATAATCTCTTTGGAAGGCAGCATTTAAAACCTGTCTGGTAGGAGATAATTGCTGCATTCCTGGGGGATTAGCACAGGGAACTTTATTATAGTGGAGTGCAACTGTATCCAGCTATCTTCCACCAGATGAATGTCAGACTATTTTGTTGCAGGAGACCCAGAGCAAGGAATGAAAGAAGTGTGAATAAAGCATGTTTGTGCAGATGAAATGTAGTTTGTGCCATCCTCTCTGCTTCAAAACCGGATAGAGATTTTTCTTGCTGCTGTCCTGCTTCAGAACTGTTTGAGGAACACTTGGGAATGACTGAGGCAGTGTCTATATTGGAGTCAGAGGAGTGACTGCATAGGAGGCACATCTATCTGTCATCTATCTTGCTGAGCAACAAAAGCAGTGTTTCACAGCAGCATGGCTTTTGGACAGGTAGCATCCTCAATCAGAAGTCTGGGTCACCGTGCCTGTGTTGCTTTCCACTGAGCAAGCAAAGTTAAAGATATCTTGGAAGACATTTGCTGCTTCTCTGGCCAGTTTCTGTTGGCATCCCTGGGGATTTGCTGACACACTGAGATATCGGCAGGTGCACCCGAGTCACCCTGAGAAAAGGGTTTTGGATCATCTGAAACCACGTTAGTATCCAAGCAGCTCTCTTACTTCTGCTATGTAGACATACCTTGGCATTTTTCCACAAATGTAGTAGCCGTCAGTGCGTACTGACCTTTTTGGCTTACAAATAAAAACAAGTATTTTCAAATGCACGTGAAGTAACTGGAACTTTCTTATGAAATGAAAAACCCCTTGGACACTGGTGCTGTAAACTAGAGGGGGTTGGTGCATTTTCAGCAATGTAGTTTGTCTATATTTGGATCCTCAGCACAGAATTTGAATTGTTAGCTGATATACTAAGAAACATATAACATGTAGGAGAGACAAAGGAAAGGAAGCTGAAAAGGTAACAAATAAATTCAGGGATTGGCATACATCTAGTAAGCTATAAATACACTGCAAGTTAGTTTGGATGCCAGTTCCTTACATCAGCTAGAAGAACAAGTTGATAGCATATAAATTCTGATGTTTATTTGCTTTTTCAGTTTGTTTTGTACATGGATTATAAAATACTGCAATCATTTTTTTTATTATTTTTTTTGTAAGCCTGAATATTAAATTGCATCACTTCTTTCTATGCAGCACATAGGGTTTAAGTCTCCTGGGCAATGCCGAGTCCTTAGTCTGATTATTTAATCATACTGTGATATAAAGAAAAATACATGTAATTGTACGATCTGTCCTAAAACATCTTCATGCTCTGAAATTGGGAGTTCAGAATAAGAAACTACTTAAAACCTTGCTTTGCAGTTCTTCTTTTGTTCTGGAATGTTGTTTGAGCAATGAAAAGTATTATTTTTTGGCACTTAATTTGCAGTACAGAGCTACTTTAAGAGTAGACTTGATTTCATCTACTTAATGACCTTCACTATATATAACAGTCGAAGAACTGGAAGTTTTGTGATAGCCGCAGGATTCAAGGGTAGAGGAAAAACAGTTTACTAGTTTTGTGAATAATAAAACCAGAGCAGTACCATACTTGGTGTGCAGCATTTTGATTCAGTGGTGAAACAAAACAACAAAATTTTCTATTTCCATTGCAGTTGTGTGAATGTTGTCAATACAGAGCACTGCTAGTAGCTTGTGGGAGTTGTGTTCTTTATTTGCTAAAAGAAAAAATGGGGTTTAAATTTCAGTGTTAATTGGTGTTAGCTGGATGATGGATCTGGAAGAAGATCTTGTTTTGCTGTGGACTTCAGCATCCATAATCCTCAAACTGCTATTCTTTTACATCGTACACAAACTTGTTTTGTGGTGATCCTTGTCAAATGAGATTGCTGCCTCTGAAATTTAACTTAAAAAAAAAAAAAATCTGAACTCATCTTTTCAACTTGATGTTGTTAAGGTAAAAAAAAAAATAATATATATATATATATATATATATATATCTTTGGATAGATTGGGTTATATAAGTAATTTCTTATGCTATTTCTAAAGGAATTTTAAAGAATTGTTGAAAGCGTCTGTCAAGAATAATAATTCTAAATCATCTTCATCCTAGGATCCTTTGAAAATTGTCTTCCATCTTGCTGATGCATTGGGAATTGTCTGTTGTTTAGCAGGCAAGATAAGTCATAACCCAACTTACCGTCATGGCCTGAAAACACCTGGTGTTAGAGTGAAGATTTTATCACAGTCAGGAGGCGAAAAATGAACTGTTTGTGTTAGAGTTACTTTCCTGTCACAGTGTGAATGGTGTTAATAGACAGGGGACTGTAACTACCAAAGGTGTTTTCAGCTAATGTGTCCTAGTGTTGCATTGGTAATAGGAAAGGAATAAGCAGTAAAAACTTCTTATTACATCTTGATTAAGTATATCTTCTTAAAATGCATCAACTTAGTTTGTTATCATATGAGCATAAATGGAGGAAAGCTTTTTGCCTTTCCATGTTTTGAATATATATTTTAACGCACATTCTATCATGTTGGAAGCATTCAGCACTGACGCTAATTTCCTGTGAAACCAAACGATCAGAAAATAGTGAATGATCTAGTAATCAGAATCAGCAAGTGGAGTTTAATTCATTTGCCTGTAGAGTGCTTGCCAACACTGTCGTGTAGAGCTCGCTGCTGTTCCAAGAGCCACTTGTGCTTATAATAATTAGAGTTCCAATGATCTGGAACTGCTTGATTCAGCTAAAGTTTTGGCAGGTGGCTGACACACTGAAGCATATTTAAACACTGTGCTAGCCTTGAAAAAGTTGCTTCAAATTATTTGCAAGCCTGTAATACTGCTGCCATCATCAGAAAAAAAAAAAAAGTGGCCAACCTGTCAGCTATGGATGTATAGCTATCACTTTATGTCATATAAAACATATGAATTACTGATTTGGAGGAAGAAAAGGATGAAGAAAGCTTAATTGGTTAGCTTACATTAAAAATTTTATTCCTATAAATTAAATTGTTCCTCTGTATATTTTGATGTATGATATCTCATGCACACTTAGCAGTATTAGTAAGCCTTCATAACTGTAATTATGTCTGAACATGTGGATGTACCAGGATATATATATATAAACATGGATTTTATTTTTTATATATACGCACACAAAATATGTATCTACCCACGTTTCATTTTTGAATCTTCTCAACTTATATTTTCAGTCTTATTTATCGTAAAATGTCAAGTTTGCCACCAGATGTCAGTTAAGGCCCAAGGAGCTACTGTTTTCTTAGATGTCTAAACTGAAAGGTACTTTTGAGATGGTTTAGTTTAACCTTTGTTTGGAACTGATATAATGAATGCTTCAGGATTTATTTTCTACCTGAATGTTAATTTACTTTTTAGATAAATTATAAGAGAAGTCTTTTTGTCTGTATTGCTCACTGACCCTCCATTTAGCTGATTTTTCCATTGCAGCTGGGTAAAGCTGTCTCATGCATCCTTTGAGGATCTGTTTGAACTTAAGGGGATTTAGCTGGAACTTGTGTGTGTGTGTGTGCACGTGTTAGTTTAGGGATCAGATGGTCACAGCTATTGTCCTTACTGTGAACTGTAGAACCCACAGTTCAGGAAGTCAGTCTGTGATCCTGATGAACTTCAGATGTAGTCCAGGAGTTTGATAAATGTGAAATCATGTTTATGTGCTTGAAGTTCCTGGAGGCTTGTGTCCAGTTAATAATGTTCAACAAATAATAATATTTGTGGTCAGCTTCCAAATCCCAGGGTTAATAAAATATATTACTTGGGAAAGCAATGTGGTGAGCTGAAGTGCAACAAAGTGTATTTCTTTGGGATGAAAATGTCTGTGCCTCTTATGGAGGAGTAGCTGGTATAAGTAGAAGAAAGGGGAGGAAACAGAAGGGAGCCGAGATGAATTGAGGACTGATGTCTTTTCACTGATCTCTTACTGGCTTATTTTATGTGGTCATAAACTTTTTGTCATCACATGAGTACTCACATAAAAATGACTGCTAACAACTCCCATTGACTTCAGTAGGAATTGGGGTTTTAGGCCTTAAATGATCTACCTCCTTTATAAAATTTTGTATAACATTTTTTGATAAATTCTACTGTGTCAAACCATGGTACTGTTTCATTTGTTGTCAACAGCCTTTTGTGATGCTGTTTACTTGTCACAAGTTCTCAGGGGGGCTCCAAGTGCTTTGCATTTTTCATCTGATTCATTTGTTAACAGCAGTAGATGCTTATTTAGGAGAACTATAGACAGAAAAATAATGGAATAAGTTTTTTTCTTTTTTTTTTTTTTTTTTATAACTTGCAAAAGTCAATACAAAGCCAAAATGAAAGTAACTCAAATTACTATGTTTCCACCAAGAAGGGAAAAAAAAACCAACAAACAACTTACAGGAAGTTTTTCATAATAAATGTTGAATTACTAAAAGCCAAAAAGCAGTACAAATAAGGACTTGTTATGCAAAGATGCCTGTTTTGTGGCTTTCTGATATTTGAGTCCTGACATAATGTCTTGAACTAGTGCTATCCACCTGTGTTTTTGTTAGTGTGCAGTAGGAATGTTTTGAGCACCCATTAGCATTGTATCTTTACTAAAAAGTGCCCTGATCTGTGAGGGGACAGGATGCGATTAGTAGAAGTAGTCAGCACTGTAAACAGTGTAAACATTGTGCAGGCAACATTCATTAAATACTAATTGGCACCAGCATATAAACACGTTCTGACCACGTGAGAACTCTGCACCCAATTTTGCTGAAAAGCTTTGCAGAAAAAAAAAAAAATGAATCTTGCTCCCATCAATAACTGGTACACTGTTAAATAGAGTAGACATATCTGATCTTGATAGAAAAGTTATGGTGAAATCCAGTGACTGGAGCTGAAAGATAAAATCAGACACTTCCCAGTGGATGACTTTCCAAAGGGTATGTTAAAGCTCCAGCTGAAGTGAAGGGCAAGATAAAGATGATGCCTGAATGTTCTTGAGCTGTGCCTCAGTAGTGGGCTGAAAGTTCCTTCTACAGTCTTAAGATCAGTGGAAGAAAGCTTGGAATAAATCAGTGTAACGTTTAGGAGCAATACCTCTGCATTGGAGCAGCCCAAGGCTTAGGTCTTCTGGGCTTGGTTCCTATTGCACCGCAGGTTCTCTGTGCAATTTCAGGCAGATTGTTCATTGAGCTGCACTTCAGCCCTTTCCCTGTAAACTGAGTGTTATCATCTCTTGGCACGCTTGGAAAGTGACACAGCCTCCTATGTGCATGTGCATTATTTGCCATATAATCTTAAACACTTGGGTCAGTGGTGACGAGGGAATTGCAGTTGTCCAGACTTGGCATTGGTGCTGATTTTTATCTTCTCCCTTCCTTATGTCCTCTCTACATGTTTTTCTACTCAAATTTTTGTATTGTTGGTATTTTCCCTTTGTCTTACCCTCTGTCCTAACCCTTCCCTCCCTCACTGGGCTGGATAATAGAGAGTTAGTTGACAGATGTGAAGTTAAATACAGGAAAGGTTGTGAAGTACTTACCCAGCTTCTGTTGTGGTAGTGTGTAAGTACCTGAGAGTGCTAGATGGATGCACATAGGCACAAAACCTCACAACATACATACTTGTTCTTGGTATCAGTAACATCTAAGCTTCATTCTCTATAAAGTCTGTTGGACAGCACAGCAGTTTCCTTAGTCTTTTATCCATTCTGTCTTTAGTGCTCTCTGAAGGAGTCACTCTTTGTCAGTGTCACACCACTAAAGGAAGAAAATGTAAATAGTCTTTCTTCAGTAATAACATAAAAATTGGCTAGTAAGAGCCTGAAATGAAGTTTGAAAGCTAATTCTCTGAAGATGAATATTATGACTTTTTTTGTGCACAAAACTTGTGTGTCAGGTTCTGCATTACATGAACTGTTTTGTAATTTTGTAAATAAAGCACCTATGGGCTTTTCAATGTGCAGAAAGGGGGCTGAAATCTTGTCTTCTGCAGTGATTCATCTCAGCCTTAAAATTCAAACGTGAATGCATCCAAGCTGTTCCATGCACTCAGTGCAATAAAACTGGAAGTAAATGTGCATGTAAAAAGTTGCATGTGCACAAATAGTCTGAACCAGATCTCTTTGAATATTCAGCTCTTAACATGTAACATTTAATCACTAAATACTGAGTTTAAATAGAGCTTTTGATGATGATGATGAAATGATTAATAAAGTGGTCTGAAATGCAGTTCAGAGCCTCTCTCTGGGGAGTCTTGCTTTGCCAGTTCTGGCAAGGTGGCCTCCTACAGCAACAGAATCAGAAATGCCAATTCTAATTGAAGTCTTTAATTACATTTCCTGCTTTATTTCAAGGTAACAAGCATTTGAGATTTTTTTTTTCCTCTTCTTTGAATTTTGGTAGTACTGAAAAATGTGTTTAGGCTTCCTGTGAGCCCTTGGCTTTATGAAAATAATAGATGAATATGAAGGAAAAAATTAGTCTCTTCCAGAAATAACTATAGCATTTTACAAGCCTTTTCAAAGCTGTTAGGTCTTGTCAGGCATACTGCAAGTTTGCTTGAATATACTCTTCAAATTTCACTCCATATTAGAGGAAGATTTAAGCAAGTAGAATGGTATAGCTGAAAAGAATAGTACATGCCCAGGCTCTTCAGCCCTCACAGCATGAACCATGCCTTAAATCATAAATCACAGAGAAAGGGCAGAAGGAGATGAAAACAGCTATGCCATTTCTTAGCAAGACAACTTCTTTACTTGTAAAAGGTTAGCACCACCATCATCCTCATCAACACAAGAAACACAAAAAGGGGCTGCTGGAGGGATGTTACCAGGAACAGAAGGGTGGAGAAAATAACTTGCACTGTGCATCAAGAAAACATTGTGCCTGATCACCAGATGCTGGGCAAATGCTGCTTTTCATACAGCCTGCAGATAATGTTCTGGCCTGGTATCTACTAAATGCTTTGATGCACTTAGTCATAATGTCATGTTTATGCCAAATCATTCTGATGAAGCTATTTGGGATTTGTGCAGCTCTAGAGTGAAAATAGTGCAGTAAAAGGCAAGAGACATCTCCCCAAATTGTTTCTCCTCATGTTGCCCACTTAAGCAATATGTGATTAAATGACTCACCTACAGTTGCTTTCCACAGTGCTGTTTTTGCATGCCTGTCTGACCGTTTATTTTTTTTAGCGTACTTTTTTTTAGTGCACATTTAAAAGACTGGAGGGAAGATGGGAGTTCTAATTTTGACAATGAGAGGAATAGACTTTCAATATGGAGTGTGTTCAATGGAAAACTGGTGCTTTTAAATGACAAACATGGAACTGCTTGATAAGTTGCAGCAAGGACCATAGAAGCCCTTCCTCTGGTCTGATATTATAATCTTGTTTCATCCTGGTATTCTCTTTGTGTAGAACTGAAGAGAAAGCAGAAAAGCATCTTTGTTCTGGCCTTGATTTCCTCTGTTTTCTTCTGGTGCACATGAGCTGCTGCAGAATCTGTTGCAGACAGCTGCCACATCTTGTCCTCAGCAGTGGATGTGCTGTGTGCATGAGTATTTGCTCTTGGCTTTCAGTTCTGCTTCTGTCACTCTTGCTTCTGGAGAGGAATACTCAGTGAGGTCAACACTGAGTTGTATAAACTGCTGTATCTGTATCTTGTTATTGTGATTAACCTTTCAGATGGGTTTATTTATTTTTTCTACTGGAATAGTGCAAACAAAGCTGAGACCTTGGTCTAAAGATATGCTGTTCAACACCTTCTGTAATTTATTTTTAAATGCAGTTTATGGTTATGCTAGATGTCACTCTGACAGATTGCTGGTATACACAATATGCAGGTATATTCCCGGAGAACTCCTATTAAATTTGTATTTCACTTGGCCATAGCTTTCAAAGTGAAGACAAAACTTCCTTAAGGAGATCTGACACGTCACCATTGTGATGGCTTTGTTTGTTTTAAGCTGATGGCAATGTTTCTTATACATAACAGGGCCAAATTTGTCTTTCATGTGTCTTTCTACCCTAGAGATGCTACAGCAGACATCTCCTTCAGGCTGTGTTGTCAAAAGACTATGTCTCTTACTTGAGAACCAAAATGGCCTGATTTTCAGAACATATCAGTGCAGCAAGGACATTTGGACACTGAGCATCTGTGAAAAGATTGGGGATTTCTAAAAAATCTTTTTTTTTTTTTTTTTTGGGGGGGGGTTGCATAAACTGTAGCTGAGTGGGTTTTTGTTTGTTTTTAAGGAAAATTTTGTTTTCGCAATAGTGCTGATAACTTCAAAGTCAGTGAACATCCTAAAAATTTAACTTTCATGGAGCCAATAGCTGGTTTTAGAAGCTTTTGTGCATGTTCATTGATTTCAAATATCTCATTTAGAAATATAAATTAGCAATTATAATAAATATATATAGTTTACAGGACTTACAATAACTTTGCTTTTAAAACAATTTTTTCATCTCAAATATATTTCCTAGTTATTTTTTACTTTTCAAGAAACAGTCTTTGAAGTTTTTTAAGACATTAGATTAAATTTAGAATGCCTTTAGATTGGGAGGGGGCAGGCGGTGCAAATCCATTTTCAAAAGGAAACTTTTGAAATGGGGAAGTTTCAGTCTTTATTAGGATTTTAGAAATTCTTTTGAACCCTATCATGTCTGAAAACAACAGTAAAAAGTGAGTTAGTGTTCCAATAGGTATGGATTTCCATGACCAGTGTTTTGGCACGTGATATGGAGAATATGGGGGGTGGGGGAGGACATGACTTGAAATATTACAAAAATACATCTATTCCTTTTCTGAGCAGCATTCCACCTTTTTATTTATTTATTTATGACTGCTTAGGTTTTGGTTTCATTGAAGTGCCAACTGCAGCAGAGTCCCTGGAGTACTTTGTCTCTGTTTTGTTGGTGCTTGTTTTACAAAAACTACTTCTTGCATGACAAAGATGATTTGGGTTAAGGCTATGGAAATTGTGTCCCCAGAGAGGTGGTCACTGGAGGAATTATTTCTTTATTCTTAGCTTGAGAATTTGCTATACACAGCTGCATATGGATAAATGATATTACCAACTTTAATGCTTCCACTGAAAGAAAAAAAAAAATCTAAAGGAAGTTTGCATTCTCACCAGGGAAATAATTAGTGATTGCAGGGGAACATGGTAGCACCTGAAGTGCTACATGCAGCACTATCTGTAAATTGCTGTTTTCTTGTCCTTGCTTTATTCTGCCAAAGGGTGATGCACCAGTTCGATGTCGGAATAATCCTTGATGTGTTTTGTTGTTGTTGCTGCTCTTGCAGCTCTGTCAGGGAGCCCCAGGAGCATGCGGTGGCAGCCAGCTGCCCAGCAGGTGACTTGGCTGCGTTGGCTCAATTGCCTTGATAAAATCTCCTGTCTCCCTGGCATGCCTGTTCTACTGTTTAGTGTGGTGGAACCTTGCTTACTGCCTCTCTAACAGGAATAAGAAATTTTCAAATGGGAATTTGCTTTGGATATGACTAAAAACGTAGCTACCACCTTCTTTCTTCCTTGATGTTTGCAATAAAGAAATAGTCATCGGACAGCAGAGGTTATTTTTATTCACTCTTGTTGCGCTTTCCCTAGAGTTTATGGTTCACTTGTGCTGTATACATAACTCTTCTTCCAACTGTAATGGAAAAGCATCTTTATTTGAGAAGTTTTCTTCGTGAGAACACAATACTCTGTCCTAGGGCAACAGTTGCAAGTTCAAAGTTAACCATGACTTAATAGAAAAGGGGGAGAAAGAGACTGTAGGCTGCTGAGGAGACATTTATACTATGAGTTACAAAAACAAGTATTTTGTAGTTTTCATATTTTTTCCAAAATTCTCACATTGATACCTAGCTTGAACTCTCACAGTCTTTCTCTGTAATGTCTCCGAATATACAGTCTTTCCTAACACTCCTTGCAGCAAATGCTCTCAGTGAGGCTCATATTTCAGCTGTAGCAATGTTCCTTTTGTTGCCCTTGACTAATTCATTCATGCTGTGTTTTCTTGTATCCCCTTTTTTTGCAAAGATCTTTTTCCTTGCCACTGCTCTCTTGCTGTTCCTTCTTTGCCTCTTTCTTTATCGCATTAAATCTCCCAAGTTCACTGTTAGGGCCCTTCACAGCCTGTCTGTGCCCTACTCCTTATCTTAAGGCTGGTATCAAAAGTCAGCTCCCACATCTGATCAGCCTCAGATGCCAGTCCCTATATCCCAGCTGCCAAATATTATGAGCAAACATCTATGTGCCTCTCCCTCATCCTTGGGAAAAGAATACATACAGCAAAGCGATGTCATGATTCTCTTTCAAATTCCTCTCTTAAAAGAAGCTTTTCTTCTAAAACTCTACTTTGTTACAGTACCTTGGAAACTTCTGAGAGTGTTTAGCTTTTGCTGAGACAAACCATTGGTGTATGATGTGGATTTAGTACCAGCTTGGTGTTTAATTCTTTTCCCTTATCTGTTGAAATCCATCTCTTTTCTCATGTGGTAGATCCTTGGCATGGGCCATCTCTTTCTTTTCTGTCTCTGTAGCCTGAAACTTGACATAAGCTATACAGAAATGCAAATAATGTGTGTAATACTGACAGAAATATTTATCCTCTTCATGCTATCTGTAAGCTGATGTCCCTTAAATACCTATAATGTTAGAAGGTAACGATGTTCTTTGCAATGTGAATTTTCTCATGTTCCCTATACTGATATGCTGAATTTCACTGTGTTTCAAGTACTTAATTGCTTTTGGCTCTATTTGAAACCTTAAGTGTAGAACAATTCATCTATGCTGTGCTGTGAAGTTAAAGTTGAATAGCTTTTCTGGGTTTGCTTGTTTTCTGGATGTATAGAGGCAGGCAGAAACTGCTAGATAAGTTCAGGGTGAGAGAAGCCACCTCTGTCTCTGTGCCAACACCAGGCATGTAGTTGTACACAAAAAATGGAAATGATCTGGCTCAACACTGACCCAGGAGGGGCTGAAAAAAAATAATATTACAATTAAAATGAGCAATGGCCACATAAGCTTCCTGCTCTGGTTTGCTAGGAGGTCGTGCGATGCGCAGGCACAGGGATGGTGTGGAAGCAGAGCACCAGCCAGAAGGCAGAGGCTATCTCTCGGCAGCAGCCAGCCCTTGGATTACAGCTATCGTGGGGTTGCAGGCGCAAGTAGGAATGTTAAAACAGCAGAGATACAATGAACAAAAATAGCAGGGTTATGAACTAGGTAGTATATCATCTCCTGCAGTATTCCCAGAATGAAAACTAGCTGGAAATGCCCATCTTAACATTGGTTGTCACTTAGTCCCCTTAACAGAGTAAGGCTACTTGAGAATGAGCCGTATTTCCAGAGTTAATGTATGTGTGAGTTTGTGGCCTAAGAATGCATTTAATATACTGAATACATTTAAAACAATAACAAAGTTGAAGTAGCAGGACTTTGTTATTCCCAAATAGGTTGCCATTATAACAAACTAGCACCTATGCTTCTGGTAGCTTGAGAAGGTGAAAGGGGAGAATATTTGAACGGGGGCTGTAGCTTTTGTGAGAGTGTTTTTTTTTTTTTAAAAAAGATTTTGGCTGTTTATGTAGGTCCTTCAAAACAAATCATAATTTAATATCGTGCCTGTAAAGCTGTCTTAGTCTTGATAAGAAAGATGTTGAAAACAATTCTAAAAAATTGAGAAAAGGTTTATTTTGACACTTTAAAATTCTATTCTGTTGAGTGACAGCTCTTGGAATACATCTTTTAATGCAAGTTTAACTACTGGAAAATGAAATAAATTCAAGTTGAATTGTGTGAATTTAGAACTGAATGGTGGGAGTTTGGAGGCTGAGGAAGGCATATGAAAAGGCTGTTTGGTCTTTGTAGGGAACAGTTCTGGAGAATGGGATGAATCTGATATAAAAGCAGCATGTATCAGACCGGAGACTACTCAAAGAAAAGGGAAATGTAGTTGCCTGTACATAACTGCAGACCTAGAACAGATCCCAAAAGACTGTCCTGTCCATCTTTCCCTATCAGGGTCAAGTACACTTCCGAGATCTGTCACTCTGCAGCTCCAGAGGCAGGCAGACTGTTACAGTACCTTTCTTAATCTGACGAAGTCTTTCCTAGTACCTAATGTGACTCTTTTTTTCTTTTTCCTCCCTACTTTAAATCCATCGCTATTTGTGATGATTTTTGTGGATATGGTTACCATACTTCTCTTCCTTGCTTTTATTTTAAAACTATTTATTTCCCTTTCTGTTTTTATGTCTTCAGCAGCTGCCTTTGTCCTCTGAGGAAAGATGACACACATCTTTGAGGCTCATTGATGATTAGGTATAGATGACCTATATATATGGGTCATTCTTCATCTTCTGAGCTTGTGTAAGACTTCAGAGTAGAAAAAGAGGGTGTGAAGACATAAAAGTCCTGCAATCCTAGATGGAAAAGGATTTTGTGGAGAGGAAGAGTTTCTGCAGCAGAGGAACAAATAGGTGATTGAATATTTAGTTAGGAATTCAATCACTGTATAGATTCTCAGTAGGCCTTAATTATACTCTTCTATGCATGATCCCACATGCTTTCTGCAAGCAAATTTTTATTAAAGTTGGAGAGATCTTTTTTCTTCCCTGAGAATTACAAGTTTAGCCCATTGGCATGCATTGATTTTCTTGTTTAATTCTATGTGTTTTAGGTGTGTATCTGATAGTTAACCTTTTAAACTCTCCTTCTAATGCCCAGATCTGCCCAATTTTTGTAAGGTAAATAAGGACAAAATTGTGCTTTTTAGAGCAACAAGGTAGAATTAATATTTGGTTATTTCTGTGATCACTTGGTTTCTTGTCTTTAAAATAAATAAATACATAAATAAATGAAGTATGTGACTTCTCAGTTTTGCCAGGAAATTCCTAAAATAGGCAGCAGTAAAGTGCATGCAGAACCTTGCTGGCTGTTTTCTGTATGGGCATAAAGGCAACACAATCAGATGAGGAAGCTAAATCCAGTTGCAGAGCCAGAGGAGTATGTTGTATGTTGGAAAGTTCTTGCTGGTCTTCGTACAGGAGTCATGAAGTAGCAGCAAACTCTGCTAAGGATTCCACCTCATGGGGACTGCAAGCCCAGTGCCCAAGTTCCCTGCTATGAATATCTGCGTGAAGCTTGTTGAAAAGCTTTCCTTTGCATTCTTACATAATGCTGGGGAAAAGCGTTTGGAAAGGATCTCTTCAAAGCTATAATACTAAAAATAAATGCTTCTTCTGTATTTTAGCATAGCTTCTATTCCTCCCCCTCCTCCCCAGGATTTGGCCTTACTTCCTGAAAATACTGAGAAAAAATGATAAAAATCCACTCTCTACTTTCCACAGTGATGGAGAGAAATATTTTTTATAATCCCTATACAAATAGGAAAGTGTTCCAAATATGAGAGAGACAACATTTTGCAGCTGAATTTTCAGATCTTTGCTCTCAGTGGAATATGTATAGGATGACAGCGTGCTCATTTGGGGCACAAGATAAAGTGCTGGGTTTGAATAGCATGCTTCCATTTCTGGTATCTGACTTGGATACTGCATTTGACAGTAGAGCAGAAGTAGTAGAAAATAATACCAGAGTTTGTAGAGGTCTGGCACTCTGTGCCATGCAGCAAGTTGCATATCCTGTAGCATTTGCAATCGAAATAATTTGGAAATTATTCACTTAATATTCAAAGAACTGTATATAATTGAATGTATGCAGTAGGATTGTGATTAGAATTGGTTAACTTGCAAAGGATGAATAACAGGAAGGATAAAGGTTTACCTGAGAGGTGCAAAATTGTCTTACAGCACTCACTTCAGAGAAGTGAACTTAAGGATGGGGCAAGGAAAGAAGAGTATTTGTTCAGGTTAAGTGTATGTATCTGGATGCCCTGGAGTAACTGCTGTTGGACACACAAATCTATAGCTCTGGCATCTGGGTTCTGCATTGCTAGCAAAGCATGCTTCTGCTTTTGTACCAGCAGTTGGAGCTTGCAAAGAACACTAATACGGGCAAGTTTGTCAGCTACTCCTTCATTTGCCTTACCTGAATTATTCTCTGCTCCAAGGAGATGTGCTAGTTTAGTTAGTATTGAACCAGCAACTGGTCTTTTTTTCCAGAAGGCTGCAAACTGGAGCTTGAACCAATTAGAGCTAGTTGTTGTTCTGCCCCACAGAAGCAAAGCCACTGCTCGTCAGTTCCTGGTTTGTTAAATCATGCTTTCTGAGACTGATTAGCAGATGTGTATATATACTGCTACATTTCTCTTCTTTTTTTTTCTTTGCTGTTAACTTTTACACATTGCGTTGTTTTTCCTTTCTTGAAATCTGTTTTCATAGGCATAAAAAAGCAATAACAACAACAAAAAAAAAGCCATCTACACCTATAGACAGAACTACTGATTTGTTGACCTGTCCTGAGTTTGCAGTTTTCACTAATATTTTACAGCTTAATTCTGATTACTCATCACTTTGGAGAACAGAAATAAACAATGAAGGGACAAAAAATTTCCTGTAGCTCTTTAACTAATTTCAGTATTAGATACTTAAGGACAGAAGAACAAAGAACAACTTTTTTAAAAATCTCTTTTTTTTTTTTTTTTTTAATCATTAGGTCAAACATCAAAGAGGAGGATAAATAACTTTAATGTGTTTCATAGTTTATTATGTTACCTTTCTAATCTTTGGTAATCATCTTATGAAGCCAGAACAATCAGCTACCTCTATCACAAAACAAAATGGCATTTCCTAGGCTTACATCAAAGCTCATACAGAGGTTTAAAACATGGCCTTTGTGTTCTAGCTACTACTTGGAAGGCACTAAAAGTAGGTCTGTTTTTCTCAGTGGTCTTTCTTGGGTTTATTTATTAATCCAATTCTTATTCTCAAACCTCATGAGACATTTGGCTCTGATAGAAACCTTTTAGCGTATTTGTTCATTCCTTGGGGAAGGTCCTGCTCCACTGTAGGATCAGGCTGGCTCTGACAGATCTGCTTTATTCGTAGTTATAGTCATTGACAATTACCTTGGTAACTGTAACTACAGACTAATTAGGAAGAAGCACTATTAAAACACTAAATAGATAAGCAAACTAGAATTCTTTTAGCTTGTCAAATTGGTCCATTAAATCTGTGTGTGTGTTGTACCTGTAATTGCAAAGCTCCAATTATCATACGCTTAGTGAAAAGAGTGATAAGGTTTTCTGGAGTGGAAAGAGATAAGAGATAAAAGTGAAAAGTTTCCTAATAATAACTTTTAGTAAAAGCTATCAATGGCAAATGTATACTTCTGATAAGAACCAGAAGCAGAGAACTTTTAAATCCTGGTATCTCCAAGCAAACCAAATAAGGGCAAGTAGAAAAAGTTGGAGAGAAACGTCATCACCTCACACAGATCGTTTAAACAATATAAGACACTTCAGTATTCACAACCTACTTGTATTGCTCCTAGTATGTTCTGTTTGGAGGTCTATGCAGCACTGATATCAAGAGACTATGGTCTTTGGTGAAGTTTAGCACTCAGCATGCTAGAGGATGAAGGGTCTGACCCTTCACACTTCTTGCTGTGGAGCACTTTTGACCATAACCATGCCTGGGAGATGGCCAGCTCATAGGGATCATTATAGTTTGTTTTGAAAATGGTGCTTCCTTACTGGTTCTCTTCAAAATCTTTTGAGTGAAGATGGAGACGGATGACCAAATCAGGGAGTTCAGAAATACAGTTCTGAATTCAAGCACTGCTGAAGACTTGAGTTTATGTAGAGGGGGAGGGAAATAGATGTGTTTATATTTCTGCCATAATTCACAGTGGTAGTAAGTTGAATAAAGATATATCTTGTCTTAGTACATTTTGATCTGAATCTTTAAAGAGGAATCTGGAGAGATTTTAGAAAGCCTGGAATCTGTCTGTGAAGGGGTAAAAAGGGGTAGATATGTACTGTGGAATCACTAATTTTGAGAAATACATAAAAGGAAGAGAAGGGTGGCCTTAAGAGCAAGCAAGATTGAAAGAACTGTTTTTACTAAGTAGGATTTAGTGTTTTTTTGTTTATTTGTTTGTTTTGTGAAGTGACAGCTATTTGTGAGAAGGGGGTGGGAAGGAAAAGGATAATTCTTCTCTGAGGGCCCAAGAGGCTTTATCCATTTTAAAACTAATTCTGTACAAAATAAAGGCAAGCAAGCATATGTATTCTAAATGGCACTTCAACCTCTCTCCAAAAAGAAGTCATCAGTGTTCAAATAGGCATCATTACTCTGTGGTGTTGCTTTCTTTCTTTCCTTTTCAGTTAGTGGATTGCAAATGACAAGCCTGTTTTCTAATTGGTTTTAGAGATGTTTGTGAAGTTTTGCATGAAAAGGGAAGCTTTTTTTTTTTTTTCTTCCTAGTTATATCAAAAAGAAAAAAAAAAAGATGCAGATAAAAACCAGGAAAAGTGGAAAAGGGTCATCACTTCTACACTCAGTATGGCTTTGGAAATTTGATTTGAAATGAAGGAATATTCTCTTTTGAATGGTTGAGATAAAACAAAAATGTTTTGCCTCTGAGAAATCAAAATGTTTGTTCCAAGCAAGTGAAGTCTGATGGTCAGGTGGGTAAAATTACACTTCTAATGGCTTCTTAAGCTGAATTATATCCACTCAAGCAGTGGCAGTCAAGCATGATACTGGGGGTTTATAGTTAGAAGAAGAAGGTAGAAGAGAATGCTGGGGAAGGAAGTAAAAACATGCTCTCAGATTCTTGTATTTTTCAATAATTAAATTAGTATACTACTTTTCCAGTTTTTGTTTTGCAGAGCCTCATTCTGAAAGACTTTTTTTAAACTTAAATTTTGTAATGTGTCTTAGGAAGGAATAACAAGGCAGTAAAATGAGGGATACATTGGCAGCAAATCTGCTCTCAAAGAAGGAGGAATCTTTACACTAACATTGTCATTTTCAAAAACAATTAGCTTAGGCTCTGATCTTGAAAACCATGGTTGTTACGATGTAGGGCCTATCTACTAGCTGTAGAGCTGAGGGTTTCTAGATGAAAGTAATCTGACTTCATGAGCTTGTTGCTTAAAGGAGATACTTCAATAGTTGTGCTCCTAAAAACATAGTTCATATACTTGTCTCTCTGTTCTTGTAAATATATGCCAGTTTTTCAAAGGTTATTAGTAAGAAAACAGGTTAAGTACCATTAGAATGTGGAAAATGTGAAACCCTAAATTTCACATTTCCTTAAGTGGCAGGAAGATCTGGTCATGTTGTGATTTATGTTTGACAGACTGCTAACATCCAATCTGACAGGACAGAGGAAAAGGCAATTACTCAGTTTTAAAAAATTTATGATAGCTTTTCAGTAGCTTGGATCACAGCAAATGATTCTTGGGACAATCCAATATCAAATTAATAAATGAAGGATTGAAGTACTGACAGAAGAGGGCAGGGGGTAAGAACCAGCTGAAAATTTTCAACTGTGTGAATACGATCTCAAAGAACACATTTTCCTAATGTCAAAGACAGCCTCCAGAATCATGCTCCTTGAGAAGTTAATTAATATGGGAGAAAGGTACCAAGCTACGACCATTCTGCTACTGCCAAAAATGTATTGGAATCTGTGCTTTATTCCACGTGGAATAAGCTTGCTGAGTTTCAATGTGGGCAGAAACAATCAAGCAATATCCTTCTGTAAAGTTAAGAAGCAGCTTGGGCGGTTGAAAATAGATGATCTTGAAGGTCCCTTCCAACCCAAACCATTCTGTGAAATGCTCTAGCACTTCTTGCTTATGAAAAGCAGCCCAAATAATTTCTGCAAGCTATTGTAAAATAATTTTTATTCTCTCTCTCTCTTTCATTTTGAGCCCTGATATGCCAAACTTTTGGGCAATATGCTTTATTTAACTGAATAACAGCATACCTGTGATTTAAGAGTGGATCATGCGATCTACAAATGCTGGCTACAAATCTGTGTCACTTTGAGCTTATCAGCACTGGAGGAAGCAGTTTGTTTATTTACAATATTTGAAGATGCATTGGGATGAAATATAATAACTTAATAAAAATAATACTTGAGAGGCTGTAAATATCACTGGATTTTATTAGACAGTGTTTATTAAGTGTGACTTAAAAACTAAGCACTGCATCAAAGGTCTGTAGTGACACTAGACGCAAACACTTCTACAGGATAAAATATTTCTTGACCAATTTTAAAAATAAAAAAAAAAGCTTGTTTAAATCCAAGTACATTATGCTTTTTCAAATGGCACTTTTATTTTCTTTTTATTTTTTTTCTCTGGAAGTAAGGGATGGCTTTTGATTGCATAAAGAGGTTTCTTCAGGGAAATCAAACATTCTTGGAGGACTGTAGAATTCCTTTGCTGAGCTACAGATGCAAAAGAAGGGCTTTAGACATTTGTGTCATGTTAAATGTTCACAGCAGGAAGATAGCCAGGTACTTGGACTGACATGATGGATTCCCCTTTCACCTGCTGCCTCTACCTCATTAAACTGCAGTGATTAAGGAGTTATCAAAATTTAATACTTCAAAATGACTGCACAAAAGCAACTTCTTATGGGAAGCGATCTTTTAAAAACTGCCACCTACATACACAATTTCTCCCACAAACCTCTTCCTTTGTGCACCCCTCCCTCCCCTGCATATTCTTCCCTTTAATTTATAGGGAAGTGGTGAAACCTTTAGCCAGCAAGAGCCACTCCTGAGAACAAATATGGGCTCTAAATTATTTGAGCCCATCGGGCATATTGGTTATTAAACTTCATCTGGTGTAAGAGGGCAGATGGATGTGCTGTGTCATTGCCAGTTATATTAATTGCATACTAAAGATTTTCAATTTTTTAGGTAGAAATATGGATTGGAATTATAGCAGGATTATTCAGGTAACTCTGACAAGCTGTAGTGTTAGAGATGTATTAAAACAAATTAACACTTTGGCTTGATCAGGCACTAAATGTTGCCACCTTGCTACTTTTTTTTTTCTCCTTTCCTCCTCCTGTGTAGTCCACACACGTTAGCTAAACCTGACAGAAAACAGATGCTAGAATTTGGTCCTAAATCACCTAATTCTTAGTATTTTTCCATCAGCAGATCTCAGTGAAGTAGATTTGCTCCCACCTTTATTACTTAAGAGGAAATGAAGGAAACCAAGTGACATGCCCAAAACCTCTTGGAAGAGGAGGCTGCAGCATTACCTATAGTCTGCTTATTGTGAATCTCAACCCATTGCAATGTTTACAAAGCTACACTGTTTCCCAGTCGATAACCTGCTGACTGACATGAAAAAGTGCCTTAAGAGAATAGTGTCTGGCCAAGGCTCAGTGCAGATTGTGCCAGCCGGTGGCACGGCCCCTGAACAGTGTTATTCCCGTGTGCCAAGAAGGGCAGCTTGGAGCTCTCTCTGTATCAAGCAGCAAAAGCAAGGGGATTAAAAAGTGGGGAAAAAAAACCTTTGGGGCCTCCAATTTGTCAAGTCTGCCCGCAGCTGACATAATGTGATTTTTTTTTTTCCTGATAGCAGTAGATCCTGTGAATTATGATACAGTGCCTGGCAAAAATCAGCTATACAGCACGGGTACTGATAAAGCTGACAGTTGGTGTAGGATAGAGCTCCTTGATGATGTTCCTTGTGCACTGCAGTTTTACCATTTTGAGGTTGGATGCCTTGTGTGTTTAGGCTTGTAGCATTTTTATTAACTAAATTCCTAGTGGCAAATAATAAAAGAATGGCCTTTCTACCAGAAGAGAGAACTTCCTGTAGGAACTCCAAATGTTAACAAAGCTTATGCAGTCCTGCTTTTATAGGCAGCAAAAGCACGAGCCTTTAGCAATTCACAATGTTAGTAATAGATATCAAACATTGAAGGAAATATTTAAAGATGTAATTTAACAAGATCTAGATTATATTGCAGGAATCCCTCGTTTAAACGAAGCCTTTAAAATTAGTGCTATTAGCACTATTACAGATCTGTATTGTGAGCCTATCTCATAGAGTGCTTGTGTTGTGTGTACACATATGCAATGCAAAGATCTCTGGCCTTAAAAGCTTTTAGCCTGAATATAGGAGAAGAAAAACAGATTGATGTAGGCAGACAGTGGAGAAAAGGAGGCAAGGCATTGGTGTTGGTTAGCCTGATGGATGGTGGTGTCGCTATGTGCTGTTCAGCTACTCTGAAACCCTCTGAGGCATTACAGGAGGGAAGCACTAGGAAAGGATTGTAATGCATGCTCTTCTTTTGACCATGGTTGGTTTGGTTTTCAAGGGTGATATCAGACAAAGTCTGAAACATGTAAATCAGATTAAAGTTGCATTAATGTCTATATTAACTACATTATATGGGTGTCTTTATACTCCAATTTAGAACCCAGTGTAACACATCTAAATTTATGGTCCATGTATATAGAAAAGTGTGCACGTGTATCCTCAAAGATTCCTTTTAAGGAAAATGGAGCAACTGCACAACACTTGCTTTTATTTCTTGAGTTTTGGGGGCAAGAGTTGTTTAATAAAAATTAGTCAATCTGCCTTCCCTCCTCCATCACAGATGTCATTAATCAACTCACAGTTGTGCTTTATATAGATTACTTATTAAAAGGCAATATTTAGGTCTTCACTTCCACTCCTATTTATTAGCATGTCCCATTGGCTGCTCCTGTGTTACATATGTCAAAATCTTATGGCCAGAGGAAATAAAGGGTTATTTAGGTGATGTAGTTACCATTGGAGCACTGTGCTTGCTTGTCAGAAGTTCCTAATATAATTTTCAGTATATAAGAGAAGAGTGTGTGAAAGATGAAGTAGTTAACATTGGTGTTGGTCGGAGATAGCAATGGCTGCAGCATACCTGTGGGATATTTGTGTCATACAGAAGTTTGGTTTTTGTTTGACCTGGTGGGGGCAGAAGCCCTCCCCACTTTCACTGCAATGTCTTAGCTTATGTTAGAAAATGCAAACGATAGCAGAGCCATGATCAGTGAGAATGCTCTTCATTCTATTTTTTACCATATATGTGTGTATCCAAACAGCTTGCACTGTATTAATAAGCAGTGAAAGGCAAAAAAACATCAAGTATCCTGGACAAATAGATATTAGGACAAGATACCCATACTTTCAAGCGCATAGTTGAGGGGTCTGACCTTGTGTAGAATAGTGCACATTCAGTCTCTTGTAGATACTTGCCTTCAGTCTACTTCAGATCCATGATATGACTGCAGGGATAAAGAATTTGCATTGTTTGTGTACAGACACTTTTAACACTACTCTAGAAGCATAGAAAAGTCTTGAAGATAGTAAAAATGACATTATACAACATATTAGGTTACTACGCAACCTCTTTTACCCTTGGAGAAATTGAGCTACTGATTGCTTGTGAAGCCTCTAAAGGTCAACATTGTCCACTGTAGGGTGAATGAATTATTGCAAATGGTGGTCAAAGTGCCTATCAATAGGCTTGTGTATATTCAGTGCTGGTATTGCTGAGCATGTTGCCTACTTGCACATTGCCCGCTTTCACTGTAATTTGTTTTGCTCTGAGCAGAACTGAGGGTGTTGCTTTTAACTGGATATCCCAATGATCTTGGAGCTGCTGACTGTAGACATATGAGTGTTGTAGCTCTTCTGCACAAGAAGGAGCTGTACAGAAACAGTCATGATAATGATGGTATGAATATGCAAGTAGTTCTCAATGCCAGCATCATCATCACAGATGTTCCCATGCATCTGGGGTCCATGCACGATTCATTCATTTTGCACATGTTCCCACTCAACAAGCTTCTCTGAATGTTTTCACCCAATGGGGGATGGCTGATTGTTCAGCCTTTTTGTCATGTTTTTCTCAAGTTTACTCTAGTAACATCTGTGTACAGTCATTATAGACCTGGCGCCTGTTCTGAGTTGGTACTGATTTTTCTCCCATGGTGACAGGCAGTGCTCCTTTTTTCTATCCCATTGAACAGATCTGTAGTAGAAAGCAACTTATGCTGTCAGATTCTGCCTGGCTAAATGTATTTCTCAGAGACTCTGACAAGATAAGTCTTTCAAGAGCTGCAGAGCATTGGCAAAACTGATGACAACACCTATTGTACCAGAAGCCTTAGGCTGTGTTCTGCTGGTGTTGACCTCAGATTTGGCTAGCCAGCTGGACATAATGCAGTGCCATAAAGCATTTTCTTAGCTTGGAGTATGAGAGATGCCCCACCAATCAGATTTCACATCACTTCCTTGTTTTCTAGCATATCCCAAAAAGATGAAAGCAGCTATTGATCAAATAGTTACAGAATACTTCTGGGATTTGGGTCTGACGGAGTCAATCCCTTTTTGGGTAAGGAAAGCCTAGAACCTTTCTTCCCTTTCTTGAGAGTTGATGGATGATTTACCTGTTAAATAATTGTCCAAAATTATTTGCTTCTTCTACCATACCATGTATGTGCAGAAATGAATGATAGCAGAGCTGTCAGTTTAGCATGACCTTGTTCTGCCCATATTTGAATTTCTAAGCACATCATAGGCACCTATGAAATGTTGTGCTTGAGAAGCCAGGTGCCAAATGAACTTATAGTTGCAAGCTCTGGCAGTCATGATAAATACAAGATCTCTACTGTTCACATGGATGCTTACTAAGGTACCTGTCTCCTGCCTTGGCAATGCAGAAAGCAGCTGAAAAGTTCAGAGAAATCTCTATTTGTAGGAGAACATGATTGGAGAAAAGTTATTGAGTATATAGCGTGTTTTGATTATCAAAGTAAGTTTGTAATAGTTTGTTTGGAAAGGAGATTGTTCTTGGCTTGCTCATTCTTGGTGTGTGCTTTTCATGAGCAGTAATTGAGATTAAACATTCTCTAGGGTTGTAAGTAATTTATCTTCTAGTAAACTGATATCTGTTTATATGTTAACATTGCTTACATTATTTATATGTAGATTTGCATCCATGAACTGGAAAATATAATCTTTTATTTCATAAAAAAGTAATTTAATGTTTAAAAATCAATAAAATATTAATTACATATGAAAAGGCTTCTGTAACACAGAACACGTACTGTATATTTTGGCAAATTGTTCATGCTGAATAAATCGTGTAGCAAAGGAAACAAGAATGCATTAGCAAAAAACAAAAACAATGGAAGCTGGCCGTTGTGTGCTTAAACAAGTTGCACGTGTAGATTAATCTTTACTTGAAGACAACAAAGAGAAATTGGTGTACTGCAGTTATCTGCCCTTGCTCCTGAAATGCATCTGATGGCTAAAATTTTCCCAATTGTACTGTATTAGTGCCGTACACAATTGTTTTATTTCTTTTTTTCCGTCTCCCGTTGGAGTGTTTGAGAACTTGAAATTGGGAAACTTTGGCTTCCACAGTACAGCTTTACAGTTCATCACAACTCTAATGATTCAAGCAACAGCGTAATTGGGCAGAATCGGATTAATGTTTTGACAATTAATTTAAGACTTCAGTTCTTGTCGGGCAAAGGACAAGCTCGGCTGGTGTTGGGGAGAGCGTTTTGTTTCATTGACAATGCTGATATTCTCTGTTAACAACAGATTTCATTGCAAGCCATCAGCACACAATTATTCCTAGACTGTACATTAATTTCCGTGTTGAGTCTTGGCGTCACTTAATGTCTTATGTGCTGAACTGAATGACATCTGAAACAAGGAACTGTTTTTGTTAGATAGGTGATCTCCAGGCTGTAAATGCAATACCTTTCAAAGTTGTTTGAATAATATGTGCTCCCTCAAGAAGGAAAAACCTACCTGACTTTCACATGGCTGAGAGAAGTCATGCCTTTTAACTTTGCATTGCTTTTGGTCAAGATGATTTATTCTGAGGAAATACTCTTACCTCATGCACTCTAACCTTTGCAAAGCTCGTTCCATTACACTTTCATAGCCTCTTCTACAGGAATGGTACTTCTCCTTCTAATGTGCTCTGTGGCTTTATAAATGGCAAGGTCATGTCTTTGTAGGATTTGCAACAAAGATGAAAGTTCTCTCAGAGCCTCTTTCCTGAGAGCTAAATCCACCATAAATCCAGGGCTTTCAAGATTTTTCTAAACTGAGAAATGTTGAGCACTTGGATAAAGATCGATCTTTTTTTTTTCTTTTTTTTTTTTCCTTCATTGCAGTAGCTGCAGAAAGGAATATGTATGCAGAGTGTCCATAAATTAAGTATGTTTAGGACTTTCCTATGATTCCCATAATTTTTCTGCAACCACTGTAAATCTGAGCTAATCTGGGTAGTTCTGGTTCTACATGTTCCGTTGGCTGGCTGTTGACTGATTAATTATTAATACCGTGTATGTTTCCTCTGAATATCTCACAGTTGATGATTTTTGCAATATCCTTGAGTACTTCAGATTAGCAACTTCCAGTTCAAGCTTGTGCATGCAAAGCAATTGTAAAATTTATGGATTGAGGCCTGAATATTTGGGCTGAAGCTAACTACATTTTAATAACTTCCAAGTGCTAAGATAATATGCATATTCACTATGCGTAGCTGTCATGGTGTGTCTGTTCCTTATGTTTTCCTTACCTTTCTAAGGGCTTTTAAATCACAGCCCCTTTTGGTGCATACAGTGATGCATGCGTTTAAAGTTATGATAGTGAAGTGAAATGTTTTCCTAGTATTTCTTTTTCTCTATATGTTTAAGAAAATTCTAGTGCAGTACATATTTATGATGCGGGATGACTCCTGCTTATTCCTCTTCCAAAACTATCAGTATATTTCCTCTGTTTCCTCCTTGACTCTCTTGGTATCCAAGGACAGTGATGAACTTCCTTCTGTTAAAAATGATGCTGTTGTATGGCCACATGTGCACACTCACTAACTATATATTGCTTAGAGCAGCTGTGATGGAAGCAGCGTATGTGCTTCTACCAGCTGCACCAGAGCTTTTGTATGGCTACAACAAAGACCGAGTCTCTTCAGATGGAGGCAGGAATTCCTTCATTCATGAGAACACATGTTCTCATGAACATATTAATATATATCATTGAAGCAAAACATTCAGATATTTCCCAATAGGAATACCATTGGGATTCTATGTGCCTGTCATAACATTGATCCAGGCAGTCTGCTCCAATGAATTTGTTAAACAGGTTTTTACATCAGCACATAAAATCAGGAATTTATGGCTTGCCATAAGGCATACAAAGTGAGATTTCAACTCCCTGTGGTGCACAGCACATCGCACATCAGGAATGTCACTATTCCGTGTAGCATCTATTACTCCAACCTGCTGCTAAAATGCAATTCTGGGCTGTGCTTCATGTATTTCAGGAGCTAGGATAAGACAGGAAGATGGATAAACTGCCATAGGCTAATGGCACAGAGGTTGCAAAGCCTATCATTCTCCAAAACTACTTTTTAAATTTTATTTCTGAACATGACCTCTCCTAAAACCACTCTTGATAACCCTAGCTGTTCAGATCCATGGAAACAGAACAAATTAAGTAGGAGAAAAGTCAAAACACACTTAGCACGTAACAAAAAAATAGTGATGGAGTTTAGAAAGCATAACAAGTGATATAATTGATTGTCAGTCTGAAATGAAGTTTTCTTTCATGCAGGGATCAACAAACTATTCTGCAAGCTTGATTTGTTTGTATAGTGCCTACTGTTAGTTCCTATAAGCAGTGCTACTTGAGATTTTCTCTAGTACTTCTCAGCTGAAGGGACCATTTTGGTCCTGAAGAACAGTTCTTGGCCTCATACAGCCAGCAGCAGTTATCTGGAAAGTCCTTGCAGGGTTTCAAAACCTTCTACCAAGACTTCATTTTCCTTTCACCTACTCATGATTACTAATCCCAGTGTTCTCAGTGATAATACCAATTATCCCCAAAATAGACAGTGAGCATGGCTGTATTATAATGCTTTTAGATGTATTGAGTTTGGGTATATTAAACCAGTGATGTGCTTCATAGCAGCTAGAATCGGATAGTCCCATGCAGTTAGTGTTGCTTCAGTTTTCAGTACAACAGGCAAGGTCACGGTCAAAGTGTAGCTTTTGTTATCCTCAAAGATGTTGAGAATCTGATGATGGTGATACTTTAGGGAGGAAAGTCATAAACTCAGTTGTGCAGGTTTTAATTACACATAATTTGTGTTTTTCTGGAAGGCACTGAATCAGTCTTTACATGTATCCAACGAGCCCTTGAATTGACTGCTATTTTGTTGGATGAATTTCAGCCTTGTTTCATTTTCATTTCATGCACCGGTGTACAAATTTCCTATCAGCTTCTTGCCAGAGTAATGCATATGCCATGCCAGAGAACTTGGATGTCAGGGTAGCATAGAAGTAAAATCATTTTTATTGGCTGGGCTTTTGAAATGGATAATGAACTGAAAAGTGTGTTACACCCTGGCCTCTGATACATTTCTCATGTAAGTAGTGACCACAATGAATGAGTTGCTTGCTGGCTAATTGATAGCTGGTATAAGGAGAAGTAGTAGCATCTACTACAATGACTGTTGTTAAATTCTGTACCTTTAAGATATGATCCCTGTCTTTATATCCTCTCATCCACAGAAGATGCCAGTGCATTTTTTTTATACTATACATACACAGTCAGACTTCTCAAGGAGGCTTCTAGTCATTTTCTCTCTAACTGTACCCCCATTTACAGATTTCAGACTTTAGTTCTTCTGTGGAATCCAAATTCACTTTGTAATGAGTGGATAGTGGTAGATAGGGAAGCTGGTTGGATGCTGCCTGACTCTTGCCTAGACTGCAGCTTCTCAGCCTTCTGAGCTCTTGCAGTAACAGAAACTCACCATCTTTCAAGGTGCCCACACATTGTATTTTATGCTGATAATGCCACCCTTCAATGGGACAAGGACAGACCTTGTAGGGAGTGAGAGCTGGATTTTGTGCCATCTCTTAAGTGAGCAGGGGTAAGCAATTGCAATGGTTGGCTTGCTGTAGCTGATCAGGACTCCCATCCAAGCTTTACCAGGCATACCCCTGCCCAGGGAGAGTCGTACCTACCCCTGTTCCACCCTGGGAATACATTTGTCCTGCTATATTTAGTCATCCAACTGTATTCACTACAGAGGCACAGGGAGTTGTGTCTTCTCCTTGTGAGCATGGGCTCCAGTCTCCCACAGTAATGGAGTAATATATGGAAGGGGAAAAAAGTTTCTATTTTAATTCATCATAATTTAACTTCCTTTTCTCATTTATTTTGGCATTGATAAAAAATGGAGGAGAGGCTGCTGTATGGCTGTGTTATTGCTTGGCTCATTTCCAAGAGAAACCTAGCTGATTGAGGTTTCTGTGCTAAAGGCAGCTGGTCTGCCCTGCTCGGGGGGATTTGAATCTAGCCTGCCAGCTTTTGCATGGGTACATGTTCTGCCTCTCAGGCTCTGAGGCCACGTTCCAATTACTCCTTCAGAAGGGCAGATTTAAGAATGAGGGTAGGCACTACTTTATTTATTTAGCTTATTAGCTAAAATCAACAGTTATGATGTTGCTCTGCTGCTTTCTGGCTAGGTGGCACAGAATGTCTTGCCATCAGAACTACCCAATACTTCTTAGTATGGCTAAGAGGCTGCTTTGTACAAGGCAGGCTTAAACAGAAATACAGGGAGAAGAGGGGAGGGAGTACAATGACCAATTAAGCTGAATCCTACCAGTCTTACCTACTCCTGTGGTGTAAGCTACAGCATACAGCTGGAACACTGAAAGTCCAGGACTGTGAGTAGGCAAAACCACTAGTTGTGCTATCTGCTACTGATTACAGATGGATGCTATCTGCTGTATACTGCTAGCTTTTGTAGTGAAACAACCTTTCTGTGTTGAGCGGATGCTTTTGTATATATATTTTTTTCCCTGTAGTTATACTTTGAGATGGAGCAAAAGTGTAGATCTAGAACAGAACAGATGTCATGAAAGGTCAATCAGAACATCACTGGGTAGTATCTAAGTGTCTAAGATTGCTTATGAGGGATTGATGGCTTGTATGTGTCTAATGAAGTTGCATGTAATCAAAGCTTTATCCAAGTTAGCACCCCTTTATGAGAAAGTTCTGTCTGGTGGCATTCTACAAATGGGAACTTATCCACTTCTCAATTCATTGGAGCAGTCACTTCAATGCAGTTTTCAGTATATAGACAAGAAGAGGGACAGAGAAACTCTGGAAAGTGATGTGTGGACAGAGGCTGAGAGCCAGTGTTGTTCAAATTGGTGATTGCAGAAGTTTGGTCCAAATTACTTAAAAATAAGTAGCCCTATGGGAAGAGGAACTAATGAACCCTATTTTGTAAAGCATTTGGGACTCTAGTTGATCTGGAATAATAACTTTTTAATGCTGCATCATGGCCGCACCCTGATCAGACATGAGAGTCCATGCAAGCAGAGCAAATTGTTGGGAGTGCTTCAAATGGTGTTGTCTGGATTTGCCTCTCACTGAAGATGAGGGAAACCTTAAGAGTTGATGAGCTAGTAGTATCTGATAAAGATCTGGATAGCAGTGCAATCTTTTTCTCAGGGCATAATCTGTATAACCTCTCTGTTCCCTGAGATCTATCCTCCATCAAAATTGATTGAAACATAATGGACAGGTTTAAAGGCTGTTTGGTGGAAGACAAAGATGTGTATGTTGTCATATATCTTACTACCTGATCAGATACTAGGCTAAAATCTATAAATCTGAGAAGAGCCATCCTAAATTTAGCAAGTTAGGCATTGTCACAAGGAAGAAGAAGGGATAAATTTGTTTATTCTCTGGAAAATGTTTCAGACATCATTATTCTTGGAACCCTGTAGTTTGCCACATCAAGCGAAGCATCAGTTTCTAGACACCCTGCTGACCACACAAGGAGGAATGCCAAGTCCTTCCCAAACCCAGGACCTTCACACAGCAAACAGATGTGCTGCCTGCAGTGCCGAGCCACTGAGTATAAAGGTTGGATCAGTTTCTAGGAAATTAACATTATTTAGCCTTTAGCAGAGAAATCCCATCCCTGGTACTCTTCTAATAATTTTTCTAGTAGCCTCTGTTTTATTTGAATGTGTTCCCCAGGGTTCCATCTAATTTTTGTATCTGCATAGAATCCATTGTGGAGGATCAAACAGCAGAGTCTGAAAAAGCAAACACGTGAGCATGGGTGATATGGCACAGAAGTGCAGTCTTAACACCATTGCCTACTGCTCTGAGCACAACAAAGTCAATCACTTTCAAAATACAATACAATGACCGTCTGAAGTTTATTCAAGCTGATGCAGTACAAACCCCAGAATGGCCTGAGGTTCTGGTTGGCTCAGATAAGCTTCAGAGAGCATCCAAATGTTTTGATGATTATCAAAAACTCTTGGATCTGCTAGACTGTGCTGGAAAACTTATGAGAAGCTCCCTGCTTTCTTCTGGGATTTTTGCTACTACCTGCTTTAGTCCAGATGTGCCTCTGGAAGGGTCTCAGTAGTGAAGATGAGTGGCATGCTACAAAGAACTAAAATGGACAGAAGCGTCTCATCTCCAAGGAATTTGGCCCTTCTGTTTCTGATTCCAGCTGGGAAGAGATGATAGAAAAATATGTAGAAAGGATGAACAGCCGTTGCCTTTTAGATCTTAGTAACAGCAATTAAAAAAAAAAAAAAAAAGTCTGCGCTTTGTTCTGGTTACAAGACTTAATTTTCCTGAGCTAGTTGTGTGATCTCCTTCTGCCACCTTTATTCCACCTGGTGAAATAAAATCCAGATCCTGGCTAGTGTTCTTACAAAATACTGTAATATTATTGGATGGCGTTAATTTAATTTCTGTTTCTTCACTTGACTCTGGTCAAACCATTGACTTTTTTTGTGTTGATCCTGCCTTTTTGTTATTTGTCACCACTTTCTTCCTCTGATACAATTTTCTTTTCACTGCTAACATTCAGAGAAATTGATAAAGTAGTAGAAAACTAAGTGTTAGAAAGGAACAGCCTTTTAGGAAAGAACACAAATATCATTATCTCATCATGAAGATTCTGTGTGTCATGCTGTATTTGTCTGTGGGAGTTGGGCATGTGCATATTCGCAAGACAGTGGGAAGAAGAAAGTATTCTCCAAAGAAATTATAAATGTTTGAAAGTAGCATTTATCTTTTAAGGCTGTTCACTATATTTTAAAGTAGCCCTTTCATTAGTTAAGTTTATGAGATTTGTCAGCTAAGTGAAGTTTGACACTTAAGAAAAAAAGGAAAACAGTGAGCTGTCCCTGTTGTCTTTCATCCTACATCTCTGCTTTATGAAACGATTTTGATCACCAGATTATCTTGATCCAGTATGTAGCACATCATGCATGGTGATGCTTCACAGCTGTAAGGCTACTGCAGTAAGTGCTGCCTTTGTGCCATACAACTCCTATGTAACACCTACCCAAGGACCTTATGTTGCACTTTCTGAAGCTGATAACCAAACTCCACTGGGAATTTTGGTGTTACACTCTGCAAGTGAAAGATTTGACCCACTCTGAATAGTAACAGACTTCCGTTCATTGCTTTGGATAGGTCAACAAGCTTGCAGATGCACATGTGGTGACTATGTTCCTTTAAAACGAACGCATGTAAATTGGAAGTTTAGGTTGCTGACATGATGTATAAATATCTAATACATTTAGAACAGCTTGCTTGCTTTCCTAAATAGTTTGAAAAAAAAAAAAAAAAATGCTGGGATCTGTTAGCACTAAAATTGTGATGCTCAAGTATAAATATTTGATTAAAAAAACCCTAATAGGCAGTTAATGGATCATATTGCATGTGAGAGAACTCTATTAAAAAAAAAAAAAAAAAAAAGACTAGATCTGAAAATCATAGATCTGAGAAAGAAATCAATTGTTTGCAAGTATGAAACTGAGATGGCTTTACAGTTGGGAGTTTTCCTGGACTTGCTTGTCAGGGACATGATCTTAGAGTCAGGCTTTGTGCTGTAAGCTGAAAAATGCATTATGACATCAGATCCCTGAAACATTATCAACGTCAGACCATGAAGGCAATACAGGAGTCATGTGAGGAAATTCTGAAGAAAGCACTCAGTGAGTAAGCTCCTAGTTTTTTGTCAACAGCCATGCAGGAAAACTGCTTTCATGTTTCTGTTGTATTGAGTCATATGCCAGAAAGCAACTGCTTATTTGTGTGTAGGTTTTTCTTTGGTGAAGTTATGGCTCTTCTTTCTTTGGGCTCCAGAAGCTGGGATCCAGTTCCACCTATGTTGTTCTGCTGATGCCAGCAGAACTGGTAGTGAATATAAGTTTGCAAGTTCTCCTTGGTTTTGATCAATTTGTATATATTTTTTTCAGTTTCTTTTCTGAAAGTCAAGTATCTTTAGCTTTAAAATGAGAAATTGTATTTCTTCTACTGTTATCCCTTCTAAATCTGAAGGGCCTTTGGCCTTAGCTTAATACCTTGTTTCCCACAGGATCAAGCAATTAGGTCAATGGGAGTAGTCAGGGTTCAAAGACAAACTGCCACTTCTAGATCTAAAAATAAATAAATAAATAAGGTGGTTTCTACATTAATTTTTGTTGTTGTTGTTGTTTTTTTTTTATCAGTATTTAACTGTATTTTGGTTATGGGAATACTAATCAGCAATAATATATATTTTAAAAGCAACTTTTAACAAAAATGTGATATCCTTGCTTCAGAGCTTTTGCTGAATTCTTAAAATTATCAGGGTTAAAACATTGTTCACATGGCAAAGGGAAAAATTCAGGGCTTCTCGTCTTTATTTACAGAAAATATGTCTAGAGGTAACATTCACTGGTAGTTTCCATGTTATCTGTGTTGCTTTAAGTAACTCTTGTTGAAAGGGACATGTTGCCTATATCTAACTGTGCACTACAGTCTTTTGTGATGGAATTCTCTTCTTTATTACTTCCATTGTGCACATTACATTACTAGAAGATGACAGACTCAGACTTCACTTTATGTTCTGAACAAATATATGATGAGTGGTTTAGAGACTTTGCTGTGTAAAAGTGATAAGCAGGTAGACTAATAAAGAAGGCAAAGGTGAAGGATGGTAACATGAACAGACATGCTTATGAGTAATAACTGCATTGTGAGAGGTGCTGATGTTAAATCTGATTATTATTATTTATTTTCTTTAAGAAATTCTAATGCATTTCTGTAGATGTTATAACACCATCCTCAAAAATTCAGTTAGGGCTTCTCTGCTTGCTCACTCTCAAGGACTATATATTTTTTAATTTTAGCTCTGCAACAAATCCTCTATCAACTTGAACTGAAATTAACTACCAGAAATAAAATTTCTAATTTAGATTCTTAATTACCTGCCTTCAGGTAGTCTCATGGATCATCAGAGGCTAAGGAAAATCTGTAATGATTGTGCAATAATTTTGGACTGGCAGTACATTAAACAAATGTATTCAGCCACACAGGTTTACTGAAACAGTTACCTTGGGGACAGCTCTCCAAGCTGCCACATACATCTGTAACCTCAAAGACACTCAGATTGTTGCAGATCTCCTCTGGACAAGGACAGATATGTGCCTGCATAAGAATGTATTCAAGGGGAGGCTCTAGTTGCGATGCTTGAATGAAATGCTCTGTAGGTTTTGTTCTGTTAGTGCAGAAGAAAGGCTTTTTTACTAAGCAGAACATTGCCATGTTCAACTATATCAGTCTGCTAACCAGTTGTGCCTGTTCATAGGTCTGAGAGGTAGATAAGGCTTTTATACTGCTTGTCCCTCAAGGAAAAGCTTTTTAATCAGTCTGTCATTTGAGAGACAAATCCTTCTAATTTTGTCCATGCTGATAGTCTCCTTATCTTGAATGGGACAACTTCTACTGATACTGATCTGGAAAGCTTTTTTATTTTATTTTTTTCAACAAGAGAAAGACAGCAACAGTTATCCAGACCTTATTGTATGTGGTTAACTACAGTAGCAAATTACAGTTTCTCTTTCATTTTATTAGCCAACTTTGGATTCTATATATTGAGTATATATGGAAATTCCAGTGACTAATTCTCAGTAATCCAGCAAAACTGTAGAATCAAGGGGATGTTGAATCAACTGCTGCAAGGTAGCCAGTGGAGCTAGCCACCTGACAACAGGAATAACTAGTGGGAGAGCAAGCACTGCACCAGTGCACCAGTGGTAGTGCAGCTGGAGGAGGGTCCCTTCTGTGATAACTCTTCTTGGTTTTCCTAAGTGCTGGTGCATGATGTTGGATGAAGAGTTGGTGTGTATTTTGTCTTTTCAGATTTGGCAAAATATTTAATTGGAAAAGTGATTTTTGTTGTTGTTTGCTGAATCAAAACAAAGATATATATATATATATATATATATATATATATATATATATATATATATATATATATATATAAAATTTTTCCTTTGGAGTGCACTCATTAGCCAGTATCTCTCTGCTTCTTTACTGCTATGGCTTGTTCTGGGTTGTATAAGAGTATCTAGAAAGGAAAAGGCTGGGGTACAGGTTTGTTTTGTTGAGGAATTAAATAAAGCTACAATGAGGTAGGTTACCATATTTCTTTGTCTCTTACATCTCCTGCAAGTGATCAGTTATATGGAATAATCAGTGAAGAAGATTTACCTGTTCCATAATTGGTGTTTTTGCGCTCATTTAGTGAACTACCTTTTAAAACAAGATAGGTGATTAAACCATGTCAGCTTAAGTGAGAGTGTATAATGAGGGTCCAGCTTCTAGGATGTGCTATTAGATGGTGATTAAATATAATCCTGTCATGTAGCCCAACCAGGAGCAAAGCAGCACTGGCGTAATGGTGCTTGCAGGGACAGATTTCCTCACAGCCACTACAGCAAGCTAGCATCTGGTGTGCTGAGACTGCTACCCCTCGTGCTGAACAGCACTCTCTGCTTTTGCTCTGACTCAGCTGTAAGATAACCACACGATGTCCAGCTGAGCTGTCATCAGGGTGGGCGAGCTTACTTTTGGCATTGAAGAGCAGCAGTGTTAGGTTGTGTGCTGTGCAATGACTGTATGCATACAGTTATTGTTCTTTGGTTTAAAACTGCCTGGGACTAGAATTAGCATAGTGGGGAGCTGTTTATAATGATGCTTCCTGACCTCGCTGCAATATAGTAATCGTATAGAAAAATATTTTACTTGCAAATGTTTCCCAATTGAATCTCTCGGTTATGTTCAAATTAAGCTACTGTTCAGTGTGAATGAGGATGACAGAATTTAACCATTACAGAATAAAAAATCTGCCACAATTTACGTTGCACTCCCTACCACTTTCCCACTTCTCTGCAGGAAAATGAGCTTCCCTTGTTACCAAGACTAGTGTGTGCTGAGATATTCCAGCTAAAGCACGTAATGTATGAGTCAGCCTGCGTTAGCCTTGCAACCAAAAGGTTCATTAAAGGCTACAAAATGGTGCTATGTTTCAGGTAAAACCCAAGGGATGAAACAGCAAAACTCTCTTCAGTTTTGTTGAATTCTACTTAGAAGTTTGGGTGCATCTATAGAGTATAAAAAAACAGGCAGAAACCAGGCAAAGGTCACCAAATAATGTGAATCCATTCTTTAATTAGCTTCCATTAGTCAAGTAATTTTAAAGAAACATCACCTAATTTAAAAGTTTATCCCAAGACTGTTGGAGTTGATCAGATTTTTTTCATTGATTTTTAGCAGGCTGAAGTCTGAGTTTTGACTTAATCTGAAAATATGTCCCTGTGAAGCAAGCCATGTTTGCTAATACATGCCAAGTAGCTTTTTAGCTTGTTAATAAAATGAAATATTTCATTTGAACAATAGTTTAATATAATTGAGCAATTATCTGATAATCTGTACATGCTTAATGGGGTAAATGCAAAAGGCAGGTGCAAAAAAAATCCTTCAGTAAATTGAACTAATACAACATTGAATGAACTAATGAGGTGCTATGGGAGTTGTGTTTCAATTAAAAATCTATGAAGTTATAAGCACCTTATGAAAGTTGTTTGTTAGTTTTTCCTGCTTTCAATGGAAGGGAGAACCAGTTAAAAGCTCCTAAAACACATGACTGAGTCTGAAATGAAAGCTGAAAATGTTTTAATGAAGAAATAACAGTTTCTCTTCCAACTGCATTTGGCAATCCTACTTCTTAGCAACCTGCCTGCCCTCACTTACGTTCCACATAGAGCAACTTGGATTTTCTCATAATGCTTTATGAAAGGGCCAACTGTAGACAATGACCAACATACGTCTCAATTCCTACAGGCGCAGTAGAGACTAGCTGTGCCTGAGAAAACCATTAGGTTTATAGACTTTAGGAATGAATAACTCCTGATATGCTTGCAATAAGCTAAGGGGATTGATCTCCAATGGTCTACAAGATATGTGGAGAGTTATTCAGCAATTTGGAACTCCAGAGGCTGCAGCTGAAGCAGCCAAGAGCAGATTTGATTGTCAGCCTTGCAGTTGTCCGATGAAGATATAGATCATTCAGCAGAGTAGTGTTCTACAAATGGGCTATTTGAAGTGAAGTGAAGCAATAGGGAGGACATGCACCAAAGGGAGTGCCATTGGCAGGACTACTGTAACTGCTGTAACTACTATAAGCTTGAACTAAAGTTTTTTTGAAGTTGCAGACAGTTCCATGTGAATTTAATGAATATTAAACCAGATGCCATCGCTATGTTACGATGTTATAACAATGCTTTTATAAATTGTAGTTACACTTCTTGAATTGTGGTACCAATAGAAAATAACACGAACAACACCAATGCCTAGATCTTTCTTCATCTTTCACAGGAACATGCAAAAAGAGGTGGAATTTCTCTTGAACAGCTTGTTCTCCTTATTTTGTTAAATTGAATCTGTTCTTGAAGAGTTTATGGAAATTGGAAAAGAGTTTATGGAAATATGAGAATTCTTCTGTTTTGTTAAAATTTGTGTCATGCTGTTGTATGTGCTAAAACAAAACAAAGCAAAGTGATTCATCCTGGACTTCTAAAAACAGCAAATAAAATTAACAACAACATGCCTCCTCCATGTATAGAAAGCATTAATGAGAGAGAGAGGTGGCCGAGTAATATTGTGGAACTCAATCACCTCCTTTGATTTCTCTGTTTTGCTGGGAAACAGATTCCCAAACAGTAGTAGAATGATATTTGCCTGATATTATACTGGTATGTCCCACAAAATAAATTATTAGATCCTATGTAAATGATTTATTGTGAGGGAATTTCCACAAAAAGGTTAGAAATAGACTTTTAAACCCTCAAAATGAGAGGGACATTGTTCTCTACTAGAATAGTAAAATTACCAATTATGGGATTAATGAGCTTGGAATTTGCTATTATTTTGTTAACCTGAATGCGTATACGTGTCTATTGACATAGAATTATTCTTGACAGGTGAACCTGTAATTTAGCGTATCAGTTTCTTTTTCTTGTTATAAAAATAATGTTTTATACCAGGAGAAAATTATTTGTCATACTCAATGTGTCCAAATATTTGGAAAGTTGCCCAAAACATGAATTAACCAAACACCATACAACATTAGGTTTAATGTAAATTTCATTAGCTGCTCTATAAATTACACAGTGGTTGTTTTTCCCTTATCTACTGGTTTATCCCAGTGAGTGTGTCAGTATGAAAACTGTTTTGATAATGATAAACTATGTTTTGATAATAGACAAGCTATGGAGATAATCAAAAGTTCTGCCTTGGAAAAGAATTAGACTTTGGGCTGGAAATGGTTCCTATTCTGCACAAGCCTACCTTCACACCCACTGAAATCAACAGAAAAGATTCAGCTGACCTTAGTGGCCATTGAGTAATGATCCATATATCTTTCTCAAAATAGCTCAAAATGTACCTTCTCTGAGATCAGTGGCAAAACTCCCAATGTCGTCGTTATGGCCACAGTTTGTCTTTCATTTTGATTTTTTTTTCAGCCTGCATGTAGACACAAATTCAAGAATGAATGAGAAGGTCATGCAGTCATCAACGTTTCATAACTTGTGATGATGTTTTTAAAGATTTAATAATGCATTACATTACAGTTTTTTGTTATTTTTACAAGTGCAACTATTTCAGCAATTTTTAAATATCACTTGGAGGGGGTTGCATTGTTATGCTTAGAATCAACATTTAGTCTTTCTTAATATGTTACATTGCAAAAATAGAGTTCAAAATATCAATCAGTGTTGACATTGTCATTGTAGCAAAATGTTTTAGAGATATCTGCAAGTGGTCTATGAAAATAGGTATTTCAGAGGAAACATAATTCTCTTTGAAGTACTTATTTTAAAGCAAAGACATTATCTGTATTGCAGCCTTGTATGCTTTGGAGTTTTGCATAATTTCTAGCAATCTCAGTGTCTGAGTTCTTCTCCATTATGCATTCCACTGGTTAATTTATGAAGTGTAAGGAATAAAGCTGGTTAAAAATAAATTTACTTTGGTGATAGTTAATCTTTTTCCACAATATGTGCTGTAATTAACATATTAATCTGTAACAAATGCTAAAAGTTTCTTCCTAATCGCTTTGCCATACATTTCATTTGACATTTCAGTTATATTTCACTGGCTTGTCCTATGTGCATAAAGTGATAAAAACATTCAATGAAATTGAGCATATTCATACTAAGAATCTGATTTATTTATTTTTTTTTTTAAGATTAATTTGATTTTTGTAAAAAGTCCCCATAGTTGGGAAGAATGTGATTTACATGAACAAAACTACTATTTGCTAAATGTCATAAGTCAGGAATAGAATACGAACATGGAAATGATTATGTAACACTTTAGGTGCTCTCCAAGCTATCTCAGTATAAGTTAAGTGAAAAACATTACAGAGGCACATTAAGTTGCATCTTTACAGGGAACAAAAAGCTTACAAATCACAAAACCTGCTACATTCTGCAATGAATGAATAAGTGTGCTGGCATCATACCATGCTGTGGGTCAAAATTCTCTCTAAGCACAACAGCCATACACAGTTGAACTTTAGAAGCAGTTTGAGAACTTCAATAGGATTGATTGAGTGATTCATTTTGTTGCAGTGGCAGCAATATTTAGGATTTTTTTCATTTCAGTGGTGGGAATTAAATGTTAACACTGAGATTAATATCTAAGATTTATAGAAGCAAGGTGATTATGAAAATAACTCAGTTTCATCAGTGTTGTATTCTATCAACTCTACTCTCTAATGCCCCAGTGCATTTGGGTAGTTAAATTATTATAGTTACCTTACTGCTTCATTGGACTAGCAGTTTGATGTGCTAGTCGTGGACTCCCTAGTGACAGATAAACCGACGTGGAGAGATGTTGGTGAGATGAACCCTGCCTCTGATAGCTCATAATCTACTATGAAAGAATAGTAGGAACCCCTATGATAGAGTACTGAGGTGGTACTTTTGGCATAATATGCAACGTGATATACCTAAACTAATTTAATTATGAATCAACACTCTCCGAAGCTTCCATAATTGATGTTCCAAATACTGCAGGAGGGAAAAACCTTTTTTATGGGGATTAGAGGCAAAGTATGTCATTACATAGAAGGAACAGGGGGTTAAGGTGCCAAGTTCCCATTAGTGCTCCTGCAAGGAAGAAGGTCCAGAACTTCAGATCCTCAAGATTTCTGTTCATCTGCGACTGAATCCTGGCAGCAAATTCTCTAAGTAAAGGTTGTAATCCTGGGTTATAGAGGGGAAAAAAAAAAACACAAACAACAAACACCATGGCTCCAGACCCTGTCAGAGCACTGACCTGAGAAGTGAAAATTACAGCTCAATACGGATTGTTCCAATTGTGACCCCATTCCCCCTTGTCATTATCCTTTCCTGAATTGTTTCTGCTTGTTGAACTCCTCCTCATATTGCATTTGCCTGTTTGAATCTTCTTTCCAAAATGAAGCTATTTGCATTTGCCTTTTTAACAGGCATAATACTATAGTTTCTTGAATATTTGTCTATTTTACTAGCTTATTGGTAACCCTTCTCTAAAGTCTTCATCAGTTACCTTTCTGTCTTTGGATCTGTTTTTACAGTTTATTGTCAGGCATCCTTAAAGACAATCCTTCTATGGCCAACTCAATATATAATGGCTCTTTGAGTAGGTTTATTAATCTGTTCTTCTTCCTTGTAGTAACCGACTACTGGATGGGAAATGCACATAGGCTATCTCTGGCCCACCAGAAATGTTCAGTCCTCTGTGTGTTCCCCTAAAGCCCTTTTCCTTGAGGAGTGCTACCTGCAGGTACTTGGTTGGGTTAGTCTGGTGTAGAAGGCATCAAGATGCCAAACAATGACGTGGCAAGGCAAAGAACAAGGAGTTATCTGCAGCATAAACTCTTCAAGAACAGATTCAATAATCTATGTCACTGTGTAGGAATTATTGATGAGAAGCTGTACTAGATCTCAGATATATGACATCTTACTGCCTCTATGTATTAGGCCAGTTACCTTGCAAGAGATGGAGACCAGACATGTTAGATGTAACAGATTCTTCAAAGAACTTGTCAGCCATTTCTTGTCAGTTATTTATCCCCAGGCACTTACAAATTAATCCTCTAATATTTTTTTCTGGGCACTGAAGCCAAACTATATGGTCTCCAGTTGCCTATATCCTTCTTTTCACCACTTGTGAAGTTATGTATGATATTTGCCCTTAGTCTTCTGGGGCTTCTTCTCTTCTTTGAAAGCAAGCCTGCTTATGGAAACCAAGTTAATCATTCCATTTTGGCTTTGAGTTGCTGCTGTGGCATGACTGACATTTGATTCAGCACTTCTATGATATTAGCATTTGAGAGCATACAGAAGAAACAGCTTCCTCTTTTTTCCTAGTTAGCATTCAAGGCATGATTGGAGCACAATAGACAGAGATGTCCAGGCTTAGCAGGATTATAATTAGAAGAGAACAAAGAAACTGAGAACAAAGGTGAAAAATAAAAGGGAGGGGTGAGAAATAGAAAAGACCTTAGAGTGTCAAAGAGTAATAAGAATTGGATCTCTTGATTTAAATCATTGACGTGGTTTTTAGGTCATTTTTAGCTTAAGGTCTCGTCTTTCTACCCCATTTTTGTCTTAAACAGAAAAAGGAAGTTTTACCACATAAAGTTGCTACAAAATACAAATGTTGTGATTTCCTTTTTCTAGGATATCGAGGCGTGTTGTATACTTATTTAAATATATGTTTTATAAATATGTGTGTATTTATATAGTATATATACACACCAAAAATCATAGCTGCCCAGTGTAGCACTAAGCCTCCAATCCATGTAGAAATAGATTTTACTTGGGATACTGGCTGTAGCTCATAGTAGTATCTTAACGTGAGATCCCAGTGTTCCTGAATTGTGGTTTAGTTCCTGAAAGAAAAATTCATTACAGCTTAGCACTGGACATCTGGTACAACCCATCTTTGGCAGCATGTTGTTACAAATGTCCTCTAATATTCTGGTTGGAAGATGGCTGCCAATGTACTCGGCATCAGACCAGAGACCAGAAAAATCTAGGTTTTTAAGCCCTCATCTCTTATGTAATATAACACTGTGTGATAAGTGATTTGGCTCTCCCTGCTACAGAGGATGGAAATTATTCTGTAGCTGGGATATTTGTTACACAAATACATTCTAGTGAATTCACCACTGAAAGTCTGCTCTGTTTTTACACTATCAACTTGCAGATTTGGCTGGGTTTTGTTTTGATTTGTTTGTTTGTTTAAAGACCCATTCTCTAGATGAGCTGAAGTAATAAATAACTGCTTTCTATTTTCCAACTTGTTTCATGTATATCAAGAATACGGAGTCACTCTTCTAAACCATAAGTTGACACTTTAAAAACAATAATAATAAAAAAAAGCATGACAGGGTCCTAGGATAAGCACTTGTTTTCTGTTCACCTTTCTCAAACAATCTGTGATTGTTCATACTCCTGTCAGAGGTTCTCTATTCTAAGATGAAGAGCCCTAGTATATTTAACCATGCTAGTACAGAAGCCAATCCATGCCTCTCCATGAGGTGCCTTGTTTTGTACATGCCTAATTCCAGTAACTGAGAAAAAAGGCAGGGAACCAACCTGCAGATTGAGAAGGAGAAGATAAAGGATTGTTGGCAAAATGTCAGTCTACATGCACGGATATGAGTTATGAGAGTATGGCCATAAAGACAATAATCCTTAAAGGAATGAGGTCTTTTTATTGAACAATAGGATAGTTGCAAAGATTTCTGTGCAGCTGGAGTAACTCTTACCCTTGGGGAAGTGCTAAAATGTCTCCTGTGTAGAGACAGAAAATTGATAAAAATTACGATGTGGTCTGGTTCACACACGCACACACACAAAAAAAAAAAAAAAAAAAAAAAAGATGAAAGCCGTGCATAACACAGAAATACAGTGAAAACTGTGTGTCCTTGAAGGTAAGGAGAGGAGGAATATCATTATGTAACTCCTGGGAGGGAAACAACACAACAACAAAACATTCTATTCAATATCTCCTACAGCTGCTCAAATACATACCAGATGATCAGAGAGCAGATGAGTGCATTATAGTATTGCATATTCTTTCAAATGCTGGTTGTACACCAGGAAATGTATGAAAAGGCTGCGCTTCTATAAACAAAAAAACTATAACAAAGAAAGCTAGAAAACTGAGTGGATAGGCTTTTAAGGAAATTAGGTGCACATTTATCAGCATATCTGTATAATGAGTTTGTAATGAGAGGAGAATGAAGTAAAGTAACTGAAATGTGGAGCAGGGGGAAGATTTGCCAGCATTGAGACATGGCTTGCCCTTTTACATGGTTATGCTTTGCACAGTACCTGTGTCACTAGGCAACATTATCATGGGGCTTCAGGCAAGTTAATTCTCATCACCCTCTTAATTCTCATCACAAATACATTGTAGAAAGCCTTCAGGCTGTTTTTCAGAGCATTTTGATTTTATTAGGAACTTGAACCAGGGGTAGCTGGATTCCCTAAACTAGTGAATCTCGATACGAGAAATGATGATGCCCGACAGTGATTACTAAAGGACAACTCTGGAGTGGAATCAGCAATACAAAAAACTTCCATCTAACTATACCAAACAAAAGGATGCTGGATAAATGAAAAGCCAGCACTTTTCAATCAGAGTTCTGAAGGCAAAGGAGGATGAAACGAACAAAATAATTTTGGGTGCAATGAAGCATTCATGTGTGGTATTTGAGGAATTTCTTAACACTGAGTAGTATCAACAGAGTTCTACGTTATCACTTTGATGTATCTGGAAAACGCGTACATGTGGAACTCAACAATTTGTCACATATATTTATACTGAAGTAGACCAGAGATAGGTTACTTAATTTAGCAGAAAGAAGTGGAAATGTGGCAACTCAAAAAGTTTATAACAGAGAATTACATTAGCAAAGAGTATAGTTAGTGGTAGAAAATAAGAAGTGTGGCATTCATAGGTGAAGACAGTTAAGTATCCAAAGTAATTTGAAAAAATACTGCTGCGAGGATTGTAACATCTAATGTATTTCTCTTAGACAAAGCTCTTAACTGTGAAAAAAAATTCTTAGGGGCATATTCATAGCAATTTACATTGGATACACCTCCAATGTTTCAGAAGAACCATGAAATCCTATATCAGCTAAAGAAACTGTCTAAAATAGTACTGAAAGTGATGTCTGAAAAGAAAATAACAACACATCCTGGTATTCAAACACATCCAAATCAAATAATTATTGTGATCAAATATTTAGAAATTTAAGGCTGCTGCTAAAGTATAGCTCATTAAAATGGTGATTATAAAACTGTTTCCTAGATGCAGCTCTAGGATTTGTCTACACATTTTCATGATCTTTTATTGCTCTAACTAAAAACTTTTAATAAATCTCATTGAAAAATGCCACTCCCCCTTAATTACCCATTTTTTTTCCCAGGAAAATAAAATTATAATCAGTGTTATCAGTGACTTAAAAAAAATACTTTAATAAATTCTGCAGTTTTGAATATCTGGAAAAAGTTTTTGGCAGCATTTCAAAGCTCTCAAAGACATTGCCACTTTCACAAAACATTCAGTTTTCAAGAAAAAGCCGTTTATCGTAGGAAACACATTGTATAACAAAGTTGCAATCTCAATTAATACAGGAGATTTTCACTGTGAGTTGAATCCCAAATTTGGAATTATCAGAGAGAGAGGTAATTAAGGATAAAGCTGCTGGAGATAAGTAACTCTTCAGCCATCTTCCAGGTGACATGAAAATGTCTATCCACTACTGCGAGCAATTAGTCTTCTATAACTCGCATGATATGCAGATTAGAAGAGATCTGGTACCACGCTACACAGTGTATATTCAAGTTTTACATCTATACGCACAGTCAACATCACTTTTCAACTTTTGCCTTAGTGTGTCTTTCATTAAAGGTTAGTTCTGGAGATGAGAAAAATAATATATGCTGTTAAATTGTTTATTAGCAGAACTTCACACGGTGGAAGAAATGATTGTTTATTGAAACAAGACCTTCAAGGGACTCTTTAATTATAAAACAGCTTGATATTTTAAAGAAAATGACACAGACAACAGAAAGAACAATTTGCTGTGGGTAGCAGGTTGAGTATAGCTTGGGGCCTATTAATCAGTCATGCATAACAAGTATCCTATAAAGGAATTGGAATAAACATACAGATAATGCTGCTTGTGCTAGAGGATGCAAAGAAACAGTGCCAGGTTTTCAAGTGTACTTAACAGTTGCATCATGTTACATTAAGAGGAGCAAAAGCAGTATGTATCTCACAAAAATAGATAAAATAAAGACATCAGTTCTTCAGATTTGCAGCCTCCTAACAGCAAAATAATTGCAAGTTCTGAAAAAATGGGAGCATATTAACTATGTGCCATTACCAGCTGCAGCCATTGGCATAGTGGCAGCAAGCAAGGGTTTGAAGTGGAGTTTTGTGTTTGGTTTTGTCCGTATCCCTCCACCCCCCCTTTTTTTCCTGGACATCTGACATCTCAAAACTGGAAAGATAGTAACAGAATTTTGTGCTGAAGATTTCTAGGAAGTAAACACAGTAAAGCCATTGCTGTTAGTTTTTAAAAACCATACATCTGTAAGTATGCATAAATGCATAATGATGGTAGAGGATGTTTTCCCATTTAAATTGTCTACAGCAATATAATTAAAATGTATGGAGGGGGCAAGAACTTTCCATGTTTAAATCCTTAGTTTGGGTTATCTAAATAGTTGTTTGTGTGGGACCCAACGGGGTTATTCAGTGGGCAGTGATCAACTTTCAGCTCAGCCCTGCAGAGGCCTGAAGTAACCTGCTCGCTGCCTTTGGGATTCACTAAAAGAGCTTTCCCTTACCCCCAGCACTATTGTGAAAGAGCAAAGCCTTTTGAAAACCATTATCTGTCTGATGATCTTGCCCCAAGAAGAATACATGAGATTACTCTGACAAAAGGGCAGCAATTTTTATTTTTATTTTATATATATATATATATTTATTTATTTATTATGAAGCAGACAAACAGAACAGTAAGGAGGTATGATGGAGAGCTTGTTATCAGACATGATATGAGGTGAGATAACTGGCATAAGACTTCTGGGATTCAAAAGCTACAAATATTTCAGATGAAATAATAACCTAATTTCCCAGCATCAGTACTGTTCTGTTGCATCCATTGAACTGCAGCTTAGCTATGGTTATTGTGGTGTTTGGTATGTAATTATGTTAAGTTTGGCTGTGATAACACGCAGATTTTCCTGCCCTTGTGTCTTCCCACTGGCTGAGTGGCAGGACAGCTGTTATTTACAGCAACAGAAGTGGGGTCTGGTTCACTTGTGATTCCCAAGTGGGAATCTGTGGGCAGACAGCATTCGTATGAGTGTCATTAAGGGAATAGTGGTTGGCCGCCAGCATTATCACAAAAGGGTTAGATGGTGTATCCAAGTCTCTCCACAAAATGCATAGACAATGCAGCAGCGATTCTCCATGTTGCAACAGATGGTAAAGGGTGCAGAGAGCAATGACCTAACATTTTGCAGTGGTAGGATGTATTTCTTCTGGAAATAAATTGGCTGTAGCAATCAGTTAGCTGGGCATCTAGTATAATATATTCAACAGTAAGGAACTGGCCCCTCCAAAGGGCAGTTTGTCCTGTCCTAAAATAAATTAGGTGAAGTGACTCACGCTGACTGCAGAGGAAGGCTGGATAATTAGCTTAGGTTCAATTCTTGGTTTTCAGTTGACCAAAGTTAAGCTGGCCCGGATCCCTCTCACATACTTTTCTGAAGCAAATAGAGGCATAGAAAAGCTTCTAACGGCAGCTCCCCCTTGATTATCAATGTTCACAGGAAAACAGCACTAACATGTTGAGTGAGTTGTGAGGTTCTATGGCTTCAGTGTATACATGCTGGTTGGTAAATGCTGAAAATACCATTTCTGCCTGCAATAACACATCCTTCAATAAGTCAAAGCAGACTAATGCATACATCAACACGTGTAAACAGTGTAACTGCAGGGGATAATAGCATGCATAGATAGTGAGTTACGTGACTAAGTGTAAAAACAAGTAAGTATTTCTCTTCATCCCTCCAGACGCAGTGGTTTTGGTCCATTTCTAGGCCTTTCTAAATTGTGGAGATAGAGACCAGATCACTTGCAGTGGTCTTCACCCTCTGTAAAGCTTGAATTTTAGCCATTCTTTTTTGCAGCATCTCCAAATTAGATGCATTTTACCTCATTAATCACTGCTAGGAAATATCACATTTTATTCACCCTGAACCCAGAGTCTGATCCCCATCATTAACTGCCATCTGCTGCTTTGTGATAAAGTTATCCTCAGGCTTCCTCTATCTGAGTCAGGTAAGAATGTCAAAATGGCATTATTAAAATTGGAAAGACTGTTGTGTCATTAGCACCCCTGCAATCACGGAGCCTGGTTGGAAAATTGGATGGGTTAGGCTGTTTACAATCTGCAGTTTGGTTTTGTTTGTCAGAGCCTGTAGTGACAAGCACCCATGACTTTCAGTCTTCTGCAGAGCTGTGGTTGAGGCCAAGTCCAGTACATGACTGCCAGGGAGGGTGGCACTAGACATTTTAGTGTGAGGTCTAGACACACAAAACAAACCAAAGAGGCTGGTACCATTGCACTTCATGTCCTTGTAGTCTGTTAAATATGTGTTTGGCATTGGTGGTAGCAGACCGCATGGCACAGGGCTTCATTTCAGCCTCCAGAATTTTCTTGAATCCTCTTGCTTCCCTTGGATGCAGAACAGGTGGTTAAAGTCTAATAGCAAAAACAAATAGTCATGGGGTTGCAGCTTAGCCACGGGTCTTGTTCACTAACCTTCCTTCTTGGACTTATTTGGACTTTTTCAGTGAATAGTACAACCTAACACCTATCTACAGCTTGTCTGATAATCCTGAGTGATAGGTGAGTGGCAAAGCTCCAGCAAACACCCTATAGAGAGGGGAAAAAAAAAAAAAAAAAAAAAAAAAGTAATATGTTATGAAATTGCTGATCAAGGGGAGAGAAAAACATTGACAAAATAACCAAAAGCCAACCCCAGAGCAGCACCATCAGTACTGACCTCCTGACAGGAGCACAGGGTGCTGATGTGGCACCTTGCCCCCAAACTGTCCACCAGGGACACAGCAAACCAGGGTCCTTCCCCCCCCCTTCCCCCCCCCTCCCCCCAGTAGGGGGAAGGAGCTCAGATAAAAGTTATTAAATAGCATATTCTACATGTTACACCTTTAATTATGTTATTAATTCCTTCTCCTTTAGTCAAACAGCTTGCATTGTTGTGCAGGTGACATTTTAACTGGGCTAGTCATATCTTTAGCTTGATTTTAATTGGAGTAGCAATAAATTCTTGTGCCTGTGTCTGAGGTATTTTTTGTTTTTGCCCATAGCAAGTTTTTGAATGTAACAATTAAAAAGGCCTTCCTGAGTCCTTCGTTAATGTCTCCTGCTACTGCAAACACAGACACTGTCTTTTTAATAAATTTTCACATTCCCACTTAGAAGTAATTAGGGTTTATGAGGCTTTTCTGAACACCTCTATAAAGAAGGGTTTTATTTTGTTTTTTAAATGCTCATTCCTAACCATGAGCTCTCTTCTGATCAGAGTGGGATAGAGCTTGTCCCTAGAAGGGACATTTGAGGTCTCTCCTAAATTGTCTGAAGTTAGACACCGACATGTGCAGCAGGATCAGACCCCTGGGCAAAGTAAGTGAATGTGTGAAGCAAGAATATCCAGTGCTTTGAGGGCTCAGCGTCAATGCCCTCCTGCAGCAATACCTCCTGAGAGTTAATGAAGATTTGATCTCATCTCGATATATAGCTCCAACACACTGAAACTTCCTTAATAAATTTTAGGGTAGATTTTAGTGTGGAATTACAGTGTAGGTCTCTAGCCATTAAAAAATGAATTATTGTTACCTATGTAACTCAGCAGCGGAGCACCCTGACAGCAATGGCCCGAGCTAATTCCCCCAAAGATTAGTCTCTGCTCCTGGAAGATAAGTGCTCTTGCCTTGTTTCCTTATGTTGGATTTTTATATTGTACCTTTTGTAGCCCTGCACCATTTTCATATGCATGTACCGTACAGTACTCTATCGACAGTATCAGGGAAGGTATTATATCCTAGCTAATTTGGAAAGACTTGGTGAAGGTTATCTCTGCCTCAAGCAAAGGTACTACTGGGCTGAGTATAAAACTGTTGGAATAATTTCTACTGAACACTGCCTTAAACAATTTTGTTTTCCCCCTCCCTCCACGCATGAATCATTTGAGGCCCTTTTTAAAGAAAAAAAAAAATTAACAATTTAGTAGGGAAAAAGAAACTCAAGAAACTGGCTGCTCTTGGCTTGGACTGGCGCACGCTTCGTTGGGTTAGAAACTGGCTGGATAGCCGGGCCCAAAGAGTCGTGGTGAATGGAGCCAAGTCCAGTTGGAGGCCAGTCACTAGTGGCGTCCCCCAGGGCTCGGTGCTGGGGCCGGTCCTCTTTAATATCTTCATCGATGATCTGGACGAGGGCATTGAGTGCACCCTCAGTAAGTTTGCAGATGACACCAAGTTAGGTGCGTGTGTCGATCTGCTTGAGGGTAGGAAAGCTCTGCAGGAGGATCTGGATAGGCTGGACCGATGGGCTGAGGTCAACTGCATGAAGTTTAACAAGGCCAAGTGCCGGGTCCTGCACCTGGGGCGCAATAACCCCAAGCAGAGCTACAGGCTGGGAGAGGAATGGTTGGAAAGCTGCCAGGCAGAGAAGGACCTGGGAGTGATGGTGGACAGTCGGCTGAATATGAGCCAGCAGTGTGCTCAGGTGGCCAAGAAGGCCAACGGCATCCTGGCTTGTATCAGGAACAGCGTGACCAGCAGGGCTAGGGAGGTGATCGTCCCCCTGTACTCAGCTCTGGTGAGGCCGCACCTCGAGTACTGTGTTCAGTTTTGGGCCCCTCGCTACAAGAAGGACATCGAGGTGCTTGAGCGGGTGCAGAGAAGGGCGACGAAGCTGGTGAGGGGCCTGGAGAACAAGTCCTACGAGGAGCGGCTGAGGGAGCTGGGCTTGTTCAGCCTGGAGAAGAGGAGGCTCAGGGGTGACCTTATTGCTCTTTACAGATACCTTAAAGGAGGCTGTAGCGAGGTGGGGGTTGGCCTGTTCTCCCACGTGCCTGGTGACAGGACGAGGGGGAATGGGCTTAAGTTGAGCCAGGGGAGTTTTAGGTTAGATGTTAGGAAGAACTTCTTTACAGAAAGGGTTGTGAGGCATTGGAACAGGCTGCCCAGGGAAGTGGTGGAGTCACCATCCCTGGAAGTCTTCAAAAGACGCTTAGATGTAGAGCTTAGGGATATGGTTTAGTGGAGGGCTGTTAGCGTTAGGTTGGAGGTTGGACTCGATGACCTTGAGGTCTCTTCCAACCTAGAAAATTCTGTGATTCTGTGATTCTGTGAAACTATAATAATACTGAATTGAGAAGTTACTTACAGGTAGTATATCTAGAGACAGACTTTAGTCCGGTTAGATACTTTAAATGCTCAAATTATTAGCTACTATTCATTGCTGGTAAGTTTTGATTTGTAGGTCTTTTATGAGGGATCTGTAATAGGCATCTTGACAATCCAGTTTCAAGCTATTTTGATTGGATGCTCAATCTCCTGCTGCTATTTTTCCTCCCTAAATGGCTAAAGGTTTTACCCTTTTCAGTTTGAAGATGAAATTTAGTTTATACCAACAAGCTGAAGCACTGATTGCTCTGATAGCCATTCCCTTTTTACTTGTTTTTTTTTTTTTTTTTTTTTTTGTTGTTGTTGTTTTAAAGCTGGCAGAAACAAAATAAAAAATGGGCAATTTTTTTTTTTTTTTTTTTTTTTTTTAGAATTCATTTATGATGATTTTTGTAACACAGCTACATGTTTACAGGAAGATAAATGTGAGGGACTCAAACTGAGAAAACATTTATGGCAAATACTTGTTAAAATCCTCACGAATGCACTGCATTTGCAGACATTTAATGATATGTAGGAGAGGTCTCTAACATTCCTATTTTTATGGAAAATCTTTGCTTTTTCTTTCTTTTGATTATGCTATTTTGCCGTCAGTGATGATGTGGTTGCCTGAGTTTTTGGTGTCCTGGTAAGTGACAGATGTGGACTGTCAGCCTGATCTCTTTCATGCTTAGGAGCAGGTTGATTTGGGTGGCACTAAACTTACAAGGTAACATTCCCTTTCCAGAGTTCAGTTCTCTGGAACTGTTTTAAATTTTATGAATTCCTCTTTGAGGAACAAATAATAATGAGAGAGGAAGAGAGAGAAGTTCATCTGTAAAAGGGAGAAGCTCTGCTCATGATTTTGTAAAGCTTGTTCAGATGTAACAACTTCATAGATAGCCAGAAGCTGTATTTTTCTTGAGGAAAAAACACTAAAGTAACTGCCTTCAAAGAAGTAAGTAAATATATTTTCATGACACCTTCCTATTCTAGTAGTCTTCACATTGTTTCAGTAATGACAGCTTCACAGCAGTCTTTCCACCTTTATGTTGTTCCCCACCACCGCCTCCCCCCTCTATTTTTTTAAAGCAGGTTTAAAATTGATAATTGCACCTATCCTGGGATGTTTGTGGTATATTTCATAAAAATGAGATAAATCCAATTAACATAATATGCAGACAAAGCTCATAACATTTGAGTTCAATGCATAAAGGGGCTGCATGATAAAGCTTCTGACTTTTTTTTTTTTTAATAAACAGAAAGGCAAATCATTTGCACAGGGCTGATATCAAAAGAGCAGGACCTGGTGCACAACTTAATTGAACATTTCTTCTTAACTTTACTCAGGGACATGTGACATGAGAATCGTTACTATATTTGGCAGGAAGCCCCACTGATTTCACAGATGAAACCAGTTGCATATATCCAAAGCTTGATGGTTTAGCGAGACAGTGGTAGGTGATTGCTTATTGTACAATCTCACGGGCTCTCTGGGGCAATTAGAAATGCAAACCTGTTACCCTGGCAACTGTGGAATTGGACAGGGCTTGAAATATCAGATCTCTTTGGATAAAGCAGCAGCATTTATAAAATTTCCTCATTCACCTTACTATAGTTGTGCTGTTGAATTGCATCAGATACCCTCTTCTCTGCTGAAAAGACCTCAGATGACTATAGAGCTAATAAATAACAGCAATTGTACAGAATAGAGCTTCCAAAATTTCACTCTATGGACCACTGCTGAGCTGTCAAGTGCCAGCTGACTGCAAGATGGTGGTTCACCCCCTGTATTTCCAGCTGTTAATATTTCACTAAAAGGCAGCTAAAAACATTAAATGTTCTACTAATAACTCCAGAGAACAATAAAATCAACATCAAACATCTAAACTGCTAATGCCAAGCTTGTTCTCTCATTGGTTTTCTTTCTCATCCTCTCTTTTGCTGTGGTCACATGCTCTAAGTTTTGTTGAATTTGGAGGCCTGTCTGCACTCAATCACAATAAAGTCATATTCGCATAGCTGCATGGTTTTGCTGTAAAACTGAAAGTGGGGAATTCTGCCTTGTATGGAGCTGGATCCTTTCTGGAACTCAGTACTGCAGAGGTTGATACCAAAGAATCCAGTTTAGTCTTGGCGTCTGTATTGTTTCTTTAGGTTTGTCCTGATTTCAGCTGGGATGGAGTTAATTTTCTTTGGAGCTGGTACAGTTCTATGTTTTGGATTTAGGATGAGAATAATGCTGGAATCACCCCAATGTTTTGCTTGTTGCAGAGCAGTGCTACTAATAAGTCCAGTCTTTTTGGCTTCTTGTGCTGCTCTGCCACTGAGGAGGCCAGGGGCCAAGTTTTACATAGTCCAAACCACAAAGTTTATGGCGAGTTTATTGAGAATGAAAAAAAAAAAAAAAAAAAGGCCCTAAAATGATAGAAAGAACTAAAGGTAATAAGTAGAATGTAAAGAAGACTGACAAGAGTCTTTTTTCCACATAGAAATAATTTAGTCAGGGAAAAGCACAGCAGGTTCATACAGGTGTCTTCACAAACAGAGGAGATAACAGGAACTACACGTGAGTTAAACACAGAGAATTGTGAAGTAAAATATATATTTTTTTTAATTGTAAGGTGAACACTGCATAGGGAAGCTCTGGATTCCCTATCTTTTTGAACTGTTCAAGGAAAGACTGAATTTCCTTTTTTTGTATGTGTGATAATACTAGTAATTTTATTCAGTACAGTCATGATACTGTAGGGGTTTAAATATAGAAAGATTTGGCAAAAAGTATTCATGTTCTAAACCTTAGCACCAAAATGTATTTCACTCTTCCTCTGATTGTTTAAAAAAAATAGTTTTACTGTGTTCTCAATATTCTCAGTTAATGCTCAATATTATATTTTTATTCAGTCAGCCTACTTTAGAATGTTTTGTCTAATTTTATGAGAATGATTTGGAAGAGTTCACTGAAAAAATGAAAAATATTGATCTTTTTGCTTAAAAAAGGTCTGCATTCTATTGGCTTCCTTGAAGTGCCCTGGTTAGAGAACTTAAACTTCTACTAATCTTGGAGTATCCTGGGTAAGATTTGAGAAATGTCAAAATCATTCTCCACCCCTTAACTAGAATCTATTTCAGAATGTTTGTCTTGGCTTTATGCTACAATAACTATTAAAAGCTCTGATAACTTCTAAAACACTTATTCTCCTTAATTAGAATTCTGGATTCTACTCACCCTCTTTTCCTCTCAACTTTCAGCAGATTTGGCATTTGTGCCCAGCACTGGTTCATAGCCTTAGGAATGAATCCTTCTATGCAGGGAACTTCCTCTTGCCTAATTTTCTTCCTCTGATGGGAAAAGAATTGCCTCCAAACTAAGGTGCTAATTACATCATTGGCTCAGTGACACAATTGCTGACTTATTTTACTTACTCTTCTTAATAACTAGCACTAACTAATGACTTGGCTGCTGTTAAGCTAGGGCTTTGACATTAAGTGGCAGAGTCAGTGAAACAGATCCAGATGCCTGTAGCTATCTAAATCCCTGTAATCTTAAAACTAGATTATACTTTTATCTTCAGAAAGAAGTTTCATGTAATGACATTTACTTTTCTTGCAGATGTCAATGAAAGGGCTAAGAGATTGCATCTCAGCTGCATCATAGTTTCATTTACTTCTTAAAACAAAAAAACTCTTTTTAATTATTTAATATATTTTTCTTTTTTTTTCAGAAGCAGGAGGTTTGTTTGTGTATGAATTTGTGAATTTGAAGATGCAAAAAATTCTGAGGGTGGGTCTTTTTTTTTTTTTTTTTTTGTTCTTGCATTTTATTTGGGGTTTTCTGCTTGTGGAATGTCAGCTAATTAGTTTTTAGGCAAATTAATCTTCAAGTGACTATAGGAGGTGCAAAGTTAATTCTCACTCATTCCTTGTTTCTTTATCACTATCTAATTATTCATGAATGTTGTAGGAGTTATGTTCTAGAAAGGCAACTCAACATGGGGTTAAGCAGTGCCCCAACAGAGGAAGTAGGGTAAAAAATTTACATATTTGACAGGCATACAGCTGCTTTGAGATTGTCATTCTCCAATTTTCATTTCTGTCCTGTTGGTGTTGTAAATTATTAATCAAACAATGATTACCTATACAATCCCCTGAATTTCCAAAGAGCCTTGTTAATATGAACTAAGACATCTGTCGTGCTCAAGAGAAGTTCTGGTCTCGGAGCCAAATTTTCCCTTGCATTATGGTTATGCATACTTGCTTATGAATCGAGGAGTTTGGCACACAGGAAGAAATGTCATTTTGTTGAGAATTAAATAGTACAAGGAAAGACTTGTGATCCTGTTTGGGATAAAGTTTTTTAAAAAAATGGGAAAAAATGCTGGATCAGATGGTCATGAATCTGTACAATACAGAAATAAAGGTAAAGAAATTTCTATAGATACTGTGATCTAAAGGACAAAACTAAAAGCAGATAATGATCATAAAGAATTTTAATAAAAATCTGGGGAAGAATGAGGATATATGGAGATAGTTGAGGACGAAATAGTCAATGAGACTAAAAATATATATGAAGTCTTACAAGAGCACAATTGAATTTCAGGAATATCTAATACAAGAAGCAAATATTTCTGGAGGATTGCCAAAAGAGAAGATAGACTCAGCTGCAATAACTGAAGGAAAGGAGGAGGATGAAGTCACAGAGGTAGGATTGAGAAAGTTTTGCATTATTTCATCTTTTTTATTTGCAGTTACTAGAGTTGTATTTAATCTGCAGGTAGTGAAAGTGGTCAAATGTGTTCAGCGACTAGCAGAAATAAGGCCTGCAACAAAAAGATAGAATACTGCGAGTCAGAAGGGGGAGGGGAAAATGCCTGTAATATTTTCCCCAAAAATTAATGAGAAATAGCTTTGCTGAGTTTTGACAAAAACATGGTATGTTATTTGGTTTCTTTGAACTTCTAGATAAATAAATAGATAGAGATGCCAAGGATAGCCAAAGGATCTAAAATTCAAAAGACAAGCTTTTAAATCTGAATGCAAACCATAATTGCAACATTTGAAACAGAGAAAACTCAGCAATGCAGATTAAACTGACAACCTCTCACCTTGCCACTGTCTTTGTGCAGGACCCTCGAGGTCTTTCTCAGTCCAACAAATTTCAGTGCATTCCCTGTTCACAGCATGTTCCACTTTAAGTCCTTCTGGGACTTGGTGCTCGCTTCTTTCCATCACCTCTAAAGCTTAACTCTGCATCCGTTCCCTACCAACACCAACACACTTGTGTTGCAGGTTTCTTGTTTTCTGCCTGTTTTCCCACCTTATACTCCAGAATCTGCTTTTCCTTATTGATTTTTGCACTTTTGGTTGCTTTACAAGAAGTAACAACTCCTGTTCTTGCCCGAGGGTCTCACCTTGGCCTGGGTCAGGGAGATGTAAGCACAAAGCCTCCTCCCATCCTCCCCACTGCAACCTTCTTAGCAGAACAGAACATACAAAAAAAAAACAAACAGATGCCATCCATCTTATAAACATTTCATTTCTGAGTACATGCTTCCTCCTGCCCTCATGTTTTAGACCACTATGAAACAAGTACTTGGAATGTTGTTTTTTTTTTTTTAAATAGGAAAAAAAAAAAAAAAAAAAAGGCCAAATTAACAACAACAAAAAATCCACTACTTTTTGGTCAAAAAGCTACTGTTTATTAAATGGTTTATATGGTGATAGTTCTGAACCTGATTTTAACTGTAAAAGTCCCAAAGAATCACCACATACTGATTGCTAAAGAAGCCAATGAGTTTGCCCATTGCAATTCCAGGCAAGCAAAGAATATAGGTGTTAATCAAATTGGCAGTTGGTTTAGAAAACAGAGAAGACAATTAGATTTTCAGTTATGGCAGAATAAAAGCTGAGGACCCAGTAATGGGAACAAATATTTACTAAAGTAGGTGACAAGGTAACTCACCTCCTAAAGCTTGTCAGTGTTAGTGAGAACTGCAGACAGGCTGCAGAAACAAAACAGTAAGTATGTACTAACTTTGTGTGCCATTTTATTTTGATCCATCACAGACAGAAATTATTTTTCAAATGGTGTTTGTCCAGCCAATTTCACTACCTCTTCTCTTTTTAAAATCAAAGCACTCTAAGCAATATAACGTACTCTAGGGGGAAGAAAAAAAGAAAGGTAAAAAGAAAGAAAAAAATGGAAGAAAATAGGAGCATAATATCTTGATGATTTCTTAAGAGATCTCTTCTCACAATTATAGGTATCTTACAAAGGAAATTGATGTATCTTCCTTTCTTCTTTGCGTGTTCTTGGTACCACAAGCTGTGCACAGCATGCTTTCAATTAATTTAAACTAACTTTCCATCTGCTCCAACAAATGTAGGATTTGAGTGAAAGACAGTATGATGGAGTGACGTGAAATACGCTAATAGCAAACGCTAATGTGAGAGCCGGTCTTCTGTGGAAAATGTAACACACAGTACACTCTTTTTAGTCCATATTAAAGACTCACTTTAGTGAAAAATGTTTATTGTTTTCAATATTTGCCTAATCAAGATGGGGAACTAAAGCTTTACTGAAGGAGACGGAGTTTTACATTTTACAGAGCATAGTAATTTGAAGAACAGGATGTATCAGATCGATTCCTTTTTAATTGCTACTTTCATCAAGCTTTGTTATGGAATTATTTCAAAGTGTTTCTACATTTAAAACAAAAGAACACAAAAATGCTGAATATGATTAGAGGTTGGAATGCTTTGTCTTTATTATCTGTTCAATCAGAATAGTATGTATTTTGTGAATATTTTGTTTTTCCCTGACAAATTAAAGTTCCAACATTTAAAAGATATTTAAATTAGAAAAGCCAAGCAAAATATACACAATGTCTACATTCAAGTAATGACATGGACTAAATTATAGTAACTATGTACAATAAAAACCTTTTACTATTGAATGTATGCACTTTATAGACATTACTGTAGTCCTTTTTTTTTTTTTTTTTTTTTTTTTTTTTTTTTTACAATTTCTTTTTTTCTTTTAGTATAAGTTAGGAACCTAACTAGTTCTGGCACCCACCTTTCAAGCAATAACCATTTAAAGCCATGTGGTAATTAAATTCTACCTGCAGCACGATTTTGTTCCCTATTGAACCCTTGAGAATAGGGCTATGGCCTTTTTACCAATTTAAATTAGCATGTGAATTTGCAAAGGAGAATTTATTTTGGATCCTGGTTCCTCCTCCCAGTATTTCTCACATTAAGTACTGTACTTTTTAACCCTGGTTTGTCCACTTTGATCAAATAGCCACAAAATTATAGACTTGGTGAGATGCACAGTGAAGCGTGGTGGCAGCATTAGTATGAACAACAGCAAGTGGGAGATAATGAGCTTATTCTTGGTAGTTATTACCTCAAAACCAATACCACTTGCACTTAAAAGTAGAGTTCCATAGAGGATAATTCTATGTAATTTTGTGCAGATCCCCAGGAAACAATGTCATATTTTCATGACAATTATGTGCCCGAGTTCAAACTTGCAGTAAAGGTACCTCTCAGCTGCTGCGGTCTGCAGCTGCCACCTCTTGCCAGGTTAAAATTCCTCAAGCACTGACAGTTTTCTTTAGAGCTGCCCTCAGTCTTGGCAAGGCTGTGCAAGAGCTGACTTGTGGGTGTCCTCAGAGCCTACCTACAGATCAAGCAGTGTAAAAGATACACAGTAGATGAAGGAAAGGGTCCCTCGAAGTGAGAAGTTAAGCACAGAATTTCTTTCCGTGGGAGAATATAAGCACCTAACATCTAATCTCTAGCAGCAGTGTGCCCTCCACACCAGTTTATGGCAATCTGGGGAGACACAGCCTGTCAGAGCTGTTCTATTCTGCAGAAAAGAGTTAAAGATTTCTCAGGGTGAGATGGTATATGAGCAGGAACTGTTTAATTTCCTTTAGATCCCTTTTGGTTTGCCACAAGCAGACCCAAATAAAGAGAAGTGTGTTTGTCAGCTACTTTTCTTTACTTTAGATGTATCAGTTGCTGCAAAGATGGAAGGATATGAGATGTGGAAGGTTCATAAGTCTTTTTTCTGACCAGATGAGACAGGTGAGGAATTGCAAACAGACATGCTTTTGGACATACAATAAAATCATTCTTCACTGATCTTTAGCAAAGTGTTATGTCTCCAAAAGCTTGTCCTTTTTCCTATACAATCTAAGAAAAAGTATTAACTTTCTCTATGGACCTTTCCTCCTTACTATTCTACAGGACAGTTATACACCTACAGAAGATAATGTCCTAGAGAATTTATATGTTCAGCCTGAAACCCTTGTCTGAGAAGTGATTAGACAAGCTTAATTAGAGCTGGCATGACAAAATATGTCAGTAAATCTGCACAATTCTGCCCAGAAAGGCATTTCCAAAGGGCTCTGACTGCTCTGTTAGTCATGCTCATTTTTCAGGTAGTATATACAGCAGTGTGTAATATTTAACCACCATTAAGTGTTTTTCCACTTGGGACTGTTTCATGCACAAGCCAACCATTTAATCAATCTCATTCATTGTTAGATTACAACTGGCGTGACTGCAAAAAAGTGAGAGGAAAGGGGAAAATGAGATGTACTGTTAGAAAACACCATCTAAAAGTGACAGATTAAGCTATTTGAAATGAAGGCAGTGGTAAATAAGTTTGGGGGTGTTTTACTTTATGACTAAATTGGATCATTGACTGAAAAATAATCACTTGGTCCAACAAAGACATAACCTGGAAATGGAATAGAGGCAGAAGTCAACCCGGGGATGAGTAATAGGGTAAGAGATCAAGCATGCAGCAAGGCAGTGGTGATAATACAAGTTATTTAATGCAGGAAACAATGGCAACTAACAGTAATTAGCAGTAATGCAAACACATTTTCCCTTCATAAATTTGGTGTTGGTGTCAGTGTGACTTGCCTGAATGCAGATTCAGGGGAGAACATGGCACTAAAATGCTAACAAGAAACCAGGAAATAATTACTAGAGCATCACTTGTGAAGGGGGAAAAAAAAATCCACGAAGATTAGGAGAAGAAACATCAAAGAGGAATGTATCAGAAAAGATGTGCAGTCTTTTGGTATATGTATTTCTAGGTCTTTCCAGTGGCCAGAAGAATAAAAAATCCTTATGTACTTAACTCTAGAGATCAAGTTGCATATTTTTAGCCTGTTGTTTCCAAATTGTGTTGATAGTCATTACTGAAGGGAAGAAGTCTGTCGTGAGATTAATTGCCCTCCCAAACAGAGTCTCTTACAAGATGAAAATCATGTCAGAAAAGTGTTTTTTTTCCTTTTTGTTTTTTTTTTTTCCCCGTGTCTCATATGAACACTCATGCCTGTATACACAATTGTTGTACCTATGGCCTAACATTAGCAGATCAGTACTCTTTTAGGTTATCCTAATGTTTTATAGCTGTAACAGTTCCCTGCTAAAAATTGTTCCAAGCTGTGATAGAAGAGGGTCTTCACTTAAGAGTTGTTTCAGCATTTCTTTCATTATTAAAAAATGTTATAGTTTTTGCAGGAGTAGGAGGATGCATCCTGATAAATAGCTCAGCTGCTATTTACAATTTTTTTTTTGAATAAAATAATAGATATATTTATAACATAACCTACCTGTTTATGAGGTAAATTAGGATATATTATCTGGCTTTCCTGCTTATTTCTTAGAAGCTTGAGATAAACCATACATGCAACATATGTGAATACATATATAAGTATGTGTGTACTTCCCAATTGTTATCAGGGCTACCTGTATAATGTAAAAATATTTTCAGAGTCAGGTTATTCCATGCAGCATATGAGGGACAATCCAGTTATCAGGTACTCAATATTATTCATTCATGTACTGGCAAATTCTCTCTCACCTACTTGTCCTTAGCAATGTTTATTACATGAAATCATTCAGTGTCCCAGTCATGAAGGGTGTGAAGGATAGGATTCAAGATTAAGTAAAGCTGTTTGTGACTAGAAAGATATGTAAATCTTGAGGCTTCTAGATTAAATTCAGAAGTTAAACTTGTCTAGTATAATCATAAAATGAAAATACACCATCCTACTGTCAAAGTAGTTAAATATTCAGGAGTAAGACTACGGTTAATGGGATATTAGTCATTAACCATTAATCAGAGACAGTTTAGATCAGGCTGGAAGAAATCAAACTATAAATGAGCTCTGAAAAAGCCAGATAAGTTTGGATGACAAAGCTATCAAGTGGACAGGAAGAAAAAAAACTACTCTGGAGCCAGAGAAGACCTGTACCCATGACAGACCCGTGGACTGTAATGAATGAACAAGTCTCTGGCTGATTGATTTACTCAGATGTTAATGAACAGTTTGCTATCAGACAGGTCCACTGTCTCAGTACACCACTGGTCTCCTGGGAGTCATTCATTGATGGGCTTTGGTCTGCCCACGTGGCAGCAAGCTGCAGAGGCTGCTGTATTTCACTGTAATTCTTCCTCCTGTTCAAGAATGCCCTCTTAAAGAGCTTCTTACGGGCAGCTACACTGCCCTGCAGGATGGTTACAGGGGATACGCAAATGTAGTGAAGGTATACATGAAAGTGGTTAAGTCACGGACCTCCTGTTAGCTCCTGGTGAGTTCATGAAAATTCTCCAGAATTGGAAAAAAGAATTGTTCTGCATTTAAGCAATCCAGACACTGTATTCCTTCAGAGCTCCGGTATTGTACAGATGAGTAAGAGCTGTCTTTTTTTTTTTTTTTTTAAAAAGCCTGCACATCATTCCTGTGCCGCTGACTGAATATAGATGTGGTTTAATTTTATAGTAGGCTACTGGTAATACACATTTCTTTATAATGTGGGAATTGATTTAAAACATATAAGACTTTTTGAAATACTTCCTGACATAAAGTTTTAGCTTCCCAGTCTGAAAATGTGGACTATAATTATTAAATGTTTAAGGTACTCCACTGTTACGAGAAATACTTTTGAGTACTATTTACCATTTCTTTTGTTGTAATTTTGTAACAGTTTCCATTATAAAAAAATCAAATCTTTTGTATGTGATTTAAATAATTTAGAGGTAAATATTAAGGTTAAATACCTGGTTTACATAAGGCATGTCACCTGAATTTATAGTCAAGTAAACCATAATTGCAATAAATATATTTTTTTTCCCATATAATATTTTTAAACACTGTTTTTGGTATACTCCAATTCTTATTATTATCATTTTTGTCTTGGTTTCTGAAGACTGGTATTAAATTAGTAAACAGGCTTTCAAGGCTCATGGTAGGTCTTAGATAAGGTGCAAAAACAATGCTAAAATATGCAGTGATAATTGAATGTCAATTTAAGAACATGTTCCCCCTTGAACAGGTGCCTGTTGTTTCCTGTGAACTTGAGGTTATTGTTAATACACTGTTAACAGGATCCCAGGAGTTTCCATGCAGTTCATTTCACACTTGGACGTTGCAATATTTGCAACAATTCACAGAGTTCAGAAATGTCCAGGAGACTGGCAGGGACAGCCAAGCAAAATGCTAATAAGGAAAACAGAATAGAAGCTGGAGCCAGGTTTGACTGTTGCCAGACATCATCGGCACTACACAATGTTGACATGAAAAAAAAAAGAGTTCTTTCATCTCCTATAGCCATAAACCAATGGGGATTTTATTTATTTATTAACAGAGAAATAACAGAATGAAATGGAAGGGAGAGCTTGAAAGAAGCTCATTGTGTTAGGCCAGTGACATCTCTCTCAAATGAATGAGTATTTGTGAATGGGTTTAGCTTCATAACACAGCTATATAACACAATGATCTAACAGTCAGATCAGTGTTTGTCATCCTGCAGAGTAATTTACAGCTCTACAAACTGGGAGGAAAATACTAGAGATTCAAAGGCAATCTGATTTATGGTCATATGCTTTGGTGTAAATGCAGCAGTTGTATAAATGACATATAGGATATAAAGCAGTAGTATGTCAGCCAATTGGATTTCCAAGATCTCAGGTCATTGAAACATCAGATCTTAAAAAAGTCTTAGACTTAGGCTTTTCTTCTGCTTCAAACAGTAAAGTCATGTGATATAATGACTGACCAACCTGCAAAAGACAGGAATCTGAGTAGTCAGAGTTACGATGTTCCCATCAAGATAAATAACAAGACAAAGATTTCTAGGCAAATGGCTTGGGGGCACCATCATCATCATCAAACTTTTGTTTGGCTTTTAATCCAAAGCTCATCCTAGCTTTTGGTATACAACAACAATTTTTAGCACGTTTCTGGAGCAGGACCCTTTGCTTTTAACTGTTTTTATGATGCTATTATAATCAAAAGTGAGTGGCAAGTTTTCAGTCTTGAGTCATGTGACATTCTACTTCTAAACAGGTTAATTTCTGGACTGAGTTTAAAAATAAATAAATAAAATGTTAGCAGGCTCCTTGAATTGCATTTCCTTAGAGAATCAGCATACTTCTTTCATCTCAATTACAAGAAAGACAGCCAGATACATTTCATAAAAGTCTGTTCTATAACTGGTAAATGTCTTCTGACTCACAAGAAATTGGACAGCTCGTAAGAATTGTTCTTGAATCAGCAGCCTTTGGTAAGAACAAACTAACAGGGATCTCCCATAGGGAAAAGATACTACATGACTGAGGTGCTAAACATGCTGAGAATCTTATATTACACTTTCTAGTCCTAAGTTGTTTCAAATGTATTTGTGTAAAGAAAAGATGTGGAGAGCCAAGAGTGGGTCTTCTCAGGAGAAATGACAGCTGAATGTATTGTGGGGATAAGTAATATCTAAATCTAGTCCCTTTTTTAAATTATTATTTTAAGATTTTTTTCCAGATTTTGTAAAGATCTGTATTAGATTTTTTTTCCAGACTTCCTTTGAAACTATAAACAAAACAACGACAACAAAGAAACAATAGAGCCCTCAGCAAAACCTAAATGTAGCAGAAATTCCATCTTCTGGGCTAATGAAGATGACTAGTACAAGCCCATGCTGCCTACAGTCCCCACTTCCACCCCTTTAAAGATATTTGAATCACCCAATTCCCATATTAATTAGTCTGTAGTACAGTTTAATTGCATTGTACTTTTTTTTTTTTTTTCCCAACGAACTGAGCTTTTAATGAGTACTCACTGTTTAATAACAAATTTAAAAAATAGATTATTCTTTTGTGGGAGAGAGTAATGAAATACATCACTTTAAATTTTATATTTGTATATATATAGACACGCATTTATATCAGCTTCATTTGGACATTACAATTATTCCGTTTATGTATCTATCTTTGTTGTAAGTGAGCTACACCTTTGCTAAATAATGGCATTTAAATGTACCTACTGTCTTCCTCTCTCTTCCTCAGTCTAAGCAGGGCAACAGAGGAGGACAAGCTGCAGCAAGAGAATTCTTATTTAAAATTGTTCCATGAAGAAAGTATGTCTTGGATTATATCCACTCAACCCCGGAAGACAGAGCTGCATACGACACACATTTTCATTAGCTTCAGGTACTCAGTGCTCATTTGCTGAAGAACAAAGTACACAGTGCCAAGGAACAGAAATTGAGAGAGCATGAAAGAGCTGCAGCCCACAAGTTGTGTAAATGATGAAGACAACTGCAATTAAAAGTAAGTTTATCATGGACCTGATAAAAGAGTAAGCCCTGATAGGCCTTTAATAAGGTGCCAGGAAAGTGCATCAGTACAAGGGTGGTGACTGGATGTCAGAGGCACAGGACCCAGATGAAAGAACTGTCTTCAGAGAGTGAGAAGGGGGGGGGCGGGGGGGAATAAAACAAAACAAACAAAACAAAAAAAAAAAAAAAAAAAAAAAAAAAACCTTCCAGTAACGCTGTTGTTTCATATGCTGAGGGTCTGTTTGTCTTGTACAAATGCTGACTGGCAACCCAGTGATATGCTGGGCCCGACATGTCCGTCAGGATTAATAACAGGTTTAATGTCTGGCAGGTGTCCTGGGCAGAGTCTGACAACTGCTTGGCAGCCACGCGGCCGTGGGGCTACCTGACCTTTCCAGCCCTGTGCCTGAGTGGCTGAGGCTGTGGTCCCTGCCCCAGGCAGGGTTCAGCTCTCAAGCCAGTGCCCGTGTGAGGTACTGGCACAAGGTGCCTCTGCATCTTGGCTCTTTGGTCACTGTGCTGAGGTGGCTGCACTTGCCAGGAGGCTGAGTCTCCAGTTGGCTCTGACACCAGCATGGTTTTGAACTGTGCCCTCTGACTATTTCTGTGTTTCTACCTTTACATTGCAGTTCTGTCCCTACCGCCAAAAACAGAGTGAGAAGAGGGCACTTTGTGGTCTTGTGGAAGTAAAAACAGAAGAGAATGCAGCTTGATGAGTACACACAGGTCAAAATGCCACCGTCAGCTCTGCCAGCACAATGGTGAGCAGCTGCACTGAGCCCTCGGCAGGGCTGAGTGTGCAGGGTTTTTTAGTCAGCTCAAAGAAAGGATTGCTCTCTAGAGCTGCTATTGTTGAAATTTCTCTGTGCAGCATCCAAAAGTGAGACATTTTCAAATGGATTAATGCATTTTTTACCATTAGTAACAATGGCAAAACTTGCCAGGTACCATGGCTAAGCTTTCTAGCACTGGTCTAGTTCTTACATGATGGAGCTAATAGCCACAGCTTGAACATGTGCACCAGGAAGTCTAAATCTTTCCTCTAAACTTACTGTCTAAAGGAAAAAGGTTTATTGTAGTTACTGCAATATATCATTTCTACTTTGTTTTATTGTTGGACTCTGTCACATTCACTATCATCCCATTATGAAATAAGTATTTTGATCTTGTTCTTTTTGTTTTTGGCAATCCAGTGTATGACAGGCTGAATATCTGTTAATTGGGGCACCTGCTCTCTAGAGGTTTTGCTGGTTTTGTTCGATATGAAGGATGATGACAGTTAAGTTACCTTGGAGATATAGGGAACATTTCAGTGTATATTAGCTTTGGACAACTTAAAAAAAAAAAAAAAAAAAAGTTTACAATTACATAATTATTTTATGTGTTGGGGAGTTTCAGCTCTCAGTGTTCTAGCTGTTTAGCACTGCCAGTGAACTAGGTGGTTCAAATCCCACCAAAAACTAACTCCCTTGGTACCAGCCAAGTCAATAATACATGCTGTAACCCCAAGGCAGGTTATAATCCCTGTTTTATGGCTACTTGGAAGGTGTTTACTGCAGCTGATCAAATAGCACAAAGAATGAGACACAGCTGTTGTTATGTTTTATTTATTTATTTGTGTACAAAGAAGCACTGTTTGATTTGCTGTCATTTCCAAATGCAGGCTAGACTTATTATCTTGCCACTGTCCCTAGCAGATCAATTACAGCAAGTGCAGAGTTGGCAAGATAACTAGAATGGCAAAATTAGCCCCATATAAAATTTGTTCCCTGGTGGCTCCTGGCATGAAGCAAGATAACCAGTGTAAACAACAATGGCTGTATCTATAAAAGTTAAAATTTTAAAAACCTGTTAGTGACATGAAGATTTAATCCAGTCTGTAAGCATAGTCTACTTATGGTTCGTTATCCTTCTGTTAAAGTATGTCTTCAGTTTGGAAAGACAATACAGTGAGAGGTGTTTGTTTTTTCATATGTACCCCAAGAGAAGCTGCTTATGAGTATCCTGGTCCCAGGTCAATTATTCCAGTATTGTAACTGAAGAACACTTTGCAAACAATTTGTTAAATGTAAGAGTCCAGATACAGTTTTTCATTCTGAATTTTCAGCATGCCTGCAGTAAACAAGTACTGTAAATACTTTCACTTTTCAAATTTGGATGGTAAGTCATAAAAAAGTACATCCAGCTACAGTGATGATAGTGAGTATCCCACAATTAAAACACTAACCAGAAAATGAGTCATGAGTTATAAAATATAAAATAATGTTGAAATGTACTGGACTACAGTGACTTACATGCTGTTGTAACTGCAGGAGCAGTGAAGGTCATCAAGCACCAGGAGGTGGCTGAGTAGAGTCTGGCCAGAGGCGTGGCAGTTGAGGAAGAGCATCCCGGTAGTTTTACAGCAGGAACAATGACCCTTGCTTTGTTTCTGCAGGTAAGAAGGTTGTACTGAATCCAGAAGAGGCTGTTCTGATTTACTATTGCAGGCAAAAAAATGTAACTGGATTGAACTGTGCAAAGTTAGCAAGTAACAGTAAGACTGCAATCCAGAAGGTGTGCTGTTAGATGAGGCATAAGGTCAAAAGGGCAATGGAAAACTTCTACCTGACTAAAAACCTTCAGCATTTTCTCTCTCTGTTACTATTTCCTTACTTATGATTTAACTTTATAGTGTTTCAAATGACCCTTTTAAGATAAAAGGCACAGCATTAGTTGAGGACAATGATCTCAACTGACACCAAAGAAGGTGACACTCTTTAGCCATGGCTTTCAGGTAATGACCTTTTGCTCAATTACACTGCAAGTGTCATATACACTGTTTCATCCTCTACTTATTACGGACCACATAAAAAGCCCCCTTTAGATTCAAAGCCTGATAAATGTTAGGCAATAGGCAAAGATACAAAGCAGAAGCCCGTGGAGGTGGATCTCAGGGAAAGCAAACTGCTGTGGCTTGTACTCAAATGTTTCCTTCTAGCACTGCCCTTCCTCCCCTGTGTCCTCTATTCTCAAATGTAGTAAAACCCTTTTTCAGGGATATTCTATCTTTATGCTTCTCTGTCACTTTAGGTAACTTTCTAGAAAAACATTAAAAAAAAAAAAATCAACTCACATGATTTTCAGAAATCCAACAATCTCAGGCTATGTGCAGGAAAAATAATTTCCTGGCAAAAAGGCAATACTGTCATAGTGCTATGATGCAAATTCCCTGCAATATTTTAATTCTGCCTAGCTTTAAGTTCTTTATTCTGGCCTTGGTTCTGGTCTACTATTTATTACGTCACCTGCTGGAAACTTTTGCAATGACTGGGAGCAGCTGGCAGCACAGGAAAAAGCACACAAAGCACCCAGCTTCCTTACCTCTCATAAATAGAGATTGGACAAAAAAGAAAATAGCATCTTATAAACCTTGAGTCCTGCTATTAGGAATGCATGTTAAAGGGACAAACTTCATCAATAAAGCCTGAAGTTCTTGGTACAGAACATTAGAGCAGTGCAAACTTCTGGGGACAACCTGTCCTAGAGCAGCACAGGCTTGAAGGACATATGGGCACTAAATGTTGGACTAAGACTTTATGAGTCAGGGCAGCAAGTAGACCACATCTGCATTCATATCTGCATGATGATACTGCCACAGCACTTAAGCAGGGGGAGGGAGCATATCAGACATGACTACAGACTATGGCAATACTCACTGTTAAATGCCATCGTGTCATCAGCCATGACAGCAGTGAGTACTACTGAATGACAGCAATGCCATCCTTTCTGTAGCTTGCCAATGCGGTTCTTGCCAACTGATATTTGTTCAGCATGTTTCAGTGTTACTATGTGCACTTTTCTGGATATCTCTTCTACGTAAGCTGAAATGATGGTAGTAGGTGGGGAAGGTGAACAGGTGAAGCAGAAAGGAGGTGCAACAAAAATCCATTAAAGCTTCTGCACACAATTCAGACTAGGGACATCTGACCTGGATTTCACTCAGTGTGACTCTTTGTAATGAAAGTGTGGCTTCAGATCGCAAAGCATTACTGTTAGCTGAATAGATGCTGAATAATCTACTACTGCTTTCTTGTATGGTCAAACTTCAATTACATCTGTGACCTCCAGATTTTCACTCTATAAACATGGCATGATGATGATGGAGGCCACAATTCATCTCTTTTGCTTAGAGCAATGTAGGAGCTTCTTGTATTTAGCTCAGGCTACTCCAGTGCTTTGACAGTCACATGGTCGTTTTGTAGTCCTCCTTTCCTGCTATACTGCATCAGCAAGGTCTACGCCCAGACAAAAGTTAAAAGCCCATACATCCTTTATTTGAGCATTTCACAAATAAATTACAAGTTTCTTTGCAACCACGTCAGAAATCAAAACGTTTATTTACACCTCAGAAACAGCAAGCAATTCAGCAACTAGGGCCCAAAGGAACAATTAACTGGAAAAGTAGCTGAATTATTATTATTATTTTTAATCAAACAAAATATTTTCTCCTTGTTTGAGCTTTAAAAAAAAAAAAAAAAAGAAAAAAAAAAAAAAGAAAGGAAAGGAACTCATAAAAACATCTTGTTGATAACAGAGAGAGATAGAGAGATTGTTATGGGGCAAATATGTTTTTACAGGCGGTGTCTGTTTGAAATGGCAGTAACAACACAGCTTGTTTGTACTGAATTCACAATCAGTTCACCAGACTTGCTCTTGCTCTACAGTCCCGGGTGGTGTGTATGCACGTACATACACATAGTCTATCTTTACATTAATTTCTACCCCCAAATGATCAAATACAGCCACTTATTGATGCAGAGAAGGAGTGTAATGGTCAAAGGGTTAATGAAACTTTCCTAAATATTTGTCCTGTCAAAAGCAGAGAAATGCAGAATTCTGGCTCTAAACCCTTCCCTTTCCACTTTTGATGACCAGCTGATATGTAGACAAGAAAAAAGAAAAAAAAAATTAAAAAAAGAGAGTTGGTAAATAATTATAGATATCTTCAAATGATATAAATTTTATTAAGAGGGGACAGCTACAGGTAGCATAAATACAACATGAGAGTTGGAATAAGCCTGGATTTCAGTGTGTGGAGTTTGTTGGTTTTTTGTAATCACTCTGGTTTGGCATACATGTACATAACACAAGCTTTCTCTTAACTCATCTGTGAATCATTGGATTAAACTGCTTATTCCAAGTCCCCATGTTGTATTAGTCTCCATCTGCATATAGTATATATATATATATATATTTATATATGTATGTGTATATCTCTATATATCTACATATATACACACACATAGCAATTGTGCAACTAATAACTTTCCACGGAGAGTGGATGAGTGTATCCATTTCATTTTGACAAATATAAACCAACTAGCATATCTTGATGTGAAAACAGTGTAGTCAATGGGTTATATGGTTTACACAGTTAAATAGTCAGCTATATCTGCTTTAAAGAGAATAGCTGTTATAACTACTACTGAAATACTTTGCTTGTTAACTCTAAATATTATAGATCAGAGTTAATAGAAAATTATTTTTATTTTAGTTATTTCTCATTTTGTCACCATTGGCCAGCATATCTCTCAGACAACTGAGTCTCTAGAGATGCAACAAAGGAAAGATAGGATCAGAGTTTTGTCCTAGACTTGCTGTTCTCAAGCTGACATGACTCTGTTTAACATGATTAATCGTGTTGTTTTTTTTTGTTTTTTTTTTTTTTAACTTTAATTATATGAGTAATTATTAAACCCATTCAGAAAGAAACTTGGCTTTTAGATAAGGTGTAAAATTATTTGTGTACAAAATTCTGCTGTGTCTCAAATGGCTAAGTGCACTATTGAGACAAAACCCAGCATTTTTCTCAGTGTTTCAGCAAGAAGTCTTGCAAAGGAAAGATCAATGATGTGAAAGTTGTTACTATAACATCTTTCCTTTTCTAGTGACAAAACATTTAACATAGGTTCCTATGAACTGATTGTAAGTCCACAATTTAATAAATGAGGATTGTATTACAGTGATACCTTACTTAAATGGCTACACGAGAGACCAGGACAAATTACTTGACTACAGGCCACAGCCACTTCAAATAAAGGTTAAACCAAATTATGCTGGGTTCCTTAGAGACATGTTAAAGTGGTTGGTGAAGGAAGTGAGTCATCTGTGCTTTACTGTTCACAGCAGACCAGTAAAAACAATATGCGGAGAGGTTTAAATTAAAAATTTCATCTAAATACAACTAACTGAAGCTCAAACAAGACTATTAATGGCGTTGCTCTTTAATTTACACCAGTGTAAGTAAGATGAGAATGGGGCTCAGAAAGTGTATTAGCCAGTGTTCCGCTCTTACCTAATTTTCCTTGCTAACCAGTAGGAAATTTTAGCTGTCTTCCCTTTGTTTTAATCTTCAGACCTGCAGTTACTGAACAAAATGTACATTAATAAATGCACATATGCATATCGTGAGCACAAGCATGAGGTGCACAGACAGAGTTCAATTAGCAAGTACACCACAAATGACACCTTCACCTTGCTAATGAACTCCTCTTGCTGATTGTTATACCCACTTTGTGTTTTAACAGCAGATACTCTTTTAAATTGAAATGGTTTTTGCACAAGACATGATGTTTCAAAACCAAAAATATCAAGTTCACTGCCTTTCTGACACCAGACAGCATTGTATGTCTGCAAACATAGGCTGGAATAAACATTGTAGTGACCAAAATAGCTAGGGAGAAATCAGCGTTGTATTATAAAAACAGCAAGCTTGGCTGAACACGTTAAACATAATTAACTAAAAAGAAAAAACAAAAACACCAACTAATTTTGCAACCTCTCTGCTTTTTCACGATAGTGTGAGAAACTAAAAAAAAATGTTACTTTTCCTTTGTTTCAGGTAATGAATAGCATTTTTGAGCTTATTTTCAGGTAAGAAAATTCAGATTCTCATGCGGTTCCTCATTTGTATAATGCCACAGAATGTGACACAGTCACTTGTTAAAGTGTTGGTTCTCAGGTACGGTGGAGAAACATTAACATGGCAGCTTCATCTTCTCTTTGAGTGCTTAGGTAGTCCAGTGATTAGCTCAGTCGGAGGCCTAAAGAGATACACAGTGAAGGCTGGGTGACTTTAATTTGGTTGGAGTGATAAAGTGATAATGGTGATTAAAGCCTTTGACGCATCTTGACTCAGCATTTCAGCCATTGTACTGACTTCTCTACATGTCAAAAGGTTGCAGTATTATCTGAGAAGAAAGATTTATTGTCCTTGGGCACAAATTAGTAGAAAGAGTCTATCCATTGTCAGTGCAGTTCCAGGTAGAAGAATTTTTTCTTTGTTCCTGGTTTTGAATGTCCTTGGGATGATCCACCAAATGCTGTGTGAACCTTGGTGTAAATTAGAAAAGGGTAGCTTTATGTGGTACTTGATAAAAATGACACAAATGGCAATGGGTGTCTCTTCCAGAGGTGGGTTTTGCTTGATAGAAACAGGAAGAAAGCAAGTAGAAAAAGAGTATTTTGGGGGGAGGATATTATCATTTCTTTTATTCAAGATAGAGTTTTCATAGATAAAAGCGGAGAGTGCAGTTCGTCTTTGGGTGCGCTTGGATGAAGTCACTAAATATGTATCCTGAAGATCCAGTAGTGTTAGGCAGTTGTTGATTTATTTTTTTTTCCTTTTGAAAACATTGCCTTTTTTTTTTTTTTTTTATAAGACATGACTGCTGATGATAAAGCAGCAGCACATGATTTTTACAAGGCATGGGCAGAGAAAGAGAACTAGAAGCATGCCCATGTTAATGTTTGAGACCAGGCACTTCCCTTTTAAATGCCTGCAGCTGCATAACAGCCCACTCCTGAAGTTCCTTGCTCAACAGAAACACCCACTAACCTCAAAGCACCACTGTGGAAAGCGAAACACCGAGAGCGTGCTGCAAGAGAAACAAGGTCAGTGGGAGATTTCACTTGGCTAGGACTGCAGGAGTTAAGCTGGAAGAGAAAAACAGATTCTTGTTTGAAGGCAGCTTGTATCTTATCAATAAATTTACAATGATAGGGAAACTCACGGCACAAACTAATTTTTCCTCTGTTGCCATTGTTATTACTCCTTTTGAATAGAAACAAAACAAAAATCTGTTGTCATATTTGGTACAATACAGGAAGTCAGAGAAAAGCTATTGTACAGCAATTTTTAACCACCAACACACATTTAATATCTAGTGTAGCATTATGGAAAACTAAATGTATGTTTGGAGTTTTTAATGTTTCCAAAAAGCTTTACTATTGAAACATATATGTGATGTGGAAGATATGCTCATAATCTCACTGTAGTAAAGACAACATACAGTATGACTCATAAGTACTGTAAAAATGCTAACTAAAGAATGCAGCTGCAAAGTTCTATTGCATAAGGAAGCTTTCTTGTTTAAACTTTAAATAAGCAAGTTTATTAAAATATTCTAAGACACTTACCTTACCCTAGTTACTGGCAAGCTCTAATAAAAGCCACAGTCTGTCACTAGTATACTTGTTGTGTTAAATTTATAAAAATTTGGTGTGAGCTTTGATGGATCATTTACAATTTATCGACAAGATGATCATCTTGATACAGTTAGTTTTTTTCTTTTTTCTTTTTTTTCAGCCTTACATGCTCACAGAATATAAAAGGATTCATATTCCTGTGTAACGAACACCCTTTTTTCCCATGTCTGCAAACAAGTGTGGTAAGTTTATGCACACAAAGAAATGCTCTTGTTACTCTTAACTGGAAACTGTGTGTACATGTGTATGTATGTATATATATATATATTCAAAACTATATATATATGTGAATATATTTATATAATAGGGTATCTGTTTTCCTCCTTGCGCATGTATGTGTGATGACAGCTGCACAGAGGCTGAGAGAGAGACCAGTGCTTCTGAGAAACACCTTGCTTATGCTGTTCTGATCAGCTTCTCATGCAGACATCTACTGACTTAACTGTGTCTGCAGAACTGACAAAAGACTTAAATTTTGTAAATTGCCCCAGCAAATAATTATCTGCAGGAACATAAAGGAAACTGACTTTACCCCCTTTAAAATCAGGCCCAGCATGTCCCACTGCTGTCGATAGCAACCCACACGGAGCCAGTCGCAGCTGACTACTCCCCACTGTCTCATAAATCTGAGCTCGTCTCACCTCCTGGCACTGCTCCCGCTGCAAGGGGAGTCTAAGAGCTGTGTTCCTGGGTGATCTTAAATTTCAAATGGGGCATAAGGAAAGAAGTCCAGATCAGAAACGAGCCAGGAGGACTTGCATTTCCTGTTTGCTGAACCTGAGGTACAAGAAGTGCTGCTGCAGAGCCTTGGGCCTGCTTAATTTGGTGTCAACAAAGAAGCTCTTTTAGTGATATGCTTGCAATAGGCTCTCTCCTTCTGGCTACACCATAAACAGCAAATACAGTAGGTTTAGCCATACAGAATAGTTACAATTCATCTGTGGCTGTATTATTCTGCTTTGTCACTTGCACAGTCCAGATGAATATTTTATAAAAGCTAAACCAGTCCTATAACTCTTCTCTCCATATAAATATATATATATATACATACACTCATACATATACAAATACTAACCCACAGACAAAATATTTTCTGAACAGTTGAATAGCAACAAGTCAACAGTTAGAAAAAAAATGGAGTCAATCTGTTTTCTGCTCCCCGAAGGTCAAGTTTAGATGTCATGGTCTTTTAACATTCAGTGAAAAGTCACATAAACCTTGCATCTTGCAAGAGGAGTCCATTAATAAATGGAAGTTAGGGTAGAGGCTGTCAAACACCAATGTATAGTTGGACAGATTGTGAGGTTGCAAATTAAACAGAATCTGGAGCAACTGAGGCCTAGTAGTGAAGAACAGTAACTGTAAACTGCAGTCTTCAGATCTGACGTTTTCTTTTTTCTTGTTGCCACGGCAACGTGGTAGGACAGCTTCAAATGTCAGGAGTTCTTACAGACCTAAATGATGGGAAATGGGTATGATTATTACTATGCAGATCACAGTACCTTTTAGCTTGCCCTCCCTCTCCCCCCCAAATTACTTATTGAGTAGATGCACATTCATCAGTAATTCGCTATGAATTATCCAGGTTTAGAAACAATTATTTGTGAACACAGAAATCTCCAGGAGGAAATCCCAAAATGTCACTTGGAGCATTCAGAGACCTTTGCAGTGCATTTCAGAAAGATGTAGAGTGGAGGCCTGAACATAAATCTTGAGTCAGGACCTAATTCAGGACCCATCTGACACCTTGTTCAGTTATGTTGGTGCAAAAGTGCAAGTAAAATGCCAGTAAGCCTCCCTTGCGTGTGCACACTGACTAGTAAAGAGCAAACAAACAATATACTTTTTAAGAATAACATTCTAATTTGTGAATATACCAGGGACTAAAAGAGCTGACATAGTTTATTAACGTTGCTACAGAAATGCAAATCTTATCTTTGTTGCCTAACCTTTTGATTGATTTATTTATTTTAAGTGAAGGTAGCACAACTTGAATGATTTTTCCTGTTTTAGATGGGTACCCTGATAATACGAAGCTAGTAAACAAGCTTAGGAAAAAAAAAAAAAAAAAAAAAAAAAAAGAAAGATTAAGGGCTAATCTATCAGTTGTAGATAATGGGTTTCTTTCCTCCAATTTCACTTGGCATCAATAGGACAGTACTGAGTTGCGAATATTTGGCTTTGCAATAGTCATAGAATCATTTAGGTTGGAAAAGCTCTCTAAGATCATCTAGTCCAACCATTAAATAAAAAACATATAAGAATGATATTAACAAAACACATAGCTAAGGTCATCTGGACGTCAGTTTAGAGCTTGCTTGTGGGCTGATGCTGGTCTGGCCCCTCTCAAATGAATTCAATTTCTGACCTTACAGTATTGGTTTACTGGTTGTACTGGATTTGGCTGGGATGGACTTCACTTTCTTCTTAGAGGCTTTTATGGTGGTATGCTTTGGATTTTTGATCAAAAGAGAGTTTATAACAAAGCAACGTTTTAGTTACTGAACAGTATTTGCATGGTGTGAAGGCCTTCTCTGTTTCTCATGCTGCCATGCCAGCTAGTATACTAGAGTGCACAAGAAGTTGGTAGGAACACAGCCAGCACAGATGACCCCAACTGACCACAGGGATATTCCATACGCTATGCCATCACGTTTCTCAATAAAAGCTGGTGGAAAGATGGGGAGAAGGATATCCAGTGTTATGACCTTTGCCCTCCCAGGTAACCATTATGTGTGCTAAGTCCTGCTTTCCTGGAAATGGCTGATAGGAAGGAATACCAGGAATATCTATATAGGATATATATATTCCTATGTATCAGGAATATATAGGAAGGGATGGCAGGAATATCTGCCTGCTGATAGGAAGCAGTGAATGAATTTGCTTTGCTTGTGCTCACAGCTTTTGCTTTACCTGTTGAACTCTCATCATCTCAACCCATGATTTTTCTAGCTTTTACCCTTCTCAGTCTCTTCCGTGTCTCACTGGGGCAGCAATGAGTGAGCAGCTGTGTGGTGCTGAGCTGCCCACTGTGATTAACTCACAACAGTGTAGCAATGGCCTTATGGAGATGCAGGGCTCTGTAACCTGGGCCAAGGTGACTGTGGCATCAAAACACACAGCTGCTATCAAGCATGCACATGAAAACTGACACAAAGGCAGGAAATGTTTGTCTAATGTATATTGCATTTGTACCCTTAAATGATGAAGTATATAATTCTGTTACTATTACAGACACCTACAGAAGAAGCAGTAACATCACGGTCATTAATAGACGTTAGGCTGTGCTCTTTATTTGTTTTTAATTATCTGCTTTTCCTTCAAGGCAACTCAAATTTAATATAATTATTGATAAGGCTGTTTTTACTTTATCTGCTTTTTTCTTGTTATTATTTTGGTATTATTTTAACTGGCTTCAATATTAAATTCCTCCAGCTAGGGGCCTGTCCATATGGGCTGTACAGCAAGACAGACACCTGGATAGCACGCCACAGCCTGCCCTTCCCCTGCAGCATGGCCTCAGTTCTGTTAAACAAAGGTCAGTAAAGCAAATTAAACAAGTATGAGAATCCATAGAGGGAACTGATGGATGGGGCTCACTGAAGTGAGAAGTGCCACTGAGATTTCCAAATAAGATAAAATCTGGAATTGCTTGGGATTGGGATTTTTAGCATGCATTTTAAAGAAAAAGTCTGACCACAAAATTAGGCTCTAGGCTTCTATAGGAATTTTGTAAGCATGACTGCCAGAGTTTGGATATGTTTGGATTAAGGACTGGCTGGGACTAAATTCTCATAAACAACTTGATCTCCTGGGATAGTGAAAAGCAAAAGTTTGGGAGTTTGATTTCACAAACTATCTGAAAAAAATGTATTTCCAAGTCACAATGAAGTTTATTATCATTTAAGGGCATTTGTTCAAGCCTGACTCCAAGTAAATAATACTAGCTTTTGAATCAGCAATGCTCCTCTGAGTCTTTTGGAGGTCCCTGGAGGTCTCCTTGCTGGGGACAGGCACTGGTATGTGATGAATGAACAGCACCTCTTACACTGAATTGCTGTATAATCCATAGGCTGAAACTTTAGAGCAATCTGTCAGCACAAAATTTATAAATATCACACAAATTCAAGCAGCTAGTGACTGCTTCACCAACAGCTTGTAAATAAAGGGCAATATATGTTGATTTATGTGCAGACCTGAAGAAAAGCTTGTATATTTTACATCATATTGACAGATGCAATGAATGTTACTACCTTATCACGCACCTTGCCTTTCCTGAGTAAACTATATATTAAAACTAGTTAGGTCAGCTTTAACTATGAATATGTTTGTTTGTTTGTTTGTTTTACAGTACTAGTTGAAGGCTAGCTTTTCTCACAAATGTAAGCATGCTTTTGATTTTCCCTGCCTGTTTCCCCACTTGCCTCTCCAAACACCGCCCCAATTCCCTTCTCCTTTTCATCCTGAAGCACTGCAGTTCCTGCTTTGACTTTCCTTCTACTGAAATCACTTATCAACCTCATCATCTGACCTGTCAGCTCTCTTTGACACATTCTATCACATGCCTGGAAATCTGATGCTTCCCTCAGCTCCTGTGACTACATCTTCCTGTCATTTTCCTATGAGGTCTGTAATCACTTTTCCTGCACATCTTTGTCTTATTCTTTACATTCCAGGTTTCTGGGGAAATTTTGTTTTCCCCACTTCAATTTCTTCCCTTTCTCTGTGCTACCATTCATACACGTTCACCGATTGCTTCAGGGCTGGCAGTTCAGAGATCTTACTCTTCCTACCTGTTTTTCCATTTAGGCTACAATGTTGACCTCTACCTTTTCAATGTTTAGCAGACAGCTCTTCACAGCTAAAAACTGAGCTCTTAAATCTTTCCCCTAAAGCACTCCCTTCCAGTTATTCTTTTGATTGCTCTGGACAACACTATCATCTTATTCAAACTTAAAAAGTGAGACAAAATGGAGAACATTTTTGTCACAGAATCTTCTTTCTAGGTCTGTGTATTTAGGTTGCATCTTAATCTAGAGGATTCTTTCACACATCATCCCAAATGGCTGTTTCTAGCCATTCAAACAGCTAAATATCCTGCCCAGGCACTCCTCAGCAGGTTTGTAACATGTTTTCACAGCCCTTGTCAAAATCAAGATACTATAGTTCATATCCTGACAGTCTTTTGCTGTACAGAGTATTTTCCTACTCTGCCACTTCAACAACACCTCTGTTACTGTGACTCCTTCATTGCTTCTTCCCTAATGCGTGTCTTTTCATGGATCATCCCCACATGACCACCTTTTCGTATTCATACACTATGACACCAACTTTCATTGACATGTTTTCAAAGAAACCTTTTGGGCTTTCTTTTCTTTTTTTTTTTTTTTTTTTTTTTTTTTTTTCCCCCCCCCAGGCTTTCTTGTGTAATAGGAGTAGCTCCCTGCAAGCATCTGTAAAAAGCTTTCTCCTTAGCATGTGTTTCTTCTGACAGATCTACAAGAATCTTGACATTTAGCAATGGGTGATAAGACTACTATGAATCCAGCTCAGCCATTTCACCAGCCTTAATTAAAGTTGTGTTAAAATAATTTGTTCTAAACGTTGATTGGAGGAATAGTACATATCCTTTGCTTCTGACTTTTAAAACAGCTCCAATATTCAAAATTAGGGGGCTATAAAAGTTATGTAGCTAACCAACTTCAGTACTTCCAGTAAGACTATTCAAGACCAAATCTGTTTTGGTTCTTTCTATTGCAAACAATGGTGAATTTTATATATATATATATATATATTTTTTTTTTTTTTTTTTTTTTTTGCTTGCATCCAATGGTGAAGTTAGACTAACTTTTAGTTTCTGTGGTTAATGTCAAAGTTTGTCGATAAAAATTTACTTTCTAAAAATATTCTGATATAATCTTATAAGGTGCGTTATTGGACATGCATTCTGGCTAGTAATGCCCTTAAAACAAAATCCACAGAAATCAGAAATGACCAAAGTATTGTGCAGAAACCTTAATGATGAATATAAGCAGAGCTATAGAAATCACAGAACTGCTCTAGTATATATTCTCTGCAGATCTGATCAAGTATTGTATTTAAAATGTCTTTATTTTCCCAGCTGGATTGCTCTTGTGCATTATTGTTTTCTATAGAGGAATTGTAGTTTTCTTGTTTGCTTTTCTTTCTTTCTTCTGCCAACAAGGACCAAATGAAAGTTCCAGAAATACACACAGACTGCCAAAGTGTTAGGGCATTCTCATCTCTAAACAACCAACCTAAAGATGACAGGCTTCAAGTGTTTATCCACTGACTTTAATTTTGTTTTGTTTTGACACATTTTCATGCATTTTATATTTACAGTTTGTGTTCAGCAACAGGTTCTTACTATTTAAGGAATATTGTGAGTATAAAATGTGCAAATGCATGCAAGAACATTTGCTGACCCATGCTGACTAGTTCTTTTAGGAACCTAATGTCCTGGTAAGCCTGTACCTGGCAGGTTTAGATCTGTACATTAATTACCATTATGCATAGTAATTATTTTATATTTGTAGTAAAATATAGATTTGTAAAAATCATCACTATATTTTAGCTCATCTCAGCACTCAATTATTGCACACTGTGTGTTAAAACCATGTTTTAAATGAGATTTTCTGTCTACCTACTACAAGTAGGTAGGTTAATGGCTTGCTAGGTTGGACATGATGATCCATGATTCCAACTGTTTTGCTGTATACAGCTGCAGGTATGAAAGCCACAAAGGTGATGTGTACATCGTTGTTCTTTTATTGCCAATAGCCACCTCTCACCCCTTCCATTTAGAGTATCTGGGGAATGCACAAGCAGCATAAAGCTAGCATAACTATATAGAACTTATTTTCTCCAGAACTCACTCTCAGCGCAGTCTCCAATGTGATCATTGCCATTTTTAATCTCACAGGTCTCTGCTCTAGCTCTTCTATTTCTGAGAGAAATGTTCAGCCACGTTCCTTTTAAGATAGTAGTCAAATATGAGGTAAGTGAACTTTACAGCCTTGTTCTTATGTGCTTGCTGTCTGAATTGTTACTATTATGGTTAATTTGTCTCAGATAAGAATTCAGGGCTTGTTATTGTAAATGGATGATGTTGGTTGGCATTAGTACTTTGGAGGATGATTTTTGCTTTTGTTGGTCAAGAAAATGAAAACTGGATGTGTTTATCTGGATGGAGTGTAATAATGCTATAGGAATATAGGTCTAAGTATGCAGTTTAGGGTAGGGAGATTCATAATGTAGTTACCTAAGATGGAACAAAATCCCCCTTCTACTCCCACTAAAGTTGATTGGAAAGTCAAAAGGTTTGAAGTAGGTAGCAGAAGACTCTACAGGACTGATATCTGAATCATCATCTAGGTATCATGGTTTCAGACACTGAATTGCTTCAAAAAAGGAGCAAGCCGCCTAATAAAGACAGTTTCTATAATATCGATTTCTTCAATGACTGCAGCCACCTGTCTACTTCACACTAATTTAATGTTTATTCCCTACTCTGATTCATATGATAAAAGACAATGGAGAAAAAAAATGCACATAACTCTTTAAAACCATGAATGCAGAATGATATTAGAAAAAAAAAGACAGCCTTTAGCATGTAACCTTGTTTACCATGGCTCAGGATCTGGAGAGCTCATGGTCCATCAGAACCCTCCTAATCAGCCAGTAAACAACCTCATTTGCCAAATTACTTCTACTTAGCTCAGAAAATTATTTGTGATTTCCAGACACTTTACCTTTCTGCATTGCAGCCTTAGCTTTCTCTGAACATGTTTGTAAATTAGTGACCCATACCCCTGCTTATTTTAAAGAAACAGAAACAACTTGATTAATCCAAAGCCTTTGAAAGATGTGTACCTTATGAGACCAGACAAGCTCCCTTCTTTCCCCACCGTTACAGATCCTGTGTCTTAAATGGCAGTTTAAACCTTATAAAAATTAAAGGCATTTAGGTTTCATGCTGACCCTCTGTACAGGAGTGAACTTTACCCAAGATGTATTCATCCTGTAATTCTCATTTAACATAGTGGAGAGAGTTAACACAGTTGAAGTCTGGAGTTCAACTCAGGCATGCTCCATTTCCTTAGATTTCCTTTAATTACCCTCTCATCAGAAATATTACATTAATCTCTGCATAATTTAAGGTCTCCATTACATCATGGACTTTATCAAAACCTCGGTAATGTTAAAGGAGTAATGGGAAAATGGAAGAAGAGATCAGAACCATGTTTTTGATTAGACAGTTAATCAACATTCAGATACCTTTTTCCTGGCTTTAGCATCTATAAAAGAGCATTAATTGGATACACAGTTATTAATATAGCCTTCTTGTAGAACTTGCTTAGAAAAATTTAAATTGTTTTCATGTACATCACTGGTTGATTTGTTGTGGGTTGTTTTAAACACCAGAAGTGTCATAGTGTTTGCACCACTTGCCTATAAAGTATATCTTGTACATTTCTGTAAAAATAGTAATTTAATAACTATGTTATACATATATATATATATACACGCTTTTTAGATAATAACTGTGTATGTTCACCTGTAACCTCTTCAGTGGTCCAATGCACTGGCTATGTTTTGGGTTGTGTGCCAAATTTTAGTGGTCACTAGTTTTGACTGTCCTGGAATTGTCTTCTGAAGGAAGAAGGGAATCTTTTCATTGCAACTCTCACTGAATTTGAAAGGCTGAAACAGCTGTCTCCAGACAGATAACACACAACCTTATTCCAGCAGCTAAGAAATCAATTTTTAGTATCAGGAGTAGCAGTAGGTATGCTTGTGGCTAGAGCAAATGCATGAACTCATTGAACAGTAATAACATTGTAAAAAAGGTTTATAAAGAAGAGAGAAGTAAGTGAATTTATCCTTAAAATTTGCAGCTTATAACATCACATAAATGGGAAACAAATTATATATGCGGAGATGATTCCAAAATTCTTAATGCTAGGAAAAACACAGTATGCGTTAGTACTGTGTGTGTGAAATGAGTGTCTTATAATTCTACTCAAAGCTCCAGTAGGCACTCATATATCAATGTCAATATTTAACTTCGGGAGCTAAAATGTCGGCATGTGCTAAGCAATTGGCCAAAATTGGCAAGACTGGGGAGAAACATGCCAATCCAAACTAATCAGCTTGCACAGGGGAATAGGTTGCTCAGGCTGAAGTCGTTTTCAAAGGGTATCTGTTTGACACCAGCAGATGATATTTCCGAGTCTCTCGCACACTGCTAACTCATTTATTATAAAACTATACTGGCAGATCTGGAACAGTGCTGATATACACCAACGCACTCTTCTAACTTCTTGCACTGGCCTTGCTCACTGCTGAATCCTTGTTTCTGCTTCTCCTACTTGTCTTGTACCTACATATACACACCCTATTGGGCTGTTCTTGTGATGTGCAAAATGTACATGCATGTAGGTAATACTAAGACAAAAGTTCAGCAACTAAAAGACTTTGAAATTCAGAAGCATATATTACCCAGTGCAGTGCTATGTTTATGTAATACAATTCATATTTACATGTACTACAGATTTGACATATCTTACTGGGGGTGATGTAATTTCTCTGGTAAAGCAGCTAATAGTGTAGATATTTTATTTTATATTTGACATTGTTACAGATTTTAGTTGATACTTTGCCAGAGTAATGTCACCTTCATTTGACCAACACTAAATAAATTCTCCCTTTCTCTTCTGATTCGTTCAAAACAAAACAATTGCAGAGGTGATTACCTGCAGTCTGGAAATGCATTTTCCAATGCTCTAATATGATAAACTTAGCTGAACAACTGGAAATATTCAGAAAGTGAAATTAATAGGTACAGTTTTGAAACAGTAGCATTGAACAAATCTAATTTCTCATTAATGCATAAAAAATATAAAAAACCCAGCCTTTTAAAGCACAGTATAACTTTAAGCAGTCAGGTCTCAACTTCCATAGGTTAGTTTACTAATAGTTATCAGTAAGTAGAATATATGCATAAATAAGTTCGTAGAATCATAAGGGTTGGAAAAGACCTCCAAGATCATCTGGTCCAACCATCCCCCTACCACCAGTATTACCCACTTAACCATGTCCCTAAGTACCACATCTAACCTTTTATTAAACACCCCACATTTTGTAGTCTATCGCTTTTCCTGGACAGCCTCTATAGATGTCTATTTCAGCAATGTTATTTCTCAGATCTGTAGGTGTACACTAATCCCAACTTACTTCATCAAGTAACATCATCTAACCTTCAGGCCCAATCTAATCTTTCTATTCAGTTTCAATATCACATATCACATTTAAAACTGAACATCAAGCTGTCAGCATGAAGAGCATATTCTGAGGTGTTGGGATGTCACAGAGTGGGGAAATATCCAAGGAAGTAGACACTTAAAAGAAAAAAAAAATCCCATTATGTGTAGTAGCCATTATTGACAGAAAAAAATAATGAAGTGGTAACCAGTTCAGTTCTAGTTTTTAGTCACAGTCCACCCCAGAACAATTCAGATAATTATGTTAAGTTATATATTTAGCTGACTTTAAGTGGTCACTCAGAAATACAAAATATTATAAATCTACGGTTTCTGTTCAGAAAATGAAAACATAAATGTTCCTTTGAATTCATACCACTAAATGGTCTATCAAACCAGTCTCTTTAAATTTTCATTGCATATATACAGAATAACTGTCAGGAACGATATTACAGATTTAAAGGAACTAGCTGTATTTGCTTATTTATTTATTTATTTATTATTTTTTTTTACATCACAATCACACATCTAAACTGTAGTGTTTTTTCAATTGGTATATTTCTGGAACATGTTTGAATGGTTTAAAATGTACAAAACCTGTCACTTCTTACCTAATTAACTCAATAAAACTTAACATAATTAAGTACATTTTAAATATGTTTATGTACAATTTGAGGGTATTTCTACTTGTCATGTATATGACTAGGTATAACATCCTCTGTACAATTATGTATGTGCATATGGACTTCTGTGTTATTTCAAGCCCCATTTACTTTAGGTGGGCTCCCAAAGCCAACTGCACAACAGGTTGCAGAACTGAGTACACCTACACAGAAATTAGAAGACTTGACACAGATGTCTGTGGTACAAGTGAAACTCACATCATGACAATCTTGATTTGACTTCAATCCCTTAACCTTTAAACTCTCCTTCCTTTACTAGAATGTAATCAAGCAAAGTATCTAAAGAGACCAAAAAAAAAAAAAAAAAAAAAAAAAAAAAAGGTATTTTTCTCTTACACACATTCAAGAATGTGTCTCTATTCACTGATAACTTAGCAGTAACAATAATGATGTTAATACAAAAAAAGCACCTGTAACGAAGATAGTAAGTATTAAAGTAATAGAGGGAATTGCTGGTGTCACTAGTTTTAGGAATTGAGATTTATACCTCTGGAACTCACTGATTGTCAGTATTTCCAGTTACTTGGGTATCGTCATTTAGGTACCAGGTTATATACCCACATGGTATGTACTCTAATGGAAGAAAAGAACTTTAATTAGACTTGTGCAAACAAATAACTTTCACAGCAAAACTCTCCCCGGTTTTTGAAATTCTGGCCAATATAAGAATATTTTGCTTCTCAGAAATGGGAAAGTTTCTTCAGCAAAATTTCCTAGTTGTACTAGTTAAATTTTTGTTTTGTTTTAATTATCACTGCTCTGAAACACAGAAAAATGCTAAAGATTAAAATATGCTAAAGCAACCTAAAAGGTTCAGGATAAACATAAATAAATTTACAGGTATATATTGTTCTTAGCAAAGTCACCTTTTGTAACAAGCTCCTCTGAAGCTTCCTCTTTAGAACAGGATTTTTTTTTTTTTTTTTTTTTTTGGGGGGGGGGTGGGGGGGTGGAAGGGAACAAAAATACTACAAAAATAAATACTAGTTGAGCCCTGAAAAACTTAATTACACAATTGTCTAAGACTCAGCCAAGCCATTCACAGTAAAGACTGAAAACTGAATCTGTGGGTAACCAAACTGCACTTGTGAACAGAAAGAGCAATGACCTTAAAGGTCTTTTCCATTTGAAACTTTCTGTGATCTGTCTTAATCTCATGCCATTCAAGAATGTATTGCTTCAGTCTTCAGACATTTGATGTTCCTGCATAAATAACACAGGATGTACTAGAAACACAGATGCTTCCATTGCTTTGGAAAATGAACTGAGTGAACAATAACACTTTAAATCTGCCTGTCCATGTTCAGGACAATTCAAATCTGTCAGCTAATACCATTTAAATTTTTCTAATGGTTTAATACCAAACATGTAATTTACGAGGAAAAAAAATAAAACATTGTCTATTGATACTGTAGCTGCATGCCTCAAACCAGAAAAATATTATGGTAGGGGAGGAGGGGCATTAAAATTGGAAAAGTGAATGTAATTAATAGAAGTTAAATTCAAGATTGTCTTTAAGGCTTCTTTGCAATCACAGTACTGACATCTGTCCAAGTCTCTGTTTTTCAACACACCTGAGGCCTTCCATTCTCAGTTTAACAAATTAATTCCAATGTAGAGACTTCCAGCTCATTTAAAGTCTTCATAGCACTATTTCCCCTCCAGCCTCTCACCTTACTTTCTGTTCATAGTAAATATTTTGCTTAGTAGGTTCAAGTCAATTGGCCAGGTTAACAACGACAAAAAAAAACAACCACAAACCAAACCAAACAAAAACCACATACACACACACAAAAAAAAAAACAACCTTATCTTAGTTGACTGTCAACTACTGATATCGTTTTTTTTTTTTTTTTTTTTTTAACATGAAGTGTTTAAATTTCCATGTGAGAAAAAAAAAAAATAGACTAAGTAAAATATTATTTCTGGTGTGACTGACCTACTAATGAATGCTCCAAAGTCTCCTTGTTCAAGACATGACTGCTGTGTTTTTGAATCTTATTTCAGTACCTTGTTTCAATGAATTTGAATCTAACTTCATCTTTTATGTTTGTAAAATATAAAAGGAAATATGAAATGCAATTATCATTCTATGATTAGCCAATTAAGTGAAATAATTATTGTCAAATTAAAATTCCAGAATTAAAACAGTCCCTTAAATAACAATATAAATATTTTGTCATTGATATAAAGCCTAATCCTGCCAGCTAGAGTAGTTCTTTTGCAGATTTCCATAGGGTTTTTGTTGCTGAGCTCATTATGACAATATACACAGATTTGTTTTTGATATTTTACCTTTTTAACTTGTCATGTTTTCCTCATCACTTGTGCGTAACTCAAATCCTAAAAGTTCTTTAATCTATGTCTTTGACTTGTTCTAACCGAATTTTTCACAGAAACTTTCTCTGACACATCATTCCCAGTGTAGAAAAAGAACAGCTTTACCAACCTCAATATATCTTGTGATGAGATTGCTGTTAAATGTAAAACGTACACTTAACAGTCATTTGTTTTTAAATTGATGAGAATTGAGCAAAATTTGCAGGGACTGCTATTCTCCCTTTTAGGTATGTTTCATTCAAACCTAAATTAAATGTCAGCTACCACTTTGTAGGTTGCAGTAAGGGGCCTGTTTTCTCTCCCTCTCATCATTAGGAAGTTTGTAGATATTCTCTTGTTGAAAATGTTTGGGAGCCTTCCAGAGGTACCGTCTGTACCTCTAGTGTTGTTGAGCCCCTCACTTTGGTTACGTTCAATCTGAACAGAGCTAATTTACCTGTGTCAGTTGAAAATATGAGGAAATGAGTGAGCAGTAAGGAACAACATGGGCAATCTCAGGCTCAGCACCAGTCATGACCCATAACATACGTTTTTTCTCCTGCTTTTCCCTTCCTCAAGTATGATTTTTGTAGTCCTGCTCCCTGACTAGGAACCCAGATCTAGTTTTTGATATCTTCTTCTTCCTCAATCTGAATTACTAAAGTCTAAGTTATATCTGAACAAATTGGTTCTATGTTGGCTGCAGTAGGACCTAGAAATCAACTGTTCATTCAGCATCTTTTAATTCCACCAAACAGTTTATTGTTTTGTTGTGGAAAAGCTGCAGTCTGCCCATATACTTCATTATCTCACATTTCTTACTTCTGATTGACAAGAACTCCTAAAATTTCTCTTGTTATAAGTATATCTGGGCAACTCTCTAGTCTGTATACCATTATCCCTCAATATCCTGAACACAGTAGGCAGCTACAGAATAGGTGAGACTGCTGCTTTTTGCATGCATTACAGTTTTAATCAGGCTCTTCAGTTCTATGCTGAGTTACTTCAGAAATCTGCCACATATGACTTCTTCCATGACTTACAAAAGAGGCACATATTCTAAGTATAGATAATAATTGTACCATTTAAATGATAATACCAAGATGTTTTGTAAAGGGAGGAAATTCATGCAGGGCATTTTTACCATGAACAGCTCTTTCACAGGGCTATCTATCCTCACACCAGATGTCAAATACAAAAAGAAATACTTTGGCATGAATAACAAAGTTCATTTGACTGAAGGATTTACCTCCTAGGAACAAGAGCCTCATAAAACATAAATACTGGGAGCAAAGTGAGCCTCGTAAGGGCTTTTGCAAAAATTAAACCCATAACTTGCCACTAGAAATGGGATATTTCATCTGTTCAATAAGCACTAAAGTTCTCTTTGTTTTTATGGCATCGTAATCTTTGATTACTCTGATAAATATTTGGACTAGACAAAACATTGCAATGGAACTAATCGCAGCTATAAACGAACTGTGTGTAGAAATGAATTGGGAATGCAATGATACCAGCACATTCTATGATTTTATAGAAGTTCAGATACAGAACCACATTATTTAAACTGTCTCGTGGCCCCATTCTTTCACATCTCTCTGTCTCCATCTGCACCTAAGGAAAATGCTTGTTATGCTTGCTGGCTTCGCACAAACATGAATAGATAACTGTACCAGACACGGAGTACTACCCTCCCTCTGCATGACTGGGTGAAACTGAAATACACAACTAAATGGTAGCAAATGTTGGCAAAGAAAAACAATACAGTCCTGTGCTGAAGACTACATCTGGCTATGCTGAAACCTAGCTAGAGAATTCATGCTATCACTTACAACAACTGTGTACAAACATCCTTAGTCTCAAGGAGGAGATCCTTCACCATCCCTTCAACTCACCTGCAGTGTCCCTTTGTTTTGGTTTTATTGCTCAGAGAACAGACTGGTACCAGTAAGTAACACTGAATAAACTGCTGGCAGATTACGTGCACATTCTTACTCCACTCGTTGCTTAAGATTACAGTTCTCTTTCTCAATACTTACTATTACAGCACTCTGAAGGAATATAAGACTTGCCTAGAAAGGCTTGAGGCATGTCTTATTTTTTCACGTTGTTAAGACTATTCAGTGCTACTTAATCTTTTACAGTAGGAGAGGGAATCCCTGTGTCATTCCGAGCACCACGTAGTGCTCAGATGCCAGGGGCCTATATTCCGCCCACAGTTCAGCTGGGGAAGATCTGTAGTCAGAAGATCAACTCAAGAAGCATTTTCCAACACCTAGAACTGCTTTTTATAACTCAATCTAAGGAAAGTGATCAGACCTCTTTGGGGGCTAGAAAACGTCAACATGAATACTTTCAAATGCAAATGCTTTTCTCTACCCGAATATATTCTAAGCAGATTCAATAATGCAAATAAAGTTCAAGCACAAATCGTATCTAAAAATGTTAGCCCAGTGGTGAAAGTCATGCTTAGTGTAGCCCCAGCAACATTTATGAAGTGGTAACAAGAATATATTTGAATCAATGGGCTGCATATTTATATCAATGATGCAATGGTGTCATGTACTGTCACATATTTCTAACATATTACTTCTAACAGCTGAAGTCTGCATTTGTTTCCAGTCGACTAAACTCAGAACAACTGAAGCAAAGCCAATGGAGATACTTCAGATGTCACTGATTGGAACAAAGAACAGGAATTTGCACTTAGCATTTATATAGTCTTTTTCATCTTCAAAGAGCATCACAAACATCAGCTACTTCTAATTCTCTCACAATGACCTTCATGCTAACCTTTTGGGATAAAAGTAATATGTTATAAGAAAACAAAATTGACACTGTGTGTTATCAAGCATACACCAAGCCTCAGATGTGTAAACTATATCTGCCTTGACCTCTACCTCTGCCTCATGGTAGGCTGTACCTCATCAAGAATATATGGCCTCTTACTATGGCTCAGGTAGTATTTCACCATGCAATGCATTCTGCTAACATTAGATGATGGTAATAATCCTTGAATAATAGTTTGCTACAATAGGGGATACAGCAATTCCTTTTTAACAGACATCAAAAAATTGCTGAAAACCGTCACAGGGCAAGGCAGGTACATATCTAGGTTAGACGTCAAAATTCTGTAGCTTTGAATTTCTACTCTGCAGTTATTCTGGGATTTCCTTTTTTTTTTTTTTATTATGATTTTTTATTTTTAATCACCTTCTAATTCAGATTAGGAATTTCATAAGACTTTTAGAAAGCTTTCTCAGAAGCAGCAGAAGCGTCCTCTGTATGCATCAGTTCTCTCTCTCCCCCAACCCAGATGTGCAATTCTGATTATCAATTTTGTCTGTCTCTAAGGCCAGAATCTTGAGTAAGTTCCTTATGTTCCAGTTGCTTGTGCACTTCATACAGAGGAATAGATCGAAGCAGGCAGTACTCATTTTCATGGTGACCCAGAATAGCTATTGTTACAAGAACACCTTTAATCTCCTGTTTCTGATTTTGAATTGAATTCAAGTGGGGAGAGATGAAAGAAAGTGTCTCACAAATCTGTTACTACAGCTGGTACTTCTTAGTTTATCATATGCTAGCTTTAATTCTCTTTGATTCTTAGAATTATTGCTTCTATTTCTTAATTTGACAACCAGGCATTTTTTGCTACTTTGTGAGAGTGAAAAAGCCCTCCCCTCCTACTTTTATGTAGCTACTTCCTCAGGGAAAAAATAAAGTTACTGCATTATGCTATCAATGTATGAATTTAACTTCTCCCTTGGTAAGTTTTCTTATAGAGTGCACAGATAAGCAGCTAAATAACACTTCATTACTTACAGTTAAAGAAAAGACTTACAAAATAAACTGAAGAGTGAAAGAAGGATCAGGGTCATGCTGATATGAAGGGAATCAGTTGCACTGCAGTCCATTCTGGATTTCTTGCAGGAACACACTTGTAATTTCAGTTCTGTGTTGTTAGTCAGAGGTGGTTTTCCAGAATCTGTCACTGAGATTGGGATGTTGTAATTGGCCTTTTTCAGGTTTTGAAGCAGGACGACCTGGGCATGAGTATCTGAAAATGATCAGGAGGTAAGAATTAGCCAAATAGTAGTCACTTGGGTAAGAAGAGGAATCTGTAAACAGTATCAGATATGCCACAGTTACTCCTGGAAATTAAGAAGAAAATGAGAGCACTCTAAGAAAAAGATTAGAGAATTGAACTGAATTGAAGAAAATTGTACTTCTTACATAAAGAAGAGGCAGTTACAGAAATTCTTTCAGGGGCTTACAGCTAATTGCAAACATATTCCAAACCCCATCAAAAGAAAGACTTTCAAGAGTCCCTTTTGTTTAAATATATTATTTGGTCTTCAAATTATTGGCAGAGTTTACTGTGGAAATGAATATAGTAATGAAATGCTAAGGCATGTCATCCCCAAAGCAACACGAGAGGGAAGAACTTATCTATTTGCCAAAGGAAAATTCCCTTCTTGCAAGGAAGCACAGGTGAAACTGTTTAACTGCTTCCACAATTTCACTAAGGCAGCAGTGAAGGGAAATAATGCCCCTTCAGATCCACAGTTCTGCTTCATCTAAGCAACAGTGAGACTTAACAGCTCTTAGTAGCCAGGTGTGCTCTTTTAGGAGGTTTAGCACAGGGTGGTTTCATCACTGGCAAACAGGGAAACAGCAAAGAAAATGACTCCTTCACACTGTCCATGATAACCTTCAGGCAGGCACAGACATTTTTAGTCCTTTCTAAGCAGAATATGAAATGAGTTGCTAAAAGTCCAGAGAACAGCTTTGCTGAAAGAGACATGGGGGACATCAAGCTTAACGTAAGCAGTGTGCCACTGCAACAATTGAGACAAAGTGGATCCTTGGCTGCATCAGTAGGCTCATCACTAGCAGGGATAGGGATGTGATCATCCCACTCAGTGTCAGGCCACTCATGATGTACTGTGTCCAGTTCTGGTCCTCACAATTCTAAAATGCTCTTACTGATGATAATATATATATATATCCAGTACATTTGGGTATTGTATTTGTGAATTCTAAAGTTCAAATACATGAAATCAGCAAGTTTTTCAGTTGTACTGCTAAAGCCCATGCAAAAGATCCATGCTGTCCTATAGCAAAGCTTTGTGCATCCCTTGAAAACAAATTCCATGGAAAAAAAAATATGGTAACCTTTACAAAATTATAGGTCATCAGTAGACATTCTTTAAAGCAATACTAAAAGAGAAAAGTTTGGACGATGTATTAAGAGGAGAAAGAATCTTGTGTCAGACAAAATGCAGACAAACTATTAGTATTTCCCACCAGGCAGCTGGTCCTAGAAAAAAACACTGGACAGCAGCAGTAATGGATTCATCCTGCAGGACTTCCATGCACTGCTGCTGTTGAATTCACATAATGAACAGCCTCGAGGTGATTATACTTTGAGTTAGAGGCAAGAGGACTAAATGCATAAGAAAAATAAATAAATAAATAAATACATAAATAAATAAACTTACTGTTAATCTTGCTGATTCTCCACAATTTTTCTGGGCCGGATTGCTTACTCAGTTCAAATTTAAATGGATCTGTGTTGGGATGAAGGTCTTTGTCTGATGCTCCTAGTACCACTACTCTGAGATCTTTTGCATCATCACAGACTTTTGCCAGTGTTGGATAAAGGGATGGGACATTGTCATTGACATCCTCCAAGGTGATGTGTAAAGTTCCTGTACCTGTAGCAGGAGGGTTACCTAAGCGAAGAAAGAACACAAGTGTTTATTAAATCATACTTCATAAACATTTCTCTTATTCTCTTGGCATGCTTGCCAAGGAAAATAATTTTTATATGTCTTCCTTCTTTTACATGAAAACTACTGTTTCAAGATATGGAAGAGTCACTATTGTAAATTGTTGCTATATTTTCAAAATGCACCCTATCTGTTTCTCTACAGTATGCACAACTATTCTAAGGAAACCTCTGGAAGAATAATATTTTGAAGTCAAAATGAGATTAGGACATGAATAGGTATCTGGAACAGAAGCTGTTCATGGACACATACTGAGAGAATGATAGTGGGAAACATCCCCTACATAGACAGTGTGGTATTAAAAGAACCAATAACAAGACAAATAGGAGGAAAAATGACAGCAGAAGAGAATCAATGGTTGGGACCCATAAACAGACCAGGAGCAGATCATTCCTCAACAGCCCTTAGGCCCAACGTTTACTTATGTTGTGAAGTAAAACCTGCCAGCCTGCAACGCTAGAAAATGAGATCTTTTATTTTCCCAGAGCCATCCTGTGCTAGCAGTGGAGTTTCAAGCTTTCTCGAATTATTTGCCAGCCTGTCTCAGCCCTGACCTGAAAGATCCAGTTTCAGAGGTGAGGATGGTGTTTATTCACCATGGTACCAGGACAAGCCTTTACACTGAGGCTATGACTGACAAACCAGCCATGGCACTGGAAGTGTTTGTAATGGAGACATCTGCCCACTGGGAGCCAGACTGATCCAAGCACCTCATTTCACAGAGGTCAGAGAGGAGCTGACAAGTAATAACTTTCAGTCACTACAGATGTGTGCCATGGTTGAGCCAGTAACCTACTGATTTTGGTCTAAATATCAAAATCGTATTACAGATCCCTTTGCTATCCCATTTGGACTGATCTAAAAGTTTTCCAAAAGGACATTTTTTCCTTCATTATATACCATACTTGCTAATTTCCCACTTTAAATGCGGAACTTACTGAAGAGTTGTTTGTGTTGCTCATTTTACTGGTTTACTATTCAAGATCTGTAATCTCTGCACTTCCCTTACCTATAAACCCCTCAGCAGGTAGAAAGGATTCAAGAGATTGTTCTTAACCTGTAAAGCAGTACTGCAACATGTGACAGTGGTTTTGAGTTTATCATTGAAAGAGGTACACTTTAGCAGCCCACCAAACTATGGAATTACTGCTGCACTGTGAGTGCATAGCAAGGGAGAAGTAAATACTCTGTGGTCTGGATCTGATAAACTCCTAACTGTAACAGAATGCAATTAGTCCTTTCAAATAACAAATGTTACTAATGGTGACACTTCATCTGTTTCATGCACACATAAATGCATAATAAAGGCAGAATTTTCATAGTTCCTTAGCTCCCCCCCATCTCTCACTTTGTCATCAGGAGGTTTAGGGTTGAGTTCTTTTTAATGAAAAAGAAATTATTTTTCACTTTTTATTGGACTAATTGAATTTGCAGAAAGACTCCAATACATTTTTTGTTCTTGATATATTATTAAGTAAAATCATACAGCAGAATGGATGAAAAGACATTCGAGTATTTGAAATATGATCATAAAAGCCAGCCTTTCATGCACTTAATTAAACTGCTGTCTTTAATTTTGAATGCATTATTTCCACACTGGACTGATAATGTCATATGCACTGCCCTTCTTATCTTTCTCTGAAGTCAGTAATATTAAAATCTGCCTTTTGAAATTAAGAAGCCAACAGCATTATGAATGTACTGTTATTTTGTCAAATGCAGATATGGCTGCATTTTTTTCTGCTATGTTAATGTTTCACTATCTTTATATGGCTTATGGGCCAGTCAACTATTACGCACAAATAAGGAGAAAGGAAATTGCTTCTGTCCATTTCAATGACTTATTCTCTGGTTGTTTTATTTCTAATGATTCAAACAAAATCTTTCAGTGATTTATAAAGTCTTCCTAAAGAAAAAATAAGCTAATGTCAAGGTCATAAACTGATGCTTGTTAACATGCATGTCATAAAAAATGCAACAAAAAGTGAATCAAGGAAAAATGGTCACAACATATCCATTGGGAATATATGACTTTTATAAATTTGACAGTAATATGCCTTTGAAATAAGAAACACTCAAAAATCCCATGATCTCTAGACAGCTCTAGTTTTGAAATGAAAGAGTTCCTTAGCATATTTAAATTCTGAAATAAAACTTCTAATTTTTATTGTAAAACTTTAGCTGAAAGGATAATCAAGGCTTAAACCAAGGGCTCAGTCTGATAACCCTTGGAAGCACCTTTTCAAAAGAGCTCAGCTCCCATTTTTGCCACTGAACTGGCTATTCCTACTGAGGCTGAATTCTTTGAACCTGCAGGTACTTAGAATCATTTGGGACAAAGAAAATTTCACATTCCTCCTAAGGCTCCCATAAGTGGCATAGCAGTGAACATACTATAGCATATGAATGAAATCTCATCGTGTTACTCATTACTCACATATGTAAAAGCTGCTAAACAGATTGAAGGATGGCTAGTTTGGATACTGAAAGAAAATCAGAGCTTGGTATTGAATCCTGATTTTAATAATCTAGGTCAAAACTGAGAACCTTAATGAGTAATCTTCAATGAGACTGTAATGCAGGTAAGGTCTTCCAAGTTAGTTAAGGTCTGTGAGACTGAAAATGTGGTTGGGAACACTAAAAATGTACAGATTTGTCTTAGATCATGCTGCAATTGGAAATCTATGATACATTATCTGAATTGCATTAGGACTGTTAATGTCTTCATATCCTAGCATTAGACCACATAAAAAGCTTCTGATAGCAGTCTTCAGTTCGGCAATAGCTACTGCTGTTGTAAGATGCAATGAGCAAAAAATAGACTAAAAAAAGTAGTTCTATTTCATGAGTTAGATACCACCATAGAATATGATGGGATCTATTGTCTGTGGATCAGACTCTGTAATGCAAAGAACTGTTACTAGATGATCTAGACGTTAAATTTAATTTTAGTGCTATCAGCATAAATGACTGTGTTGCTACCTTTACTTTAAAGAACAGTATCAAAAGAAATATTATAGAAAAATATAATATGTATACTTTTATTTAGTTATATTTTAATGAAAAGCTAGGCAGAATCATATCAGAATTATTAATATAATGTCTTGAGATATGAGCCCTCTATAGAAAAACCTGGCCAAGAAATTTGAAAACTAGCGTTAAGCTTTGGTCCAGAAAGTTCCCATAGGAACAATGATGGCATTTAGACATCTAACTACTCAAATGAGGCTGCGAATCAGGTAGTTCGATTCTTAAAAGATACCAATTATGGACAACGATGGCCATGGACTAAGATGACATTTCTCTGAAGTATCAAGACTTGCATAAAATGGCATGTCTAACAAGCAATCATATGGTTGAATGGCTGATGATGCATTTAATCTGAGCATAACATTTTTATGGACATGAAGAGACATTTCACGTTCCCCTTTCTAATTTTCTTACAGAGATGTGATGTTGTTGTATACAGATTTCTAATATGGCTGAACTATGCTTCCTGAAATTAAAGATGATATTTGACCTGTTTTGAAACTGAATTAAGATATTCCTCATCAGTGTATCTTCCAACAACAACTATTTTCATTTACTTGACATGACAACAGAAATACAGAGTTGGCAAACACCACGCAGGAAGTGAGACTTTCAAATATGCCTAGCACAGTAAGAAACTAAACATCTTTAGAAGTCAGGGAAAGTCAAGGGCTTAATTTTTGGGGGTATCCAAAGGAAATGTCATGTGACTAAGGATTGCCTGCATAGCATCCTATTTCATTGCACCTGCATTTCTATCCTACAGTTAGTATCATAAAAGTTTGATAGATGGTTCCATGCTGCATGAGTAAGTCCGCAATCATGTCCAAATGTCTCACCACACTTTATGTAGACATATCTACAGAAGCTTTAAAGTAGTCAGTGAAGATGTTAATAGCTATGTAGCATCAAATCATTTATATGAAAGTTGTTTTTATATGATGTTAACTCAATATGTGACTTTAATGAGAGCATTTTGAGTTCACACATTTGTTTCACTCAATGCTAAGGAAGCCCTGGGAAACATACCACTGGCTGTACCAGCATGTGAGCCATGCCAGCCTGACATTTTCACATGCAATGGTGTTTTCCTCCATTAACCGAGCAATAACAACAACAATAACACTGGGAAAAACTAATTAGGCACTTCACTGTTGGAACAGTTTTCATGTTTAGACCCTACATTCACTTCTAAGAGTAGGGTTGGGCATGCAGTGGTTAAGCATAGACATCCATTTACACTGAATTGCTGGCATGTACTTACAGGAGCCAGATAGAATGATTGTTCTAAATTAGTAGAATATTTGCAAGATGGAAATGTTGTTTAAATGCAACATAAACAAACACACACACAAACAAAATCATGAAAGATTTAGTCCTTTTCTTCCAGCTTTCCTATTTTCAAGTGCCAACATTAGCCTAAATGACCCTGAATACGTTATACAAGCATTCAAAAACATACTCAAAACTTAGAAAATGAACAGTTTGGGACATCTGAAATTACGGTGAATTTAGATTATTCTTGAAAATGAAAAAGCATATTTCTTAAAGCTGTGGAAATGTTCTTAAGTATGTATCCAGGTAAAACAATTACTTGAACAGTGCTACTTAAAATGATATTCTTCGGTTAACAGGCCTCTAAAATCAAATAATTAAACCTATATTATCCATCCTTCATTAAGCTTTGAGTTCTGAATTTTATTTTGTTTTTTAATTCCGAAGTCCCTCTTTGGAATAACCGAGATATATATCTTCTAGAACTGTGTTTTTAAAATATATATATTTTTTAATTTGTAGATTTAAAGGATATTATTAGCTAAACAAATTGGATATAACAACATTTTTTCAGCTAAACTGAATTTCATTTGTGAAAACCAACATGAAAATCTTCAAGAAATATTTTCTCTTTGAGCTTGACTTTTTTTCTCGTTTGACACCAAACTTGATTTGATCTAAAGCAGAACAAGTTGCACAAGGGATAAATAAGTATTATCAAACACAAAAATAATTTTCCACATGCTATGTGAAAGGTAGCCTTTGCTAAATCAGATGAAAGTCAGTTTATACTTGTACATAATACAATTTGTTTAGTGGCGCGGTTAAGAAACAAAGGATTGATAATCAACTACCAAAATCCCAAGACACAAAACATAAAGAGTTAAGGCATAAGAATACATGTTTTTACTTAAGTTTGGAAAGTTCACCTAATGGCATCAAAAGCTAAATATATAAATTATTCTGTTTATAAAACATTAATGTTTTCTATCTTGGTCTTTACAGCAAAACAATATTTATAGAACTGCTTTTACAGAACAATGTTTATTTAAGAATTATTAGGAAAAAAAGGAATTTAATTCAAATTAATATACCTTCTTTTTGAAGAACATTGGAGATCAGGGATTCTGGTGGTATTTATCAAATTTCCAAAGAAGAAAAATCAACCGCTTTAAAGAATCCAGTGGCTACATACATGTAGATCTAAGCCATAGTACTGCTTGAAACTAGAACAGTATTTTAGGAAGAATAGAGCATGAACTGTCCCTTTCTACATGCTCATTATGAATGGTAAAAAGACTTCTGCACTATTTTCTTCTTACTGAATTAAGCTTCCAGAACCATCAAATTAATACATATTATTTATGTCCTTCTATGTCATGATGCAGAAATTACAAGGCCATTTAATTCCTAGAGCAAGTGGTTTGTCCTCTGCCAAATCTGTAGGGTATCCATTGCCACACAGATTTTCTCTCAAGCTGATAGAATGGAAATTATTTATTTTCAATTTTGCTATTTATGGTTTACCATTTAGCAGTATTTTTTAATCTTGCACTATCATTTATTTAACCCGCAAAGACTAATTTTTTTTATTTTTTTATTTTTTCCAGATGCTACTTCTTAGTTGGCTAACAGTTAAATGGATACAGAATGAGAAGGTAGAACTAACTGTTTGAGCAATTACAGTAAGAACAATTTTTCTTCATATCTGAGCAGAAAAAAAGCCTTTGAGAATATGAGTTTTCTAATTTCTGGCACAATTACCTTTCCTCTGACCCATCATGAATAAAGCTTTCTCTCTTTAAACTTCTATAAACCATATTTGAATCATAGTCATATCAAAGGTCAATTTGGAACAACTCTAATGATGTCTACAGAATTTCCTTCATTTTACTCCCATGTAACTAACTACAAATTGCAGGACTGCCTACGATCTCTCCTTGGATGTGTTTTTTTTTCACCAATTTCTCTATTTTCATCTTCATGTATACGGGAAGGAGAAGCTGTTTTGTTGTATTCAATAGGGCAAGAAAAGAGGAGAACAAAGAATGAAAGGAACATTGTAGAAATTTCCGAAGTGTTGGAGGGAGCTATGCATTCAGACTGTGCAGTATGTGGTTAGACTATGTAACATGCTCTCTCTTTAAGTGATTATATTTCAGATATAGACTGTGAGAAATAATGGTTCATGCTTTATAACAATACTGCTATGAAAATTTAACTGAAATTTCTGAGTCTCCTCCCTCATAATTCTCTTTTTCCTCCATATGCTGTTTTTCTAATCAGAAAACGTGTGCATGCCTGGTGATTTGGCAGCAGGTACTCTCTGTGCAGGCATAAATCCCATTCAGAAAGGCATATTCCAATACTTTTTGTGTTCAAGCTGAACTCCATTAATGGTTCAACTAAAGTAAATGGAACCAACAGTGGGAAGATACTAAGATATGGATGTGCTGCTCAGAATCTGACATACTCAGAAACTGGCCTTATAAATGCCACACGCTGACATTTTCTATAAAAGAGGTCCCAAATTTCCCATGAGCTGAAATTTCCTATTTTAAAAATATGCATTGGCATATTGATTTTTTTGATTTATAAAATAAATAATTGCTAAAAGTTGCAATCCTTCATTCATTCAGATAATATATGCAGATCCTATTTTTGAGTAATTACATTTCAAAAGAGCACAGCTCTTTCAGCATATTGAATTGCTACTGACATATGCCATCCGTCTTAAATACTGTTTTCAGCATTCTAATTTCTTTTTCTAATCATGAGTCCATGATGACAAATTAAAACAATATTTTGTGTGCGATTCATATTTTATTGAAATTTAAAATGGCAAGAAAAGGATGAGTATTCAGTTTATTTTCTCTTCTCAATTAATACAGCAATTAAGATAAGGAGTATAAAACTGGCTTAATTGGGTAGCCATGGCAACTAATTGCCTGATTTCTTCAAAAATAGCATGTTTTAGGTGGAATCAATCCGTGGTAATTTAATTACATAAATATGAAGCAAGAAGACAGGTTAGATACATGTAAGGAAAAATTCTGTTTCCAAATTGTTACACATCTTTGTTACTCCATTTTTTTCTAGCTGTTGTCTGTTTCTGTTCATTACCTGTACTACAGAATGAAAATTTTTCCTTTTAACGATTAGGAGTATCAAGAAGAGCACAATGAATGCCTGAAAGTAGTTCATGTGGTACCCAGAAAAAAGGAAAAAAGTGAAAATTAGACTCTGAATCCTTCCTCATTTTCCTTAGAATGGCAAACTGGATACAGTCATGGAACCAAAATTCCCTTTTTAAATATAAATCAATAAATAAATAATGACCAGTGCAACTCGAGGCAAACACTGAAATCACTCCAATCTAGACATAACTTCTTATGGCTTCTTATAACTTATTGTTTCATGTATAGTCCATGAAATAGAGATTACTGCTCCTGAAGCTGATTTCCTGCAGCTCAACCCTCCTGTTGGACATCCTGCCTATACTAGGGATGGCTGCCATGCAAACACTTAAGATGTCAAAAGCTGGGGATGGTGATGGAACACAGGGAGCAAAACACTTTCAGAAAAGAAAAAGGTGGTTTTCACTCCTGGGTTATTGCTGTAAGAAACTCTGCTTACTGCGATTTAGTATATTGAAAGCTGTATCTATTAAAAACTTGAACCTGGCAGAAGCTGGCTCACTGGCAATAGCTGAGAGTTTCTGTCTCAGTGGGAGAACACTGCTAACTTACTTGTGCCCTGCCCAGGTGGCATCAGAAGAGGGAAGTAGAGAACTGTATTTAAGCCAAGTCAGCAAGACTGAGCATTGGTTTTTCAGCATTTTTCACCAGCAGCTTACATACCTGAACAGCATAGGTGGTTTTTCCATGTATTATGCAAACAAAGGTAACCAAGGTTTTTCTTCTAAAGAGATGGAAAAGACTATACAATGGGAACATTAACTAGGATATTGTGCCTCACTACAATAACATTGTTCATTAACTTAAGACTGTTTGAATATATATCGTTATTGCTTCCTCCCTCTTAAAGAAAAGGAGAAACCATAGTTAGCTTTTTTTTTTTCTTTTAGATTTCATACATCTTCCAGATTATTTTTTAGCTTCCCCTCCATAATACTAATGTTTTTCTCCTGCCTTATGTTTTCTAAATTCTAACGTAAACTCTAAGAATGTAGGTGAAAAATGGACCCTTCCTGCAGAGTCTTTTAGCATGACTGACCTTATAAGAAAAACATAGAGACATACACGTATTCTGCTTTATGAGTCCTCCATATACTCCATAATGTGCTACCATGTGTAGGATGACCTTATAACATGGTTACATAGCAGATCTCCTGGAAGGTCTGATGCAAGCAGATTTCTCAAATTGAAATGACTTCTTGCCTTTATTTAATCTATACGAGTTTTACAAATACACTCCCAGTAATTGCACTGTATTGTGGTGATATTGCATTGTTTTTACTGATTAGAATAATGAATTCAATAAATAAAATGATCTCTATTGTTGGCACTTTCGTTAATTGAAAGAAACCTCTGATGTTTTCTAAGTTTGCATAAATATGACTTTGTCCCATTATGAGCTCATTCTCAGATTAAACACAGTTCATGACACTTCAATGTATTAACTCTGCTTCATGATATTTCCTACCATTATTTAATTTCTTCTTTAATAGACCAGAGACTCTATGTCCACACAAGTATTTAATAAAGAGTTTTCAAATTCTAAAGACACTACCTTGACCTTTACTGAAATCAAAAGTACAGAGCAAATTAGGATATTCATTCCAAAAAGTCCTTTTTAACGTAAAATTTCCCTCAATAAAAGGTCAAACTTTATTATCTATAAAATTAATACCGTGTCCATCAAACTTGCTATTACACATTGTTTCACTTGTGTTTCTGAAGGTACAGGAACCTTTAGATGTTTAGAGCAGAAGTAATGTAGTTCATACTTACTTAGCTACATTTCAGTTAATTAGACAATGCTGAAAAAGAGCATCAAGTTCAAAAATAATTTTGTAAACAACCGTATTACTTACTGCAGTAAAATGACTCAATTTAGAGTTGAATGACAGTAAAGAATACTTTTGTGATTTACTGAAAAAAAGATATATGGATTTATATAAAGAACTACCAACCATGAAGCTCCTGGTTTTACTTCTGACAGAAATCTTCAACATTTTACAAATAAGAAAAATGCCCCAGCACTTGTCCCCTGCACTGAAGTGTAATAACCAGAAGCTAGTGTCTGATGAATCCAGTGACAGATTCTCTGTTGACATCAGTGAAATGGTATGAAAAAAGTATCACTGTAAATTTTGTTTTCAGCTGTCATTTCTTCAACTAAAATAGCACCCAAATGGTATGGTCACTTTAAAAACAATGACCATATGTGACAAAAAATGTTAAAAACATTTTTTTATTTCATAAAAAAAATGAAATATGATGGGACAACCGGATCCCTTCTGTAATTATATAAACTCTATATGCTATGAATACAAATATTGTTAAAAATTAGCACATAACTCACAGACGTTTCCACAGTAAGCATCATGTCTGCAATCCCTTATACTATCAATTGACATTAACACTGCTGAAACTCCTGGCAGTACTGTCAGAAACTGAACTTGGGAAGATGTGCAAGCATCTTCCTCTGGCTTTGCCCATTGAGGCTGGAGCTCCAGAGCAGCTCTTGCTCCTACCAGCTCCCCCAGATATCATTATTACATAGTTAGACAAATCAACAGCAATTTTTCCAGTTACCAACCTGCTTCTAAGTTTAATGTGTTCTTTGTTAATTAATCCAGGGCTGATACAGACCACAAGGTTAATACCACCTATTTAAGCACTGCTATTTAATGCTATTTCCACATATGTCTGAGCTACATATAATGAAGTAGTACAATACTCTGAATGATCATTATTAACACCTTAGCATCCCCATACTAAATACACACTTGTGGTTTCTAATTACTTCATTCAAAGAAGTCAATAATGTTCAAGTAGATCAGCTCCTGTGCTAACAGGACGACCAAATTACAAATAAACACAACAGATGCTAGAATTAGATGCTGACCCAGTATCTCAATGGAAGAGGGTTCCTTCCTCTCTAACCCATGTTAAATACCTTCCCTTCTTCTGCTGTTCAGTGCACAGACACCTTTCCCTCCTCTTGTTTTTCCAGAGTTTGAATGTTTCCAGGGAAGCGTTCTGGGACTTAAGGGGTCACCTAGCAGTAAGGCTCCTGGCTTGGAATGGATGAATGAGTGTTACTGCCCTGAGAGCACGATAAAGTTCTACCCAAAAAGTTATGAAAATCCATTTTCATTCAGACCAATTTCCACAGTAAGAAATATTCAACTTTCTGTTCCACATTTTCTCTTGAGGATATTTGACTCCACCTTTAAAAAGGATGCAAATTTGTCCTTCTGATAATGCCAAAAAAATATTATCCTGACTTTTTACTCTTATCCTAAGACATTTCCCAGTGTACCCCATTTTATAGATGCATTTAAAAGATCTTTATTCAATAGCAAGTAAAAACAGAAATAAGTTTAGAACTACATTTTTCTATGAAAATTTCTTAAGACAAATACAGAATCACAGAATTTCTAGGTTGGAAGAGACCTCAAGATCATCGAGTCCAACCTCTGACCTAACGCTAACAGTTCCCACTAAACCATTTCCCTAAGTTCTACATCTAAACGTCTTTTGAAGACTTCCAGGGATGGTGACTCCACCACTTCCCTGGGCAGCCTGTTCCAATGCCTCACAACCCTTTCAGTGAAGAAGTTCTTCCTAACATCTAACCTAAAACTCCCCTGGCTCAACTTAAGCCCATTCCCCCTCATCCTGTCGCCAGGCACGTGGGAGAACAGGCCAACCCCCACCTCGCTACAGCCTCCCTTGAGGTACCCATAGAGAGCGATAAGGTCGCCCCTGAGCCTCCTCTTCTCCAGGCTGAACAAGCCCAGCTCCCTCAGCCGCTCCTCGTAGGACTTGTTCTCCAGGCCCCTCACCAGCTTCGTCGCCCTTCTCTGGACCCACTCAAGCATCTCCATGTCCTTCTTGTAGCGAGGGGCCCAAAACTGGACACAGTACTCGAGGTGCAGCCTCACCAGAGCTGAGTACAGGGGGACGATCACCTCCCTAGCCCTGCTGGTCACACTGTTCCTGATACAAGCCAGGATGCCGTTGGCCTTCTTGGCCACCTGAGCACACTGCTCTATTCATACGTATATGAATAGATAAGTAAATCATCGTGTCAGCAGATTTTTTTTCTTTTATATTGAAGATAATACTTTCTTTTTCCTGTCAGGCCCTGCAAATGTTCCCTGAGTCATGTGGTTACAAAAATATAGAATTACCCTCCTAAAAAGAACATTTTACAATTCATCAGCAGGACTAAACCAGCTGCAGCTGTGAAAAAGTGTTAACATATTAGCTGTTATATTGCAGACAAATCTTTTATTTATTTTGTGCCGTCAGCTCTAGAGATTTGCAGAAATGCTCAGGATTTTCTCTTTCTTTCTGTGCCACTGAAGTCACTTACTGAGTTTTCACTAGATACTTTAATTTTGATTATATTTGACAGAAGGAACTTTAATCCATGTAATATGTAAAAAATACTGCATTTTAACAAGGGCTTTTACTTATGTTTTTATTGCCACTGTCATTTCATAGAATAGAATTCAGCATATCAGGGATGGGTTGTTATTGGTATTTAGGTGCCCGAGGCTTACTAACTACGCAAATATTGTGAAGAAATTAACTCTGAAAAAGATTATTTATAACTTTCCAAGACTGTTCATATACTATTTCCATCTCATATTGAGATCTCAGCACAGGAATATATGTGTGAGACGTAGCCTTAAAGTGGTTCTAAATTTAAAGTTTTTTTTCTGTTTTGCCACAATGACCTCTGATACCGTTAGGTGTCTGCTTACCAAAGTGCTGAATCATATGCTTACTGTTAATGTGCACATTTTGAAGATGAGCTTTCAAACAGGGAAAAAAAAAAAAAAAAAAAAGTCATATACTTTAATGAATACAATCCATAATAGTTACTCACCACTGTCTATTGCCAGAAAGAGAGCAGTGTATATGTTGTCCTGAACATAAGGTGATTCCCGATCCAGGATAGCAGTGGTGCCAATGGTACCATTGGTAGGGTTAATTTCTAGCCAGCCTGCTGGATCCTTATAAACTGAGTACCTATATAAAAAGATAAAAGTCATTAACAAATTATATATCTAGACATAGACTAATTACATTACTACAAAAGAATATGCCTTTGCACTCACTGGCTTTTATGAGGTAGATCTCTTAAGGCTTAAAAAATACAACTTAAACCTTGTGCCTTCCTTTGAGGTGTATCGTTACTGTTAGGCTCATTTGAAAGAGAAAGGTAGAAAAGTTTGAGTCAATGTTTTTGGGTACAGATGCCCCAAAGCTTCGTACAGAAATCAATATTTGAAACATTACATATGACCTGTTTCCTACTAACAATCTTTGGAGTGATACGTAGAGTACCTAAACACTTTCAATGGACTTCTGCAACAACAGGGGTATTTACAAACTTTATAAATTCTCTCACAGTACTTTTCCAGACTCAAAATTCTGTCTGGACTAGCAGTTTTATTTTTTATTGCCTGAGTGTTTTTCATTTTTCTATTAAAATTATTTATCTCGGGCGGGACTGAAGATGCTATAAATGGTGGTGTACAGTATCAAAAAGAGAGGTTTGATTCATTAGATCTAACGCAAGAGCTGGTTACATGCAGACCCCCTAATTTGTACACATTTGATTTGCAGTTTGTAATCCAAAGTTACCTGCTTCTAACGGTTTCATTTAGATGCTCGGAGTCTTGGAACAATTCAACCACATGTGTGTTGTTCAAACAAGGATTTGAAAATGCTGTCTGCCCAGATCCTGTAACATAATTCACTGCTGTGCTTTGTTTGCAGTCATCAGCACAAATATTTAGACCCCACTACTGGAAATATTTAGATTGTGAACTTTATGCACTAAGAACTGCCCTATTAGACTGAAGTAATAAATGTAGGAATGTTCTGATTCTATAATGAGTTAAAGATATTAAGTCATATAACAACACAGAGATGAATGAACTGGCATGAATTCCCTCTCCAATTAAATGTTTATTATTTTAAACAAAACCTCCAATCATATAGTCAATACTTACTATAATAACCTTTTAACCTTTTTTGTAGTGAATTGTTATAGGTCATGAACAGACATAAAATCTACAGATATTTTAAATTGTAAATAATTGACATGAAACCTGTTACTATTTAATGAGTAGGTGCCAAGCCTTTCATGTGAAAGGTGCCAACACCTTTCATGTGAAAGGTGTCCTATGTGATAATGCTGCGAAAAATAATTTATCAGTGCAAATATCTCCCGAGAGAATATTCAAAACTAACAGATTGTTAGAAGGGGAAAAATAAAGTAGGTAAAATGAAATAAAATGGCAATAGGTAGAAGAAAGGAAAATTTGCAGGCCAACAAAGACATGGTCTCATTGAATTCCTACTTCAGAAGCGTGATTTGGTCTCTTGTGTGCTCTGAAAAGGTAAAAATAAGTGGTGGTGAGTTACTAAATCCGCGTAACAAACTGTAACAAACCTTTTGGAGTTCATGAGAAAAAGAGACAAACACTGAAAACAGTTGGCTCCCACAGAAGTCACTCAGAGTTTCTCCACTGTCTTCCCCAGGAGCAGAAATCGTCCCCATAGACGTTATATGAAAAAGAACCAAACACTAAGACTTTCCATCAACCCAACATGTTCTTCCACTTAACTATGTAAATATTAATCAATCCAGAAGCTTTATCTTCTGTAAAAACAAATTGCTAGAATAGTAACAATGCAGATCATTATTTCATTTCACTTCTTTGTTTCTTTTTTATTGTTGTTTTTATAACTTTGCAACAAAGGTATGCACAAAAGTATGGAATCAGGGCAGCCTAAACAATTCGTAGTCTATTGTAAAACTGCGAATTCTCAATTAACCCTGAAACAATTTAAGAAGATTCAACACTTTTAAAGTAATGAGAATTTAAAATGGATTGTATTATCTTCCCTGATTGCTCTACAAAGCACTGATGGCTGTGCAAATAAAAAACTGAATTGTATAACCTGTGATTTGGCACAGGATATTGTGAAAGTAGTACTTTGTCTTTCCTACCACATTTTTTACTTATTGTAAGTACATTGCAGTACAGATGATTATTCTTTTTTTTTTTTTTTTGAGTACTCTGCTAGAAAAAGATTTAGAATAGACTCATTAAGAAAAGCACTATTAAAAAACAAAACAAAACAAAACAAAACAAAAACACAGATATAGAATACAGAGCTTCACTTTTTACGTTTAACTGTAGTGAGACCTATTTGTATGGCAGTATTGAAAATCAGACCATTTTTTAGGTGGTTAAACATAAATGTTTCTGCCTACTTGCACCCACTCAGTTTTTGAAAATCATAAGCACGTTGAGAAGTCTGTATAGATGTGTACAGGACTGTGTTCTCTGGAGTGCCGATTACTGCTTATTCCTGACTTTACATTGCACTAGTGAAATTTAGTGCTGCTTTGTGAGGTTTCTGTGTTCTGTTGTTTAGTTTTAAAACATGTCAACACGTGACAGTCCCCAAGGTTTTATGTGAACACCAGGACACGAGTAAGTGTTGTTGTTTGTCAAGCCTATTTTCTTTGTCATTTCCTTGCACTATGTTCATGCCCTGGCATTATATGTAAGGCAAGTATTGCAAAAGAAGCAGAAAAAAAAAAAAAAAAAAAAAAAAAAACAATAATTCCCTTAGACTGGGATCATCTACTGCAAAACATTAGGTATACATTTCAGATACAGACCTACAAACAGATGCAGAGAGGCTATAGCTGCAGAACAACAGAATACAAATCAAAATATGCAGTTTGCCTATTCAGTGCAGAACTAAAATAAAATAGCATATATATGGAAATAATTTAAAATGTTTAAATGTCATCATCTTCTTCCTGTAATGCAGGTAAATCATTCAGAGAACACCTCCTGGGGTTGCTAGCAGACATGCATGGTGGTTGTGGCTAGCGGCTTGATTAGCACAGAAGACTCTTCACAGAACAGTGTTGATAATATGGACATGGAAATCTAATCAGAGTCACAACCTTGCACTAGACAAAAAAACAATTTCACAGCCAACAGTCAAATAGCTCAGGGGGTCAAAGGAGAGCAGCCAGGCAACTAGGCACAGAGCCAGATGCTGCTTTTGACTTCTAGAGCTTGGTAGATGCCAGACTTTTCCCATGTGGAGTCAAGGGGTCTTGGCTCTTATGTTTTAACAGAAAGAGAAGGAAGGCAAAATGAAGCATTTTGAACATACTGAGTATCACCACAACAGAAAAAATCAGTGCCAAATCTGTGCTGAATGACACATCTGTGCCAGCTTGTTGTGCAGCACTGACAGGAATTAAGGTGAGCGATCTGGAAAGGCTCATTGGGGTGGAGGTTCTCCAGCCTTGTGCATCTGGATATTGCTCAAGTCACCTTCCACAGAGACTCTCTAACCAACAAGATGCAACAGAACAGAAGTGGTACAGCAGTACTGGCCGCATGAAATATCTACCTGATCCTTCAGTTAGGCTTTGTACTGCTGACTGCAGGCATTAAGATGCCACTGTAGTAGACTACTGGGCAAGACTGTTATAGCGTGATTATGACCTGGAGATTTGTACTCCCAAGTCGTGGCGCTGTCACGATGGAATCTGGGAAGTCATTTAATTCAAGCTACACACCCAATTCATAGCGGTAAAATGGTAAGGATGTATTTCTGCCTTGAAGAGCTTTTAAAAGTATAACATCTATAGCTGATTGCTAAAGGACAATGAGAGACATCAAAAGTACTGAGATGCAGAACAGAAAAGAATAATTTGAACAGTTTTCTAAAGATGCGGGGAAATAGTTACTGTCATTTGCAAATTGTAAAGTTGCTTTTTTAAACTATATTTAAAACAGAATTAAACCCAGATGATTCAAAATTCATTCTCTCCTCTGCATACATGTGTATGCATGTATGCGTGTGTATGCTGACTGGTCCTGGGTGAAACTTAAAGCGTCAAAATATTGATAGTAACCATTTTCATAGTGCTTCAATCTGTTCAATCTGATTGGAGGGAGTCTGTATCAGAAATGTAACAAAGCTTATTCAGACATTAGATTTCCAAATCATATTTGCAACTTTTATGGATCCTGGTCCTGCTGACATAAGGAAAAAAAACAGAGTTGAATACACCCAATATTTCCCCTAAAAAGTATAGGCACATTTGTATTTTGAATGAAAAGCATTTACATTATCCAAATTTCTGAATCCACAGCATTTCACCTACAATTAAGTTACATATTGAAGTTACCATATCTCTCTTGCTCCTGCTGGGACTATACCATATAATGACAGTCTCTGATTTTTTTCTATGAGCTCTTCATGAACTACTCAAGTGAAATGATCAGTGGGGAAGGTAACTTGATATTTTCTATGCTTAAGAGCTCAGCATGAGAACTCCCTTTTGTCTCTGAATGAAAAATCCTCTAAATACAGATATTATATAATCTTTAAATCAAGCAAATATGAACTTCATCTCATTATATCAAGTCCACCACCTTTGGAAAAACATTTACAGGTATTTGGGAGAGATCAATGTAGCAATTGCAGCATAAATATACACACCTATATAAAAAGTGTTGTTCTAAGAGAAAGATAAAAAACACTTCTCAAACTGTAAGCATAACATTGCATACCTGGATTAAAACCATGTGGTGCTGCATATGCTATAGTAGAGATGACATGACGTAGAGCTTTAGAGATCAACCTGCACCCCATCATCATGTTCCATCTTTTCCCCTGTGCTAACATTACCTTTTGCTTGCACAAATTATGGCAGTGTATAGCACCAGAAAGAGCACAAAGGAAGCTCAACTGCAACACAGTGATTCTCCAGATGAAATATGCTCTAGACTCGTTTATGATGACACATGTATTTTTTCTGCTATTTGACTGTATGATAACAAAGGTAGTCCAGCTCCTATATGGTTTTAGGTTATAAGCTTTGGGAGAGAAACTTACATGTTGTGTATGTATATTCACAGCCTGGCACAGCAGGGTCTCTAATTGCTATCCCACCATACTGAACACAAACAATAGTAATTCTCTGACATATATTACATCTAATATTCTCTAACTACATTTCTACATTTTCATTTTTTTTTTTCAATGTTTGTGTCAGTAAAGCCATTGGAAGAAATTCTTTGGAGGCATTGTGGGTTTTCCCTTTTTTTTCAGATATTGAAACAACTGTTGATGAAAAAGAAATTATAATTTCAAGATCCAAGTGAATATACAGGTTTACTTTCCTTATAATATCCAGAAAGAAAGCTACTGCCTGAAATTTTCCACTGTAGCCCCTAAGCACTATTTCATACAGGTCAGTCACACGTGATTCATGGTCCTTGTGTTTAGTGTGTTTTCACATCTCCTTTTTGTGTGCTGAACTTGGGCTGGTAGTTTGATGTTCAATTTGGAAACACCTGGATCTGAGCCTGCATGTGAGCATTACACTCTTTGGCATTTCTTTCAACAGTCAGCAACTGTCTGCAGTCTAGCAAGTGCCAATGCCAACCACACAGCCCCAGTGCAGTTGGCACTGGTCTGTCCTAATAGTTTTGAGACTTCTTTTGCAACTCCTTTTAAATGAGTTAGTGTGGCAGTGTTGTCAGAACTATGTAATTACTATTATGGGCACGAGATCACAAAAATTTCAGCATAACTCTGCTATTGCTTAGGGTGTTCTGCAGGCATATCTGAGTAATAATTTAGAGCTAAGCCTTTTTCTCATGATTTATTAGCAATTCACATAAAACTGCCTGAAATAACAAAGGCATGTCAACAGGTAAATGTCTTTGTGTTAGAAGAGATAGGGACAAAAACTAATCAGTATTGTTTTCTGTACATATACAAACTTCACTGCTGTTGGCAAATGAATATGCAATGCTTCCCTGGCACTTTCTAATTCCCATATTCCACACTGCTTTCAACACACTGCTCTGTACCAAAGCATGTAGGCCTTGTGCTTTCCAAGGGGCTACAATGGGCATTTCCCTCAATTATAGACATATTATGCATATATGCAATACCAATATGTATATGTGTCATCAATATGTATATATGACATTAATAGCTCAATGTGCTATTTGCAATAGGTCTATGGTTTGTACACAGTAGATTTGGCTACTAGACAATTCAGATATACATATGACATTTGAATTATCAGTTGGGCATTTTTGTGGGAATTGGTAATAAGTACTCATAATAGCTAATGGAGATTTTTGTTGAATAATGACTATTGTTTCATCATCCAGTGAAAAGGACACCAACACATGCAGACCTACCTAGGGCTAGCAGCACATGCAGCCCTACCAAGTCAGCCAGATGAACTAGCTCTTTAATTTTTGCATTTTCCTTTTCATCCATGTAATATAAATGAACAGAAAAAAAATATATCCTGCATTACAAAATCATAGAATATCTGTAGAGTTGCAAGGGATCCACAAGGATTATCATCCCCAAAGGCCAATACATACACACAAACAAAATAAATCAGATCATGTTTTTTAAGAGTGTTGTGCAAACATTTCTTGAACTCTCCACACCATTACTAGTACCATACTGGGACTGCTAGTAGTAAATTTTAAGCTAGACCAGATACCTGTCTGTACTGGGGACACAATCTAAAACACCATTTCCATCACAGGTAACAAACTAAAAAGCAACTTTGAATTTCAGATCACAGAGAAAACAGAAGCATAAGTATTTCATCACAGAATATTACCAAAACCTACACATTTATTCCTCTCAAAACCTACAGGTGAGGATATACGTGGTATAAGAGAAATGACAAAGGCAACAGTGCTGATATCCTGTTAAAGGTCTCTTTCAGATCTTTCTTAATCAAGTGCATAAACACATGTGTTGATTCCTGATCCTCAAGGCTTTAAAAAAATCTGTTATTCCACAATACCATCACTGACAGTTTTTAAGACCCATTTTGTATCGTAAACCTACCTGTATCTGGTAGGTTTGACATCTACATATCCCTCATAAACATTCTCTATTAAGAGATTTAAGAAGCACACAACAACCTGCAAAAGACACTATTAAAAACTCAGAAAGGAAAAACAACCTAGACTGTCTACTTGTATTTTCCCCATATTTGACTTACACACTGCAAATGGCAGACCAAGCATAGTTAGACATCTTTTCCCATTAAATATATGATCATACAAAATGAATGCCTTTCAATTTGGGTTGAAATGCTGTTACTAAAAGTATGGCTATATGCTAAATGTGCAGTAGTCTGTAAAATATCTCCTGTAGTGCTCTCCTGCAGAGATTCAGGCACGCTCAAATTATTTTGGGTAGGTTCTTTAAAATAAAAAATGTTAAAATAAAAAATGTTAAAATAAAAGAAGCAAATTTAACAGAAATATGCTATTATTGATAAGAATAAATACATCATTAACAAAAAAATAAAACCTGAAGTAAATCACATTTTCTGGCAACATTGTTGAGAAAGGTATTAGGTCAGACGCATTTTTAAACTTACTGAAGATAGAGGATTTATGCAATAGCCATTTTTCAGCTTCATGGAACAGATTTATGGGCTTGTGGACTGTCTGTATTTTTGCAGGGCTGAAAATGTCAACTTAGAGTACAATTTAAAAAAAAATAAATTAAAATCCCCATCAATGTTGTGCCACAAGTCACTCTATGCATTTTTTTGGTCAGAAAATTCATGTTTCTGTGTGATAAACTGGACATATTCCAGGGTGAATTCATTAGCTACGCACCAGTGCATAGCTTAGCTCTGCAGGCTGGGCATGACGATCTCTGTAGTAACTCACTGCAGAAGCTCTTTCCCAGGTGATCTCTATGTGCCTCTTGAGTTTCTAGTTTATGTATGAACATAAGCATGCACATACTTTATTCTAACACTATCTGAATAGCCATGTAGTTCTCTGGCTACAATGCCAATCTGGCACATGAAATAATGTAATAATTCCCTCCCAAGTCCACGCATATCTGTTAGGATGTGGAGTGGACAGGATATACACACTACTAAAATCAGCACTGCTGCACACGACTGATATACATTGCTTTTTAAGGTTTACACATTCATGTTTTCGGTCAGACACTTGATGTTAATATCAGCTTTCCATTGATTCAGTCTCAAGAAAAATTCCTTTCAGCTTGTTCTAAAGAAATGTGTTTATAGAGAACCAAAGCAGGAACACTGTGGTACTATGGGGCTGAGCACACTACTGAAAAAGTTCAGTTTTTCCTAAAACTCCTCCATGCTATGTGAACACAGAATATTCTCTAGAACAAGCTTCCATTTGAGTCTTCTTTCAGTCACCCTTTCAGGTTATAAGTAATATACAGAAATGTATGGCAAGAAAAGGAGACTGCCCAGTGCTTGGGAGGATGACTTGTCTCTCCTACAGCCCTTCTTATGGTATTTGTCTGAACCAAGTAATAAGTGACCGTAAAGTCTGCTGGAAGTGTAAAAACAATTTCTCAGAAATATTGAAGCTGTTAGTTTTTTTTCTGATCTTTACGACTGAAAGTGTGCACCTTTTTAGTTACAACATATTTAAACAGGCAGACAAAATAAAATGGAAACTTTAGATGCTACTTGGTCTACAGCAATATGCCAGTACACCTAGAAATACTGTAACATTCTATTCCAGTTTTAAAAAATAAAATTCCAATTTTTTTTTTTCCATTAAAAATAATAAAAATTAACACACACAAGGGTATTTTCTACAAACAACAAATCTTGGCTGGAATGATAATAAATAACAAAGCAAAACAAAACCACAAAAAATTGCTTACTTAAATCCTTTTTGCAGTTAATTGGGCTGTAACATAAATATAGTTTTATGTGAGTGGGAGGGGTTCATACTGTTGAGATATATCTGTTTGTGGAATTTCCTCTTAACTACATTCAGAGCCAAGTGCAGACCCCACAGAAAGAATTAAGTAGCATACCTCACACAGAAATGTTTTTGTCCTGTTCAAGTAAAAATGAAGTATTGCCAGTACAGGCAAATTGGAGCATATGGGACTTCGCACAGAAGGTCAAATGAGAGAGCTTCAGCTGCTCATCTCTACTGCTAAAGACAGATCAATATATACCCAATATTGTCTCCCGCTACTCACTGAATCAGAGGGAGCACAGTGGAAATAAAGTGTTAGAAATGTTAAGTCTATTCTGCATGAGACTTAAAAGGCAATGAGCTGCTTTGCTTGGACGGTGAGTAGGCTGGGGCTCTCATCTGGTAAATTTTAGCACTGGGAATGGTTCTGTGCCCAAAAGGAACAGTTTGTGGGGTTGCAGCCACAGTACAGACAGTAATTTCTTCTGTTTTCATCTGCAAGGCACTTCTAAATTATGCACCCCACCTCATCATCTGAACAAAAATAATTTTGGCTTTATTTTCCTTGTTACATCAGTGCTTTAGCAGGTTTGCTTTCATCACAATTCTCTATCTACAATGATATGATGAAAACAGAATGAAAAATTAGATGAAATTCAGTTTCTAGTCCCCTGCCACTGAGAAATATGAGCTCAGAAAATGGTTGACTAATTAGTTATTTGTGTGGAAAAAAAATAGAAGTAAAACCCTTGGTAAACATAAAGTAACTGTAGAGTCATTGCAATTATAATAATAATAATAATACACCAAAACCTACAGCAATTAATCAAATGAAATTACTAAAACTGTAATAATGAGGTAGTTAAATAAACTGTTATGAAAAGGAAAACATTTTTGTTATTTTCATTGTACAGTCTTCCAAACACTTCTCTACACCAAGAACTAATATTCAGTGTTTTTTTATTATTAGTAGTAGTAGTATTATTTTCCTTCAGGGCAAAAAAAAAAATCCTAGAAGCTGATGTGTAACAACAACAACAACAAAACAAATGCATTTATGTCTTTTTTAATCAGAAGTGATTAGGGCTATGGTTAAATGAACCCAGAGGCTATAACTATCTGAATTATTCCTAAAGCTTGGGAATAATACACCATATCTGGGACTAACATACCTAGCATAATCAGGTTGTTACTGTTAGAATAATTGTTGACATGCAAATCAGTAAAAGTTTTTTCATTGCAGCAATTGTGCCTCAAAAGCTAATCAACGGGAAGAGCTGGAGGTTCTTTTATACAGTACCTAGAGAAGGTTTTGGCAGTAAAACCCTATCAAGTTTCTGTATATGCCAATTCTTTGCAAGTGTGCTTCCAGCAAAAGCAGTTTCTCCCACTGCAAATCCATTTGCTGCTTTTCTTTCAAGCTGGGGTCCTGGTAGCTCTCAAACATAGGAAAATTTTCCTAAGAGCCCAGCAGATTCACTACTAAAATGTCACTATTGAACACTGCCACGAAGTAGCACATTTCTCCAGATTTAGTGGGAGGTATTTTTTTTCTGAGGGATAGACAGAAAAGAGGTGAGAATTGGCTCACTGCTGTGAAGCATTAGTCTATCTCGATCAATACAACTCCCGTTGCACTGCAGATCATACTGCCAGGAGCCAGGCTGCTCCCAGCAGTGGATTACTCTGACCAGCTTGCCATAAAACCTCAGTTTTTCCCTGGCTAGTACTTCCCAGAATTGTGAAGTGTTCTCCCCAAGAAGCAGGGCAGTGGAGCAACCATTCTAGGTTTGTAGCCTGTGCTTGTGTGATGCTTGGCTGTTCATGAGATCTCCTCCAGTCCCCATCAAAACTGTTAACTCTGGGACCCATCTCATAGGGAAGCAACAGGATTAATGTTTCTGCAAATTAATTTTCAAAAGGAATGCATAACAAATTGGTGAATATACGAATAATCATTTTAGCACAGTTTATGTCCTGTGCCAATCTAAGGCCTTCACAATATCGATGCCATTTAAAGCAGAGGTTAGTGTACCAGGTAACCCCTGTTCATTTGTTTGTTTCATGCTTGCTTGCCTCTTTTGTTGCCCTCTTGTTCCATTTTCCTCATCAGAACTTTTCAAAGAATTACAGGCCAGTATAAATCTAGATGGGATCTAGATCCTAAAGGACTAGGCCATGCCAGAGATGGGGAATAACTCCTTGTCACACTGAAAATAAACAGTAAGCTTTGAACACTGATGGGTCATTTGTCCTATTGCCAGAGAAGCAAGCCATACCAAGGAGGACATTTCTTGAATTGGTTCCAGCAGATTTAGCAGGATGACTTCCTTTGATATTAAACACACACAACTCCCTTTAATTACAACTGTTCATTAGGTAGTGAAGAATATTAACAAACAACACAAATGAAATGAACAATGTCTAAATCTGAATACTTTCAGAACATAAACATGTGGGATCACTGGGACCACGGCCTCTGGCTGTCCTCAAGGCATTCAGAATTATTAATAGTGTGACCTTCCTCTCTTATTGCCTTACTATATGTAGCCATTTTTACCTCTTCAGTGGCAGAGAAAATCTTTGGAAATTTGAAACTATGAATTTGACACAAATTAAAAACAAAATGCTTCCTTGACTTATGTGAGGGATCCTAAATGGGAATTTGAAAGAGGAAAAAATGTGAAGTATTTTTTATCATGCTGGCTAGTAAAAAAAAAAAAAAAAAAGAAAAGAAAAAAAGAAAGAAAAAAAAAAAAAGAAAACTTACTTTTACCCCTCTATCAGAAGACTAAATTATGATCCTCAAAGTGCTAGACAATGCTTGGAATTTTTCCTAGGGAAAAACATGCCCAGTATTTATGACTTATAGCCTTTTTGTTTGTTTTTTGTTTTAATTAAAACCTGGACAAAGGGGGGGGGGAGGGGGGGGGCAAGGAGGAAGAGATGTACTCTTATAGAAGTCATGAAAGTTATGAATTAAGTTTTAGCCAAAACACCGCAATTCCAAATAAAGAAAAAATACTGAATCTTACAAATTGTTATCTCTGATTTGAAAGAGACAGTAAACATTTCTGAATGGACAGCTGCTTAAAAGTCAGAGGCCTTGAAAATGCAGTAGCTCTGTGAAATCTATTCTACCAGAAAAATCTGGATAATGGCCAGAAAAAGCAAATATATTAAAAAGATAGACCTTTTCTAGAAGATAAGTGCCAGACTCACAAACCTCAGCCTTGGAATCAGTGGACAACATTAGTTAAAGTTGTAAAAGAGATGCCACCAAGGAAATGTCTGCCCAGTCTGTCAAGTCAAGGTCAGCAAAGATAATGTCAAAGGCTCCAAGCAACAAAGACAATGAAGCAGAATCTATCTTGGATCCCTCAAACAGGGGTGTGATGTATCTGCTATGAAGAGCATGTAACTACAGAAAAGGACAGACCTGGCAATTAGCATTTACAGAAAAGCTATCACATTGATCATGTGGCAATTTTCTATGCCTAAGTAAATCCATGAAAGATAAAATTCATTATGAAGACCAAATACTTCTAACAAAGTAACTTGGGACCAGATCCTAATTCCATGAAGTTTTTCTTCAAGGAAAAAAAAAATAATTACGTATCCCTTGGCCGTATCAGGTATTGAAGCCAAAACACTTACATAAGACTATTTACTGTGATGAACCAGCACAAACATTTTCACTATTTTTTTCTTAGCTTAGCAACAAAGGACAAAGAGAAAAAGAGACTAGTGTAAGAGAACAAAATTTAACACACAATAAATTGACCATGCAGTAAGTAGCAACTCAGAAAGAAAATCTGTGAAGAAGCTGATACTGCCAGAAAAGTAATCGAAATAGTTTTCTGTGCTGACAGAGCTGGGACATTCCTGAGTTGGCTGAACTTGCACAGGACTCATTTCTAAGATTCAGCTATTTCTAAGGCAAGCACCGTAATGCAGGAGATGATAGGAGAGCAATAATGTTCTGCTGACTTATAAAAGCCTCCACGTGGCTCTGAGTTTCTTGGCAGATTGCAGTTAGGGGCCTGGCAAGAGAAATAGTCCCACTCCAGCTTGTTTGCTCTCCTGTCCCCATTGAGTGCACACCACTGTACCCCCAGCTCTGTTCAAAGTGTGTAAGTAACAGCTAATGAAAGTATGCAGCTGGTGCAGGTTCTCTCTCCAGAAGCTCATTGTGGTGAGATACAACGTAGTTTCTTTGCTAATCATATAAGAGTGTGTTTTCATGTATTTGACAGGCCTAATCTAGAGTGGCAAAGATCCACATTGGAATCCAGACTTCCCCCAAGTAAAAGGAAAACGCTGAACCTGGGAGTAGAGTTGAACCTGATCCAGGCAAAAAAAGCTGGCTTGAATCTTGTTTTTCCTCACATTAGAGCACTGCCTGAGCTATTATTTATAGCCTTTGCTGTATGTAGAGCTGATCCCCAGAAGTGTATTTCATGTTACCAGTTCACAATAACAACTGAATTAATAACTGACACCTCTTAGAGAGGATTTGTTCAACAGGGAGAGAGCTGTGCAAACCCGTGGCAGGCTGCGGCATCACCCCTGGCCTCTCATGTCATCCTCCAGAGCCCCGTGCTGCTCTTGCCACTGCAGGCTCCCATCAGCCCCTGCCACCCACTGATCCCCCTGTGCACACCACTACACAGCCCCATGCACATGCTTTAATTTACACATCTCCCGATTTGTTTTTCTGTACCTGTGGGATGGGTGTCTGACAGTAGAGCTTTATCAGGAAGACTGGACTGCTTCATTAATCCACCTCCTGCACCTGCCACAACATAGATGCCAGCTCAAAAGACCAAAATGCCACCACGTCTCTCCCCTGCCCACCACCAGGGAGCTTGGCAGAAGCAGCAGCGTGCTGCAGATTCAAGTTCCTGCTAATACACAGCACTGGTAGTGGGGAATGAAAGGCTTTTCCTGGCTCAAACCCTTTATGTGAATGTTCTAAATGCTATCTCTAGGGAGAAAATATGTGGAATTCCCAACCTAGTCAAAATCACAGAATCACTCAGGTTGGAAAAGACCTTTAAGCTCATCTAGTCCAACCTTTAACCTAGTAAAAAGTCTACCACTAAACCATTCTACGAAGTTCTACATCTACACATGTCTAGATGACCACCAGGGACAGTGACCCAACCAGCAGCCTATTCCAGTGCTACACAACCCTTTTTCCATAAAGAAATTTCTCCTAATGTCCAATTATATTTTAGAATGAAACAGAATCAAACCTGAATGATCTTAGTTGAGTGCAAACCCAAGAGTTAGTTAAAAATTAGTAAACTTCTTGTTCCCTATTTCATCTGCTAAGCATCTATTATGAAACTTAGATTCTCTAAATGTCAATGCCAGAGGAGGAATTAAGGATGGGGTTATTTTACAAGAAAAGAGTCAGGCTTTTAACAACTTTATTTTAGCAGCCTACATTTTCCTGTGTTTTTTTTTTTTTTTTTTTTTTTTTCCTGAAATCCTAGTGTTAATTCATTAAAAGTATTTTACACGCAAACACAAAATAAATTTGTCCAAGAAGCACTTCTTAAGGAAATTCTATTAGTTATTCACATAGATGTGAGAATCACTCTGCGTGCGCATTACTTTTGGAAAAGTATACAGAAGCACATATGCAACAACTCATGTTAAACTGAAGTCCTAGTGAAAACAACATCCTTAACATTGCTCAGTATCCGACTATGTTTTCAGTTGTGTATTACAATACATGAATATGATGATGCAAATTTCACGTCAATGTCTGTGTGAAAAATATATACAAGGCTGTCTGATGTTCGATTAATGGTCTGAGTTTATCTGGAATAACTGGAAATTCTCAAAGGTTTTTTTCAAATCACTTGAAGAGCCAAGAAATTAATATCTTTGTTTCCATAGAAATAGAAGTCAACTAATTCCAGAAAATATGTCACTCTGGTATTATTATTGCAGCAATTAAGATGTTTTTCCTTTTAGTTCTTTAGTTTAGCTTTGTTTAAAAATAACTGTATTTGTAGTAGGAAAATAGTCTGTCTTGATGCATTTGTATAGTTTTGTAGCCCTGAGGAATTAATACCCACTGAGTTAAAATACTTTCCAACATTGTAGCATTTAATAACAAAGAAGGAAAGGGTAGGTTAGAACTTCAGTAGCATGTCTGATAATGTGAGAATGTAATATTCAAAAAAAAATCACACTACTGTCCAATCCAATAATAGGAAGAAAAAGGCATATTTATTCATGGCTAGTAATAACAAAAATTAAGTTTTCAGTTTTCTCAGCTGATTTTGAATACACTATGCACTTCATGGTGCAGTTCTTACAGAAAAAAATTAATTCTCTTTCATTCTTTTTGTAGTAATATTTTCCTACTGTAATAATTAACTGCTATGTACCAATAAACTGCTAAGTTTTATTTGACTGAGTACACTGAAATATACAAAAAAGTGCAATCCCTTTCCGTCAGAAATGTTCAAGCAATTTGTGATGTCATGTCATAACTTTTCCTTTATTTTAGGCCACTCACTTTGGTTTGCCTAACTCGCTGTCTTTAATGGCCATGACAAATGAAAAGGGAAGTGTGATTTACCTGATCTGATCTCTATGAATCAGGTTCTTAAGCACTCAAGCTGTCCAAATGCACTTTAAAATCCATGGAGCACCCTCCTACCTGTCTGGCCCTCATCACTTTTCAGGATTGTGTATAACCAAGTCTTAGTTGCTTTATTTATAAAGTCATCAAGTCTAGGTTGTTACATTTATTATAGGTTGCTGTGATTATTTTTTTTTTTCTCTTCCTGCTTGTGCCTTCAAGGAATGCCGGAAAAATGAAATACTACTTTTCACTTGTTGAACAAAAACATTGAAAGCCAGATTCCATAGAGTTATATTCTGAATGCTTACTCTGATTGATGCATTGCCTACTACAAGCCTACTTTGTACAGCCCAATTATTCTATCGTGTTCATCATTATAACAGCCGTGTCCCTTCCAGATGTACATTAAGCAACCTGACAAATATGCAGCATTTAAGAGATCTGCTGGACAGTGATGGAGAATTTGAAGAAGTTAGAGGAAAGAGCTTCACATAAGTATTCATTTATGACACAGAAAAAAAGCTTTCATTAGAGGTTATGAGATTAAGCACTGAAAAGACAAGAAATGGAAGAACTACAGTTGTTTGTTTAACCTTAATTTGCCACAGTGATGCTTCTTGACAAAGAAGGACATTTTACCAACAGTCTTTCACTATTTGGTCGTAACTAGTCATAGTTAACTTTGCTTCCACGGCCAAAAGCAACTTTTAAGTTCTCCATTTTGAAGCAACAAGCCTTGAGCCCTATTAATACAAAAAAAATAATAATAAAATAAAATAAAATAAAATAAAATAAAATAAAATAAAATAAAATAAAATAAAATAAATCTTGTTTTAGCCCTGAAGCATAATCAGATAAATTCTGTGGCTGCATTTAGTTTTTATGTATAAAATGCTACTAATGACCCAGGGCTGAACCTCCAGAGAGGCCATGCCTTAGGCAGGTAGAATTCTATTGGAAATTTCTCTTTGGAAAGGAAAAGAAGGAAACATTATTCTGACAGACACATTAAAATAGGTAAATGTGTAAAAATTCTCCAGGGTTTGGAAAATTCAATGAAATGTGGGTTATACAGGTTAGCATCTCCAAGGCAATGCTATGCCAAGTACTACCCAATAGAGCTGCCCCAAGGGATCATATGGATAATAATTATCTAGCTACATGTAGGCAGGCATGTCTCTATAGGCATATTTACCAAGAGCATACTGGTCATAAAGTTAGGAAGAAGTCAGTCCTGAGCAATTCATGTTTGAATCAAGAATGGATCTGCAGGGTTACTGCTGCTTAACAAAGTGCATAATTTCACACTTACTCAGAAGCTATTTTACAGAAATTGGCGTCCTTATTACTAAGTTAATAGAAAAATTCCAGTTGAACTCTACAAGACTTTTTCCTATTACAGTAACATTGCAGAGCTCCATTTAGTAAAAATGAGTGCTTAGGCCTTCTGACAATTTCCTTACTGAACTCAGATTCCACTGTAAAAATTATCATTTGTGAGTCTAAAGATGGTTTTTTTCATTTTTTGAAACAGCCAGACTAGGCATGTTTTGCTGTTCAGTAGTGGTTATAGACATATATCAGAAGCTCTGTGTATTTCAGAAAACTTCTGCTCTGAGATGAAATCCTATACTCAGATTCAGTGGGAATTTTACCACTGAATTCAGCATGTCCATGGTTTACTCTCTCTTTATTCTGGAGACTACAAATTAATGAAATGTAGCCATAACATCAGCATTTTATATCTTCACAGCATGGCAAAAAGCTCTGAAAGAATTATAGTGCTTCCTGTTTCCAATCAGGAACTGAATACCTGACAACACCTGCTCTGGTATCATCTGAGATCTGCACCTGCTTTAAAGAGGGAAGCGCTGAGCTCCACAAGAACAAGAATGGCTTACTTATACGCTTCTGCTTGGTGACAGGAGTCTGGCCTGGATGCGTAATTGGTCTCCTTGGCAAACTTTTGAGTACTTGGTTTCCCAGCTTTTGCCGTGTTATAAAATAACACTGGTCACTGGGGTTACAATCTTAACATATTACCAGTGCAAATAAAACTCTGTAAAGGCACCGCTGAAAACTGTTGCAGCTACATCCAGACATGCAGGCACAATCCAGTTTGGCTGAGTTGTACTCAAGAATTCAATGCCCATAAAACATTAACTGAACTCCTACCACCTCCTTCCCTGTCAACTTGCCTCCTCATACGGCATCCACGGATTTGATGGCCAACTTATTATAATCAAGATACACTTTACTTTTTCCAGAGGCAAAATCCTGCCTTCTTTGAAACCAGAAGAGAACAGTAATGACAAAGTGAGTTATTGTTAGGATATGACTTCCACTGCAAGCATAACTTGTGACTGATATATCCTATTGTTATACTTCTCAAGAAGATCTGCAATATTGTTTAGTCAGTGACATGAAAAATGTGCCCTATAATTTCACAGTTCACAGAGATTCGTTCTGAGTGCTGACATGGTTGAAATCATAATATGGCATAATATTGTTATTCAGGAAAAAGACAGAGAGTCTAATTAAACTCCCCTTAAATGTTACATTTATCCTTATTAATCAAGAATTTTAGATTCTTAAGGTAATATCAAGGGAAGTTAAAATTGGTTTCTGTGGCTTATTTGATTACATGGAAACACAGGTTCTCAATTTTATCATATACAGCTTTAATATCAGCATATTAGGTATAATTTATGCCAACAGAGTAGAGCAGATAGAAAATTTTAGGAATACAATCCTCTGACAAGTCTTGTCAGGAGTGATAAAGGCTGGTTTCTGGTAGATAGGTTCCCTTCAAAACTGTGAATGACTGGATTTAAAATTCCTGAGACACTTGTGTTAGCTTGTCTTTTACAGTTTAATTCATACACTTCTGCTATTTCAGGAACTAATGAAACGAAGAGGGATTAACACCCTCTACATCACCACCACCTTTTTTTTTTTTTTTTCTCCCCTCCCTCAGGAAAGCGATGCTGTTCTTCAGGAGACCTGGCTCACTCAGATTGGGTGAAAATTTGCTCTCTGCTGGGCCTCCATTTATACTAGGAGAGGATAAGGAAAAATAGCTGTTACAGCTACCTGTTCGCATACATTAATCTTTCCCCCAAAACCTTGGCAACAGCTGGGAAGAACAATCCAGTTCTAAGACGTTAGTGTAGATAAACCAGAGAGCATGGGAAGAGAGCATGAGAGCATTTACACCTCCCTGCAAGGCAAAAGAAGCGATATCAAAACTTAGCACCAACTGGTTAGATGGGATCGTTGTTGAACACAATAAACTAAAAATGAAGATATACAAAATCAGAAAAGAAGAGGGCTAACATCTGCCTCTACACAAAGACAGAGAATATCAGTAAGAACAGGGTGAAAAGAAACAACTAGGGGGCCTTTGAGCTGTTTACTAAGAGAAATGCTGGAAGCAACTGAGGACTCCTAGGAACTCCCCAGGGTGTTAAATGGCAGGTGTTGACAGGTTGGCTGTAAAGTAAGCAAGACAGGGAATCCCTATGAGTAACAAAAGAGCTGAATAACAGACTTTGGGAAGCAAACTATCAACACCTGTTCACTACCCTGAGGAAGAGTAGGTCCTATACAGCTCCAATATCAAAGCTGACAAGAGTTCAAAGTGACTTTCCTGAATGGTCAGTGTAAGATGCTGCCCATAGCTCTTATAAGGCCTTTTTTCCAGATTTGGCAGTTCAGCTAAGATCCCAGCAATGGGATTTTACTCTGTTTACTTTTATTCCCTTAAATCTGATCTTGGGAATTCACAATGGTGATTCTGATTTTTATCAGTTGTTTCCACCAAGTTAATTCAGACTCTGTGATCTGTCTGAATAGTGCTGGCCAGCTTCATATCAGCTGAACAGGAAAATCAGGGCCTGATTTTGCTCTTAAGTCACTAGCAACCTTCTAGAGTTAAATCAGTGTGATCACAGGTATAAGAGGAGAATAAAAGAGAGACAGTATGCTCCAGACACAATTTTGCTCCTTTCCCATCTTTATGCAGGCCTAAAGAGTTTTCTGTAGAGGGAAAGAGTGGTATGCTTCGTTTATTAAGCAAAAGGTGGAAGTCCATTTGGTCAAGCAAGGAAAATAAAAGAAAATGTATTACTATTAGGATAATTACACATATACATATCACCATGATTACCAACACTGCTAGTATTAACACATTCAAGAAACAGTTTCAGTAAAAAGACTATTGAGCTAATTACTGATGGGAGAGTACCTAAAATTATAGGTGGTAATTGTGTAGCATGAGAGAATTGGCCAAATTTTGTCTTTTAGAAGTAATTGGATTGCTCCTTTTCTGGCTTTGCTTGCCTGCCCTAATACATACAGTTCTCTAGAATTACGTTTTTCATGTCTCAAAATTTTGCAGGAAAGACAGAAGGGGAAAAAGTTTTGCTTTGAGCAGATTCTCTCTCTACCTGTCTTTCCTTCTAATTTAAAATTGTGAAAGGAAGAAAGAAAGAAAGAAAAAAAAAAAAACAAAACAAAACAAAACACAATTTCCATTGTCCAATATATGGCAACTTCAGATCCAGAGATGTGCTACAAATTCCCAATGGCTGGGTTCAGGCAGGTCATAAATAAAACTGCAGAGCCAACTCAAGATGCTCTTGGGTGTAACTTACAGTGAAAAACTCTGGTGCTGCATGCAGAGAGCATGGCTTAGACATTCATTTATAACAACAGAACTATTCTTCTGTCTGCAGAAGGAAAACAAATCTCCTGTTGTTAGGAATCAAAGACAAGTCCTTCAGACTCTAGGAGACATATTTAACAATGACTAAGTATGTTACTTCATAAGCATTCACTTTTCAGGACTTTCTGTCTTTCATTATATACTACTTCTGCAAATGATTGCAGTGTATCCCAAACAGCAAGTTTCTTGACCTCCATCTGCAATAAAAGTGCTTTTAAAAGGCATGATGTGAAACAAAGTATGTAAAATTGATCCCTCGAATGATTGTGAGGAACATGATTTGAAGTCTCACCCTAGTTCTGATGGGGTTCAGAATCTCTGAAAAAATCCCAGCAAGAGACATGAAATAGACTTCTTGAATTTTCCTTACTATTCAAGGCTTATATATTCACTCATACAAGGGTGGTGATTGGTAGCAACAAGAGAAGTAACAGAAGTAAACCCTCCCCTGCCCGCCCCCCCTCCTTTTTTTCCCCAGTGAATCTTCCTTAGTTTTATCAAGTATTTGAGATTTTGAATAAACTCACTGAACTGATTTTTTTTGAATAAACTCACTGATCCCACTTCAGCATAGTTTCAGCACTATTTTACAGAATTTTAGGCAATCTTTTTTGAGACATTGTACCTTATTCCATGCTTCCAGAAATAATTTATACTATGTGGAGTCAGCTGGAATCAGGTGCAGATAAAAAAATACACACACACACAAGTTGCTTACATACACTGCTTTAGATATTTTTGGCAACCTTTTGTATTCCCATGAAACTTATTGTAGTTTGGGTTCTGTTTCTAAGTTCTCCAGCTCCAAATACTTCATTTTAATTCTACTTAATGAATTAGATATGCTTTAGAGCTATAATAAACTTTTCTTGTGAAGATATCTCTGAAGCACTGAATCAAATTGCTTACTGAGAATAAATACTGCAATAATATATTTACATAAATAATTTAAAATCCAAGAGCACAGTAGGTAATAAAAATATATCGCCACGATAAACCATGAAACCAGAGAATAACACTGCTTTAATTAAAAATTACGAATAAACTGCAGTAAACAACTTATTTACACATAGTTAAAAGTCTAACTACTGAATATCCTGGACTTGTTGAATACAGAAAGGAAAAAATATTTAAACCAATCTCTCCACACAGACAAAATATTGAGGATCGTAACTGTGTTTAATTAAGATCTACTGTTAATAATGGATTTCAGAGAGTAAGACTCTTCTTTTAATTTCCCAAGGTGGAAAATGTTATTAAATTTGGCCTTTAACTTCTCATTGACATGTACACTTGAAACTTCTGATTAAAATTTCAGAGGTTGGGAAGAGGCACCCAAAATTAAACTCTTAAATCTGGCACAAAAATAACAATGATCCCTGATTAAGAAATCAAATTTCAGAAACTTCATTAGTGTTCTAATAATAAATTGTTGGGTTATAATTAAAATGGTGCCTGCTGGATTTCTTTCTTTTTTAATTCTAAAAAAGTTAGAAATGAGAGGAAATTAAATACTTTAAAAATAGGTTAATGAATCTAAGAAATGCGATCCAACTTCAATAAGTTTTTTTTCTTTCTGGCAGTGATCACAGAGGAAAAAATGTTGCTCACCACCCAAATGTATGTGTTCAGGTAAATTCTCTTGTTCTGTCTGCTCCTTCCTTTCTATAACATCCATGGTACAAAGCACACTATACTCATTGCAGCATTTTCACAGGAAATCATAAATCTGGGCATAGTTGGGGAAAAGTCAGTGTTACCCTAGTTTTAAATGGGTATAATTTAGAGTAAGATTAAACTAGATTCCTACATTATTTGGCTGGTCAACATAAGCAAGTGGTTCTTGTTTCCAATAGGATGTTTCTCCCTTGAGTTTCTTTGAAATCTTAGCATCAGTAGGTCAGAGAAGAGCTGACAGTATGAAAGTTCACTGCTAATTGTGTGCAAAACAGATAGCTAGAGCTTGTTACGTGGTTTTGAGTCTAACAAATACTCAGAGTCATATTTTTTTTTCAGTGTAATATATTTTGCCAGCTTGCTTGAGCTTTTAAATGAAATTTCTCAGTCTGCAAAAACACATCAAGCTGAACAATAAGAAGGAAAATTGCTTCAAAAGTACAGCTGTCTTTAGGAATTTTTACAACATAAGCCATATTTATCAAAGAGATAAGTAATTTGAATCTCATTCAAACATGAAGTGTTCAAACTATAAATTCAATCTACATGTGGACAGTGGTACGAAAGTTTTCAATACACTGTTCATGGTTCTTGAAATGCATTTATAATGTTATATCTAGTAGAGTAATTAAATTTCCTGATTACCAATAGCCATCAGCCCCTTCTAACAAGTTTTATATAGAAAACTAACCAAAAAAATAAGGCTGCAATTAGACATATCTCAGTTGTTATAGGCTGAAAATAAAAAAGTAAAATTAGTAATTCTCTTGTTATTTTGTTTGTATGTCTGCACATTTTGAATAGACACATACTTTGTTGTGGGTGATGGACATTGTTCACATTCATTGCCATTCTGATATTCATTGCCTGTTGCAGACACACAACATTGCTTTCTCATTGTCACTGATATTTAGTGTAATGTTTTCTTAAAAATTCTGTTCTGTGTCTGCATGGCCTATATTTTACCAGTATAATCAGAGTAAAGACTCTGATGATGTAATTATTACAGAATGGTCTGAGAATTATGTAAGTTGGCATGCAACCTGCATAAAAGCCCTGGATGTAGGCCCAAACTCTAAACAAACACCTGCCTGTAGGAACTTAAGACAAAAACATTTCTGCCAGACCCAAACCAGTGAGTAGCTTTGGCCTTTATACATGCAATTTCACATGACCCAAATTGTAGATGCTGCTCCCATATACTGCAGACTTCCTTTTTCACTGCTGGTAGCTGTGTTTCAGTTATATTGGTCAGTGTTAAAAGTATCTTCTAAGAATGCTATTTTATGCTTTTCTGTAATTTTATCAGAAGGACATAAAGGTAGTGAAACTAGCCTTGCATTCCACTTTTTCCCAGATTTCCATTATATTTACACTATTTTCTTCTAACTTATACAAGCACTTCCTTTTAAATAGTTTCCATATATAATAATTCTTCATTCCCAACCCAAACTAGCTTATTTCTGTTCTTGCATATCACAGAATCACAGAATCACAGAATTTTCTAGGTTGGAAGAGACCTCAAGGTCATCGAGTCCAACCTCCAACCTAACGCTAACAGCCCTCCACTAAACCATATCCCTACGCTCTACATCTAAGCGTCTTTTGAAGACTTCCAGGGATGGTGACTCCACCACTTCCCTGGGCAGCCTGTTCCAATGCCTCACAACCCTTTCTGTAAAGAAGTTCTTCCTAACATCTAACCTAAAACTCCCCTGGCTCAACTTAAGCCCATTCCCCCTCGTCCTGTCACCAGGCACGTGGGAGAACAGGCCAACCCCCACCTCGCTACAGCCTCCTTTAAGGTATCTGTAAAGAGCAATAAGGTCACCCCTGAGCCTCCTCTTCTCCAGGCTGAACAAGCCCAGCTCCCTCAGCCGCTCCTCGTAGGACTTGTTCTCCAGGCCCCTCACCAGCTTCGTCGCCCTTCTCTGCACCCGCTCAAGCACCTCGATGTCCTTCTTGTAGCGAGGGGCCCAAAACTGGACACAGTACTCGAGGTGCAGAATACATGATACAATACATATGCAGAATACAAAAGAAAATCTTGCTTTTGGTTAAAAACTTTCCAGATTCTAGCTGCACAGATATGAACACACTTCTGAGGAACTTCTTCATAGTTTGTGAGCCAGTAATGGTCAAGCTTTTAGAGCTCCTTTGCAACCAATTGTGAGGTGGGGTGGACTGCAAAAAATGTTTATGTTATGCAGCTGGTTACACACAACACACAAAGCTAACAGAGTTTTCAGTGACTTAATAGTATTTCCTAAAATTTCAGTGGCAATTCAGATAGGAGAAACTCAGCAAAATCAGTTGGTCAAGGAGAGAAATTCAGATAACAGGTTCCAGATTGTTCATTCTGATAACCAAATCCAAATATTTTTCTTGACTTTTTTTTCTTTTCTTTTAGAATTGCAAAATCAACTGTTAGAATAACTATTATGACTCTACTTATCTGCCATGGAAATATGTAAACTTATGGAGAACTTCAATAATTTTTTCTTAAACTGAGTCCCAATCCCAAAAGGCATAAGTATCTTTTCACTACACAAACCACGTTCTGAATAGTGCCGCTGAAGGTCATATTGCTGTATGCAATAGAAATCCCATAGTTTTACCATCCATCAACACAAATCTGTGTGACAACAGTGAAAGAAATAAATCCTTAGAGCAAAAGCTAAAATTAAGAATATCAATGCATTCAGTACACAAATAAATTTAGAAAACAAGGGAAATGACATCTGCTAAAAATCATCCTTCAGATAAACTGATCTGAAGATAAACTGAATGGCAAAACTCAAAATTTCTTTTGATAGAAAGAACTGAAATATTCACACTCCATTAACTAGGTATTTTTTAGGTGATGCAGAGAATTGAAGCTTCTAATTATGTGCCTTGCCTTTTTCCTTCTTTATTGCAGATGACAATGCTCACCTGATAAAATTCACCTTCTCCTCATTTGAATCCAAGATTGTCAGTGCAGTCCTTTACAATGGCATGCTTACCAACATTTATTACTGAAAAAGAACATCTTCAAGATCCTTCTGTAAATCAACATTCCTTTTGTAAAACAGTACCTATGCCAGACCTTCTTAAGGAAATGCAAAATCAATGCTAAATAATCGTGTAATAGTAAGGAAATCTACCTCCACAGTGTAGACTGATGTTACACATTGTTTAGGTAAAGCTTTGAAGTCGTTTTCACAAAGATATTTATGCTTTTATAGATGTACGCTGATATCTAGGGGAAATTAGACTCCCGAACAAAAAACAAAAATTACCTAATGTAGACTTTAACTTTAGTGCCTTATCTGCAGTCCTAGAACGCTAACAAAAGCAGTCTGTAAAGCCAAGTTAGTATTAGGGAAAAAACTGTTGATCTTTCATAAAAAAAAAATAAAAATAAAAACAAATCTGAAAACAAAAGACCAGTAGAGGTGGATCAATTTATAAGACCATGGCATCACTTAATACCCAGTTTTGCTCCTTGTGGCATGGTGCCTGTATAGATTACATTACCATAGTACAGAAATCAGCATTTACTTGCATTGATCTGGGCAAGAACAAGTCCTAGCTTACTGTAGCTTCAGTGTTTCAATGAGAAATATTGTCCCGTAGCCCTTGAACACAGATGTACAATCACTATTTCACTAAGGAACATTATAAATGATCATAAACCAATATAATCAATATGTAAAATAGATGAGTTCTATCCATGTTTTCAATTTTACATGTTTTCTCTGGCTCTCATGAAGGAAAAGGTGTAAACAAGCAGGTTAAAGGTTATTCTGAAACACTATGCTAAGGTATATCTATTACTTGTCACACTTGATTATTCCACTACACTCTCATAGCCTGGAAAACTATTGTCCCCTGTCTAATGCAGTTCTTTGTCTCCATCATACTGAATCTCTTCACTGCAGGAAAAAGAAGGCCACTTCTTCCACTTTTTATTATCTGGAGCCCAAATGACTTTAATTTAACTCTGTACTGACAGACAAATTATTGGGCACAAAAGACACTCACTTTCTAGGGGATGAAAATTAGAGGGTACTGCACTCACCTGATAGTCTGATGTTGCAAAGTATCTGGATCAGTGGCATTTACTGTTAACACGATGCTGCCAATTGGGATGTTTTCTTGTTTTGTCACTGTCATTGGGTTTGGGTGGAAAACAGGGCCTTCATTCACGTCCTTAACAGTGATCTGAACGGTTGCTGTAGAACTGGGGCCATAGGCTATTTCTGGAACCAGTGGGTCTTCATTTTCTACTTTAATCAGCAATGTGTGGAATGCTGAAATCTCATAGTCTAAAGGCTGTAAAACATCATAAATCAGAATAGAAAGAGCAAAGAGAGTGCTTAACACATTTCTTCATTCAATTTCCCACTCAAAGTTTGTGGGAGAAAAAAATTAGCCAGAAAGGGACAACAGCATTTATTGCATCTGATGCTTGGCCAGAGTTTAGTAATAGACATGGCAGTAGTTATAAAATACACTGAAGATAATTTCTGCCTTTATATTTATATACCATTCATTTATATTACCATTCATGTGAAGGAAAAGGGAAATATAATGTGAAAACCAGAAAGTTCACCATGCTTTGAGATTAACAGACGTATCATGGGCTCCTAGAAATTTTCATAATTCCTCTATTTCATCACGCTGAAGAATTCATACTGTTATACTATTCAGCTGTTATTTTTTAACAGCTTCATTTGAGCTTTATTATTTGCAAGTTGACCAGTTGCACTTAATGAAAGATCGAGATGTCTCTGTATCCAAGAGCATATATTTTTCTGTCATACCTCAAACATACAGTTCTTACATGTACGTGCTTATTTATGATATTATATGCATTTTTCAAACAGAGCAGAGTTACACTTAATAGGTATATATGATAAATAACATAAGGCTCTTTTTTCAACTCCTACATTAAAACCAAACCCCCTGCCATGGAAAAATACTCCATTACTCTTTAGAATTGAAAATGCATTTTCTGAGGCATTCTCAAACAGAGAATATTCTGGTACAAGCAGCAACCAGGATTATTATTATTTTTTATTTTTTTTTAAATACAGGATTATCTTCAACTATCTTCATACAAAGACAGGTAGTGGGTTTTTTTGTTTGTTTGTTTTTTTATGATACTTTAGAAATGTGGAATCAAAGGCAGCACTCTAGTTCAGTTTGAAGCCACATTCCTTACTTCCCTGGTATTTGTATATGTGTCCTCTGAGTACAAAATGTGGCACTCAAATTCTAATTGTGCTCTCAGTCACAAAAAAAACAGCACTGTAAAGTCTCACTATTAATTAATTGTGATGGTTCCGAAAAAACTAGCTGTTACTTAAGGACAAAGGCAGTGTAGTTAGCATCATGCAGGTTGTTATCATTAAAGAAGCAAGGTTATTGTAACAGAAAGGGAGTTATACATATTGGTTTAAGGAAACAAGTGCTGGTAGCCAAGTATGTATTTTTGAGTAATTTATCCTTGCTGTGCCTTCTCCAATGTAGTAAATCCAGGGGATGTAACTTACAGTAATAATGCAGTATAATAGCAAATTATCCTTACTTTGACAACAGAGAGCATTCCCTCATTAGTCTCGGGATTGGTATGGATTTCAAAACTCTGGCCTGGATTTCCATTAATAATGGTGTAGACAGCTCTCCACGCTCCAGTTGCGGGGTCATCTCGGTCACCAACAGTTAAGTTTACTATTACACCTGTGACTCCTTCTTTTACTGTGGCCTGAAACTAGAAAAAAAAATGGAGAGGAAATTGTTAATATTTTCAATTAATGACCACGCAGATGAGATATACAAGCCAGCATTAATTATTTATCACAACAGGAGAAAGATGTAATCCTTGAGTAAAACTGAATGTTATTGGCTCTAAATAATACATTATCACCCATGAAATATAAGGTAGCACACGTTACTACTCTACATTCAATAAAGAGCAGATAAATAGAAATGTGATAGTAATCAAGCGTTAGAAAATTCTGACCACAGACAGTTCATCTCATATTACTGGAAAAGTGAACCCTGAAAATATATACAGGGTTGCATGGATGCATGTGCTGTCAGAAAGGGAACTACCCTCAAAGCTATGCACCATAGGAAGCTATCTAATACAGCCCATTCTTGTCCCTTAATGTAATTTTTTTTTTTTTTTTTAAATAATCCAGTCTTGCATTTCAGACTATTATTTTTATAAAGTTCCACATCCTAACTAATTGTTCACTATACTGTTATCAATATGTAAAACGGTTTTCACAAAAAGTGTCCACATGCCATTTTGGGCAGGCGGGTGGGTTTGCTCTAAGACACTAAAATAATTGAACATGCTATCACTTTGTCTGTATAACTTTATGTCAGTGTTACTTTCTCTTTTTAGTGGAAGAATTTTTTATGACCTTGTGAAGTTTGTTGCATTGCTGTCTTATTCAGCTGGCCAAACCCTATATGAGAAAATTCTAATTTACTGTCCAGCCAAACAGTGTATAACATCAATCTTATTTATGTAGGAAAAAAAAAAAAAAAAAAAAAAAAACAAACAAACATTAAGAAAACCATTCAAAAAGCTTGTAAGGGTCAGACTTAATAACACTCCTCACCTTTCAAATACTTACAGTTGACATGCTAAAAGGATTGTATGTAAGAGTGATAAGATAATACCTGCTTTAGAGCTGGATAAACCAGAATGATAACATACCTAATCCTCAGAAGAGCTGAACATCGGCAGTACTATTTTGGTTTATTAGGGAATCTTAGCATTTCTGGGGATTAAGCCTTCAAAAGTTCAAAATTACAAACCTTAATGACGCGAATAGGTTTTGATATACCTCCACTACTGAAAAGCTACATTGTCAGTGGCAATGCTTGATATATCAATCAAGAGCAAAAATCACTCCAGCGACTTCAGGACCTGAATAGACAGATGTTCTTGTCCTGTCTTAAGACCACATCGTCATAACACTACAGAAGATTTTGTGAGAATGTGAGAAAATGGTATTTTACTAATATAGAGATTTCAAAATCTGGGCATATAGTAGGTAAAATATATTTCCTGATAGTAAATTACAGAGGAGACAACTACATCTGCTGTTATCTTTTTTTTTTTTTTTAATAATTTATTTCTTCCAACAAATTTGACTTATATTTGTAAGCCCTTTTTCAATTTGCGTGCATTCAATTCAAGTTATCCAGCCTCAAATCTGATTTTATAAAAGGATGACATTAATGATTGGCTATCTCCTTCCTCTTTGGTACATTTAACAAAGAATTTAAAGGTTCTTTTGATTTTGATAGTTAATATGTAACAGGTTGTGATTGAGCTTTGTTTTGGACAGATCATTAAGCTCATTTGCAGTTTAATTAACGTTAAATGATAATATAACAATATTTTCTCCTGCTTTGAAGTGAATCAAGAGAAATGCTCTATTCAGGATGTTGAAAATAACAGAGGAATTATTACAAAGATTGTATTCCCTCCTGTTCAGCAAAAAACATTGTCACTGGAACACATACTTGGATACCTTTTAATCTAACTGAAAATAAATGATTAGTCTGATATTTTTGTATTATTTCTTACTGTCTCAGTTTGATCATGTATAAAACACATCAGCCGACCCATAATGGTCAGAATTTTTCTCAACAAGTGTTCGATACCAAATAATTCCTATTAAACTATGTAAAATGGTGCCAAGGTTTCAAGGAAGTGAAAAGTAAAGAATCTAACTCTTATCTTATCTGCTCCTAATTCATATTGATCCTTCATGAAAGTCTTGTCCTTAGGCCACTAGTCTGATTCAACTAAGTGTTCAATACTCCCTCCATCACCTGGCGAACAGTTAGACCTGTTAGGGTTAAATATTTTAAAATCTGTCTTATCTTATTTAGATGAATAATTATGAAGCCAGTGAGATAAATTTAGTATGCTTCATCCACCAGTGACAAACTGTGATGGAAAAGGTTGCTGTGGTGTGCCACCTATCTCAAAAAAATATTTAATGTCATTTTAAGGATATCTAATTCAAAGGTATCTCAGCTGGGGTTGGCTCTCTTCTGCACTCTTATTTTCTCCTTATTTAGGAAGGGCTCTCAGAAGCTTCAGTTGCAGTGAATTAGCAATGCAGAAAGGGCACGTACACTTGCTAGGGGCATAAAACTGCAGAGCTTCTGACACCTGCAGATCAAGGAAATGACAACGTCTATGGGCAAAGGCTGTGCCAAGATGGATAATTCCAAGCATAGTGGTACTTTCGCCCCTAGCATTCCCTACATTTTAGAAATGACCATATAAACGCAGGGGGTATTTGAAGCTGTCTGGAACATTAGACTAAATTCTGTTCAAGATGGATGAAAAAGCAGAATGATCAAATCACAGAAGTTGTCATATGGGTCTACTCTAAATTTATAACATGAAAAGTGTAATAAATCACAGATTTGTGATTGCAAAAGCTAAATATCTACTGTGAAACATAGAGGCTCAGAAAAATACAGGGCATATGATCTAGAAAGTGAACTCTCTTGCCTGTTAATGTCACCTTTATATAAAAAATAAGCTTCTTGTTATTTAGAAAAATCTGTTGTATTTATATGAGGTCCCTTTCAAAAACATAAGGCAAGAAGGAAATTTTAAAACCATTAAAGGACAAAAAAAAAGGAATTAAATTTGCAGATAGGGAAAAGATAACCACAGGTTCATCATATTTCAACATGAAAGCTTTACATTCTCAAAGCACAGTGCTTAACTGGGAGATGCTGATCCAATGCTCTAAAATAAAACCCCACAGGGGCTAACACAAATAATTGGATCACGAATTAATTGATTTTACTCTTTTTAAATATCTGCACATCCCCTAAGCACCGCTATAAATTAAGAATAAAATAGATGAGTTCAGAACTTTATTTAACTGCCATAATCTGGACCCATATTAAAAATAATAATTTGGAAGGCCTTGGGACAGAGCTACATTTGGCTGGAAGGAGCTATGTTCACAACCAAGCATTTGAATATGTAAGGTTAACTTGCTCTGTGAGTGATATGCCACATTGCCATTTAATTGTCATTTATTGTCATTTAAACATTTAATTTTGATATTAATAAAAAATATAATTATGTTTATCATTAATACAGACTACAAGTTCTAGTCACTGTGTCATATTTGGAGGTTTATCCAATTTCTTATCCAACAGTCTTATTTAAAGCTTCCATAACAAGTGAGGGTTTTTTTACTGAGCAGAGAACAGAGTACAGAACAACAAATGCACTTAACTGCGTCAGAATCACCTCAGTGTTTGTTGTCCAGCAATGACATGAGCATGCAGGAATAACCTTAATGCCCTTATGAAGTCACTAAAAAACGTCTGCCTCAGAGTGGACTGCTGACATAACCTAAATTAAAGAGCTGCCACAAGCAGCAAACACAACGTGAGATATACGTGTCTGGGATTGGTGATCGCTACTCCATGGCTCATTAGGATTCTACACGCTGTGATTCCCAGTCAAGAACAACCAAATTAAAACTGCACATCAGTTTGCATTAATCAGGGTAACATTCCAGTTGAAGGTATTCTGTGTTATCATCATCTGTTTGTTTCCCCATTTATATATCACAAAAGATGAGAAATAATGGGATATGTTAATTCACACAGCTCCATTACAAACTCCCCTAGGAAATTGTATTATTGTATTTGTCCTTCTTCACTGAAGACCACCTTTTACAACCACATTTTTCTATCTACTTTCTTGAAAATACAAGAACAAGCTTAAGAAATCTTTTGCAATCTGTTTGCTGTTTGTCTTTACTTCTTTTACTTCACATGCTGTCACTCAGCATGTGTGCACCTTAGTGGCCAATATTTTGTTGTTAATAAAATAATGTATTTTTTGTAGCTCTGTATCTGGAATATCTCCAAAGACAAATAGATTTTTAGAGTAATCACAAAGGTTTGCATATTCAAGCAATCAGGAATTAGGATGTTATGTCACTAATGTGGAATTTCTTGTGAAATTCACTGGGACACAAAGCCCAGCTTGCTGGCTAACAATAAAGCAAGTAATCTGGTGCTCAGAGCTCATCAGACTTCAGACGTGAGGCAGGTGAAATAAATACTAGCTGGAAATACTTACCATAACATTTAAGCATCGAACAAAGTGATTCTGATGATTCTTCAGTCACCTTTTCAGCACAATGACCACATGTGCTGCCCTAGTATTGGGGGCTCCAGGTGGGCCATAAAACAGAAAACCTGACTGACTGCAGCCAACCTGAACTCTTCACACCAGCAATTTTATTTTTAATTTTGTGGCCAGGGCAAATTGTAATTTAGTAGTACATTCTCCCTAATCTCTTCTACAGATTTTGAAGGTATTTTCTCTCTCTTTAAACTGTGCATAGCCTTTACCATATGGACTCGAATAGCTGCTGTACCTTGCTGCAGAGATAGCTGTATTAATGTAATGGATTAAATTGATGTAATCTGTACATGGAGCAATGCATGAAGCACTTTGGAAGCCACTTAGGTGAAAGATACCCTGTAAATATAAAGCATTATCATAGCATGACAAGAATTTGATGGTGTAAACTACATGCAAAACACAAATTAAAGCTATGAGTCACCTGAACAGTCTTTAGTAATTGTCATTTTCTTACTGCTATAATGCGGGCTTGTAGGCATTACATTATTTCTTAACTTAAAGTGTGTCTTTTAGTTTATTCTGTATTTTTTCTAAGTACATAATATTCTCCATCTCCTTAGTGAAATTACAGAAAGAATTCAATTGTAGCTTAGAAAAAATCTTTCTGAACATATGAAATTGACCGTAATCATTTTGGATGCATTTTCCCTTTTTACTTCGGAATTAATTTCACAGGCTATGCAATGTAAATGCTGTGTGATCTTTCAAGGCACAGGCCAGTTACTTTACAAAACAGAAGTACTTCTCAATAATGAAACACCAAATGGATATTTGTGTTCACTGTATGCTGCCACCTGCAAAAACAGCAACAAATCCAAAGGATTAATTAGATAAATGGAAGGCCAGAGATTAAATTCTGCTCTCCGTAATATGGCTATAATTTCTGCAGGTTCTATAAATTTGTGCCTTGTTATTGAAAAACACAAAGATGCTTAGCAATGCTGATATTATATGCATGAATGATGAAAGGAAAGGCAAGAGGGTTTCAGCATGACTTTATCTTGTTTTGCTGCTCATCAGTCTGCTTGGAAAAGCACTGCTAAGAAGTCCAAGTAATGCAGCAAACAAAGAAACAAAACTCATTAATCAGGCTGTTTCCCCATGCTCCATGTACAAATCCTTCTGTGAGCAGCCTTCCACGTAATGAAGCCAAGCCATCTCCAGGACTCGGTTGGATCTCTTGAAGAACTCTCTAGGTATTAGGACTCATGGTGGTGTAGGGCAGGAACAGAACACAAGTGTAACAGGGTAAAATAGATGGATGGATGACCTGCCGGGTGCAGCAGGAATTGCCTGTTAATTTGCCAAAGTGGCCATGCGAAGAGCTTTTTATTTCTCTTGCAGACATCATAAATCTTAGAAAACTTTGAGAGATTTATAGAGTAAGATACTCATAAAATTCACAAATGAATGAATAGAATTTTCCTTTCTGCTTCTTTCCCCACAACAGTGGCTCAAATCTCTTTCAGAGATGATGCTGTATTCCTATCCCCTCATTTACATGCTTGCAGTAGAATAAAAGGCCTTTCAGAGACTGTAAGTGATTGTGAAGGACACTTGGAAATAGCTACTTTGGGGAGTTGTTTTGAAGACCTTTGCTTACACAAAATTTTGACTACTTCTCAATCCACCTCTTGAAGCTGGAATGAAGGCAAAAAGAGAATTCTAACGTATTTTAATCATATGTTGAATGCCTGCATCAAAGCCTATTACCTAATGGGAATACACCAAATGTAGTACAGAGGTCTAAAGATTCAAAAGGAAGGCATTTATTATTATTATTGTTATTATTATTAGCATATGTAAAACATTTAGAAAGGATTCATTCTCTTTTTTTCCACTTATAAATACAACATGCATTAATTTATTTATAGAATAATTCAAATATCCTTAAATGCAATGAATACTTCTAGAATGATGGTCAGATCACAGAAAATACTCTTTCTCCAGGTGGACAGAAAGGTGACTATAATATTTACTACACTTTAGGTACTTTTGAGAACAAGCCAAAGCAATAGTGACGTTCTTTTCTTATTCGCCAAATAATCTCCTCCCACACCCCTCTAGAAAGAACAAACCTTATATTTAAAACAACAGCATCAGAGAAAATGATGATCTGACCAAGCCTGAAAGAGCAAACTACACCTATTCACCTGGTTCAGCAACAGTGTTACCTAGGGACCAGTGAGAAATTTGCTTTTCACGTTTGAGACCACTTGTGATGTATTCAGCCAACCTAGCTAAGTATTATTTCCTCCTAATTGCTCTCTCCATCAAGAGCAGTGGAAAGCCTATCTTCTTTCTAAGATCCTGGATGTATTTTTTAGATAAAATGACCATAGCTGGATTTTTCTTTCAGTCTCTTCCACTGCATTTTAGGAGCAGAAAGATTTTACAAGAATTCCCCCATCAATCCACATAGAGTTCTTGCTGAGGCTAATGACGGTCAGAGAGGACATGGCGATTTTTTCTCAAGAAGGTAGTTATTCATTGTGCCAGCTTACAGCTGATCACAACCCATGCTGCCAACAACAGATGTTTTGACAGTGGTTAAGCTTCTTCACGTGATCTTTGGTGCGCAGTGCCTAACAGCACCATTCAAAGCAACTGGTATCTCTAGAATATTTTAGCAGTGAATTTCGTCAATTCCCCAAACTTCTGGCATTTCAGGTTGTGCCAACTGATGGGGATGAGATGCCCTAGATTTACAAGCCCCTCCAGCTGAGAGCCGACTGAAGTTAGTCCGATTTGAAAACTCTCTTTTGGAAGCAGATAAGAACTCTGCAAAGTTTCACACTGTGCCAGTGGAGGCAGGAGGTACAGATGGAAGTTTACAGGCAGTTTTATCTGCAGTGATACAGAATTTGTCTGAATTTTAAAAACGAAATCTCTAGCCAGCATTTTGTTTTCTGAGGAAAACTGGGTGCGGAAAGGAGAATTTAGGCCAACACTCCGTGTTTCAGTCCATCTGAACACAAGTGTTCCAAGACTACCAGCAAAATAATGAATGAAGTCTACCACACACAGTTTCTTCTACTGCATATGCATTACTTTCTGATAGAAAGTAATTCTGGTAGATTGTCTAGCCTACATCCTGTTTACACAATATACACTGAATATGAATATTACTGCTATATCAAAAAGGAGGTGTATAAATGTATACAAGGAGAATAGTTCAGAGATCACAGACATAAGTGAATTTTCATGATTAATAGTCTCTCTTCTGTTTTTTCCTTCCATAGCAGAAACATCTTGATCTTATTTTGAACATCCAGGAAAACAGTGTTCTTGTTAGTTAATCTGACAAGGGAACAGCTAGGTCCTGGGGTCTCCAGCCGCATTAGAACAACAACAACAAGTTTTTTCCAAGATCAAGAAGAGAGAATAACAGAAATAAATGCAACCTATCGGACTAATAACTATGGAGTGATCTGAGCCTCCCCATACAGTACTGTGATGTGAGCTTTCAAAAGGCAGTTTGAGAGAAGTTCATTTGCAGCTGAGGTGGCCTGCTTTGAAAACACATGAGATTTAAGCATATATTGAGACCTACAGTGCTGAAGAGTGATTGAAGCATGGAGCAGACAGCTACGCAGTTTGGCTCTGAAGAGATGTGGAAAAGGTCAGGAAGAAAGCAAAGATATGCTAAATGGATTCATTGCCTTCTGCTTTAAGGTTACCCACGGTCTCCATCTCCCACTGCCCAGCTCTTTCTGCCAATGCTCATTTCATCTCTTCTTGAAAGAAAAATATTTGTAAAAAAGAAAAGCGAAACATTACTTTTGTAAGTGCCCATTGTGTGCCTATTTCCTGTCTAGAATGTTGCAGACAGAACATTGAGAGCTCTTTCATTTTTTCACCTGCAATTTATGTACACCTAACCATACATTCTCTGTACACACAGCCTTCTTAAACACAAACACCTTTTCAACCTCAGCTGGATAAGTGTTGCTGTAAATAAATAAGTGCCATTTGGTTCTTTTTATTAATACAGAAGATAAAGAATGAACTAAGGATTTTTATATACCCTGATACTGAACTCTCTCTTAAGCTACTGAATAGCTCTCTAAGCTATTTGGACAAGGTGAACAACTACAAGTTTGATGGCAGTGCGTCTCACTTTATGTGTCTGAACACCAAGAATTAAAAGGGAAGTTAAGACAGGTCAAGGCACCACGTGTGCTTTGGACAGAAAGCTGCGCATACCATGAAGCTTATGTACAGTGGATCAAGCCTACCAGAACGATCATGTATGGGCTGCAGGGATTACCTGAACATTAACAGCAAATGGCCTGTACCAGTGGCATGGCACATCATGATTATCATGCCTGTAAAGACCATCACTGCAGTGTGTTCATAGAATGTAAGGAAAATCAGCACAAATCTGCTCCACAGTTAGTCTGAACATATGCAGAAAGTCCAGTGCATCTAGACAGCAAGTAATCACTGAAGCTGACTTGCTGGAATGTCCAGACTTTATACAATGTCTTCATCGAGACACAGCTAACATGGCAGCATGCTCAAAAATCCTTGAGAAGTGGTGTAAGCCCTCTAATTTCAAGCAAATCAAGTTTCTATTGCAAATAAAAGCAATTCCCAGGAAACACAGGTGACACCAATAAGAGAAACAAGCATTTGATAATATCATTGGTTTACATAAAAAAAATAAATACATCTTTTCCATGAGGATCAATGCTCATTAAGTCAGTACACGTATGAAGAAAATTAGTTTATTAAGCATCTGTGCTATTACTCTCTCTTAAGACTGCTTCTCCTTCTTCTGTAGCAAGTATCTACATAATATGCTAATACATCTGCATCAAAATTGCCACACTGAACTCTTCCCAAAGAGAGCAAGCAAGCACACCAGTAATTAACTGGATCCTAACGCAAATTTCTAGATACAGATTTTTCAACTGAGCTTGCCAGTTCTGAGGGAAGTAATTTTAAGGGACAATAAATATCACTTAATTCCTACACACAGCTGTATGACACACTGTAAGCAGCCACCCTTTCTTCACTTGGAAGTGAGAAAAATGCTGTGTTAGCAGGTAGCTTGAAACATATACTATTTCTTGCTTCTGAGTAAGCTCATAATTAGAGTTGAAACATGAAGAATTATTTCAGTGGAGCTGTAAACTCCAACAGGAGGAAAAATCTATTTGAGGTTAGAACAAAATCTTTTTTAATCTGGCTAATGCTACTTTTGTGCTGATGCTGATCATTATATTTATTACAAAACTGTGCGACATTCCAAAGCGTTGACACCTGACTTCACTTAGTAGAAAAGCAATCACTTTCAGATATTCTTCTTGGTGATTAATATGTAGATACCTAATTTTTAGTGAATTAAACCATGTTGTATCAATTTGGTGGTCTTTAGGATTTATAATCAAGCCCTGATGACATCTGATTAATGCCAGCGTAGGCTCCCTGAACCTTACAATATTCTTGTTCCTTTGGAGCTCAGATCATGGCAGGCTGATTACCCCCCCTGATTATCCTGAGTAACTGGGGTCAGAGGTTAGCTAGCACCATAGAACACATTTAATTCAATCAATTTAGTTAGTGAAGCAGTTAGGAAAAAATTATTCCAATTGCTGTACCACTGCATTAGAAAATTTGCCCAGGATTCCTGTGCTCCAACTGATGAGCATTTTTGCTTAATTTCTAATTTAATATTCTGCTGGGATTTGCAGCTTCAATTACTTGTGATATTTTCACTCATAAAGTCAGGGACATTGAGCTTTGTAGGTGAAAGAAAAACCAGAGGAGGAAGAGATTCCTGTATTAACTGGTATAACAAACATCCTCACAGACACACACACGCTTTCATCGCTCAGAGCATTTTTCCCTGTAACACATGCTAGAGGTGGCTCAGAGAAAACCTCTTAGTTCTCTCCATTTGTCCCTCCTGCCACTGCCAGATTTTAGTTCTTCTTTTGCCTTTGGTAGATTTTTAATATTGTTTAGCTGAGTCCCACTTCATTTTTCTTCCATGCAGAGGCTTTGATTACTTATGTTATGCCACGGTCCTACACTAAGGCTGCCCAGCACCCTTGTGTGTGTGCCCTAATGGAAGCAGTGCACACTGTGCCTGGGATGAACTATAAAAGAGATCCCTTACTAGTCCCTGAAAGCCTTAGGCACTTCTCACATGAATACAAAGGCCCAGCAGATCGGTTTGACTCCTACTGGTTAGTTTTACATCCTATGTAACGATCCTGATGATCACTGATATTCTTTATTCTGAGTCCAGAGGCTGCTGCCACAGCCGCTGTCTCTGCTTTCTGACACACAGATGGGTTGGTTAACACAGTTTCAGTGGACTAATGATGATGGAGAGCTTCCATCACACTTAGAAATGTGTTGGAGCACATCACTCGCTCACTCCCGCAGCAGTGAAGACAAGAGGCTGCAGTTGCACGAACTCTGCATCAACCATGATATACTCAAACTTCTTTTTCTGTGAATAGGGCCCAAAGTGCTGTCCTAGATAACACAGAGCAATATGGGAACATGGTATTGCCATTGCTAGTAATAGCCCTAAGTTGTGAGTTTGCAAGGCCACAGGACAGAGGTTGGTCAGGCTTGCTCTGTAGGAACCGTTCACCAACTGCCTGCAACTTTGTTTTCTTTGGACTTAAATTGGACCCACCACCTTTAAGACTCAGAGGAACCAGGAAAAGGTGAGCATACAGAGCATATAAAGCAGTAGAAACCAAGAAGCATGTGTGACAATTTTATAACTGTATTACTATCATTACTGACACTTTTTCTGCACAGAGGATTTTTTTTTCCAGTTGTCATTAGATCTGGATTAATAATGGCTGTTGGGATCGGATAGCCTTGGATTAGTTTTCAATTATGCTAACAATAAAATTTTGGCCAAAGTGGACTTCCCTTTGCCCAACAACAAGATTTTGAGGGTAACACTACAACACCAGGGTTAGCTGTTACTGGACATGCTCCTTTAGAAATTAAAGCAGCTTTCCTGAGTAGGATCCTTTAATAAAGGAAACGAAGTCTTAAGACTCCCTTTTCCCTGCAAGCAGCAGAAAGCTGCAGTTTAATCTTCTGCTTGCCCATGGAGAGGATCCATTTTCTGTATGTTCCTTTGGGGTTCTTTGGAATGAAAAATGCTATATACTTATAAAGCATTAACGAAACTTGCTCAGAACTAACTCTGGAATTGATGAATCTCCTCCTAGGCCCCTCTGCACATTTGCCCACGGCAGAAAGCCTGACTCAGCTGTCAAACTCCCTTAGCTGAAGAGAAACCCAAAATAGGAACTATGGGCTAATTGCAGGTTAGAAGTTAGGTATATTAGCAGAATCGCATGGAGAAGATCACAGTGTGCCTAGCTATGACACAAAGGTCCCTAGCCAGTGCTTATACATTCTTATTTGTATATGAAATATCCTCAGTTGGTTACATAACAAAACCCAAAATAACTAAAAAGAAAACATCTGGATGATTTAATCAATTTCTCTGTATTAAACACAAAACCACACATATAAGAAGAAAATAAACAGCTGCATCCAAGTGCTCAAAATCCATACACTCTTCCCCTCCTGTGGTGAGGATGAAAGAAGAAGAAACCACATATGGCAGATGTTAGTTTTGTCACTTACTCTGCTACTGGAAAAGAATTGTGGACAATAAAGGCAATTTAATGTTGTGAAAACAGCAAAACTGCATGAAGATGTGTAAGAAAAAGTATAGTGTGCAAGACAGAAGCAGGAAATCTTCCATCTGCTCAGCACTGGGAAGCCCCAGCTGTAGTACTGCACCCGCTTCCTGCCCACACTACAGAAGGCAAAGAGCAATTGGAGAGCAGGCAGACTTCTCACACTCCTGGCCTTGAACTAACCTGCATAGCAAAAATACACACGGGGCTGCTGTAGAGAAGGGAATTGTCTATGTGCCACCTTCATAGTGGAAAAGGCCAAGAAGCAATGGGCTTCAGTGGAGGCAAGAAAAATTGCCATTACAGATGAGTCAAAACTTCAGGGTAGCTGAAGTACTGATATAGATTGCTGGAGGACCACGGAGACTGAACTTTCAAAGCTCTTGAAGGGAAAATAAGATATACAAATACTAGAAATTGTACAGATAGGAGGACAGAATGTCATTATATCTTGAGATCCTTTCCCCTGCAGATTTCATGATAGGACCAAGTCCAAAATCCAAAGCAGAAAGGGGAACGAAGCACTTTTCATAGCTTTCTAACATTTTAAATGCAGATATACTCATTAACTTCCATGAAGCTAACTTGATTGCTAAAATAAAATAAAATAAAATAAAAGTCTTTGCCCCAAACCAAGTGATAGGAAGGAAATCCTTCACTGAGTTCCCAGTCTCAAGCTCCTCACCATGCAGGACTCTTCAGCACAATGGATTTAGGGCTGACTGCTAGAGGTACAGTATCTAGCTACAAAATCACATTTGCCCTCCCTTCTGCAGATAAAAGATGAAAATTATACTTCTGACATTTGCCTTCCTATCTTGTACCATTCTCTTTTGGCAAGAAAACACAAGGAAAAAGGAGAGGAAAATAATTATGATCTCAGCTTAGGGAAGGATTGAAAGGGAACCAGATACCCAAATTTAATTGTTTTGAGATTGTCTGCAATGTGGTCACTGTAAATATCTGCTCCAATTATAACTCCTCCCCTCTTACTACGGAATTAACAACTCTGTCTTAGCAGTTGCATGGGGACAAACTGCTCCTGCCACTACAGAGACATCTTCTAAAGAAAATCATGCTTCTTTACAAACCTCAACCATTACTTCATGATGTTCAAGAATTGTCTGGCAAAGAAGTATTTAAAGGTCTGCATTTAAATTCCAGAGCAACTATGAAATGAAGAAAGCAGATTGATTCACATTCTGTTCCACTACTCCCTTTGCCAAAGTGATTTTTATCAGGGAAAAATAAAAACAAACCAAGAAAAAAAAAATATCTGAGCCTGAGAATTCTGTTGTCAACTACAAAACCATCGAAAATTTTTACAGCTCACTTACAATATAAACTCTTAGAAACACAGTTTACAGAAGAAATGCTGCCAGCACCCCCAGGGCATATTATCCACTCTTTCCTCACATGGAATTAGTGCAAAATATCACCCTTACATTGCCCACAAACATTGCCAACAAATAAGAATGGCAATAGGCTGAGAGCACACTGTCTGGGATTTTTATACTCATTTTTTCCCATGGCAACGTGTCTGTTTCATGTGCTTTTAAGCTTCCATAATTTTATTCCATCTAATCTCTGCACTGCCTTGTTTTGTTTGTTTATCACTTCCAGGGAGCACCTGCCATGCTTGTACACTGCCACAAGACAAATAAGACACATTTTTGTCACTGGTTGGGGCAAGCCGATGTGTGTTCCTTTGCTACAAATTTCACTACAATTATGCCCAACCTCCTCACCTCTCCTTCTTACTTGTCATTATCTGCTCCTTCCTTCCTTGTTTGTTTTCCCCAACTTTTTGCTAAGAAATTGCATTGCTTCCAGTGGCATTGTAAATGCCAACCAAAAAGATTAAACACAGCTGAGTGCCACCTCATTCTGTCAGAGAGAACAGATAGTGTCTTCAGAGTCCACCTGCCAGCCTTCAACGTAGAAGGCAAGGGAGTTTTGCAATCAGATCCTGGGGTGTTCCAGTGCCTAGGTTTTGCTGAATAGGCTTGAAGAGATGGGATTTAAATTGTACTGAGGATATTAGTCTAAAGTGAATGAAGTGGAGAGTATACTTCTCGTTTATATCCCCAGAGTGATAAATGTGAGAGTGTAATTTTTTTTATTTTTTTTTTCTGAGGCAAAGAAAATGGGAAACCAACACGGATTTCAGACACATGAGAAATAGCTTATGAATTTAGATGATAGTTCAGCAGAAATAAATTGTACATCTGTTCATTCATTTTAATAAAGCAGGGAAATGACACACTGCTGGAGCCCTCTGAGAACACTGGTATTTTTAAATTATTATCCTATAATAGTAGCATTAACATTTGTAATGCTGGCCATACTTTATGATTTTAAGAAAAATAAATTTATGGAATAAGTGAGCTTCAACCTATATCCTGGACTCTGGGCATTGAAAAGCGAATAAGGTGCTCCCTGAACACTTACAAATTAGTCAGCAAAGACATGACAATAGCTTTACTATGTAACACAGATAATCCTCTGTGTAAGTGTTGACAAACCATGCTTATTATTTCTGAATAAATAATTCAGATGTGCAACATGCAGCTGAACGCATTTATTTCTGCTGACTAGTGCCTAGTTTGTTTGCATTTATAGACAGCTACAGTCTAGTACTTGCCTTTAAAGGGAGTCTTTTACAGAAACAAACTAGATGCTTTTCTTGGCTGCATGTATGCATGGAAACATGCACTACCTTCTGTTAAATACAGGCAGAAACACTTCTTTTCTCTTGCACCTCCCATAACAAAAAATGGGAAGTGGAAAAGGTTATGGGTTGACTACAATTACTTCATTGCTTCCATGTTACCATTATTTCCAAGGATGACATGCTAATTTAAGAAACAAACAAGTGACACTGCAGGAAATGTCACTTTAAAAAAAAAAAATTAATGTTTTGATATTTCAAATTGATTACCAGGGGGAATAATAAATTAATAGTTCAATAGTAGCTTTCATGTTTCCTTTAAAAGCACAGTTAGTAATATCATTAAAATTTCCTTTTAATCAATTGCATTAAAGCAATTGCTACTAGAGGAAAGAGAATCTAAAATTGATTAGTTGCTCACATATTGCCTTATCAATCAACTGTGATGATCTTCATCCAAGAAAAGGGAAAACAGGCAATCCTGACATCCTCGAAAAGTGGTGAACTTCAGCTGAAATCACATCAAGATCTTAGAGCTCTTTTTATGATCCATCCTATACAGTTATCTGCTCACATCGCAAATGAGCAAAGGATGCATGCTTAAATATTTAATGTTCCTAAAGCAAACTCTTCACAGAGGCTATGCTGGATCTCCATATTGTTAAGAGAGTTATCTTACTACTAACATCTATATCTCTATCTACCAGCCTGTGAGTGTGTTTGTGTGCTCTGTATTGCTCACTGCATTTCCAGCAGGCAGTCCAAAAACAACCTCAATGGGTGGCCTAGGTAAACAAGACTTATCATAATTTGGTTCTCTGGTGAATACAGAAGAACTGAAAAAAAGAAATACCTCTGGGACACAGAAGACCCCTGGGCGAACACTTACCATTGACAGAAACTGTACAGATTTATTGATTGGAACTGTATTTTAATCATGTGGCTGGAGGAAAGAAAACAGTTCCTAGAGACTACCAGTCAGCCCCAGCATGGGGCACGATAAAACTGTTTCTGCCATTAATATCAGACAGTGGCTATGTTCGAATAAAAGGACATTACAGTTCAACATCTGCAGGCAAAGTTGGATTTATTTACTCATGGCTTCAATTATTATTTAAGATAGAAAACTTGAAAAGGTCAGAGCTGCTAACTTAGAAAACATGCCCTTCATTTGTCTTCAAACATACACTTTTTTTCTTAGCCTAGATCAACACCAAATCAATTAATCAACTACAGTGTTCTCTGTTTTTAAATGTGAGTTATTTTCAAGTAGACAAGTAAAACCAAACCAAATTTCATTTTTGATTTAATCCACATTAGCAAATGCAATTTTAGGGTGTGAAAGCATCTGGTCTTTGGTTTAGGTAGAAAAACACCTGTGGACCTTTGTTTCTATATACACATGCATACATATAAAATCCAGATTTATATTATAGCCTAATCCTGTATTCACATCTCTATAGAACACTGAATGGGAGCCATAGCTTGGATACAGGCAGCTAAGACTATCAATACAACAGATAAATCTTTTTCCTCAGTATGATTTCAGCAACAGACAGCTGTTTGTTTAGATATAAGCTTATTTAGTAGGATTCATTTTTCTTATGTATGTTTTGCAAGTTCCTCAAATAACCACCTAGTTTTTTCAAACTTTTTTTTGAACCAAAAGATTTCTTTCAACCCCTGAAACTTGTTGAGGACAGCAGCACTCTCCTTACCATCAGTCTTTCTAAATGAAGAAGAATCATTGATCTAAGAATATCTGACAGTACAACATAACGTATGGGCACTGTTGGCCTCAGTGACTGAAGACGGTCAAAACAAATGAGCTGAGGAGGAGCAAATAAAGCATAAAAGAAAAAAAATGAGATGATGCGGGGAAGCAGACAGTGATGGCACTCAATTTATAGAAGGAAGACAAAGAGTGTACATAGACTTTTGCGAGTCATAAGCAAACAATCAGGTTAGGTCATGGAAACAGAAAGGTGGTTCCCAAGGGGAAGCAGGCAGTGAGAGGATGAAGAAGAATTCATGGGCGGGGAGTAAGATCTTACAGAAATTAAAGGAGAAAAACAATGAAGACAGAAGGTCACACGATGACAAAGGACAGAAACATAGCATTTTAAGAAATATTACAGGAACAGCTTTCCATATCAAAAGACAGTGGGGAAAGTGACAAAAATAAGGAAGAGAGAGAAAAGAGGTGTCACGCTTATCAAAGAGCAGTCAATGGATACATCACTGAAATTAGCCTTGGTGGAGCTGAAGTGGGAACTGGAAACAAGAGCAGAAATGTATTTAAGGGATACTAGATGTTCAAGCTCTGAGAGTCAATGACAGATTCAAGGACTTCGGAGAAGGAAAAACTAAAGGTAATTATTAAAATTCAGAGAAGGTTAATTACAGTTCGCTAACCAAATAGCAGGCTTGAAAATAAGAAAGACCAAAAGAGAAGAGCTGTCTGTTTGTTTGTTTTTAAGACACTGATGAAGCAGGAAACGTGAATTTTGAAGGATGATATAAAAACATGATAAATTTCAGCACTAGGCAAATTAGATATCAAGAAGACTAGGCAAGTAAGTAGCTGGAGATATTCCAAAATATGCAGAGAATTGATTAATAAAAAAAAATCTCTGAAAAGCTTCATCAACCTATGTGGAATCAGAGAATGGAAGTTAAGACAAATTAACAAGGACTGACCACAGAGCAACAGCATTGAAGGGAAACATAGGGTCAGGTAACCAACGTGGATTCAGGGAATTTTCATAATGGGGTCAAAGTCTAGAACAGGAAAGCGAGGATAAAGTTAATACTTTGTGTAGTGCTGAGATTATACATTTTCTTGTGACATATGGAGTGGGAACACAGGGGAAAACATTTGTAAAAACAAATAAATATTAAGTGACTGTTAGACAGCCGGCTAGAGAAAGGGCTACCCTTTAAGCAAATAAGCATCTGGGACTCTAAGGCAAACAAGTCCTGGAAATAAGCCAAAGTAGAAAGTACAAGGGTATGAATAAATTACACTCCTGAACCATTTTCCTCAACAGAGACTATAACTGCAGAGTTCTGTATGAATCTCCTAATCTGTTTTTTTTTCTTAAAAGTATCAACACCATTTTCATTCCAGTAACTTCAAGAGACGATCAGCCCTATAGAATTTTATTGCTTTCTAAATGAGTCTCTTTCATAGGCACTTACTAACAATTTTACTTGAATAAATGTACAGCTCCTTTTAGCATGTTGATTTTTATCGGTTCACTATTTTAATGTTCCACAGCAGAAGGAAAAAAGATATTTTGTCTAAATAATCCTGACATTTTGATTCGTATGCACAGATGGTTAGCAAATTTTGTAGTGGCCAAATCAGTTTTAGTGTTGCTGACAAAAAAATCTTAAAATCTCACTTGTCAGTGAAGAAATTGATAAACTGATCACAAAACTCTCTAGTGGAATGACCTACACAGTCATATAGCTGTTATTTTTGTATGAATATACTTCAGTTTTATAAATCCCTTCTGTTCATATAAATGACTACTATGATACCAGCTCGCACATATTGTGTAATTGCTATTAAATAGGGTTTTGTCTGCTGCAAATTGAATATGTTTAGATCTATAGTGTGTTATCTTGTTTAATCCTACTTTTAAAATAGAACTCCTACAGATGCTAGAGGCATATTAACAGTGTGGGTTTCCTAACTCATAGGATTAGAGTGATTTTGCCACACATCTAACAATATTTCTATGTTTTGCTCCTTGGATCAGCTGTGTTGTGTCAAACAAGGAGATTTAGAGTTACTACTGCCTAGGCTGAATATGAGTGATGTAATGATGGTTTAGGAGCCACCCTGAAATGAATATATCAAGTATGAAAAACCACTGTCCTTGCACGCAGAATTTAGGATTTCAGTCAACTGACTGTTACACAGGCTAATGACATCTCCACATACAGAACTCAAAAGTCATTTTGAGAAAAAAAAAAAAAAAAAAAAAAAGATGCAAATTTTCACATCTTATCTGAAAAATATTAGTGTGAGTTTCCTTTGAGTGCTCTGCCTGCACTCGGTGTTGAAGGTGGAACTCCCTGGACAGTTCATGAGGGACAATATGCTATAAAACTGGACAACAGTGAAATTAAGCTAAATTTCCAGGGAGTGCTTGAGCAGCACATTCATTAAAAACAAGAACAACAACAAAAAAAAAAACACAAGAACATTTAATTTCTCAGGCTAAAAACTCCATTTTTAGACTTTATGATAAAACCTCAATCTCTAGAAAACAGTCCTAATTTAATTTGAAGGTAACTGCAAAATTCCAGCTGAACAGAAAATGTTTAATTGGAAAATCACATAGACATTCCTAGCAATGACGGATAACTTTTTTGAAGAAATGATCCAAGCCTAAGCATAGAAACATTATGTTATCTTTGTTTAGCTTGTGCGACTCTCAAGAGCCTTTCCCTGAACCTTCCTTCCTCATTGATTTCTACTTTTTCTAATTCTACCATCCGGTTACTTATCCAAACTTATATTTGTGCTAAATGTAGTCAAAACCCTTACTGCTACTGTTTGCTTTGTAATTCAGAACTTAATATCTATGGTAAAGTTCACACTTCACAGACCACATTGAGAAAGCATATTAACCTTCACTTCTTGCAGAAGAGAGCGATAAATTGTGGCTTTATGGCTTTTTTGTTGCTCACACTGTTTGGATATTTGCTGTTAGCAGAAGCAGATGGAGAAAGTCTTCAGAGGATAGTCAGCACTGGAATGGTTTTGCGGTGAGAATTTACCAGCTGTAGTAAGAACTGCTGTTATTACCACTGAGTTGATGCTGACCTTCTGAGTATAACCAAAGGGTTACAAAAGGCAAGGACTCACGCAGACATTCACATCAGGACTGCTCAGATCAGCTGATCATAGCAAATCAATGAAACTAAACAAAGGGCAGGGAAGGAACAGGGGATGAAGGAAAAAAAAAAAAAAAAAGATTGGCAAAAATACAAGTTTACTATGTGAGCTCATTGGAGATCAAGAATGCTGGGAAAAAATCAGATCTGGAGAAGCAGTGAAGTGCCTTTCTGTTCCTCCCCAATTTCACACTGTTTGAATGATCATTTCTATTCATAGAACCTTTCCTGTACTTATACAAGTGTTTCTCAGTTGCTTTCAGATTATAAAGCAGGCACTCTGTTGTTTTATGTACCTCTGAAATGTGTTTATCTGGAGATTAAATAGACAACTTCATGTATTTCATGACCTTGGTGGAGAGAAACAAAGCAATGAACTCACCCCTCACAAGCAAAGATAAATGTAGAAGTCTGTTGCCTACTGCTATGCAGTGTATCCAGCTCTAATTATGTGATAAGTGGATGGACTCAGTGTTAAACATATTTTGCAGAAGTTCTTGAACAAAGTGCTTACACTGGTTATGCAGATAGCTCACTGAAAGCCACATGAATACAAATTATTATGCACACAGTTTGAATCTGGATGAGTACAGGAAATACTGGTCTTCTGAACACTTTTTTTTTCTTACCAACCTTAAATTTCAGTCAATGCACAGCATAAACATTTGTTTTTCTTCCTCTCTCAAATTATTCCATTCCTACTTGTAATGCTACAGTAGAGTGTTTGTTTTAAGGTCATTGGTAATTCAATCCTGAATGGTGCTGAGCATTTCTTGTTACGTGAGAAACCTCAAACCAGCTAATTCTGATAAGAAGTGACACTCAATATTGAATAAGAAGAAAAAGAAATAGCAAAAAGGTAATTTAATTATCCAGATAGCCAGACTGTTTAAATAAATCTTCCAGATGTCCTTAGATTGGTACCACCACAACACAACCCAGAAATATTAACGTTTTTCTCGATCACAGGCATTTTTCCAAGTTATTTGAAAGTGATTAGGTTTAGAAAGAAGATAAACATTTGGGATCTTAATTACATTGAGAATCAAAGCAATCTATGCTCCTAACACCAGCTTTTAAAATTCTAATGGGACTTAGGTGTCTTTACATCCATTTTTTAAATCTAGCAAGCTTTTCTCTTTGGCATCTAAAATTATTCTATAAATGAGATCAAAATGCCCGGGTTATTTCAAGACTTAGATTCCTAAACTGCTTATGTGATTTTGGAAGAATTTTGCATCTCACAACAGTGGAGAAAACTGAATGCCTTGGACGTTAACACATGAATGAGCAATGCCCAATTACTAACCATGTAGAAGTGGTGCAGTTTATAGAACTGTAGAATGTAAATTTCAAATATTATTTTTGCAGTGAGAACAGAAAGCTCAGTCTTCATTTACAAAAATAAAAAAAATAAAAAATAAAAAAAATTAACAAAACACATTTAGATGCTTGTTTCCTTTCACATGGATATGATAAATAGCTTTCCACTTGACTAATAGATATTTTCCAAACTAAATTACTACATACTTTGCAAATGAATTCTAGTAGAAACACATTTACATCTTCATCTTTGTCTTTGTTTAAACATGAAAGAACACAAGTCGGTTATGGGACAACTTCATCTCTTCTGATTTCAACTAATGTCCTGAGTTACTATTTATGGGAGAAAAATGAATGTCACAGGTTTAACAGAAGAATTATTTTTTTCTTTTATTAAATAATAATATGTTCTGAACTACAGGTCTTCTCCATGCATAGCCCTCTTTACACATGAATAAAAAAGACATGAAGGGCATAATTTGCCCTCCATATCTGAGGACAACAGAAGATGCAATGATCTTAAGTTCTGGCAAAAGAAGCTAAAATCAGACTACGCATTTTCTTTTACTGTTAAGATTTGAACAGAAACAGATAGAGAAATCTTTTGATTCTCAGTCTCTGTATGTTTTAAGAACAGGTGAGACAGACAAATAACAAGGATGACGTAGGAATATCAATCCTGCCTTGATCCTATTTCCTCTGTTTTCCATTATCAGAGAAATTTTCTTTTAATTCTACTCTTTATATGTGAAAAATACACCAGGTAGTGTCTTTCACCTGTTTTCTGGAGGACTCTTGGACACCTGGGCTTCAGCAATGTTAAGTGTGTTGGTTGGCTGCTCCAAGAGTATGACAAGCAAGTAAAACTGAATGAAAAAGCTAGTGCAAATATTTATGTACCATAGGGGGTTTCTGAAGGGTAAGGTACACTTCAGGAGACTTGCTAGCTGTATTTACAGCTCTAGAAAACACGAGGATGGCCTTGTTCTAAAGCTGTTCTTTATGCCAGAGTTTACTGACATTGGTAGAGCTTTGTCCTGGTCTGTTGAGTTTCTATACGGTTTCTGCTTTCTGCATACATAAATTCTCAGCCCAAAAATGGGAGCCAAACAGAAATTCCAACATGCATTTTGTCCATCTGATTTTACTAAAACGGTTTTATCCATTCTACTAAACTATTTTTTTTTTTTTTTTTTTTTGACAAAGCAGTACTGGGGACAGTTTGCTCCAACTTGAACACGCTGCTAGAATTTAAAGCTGATTCTCATATCATTTAGGCCACAGCACAATTCTATGTCTTAACTATTAGCCTGGCAACTGCTTCTTGGATGTTAGGAAGAACTTCTTTACCGAAAGGGTTGTTAGACATTGGAACAGGCTGCCCAGGGAAGTGGTGGAGTCACCATCCCTGGAAGTCTTTAAAAGACGTTTAGATGTAGAGCTTAGGGATATGGTTTAGTGGGGACTGTTAGCGTTAGGTCAGAGGTTGGACTCGATGATCTTGAGGTCTCTTCCAACCTAGAAATTCTGTTATTCTGTGATTCTTTTCATCTGTTCAGGTCTGCTCAAGTACCTCAGCTCAGTCATCTGGCCTTCCAATACCTAGCATGAGAGAATGGTATGTGAAACAGGAAAAAGCCAGGCCAACTTGTTCTCACCACCTTGCTGAGCCACGCTGGCAGTTCCTACTGTCTTTTCCTTGCATTCAGTCTGGCTTACATGCTCACTTCCCTTCCAACAGAAAAGTAAAAGAAAGTTAAAGAGGGCTGGTACCTTGTCATGCTCCTGAACTGTGTGTTAGTCAAAGCACAGCACACTTGCTACGTTTTTGCACACAGGTATAACTCTTGCTAGTGATTTCTCCAAAACACATGTAAGGGTCTAGAGGAGAAAGTTGAAAGGGGAATCATGTACCATTTACAGAATTGTTAGTGTCCAAACATAGGGTCCTTCTCAATGATGAAAAACTCAAAGGAAGGAGATTATTTAGGAGTCCCAAAGGGCAACATTTTCCCTGTAAAACAAGATAAGACAAGGGCTGACTTCCAGATCTCCAAAAAAGGGAAAACAAGATTTATTGTTTTCAAATGAGCAAACTAAATGGACAGATCTGGCCTGTGTTTCTACGGTATGTATAGCATGGAAAACAACAACATTAAGTAATTTTCTAGAGGACGTATGGAAAAGAAAGCCAGGAGGAACCTCAGTAGTACTTTTAACTCAGTATTTGGTCTTCAACGTGATCTAGCTAATACCAAGAATCAAGACAGGGGCTCTCAAAGCTACAAGCGTGTTTCTCAACTGCCTGAGTTGAAAAATAAATCTCTCCAGATGGTGCTCTGAAAGTCTCATATCCTCTTCGAACCATGAGCAGACGGAGATACATATTGTACTCCAGGGGCTGTTTTACCCCAGTGGGTAGCACAACTGAATCAGAAGATAGTGCTGGAAGTCATCATAAATCACGGTGACAAGCAACCTATTCGCTTACAGGTCTCTACAGGAATTGATGAATCATTTATTAAAGCACACATTAGTCAGTTATTACTCTTTTATAAACCATTAGTCAGTAGGTATTCAAATGTGAGCAAATCATATTTTTCATTTAAGACTCACAGCATCACTATATCTCAAATATCACTGTAGTGATGTTTTGTCAAATTATACAAATTTCATTGTGTTCACAGGAGGCAAGCTTCCTTATTTAACTGGAAAAATCACTTAACTGGAAAGATCATTTTGCATGACATTAGAAAAAAAGAAAAAAAGAAAAAAAAAAAAAAAACAAAAAAAAACCAAACAACTACATTCATAGATCCCTAAAATTTAAAATAGTAAAAATCTTACTCTCCCGGTAGAATTCTTTGTATTTTACATGCTTTTTCCCAGAAATGGATCAAGTTGATGGTGAGGATGGAAGAAGAAGAAAGAGGAACTGTCTTAAGAATGAGACTATACCCTGGCCAAATGAAGCCTCTCTTTCTAATGTGCTAATGAGAATGCTTTGACAGGTCCTGCTACTTGGCCAAGTATGACATGGGATATGCTGCTGTCCCAAATCTGTGGTGAAGAACAGATATGAGAATTACGTGGACTATAGAAGAATTGTCCCTTTAACCCACATCACTGCATTCTTCTCTCCAGTCCCTGAAAACATCTGCTAAGGAAAGGCAATATATCTTATATTAAAGAAAAGATATTGTACTACTAAAGAAGAACGATGGAATCCTCTTCCTTTGGAAATCATGACAGCAGCCGTGAGAGAAAGGCAAAGGAATTCAGTGGAATTCCATGTTTGAGCATATATACTGGTCAGGAGTTGAAGAAGAAGCAGATTTTTTTCTTTTTTCTTTTTTTTTTTTTTTTTTTTGGAGGAGGAGGAGGAAGAAGAGACAAAGTATATATCACTGTCATGTTGCAACAAGCCAGGTTTTCCTCCATTGTGTCTCGGGGAAGGACTGGCCAGAAAAATACCTACAGCAACAGATGCAATAGAAGTATTTGCCAGCTTGTGCCTTCCAGCTTATGCTACGTTGTTCATCCTTCATCCCTCTTCAACCACAGTGACATTAGCTTTAGACTAAAATCCTGGTTTTGCAGGAACACAACACTGCAGCTGCCTGACCCAAGTTGTTAAAGGCATACAAGAAAATCATTTTTTCTTAATTTGTTAGGTTTAAAAATAATACCAGCACCACTAGCATTCACTCAGTCTAATTCATTCCTGTGCAGTTTGAATATCCACGAGTACACAAACCAGATGTCAAATTTTCCAGAATGATTAATTCCTGCTCCACGTTTTGCTGCATTACTTCCTTTTAAAGAAGTAGTCCCTTGCTACTAAACAAAAGTTCAGCCTAAGGCCTTAACTTGTTGGAAAGGAAATGCCAAATTGTGATACAAAATACATGTTGTATAGAGTAATTACTCAAAATTTTCATTTAGAAACTCTTTCATATTAAAGAAATAGGATAGCAAATTAAAAAACAAACAAACAAACAAAAACAAACAAAACAAAAACACTTTACAAATATCTCTATTTTCATTTTCTGTAATTTAAACCTGGCGTGATGTCCTTCCTGGCCATTGCGATGTTTTAAATGGTAGACCCGGTTACCTCACTCAAGGATTTTTGGAGGAGTTTTTAAAACATTGCTTTTTAGGCATTAAAGATGAAATTATTTAAACCCCTGGAGGAAGCAGGGTAGAGTTTGCAAGTCTGAATGGATTTTTGCACTGCTCAGAGCCTATTATGAACAGTAGGGGTAAGTATATACGTGAAATAGAACAAGGCAGATATTTTGAGAGATGTGTATAGTGATGGGGCAGTAACAAAATAATTAACTGGGCTGAATCTCATGGAGCAACGTCTAATACATTAACCCATCAAAGTACCTGACACATACTTATAATCTCAAGGGCTTTAACAATTCCTCTGAAGTTAATGGAAGTGCTTTGCTGGATCACAGCCAGGTTGCTCAACTTCTGTAGTTATGCCCTAAAGCACCATCAGTGATTTTTTCCCTAAGCACAAAGGCCACAATTGCATCAGAATGGTATGGTTGTGGTATACTGGGGAAAAATAATAGCAGATGGAAGAACAGATTCACTAGCCAAACATTTCCTCTTCCAGCAAAACTTGAATAAACCCAATAGAGGCTCCTGCAAAGCTGTGTACAGCAGCAAAGGAGCATTTAGACCTTTCTGAAAACATAAAATAAAACCCATTAATGTGCATTTTGAATAAGTGTATAAGGTCCTGGCCTCCAATGAATAAATATAGTACATACGAGTACATGGAAAAGTACCACCGATTAGGTGTAGATCCATAAACTTGTTTCAAAGATACACAATACAGTCATAGGCTTTGTAAGAAAAAAAAGAGGAAGAGATCACTCCAGTGTCAAGAGATGAAACTTATCCTCAATTGACAAAGACATGTTCAAGCATGGCTGAGATTGCCTTGAACTGAGGACTCAAAGATATATCTTTTAAAACATGCAGGGCTTCTTGGAAAAAGAATATATAGAAATACATAAATTTTCAACTTAGGAGGCTTGAAAAATCATCAACCTTTTGGCTTAGCATTAATGTTACTGAAATAATATATTTTTGAGGTATGTATAGCAACACATTCCACAAAACATTTAGTCCAGAACCTGTACTGCCTTGCATTGTACTAATACAGTGTCCAGATCTTTGTTTAAAGGTTGGTGAAAAATATTTAGAATAAAATCCAGTTGGTACAACTTTATTGTCCTTTACTGTGTTGTATCAGTAATGAATTTGACCCTGTGTTTACAGATGAAGAGAATGCATTGAAAACTTCACTTAATCAAGCTACATCAAAAGCATATAACAAATAAAAGCAGAGCTATTCTAGGCAGAAATTATACTTTCAGAAGAAAACACGGGTCAGTAAATATTCATTTGTTTTATAAAATGGAAAAAGGGACTGAGATGAAGTATCTTTAAAGAGAAGGCTGAGAAAATACAGCAATACTATATAAACTAAATGCTAGAGAAGCCAATCTCTGTATATTAAAAAAAAAAAAAAATCAAACCTTCAGATTTACTGTATTTGAGATTTCTACTTCAAAAGTTATCTTGTAGAATATGTCTTGTTCTTTCAAGTCTTCTTCAAATCAATGGTATCACAGCATGTGGTACACAACTAGCATATAAATACAATAGCTAAGTACTTTAAGAAAGTGGCATTAGCTTTATTAATAGACACTATCCCTCCCCTTACACTACATATTTTAATAGAGCATATGTTCAAAAGGGGTCCAATACCATATGCCTAAAGACTGAGTTTTCCTGCCTTATTCATGAAATAAGAATAAGAATCAGCAAGGTAGAGTGAAGACTGATGAGGTCATTAACATCTCTAAATAGTAGTTAAAGGTTCAAAACCATGTTATACTGTAGATATATATATATATATATATAAAATAAATGTCATCTGTATAGGAAAATTTGCATGTCATATAAATTGTAAGAAAGACATACAAGACCAGACTTTTCAAAGACAATGCTATCTCTCATATGAATTGTTTCTAAAATGACCCAGCCAGCCTTCTAAGGGTGTAGATTACCTTTTACTATCATTAACTGGAATGAATTTATAAACATTTCTGAATTTCCACAGAAATAGATACCATCTAACAGTAGATTAAGGGCCTAACTAGGCACCCAAGATTTTAACATTAGCCTGAATTACCAAAGAAAAATATTAAAGATATATAAAACATACAAAAAACACGATATATAATTGAAGCAGATTTCTTGGTTTGGATAAGGCACGTGTAGTACTTTTCAGGTGGCTGTAATGGTCTTGCCAAAGCAAGTAATTATAGCTATTGCCATTCCTTAGCAAAAGCTAACATTCCTGCTGGCAAAATTGTCATTGTTTCTTATTTCTTACTCTTTTTAGCTTAAAAAAAAAAAAAAATATATATATATATATAATAATAATAATCTCATCCCTTCTTTTTTAATCTTATCCAATTTGCATTTATAAAAGAAGTAATTATTCAAGTAAAATTGCAGTAATTTATTTCAATATAATCTGTTGTCAAACTGCTAAAATTAGGCCAGAAGGAAAAAAAACATATATATATATATATATAAATGAAAAAAAAAAAAAAAAAAAAAAAAACAACACAAAAAAAAACAAACAACACAGAAAAAAAGAAGAAAAACCTAAAGAAAAACCAAGACTTTTACAACAGATTCTCATTTTCTTTTTCTAAAATTACCTGAAAATCAGCATCCCTAGTGCTTACTTCTCATCTTTTGGGAATATTCCTTAAAACTCGCACAGCTTCAGGAAAACTTTATAGCAGAATCCAAACCAGCTGCTATTAGGTAAAACTTCAGACACTCTAATTTTCTCCAGATACCAGAAGAACAAAAAAAAAAAAAAAAAAAACAAACAAACAAACAAACAAAAAAACCCCATACTAATAATAAATGTAGGTGAGGGAAAAGAATAGTGTGTGAAGGGCAGGAAATTGGGTGGATGCTTTCCCTGAAGCCAGAAACTTGGCTGTAGCAGAGCCACACAATCCTGCAGGCAGTGAATATTTTTTGTTACAAGCTTCTTAGTATTGTTCAGTGGAATTCAACTTGCAGGGAAAAACAACAACAACAACAACAAACTTTCCTTGAAAAATTTCACCTGTAGGTTGAATTTAATGCTTTCAGGACTGGATTTTTTGTTACAGAACTGACAAGACTAGCTTTCTCACAGGTGAAGTGGGTGAAGTGCTGAAGTCAGGACAAAAGACATTGCTTTCATCCATGTTCCCTATCATTAAAAGCCCTAAGCTAGTATGCAGGCTGGAGGGAGAGCTCTGTTTTCCTCATAGGAACAAAACAAGAAAATTACCATTAGCAAACTTATTGTACAGGTTTTCATCCCATTAGCCAAGCTCTCAATTATATCCCTTGACATAATTTTTTACCTTGTGGTTGCACTTTAGAAATGATGCATACCAATTTATTAATGTAAAAGAACAGCTCTTGGAAAGTCCATCACATTTAGCTAAAAAACGTCTAAGTATTTTCCTTTTCCATTAAGGAACATTTCTGTATTACTTACAATTACAGGCAACAGTTTGTAGAACACAGATGGCAAACTCTTACCTCCTTCTTGGTAAATTCTGGTGCATGGTCATTTTTGTCATCAATAAGAATAGTGGCAGTTGCTGTTTCAGTTAGCCCCACATCAAGACCTCCCATATCCTTAGCTCCTATAACCAGCTCGTATTTGGGGGTTTCCATAGTCTGAAAAATAACAGAAAAGGAAAGGGTTCAAGAAACCAAATAATTACATAGAACTTTTACTTCACATTAAAATTAACAAAATCTGAAACTTAATTTGGTCTGACAAAACATAGCATAGAAATGAATATGATGACATAGTTCAGGTTTTAGCAAAGCAGAAGCAAAACCTTCTCTGAACTTCAGCTGCTAGGATGGAAACCTTATTTAGAATATAATAGGAAGGAAGACAAGTAAATATTGGTAAACAGTACATAACCTATCCTGATATTCAGGAAGATTAGTAAAGAGGGAAGAAATTAAAATACACCTGCTCTTTCAGAGTAAGCTTTCACTTCGTTGCACCAGTATCCAGCAGTTTACCTCCTCAGTATTATGATGGATATATAATTAAATACTGATGTCACGATCTACATATACATTCATTTCATTCATTTTATTTATTAAATTTCATTCATTCTGCATAATAGCATTTAGAATGGTCATCTAAATTTGCTTCTCTGTAAGAAACAGGGAAGTAGTTTCTAAAACAGGCAACAAGTGCCTGTTATTCTACGTAACAAACGTGAACAGTAATGTTAACAATTTTACATATGTTTAGCCACCTTTTGTGTTATGGTTACTGATCTGATTGTCTACTTCTTGTGCAGCTAGACAGAGCTAACTGCACAGGTCCAGAGGAAAAGCAACCTTGAAAAACAGCCATGACTTTGAAAAAAAATAATTACGGAAATATTACAGCATATGTAATTCACCTCTCTCACATTAAACATGAAGTACATCTGTATGCTCACTGGACAACTGAGTATTAGTACATTCGATCAAAGGGAGTTATTAGCCTCAGAACCTGCTCTCATGGAGCTCATAGAGAGTTTTGACATGGATTTCACTGGAGACAAGACTGGGTACCTAATGAAAATGACTATTTTCCACATTTGTATGGCCATCTCATATGGAACCATCTGCACAAAAACCGTATGTGCTGCATCATCAATGGAGTACACAGATGGGAAAGTGCTGCAGTCACCTTTAAAGCTATATGGTAAGGATCACCAGTGCTCGGGTGGTTTTTTAAAACTTCCTTGAAAAACAAGTCTGGAGCTCAGGAGCAAAGCTAAGTAACAGTACCTGAAAGGGTAGCTAGGGCACCACAGCTCAAGTGCTTTTTTAACCTCAGACTAGCTCTATCAGCCACCTGTGCATACAAGAATCAAGGCTGAACATCTTTGACATCATTCATCTATGTCCTTCAGCTAACAGTCTTCCAGAGAATTAACATGCAAGGAGAAAACTGGTGTGAAATTCCATATAGCAACACCGTGATCTGTCTGCCACCCATACACTGCCTTATAAAGCAGAATCAAAGAAGCTGGAGTAGGGCTTATCCCACAGCAGAGAACCTCTCACTGTTTAAAATTTAGAAAATAGTTAATTTTCATCTCTACAATAGCAAGCTCTAACCAAAGGTTAGCAACCTCTGGGCCACACAGTCTGCTCCACAGCTAACTGATTGGAAAGTATTCACTAAATGGCGCTTTGTATATTCTCGTGGGTACATCACAGCATCTTTCTTGGAGCATGTCTAAAAGGGGGGCTCTAATTGCTTAGTATATGTACTTCAATCCTGAAGCATTTATAGGTCAGAACAAAAGCAACCAGGTCAGTTCCTCATCTGATCACCTATTATGAAGCAATATATTTGCATGTGAAATCAATGAGTTGAGTCAGAAGACATGTTTAGTTCAAAGAACATATGGACTACTAGAAAATTGGGTGCCATTGCCACTAAGAGGATCCTAAGAAAAGTATTTCCTTAAGTCTTACAACATTGTTCCATGAAATTCATCTCAGAAGGCAGCAAACTCAGAACAGGATTTTGATTTATATCATAGGAGAAATATACACAAAGAAAAATTACTGACATTTTTCAAACACAAATTCAAGTTATAGAGTGGAACAAGATTTACAGTTTTCATATATTTCTTTTCTAAAATGTTTTCAAAGTATTGAAAACTGCATGGAGCCTCTCTCCCCTCCCCTAACTGTAACTTTTTCATTATTTTCATTAGCAAGTTGTTTTTATTGCATGGAAAACTTGCAAAGCTATTTACTGCTTCATGTTTATAAACCTTTTGTTCAAAAAGAGGCCCATTTTTACTCACAAATTGGCCTTTCTTCCGTTGAAAACTGTCCCATTTTCTGTTGAAAGCAAGCCCATTTATGCTAGAAATTGTGTCTACTGCAGCAGAAATTTCTGTGACAGGAGTCCAATGTTTAAGCTTGCAATGGAATGTGAAAAACATCGAATTTTGAGTAGTATTTCATATCATTATGAATACTTCACACTTTCCTGCTATGCAGCACTTTCTACATCTAGTTCTGTCACCAAATATTTGCTTTGTTATAGAAAGCAACTCTTAACACGTCCAAACCCATGAGCAGAGGTTTGTTCCCATCAGATGTTCTCTTTAGACTTGGAGATGCACGTAAAGGCCTTTTCAACATTTCTCATGCTTCTAGCCCAGTTAATTCAGTTCAGTCACTAGCAGCAATTACTTGGATTGTGTGATTTATCACAATACTGGTAAATCCTGGGACATGGGATTGGGGATCTGTGTTCCTCAGCAGGTGATGCTATGGAGGGCCCAGACCTGTGTGGGGCCCACCAGGGCCAAGCAGCAGCAGGAGCCTGGCAGCTCCTGGTCACTTCCCTCTCCCTGTGCCTGCTCCTGCCTCCTGAGAAATGAGTGCCTGTGGAGGGGGTGTGTGGAGGAGAAAAGCAGCCCTCCTTCACCTCCACCCTTTCCTCCCTCCTCCATCCCCACTACACTGTGTGGTCCAGGGAGAAATACAGCACACCACTAACAGGGGAGGATTTGGGGACCCACAGTTGCACAGACTGCTGCTGCACCCTGACATTGCCTGTCACTAAACCCAGGCCTCACATTTTCTCCAAGCAGTGACCTAGCCTCTAGAACACACTCCCGCAAAAACAATCCAATTAACGCTGTTTGGATAATGAGACATTAGCAACATAAATATGCATCAACTTTCAAGAAAGTGGATCTACAGCTAAAAAGGAAAATAGATTATATTGAATAAACAAACATTAAGTTGCTTTTTGTGTGGCTTAGTATTTATCAGCTGTGACTGTGTGGAGGGTAACACTGTTGAGAGAGTTTGTATAATTACAGCAGGAGATCCATTCCTTTCCCCATAAATTTTCACTGCAGTCATTTAGCCACGGCAGGGGTGATGCTGGCAAATTCTTTGGATTGCCAAGGAGGTGAGTTGTGTCTTGAGTGCTTTTCTTTGGAGGTCCACCCACTGCCATTCTCACCAGTGCTAACACTGGTATCAGATTGCACTCCCCTGCTGCCTTGACATAGCTGGATCAGCACCGGTGAGCATCAAGATGCCAGAAAGGCACTTTTTTAGATTTTCAGATTCCTGACAAAGCCAGCAGGATCTAATCACAACAGAGAAAAATAAACAGTTCAGTGTAGATACATGCAATTAGAATAAACCGGATGATAACTGGTAGGTAGTGGAGAATGGAACCAGATAATTATGATTTTCTGCCAAGGTTTAAGCTTTTAATATTTCCTACAGATACGAGAAAAAAACTATGTGACTTCAGAGATGCAAGCCATAGGTAGTGCTTCACACCACCGGCAGTAACAGTCCAAATCTTGATATGTGTTATTAAGATCACAAAAAGCAGCACCGAGGTGAGGAACATACATGTAAACCATATTGTGGCATCATTCTTTAACAAAGAAATCTATCCAAGCAGTGAATAATTTGTTGTTCACCTAAACTTGATGGCCATGGTAACTACATTTATGTGTGAGAGGAGGAAGAGCAACTGTAGTTTGCTATTCTACACCATCAAAAAAAGTACACAAATTTTTCAAACCTCCTGAAGCTCCTAAACCAAATGAATGAATGCATTTGCAGCTTTGCACCATTTCACTGGGGTTATGGACTCAGCATTTTGAAAATCAAGACCTTTATTTATGTGCCTAACATATAATGAAATGCTTAACTTCTGAAGTCCAAACATTTTGGTCAAATGTTTTATTTGAAAATGAAGAAAAGCAGAGTAAGAAACGCAGATTCACAAGAAACTGTCCCAGAAATTGTCTCTCCAGCATTTCCTCCTGGCTGGAGACCTTCATAAGAGACCTACAGATTGCACGTACAGAAAAGAGCAGACAGCTCTCAACAGTGTCACAATACCACAGACTTCATTTGGCACTACAACACATCACCTAAAAAAATAAGGGGAGAATAGGAATTCCCAAATTCACATGAAATAGTTGCTAAGATCAAAACAAACACTGTTTAGAAAACAAACTTTGTACAGAATATTCAAAACACCTGTAGGGGTTTTAAGTGTATTTACAAGCTATCTTAATGCCTACTGCCAATAGAGTTTTGTATTATTTTGTGGATATTAGTATTTTCTATAGCAGTGCAACAAGGCCTCAACGCCTCTGTTTATAATTCTGTTTATAAACTACTTATTCATGCATATTAATATATCAGCAGTATGCTACCATATCATAGTTGTTACTAATGCCTTTATAATATAATGCTAACCAGAAAGAAAAATTCTTTGAATTTAAATAATTTCAGTTAATGCTAAATAAATGCTTGTGTTCACTTAAGATGATAATTGCATGTAGTATGCACTGAATACATCCTATTAAGACATAATCAATCTTCTTGTTGAGTAACAATATCAACATTCAATCTAACACTGAGTATGCTGTCAGGATTTTGACAAATGTAGAATAAAAAAATGAAGTAATGTGACTATTAACAGCTCTAACAGACATAACGCTTTTATAATCATAATATCAGTATTTATTTTAAATGCCAATTGCTGCTGTGTAAAAAGGGCACTGTAGACAGACTTTGCATTCAGAGCATGAATTACAGTTAGATGAATACAAAAACGAAAACAAATTTGTAATGTTAATTCTCTTTAGCTCACCAATTTACAATTTTTTCAAATAATAAAGGAAGGTCTACAGTTTAATCACTGTAATAAGGTACTTCTGTTATGAAGAAAATCAATATCTGTTTACTACCCATGGGAGAGATATAGTTCATACGCATATCTGGGAGCAAAAAGATGAGTAAATTTTCTCTTTCAGCAATTGTTCTTAAAAAATAAAATAAATTGTTCCAAAATGCTTAATACAGATACCTTCCTGTATCTAAGGCCAGAGATATTTGTCTCCCATCAGGAGGAAACCTGTAACTATTTAATATAAAGGACATAGAGTATAAGAACTTCAATTCTTTACAATGCTGACCTAACTACAGGCCTAATATATATGGGTATGTTTGTTATATTTAGTGTAGAAATACAGGAACTACATGTGTATGTTTCCAATATTTTCTGTATAGTTATCAATTTTGACCCAAATCATGTATATGCAAATTAAGCTTTAGAGTTGCCACTGAATTTGCATCATTTTGGAGAAGGCAGCCAACTGTGATGGGGTGACAGGCTTTCTTTTGAGAAATATTAGAGGCCTGCAGAGAAAAACTATTTGTTTACTGCTCATTCACGTATCCATCCTGGCTCTTGGAGACAAACACCACAGTATTTATGCAGATACCAACTCCACTTTAGGAATCATCCTTACATTGAGAATGTTACTGATCAGGAATCTCTCTAATTTCTAGGACAAAAATGATTGAAGCTCCATTTACTCTGAAATTTCCATTTGAATTACTGCTGTCAGTTAGGCTATGCCTGAAAATATACCCTGGGAAGAGAGCAAGTATTCAGTATTCTGAACAAAATCCTTAATTGCTGTAAAAGGTATTAACACCACTGAAATCAGTACCTATACATTGACTTTTACCATATTTTCCTAAGTATAATCTGTCTGGAACAGGCTGTCATGTTGAACTGCAGCAACCACTCACTACATGCCCATGGCTAGTGAAAAAAAACATTTTCCATGTCCACAGCACTAGAAGTATAAAGTACTATAGCAAATCTGAATAGCATTACAGAGTAAGAATAACAGTGTCCCAAGGAAGCTAATCTCAAATGTCACTAAATATATACTTTATTATTATTTTATTTTATTTTAAACACCAACTGTTTCAGCTTTCCTTCTGGACTACTGCACATATATTTTTTCCCCCCAGGAGAAAAAAAATATATATATATATATATTTTCCTCACAATTAAACTGTGCTGCTGAAAGCTTTCATTCCAGTGTGAAAGCATCAATTATTATACAACTTCTCTTGCTGATTTTAGACCCTTTAATCAATCTATTATTATATACTTGGAGGTATTGGGAATACAACTACCACACTCATCTCACCTAAGCCTTCTGTCAACAGCCAGTAATAGCAGTAACAAGTGCCCCTCCCCAATACTAGGTCTGAATTAAAAAGTAGCAAACTACATTACAGTCCTTTTGCAACTATACGACCTGAAAAACACAAGCACTCCTTTTGCATTTACGTGTCATTAACACTATTTACATGTTATTAACACTGTCCTTATTTCTTTGCTCTTCCAAAGATTGTCGTGAGTTTAAAGAACATGTATAATTGTGCTTGCTAAATCCAAGTTTCTCCAGGCTCTGTGTTAACATGGCAGCCCAGCTCACCGCCTCAAGGCTCAATGGAGTTTGGTACCTTCCCCAGAGCCACAGGCATAGCTTTTAGGAGATGGAGGATGTAATTTGGATATTATAATCAGAGAGCAATTCACATACAGAATTTGAGCAGGAAGCCTGTCCTTGTTGGAGCAGCCTTTCAGTTATCCATAACGTCCTGTGGTGCTGACTTTTCACAAAGTGACATGCTGCCCTAATGCTCTTTCCCATTTGCTGCATACCCAAAGGCCAGCATTCCCCTAAGGGGACAACTGAGTGACATTCACAGTGCTCTAACCAAAAGAACCCCTCACCCTTCCTGCACACCAAGTGCCAAGTGTTCTGCTACCCTTTAATGTAGGATCAAACCTGTACTGAAACCATGGTATATCTATTCCTCACTGACTGTACACCTACCAATCCTTACACACTTGATGCTGGATAGAAAACATTATACACTTTCACATTAATTAAGAAACTATTGATGAAGCAGGTGACAAACAGTTTCTCTGATGTTTAATGCTTTACAAGCCTTAGTGTCTTCGTTATTCAACACTGTAATATTGCTAATATTCCCAAATTTCCAAGGATTTTTTAATGAAAAAGCAGAACATATGATCACAAAAGTTAAGTCCGACTGGCAGATGTAGGAGCCACCATTTATTGTAATCCTTATTAATACACTTTTAAGGTAATATTGAAACTACTATAAAAATTCTGCCAACTTAATTATTTTTTCCAGAGTGCATCAAAACTGCTTTCTCAGAATGAAGTGTCTGCATCAGTGCACCCCACCAGAAGGAGGAGGGGAGGAAAGATCCTGTTCTCCTGTATGAACAAGGACTTCAACCTGACCATCCCACCTGCTTCAGAAAGAACCAAGCCTCAAGCTAGCTATCAGCAGCACTCAAAATAAGAATTCCATTCTGGATTACAGATATTTCTCTCAACAAAGTGGTTTTTGTTTGCCAAATAGGCATGTTTCTGTAACACATTCATTTTGACAAATCAATAAATTCCCTAAAAAATTGTTCTCCTGTAACACCCAAACAGCTCTATTTGTAGTGTTATATATTTCATTTTAACAGTCACAATTTATGATTCAAATAATCTGCAGACCAAAATATATTTGCTAAAAAAAAGTTCAAATAATTTTCAGCCATTAACATATTAGAGTCGTACAATCTGTTTGCAGACAATTTGCAAAGAGAAAGAAGGGCAAAGTTGTTCTAATAAATTGTAGTTGCATATTATTTAATCACTCTTAGTCCCTGCCACATGTAAAAATAAGCATAAAAGGAGAGGCAGATTTCCCCAACACCGTAACCTATCATGGTTATCAGTAGAGACAGCTTTTCAAATACCTCTGTATTAAAATACCTCTGCCAAGAGGATTCTGTAAGCATACGAAGAGTGCTAAGGTCACGTAATAAAGGTCAATACACAGAGATGAGTTAAGGCTGTCTGCTGTAACTTTAAGAAGAAAAAATCAGGAGCAAATCCCAAAGTATCAAGCCCAAGAAGACCCTCAGCCCAGCATAAATCATCACATCTGCACTGTCTTTAAATAGGCCACCCAAGATTATTTCCACATTTTTATTAATCTGTAACTGTTTATGAATAACTGCACATGTATGCTTTCATACCACAACATAAGATTCTGTGTTACTTGTAAAACTGTTGGGTTACTACAGAGTTGCATTCAAAACAACACAGAACTAAGTGCATGAGGGTGCCTTCCAAATCATTATGGCATCAAGAGCATGAGAGCACATACACATAAAATATACGCTTTAAAAAAAGAGCCCCTAGATTCCTCAAACTGTGATACTGAAGGAAATATTTCCTTCCTTTTTGCAGGTATAATCACATTAGAATTTGGGAAATCTTCATCAGTAACAGCAACAGGGTGTCTGTGCCTGTGCTTGTGGAACACAGGGCTGGGGACTAATGAGAAGTTCTAAGCATTTAACCCATGGTGAGGAAATCAATTCATGGTATAAATATTTCATACAACAGCAATAACATGCAGCTGGTCAGCACTCCCCTCTGTTTACAGGAAACAAATTGCTTTCCTAAATTGTGTGGACAGCAGCCAACATCAGTTATCAGTGATCTTGTTGGTAAACATACATTGTACCTGCAGCCCTGAAACACAGGAATCCTTCACTGAACAAAGAAACAAAAGGACCTGTGAAGAATGCTTATCAGTGCTTGAACCAGTTCCTCCTTGAAACTGAATCTGGTTGAAGAATCCCGGCCTTAGGAGGAGGATACTCAAGAGTTCCAGGAAGTAAATACTGCCTTTCACAAGTGTGTCAAGAAAAAAAAAAAAAAAAAAAAAAAAAAAAAAAAAAAAAAAAAAAAAGCACGAGTTTTTTTCAGTCTGACCTTTATATCCCTAAAGTATCAATAAGAGAGCCTGAACAAGACAAAGGTAAAATCTGAAGCTGTGTTCAGCCTAAGCACTGTCCCGGCACATTTCTTTCCTCACAAAATCACCTCTGAACCAAGCAACACAGCAGTAATGAAGCTGAAATCCTGGACAGTAGGTGCCTTTGTACTCCCAGGATGCTCTTACTGGCACACATTTCTGCAGGAACACAGTGCAAGAAACTAAGTGAAACATAACGCTGATTATTTTATGATCCATCACCATTGAATAGTCTATCATCTTGTTAAAGATGAATTTAGATTAACAAAGTTTATACCACTGAGATCTGCCTGGGTGCCAATGCAATACTTGTGCTAATCTAGTTTGTCATTCTGAGACATCGCAGATCCATACAATGCCTTTCTTCACCTTTTCATCAAACATCACATCCTATATGGATATTCTGGCAAGTCAAGTCCATTTAAAAGCATCCAGCTGAATAGCAATCCTAGAGAAGGCTGCCCACCACGTGCCATGCATGGTTTGCGTACACTGTTGTGTCTGCACTGATTAGCAAATACCTTTTGGAGTGGATTTTCCCATTGTTCATGCTTACTACACTTCAGTTTGCATCATGGAGAGGTCTTGGAGTGTGGCAGCTAGATTGCTTTCAGCTGAAATTCAACTGGAAAATGTGCCCCAGGAGCCATGCTCCCAGCCACCAGTGTGATTGAGCCTAGGGGACAAGAATAGAGCTGTCTCAAGTTAAAAACTGCAGAACACAGCATGGATGTCAGGTCCTCAGCTTCAACTGTTTAGTTCTACGGATCTGCTTCTTCTGGTCTGTTCTATCTGCTTATGCAGAAAAATAGCATTCCAGTCCACAACAGACAAGACTGCTAGCCTTTAAGTAAGGAGCCAGTACCAGAAAGGTCATACTCCAGAGACCAGGTGAGCAGACAACAGCAGGGGCAAAAACCAACAGATCCCACAAAGTTCCAAGGGCAGTCAAGAGATTACGGTGGTATGGATCATCTCATAAAGCATCTGGTGGTACTTGCTACAAAGGCTTTTCAAGTAGATGCTTCATCCTTACCCCCAAACAGCATGTCTAGATCTACAAAAGCTTAACATTTTTACTATACCCAGCTTATTCTGAAGTACGAGAACGTGTTAAGGTCTGTGACTGACCACTGGGAAACAGGTTTCTTGAGGATCTTTACACAGCAGCTGAACGTGGAAGTTTTCCTTCAGTTTCAATTTATAATCACCTAAACCAATATTCTCCACCTTGGTAACAAAAGATAATAAGTTTTATGCAACCTCCCTAATGCTAAATCTTTACGTAATCCGTTATCAAATGAATCAAAATGAAGCTTACTGGGTTAATGTCAGAAATCACATTCTTACAAATTAGGTGCACTTAGGCTGTATTTCCCTCCATAAACATTCCAATTCCCACAACAGAAAGCAATGTTATAAAGGTCAGGATGGAAATTGTGTTTCTACTGTGTAATCTGCTTTGCAAATTTGTACCGGTGGTCAAAATGCCCAGAAAACTCAATTACTGACTTGCTATGACAACCGTACATCAGCAGGCCTAGATGGACAGAGGTTATTTCTAAAATTATTACCCTAATGCAAAAAGCATATCCTATAATTCCAGTTGTACAACCTTTGCCTGATGTTTATATTGTTAAATATTAACAGAAGCACTGTCTATTATTTCAGGCATATTGTTAGGGACATAATATTCTAGTTAAATAGATGCATTCTAAGTTGGAGTTAGAGGGTAAAAAACCCTCCACGTCTGTTTGAGACATTTAAACACGGTATTCCAATCAAAATAGTCATCAAATGTTAGTTTTAATCACTATTATCATTTTCCCTTTAACTTTAATTTTTTATGCAAATCTTATTTTACTTTAGTGTTCTATTGCCAGTAATAATTCCAGGTAGCTTTTGAAATAAAGGACCCTGCTGAGAGTGTAATGAATCAGTAAATGATACCAGTTTTGCCCATGGACAAAAACAATTCTAGTGGCTGCATTTACACTCTCATTGGGTTATAGCTGCAGAATATAAATTGATCTAATTCTAAATCATCCAAGGGAAAATGATGTAAAATGGATTTCAATTACACTATTGCTGTTTTACAAAATGGCTTATCACACTATGGGGTGGAAAAGCAACCCCTCCATAGGATTTACTTTCTGATGAAAGGCGTAAAAAAAGAATTTTCCATTTAAAATTTCTCCAGTTTCGTTTTTTTCTTACTTAATCCTAAGTATCTTTTTATCAGCTTTCTTTCTTGATAAAAATAATTACATGCCTTATTTGGAATTCCTACACTTTCTGCATTGGTTAGTAAGTTTTATTTTTGTAAACCTTTCATAATCCTACTTATATCTTCTCAGAGCATCCACAAATAAAAAAAAAAAAAAATCTTAGCCAAGCTCCCCTCCCCCTCCAAGTCAGACTGTTTTCTTGCAGCCAAACCAAGATGGTTATTCTCCCTCTCAGACTAAATGTCTGATACTCTTTCAGTGCATTGTGCAGATTTTCCACTATAGCACAGCTGCTATTGATAAATAATATTAACTGCTAAAGTTTGCTTGTCTTACAATTTTGTGTCTGTGCACCAGAACTATACACAGCTTCTTTCTGTAAACCAATCATCAAGAGCTTTACACATTCACCGTAAAAGAAATAAGAGATTTCTAATTCATATGTTTTATTAGCATACCAAGATAAAATCTACTTATAGTATGAATTGAATGTAGCGACCCAGGGGAAAATCAAAAGAAAATAAACAAAAAAGTGTGGGAAGATCATACATGTAGAAGAATTTTCATTTCAAGGATTTTGCAAGACTGAATAAATGCATAGCTCTGATTTTAAATAAAAAAATCTCACAAAAAGGCATATAAATCAGAATCCTGGCACATACCTGACATAAAATACGGGACACAGTGCTCCAATAATAAGAAATATTATAGGGATATAAACTTGCCTTCTCATTTGTACAGTCAAGCAGTTGCATGTTCTTTTAAATGTTTAGCAGTGTAATTTTCTGGCACAAAACCTGGCTGAAGACTTTATTTCACAGAAATAAATTTTGCTTTATAGGAAGTACATTATATTTTTATTTGCTGTAATGCCATGGCACTCATTAAAATTTTTGTCTGAATTAATTGTTCTCAAAAAGTAAGTAAGTGGCTAATTTTGTCTGCTTCCCCCTGATCTCCCAGTCACCACAAAACACTGATGGAATGTTCCTGAGGATCTGCCATCCTGGCCTTCCCATTCAAGGAAATATTCTGCCAGAAGGTCTAAGCTGTGGCAGACCAGGGGCACCTCTCCAGAAAAATTAGTGGGAAAGTTCCCTTCAGCTTTCAGCAGGTCTCAGTGACACGTTCCCATGGGAAGCAGAGTGCACAACTATCTCCTCAGGGAGAAACACTCAGTGATCCAATTTCATTTTAATCATTTGATCATTTAAATCAGGATATTGCACTGGCAAAGGACCAAAGAAATCTTATGCTGCTTTAATAATGAGACATTCAATTAAAATTTTTAATATTGCCTTTTTGTAACCAGTTTAGATCATATGTAATTTAGCAAAATCTACAGATTTGGTATAAATAAGGTTAAAATGAACTAAGACTGCAAAGCATATTATACACTAAATATTGTACCAAAATATCCTTCATTCATGCTACTCAATGCCAGAAATTACCAGGAGGCCTGGTTTTATATGCAACTTTCCTTCATGAGGAGTCACACTAAACACACCAAAGAAAGAGGAAAGAAAAAAAAGTGATTTGAAGAATTAAGAAAGAAATATAGATAAGTGTTAAAGATTAAGTGAACTCTGCTGCTTTGTATTAAGCTAGAACAAACTTCATTTAAGTGAATGAGTTGTACCTGCATGGAGAGACAGAGGGCAGGTGAGTATATGAAGTAGGATATAAGTGGATGTGGGACTAAGGAGAGGTCAAGGAACTACTTGTGAAGAGTTTTGCAAACTTGAAGTGCCATTTCCAGACAGTTCTTGTAGACTAAAAACAACAAAATCAGCAAAGAAGATAATGGGATCGGAGGCACTGCTAGCAGGAAAATAAAGAGGAGGAAGGAGTACTTGTCTCCCTTAAGGAACTGGGAGGAGAAATCTGTACCATTATTATAAGAGTATTTCAAGGCTAGAAATTGATAAGTAGTAGCTGTATCTGTGGATCTAAGAAGCACTACCATGCTTATATTAGCCATGGGAAGCACAGGGAGTTTTCAAAACAACAGCCCTGTCCTGCTCCCCTTGTTTCTTGCTATGAAGGGGAAGGATTAGTAGCCTGCTACTCATCCAGCAGCATATTGTGCTCCATGTGTCTATGGCACGCTCTTAACCTGTTCATTTTGGTTGTCTCAGCTCTGCCAAATCCCCATCCATCTGTTCGGGAGAGGTACATGTGCAGTGCCTGCTTACTGCCTGTGCCTGGAGGCCTGATCCAAGTAGTGTGGATGTCTGAAGGGATCCATACATCCTTGTATTCCCCAGCATGGTATTTTAATGTAATTCATATGTCAGAAGACAAATACAGAGCTATAGTACAGATAAATTCAGGCTATACTCCAAATGTTTTGATAAACAAGTTTGCCCACAAGCAAAGGAAGAGCTTTTAATAGCGTGAAACAAACTGGATTGCACTGCAACCAACATCCTTTCAGTGCAGTGCATCCTAGACACATGTAGACAAATATAATTTTGTATGACTGTTTGGCACATCATCAAGATTTGTGATAACACCAAATAAATGACTGAGGCACCTTTTCAGCTCTCTACAGATTAGCATTTTCTGTGTCTTGAATGAATACCAGAGAAATGCGTGAATCCCACAGTTCATATTTAAGGATGTCCTTCAACAGCTTTTAGAACCAATGGTACATTTGATAAGCTCAGCCAGATCAAGATCTAATTCCTGACATTTCTGCAGGTCAGAGACTACAAGAAGTAGTCAATCTGGAATGTCCTGCAACCTTTACTGAATCTAAGAATCTTCTACATAATTAATTTGTATGCATAAATCTCCTACTGAAGCCAACAAAAGAGTCAGAGTTGCGGGATCAGGTTCATGTGGAACTACTTCAAAACAGTTTTGTAAAAGAAATTTGAAGTGGGCATGGCAACTGTAAATCTAATGGGATTTAAATATAATTAATATTGAATACTAAAAATTAGGGTGTATAATCATAGTGACAATTCAAGCTTAACAAGAGCAAAATGGTAATAAAACTCGTCCAAGCAATATCCCTCTCTTTCTCTCTCCCCCACCCCTCTCAATGGAAGTGTTTCAAACTACGATTTAATACAAATCCACTATTTGAACTAAGATTAACAAATATTAGTCTCGTTATAAATTTTAATATTATTTGCATAAACCTTATTGAGAGAAAACGAAAAGGAACAGAGAATTTTCAAATGCATAAGAAACAAATGCAAAATAGTAGTATTTAATTTTCTACTGCCTTAAAAGCCTATGTAGGTCATTGAGTTAAACAGATTTCTAAAGGTAAAAAACGCTGAGTTAACATTACAAAAAGTGGAACTGATTGGAAGGCAGGCTAGAAGGCATGTAGTGAAATAATTAGCTTAATAAACAGATGAAGACGACACTGAAAATGACTGCCTTTGTCAAATGTTCAGTATCAGAAGCCTAGTAAGATCCTGTTTATTGAAGCAGGAATGCAATTATTAGTGAAAATACAAAACAAACTTTATGTGAGTTATGTATTAATTTACTAAAGCAGAACTATTGTACACAGATGAAAGTAAAACAGAAAAAAAAATCAACATCTATCTTTCTCTCTCAGGGAATTTAAAAGCTGGTAATAGATTATCAAGGCAGAATTCAGCTATCTTCCACTATCCTCCCTCTCCTCCAGCTTTGTCTTCTCTGCATCTACCCCAGTTCTAAAAATATTTCAAAGGCACTGAATGAGAAACTCACACATTCAGCTGTGCTTCCTGTCAGGAGGGATATCACAATGGGAGACAAAATTGAGCAAGGTTCTCTCTCCATGGGAGCAAAACTGCCTGCAGTTCTCCAGGCTTGATGGGGAAATGCTGAATGAAATGCATGATTCTTGGCCAACAGTAATATATGCAACGTGTTAAAAACTGTAAGGTCTGAATGTGCCCTGGAGTACAGTGTGTCCCAGGATGGATGTGTTACACTTTCTTGGGACTTAGAAATGCAGATGAGTTCAACTACTGTGATCAAGAAAAACAAAATCCCTAACAATACTCAGGAGAGGAGCACTTTAAAGGAAAACAGTACCGCAACAAAAAAAAGGAAAAAAAGAGAGGAAAAAAGAGAGAATTTAAAAGTGCTTTTCTAATGTGAATTACAAAGCGTTTCTTTCTTTTTTTTTTTTTTTAAAAGTTACATTGTTTCACCAACATTTCTGAGATATGCTCCCATAGAATCTAAGCATTTTAACACAAAGTAGCTGAGATCTTCTATCAATATTCAAAATGCCCAGCTGACCACACCTGTTAGACACAATACAACTCCTACAAAAGCACTTATATTAAAGAATGTCAGATCATATCCTTTGTTTGTCTAGAGATGCCCTGTTTGCCATAAGTCAAAGCCTGTAAGAAATCCATGCTTATGATGCACCATTAATTCCTATATAGGTGGTTGTATGGGTTCAAGCCATTGAACATAATAGAAACAACAAACATTGGTTAAGGATCTTCAAATCTTCAAATACAACAAGGATTTCATCCTTAGAAGTGTCTTTTTTTTTTTTTTTTTTTTTTTTTATACATGTATATATGAGTTCTTTATCTAAGCCTTGCACCAAAGTAAGGATGAAGCTACTAAACAGTGTACTATTTAAACCTGTGTTGGAGCAATACGCTCCTGTTACAGCGTACTGACATCTATTTAGCATGCAGTATAATAGTAAGTATAATGATACCAAAATGCAACTTTACATGACAATCTTGATGTCCACCGAAAATATCCATTAACTGGATCTAGCAACGCACTGCAGACAGGTTAATTGAAACAATGATAAATGACACGACCGCGGTCAGGCTGAGAATCACTCATGGACTTGGAAGCAGACTGAGACTTCCAGTTCCTAGTCTTTAACTCCAACCACTTCCTCTCCGTTAGTTATAGATGAAAAGATTAAGACTCCCTCCCAATTTCTATAATGATTTGTACACTTTCCTTGCTTCAGATGGCTGATGTGCATATCCCTCATGTTATTCCCTGGCCATACTAATTGACCAGCTCAGCTGCCTAGCTGAAAATCTGCACTCCACAAATACAGCACTACAGTAAAAGAAAACAGCACGTGTCCTAATCTCTACCAGGCAAGGTTTCTGTGATTCAATGTTTTTTGTTTGTTTGTTTTAATATTATAATCTTTGCTGAGTGTTCCAATTAAAACAAAAGTTTAATTGCTTTAGGAGACAGTGGGAAGGGAAGGGCTTCAGGTCAGGTCAGTTGCTGACTACTTTTTTCAGAGTGACTCTAATTGGAATATTTGCCTCCAAATTTTAAAGGGAATAGGCTGTGGGGATATTTCCATAGATAGTTTGTTTTATGTATATCCTTGTTTATTAAATTTTCTGAAGAATCAACATTCATATACTCATTTTCCTGAGACTAACTTCAAATCCTCTAAGCTCCTAGGAAGTACTTAGTTTCTACCATTTAATCACTACCTTTTATTTGATGTGACAGGGCTCTGTAATGGTCACGTGAAGTCTGATATATAAGTGTTCAGATGGACGAACATTTTTTATTTTTTTACCTCATGACCTCATCTTTTTAGCTGGGGAACAACAACTGAGCTTCACTGCTAAAAAAAAAAAAAAAAAAAAAAAATTAAAAAAAAAAAGCCACTTGTAAAGTTTGCCCCGAGTTTCTCATTTCTCAGTGGCCAAAAGATATAACTTTTTTTTTTTTTTTTTTTTTCCTGAAGAAGACATAAAAACAGTCTAATATTAAATAGATCGAGGCTGAAAGATTATCAAGCACACTTGAAAAATATTGTGTGTCAACCTTGGAAGTCATAAGGAAGGATCTCTTATTCATGCTACTGTAAGCTCTGCATACCTTCCAATTCTTTATACAGAAAGCTTAATGGCCATGGATTATTTGCCTCATTGGTTATGGTGCTAGGAAATAAAACAATGGGAAATATTCATTACAATACTTTCCTATATTGAACTTCCACTTGGTTGAAGTATTAAAACAAGCTGCAAGGAAAATTAAACCTCAGAAAGAAATGGCAGGTGTATTTATGAATGCAAAGGACAAACTAAAGGCTCTGCTTCTCTTGGTTTGCAGTGGTTATACTGTAAGGGCTCTGTGCTGTAGGCTTACTCTTTTCTCTAACAGCTTTTCATTCATTTTCATTACTAGGTGGCAGCCTAATAACAGAAACTGGGAGCATGTGGGAGGTGAGAACAAAAAGGAAAAGAAAAAAAATTAAAAAAAAAAAAAAGGAAAAAAATCATCATAGGCAGTATTTCAAGAAGAATGATGCTGAGCTACATACTATATTTTTGATGTGTAATTGTAGAATTACAATATACGTTTAACTACTGTAATTACTATCTTATGATTAGGTTAACTTCTTCTGTCCATCCATGCAGTAGTTTGTGTTGGCAAATTTGAAGGCATTAATAATTTGAAGCTCAATACACACTGACTAAAGGCTAATCTCAAAAAAAAAAATAAAATATCAAGGGAGCAAAAGCTGTGTCTTAGTCCTATTGTGCCAAAAATTTAGCTTTAACATTTGGCAGTTAGCATAGATTGTAAATGACAACATACAGGCAAAAATTAAATGGCAGGCCATGATTGGAGACACTTGAAACAATGTCCTTGGTGGATTTCTTCCTATTATATTCCCAATATCTTCAGAAAGCAGACAGATTAGACCATTTTTGGGTAGGGGTATCACACAGCCTTTTACTTTTCATACAGCCATATATGCCAACTACAGAGACACAATTCCTCTTTCCTTTTGTCTATGTCTGATGGAAATATTACAATTTCCCACTACTTTATCTGAGTAGCAAATTGTGTGAAGTTCTGTGCTCTGACTGGTACCAATGACAAGCTGTTAAGCAAGGCAGCCACTTCTCTGCCAAATACCTCTGCCCCAGTTATCTGATATCTGTTAGATGTGTCAAAAAGACTTGAGGGAAAAAACATTGGAGAATCCTTTAGGCTTTGCTCACATTTGTGAGTCCAAGCTGAAAACAGTGCAGTGAGTCCCAACACCATTTCACCATCATTTTCTAAATGGCATCATAAGACCAATGTGAGAGGCTTCTATATACATTCCTCCATTCAATACAACCAGATATTTGAAATGGGGTAATTATATTAACTGGTTAGAGCCATCTAACCAGCATTATGAGTTCTGCTTTCTTCAAAACACAGACAAAAGTCAGGACAGTGTTCATTTTGTCTTACCTGCTAAGATCAATGGGAAGGAAATTTTAAAGGCAAAACTACGATTCTGGAAATCTGTCACCGGCACTGCTGTGTTACCAAAAATACTTCTACCACCAACCTAGGCTTCGAAGGGATGTACACAGTCATTTTTATTCATATCTGCAATTTGTCCAGGCAGACCTTTATCTTGTTCCAATAAAAATCAGTGTAAAGCTGCATCTCATCCACCTATAAAAGGATTACAACCCAGCCATCTCACCAGCACAGACATTACAGCTTCCCATTCAAAATGAAGAAGGTGAAAGAATAAACACCTCTACAAGTCAAAAGGAAGTGCATTAAAGCCAGTAGTGTTTGAAGCTCTCAAACAGGACAGAAGAAGAATTTCTCAAGAGCAATGCATGTGCCTTTCTCATGGCCTGCAAGACCAATTCAGAATTCATTGTCCATTAGTAGACCTGAAAATTGGGCAGATTTTCATACAGAAGGGAAGAATTAACTACCTATCACTAAGAAATGAAAGTAGAGCGAATTCTGGGCAGTAATCAGCCCAGATGCTGGACTGACAATGAGCACAACCACAGCAGAAGTCCATATCTGTAAACAATTGGCTCATTACTGCTTTTCCAATACCCTTTATCTGCAATGACAGAGTATACAATAGGCATTAACCAGCAAGAATTCAGAATCACAGTCTCAGCAGTATGAACTTGCACAGCCTACCGAGAAGCAAGGAAATCACACTGGGTTATACCAGGGGAGGATCTGGCTCTCCTGTCCTCATCTTTCAGGAAGTGCTGCTGTTTCTTCAGCGTGAGTGACCAGCCATGCCAGGACCAACAGATCCAGTGCTCAGACTACTCTCTAGCTGCTTATATTCATTTCTAGCCCTGGTCTCAGGGGTATATTTATGACAACCATAGGAAAAAAATCATTAAAAACTAGTCTACTGTGACAGCTAACTTTCCTATCTGTTTGATTACTTCTTTCATTCTTTCCACACTAATGGAGGTCTTTTTTTTTTATTTTCCTCCCACTTGTACTATGCATATTAGGTGACAAAGCCAAGCCCAAAAACCAAATATAGGAAATTAAGATATGTAATTTGTGATAAAAATTTCCAACATATTTTGACAAAAACAATATCAAGGTGTCACCTGAAACCGTACACATATATGAATGTATGGTATTATTTTATTGTGGATAAAGATCATAGATTCATCAATTGGTAATAGTTTACTACATGGAATCAATAGTCTAAAACTTGCAGAAATGTCCCTAATCCTTAATAAGTAGTTAAAAATAGGCTTTGAGTGACTTCTTAGAAGAACTTCACATTAGATACTGCAGGATATTGACAGTTCATTAGACAAATAGTCAACAATTACTTTTTTTTTTTTTTTTTTTTTTTTTTTTTACATTTTTATGGATACTGCTTTCTTCTGTCAGTAAGACATGGCTGCAATTGAAAAATACTGCTCTAGGTCAACACTGACCTGAATCCACATATCCACATCATTCAGTAAAACTGATAAATAAGGCCACTGAAAATATAATACCTTAAACCCTGGTTAGTACATTTGATGACTGCCTCATTAATAACACAGCAAAAATACTTCAGGGACTTTATGGCGGTTAGAATTGATGATTACATCCTTTTTTAGATTTAAGGCTGGCAAGAAAGTGCCATCAGAGATCTAGGAAATGTAATAGGGACTTAGCCTTCCTTGCTTCTTCCTGAAGATAAGGTTACTTCTTTCCCAGCACTTTTTACATTTCATTTTAAAAATAAATTAATATTTTTAAAGGCCAAGCTTGTGGTTTCATTTTTCACTTTGACAGCTCCTGAAATGCAGATAGATTTTCTATCATATAGAATATTTCCCATGGTTTAGTTTAGTATTCTTTTGTTTTAGTGGCAGACAGCAAATCAGTGACTTTTCAAATGACCCTGTAAAAATACAGGATTGGGAAATAAAGTTATCCCAGCTGAACATTTAGCCAGGAACATCATCCTCTAAGCCAGTTTTTTGCTCGTTTTCTTCCTCTTGGGCAATTCCTTTTAATCTGTTATAGCAAGAGGTTTAACAGCTTAGAATCCTTTTGGAAAATCCTGGTGACATTTTTAACAGTGAAAATAAGTAGCACTTAAATTCAAAGACTTCACGTAAGTCCTTTCCCTTACTAATTTCTCCTGTTTGGAAATAAAAATAAAATCAGATGAATATGTCACATCTGTAAATACAGACTCCTGTAGATAAACCTTTCAGATGGGTCAAGTTAGGACATGCATGCATGCTTGCATATCACTTCAAATATAACAAGCATCCTAATGCATCAGCCTGGAGAAGTCTGAATATGCTGTCTAGATAGTAGCTTTTATATTTTCAAAAGTATATTATTTAATTTGCCACTGAAAAGGATATTATGCTTTCATTTTAAGAAAGAGTATGTGGTTTTAAAAGACCTTTTACCTTCCAACTGCCTGGATGACCCCTACATGCCCATAGGAAGCTTTAGGTATTGCTGAGAGAAACCACAACCCTGTTGAGATATTGAATTTCCACTTGTTTTTCTAGAGCTGTAGGTAAGGATTCTACTTCCCAAAGGATGAAAAGCTTGTCTATATAGTGCATATAAAAGAATAATTAAAGGCGACACAGTCAGGATTGTCCAGCATGTACATTAAAGCATTAGCACAAATACGATAGCTAGGCAGAATGTACATTGTCTTGCTCTAGAAATTTGCTTTAAAGTTTTGTAATTCTCATTTTAAAGTAACTACTAAACTACAGTATGTGGCTTATTAAACCATAATTGAAATTTGTTCTTTTAAAATAATGTTGAAATTATTAATCCATCATAGGTTCATTTGTTTTATATAAAGCATGTATTACTGCTCTTCTAAAGTATTTTTGTCTAACATTTCTTCAAGAGGAACTGGAAAAGGCCCACGTATGTATCCAACAGTTCTCAGTGTGATTTATTTTTGAGAAACTAACACCATATGGGCTCTAACAGCCTACACTATAATGGCATTGGACACCAGCTTATTTGTCTGTGCTGTTTTGTAGACACAGAGGACATGAGGTGAATGTAAAATCTGACTGTAAGGTATCAAAGTGATGGAGCATTAGCCAGTAAAAGAGAAAATTTTTCATCAAACTGATGATTGACTAGATATGTATTTTCCTACAGACATTTTACATCGTATAATGAAACCGTAATATGAGCATATATTATTCCTTGTCCTCATTAGAGATTTAAACAAGCTGTAAAAACACAAAGTATAGGCCACAACATGCACAGCAGAGCTCAGTGGGTGATTTATTATCATCTTAAATAGAAGCAGAATTGGACTTGACACTGCAAACTTTGATTCACCTGCATCAAGACAACTGTATGCCACTAATTTTGACATTAAGTAATACTCAGAATATAAATTAGTAGTAGAACATTATTTTCCAACTGTTTCAATTTATTCTATAGCAACAGGCATGTCATGACAAGATAGAAATTAATTAAAAAAATCCAAAAATATCAAGCCAGTGTCTGATGTATCAATTCTAAAGCCATTCAGTTGTGTTCTGTAGCTGAAAGGCTGGAATTTGATATAGCTAGATTAAACAAAAGAAACACAAATCAATTGGTATGAGGTGCAATACTGAAAAATGTATGTAGCAGCAGGAAAAAAAAAAAAAATGAAGCACAATTTACACGTTTCCTCAGGTCACAAAGAAAATTTTTGGAGTTGCCATGGAAGATGATTCAAATATCCTGATTTCCAGGACATGACTACAATTACAAATCTGTCCATCTTGGAATACCGTATGATTCCTAACACAAAACAACATTTTATTTAGTAAAAGCATCCAGTCCTTTACCCTGTCCTAAGCAAAGACTAAAATAAGGCATGAATATTGGCAGTCTAGGCTTGTATTTGGGAGAAGGAGGTTAAGGAAGAAAAGAGCTTTTAAAGGAATTGTCATGTATTTACTTTGGTGAATATACAGCTCAGATATTAACTTGAGAGCACAACCAAAGAGAATAATGAAATTTCTCTTTCATCAGAAGGCACCTTTTCAACTGTTGCTGAACGTCATGTGCTTAGAAACATGGAATTACAATACAGGTAGCACATGTAGGATTCAGCATGGAAGACTGACATTGTGCACAGATGTCAAGGCTGAAAATCTTTTGATACATCTGCAACATTACAGCTTTAACATAGAAAAGAAAATAAGTCAAACAGGATTTCCCCTCTCATGGGCTGCTTGTACAGCTAAACCTGCATGTATCTGGGAAGATCTGTCCATTGCCACCAAAGTACAGTAGACACTTTTGGGGATTTCCTTTTTATTCCTCCTTCAGAAACATTTGGGTTATGAGGGGTTATTTGGCTTAGACTAATAACAGTCTTTTTGACAAGTGATCTCACACTTTGGCACTAGCAATAAATGAACAGGCAGTTCTGGATCTGGATACATTAATAGTTTCTGAGACTAGAACTGACTGAAAAGTCTGTCTACCCAGATTTCCATCACAGGTGGAACAGATGATGTTCCCCAGTTCAGGTAAAGCTAGCTGACTGCTTTGGACTCTATTTGGTTTTGAAGATCTTAGACTGACACCATCAGCTACCATTAGGCAATGAATAACAGTCACTCTGATTTCTTCTTGGGAAGAAAGAAGAAAAAAAAAAAAAAAGATTTGTATAAAAGCCAAGCATTGACAGTTAAAGAGATTCACAAAGTAGATTGAATTGTAACTGAAAATATCAAACTTAAGTCCCTTACCCTTCAAAAATAATATTCCCTTTCATATCTGTGCCTGTGAGTTTCAAAACACTGCCACCTCATTCCATCAATCTTCTTCCTCCATTTTCTTCCCTTCTACTTGAACTCAGTAACATCTGTCACTCTCCTCTGATAACAAATTCTTCTGATTTACTTTCTCTTAATTTATTCACTTTTTTAAAAGGGCACAATAAACAATCATAGCTATCTAAAGACCAAAATCAAGGATAATGAAAATTCGGTCACTAGCAAACTGCATTCTATTACTGACCTAATAATGAAAGACTTTAAAATATGATAAACCTTCTGCTAGGACTTAAGATTAAACAGATATAATGCCTGCCTCATTTAGGTCATTTGGTCTATCATTTATTTTAAATTATGTGAGAAATAAATTAAACATTTCATGGGCTAAGCTGTCAGCAATTCCTTAATGTTAAATGTAACCATGCACTCCTCACTCTGAAAGCACAGGTTGTGAGGCCGCACTCAGGTTATTCCACGTTTACCATTAAATTTAAGGGGAAGAGGGACAGGTTGGGTTTTAGTAACATTCATATACAGGCAAAATACCTTGGCTAGCAGTACAGTATAGCCAGTGGCTTCTGCAACAGCACTTTATGTATCTTTACAAAATTATGATATTGTCATATAATACCTCAATTATAAACACTTTGCAGAAGAACTGGACATCAAACTAATGCCTAGCTGCATTGGCTATGCATCCTTCAAGGAGGAATCTGACACCAATTATTGATCCTACCCTGAATATTGTTCCTGTCCCTGTTGGCACTGTTGGTATTTTTGGAAAGAATTTCTTTTCTGTTCTGCAACCTGCCAATGTGTCTGATTCACCAAAATACCTTGGGATACATCTAACTTGACAACAGAGCCCAGCACAAAGTGATCCCAGAGGGTGTTATTACATGGCAAAGGGCAGCAAGAGATGCTTGACTGGTGTCCTGTAAGGACTAGAGATGTTAATATAGCCCTCCATTGGACCTAATCAGCTCTGTCAGCAGAGCTAATTAGCGGCAGTTCACCAATGTGCTGATGTAGCTACACCATTTCCAGGCCCAGCATTAACTTGCTCATTACTTGCTCAAAGCTGCATGAAGCTTCAGCAGAATCTCCACTACTCCTAAGTTGGCTATTCGAATAGAATATAATTGTCAATCTACAGAAATTCAACTTTTTTCTTTTCTCTCTCTTGCCCTTTAAATATTTTGGCCTACTGAGGCTTTACAGAAGGTGACTCTGAACAAGTTGATTTTAAGTGGACAAAAACGTACTTAAGAAAACTAAAAGCAGCACCACTAGCAGCTTCCCAAAATCCCACATCCAACCACAGGCTAGGAGTTATCTCCTGAGGCTACTGTATAATGCAATCTTATTTCAGGCTGGCCTGACTTACTAAACTACCCAGCAGAAGCCAACTAAATTATGGCTTTAGATCATTTATCCCACACAATTCCCACCCTGCCACTGCTCCTGATGAATCTGTGCCTCCATTAGAAAGTGCAGCTTACCATCACTGGTGTCTTAGTGACTTTCCAAATCAGCTGCAGCTGCACTGGGCTGTATCTAACATCAGGGACTATTGGTCACTACCTGATTGCTTTGTGGATTCAGAATTTCTTGTTGATAAAAGTCATCTGCTGCAACATACTTCAAGCAAATAAAAACACGCTTGAAATAAGAAACAGGAAAAAGAGGTTGAAAAATAAGAAATAAGTTGATACTTTTCCACCCTCTTAACAGATACCAGCTTGCCATGGTCAGAAGAGCCTCTATTCTCTATTGCTATTCTCACTTTAATGGGGAAAAAAAATGAAATTTCCTTTAACACAAAGTATGGGTGGAAAGACTGGCTGCTCTAAGGAATAGAAGACTAGTGGATGTAAAAGTACATATATACAAACCATTCTCAGAAATTCCGAGGAACTATAAAACTGCCAGGAAAAGAAGTGTAGTCAAAGCAACCTCGTTCTCCCTCTCTGGTTTATCCTCCTCTTACTTGGAGGACGTAGCTAAGAAAAAAGCTAATCTTTTTTTTTTTTTCTTTTTTCTTTTTTTTCCCCTAAGAGTTGTCTTGTAAGAACAAGACTTAGAACTCAGTTTAAAGAGACATGGGGGCCTCTTAAAAATGAATAGAGAGATTAAAAAAAAAAAAAAAAAAAAAAAAGGACATTACATAGGGTTTTGAGCACTTGTGCAAATATACACAGGAGTTCTCACTATTACCCAAAGCACAAGACAAACACTGAGCAATCTTCCATGCAATTTAGTTGTTATAATTCCATGCTTACAAGCAGCCAATCTGCACATCATTGCTAACATCTCTCTAAAGACACTCTATAAGCTTTCCCTTGGTGCTACAAGATACCGGCTTCGTAACAAAAAATTCTGTAAGACTGGAAGGCAATTACACCAAAATTATTTTAGTGCAACCCAAGACAAATCTGAGGCTTGACATATGGAAGAAGAGTGTATGGGGGAGATCACAGGGGGGACAAATACTTAAAACTAGTGCATTAACTTACTGAACTTTCTATCTCTTGCTCTTATGTCCCTCTCTATTTAAATGATTTTCTATTGAATTGCTCAGCAGTGCCTCCCCATTATGGTCTGAATATGTATAGACACAGCAGGTGGTTTAAAAATAGCTGCAAGTGTCTCTGAAAAAATATGTGGAATGTATTCAGCTTGTTTAGGGAGAATTTTAATGACACCTACAGCAATTTACAGTTGACAAATTTTTATGTTTCTGTGGTGCAGAAATACCCAAAATGAATTATCTTGTTTATCACTGGGAAAAGGACAGTAATGAAACATGCTAATTTAGAAGGCAAAATTAAATTCCAGTCAAGGCAGTATTCAAATAGGTGCCTTCCCAATTACATTTGTTACACCTTGGAATAACAGTCTCCAATATTAAAGGCAGAAAGGTAACAGAGGTTAGGCCAAACAGACTTAAATATGCTCTGCACAAGACCACTGCTGCGAAAGCCTGGGTGTGTGCTTTAGACTGCCTGTATAACATCTCAGTAGGCTTTTGCCCATTACACGGCAAAAGGAATTTTCTCCGTGGGATACCAAGGAATAGCTGTGTCACCAAATAAAAAGGCACACGTTCACAAAACCAGATCCTCAGCTTAAACTGCTGGATTCCTAAAAATGTGTATTGGAATAATAAATGTCCTCTTCCTATAACATATTTGATAGCATACTCCCTGTCCTCCACACCCTCTCCCCCCCCCCAAAAAAAAAAAAAGGAAAAAAAAAAAAACACAATCACCACACAACACACACACACACAAACAAACAACAACAAAAAAAAAAAAAAAAAAAAAAAAAACAGCCAACCAAAAAACGCTTTTCTAAAATTTCATTTATTCAAAAGAAATACAGTAGTACCAATTCTAGTTTGGAATATTTCTTTATGCCCTTATGATGATACCACTTGCAAACAGTAAACTATAAATACTATTTCACTTCTAAATGCTTTAATTAGGACCTCAAGGGTTTAATTCCAAGGAATTGTGGTATTAAACCATTTTAGGAGAAGGTGATGTCTCACTCTGTTGAGACATTTATTGCTTTGGATCTGCAGTCCCTCCTGTGGCCACCAATCATCATTTCTAATTATCACTTCAAATCATACAAAGTATATCCCCTGCTATGCACAGAAGGCAGGTGGGTGAGTGGAAATCTATTATAAAAACAGGCCTCTGGGGAATGAGAATTACACTATGCTTTTTTTCTTGGTTTTCAAAAAGTAGTGCTGTAAGTTACAGCCCCTCTTCCAGAATAACTTTAAAGCTTCAGGGGCTTCCCTGTGACATGACTAACCACCTAACAGCAAGAAGTGGTTGATATAACACAGAAAGTATGTGTTTCAAAGTAGTAAAGAAGTAGTAGAGCACCAATTACTACAGGATGACATACATGATAAAATGCCTCCAGGACAACACAGTTGTATATCTATAAAGTCATCCTGGAAGAAAAAAAAAAAAAAAATATATATATATATATATATACACACATATATATATGTATGTATATAACAGCTCACTTCTGGGTTCTCACACATTCTGGGTCTGAAATGCAGATCTCAGTACATAAAGGATCGACCAGAACTCGTTGTTTGCTTAAGTTTAACTAATAGTTTTGACAGAGGTAAGTTAACAAGCAGATAAGTTTCTTATGTATTACTGCTGCCATCCCAGTTAGTATCTATCATTTAGCACTGGGAAGAGGCTCTCATGCTTTCTCCTGAAATGACCCTGCTTATGTGAGGCATTACTCAGTGTGTCAGGGGATGTGCTACAGTACCCCTCCTCTGTTAATGTCCTCCTCAGCATGTTCTAAAATCTGGTCTTCCAGGCTTCTACTACTATCATCCATCACATTGACAAAGTCTGGGGTTTCACTGTGCCTATCATACCCAATGTCTATCATACATGCCTATCAATTTTTTAAAGGAAGGGTTAAGGAGTTTTTATATTGTGTTCATACTGTTATGTGATACGTTGGGTTCCTGGTCCATGACTGCGAGTCCTATGCACCAGTATTATGCACAGTAAAACAGTCCCCAAAGTGGAAGAATGACCTATGGCAAGGTTGTTGAAGGTCTAGGTAAGACGTAGTAATAAGAACTGCAATAAAAACACCTTTGAGATATGCTTCTCAGCTTTAATGGAGATTTAGACTGGACAATGTGATTTGCCTTTGCTGATCATCAGTTAAAAGACAGTGTCTTCTGAAGGCATCTCCTATTGCTCTGCTGGATACATTAGGTTGACTAATGAAGCCTTGCTGCTGTTTTGGAGCCCTGTAGGAACACACATTTGAATGCAGCACAGTTGTCAAGGATGGAGCAGCTTAGCTCCCTGCCGTAATATGTCGTCTAGTAAGGTTTCTTAGTTCAGTAATGGTGGATAGTGTACAGAACTGAGATGAACTAAATCTTACATTTCTCTTCATCATCTCTCTGATGTATTTATTTTTATTTAATATCTCTTCACTTAAGTGCTGGAATGCTCTTTTTCTGAAGTGCTAGTAGTGTAATACAAGATAAGCTGAATGGACCAAAGCTATTCCTCCTGGCACCAAAAAGAACAAGGAGCCTTCATATGTCTCAATATAGACATATGAAGGCATAATAAAGAGCTGTCTTAGTTGTAGATATGAAAACAGAAATATTACAGGTCAGTAGTATGCTACATCTTCAAAAAGTATTTACAGGAACAGTCTTTTCATCTAAAAGTTTTATACTAAATAGAAAAGGGATGCAGATGGTGAGCAGGAAAAATATAGTATTTTACCATTTGTAGGTCAGGGATGGAAATAGGATAAGAAAATAAGGTTACTTCAATATTTCTTTTAAAATTCTAGTCTCAGTTCCTCTACCCTCTTTTAAAGACAGAATTAAAATACCAAGACCTTTTGGGTGGGCAGGAAAAAAGGGCAAGAGAGGAAATATATGCAGTTTCAATCAGAGTTTCTATAGGACCCTTAAGGGGAAAATCACCAAATAATATCCAGAAATCTAATCGGGAAAGCAAAACGAATCCATAAAAATGAAATTGGAGAGGAGATGGACATAGTTCAGAGAACCTTATAGTTCAGAGTTCCTTATATACTACCTTTACTCAAGGATGAGTCAGCTAGGCATTAAGGTAGAGACAAAGCTATCAATCTCTGAACTGCATCATATTAGAATACTACCTGTAGCAGCTAGAATAAGGTCCAGGATGTACAGTGGGTGAGTAGTTAGAGGCTTGGGTTTTTTTTGTAAAAAAAAAAAAAAAAAAAAAAAAAAAAAAAAAAAAAAGCTTTTCTAGGTGAAAGAGATTAAAAAACAACTTGAAAAAAAAAAGAAAAAAGCTTCCCTTGAGCACTGTGTGGTATTGGCGGCGATCAATTTTGCTCTTCCTCCAGCAACTTTCACTGCCTTCTCAAACTGTAACAAACTCACACAGACCTCCCAGGAATTCTCTTTTTCTCCATAATGACTGAGGCTTGGCTGGAAATCCGCTCCCTGCTCCGTTTGGGTGTTTCCTGTTGTTTTGTGCATGAGAGGCTCTCAGCTTGCAGTGTCTCTCTTATGCCTGCAGTCCTGATACCTGTTCCCAAATGAGCGTACTTTGCTGCTCTCCCCAGAGAAAGAAAAACTGTCACTGTTCTCCTCCTGCTGCCACGTTCCCCCACCCCACTTCCCCTGGATTGCAATCTGCAGGAGACAAGACAAGGCAATCAGACAGCACCCCTTCAGCTACCAATCTAACGCATTCAATCATACTCTTCCCAGCCAAGAATAAGCAAATACAGCAGAAATACTTCCCATCCAAAGGAGTCTATTAAGAACCGTAAGACTGCTGGAAGAAGGAACTAAGGATGAGAGGGGAAAAAATGTCAGTGTGAAAAGCAGTGTTAAAGCTGATTGGCATGCATGAAGCCACCAGCGATCTTCCCAGTTTTTTTCAAGTACAACTTAACATGCTGATCAGGTCTACCTTGAGCATGTGATGTCAAGAAATATTCCATTTGTTTCAAGAAATGTTTTTCCATTTTTACTGTAGCAAAATACCAGGATCTCCAAAGTATAAGATACAATCTTTGTTTTCATTATAACCAGTTAGTACATTTCTTATTAAATGTTTCTTATCAGGAAACACTGATCCTTCAAACCATAATTTTTATTTGGAAAGCACTGGTTTCAATGAAATATGTACCAAGAACTTAGTTCAACACCAGTACAGTCTCAGTAAAGACAGACTGAGGTTTAAGTCCTTATATTGAAGACCCCGAGAATGCTTTCCAAGTGAGTATTCTAACCATGGTGGCGCTTTTTTTTTTTTTTTAAACAGTCTCCATTTCATCCTTATAGTCATTCAGATATCCTTTGAAAACTAAACAGGATAAGAAAGGTGTGCTCTGTTTAATCAAACTTTTCTTAAAATTTCTAATCTAAAATTTCTTATTCGTTTCCTAATTAAACTTATGTTGTCTTTCAGGCCTCCTGTAAGGTTTAAAAGCTTCAAAGTCATAGTAGGAACCACTGCATTCTGATGAGGATCTTTAAATCTCACACCCTATAACACATAAGAGTCCAACATAAATCACACTTTAAGTCACTATACTGCCAGATGGAACCCATTTGTATAGTGCTTGGAAGACAAGGACCTTCATTGCGTTTGAGCGTTGCTTCTTATTAGTTACAGGTCATTCAGTCACAAGATGTTTCTAACACCTAACACAAACCAATTATGACAGCACATTCTGTGCAAGGATGAAAGTGTTACAGTCTTGCTGCTGAGTGGCAAGCATTGCTAAAGGGGCTCTGATTAATATGCAATTCAGCCTGATTTGATTTGTGCACAGCAGAGCAGCCCTTGTTTCAGCATGTGGAAAGTAGGATGCAGAATCTCCTGAGCAGTTCTTATTTTTGAATGTGACAGAAGTGTACAGCACTCCTGAAAGGCAGAACACAGACGGACTCTATTCTGTTTGATATGCTGTCTTATGTCTGTTTTTACTGCATTTAAAAATTCCATTTCATTATGTTCATAAAAGCTGAATCTATCACACTGCTGAGTCTAACAGCTGTGTTGCATATAGATATTGATACCCACAGGCAAAACTCTTTTATGGGACATCTCATGGGATCAGATAGAGAAGCTCCAAATGTTTCAACTGAGCAATAGCTGGGATGACAAATAAATATTTGAGACATACAGACATGTACTCAGACTTTTCACTTTTGATTTCTAAATAAAGTCTATAAAATATGTAGCTATGCCTAGAAATGAATGCCCTGTACCACACACACTGAAACTTATTACCTGCCTTTAACAACAATACCATCACCTATTTAAGCAGACAACTTAATCTATATCTGTATCAGTGCCACAAAAGATTAGGTTTAATATTTATTACCCTTCCTAAACCACATCTAAAACACCCACAGCTGTTGATGCCTACTGCATGAGGAACTATTTGTGTGGAATTTCTAACCCAGCTAAAGCGTGAGCTAAAACTGCACAAAAAGCTTTCTCTTGTAAGTTTTGAAGCCCAATTTTCTAGTTACAGAAACTCATTTTCAAAATGGTGGTCTAACTTGTGCAGGTGCAACTTTTACTGTCAAACAAGTGGAAAATATATTCCAAGGTACTGAGCTCTTCATTGGTGTTGACTTCTTGTATTGCTTAAGTACAAAACCGAACTGTTAAAGCAAAAAATAATGCAAGAAGCCACTATTTTTGTTGCATATTAATCATGCCATTAAGCACCTGCAAGGCATTTAAAAAGAGAAAATGAACACTCACAGGGGCTAATTTAGAAACAGAGTAATTCTAGATATGCTCATTTCTACTTGTATACTTTTAATTGTGATTTAAGTGAATTCTATGAATTCAAGCTTTCTAGCTGATTTTGGACTAGGCATTTTATATTCTTAGGCTTAACCTTCCCCACCTATGGAACTTGTGCAATAATAATTAGCTTTGCCCTCAAAGGCACTGAGAGGCATTCCAACTATGGGACAAGAACTTGGGAAATCTGGAATCAGAGGGGTCACAAACAGAATCAATTGGAAGCAGCGAACCATCAATAGGTAACATAGAAAAGCAGCTGTGATTTCAGCTTAGCTGCTCTTTTTGCCCTTTTATGTTAGATTTGGTGGTTATTTCTTTTATAATGTATTGCTGCAGCAAAAGACTGGAAATGAGTAATAAGAGTAATTTGCTGTGTACATTGCAAGACAATACAAGTTATACTTCCAGTGTCTAACAGAGAGCATCACAGGGAGAGCGCACACAGATCTGGCCATAAGCTAAATCTACGGAAAGGTTAAAGGAAAATGCCAAAACTGCAAGTGGTTCAGTCATTCAAAAAGAGACAGGCAGCAAAGTTCAAAACCTTGTGCGGGTGAGGGCAAGGGAAAGCATGACTCCAGGCTATGTAATTGCAGGGCAAAGGCACTGAGGAGGTCATGGCTGGAGCAGAGGGGAGAATGAGCGTACATAAAAGCTAGAAAGGTTGGGCAAGTACCCAAAGAGGGTCCAAACAACACAGACTATTTTGAATGAAGTACTGTTGCAGAGCATTAGAAGTTGATGGAAGTGTCACTATCCTGACTCCTTTACAGTAATCAGTCTGATTTCTTAATCAGATCCAAGTCTGGTTTCAACATACATGTTTGACCTGTGTAATTTGAGGTTGAATTTTTAGCTGCCACATCCCAATCTGATGGCTCAGTTACCACTGAAGGACAGACTTCCTGGCTGGCATCCCTGGGTGACCCAGTGACACTCAGAAAGCACAAAACCCACAAGGGATGCATGCTCCCATGTCCTTTAATACCAGCAGGGCTACAGCTGACACCAACTAAAGCACCCCTTGGCTTTCTGGGAGAGAGTCAACTGGGAACATGAGTGAGACCTCACACCAGAAAGTGTCTCAATGCAGTATTTTTCAGCATTATGATCTTCAGAAATTCAGCCTTCACACTTCTGTGGGGTCCCTAATTGGAACCTGTTTATTGAGGATTTTTTCTTTCACAACTCTCTCTCCCTCCCCCCCCCCTATTTTTTCTTTGTTTCTTTCTTTAGTGGCGAAATACCTGCACGCTATTCCTCCAATTTCATCTCAAAACTAAAAAACAATAAACCAAACTTATTTCTAGTGTTAACTTGCTCTACTCTCCTGATTGTTAACATATATCCTTGGGTTTTCAAGAATAGCAACAGACTGATGCGATGTTTTTTGTTCAGCTCACGTCTAGGAATGAGCTACTTCACAAACTAAATATTTTGATGCAGTTGTAACTAATGAGGTGACAGTTATTTTAATTTTGCATATGATTTTGCCTGTTGCAACTAAATGTCTTTAAAATACCCTGCTAATGACACTAGTATTACTGATGAAAATAATATGCACATCTTTAGCTCAATGAAAGTTTTCACATTGTTAATACATTAAAAATCAGTATTAATGAATAAAAAATAATATATCTGGCTGAAAGCCAAATGTTCTGATTCAAGCCCAAGCACCATTTAGAGCTAATTAGCAATGTTTAATGTGATGAAACGTGTGTTTCTCACAGCTAACGACTGACTTGGGCTTTCATTTAGAATACCTCTATATTGTAGAGTCAACACAGGGAATGGTCAGGCAAGGAAGGTGAGCAGCAGCTTATCACCAGCATTTGCGGTTCAGGATTAGGCAAATGGTTTCAGAGACATTAAAAGTACTTTTAGATTACTGAATGAGAATCAAAACGCCCTTTGGAAAATACCATGTTCAGCATAAAATCTACCTTTAATTTATTTTCAAGGGCTTTAAAACATTCCAAATTTCATTCCAATATATATATAAAAAAATACAAAATTGAATAATTTAACAATATGTTAAATATGTGGTCCATAAAAGCCTCTATATGGGCCAAATGTACATTTTGCAAATATTTTCTTGAACAGCTTAAGTTGAGCCTATATTGAAGTAATGCTGAAAGTCAGACCCTAAAGCAATACACTGTTTTTATACGTTTACTAAATACCAGGAGGTAAAACAAGTGCTATGATCATATCATTGTATCTACAAAGTATATTTAATTTTTGTTTGCAGGCTAGGTCTTGACCTCCTTACACTAGTGTAAATGTCATTTAATTGCTGTTTTTGACTTAAAAGGCTTAATGTGAGTGAAAAAAAAATGAATTATGTAAAGTATCCCCTAGATGGAGCAAGTTAGCAAGGGCCATGCATATGCAGTCATGGGCATTCAACTGCACTGCCACACTCAGATTTGCAAATGATTACTTCATAACCAAGTTTTAATGAAGGACAATCATTCTGCAGTCCTTAAGCATATGCCTGCTCATATTCAGTGTCAGTCATCTAGAAAAACCCTCAGTACATTTCTGTCTTGAAAATGGGATACAGATTCTTCTTTCTCAATAGAACTACAAAATTTGCCTAAAACAAGCTCTGCACCCATGAGATATTTTCTTCTTCTTAGCACTATAGACAGAGCCTTATATACAGCTGCAAGAGAGCGATGTTAGTTTTTCCAATGCTTTTTTTACTAGCCTTAAAGGTCTAAAGTTCAAACCTCAGAATGAAGGTTCAAACAGAGGCTGAGGTACCACTTTCACTTCTAACAACTAAATGTTCTGAGGACAGAATATCATTTTCAACATCTTCAGTACTTAGCTCTAGGGAAAACAAAATATAAAAATCATGGCTGTATGTAAAGCAATTAGATTTATTTGTCAATTATAAAAATAGGTTTACAAGTCACCAGGGAATATCAACAATAATGAATGCCCCATAAAGCTCTGCGAATAACTATAGATACCTATGATCTTGACCCTTCTATTATTTAGACTTATTTTTCCTTCTGATTATATGACCTGATAAAATTAATGATGCTTCACCTTTTTACTAAACTTCCCATGCTTAAAATTACTTCTAAAAAAATATTTTGTCTCCTGTGTTTTGTTTCTTGTACAGACCAAAGTTAACAAGAAATCAAATGGCCCAGTTAAAATCAGGCCATGCAGAAAAGTTTTTGGAAAGTAGGAAGTATCTGGGACAGATCAAGAATTCTCTTTTTTAGTGCAGTCAAATAAAAACCCTTGCATTTCATAAGCATACCCATCTAACACTACGGAGAATGCTTATTTGAAAAGCCTCATGAGAATTTACAAGCTTGTAAAGTGTTTCTGCTCAACTTGCCTCTGTTTTTTTTTTTTTTTTTTTTTTTTTTCCCCAAAATACTATAAATACATCATAAAATCTCAGATGGCAAAAGTAATGGATTAAAAATAGTAGCTGAGTATTTTCACGAAATGGGCACTGTTTCCCAACATTTCAGTTCAGCAAATAAGCATTTCAATAACCTAAGTAATTAATAGAATGAAATAATAAAAAACAGCAGTTTCTACAGGGCATAATATTTATTTCTAAAATGAAAGATACGTATTAACTTGTGGAGAAGTGCAATAGCAAACACGAATCAGTGGAGCACTGGTTACAAGAAAAACATGATATATAAGACTTCACCTTCATGTACCCTGTTTTTTGTGAATGCTAAAAGCCATGAGCCAACACGTAAAATCTGTTTCTGCTTTCCTCTGCCCAAGACCCATTAGTTTCAGTGACTGTCCATACCACCTGCACTCATGCAGCATCATGCTGTCTGCACTTGAGGCTCTGCATTCACAAATGGACCAAATGGTTACAAGTCTACTACAAATTTAATGCTAGTCTCTGCTGCTGAATGCCAATATCTTTATTCCTTATTCTTCTGAAAACCTGTAATACAAGCCTCGTCTCCACTAGAGAGAAAAAGGTTGCTTTAATTATTTAGTATAAATAGGTCAAAATTTTACTAATGAAAAGCATTTTGTGTTTTTCACCTAGCACAGCAGCATAAAAAGGGTCTGCCACCACCTTTAAGTAGGTATGTCCAAAACTCAAATTTCAGCAGAGCTTTTTTCTTCTGTCTTTGCCTCCTGTATTACCTAAATTAGGCAACACACTAGCTTTTCCACCAATAATGTCCCAGAAAACTACATGTATTCTTTATGTAACAAGTTCAGTTTAAGAATTATTCAGACTACACTGTACAATATTTATTAGTTTTACTTCCTTGTTTCAGTCTTGTTTCACAGATCTCAAATTATGACCAAAATTTCAGGTGCATATACGTGCATTTTATGCTGAAATAATACCACTCCTATGCTGTGCACATGTTTGCATAACTACTGCCATCTTGAGTCAAGCTTGTAGATTCCTGCAGAGGCAGATAAATTCATCTACAAGGGAATTTCTTGGATTTGGATTTTCACTACAGTCGTCTTAAGGGCAAGCAATGTTGAATACGCTTTCTTGTTTTACTTTAAGCCACTCTGACATGTTTTATATATTAACTTAATCTTACTGATTTAGTAAATTTAGAGGGTATTCTTATCTAACTATTGTATGAAATGTAAAGCACACCTGATTTCCAGTAGTTGCAACAACCAAAACAACATTTGCAACAACCAAAACTAAATAACTAGGGGCTTTCTGCACTTGAGGAGTGTGATGGTTTAATATAAATGAGCGCTACTCATAGAATAAAACATCAAAAATAAACATAAAGCAAACATACAATTACATAAAGTATGACCTAAAATCTTTACATATTTGAAAATAATAGGTATTGCTTCAGTTGTCATTGTGTGTACTGTTTTTCAAGACCATACAACAATCACTCAAGCCTAAGCAGAAAATAAATCCCAAGTCTAGGAAGAAATTCAGCTCATTCTGACAGCTCGGTTAGACCTCAACCTAAGATTCACGGGTAAAAACCACAGTCAAAGAGGTCTTTACCTATTCAGAACAGTCCATATATGTTCCACAGAAAATGCCATTATTGTCCATACTGCTCTTCAACCACTCAAATAGCTCTTCACAATAAACAAAGATACAGAAACATTTTCAGACTGCTCCTATAGAAATAGGATCTTTTTAAGGAGACACAACACTAGAGTAGTCCTACCTCTGTTTAAGATTGTAATATAATATAGTCATGGCTTCCATGTATGATGCTTACAAACCAATTGTATACAAAGAAATAGCAACAAAAAAGAAGGCATTGATCTGCTAGGGTCCGTATCCACTTGATTTAAACCTGACATTTAATAATTTCCCATTTGTTGAGGAATCCAAGATTTGAAAGACCTCATTTGGTAGGAAAATAAACATACTATACCCATGAACAGGAAATCCATATCTAAGCCTGTGATCTGTAGTAAGCATTAAATACGCTTTTTCTAGGTAAATGATTTTCAAAGCTTTTCTGTTATTTCCTTATGTGCTAACATGCGTGTAAAAGGAACAGGTCAAGTGAACTACAGGTTACAGAGTAGAGTGTCTTCAGATGAAACACCTATTTGAATTTGCAAGAACCTAACATTCTGCATATCAAAAACAGATTAACTGAAAATGGATTTTGATACGATTAAAGGGGAAGTAATAAAATGTATTGCTGTCTTCCTCTTTCCATTAGCTCATTTTATATCCTTCATATCCTTTGTATTTGAAGTGCATGTCTTTGAGGAACATTTTTATGTAAATTATATTTTTAAAATATTACTTCCTCATTACTGATACCAGGTATATTGATATTATCTCTCTATTGCCATTTACTTTCCATGCAATAGCTAGGATTAAGCCAATACAAATGAATGTGACTTTCTGGTTGTCTAAAATGAGGTTCTTAAATCTTTCTTTAGCCACCTATGTGGAAAATAGTCTAATTTCAAAGGTGTTGATCAGTCCCACCTCTTGGCAAAGTCAGTATTTTTGAAATGGATCCTTTTTTTTTATTGATTAAATACGGAGGAGGCCATCTAATTTCACCCATCTCTATTCTCACTATATTAGGAAATGCTTCACTGATTATTTTTTTTTATTTTTTTTTAAAGAGGTAAAAAAAAAGAATTCCTGAATGCAATACTCAAATATTTATATGTAAAAATATGCAGAGATTTCAGAAAAGCTTGCACCTTGCTAAAGTTCAAAGTCTGGGACTACAACCAAATTATTTGTGTCCATTTAGAGTGAGCAGATGTGAACAAGTGTAGTATGTCTATGAACAAATCTGGAAACATGATTTTTGAGCTAACTGCCTGAAGCAATTTCTGAAGCAATTTTCTACAGAAGAGAAGAAGCTTGGATGACTCACAAAGTCTAAAACAATATGGATAAAATAACACTTCAAACCCTTTCTTGTTTCCATTCTTCTGCCACGCTTATATGTGTTGATTTGCATTTTTTTTCTGAAGCACTCAATTTATATCTTTTAAAAGACTTCAAAAGTCTGATGCTATCTAGAGAGATAGAGGAAAGTTTGTGCTAACTTTAAATAGCACCTTATTATATGAACATCTGGATATGCAGAAATGAACTGTTCTTCACTAAAGTTGTCAGAGTTCTTCAGAAATAGCACAAATGTATTTCACCTGTTTACTTTTCCATTGCATTCACCGGTATATCCCACACATCTGATGAACACTGATATCTACTGATTGCTCTATACTGTATATTCTTTAAATGCTTTTGTATGCCTTCTAAAAAAACATTCCTTTTGGATAACTCATTCTATGTTTTTGAAACCTTAAACACAGCAAAGTTATGCATGAAGATTGAAAATTACGTATTTCTAATTCCACGCTAGAAAATTTCTCAATTTACATCAAAATGCATCTTTAAGAAATACCTCTAAATGTAGGAAAGGAAGTATCTTGAACCATGAGTACTTTGCCCATGAAGGGTGTTTTTTGGTTTTTTGTTTTGTTTTTTTTTAAAAAAGCATATACATAAGTGTTGTTGAGTTCTTTTCCTATTCCACTCCAAATTTATACATTTGATAAGTTATATAGGATATTTATTTCATAGTTTACTCAGCAAATGGTCCTGGTTATTTTTCTTTATCTGTTTTCCTTCCTTTACCCATAAATAAAATAGATACAAGTGAACTACCCAAAATTCTAACTCAACATGCTATTTTTTGTGCTTCACTGTCTTCAATAAATTTACCTCTCTCTCCTTCTCTTCACAGGCCGTTTGCCCCATAGTTTTGCTCAGATGTATTCCAGGGTGGTGAATTGACCAATGTTTTATTACAGCATTAATACATTTCCAGCTCCTCATGGTTTCTTTATATGTATTTTTTATTTAGCTTCACTGATGTTGAAAACTTTAAAAAATATAGATTATTTTCTAAAATATATGTTGTTTGTTGAGAAAGAAATTCATCAGAAGGTGGGAGCCACTGAAAAGATATTATTTACCACACTAGAGCTTTAGAAGAAAAAGGCAAATAAGTAGAAACAGAAAATAGCTTTACGATAAATAGTCAAAAGCCAATCTTTTTTATTCTGTCATCATCCATCCAGTTATTATTTTTAGATATAAATTTCTAATGCACCAGCTACCATAATATTCTGTTGCCAAACACACGAGGATTAGCAGAGAAATAAATCAGCGTGCCACCAGCACAGGAGTTTCTGGTCCTCCCAAAGAGACAATTATACCTAAGAAAGATTGTTTCCAAAGATGGATTACCCAGAAAAAGGTAGATGGGTAGACAGGCAATTTGAGGTTTTCCTTACTACAGAGAAAGACTGAACAAAGAGATAAATCTTAGTTGTGCTTCTCTTCGTCAGCCTCTGCCAACATCAGCATGCATTTCACTGTAGAATTTTGGAAGAGAAATGCAGAAATGGATGGGTTTTGTATTATAGTTAGGTCCCAGCCAAGCAACTTGAGAAGGGTATTCAACTACAAAAGAAATAAAATAAAATGGAATAGCAATAGCAGCTAGATGTGCTCTTAATTCATTTTATTTAGGAACCAGATGGATGTAGACAGTAGCAGGAGAAATGTTTATGAATCTTTTACAAATAGACAAAAAAAAAAAGTCATAAATTATGTGACTGATTGAGGATTTTTGGAGATGAAGCATTGCCTTTTATCTGGCTAAGCATGTGGTTACTCTTTTCTGTTATGACAGAGATTGCTATTAGATAATATAATCCACGTACCACAGAAATAAAAGCTCTGTGTTCTTCCAAGTTTCAGATGTCCTCTGAGTTGAAGGCCAAAAGGAAGAAGAAAATCCTAGAATTATTTTCAACTGCAAACTTGAATTCATGTGACTGAGATTTTGCATATATATAGCCATACATTTCCAGATGTTTTTACAATAGTGAATCTGCAGAACAGTATTCTGGGGATAGGAAATGATTACGCAAAGCAGAATTTCTCTTTTTTTCACCAACTTTTCCTGTGAAGCTTTTATAAGGTAGTTAATAAGAGTAGTCACCTACTCCTTATGCCCAAGAGGAGTGGGATCATGATATCTAATTTATGTTCTTATGCATGGTCATTCTGGATCAACATATCTCCATCAGCGAAAAGAAACGGGCGTTTGTAATGGACCACAAAACATGCTGAGATCCAAATCCCCTTTCCTCATTGACTATAAAGGAGCACATCTTGTTTGAAAGCCTAAACTAGGTACAGTGAATCTCTCACAAATTGAACTACTTGCCACTCATTTTCTTCTCTGCTCATTACTGTTAGAATTCTTACACAAGTGATTATTCATTTCTCAGCCTTTACCTCCTATTTGCAACATGAATACTTATTCACCTAGAAGTCTCAAATCAGGTACCATATCTTTGTGTGATTACTCTTATGCCCATATATGAATAGGAAATATATTTATAGGCAAAATGCTGTAACACACTTTCCCAGCTTTCTTCAATATTATTAACTGGCTAAAAAACATGCTTAAAATGATATAAAATATTCTAGTATGTTTTCCACAGTGCATTGTATGATTTGTTTTAAAGATACTGTCTATTATTTTCTGAGATAGGCTGTGCAGAAAATAGGAAAGTGTTTAGAAAGTTACCTTTCTTACTACTATTTATTGAAACTTAGAATATTCTATTTGATCCATTACACTTATCAGTCATAGTCTGAATTATGCTATATAATTTATCTTCTCTGGATAGGATTGAAAAAGACAGGCTTTGGTCCAACTAAAGCACAAGGCATCTTCTGCTTATCCATTTCCTCAAAATGTCATCTAAATTCTTAATTTATATTCCAAAATCTGTGTCAGTTTTCTGTCTTCTATCTTCATGAAACAAAAATTACACATTTCTTCTATCATTTCAGAAGTGATGAAAAGAAAAACATATCTATTTTATCTATTGGAAACTAATATCCTCTGTTTAATTTAAGCCCACTCTGTTCAAATAGGAGTAACTTACCAAGTCACTAAGATCATAGAATTATAAAATACAGTATATAAACAGTATATATAAAATACTGTATATTCTGAGTTGGAAGGGACCCAACAAGTATCGTCACATCCAACTCCTGGCTCCACACAGGACCACCCAGAAAAATCAGCCCATATATATGTTGGAGAGTTCAAATCCTTCCTGAACTCTGACAGGCTTGCTATCATGACCACTTCCCCAGGGAGCCGGTTCCAGAGCTTTACCACCTTTCTAAGTGAAAGAGAGAAAAAAACAAACAAACAAACAAAAACAAAACACCTTGGCCTCCACAGAATAACTCTGACATGTCACCTCACATAAACTCTTTGCCTCATTTGGAGGCTGATAATCTGAATATGAAATATAAAGTATGGGGAAACATAACAACTAGTTATGTTTCTATATATAGAAACATATATATCCTTTCTATATATAGAAAACATATATATGTTTTCTATATGTATACTATGTTATAACAACATAGGAAACACTGATACTAGTGGGAAGTACCTAACAAGGAAGAAGTTTCTACTGAAACTTTTTGAACACAGGTATTCAGTATCCAGCTTTTCCAACCCAGAAAGAAAAACAGGACCTGCTTGACAGCTGAAAAAAATAAATACTGCTGATTTACACAGCTTTAATTCTTGATTTTGTTTTTAAAAGACTACACCCTCTTTAAAATCAAGCTGTGACCCTCCATTTTGTAGCTATTTTAATAAAAGCTTGATTTAATTGTATCTATACCTTTCAATGTGATGCAACTGCTCTTTCATGCTGATGCATGACAGCCACAACACAGTCCTATCACATTTTCCAATTAAGGACAAGCCACTAATAAAAATCTCTCAAAGAATTCTCAATGGAAAAAAAAAAAAAAAAAAAAAACAAAAAACAAAACAAAACAAAAAAAAAACAGCCGAAGACCTCCCAAACATTATGCATATATACTTACACAGATTTACATATATATAAATGGATACGTACATGGACAGTTCACAATTATTAGATTAAGGATCTGTTAGCTGCCAAGAAACACATTTTCAGTCAAGTCCTTTTCCCTACTTCATGGCACCCAAAGAGAAATGAATTTGAAAGAATTCCTATCACCTAAAAACAGTTCTTAGTGTAGTCTCACCCATCCCTTAATGAATTAGGCAAGATAGAAAATTCACTGCAAGCTTGAGGCTATTGCTAGTGGAATTTTCTACTATGTAAGAAACAAATCCCTTTTCTTATTCCCTGGTGAAGAACGGCCATATTGTTTGTAATGACAGAGCACTGAGAGCATTTTATTTTATTTTATTTTCAAGATGGAAAGTGCCTTCAATTGTGTCATTCTGTACTTGGGAGGAAATCAATGCCCTTTACAGAGAGCTGGAGTCCTGTACAGTGAATTCTGAGTGGTGGTACAATCTGGGATACATTACAACTGGTGCCCAGCAAGGTAGGTGTTTTCCAGCCTTATTTGCTGTTCTTCTGTTGGATGAAATGGAGCATTATTCTTGAAGGTTTTGTTTTGTTGCTCATTTGTTTCGATTTAATTTTTTAAAACAGTGCTGCACCAAAATTTTCAAATGTAAGCTTCATGTTGGATTTCTAAATAAGCCTCCAGGCATTACACATGCTTGAAAGAAGGAACAATTCACATCAATAAGACTATCTACATACATGACATAAATCACAAATCCAGGGGAGGATTACCGGTGTAAGTGAGCTAAGGGAACGGCTCACTCATTCTTTTCACTGCTGTTTCACATCCTGGTCCCCCACTCAGCCACATGGCTTCATCCCCATTTCCCCCATGACAGCATGGGGAGACTTCAGGCATTTCTATGAGCTCATTCAACTCAGGAATCCAGCAAGCTTCTGTTACTGGATCAGTTTCTTGCTCAGTTAGTAAACGTGCTGATGGGAAGGTGGTTGGGCAGGCAGTCACATTACCTTTTCATGACAGGGACCTGGCAGATCAGCCCACCTTGTCTCACCATTAAGCTGTTGCTGCAAGCACAGAAAAACACAACAGTTTCCAAAACTTCCTAACTGGACTGGGACCTTTTGAGTTCTCTTAGAAAAACAGGTTTGAAAAACAATCTACTTGGAAGTGCTGAAATTTTCTAACTGAACCACACAGCTTACTTCTCTGAACCTCTTACAACCATCTCTTTAGCCACATTGCTAAAAGCAATGCTTTTACCTATTGTTATCTGAAAGTGCTACCTTAAAAAGTGAAGAGACGACAGGGTACAGAACCTGGTGATTATTTTTCCTTTGAGTCAAGAAGATGAAGCCTTAATGCTGTAATTTGGTTATGGTGAGAAATCAGAAGTCCAGGAAAAAGCCTTGCTATCTCTAATTCCCCTGTTTAGCTGTACAGTTGCCTTGGGCCTGCTGCAAAGTCTGCCCCAAGAATCAAGGGAGATGACTTTTCACTTACCTTGAAAAAGGCTAAATCAGACTTACATTACCATCAGCACAGCTTTTACTATCTTTCTTTTGTATTCTCAAACATTTAATGATATTAGTGGAAATCTTTGGACTTCTAGATACTAGAAGGTACACTTCCAATACATTTCTCTGAAAAACGTCTCGTATTTCAGCATTTAACATCTACCACTTGCAATTCATTTAAAAGATAGAAATACTTTAGGGAGTTCTACAGGAATTTTGTCTCTTTAGTTTGTCTCTAAGTTTTATAGTTCTTCAAGGACACGTTAACAAAAGTGCAGACAGATGATTCAGAAATTTCTAAAACAACGGAGATTAAAGGAAAGAAAGGTAATACATGCAACAGAATTTCTGCCACTTCTTATGGGTGAAACAGCATTTTGGTGTCTCAGAACCACCTTTTTCCTCAAGTCACTCTTCCTGCCCAAGAGTTTCATGCATGCAGTTAAGTGCCAATGCTGAAGTAAATGTCAAAGTAGCAACTGCCTCAATCCTGAAATTTTTCTGATAATCCCACACAGTCTTTTTATTACTATGCAGACCTATTTACTCTCTAAAGTGCAGCTTCCACTGAACTATTACCTAGATAGCTATTTAGAGCTGCATTCCTGTACCTTCTGGTGTTTCACTGTCTGGTGACATCTGAATCAGATGTCAAAAAAACATTTATGTCAATCCAGAAATAATGCTTAAGTGAGATATTAGAGCAAACACCTACATTTGATCCCTATAGGCTGGCTCAATCTGTCTCAGCATTGAAAGCTACCGTCTATGATGGTCATGGCATGCGTGCCATTGTCCTCTGTGAAATTTAGATTAAGTTATTAATAGGAGAAACTCAAAGGCCTGAAAGCTGAAAATGAAAGTATATTGGAAGAAAATTTAATTATGATCTTTTAGTTCATTAACAGACTGTGGAATGAGTGTAAATGAACTTACACAGCTATAGAGAATTGTGCCTCCCATAAGACTATGACTTCATAACTTTCCTTCAACATTTTTAAAAGTGAAATTCAGCAGTAAACTTAAACTGAACTGAGACAGCATATGTAATTTTTACAGTTTAGTTACTGCTAATACCAAATATTAATTTATCCCAACAAGCAGGTAACTATTAGCAACAAACACAACATGAATGTATGCAAAGGTGCTGAGGAACAACAAAAAAAGGTAAAAATCATTACGTTTATCTTACTACTTTTAATTCTTGCCTCAAATGTTTTACTTGTTTAACCTTCTTTAGAACTTACCAGTACAGCTGCCAACTGTTTAAAATATCTGCAAATGATTAATTTAGTAAAATATTATGGAGACACTGAACAACTTCTGTACACACACTAGAAGAATTCCATTCCTCTCTGAAAACTGCAATCAAAAATAATTTCCAATTAAAATACTTTCTGTCAAAAAGAAGAAAATTAATTTAAATTTTAGCTGTAGGACGAAAGGAGAACGAGCAACGTCACGTTTCATTTTCTTCAGCCTGTCACTTCAATTCTCTTTTGAGGAAGACTTATTTTCAGATGATATAATTACAATCCCGAAATGGCAGTTTTAAATATACATGACAGATGTTTATTAAATTGAAGTACATTTGGAATAAAATTTCCTTTCCTCCTCTTCGCTGAAGAAGCAAAGGCCAGATTCTAGGGTCTCTCTTTGTTACAGTCCCTTAAATCTGAAATATTTTTATGATTGTCAATGGAATTATCCTACATTTTAAAGATTAGAACTCCTCTTCCCTCCACTACCACCTCACGTATCCCACTTCATTTGCAGTGTGCATGTTGCTTGGCCTGTCTAAGCATGCTTTCAGACTTTACACAAGGCAAAATCCTAGTATTAATACTACGACAAGTTGTGGTCCATTTTTCTAAAAATTATTCAGTAAGTATTGTCAGGCAACGTAGTCTAAAAACATATGTAGTATTTCAAAAAAAAAAAAAAAGCCAACATTCATAAATACTGCTCCACAATACCATCAACACACAAGGGAGAATTCATCTTTTAGATGGAGGTATCTATTTAAAAATAGCAGTACAATATGGCACTAACTTAAAGTATTTACAAATCACTTTTCTAAGTGAGCAGTATCTTTACTTCGGAATGATTTATGTATGTGGTCCTGAAGGCATCAGCTTATACTTGTTCTGCAGGAAGAATGATACTTTATAGATTTCCTCTCAAGAAAATCAACACCCCCCCAGGTTTTTTTTATTATTTTTATTTATTTATTTATTTATTTATTATTATTTATTTTTGCCTTGAAAAACAAAATTCCATGCTATTCCATTCCATTCCATGGACCAAATTAAAGATGTCAAAAGTAAAACAGAAAAAAGTAATAAGCAAAACTGAATTATATGCATAAAAGGCAGAATTCTTATACTGGCAGAATTCAGTGGTCATCCAGCAAGAGAAAAAAGAAAAACATATCATATAGAGAACTTTCATAACCATACCAAAAAAAGAACATAATGCATATAAAGACTAGCCCTTCAGTAGTAAGTTGACCTTTTTTCTACAGTAATCAACCATGTGAGTACGTAGCTTCATTTAAGCTTTAGATTATGAGCTTCTGAAATGTTTGTATATACATAATATAGGAGGTGGTTTTGTTGTGTGCTTTGGGGGTTTTGTTGCCTTTTTAAAAAAAAAAAAAAAACAAAAAACAAAAAACTTTGAATACAGTTCTATATTTAGATGCTGACAACTAAATAGAGAAATGCTACCTAATGCTTCACAGAGACCAAAATAATACAATTACGCTGTGAGGAAAAGCTAAAAATACATTTATAAATTCATGTTACTTTTTAATTATATGCTCCAGAAAAAGGATAGATACAACTTCGAGAGAGAGTATTTTCTGATTGATGGTATTAAGATAAAATCTTAAAAAAAGAAAAAAAAAAAAAAAGTTTTAATCAGTTTTTCCTACATACAGTCTAAAAACACATGAAATACAATGGGGTCATGGAATCTAGACCCAAACTAGTTTTATAGCTAGATTCTTCTGGATAATAATTCTTAATCTAAGAATTTTCTTAGTCTTCTCTTGGGAACATGACCATTGTGTAATCTTAATTTCTGGCACTCGATAATACTCTCCCTTGCCAGGATGTTAATACAGACGCAAATATTTTTTTGTGAATTTACAAATACAATTTTTATAAATTGACAATATAGAAGCTAGGTGCTACCTGGGTATTTCTTGTAGAGAAATTACTAAGCATTCTAAAAGTAATAGTATTTGGTGCAAAAATCAAACTTAAGATTTGATAAAAACGGAAGTATTTTTTTCAAGCAGATTTTTTTTTTTAATGGCAGTATATCACTACTTTTACAACAAAGAGTTCATATTACAGATATAGCAAAACCAGTCTACAAACTAGAGATATTTGTAGAAAAAAAGGGTTTGTTAAGATAGACAGACACTTCTACCTTTTGTAGAAAGGTATTCCTTTAATATTCCTCAGCCCTAAGAAAAGACTGAAAGACATGGGAAGTGTGCATATTTCAGATTTGCCTCATCTTTTGGCCCTTCTATTCTCTTTTTTAAGCTGACATTGACACAGACATCTACAAAACACATGGTATGACACTAATCTGGATATTGTTTTATTATCTTCTTTTGTAGACGAACTTCAGCTACCATTGGACCCTCTGTACTTGTAATACATCCCAGCATTTAGCAGCAATTTACCATCTCTTTCTGCAAAATCTGTTACTTTAAGTTTTTTGTTTGTTTGTTTTTAAAGGTACACCACTTTTTTTCTCCTCTCTTAGTCATTTGACATACTGGGATTTTAGTATCTGAACATTTATAGACCTAATATTCCTTTCCATTTTTTAAATAAAGAAACTCTACCCAAAAAGATAACATACATCAGTTATCAGCCTCTATTCAAAGTACTTGGGAAGCTGTTATCATGCTTTGTGCCACTCTTAGTAAATGCCTTGAAGATATTTTAAAATATTTCTGCAATGTATCAGAGTCAGAGAAACTCATGATATTTAGATGAGTGGCACGTCCAGAGGATCAGCAAATCTGCCACAGATATCAACACCAAAAACTCTAAGCCAAACATGAAACAGTGCAGAAAACTGCACATTTGAAAAATCATATTCACATCTTCTTCTGGAAAATACTGAGCTTTCCCAGAAAGCAAGTTATTTTAGGAGTACGTTTTTTCAAAATATGCTTGGAGTCATCAATAGATGAGAGTAGTTGAGAAACACCTGTTTTTCCAACTATGGCAGATAATGCACGATCAGAGGAATGAAACGCCAGTAGCCTACCAAAGAATTAAATCCAAGATCCTCAAGAAGAGCTGGGCATATTCTTTTTCTTCCCTTAGCATCAGCCATATTTTCAGGAATCAGAAAACATAGTATAAGGAAAGCATTAACTAAGGGTTAAAAAAAAAAAAAAAAGCCTTTTCTATCATGTATTCTAAGTGGAAAAGAAAGAAATGTTAGATATTGCGATATATGTCACTTAAAAAAAAAAAGTAGAAACTGAGGTCCGGCTATAAGGTAAAGGTGTGCAAGTAGGAATTCTGTCAAAGACAAGACAAAATGATACAATTATTCTAACTCAGAGCTGGTAGGCTCCAAGGTATACATTTTCCTACAATCACTGTAAATATGAATATTTTAGAGGTTAATACGAAGATCAAATGTGGAATGCATTTGCTGAAAAGATTAATATCTTTTCATTAAAACTGAGGGTGCACTGTTAGTTCAGCATTTGCATTTAGATCGAGTAAGTAATAAGTATATTGACTGCTTAAGACACATATCTCAAAATGGAAAATATGGATGAAGTGGATAGTGTCCATTGGCAGAAGTGGAGAAGGTCTTTCTGTTTTCTACTGGTCTGCCTTCAGAGAACTTAAGCCCTATCAACAAGAACACTGATTTACTTATCACAGCAAAACTGATTGAATACTGTAAAGAACATTTATGCAAGCATTCATCCTTCGTGCAACCAGTGTATTGGTGAATATGTATCAGCAGACTGGCATTGACTTGAAAAATTGTAAGTCAACGTACAGTCATTCATAAATGTGTGGGCAGGAATGGGTATCTGCTAGGTGTTACAGACTTCTGTTGTTGCAGTTGTTGTTTAAAGCTTAGAGTCATCCAGAAAAGTGAGAGCCTCAGCCTGCTATTACATGATTACAAGTAGGCTACATAAACATCAGCAGGACAGGCTAGTGTAACTCCAGGTTTCTCATGGTTTATAGCATAAAGCTATCAGCTCCATCTTTTCAAGTAATAAAGAGAGGGACAGGTATATATGATGCAAATAATGATATTTAGATGCATCAAGACTGATTCAAAAGGTTAAAAATATAGGAAATGCTTGCTGGAGTGGTGCCATGGCTTTGTGCAGGCACACTGAGTGTCAGTCTCATTGGAGAACTCACATTTATTTAACTGACTCCAGCCCTGAGTTTCCCAGAATCACAGAATACTTGAATTATTTTTCTTGAGAAGAGTTTTTAAAAAACATATATAACAGCATATAGTCCAGCACAAAGCAGATATCTCAAACTATTTTTTTTTTAAACTTTAAACCAAATTAAACACAGCAGTTCCTATCAAAAGCATATTACTCCTCAGTGAGAAGTAAATTCACTTAACTGTGGTGACAACGGTCTTATAGTACTATAGCCATGCAAAATTTATACTAATCATACAGGTATTTTCCTACAGACCAAGGGTCTGTAACTGGCAAAACAGCATTGTGGGTAAGCAGAAAAACTGATTACTGTTCCATAAAAGAAATTTAAGAGCTGGTTCTACATTTTACAAGTGTTTTCTCCTCCTATGAACAAGAAGTGTTATTTTTCTTTCACTGCAGGGAAGTGTCACTTTGAAATGGACTCTCCATTCCTAAAATCCAAAACTCAGGACACTTTCTCAAGATTACTTTCATTTTGACCCCCCCCCCCCCCCCCCCCTACACACACAGACACCTTTTTTTTTTTTCTCTATTTGGGATCATTTAGACCACACTCTTTGGTAGAGGGCACCCTTATCTGAATCTATGAATCAAATGTGCTCTCCAATGGATATCTGGAGGTATAATTTGCCCCCTAACACTCTTCAATCTTTATCTCTGACACATTCAAGGATGCCTACCTAGCTCTCGCAAGAATAAAATGCTCATTAATCTTCAAAAATATGTCCTTACCTGCCTTCTGAAAATGAAAATGGATGTTCTTGAATAAACTAACAGAGATTTGATGCAAACCGTGAGGATCATGCACTTTTGGAAAAATTTTGAATGTGAAAAAATTACAAATGAATATAAGTTGGTAGATTCAGGCCATATAAATCCTGCATGGTGCTGAGTTTTTCTTTGAAGGCTTGAAGCACTCTCAGCTTCCCTCAGCAGATGTCAATAGGAATCAAAAGCACTCAGAAGTTGATATAATGTGGGATTCTTACATACACTTTTTCTGCATATTAGAGAGTATGACCTTGTTGTTTAACACTTTTGTAGGTGATATTATACAATGGAAATAACTTCAAAGCAACCACTGTCACCTATCTGTGCTAATTTAAACTTCTATTCAAACTTGTTAAGCAATCAAAAACCACGTCCAATTACTAGTAGAGTTGCTGGAAAATTCTAATTCATGAAAACTGGATCTGGCTGAAAGATGTATTTTCTCACTTTACAAAATTTTGAAACTATGTCTTATCTTACGTATCTTCTAAATAATTAGAACAAAACAAACAATTAAAACAAAAAAATAAAATAGCTAGGTTGAAGATCTGCAAATGGACATGCAACCCAAAGAAAAGACCTGAGAATACTTTTCTATTTCTAGATAGTATAGAAAGAAAGCAACCCTAAAACGAGTGAAATGACTTTCACATTACATATTCCTTCTGCTGCCTTATGCATGTAACAACATTCATAAAGTGTATGAAGTCACTTACCACACCTGAAAGCATTATCAAGACACCTAATAACTGTTAAGTCACAGAGAAAGAAATTTCAAAGGGTTGTAGAAATTAAACAAAATTCATTTTGAACTGATCCTCTACAGCTAAAAGAACAGGTGCAGCCTGAGGTTCACCAGAAAGAAGTTCATCTTTTTTCTTCCCTTTAATTCTTTTATTTTTTTCTGAAAAAGCATCTATTTAGAATTCACTTTCAATCCTCAAATATTACCAGAAAAAAAAAAAAGAAAAAAAAGCTTGACTTGATTTTTATCTCCTTATATTTATTGTTAGTCTAGATGTTTACTTATGAATGCTGAGATTCTCCCATATATATTTAATCAGAAATAAAAACTGAGGCCCACACTTCACTCTACTTTTGGGTAAATACCTTTGTTTTGATTCTTTGCACTGAAACAAGAATTTCTGAGGCTGTGTCATGTCAACTCCTATGAAAACACTGAAGCATAACAAAGTAATATGGGCTGTAGAGTATGTTCAAACCTACCAGATAGTGAGACGTAGATACAAGGCATCTTGCACTACACAATAAACCCAGTTTCCTGTTTTCTCTGATACACAAACATGAAACTGATTATACTATAAATAAACAAATAAGCAACAAAAACACAACACAAAACTTACATGCTGCTAGTTTATCTTAAATTTCCCAAAAGCATCAAAATCCAAGTGGTGGTCAAAATTACAAAAAGAGATGTAGAACTTGCAACTGTAATCGGTGTTTTAGCATAATTTAAAACAGTTTATATCAACCTCTGGTGCCTATAGATGTGATTAATGCAAAACAATTTTCTCCTTCTCTATGTCCATATCCTTGAGAAACTTCTACTTTAATGCAGCTTCTCATTTGGTGTCTAAGGCTAATACAGTTTTAAACAGTACATGTCCTAGGAAGAACTGAAGATAATCCCCTTTTGACTAGTAATAGCTTTTTTTTATGATTCATACGGAAAATAAATACAGCTAGCAAAAGACAGAAAAATTAGTAGTTTTTGTAAATTTTTTAGTTTAAGTAAAATCTAGGAGAAGCTGATGGTTTGAATTGGCAGTCACAATGCTTCAGGTTCACCAGAACCTATTTTTTCAGATTCTGAAACTGGAATTCCCCAGCATAAATCTTCCCCCATGGAAAAACTATGTTCATCTTCATGAGCTACACCTGCAAACAATGCTGACTAAAATCACAATCATCAAAAAGGAGCAGCTGAGTTGTTCACATTCATTTGCTTTTCCAAGGAGTCAATGGAAAACTTAAACAACTTGCTGTTCTACGTTTGCATCTATCCTAGCATAATACGTTATATCCTGAGACACTGACTAGAAGTATTTATAGTAGCAAGATTATGTTGGTAACCAGAATTGTTCAGAACAGGATCATTAGGCCATTTGTCCCTAAAAATTATTATTCTGATTTAAAATAGGTGATGTACATCTTTGCATATGAATGGTAAACTTTAGAGATCCAAAAAGGGAGGTATGTCTACTAGTTCCTATACACGCAGGAAGGGGCAGAAATGGCTGAACCCACAAAGATGACAGAAGACAACACAGCATCTTGAAGAAATAAGAAACTTGCTTTTTAGCAAGTCATTCACTTGACAAGTCAGTATTAGACTGGTCTTTAACAGCAGATTTTTTTTTTTTTTTTTTTTTTTGTTGTTGTTAAAATTTTATACAGCTCACTCTACATTTTGACTCATAAACAATTCAGCATGTGTTGCAACAATAACAATTACTTTGCAGTTTCAATGGGACAGCAGTTTGCCTTGTCACCTTCAAAGTAAAGGTAACAAGTTGACTACTATTACAAATCACGAGGAACTCAGATCTTACTCTCTGAATATACTACCGAGCTGTAATATCTGTTCGATTGTGGCCAGACTTCTTGTATGGAGACAGCATCATTATTTCATGAATCACCAGTGACCTTTGGAAGATACTAGGAAAAGCAGGCATGTTCATTCCCTTCCATTGATTTTCTAATTTTGAGTAAATTGGTTTAATCTGGGGAACGGTTATCTATTAGGAATAAAAATACCTAAAGTGACTTTAGAAAACAGTATAAAGCTTTTGAACTGAAACAATGAAGTTAGAAGGGAAATCTGAGGCAAGAAGGTAGTGATTATATACATCTTAATTTGCGCATGATTCTGTGGCCAGTCACACAAGTTATGAAAGAACCGAAATTCCTCTGAACTTAAAAGACCTAAAGGCCTAAACCTTAGTTTTATTGCAACGTGTGTCTGGAATATGTATTTGTTTTACCCATGAACTGTCTGATGTTGGAAAAAAAATGCAGAAAAATGAGTCACCTAAAATGTGTATGTGGTATAGGTATTGTTTTCACATGGTTAAAATAAGACATAACATGCTGAATATTGACAACATTGGATAGTCCTGTATCTAACCAACATAAAAGACCAGTTCAGTAAATCAGCATATACACTCAAAATAAAACAAGGTTGAAGAGTGACAAGTTAAGATCTTTTGGATTTCCCTGAAGCAGACTGCAAGGAAAGAACCTGGTCGCCTCGAGGAACCTAAGAGCACACAGCCCTACATAACTGAGGAAAGTGGTTATGTACAGAATAACTCTTCAGGTCATCACTATAATGGTTTCCAGATTTCATACGTGGTGATAACATCTAAATTTAGTTTATTGCCTTCTGAATCTGAGATTATCATACGTAAGTTTTCTTTATTATCTGTTCATGCTCTCATTATGTTAATGATCAACAATAAATGTAGTAGATTTTTGCGTGATAGTAGCTCACCTCCAAGACACATGCAGACAATCTGTCCCTTTACTATTCCTTTCTTGTATTTTCATGGGGTAATAAGTATTGGTACTAAGTTAATTATTCCAATAAATCTTCTCATTAAAAACAAAATTCTAGAAAAAAGATTTAAAGCACTGAACTGTAACAATCTCATAGCAAGCTACACACACTATTAGGTCTTTTTTGTTTTTAATTTGCTTTTTTTGTTGTTTGCTGCCAAACAGTCAGTTGGTAACTCTAGTTTGACTTCCATTTATTCCTGGGATCTTCGCTCTCATCAACCAACACCAGAAGTCTTGTCCAACAATGAACTATTAGATTTATAAATAGTGATCACAGAACATACCTTCTTATGCCAAAATAAGAAATTAACAGAAATCTATAAAAGACTCCTCAAAGTTGATCATTCCAACCCCCAACCCCAACAATACTCCTGAACATTTCCTAATATCATAGGAGATTATAGACGTGAACATTAAAATATCTGGTGATAGGAAACTTACCTCACGATCCAACATTGAAGGTGACACCACTGTGACAATATCTCCCTTCTCTGGATCTATATAGAACATGTTTGGAGATGGTTTGGTGGGTGTCTGTTTGATGATGTTATATCGCAGAAGAGCATTGTCTGTGCTAGAGTCATCAGCATCAAATGCTGTCATACGCATCACAGTTGTTCCTAAGGGAAAGATGGACAGACAATGTAGTTAGCGAGAACACTTAAAATTATGCTGCCTTCACCTGTGAGAACCAGGTGGGTACAAAATAATTATCTCATCAAGACCATTAAATAGTTTCACATGATACTTAGTCTGTAATTGCAATTTTCCTTTTTTTTTTTTATTACTACTGAGCTAACAACAAAAAGTTGTTAGTGCTTCTGGTTTGCAGCTGACAAATTACTAACCAAAAACTTTGTTGCTATCCGCATTAATAACATTACACTGGGTGAAGTGCAGATGCATCTTCTATGCTTTAGATTCTACAGGTAGAAAGTCTACAAGATATCCATGATTCGGCAATGCTGAAATAAGAGAAAGATCTCTGTACTTTGAATTCTTGCACAGTTTCAAAACTGGCTGGACATTTTAATCCTTCTGTCAGTATGACAAATTTTATCATGAATAAAGCCTACATTATTCTAATTTTGATTTGAACATACTTATGGGATTATTGCATCATTCTTAATATAAAACACCCACCTTTATTGCCAGACTATCCTTATTGTGATGAAGTTGCTTTTAATATGAAAATGCTATAGCGTACACTTCTGCTATAGAGAGCAACAGGGTGAATGCTGCTGATTGCACAGATTCTTAAATAATTTACAGAGGAAAAACCTTAATACTCTTCTACTTCACAGTTAATACAGAGGCAACTGAGGTGCTGCCAATTCTCTGGTTACCTAATGGAGCACATACTCCCACATCATGGGATCAAGTATTTTGCCCTCTCTTGGATAGGAGCACCAGACGATGACAAAATTAAAATGCTATCATAGCATCATTTATTTGCTTTGTGAAGTAATTTGGGAACAAAGGAAAGGAAATAATTCGACATCTGTGATATTCACTCCTAGACCATTAAAACTTATTCAGTTCATTTCTAGGTATAAATATAATTTTATGTATTTTTTTAATATAACTAAAAGCAATATGTCATCACACCAAAACTAAAGCATTTCTGGTAATATTTTCCTGAACAAAGAATAGAACCCTAACAAACAAAAAAGTTGTGATCAAATCAGTGAACTAGTTCCTACGGTGGATCAAAATTAAGTAACAAATTACTGCAAAAGTTATTAGCAAATTTTAAACCAACAAGGGAATATAAGAAGGTATCTGTTCCTTTGCCTCAAAACCTCAACCAAAACAATTTATCAAATTCTATCAACTATCCAATTTGCACTTACATTACTTAAGCAGTGAAACTGTATCATGTAATGTTTGAACCACAAAGTTAATTATAATTCTTTGCTAGAGTTCAATTCTTATATAGCGTCTAACTCTTTACTCCCCATAGACTTTCAATAGACAAGTATTATTCTAAAATGTCATGAGGAATCATAAGAATGGCTTCAGTTGGAATGTAACTTAAAGATTGTCCAACTCCAACCCCCTTGCCACAGGCAGGGATGCCACCCACTAGATCAGATTGGCCTGGAATACATTTGAAATACATTTTCACTTCATGCTGGGTCTGTAAGATTTGTCCTCAGTATCCATACAGACTTTGCAAAGTAACTACAAGGGATTAAAACCCTCTAGTACAGACAAGGCCTAAGACATTACATTGGAAGTGCCTGCAGAACAGAAATAAATATGTAACATTCGTGTATGGTAATAAGCAGTGAGCTTTTATTCTTTGTGAAGGTCTTCAAGCACAGATTACTTAAAATCAAATAAAAATGAAGTATTGCAGTAAAAATAAAAACAACTAATCTACAGGCTGACATAATTGCTTCACTCACTGTTAAACAACCACAACTGGCTTGTTTAGATGTTTCTTTTTTTCTTTTGCTGCATTTCTCAAAGTATTGCCTCTTGTTGTAGTGACCTTGAATACAAGCTCTCAAAGGTTTTGCTTCATTGCTACTTCAGGCAGAGTTACCCCCCTGAGAAATATAACAGAGATCTGACAGCATGTTGGTTTTATTCACCAGTGATTAAAGGTCAGACAGCTCAAAAAGAAGCTTACCACTGGATGCCATGCCATGTTTTCCAATATTACAAGATGATCCTAGCCCTGCTATTTTCAACTACTTTGAGACTTTTTCAGAAGCAAAAAGAAAAAACATCTTTCTGTTTTGAAGGATAAATATTCAACCTCTTTTTAAAAGTACAAGAAACTTGTGACACACTGTGCTATTTTTTAGGTATTTATTGTATTTGAAGAAGATTATTTATATTCATGTTAGATAACGTTTCATGAAGATCATCCAAGTCGCAAGACTTCACTGAAATAAATAAGAGTTAGGGCAAGACTTCAAGAGATCTTAGAGTGCTCAAAAAGTGTTTCACTCAAAATGAAATTCAATGGTAGTCAGTACATGACTCATCCTTGAAAAATGCAATTTAATGGGATGCTATGTTCAAGTACATCAGACTATATTTTTAAATGAATTTAAATTTCTACCATTAGTCATCTATTAGAGGAGTTATGTTCAGCAGAGATTCAAACCTGATTCAAATACATACTCAGGTGGAAATCCTATTTATACAGTTGTCCTAGACAGTTTTACTGAAATATTTCTAATGATGAGTGTAGAAGGCACATACAGATTTTAAGATCTGATGTAAATCCCCAAATCGCTAGTTATTCTGGCATAAAACTGGCTTGATACAATGGCTGAATCTGATTCTGATTTGCCAGCTGCAGTTCTTTAACCTTTCTATTCTCTGGACATGATCTTGTTCTGTGTAATCTGTTCTGCTGCAAAAAGATAAAAAAAATTCTAGTAAGTCAGAAGAACAGAATTTCACATTCATTTTGCACAGAGATGCTAGTGCCAGTAGGGCAGGTGTTGAGAATATGATCCATTTGTTTTTATCTTGCCTCTGCCAAAGATTTTGAGATACTGCTAACTAGTTAACATCAAGGTAATGTGTATGCTTAAGCAAAAGTTATTCTACTCTCACAAGTTCATATAATAGATGCAAAAATCCACATAAAAATTGTCTTTAGATGTCATTATACATTAGTACAGTCTGTATAAAACTTTATCTGTTTTCTGTTTGTGAACATCAATAAAAAGAACTACCTCTCTTTAAACACCACCTATATAAACTCATCACCACAACCACCAGGGAAGCTGCTTAATACTGCTACTGAAAACAGCAAGGAAACCTTGCACTGAGTTGAAAACTGGTGCTAGGCTTCTGCAGCCACGCTGAGAATGGCTTGTACTCAGAAACATATCCCTGTGCATACTCACAAGTATGTTTGCAAACTAACCAGAGTTCACTGTCCATTCATCTCAAAGCACAGTGGTACCTCCTGTGTATTCTACTCCATTAAAACAAAACAAGTAAACCCACCTCTCATATAAAAAAAAAGTTATAATGGGTATTTGTTATTGATGCCTCAAAATCACAGCAGTGTTAAACCAGGAGCTAAATCATATTCCAAGAACCTGTTGTAGAAGTCTCATAACTGTATTTCCAGATAAGAGCTAGCCTCAGTTGGGGTGTACACTGAGAGTACAAATGTGACCATACATTTAGGATGGGGCCACCACAAAGACTATGTTTAGAGATTTGATTCCTAAAAATGCAGTCACACTAACTTTTATTTTAAAAGGTTCTACCTCATACATCCGGTCCAAAAGAGTTTAAATCAAGATGCATGCCTCCTCAGTTTTACTCCTTCATCATAAAGTTTTATTCTTCATAAAAGATTCATTTCCCCAGACCCATAAACTGACTACTTCTAATTCAGTGTCATTTTATAAATACTTCCATTCCTGGCATCAATCAAATGCAGCTGGCTTTCAAACCACAAAACAACAGCTTGCTACATTATCATGTTAAACAATATATATTAACTTATCAAGCTGAGGAACAAATGTCTGCAAAATCAGCAACTTTATAGTTCTGCTGATGATGTGCAGATAGTCATTGAAGCAGTCTCTCTCAGTGAAGGTATAGTTATGCTGTGTTGTATTTCAATATTCATGCGTTATTTGCCACACCTTATGTGCAGTTTCACTGTTACCATAATCACTCAAAGCCTGTGCTTGCACCTCCCAGAGCTGCTCATCGATCAGGAATATCCACTAGCCAAGTCATTGCTCCAGAGGCTGCAGCTATCAATCTGTTGATTGCTCATTTGGCCTGTAAGTTGGCTTGGAAATATTGGCGAAAAGCTCCCTTTAGACATTAAGAAGTAAAGCACAATGCTTACACAATTTTGTGGTAATCGGAGCAGATGGTTTCTTGGGAAAGGCTCTCTGGCATTTTGTTATTTACTTTGTAATAACCTTTTTCTTCCTTTCCTCCCCTCCTCCCCCACCCCCCCCCCTTTTTTTTTTTTGAATTTCAAGATGCCAAGAGGATGCTAGGGACAGTTCAGCTGATGGATGAGATTACTACTAACAGCCTGAGCCCCTTTTTTATTATTTATTTTTATTTTCTTCTTCTGGGTGGCCTTATGACTTTGTGTCCAACTCCTTTTCCAGTTCTGGCATAGAGGGCAACTGTTCTACATCCTGTTCCCAACTGTCTGGCAAAGGATTCATCAGGTGTAACTGAGTGTTACACTGATGCACATTGTGATTTATGAAATTTTGTAGAGTTTTACTGAGCAATACAAGCATTTTTATTTCTGTCTTTCAACGTGACTCAGGTAACATTCATTCACTCTTGTTATATTTAAGTGCAATTTATTGCTATTAAAATAAATTTACAAAAAGGACTGAAGTTTAGTGGACGTTAGACCTATTTCTAGCTTGATCAAATATGTGAACAAGTGTCTTTACATAAACCCTTAGAAAAAGACTCTGAATTTGAATAGAACATTAAAATATTCAACTTAAGGACTGAACAATTTTGAGTTAGTGCTTAAAAACTTCCTTTAAAAAGTAGATTTTTTTGTTTGTTTCCACTGTATGTTCAGTTCTGTCTTCTGCACGTACTGCAGAAAGAGTCCAATTTCATAATTAACATGACCAGTTCACTGAATTCTATTTCCATCTTCTTCAAAAGTTCAGGTGTACCTCTGTATACTGAAAATAACCAGTTCCACAAAGGTATGCTTTTGAGAAATAAAGCTATTTTAGCCCAAGAAGAACAAAGAGAAGTGGGAAGAAAAAGGAAGAAAACAAAATGGTTACTAACATCTCTAGAACACTTTATTGCTGTATAAAAAAAGACCAAAACACCAACTCAGAAAATGGAGCAAAGGAGGAAACACTTCTATACTCATCATAACTAATTACATGTTTAACTGTCATTTTGTACTTTAAAGACAACAAGCCCCAGGGAAGCAAAACAAATATAAGAATAAAGGTCTATTATGTCTCCAATCAAATGCATTTGAATTGCAACTACAATTATTAACTTATGCGTGTTATTAAAAACTTGAAGGCTTTGCTCAATAGAGAAGACATTTAGTAAGAATTAATGACTTCGGTCTTTTAGCTTATTTCAGATTTATATAGGACAATAATTTCCTATCCTGCAGGATTTTTTCACATCATCTGTTTAGATGTCTGGCAAATGCAGGATATATATTCACTTTTTAAACTAGAGTTTAGATAGCATCACTGATCAGCACAGTGGGCATGCCAACATATTGCAGCCAGCAGGACTGGAGAGATGCACTGGTGAAATATCAGTGGTGGAATGAATTACTAACTGCTGTCGATACACAGAAGAAATTTCAGTGATGTTAAATAGAGATGAAGAACTGTTAAGGATTGCTACTATCTATAGAGAGTTAATGTGTCCAGGAAGCATGTAAATTGAGGTAGAACTAATGGGAGATTTCTAGCTGAACATTATGACAAAACAGTGAAGTAATATGGGCAGGTCAACCATTAGCAATACCAACAATAATTTTCTCATGAGATATACAGCTAGAAAGTACAGACAGAAAAAGCCATAGGTAGCAGAAATTATTCACTGCTGCCCTTTTTTTTTTTTTTTTTTTTTTTTTGAGACAGAGAGAGAGAACATTTTCTATGTCTCTAGATATATCATAGGGTATAGCATTCTGTGACTGAAAACAATGTTAAGAGCTTTAGTGTATTTGCAGCTCCAGGCGAGATACTGACATATGAAATGTCAGTAAATGAATTTGTGTTAGCTGAAGTTACGTGACATGGATGATACTCTGGTATATTTTGCTTTGTCTCTCCATTGTTATGGATGTATCTCTCTTCAGCATAAAATAATTGAGAGAAAATGCTGAAAATAGTTAGCCCAACCAAGGATACCAAAATTATATATGAGATCCCTATCACAGATCTTGCACTGCACAAAATACAGAAGACCTGGTCCCTGATCAGGATAACCTACATATTAGATCATGTGCACTCTTCTTCCAGAGGAAGAAAAAAAATAATAAAAGAGGCATGTAGTCTTTTTATTTATCTGATGAACTACAGGTACCATGAAATCTGCATTTACCTAAGGAGTAACATTAGTTAGGTTTCATTTCCTATCTCTTATTGTCTGAAGGCTCATCTGGATGGCTAAGATGAAATGTTAGAAGAGCTAAAGTCACTCATTCCCTTAGCAAGTCCATTAATAGAATTGTTTTTTTCTTCTTTTCACCTTTTATTTTCACGAGACTTCCATGAATTAAAAAGACCTCTACAAAGCAATTTATGCCTACAAGAAAATTAGTGAAAATAGAATGATGAATTGGGAAGCTTTGAGGTACCGACTGCCAGCCGGCCAGTGCACTTGCTAAAAAGATAACTCATTCAGATGACTCCTTGCTTTTATGTGCCAGTTTATTTTCATCAGGTTTCTATATTCAAAATCAAAAATCAAAGCTATTTGCCAGCTACCAGTCCATCACGGGAAAGCAAAAGCCTGGTTTCTCCTCTGTGTCACGTGTACTGCTTATTAAGCTTCCCACCTATCTGAGCATTCACAGGTACAGAAGTAACAAAAGAAATATTCATCTGTGGTGACATGTCTATAGAAGGCTCTTGAGTATCAGGAGCAAGACTGGTTGGTGGAAACATTCTCTTCGTATTTCAGAGTATGTGTTGAGCTCCTCAATTTTTAAAAATATTAACTTTGCACATATTAAAAATAAAGAGGTTTAATATTTTAACACACAGGATTCCTGAGACAGGGGAAAGTGTCATGATGCATTTCTGAACCAAGTTTACCCTTGCTCTAATACAAATATAAATCTTCATATAACAGGACCAAAGGAAGTAGAGAGGAACAGTGACTGCTGTGCTGCTGTTAGAGACCCTTCACCAAACAACACCTACCTACAGCTCTGTCTTCCACTGAGCAGTTTGCCCCAGTTCCCCCCAGCATCATTGTTACACCTTCAGGAAATAAGCATTCCTTGCTCAAACATAAGTAAGTCATCACACTCAATTGCTTGCAGACTCTTCAGATGGACTGGGAATTACAAATTTATCTGACATTTGCTGAAGGAGGGCTTAGAACAATAAAGCTGTAGATGGGGAAAAAAAAAGAAACACCAATCCCCTTCCTCTGAATATGAACAGGCTGTAGATTTATGCAAACCACCATTTGCTGAACCAGAGATATTTCCTTAACTAAGATTCTGCCTAAACTAAGGATCAGCATTAAAAACACAGCACTCTCATGTCTGCTTCCATTTTGACCAGTACAGTCTATTAAGAAAAGGCATGAATTACTTCTTGGATCATGACCATAAGCCATAAAAAGTCCCACTGTTCTAATATTCTAACTGCCAATTCATAACATAATCTTGTATGTCAGATAACATAATTCATAAAGCAATATAACACATTCTCTTGAAGTAAATGGTTTAATGTAAAAGATGATATGCACTGAACATCTCACAGCAGGTGAATATGACAGAACAGTGATTTACGTGCAAAAGAATAGCTATCCAGCACACAGTGCAAGATTCAGTCATAGACACACACAGAGAAAAGGGAGGACCCACATTCCCCCTGGAGTTTGGCTAGCATTAGAAGTCAATCGTAAGATCACAGGAAATAAAGACCATATGAGACATTAAAATATCATTGAATTCAGTCCCCTAAAAACAATGCCGGACCATTCTTGAAAAGATACAGAATATCAGCTTTTTTTCTTTTCTGAAAACCTCAAACAAAGAAATTTCTACAATCCCTACGTGACTTATCACCATGATGACTGTATTTGGTGTACATCTGCCAGAAAGCCAGCTCAAGCCCTAAGGTAGTCTAAAATAGCCAGCTACACTCTAACCTGTCACTGCACAAGTGGAGACAGAACGTTAAGCCCTTTCCAAACCTTTTACAAAACTATCATAGGTAAAATGTCTGAAACCCAGAACCTTCTGCCTAGAGTGACCTCATTTACTCAGCCCTTTGATCTGAACTGTTTGACAGCTGAAATATTTTGTCAGAGATGCTCACAACTCACATGATTCACCATGCTGCTTTCCCACTTCCGTATGAAATTGGAATTGCCTGCAATCGTTCAAATTTGATTTCAGGCATATACAAGCTGTTTAAATGCAGATGCAAACTTTATAGTCTAGAACAGCTAAGCACAGAGCTTACTAAAATATACATTCTGCTAAGCTTTCATTTATCTCTGTTTTATAATCCAAATGTTTTCTTTTAGCTTTACTCTTCCTTTACTTTAATAGTTTCCCATTCTTCTACTCTTCCCTGTTTATCAGGGAGGTGTAGTACTGGCCAGAGCAACTCAAGTTTCTAATAGACAGCAATTTTTAAAGTAACAAATTATATAAAGTCTGATATAAATTTCATACCCAGAAACACCCATGAGAAACAATCTTTTGAATGTGGTAGAAAGCTTTCCCTAAACCTCAAGACAGAAAATAAACTAGATAAAATTAATCATTTAACTTTCTTTCAAAAGAGAAGTTAATATCCCGTTTTTCCCAGCCTGCAATCAGGGAGGAATTCTTAATCAAGATATATGAAGAAAAGAAAATAGATGTTTCAGAGACTTAGTTTAGTAAAAAAGGACTGACAGTTATTTGTATTCTCAACTTCTCAGAGAGATCTAGCCATTATTCACTTTCCTAGCCATCATTCACATTTTCGCCTTGTCTCCATTCAGTCCTGTTAAGAGTTAGCATTCTGAATTTCTATAGGAAAGACTAGAAGAACAAACACAGGCTCTTCTCTCAGTCCTTATTAAGCAGAACATACTAATTGGAAACCTAGTTCACGTTCAGCTGTCCATTAAGCTATGAAAGCTTCTGAATTTGAAGACCTGGCAGCACTTCCCAGCTCCTTGATCCAGCCATATTGTAAACTCACCACCCTTCTGCAGCACCAGGATCCTTTGGAAAGGAAATTTGGCTGCACTGGTAAAGAGGAAGCAGCAATGTGTGTTAATATGACCATCAATATGGACTACTGGTCACCATGGACAAGACATATTACATTTTTGTTTGTTTGTTTGTTTGTTTGTTTGTGTGTGGGAGGGGAGGATTTGCTTATTTGTTTTTAAATAGAGGAATTCAACACCGAAAACTGCTCCAATGTTTGTCAGTTATGTTTGCTTTTAAGCTAGAACTATCTGTAAGGCAGCAGTGAAACCAGTTAAACAAAATTAATGGAAATGAAAGAGATCAGTGTCAAATCTAGTTTTTAAACCAGTAGTATATTAAAATCTAATAACACTGAAAATAAAGAGGCAATGAGAATATTTTTCATTTCAACATAATTTCATTTTTTTCAAAATGAAAGAAAACTGTAATATGTTGACAGTAACTGTCTTTAAAAAAAAAAAAAAAAAAAAAAAAAAGCTGTAAAAATATGTTTTGTGTGGCATGTGTAATAAGAAACCAAAGCTTCCTGGTTGTGCATGTTCTGCATTAAGCCTTGTTCAACAACAACAAAATGGAGACATTTTTTCTAAGAAGGGAGTATTTCCACAGATTTCAGCAGCCCTTTGATCAGTGCCACACTTGATAGATAGAAAATCTCATTCTTCCAATTACTTTTGTAAAGGAATTTACTGGCTTCTTAAAACTATCTTATAAGAAAGACAGCAATTATACTCCTGTCCCAGTGGGCTTTAATCAAAAACATGTCATTACACTACAGAAACCACTTTAGACTATTCTGCTACATCTAAGTAAGGTATACTGGCATCCTTCCTGATTAAAAGGTAGTATTATTATATTTTAATATGATCTCTCAGTGCAAGGTCAGTTTTCCGTGACTGGAAATGCTTTTTGGGACAGTGGTCCAGAATTTCTGTTGATTTAAATCAGCCCAACTCTACTAAAGCAAAGATTCATATTAGGTGAGGCTACAGAATACAGGAACGACCTTGAAACACTATTTTTGGAATACACAGTATTACACTGCTTTTATTCCTTTTTTTTTTTTTTTTTTTTTTTTTTTTACCTTCCTAATTTCTCACTTCAGTATATGTGAAATGGAAGAGAACAGCTAAAGGATGATCAGTGCCTTTTCTATACCTGTGCTACAATAGACCCCTTTCTTTCTTACTACCATTCACTTATATAAAAATCTGTTTTCTCACATGGATAATGAAAATACACCAACATCCACTTTAGTCACTGCCATCTTCATTTCTTACCTGCAATTAATATGAACTGGTTATCCATTAATTTCATGTTACAAAACAGGGATATAACGGAAGCACCCATCTTATTCTTGATTCTGTCACTGTGATTCTCATCAGCTACATCAATCTAAAATTAATCTATATAACCCAAGGGTGCTTCAGTATTATAAAAGTATCAGTCTGAATGAAAACAGAATCAGACCTCATAATGAAGGGGGCAAATCTTGCATCATTTCTGGCTTTTCTGTAGAACTGGAGTGCACACTTATTCTCACAGAATCACAGAATCACAGAATTTTCTAGGTTGGAAGAGACCTCAAGGTCATCGAGTCCAACCTCCAACCTAACGCTAACAGCCCTCCACTAAACCATATCCCTAAGCTCTACATCTAAGCGTCTTTTGAAGACTTCCAGGGATGGTGACTCCACCACTTCCCTGGGCAGCCTGTTCCAATGCCTCACAACCCTTTCTGTAAAGAAGTTCTTCCTAACATCTAACCTAAAACTCCCCTGGCTCAACTTAAGCCCATTCCCCCTCGTCCTGTCACCAGGCACGTGGGAGAACAGGCCAACCCCCACCTCGCTACAGCCTCCTTTAAGGTATCTGTAAAGAGCAATAAGGTCACCCCTGAGCCTCCTCTTCTCCAGGCTGAACAAGCCCAGCTCCCTCAGCCGCTCCTCGTAGGACTTGTTCTCCAGGCCCCTCACCAGCTTCGTCGCCCTTCTCTGCACCCGCTCAAGCACCTCGATGTCCTTCTTGTAGCGAGGGGCCCAAAACTGAACACAGTACTCGAGGTGCGGCCTCACCAGAGCTGAGTACAGGGGGACGATCACCTCCCTAGCCCTGCTGGTCACGCTGTTCCTAATACAAGCCAGGATGCCGTTGGCCTTCTTGGCCACCTGAGCACACTGCTGGCTCATATTCAGCCGACTGTCCACCATCACTCCCAGGTCCTTCTCTGCCTGGCAGCTTTCCAACCATTCCTCTCCCAGCCTGTAGCTCTGCTTGGGGTTATTGCGCCCCAGGTGCAGGACCCGGCACTTGGCCTTGTTAAACTTCATGCAGTTGACCTCAGCCCATCGGTCCAGCCTATCCAGATCCTCCTGCAGAGCTTTCCTACCCTCAAGCAGATCGACACACGCACCTAACTTGGTGTCATCTGCAAACTTACTGAGGGTGCACTCAATGCCCTCGTCCAGATCATCGATGAAGATATTAAAGAGGACCGGCCCCAGCACCGAGCCCTGGGGGACGCCACTAGTGACTGGCCTCCAACTGGACTTGGCTCCATTCACCACGACTCTTTGGGCCCGGCTATCCAGCCAGTTTCTAACCCAACGAAGCGTGCGCCAGTCCAAGCCAAGAGCAGCCAGTTTCTTGAGGAGAATGCTGTGGGAGACGGTGTCAAAAGCCTTGCTGAAGTCAAGGTAGACCACATCCACAGCCTTTCCCTCATCCACCCAGCGCGTCACTCTGTCATAGAAGGAGATCAGGTTCGTCAGGCATGACCTGCCTTTCTAATGTCATCTTTCTAATTTCATCTTTGCATTGATTTCAAAGTCAAGTCCTAGCTATCTGATCTATTAAACATCTGAAAGTCCCCCCCCACCCCCCCAAGGGATGTGTTTCTGTCTTAATACAGGAGCTTCTAAGGTGAGTTTCTTTTTATTTCCCCTCCTACAGATATACTACTAGATAAATTTGACTGGTCTCCCAGTGTCTATTGAAGTTAGTACAGTTACTCAAAATCATCCTGACCAGATAATATTTCATAATGAACTTCTCCCCTGATAAATTGCAATAAATGAATTAGGCAACTATTCCCTGTTCTTTGTCCAGAGAATTGTATTAATTCCACTGAACTTTTCTAGATAAATCATATCAAAGATGCAATAATTCCTGCTATGACTACAAACAAAAGTGGAGTATTTGATTGTAAGGTCTTGAATTTAGTATTGAACAAATCCATAGAGGATTTTAAGGCATACCTTGGGAAGATATCCTTTACTCTTAAGAATGATTCATTCCTTCCCATACATTCTTCTGAATGAAGTTCAGTAGCTTCTCACAGTAAAGAAGCCCATACACAGCAAGGATAAACACAATCAGTTATTCTGGAAAGCTACACTTTGAATTGGTCAGCCTTTAAATCAAGTCCATAGCTTCAACTCATTTCCTAAGAGCGTTCCAGAAAAGTAGCTGTTAGAATGTTTTTCAGCCATTTACTCATCTTGAGATTGGAATATCTGCATACAGAAATCTTTGCAGCTCCACTAAAAGTCCTCTTTTTGGTTAAATTTTAATTTAAAGCCACTGATAGCTGAATTCAATATATGATACAAATACTGTAAGAGTATGCTGTATGATTTTAAAGCAGATCTTAGAAACTACCTTATAAATCACAGGTTTCAAAAATCTATACACACTATGTAACGAGAATAGAGTTTTGTGCATGTCATATTTTCAATAGTGGCCTTGATATTCTTTCCAGAATTACATCATTAATTAAGCCTCTAAGCACAGCAAATTTGGGCTTAGTATGATTCATTTCACTCATTTACAACCATTTTTTAGGCCAGGTACCTAAGTCTTCTACACTTTTTAATAATTCCTGGAGATGTACTGGCAATTTTGGATGAAATTTATTCCATTACAAACTGAATATTTAAGAAAGGGGAGGTGAAGCATCTTTAGAAGTGATTACTAACTCTGGAGAAAATCTAACCTCAGAAAAGATATCTCCCAGGTCCTTAAAATATGAAATCAATCCTATTAATTCTGTCCATCAATGAAGATGTAGAAAACAGGGATAGATCAAAATGATTCTCCTGTACTTTCCTCCTAGTATCACACACTCCAAAGAGACTCTTTCCCACTTCATGACTACTTATGGAATAAAGAAAAACATGCTTGTATGAAATGTATCAGAAGCCATGCCCTAGCTTTGTGCTGGACAGCTTTCCAGTCTGCACTGACTCTTGACCCTCAAAAAGTGGAGGTCTGCAAAGATTAACAGAAGGCCATGGTACTCACTTCCTTAAAATTGATGCATCATGTTAAGAAAGAACCTCAAGCAACAAATCAAGTTATTTTAACTTTGTGTGTAATTGATTTAGTATTAAAAGGACTACATTATGTCCCTGCAGAGAAAATATGGGTATGGAAAAGGCTCTGTATGTCATAAAACATCTAAATATTGACGTGGAACTCCTTAATGTAAAATTAATAATTAAGCACAGAACAGCTCACTATATATCACTGCCAGGAATAGGACAGCTACAGATCATAAAGGGTTGGTGAGTTACGTGCAAACATGGCGCCACCAAGTCATAGGCTTAAGTATATTTATCTGTAAGCACCTACACATTCTTTCTTAGGCCTAGAGAAAACAAGTCAGAGGTATATTGCGACAAGAGGGAAGACTAAGAAACAGATTTCAAATGACACCACACTTTGCATTTCCACCAAGATCATTTACACAGCCTCCAGCTTGACCACACTTGAATCTTAAGTGGTTCATAGGGTTTGCAGTGAACTGAATTCAACTAGCTACTAAAACCCCCTAATTGAATAAGCCGTTTTCCATACTCTCTCCATCATGTCTCGGCTCTCTGAGGACAAAAGTGGGTTTGTTCCTCAGCTCTCCAAGCTGGCTGGCAAAGATCTAACTAAAGTCCAGAAGCTATAAACCATATCTGCAGTGAGCTGATAAGCTCTCCTGCTGCCATGACATTAATTGCTATACAGTTTTGAAGCTGAGCTTCATTTCTTACAGGGAGCTTTATATGAACGTGGCAACATAGCCTTTCGTCTTGGCACAAGTGTGGGGCAGCTTGGAGTGCAGATGGATGAAGCTGTGTCTGTGGGTATCCACACTGGCAACTTTTTTCCTGTATTGTGGTACTGTGTAGACCTGCTTGAATCCTAAACTATTTCTGCATATAGGCAGACCTGCATACTGCTTTCTGGGCTTAACACAGCCAGAAATGGGCAATATTGCAGCTAGAAATGGGCATAATATTATATGACCAACTAATGCAGTCACCCCTGTATACTTTCTTGTACAAAGCAGATCATTTTTTCTCCCCAAACATCTGATTTCAGTTGGTATAATTAATGTTTGCAAGGACAGCAAATGCTAGTGGGAGCCATCACAGGTGAGTGTCTACTCCACCCCTCTCCTTCCCCTACTAGAATTAAATGCACAAGCTACTGGGACATGAGAGCAGACAGAAGTGGCCCTAATCTGGGTTCTCTGTTGATTTTGACAATTTCCAGAGCTGAAACTGTTAATAGCAATATACAGACAAGTTTAAAGGCAATCTGTAAATAACATTTTTTCAAAGATATGCAATTTTTTTTTTTCTTGTATACCTAGAAGCCCTGGTGCACGGTATATGGAATACTCACAATTTTAGTAGGCATCAACCCTCAGAATCAAATATTTAATTTGTTTGGATTTCTTCCATGAAAATCCTGAGTTAGAAAAATCAAGGAAGAAATGCTTTACTTGATAGCCTTTGTGCTTCTGTGATTTGTTTTTTTTTCACTAACTTAAAAGAAATCTTAATTTCTATGGATGTGAACTGTAAATTTTCCAGCTAGTCAACTAAGTCAGGGTCAGTATTGAGTCATAGTTTTTGTCTCTTAGATGACTTCTAATATCTTTTTGACACTACCATACACTCCCCAATATGCTGATGATCTCATCCAGCTATTACACCTACAATGGGTGTAATAATATATATATATATATAAAATAAAATATAGGGCAGAGTACCAAAGAATTGCCACTACAGATATAGTCCTGTAACTTCCTTGACTTTTATCCAGAAAAGTAACTTCCAAACCACCCCTTGAACTTGACACCCACTAAAAAAACTCACAAGAAAACTTACTTTGATAAATTTAAATTATGTCTGTTATATACAACAAAATAACTACCTACAACAATTTTAAGCAAGCCATAGTGACTTATATCCGCAGATTATGTATTAAATTTGGAAAATTGTAGCTTAAATTGTACATTCACGATAAATCTTGAAAAACTTAAGCAGAGATAGGGATTCCAACGGAACATACCAATTTTGTTAAAGCAAGTAAAAGGCATGATATTTTATAAGAGTTTCTCAGTTATACTGTAAAACAGAATATCAATAAAATTTAAAAAATAAAGAACAAGTCGTGTATATTCAATGCAAGCACTGACTTTTCAAACTAAAATCTGGTGACAATACAGTTATATTGTCAAAAATACAGAAATATATATATATAGTTATTGTATATCCAGTTGTACCCCCAGCTTTCTGTGCAATATTAAAAATATAATGGTCTCAGACACTTGATTTGTTCCTATATATATATTTTCTGAATTCTCCAGACTTTCCTGGTTAATAAAACTAATAATTAAAATATACACGAATACTTGCCTGAAATAGAATATATTTAATAACATAGAAGACTTTGTAAGGTGACATTACTTCTTTATATTAAATACCAGGGATAATTTCTGCCCTTTGATTGCTTGTAGTTTGAGACTAGAAGGAACTAGTACCATAAGGCACAGTAGAAACTTAGACACATTCAGTCTCATGTTAAAAACACCTCAGAATGAAAAAGTTCCTCTAATGTTCCATACAGCTTTTGTATTTAATAAATACAGAACTTCTGTATTACATTACTGCCTTCATGGTATGCTATTCTCTCAGCTTCATGTACCATGAAATACTGTAGCATACTAACCGATACTTTATCTGCTGGAGTAAAATATAGCAAGAACAACTGAAATTGAAGTTGATAAACTATCTACAAAGGAGAAGCTCCCAGAAGCATGTCCTATGCCAACTTCACTATAGGCTGACTTCTTTCTACTCATTTGCAACATTTTCAAGAACAATTATACGTCCTTCAGTCTATGAGTTTATGAAGAAAACTGCTTTTATTCATGAAAAATTAGAATTATAAAATGGTTACTTTGATGGCAACAGTAATGCTAGAATATTTACATTATTTGCACTGACATTTTGCATATGGAAATAACATAAAGCAGTTTCTAGCAAAATAATGAATCTGCCAACTTCAGACTGGAATAGGTTCATCCTGGTGCCTAAAAACACAGTCTGAGACAAAACTTTTTTCTCCCCACTCCTATCTGTGAATCTGCTGGTAGTGCTGAAAGTAAGAGTTTTGCTAGAAGCAACATTCACACCTGGGTTCTCTACTAAATAAAATGAAAAGAGCTGCCATTGTCTACTTAGACCCTATCCATAAATCAGGTTTTACCTTTGCAAAATTAGCAGATAGTACAGAATGCAGAAAAGCACAGTTTTGTTTATTTGTTTGTTTGTTTGTTTTCCTAGCTCAGCACTCTTAGTAGTAGTTCATAATATTATTCTGTTGCATCCTACCTGCAAAACAACCTGGTTATGCTAGTTTCAGAGTGATTTTATCACATCTACATGTAGAAAACTAAGTTGATAAAAGTTCTGTTGGCATTTCAGTTACGAACCTATGGTGTGGGTGTGTATACTACCTGAGATCCATATACAGATACTTCATGCTGCTTCAAACAATTGCATTCCCATGTGCAGGCAAAAAGTTATATCATGAATAATTTCATGTAATTGAATGTACTCTTCAAATTTGATTTAAAAATATTCATTTTAAAATAATGCTTTCCCCACTGATATAGCAAGGTCTGGGCACTGGCATCATGAAGGCAATGCTTCAACAGGATTTAAATGGAAATGGTTCAAAAGGGCAAAAGGGCACCAGTGCACAGTAGTTGGAAAGTAATCAGCAAAAAGTAGGTAAGGATATTTTTCATCCTCTAGTTGTGTGCGTGTTTCTAAAGCAGTTAGATCTTTGTAGATATCTACAAATTAGTTTATTAGATTATAAATTAAGCACAGCACAGATGTTTATAAGCTATAATTAAAATCAAACCAGTGACCCTCAATTAAACATTTATGAAACATCTATACATAACTTGTTAACCATGTATAAGGCATTTAGATGGGAATAGAGTATAAATGATGACTTTCAATTTTGCAGGCAAACTTTACAAAGTATTTTCATTATTTCTTCTCTCCTAGTTTCTGCATGTAGAGACACTCTGATACTGGATATGTGGCAACTTCTTGCAAGTTTTGATTTCTTGATATTGGCAATGACGCTGTGAATAATAGTGCAGGTGCACTACATGCTCATAAAAGTGAATGAAAGCTTTAAGAACTGACAGTATATACATTCTTAAAACTAGAATCTAAATGTACTGCTGTGAAGCAGAGATAAATTTTAATATACGTACAATTATAACTGACTGTGTGGTTTTCTTTGGCAATTTCATTTTGAATAATACTATTTAAATATGTAATGTAGATAATTGTACATATTGCACAAAGATATAAGTGGTAATACATACATGTTAGATGTATAGATCTGGAAAAATGTCATACCTAAACTAAAAGTAACTTCATTTTAATCTGCTTATCTCAGTGCTAATGAAATTCAAACATAAATTCTTTTCATTGACATTTTCACCTGAGTTATCCACATTGATTTGGATCGACTCAAATAATACAAAAAAAGAAGCTTACCACCATTTCTTAGCTCTGGTAGCCAGTGTCCTCCCCGTGTCCGGCTTCTTGTGCATGTCTTAAGATGCTGATAACTGATTACACAATCTCCTAAAGTCCTACAGAAAAACATACCTACAAAGTGCAACATGCTTCCCCCCCCCCCCCTTGTCTTGTAAAAAAGAAACAACGCTAATGTATTTAGTGTTCTATTGACAATAAGACAAAATATACTTGTCCAGTGATGGAAAGAGCAGTTGTAAAATTTGAAGGTAACACTGCAAGGTTTCCTTTCATGCTCTTTTGAAACATGCCAGTACTACTCTGGACAGGTTAGACTAAAGATTTCAACCATGTTTTACACAAATCCTCAACTACTCATCTTAACATCAATTAAAAATCACTTTTTTCCCCCTTTTCTTTCTGTTGCAGATTTTGGGAATAAGACTGAGACCTCAAACTAATTTCACGTTGATTACCAGTAAGGCATCAAAGTTTTTCCACTATTGACACACTGACCTCTTGATACAGTTTTTCACCTGTGAGCCTGAAGATAAGATTACAGAGACAATCAAGTATCTGAGAAATTCAGGTCTTCACGATTTCACTTTCCTAGGTATATATAATATTATCCTAACCACAAGCTACTGCTCATCATACAAGTTTGTCCAGGACCTGAATTCTTACCTAATCAGCCAGCTATGGTAATTAAAAAGAAAGAAAGAAAAGCATATGCTTTTTAAAGTAATCAGTGAAGATATAGTATTACTACTGCTCCTGTTTTGCTGCATACACCAAAAGCAATTAGAATTAATGAAAAACAATATACTAGGAATGCATCACAATTATTACACAGAAGGAACTGAACATCATTTCTCCTCCTGCTCTGAAAATACTTTCACTGAAATCACTGAAAATTGAAATGTGACATTAGAATAAATAAATATATCCTTTATGCAAAAAGGATGTATTTTTGCAATTCTACTGTACAGAAGTGACAGTATTCCTTCTTTATAGGGTATATTCAATTAGAAAATTTGAAAAATATACAAATACATAAGGCAATCAGACACGAATAACTATGAAATGCAAGATATTGACTTTTATGTTCAAAGGCACCTTAGAAAGTATCATAAGTAAAATTTCCATTTAATGTTTTGATTCCTAAACATAGTAACAGAGAAGCAATTACAGAAGACTAACCACAAATGGAGTTTAAAGAGAAAAAAAAAAACTGATTCCTCCAATTTGTTTCATGTAGGCAAATAGACAAAACCTAAACAAAAGATTTAAAGATCCCTCCTCCCTCCATAGGAAAACAGCTTCATTTGCATAATCTCCTACACATCTAATCTTCCTTTTGACACTGTTGAATGTTTTCCTGAACAGCAAATTCCTTACAGCCACAAAAAAAGTTCTTCTATACTCAGTAATGAAACATTTTTTTAAACCACAAAATGAGGACTTGCAGAGCAAATATCCCTGGCATCCTACTGTAAGACAACATTAATTCCTTCCTTTAAACAGAATCCATATAAATAACATTTATGCTTTTGTAATAAAGCAAGAAAGATTTCACAAGATAGGGATACTTGTGCTTATGACTAACCACCTGACAACATTGTTAAGATCAGTTGAAACTGTGAAAATGAGTCATTTGCAATCTCTATATACTTCCTGTCCTAAATGGAACAGATAAAAAGGACCTTGAACAGAAATCAGAGAAAAGATGACATCAGACAATTAATTTTACCTTGAGCAGCAGTCTATGTGAAACATGACCCCAAATACTTCACTAATTTGTGCTGCTAACAAAAGGTATTACTACCCATCTCACAACACTTACACAGTGTTGTGATGTTCAGACCTGGGCAATTTGTAGGGGAGCACAGCATCATACCTGCTACTAGAAGAGAACAGGATTTGCCAGTTATACCTCCCTCATCTGTACTAGATACTACCTACTTGCCAGCAATGCAGGGGTACCAAAAAAAAAAAAAAAAAAAAAAAAAAAAAAAAAGAAAAAAGAAAAAAAGTCAAAGCAAATGAAACTTGGTATATTACAGAAGGGAAAGAACTTTCAATGTTGTGACAGTAGAAGACCATTCCTCTTGTATACTCAGAAAGCTTTGGTAGATCTTTCAATTTCTAACTTAACAATTCCAACCACTTTCTAGGGAACTTATGAATAACAGGGTGATCATCATATTCCTAGAGTTATAGTAGAAATGAGTGATCTCCATCAAGAATTCTTCTGATGGCAATATTACAGGAAAAGATGGCGAGGAGATGGAAAATTACATTTTGATTCATCAACAGCTGCAGCATTACCTTTACAGAAAGACTATAGGCAAGTACAATGCAGTGCTAAGCAATCAGTCCGAAGAACTCCTAGACCTATGCCCAAGACCTCCTACTACACCAGAGAAAGTCAGAGGGCACTATGGATGTATGTTCAAGCAGATGTAACCAAATGGAACTGTAAGATTGGAAACTAAGGGAGACAACCTAGAAAATGTAATAATGCTGTTGATTCTGAAAGTGAAAATTTTTCATCCTTGCATGTTTTTAGAGGTTATTTCATCACATAAAAAAAGGAATGAATGAAAAGCTGTTGTTAGTGATCAATTCAAAGAGCGTGCAGAGTCATACTGCTCTATGAATCACCGCACTTTAATGTACTGCACAACTGGTTAGTGGTCTCTTATTGTTCTTCTGGAGACTTGCATAAAATTAAAAATGTTTATTTTGTTATGTACAACCTATACAGAGAGTGCAGGCTAGACGTATTACAAGGAGAAACAGACCTCTTGAAATACATCAGCACAAGACCAACAGATAATAAAACTGCCATCATCTTTTCTGTCCTTGGATATACTGAAACCTGCCTTGTCAGGCTTCAACCACCTTCAAATGTTAAGTAACTACACAATTTTAAGGTCCTAAATTTAAATCTGCATTAGCAAGCGAGCTGTCTCCCAAGTACTTTCTACATAAATATTTCACCGACAGTGACACTTCTGTCATGTATAAGTCTTTCTCTGAACAGAGGATGTGATGAGAGGTGCTGTCTTAGGATCCAGTTCTTTGAAAACTAGACTATATTTTATTCCACATTAACACAGCATAATTATTGAATGTTACTACTGCTGACATCAATAATATTGCCACAAACTAATCATAATTTTCAGTTTCCCCATTTCTGATTTGTTTTATAGTTTATTTTGCAACTACACAAGTTTAAAAAGACTTGTTAAAAAAAGTCATAGAAACAGAAGACAGAAAACCAATCAGATGGTCAAGTTCAAGCCTATGTCATTATGCTGTTATGTGCACCAGGTTACACATGTAGGAACAAGAATGTTTATTTTAAAGGTATTTCCAATAATCTATTTTTGCTGACACAAAGTCCAGATTTTTCTGTGCCTCTTTTCTCCCCTCTACAACAGGCTGCAGTGACCAGAAGGAAGTGCATTTATGAAGTCTGAGACTCACCAGAAATGTTGCAGCCCCACAGTACAGACTGTGCTTTATACTCAGCTTCTGCTTGAAACCATAAGAAATACTTCTTTTTGTCTATACTGTTCTTCTTCAGATCAATGATGTTCAACTGCATTTTAATTGCAAAACTGTAAAACAATGTATTGTTCTTCTGTATATGCAATACAAACTGCTCTAAGAAACACATATGAGAAATGAGGCTCATTCTGAGCCTCAATCAAACATATGATCTAAAAGGGCTGATTCAGCTTTTCTTCCAAACAATGCAGAAGAAACATACTTGATTCTCAGTTATATCAAGCTAAAACTAACAGCCTTTCAGGAAACGAGGGCAGAGATGAAGATGCTCTACGTGGTTTTTAATTTCCCCAGTCAAAGGCAGGCTTATTGAAAACAACCTCCATTCAGCCAAGTGTCTCATCAGTCGCTCTTGTGCTGTATCACAACTTGTATTGCCTCTTTACACCATTAAAACATTCCTTGTACTGACAGTAATAGTGATAGCTATACCTACAGGATCTTCCACAGTTAAATTCACTGAACAGCTCTGAACCCTATACCAGGTATCTCATCGAACTTAAGAGGTCCGCTATAGAATGCATAGGCAATGAAATTTCCACTGAATTCCAAAGCAAACAAACCACCTTTCTTCTCAGAAAAACAGTACTGGCTTTATCTGACCAACTAATCTAATTAGAAGAAAACAAACAAGCTTTGAGGCACAAATCTCTTACTTCAAGGATACTTTTCAAATGAGTTTGGTGCCCCAAAGCTGTCTTGTTTTCTGTTTTGTTGGGCAAAAAAAAGTACTGTTTTCACCTTACAGATATACCCTACTCACGCTCTTAGACAATCATGAGCACAATGCACTGTGCAAGAGGCTTATTCTGAAGCCTTTAGCCAAACATGTCCTGTCTTTCAGCTGTAAACTAGGCAGAATATATCCTATGTGGTCATGGTGGAATGTAGCAGCAAAATAAATAGACTGTTTCTAGTTCACACTAAATAATGGCATGCCTGTGCCACCGAGATGGAACTTGCAGCCCAAACCCAGACAGAAGAAAGGGCTTTTGACTGCAATACTCTTCTAAACCACAGGCACTACGGGAGCTGCTTGCACAGCCAACCAGCAGCCCATGCCATTGCTGGCCTTCGTTTCCCCTGTGCAGCAAAGATTTTGGCACACAGAGGAGCACTGCACTGCACAGAGCTCTATGGAGGTTCTATGGTTAAAACAACTGAAATTACATTTTGATTTCATATATAACATGAGATAAGAAACATTTGATTAACTGCTGGTTATTCTTTGTAATCTTCCTGTTTAGCTTTTATCAAGACTCATTTAATTGCATCTGCATGAAAAAAATCACACAAAGTATAGGGCATGAATAAATATTTTACTAATCTCAACCTTTTTTGTTTGTAAACTTACACAAGAATAGTACTGTGTTTCAGAGAGGAAATCTACATAATATCATGTGCGATAAACCTCTGAAGATGAAAAACAACTGATATTTGTTACATTTCCTACTTTGTCCTTGGAAAACCTGCCTGTATAACAGTACTATATATATATAAATAATATTTCTGAGGCTGACTAACTAGTTTGTTTCCAGTAAAATGACTTTCCCTTGAGAGGAACATTAAGATTTCTTTAATGCAATCTTCATCCATTACCATTGATTATAGTTTCATTAAATATGAAAACGAGGATTTACTCTTTGCAACAGATATCACTTTCTGCATAAGAGAGTAAACATTTTCCTCTGTATGCTTTGCTCTGAGAGCGAAGCATGAACAAATATTTTATTTATGTACTATTTTGAAGGAAGAAATTGCCTGTAGCAAAAAAACTAAGCACAGCTCACTGACAAAATACCCGCTTCTTGGATGAGGATGGAGCAACAATAATAAAGTCTGGGACACAAAGCACTTGCAACCCAGGTACCCTCTGTAGCACCAAGGTGTTAAATGCAACTAAATATTCATTAGTGCGATAAGATGATGAATTACACTAATCCTTACTTGTGCATGAATCAATACATTTTTGAAAAGGCTGTTTTAAGACACAAAGATATTTCAGTCACAGTGTATAGCTAACCGTTCAGTCAGTTTGGTAATAAGAATGAGCTCTGGCAAGTGCAATGGCTTAACCTGAAACATGCATGGAATACCTATAAATTAAGAGAAAACAGCAGAGAAATTACATATTAACGTGTTAATAGCACGTGAACAGCACTAAAAATATTATTAGTTTTCTTGGAACGTTATTTTTTGGAAATGTCTAAGTTAATTATGTCTTTGAAAAAAAGAAGGATTTCAAGAATCTTCTAGAACTGAGAAAACATCACAAGAACACATATTACTTACTCTAATTAATACACTGTTCTATAATCAATATTTAGTACGTGAAACTTTGAAGTGCTAAGTTCCAGGTACAAAGGCAACCATTCTGACATACTATCTGAGTTGCCCACCATCAGGTGAACAGGTCTGGCTTCTTTAAATCAGTTTACTCCCATGGTGTAAGGAGATATTTTGAAGATCACATTCAAATTCTCCCTCTACAACTTTTGCCCACATTGTAAGTAGACAAATTCACCAAATACTTGCTGTAAAGTATATTCCCAGCTTCTCCATTTATCAAGGAGATTTTTTAAAGGGCTGATCTATAACCCGAGGGATCAATTTGGGCAAAAGCACATCGGATCAATAAAGTAAGGAAGAAAAAGCAAAAGGAAGACAGGAAACTGAGAGAAATAGGAAGACATTACTTTTAACAGGCACTGCATACAACCCCTTGCAAACAAGAGCTATTCTCATGAGCAGGCAGTCTCGCTCTTGGCTGCTCTCTAAACCAAGAAAGAGCACACATTTAATACTCATGCAGCTTGTTACCTTTGCATCGAAGTGCCAGACATCGGTTTCTCTCTTAGGGCTAAGCACATTTCCATTGGTATACATATAACTGCTCAGCAGTTTATTAAGGGGCAATACGTTCAAATACATCAGAATATATTCCCATCTCTTGCAAGAATAATAATTTACATGGTACAATACTGATTTAACACCCAGCCTCTTTACTGTAAATACTTTGACTCTCCACAAGAGGAAGGCCATTTCCTTCATGCTTTGGTCAAAGCCTAAACAAAACCCTTGAGAATTAGCTGGACACAGGAAGCAGTGATACCAGATAGATTATTGTGTCCACTGTCATGCATTTGTAATTAATATTTATGAATTCATTTTAAAGGAGGTAGCTATGTATCACCTATGATACATGCCCCTGGGGTAGCCAGTGCTGAGGCAGGCAGACCAGCAGTCACTCTAAGGTGACTCTGGGAGCCAGATTCTAAACAAAGGTTTTGTCTCACCTTAGATGTCACAGACATTGTGCTGGGGTCTCTCTAGAACTTCCTAGCATAGCCAGAGGGTATTTCAGTTTGCCACTGATGTAAAAAGCTGGTATTTTATCCTCAGTATCCTATGGGATAAAGAAGCTATACAAACTTGAAAACATACAGCAAGAAGTTAATTTCGTTCAATGCCATATAATAAACTGCACTTGAAAGAAAGTGAAATCATCCTGTCAAAAAGAATACAGGTTGTCAATCTACAGCATGTCTTTGAAAACAGACTGTAATAAGCATTGTGAAAAAGCATCCCATCAGGAGGACTGTCTGTGATTAAAAACATTGCAACGGTATCTTTGAAATTCCTCTTTATTCAGAAAAGAGGAGCCCTATAGAACACTCAATACCAACATCAGTGGGCAAGATTTAGTTGCATTCTCAAGACCTTGTTCTCAACCATCTCCTGTTTTCAAAAGAATTATAAGAACAGTGAAGAAACCTTGTTAAGTACCAAGCCCCAAAGTGTTAGTTGTAGATATTCAAGAAGTGGTCATGAGCCCTCTGTCTACTACTGTGCATGGAAAATACTTTTCTTTGTTTGTCATTTGACATCTAGAGCACATGGATGGCCCCTACTCTGCTAACCTTAAGTGTTCCAATAGAAAGGTGAAAAACAGACAAAAAAAGTAGAGTGATTTTTATTTTCTTGCAGTAGGCCTATACTCACTTAGAACAGTCTATGCTTTCTTTATAACTTTTGATCAGCATAAAATAAGAGAAATATTCAGGTGATACAATCAAGGGTTTATGACAGCATCAACACTGAAGTCAGCCCAGGGCATTCCTACATTTACTACTTTGGGAGCAGAACTCTAATGAAAAGCGTGTAACTTCAAGATGTTAGTGAAAAAACAATAAAACCAAAAGAAATCCCATCACAAAACTGAAATGCCAAATATTTTATCAATTTACTGAACAATACAAAATAAGCACTGTTTATACTATGAAGATACAGAGGTAGGTGAAGACAACCCAAGACTTTCATAAGTGATTTTATTCAATTTCTTATAGAGTATCTACAGAATAATCAAAGTCATAAAAAATTACCATATCAGTTGAGTGTACCAAAACACTGAGTCTCAAGATCTCCCTTCAAAACACTTAATTTGTGCGCCTTCACCTTTTGCATTTTGCATCTCTTACTTGATCAAAGAATAGCTATATGAACACTATGCTGATGAGAAGTGCATACCCCTTCCGAGCTTTAGTTAGAGTCCACTGCTGGAAAACTGTCACTCATGTTATCTGTTATCGTTAATACTCCACAGTGTATTCTTTGCTTTTGGTGCTCTATTCCTGGGCACAAGTCCCCCTAGACTATCCCCTACTATCAGAAACAGAACCCGCAGGAAGGAAAATGGTTCTGTATTAAAAAAAAAAAAAAAAAAAAAAAAAAGACAGAAGCAAATGGGGAAAAATGTGAGTTATTGCAATGACTAATAGCACAGTAGGTGTTATATTAAAAAAGGTGTAGTATGAAATGAGATAATAAAAAACAGGTTAGTATAAATTCATCCCCAGTGAATCATAAGTTTAAAACATTTGCAGAAACAAACAAATGGAATTACAATATAAAATCCCAATTATTTAGAATTGAGATGAGTATCCTCCTGCCTTATATATTTACAAAAGAACTACAGAACTGCTGAAAAAGCTTTTAAAATATCAAGTAATGAGAAAAATCATTTTCTCATAATAAAATCCTTGACAAACAAGTTGTTATCGCATAACAAAAAAATCGCCTATTAAAACTTCCTAACTGCTAAAACTTCATGCATTGAAAGTTAACCCTGGCAAGAGGCATAGAAAATCTCATTGCTGCTAAAAGATTCCAGTTAGAAATTTGGATGGAAAAGCTAGCACTGGGGAAGTGTTGACTTCATGCTATGTTCTTTCCTGTTCTCATACTCACTTACTGGCTAACATTTGAACATATGGTTCCACGTTTCTTTTATTTTTATGGGAGTAAACATTCTGTGACAGCTTTTTCACTATTTCATATAACTACAAACTTGCATGGGGTACTGTTGAATTTTGAATTGGCTCCGGAACTTACATTGCTAGACAAAGTCTACATTTGTGAACAAAACTGTCTTAATTCTTTGGATTTTGTTTGTTGCAGAAGATGGCAACATCAGGAAGTGATGTTTCATTTATCCTAGTATACTAAGAAATTGAGAAAAAGCCTTCCCAGTATGTAATATTTTCCTCTCAAATGCCGTGAAGTGTTTGTTGTGAAACCTATCCTAGAATTCAAGGTCGTTGGCTGAGATATGAATAGTTAGGTAGCTCACATCAGTGACAAGTCTTATGGCCTTTTTGCAGCCTTTCACTCTTCTATAATCAGCTCTCCTGTGTCTTCTCTAAACCAGTTAAGTGGTCAGCATGCAGTCAAAATTTGCAAGGTGAATCCATCCTCCATGGCCTCCTGCCATCAGCAATTAGCACAGTATTCTCTAAAATGATAGTTTCCTATTACTCTCTATATAATCCTTGCAATTATGAGCTTGCTAATGTGACTGAGAATTTATTCTTGGACACATTACATTCATGTAATCATTTATATTATTGGCACATGAACTAGCTATATGTCATTAAAAAAAATACTAAATGGCAGGTGTGTATGGCTGTCATTTATTCATTTTTTTCTGCATCTCATCTGTCAAAATATCAAAATTAAGTTATAATAGATATAGATTATTTTTAACAATAAGAACTATCACCTTCCCCTCCTTCTCCCTCCAAGAACTAGAGGCAGAAACCACATTTAGCATCAAGTTTACCCAAGCATCAAGTTTACCCAAGTCTTAAAATTGTTGAAGTGATGCTGAGGAAGCCCTAGGAAAGAATGAAGTGAAATATCAGTGTCAAGACAATGACTTTTTTCAATGAAGTCCATATAGCAGTGTTGATTCTGTATTGCACTGGATAACAGCTACTGAACCAGAGAGGAACCTAAAGAATACAGTGTCTGTTTCCAAACAAATATCCACAAAGTTCTGCTGTTGGAAAGCTACAGAAGCAGAGTTCTTAGCTCTTTTGACATATGTTATAAAAAAATGAGTTAAAGATCACAAGAAAATGTCATGAAGGAATGTCTCTTGGCAAAGCATCTAATCTTCCCTAACATAATCCTTACAGATTCATCTTGAAATGCCAGAGGAAGATCTGGATATGAAACTTTTGTTCCAGTTCCACATTCCCAGTTTTTCCACAGTGGTTACATCCCAGCTCAGAAACAAGAGAATTAACCTAATCAAACTCTACCCATGGAAAAGTTAGACATGCAGTCTAATGTAATAATACATGTTCCTGTTAAAATCAAGGAGAGTGAGAGTCCCCGTTGGAGTACAGTTCATCTGCTGCCACAAAACCTCTTTGAGGATGAAGTGAATAGTTCTGAAAAAGCAGACAGTAGCTAATTTTTTATTCATCTTCTGCTCAGGAAGATTATTGCTATGATAATTCTGTTCTGGGTGAGGTTTCCACCATTCACAAACACCAGCAAGGAATCTTTGCAGTACCTGCCCTTGCTTAATTTGATCCCTGTGCGTACACCAACCATTCTGAGTCCCTCTAATCCCTCCTTAGATCATCTCTATTTCTCTCTCACTTAACAATGAAGTCAGTCTTGAGAGGTATAAGGCAACCTCCTCAAAAAGCTGAGTTTCTTTCCTTTTCTTTCCTTCTACAGAGTAAAATGGATGCACTTCAGCACCTCGAAGGATCTGCGAGCCTTCTGGGGAAAATGAGAAAAGTGCAGGAAAATAAATTGTTGGGATTTGAGACTATAAAGCCTCCTCAGTGGTAAAAGCAACGAAAAGATGTCACTCAACAGCAGGACAAGGCTTTAGATTTTGCTGATAATTTAGATATTGCTGAACTTTGTCTGTTTACAAATCCTGAAAGAAACAGACACTAAATTCCATTAGCAATCTGGTAGTTTGAGCATTTCAACTGAGTTAAAGAGATATAGAGAAAGGTGAAAAGCAAAGAAATCAAACAATCAGACAGAAGGAAAAAAAAATCTGAAATCGTAAGCAACTTTTAAACCCACATAATATGCCACTCCTTAATGATATTTGCATATATAGCACCTAGTGTGATTTATAAAGGAACCTATTTCTTAATGAAGGTGTGGCCCACAGCTAGGTCTTCTAAACAGAATAAAAGATCTTCCTCTACCCTGCAGTGTCCTTCAGCTTTATCTGTCTTATTGTTTTGATATATCACAGCTACTTAGAAAGGTAACAGTGTCTGTGCCAAAGCAAAATAACATCTGTACAGTTAGTCATGAAGGTGATATGCCAAAAGACACAAAAACCTCCAGCACACACAGAAAGAAAGCACAGCACGAGACAGGCTACAAAACCTCCACAAAAAGCAGTCAGCACTGGATTCTGCAAGAATCCTGAATCAATGAAATGAACCCTCGGTCTCTATACAAATAAAAAAGGTGAGATTCAAACTGTTTAGCAAAACATGTTCTGAGGTAAAAAAAATAAAAAATACAAGTAAATCTGAAGCTAACAATGCAGGCAAGATAAAGAGCAAAGACTCCTTTCCATATAAAGGGGTATTCTGCATTTAAAGTTTACGTCCACATACATTATATGTATTCTCTACATGCATCTTCAACTCCCAGAAGACTTCACCTATTGTGATTGCTGGAAGTTTTTTAATTCCCATTCTTAAAAACTAGAGAAGAACACTGCCATTATTTGATACCTGCAACCTCCTCTCATAACAGGAGTTAAATGTGGATTTGTTCTTGAAAGTTTTACTTCAGAAGGTCCCCCACGAGTTTAACATCTGCTGGCAGCACACTGCATGAGAGGTCTGTGCTAAACTCACAAGTAAAATAGCTCCTATTTTATGTGAAGGGTTCGTAACCCTGCCTAATAAACTTACCCAAAGGAGATAAAGGCGTAAGATTCCCTAAAATCAATGAGAGATGCATCCCAGAAAAATACTATGTACAATTGTATATTGACCCTATTTTATTACTATGTTCAATTCATATTGTGTTTCTTGTTTATTAGGATATCATGAGAACACAGTACTAAATGTAATAATTAAGTATGTTTTCAGGGAGTAGCAGCTCCCCCTGCTCTGAAGAAATCTGAAACCAACTCATAATCAGAAAGCCAGAGGCCATAAGCATATGCACATAGCTTAGCAACTTTCAGTATCATGGCCACTACAAGTGTTTCAGCAAAGCTTTAACTAGCTTGCATGTAGCAAACTGTTATATGCTTGATTAAAATGTAAGCAAAGAGCAAGTCTGCCATCTCTTTGAGACGTCTTTCAATTATTATTCCATGAAGAAAATGTAAGTTCAGCCAAGGTTGCTGCTTCAAGGGAAACTAATATTGTCCAAAAAGTTTACTAAATCAATTGCAGATATTCACTTGATCAGCAGTCTAATGAAATCTGAGGCAAAACATACATGTAGCTTATGCTATGCTATGGCTTAGACTACTTGAAGGACCCATGAAAATCCACAAGCAAATAATTTAACCAAATGATTTTAAAGGAGAGCTGAACACCACTGTTTTATCAGAAGTGTTTTCCTCCAACTAAACTAATAAAGAATGGAGAAAGAAAGATCTATTAAAATAATATTTATTATTTGACCACACTAATTTAAGGTATATTAAACGCATGGCTCAGGAATAATGCTGTTACAGTAAAACTGAAATAGTTTAGCAACAATTTCAGCATTTCAAATCATGCATCCTAAGCAGACCGTAGAAAATTATCATTGTACTATTAAAATAAAACATGCTGCAAAGTGATTTGAGCATTATGGATGAAAAGCAGTTTTCAAAATAAGCATACATCCTGAAAAGATATCCTTAAATCAGAAAAGCTGTGAAAAGCTCTGATATTACCTTGTTATTAAAGGTGTTTCTCATGAGTTCGTATGATTTTGTGATTTGCCTTTATTTTCCTACTGGAGTTCCAGTTCAATCTACAATTTCATGCCAAATATTAAGTAATTATGAAACAATTACACCCCACTGCTTCTGAATCTCTCTGTCCTTCAGATAACTGCTAATTTAGCACAGAAATGGCACATTAGAATGCTGGACCTAGTGGCTGTGGTCATATCTTGATTTACAAAGTCTTGGAAGGGAAAGTACAATTTGACGCTGCAACAGAGAACTGCATGGTGATTCCGTGCTTGCCTGCTCCTAACACTGAACAAAGAACATTTCTATAGGATCTGAAATAAGGGCAAAATATTTTAGGAGCTATATTCCCTTCAAACAGCCTTTATGCACACTCCCTGTCACAAATAGTATGTTCTGTTGCAACTTGGCAATTAGCGTATCACTTCAGCTTAGTTTCACAAAAAATACTGCTGATGGTGCTGAGGGAGACTGTGCTCATAATACAATACTGTCCTGAGATGAACCAGGAGCATGTGTGTCCAAACAGGGAATAGACCATATTTCTATCTCTCATTTCTATTACAAATGGCAAATTAACAGGTCTGGCCTGCTCTTGGACGTGATGTTGACTGAGACCATGGACTTGCAGCACACTTCTAACTCAAATGCACATAACTTGATCCTGTGGTTTCCTGGACAGGACTTCTGGGCACTTATGACTTTGTAGCCATAGAATAGAATGAGTCATATTGCTTTGAAAAAACATGTTATCATCATCAAGTTTTAATAAATTCTCTACAGTATCACTTGACAATTGCCTGATAGTTTGAATTACTCCCCATTTCATGTGTTTGCAGGGAATTACCAGCCAATATTTTCCGTAGCTTAATAGATCCTCCTCTTAGTCCTTTTCCCATTTTTTTAATATACTCTCCAACATATAGTTGTCTGTTACACATTTAATTGGTATCTTTGCAACTTTTATTTAATTGCTTATGACTTCTCAGCTACCACAGTGCCCTTTTTCATGTAATAACAGACAGCAAGGAATGTCAGAAAAGCTGTGAATTTTCAAGGCTTACTGATTTTTTTTTTTCTCCTGTAAATCTATTCCTTATGATAAAAGAAGCAGTATACATCTGTTCTGCAATAGAGAACTCATTATCTTTTGGGGCTTCTATTAACTACAAGCTGTGCAACATATTATTTTTTTTTTTTATATACATATAAAAAGATTGGTCATTTGCAAGTGAAGTAGGGGATCTGCTGTACACATTTAGCCACAGATTTCCTCTGAAATTTCTACAGTTAGAACCAAACCCTAAAAAGTTAAGAAGTTAAGAACTGAAGGGAAGAAAAAAAAAAAAAACAAAAAACACCACCACCAAAAAAAAAAAAAAAATTAAAGTATTTTGACTAAGATGAAAATATTGCAATTGCAGTGGAAAAAAGACTAACATTTTGAATAACTGGGTCAATTACCCTGAACATAGAAATGATGTGGCATCATAGCAGCAATCTGCCAAATTCCACTGGCGATGTATAGTGCTATGTCAGCAGTCCAGAAGCTAAATATTTCTGCTAATTTATGAGACACCTTAACAACACAAAGTCTATATTAGATTAGTAAATGTAACACAGTATCCAACATCCTTTGCAGAAAATAATGTACCAGATTCATATATACACACACATATATATAAAAGAACAGAACCACTAAAAAGATTACAGCATGCTTCAGTTGAATGCAATTTGCTAGCTGCAATTAATAAAAGTGTTAATGAGACATAGGAATTAAGAAAAAGGTATGCTTAGATAGCAGAAACCCATAATCATAAATATATAGATTCTCTTCTGCTTTGCCTTTTTTTTCTTTGATTTCTCACCTAAAGTATGTAAGACATAAAACAACATAGCAAGTTTCAATACTAGAGCTTTCAACGTATTTACTATAGAGGAATAGTGTCACCTTCAGTAGTTCTTGAAAATCATTAGTAGGTGTCTCCCAGACTCTCTAGAGGCCTATTTTACAAGATATTTTAATTATTCCTAAACTACTCTTAACAGAAATTAGCACATCAAAGCAATGGGAAACCAACAAGAAAAAATTCCCTTTGTAGAAGTCCTGGAGTTCACGTATTGAGCTTTTGTGATTGTAAAAAGTTTCCATTTCTGTAAAAGCATTGTAAAATGAGGACACAAAGATAGAGTAAGAAAGTAAAAATTTTCCTAGCTACGTAAAATTCAATTAAATGAAAGATTTCTTCAAAACTCCCAATGTTTTTACAGATTGGCTGCTGCAATGTAGTTTTTCAAAGTACATACTCAAAATCAACATCAAATTGGCTTGTTAGATTAATCTAGCTTCCATTCAAATCAACAGTTATGCTAAATAAAAACCTCAGTTAGGAATAAAATCCTAAGAGGACGTCCAGATTTTATATTCTCAGTGCATAGCTCTTCGTTACATTAATGGGCCATAAATAAAGTGATATTTAATGGCATCACATTTGAACTCCATCTTTAACAAGCACTCTGTTTGTGATACAGTGAAAGAAGTTGGACCCCCAGTATTTTGATTTTAAGAAGAGTTCCAGGATAAGCTAACACATTAAAATTAAGAAATGAGAAATAGTCAATTATAATCAGCCACTTTATAACTCCACTCCATAAAATACAACTCCCAATAATTCCTCTTTTCCAATGCCACAGCTGAAAGTCTTGTTAACTGAGATCTCAAGGAAAAAGAGTTCCAGATCATTGGGCATTTTATGTCACTTTAATGTTTAGGGAGGCAGCTGAGGAAATACCTTAGCTTATGCTTACATTCCCATATTCATAGTAGACAGAATTTATAGTCTAAATGAAGGATCAGGTTTCTTTTCAAATGGATACCTGCAATATTGTTTCCAAGGCATGAAGAACAATTAAACTAAGTTAAAATATTAATTCCATTATGCATTTAACTTCACGTTGAATCAACTGTAGAGATAAATACATTTGCTGACTTGTTTGCCAAGTTAACTGTCTGCAGGGAAGAAGATTAACACAGAAGACAGGCTGTGAAACAGATTCATTCTAGGACTTCTGGATTTTAAGATTATATTGGCCATTTCATTTTATGCAAAATGTAAACATATTTGCAATTACTACTAAGAAAAAAGTAAGTACTCATAAGATATGATTAATATGTCATGCTACTGTATGAAGACATGTAGTTGCATTTTTGCTTTTACTTGACACTCAAATTAGTCTATGGTAAAAATTGTCACTAATCTTGTCATCCAAATGAACTGAGATTAGCAGGGCTGATAAACGACTGCTTTCTTATTCATTCATTTGAAGAAGAAGAAAAAAAAAAAAAAAAACGAACAAACCATACAACTAAGAAGCTGACAAACACTAATTTTTTCTTCCTCTCATGAGAAGAAACACGAGTTTGATGGCTGATGCCTATTTAGAAGTCATCATTACTTTTGAGTCTGATGTACATGTTAATGAAATAACTCTGTTTAGATTTGATTTTACTCCATGGCTAGATTGTGACAGATAGATAACAACTTACAGCAGCATCAACAAAACAGTGTCATCATCATCAGATAAGGAACTTGTAGAAAGATTTGTTATTGTCTGCTGTAAAACTCACTAATCCCAAGTTAAGCAATTTCATGAAAGATGACTGCATGAAGACTCATCTTCCCAGTGGGTGCAAACTGCCACAGCCCAATGTGAAAAGTTGGGAAGATTGCCCAGCTGTCCTACTGAAATAACATCCCTGGCACAACACACTGCACACCGAAGACAACTCCTACAAGTGCACTTTATCTTAAACGATAAGAAAAATAAAATCTATGCTACTTAGACTGTGAAATTTTCACCTACCACCTTTTGCAGGCACAATAATGCAAGCACTTAGCATAATGATCAAAATATCAAATCCTACAAGCATTTCAAAGTTATGCTTAAAATTCCATTTTGGGATTGAGTGAAACCTTCCATAGAAAAAAAACTTGTAGTGAGTGAGGACTCTTGAGAGAAGAAATGGCCCTGAAGTTTACTTCTATTCCATTTACCATTACTCATTGCTGGAGTAGTAGCATTAAAGACTATCAAAATTGCCTCCAAAATGAGTAGAGCTGAAAAGCTATAAGAAAAAGTTTGTTAATTTTTATCCTGCTTCTCTCAGACCCGATATACCCTTCCAACTTGAGATGAGTGATGAGAGTACCCTTCTGAAGGGCCCTTCCACCTCCTCTTCCTGAAAATGAAAACTTCCAGAGTGCCACCAGAGTCAGTCCTCTGACTTTGCTGTAGCAGTGCTGCAGAGAGCACAAGCAAGGCTCTGCCAGGGCAATCTTCTGTCTCCTGTCCACAAGACCAGAGATTTTTTCCATCCCCTATGACTTCTGGCTTTTTGTTATTGTTGTTGGGTCCCACCCTAATTAATATCCTGTCCAACAACAGCTACCCTCTTCTAAGTCTAGGCCTAGGCTTCTGTAGCATCTAAAAGACAAGGGCCTTTGGAAAGCAAATTTAAGAGGACATGCAGAGCTGATTAAGTCACAGCTATTAAGCTGGAGATCTTCACAGATACTTGAATTTTGTCTAAGTGTAAAGGACAGTATTAGCAACACAATTTTAAAGAGGAAGCCAACCCAGAAACAGTACCCTGTCTCCAAATTACCAATTATCATTACAAAATGTTATCTCACTGACAGTGGTAGTGTAAATTTATGAAAGAACCAACATGCAGCTTGTGCAGCAGAATACATGATCTTGTGCGACTTTATTTCTGTTCTACTTTCCAGTTATTACTGCATGCCTGAATATTCATAATCTGTCTAATTCTTCATCCCCTCCTCTTCCCTCATTTATACCTTGCTTTTCTCTTTAGAGTTATACATAATGGAAGCTACATGGAGGTCTTGGACCTACGAATTTTACTCTGAATTAAGAAGTTATACTACATGCTTCCAATATTCTGCCAGATTACAATTCCAGGTGAAAATAAATGAATAAATAGGTACCATGTTAACAGTTATTTGAGCTTTGTAATAGGAAGAAATGGGGCCAGCTAATTTTACTGAACAGTTTGACTTGTTCATAAATTCCCAAATGGCCAAGTATACAAGGAGAAGCTTGTTCCTTAATATAAATTAATTACATTATCAACTCACTCCTTATTGAGTGTTTTTATTGTGCCATCTCTAGAGAATTGTTATTTATAAACAGACATTGTAGATAGAGAATTTGAGTCAGTACCTGAATTATACTTCCAGTCTATTAACCCATCTGTGGCAAATAACAGAAAAAAAGTTTTTTAAAATCAAGACCTATGTGATTAGCTTAAAGCAAATGAATAATACATGCTATGGTCTTTATTGGGGCTATAATGGCTAATGTTAAGCAGGAAAAGACAAGTTAATTTTATTTTTTAAAAATCACTCTCAATCCCTGGGGTTTGATTCATTGTACATCTCTTTCCCTTCACATCACCTACTTTTTGCAGCAAATGAGAGGGGACCTATAAAAAAGAGTTTACAACTGTGTAAATAGAAAATGAAATGAAGTAATAGGCACATGGACTGAAGACTGACAAATACTGAGCAACTAATGGAAATTGGGGCCTTTTCTAAGCATTTCTGGGGCATTTTCTTTCATTTAAAGCTAAAGCCAGTGAAAATTATCAATTTAAAACCGGCTCTGATCTGCTTAAAATATTTCAGTCCTTATTGTTATGGAATGGTTTGTCACTGTTGAAACTAAGAAAGTACTATTCAAATAAGATAATTCTTTTCATGAAATGAAAGAAAAAAAGTTAAATAGAAACATTTACCATAGTTGAATCAACACTTTTTCTCTTTTTTCATTTAAAAGAATATTTTTATAAATGTAATGTTTAAAAACCAAACCTGCAATTCAAAATACAAAGGAAAATACTTGTTTCACCTTTCCACTGTCCTGTTTTAAGCTAAAATTAGTACTCAAATTTGATTAAAAAAAAAAAAAAAAAAAAAAAAAGTGGAAGTTTTAGTGAACCAGAACTACAAATATGAGATCTCACCTGCTGTGTACCCAGGTAATGCACCATGATTGACCATGGCTTCTAGTAATAGCATTGAATTAAGCACACATGAGTAAGTAAGATGAATCAAGAACAAATAGAAGGAATTTGAGAAAATTTCCATTTCTTTGTTTCACTAGCCTTTTCTGTAGCAGAATATGCTCATTACCAGAATTAAAATATCTATGACATAGTAGCACATTATTTAAGTCTGTATAACCAACCTAATAATTACCCTTAAACACATATACAAGAGACATCTATACAATGAAGATGTATTTCAACATAAATGTTAATTTGACTTAAGAGAGTTGCCTGGTGTTAACCTGATGACATTCATCTTAAAAGCATTTGGTTATCTAGAGTGATAGAGTATACTGATGACAAAACATTTAATATACTTAAATCACATTAACTCACTAGAGGATTAATCACCCTTTAGAGACACCTATTTCTTCACACTGACTCTAGAGGGAAGTATAGGACCAAGCTATAATACACTTATTCATTAGATGAATGCTCCTACTTCTCCTATTTTACACCTCTATTTTTCTGTTTTATTTTGAAGATGGTTGCAGAGATATGTTGATGCATGACTCAACCACCTTCCACATTTTAAGTTCCTGTTGGTTTTTGTTGTTGTTTGCTCTTGGTTTCTTGTAGATATTGACTGCATTTGGGAGCTTGACACAATCTTTTAAACATTTTGACAATTGAACTTTTAGAGTATTGAGTTCTCATGGCAAAGCTCCCAGTGTATTTACCAGACCCAGTATTTCACCTTGAAAAGAATTAAATTTTAAAAGAAAAATGAAATCCAAACTTCTACGATTCTATGAACATCCTTTATGCTTCAACAGAACTACTATTTCAATGGTATTGTGTGCCAACATGACTATTGTTTCTTAGTGACTACTTTATAAAAAGCAAGAAACATTAGTAATTTGTACAATCACATATAAAGAATTACATCTTTCTCCAATAAGTAGAGAATTATGAATTTGCTATATGTTTTTGAAAAATTCTGCATGTTTTACATATTAGAAGTTGCTAAGAAAATATTAGGTTCAACATTATTTATCATTTAGAAAATGATTTACATTATTTAAATATTCATGTAGCTTTTAGCATTTTAGGACTAAGGAGTTCTGAACACTAAGCATTTCATTACTTCTAATATTTCAGCTAGTTATTTATGGTATGACACTAGGGAAATTCCTGGAGGGGTTGCTATTATATATTAATAAAAGAAAATGTAACACAAACTCCCTTTTAAATCTAAGAACATTTTTCTAGAACCAGTTAAGTATCCCTCAATGATCCCTTTGTCATAGGCACATCCTTTCATTATTAAAAGATTTGGAACCATTCTTCATTGGAGCTCTCCCAATATATTTTTGTTTATAAATCCCAAGAATTCATTCTATCCACAAGATAACATGATTGCTAGCAGAGAACCAATGAAACTTTTTTTTTTCCCCTTCTCTATACTGAGCACTTCTTTTTAAGACACAAACAGGAATGGTAAAGCATGAGTTCAATACTGAAATACTCTCTTGAAGACTGCACTACTAAATATTTCTTTTTCATTGTTGGGTTCATAAAGTTATTCATAACAGAAAACTGTACTTGAAACCAATATGACACACTGACTGCTTTTAGCTTTGAAATATAAAATTTTGCAAAAATTCAGTATATGTGCATGGGGTCAAGAAAGAAAATCAGGTTTTAGTGCCAATCTCATTAGATCCTATCATTTTACTGATTTTTTTATTTTTTTTTTTTTTTATTCCTAGCATTGGCCCTGAGGCAGCTTTTCTGTGGCTATGTGAAGCCTTGCTTCAAACAGAAGCTGACCATCCTGCCATGCAGCTACATATGATGTGTGAACTCAGGCACCAAGAGACAAACTGTAGCAAAACTGCAGCAAAACTAAAAAGTTTCAATCAGGTTTGCTTGTATTTCCCTAATGAACACAAGAAAAAATCTTAAGAGATGCAATGACTGAGTTTTGCAAACTGTTAACTTTATTATTTTCTTAGTACCTAAAATCATCATGCAGTGATACTTATCGTACTTAGCTTTGAATAGCCAGAGTTTGACCTCAAAACCAGGAGATTAAAATGAATTAATAAACAGGAGTATTAAAATCCATTTAATTTCTAGTCTCTTGGGCAAATTAGGGTTATATTTTTAAGCTTTTTGCTGCAGTGTAAAAGTTTTGCAAGACTCTTTATTCAGATGTATTCTCTTACTTACAGAACAATAACTTAAAAATATGCAATAACTTGCAGCTCTCTAGTATATCATAAATTTTGGATACATTTGTCTTTTCTAATAGTGTATTGAATTTCCAAGAAATGTAAATAGAAACAACAAAGGATGAATGCTATTTGAAAAATAGTTGTCTTACAACATAGGCAGGATGTTATAGTTGCTTCATTTCACCCCAAAGCAGGAACTCCAGAGTTACATAAGCTCTTAAAGCAAACTGCTGTAGAAGCTAAGACTGTGCATAAGCCCTTTGCTGACCTGTGGCAACAGGACAGATTTCATCAATGGAAAACACTGGCTTCCCTGTTGCATTAACTGCAGCAGATAACTTTTATGAGCAATAAAATCCATGAACATGGTCAAAACATTCAAAATTTGAATAATAATTGAACAGCTCCGTCTGGCATTTGCACAGCTATTTATTTCAACTAAAACTGCATTCCATTCAAAAACATGTCTGCCTTTTAGAAACTGTTCAGGGAATCTGGTTTAAATTATTTCTATTTCTGAAGGCCCAAGATCTATTTTCTTCCATAAGGTTTTTCATACCAGTCTATACAATGATCTAACTATAAAGTTGACTCTGCTTTGAGAAGGGCTGGGCCAGACAACCTCCAGAGATCCTTCCTCCTTCGTTATTCTGTGACTATATAGAGTAATCCATCCTTTACAGTTATTCACTCCAAATGACAAATCACAGCTTGACCTCACTTACAAACTCCTAAGTGCTTTTCCAATCTATACCAACAAATGGCCATTCTCAAATATATAGTACTTCACTGCACCAGCTGTGCTACACACCAGAGGTTTTCTCCAGGCATTGTTTTAAATAGCAGAATCTGAACCCGAGCTTGCTTGAAGAGCAGAGCAATGGTAAGAATAGCACTGATAAGAATTTCAAATTTATTTCAAACTAGCTACTCACAGAGTCACTGAAGAAGTTTATACTCCCTCACTAACAGAAACTTTAACCCAAAGTCTAGTGGGGCTTCATTTCCCTACCTTATTTCTATCAAACTTACAGCTGATGCTCTCTTTGTCAACTGTCTCTGTTAACATCCTAGAGAATAAACAAACCCATGCGACCTACAAAGAGGCAACTTTCATGCTCCATAATCAGTTTAAAAACTCCCTGAGATATTGCAGAGTTATTTGTCCAACTCTGAAAGGAATTTCCAAAACTTGGAATATAATGTTATTTAACAAATATTAAATCTAAACTATACAGTAGAATTTTATGAATTAAGATGTAAATGTACATACATACTCCAGGTACATGATGAGTAAATCTAAGTATCATCATTCACCTAACAAAGCCTAAAGAATATATCTCCATAGCAACTCGTAGTTGCCAACTGTTGCAGTCATCTCCAACCATGCAAGAAAATAGTTAATTAGAAAGTAAGACTTACGTTCTTGAAAAATAACTTGAAAAATCAAAAGTAGGAGAGTAATGACTTCTGCATCTTATACAAGTGGTCTCCCAGATTAATCTTAAAAGCCCAAGTAATATATTTAAAAGTAAAAATACACAGCTGGAGGTGCTCATCATGCTTCAGAAAAATTTGGAACTGCTATCTCAGACCAGTTTTCACTGGATCCAATCCCAGGAGTGATTTGCAAGAAAACAAACTACATGTACGTACGTACATATGACGAGGGGGTTTCAAAAAATGTCGTCTACCAGCACATAGAAATATGTACTACTTGACAGCTTACAAGCAATAAAATTCTTACCGTGTAACATACCACTGACAAGGTTACCACTCACATCAAAGCTGAGACTTTCAAAGCAACCTCATATATCCAAGATGCTCACTTGACAAAATTCCTTACACGTTTTAAAAACTTAACCCAAATTTATATCCTTTAAGAAATGTATCTTCTGGGTCTTGCAGTTTAACACATGAGAAAATACACAGTGTATGAGACGCAAAAAGAAATCAACAGATCTGTAAAGAAAAATTGTTTAAACTCTTGATTTCTACACATTTAAGCTTGTGCCCTCAGAACTCAGAAGCGCTTTGCCTCAACGAGGACCATGACAGAAGCCAAGCAGGGGCAGAGAGATGAGAAAACATGCTGATCTGGTATGTAAAAAGCATCCCATATTTCCCACAGCCAAATGGGAAAAAGATACTATACAGATCAAAGAGAAGCCACAAAATTTAGCTTGTTTGGAGTAGCATAAAAACAGCAACCATGACAGGCCCCATCAACTCTTTCTCAGAGATACCAGTTGTTACAAGCATTTAAGTAATAGTTCTTCTGAAGCAGAAGCAAACAGACAGTGAGGGGAGTGTCTGGTTTTTCAGTTTTCACTTTTTTTTTTTTTTTTTTTTTTTTTTTTGTGCCCAGGAAAAAAGAAAAATCTGCAAAAATAGCATGAGGTGGTTTTTTTTTTTCAGTCTTCTTTTCTTAAGATGCTATTTTCAACTGGCAATTTTTTTTTTTCAGCTGCAATTTTTGACCAGGACTCTCATTTCTTAAAAAGTCTTCCACCTATGCTTTAAGAAGCAATCACATCCTTGAGGAAGATGTAAGAATTTTTTAGCTACTGCATTAGAGCAAATGCCAACTAAATAGCAGAAGTCATATGAAGTCTGCAGGCAAATGCACATATGGATCCTAAATGTATCTACAAACCAAATCCTGCCATTTGACTAGAAATCATTAGAAGTGAAATGACTTTCAGATTTCCTCAGAAATTTGACATAAATTATTTGGGGATACCATGTACAGAGTTGCGAAGCAAGCACAGTTCTCACCTCGCATGTTACCTTCAGCTTCCAATTTTGTTTGGACCAGGATCATAAAGAACAGAAATCAAAAACAAAAGTGATTCTTTTTTCATGAAACATTTTGTGCCCCTTCTTTCCATGCGCTAATAAAAATTAAGATGGCTGTCTGCACTGCAGACTGACTGATCCTACCAGGAAAAACTCTCAAGGAGAAGGAACTTTAAGGGCATCCAACAACAATCACAACTATGCCTGCAGCCAAGACTCTCCCAACCAGCCATATTTCACTCTTTCTTGCATTCTGAAGATCTACCAGATAGATCCAGGGAAAAAGCATGCTTTAGCAAGGACTTAACAAAATAAGGTGTGAATAAAACTGCAAAAAGTTTTACTGAGCACAAGGACTGGAGCACAAGTCCTCACTTTGCAGCATCAAGCCATTAAAATTCTTGACAGCAGCACACGTTCCTGGCTTGCCAATGGCCCACTTTCATGCAGCCTATTTTTGCTCAGAAAAACTTCTGAAAATCCTGAATATTAAACCTTTCTTCAAGCTATAATGATCATGGAGATTAGCTCTGATCAGCAGTTTTAGGCCATATGTAAATTTGATATCCCTAGGCATAGTAGCAAACCATGAAATACCCTTCTTTTTCCTTCGGCTGGCAGTAATAAGACGACTGCTCCACAGCCCCTCATTAATATTGGTCCACACCATCTACTTAGCATTCAACAGGTCGTAATTCCTAGACCTTGTCAGGGACTAGCCTACAGCTAAGGTACACCAGATTTGCAAGAGAAAACATAATTTAAGCCCTGAAATCAGCTACAACAACAACAAAAGCCTTTTACCTTATTCTGTTTCTCTTAATCCTTCCCCCCCCACCCCCCTCAATGTTTTCCAGTTCTTTGGCTGCTGCAGACCAAGTAAATTTATTACTATTTAAGTATGCTCACCCTCACCATTCTCACAGCCATGCTTATGAAAATGACAAAATTCAAAAGCCAGGGGAGACATTTTTCCTCTACCGTAGCCCACATGGTTTAAAACCCCACAACAGGCCAACCGAATAAAAAAAAAAAAAAAAAAAAAAAAAAAAAATACTATTCATGACAAAATATAACACAACTTTTTATGCAATATTATATTTAATAGAGGCATGGTAGGAATGAATGAACTTTTTCCCTGTTACAGCCCATGCATAAGCATAGCATCTGTCTGTGGGTGAGGCCTGAGAAAACAATCACAGCCTTTGTCAGGAAACTTGATTTATCTTCATTTAGGAAAAAGATATTTACAGTCAATAAACCACACAGAACAAAGGTTTCTTGGCAAACAGTTTCCCACATTACAGTGCATGGCAGAAGGTGGTATAACAAGCAGCTCTGAATGCCTCTGTGCAGGGGCTTTTTGAAATGGCATGGACTTCCTTATTCATGCTATTTGGAAGGGTATGCTGCTAATACTGTAATTGCTGTTTTAATCTATATAGGAATTGATGAAAGCATTCTAAATCTTGATGCCCTTCCACTACACTTACAAGTTTTAAGTAGCTACTTGTAAATAAACTGATAGTCAAATTGTAAGCTAGAAACCATTAGGAGTAGAAAACTAAAAGTTTTGGTTACTTCCAAAAGGATTATTCAGTTTGAAGAAAAAAAAAAAAAAAGAAGAAGAAAAAAAAGCGTTAAAACTTTATTCAATTGCAATGAAGCCTGAAGCTCACAATTTCAACCTTCACTTCTTGGATACAGCTGTAGTAATGAGAAAATAAGAGCCCAAAGGATGGATAAACTACATTATCTTAACTAGCAAAGGCAAGCCTTCAAAATATGAAATTGGAAAGGAAAAGCTATACTATTAACGTTTTTGCCCTGGCTAAAAAAAATAGATCAATTTTCAACTCTTCAGTTCTTATTTAGTAAGCCTGCAGCACATACCAAACCTGTTGAAAGTGTAACCTCCCAGAATTAAACTGCCAAATAAATATGATCACAAGCAGCCCAACAGGTAAGCCTACCTTTTTGTCTTATGATTTTAAGTATTGTAGATTTTTATTAACAGGAACTATGATATAGTTAAGCTTAAAAATCAAGAAGGCAAAGCTGTTTAAATTAAAAAACAAGAGTTTGCAAAGTAATGTTTGCAAGCGTGTCCAAACAGTAATATATGCAATTTCATGTTACATTACTCTGTCTGCTAAAACATGCTGATGTGCTTCTGTTGCTTTTGTTTTCCATAGCTATGGTCTCCCTGCTGCAGTTGGATGCTGAGCTCCTATACCAAGTCCTATTCTCAGATTTGGGGACCTCTTGTTCCATCACCTTAAGAAAGTCACTATAACAAGAACAGTACCACCTATTGTAACTTTTTTTTTTTTTTTTTAACTCCATCATAAACTTCATTTGCTGAACTTTTTTTTTTTTTTTTTTTTTCTCCCTTATATGACTACTCCTTCAAAATATGACCACTCTTAAGTTACCAGAAATTCTCATAGTGACTTTGGGGGTATTCAGCTTTCTATGCAATAAGATTTGGATGAACAGTCCTCAACGTTATTTGACTACTGCAGGATTTGACAAATGAAAATCTTAAACTGCTTTTATTTAGGTGCTGCTACTAATGTTACGACACCTGAGTATAACACAGATCCTGGTCACCAAGTAGCTGGATATCATTTTTCCTCAGTTTAAGGAGTTGATCTTCAGTCTCTTAGTGTAAGAATCCAAAGCAAGTTCAATTCAAACAGATCAGCAGGATGTTTCCCTGTCTTGTTCTCCCTGGCTGCATTCCAGGGCTCTCAAAACCAGCCCAATCCTGCAAACGTTTACAATTCTTCTGAGTGTAGCACTTACATAGCCTGTGGGAGTAAGAACCTAATCTTGCATATAGAAAGGAACTGTATATTGTTTAATAGTTTGATTTGCTATTATATGCTATTGCATAAGTTTTATTTTAGTATCATGCAACTGCTGTGATTGCACTTTTATAATTGGTACTGTACCCCAAAGGAGAACTTTTTGAAAAGTAAGTGCTACCTAGGTGCTGAATCAGAGAATTTACTACAAGAGCTTTGGGTAGCAATACTTAAGTTATGAAGCTTCCTAGAAAGGGTTCTGCAGGTGCTATACAATTCAGACTACAAGATCAATGACGTTAATTAATGGTTCATGCAACATAATATGAAATAAAAGGAAGGTAAGTGAATTTAATTTCTGAAGAAAAGTCCTGGGCAGAATCCAACTCAGACACTGTCGCCCTTCTGAAATTTGTGTATATTTTATTAACAGATTCAGGCTTACATTATTGCCACATTCTGAATCAAACAAAGGTGTAGTAATGTAGCAAAAATTATTTTTGCCATGCTAAATAGATACGATTGAAAACTTCTTCACCAAAACTCTGGTATTTCTAGTACACTGTTTTGTAGTAATAAGAAGCCAGCATCAATTTATTTGACATTCCTACACCCATTGATTTAACTATACCAGATTTCAGCAGACAGAAAAAATTGTCATTTGACAGAACACGAAGAGATCTTTCATTAGCACTCCCTTTAACCTAAATGTCTCAGATGCCTCCCAAACTTCTCAGATACACCGCAGTAGCACAGCACTGATGGCAAGAAATGACAGATAAAGAACATTCAAATGACTACATCTTCAAAATTAGAAACTGTTTTAAAGAAAGAGACCATTTCTATAATTGCTGACGTAAAAGAGAATGTTTATTCAAAAGAATGTTATTTAAACAAGTGTCATGGAATTTTGATTGTAAAAACATACTGAGACACTCACAATGGTTTCAACTCCCAGAGGAGTTGTTTAACACCACAGATGATAGATTATAGCTTTGAACAACTGATTAGTGTATTTTCATTTGAGAAAATTAAAACAGGTTTGACAAACTGAATTTGCAGGGTTGTTTTTTTTGTTTTTTTTTTTTTTTTTTTTTTTTTGCTTTTGTCCTTGTCCCACATCAACACACCTTCCACATACCCCCAGCCAGGGGAAGTATATCTTACCTCCCTCTGCAAGATCAAGTGTAATCTGGCCTATTAAACCCTAAACCAGTGAGGCCAAGAAATACTGTTGGTGTGTGTACTTAATTAAAATTTTTATCCCTGCTGAAAAGAACTTGAAAGGTGATTTGTGTCCTGAGCTAAAAGGGAGCTGATATCTGTTCCTGAAAACTGTTTGGAAAGTAGGTGCTAAACCCTGCTGTACTGACACGACCAGTTGACTATTGTAACAATTGTGCGTCCCATCTTCTGAGTTATTTACTAGGATGGGGTACACACTTCCAGGTAATAAAGTTCCATATACTTTTGGCCAATATTAGGAAATGAATTAATTTTGGAACAAGACTGTAACAAAGAAAAACTTAGCAGCAGGTCTACCTAAACCAGAGCTGGTTAGGTAGTTAGTGTCTTCAGGAAGAAACAGGTGTATCGGAACATTGCCACGTAAGTTAATGGATGTGAAGACCATGTGAACTATTCCACAGGTTTCAATTTTCTTACACCATGACTTGATTTATAGTGTTATAGAGACATAACGGTAGTAAGAATCAAAACAAATGCTCTTAGCATTATTGCTCTTAACAAACGTGAAGAAAACTTTTTAGAGCTATTCTTGTACTGAAACACGTAGCTTTGTTGCTATGCTGTTACTACTGAGACATTTTGAAAGACTGGGTCAGTTCTCCAGAATTTGTATATAAAGAAAATCAGAAAAACAATTCATAGTGTTAAAAGTCAACCATGTGAAATTGTTCCACTGACATTTTCTTATCAATTGCTTTGAGATGATTATAAAGTTGAATTAATTTAGATGCATTTATGCAATTTTCTTCAAGAACTTGAATACTTTTGCTTTTATTGTAATTGCAGAACAGAGCCAAATTTCAAACTCTCAAAAGATTTTTTTTCAAATAGACCATCATCTGTTATCCCAGTAACTCATAATTACGAAATAGACATAATATATAAACAGTGGCTTCAAAAGTTTTATTTCTGGCATATGATCAATAGAAGAAATCTTAGTGTGGTAGAGTTTTGAAACTTCATTTGTAGCAACTGTGAAGGCAACTTTTTTTTTTTTTTTTTTTTTTTAAGCATAAGTGCTCCTGAAAACCATTTGTAATCCATTGGTGAATACAGTCTAAATTATAACGTGTCCCTGTGTCCCTTCTATCCAACTGGTTCAAACTTGAAGTGAATATACTTAGGTTATGTACCTAGCTATGAGACAGCTTCAGAGTAATTCTCTGTGTTTTGGTCTTGCAGAAATTAGTGCTTCTTAAAATGTCAGATGAAATTAAAACTCAAGTTCTTGATTGAAAAGTGATTCTTAAAAATATGTTTGTTTTCCCCCCACCCTCTAGATTTAGAGTTTTATAAAATAGTCTAACTTATATCTATGTAAAAACTGTAAGATATCCTTCTGATAACAATTGCAATAATGATTATCATGTTTTACTGCTGTATGTTTGAATCACAACACTGATGAGCTACATTGGGTATTCCAAAAATCATTGCCTTGGATATGTAACATTTTCTCAGATCCATATTTAAAATATATTTATCTTCACTACTCTGAGACTTCACCTTCAATCTATCACACTTGTGTATGATTTTAACTCACTCATGTGCTCTTTGCTTATCTTATACTGACATGATTTTTTTTAATATTTTTTTTTTAAGAAAGCCAATCATAATCTTTTCAACCTTACCAAAACATTCTCAGGGAACAAAAAGATTATTTTAAAATACATGTATTATCTTACTAAATTTCAAGCAATTTAGTAGTGCTTAGTAGTGCTTACTAACAGTACCAGATTTCTAATAATAAATGTGTTTTCCCATCTTTTTTTTTTTTTTTGAAAGTTGTGTGATATACCTAAGACAAGATAACTATTTTGAATATTTCTATGAAGAAAAATAACAGTGTAAAGTCATGAATTTTTCTGTACTTTATACTGTCCAATCACTCTTACTAAAGTTATTTTTCATGTATCACAATTGTCTGTACTACTGTACAACTGTCCTTTGACCTCTTGGGAATACAGACTACAGACTGCAATTTAAACCCCAAGGGGGCATGAAATTAAGGGAGAAACATGGAAGAAAAAAAAAAAAAAAAAAAAAAAAAGAGGTTAAAACAAAACAAAACAAAAGTTTAAAATATAGGGAAGCTCTCTCCTCTCTCTTTTAAAGACATGATCTGTTAGTAGCTTTCAAATAATACTGGGAAAAATATAATCAAATTAACCTGCAAGGCAATAAATAATCCTGCAATTTCATGTTTTCTATTCAGCTACGTGACTTTTTCACAATAAAGGTGGTATAGATCTGTCTATTGGCTGCTCCTGGCATTGTATACTAAGGCAATCAAACCCTGCCTGCACTGACAATTTACAGGCCTTTTTCCATTCAGCACTTGGAGTAGTGACCACACCATGGCATTACTGTCAAAGGAAATGATGCCCCATTGTTATAAAACCTGGTAACACAACTCCAGGATTTACATCCAGCTGCGTGAGAGGACAGGGAAGTGGGGGTAGGGTTTCAGCTACCGTATCTACTGCCATCAGTCTCCAAATCATATAACAATTTTATGGCACATGATTGCAAGCTGCGAAGATTTAACACCCTTTTCACACACCTCAAAGGGCTTGAACAAAATACAGCAGTGTGGCCACTGACAGTCCGCTAACTTAAAGCACAACTCACCACATCGCCTGCAGGGCTGCTGGCCTGCAAATAGATGATGGGCAATATCCAGAAATGGTGCTTTAGGATTGTATCTACACAAACTGAGGTTTTATACCACTAGTAAAGCCTATCAAGAGAGCTGTGGCATCATTCTGCTCTCCAGTATGCCACAGAGCTGTGTATTTTTTTAATTATTATTATTTTTTTTTTCATATATATTTTCCTGGCAGTACAGTACCTTTCAGTTAGTCAATTCTAAGGATAAGGTCATCTCAAGTGCCCAAGCTGCTTAAACCTTTCAAACCCACCCTTTCCTTTTCTGAGAGGTATATATTAGCAGATGCAAGAGCAAGGGGAAACTTTACTAATGCATAAATTTCCCTTTGCAAAGAATTACAAATTGAATTACACTAATACACTTGAGACCTAGTTTTTCAGTAACCAGAAAGGACTCCAGCACTTAAAAAAAAAAAAGTTATTTCAGAAACATGCTTATTTTTATTCAACGAACCTAGGCTATAACACAAAAAGAGCCGAGCCAGCTAACCATCTTCGCTTTCATTGTTATGTGCCTGCCAGTATATTACAGAGGATATTTTACTATGTGAAGTGTCCAATGTAAAGAGACCATAATGCGTTTATAACCTTTAGCATCAGTCACTAATGCTGATCTGGCTGTATGGCTGTAAGAGTAATTTTTGGTATATCATCGCATAACTACAGGAAAGGTTTCACCAAAGTTACTTTAGCAGGAGAGGCAGTGAGCAAATCAGTTGTGCATAAAAATAAGAAGTCAAAGGGAACTTTCTGTCTGGGGCTGAAGGGGAGTGGCTTGTTTCTGGTCCTTACAAACAATGGCAGCCACTGTGGCTTGCACAGCCAAGGTGATCTGGAGCCTTTTCTGACTCTCACCTATTTCTGCCAGAAAACAAAAATAATTGAACCCTGGAGTGAACTGCAGACTCCTGCTTCCAGACGCTCACACCAGACACTCAGTTCGAGTGAACTGCTAATTGCTACACTTGAGATTATTTAAATTTACTCAGAAGGTGCTGGTTTAACCACACTGGCACTGCTGGGCAACCTGTTAATGACTGGATAATACTTCAATGGGTTGATCCTCTCAAGTTCCTCCAAAAACACACAGGGGTGTTAGTTTAGATGTACATCCTTCTCTGCTACAGTACAACTACATGTTATTTATAGATACAGAACATCTTTTGTTTTCTTTGTATATAGACATTTTTATACATAGACAATAACTAGAATACCAGGATCCCTAAGCTAAGTCTAACTATTTCATGTCCATTATATTTACAGGCTAGATTACAAAAAGCTTCACAGACACAAGTACATATTTATTGAAAGGCAAATGATTAATCCTAAGAAAAGATTGCTAGTTTGTGGTTAACATTTAAAGTATGCATAAAACTACCCACATTGGTACACAGAACATACAATCCTTTTTAATATACTTTTCTCATAATCATCTACTGAGGGAGATGGGATGCTAGGCTTTAGATGTAACTCAGCATAGCAGTTTGTATCTCTAAAGATAGATTTTTTTATATTCTGTTTCCTTTAAATCAGAGGCTTCCTAGGCCAGAATCTAATTAAATACCATAATACAGAATAACTAAGCCATTTAGGAAGTTTTTCACCCTGGATAAATCAAATTCCTTGAACCAATTTATACTTTTGTTTTCTACAACAGCTCATAGTAATAAGTTTCATAATTAACTGTGTGACATTTCAAACCTCCACTAAAATCAAAGTATTTCTGCAAGAGACATTGCTCTGAATCAAAAAAGCTCAAGTTCAAGTATTTAACTTGGAGATAGTTTTGAGGTGGATTTTACTGAGACATTCCAGCTTTGCAGCTCAGATCTATACATACTTCTAAATTCTCTACTGCTGATTTTAGCAAAACTATGAATATTTTAAAATGAAATAATGATCTCGGACATTATATACCTTAAGCAGCTAGCAGGCAGAAAATGAGATTGAATTGATAGGTCTTCAGAACCTGTTAAAGCACCACCCATAAGTGGGGTTGCAATGTACACTCACGTTTGCAGCAGTTCTGTTAATCAGAGGCAAAGCCAAAGTGGCTCAAAGACAAGCTTTTTTTTTCCTCTCTCAAGAATATGTACCACTGAACCATTTTTTAGCTCTGGGTTACACACAGGATGTAAAGCTAAACCATACCTTTACAAGCTTTTCCCCAGTATTTTCTTCTTGTAAATGAACAAATGGAAAAACAAACAAACAAACAAACAAAAACACCTTCTTTTATTTACCTTAGGTGGAAAAAAAAAAAAAGTAACTTGGATCAAGCCAGTACAATAAATACACAGTGAGATAAGTACTTTCTTCAGGGCTAGCAGATCATGCCCACCCTGTTGAGACCAAGACATGGTCTAGTAGGCATGCTATTAAAGATTTAATTTATGGTATGGTGAGATTCCTATAAATAAAAATCACAACAAAAATCACAACAAAGAGCCAATAATAGTTTCTATTCTAGTACCAAAATGCATCAGTATTGCCATACCATACAAAGTAGTTCTACAAGGAATATATACAAGCCTCCATCACACAAAAGTTAAATGTATGTTTGATATTTGCCTTGGTAAGCACGGTAGAATTTTTTGTAGCTGCATACCCTAAAGAGTTTATTACAATCCCTCATATCAAAAGAAATACCAATAAGTGATTGCAATTATTTGATTCTCCTTATACATTGTAAGCACTAAACCATTTTTGCTGTGTCTTGAACTCACTTTTTCACTGTTTTAAGATCATCATTAGTGTCAGCAGTACTTCAAGTACATGCTTTTACTTAGAACTACACTTTGAGATGTATCAAAATGTGGCTCTTTCCTTTGATTACATTTCCTGCAATTCTTATTCAAACATTCTATATTTTACTCTCATTATGGTCATGAACTCTATCTTCACTCAAACTGCTTTTCAAGTATTTGCTCCTGAATACTCTGCTGTGGAAAGCATTTTGTTTGGCAAAATAGTTTTACACAGTATGTTTGCATTCCTTTAAATCAATTGCAGATTTTCTGTGTGGAACTCTCCAAACCTTTGAAAATCTCCCTGTCATACTTTGAGTAAAATTCAAAGTGCAAATCATCAGCACAATACATATATACAATCCATTCTTCTTCAGATTTACAACATCAAATGATGCTTAGTTCTTATTTAAAGAGGTGTTGATATTTACACTGTTTTTGTTTTTATGCTATTTAAGTTTTTATATCCTGAACTACCCCTCCAAATTCATCTTCCAGAAAGAGCATCATCTTTATTTTCGAAATGGTTGCAATGTGTATAAAACCACACAAATAAGTGTATGCATATGCACAATTTGGTAACTTATTCTGACAAAAATGATTGAAGTAAGAAGAAATACCATCTTACCGTAATGCAGATGGAATCAGAAGGCACTGGAGAACTTCAGATGTTACTTAAGACAAAAAGACTTTTTTGCTTTACTATTCTCTTCTGATGGCTCTTTGTGAAAGTTCTTAAAAACACCCCTGTGGGTTTCCCCCCAATATTACTGAATTTACACATCACAAGAAAGAAGTGGTCCTGGAGAGCTCACCAAATTCAACGCAATTTGTCATTTTAAAGCTTTGGTAACCTTACCTCATAAATCAGAAGGCATATCAAGGAATTAAAAACCACAGGCCAGAAAAGACTACTGCATCTGCAATGTATTGAGGATGACTACTGGCACATAAGAGACAAAGGAAGAGGTTTTATGTTATATATCCTCACCATTTTGCTAAGCCAGACTTCCTGGAGTTTACCTTTCCTGGTATCTTTTGATTCTCATCTATTATATCCAATCTCATTTTCATTCATAAGTGTACTAAACTGCTAGTTAGTTGAATTATCAAAAGAATATACTAGCAGGTCGCTCTCAATAAGAAGCCACCATCTTAAGAACCAGTTTTTATTTATCCAAATCATAGCCATGTCCTATTAAAAGCCCACAGCTGTCAACAGTACTTAGTATTACAGACCCTTCCTCATACTTTATCAATTTTTACAAATAATTATTTTGTGATAATGAACATCCCTCTAGGCTACTATTCTTAGTTCCTTCTGTTTGCCTCTTTGAAGGTTTTTAAACATTCCTTTATTTCCAGCAATTATTTGTAGACATCTATCAGTCCTGCTTTGGGGCTCTTCAGCTGAAATGCAATGTATTCAGGCTATTGTTCATTGCTGAAAACTTTTTTTTTTTTTAAATGCAATTCTTGAGCAATTTTTCCAACCACTTCAGTTAAGATTTTACCCTGTTGGGCTTGCAGCATATTGTTACAAGTCACATAATGTCAAATGTGTTTAAAATAATTTCTGCTAAATGCCTCTAGCAAGTGAAATGAGATGGCTGCCATGTTCATTTAACCAGCTTTCTCTTTTCATTCTTTAAGGAGTGAGACATACCCAAATGCTTCTGCTTATATAATCCATAAAATAAGTCATTCATTAATTCACTGAATCTGCAGTAGGGCACAGACCCTAGAGTTGGGAGCTTGATAGACCAGAGATCAATAGGAAATAAACTGGGTCATAACTTAGAAAACAAAAAGGTGAGAAATCAGCAGTACAGTTACCACAAAACCCATTACAGTCAGTAAAAAACACACCATAGTTGTCAATGATTCAGGCTCATCTATTATTTCCCTGATGCAATAGATGCTGAATTCAGTACCCTGTTTGAAATTAGAGAATACAGTAACCAACAGAAGTAAAAATAAAATAAAAATAAAAGCCTATTTCTCTAGTAGATATTTTTTTTTTTTCACCTAAAAAATACATAGCCATCAACTTTGTTGTTTGTTCAGGAAAAGAATACCTTAAAAATCTAAAACTATCTTTAGTAAATTTAAACATATATTTGAGTGTACATTTGTTAGAGTGTGACTAAGGTACTTTCAGGAATTTCACAGTTTTCCATGAAAACCAATTACCCATAACTACCTATATCATGGAATCACTCCATGAAAATATATCAATAAATATATTACTATATCAGCTACCATTCAAATACATTAATCAGAAAATAAGTTAAAAGTTATGGCAAGCCCTAGCTTGATTTTTTTTTTTTTTTTTTTTTTTTTAAGTGTAATGAATATAATATTTTGTATTCTCTATGCCCAGGCATTTGCATCTGCCATAAAGTGATGCCATACATATCCTAACTAACAAAATAACCAGTGGTGATTACTGTCAGTTCAAAAAATCACACAAACAAAAGGTGAATCAAAACAATGAGCGAGTCCAGAGAAGAGCGATGAAGCTGGTGAGGGGTCTGGAGAACAAGTCCTACGAGGAGCGGCTGAGGGAGCTGGGCTTGTTCAGCCTGGAGAAAAGGAGGCTCAGGGGCGACCTTATTGCTCTCTACCTTAAAGGAGGCTGTAGCGAGGTGGGGGTTGGTCTGTTCTCCCACATGCCTGGTGACAGGACGAGGGAGAATGGGCTAAAGTTGTTCCACAGGAGGTTTAGGTTGGATATTAGGAAATACCTCTTTACCGAAAGGGTTGTTAGGCATTGGAATGGTCTGCCCAGGGAAGTGGTTGAGTCACCATCCCTGGAGGTCTTTAAAAGACGTTTAGATGTAGAGCTTAGTGATATGGTTTAGTGGAGGACTGGTTAGTGTTATGTCAGAGGTTGGACTAGGTGATCTTGAGGTCTCTTCCAACCTAGAAATTCTGTGATTCTGTGAAAAGCACGGCCTTAGCAACACAGATAACATCTTAAAACACCACCAAAACACATCTGCACTGGGACAATACACAAAATTCATTTAATTTATGAATAATTAAAAAAAAAATACATACTGTTTCCATGCGTTCTTGTGATTTTTCTACTTGTAACTAGTTTCAGTGGCAACAAAAAAGAAGATTCTTAAAAGGGGCATAGCACAATATTTCACTGTTCTCCCGTAAATTTAACTTAGAGAATTTTAAGCTTGTAAAAGATAATGTATGATTTTTTAGAAAAATTGAGACAATCATCACTTTAGCATTACTATTGATATAGTGATCACTGCAAAAGCAAGTTTGTGTCTTTCCATAATTAAGGAACTAAACTTTCAAATAACTAAGGAGAAATGGTATTTCAGGAAACAAAAAGATAGAACATATCTTAGAGCAACATGAAGGAAGTCCAACATAAAGCTTAATTTGAATATTAAAATGAAGATTTATGAATTTAAATTTCCAATACTCTCTCCAAAATTAATTTATTAGTAGTTCTCCAATATTTCCAATAAATATTTCCAGTGAGTGATAAACAACGTACATGTTTAAATTTAATAAAATTAAAATACATGGAAATAAATATATGGAAAGCCACTAGAAAATTCCAGGGTTTGTGAATGCTAAAATTATGGCCCCACAAGAAAACACACAGGAACCCAGCAATGAATGACTTAAAGCAAAATAATCCCTAAATCCCATCTGAATCCCTTACCAAGGCATCAAAATCTTTCAGACAAGTTTCACAGCATGTATCTTTGCCTATATAATTACATATCTCTAATCACTGAATTATTGGAACCCATGGACACTTACTTGACCCAGTGATCTTAAATACAGAACCAAGATACTTATGTATATTAGTGATTTTTCAGTAAAAAAAAAAAAAAAAAAAAAAAAACAGCAACAACAAAAAAACACTTTTCAATTAATGGGTTTGATTTATAGCTGGAATGAAGATGCCTGTGATAGGAATTCAGGTTATACATAGTACACAAACCCTTTCTTTTAAAAGTTTCAGAGAAGAAACACAACAATACAATATTAATACAATAAGAAGGAATCAAGAATCATACATGCAAACGCATGAACATAAAGGTTTCTATCAAGCTGTGCAGTGGAACTATTGATTGGGAGCAGCACAACAGCAGAACCTGATGAATAAATTTAAGATACATGCCATAAAGTTTGGAGAAGTATGGAAAACAGATGTAAACAACATAAAATTGTTGTTGAGCAGACGCCATAGCTCTGTGTACAGAGCTATGACAGATTCTTGCTGATATTGATTACACAGGTTCATTTTTGCACAAAATAATTTTACAAATATTGGTATTCCTGACACACAAAAAAAAAATGAGCTTATGAAGTTTAACAGGATGAATACCTGGGGGAAAGAGAGAGAGGATAACAAAAAAAGATGAAGTTGAGCAAAATTATTTAAACTTTGATTAACTGGTAAGACAATGATGATGTCAAATGTTACATGGACAAATATCAAGAAGAAGCAAGAGAAAATGGATTATGGAATTAAAGAATTCAGTGGTAGTTGGACTGAGGAACACACATACTGAATTAGAAGCAGAAATTTCAATAAAAGGAAAAAAAAAAAAAAGCAAGAATTGTTGATGAGCAAAAACAGAACTGCCAATTAAAAAAAAAAAAAATCCTTAGCAGTGAAAAGAAGTTTTGTATATAGGTTGAGGAAAGAAAGAACATCCAGCAAATACCAAACAAATATTGTCCCATAGCTTGGAATTAAATCACAGCTAAATATTACACAACATATTGTCTGTGAAGTGTGCCTAGCACATACGAGGACTAAGCTTCTGCTTTGATGCAGAGAAATGAGACCACTGGAAGGGTTGCAGAAGCACACAGCTCATACATTAGAGGCTTAAACACTGCAGAGTTTGAGCTGTTTCACATCATTTTCTGTTGTTGAAATGCTGGATTTGGGAGCATTGAATTTAGTAGAACTACACCACCTGCATCAGTGGTCTAGGAATGTTTATTTAAGTAGGTATAACAAAAAGAAGTTGTAGTATGAATGAGAAAATAAAGTAGTGTTCCACACTATTGGATGATTTATGCTTAGAAATTTCAGAGAAAATTGATAGTAATGTATCCTAAGTTTATGATGAAACTAGTTACAACACAAGGAGAATGGAAGTAGAACAGTGTAAGGAAGTTTTTTTTGAATTCTTAGTAAGCAATCAATATCTGAAGTAAATCAAGAATGTGATAGAGAACTACAGTAGGAAAGAGAGAATGTTCCAAATGGCAGCCATAATTATAAAATATGAAGCATGTTCCTTGCTTGAATGAAGAAATAGTCTAAGTTGCCTTGTTGGTTTGTTGTGTACTTGTCACAACGAAAGTAAACTTTATATGAAACGTGATTTTTTTTTTTGATCACAGCTACAGTTGATCAAACAATAGCAATTATATGCAGAAATGCTAAACTCACTAAAAAGTCAACATGATTTCTAGGAACTGCATAAATAATAAAGTATGAACAAAGTATGACACCTAGTTCTAGTCCTATCAACATACAATACAAGGAATTGAAAGGGAATATCTATCCCCATTCAGAGTAAGCAAAGCACGTCACCACATTAAGCTTCCATGACTATTAAATATTCACAAAATTGTATGTATTTGAATCCAGATTTCATTTCAGTATGCCTATACAGATATATGACTGGCATGGACTTACCAGTAGGGGATCCCTCCATGACGTGACCAACATAAGGTCCTTCTTTGAACATTGGTCTGTTATCATTCTGATCAATAACGGAAATATCTAGGCGGACTGGCCCATCAATGACTTTTCCACTTAAATCTGTGACCTCAACTTCCAGCTGTATTAAAAAAAAAAAAAAAAAAGAAAAAAGGAGGGAAGTTGTTCATTATCACAGTGAACAAAGAGTAAGAAAAAAAGCTCCCATCAGTACTGTGGTAACAGACCTTGCCAGGGTTACCACTTCCAGCCCATTCACTTGGACTAGGGTCACAGCAGGTTTTAAATCTAAGCAAATGACAGATGTACATTCACATCAGGATATCTTTTCATAGATTGAAAATACCATATTCCCTGAAGAATGAAATGGGTAGAGTGTAAGGAAAAAAGACTCCCAAATTTGATACTAATCATGGGAAGATTTGCTTATAATTTGTTCCTTTACTTTTCTCAACCACATTTAAAGAGTACAAGTATGGAACTATCATAGTATAATTGACATATCTTCTAATGTGCTGTTAAGAACTTTCTTTTTCTTTTCTTTTTTTTTTTTTTTTTTAAAGGCAAGAGTGCCTTAGTGCCTTGGACATTAAATACATTTTCTCAGTGATCATGGCATGAGGTATTATGTTAGATATTTTTGATAGTTCATTTTTTTTTTAATAAGGTATAAAAGGACAAAACATATGCAGTTTTATATAAACAGGTATATATGCACACACACCCCCTCACATCCTGGTGTACAAAAACATCTGCTGGGCAAAAAGCCACATATTTTTTTTTTTACTTCCCAAAACCTGGAAAGCAAGATTAGATCATGCATATCTCAATCTTCTTTTGATGGAAAAAATCAGAATTAGTTACTAAAAACTTAGTCATTAGGGCAAACCATACTAAAACTTCTTATACATGATGACAAAAAGGGTCAGTTTAGATTGCAGCTGCATTCTATACTTGCAATTCTCTCTTCACCATGACATCGGTAAAAACAGTAATAAGTGTATCAGAGAGACAGTTATCATTTGCACCCACTCTACCCATCCCTAAACCCAACTCTTCAATGGAGTTAAGCCAGCCAGAAAATGGACTTGGGCACAGATGTTAACATCATTTTCTTCTGTTCCCCCCCCCCCCCCCCCCGAGAAAGTGGTAGTAGCAGGGGCTGAAGTCTCTGAGCACTTCGTTTATTCTGCTTATTTATTTCTGTTTATTTATTTATTATAAGACATTGCCACGTCTTATATCTCTAAGTTATTTATAAATTGGTGATAAGTCCTACCAGGAATTAGGTCAGAATTCTAATTCCTTATAACAATGGATGTTTATCATCACATCTATGTCGTTTGTTACACTTATGAATTCTACTTTCATAGCTAAACTTGCAGGATATAAGTAGGAGTATTCATGTTGTAAGCAAGATGTCTCATTGCACTATTTGTAAGTAGTGTCACAGTCCATTTTAGCATCTACTTACTTTGCTCATCCTCATTTCTCAAGTAATTTCTCTTGCAAGCCTTTCCAAATGTTATTTTTTTACTAGATAAAAATGATATTTTTTACTAGATTTGTTGGCTTAACAGCCAATAAATGCTCTGACATGAAGACAACTGACTCATGGCATCAGCACAGCTGAAGTGTTACAGGGGAACATGCCCCTTCACATTTGAGGCCTTGAAGAACATTGGACTCTGAAGCCAATGTAATAATTTTAGGATCGTGTATGATGTGAGGAGAACTAGAAAGGAAAAGGCAGTGTTACTTCTGAACTACATTAAAGCTAGATAAAACTTTAGATACAGTTATAAACTGCTGACAGAAAGATTTATCTAAGTAAATGTTGACTCATCAAAACTATGTTAATTGCTTTGGGGAATGAAAGAATAGAAATATTTCTCTGTGAAATTCCAGCAAATTCACTTTCAAATTCAAGATAACTTGCTCTTAATCTCTCTCTCAATATTAAGTAGATACATTGCTCACTGGACAGAACAAAGGCTTTCCTAGGTTTAAAATAACTACATCAGCTGCTTTCACAGAAATTGCAAGTGATCTAAAGCAAAGCTTGATCTAACATTTGTCTGTTTCCTTAACCTGTGGAAGTCTGTGGGAAGAGAATAGGAGACACAATAAATCTATTGCAGTTATTAATAAGTATCATTAAGTCCACTGGTTCTGAGTCCTCCTTGCCGAAACTATTCCAGTAACATGTCCACAGAAAGTGTTACATGTTGTCTGCTTCATTTTATTAAGATGACAGAAGACTTCATTTTTATTAGTCTCTGCACAGTAAATTGTAGGTCCTAACCATTCTGTAGAAAACATTAAAAGCCTGCAGCACCTAATCACAACCACCTGTCTTTACCTGGCTGATACACAAAAAAATGCTTGCCTAGATCATGTCTTACACAAACCATACCCCCAAAACAAAACAAACAACAAAAGCACCAGGGAAAATATACTTTACCTTAAGAAAACAAAAAGCACATGCAATGGAAAGTAGTATTTAAGAAAAAGACAATACTGGCACAGAAAACATTACCTTAAACAGGCTGTAAATAAAACCAGTGGAAAATTAGATTGTGTCTAACTATCAGAAGAGTGAGATTTCAGTCTTTCAATAAAAAAAAAAAAAAAAAAAAAAAAAACTAGATAGGCTTTTCTGTTTTTAATATAAAACTTGACTGATGTATGACAGATACTGCACTCTTTCTTTTGATAGCAACAGACTGTAATTTAACATTCAGAAAGTATCTAAGTTCCTGCCTGATTACAACAACATAACTTGAAAGAAAAATGGTAAGCATAAATAGATTTGGGCAAACTGACAAAAAAAAAAAAAAAAAAAAGCCTGCAGAGCTCTGTAGCTAGGTATTATGTGAAAACCTGATAAGACTGACTATGCTTCTCATGTTTCAACTTAAAAGTTGGGAAATTACATTCATAAGGATAAAGTTACATTCATCATAATCTAACCAACCATATTTTCAGGAATTCCAAAGGCTAAATCCCAATCTCATTTCTGACAAAAGAATACACACAAACTACAAAGGATAGTCAAGGGTTCATAAGAACCTCATGCTTCACAACAAAAATTGCCATGATAGTATATAAAGCAGACCTTGGCCATTGCTGTTAAGATAACTGAGAAACACTGATAAAATTAAGCACACCAATAAAACAAGAAGAAGCAATGTAACACTGAAAACTGCAGGCAGGAACAGATTTTAGCCTGTTTGTCCACTCAAACTCATAAGGATTTAATCGGAAGTTTAGTAAGCTTTTCTAAGCTGTTCAAACCTCTTTTAAGTATTCTCTTGTAATTTATATAGACTTGATTTCTTTCCACTACGGTAGTCAGCAATAACATTTACAGGAAAAGATTACCAATCTCAACCTTACCATTACTTCAAGCAGTTTCAAAGGTTTCTCTTCACAGGACGGTTGTTTCCGTTCATTTATTGCTTTTGGTGAAATGATTCTGGATAGCCACATTCCTTCTTTGCATATAAATGTCTGTTTTTACTTTGCAGCCAGCCAGCCAATGGCCCACACCAAATTATATCATAAATTTAAAGCTTTTCATAAAGTAAACCTGGAATACCTTTTAGAGCTCAATTATCTTCAAAGTCTAATGCAGGTTCTTTAGTCATTAACTGCTTTCTAATTTTAATTTCCAATTTGTTGCTGATAAGAATGTTTCTTACAGATTTCTTCCAGTTGGCTCAACAGATGGTTTTGCTACGTGGTCCTTGCATCTGGCTTTACCCCCCAAAAAAATAAATTCAGTTGTTTGAGTATGCAAAACCAGCAGCTTTCCAGAATGGCACAGTCCACCCCAGGGCAAGGAACACCCAAACAGCCGGGTGTCTCTGTGAGGAGAAGCCGTAGCTGCCTCACACTGTTTCCGGATGGTTCCAGATGGTTCCAGATGGTTCCGGAAGGTTCCACGGTGGCCCCACCTCAGGGTGCAGCTGAGCCCCTTAGCAACAAAGGTAGCACCCCAGGGAGAGGGTAGTTAAGAAAGAGCAAAAAACACTGCCCAGGTGCTTTGGTTTTCTCTCAGCCAACCAATTTTTCATGTTGCTTCCCTCACCCATTGCATTAAGGAGGGGAACAGGGAGCACAGCTGGGTGGGCCTCTGGCTGCCAATGAGGGGCAGCCACCACAGCAGGAAAAGCAGGCCAGAAAATGGTGAGGTGGACAGAGGAAACGTGCGTCATCCTGCACCTAAAAAATCTCACAGAAGTACTGTGTCATTACAAATACTACTGTACCACTGCCTGCCCAGGTCTCAATTATTATGAGGTATATATTTATAGAGACCACTCCTGGCTCTATTTGTTCCTCCCTTGGTTAGAATTACCATTGAGAATACCTGTTAGGGTAGTTTATCATCAGTTCCTAGGTGTGGATTGACAACAGGAAAAGCCTCATGGATTTAGGGACCTTTCATAAAAGCAATTTTCAGGAAAGAAAACAGAGTTGGCTTTCTCTGGGTCATAAAATGTAGCAAAGAAATTCTCTTTACACTGAGAAGTTGCATTCAAAATTTGTTGTAATTACCTAGAACAACTCAGAGAAGACAATAATTTAGACACATTACAATTAAATTTTCCTGCTATTAAGAATATGAATAAAATATTAGCTGATTATTATATGGCACAAAGGGAGACAAAGATATAAAACCCAACATGCGGTGTTTCTAATAGATATGGATAATTTTATCTCAAGCTACTGGATGACGGTATTAATTACCTCAGCAAGGTTGTGTGGATGATGGAAAAAAGATAGCAGTTATCTGTAAGGGAAGACTTGGGTCTCACATTCAGAGCTAGATCCTGCATGTGAATTAGCCAGCCCTAGCATACCTGCCCTATTACACGAAGTGCTTAAGTTCCTCTCAGAAAATACAGATTTCATTGCAAAACTTCCATGTTTTTCAATATGACTCTCTATAAAGTCTTTAAAGAATTCCAGTAACGTAAATTTCACTAAAAAAATAACTAAAACAGCAACTGAGTCTTCTGTGAATGCTCAATTTTTTTCTATGCAAACAATAGTAAATTGGGCAATGCCTAGACTGTACCTCATACAGTCTACAAGTTGAAGAAAGCAATAGTGCCTGAATTTACAGTGGGAACAGATTCCAAATTCATATAATTTCATTCTATTGTTATTTTTTTTTAACTTCAGTTAACAAAAGAAGAATATAAATCAAAGCCAATATCCAAAAAATAAAATAATTTTTTTCTTTCAGAACAATTGTAGGAATTTTAGTATACAGTACATGATTTGAAAGGTTTTCACTTTAATGCATTCTCCAAAACTGTATGTTTAAAAGTAGATGATTTTATGGTAGCATGATTATCCAATTCTACTCAGCAAAATGTCTGAACCATTAAAGTCCAAAAAGAAGGGAAAGATAGTTTTGAAAATAAGTGGGCTCATATGAGTAGTAGATTCCTCAACACATCTTTAATTAATATTTCTTTATATCACACCATAAACTTCGCAATGATGTGTCAAACTGTAACAGTGGGTTCAGTTCAGTATTCCCCAGATTAGGTCATTGATCAACCTTAACAATGACCTTGCTAAAATAGAGCTTTCACTGACCTATCTTACACTTGAAATTACCCAACAGTTATTTCATAGTTTCCATTTTCTTAGCACAACTACCTCTTAACTGTGTGCATTAATTAAACAAAAATTCCAACAAAACTCAAATTCTGTCTCCCAAAAGAATGACAAAGGATGAATTCTTCATTAGGCAAGTGTCACTTTGTCTTCTTTGATCACATTAGATACAAGGCGTTGGAGACATATTTATAGAAGCTTTGTGAAAAGGAAGAGGAATTTAATATTATAAACAGCCAGAGACTTCTCCCACTTGTTTAAAATGTAGTGCTCTTAATATTTTTAATCATCATTCACATAAGGAGCACAACTGCAGAGTCACACTATTTCGGTTTGTGAACTGTAAAATAGCAAGTAATTCCAAACAAAGAAACAGGGAATAAATATTTAACTTTATTCTTTCTGAGATTTTACTTTTCTAAATTTCCTGGAACTTGAACCTCATTAAGAAAAACAAAACTACAGGAACAGTATGTACATGTATTTACTTACTTTACTAGACTTGTAAGAAAGTGTGGGTTAGTTTATTTACTCACACCTGTGCAGAGCTCTTCACTGGGGAAGTAAGAGCAAAACAAACTGGAATGACTGGTCTAATCCTTCATAACAAGACCATAGAACAACAGAAGGAAAGGGTAAAGCAAGGATGTTTCATGAAATTGTGCTGTATATATGTTGGAAGTTTGATGTCATTTGATAGCAAAACTTTTTTTTGCAGGAAGTGCAGGTGTGTCCAGAGAAGCCTCGAGCAAAGTTACCCCAAAAAATAAACTAATAATAATAATGAACAGAGGTGAGAAAATACAACAAACTGCATTTTCAAAGTTCATACAGCTGTTACTAATAACAACCTTTAACTTTTCAAATCTGAGTTGTACTTGAACTTGTCCATAGAGGGGTTTACCTATATGTGGCTATAAGTAACAATGAGATTTCCACGTCATTTCAAATGTTTTTCTTGAAGCAAAACCAGCCCAAGTCAAAAAAGTTTCATTAATTAAATAACTTACTGTCTATTTTCCACATTTACTCATAGCATATATTTGTAATGTGAATATCTTACTGTCTATTCTTCCCTAGAAATTGGAAGCAAAATGACTTTGCTTTTTCCACTTTCTGTTCAGTAAAGGCTGACCTCCAAAAGCACATTGTATGTGAACCTCCCTTTTCCTTGAGATAACATCAGAAATCCTCCATCTCTCTGAAACAGCTGGCATTGAGCAGCTCAGATCTTCCTTAGTGCCAGTTTGAAAACAAATCTAGTGACAATGGGACTTGGAGTTTTCCAGGTTCTTTATTCCATACTGGCAGTACCACTGCCTGTCTTCTAGCACCAATACTCTTGTTTTGCAGTTCACTTTACAGAATATGCCTAGAAGATGCCATCAGTGAAAAACACTCATTGCTGCAAAATGAAGCTAAAATGCTATATATACATTTTAGTGTTTTGGTTTTTTTTTGTTTGTTTGTTTTTAATATAGTAAATTCTTTCATAGCACTAAACTAAGCAATGAATTCACTATCTAATTGAATGTATATACTGTTATGCTATTAGTGTCACAGTAAATGTATTTTTTTCCCACAGCTGTGTCTCTCTAAATCACAATATTGCTAGAAAGGTGCTATTTTCTTGTAGAACTTAAGTCCTGATTTTTTTCTCTTCTGTCAGCATGAAAAGGTCCCTTTCCTGTGAACAAGATCACAAAACAGGAAAACAGAAAATAAAAAAAAAAAAAAAAAAAATATATATATATATATATATATACACACAGATGACGATAGCATAAACCTTAGAGAAAAGAATACATTAAGTATTTATAGAAAATAGATACTTAAGCTATTAAGTATCTAAAGTATCTATTAGTAGATACTTAATACTAGAGAAAGCTTATATCAAAATGAACTCTGTCTTTTCTACAGGGCAACACTAAATCCAATTTCAAATTTTATAAAATTTGCAGCTCATTAAAAATAATAATAATGTTGTAGAAATTTTCTTGCATGTTAATGAAGAAAAAGAAAATGAAATGGATAACAATCTGATATCTTTACCACCTATTCCTCAGGGTAGTTTATAAACACTAAAAGCAAAACTGATCATCAAGAAGTAGATGCTATTTTCAATTATTTGCATCAGCCCGGAGCAGACAAATTGTGAGTTCTTGTAACTTAAACTTTAAGATTTCATATTTTTAAGATTTAAATATTTGTAAGAAGCAATTATTTGCACATGCCAGATTCCTTCTTATGTTCATGGAATATTTAGTTTTATGTACAAGATCAAACACTAGTAACCAGCAATTTTCAAAGCTTTCGTCCATTTTATGCCCTAGATTCACCCCTCATAAAATCCAATTACTCTGATGAACGTCACTGTCTAGGGACACTACAATCCCAACAGTTGAATTGCATAGGGGAAAACTGGGTTTTACTGGTTAGCTATGCAAAAGTCACAGTGAACAAAGGAATTGGAAGCAGAGAAAGGAAGATACTGATACTATCACAAAATTCTCTACTTTGTTGTGGAAAGCCTGACCTCAAAATCACTGTCACCATTTTACAAGTGAATGGAAATGAGGTATTAGGTGCTTAAATTGGTCATAACTATCCTGATTAGTTATGATATAACTGATGGGACCAACTGACGCAATATAACAGAGCATTTCAAAGGAAAATCAATTATATGTATAATATAGGCAAAAGATGGGAGAGGAAACAGATGAAATGATTTCATGAAAACCATACACCAGGCAAAATTTAAATCAAGCTTGCTTCCAGGTTTTTTGATCTCCAAATACAAGACTGATAGTGAAATTCTATCTCTTGCTGAGCAAGTGATGTAAAATTAGATTTACAAAGGTTATTAAGCTACCAACATGTGCACAGTGTGATTTTCAAAGTGCATTACAAGACTGGGTAATATATCCTATTAAAATCAAAACACCTTTGAAAGAGCTTTGAAAACCTAATTGTCCTCTCAGTGTCTCATTTTTCCCCCATTAAGCACTTTTCTACAGCTGTATAGACACAAAACAACTGAAAATACTTTTGTGTCCTCACAACAGAAAGCTGCTGCACATTTTTAAGGGACTCTCATACACCTACAAAAATAGAATTAAAATTACTTCTGAAACATACTTCCTGTTAAATATTGTCTGGGAGTTATGAAATTAGAATGTCTACTCCAAAAATAACCTCAGTGAGCAAATGAGAAGGACATGCCTCGAATCTGTGGAGCAATACAGCTCTTCAAACAAAGGCATGTGCACTTCACACAGAGCAAAAGTATTATGGATGATTACATAAAAACTAATTAAAATCTTCCCATATCACAAGAGAACACATGTTGAGCCACTTGAAAATGGGGGGGGGAGGGAGGAAGGGGAGGAAGTAGAGGGGAATATCAGGATTCACAAAGCAATCAAGTCTAATCACCACAAAAACAAACAAACAAACAAAAACGCGGTAAAGGAAATCAAAAAAGAAAACAACAAAAAAAAAGGAAGTAGTACTGAGAAAAAGGATTAAAACAAACTGCCAGAATTTTTAGGCTCTATGCTGTACCACAAAAGCAAAAAATACACATATGTAAGAAAAGATGAAAAATGGCTTTGCACTTTTAAATAGCTCCTAGCAGTATTCCAGCACTGTTCGTACTGCTTGAAAATCACTCTAAACAGCATGTAAGAAGTGGCAAGAGTGTAATGAATTTCATCTCTCAGAAGGATTCAAGAAGCAACAGGGTCAGAGAGAGTCCATAACTAATCAGACCAACAACAAAAAGCCAAGATCTAAAAAACTGGGGTGACAAGAAAAGTGACTTATTTAGTCATAAGAAATAAAGGCCAGTGTAAATGTCAGGTATATATCACACACATATTTTACTTTGTTATTATTGCTTAAAATATCTGTTCCTACAAATAGGTAAGAAAAGGTCTTAGAAGTCAAGGATCACTCAACTTCTACCCACCTAATGTACGTGTAACTAGGTTTATCTATCTCAAAGCAACAAACCAGGCTTACAAGAGCACCTGTAGGAACTGTACTCGAGGGCACCCAGCATGCTGCTGCCTTGCTGCCCAGCTTCCTGGCTCTGTCAGTGTTCCTGGGATGATGTCTCATCTTCACACTGTCAGTTTTGTCAAGTGATAAACTGCAGCCAGGAGTCCTTAAAAGCCCTAAGAAGGGAGTAAGTGTGCTTGGCCTCTAAGTGTCACCGAAGAGAAAAAACTTGGTAAGTTGGAAACAATATTTTCCCAGTGAACCATTTTTTTTCCCTTCTGAGAAATTTGCTTATTCTGCAAATAAAATTGCTCCTCTCTTCAAAATTTAAAACAGTATCAGCATATCTTATACTGTAGTTGCCACACCTTTGCAAGATGGAATTATGTTGTCTTTTTAAATTTCACCTTAAAGGTTAGTCTGTAGAAATCAGATCAAGAGAACTAGATGAAATTTCTTTGTATCTATATCTATAGATGACTGTACTGAAAAGTGTAAGAGTCATACATTATGAAACCCTTTCAAACTGCATATCAAAAACAAACAAACAAACAAAAACCTTCACAGAGAGTCTTTGCTGAGAAATGTTGTGTTATGAGGCAAAACATCTGCCACTCCCTTTTGCAGCACCCTGACTGCCATCATAAGGAACTCTTAAGCACCCTGTGTCTGCACATATACAGTCAGTTTCGGTATGGTTTTTATTATTATTTTTTACTCCACTGCTAAATCTCATTCAACTTGTCTGTCAGTCTCTGGCAGCCTCTCGTCTACTCAATGCAACTGCACTAGCAACCAGAGCCTGCCTGTTTAAACACAGAGGTGAACAAACTTCCACCGAGCACAGATCTCTTCCCTCACCACGTTCTTTCCTGGTAAACGTTGTATGCTTTGCTGACTCTTTCTGCTAAGCTGAAGATAATATATTTCAGTGCTGATGATAGAAGCTTTGGGTGTTGGAAATGCCATCTACATGATTCGCTATCTACTCTATGTTTGGTTACATAAATCATGTAAAAGCAAATATATTGAAATTCCTCCAAATCATCATAAGAGATTGTATGCTCTGTTACATTAGGAATGCTGAATTTTGACATCTGATTGGTTAAATATATCATAGGAATATTCACAGTGAGCACTCCTTTCATTTCCCTCCTGTATTCTTTGCCTGGCCTTAGCAGTTACAATGATATACGAGCACTGAAGTTAACAAAGCACTGTTTATCTTTTCCTGTTATTCTGAACTAAATGAGTTTTTGCTGATTTTGTCTACAGTCAGCTTTATTGAATTTCACATAATGCCAGGTTGTTTTTTCCAAGAGGATGTCTATGGCAGATACTTTTATAATTCAGACAGTTGATCTTCCTGGTAATATCTAAATGGATTAGCACATCCCAGATGACAAATATTTAGCAGCTTCTCTGTTTCAAGTAAAACAGCATAGCTGTTTCTTCTACTTTGCCAAAGATGGCAAGGTATGTATTTCATATAAAGAAGAAAGGAAATACCTGAATGGTTTCCACATGTTATTTTAGTAGAGATGTTGGCAGATACATACATAATAAAAGATATGCCAAGGGCAGCCTGATCTGAAATAAAATGTTGTTTCTAATTACCTGTTTTCTCTCTCTAAACCTAATCTTTGTAACTTAACATGTTGGACCATCTTTCTACATTAATTGTCAATAAGAAAGATTTAGTCAATGAGCCTCAGATTAGCTAAATTAACACAGTAATGGTCCCTTTCAGCAGTCAAACAGTTCTAATGTAGTTCCCAAATGATCAACAAGGGTCTGTTATACAGTGACACATCAAAAGACAGAATTTATTTCATGTACATCTATTTTTATTGCTTACATTTAGCCCAGGAACTCCATGCAATGCTTCACTGATCTTCAGCTCTGATGACAGCATCATCTGGTAAAACTATTAATCTTAAAGAAAAAATCACAAGTACCAGTGCAACTTCCTGGATTTTGTTGTTGTTGTTGTTTATTATTATTATTTTTTTTTTGTGTGTGTGTGTATTTGGCTTTAGATATCTCAGTTAGCTGAGATACCCAACTCAACTCTGAACATTGGGTATGTTAATAAAGGCATCCTGTTAGTAAACTATCTGCTCTATCAGCACTGTCCCTTACTTCTGAGCTTTCACTTCATATTTTATAACATCAGGTAAAATATCATGCGGAACAGCAAATCCTCTGTTAGTACTACATCTTCATAAAGATAAATCTCAAAATAAATCTAAAGACCTCTAACCTATTGCCCTTCACTACGTTTCAGTACTTTCTCTGTGCTATACTTCTCTGCCTATTCTGGTTTTGGATTTAAATGAGACCTCCCTTTTTCTCTCCCTCGTGCTTTTCCTAAATTACAAATTATGACAACAGCGTGTTGAGATTTTCCAAATTCCAATACTCATAATGTATTTTTATTTATTTATTTATTTATTAAAGTATAAGAATGAAACACTAAAACATTTTTTTCAAGGAAAATGATTATGTTGCAGATTGCATTTTTTACACTGCTTGATGCAACTGAAAAAGACATATGCATAGTACAAGAACACTTACATATTGACAAAAGGAGAATTGGAGAGTTGATGTTATTGCAACAAAAACAAAGCCCGGATATAGTCAGTCACAAAAATTATGAAATGCCTTTTGCACCAAAATTGCAAATGCAAAAGGCGTTTTTGAACTATCGCAATCAGCAAGACTTTTTTTTTCTTGTACCCTCAAAATAAATGATCATAAAAGGAATAAGCATACAGAACTCATTACAGAAACCTGTTGCAGTGAAGTTTGCTTCTCCTATTGCAATGCTGTAACTGAAATAAGAAAAGTAACCAGTGTAGATACTCAATTAACAGAACACCAGGAGTGAATTAAAGTTATAGCAAAAATAAAATAATGCCCTATTACGTACTAATAACAATCAAATAAAGGCAACTGTAATTTCCAAGAAACAAGTTTACCACAATAGAACTGGAAAATTGAATGCACAGTAGAAATATTCCATCGTTCTGACCTGTTTAAATCTACTGAGGTACACCATTTTTTGCAAGACTTAGATGACCTAGAACAGGAAGCCCTTGTACAGACCCACTGAATTTTATGCTCCAAAGTAATATTATGAGTTCTTGCATATTTCAACCTTCCTTTATATAGTGCCAAAGTGTCATTGCACTCACAAAGTGGTGAGCATTCATTCTGTGGCTATTTTACTCCATTTACTCCCTTTGAGCCTAGCTGCATCGATTCAGAGACTGTACAGCACAGTACAGATCTTTTCTAAAAATAACAGGCCTGTCTATGTTAAAATCTTGAAAAAGATGTGTATATTAATTTGTATGTTAAAACTTGAAAAAAAAAAGATATGTCAACAATACAATATGATTTTCACAAAACATATTTATTATGTCTATAAGTATTCTACATATATCTATTTAATGATAGCTTAGAAGTGTCACCATTGTTACTAATGTCATGGCAGATAGCCTCAGTGAGTATAATAATTTCTTATTGTACAAGTTCCTGTCTAAAAGCAGAAAAATAAGTTTGTACCTAGTATTCTTCCCCATAATCTGACATAATCTGTGACTAAATCTAATCTTGTCTCTATTCCACCTTGTCTCTATTCCATTGTTACTATAACCTTCTAGTTTTTAAGTTAATGCATGCAACACACAACTATAGGACTTGATTGTAGAAAACAAACAAACAACAAACAATTAGTTACAAAAATCATAAAGGTTCTTCATTCAGTTTTCCCACACCACCAAGAAGTGTTCTCCTTTGACTTGGCAAAGTCACTTTTTGTCAATATATTGCTGGTTGAAATATAAGATAATTTCTTTTATTTAGATTAGCTTATTTATAAATCCGTCACTATTAAGTAAGTTGCTAGCTCAATATAAAACACATACAGAACCTCTGTCCAATCAATACCAAAAGTTTGATTTTTGAGCTCCAATCAGCAGCAATCCATCAGCAATACGGACTCTATTGAAGATTGTAAAACTATTCTGTTTGCAACTGAAGTGTCTTGAAGAACCAAAGGTTTGTCATTATGACACAAAATAAATATAGCATCTGGATAAACAATGTGACTAAAACTGTACAGCAACCATATCTATAAGGAGTACGATATATTAAGAAACATGGAACAAACAATAGATCACTTTTTCTTGCCATATAAAAAGGTGTTCAGTAAACACAGATAATGAAGACATTAATGAAAAAAATGTTGAAAGAATTGATGTCACAGAAATGAGTTTATGTTTTGGAAGAAACCCAATGGAAATGCAGAATCAACCTGCAAAAACAACTTAAAATTTTTTGATCTACCTAGGAAAGCAGTACGATCTCCAAATAGTTTCTCAAATGTAAAGTAGGCCAAGAATAATTATTTTAGAAGATCTCTGTTCCACTTTATGTCAAAGAAGGGAATGAAAATACAATAAAACATCCTAGCAAGGTGGTTGATGCCTCAAACCTGTCAGTGTTCAGGAGGCATTTGGACAATGCCTTTAATAAAATGGTTTAACTTTTGATTAGTCCTGAACTGATCAGAGAGCTGGACTCAATGGTCTTTATAGGTCCCTTCTAACTGAACTATTCTATTCTATAATAAATTCTCCAGTAGGTTGTTAATTTTTCTCTATGTTCAGTATTTTACAAATTCGGTTGTGTCTCACAATCTTTCAAATTCAAAAACAAGGCTGTAGGATCACATAACTGTTCATTAGGTGGCACTATATATTCTTCTACAAATACCTTACGTAACATTAAATGGACACAGCTGAGAGAGAGATGAGTGGACTGAATTTAGTCATCTGCCGTAATTTTACTACACATACTGCTTAAAAAGAATTACCCCTTATGAGAAGAAAAATGAGCTTCACACTAATGAATTCAAAGTGTAAACTTTAACCACAGCAAACATGCCTGACAGAAATGTATTTTAAGTAATCAGACCCTCATTTCTCCCTCTAAAAGGTCAAATAAATAAGCATGTCTGTATAAATAAGCATGTCTGTAGATTGCCTCTTCAGGAAGGAACCAAATTTGTACAAGACCAAGATTCTCTTGCAGGGGAAAAAAAAAAAAAAAAAAAGAGAAGGATGCCCGTCTGTTTAGTAGAATGCTGGAGAAATTCTTATAAAAATGCATACTACTAAACACAATATTCATACCTCATCAAACCCTGACATGTTCTGGAATATGTTAGTGCCAGACTGTGTCACTTCAACTGAGTTTGACAGCAGGTAAATTACATTGTGCAAGAGTTTAACTAAAATGAAGTTGCTTACCAAAACTATCTTGATCTAGATAGGATATTCAATGTTAGAAAAATATCCTATTATTAATGAAATAACAGAAAGAAAACTGACATTAAGTTTATTTTTCTGCTTTATGTTCTGCTTTAACTAGCAGAAGGTCATAGAAAGCAGAAACGAATAAATTTGTGGAAACTTTTTTTTTTTTTTTTTAACCTTTTCCTCTTCTCTCTTTTCGGAACCACATTTATCATTTAAAATTATCCATCAAAAACTGTAATTGAATGCCTTTCAGCCCTTAGATTTTGAATACAGCTTTGAATAGCTGTGCTGACTGATCACTTCAATCACATGGCATTTCTGGTACGCTCTGACTTGACCTTCCCAATAAACATTTAAAGAACTGGAATAAGTCATTTCCAGATCAAAGCTTCATGAAAGCATATGGTAGTATGACTATCCTATCCAATAGCATGACTATTATTTTCATCTATAAATATTCATATGAATACCAAGTTTCTTAAACTCAGATTACTAGAAAACAGCTGCATGAGCAACCACTGCTATTATCACAGCAAACCTAGTGTTTGCTATACAAATACATGTTTGACCTTCCATATAGCTAATTTGGGTCATTTTGGATTATAATTATTTGGATAATATCCATATAATATTTAGTAATAGATGCATTTAGGTAAATTAACAGACAATCCAGTAAGTTAGAAATAGGCTCACATTGAAATATATCATGCAAAAACCTATTTCCAGTTGCCAACAGCTGAGAAGACCTCCTTCTGCCCCCCCAAATTTCTTTTATAGGTGATTATGTTGCTGGAAATGTTTTAAAACTGCTAGCCACTTTAAAAATACATATATAAATATATAATAGACGAAAGTAATAAAAGCAGCAAGTTCTTAACTATAATGCTATTATTGTAAGTCCTTTTATAGTTAATTACTTTTTCAATAGTTTTTATTTTTAGTCACTTACTGGTTTTGTCATTGATGTTGATTCAACATAAACCAACTCTGTCACACTTCAGTATTTTCTGAAGAATGCAAACTATCTATGCTTCTGTGATCTTGTTGCTGTAGCTTTGTATCCTGATCACAAGTAGTAAGATTAGTGAATAATATGACACTTGGTCAGCCTGCAGGTATGCAGCCAGAAAGGAACAGTATTTTTAAAATCCTCCCACAGAAAGGAAATTAATACCAGTGTTCTTTTTATGTTGTTGTTGTGGTGTGTTTTTTGTTGTTGTTGTTTTTGTCACACAGGAGACATTGCTATTTTTTTCTTGTCATAATGAAAACTTCATTTGTATAAGTTAGTATGTTAGTATCTAGAGATCAAGAAGCCTAATAAAAGCTGTATCATAATCAAAGAATGACAAGAGTGTGGGGATTTTCCATTTACCAAGGTGATGAAGAATACAATAGCCTAAGAAAAAATTCTCTAATTTTCATTCAATTTTCACATCACACATTCTGTGACTTAAGAATTTTTAGTTTCCCTTACCAGGCCAGGTTTCTGCACACACCTGTTCCCTTCAAGTAAATCTGTATACAATTATCAGCAACATTTTGTAGACTTATTTCTTGTTCCTTCTACCAACAACCACAAAAGCTCATTTACCTTATGCAGAATGTAATTAGTTGGTATCGTATTTATTTGACAGCTTTCTCATTTTCTCAGTTCTATGTAATTTGACAGGGACCATTACAGATCCGTAACTAGTCTTTCAGAATGACTTTCACAAGGTTAGCTCACTTATTAATTGACCCTTGGTAATGGTAATTTAAGAAGCATATTAATCTCATCTGTCAGTTCTACCACATACTAGATGTATAAAATAATTTGTCTTTTGCAAGGAGCCTTGCAACAGAAATGAAGTGTCTAAATTTTTAATTAATATGCATTTTCTTTCAACAAATGAGATTGGAGTGAAAGGAGACTTCTTTTCAGTGGTTTTCTTTATTCTGCTTTAAAGCTCCTGCATTTTCTTATTATGAAGATAAACACTATTTCACCAGTCAACAAAGCCTATGATCTAAATAATCTTCTACAAAGGACATTCTGTTATTCTCAACACAGATCCCCGAGACTTAAAAATGTGTGAACAAAGCATTCACCACTTCAACAGCAGTGTTACTTATTACTGCATATACTGATTAAAGGTTTCTTGTACTTAAGGAGATTTAATTCACTAAGAATATTAAACAAAAGATTACTATTTAGAAATTGAAAAACTTCAACCAGTATCAGATCCTTGAAGTTGTAATCTTTTTAAATCTGTTTTTCTAATGCATCATATGTTGAGCAGAGCCTACAGTTTAGCTCTAAGAAAGGGTTATATAAAATTGTTAATCCAAAGTACTAGTAGGGGCTATGGGTAAGTTCTCCTTTATTTCATTCATTTAGTAAATAATGGGAACACCTAACAGCAAGGGGAAGGGAGGGAAGTACTGTGAAAAAAAAAAAAAAAAAAAGAAAGAAAAAAAAAAAAAACAACACCTGTGCCCGTAGCAGGTGACTATCTGCACTTTGTAATACACGGTTGTAATACACGGATGAAGTGCAGTTCTCCACACTTCAAAAAGGCACAATGCGCACAATTCTCATTAAGGTTAGCACAGGTTTGAAGTGGAACAGTAATCCTATAGTCTTCCTTTAAAAACAGAGAAGTCAAGGAAGTACAAGGTAAAAGGTGAGGTCTTCCTCCACCCTGTTTCTATGTCTGCTTTTGAGACCAAAGAATGAAGAGACTTTCTGAAGGATAACTTCACAAAGAGGAGACCCTTATGCTGTAAATCCAGGAAGGCTGTACCAAGAAGGCAGGTCAAGCCAATATTTGTGCACCACCTTACAATCTTTTACAGAGACTGCTATGTTTTGCTTCATACTCACAGTAGATTGCTACCATTACCACATAACAGCAATGCAAAATCCTCTCTGCTCTACAGGATATAAAACTATTACTAATACCAGAGACTCTACTATATAGACACCTTGCAAAATTAAACACAGAGGACAGGCCATAGCTATCAGCATGTTCCACAGCATACTCAAGGAGGGCCTTCAGGAAGTAGGAAAATCAGGAGGTTGCTGAATGTGGCTAATTGCCCCAGGTGATTGCATTCAAGTCCTGTGGCTGGGGGTGATGGACTCAACACCATGAAAATCCACCTCACTGGTGCTTGTGTTTTCTAGGGTAGGAATGGGAAGCAAATGTAGATGACACAATTTCCCACAAGACTCCACATGTGACTTACTCCCCACTAATGAAGACTATCTATTATTTAGATTAATTCAGCTTCACAGTGGAGAAACAGATGTAAGACCAAACTGTTACCAAACATGTTGATAAATGTTACCATGCTTAAACTCCAATTGGTTCCACATGAATTCAGATCAGGACAGCAATTTCTCAAGAAGCAATCACTTGTATGTTTAGAAAATGAAATAAATATTTCATATAAATACTTGATAAAAGATATAAGCAATAATACTATGAAATGTTTTAGTGAAGCTTATCCCACTGGAATATTCAAGCTTTTAACAATTTTGATTATTAAAATCTAGAGGCTACTAGGCCAAAACCACAGCTCTGTCTTTACCACAGCTCTGTCTTTACAGAATTTTACAAGTATGCGATTATCTCTTTCCTCACAGACATCATGCTGGATTTTGTTGGCATGTATTTCAGGCACTTAAAAAAAAATGCTAACCATCTTATTTATTGGCTATATCGTCACAATGTCTCCCCCACTGTTATAGTCTATTGAATAAATACGTATTCAAGCAATATTTAGAAAAAAACAAATTACGCACTTGACAGTATACAGTGTCTCCTTCAGAATCATTAGTGTCAATCATATGAGTACAATTTTAAGTGCTATTGAAATGCTTGCTACTTAAACAATTGATCATCATATGGAACCAATCCAATCCTAATACAGCCATAAGTATATACAGTACCAGCAACTCATCTCCTACATTAGCATCTGTATTTTTAACAATATAGTAAGAATGTACTAGAAAACCAATGCCTATTTATTCACTCATAATTAACACAAGCAACTCAATAAGTTTTTAATTTTTTAAACTTTGGAAACTATGATTTTTGATGAAGACAACAGTTTTTAGTGTACACAAAGAATGCTCCTTCAGGAAAGGATATGGACCCTGTATGCAGATGACAGAAGTCAGGAAAATCAAACCAGACTGTCAAATTGTTAATAAAAGTATCTTATCTTGCTGCCTGTGATTCCTAGAATTCAGCGACATCAGCTGAACTGCATTGACTTTTGCCAGCTGAACATTTGCATCTCATTTGAAGATCTGAGTCTAAAATGTTTCTGAAGACTTGTTAATGTCACAGAACTTGTTACAGAGAGAGCATGCTTTCCACTCTGTGGCATTGTATGCTCCTACCAGCTTATAATACAGCAGCAAAGATTAGAGATGACCTCGACCATGTATTACACTTCTCCACTGTTATTACAAGATTGGCAAAGTACACTGTAATCAGTAACACTTCTGCTGCTGAAAGAGTTATTGACAGCTGGAGTATCCTGCTTGTTACCATTTTTGACAGTAAGTGGAGAAACTAACCAAATCATCAAACCAAACACATTCTTAACACTTTCCTTTATAACTTCTAAATCCCTAACATCCATATTGTATCTTCAACTAAGTTACTCTAGATTGGTATCTGTAATAAAGAAAAGAAAAATGAATAAAAAAAAAGGAAGGAAGGACTCCTAGATTTTCAGTGAAATCCCTTTCATACATTGAAAGGTTTCTGTGAGTAACAAAAACATACTTTGCTGTTTGTTCATTTTTTATCTTCCATAGTGGTTATTGTTGTTATTTTCTGATGATTACTCATCTTTTATATTTGACAGGAAACCCATGTGCCCAAACAACTTACTTCACTTCATATTAGAGAGAGTAATGCAAACAGAGTACAAAAAGACAAACAATAAAAGTACTCACACACACACACACCCTGCTGATTAAGTGTTTAATTTCTGATTGAACAAAGTAGGAACATTTCAGTACAGGAGGCAAAATCTCTTGAAAAAAGGCTGCTTCTGCAACTCAGAAAACAAGAACATCCTATATGCTTCCTACAAAAGGTTGACATGCTATAGGGATATCCATCATCTTAATGGTTCTCACAAAATAGTAAAAAAAAAAAAAAAAAAAAAGAACACCTTTATACTTACGTTTTGCAGACCTAAGGGGATTGCATTGCACTTTATGAAAACCTTCATTAATATGAAAGGAATCCATAGTTGCAAACTTGTACACATCTTCACTAGAATAAATAATTATTCTCAATAGTATGACACATGGTGTTAGTGTCCAAACAACCGGAGCACAGAGTCAGGGGTGGGCCAATCTGGGAGATCTACAGAGCCAAAAGTCGATGCTGAGGACCTGACACCTGTGCTCCACACCTCTCCCACTAACCTCCCTCTGATTATGAGCATTTGCAGCCCAAGCATGGAAAGTTCTCTGAACTACATCTTCCAGTTTGCTTTCATTCAAAAGGACTCCAGGTCAGGATCTCCAAACCTATTGGGAGGATTAATTTCTAAACATCCCTCCTGATCTGAACTAAAAGCTAATGAAAAGAGACTATCAGATTAACTTCACAGTCTCACCTACGTAGTCATTCTGCAACCTGTGCACTTTCCTCAAAGTCCCATGCAACTTGTCACCAGCTGTACCTCCACTGGCAGATCCAGTTCTGGATAATGCCTGCTGCTGACCTCACTTACTCATATTAAAAGACAAACCCATGGTATGAAACGTTTGCATCCTTTCTGAAGAGTAGTTATGGAGGAAACATTACACATAAGGAAGTTGTTTGTCCTTCATGGAGATGAAACTCCAATCAAAAATAGGCTGTTATGTAGACAGGGCCTAATTTATGCTTTTCTGTATAGCCAGAATGAAAGGAGCCCCCACAAGAACCTGAATAGTGAACTTTATCTGTGTGCAAGTCAGAATCAGGCTTTTAATATTATTTTTGCTTTGCTGTTTTTAAAAATTTCCAGGAGAAAAAATAATAATCATTGCACTTTTTTTTTTTTTTTTTTTCATACAAAATGCACATTCTGAATAGACACTAGCTGACATGAAAAAAGAAAGAGCAAAAGTACACAACACAATTACATAAACCTTTTATGAGAATGGAAGCTTCAGGAAGATGTAAAAATCAGCAAGGAATATACCTAGATTAAATGGAATTATCAGTTATGCTGTCTGAAAATGAAGTGGGTACAAGTCTGATAGGCCTGCAGTTACAATCTTGTAGGTTGCTTGGTAATGGGCATTGAAAAATAAGTCTAAAAATCTGTTAAACATCTTCCGCAGTTTGCAGAGTAAGACCGTTTCAAGATGCTTATTGTAATGAAATGTTTAATAGTATTTTTATCTTTTATTGGAATATGGAAGTGCTGTGCATATATGCAGAGATTAAAAATGAATAGGGCAGAGAATGGGATAAGCAGGGAAAAGGGACAGATTTGTAAAAACCCAACCATGACTTTCTAATGAGCCAAGCCAATTTTGTAAACTAACCTTTAAAATGCAAATTGCACTCATTCCTTCAGTAAACTGTCAGCACAGAATCTAAAAATGTAAAGAATAACATTTCTAAAGACTGCTGACTAAATTCTATGCTCTCTATTTTCACGTTATTTCACCTTATTGCTGCTTATTATTTCTATTATGGTAATAGCAGGAATAAATTGAGATGCTTACTTGGATGAGCAGCATATAAACTAAACTATATGGTTAGAGACAGGCCCCAATTCATAAGCTCAAAATCTAAATTTAAGATAGCCTCGCAACTGTGAAGACATCACAGTGTTGTTGTTTAAATTAAAATACAATCTCTGTGGCAAATTTTGCTGTAATCGTTCAGAACCAAACTATGCTGTACTACCTGGACACTGCCAAGATTTAAGCTGGGAAGAATGAATGTTTAAAATCTTAATACTATCAACTAAGTCCTCTGTAGATGTCATGGATGGCTTTTCCTAGATCCTGATAGATCTTTACGTAGGTATTTCATCATCAACATGGGAAACACTAAAGGCAAGGTAGCTAGAAGTGAACCATCATAACATAGAAATCAATCAATAATTGAAAGACCCAAAGAGAACTTGGAAGTAGCATTCAGAAATTCAAAACTAGCAGTACCCTCAAAATCTAATGATTACTTCACATACCAAAAAATCTGTGATATTAGCTACAAGTCTAGCAGTGGCCAGACATCAGAAAAGAGAAACAAAGGCATAGAATGATGGCAGCACAAGAGCAAATGACAATTAAAACAAACAAACAAACAAAAAACTTTATTTTGGACTGTCAGGGAAGTTTCTAACAAGAGCAGCAAGGGTCTGAGTCAGCTTTTCAATGGGAACTTGAGTGTAAAAAAACAGAGTGATGATGGAGTTGAATCAGTTTATGCCACAAACTGTAATGAGATGAGTCATCGTATATGAGATCCCTTTCAGTGCCTTTCTAAGGCCTAGGATCCTTCTGGGGTTCTTCTCACTTTTTCTATACTTTCCCTTCTTTTTGCAAAGAGGTGGTAGAACACAGGGAAAATGCAAAACGAGTTTGCACTCTTTTTAATCTTTTTTTTTTTTTTTTTTTTTATATTATAATTGAAGAAGAAAACTATTGTTCAACATATATCTGGCCACCATCATGGTCAATGATTGACTCTGAATACTTTGCTCTAGACAGCTCTTCTTTTTCCATTGTCAGTTTTTTAATTTCAATTAAATTCCTGTATTTTACAAATGCAGAACATTTGCTAAAAGTGGTAGTGGTAGTTAAAACACAAATACCATAAATCTTTTCAAAATTAATGAAGATGAATAGCTAAAATGACCAAATGCCAATTGTACTCACTGAAAGCAGTAACAAAGCTAGCTTGGACTGCAGTAAAACAGGATTTAACCTTGTGTATCCGATCTGAAAATACTGTTTACTATATTTTGCTTGTACCATATGGAATGTAGATATAAAAACTTCGCTCCCACTCCAGAGCAATCAGCCTTGACTACAGCCACACCTAACATCTTTGCACAAACAGATGGCAAGTCTCTTAATATTTCATGGCACTGCCCCTCATAATCATGGCTTTTGTACAAATAAACAAATCACACATTACACAGCACTTTCCATCTCACAATAAAATAAATAAATAAATGGTAACATTTCACATAAGTTTAGTAGATAGCAGAGCAGAAAATTAGGATTTTTATTATTTATTTATTTTTAAATATACAACATACATTTACAACCTACATGAATTTGGTGACTTTTCCATATAAAGCCTTTGGTGAATATGCTTTTTACATTATAAATGTATAATTGAATGATAATTATTAAAGTAATAGCTACAATGTCTAATGCACTATTTGTTAACACTTGGTAATTGACCCCTTAGATTGTTTAACACTCTCACTTCGCTAAGGTTATTTAATTATAAATGGAATCTATTATCTAGTATTAAGCAGCATATCAAGTATCATTATCTGATTAGTGAAGAGTGATTATTTACAAAAAATATTAGATAGTATTTCAATGAACAAGATAAATATTTAAGGCATACATGTATGTTCTGCAAATTAAGCTTAAGCAAAGCTAAAGGTCTACCCAAGTAGGCACAAGTAATTGGACAGTATAATAGCAAACCACTCACTAATTTTGATGACTTTTCCCTTTCAACTGACTTCAAAGATATTAAACAATTTTCCAATCAAAAGCCATTTTCCTTTAAATTTAAGATTTTACCATGACTCAAAGAAATAAAACTGGAGATGAAGAACCAGATTCATCTTTCAATATTATCTATTAATTCATCTCTCACAGCTATGAATTATATAGAATATAATCCAAAGACCGTAATACCCAAGGGAAGTTATTCTTTTTCTATTATTTTGCTACACTGTTTGCTAATCTAAATCCCATTGAAAACACTGGAGTCTCCTTAGTGACATGCTGAATTTGGTTTATAGTCTTGCTTCATCAAAACAAGCAGCCACAGGAAAATGGACAGAATTCTTGAGATAAGAACCGGAGATTTTTATCATTGATGCTATTGCCACTTGGAACTGCAAAAGTCAATTAACAAAAAAACATTTTACATCACCTCATGTATCTTTCTGTTCTATAGAGAATCCATATGGAAAGACCCTTTACGAGACTTCTGTGTAGTTTCCTCAAGCTCTTCACATAGCCTTGGTATATTCTGACCTGTCGTGAGTGCCACCGATTTAAAAAATTTCTATTTAAACTGTAAGAAACACTTCTAAAAGGGCAAGAGAAGTAAAATCTGGATCCAGGATGGAAATTTCTAGACAGGGAAAGCTATGTAACTGGGCTACTATATCTTTTATGGTGTTGCTTCCCTACTCCCCTCTTTTCCTTTTCTAGCCACAGAGTAAAAATAGGAGTCTATGAAAATGCCTCTTGTCAGAAAGTGCTCAACTACCTGTGAAGTTCTTCAGCAACAGTAGCACTCAAAGCTATTGTTACAGTATGACACACACACACATTTTCTTTTCAGAGTGAAAGAAAGTAGGTCTCTCTAAAACAAGCTGTGAGTAATTACTTCTCGAGGTCCTATTCATAAAAAAAAATAAATCTGTTTTATAGTCAGGTCACATTTATTCCACATATGTTTTTGTGTGCAATTCAAGTTGATTTGTTCTATTCACAAAGAGGGAAAAGAATATTCTTTTCCTAGTAAAGACCAGAACATTGCTGGGGTCAGGTCGATGCTCCCTTACTCCCTTAGTAAAAAGTAACAAAAATTACTGAGAGAAATTTAGTATCAGAATAGCTTTGTGAGCTACCTGCTAATTGAAGCACCATGGTTCATGAGCACATGAGCACGTTTCACCCCTATTCAATGGCTCATCTCAGGACCACCAGCTACTGAGCTCTTGTTGCTAAGAAACAGTACTCAGTTATATTTGAAACATATATTATGAAAAGGTGCTGCTTTTCTTTGGGAAATGAATGTATTGCCAGATTGACAGGCATGGAAACAGGCTGAGCAGTATGCATTGCTTCTTTCAGTGTTCCACAACATAGCCGACCATGCTACCTGATTGATGTGTTTAAAAATGTGAAAAGCCTGTTCAGTTGTTGTCAGTATGCTAAGACAGCTAAAACTGTACTGCACCGATTAGATTCAGCCTTTATTATAAAGATATTTATTCCCATTAAGCTAGGAATTGAAACTCAGAATCATCATCTAAGAAAATAATGAATTAATACATAACTATGAAATACACATAAACATATATCATATCTCCGTGTACACACACACACATATATGAGATAGTAATAACATGCTGCTTCTGTTTTGGAGCAGACTTACACTCACGACAATTTCCTCACTGAAGAAAATTATTTCAGTTGGACCATACTGTTGCTCCCAACGACAAAGAATTTAAATGACACATTCACACCTTCCTCTCCCTTTAAGCAAGCCTCTTTGGCTTTTATCAGAAATGAAGTATGCACAACTGCAGATGAATATTAAAGTTTGTTTGTTGCACAGTTTGTTGAAAGACCTAATTTCTCCTAGGTATAAACAAGCAAACAAATGAATATATACATTCATAATCTTTTAAAGAGCTTCTCTTGACTCTAAGATTTCAAGACTACAATGCAATTTCTGCCGTGAGATTACTTTTTGTCAGCACATTGCTTGTAGTCATAAAACACACTCATCAGAAAGGGTTAATTAATCTTAAAAAGACACACAAGTTGAATTTCTTTTCAACAACACATTAAGCTACTACTCATTGAAATACAATTGAAAAATAAGACTATCATCTTTTCAACTTAACTGAATCCCTCTAAAATTATTTTTTGTAAGAATTTTGTATTCATTTTCTTGTGGATTATCAAATATCTTGTCCTTCAGTCACAACAAAAGTTAGTAGGTCAACAACGTTAATTTACCATATTGTGGTAACTCCTAAGGCATTAATATTTATAAGAAGCCTTTTCCAATGGAAAGTTATTCAGCACATTACCTTTTTAAATAATAATTAGGGCTGAATTGCTACCCTCATGAGCTAGTGATGTCTTTGGTAATTCAGAAGATATGATAACTGCTAGATCCTATTATGCTGAATGTTATTGAAGAACCTGTATACCCTAAGTGCATTTGATTCAATTTTCAGCTCATAGGAGCCCGCTTCATATTATGTAGTGACAGAGCAATAAGGTCTGTCAAAGAGTTGCATATATTTAGGTGTTAAAATCAGGAACATTCACTGGCACTATATGATATAATATCTTCTGTGATGCTCTTCAAATAATGTGGGTTTGAACAAAATGAATGTTCTGAAGAATAATAGTACCAGAAAATGGAGTTAGAATTTGCTGTCATAAGCAAATTTTAGCATAAGTGAAATAAATTTTCAATTGATGCAAAGAGTCATTCTAACTTCCTCAATCTTCTCTTGAAACTGTGGTTCTGCTTCTATGATGCATCAATGACCCTTTACAGCAGTTTCACAATGTGAAAGATAAGAGTGGCCATGAAAATAATTTAGATTTAATTTAGGAATACTTAACATTACCCTGTCATGTGAAGTCATTTCTTTTTAAACTATGATGTCTATCAAATTCCTTGCTGATATGATACAAGTCCATGAAAAAAATGTCTTCAAATTCTCATTTATTATACACCTCAGATATTTTCATTCCAAAATATGTATGTTTTCCTGTAAACTTATATGGATCAAGAAGTACAGAAAAATATAACTGGAAACAAAAAACAAATACTTTGCATTAAAAGCTCTAAACTATTAAGAAATCACTTTTGCTAATCTTAGGGGAAGAAAAAAAAAAAGCAATGGCACAAAATTATGGCCTGTTTATTTCAAGTCGTGTTAGAATGATACCAATGTTTGAAGGAAAAAATATTATTGTGCCCATGAACACACCAATTTTTGTATTTTGCAAGCATATACTGTCAGTAAATGCACAAAACAAAAACAAAAACAAAAACAAAAAACACTTGAAATTATATACTTTCTCCTTGCAACATATAGATCTTTTTCTACCAAATAATTCAGCATTTCATATTGCTTTCATATTGCAGTAACCACCTTATGGAAGGTGGAAAAGATTAACCTATAAAATTTTATACATATTTTTTATTTCAGTGTTACTAATTCTTGGAATTATGATTTTCCCATTCAGGCCCACAGGCTGTGCATGTTTGTTCAGTTTGTTTGCTTTTTATGCAAATAGGTAAAGGTAATCATAAACAAACAGTTGTTCAAAAGAAAATGAATTTCAAAAATACAAAAATACAAGAAAGCAAAGAATTTAAAACTTTCTAAAAACTTACTGCCACTGCCTTAAACCTGCTTTTTAAAATTTCAAAATACGATCATTGTTGTATACATTTTTATTTATTCAAAAAAGATTACATAAAGTGAAAAAAAAAAAAAAAAAGAATAAAATAATTATCAGATTGCTTTATGTTCAAAACTTTGAAAACTATTAGGACATAAATACTAGCATGAGGCTAGATGATGTATTAATCTAACTGAGGCTAGATTCTGTAAACATACAGTTTTCATATTTTTCAGGTAGACAAAATTTGAAATGATACTATTCCTCTAAAAATAAAATATAATTTTAAGCTTTAAAAATACATTTCAAAGAAATGCTTCACTTGAAAGGTCTACTTGGAATATAGTATTTGAGTTTCCAAATCACACTTCCGTAAAAAGTAAAAGTACTGTTTCCCATAGAAAAGTTATATTTTAGATTCAAATCTCCAAATATCCAACTAACCCACTAATCTTGGCTGAGCTATCCCTCAACCACAACATAAGGCATAAACAGGCATTTCTGGGGAAGTTATTGACATGTAAAAGCAAATTTTATTAATATCGTGAACAATCTTGTACGTGAAATAAATGCTATCTCAAGTAATTGATAACTCAACCAAAGTTGGGTGAATCAAGTCATGAAAGAGCAATCGACTTTAAATGATATCATCTAGAACCACTACAGTAATTAAAACAATAAAAATTACCAAACTAGATTCCAAATAAGTTTGTACAGTTACACAAGGAGTACCTGATTTAAGGTTAAACCTCTATTTTAAAAATTTAAGCTAATCAGACCTTGACTGCAGAAGTAGTTATGTCCAGTTGGAAAGACAAGAATCTTTTACTCTCTGTTGAGCTAACTTTAATGTCCCTGTCTTCTCTGCGCATACACACGGTACCATATGTTTGTTCATCAAATTCTCCTCTTTCAACCATTCAATACAACATGTAACCAGAACTATTGATTTATTTACCATAAAAAAGTGTATATATAATTCTAGCAATTTGTTTCTCAATATAGTAAGAAATAATGCACGAAAACGTGAAATATTCTAAATCACTCAGGTTTGTAAGATTTCACAATGCCTCAAAAAAAAAAAAAAAAAAAAAAAAAAAAAAAAAAGCCTCTTGGATAATACATTATGTTTCCTATTTCTATCCAATGTATAGGGATATAGTTTTCTTCTGCCAACAACTTAATCCATGCCTTAAACTTTGATTCCCCTTCTTTGTTTCTCTTCCACAAGTACAACTAAGCTTCCTAAAATTCATCAACTGAACTTTCTTTAATCACTCTATATTTATGTTTGAATGAAATTCCCTTCAAATAAAAGTTCTTCTGCCAACAACTTAATCCATGCCTTAAACTTTGATTCCCCTTCTTTGTTTCTCTTCCACAAGTACAACTAAGCTTCCTAAAATTCATCAACTGAACTTTCTTTAATCACTCTATATTTATGTTTGAATGAAATTCCCTTCAAATAAAAGATATCCACTGTGCAGTTTCAACAAAAGCTCAGCATGTTAATGAGGTTACCTAATGAGCTTAAAATGGTTAGCTTTGGTACAAAAGATAAGACTTGCTGAGATATACCTCAGCACACTTACCAAATAAATGATTTCGTATTGCAGTACAGTTTATTTTCAAGATAAATATGTATACGTATATATACATATTTAGACAGAGAGTTTACCAGAACTTCCAAACCAAGAACATAATAATAATAAAAAAATATCCCCAAGCTGAAATAAACTGATTACTGTCAAAGTCTATGTTCTTACAACCTACAAAGTAACAACCTTGGATTTCAACAGGGGATGAAACATCGGGGCTCCAGTCCCCAACTGCTTTTAAAGCTGCAAGCAAAACACACATGTGACTCGTTACTATGAGATTTTCTATTGTAATATTCTCTTATAAAGATAAGAGAGAAATATGCAGTCACAAAAAATGTAGGTGATAACAAACAAACAGTGCAAAGATAGATCTCTTTTGCAAAAGATTTGGGAAATTTCAATTTTTATTTATTTATATTACTGAAAGTGAAAATAAAATCCAAATTTCAAATTTATAAAAGAAATTATTAAGGTATGCCTACCCACAGCAGGTGGGATTGGAACTAGATATTTGTAAGGTCCATTTCAATCCAAACCTTTCTATGATTCTATGAAAATACTTCAACTGCTTTAAAATAATAGCCAACTAACTAACTAACTAGATAGATAAATAAATAAATGAACATTGAGGTTGGGAAGAAAGAGCTGAGCTGGATCTTAGGAGACTTTTGTCACTTACCTCCAGTATGTCAAATAAGTATGAGCTCTATTTTGAGATTGACAAAGTGTGTGAATTTTCTAAACAAGTGCACATTTCAGACAGCAATCTAAGATAACTTTATTATTTTTGATTTACATTTATACCTGCCCTTAAAGAAGTCACTAACACACCACCTCTGACCAAAATGGCACCTTCAAAGAATTTATGATATCCTCCAAAAATGACATGGATTTACAGAAGTATTTTGGTTCTGCAATATTGTGAGGTGTGTTCCTTAACAAATGTCCGAGTTCGGTTTCCCTTGACACCTTCTATTACTGCTGTGGTAATTCAATGTTAAAATTGTAGGCCACAGCAGTAAGAAAACGTCTACAGAAACTACTCCTTACTTTAAAGAGGTAAATGCATTTCAGTCTATCAATGGCATTATGGTTTGTTCCTCAAGGGTAAAAAATTGTGTCCTCAGAAAAGCTGTACACCCTTGTAGAGCTATAATTGTGGCTCTAAGAGTCTTTCCAGGTAAGTTCCTGCCTTCAAAAACTCCACTTCAAAACTCCATGAGGATTATTTTTTCTTAACCTGTTAGGACTAAAATTAAGATTCTTTAATTCCAGAAAGTATTTAATTCTTAGAATAAATTCCAGCAGATAGATCAAGAGCAGAAGACAGGAATATCTTAAATTCATCAGCATTGAGAAGAATTTTGCCATCACCTAGGCTTACACTGTTGATTTGCATAGTGAGAGATGTCTGCAAAGAATTTTTGCTAGTGGCAGAAGAACCTAAGTGGTAGAAGTCTCTAAGAAGGATTGTCTTCCATCCTTCCAGGAAAATGCAAAATAATGCAAACATGCCATTTTAATTTATACAGGTCTGTCTTACTATACTAAAAATAACTTCTATAGAGAAGGTTTGTATTAAATTGCATCTCACCAAATACATACATTACAACAATCCAGTATAATTCAGAAGAAAAGAAATGTTAATCATCACCACTTGTGATGTGACTATGCAAATACCACAAAACATATATTCTTTTATTTTATTTATTTATTTATTTATTTAACATTTCTCCTTTATTTCTTCTTATCTGGGACTTGATCATAGAGACCATGGACAAACAAAGCATCTCAGTTCAGCTCAACTTTTAAAACTACTTCTATTTGTATTATTAAAGATGTTTTTGAGAGACCTATAATAACCATTATGGAGGTGAAAGTAAGGATGATCCACATCATAATTTCAAAACGACAATTTTGTTTTCATGTTGCTGTAGTATTTTTTGTGATTTAATAATAATACACAAGATCACAAGGACAGGTTTGCTGTGGCTAAGGCTTCAACTGCACAAAAATATAAAAATCAGAAAAATAAGAGCAAAAAGACTATTTCCCAAGCCACAGCATCCCAATACTTGGCTATCACAGCAGGAGCCACTGTGTTACTGAGACAGACTATTAGTCTCTCTCACAATCTGAGATATACATGTAAATGATCCATAAGAGAATTAATTCTGTTTCTATCTAATTAAAATAAAAATAAAATAAAATAATTGTGACAACAAAGAAACTAAAACATAAGTTGAATGTATTTGGAACTTTTTCTTTTAAAGCTTCTGAAAAAGGATGGGAGAGCTAAAGAAGCTGAGAAGCATCAGGATCCCCAAAGTGTGATGGAAGGGAAACTTTTACTGCTTGGTGGAAGCAGATGGCAAAAAGTGGGAACTTCTTAGCAACTGCTTCTTATACCTCACTGCTTCATCAAATGTGAGCCAAGCAATTGGCTCATTCTCTTGAAGTTCACTGAAGATCTTCCCATAAGGGATTTATTGGCAGCTTGGATATTACTTCAAGTTTGTTGTAAACCACCTGGTTTAATCTTAAAATCAAAGTGTTTCATTTACAAAACTTTTTTAAAGTTCTTCTGAGTCCATAGCAGCTAAGTATATTTCACATCCCATCTGCTGTCGTTCTTCTTTTTTCCTCCTCACAAGAAACTATTCTGGTAACAATCACACTTGGCAGAAGTTGAAGCTGGGAAATGCAATAAATGAATATTCTAGAAAATACAGAAATTATGATGGTCATATCTATTTCCCTGCAAAAGCCCAAGAGTATTACACTCATGACTGTGTCATGCCAATATCAGTAGTATGGTTTACTAGAATGTAAATCAGATCAACATGAGTATGAGTAAAATGAGAGAAAGCTTTCTTTCAAGAAAAGAAAAGAGGTTTTCTATCAAATTATACCACAATCAGGAAGTTTAAAAGATAAATTTGGACAGAAACATCTTCAGGAATCTATATTAAGGATTTTCTGATATCATTTGAAAGTACTAAAACTTGCTTTAAAATATTCCTTAGAGACTTGTGAAAGAGCAGAAGTGAAAAAATCATCATGGAAAAGTAGTGGCAAAATTAAAAGACCATTTATTTTTCAAGTTTTCCAAAATAACCTAATTTTCTGGTTGCAATTATTTCTAGATATTAATGTTTTTTTCTTTAAGAAGCTGCCCTTCCTTATCAGTGGTTTAATTCTGTTTACGAGGCATTTATTCTTGTTGGAAATATTCCCCTCCTTAGACAAGTAGTCAGCAATACAGAAAATTAGTGTAGAAAATACACAACAAAGAAATACACGGCTCTACACAGACACACACATCCTCAGTCAACACTTAGAGATCTAAGCCATAGTCATGGAATTTCATTGTTTTTTTTGTTTGTTTGTTTTGTTTTGTTTTGTTTTGTGTTTTTTTTTTTTTTTTCATGTTCTTTTTATGATATTGGGCCACACTTTGAATGCACAGAATGCAACTAGATTACTGTTGACACCGAGGTTGAAGATTTTAGCAGCAAAGTGAAAAAAATCAATGAATATAAATTGAAAAGGGGCATCTTCAGTCTTTGAAGATGTTTAGACAATAACTGTTACAGAGCAGTGAAGAAAAGGTATACTGCTTATAGACTAAAACTTTAAGTATTACAGTAGCAGAGGTATTCAGAGCAATATCCTAGATACACATAGTGACCATGTGCCTACAAAGAGCAAATAAACCAAGATGCTCTCAATTACAGGTTAATATCTTATGTCACAGATATACAGATTTAAGAGCTGTAGCTCTGAGAGAAGCTGATCAAAATTGTCACAAAAGTATTACAGAAGTAAAACCAAAAAATGAAAAATATTTGATCAAGTAGTTATAAGGATGAGAGAAAAACGAAAAAAAAAAAAAAAAAATACATATGAATACAGATAGTTTAGGATAGCAAAATTCCACTTCAAGCATTATCAATATTTATTTATTTATTATATATTTAGTAATCTAAATATTCTAAATTTAGCACTTGCAGGGGAAGCAGGCGATCAGGCCCAGTCAGCATGGCTTTATGAAAGGCAGGTCATGCCTGACGAACCTGATCTCTTTCTATGACAGAGTGACGCGCTGGGTGGATGAGGGAAAGGCTGTGGATGTGGTCTACCTTGACTTCAGCAAGGCTTTTGACACCGTCTCCCACAGCATTCTCCTCAAGAAACTGGCTGCTCTTGGCTTGGACTGGCGCACGCTTCGTTGGGTTAGAAACTGGCTGGATAGCCGGGCCCAAAGAGTCGTGGTGAATGGAGCCAAGTCCAGTTGGAGGCCAGTCACTAGTGGCGTCCCCCAGGGCTCGGTGCTGGGGCCGGTCCTCTTTAATATCTTCATCGATGATCTGGACGAGGGCATCGAGTGCACCCTCAGTAAGTTCGCAGATGACACCAAGTTAGGTGCGTGTGTCGATCTGCTTGAGGGTAGGAAAGCTCTGCAGGAGGATCTGGATAGGCTGCACCGATGGGCTGAGGTCAACTGCATGAAGTTCAACAAGGCCAAGTGCCGGGTCCTGCACCTGGGGCGCAATAACCCCAAGCAGAGCTACAGGCTGGGAGAGGAATGGTTGGAGACCTGCCAGGCAGAGAAGGACCTGGGAGTGATGGTGGATAGTCGGCTGAATATGAGCCAGCAGTGTGCTCAGGTGGCCAAGAAGGCCAACGGCATCCTGGCTTGTATCAGGAACAGCGTGACCAGCAGGGCTAGGGAGGTGATCGTCCCCCTGTACTCAGCTCTGGTGAGGCCGCACCTCGAGTACTGTGTTCAGTTTTGGGCCCCTCGCTACAAGAAGGACATGGAGGTGCTTGAGCGGGTGCAGAGAAGGGCGACGAAGCTGGTGAGGGGCCTGGAGAACAAGTCCTACGAGGAGCGGCTGAGGGAGCTGGGCTTGTTCAGCCTGGAGAAGAGGAGGCTCAGGGGTGACCTTATCGCTCTTTTTAGGTACCTCAAGGGAGGCTGTAGCGAGGTGGGGGTTGGCCTGTTCTCCCACGTGCCTGGTGACAGGACGAGGGGGAATGGGCTTAAGTTGAGCCAGGGGAGTTTTAGGTTAGATGTTAGGAAGAACTTCTTCACTGAAAGGGTTGTGAGGCATTGGAACAGGCTGCCCAGGGAAGTGGTGGAGTCACCATCCCTGGAAGTCTTCAAAAGACGTTTAGATGTAGAGCTTAGGGATATGGTTTAGTGGAGGGCTGTTAGCGTTAGGTCAGAGGTTGGACTCAATGATCTTGAGGTCTCTTCCAACCTAGAAAATTCTGTGATTCTGTGATTCTGTGATAATCATATATATAATCATTTATTTATTTAAATAACAGCAGAATGGTACATTTTGGAACATTATATTCTTTGACAGTTCATTATGCCGTATTTTGGACTACTTCAATTTGCCATACAAAGTGATGTTCATATTCTACAATGTTATAACAAATGAAAAGGTAGCAAACATTTTATTTCCACGTTCTATGTTCTTCAGCTGCATGCAATCTCTGGCATGCCTTTCTTCCTAATTCCTTGATAATTTTCTGGAAATGGCTGGTCAAATATATGCATTTACTGTAATGATTCCTTAAATTGTTTAAGTCAAAGCTCAACTAAATTTTAGAGAGAATGAAATTCTAGGACATATACTATACTGTAACTGACCTATTTTGGTATAGAATTGGACTACCCTTTTTTGCCTTTAATATCTTAGATACATTTTACCTCTTACGTGTATAACTGGAAGCATTAATTATTAATTCCTCCCCACAAGACTGGATGTTAAGTTGCATAGTATAATCAATCTCAGTAAAATTTCAAACACACAGACTTTAAAGTATTACCAGAACTCTTTTGTTCTTAATATAACATATATATATATATGTTATATATATATATATATTATATACTATATATATATGTATATATATATATATATATATATATATATAACCCTTTCCTTAAGTCTCCCACAAGCTTCATAATGTGATCACAATATTTTCATTTCAGTGATCTCTACTGGGTTCTGCGACTGCTGCTCCTACCTAAAGGTATTTTCAATGTTAATTTTACTGCCACTGACAAAAAGTTGTTTTATGGTTTTTTTTGTTTGTTTGTTTGTTTTTCTTTAGGTTCTAACTACGATGATGTCCTTACTTAAAATTGACAAATATAATCTCTCAAACTTCCAATGACCATAAAATACTTTAGCTTCAATTATTTACATACTTTAACTAAAAGCTCCCTGACACATCAACATATTCATAAAAATCAGAAGTGGACTTCTTATGATTGAGATTTTTTTCCTTTATGTTAAATATCCATATAAATACAAAAAGTAGAAAGCTCTATTGCTCCCCTTCTCCCCTGTGCTTTATTTATTTAAAAGACGCACATAAAAAGACACAGTTTTCACTGTCTGTCCTCTCAGATTAGACTACAGTTCAGAAGAAAGCCTATACTGTTCCCAAGAGATAGTTTACATGCTGGGACCTCTGGAAGTTAGTCATTGTACACACAGAAAACACAATTTTAAATACATGAAGAGTCCAAGAGTATAATTAGAACGAGCTTTAATCAAAGCCTAGTGCAGATGGAATGAAACTGAGTACACTCTCCTTAAAGGCTTTAAAAATGGATTACCACGTAGACATCAACTCTACAGAGGTCAGGTATTTCACTGCCCCACATGCTGGGTACCAAATCAGCCAGGGACTTGAAGTAAAACTGCCCTACTTTTTCTTTAAATTGAGCAGACAGAAGATACTTGAAGACTGGTAAGGACAGAAGTTAACTTTTATTAGAATGCACTATGACCCAGTAAAATGTATCTCTTTAAATAAATAAATAACAGATGTGCTGGTTGTGATGAATTAAAAATATTTGAATACAGATCTACTCTCTGCTTACAGTGCCCAGTTTTAGTACTCAGAGAAAGGAAACCTCATTGTACCTTCTAAACTATGACAGCTTTTTCATGTTGGTCTTTACTCATTTCTTTGGGCCAGTTTTTAGTGTTAAGCAAAACCATATCATGAAAGCACTTCTCAGCTTTAGGAAAATCATGATTTTTTTTTTTTTTGTTTGTTTTTGTTTTTAGCTTGTTGCTTATATTAGATTATTGCCCTGCTGTGTGATAGCATCTAAAGAAACGGTAGTATAACTCACTTGTGTTTTCTGAAAATTAAAATTTCTGATACCAAAGTAATTAATTTCTACAGGGAGAACTGTTTAACAAAAAGATTAATGAAAAATGTTGCAGAAGACAAAATGCTGTTAGGCAGCTGCAATGTCACATTTCCTCTCATTGGAATTGTTTTAAATGACTATCCTATCTATTAGTGAAACATCCTGTCTTTTTCAGGTTGTTTAGCTTTAAAAACATATAGGATTCAGGAAACTGCTGGCCTACAATGAAAAAGATAATGGAATAAAGCATTAACCTACTTAAAACTGATGAAAAGCAGTCAGTAATTCTACTACATCATTTCCTAACCATAACAAGCTTTTTCAAATACAGCATTATTTGTGCATCCATATATTTAGAATAACATTTATCTCTCTTGCATTAATCTGGTCATACCAAAATGTCTGATTTGTACATGGAACCACAGTTCTAGAGAACAAGCATTCAATATAATTGCATTCAGTGTATTTGCACATGACTAAATGAGTCATGCAGGAAAAGGAAAAAATAAGTGAGTAAACAAATAAAACCCTAAATAACTCACTTATTTCTATGCAACTACTTCACTGTGTTGTAGAAAAGTAACATTTAGAAAATATCTGCACAGAGGACATCAGTACAATTTCTATTAACTTTAATGTAAAGTTCCTTATGTATTTTACAGTGAAAGAATATCTTTTTAGTTTTTGAGTAATATAAATTAGACCTTTCTTCTGTCTAAAGGTATGACCTCTTTTGCCACAAAGTTAGCTAGACAACCTGCCACTTTACTCCTTGACAAATTAGCTCATTGTTTTCCCATTGACTGCTCAGATACTATACTTTTACCACAAACACATGTTCATGTGTCCATATGTTTATCAAAGTGTCGGTGCTAAAGTTCATCTGTCGAATTTTAAAAAATCTGAATCAAAGGGTAAAATAAGGGAAAAATCATATTTTAAGTCAGTCAAAAGAATATATGCCAGAAACTTTGGAAACTGTAACAGGCTTTATGGATAATTGGAAGTTTAATGCTAAAACTATGATAACCCATCATATGTGATAAGAGTAAGAGAAAAGTTTCATTTTTAAAAGGTACAGTATCACTTACACTTATGCTTCCTGACCCGTTAACGTCAGCTGCTCTGTCTGAGTTCAACACCATTCATCTTTTCCTAGGTATACATCATTCTTGTCAATATCAGAGAGAGTTTGGGCTTGGTTAGGGAGAAAATAGCGGGATGGCTGCTAGTAAATAACCACAAAATGAAATTTAAGAGCAACATGAGTTCAGGGATCATGGCATTCCAGCTACTGTAGTGAATCAGATTTAAAGGTCTTATATTAGAATATAGTACCATTGGAAAATAAAACAAAACAAACAAACAAAAAAAAAACAAACAATAAAAATGAGTGCGACAGATAGAGAGACATAGGAGGATTCATTGCATTAGCAATTGACCATATGGTAGAGGTTCTTGAGTGTTTCATGTTTCATAAAAATGCACTAAGCAATGAAGAAGAAAACCGATTTTTGGTGACCATCTGGTAACAGACTGACCCCATCCTTTCTGCAGTACTGACAACTCATGAGGAAGAGGTTATCCCTCTGACTTAGCTGAAGCTACCTGTAACATCCCACTGACAGTACTCGAATAACACAGTCACAGTGCATGTCCTAGAAAAAATCTTGAAATAATCTTTGCTATTCAAGAGGATAAAATGCTTCTATGGATCTGACATGTAAACAGAGAAAGCTCAAAAATTTATATTATCTTTCTTCCAAATAAGATTTCTATCTGACTTTGAAAACAAATGGGTTTCCACAACAAACAGCTTGGAAATTTCCAACATCTTACAAAAAGATTTTAAAAGCAATACATACAAAGCAAATTAAGTCAGGATATCTCTGTCACAGAAAAGCTGAAAGAGATGTCAAGACTGAGAAGACGAGGACATGGATGAGAGATATAGTATGCAAGGACAAAATAAGTTTGTAATTATAATGGAGGAAGACCCCAAAGTCTAGTACATTGAAAGGGTATATGGAGCAAGCAGAAAAGATGACGGTTTACCAGCTTGATTGGCAGGAGGATGTTTGTGTTGTCTATATTGACAAAGAAGAGGGAAGATGAAATGATTATTCCTGAATCGGCAGTAAGACATCCAGAAGGGCATGTCAAAGAAAGGTTTTGATATAAGACTCCATCAAGAGAGAGGTCAGCATAGAGATGGAGCTGTCAGTGTATATATAGGCAAAGGAGCAGACAAGAGGTACAGAGACAAAAGAAAGTGAAGACTTCTCAGGGAAAATCCCCCAGAAAAGAGATTCATCAGAAGAGATGCTGACAGAACAGCCAGAGATAGGACAAACCAGAAAAAGATGGATTCATGAAAGATGAGGAGCCTGAGATTTCCTGACTGAAGTATGCTGGACAAAGTCAAAAATGGTATCCTTTTTGTCAGGTTAGCTAGATTATTATTATTTTTTTATATTCTACCGGCAGTCTGGTGAAATCAACCCTTTCCTTAACAAAGGTTGGAAACATTGTATGTGACGTTTACTTTGTGATATAATAAACATAGTTATTATTTTTTTTTTTTTTTTAATAAACATATTTCTATGTGTCTACTCAAAACAAAGACTTTCAGTGATATGAAGACAATTACAGTGCATTTCCAAAGTGCCAATATGAGGCACAGTAATTGAAAGCACCATTTAAATAACAATAATACAGATATGAAACATGTACCCATAGTTTATAACAACATGATGTGCTCTATACCATTAACTTTTAATTAACTCCAATTTTGCCACAATTAAACTCAATTAGAGCAGAATGTCTGACACTGCAATTAGCTGTATATAAACACCCCAGTTGGTGTCACATTGAATTAATGTCTCCTGATGGTGGATTCTCTTTCCAAGGATAATGGATTTACCACCATCAGACTGTTAATTGGACCTGGCACCTCATGTATTGTATGTATTTGAGACATAACACCAGAACTTAGTTTCCTGCACAATTGTACTTGTCAGATCTACAGATTTCAAATGCAACTAGCCAAATTTGTTATCACTCTGTACATTCTGTAATAAGTCCCATGTAGAAAACATCTAAAAACTTTAATATCTCACAATTTTACATTCACATTTCTACTCATCCAGCAACAATAAAAATTATTATATATCATTCATGTTGAAAAAATACCATAATGTATCTAGAAAAAGAAATCATATCTATTAATAAGCACCACATTTAGCACAATACATCATTGTTTATTAGCAAAGTTTATTCTGAATGATCTATTTCTTCTGTTCTTGCTCATATTAGAATCTCAATCTTATCTCATGAACAGTGCTACTGAGATTATTAGGTTTTGTCTTAATATATTACAGCCTCAGTGGAAAGCAGCTAGCCAATGATTAGTCTTAGTTCAATATAAGACTATTGATGCAATTATACTCCCCAAAAGATAGATATTACTAAGACAACACCTATCACTTCACTTTCAACCTCACCACTGTAGAGAAATGCATGAGCTAAAGCACATGAGTCATAGAATAAGACAGCACTTACTACTAGTAAGTGTGCTTGTATCTGACTTTAAGAGTAGAATCTGTGATTTGCTGTGACAGCATGAGTAAAGAAAGAAAACCACTCCTTGCATCTTTAAGAAAACTGATATTTAAATCATCTGAATTTCCTAGATACTGTTTGAAAAAAGTTACAAATGAAGCAAAAACACAAAAGACAAAGCAAACTGAAATATTGGCTTCACAACATGAAAAGAAAAAAAAAAAAAAAAAGAGCATACTTAACCTTAAAAAAGCTGTAAAAATAGAGCCATATAAAAAAATGAAGATAATCTACCACATCTTTTGAAGAGCTGAATCTTGTTTTAAGAGATTTTTGGCATCTAGTGGTGAAGTCAATGGGCAGTAGAATTACTTAAATAAGGTGTATGTATATTGAGAGTGATACGTTTCACCTCCAATTTGCAAAGAACCTCTGGCTTCCTTTCCTACTATCCTTCCTTTCCTACCTAAGCTTTATTCTTCTGTGAGATAAGTAAATAGCCTGCACAGAAGCTGGTAACTTCTACATGCTATTTGCACAGAACAAGTTTTGTGTTATAAAAAGGAAAACATTCTCATTAATAACCAGCTTTAATAATTCTGTCTCACAAGGATGCTTATAAGCTTCATACATATCTCCTGCCATTCTCTGTGAAAAGATAAAAGAAAATTGACCTGGTGGATGTGACTTACCTTACTCATATACTTTTCAAAAGTCTGGGGATTCAGAGCAGAACATATAATTGGTGGAAATCATACCCAAATCACACAGTTGTCATAAAATATCATAACTTATGGTGTTAAATAACAAAAAATAAAATTGACTAACTAATATCAGTACATCATTTTTTCACATCATCCAAATGACAGTATCAGCAGGAACAAAATATCCTTCAACATAGGTGCAGCTTTGTTTTACACTACTAATGCTATATGAAGAATAGCATTTACTAAATCACAAACTGCATCTTTGGAGATTAGAATGTGCTATGGATTTCTGTAGGATATAGTGATTAAACTGTGCATGTTTTTCAAGAATTGCTGAGATGTAAAGCTCAGGTTCTGTGGTCACATTGGCCTATAACATTGGATAATCATATATATGGATGAAAAAGTTCAAATGATAATGATGGAGATGCAATAAGTGATAAAAATATGTTCAGAAAGGCTCCAATGAATATTCAAATAAGCTCACAGCAAAACATAATGAAGGAAAAACTCATAGCAGGGTAACAACACACTGCCACTATTAGGAATGAACATGCTTATAAAGCCCTTGGCATTTTATCTGTCACTGAGGAAGGTACAGGTTAAGTCTCAAATGCAAATATGTATGCCTGAAGTATGCCCTGAGACTGTTACAGCAAAGCATGTATCAGTGCTCTGTAAATACTAATTGCAATTGAATGTACAATGTCCACGCTGTTGTTTTAAATGCTTTGAGCAGAGTCCATTGGAAAAAATAATATTAAGAAAAAAAAAATATGCTACATTTATGGTACTTATTTGTAATTATTTTCACTGAGTCACATCTTCAGTATTTTCAAAAATCAATGGAATTTCCTTCCCCTGTGAGCTGAAAAAACTATTTTTTTTTTTTTTTTGCTTATTAATTGCTATTATTGTCATGATTTGATTTAAAAACAGGTAAAAGTTATTGAAAACAGTATTTATTCCCAATACAAACCCATGTCAAAAGCCTGTAATCTGACTGCTATACTTCTGGGAAATGACTTGGAGGATAAGAAAGATGATTTTGCCTTTAATTGTAATTTTAATTCAGAATTCAACTAATCAATTCACTAATTTCACCCACCAGAATTTAGGAGACAGCTTCCTTTCTATATTTCAGCATGGTTAGATCAGCCAGAATAAACCAGGGAAAAGATTTATACACTTGCTTCTACAAGTTCGGAGCATGTGGTAGAGGTAGTAAGCACAGTATTGATCAAAGCTACCAATAATGAAATAGAGTGAAATTAAATGCACATCCTCAAATACACCAATTCCTTTAAAGCATTTTCTTTAATAAATATATTACCAATATCAATTCCAAATAGGTCTGATAGGAACTAAGTACCAGTATCAGTAGATGACTTGGTACCTTAAAAATAACATTGAAAATTAATTTTGCAATTTAAAACCTGACAAAATGCAGTGTATTTTTCCAGTTGATATATTGTTAATATAGTAAAGGTTACAAATGCAGTTACACTCTCCTGCTTCTGTACTGCCACAAACGTGTTCTGCAAAGCTGAATGACAAGCAAATTACATGTTTGGAGAATCAGTTTGCTGGCTCATAAAGCCCATAAACATAGCAGATTGGGCTTTAATTTATTGGTTTCATGTCCAGCAGATCCACAATTCAATAAGGTCAGTGTCATTAGACATGCCCTGCAGAGCATAGCCAGCACATGATACAAATAATCATATGCCAAGATTTGAACTTAGAAACACTCTAGTCCTGACAAGTACCAAAATTGCTGCTTTTTCTTTAAGTCACCATTGGAAGCTCTACATATCTAATATTGAGACCAAAATTGCAGCCTTCACTGAGGAGAAGCGTCAACTGCTGGGAATAAGGCCTTCAGACCTGCAAATCCCTAGACTGGTGAAGGAAACTCTGTTCCTCTGTACACAGTGAGCATGGCTGTCCCACTGATCATTGGGAAAATAGAAGCTCATATGAAATGACTAATTAGGACAGTATTCTTCCATGCCAAATGTTTTCTGTCCTGTTTAGAGAAGAAAATGTAAAATAAAGTTCCATGGAATCTTGAGCATATATAACATATTTAGAACAATTTCTTTTACTCCATTTTGTCCTCGTTCCCTGTTCCTTAGCAGCAAGTTAAGGAAAAAAAAAAAAAAAATCAAGTTATTTTACAAACTGTTTTAGAAAACAAGAAAAACTGGTAGTTTAAAACTGTCAAGATTTTCCTCCCTCTTAACAATTTGTAAGTAGTACACCATAATCCTGTTATTTAAATCTATTAAATCTTCTAAAACTAACATAAATACAACAGCAGTACACTGCTTTATTTGTTCACATCCACATATAAAATCTGTAACCTGTATTCATATCACCTGTGTACACATAATACATTTAAGAAATAAATATATAATCACAGAGCCTCAAATAGATAATAGGTATTTTTAATGCACTGCATTCAGATATCTGAATTACCATTATGTAAAATAAATACTAAGGATAATGGTAGAGCAGAGGTTGGGAAGAATTCTGCAAAGATGAACTCTCTCTATTTTGCAAATATAATCCACAAATACAAACTCATAGCAGGGTTTGCTAACAACAAAAGCTAGAAGAAATTATAATTAATATTACTCCAAGACTCTCATGCATATAACAGTTTCAAGCAGAGATTTTCTGGCTCCATATCACCTTCTCCAATATTTTACCCATGTGTTTTCCCACTCAGAAGCCTGCAGTGCCAACTGGACAATATTTATGATCATCTTCATTTTAGTGTCAGGCTTCAGGAAAGATCCAAGCAGAATATTTACCAGCCCCTATTCCTGCTGCCAGCAGCCTAGCAAGTTTAGATGAAATATTTCGAATATGGTAGAAATGCTCTCAACAAGCACTGCCCTTTTGGATGCATGGTGTAAACAGGAAGCAATTCTCAAGACCCTGGTGACAGTATGGAAATGTCCTAGAATTTTATATCTCTCAAAAACATAGACCTGAATTTTTCAAAACCCATCAACTCTTATGTATATTATGTATATATTAGATGAGAAAAAAAAAAAAAAAAAAAAAAAAAGAAGAAAGAAATAATTTCCATATGGAGTAGCACCTTCAAAAGGATCAGGATTACAGTTTCTGCATCCACCCTTGCAAACTTTAATTGAGTCACACACCTGCACAATGAGTTTTGCCAGTAGCTACTGACACCCATTTTATCCTTTAAAGAAAATTTAGAATGAAAGCCCCTCAAAACAGGAAGATCCATCATGGTGTTCTACATGTACTGATATATGCATCTTAAATCAGCTGATAAAATAATTAAACTAAAGCTGTGTCTTGTTAATGAGCTACTAGAAAATAAAAAATAAGCAAACAAAATCACCTCCACAACAAAATAAAACAACAACAAAAAATCACCACCACCAAAAGCCTCCAGGACATTCACCAAATATACCTTGGTTTTAAGGAAAATATGTAATTAAAAAATTATTTGTAATTACATGAGTAAACCAGGATGAATACAGCAAGACTTTCTTCATTTCCATGTCAACAAAACGATGCCAACTAATATTTCCATAATGTTAGAAGCCTTTTCATACAGTTCTTTATTTACAGCTGTAGTCCAATACAACTCTCTCACTCATTTGCTATTATGCATTGAAATAGATCTAAAGGAGGAAAAATGTGAACACAGAATTGCTTGTTTTCATGAAAGTTTTCACCACAAAAGACTAATAATGGGAAAATGGAGATTCTTACAGCTCTGCCTGCAGTAGGTAGCAATGCCAACTCTTACATTTTTATGAGTTTCATTACAGTCGGTGGTTTTCTTAGAGCTCCACCTATTGAGTCCTGTCATATTTTAATTTTAAAGAGAGAAATACGTAACTGCCAAAGAGAGTTTGAAAGATCAGGTACATGGGTCAAAAAAAGCCCAGAAGCCATATTAAAGGGAACTCAATACATCAGTATAAAATCCTCATGCAAACTTTGAAGATCTGACATGTATATTTTAAATTCTTGGGAGGGGTAATGCTTCAGATGGTGAAAGTAGGATGCCTACAGCTCAGAGTGACTAAAGTCTCCACAGATAACTCCAAAATGCTGTAATTACAAAAGACTGATAGTGCACATTTGTGTTTATGCACAAATACCTACTTGTGCCTAAGTAGGTATTTAATCAAAGTACAGCAGAAAACCATAGTGCAGTTGTAGTTTTAAAGTGAGTGGGTAGATAAACGATTCTCTTTGTTATTGGCAAATGTTATCAGTCAGACCTATATTCACAAAACTTGCATTTTCTTACACTTCATTTCTTGCAAACACTACAGAGTTCATGTGTGATGCAATAAGGGAATGGATTCTGTTTATGTTCATGCAGCATCAGTCAATTTGTTAACCCAGGTCAAACTGCACGGCCGAATTATGCAGTTAGTTATACCCATGGCACACTACTTGAGACTAGTCAATTGCCACCAAACATTAGCCGATATACTTGCCAAAAAAAAAAAAAATAATAATAAAAAAACCACCACCACCAAATTAAAAAAAAAAAGGGGGGGGGGGGGAGGGGAGGGGAGGGGGGAGAGATGGATTCTAGTTTCACTTCCACAGTTCAAAACATAAAATGTTCTTACCACCCACCCAGAACCGGTCATCCTGCCTTATCTGTGGGACTGCAGTGGACTTAAAATCTCGCAAAGAGCTTTGAAGATGACAAGGGGAAGTGGCTTCTGGACTGCAGTCATCAAACTTTTTTAAAATTTCTTTTTACAATCCACAGATATTTTTTCATTATTTCACTAATGAAGACCCCATGGTCCATAGTGCCATTTTTCCTCAAAGTCTCTGGCAGACATTGAAGAAATATAATAAAAATCCTGAGTATGTCATTGTAAGGGCTTTATCAAACAATTGCATCACATTATGGCTCCTAAACATTGGTGCAAGAAAGAGCAGATGAAGAAAGATTGGCTTTTGAAAGCAGCTTAACTGCACATATTCGAATATTTCATAAACGAAATGCTAGTCTTTTCCAGGCAACCATATACTTAAATTAATACATTTAACCTGACTGAAGAGATACACAAACTAAAAATCATTAAAATGTAAATAAAACTCCTTTTTCCATCAAATTCCTTATCATTACACAAACTACCTAGGCTGTTTCACTAGAATTTTAGAAAAGGCAGCTAGCAAGTAATCCAAAGTTCAGGGTTTCCAGAACACAGGTTTCTAAAGGAATTTATTTATGAACACACCGGATTAGAATGGGCAAAGCAGAAAACTTTTGCAAAGACAGTGGAAAGGTTCTGTGAAATAGCAAAACAAATTTATGCTTAGATGATGGTTATGCATACCCCTAGCAATGCAATTTATAAAGAGTCTAAAACAGGTCAGTATGTCTGAATAAGGAAATGCAGAGAGTTTAGAAAAAATGTAAGTGAATGACATAAAACATCAAGACAGACAGGGGGAGTAGAAAGGTTATGGAATGAAGTTAAAAGTGCAAGGGAAAAAAAAGACCCAAAAAGGTGGAAAATGAAAAGAAGATTGCAGGAGAGGATAAGAGAGGTAATATGATTTTCTTCAGGTACATAAAGAACAAGAGGTCAGAAAGGAGACAGAAGGTCCTCTAGCTGCAGAGAAAAAAAAATATTGACATAAAAATATAATGAATTCAAATAAAGAAAGACAGAAAGACAGAAAGACAGAAAGAGGAAACGTGATTTTTGATGGGATGGGGAAACAATGTAGATTAATAATGAATATTCTCATTTTAGAATGTGCTCAGTTTCAAAATACACACTGTTTCTGTATGCTTAACAAAGGATCTAGAACCTCACAACTTGTGCACTTATTCCAGGAAAATAAACAAGAAATAAAAACCCAGCAATAGATTAAACTGAACACACACACACACACACACACACACACACAAAACACATATATCTCCCCATTCACAGACACAAGATTAATAGTTCCTGCTTAAACAATGGTTAGCTAGAACAATACCAATGCACCAAAATAGGCCCAAGAGAAGTTTCTGAGAAGAAAAAGATTTCCTAAGCAAGTTGTTTGTCTTGTTCCAACCAAAAAAAGAATACTCCCATTTTTCCTCTAGACTGCACCTTTGCAAACACGAGTGTAAACAGGTATGTCTGAATACACAGCAGAGAAAATGGGCAAATGCTGCAGCATTGGGGTACACAAAGTGTGTGTGTGTGGGGGGGGGGGGGGGGCTGGGGGAGGGAGGGGGGGGGGCGGTACAGATCTAAGCTGCAGGAGCTCACCTAGTCCTTCTCTCCACTCCACACAGACTTGAGGGGCCCTGGCCAGAGATACAGCATGTCAGCAGTCCCTCAAAAAATGCTGCCACATCCATCGCTGCATGAGGCTGCAAGCAATAATCTGTGTTTGCAAAGCAATGCACACTCCTTCCCTTTGCTGTAGGAAAACATAAGGTTCGGAGAAATAGCAGTGGTGCCTTTCCAGGTATTTATGCCAAGTACTTCTAGGCTCACCTAGAACAGTGAGCCTTCTGCAAGAACTTTTGACAGTTGCTATAATACAAGTAGACAAGGAAAAGAAACAAACAGATCATACTAAAGAGTGAAGCAGTATCATGATGACTTTTAAATGCCTTACAACACAATTAATAGAAACTGGCAACAATGGTTTCACAGACTATTAACATTACATGACAAAAATATTATTAGTCTTCTCTTGTGTAACTGAACACATCATTATTCTTTTCAGGAATGGCGTTCTATTTCCAAGCAGTAGTCATAAAAAAAAAAGGGGGGGGGGCAAATAAACAAAACCAAACATGAAACCAAAATTTGTCTAATTTGTTACTGTTTCAGTAAACTCCAATCATTCTTTATTTCTTACTGCTGTGCATTTCCACCTCCTACTCTTCAATAAGAAAACACTAATTTTACCTGATGTTTGGAATTTGAGTTATTTTTAGCATGGAGATCGAAGCCCACTACCTTCTCTTTGCAGTTATAGGGTATAAACAAACCTTTGCTGATTTTTCCCTTTAGACTTCATTCTGTTCCTCCTACAAATGGCATGACAGTGCTGTTGAACAGCAGGAATGACAAAGCCATGCAAGCAGTTAGATCTAAGAATAAAGCATATGCCCTCTAACAAAACCAACTGTTGACTTTTGTGTGCTTTCCACAATAAGTGATATGAGGATGCCAGTGATTTCTGAAATGAATCACAGTACCCTGCTGATATCTCATAACATTTAGATCTGCAGTATGTATTGAATAGACTATTTACAGTAAAAATGAACAAGATATGGTAAATTGGAGAGTTTATACAAAATAAATATCTTATTCCCCCAAGACAAAATGGCAGAATATACATAAAAACAACATGAATTTTAACTAGACTTTCTGTCAGGTTTTCATTTCATCCAATAAAAAAATAATAATAAAATTGTGAAGAAAGGAGATATTCTCAGTATCTTGACATCCCACTTACATCCCAGCTGTGTAAGCAACTATTTAAATCTTAGTTTTACAAAATATGATTCTGTGTAAAATGTATATGCACAAATACTTGATGTATGCACACAGTTATGATGATCACCTTGTTTTTCATCTTAGTGAACAACAAATGCCAAAAGTTCCCAATTAAATCAGGAGTCTGCCCATACAGATCTCACTGAATGATGTAGTCTGCTGCTGGGTTTTCTCAGTGCTGCATTTTCAAGTTAAATGAAAGTAAAATTTCCTAAAGCACAATCTTTCATTTTAGAATCTCTCTCTCTATAATAAAGGTTAAAAAAATATGAATTATATTAAAAAAATAATAATGCAAATTTTCCTCAAGTTTAGGGCATTCTCTCTACATGTCTTCTTTGTCTAAATCCATTTGATACAGAAGAACAGGACACACCATTTTTTGACTAATTCATCACTCTTACTTTTTAGATGAAAAGTATTTTTTTAGGTTGACAGATTAATTTACTTCAGTCTCTTCTAATACAAGTGAAAGCAGTGCTAAGTCCTGAGCAATCATGTCAGAAGCAAAGACCAATACTAGTTCAGTACTGTGAGAATGAAGAACAAGTTCCATAAGATGTATAGTCCTCTGTAATATAATGCCATTTTAGGGGCTGAATACTTTTTTAGCAAATACAGAAGCCAACAGCAGATCTTTAATAAGGCAAAGAGACAAACAGGCAGAAACTCAAATCAAGCACCATAAATCCATGGAGCTCCACAAACTGCAGAACTTTCATTGCCACAAGCACACTAGTACAACCTAGCCCACTGCCAACAGTGGTGAAACTTCGCTGCTCTGAAACTTTGGGCTGTAGTGAAAGCTCTAGAAAGAAGCATGAACACAGGGCAACATTTTGCCCAAGGCAGACCTTCAACTTCCTTCATTCTTCAAGAAGTAGAAGGGATTCTGATATAAAAGCAGAGTTGATTTCTTCTTCCTACATGAAAATGCCTATACTGGAATAATAGTAGTGTAACTGAGCTTCAATTGTGAATTGATCAATTTCTAATGGTAATTTGGAAGCTAAGCCAACACAGGTTTTTAGAAATTGCAGCCTGTGACTGCTAAGTGAACACAAGTGCAAGTGCTGAGATGTAAATCTCTGCAAAGTTAAGATTATCATGCCTACCTCAGGATACAGAGCAGCCTGCAGTCCCTTCATGTGTAGCTATGAAAGAAGGAATTCAATGTTTTTCAAGATGCAGCCCCCTTTTTTTTTATTTTATTTATTTTTTTTTTTAATTTTTATTTTTTTCCCTAAGATCCTACCTAGAGAAATTCTTATTTCTAGCATTCACAGTGATGAATTTTCCTCTTCTGTACAGAGCTGATCAGCTTGCTTACTGAAGAATCCACATAGGGACAGCTAAACTTCAAGCAGTGCTGCCTGGTAACAACCTAATGGCACTTTCTCAGCCAGTGTTCATTTCCCTTTCTGTAGTTTGACTATGAAATTAGTCCAAAACTGTCATCTCTGAGTTTACTCGCAACACGTGAACACTTTGCTGAATATACACATACAAGCGTATTATAAACTTATATTTTTTCTTTATATTGACATCTTATGAACTCTTTATGTATACTTATATAATGTAAGCTACAGAGATCATTTTCACTTCCAGAATTTTTAGCTGTATGTCAGTTGATCTAACTAGAGCCTATTTATACAAATAAGTTTCTAGCTAATTAATAATCAAATTCAATAGCTACACAAGAACTGCTCCATTTTATTATTATTTTTTTTTCCAAGTGAAATCTTTTCTCATTGCCAAATGATCAAGATTCTTCCCTGACAAGTTTGTACTCTGCCACGATTCCATGTTTTTTGGATGTAACACGTGTAGTTTGGGAGCACCATTATATTATTATGTTTTCTCTGTGTATCATTTACGTTTTAATTAAGTCAAACACATTTGACTGAAATTTACATCCCCACAAGACCAAAACCCTTCCTCCCATGGAATGCTGAGTGCCTTCTCCTTTTCAGGAAATTACTGGGAGATGACGGAGGTCTGACCTTTCCCCGCAATAATTGGTTTCAGCTCAAGACAGAGCAGATCACTTAAATTTCATACAATTCTGCCAGTGCAGATAACCAAGATAAAAACATAGTTTAGACCTGTCTTGAAATTAGAAGCAAATCTGTGGTTTTCATTCTCAAAGGGAGAGAGAGACACACTTGTGTGTGCTATCTATCTCCATGCTGCATATTGCAGAGATTTAGTATCAGGGTACGTTACATCATTCTGAAAAGGATGTGGCTGCAGTATACTCAACTTAAACACAAGAAAAACTAATTTTTCTGTACACGATAAATTACAGTTGTTTACTTCTAGGTTTTTATACCGCTTTCATTATATGCAAAAATACATTCAAGTACTTGAACATCTTTGTCAGAAAATACTCCTAGGCACCTGACTGAGCCAGTTTTCCTCAAACCTCTGAAGCATTTCCATTTTTTTGTTCCTTATGAAGCACAGAAATAGAATCCAGTAGGACTGCAAGCATCTCTGTAAATGTTTGTCTCAGTCACAGAAACAGCAGTCTCATGTAACTTGAACTGATGCAGTTCACGCTAAAGATTTGGTTGCTGTTCATTGGTCTGAATCCTTCAGCCTGTTCTCAGTCTACTTGTTATCCAATGTATAGACACAGTAATACATAGGGAACAGTCCTAATTTACTTTTCAGTACTGTTAACATAACTTTTCTGAATATCTCAGTCTAACAGTTGCAAGGCATCCTTTCATAGAAGTGTGATGTGTCATTATATATAAAAAAAAAAAAAAAAAAAAGCTGAAAACTGATTTCTCACCTCTGCTTGTGAAGTATTTTCTAAAGCAAATAAAGCTCTTCACTTAAAAAAATAATTAAAACTAACTCTTCATTAACAGTTCAAATTACTTATGTAAATTTGTTCACAGCTCTAATTTGCACACTGTCGCTGAATGGTTTTATCAAACTTCATTTTGTGTTTGCAAAGGATCGCTTTCTGATCGTTTCCCTTCCACACACCCTGCAGTTATGAAAAAGCCCACCAATGATGGCACCATCCTTTAGCATCTTGACACCTGACTGAAAGCCAACCATTGACTAGATGGCACATTGCCACTGATGCTTAACAGGACTGGATTTTACTGTTGCAAGGATCACATGGTGATGGGAAGTGATAGGAAATGAGTTTATACAGCTTCAGTCTTTGTCCTGTACTTGGACATACCTAGGAAAGAAGGAATGCCTAACCAAAATCTCATATATGAACTGTAAAAACATTAATGGATTCCTATCCCTATATCTTTTGGACATATCCAACCTTCGAATAAAGACCCAAACATAGTTCTTTATCTAGTTCTTCTTAGTAATTTTTGTCATCTCAATCATGGTAATCTGCTTGTACTTTCATGCAAGCACTTTGCCTGTGAACATATAGTATTTGTGCAAATGTGAGGCTTGGAAAAACTCCACATTTTCAATTAACAAGTTACCCCATAACCTCTGTTTCTCAGCCAGTCTTCACTGGCTTCATATTTGAACCTTTGTTTCCCAATTCACTAGCCTTTTCTTTCAATGCTTAACACAGCTAGACTTCCAAATTCATTGGAATCCTTCAGTTCTGTCATCAGACATTAGCATGACTGAATTCTTTTGATATTGCCTAAAGATGCAGCTGAAAGTCAATAAAATTCCTGTACTTTTGGAATCAGAAAAGACAGCAGAACTGAAGTGTGCCAGGAATTTCCTGGACTATTAGAAATTTTTGGACGTACCTCAGTGATTTGAACCAGAAAATCCGTCCTCCCTAAATTTCTGTATTTGTTTTAAATACCTGCAATTTTTAATATTAGATAAACAATCTTACATTCCCTGAAATTTCCAACCAGTTTTATTCATTCAAGTCTTGATAGAAAACTAAGGACATTATTTTTGATAGCATATTTGTAAACGGAATGCCTTTTTCTTATATTAAGTAGGGGCTCTATGTGACATGCTTGTCTCAACAAACCAGAAATAATTCAATAATATAACTATAGTCTGCCTAAGTCCTTTCTTCAGACCATTATTTAGTAGTTGCACCAACAGGCAATTAACCCTAAAATAAAACTACTCAGTGTAAATCCATTCCTTTCTCTGATCCATTTCTCTGATTCCAAAAGAAAAAGAATTTCCACAAACTTTTCTAAAACAATTTATCTTAGCTGGCATAGTAACATCCTTACATCCTCTTATCCTCTTGCACTTCCTCATAAAGAGCTTTCATTTAAAATTGCTGCTAGCAGACATTCTCCAGCCTTTAAGAAGGCACCCCACAAAGCTAAAGGGACAAACATACCAGAAGAATCTACCAATTTCCACTGGCAAATAGGATTTCATTACCATGATTTCATATACATGAGAAAAAAAAAAATTACTTATGGCTAATTTCACTGTAGTGGCTTTTGGACTTCTGCTGTCACATCCAGCCTCCTCTGATAGTTTCATTTTCTCAACAGAAATCAGCACATTTTCAAAGATGCAAGTGGTTGGGTCATATTTGCTATGACAATTAATTACCCTTGACATTAATATTTCAGTGGAATTTCATATCCTTGTCCACTTTTGAACAACTTGACTAATTTCATTAAAAAAAAAAATAATAATAATAATAAATGAATCAAATAAGTCTGTATTGGGAAGGGAGCTAGAGGCTCAGGTCGTTAATGCATCTGCCTTCTATTCCTCTCCCAGCTTTAATTTCTTCTGCTATTAAAGAAGTAAACTCTTCTCAACACACAAGTACCATGCAACTCAGCTGTAGCAGATAGACTTTAGCAGGCCCCAACTCTCAGATTTTTCACTCTTTGAAATTTTTTCTATCCTTTACTAAAAATAAAATAATTGAAACAAACAGTGGAAAGTGGCAATTAACTCACACAATCAATGGTTTTCTGAGTGGAATTCAGTTGCCGTATAATTTAATCACTTTTCTCTTGTAATGAATTATCATAGGAAAAAGTCCTACAAGCTTTTCAATATTCCTCCAGGATAAACAAGACAGCAAAAACTACTCTTGAACCTTCAATGGTAGAAAGAACAACATTTTTTGTAATAGATTAAATACCCTTAGATCATTTATAGTGCTTTGTGGTACGTGGATGTGTAAAAGCTGCAAAGTTCTATGAAATACTGTGATCACCAAAGCTCAATTTTGTGCCCTATTAACATCTGCTTTAATTCTCATCCCTTGAGTGTATATGCACTAAGAATAGGAAATAAATCAGTGCTAATACACAGCAGCCTTCTGTGTAGCTGGAATGATTCAAACAAATTTAATTTTTTCATCCTTGCCCCATCACTGATTACTTACTTGATAGTAAGATGGCTTGCAAAGAACTTGCACTTTTTCATGGAGATCTATTCTTTTCTTCTTTGCCTTTTGCTTTGAAATAAATCTTTCAGGAAATCAATACTTTGTGGGTAGGGGAAGGAAGTTAATTTTTTTTTCAAAAAACTTGACAAAAATCAGTCTTTTTGGTAATTCATCTTTCAATGTATCAAGGAAATCAAGGAGAAAATCCCACTGCCTTCCTGACACCATGAAACATCTTTATTGGAAAACAACAGGCTGGATTCAAAGACAGACTAAATCAAGTTGAGGGTTCTCCTTCTGCAGAACTTTTCAGCTACATTTTGCACAACAGGATGCCAGTGAGCATGCTGAGCAGAGTGCTATATAACAGGTTAGGAAGCACTACAACCTATTAGGATATACATTTGCATTGCTCTGGATAATCTGCTACACTGCACTATTTGTATATAATTTGCATTGCTTCAAAAAGACTTCTCTAGGGAAATGTTTTTTGTCTTAATTTAAGTGTATGCTTTGCCAGATCAGATAGGAGGGCCATTTGTGGTTTGATGCATTAGGCTGAAAAGACTACTATGATTTTCCAGTAAAAAAAAAAAATCAAGGTTTATACTCAATACATTAAGGTAGAAAGCCACTATGATAAAATAGGAAACAGCTGGAAAATGAAGATGAGGAACAGTATTATAAAGAGAAACTGCAACATTTCTCTTTTAAGAAAGACAGCAGTGGCTACCATAAATCCTATGCAAGTGGTTAACATACATTTCACTGTAAACCCAGATGAGAAATAGATGTTTAAGTGTTGAAAATCAACATATGGTACATTTTAGCAATGCTTTTTGGGCAAGCATGACTAGTCATCAAACTAGTAAACTCTTCCAGAGTAGGAGAGAAACAGCACTGAAAGCAAAAGTAGTAATTACTACACAGCAGAAGACAAAACTAAGAGGTTGGGGACAGCAATCAGAAATGTCAGCAGACCCCAAGCCCCTCATAGGCTGGAGCAGTACACACTCCCTTCTGCATGATGATACAGAGATCAGATCTGCTATGCTGGGGCAGAAGTGGCAATGAACAAATCTACTGAGCATTTTGAATCCAGCTTCTCATCTATATTGAAATGCCAAGACACAATTTAACTGAGTGCACATTTCCAGAGTGAGATAAAAAACATGAATTGACAGATCCTCTATTTATACTACGCAATTCAAGACATCATGATGCAGTTATTTTACAGATTTCCAAGATCACTTGCTGTATTTCAGTGAGGAGAAACATTGCTTTTATTGACAAGGAAAGGAATCCTTTATAAAATCTTTGTTGAAGACACGTTTGACAATGTATCTGCTGACATTAACAGGATCTTCTGCAGCTCAATTAAAAATATCCATTACTACAAAATAGAGATGAATAGTATATTCCATTGACAACTTGACAACCAAAAGTAGAAAGTATAACCAGATAGTACCTCAGAGGCAACTTCCCAAAATAACTTCTTTTGTCCAAACATAATTTTGTATTCACAAATCATATGCGTACATGAATTTCAGACAGTAGTTCTACTGAAGAAAAGTGACAGAAATACATGCAGAAAGCAGAGCAGAGTTTTGATTGCATGTAAAAAGACACACATTTACGATTTCCAAAGGATAAACGGTTCTTCTGGAAATTTTTTAGCACGGTGTCTCACAGTTTAGGCTTCAGTAACTGCAGTCTTTTTCAACAGCTAATACGCATTCAAAAGTATGTATTACCAACAGAGAGGCAAAGACCCTATTGCTATGAGTACTCACCTCATAATTGGCAATTGCTTCTCTGTCAAGGGCTCGGGTCACAGAGACATCCCCACTGATCTCGTTGATTCTAAAAATTCCTTTTGGGTCTTGATCTACTCCCTTACCAGAGAGTCGAAACTTTGCTCCCTCAGTCCCTTCACTCCTGATGACCTGCATGGCAGAAAACAAGAAGTTACAGGCCACATTATAAAAATAAAATAAAATAAAATAAAATAAAATAAAATAAAATATAAAATAAAATAAAATAAAATAAAATAAAATAAAATAAAATAAAATAAAATAAAATAAAATAAAATAAAATAAAATAAAATAAAATAAAATAAAATATCATTCTAAACCCACATAAGCAATTTCAATCTTTATCCTAATGTTGAGGCACATTCCCAGCCAACAATATGAAAATATAAAATATGGTTTCAGTCATTCAGAAAACACTGCAATTCTTGTGTTAAACCATGGAAAAGCTAGTCAGGTCCTTAGACAGTTGCTATCTTATCTTCACTGTCTTCTATTTCACTACTTAAAATTTCTATTATTCCGTTGCTACTGTATTCACTCCATGTCTAGCATTTGACATTTTATTTAATTCTTTTTCTTTTTTTTTTTCCCATTTAAATTGATAAACTAGCTGCGAACAAATCCTACAAGTGAAAAAAAAAAAAAAAAAGACATTCCACCAAATGGCATAAAGCATACTTATTTCACAACTCTTATCATATCAGATAGCCATCACACATTATTTTCCAATTAGTCATCCCTTTTTATTAGCAATCTTAGTAATTTCAAAATAGATGACTTTGGGGATTTTTTCCCCCCTTTCTCATTCTCATCTATACTCTTCCTTTCCCAGGATTTTAAACCAAGGAAAAATCTCCTCACAGAAATATCTGGGTATCCTGCCCAGAACTCTGCTTAGTCACACAGTTGGAATTCCTCCACTTTCCAAATGCATGAATACTTATATACATATGCGTGTAGTGAAAACTCCTGGTTACCATCACTATCTTGTTTCCCATATGAAAAAATCCCTAAAAATCCAATTTCAAGGCTGTCTTACATTACTGACAGTAGCATATGTAAACTTGCATAGCTACACAATGTTTCTTATAAACTACATGCTTTGCAAATTTGTACTTGCACACCAGAATCTAGAAGGATTATAAATTAATCTTGCCCTTTAAGGCTGACAGTCTTGCCAAGCCATTCTTTCCCACTGCTGTTTCATGTTCTTTTGTTTCTAGAAATTTTATATTGTTAATGTTTCCGCAGAAACATTAAGTCAAGTATTTATATGCTAGTCTAAATCACAGCTCAGGAATCGGAAGGAACAAGGGGCATTAGAAATCTGGACCTGTGCCAATTTTGCAATAATCAATATGCGGGGTGTTTAATAATGTCCCTGAGAAAATACACACTTGTTGCCCTATTGCTGTGGGTTCAGCAACACCGGTTAGCAGATTACTGAGCAGGGAGATTTTGACTAAACTCCATAATCATTATTCCTTTATTTTAATTGAGGAAAAAAATAGCCACAAGTTATGAAATAGAAAACCAGCATTTTCAGAGATAAAGTTTCAACTTTCAAACCCTTTGGGAAATAGAGAAATTTCAAAGTAAAAAATTGTTTCACTTTTTTATCCCCTTCCTCCTCCTAGTCAGAAATGCTAATTGATTAAATTTTCTCCTTGTGTATATTTGAGCATGTCATGACAAAACACAGAGGCAGACAACACTGCAAGTGACAAAAGGGCAAACTAACTTTGTGCTTCAGGTTCTGTGATGAAGCTAAAACTTAATGGCTGAAAGCTACCCAATATTCAATACATATTTTGACCAATCTCTGGTTTTGCTCGTTTGTTACATCAGGTTTAAAAGTATGGTTTTCTATTTCCTTATTATGCTTATGATTTTGCAGTGTCATGACCACTGCTGACTTTTGTAGGGAAAAGCTGAATTGCTTGTCCTTTGTCCTGATTTCTGAGACTTCTTTTAATAAGTGCTCCTTTACATATAATATAAGAAGAGTGGTTTGAAAGGCACCATTTCAGCCACAGACCAGCACAAAAATCTAATTCAGAGATGTTTGCACAAGAGTCCTATCCCACCACAGCGGTCTAACATTTCCTAACTGTTCATCACAAATTTGAGACATAGGATAGGCCAAAACCCCAGCTGCAAGAAGCCATAGAAAGAAAGCACAACTCATGGACATTACTGATATTCTGCAAGGGAATTTATAAGACAAATTCCAGATAATTATGTACAGATCCTTCTTCACACTAGATAGAAAGGCAGAAGAGTAATAATAATAGCAGTAAGAAGCATCCCTACAAGCCTGACTGGAGGGAAAACTTACTCTTTCCTCCAAATCTGACAAAGACCTTAATCTTGAATTTGCTAGCAATACATCCCAATGTGGTACCTGAAAGATTTGTTCCCCCTGGAGCTACATTGCATCCCATATCTCATCCCAACCTTAACTGCAACCGTTCCTCAGCATACAGTGTACGGGGTCAGTGAAGTTACCAGAAAGCAGAGTTTTTTTTTTTTTGTTGTTTTTTTTTTTTTTGTCTAAATGACAGGATGTGTCCGCTGAACCTTTTTAAAGCTTCAGGAAGCAGGCACAGTCCTGATTCAAGCATGTGCAGAGGCTTCTCTCCTATCTATTTAGTCAGTTAGGCATCTAGTTATTGCACAGCAACTCATGCTTGATGGAATATTAAGAAACCCAGGTTAGAGATGCTCCATATACCACTGCATCACTTGCTCTGATGCAACGGTGGTAATTTAAAAAGTAATTTTCAGTATGATATTTTTGAAATGTTTAATTAGCCACAAGAGGGAGCTACATACTCCCAGGAATGTAAAGAAGAACATTAACATCTCCTAATTAAGAAGCTTATATAATGGCTGCATAGTTCAAAGAAAGTGCATTTCCCAGTTCACACTAAGCTCAGTACAATGAAAAGTTTAATACAAATCAGGCTTAATTTGCCATATGGTTTGGTGCTTCAGCAAGAGCAAGGAAGAAAGAACAGGAGGATTGTCTGACATCTCCTCTGGCAAGACTGCTATTCTGAATGCCATCTAAAACACAGCACTGTTGGTATGAAAATTTCCTAGGTTACAACATATTACACAACAATGCTCTCCCAATCTACAGGCAAGGCCAAATTATTTCTGCTGGAATGTTTGCTTTGGGACGTTGTTTCTACATTTCTAAAAAAGCTCAGTTTCCACAGTTGCTACCACCTACAGACAGAAATGCTTATCTCCATTTCTTTTTTTTTTTCACAGCTTTAGGACCTTCAGTGCTTCAGTGCAGGTTCTAATATTGAAAACATCTGCACCGTATGACAGTAGCTATGTGTTGCATATAAAACCTCTTAATTCAAGGATGACGAGAATGCCTCTCACTCCTAATGCCTCACCATTAGAAGTGTTCACAGTCAGGCTGGGTGGGGCTTTGAGCAACCTGGGTTAGTGCCTGTGGCAGGGTGTTGGACTAGCTGATCTTCAAAGGTCCCTTCCAAACCAAACCAACATGGGCAGATGGGGTAGACAGAATAATTGCTTACCAAACATCCCACAATAATACAGACTTGTGAAGGCTACTTCCTCCCCCAGGACCCAAAGAACAGCACAGATGCACTTAGATATGCCTCATTTCCCCACCTCAACAAGGGTTAACAGCATTTTCCCATGTGAAGGGTGCACTGGAGAATAAACATACTGAAAACTGACATGATCCACACTAGCCTTGTCAGAACCCCTTCTATAGCACTGAAGACAGAACAGCATTCTTTTTGAAAAATCAAAACAAAATAAAAAAAGGCAGAGATGAGTATAGGGCTCAACTAAGAGACACTTTCAAGAAAACAGAGCGTTACTTAGCTGACGGGATCTGTTTTTGCTGAACCATAGCCAAAACATATTTACCAAGTGTTGTTTTCCACCTGACATTATGTATCCCTTCCAGCTAAACTCATTTCAGCATTCTGATCCCCCTATTGTTACAGGTACACCACAACAGTAAACCAGTGTTCTCAAGAGAAGAAGAGAAATAGAAGTACAAAAACCACACTACCCCCAGAGACACTTTACAGTTCTGCAGCCGTAGTAATTGCGTCCTTAACAGCACCATCTGAGTTCACCAGCCTCAGTAGGTGTTTGCTGCAATCAGTTCTGTAATTTCTTAGTTCTTGGCACTGTCTGAATTAGAAGTACAATATATTAGTTTCAATTTTAATTCAAAAATGATTGCCACCTTCAGAGAGGTACATTTGGTTCCAGTCCTAATACTTTTCACTTTGGAGTGTTAAACTGCCTCCAGCATGTTTTTTAGTTTTGTGGTTTTTTTGGTTGGTTTTCATGGTCATGTTTTTCTCACCTTCTCCTTCTTCTAGGAAGCAAAATTATCCACGGAATATTTAGCACTGAACTATTTTTTTCTTTAATCACTGTACTCCAGAAGAGCAAAACCATGGTTTAAGGCCCATTGTTTAGACAACACACAAATATTCGAACAGACACTTCCTGTCCTGCCATACCGAAAACCACTCTTTACAGCTGGAGGCTCCTTCTGCTCTGTGCTCTGACTCAAATAATCTTTCAATCAAGACAAACGCAAAATATTTTTATTATTATGCAACCCCCCTAACCTACAGAACCTTCTTCTATATCTACTACTTCACTACTATAAGATAAACATACAAAAACTGTGGTTTTAAAGCAATTCAAATAAATTTGCTGGATTTAATAATTTATTAGTTTATTGGTTTTTAATACATGTGTCTTCATTAATTGAGGATCAGATCATCTAGTTTATCTTGGCAACCTAGTTCTGCTCTTTGTCAAAGGGAGACGTATTGGCCAAATCAGACCTTCCCTCTGACTCGGGCCTAAATGCAGAACTCATTCAATACCTGGGTGATGCTAAAGAACTTTCAGGTGATTTATTGACATACCTAAAGGTAACAGAAATTAAGTTTCTCCACATGACTCTGTCCATTGTTCATGATAATTAGGGATAAAACAAACACACTATAAATGACAGCATATATTTTATGTTACACTTTTCTCTTGTTCACAAAGCAAGCCTTGCTGTTAAGGTCCACAATAACTGCCTTTCACAATCACCAAACTTAAAAAATAATTATTAGCTGAAATGCATCTGAACAAATACCTATTCAGTATGTTCTCCGAGAAACAAGCTAGGTTGGTGTAGACTAGCCTGAACAATATTTGCAAAACTCAAGTAAACAGCAGAATGAGCCATCAGCAATTAAAGATGCTCATGTAATACAGTAGCGGAGGCAATATTACAGCCCTGAATTTCAAAATAGTTCCAGATCAGGTTTCAGTCACCAGTCTATGTGCGAGGCAAGATTTTCAAAGCTGTATAAATCTTCTAGACCATGCACTGTAACCCCGACGCTTAAAACAGCATATCAGCTAATCACTCAAATTCTAATATTTGTGCTTGCACTAGAGCAGCACTTTTGAAACCACAAGCAGGGAATGAAAAAGGAAATGTGACCAGCCATGGGAATACACAACACGGACCCAACCTCCAGTGATAACTGAAGTAGGAAAACAGTCAAGGTGAAGGTTTTGGTTTGTAAGCTGGAGAAAACAACAGCAAACAGTGCTTCTGTATCATCATCTACAAAATATTGGCTTGATGCTGTTGACAGTCCTAAGTAGAATATATAAATTAGAATATATACATATATATTTTCTAGAGAAAGCAAGATGTATATGTATATGAAAGATTTAACTCATAAAAGAAAGCCATAATTCAGTTATTTAACTTCAAAATCCCATGTCAGGTTCCAAAGACTCAGTTTTAACTGGGAGAAACGTATTACCAAAAAATGTTTGGATTTTTGCACTTAAAAGTACAAAGGTGACTATTGGGCAAAAGTACTACTACAAGGCTAGCAATTATTTCTTATTCATACTCTTTTGTATTAGACCTCTTAACACAGAGATTACAGAGAAAAAAAAAGTTCTTCAAACAAGACAACGTATTATTGTAAAATGCATCTGTAAACTGAAGCCTTTTTAATAGCTATATAATTTTTTTGAAGTATTGAGCACTAGGTGTTCAAATACCTCAAACGTGGAAAATTTTACACCATCACAGATGCAATGTGGGAATGAAAAAAAAACAAAACAAAACAAAACAGAAGTCGAAACTGAAATTAATTGTGAAAATGAAAAATCATACAATGATATTCTCAAGATAACAGGGTTGTTTTTTTTAACATTTTAACTATGAGCTTTGTCATTGAAAACATTACAGGAAGTGTCACATTTAGGAACACCATTGTGAGAATTAAAGTTCGAAGTTTTAACATATTTTTGATGCATGTTTGCAAGACTGATTTGGAGCTACAAATCGTACAAACATTCCTTGCCTGAAGCAATCTAAAAAAATGAATACTCTTATCAGGTAACATATTTAGAACTTCAGGTACATGAAGAAAATAGAACTTGTAGTGCTTGAAATGCAGATGGCACATCTGAATATTTTGTTGCACTGGGGCTGTGCTTCAAGAAGTTACTATACCAACTTTTATTTTGTTAAAGCAGTGAAAATGCAAGGTTTTAGTCCCTATAACACAAACAATTCCACTTCTGAAATTTGCGAAGGTTAATAAATTCCACAGATGAAAATTTCAACATCATGTTGTAATGTATAAAAAGTATACAGTATATGAACAATTGGTGAATTTCATCACCAATGCTCATTTTTAGCATTCTTTTCAGAATAGTCAACACAAATAGGACATTTCATCTTCAACCAAAATATATCTTCTAAACATAATGGATTTTGATCATAATTATGCATAGACTTTTACAAAATTCAGATCAATTTTGTAGCAGGATGCACAAGCACACAAATGAAACACAATCAGTTTATGTATGTGGAAGCCCTGTGTCGCAGTGGTTCCCTTTCATCTGAGGTTCACTGTTGTAGTTCTACACCAATGTAACAATTTACCCTGAAGAATAGCGATAGCACTGGGGCCTGCAGACTTCATCTACCAAATCTGAGGATTTGAACAATATGGACTACTACCAGTAAGCATTTGCTTTCAGACAGAAGTAAATTAAGTCTATGAACATATAATGATTTGTGTTATCTTTTGTAGCAGGTAATCCTTCAACTTTTTTTGCTCTTAATTTATAAAGAGCAAGAAGATGCATTACAAATAATTTTCACTTCCCCTTTTTCCTAAGTAGTAGTTGATTTCAGATAAGTATCTGCAAACTCTAGAATCAGCACACAATAATTTCCTCCTACTGGCAGCACAGAATTTATGAACACAGGTTTTTGTAATCTCAAAGGAGAATTACCTGGAAGTATTGCTTGTCACAGAAGGACTGGTTATTTCTGTGGCTGATTTGGCCTATCAGTAGGCATTTAATCAGCATATTTTAATTAATGCTTAGGTTACTAACTTGTAACACACCCTCTTAGCTGAAAGCATTTGAGGATCACCATATTTTGAGTGACAACTAGCTGAAGAATCTACAAAGCTCTAGTTGTTAGGAAAAGTCTGACTGACTACAATACATGAAGAAAATCTCAAAGAATGTCCTTTAAAAAATAATAAAATGATTATTTACATTTATTAAGGGGGTTTATTGCAAACCTATCATTGATCTAAAAAGGCAGAAATGCAGAGACAATGTTTAATGGTTTCTAATTGCAGAAATTCACGACAATGGACAAAATGCATAACATGTAACCAGCACATATGGAGCAGCAAAGTCTTCAAGGAATAGGAGAAAAGAGAATATAGTCAATTTACAGTAACTGTTTCCAGGTATTTCACAGTACTGTCTATTCCCAGTAAGATCAAAGTCTTCATTTTATTACTCAAGGCCACTTTTGCAGCATCCAGAAAATCATAAGGCTGTCTGATCTAGCACTGGACTGGAAGAAACACAGCACCATTTTGGCTGTACCGTGTCCTGGCTAAAATAAACTGCTGATAAGGTCTAGAGAAGTCTGTCCTGGGCTGAATGGGGAATCTTAAAAACAAAACAAAACAAAGCAAAAAACACTAGTCACTTTCTTTCCCTGCAGCTACAATTACTACCCACAGATTGAGCTACAAATGTTATCTTTAGATCCATGCACGCAGCAAAGAAAGAAATCAAGATCTGGATTAAGTGGGAACTTCCAGCCGGGTGGAATAATTGGAATTGCAAAATGAGACACTGAGGTTGCAGAGCCAACCTGAAGAATCGAATAGAAGTAATAAAGCGAGAAAAATGGAGTTGGTGAGAATGATTCACTTAAAAAACAGTCTTGAAAATTAAAATTCATTTTAAGTTGAAGAAATTTGTTGGAAGATTGTGTCTAATTTTATTTTGCTTTAACTAACAACCTGTGGAGTCTAGACTTCTAAGAATACTTTGCGGTTAAGTTGAACATAGAGGAATAAGTAGTCTATCAAGAGCATTTAGTTTTTTTAAATTGAAGATATTAAAAAGCAATATTATGATGAAGAGCATTTTAAAAAATTTTGTTCCATTATATGAAGTCAATGTAATACTTCTGGATGCTTTAAGAACCTGCTTAGCACCCAATTCCCATTTGTAGCAAACAACCCACAGATCTAATTATAGATTTTTCTCAGCCACTAGTTCCCTAGGAAACAAATCCATGGCTCATGCCTTGTGCATGGAAGGTCATAGTATAAAGATAAATATTTTTCTGTGTATAGAAACTCATCTAGAGGTCACAGGTCTGCATCTCAGCAGACGATGGTGCTTCTGTCAAGGACAGACAGCAGCTACGTTTGACGGATATCTCAAATATTTAAAACTTTAAACACTTTAATCTGATGAAGCACTTAATGATTTTATTAGTTACAATGCTCTATGGCTCTTTTTACCGTAAACAAAGGATTTAAATTTTCATTTTCTGAACTCATTCCCATTTTTATCAATGGGTCCACCTCACTTTTTATCTTAAATGTTCAACAGCCAGAGGTGAATGCAAAACAGCTGGTATGTAGCTACAACTGATTAGAACTGAAAGGCAGAAATTTAATTTCAAGCCATGAAAGGTAAATATGATTTGAATTTTCAGATATTGACTCAAAGTTAACAGATGTCATCACAAACTATTACAACATTTCTACCTACATGCATGCAAAGCTGCAGTAGTTTTATAAAAAGGCGTAAACATTGCTACTCAACTTTTGATCTGATTCTAATGCATTGCCAAAAAAAAAAAAAAAAAAATACAGACAAAGCATAATTCCCAGATATGTGTGAATAAAAACTAAACCCAGATATGTGTGAATATAAAACTTGAACAGAGGTGAAGTAGAATGAATTTGAGGGTGGCAGAGGGAAGCTTTTTCAGATTTATCCTCCTCATTTATAACACAAAAATACTATTCAACTCCATCCTGAGCCATTTACAATGACAGCTTGGAAGTTAAACAGTCTTACTCACACTAGTATAATATTCAGCCTGACTTAAGGTCACATAAAGGCTTTAGGCTAAGTCAAAGTGTCTTCAATCTGTGGAAAATGAGAAGGAAGCCTGCACTGTCAGCACGTCTCAGGTAACATGCAACAATCCATGCCAATCCAAACCCTACAGAGGTCTTGTTCCACTTGTGTCTGTGGACAGGCTGCCACCACGGTCCAAGCCATCAGCTAATACCACAAGCCTGGACAGCTTTGCACCTTAGATTGCAGAATGGTTAGATGGATGCCAAAATATTTGATTCTCAGAAACGTTTTTGGATCCTTACTTTGTTCTTTTAAATGTACATTCTTTCCCACACTTTTTTTTTTATTCCCTCCATTTTTGTTCCTTATTCACTTTTGCAGATGCTACCAACTGTGCTACATTGCCTTTGCTTCTTTAGCTGTAGTAGACTGAATTCTCATTAGCTAAAACTGGAAAAAAAAAATCCATGTGGCTGGTGAAATTGCTACCACAAATTTGCATTTCAAATCTTTTAATGACTGTTAGCCTTAAACTGGTCTTTCACTGCTGAGTGAGGGTTACCCACTTTATTGGGCAAAGCACTGCAGACATGATTACATAGCCAGGGAGCACTTACTCTAATCTGGGCTCTGCACACATCACGTTCATTCAAAAAACAGGCTGGCAGCTTCAGAAAGTGCAGGTTTTTCCAGCAGCATAGCAGGTACCTCACTCACCAAGACCCAGGAAGTCCCATGTTAAGTTTGCTCCCCATTTCTGGGCACTTAATTCCTTCATGCTCTCTACTATCTCTAAAGGACACCCTAACTTTCATGTGTTGGTATTTTCCAGATGGGGCTGAAAAGCATTTTAACAACACCAGTATTTGATTGGCCTACTTTTAATAGTAAAAACATTACCTGAAAGTGGTTTTGCTAGCAGTTTCATAGGTGACTTTGCCTTCAGACTCATTTCAGAACTCGGTGTTCTGAAGTAATTATTTATTTATTTATTTATTTTTGACAGTGACAGTGTCACCAAAGTATGGTAAGACACTCCCTTCAGTCTCCTGTTATCTTTTCAATAAAGTTTGCTCTTCTCCTATTCCTTCCTTCCTCCTATATTCCATGATAAAGACTCAAAATCCTCAATACATTTCAGAAATGTTTTAAACTTACAGTTAAAAAAGCTACCACTAACTTGAGTTCACTTTCTCATTTTAAAGAGGTCAGCTTTTAACTTTACTGATTGCTTGACTCTTGCTAGAATTAGAAACGTAATGCATTAAAACTATGGATTCCAATGCATAAACAACTTGATGGAGTTGTAATTAGTGACAGGGTTACATTAGTCTGTTAAGAAGCTTTCAGATGACTATCCAATAATTGCAATACAGTCTTAAATATATATCACTCTTCGTGAAATCATGCTGCGGAATTATGGAATCAATCACGATGAAATTAGCTAAAAAGAACACAATTTCAAAACTAGTCATTGTCAAGATGCAGAACTTCAGACTTTGTTACACTTCTAAAAGCTTGAGGATCTTTAGTCGTGGAACAATTAATCTTCAATAATACTTATGATGCATTGTTGTCTGCCATCTCAGTTATTATCTTCCAGATATATTATTACTGCCTTCAAGAAGTCAGCATTAAAAATTATCTAAGTCTAATGTTCATTCACTGTGCTACAAAGACATACATTTTCAGTGAATAGCAATACCTGGAACACCTTTCTGAAATAAGGCCTCCATATGACAACTCAGAACACTGGACTAACAACAAAAAAACAAATATCCTACCACCACTACCCACCCACCCCACAAAAAAAGAAAAAAAATCCATTCATTGGGAAAAGCTGCCTAATGAGAGGCCAGCAAAGCATCTCTAGCCTGGGAATCAGGCTACTGCATCTCTCTGTTGCTACTGCAACCTGTCCTGTAATCACAGATCTGCACAAATGACTTTTCCAGATCTTTTCGGTCTTAAACAAGAATTGTAATAATATTTCATGAGTACAAGAAGAAATTATATCTCTGAAATCATGATAAAAAATAGGCACTATTTATAAGCTTGCACTCTTATATAGCCGAGTCCAATATTCCATTCAAGTTATTCAATGCTGAATTTTCTACTCCCTGGCTGAGAATTTTGAGCTATCATAGGAAATGAAACTTTATTATACACAACTCAGTTTATCAAAAATCTCTTCTTTAAGTAATTTTGTGAATGGTTAGAAAGCAAACAGTCAAAAGAGAAGCTGTTTTTGCTGCACTTATAGACATACAAGAAAACAGCAAGTCCTAAGCTGTGAAAAGTATATCAAAAATCAAAACACAAGCACCCATGAGTGCTCTTTAATGTTATTTTCCCACCTCTCTCTTTTCCTTTATCTGTTTTTTTTTTTTTTTTTTTTTTTTTTTTTTATTACTGTAATCCATTATAAAGTTGGTTTCAGTTTGACATTATATGACACACCATAGCCATCCTTATGATGCATGATGCACCTTCATGAACTATTAAAGTTAAGAGAAAATCTCGACTAGTTTCTGACCATTCAGGTCCTCATTGCTTAGGCTGTGTTTGGAGATATAACACAGAAGTGGCAGTAGCCAGTGCTAACATTAAATACTCAAAAGAAAGCTACTTTGAGAAGTCTGATTGCTTCTAAGGTGAAACAAAGTTAGTTTACTGGAGATTTTTTCCATTCATTCCATAGGAGTTTCATTTCTACCTAACAGTTTTCAATACAAGTTGCTGAGCCTCAAGATGCAATGTGCTAAACGTACAATAATGTAAGGTGGCCGGCTGTTTGTAGAGCACCATTCTGTAACGTTTACATATGTTTTTTGTATGGTGCTTGACAGAAATGCATCATGTCTTTGGAACTGTACTTTTAACAGTTACTGCTAAACTTCCAAACCCCCACAGATGAAGGATATTACACATTACCAGTAATTAACATGGAATCAATATGGTTCCTTTTACTGGCACCCAACAAGAACTTTATCTTCATGTATACATTGTAAAAAGGTCTTCAAGTGTTCATAATTTTTATAAGAGCTCTTTCCAACAAAATCACAGACAATAAAATATTACTGATGTTCATTTGCATCAAGATGCTTCAGCATACCTGATTGGGCACTCCAATACAAAACTATTTAATTCAATTTTGCAACAACACCAATTATTCAAACTTCATTTCCACAGAAAATAATCACTCTAGGTTAGTGTAATAATTCATTCATCAAATTTTATAATTTCCTTCTTAGAAATACTAGAAGCTAAGCCATAAAATTTAATTATGTATAACATCTATATTTTCTGACTCAGCAAGCCAAAAGCTGTCTTCATTCCAACCAAGGATGTCTTTTAGTCTTTTCTCCTATTGACGCTTATATAAATATGTATGCATAAACACATGCATATGTGTGTACAAAAATTGGTAACTATTCATTATGTAAATATATAGTTCAATGTATGTGTATGCAAACATTAATGTTCTTTCAGTGGTTTCACTTCCGCCTAGAATAGTTGGCAAGAGAAATTACAGTCACCTAAAGGCTTACAGGTACAAGTCAAATACATGCTCGTCATTTGCAGGTACAGATATGAATCATTACTTCAGTTCATTATACTAAAACAAACTACATATCAATACTTGCTGTACTGCTGGATGAAATGCCTTAAACTTAAAAGAAGTAAAGCAGAAAGCAGCAGCAATGTCTTTTTTGGGTTACCATGGCTTTTGGTCTGTGGAAAAAGGCCCAAATTTGTAACAGGAAATGCAAATACTATTAATTAACCTTCTAACATATGGAGATCTATTACAATGACAATACTTACCAAGTTTTTCTTAATTATCCAAATTACAACTGACTTTTCCCTAATGGCAAACAAACATTAACCTGCATTCATCTAATGACTCATTTAGAAAGACAACTCCATATATATTTTTTTTAATTTCCTACAGAAATCATTTTTTAAAAATCTAACTGCTTTCAAGGATATTGGAAAGAACTGCACAACTGCTTGCTTTTAGCTTTAACACATGACTGTAAGATTATAAAGATTTATTGATAGCTCTTTGAGAATAAATAACAACCCACAGCAAAAAACATGGTGTTAATTTTGTTGAGTGATTAATTACATTGCATTTGAAGTGTTAGGTGATCTCTTTGATTAAGAAACCTTATGTAAGAATTCACCCAAATCAATATCTTGTTGACCTCCACAAGCAAAAATCACCTCTAAGAGATAACATAGATTCTTCAAAATATTTCCCTGTTTCCAAAGGAATTTGATAAATCAAGATCTTTCTGGTTTCCTCAGCCTCTATTTAAAAAACAAAACAAAACAAAAAACTCATACACAACAAAATGAAGCTATAATTCTCACATCCAATTTGCAAAAGACTCCAACAACAAAAATTAAATGATTAAATGTACCAATTCACAATTTAGTAAAACCTTGAGTAACATTTTATTTTTCTTTAAGAATATACATGTTAAGCTTTGGATGTTATAACCTATAATTATTAGAGACAGGTTTAAACTGAGTTGCTCTGCCTATATATGAAACATTCCCAAAGTTTAAGATGACCTTTATAGGAAGCTCTAAATTGAAACCTGTAAAGTACTCTTCTTTCTTTTGAGAAAACAACTTTCTAAGCAGCCTAACAAGTGTTACTGTTATCATGTACACCACTGTAATAAATAAATAAATAGATTTAAGTCTTTCACCAGCTTCAAAAACATTTTTTGATCACTTATCTCTGTTTTCAATTCATATATGATTGAGCTTTTCAATCTTCTGTGAAACTGAGTCCACCAATATATAGTTTGTGTCTTCTCATAACATATATGCTTACAAAAAAGACAATATTTCATGATATCATAGCCTGCAGACTAGAAATAAAATATCATAAACCATTAATGTAATAATTATATTTTCAGACTCACATCAATGGTTATTAACAAATATTAGCATTCAAGGAGAACCTATATACTACAAATTCTGCTCATGAGTTTGAATGAAAATTATTTTTGAGAGGAAAGAACTGGAAGGTAAATATACACGAAGTCCTATAATAAAAGGTTTGATTTTGCCCAGTGTTTGCCTGAAGCAAAGAATAAAAATAATCTAGGCAATAGAAATAGATTGAATTATTTTTTTAAGGCACCAGTACATTTGATAAATTTGCTAGTGAGTATCAGCCCATGAATTTATCAGTTATCAACAAATAAATCTAAATTATCACTATTATACAATTAAAACTTTTTTTTCTTTTTTTTTCAAATGGAAACAAACACATGCACACAAAAACATTCTTAGGCTTTTTAATCCACTTGTAACTAAATGCGTAGAAGACTTTTTTCCCCACCTGTAATAGTATTATCTTTATTATCTTTTCTATGCGTGAAAAATTAGATGATTTCCAGTCACATACAATTACCTATCATAACATTGTTCAATGTCAAAAAAAAGGAGAAAAAAAAAAAAGATAGATAGATAATGGTAAGATTTTGTGAAAGTTTGAGTAGTTAAATTATTAAACTGTTAGATATGGAAGTTTGGTGGATAATGGCTATGCATTCTACAACTTGCAGAATGTAAATGTAGCGATTAGTATGGAAAAAAAAATAAGTTTAACGCTTTAGTTGAGATGGGAGAAAAAAGAAATAGACAAATTAATTCAAGAAGTCTTCATATTCAATAAAGTAGAGCTAGAAAAGTAAAGTAGGATGTTTGTATAAAGTATTCTAAATGTTAGAAAGGAATTTGCACTCATGTAGCAATGAGGTCTTGCCTGTAGCAGGACTTAGAAGTCAAGGAGGTTCTGTTGCATCCACCAGAAGAAGCTAAAGCAATTTTAAACCTGTCTTAAAAAAAAAGCTGTCTAGTAGAGATGAATCTGTTATAGTGTGGCTCTGTGACTTTTAGAGGAACATCAAGATCCAACAGAAAAGCTGTAACAATCTGTGCTCTGGTAACATCTGGCACAACAGGGCCTTGGAGCAGCCTCTAGTGGCTCCAGTCTGTGTGCATGGCTTCCTGGCTCCCATCATCAGAAATACAATGTTGGTGTTTGAATCTGGAAGGTGCTCTGCATTGAGTAAATGTTTTGTGTGTGTGTGTTTGTTTTTTTTTTTGTTGTTGTTGTTGTGTGGGTTTTTTTTTGTTTGTTTGTTTTGTTTGTTTGTTTGTTTGTTTGTTTTTGGTAGGTCCTTTAATTAACTAAAATCAACATTCTTTTGCACTATGTGCAACAAACAATCCATCTTAAAGTCACGGAACTAAAATAGAAATCAGAGATGTAGGTGTCCAGAACTATTTTAAACTGGCAAAATATAAATATCCCACCAGGACCTTCTCCACCTGTACTGTGGAGTGAGAGGATTCAGCTATGCTGTGCTCTAAGCAGCCACTACTACTCTGGGCCTTGGTTTTGCCTTATTCAAGCAATAGCTGAAACTGCAGCCTTGGGATTACAGCCATAACAGGCCACTGGCTCACAGCTGATACACAGAAAGGAGAATCCACATTTTAAAAGGAAACAGAAGTTAATTTCAAGGCTATTTCCACTTCATACTAACCGCCACTTTCTGATACTGATTTTATTAAGTGATAATCTATAAACACCTATGGCCACATCTGGCTTCAGTTACATGGGTGTAGCTCCAAAATATACCAAGGTTTCATAGACGTTTCTTCAACTGAATGTTAACAAATAGCACAAGCCATAGTTTATCATTTCATATGGGATTAGATTATTTCCATATTTATATGATTTAGAACTAATGAAAGGGTTAACAGTTTCATATGTAATTAATTGTGGTCTCCCTCTATTTAAGTGTAGTTCCAGAACAACTAAAGCATCTAGTGATAACACATACAAAGCATGTTATTCAAATAGTGCACCTGCTTTTATTCTTATTGTCTACTTGATACAGAAACAATCATATTGCACTCTCAGGCAAAACGAACTGAATTTATCTAGAATTTTAGTGAATCTTACAAAATAGAATCAAAATATTTGGAGAGCCTCTGGATAATTTGCTGGTGCATATAACAATGAAGGCACAAGAGCACGTCACGCTTCATAAGGAATTCAGAAATAAAGCATATGTGATTTTCTCTTCTAATTTAAGTGAAATACAGGGCTGGCAAACAAGCTGTAGGGATAAATAATAAGGTAAAACAAACCTTTAGATTAATGAAGCAGGTTAGTTTCCCCAGGATCAGACCTTCTTGTTTAATTTTTACTGAAAATTAAGGCTGCAGGCATATGATCACTTTTCTCAAATACATATATATATATATATATATATATAATGATATTAGTAACTATTTGTTTTTCACAAATTAGGCAGCAACACATCATGAAGTTAGACAAAATAATTTAACAAGGTCTACTAATTTTATTAATAATGAAAATCACCTTAATACATATGCTTCTATGGGCACGGTTATTGTGTCTAGGATAGAGGAAGATCTGAAAACAGCCCCAGGTTTATCAAATAATATGAAGAGCACAGAATGTTTTGAAACTGATATTTAGAAAGAACAGTCAATTCTTTTCAATTATAAATCATTCATTTTAACTTCAGCCAAAGAAATCAATAGGCAAGAAAACAGAACTCTTGTCAATTAGGACTACTTCACTAGATCTATCATTTTGGCATATCTTAGCAATTTTCAGTCGGCAACACAGTGTATCAGCATTAAACCAAATTTGCAGACCAGTTGGACAATTTAAACGTGACATGATGTTCAGAAATTTAATCCTGTAAAACCCTCAATTTAAACAGTTAAGACAAGGGATAGATCCTCATTAGAACCAAAGGTCTGAGGAGTGATCAGTCATTTGCTTGCACTATTGTCTTGTTACAGTTTTGATATTTTACTCCAAAACGCAGGAACCATAAGTGTTTTAAAACTTGACCTTTAGCATACCTGTCTACCATATACTAATGAAAAAACTGCTAGCATACAATGGTATTTAGCTGATGTCAGACATCATATTCTGTATACTTAAATTGTTTCCTATTGCGGCAGTATATTTCACTGAAACATATGTATGTATATATATATATATTACAGTCCTCTCATTCATAACACACAGCATCTGCTTGCCCCTCGCCTCTCTGAGTAATAGCACATTGTAGAGGAAGAAGTGGAACTGAAGCCTTAAATCATCCAACTGAAAAGCCAAGCTTCAAATGACCCTAAACTCCAGGGTCAACTCCTGCATGCGTTATGGGTAACTCATTAGGACAATTTTACCTAAAGGCACTATATATGTCAGCGTGACATCATAGGTATAAATAGCAGTAGGAACCAAATGAAATTACAGTAGCCTTAAATAGGAAAGCACTTTTATCCCAACTAAGTCATAGTAAACACTATGGACTTCCTCCTAAGTGATTCTAGAAACCACACAGCATTCAGCAGCATCTAGAACTTTTCAACAGGTTTTTGGTGGACTTCTCAAGGAGTTATACTAGGTGCAAGTTGCAGTGGTTCTTACCAGCCATTGCATTTTTCTACCTATTTCAATAATCAGACATTATAATCTTTTCTTTTACATTACAGTAGAGCTGGAGGTGCCCAAATGCTCACAAAACATCAGAAGAAGTAACTGTTTTAACTCCACTCTCTAACTGCAGATTATACACCTTCACAGTGAAGGAAATGAGGCACCTAAATTTCACTGACAATGTGTGCCTCAGTAACTTAAATCTCATTGCTTTCAGAAATAGCTTTTTATTTCTAACATTGCCTACATACTTTGGAAATGTGGAATGACTCTATAAATAATAAAGCAATATTTGAACACAAATAATGAGTCAGACATTCCTCACCCTTTCTCTCTGCTTTCTCGATACATTTGCGTGATAGAAATTGTTTTTAGAACAAAAGCTTAAACTTGAGATGGCTTGTGAGAATATAGAACAGCAAAGGAGGCACTTGTACAGCCACTCAAATCTTTTTGCAGACTGTTATCTGCAAAAAGAGCAGTAAAATAAAATGTAATTCAAAGACTGATCATGCATACTGCATTATTCAAGAATGGTCATGGGTCAGCTCATATAATCGGTCATAATGACCAATAACATGCTGTACCAACAGCAGAGCAAAAACAATCAGGTATAATAGCAACAAGAATACCCTTTATTTTTGGCATCCACAAGATCTTGTTACATTATATATTACAGTACCACAATCTTTGAAAAAAATCAGGGATTTTTATTATTATTATTATTTGGTATTTTCATTCTATCCATGACCTGGTAGTCTATGGAAGTTCCTTAGTTCTTCAGCAGGAAAAAAAAAAAATATATATATATTATTCTTAGTGTGTTTCCTCCACACTATCTCAAATCCTAGAATACTATCATATTTATCCTTAGTTATTTATTTTCCAGCATGTCCTGTTCTATTTCAGCTCCTGATTTTTTACCCCTGATTATCTGCATTGTCCTTCCCAGAAGCTTAAGTCTACTGAACCCTTCTTAAGGCTGCATGAGAAGAACACAAAATTAATCTATTTGTCCTCTGGTCACTATTAAGGATTGAGCTGACATTTTCAGAGAGCAATCCACAATGGTTACAGAATTGCTCCCAAATTTTTTATGAACTTAATCTGAAGTTATCAATAAAGACGATCGTTCAGTACTGTTAAATCCTTCTGCAGATCTTCCTTTTGTTGTTGTTGTTGTTGTTTTTCCTTGTTTATTCTACACCCATTTATTTATTTTGACACTTCAGTCTGACATGCTCCTTCAGAGTCCTGTCCACTTCTTTCACGGAGAATATCTGCAGTGTGACACAGCCTTCCCTTGCAGGGAACACTAAAATGTTTTTGCTGGTAGTTTATTCAGCTTTAGGAATCATTTCACAAAACTATGCTTACTCTCCCATTTTAACAGGACTTTTACTTTTCAAGGGATGTTGGGATTTTGAGAAACTCTCCTACAGTCTTTCTGAATAACCAAAGGAAGGACATTTGTTTATGTTAACTTCTGGTCAAAAATTTATAAAAAAAAAAAAAAAAAAAAAAATCTCCTGATATTAAATTCATGGCTGAAACCATATACTGCTACTTAATCATTTTCAACTAAATAATTTCTCCAGCCTTTCTACTCCTTACTTTCTTACTTTCAAAGTTACTGCAAAAGGGTTCACATGGTTCATGACATAAGCAGCAGGGAGCCCCTGCTTGAGAAAATGAAGGACAAAAAAATGGCAGCCTCAGTGCATTTTGCCTCTAGCCCTTGATTTAATAAGCTGAGAGGAAAATTTCAGTCTAATTCCAAAAATATAATTAACACTGACAGTCTAATAAGAATTTTAGAAAACTGTTCTTTTGAGAAGCATGTGAAGAACAAATTATTTCTGGCTCTTACTTCTGCTGCAAGTAAATATTGCACTAGAATTCAGAAACATAGTATTGTACACATCTTCATCTGATATAAATTACATACAGAAATTATGATTAGTGAATTTGCTTAATTGGTTCCCAAAATTAAAAGACTGCTTGGGATTGGAAAGTTTTCTACATAATGAAACACGGTCAAAGTCTACTTGCTTGTCAATGAAAAAATGAGCTGGAGGATGCATCAGCAGCTAACATGTTCAGAGCTCAGAGCAGGTGACTGTGAACTACACCTGTATCTTTTCATCTGCAAATTTTCAAATCACCAAACTTTGTGGAATCTTACTTTAAAAAATAAAATTAAATTAAAAAAATAAAAAATAAACAACCCAACTCAGTCAATATTCTTCTACTTAAAAAGTGTATCCTTCTTCATCAGTCATCCCCTGAAGGAAACAATATGCCCATTTTTTAAGATTTCTCATTAACAATTATTATTTTTTTTTCCCAAAGCGTTATTGACTGTATCATGATTAGGTGTTTTTTTTTTTTTTTTTCTTTTCTGAAGGAGATAACATTAAATAATAATTACTGTAAGGTCCTCACATATATATATATAAATTGCTAAAATTCAGTAATAGCACTATATTCTTTTTTCAAAAAAATTAATAATCCACATATAATAGATTCTATTAATTCAAATTAATTTTCATGTTCCAGTGACCCTTAGCAAATTCACACTAGAAAGCCCAACAGCACAGTATTAATGGCGAAGTTGATTTATTATGTTTTCCTATTTACACAATTTCAGCATGCTCTGTATCGCTCATTAATTTTTATTGGTGATAATATTCACATAGATCTGTAAAGTTTTTCCCTTACATAGTCTGTGAACTCCTCATCGCATTGGTCTTTGAATGAGCCTGATGTAACCATTAATCCAACCCACAATAGCTCTTCAGTAACATTTAAGGGCTTATGTGTCAAGTAGAAAAGAATCTGTTTAAGAATGGCAAAACACCTGCTTTTATTATTCTGGTGTCCTAAAAAAAAAAAAAAAAACAAAAAACAAAACAAAAAAAACAAACAAACAAACAAAAAAAAACCCACCATACTACTTAGGTGATCAAACTATCTCATCCCTTTTAAGCTTATTGCGTAGTTTCAAACTTGACAATAAATAAATAAATAAAAATCCAAAGTTCCTAAAAGTTCTATGAAAATTACAGCCACTTACATGACAAAAAGACATGCTAACAGCTGTAAAGACAAAAGAAGAGTTTTTGTTTTGCACATGCATATTCATTGGCCAGTCTGGCTAGGTGTAGCTCCAGGATGTGCTTTCTCTCACCCAGTTTGAAATGACAGAAAGTAGAAAATAACACCAGTGGTGCTGTGGGACGACTTAGGGTCATTGTGCTTGAGGTGTTATCATGGGTAAGAGGACCTGGGTTTATTGCAGGAAATGAATATTTGCAGGAAACCAGCCTTTACTGCTTCAACTGTTCATGAAAATACTTGTCATATATTGTACATCAGGTCTGGACATGAATTTGTTAAATTAATATAGCCCCTGAATTCAACTTGCATCCACATAAAGCTATATCCACATTTCCTCTTCTTTTTGCAAATCTAATAAGTAAAAAATACATTAAGACACATGTTATTGGATTACAGGGATCACTACTACTTTCAATTTCTGGACATCATTGTTGTACAGACTTTTATTACCAAAATCCATTCTCATCTCCAGCAAGTTCAAATGAAAATATAAGTTCAATAATTTATTCCGTGTGTTGTAGAAATGAAAAGCAGAACTTCTGAAGCAGTGTGAAAATACTTATGATACAGAAAAGATAGACAAATTTAAACCTTGATTAAAATAACATTTTCCAAAGGTACTTTAACAATATTTCCTATAAATATGATTAAAGCAAAACTGCAGTTTATTGCTTCCAACAAGCTTGCCTTCTCCCTACAGTCTCCCAAGATGATTGCCCTGACCAAAAGTCCTTTCCACCTACATGGGAGTTGCTAGTTGCACCATTCTTAAGGTCAGACATCATTGTACAATGATACAGAAAAGCACTTGGTATGCGTTGAACAAATTGTTACTCCGTTGGAAGCGCTGACTGGTAAAGGCAAGCTTATAAAGCCTGAGCATCTCAGCTTAAACTGCAATTTACACTACATGAAATTGTTAATGTGTTTGCAAAACCTGCAATTGTTTTAAGAGATATTTCAATTCTTAGTTAGCATTTGTATAAATAATCCATTTCATTCAGCTGTTCTTCAGAAATATGAGAAAGGAGTAGAATAGAATCTGGAGGAACAACAATGCTAATGATACTTGTTGGCATAAGAGCAGACGAAAGTGATACACTTTCCTATAGAATTAATGTGTTCAGAGCAGCATTTTATAGATGAAAACTGGGCAAAAGAGCACATACAAAACAAATAGCATTGACCAAGAAGAAAGTACATCAGAGCCTGAGTGTGTGTGTGTGCCTGTACTCATTTGTTGCTATGCATTTCTGAGTATGTATGTGCATATAAATCTAAAATGGAGAGCTTGATTCCTGTATTTAAATTCTAAATATAGAATTTCCAGCAATTACATGACTTCATAAACAGTCTCAGAAAACTTAAAGAATATGATAGTAAAACAAAAATCAATGCTCTTTCTAATCTAATTAAAGAATATTGGAAAGCAGGTTAATCCATAAGTACAGTTGACTGAATTTTCATTTGCTTTTGTTTAAGCAATGTTTCAATGGCAGAAAGTAATTTTTCTCATTTTGACTGATTTTTAAGAAAGTAAAGTGGTCAGACTAGAATATTCTTTTCAAAAGATGGGCAAAAGGAAATTGAAGATTTTAATTCAACAATGGATTGGTGATTACAATGAAGTAATTCATGCTTTTTATGTATTTGACCCTGAAAGAAAAATAGGTCAATAGAGCAGAGTAACATTTACTTCAAAATGACATATTATTAACCATGATAAAAGACATCAGCTAGTCTTTAAATAAGGTAAGGGAAAAAAAAGTTTGCTCATTACACACTTAAAGCTACAAAGATACAAAAGTCATTTCATCCCTGTACGCTATAAATGACAGTTCATTTCTCAATTTCACAAATAGGGTTGCAAGCTAAGTGATAAAACTGATTAAACAGAAAGGTTAAAAAAGAAAGTTCCGTTTAGAGGGCAGCTGGGAAAGAGTAAAAAAAGTCTTGGGAAGGAATAGGAAAAATGTTTATTGAACTGAAATATACCTGCCGTCATATATATCAGCATCACACTCTTTCACCTACCATATTGATCTGTTACTATGCAGCAGTATAAATGTGAGAGAAAAACATGCAATTGAAAAATTGTCTATGTGTAATATATCCAAGAGCAAAGCAAGAGGTTACAATTAGTCATCACTGAAGAGATCCAGCAGTTAGTCAGAGGGAAGAAAATGACTACTGTTGTGTGTGTGACAGCTGTTTACTCCACCTTACATGAGCCATATGCAATGCATACTGTTTTTCCTTCTGGAAATACTTTACCAGTCATCTTTCCTAATGCCACTTTAACAACCCACATGTAGTAATATCAAATTTGTCAACAGTCCAGTCTACAAAATGTCTTTTATAAAGTCTTTCCTTAATGCAAGTACTAAGGATGACAGTATGATAGTCTTAAGTTTGTAGGTTGCCAGGGATAAGTTTTCTTCCTAAAATTTAATTCATGCAGATATTGCTCTGTATTCGACTATTGACTTACTAGTTGCATAATAGGAAACCAAAGAAATAACTTGGAATGAAACAGGAAAATGATTGGATAGAGAAAGAACAGTACTCAGGTAACAAGATGATCACATCCTAAGCTGTCTGGAAATTCACAGCTATCAAATATAATTCTGTAATTCTCTGAAATATCTTTACTGATTTACAGGAAGCTCCATGGCACTGCTCTCTCTACTGACTTCCGTATTCTGCAGAACTCACCTCCTTGCTAGTAATATATATTAACACAGCACACTGCTATGTAATGCTGGTTAAGTCTGTTTGTTTTACTCCTTAAAAGGAAACATTACTATAAGTGGATTTGAAGGGAGCAATTTTACAAATTAAAGGTACCAAGCAAACAGAAATCCTTACTCAGAAGATTAACTTACTAAGAAATAACTTACTCAGCATCCCCACATGGGGCTTTCTGGCTGCTCCCTGTTCAAGGTGTGCTCAGTAAAACCTCGTACAGAATCACACCCTAAACACGAGCATTAAAACACAAATCTGAGAATTTATTTGAGTCAAGAAAGTTAGAAAGGGGATGGATTTTTGAGTCTCGAGAAAGCTTATTTTGTTTTTGTAAAGAAGAGTATAATTACCCATTTAAGGAAAAAAAAAATATGGAAAGGCATGTAATATTGGGCATCATTAAAATCATTGGGCAGAGATGAAATAGCCGTTGTATTTAAAAACAATCCAAACACATTTTCCTTAAAAGTGAATCTAAAATTCAGTTAATGTATGAATGAAAAATTAGTTGTCAGTGTTTTATTTTATCTCAGTTATTTTACATAGGTAATTTACAGGCAAAGACTGACTTTTTTCCCCTCTATCTTCATCTGCAACACAGTTTAAGATATCAACTTCAGAGATCAAAGTTAACACAAACAATGTGACAGTTAAACTGTAGTATACTTCGCTGAACAGCTTCAGAGAATAAATTCTCCTCTCTTTGGTGCTCTACTTAAGGTCATTAGCATGATTTATTACAGAGCAGGAAATTAGGTACTGGATATTTCAATATTGGGTAGAAAGTGTAATTCCATCGTTGCCATAGAACTGCTATATCTCCAACAAACTTGTAACCATAGTAACTAGATTAGAAAGCATCCCTCAAATAGTTAAAAATTCTTTTATCCATATCAACGACACCAAACACTGCAAAATGATGGTAAATTCTTATTATTTTCCAGTTTTCCAATGCATCTGCTGCTCAAGTTTGACTCTTCTAAAATTTCTTAAGTAAACAAGGGAAGTTTGAAGAGAGACCTTTCAGAAAACTAGATAAATTTGAAGTGCTGTTTTCACGTAATGATTTGTTGGGATACCAAATACATATCCTTTAAAGAAAATTAATTTACTGTAGCTTAATAATTCATGAACTTGCATCAAAAGCCCTTTAATTTAATGGACTGCTGTTTGTTCATTTACATTCATTGCTGAGGTAGGCTGATATTTTTCCACGAAGTACAGAAGTGTGCTATCCCTTCAAGAAAGCCACAATCGTCATCTCCAATGGTCCATTTTGGTCCAGCTCAGCAGCTCAACTGTTACACATTTCCTCCAGTTCTAGTGTTCTTGAAAACCTCTTGCTATCTGTTTTTTCATGACCTTAAGCAGGCATATTATACAATTTTGACTGTATATTTATCAAACTTTGTATTCTCCTACTTAGAATACTGGTGAAAATTAATTCTTCCATGGGGACCAGAAGCTTTTTTCCTGATCTTCAGCCAAAATTGTACATCTATTTGCTAATATGCCAGTATTTTCCTTTGCCTTAAAACACTACCATCACTCTAAATATAAATAAAACACTCACTGTACTAAGCTGAACAAACTTATCTCAGATGTATATATTTCTGCCCAATCTAATTATACTAGTAACATAACTGGATATTTTTCCTCTAATTTTAATCTTTTTCCTAGCTGGAAGTTTATTTATTAAGAGTGACTTTATTACCTAAGAGCTGTTCACTGATATCAGATTTTTTCCCCTTTTCTGCACAACTTTCTTCCACTCTGTTTGCTGCTAGTTTATGGATCCTCATCTGTGGATGTGTCTTTTCCTGCGCAGATTGATAGACACATTTCTTCTGTACACTTTAGAAGATTGTTCTCCTTATGTGCCATCAAACCTTGATGTAAGAAGCCAGAACAATTTGTACCTGAGCAATTCCACTCTCTGAAAGAGGCCCTCACCCTGCAATGCTTCCCCGGAGTCAATCATTCCAGCATCTCCCTGATGGCACCGCTTTTTCAGCTGTCACATCCTAAATATTCTTGCCTCCTGGAGAAGGCAGAATTCTTGGTGATAACCACCTCCCCTTTTCTGAGCATACTCTTTGGCACAGTCTGATCATTTAGATCTGATGTGGCAATCATTTGAACACAGCAAAATGGACATAATTTGAACACAACAAAAGTCCAGTGGATTTTTCCTACACAGCTCAGACCAACTTCTAGATCTATAGTAGGGAATGCATTCTCTTGTTTCTGCATCATTTTTTGTAACTGATAAAGATTCAGAAAAAGAACTGATACTTGGAGTTTACCAGCTGGGGTGTTGGTAAGGAATCACACAGATTTCTCTTGGTGTTGGAAAGGCATTTAGTGGCATCTCTGTTCTGCACATTATTCTGTTCTCTGTCAGTGTACACCATTACCTTTCAGACCTGGACAACAATCCTAGCTATCTCCTTTCCCTCACTATCCCTGCCTCATCCCCCATTTTCTGCCTAATCTGCCTGTAAAAAAAATCCTCTTCTTAATTCAGCTCTTATTTCACTGGCTGATCTTGTTCCCTGTTGTCTTTTACATGTCCTTCTGTAATCTACGATACGTCTCTCTAGGTTTTCTTCAAAGATTTGTAGATCATGATAATCTCTCCCTTGTCACTTCTATCACCTTCTTTTCAAACTTTTGACTCAAGTTTGGCATTTTTTCCAGCTTCATCTTTAGTACTTAACACTTCTCTTCTGTGAGGCATATAATTTATCATATACAAAAAGCCTCAATCAGATATCCACTCAGAAATAATAAGCTTCCAGCAGCTTTTCCATCCAGTTATCTTCAGTTTCCTCTCCTCTTCAGGTTTTTCTATGTTTTCACTTGCCTTAAATTCACAAATTGGAGGAGGAAAAAAAGAAAAAAAAAAAAAAAAAGGAAAAAAAAAGAACACAACTCCTCGTAGATATTAAGAGATTTCTCTTCTGTTTGATTGCCTGCATTACCTTTTTCTTGAGCTTATGACAGTTCTGCCATCTAATTGTCATTTGGCAGCTATCCGTCCATTAGCACAGATGAAAAGCAGGGAGTATATATACACTCTCTGATATTAAGCATCTGAACAGTCCTGCCTCACCCCCTTTGTCTTCTAAAAGACAAAACAAACAGCCAAGCAACGAAGAAACACATTTTCTTACTGGCAAAACCCAAAGTTTTGCATTTTCTTTGTTCAGAAATTGTTTGCTAGAGAATCTCCAGGGTTCTTCTCTGTTGTTTTCCAGCCTTCACTGACCATTAAAAGTCCAGCCAATTTTTGCCAGCCCACTCATGGCTTCCATATCTTTTGTTAAAATAATTAAAATACTCATTATAATGAAGGGCATTCCTTTAAATTAAAGAACAGAATCACGGATTCATGATATATCAATCAATAAATCCATAGCAAATCATTCTGGGCTTATTAACACTCTCACTTTGCAGATGCCCTTCTCTCTAAAGATCTGTGTGAAGAGCTGGAACATGCCAACTGTCCTCACAATTACCTTCTGGCACTTTGAGCTCTGTGTTAGTGCAAAGATTAAACTTCAAAAAGGACCATCATGCAGTTCATCATCACAGTTAAAGTGTGTCTGGAGAGTGTCATCAAACAGATGCATAGAACCACCACTCTTAAGTTAATTGTAGAATACAATTAGTATTATTTAGTGCACTCACAAATAACCTATCACCATAATTAAGGATAATCCTGCACCCCACTGTTTTGTACTTCATTTGACTTGATGTGGACAAATAAACCGGAAGAGTAACATATGGAGAGAGACTAAAAATTGAATATCATATCCCTCTGCTTTATCAGCAAGAGCTAAACCAAACACATCAATAACAGTCAACAGTTGTAGCCTGGGCCATCTGGACACAGAAACCCATGTTACCAAGACTGTATTAAAATATTTTAATCTCCCTGTTCTCCCTCAAGAATGAAGAATAATATGAAGTTCAGATTTTGCTAAAACCTGAGATTTCTTTACCTATGAGCACAGCACATCTATGATAGTTTTTAACCTAATAGATACCCTAACCAACCTTATGCCTAAGTGGATATGATAGAAAGCCCGTAACAGCAAAGAAAACAGCCTCTACACTTGAATTTCCTTGTTATGCCAAGTACTTATTTGAACTTTTTAAATTAAAACAATCCAATTTTCCACTTGTCCAGTGCAATATCTCCTTCCTGAGTTATTTCACTAAATCCTAATGAATAAGGTCCTCTGAAATCACCATGATTTTCTTTTTTATGCTATTGTTTCCTAATTATGAAATATATACTTTTTCTCCCCCTGCTCTTCTATTTTTGCACATCTGCCCTGCACCCAGCCAAGTGCTAATAAGCAGCTCAACTGCTGGCAGCTGCTGCAATCACTTCCAAACAACCTTATGCATTTTCAGGCAACACAATTTTAGCATGAGTTAGGAAATAGAAGGCAGCCAGGACAGAGGAATAAATTAGATTGGTAATTTTCCAAAATAAATGGAAGAAAGAGAAAACAGTCAGGGTGCAACTGGAAACCTAACTTTTATGTGGACATCCAAACTGCACCACAAGAATCAAACAGAACTACTCATATCTGAAATTATCACTATCCTGACTAAATAAAGTGTGGGAAAGCTTTTATTTTCTGATGAGCAGAAAGTGTAACAAAGATAAGAACAAAACAAACGTCGTAATTGTTTTTCACACAGCAAAGTGTATAGTTATTCCCTCCACCCCAACACATTATTGCATTAGAATTCTTAGTTCCTAAATGTGTTTATTGCTATGTTTTATCACCTGAAGAATTTCATATTTCCAGAAGATACATTCCTTTAAATGTTTAAGTCAGAAATAAGCCTGACATGTTAAATACGTTCATGCCATTCCAATTAGAAATTACAGTGGCATGTTGCACTTCAATCTCACAACAGGTGGAGCAATATGAAGATCCAACGTTACATCACTGGAAACGCCACACAGAGCTGCTCCAGACCCTGAAACAGTGCTGACATCTCCTGCACCCAGGGACCTTCTGACCCTCTAGCAGGTGATGGAGTCTCCAGGCATATTTGGATACCTGCCACTATGTTACCATAAGGAAAGAATGCAAAACATCTGTTATCCTTTTTTTGTAGTCTCTCTCAGACACCAGACATGGCAGAAAGCAATTTTCTGAAATAGAAATTATTCTGAAAATGGCTGCATTGAGTTGGAACTAATTCATTTTTCCTCACTATAACGCTTGACCAACTGAGTCAGCTGTGTTCGTCCTTACAGGAAGCAAGTTCAATATACATGTACGTTTTTATTATAGCCAAACTGTATATTCCTTCTCTAAATTTTACTCTTTAGTTTCCCTTTGAGATTTTGCCAATGGAGATGGAGACATAGCAATATGGGTTATGAAAATACAATACATATATACAGTATTTATGTCTGTAAACTTATGGGTTGCTCTGTATCCTATAGCTCATACAAACAGGGTGCCTGACTATGTCTGAATAAAACATGAAATGCCCCGCAGTGCATACTGAAACAAAATTTTGCTGAAGTTTGGAAGCGTTTGTTTAAATGCTACAAACTTCCTTAGGTACGGTCTTTTCATAAACCTCTATATTTTGTATATATATATATATATATATATGAGGCTAAGCAGTACAGAAAGAACAGGGTTCTCATAGAAAAATTGTCACAGTTCAGCTTGAGTTGACCCTGGCTCCTGGCTGAGTCAACCATGGCTCACAGGAATTTGAGCATGAACCCCCGTCACGGTGGAGCTCAGAAGGACATTGTTCACTGCCTTGGACAGACGAGGTGAGCCCCTGAGGTGTGAGAATTTTCCATTCCCTTCACAGCAAGCCTACACAAATCCTCAGCCCTGACTGCTGGCAGTTACATGACAAAAGTATGGTCCAGAATGTGCTTTTTCTTCCCTTTCATTTTTTAAATTCTATCATAACATGCAAATTAGCCTAGTTAGAAGCTTGGGATCAGCATTCTTTGTTAGTTTTCTCTTCCTCCAAGCACTACAGAAACCATAGCTAAAAAATATGCCTGCAATGTCCCCTTCACAGTGCTTACAACAAAATAGAGAGACAGAAAAGTTCAAGAGAAATTCATACACATCAGTAGCTATAATTCATCAGCCCATGCAGTACCTTGTTGAGGCTTCTAATGGCAAGCCCCAAAATAATGTGGAAGAGGGAAGTAATTGTGATTCTTTTGCCTCACAGGAGTGTGCAGAATTCTTGTAAATTCATGAAGCTACATACAATTCACAATAAACACCTAAAGTTAAATGAGAAAGATGATCAACCTTTTCTGCAAGTTGTGGCTGAAATGAGTACATGAATTGGGTGTCTAAGGTTCTCTAGACTACTACAGACTTCATCGTGCAGCTTATAAAACAATTATTTTAGGTCTTTATTTTCAGCATTGACTTCTACTGAATTTTTTATTTAAGGAACAATAGACTGTCTTTCCTACCATCAGTATGTCTGAGACTCTAAACCTTTTTATTTATGCTTTATTAAGCATTCAGTTGCAAATTACTGCAGTTGACCTAGAATGTTTTATTCCCTTATTTTAAATATCTCTGAAAGTTTTGTCTCACTCATCACTTATTCACTCTATGTTACTCCTTGCAACAGACTATAGCCAAAATAGTCATCTAGATACCTAAATTGGAAATATACTGGGGAAAAAAAAAATATATATATATATACATATATATGTAAAGACTTTTTAAATTGATGACAGCTCAAAGTATTTCAAGGTGCTGATCATTTGCAGTTCCTATAATTTAAACATCAGTTGAGAATAGGTGTCTCAGGGCCTTTGAAAAACAGACTGCCAGATGCTTTTATACTTCTGTGTTTGTACCTCATCTACCGCATCTAACGTGTGATCCCTAACTAGCATTTCAAGAATGATAACAAATAAAGATGACAAGATGCTAGGAATACATTTAAGTACAAACAATATCAGATTCATCTCATTCTGTTTAAGGAACCTCCATTACCAGGACTATCATCCTAAACTACTAATAAAAATACTTAATGGAGGCAATTCTAGAGGCAACTCAGACCACTTGAGATCTAAAACTTTAAAGTAATCACAGGCAGTAGGGGAAGAAGGAGAGTGAAGGGGAAAAATAATCAATAAGAAAAACAAAAATGACTGCAGATCTGTGTATAAGTAACCTTCTAATTCTCTCACTCCTTTAAAACTGTGCAACAGAAATCTTAAAAATTAACTATTTATCACTAGTATATTAAACAACAATATCAAGTTATTGATCATTAATTCTCAAACACTGAAACATGAAGGGAAAAGTTGAGAAATATCTTTAAATAAATTATTCAGAGTGAAAGGGTGAAAAAATCTTCAGAGATTATTCTTTCTTTGTACTGAACGGAAAACAATCTTTTCTAATTATTCAAGTAACTGATTAGGTACCAGCTAGGAAGATTACACATTCCAGAGAAAAATTTTGCCCTCAATCTGTGCATATAGCTCTAGTAATCCCACTGGTAGGAATTGCGAACATACTCTACAGCTATATAGGCCATTATGCCATTGTCATACCTACTAAAATCAGAGCAATGCATAGGATTCCTGTTTCAGAATTGCCATTGTGCAAAATATATTAATATAATTACAACTTATGTTGCCTAAGTAGCCATTTTAATAGTTATTTTCTTTTTCAATTTGAATGATTTTGTATTCTAGCTGTATATCTGAAGTTCTGGAAAAGGGGTTCACAGAATCACGGAATCATCTCGGTTGGAAGAGACCTTCAAGATCACCTAGTCCAACCTCTGACCTAACACTAACCAGTCCTCCACTAAACCATCTCTAAAACATCACTCCACTAAACCAAGCTCTACATCTAAACGTCTTTTAAAGATCTCCAGGGATGGTGACTCAACCACTTCCCTGGGCAGACCATTCCAATGCCTAATAACCCTTTCGGTAAAGAGGTATTTCCTAATATCCAACCTAAACCTCCCGTGGAGCAACTTTAGCCCATTTTCCCTCAACCTGTCCTGCCAGGCATGTGGGAGAACAGACCAACCCCCACCTCGCTACAACCTCCTTTAAGGTACCTATAGAGAGGTACCCTGAGCCTCCTTTTCTCCAGGCTGAACAATCCCAGCTCCCTCAGCCAATCCTTGTAAGACTTGTTCTCCAGGCCCCTCACCAGCTTCGTTGCCCTTCTCTGGAATCTCTTGTGCACCTCCACATCCTTCTTGTAGTGAGGGGCCCAAAACTGAACACAGTACTTGAGGTGCAGCCTCACCAGAGCCAAGTACAGGGGGACAACCACTTCCCTAGACCTGCTGGCCACACTGCTTCTTATAGAAGCCAGGATGCTGTTGGTCTTCTTGGCCACCTGAGCACACTGCTGGCTCATATTCAGCCGACTATCAACCAGTGTTCCCAGATTCTTTGCCAGGCAGCTTTCCAACCACTCATCTCCCAGCCTTTAGCTCTGCTTGGGGTTGTTGTGCCCCAGGTGCAGGACCCAGCACTTGGCCTTGTAGAACTTCATACAGTTGGCCTCAGCCCATCGGTGCAGCCTATCCAGATCCTCCTGCAGAGCTTTCCTACCCTTGAGCAGATTGACACACACACCTAACTTGGTGTCATCTGCAAACTTACTGAGGGTGCACTTGATCCCCTCATCCAGATCGTTGATAAAGAGGACTGGCCCCAGTACTGAGCCCTGGGGGACACCACTAGTGACCGGCCTCCAGCTGGATTTGACTTCATTCACCACGATTCTTTGGGCCCCGCTATCCAGCCAGTTTTTAACCCAGTGAAGCGTGCGCCAGTCCAAGCCGTGAGCAGCCAGTTTCTTGAGGAGAATGTTGTGGGGAATGGTGTCAAAGGCCTTACTGAAGTCAAGGTAGACCACATCCACAGCCTTTCCCTCATCCACCAAGCACGTCACTTTATCATCAAAGGAGAACAGGGTCGTCAAGCAGGACCTGCCTTTCATAAACCCATGCTGACTGGGCCTGATCGCCCTGCAACTGCCACATAATGACACACAAGATAATCTGCTCCATGAGCTTCCCTGGCACCGAGGTCAAACCAACAGGCCAATAGTTCCCTGGGTCTACCCTCCGGCCCTTCTTGTAGATGGGTGTCACATTTTCTAGCCACCAAACGTGTTGTTGGAACTCTCATTCATAAAACCTTCCTGCAGACACAAGAGAAACTTTCCTCTTTTTCAGACCTTTGCAAACAAACAAACAAACAAACAAAACAAAACAAAAACACAAACAAACAAAAAAATCAAACTGAAAATGTCTGCAAAAACTTGCTTAGTCTTTGGATGCTAGAAATGAATTTAAGGACATGAACTTAGGACATTTTTCTATTTCATGACTTCTGAATTCCTACCAAGTGTTAAGAATAGACACAAGATAATCCACACTATGCAGTAGGATATTCTTCATGGCATTTCTGGCCTAGATTTCAGCCCCAGCCTCACACGTAGATACACAGTAACCTCTGTTGCAGATAGCAGTCTCAATTAATACTTTTTTACTAGAATGTATGCTATTAAGGTCTCCCATGAATACAAAGCCATGTTCACCTGTCTATACAATATCCATTCTGTTCAGCTTTAAGCTTCTTAATTTTGTCTGGGATATTACTACCAATTTGATAGGCATCACAACATTTTAAGAGAAATACATTGATTACTTAACATAAAAAATTGACTCTATTATTTGATGACTTACCTTGCCAACAGATCTGGGGAATGGTGGTCTTTGATTTTCTGGAATTAATATCGGAGTTGCCAAAATAGCCCTTTTTTGTCTTGGAATTCCAAGGTTGCTTTCTATCTTAAAAATTTCCTAAAAAAGAAAAAGACCAAGTACAATGACTTTCAAAATAGCATTTGTTATTTCCAATCCCTATATCTTCAGGTAAAATGAACATGAACTGCCATGTTCTAAATTTTATATTATGTGTTTTCCAGTGATTAGTGATAACATATCAAACTATTTAAAACTGTTGATTTATTCCACTTATGACAATAACAGTGGACAGGCCGTATTCATTTTGTATTCCTACTGACTAGTTTTAAACTTAAGTGTGTCTACCTTCCTAACAAGAGGACTGCTTAACTCATAAATCTTAGACAAGGTTTGGCTTCCCTCAAATACTTCCATACGACCTTTAAAAAGCCACACTTTAAATGTTTTAGATAATTTTTCCATTATCACATTTCAAGTCACCTCTATAGTCAGCCATTTCTCAGTCCACACTTCAGGTCAAACAGAACTTACAGGTGATTTGCTGAGACTGTCCCCAGATAGTGATCTCTCAAAAAGGACCAAAAACTTGTAAGTTAAAAAGCAATGGGCACCAAAACTCAGTGCAACACAGAATATCAGACAGTGGGTTTCTTTTACATAGTGAAAACTTCATGCTACTGTATCTGAAAGAACAGTAATAGAAGTGGTTTATACACATGCCTGCTCTTTTCCCATTGCATTTTCTGAGGTATTTAGTTCCAGCTGAGCTTCAGGCAATTCAGCACGTTATGAGCTACACCTAACTCTTCAGAGTGGCCTCTAGCCCTTGGAAAACTCTGTCCATCACACCTCTGCCTTCCCTCCCCATCATTTCTCAGTGCACAAACTGCAGCTTTCCGGAGGCCATTTTCTTCATTTTTGCTTCATCCTCCAGCCTCCACAAACCTCTTCTCCAAGCACACTCAGCAGCTACCGAGGTCAAAGACAGCCTCTTCCCATCTCCCAGAGCTCTCACCTTGACTCAGACACCTTTCTTAAAAAAGATAATAATAAAAAAGTGCACCAATTTGTACTGTGTTGGGAATTAATTTTGAAACTGGAAAAGGTTTAGATCACTACAATTTGTTCAGGTTGTCATGACAATTTTGCAAAACAAATCATAGGGTGAAAGAAATGTCTAATTTCAATAAGGTAGTTACATCCTACCATACACTTTTCTCCCCTTTCTTAATACAATAATTTTTCAGTCAGTTCTGGAATCCAAGTTTTTGTTTTAATAGCTGCTACTTTATAACCTAAGGACAGCTTCATCTCTATGCTATATTTTTATAAAACTGCAAAGATGAATGAGGTTTCTTGATAGCATGATCTGAACATCAGTCAAGAACTCCACAGGCTGCTCTGCTGCCACCTGCATAGATGCCTTCCATCTAGTGAGTATATCACAGCCAGAACACTGATTTACATCTACTAGCTTTAGTGTGACTTTGCAAATTTGATGACAAGCAGCAGCTAGGGAAACAAGCCTACAACTGTCAGCTTTAGACACAGTAAAGTCAAAGAGCAGTGAGAACCATGCAGAGAATCCCTTCTCACGATTTTGCCAATTTTCATAACCTTTTGAGGCTCACCCTGATTTGGAGTTCCCATCTCTCCCAAAGGCTTTGCCACTTCTCTGTAATCTTTTGGTCTGAAGGTCACTTGGGTCCCTATTTTTGTCTTTCAAAAGAACTTTCCCCAATAAAAATTCATGAGAAAGTTCAAGGCAAAAACATTTGAAGTGTCAAATAAAAAGGAAAGAGCTGAATTCTGTCCAAAGGCAAATGCACAGAGCAGCTTTCAAAATCACTTACGCTATAAGCACAGCAGTTTGGCTGGCATGGATCTGTGACGCTGCTAAGGACAGGAGGAAAAATGACTACTGGTATATCTGAGAAGGAATATCAGTTCCTTAGATCAACTGCAGCAGTGCTAAAATGATCACACTTCTGACTTATGCTAACTACTACATTGATGGTTTCTCTTCAGCTCACAAAAATGTACGGGTAACCTCCCAGATGCATTGTCATTGGAAATGAGTATGACACGTATTTAGATCCTTGTATCACGTTTATTCCTATACTAGTTCATAATGTTTTCCCCATTTCTGAAGAGGGAAACAGAAGATTTTGCTTAATGCCAAGCAGATGGCAACTGATGGCTTTATCCTCAACCAGTATATACGACAGAAACCAAGAAATTTGAAAGTGCATGTGCATTTAACACCTGATTCAACAGTCAAAACACTGAAAAGATTCCCATCCAAAGGAGGATATTTTGCATACATAAGCATTTTTACTGAATTCACTTACAATTTCTTAAAGAAGCAAATCACAAGGCATATGAAATCACTCCAAAAGGAGTTGGAAGTTTTGCTTCATATCAAGCTAGAATTACAGGAGCCTCCTTTTGGCCTTTGACTGAAGTGAAGCCCACACAGTTTTCTGTGATCTTTGCTGGACCTAGCTCATCAGAGACTACAGCGTCTACCACATCTTTCTAGCATCAATGGCTCCAGACAAGTGCTTCTGTGCCTGGAGTCTGGAGTCATCAGTCTGGAGAGCCCACAAACATGGGGTTCAACCAGCACCTGAAGAGACAATGGCTGTGATGGCCGACTGCTTCTCCTACTCCTGCTGCTTTGTGCGACAAACAGAAGCCTAAGAAAGGTGTGCTTCCAAAAACATCCATCCATAAGAAAAGGTTTAAAGAAAATATATATGTCATAATAAGTATAGGCCTTTCTAAGAAGAGTGCAGCAGAAATATAAATTCCGTTTCTCTGATTGCAATTAAAAAAAAAAAAAAAAGTGGTAGGAGAAAAATCCTCCCAGGTTCTTTATTTTCACTGTTTAATTGCCCTGTCAGGCCTATGCTGCTATTTTCCTGATTATCATCTAACTATCATTTCATTGTCCAATTCAAAATTTCATAACTAGTTTTTAGACCTATTTTTCATTTTATTAAATTCCCTTTCTAGACACGGAATCAGTACTTTTAACAGCAATAGTTCATAACTCAACAAGGCAACACTGTTCACTGATTCACTGGTAACAAATCTCAATTCCCTATTCAAGTTAAGGAAGCAACAAAGCCACCTCATTTTGCTAACATTTAGCTTAGTGAAAGGTGTCAGTCTGCCCAACCTGTGATGCTACACAAGTATGAATTTCTTCAGTTCCCTTGAGAACTCTCCAGTCTGTTGTTTGTTTATTGATTGTTTGGTGTTTTTTTTTTTTGTTTTTTTTTTCTCTCCCTTTCTTCTCGCAAGGGGTTCTTGGGGTCATTGCACTTCTTGAATATTTGAATGAATGGCCTAGTCACTATCCAGTAGCAGGCACCATTAGTCTTAGCAAAGAAAATTTCATTAGAACTTGTCATGGGAATAAGGTGGCTGAATACTTATCGATTCGTCACAAAAAGTGTTGGAAACATCACTGGAGTAGCAATTTGTAACCCACGATGGTGACCAGAAAAGTGGCCGAGTTTCTTGCCATTTTGTTGGTTTTATATGCTAAGCTTGATGGTATTAAATGGGATCAATCCCAAGTACTACTCCAAAAATAAACAAAAGTAAATGGGTGCTCACTGCAAACGAAATTAATCTGAAATGGCAATTGGGATGTGGTATTCAGTGGTGTATCAGTCTTTCTACTAATAAGACTGCTTAAGATGACAGAAAATAAAATTGCACGCAGATCAACTTAAAAAATATTTTTATACAATTCTCAGCTGGCATTTCAGACTTGTGCTGCAATTCTTACTTAATGTCTCATAAGTTCATTATAAGTGAATTCTATCAGATTATTGTTATTATCAACAGTATTAACAGCAGAATTAATAGTTAATGATTTCTCAAATAAATACATCAAAAATATTTTCTCATATTTTTAACAATACAAAAAACTAAGAAATATGCTGAACTTTACTTGCAATTCAAAGAACAACTGCTTACCACCAGTAAATCATTAAATCAAATAAAACTGAGAATTGTTAAGGTCAATAACATATACAGAAACATCTGCTCAAAAGTAGTCTGTCCTCAATACTCATAAATGTCATGCTAAAAAAAATCACACTTTATAATTTAAAAGAACAAATACGGCCAAAATCTAGCATGCTAAGGAGATTCAGTTACCTCAGAACTTCCAGCATGGCCAGATATGACATCTGAGTAATGGAAATTGCTACGGTAACTTGATTTAAGTGGGGGGGGGAGGTATTTCTACCGCTCTGATTGCTACCTAACAGCAGATCCTTAGTCTAGCCAATATACCCTTAACTTCATAGGTGCTTCATAGTCTCAGACTACAGCTTTGCTACTGTAGATTCATTTAGCTGTGTTATATGTATTTTTATAGGATGGAAGTTACTTTATCTTCAGAGGAGTCAATAATAATAAAATTATTATTTATTTATTTTTTTAAACATTTGGTAATGTGTAAATCACAGCTATTTTAATGCTAATTTGTTCTGATGTATTTTTGTAATGTGTATGTGACAAATAATGTAAACTATCATGGAGACAAATCTGAACTTTTGTTTTATGAAATGATACATTCTATTGAACCTCTGCAGCATCTTTTGTGGTGGAAAAGCCCCGTCTCTATTCAAGTATAAGTTTCATTTATCTTCACACCTGCCTTATTCTATGTCAGGGGAAAGGTTTTCTAGGATCATAATGGACTGACTGCCGTTAACTTTCCTTTCTGTACACATTAACCATAGGAGTTACCTGTTCTGAGAAAAATACAGAACTGGCAATCAAGCATTTATTTATTTATTTCAAATTAACATTCCAGACTTTTCTTGTCGTCATTTAGTGGGTGTTATTTGCATTTTGAACCATATGTGAATCACCCCCTCTTTCAGAAAATCTCATACCAGTTCCACACTGCTCATTAAATATAATGAGATACCCCTTATACACAAGCAACCAAACAAGCTCTGACTGACTGCATCTGTCAAAAACATTGCAAATATGGGCTTACAGAAAAAGACAACGGCTGACCTTATGCCTCTGTCTTCACCAAGGTACATTAACAACACATCACTTATCACCATTAAAAATACCCTTCTCCCCACCTCTACTGTGCTTACACCAGTTGCAAAGCAAACAAAGAAGAGTGATTTTATAGCATGCCAAAAAATAAAAAATTGTGAAACATGTCCCAAAACCTTCAGCACCTTAAGTAAATGTAACTGAAATACAGAAAACACTTGCTGATGCCTTTGCCAAGGCATCCGGCCTGAAGAAAGTGTCCTATTACAAAACTTTACCTTTGAAAACAGGTGGTAGGTTTTTGTTTGTTTTCTCTGCATTTTGTTTTGCTTTTAATGAAAGTATCGCCTGTTGAAGTAAGATACCAAACTGCTATTGAAAATAGTACTAGACACATGCTGGAGTTCTGAAGCAATTTAAACCTTTCAGAAAACTGATCCTTTTGAGAATTAACCAAAACCACATGGAAAATTTATTGCACAGCATGGACACAAAGCCTTAACTTCCTACTTTTCATATTCCTACCCACTGAACAGACTCCTTTCTTCACTCATATTGGAAGACTCATAATATAAGAGCTTCCCTTTAACTCCATCAAGCTTCAGGCATGATGAAAACACCCTAATCTCCAGAGTGAGAAGGAGAAAAAACATATAGAAAACACATCTTGATTCTAAGGCATGATAAATGAATCAAAGATGAACTGTCTTGGGGCACTAGCCTATAAAAGACCACAAAATCTGTACATCAGTAGCAGACAATTGATACAAATACAAATTTGGAACAGGACGAGCAGCCATGAGCAAGCTGTTTCATGTTTCAGTACTGGGATATAGGGACAATTCCTAATAAAGAAATTTTAGTTCTCACAAAAAAATTAGTCCTATTCATAGCAGTTGTTGTCCCACCTTGGAAAAACAGCTTTCTATCTGTTGCTTCAGGGCAGTGAGATATAAGTATGTGGAAGAAAACTAACACATTTTATACCCATGTTCTGGATTGCTCAAATGCTATGAAATTCACTGCATTATAACAGTGCTGCACAAAAGCAATTTCATCATACACTAAAGCAATAATACTGTGTGCTAAAATCATGTATGCTGTTTAATAGATCTAGTGGCTGCAGTCCTGGTCCCATATCTGAATGGGTGCATAAAACACACTTCTTCCTATCCCCTCCAAGGCTCCAAGCTGTGATTACAGTCTTTTCAGTCTTGCTACCTCAACAAACAAAATTTTCAAGCTCTATCACCACGTATTCTTTGCTGTTGTTCAGTTTCTTCATTATCCCCACTCCACCAACAAAACAACCCATAATCTGATTCAAAACATTGATTATTTACTTTGTTATTCTTTAAACTCTGCATGATCCTTCTATATTTCCTGAACACCTCCCACAATCCCAGATAACACCCCTCACTTTCTCTTGCTCCAGGTATCAGTGTCATTCTATGAGTCTTGTTTTCTTTTGGAAAATGCTCATCCTTTAACATTCATTTTGAAATTGTTTCTCTTGAAACTTGATCATACAACTTTACCCAAATGAAGTTATCTAAAATTTGTATTTTTGTTTAACGGAATGCCTTTTTTATTTTATGTACATGTATACTTTTAGGCATTTTTCTTCAGCAATATCCTTCTGGTCATTACACCTCCAAAGCTTTCCTATTTCACCTATTTCCTATTTCTTTATCAAATAACCAGTTCCAGTCCCTCACAGAAAGCATATCCAGTATCAAAAGTTCTGAAATCCTTGTAGGTTTGGGAACACTTTTTGCACAGGTTCTTCAACTCATTCAAGGAAAGAATGCAGCGGCCCCTCATGATGCCTTTTATTTTAACCCCTGTCTTTCTCATTAGAAGCTGACAAGACATGCATGAAGTACTGCAGCAAAGAATAGATTTATATGTACTATATATCATGCAGGAGCTGGAGAAATCCCACCATAATACACACTGAACCCAATTTTCTCCTGCCATTTTTCCATCCCATAAAATTCTCGGAGGGGAAAATGAACTTTTTGGCCCTTGGTCTGCAATTTCACAAAACTCAGAAAATTTTTCACAAATTATATGTGCTACAACCATACTTTGTACATTTTAGCAGCTTAAACTCTGCAACTGCAGGCGGTTGGACACACCCAGATCAATCACTTTCTTTGCACAGCAGATTACATATAGAAGATGTGGTCATGTGTATTGCAAAAATCTGCCAGTTACCTTATGCTGAAAAATAAGACACGTTTTATTCAGAATCTGAGAGGTCTGTTTCTTCTTGAAGTAATCAAGGACTATTTATCTGGAAGGGAGTTTCAACACTTTTCTTTCCGTTAGTATTGGTACATTCCTTCATGTAATGTAATGCTGCAATGCCCACAGCAATTTCTTCCTCCTCTCCATTAGATCAGGTTTATATTGACTACTAGCAAAAATAATATATTATATGAGATTGCAGTGCAGGAATGAATTATTTTGAGATCATAGATCTGCACAACAAAACTCAAAAAAAAAAAAAAAGCCTGGATATATTCTATTTGACTTTACTATGCATGCATGGTGCTCTACAAAGCTGGCATTCTTGTGCTTTCCAATACAGGAGCTGCCAGACTGACAAATGGAGTGGTAGTCTGTGATGAAGACAAAATGCCCACTTAGATCCAAGCTAAGGCAAAAATTCTCATTCACCAAACTAGATTTGAAATTTGGTCGAAATGTTAGTACATTAATCCACTTCACAGCTTGGTCCAGCTACTCAGACCAAATTAATTAACAAGCATTAACTGAGTGCAAAGAGCCAAAATGGTAGTGTATTAATCCACTTCACAATTTGGGTTGTATTTTTATTCTTCAATACAAACGAATTAACAGACAGTAAGTGTCCGATATCAGAAGCTTAATTCTGTTCTGTGATACAAGTAAGAGACTGTGGAGTAGTGTCTTTTAGACACTTATTCTTACTCCCTAAACTCCTGTGTTCTTTGTTCCCACTATAATGGTGTGATTAAATTCACAGGACAATGCCCATACTTCATGAGAAAAAGAAAAAAAAAGTAATAATAATAATTAAAAAAAAAAATCAAATGGCAACAGTTACAGGTTACTGAAGTTTGCAGTTGCTTCTCCCCGCCCCCCCCCCCCCCCCCCCCGGATTATAACAGCTGAAACTAAAGTCAAGTGCAGCTTTACAATACATGAGATGTGACACTGATAGTGCAATACCATATATCATTCAAATTCATATGTTTGGATCTGAGCATTTTGCCCTAGCAACCTGCAGCCATAGTAGCATACAAATATTCCCTCCTTCATACCTGTTGACTTTTAACTACATATCTCCATGGGATAAGAACAGTCACCACCTACACAAAACACCAAGTAAACAGGTCTTATTCAAGTTTCCTGGCCAAGAGGAGACAGATCCAACCTTCCCGCATGCCACCTGTTCTGCAACGTCACTGCTACTTCTACTAACTTGTTTTTGTAGGGTTGACTGTTGGTTACCTGCTGTGGGTTTCTGGTCAGTGGGACACAGCATCCAAGAATGTTAAAAATAAATAATACTCTCACAAGTTTTAGAGTAGGGTGAGAACACTCCATAGCCCTTTATCAACTACAGAGTAGTGACTGAATACAGACAGACAGTCCATTGTTCAAAGTAATGACAGGGAACAGAGAAGATATATAGAATCAGCATTTTCCGTTTTAACAGTTGCCTCCAGAGACTTTCCAGTGGATCACATTATTTCAGCACTTACACCCCACAGATCTAAAAACTCCATTCAGATCGCAATTTCTAATCCAGTGTCTTTCTGAGAAGGGATGCATTCATAAGCCTGAGCACTGGCTAAAGCAGAATATTATACATCTAATATCTACTTTGCTTGCAAACATTTTGTTCATATTTCATATTTGTTCAGTCTTATCAAGTAAGTTCTACTTTTATCTAACACAACATCTTATTCCAAAAGCAGTGAAGTCATTCAGTGAGACCTGTGATGTCTGCCGCCTTTGCTGACATACTGGAATCTAAACAGAAGAATTCCAGAATTAAAAACCTGAGTACTCACAGCTTGAGCTAAATCAGCAAAATCTCTCTACTCCTCATAATTATCCATCATGCAGCTAGCCCCAGAAGAACCTTGAATGGGCTGTATTTAAATAGCACTGTGAATTCATAAAATAAATTCTTCAGTTCTTGTCACACATGCCAAGTACAAATGTCCTACTTTAAAAAGTGACTGAAAACCCATTGTGTACATCAGATTATGCACAGCATGTTGCATTTATAAAGTGCAGAGTTTCCAAAGAATGTAAAAAAAAAATACTAATTCTACGCTGTTATTCAACTTTCTTTGCACCATTCCCTTTGGTATATGAATGTAGCACTACAGCAAAATCAAGCTATCAGCTTAGTGCTTAAGGTTGTGATTGCTATTTCCTGAACATTTCAAAGTGGAGTGAAACACAATATCAGAGTCTCTTAACTTAAAATAGTTCTATTTCGCTGAATTTATCTAATAGAGGTTAATAAATTACAGCATTGATAATTGGATACATTTTTGGCCCTGTCTCAGTTTACAAACTGTCCACTAACAGACCTTGAAATCTGTGAATAAATACATTATCTACCATGATATGCAAGTTTCTCAGATGAGTAATTTTTGATCTTCAGATTGCTCAGGCAGTTGCTTGGAAACATTTGTCTGTATTAGATACACAAGCCATGTGGTATTATTTTTCTTTTCAGATTGGAGGGCTTCTGTGAATAAGCAACAGAGCATGAAATGCAAATTTCATGATATAAAATTCAAAACTTGCTTTTGGCAAGGATTTGATTTATTACATTTACAGCACAAGATGAAAACAAAAAGGTTATCTTGGTGATCTGAAAGACTTGACAGGGCAAATAATGTCTGTGCCACTTGGAAAACTAGTGACATACTATACAAAAGCAAAAAACATAAGCATTAAAAATAAAGGAAGAGCAAGAATCAGTGGAGAGAGTGGCCTAGGGATCTTACTTGGCTAAGACATCATTCACAGAAACATGAAGAAAATAAAGAACAGGTTGAAACTTTGGAAGAGTCTTGCTATAATATCAGATAGAACCTATGCAGTAATTCCTTTACTAGTTATCTATATAGAAATTATTAATTTATCTCCTATTGATCAGTACTTTCCAGGGATTACTATTTTCACTCTTGTATAGATAGTTATTTGCCTTTTTCTGAACTTTGAGCAAAGAAAAAGAAACAAGAAGTCCTGCTCATATTGTTCATAACAACCATGCCTCATTCAATAATGCTGAAAAAGTATTTCCTGGTATTTCATTGTAGATGGTATACAAACTTAATAGATTTTATTATTATTATTATTATTATTATTTTCTGCTAATGTGATCAGTATGAGAAACATTGAAATTCACACCTTTTTGGTTTTGTATTTGCCTAAGCGTTTCTGCTCCAGTAGCAATGATTCCTATTCTCTACTGAAACAAGTGATTTATAAAAGCAAAATCATTCATTCAAAACTAAATATAGAGTTTTGCTAGCAGAGGCTGCTTCTTGCCATTGGAGAGAACCAAATATGGTGAAACTATGTTACTGAGCACACTCTCAAACTACCTCAGGCTACTGCTGCAAACCATAAAGTCTACATTCAAAATATGGCCAAAGTTGCAAAGACCAAACATAATAAACCCTGAAGGAGAAAAGACAATTAAAACGATGGAGAGAAACTTAGAAAACGACAGTAATCATCATTATTTCAGTAAATATTTAAACCCAAGCTGTAAGGACTGAGGGGCAATCAACCCATTTGCAAAGAAGAAAATATATCTGAGTTTTCTCCAGACTTTATAATGTGATAGCCAAGGTCTCATCTCACCGCCAATTAGGCAAAGACAGACAAAATTCCTGGTACTCTCCATCAAGCCAGCAGCTCTGCAGGAGGCCAATGCCAGTGAGCGCCAAAGGAAGCAAGTGTGCCTAACAGCTGAAGCCTGACATCAGTGCAAAATATTTGTGCCACCCATGATTTAAAACAGGCTTAGTTTTGGGAGGACTGTGACTAACCCATGATTAAGTTCAAATCCTTCTGCTAGCAGAAACAGCACTGGGTGAATGTGAAATATGTATGCACAGCCGCTGCTTACTGTTTAACAGCCTATCTCATAAATCCAAGTAAAGGCATTCCACAAAAACAGCCAGAAGTGTTGTCACTCTGTCAGCATTTCTCTCCATATTCAGCTGAATGCCAGTGTTATTAATGAAGTATTAAAATACTGAATATGAATTTGATTAGAAAACAAAGGTATAAATTTTGATTTTAGCAAAAACAACCTCTTCTATAAACCCAAATTTCTCCACCACATGCATCCAATTGTGTAAAAACTTACACATCCTTTAAATAAGAGTCAGTTTTCACTTTTTTCTCCTGCCTTTCTCTAACATGCATTTCAGTCAGATCATGCTCATTCATTTTCAATAGTATATTGCTCCCTTCATAGCTGCATACAGAAACTTGGTGTAAGGAGTATGAGCTTATAAACTGCCATCCTTTGCCTGTCTTTTAAATAAGGCAGAAAAAGAAAGAAAGAAAAGAACCAACATCCTGAGCTAAGATTAAAAGCTGCATTCATATTAAAGAATGGTGTCTTTTTACCATTGAAACTGAAGCTGTAGATTATTCTGAGCTGATAAAGTACTACAGTGGGCAAAGAACTTTCTTATAATGAACACTGCTGTAAAACAATTTATCTACAAGAAAGGAAACAAGTTTGCATAATCCATTTATGGTTGGTTCGGCTTTAGTGGAATTTGTTATATAAATATATCTTACCCTGGGGAATTGTTTTGCCAAAATAACTAATGAAAGCATTTGAGAAACTTAACACTGATAATTAATAGGATTTTTCAGTATCACAACGGACAATGACGTCTTCCTATGTAAATTAACTGTCTCACCAGTGAAGAGACAAAAACTTGGCAGACTCTAAGAGCCAAATACATCAGAAAATGAAAAATGAATTAACTTAGCACTTACAAAAATGCTAAGTAGATTATATGTTTTAACTGATCATCAAAAGGTGTTTTATAGTACTTTCTTCACAAACATTCCTTGTTTGTGTCTCAGTAATTATCACTTTAGAAATCTTAATTAATAGTTCATCAATTGTTCGGCTGGCATTTCTAATATTCTGCTATCATCCTGGAGTGTTTGACTAAACATAATCAAGTACCATTATGTTGTTACACACTTTGCTAGCAATCAGAAGTTATGTTTTAAGTTTAGGTGTCAATATTAAATCATCAAGAAAGATTACCACAGGTAACTCTCTCACAATCTCATCAGCAATGCCTTGCCAACTACAACCCTGTAGAGACTTAAAATTTACAGTGCACCTTACCTGCTTTTGTGGTCACATAATTATTTTTATTATGCTTTGTGGCAACGTTGGCTGCCAAAAAAGGTTGTCCTAAAATCCCAGTGTGACAAAAATCAATTTTCAGATGCAAATGAGGGTGCCATAGGTGACATTTTTCATACCCAATAAATTGCTTGTCTGTGGCTTTGAACTAATGGCCACATAAACAAGAGAGATTGGTGCCAAGGTATTGCATTATAATCTTAGCGAAGTTTTATGAGACTCGTGCTACAGGCTCCAAAGAGAAACTGATATTGAGAAAGGGGTGTGAACAATTTGAGGAAACCTGTAAGAATAGATACAGCTTTTTTGTTATTATTATTATTTTCCATTTGTTTGTTGTTGTTGCAGCTGCTGCTGTTGGTTTTGAGTTCTGATTTCCCGCCTACTATCTACTTATAATAAAAAAGTCAGTGTCCTCTATGACATCTGTCCACCACATTTATCTTATTATTATCTCCCAGCCATCCTCTTCACTAACCCCTAACTCTTTTCTCAGTTTCTCTCCTATAAAATTTGTCCAAATGGGATTCCTTCTTGTTACTCCTTTCTAATTCTGGCAACACTGTGCTCCTTGAACAGTATGATGAGCCACTAAGGTGGCCCACAAAACTTTGATGTGCACTTCTAAAGCATCATGCCTGAAAGAAAACATGAAAACACAATTTATCAATGCTGTAGGACTCTTTACAGCAAATAAATGCAGAGAAGAGCTCGATTAAAGCTGCTGACGTGAACGTCAGGGTACTGACGCAAAATCATCATCTCAGTGACATCTCACCAAGGTCTCAGAGATCCACGTCCCCTTCAGTCACTGGGACTATGTGAGACTTCAGTTGAAGTCTGCAGTTTCAGATTGTTTTCTTCACAGATACAAGGATTAGAACAAGATTACTCCAAGACAGCTTGTTTTCTTTTTCTTCTTTCCTTTTCCTCTGAATCAAATGCACTTCAATTTTTGTATTTAATAATGAAGGAATATAGATTAGTTGTGTTCTACTAAATCTGTACTTGCACTGCAAATACATTTAAACTTTACAGCTCTAGAAATCCAATGCATCTAGGCATTTGTTCTGTACTAATACAAGGAATACACTGAAACTAGCATTACCTTTAAAACAGCAAAAACTTTAAGTGACCTTGTTGCACATGTCAGTTGTGGCTATGCTTCAAAAACACAAGTTTGCGTTTGCATAAAACACCTGCAATGTTTTATAGGCTTGTCTGAGGCTTAGTTTAGATAATTATGAAGTTTTAGAGCTTGCAAATTTATGCTGGAAGTCCTGAGAGACATTTACTCTTGCAATACAAATAGAATCACAATAAAAACAGTACTTTTATGATATGTTGATGGTATTGTTTCCAACTGTAGCTAAAATGAAAGATATGATTACATAACAGCTTTTCAAACCTCTTCAAAAGAGGTGAGTAAAGTTCAACTCAAAAGATTTGGAGGCTTTAATCTTGAAATAAAGATCAATCTTTCTGTTATTTCACCTTTTTCTCAAGTTAGGAAAATATGAACAGTACTAAAAAGACAAAGAATTTAATCCTGCTTGAGATTTGTCCCATGTATATCCAGCTGCTAGACTGGGATAATAATTGGGATGTACATTTTAAAAATACCTGTTAGCCTCTCATCCTGTTTTACTCAATAACTAATACTATTGCTACTGCTGTTACTTAGTTTTTGTTTTCAGTTCTGTTTATTTTGGGGCAGAAAGGAGAAAAAGGTATTCTCTTCTGCTCCATGTCTAGCTCTCCTCCTGAAAAATCAGAGCTCCCTCTGAAGTCAAGAAGTCACAGCACCTTGACTTTGCCTGTCAGCATCTTCAGCACAACAGGGAAGCAGAGCCGGCTCCTAATACTGTGCAGACATAGCTTGGAAAATACAGTTTTAAACTTTTGTTTATGCCTCTTGTCTGGTTGGCCAAATATCATTAGTGTATTCCCCGGAGATGAGAGTTTATTTCTATTGCCAGAGCAACCCCTGGCAAGGCGTGCATATGGAATTCAGGGCAGAATGCCATGACCATCTCCACCCTGTTCTGAAAAGAGAAATTATGATGGAAGATATGAAACGCACTGTTCCCTGCCTTTTAAGGTCACCAAAGAAATTTACTTCACAAGCTAGCTAATATATCTAGCTTCTCTGTCAAATGGCCTCCCCATCTTTCTACTTCTTCAGTCTTGTAACCCATGCCAACATTTAGAAAGCAAGTCTTTAATTCTAAAAGTCTGCTAGTGATTTAGGTGGCCAAATTCCCTGATTAGATTAACAACTCTTTGCACTACTGCTGGTAATGGAGATAGTTCCTAACAGTAAATTCCAAGGCAGTGGGGAATTACCTTCTAGTAAATCTACACCACAGCAAAGTACCATGGTTTCTTCATCCTCTACAACCACAGCAAAGTCTGCACACATAACAGATGGGCATTGGTTACTGGAGAGCACAATTTTACCCTGTTTTACAGTTCTTCCAGTCTGAGAGCACCAATCTATATGTGTTAAACAACAATAAAATAGAAATTGGAATAATATAAATTTTTAAAAGAACCCAATACGCAAGGGAAAACATCTTAGCTAGAGGATTTATTCATTGACAATGAAGTCAAAAGATTTACAAGCATATTTAGAGAAAATTCTGCTGAGTAGTTCTACAGTTCTGAGCTCCTTTTCTATTGTCCAAATGGATTCATTTGTATAATAAATTAATTTAAAAATAGAAGCTATAATACAGCATAGTTTTATGAACTCTCACTAAATACATTTAGAATTTAGTTCCCTTTGGCTCAGTCTACGTTGTGTTCCACATATAAACATTACAGACTTAAATATACTGGGATAAATGAACTTAGACTTGTTAAGAGGTTTCCATAAACAACTGTCTATTATGTCACTTCTCCAGATAGTCTGTGCTTTGTTGATGGTTACTGTCAGAACAGACTATTCCAAGTTCTCTGTAGTTAGCGTGAAACAGTCACTAAGGAAAACCTTTCATAATTAGAACAAGGCAGGTACTAAACCCATTCCTTGGCTTATCTATGTATTTGTAGCTGGAGTTCATTAACTTGTCAGCACTGATTCCTTTTGAATAGGAAAGTGAAACGAAAAAACTATGTGCAAATCAATATCCACTGTTAAGTCATGTTCCTGTTAACACAGTGTCAGATATGAAATAATGAGAATTAAAAAGAAACTTTCTGGCATAAAAACATGCTTAATATGCTTTAAAACAAAATAAAAGAACTACTACAGTGAATGACTTAAGCTAATTGTTGTTTCATGATAAAAGTTAAGGCACGTTAAAGGTTAAAGAAAGGCTTTGAAAACCTACTGTTATTTTCAGGTATAATTTAAAATGGCATTAAGCTTAACAATAAATGGAAGAAGCATTTAAAAATTTATAATTTATGCTCATTAGTTGGCACAAAAGCTGTGTAGCATATCTATATATATATCTATAGAGAGAGAGATATCTGCTAAAAGGACTTCCATACCACAAGTCCAGTGGCATATTTTCAGAAAATACATTTCATTTGCGTAAAAGTGCACCATTATCAGAAAGGGACTATAAGTAACTCTTTATGGACATGTAAAATGATAATAACAGAGGTATTAAAAGCACAGAAAAAATTGTTGGAGATAAGCATAAGGTAAAGGCAGGTAAAGATCGTACATCCTACGTGTATATTCTGAATTGCTTATTACCTTTCCAGAGAAAAGCAAAGTCAGTGAGCTCTGCAGAGCAGTCTGCAGGCCACACAAGTCCCTCAAGATGCTGCTGCCTGTCCCCCTGAAACTGAGCTCAAACTCAACTCCATTCTAAACCATCTACTTGTTAAATCAATAACACAGTGAGACGGCCTTAACTTCAAAATTGTGAGGTCTCTGCCTGCAAACAGTGAAAAGTCCTTATTACCTTTTATCTAAACACCTTACCTTTCAATAATGAAAGAGCATTTTATACACAGAAGTTGGAGGCAGTATTATTTAACAATGGAAACTGTCAATACTATAACACTTTTTCTCTTTGTCCAACCTCTATTTTGTCTGGTTCTTTGGGCATATCTTCTACAACATTCATAAACAATGTCTTACAAGTCACAGTCTTTGTCAGTCTTTCTATACTGCCACAGAAAAACCAAGGAGAAATAATGCAAATCCAATCTGTCTTTGCTCTCTCCCTTGATTCTCCTAAACACATACTCTAACACTGAAAACTGGAGTTTTATCTTCCTGTTGTCTAGAACCAAGATTAATTTCTCTCACCTTATTTTCTCATTTTATAGTCTTAAAGACTGAAGGTCAATAAAGTCACTTATCTAATTCACAATTGTTCTGAAACACATTTTCAATTAAAAAAAAAAAAAAAAAAAAAAAAACAAGAAGTGTGAAATCCTTTAAAGAACTGCTTGATCAAAAAAACAAACAAACACACAACAAAACATTAATATCATAAGGATTCAGCTGAAGGCACAAGTGTCATTTAAAATGTCTGAAGAAATTCATTTTCCTATCTTATAGACCAGCAAGATGACTGGCATACTGTGGCTGTCCACTAACATTGCATGCAATTAATATTATATGTATATATCAACATGATTCTAATAGCATCCAATAGAAATGACTATACTGAATGACAGTCCCACTAATACACTCAGTTTTCCTGGCAATGGAACAACATGGATGCATTAACAATTAACATCAAGGTCACCCTCAAATAAATTTTGATTTGGACACTTCTCATGGCAGATTTATGAGTAAATTCAAAGCTCATTAAAGTCAGTGGAATGACTCCTATTGACTTAATGGAGTTTGCATTTGGTGTACGGCTTTCTATGATTTCCTGATTAATTACACGGTTTTGTGAATAGTCATGCCTAAAATCAACCCTGTAACTTAAAGCTTCAAGCCTCACCTCGCATATACATGGAATTTTGTCAGCTGTGAGTTTTAGTGTTACACGAGTCAAATCTTCGCCAGATCTGACTTTAACCTGAAGTTTTAACATCTCCTCCTCTTACTCAGTTCCCAATTTTTGAGGGTCAACATGAAGCATGTCACACTTGTCTGATTTCAATGATCCACTATTATAGTAATAATGTTTCTATGGACTTAGCTAGAAATTAAATACATGTGAACAGTTCCAATAAACCTCTCAGTATGGAGGTTCAGTGTAGGATATAATTGATGGCAATAAATGAGACAGTCTATAATTGATAAAATCTCTGTTGACTGAGCCAGTACCAAAACAAATAATAAATATGCATTTCCTAAATCAGGAACTCAGTCTAAGTATTTTTAATTCTATCAGTCAATTCTGCTGCAAAGTACTGTTAGAATTCACACATGCCACATCAAACACAGAACACCAGTGAAACAATCATAATCTAAGGCATGTGTTTATAGCTTATATCAGCAACGGCAGTAAGAATAGAATATCCAGTCTGAATATTCTTGTTGCCAGATGCTACTATGCTGGAGCATATTCAGCTGAGTACACCTGGTCCCACTAGTGGTTTTGTCTACCAGCAATGTCTTCCAGCAGTCATGAATTTCATCTCATACAGGAGTGGCTGACTTTTCATTTCATCTTAGGGGAAAAAAAAAGTCACAGCTGAGAAAATATTCTTCCCCTCCAGATAGAACAAACTACAACATGTAGTATTTGCCAGCAAATCAGGAATTTTGAATTTACTGAAACCTTTGTTAGTGAGTTCAAAGATATCTGAGCCAAACTGATATGCTTCATGAGAGCACTAAAATGCCCATTTCATAGGGGCTGACAGACTATTTCATCACTACACTCCTGTGTTTGTAGGAAACCCTCTGCATTTTGATACAGCTTTATATTTAAAGTATTCACAGCGCAATCAAAATCAGATTTCTTGTGAGCATTTCTTTTTTGGGAAGGTCAAGACTACGTCAGGTGGTACTAAGATATACTACAGTCAATGCACGTATAAGGTGTTCAGCATCTCCTAGGATAGTCCAACACTTCACAGGATTATATACTTGAAATCTTTATAGCAAAAAATAATTATGCCAATACTTGAGAATTAAATTTTTATACAGTCTTTCATATATTTATAAAATTTACAGTCACCTTTCTTTTGGGTGATTAGAAAATACATCTTTATATGGCACAACAGTTTTCAATAATATATATATATATATATATATATATATATATATAAAAGCTCGCAAGAGGGCCAGTACAATAAGAGCTAGATCCAGCTCTTATTTTAAAAGGATTACAGTACATTCCATATCTTTAAAAGATGCATATGCTATACCCATGATTCATTTTTTTCCCAAACCACAGGCTAATTCTAGAGATAGAAAAGAAAGAAAAGACAAAATGATTTCAAGATTTCTGCTCAGTTCAAACATATGTTAAGTGATTCAACAAATATTGAACACCATCAACCACAACGGTATTTGCTGACTTACAGGTAAAGTAGAGTGTATCTGTTTGTAGTGGTAGTCTGAACAGTTGCTGACAATGACTTTCTGTTGCTAAAACTTAGATCAAACCATTTTACCAGAACAATTACTAAAATTATTTTAACAAATCTATTTCCATCACTCACCAGCAAGCTTCTTGTTTACTGCTATGCAACAAATGACAGTCGTAGCAAGGATCTGTTAGGAAACTAGAGGTAAAATTCAGTCTCTCTTTTCCTATCTCTGTTTGCCAGTTAGGTTAGGGTAAGAATCTTCCTTTCCATAGCAATAAAATATACCAAGGAATTTTAGTGGCACCAAAAGTATCTGCAGCAACCAACTACTGGCCATAGCAGGACTACTGGCCACTTCAAATTGTTCTGCTTTCCCTTCCATTCTCTTCTTGTGTAATTACTATCCCTATATACCCTCTCAGTAAGAGGAGGAGATATACACACAACTAAAACTATTTTTTCTAAGATAGATCAACTGCTTAATGCAAAGGTTATGCAGCTTGATTTGGTGGTGAAATAAGAAGTGAGCAGCTGCATGATTAATAACTCCAAGATGACTGCACACATTAACAGAGTTGTTTATTATACAAAGATATCAAATTATATTAAACTTTAACTCTGTCATTCTTATGCTGAATATTTCTTTAACTTTCCCAGTTATTCTAGAGACAAGAGAAATCTAGCTTTAAAGTAAGATATATAGGAATATTCTTAAAAACAACAGTTACAATGATCAACAAATAAGGAATTTCAGGTCCAAAAGCAGCCATCTGTCCTTGTGGTGGTAGAATAAATTATTGGAGGAGGAAAAATGTAGATTTTTATCCTGTGATGCCCCATTAAATGCTTAAGATGTGTGCTGAGATAGGTGCTACTATAATAAACATAATAAATGGTCCTTCAGGTTTGTGAAAACCAGCATGGAACTATTGGGGCAATCATTAGGGATGATTATTGATGTCTCAGATGGAGAGAAATGACTAAACTCATATTCCAGAAATCATCCTTTCATGTGAATAATTTCTCCTATTATGGCTCTATTTCAAATCCACCTTGTTTCTGTAAGCTGATGGAAAAGCTTGTAGTGGGAAAATATCTGCAATATTTTGTGTCTCTGACACAAAAAACAGAACCTTGAGTTTAGTTTGAACACAACTGAGTTTAATTTCCTCTCAGAATTGTCTCTGCTCCTTAATAAATCTGAGGTATCACTGGTGAAACTGGGATAGTTGTCATACATTGCCTTCATCATTCCTGCATGATGAGAGAACATGGAAGAATGGAGATATTTTCTTCTGTACCAGAAGTCTCACTTTTTTCTTTTTCTTTTTTCTCTTTTTTTCTTTTTTTTGGTAACATTTCTGATTCATTATAATTTTGAAGACATTAAGGATATCATGGCAACTTTAGCACAATATGGAAATCACCACATCCTTTTTCCAGGGCTCCTGTTTAAAAATGACTCTATTGATATCTTGATGTGAAAAGATTATGAAATATGTATTAACAATATAAGAAAATATCTCTATACTTGAATGCAAATACCTCTTTTTTGCAGATGTATGTATACAGACATGCACACACACACTTTCTGTGTACGCCATGGTTATGCATTAAGGACCTTACAGGATGAAAGCTGCTTTATAAATTCATGAAATTACACATCCTAAGAGACATCTACTTATCCTTTATGATCTTGCTTAATGTTTCACTAAATCATGGTTAGCCTGTTGCCTTCCCTCTTATATTCTCATTTACTACTGTCCTGGTTGCAGCAGGGATAGAGCTAATTTTCTTCCCAATAGCTAGCATGGTGCTGTGTTTTAAATTTGGGATGAGAATAATGCTGATAATACCCCAATTTTTTAGTAGCTGCTGAGCAGCGCTTACACTAATCATGAACTTTTTGGCTTCCCATTCTGTCCAGCCAGCGAAGAGGCTGGGGGTGCAGCAGGAGCTGAGAGGGAACAGCACCAGTACAGCTGACCCCAACTAGCCATGAGGATATTGCACAGCACAGGACGTTGTGCTGAACAATTACATGGGGTGGCTGGCTGGGGGATGTTGCTGCTGCTAAGGGTCTGGCTGGGTATCAGTCAACAGGTGGTAAGCAATTGCACTGTGCATTACTTGTTCTGTCCTATTCAACCCATGAGTTTAACCTTTTTATTTCCCTGACTCTCTCCCCCATCTCACTGGGTGGAGGGAGTGAACAGCTTTGTGGTTCTTAGCTGCCTGCCAGGTTAAACCACAACAGCTGCAATGATTTTTTTTCTAAATGCTTCTTTAAAATGTTCCCCACACCTCTGGCACAATTTCTCCACAACTTCATCAATAATCTCTGGAGATTAACACAAAAAAATAGGAATCGTTTTCTCCATATCATCTGAATACTTTCAGGCTGGATTCAGAAGAGTAACTTGAAAAAATATGTATATGTCAGTACATGAAGATTTATCACTCTTGCACAAAATTTAGTGGATTTTGGACAGTTAGCATCCTTGATCTAAAAAAAAAAAAAAAAAACAACCTAATTCAATTCAAAAGGTCTTCATGCAAATCATCTACCATTCAAACCCTCATAAAAATGTTTTAGTGGTAAGAGGTAGATAGGTATTTTCTTGGCACCGTGTGCCAGGGTGAATTTTAATTCAGATAGAAGACTTAAACAATCTTTGAATAATCTCTCTCACTGAGATTTATGGTGTTTTGCCATTAAGTCTTATGGATGAAGGATAAGACCCAAGTGTGTGTTAAAAGAAAATAAAATTGATTCCTTTCCAGAACTGCATTTGGTTTTAAGCTTCCAAAAAATAAAATAAAAATAAATAAATTTATGCCGGATACACAGCAAGCAATAGTAAAAAGGGCCTGTGGAAGATACCTGTTACTGCAGTGAGAACAGAAAGGCTAAATGCAATTCAGTGCTAAAAGGAGATACATGTATGATTTTAGATGCTTTTAATAAGAAAGTGTTCATTTAGAATATTTTTGCTTCTCATTTTTCATTAGTCCATTAATAATTTGGAAAAATTAACAAGGATTGGATTTGTTTCCAGAATCACCTCATTTCACCTTTGAATTCCTGTTAGCCATATTTTGTACTTGTCCTAGATCTGTTTGCTATTGGCAAGCAAAAGTCCCTTTTCCAGGGCAAATGCACCCCTAGATCATGTAAAATCAGAGAAATTATTCACAGAGGAAAGCACTGAACATTCACAGAAGCTAACAGCTTCTTGTTTCACAGTCAATTATTCATATTTCTAGTCTATAAGACCATTTTTCTCTCCTTAAATAACCAAGTACATCTCATTTACATGCTGAAGTTGTGCACTGAGGGAAAGGGAAGGAAAGCTAGCCCACATGTTTGATCTAAGCATTTATACATACATTGAATAAACTTACAAGACACATTTTAGCCAAATAAGGAATGTTAAGTTAATGAAAACCACCAGTGGCTCATGTTCTTTACAGTATTTACTTGGGTATTCAACACAATATGTAATTGTTGCTATGGCAACTGCCACATCTCTTGGCACCATGATAATTCTCAGATAAATGGATCTTTGTCAGAGCAAATTCCAAAGCCAGTGCATACGCAACCTGCATTTCTTTGGTGGTGGGAATTTGCAGAGTTAAGTCAGAAGGATAAATTCAGCCCAGGCCTGAGGGAAAGCACAAGCCTATCGAAAGAGGTGAGGCTCTGCTGCAGAGCTGAGTAAAGGGGGAGTGTGGTTATAGATGAAAAACCACGACCCATGTGCACTGTGCCATGGGATTTGCAGGGTCACTCAGCAACAGTCAAGGAAAGAGGTGCAGAAATCACATCCATAAGGCACAGTCAAACAAAACTCCTGCTCTGAGGGTTTGATCTAAAGTCTGCTGGAATCTGATTATTTCAGCAGGTTCTGGATCAGGCTGAAGGATAAAAATGGAATTTTTATAGAAAATAGCTCATTTCAGTGGCTAAGGAGATTTCTTATATAAAAGGAGTTCTTTGTTGTTTCCCAACAACAAGTGGTGCACAGAGGATTTTTATAAAAATATAGCCAAAAAGGCAGCTAAATGATACTACAGAATGACCCATTGATGAGAACAAGCTCTTGCTTTCACTGACATTAATTAAGATGTATTCTGTGAAACCTGCAATGTAGCACTGCAGACTTAAAAATAAATAAATAAAATTACTAGCATCCTTTCATTGATGATTAAAGCAGAGAAAAAGCCACTTACCAAAAAATCACCAATGTCCAGGTATCAAATTCTAAAATTAATTACAGCTCAGTATTTAATGCATGAAGTCCAAGTCAATCAGTGTTTGCAATGTCATAAAGAACAAATATAAAAGTAGTAATAGAAAGTTGATCATTTAACGGCTAATAGGCAAATGTTACTATGTTAAGTTTTCTAGCAAACTGAGAACAAAAGCAAGAAGTGGGATTTTCATTTGTTTGCTCTTTAAGAAAACCATGTTTATATGCATTAAGGAAATCCTCATGTCCAAAGGGAAAGTATCTCCACAGATTTTCTGAAAGTAATTTTATTCTACATACTGTTTTGAACAGTGTAATAACTCATAAGTGGGTTGTACATATCGATGTACCCATGTGACTTACTCTATTTTGTGTCTTAAAATGAAAACAAAACATTGTATTTTATTTATGCAATGCATTACTTTTTGCAGCGACTGCTGTATGCAGATCTAATAATATGAAACTCTTCTAGCCTGTTTGTCAATATCTCATATGTGATTCCATCTTCATACTTCTGCAGTCATTTTCAACCTATTTGAAACTCTATTCTGAACTGAAAGAAAAAAAAAAAAAATGCTAATATACATTAATAGGAATGATTGCTCACTATAGCGGAGCAGTTGATTTTTGATCTTATTTTCTAAATAAATGATTGAACTGCCAGATGACAAAACTCAACCCCTCACTAACTTGTGTATTTTTTCCATGAGCGAATCCTGGTTCATAATAAGACTATTAGACTATTGATCCTTTATCATCTAAGGCAGAAAACTATGCATGTAGGTTTTAAAGCTCAAGGCACTTTTTATCTCATATCAATAAAATTTGCAATCCTTATATTGCAGGGATAAAGCAGAGAGTAAGACACAAACAAGAAATGCTAACATTTAGATCCAAGGAGTTTAGTTTCATTATTTCTGTTTGATACAGAAACAGAGGAAACAGAGGCATAGACTTAAAGAAACTTGCACAAATATCGAGGCAGTGACTTAGTAGGAAACAGAATTCAGGTCTGCAAGACAGCAGGGGAAGTTCTCAGACAGGCTGCCACTCCCATCCCCACTATAATAAACATATCATGGCACTGATGTTGGGAAAACAATGCTTGGACAAAAGGAAAAGTACAAGCAACCTATCTGTCTAGCCTCTCACTGTTACAAAGTGGACTGGACAGAGTAGCAGGACTGCAGCAACTTCATTTCCTTCAATCTGAGCTGCTGCTGGAGACGACTTTAAGCTTCCGTCGTCTACAGCATGCTGTCTCAGGGTGCACTCCTCCCTCTTATATCTTCTTTTCTTTCTCCTTTTCCATCTAGTGCCTGAAAAGTGTCCTGAGGGTTTGACAGTTTTTATTTAATCATTTCATCCTTCTGTATGGACAACTGCTGAGCACCATACAGTGAAGTTACTACCAGCCTAGAATTTCTGAATATCTGCCTGCCCTCTTATCTGCTTTGGTGCCAGCCTCTTGATATCTAGCTCCCCCCATTCAGTGTCTGTGATGCAGTAACAAATAAAAGTTCTAAATAACTCCCTTTGCTGTGGAAAAATAAAGGCTGCATTTGCCATCACACAAAAAAAGCCTATCTGCAGAGAAAGATCATTTCCAAAGGTTTTCTTCCAGCTCCTAGTGTACTAGGAGTATAGTTATTAAATCCAGCATTAGTCCTTCTCCCTCTCCATAATCTAACAAACACCCATTTTATTTAGCCTTGGAGGACACAATTCAATTCCCAGCTTGCTGCATTTCTCAACCCACAATCTTTTATGGGACTCTACAAAAGATTAGCTATACTTTGTCTTTCACAAACCCAGACTCTAAATAAATAAATAAAACCCCTAATGTCTGGTTAAACGTTCAGATGTGATGAAATTTCCAACTACTATTCCTACAAAACAAAGCAGGGACAAGGCACTGGATGAGGTATAATTTTGAACAATAACTACTGCCACTCATCAGTTCTGTCAGTTTGTTCCCTACCAGGGTTCTGTGAGTGATTTATTTTTTCCATTAGAGATCTGAACCCTATCAATTCTATGAATTATTCAGAATGAGCCAAAAGTTCATTTTGGGAATCCTGGATGAATAAAAACATTTCCATAACTTTTTTTTTTTTTTTTTTTAATCTCACAAAGCACTCAAGTTCTGGTGGTGTGAAAGGGGAATTAAAGAAACACAGGGCAATGCAGAGCATAAGCACAGACTGTGTGTATGCCTCATCAGTGCTGCCCCAAGCTGAAGCTAAGTGAACTTCATTTCTTCCACCGACTGCCCAAGGGTGCAAGTACACACACACGTGTTACTACAGAGAAGATGACACCCTGTAATGCTACTCCCTCCATGGGCCCATGACAACTCTTCTGTTCAGTCATATACCACATACCTCTCAAAACTGACAGTGGCTTTTTGAGAATTTTCCCCTCTGTTAAGACAGGGGGAACCCAATATATTTAGACAAAAATATAGCAGGAATAGACACTAAAAGCTGGGTGTAGAAATCTATTTGCAATCTAACACACAGACTTTGGTTCTTCTGACACTAGATCTTGCACAAGATTCTTTGATCAGAGAGCAACTGTTGGATGATGATGCTGAGGAGCCATCTATCTCCTCATATTGTAGTCAAGGCCATCCTATGATTGAAAGCTTCAGGCTCTGCAGGGCCAATATGTCTCTGGTAGAAGAGTAAGAAAACATAACTTTTAGACTAAAAAAGCAGAATTACACAGTAAGTGGTATTTGAACAGCCACCAATTGTGTTATGGCCACAGAGGTAGTTTAAAGTTAATCACTGATTAACTGATCAGTAAGGCTAACTACAATCTTACCACATCTTCAGTGGGAAAGGATCACATCCTTCAACCACTAGAATACCAAAACCTTTTCTGTGCATTCCATATATCAGCTGTAAATACTTCCAATATTCCTCTAAAATATGGTTGGTAGCAACCACCCTTCAAAGTTTTAGGAACTGTGCTGTCTCTTTCCAGGCTCAGACTGCCAGTCAGCACATTAGAGATCATTGTTGTCAGTCATTTCCAAACATGTTGGGAATCTGCAATTAGAAACATTAACAATGGGATTTCACAGATGTAGGTTACAGGCTTTCAGAAAAGAAAAGGCAGTTGCTGGCAGTGAGGAAATATTTAACTACTTATCCCCTAATTAAACAAGGTACTGTACTCTAAGTACTGAATGCTAAGCAATGCTCTAACACGTGCTTATCTTAACCCTACAAAATTATGCTGAAATACTAAGGCTCCATCTGAGCACTTCTTAGCCAAGACACCCTGCCTAAACAGATGGAGCAGTTCTGCTGTTTCCATGCTGATACATTCAGACTGTAAAAGTAGAAGATTAAGTTCAAATTTATCATAAAATCACTTCAGATAGGATGCTGCAATCTTTATATCCTTCTTAAGTATGACAAATAGAAAGACAAGACTGTTATGTTTAAAATAGGCAAACAGCTGAAATGATTGCTAAAAAACATCTATTTAACAGTTACAGAATGCTGGTTGAGGTCAGAGTAGGACAGCCAGTCCCAAAGACCTGCATGTTGTCTTGAAGTAGGGGATGATCTTCATTACATGGATTTCCCAGGACACATTAACACATTTAACTCCCAAAGGCACTGCAGACACCAAGGATCAACATACTATAAAAAGCAAACTTCCAGTTATGAGCTGAATATCAAAATCCATAAATAAGTGATGAATGCAGGTAGAGATGATGTTATGAGATTACTCTGAGTAGCCACCTATGAGGGAAGACCAGAAAGTAGCAGAATATACCAGATCTAGACTGGTTTTCTCTCTCCAGAACAACTCAAAGTGGTTGTAACAGAACCCAGGAGTGGGACCAAATTAGATTTGACTTCATCTGGTAATAACTTTCAACACTACATATTAATGAATATTGCTGGAACTTTCTGAGGAGAGACTACCCAGACCCTGAATAGGGCATAAAGAGAAAACGTCACTGATAAAGCTGTGCTGTAGTCAGTGCAAATACACATCTTAATTCCTACTCAGGGAGGCTATCTCCTGTTGAAGACATGGAAAGGCTGCTTCTCTAAGTAAACCAGAATAAAAACTCCAGAATATGATTCTCAGAGAATCAGATCTTTGCAGAGAAAACAACCCCATGGACTCTGGATCTCTAGTCAGGGATGTTTCAAACTCCTACACAGTTTCATTGACTTCTCACTGGAGAATGAGAAACCCCATTTTGAAACTGCTCCTAAGCATCAAAATGTGAAGTGAAAATAAAATCATTTTCACATTCTTATGAGTGCACCAGAAGGAAAATGTCCTGCTAGTTTGAGACAAAGGACAGCCAAATGCCCAGCTCCTCCAAGTGTACTTTTTCTATTCTGAATTCAACAGTGCATGGTCCTGAATCCACAGCTCCAAGTAAGACAGTCTCTCAAGTATGACTTTGTTAAAATTGAACTTTGTGAAGATATGGCATATTTAAATAAAATTAAATTCCCTCTAAGTGTTCTGATCAGCTTTCTGCACAGTTACATATTCTGATACTTTTCCCCTGCTGGCAATCTATATTCACATCTTGTGCTGCTTAAAGTGCAGATCAAAACCTTTCCTCAGCCACAGACTTTGAGAAGTTTGTTCAACCTTTCCCCTAAAGCTAAATTGTTTTAATGGAAGACTTAAGTTATATTAAGCCATTGTTGGAAATATAATGAAAATGCTGGAAGCTGAAAGTCTAAATACCAAAATAGGACAATAGATCAGTCATTCTCATCATGGCTGCTTTATACTTCCTTGAAATTATAGGTTTGTAAGGGTACCAGGCTTAATTGTGTAGTAAGTCACTGTCTTGCCTGCCTCTTACTAAATGCCATGACACAGAAATGAAGGCTATCTCACATTTCTTTTTGCTACTCTCAGGGGTGTGAAGTAAACATTTCAATCAATTTGTGAAGCACTTTTCCCCATATTATGAGGTTAGTATTACACTGAAATTCCAAAGTGGAAAAGAATGGATGCAGCATTCACTGGGAAGAGTGGAACAAAAATCAGCAGTGCAAACAGACAGAGGGTAAATATGGATTGTTACCTGCATGCACACATTTATGTAATATAACACATAGTAGTATCAGATAAGCAGACCTATGTGAAAATTTAATTTCCACAGCATGGAATTCTTTCCCATGTCCCTAGACTTGCAGGGAACATGAAAGTTCTGTAAATTCTAAATTACATATTCAGAAGTATGACTTTTCCATTTTCAGTTATTGCCAAACTTGTTATCTAGCATAATGTTCACCAGAAGAACCAGACAATTTTGATAATCAGGCTCTTTTATACAAATCATTTCTTTATGAATATTTGGTATTTACAACTGAGGATGTAAAGTATCTTTCAAAACATGGAAAATTAATATTTTATTAAGTTAAACTAAGTGCTAAAGTGTTACAACAATGCCCGGATGGAATTTTGATCTCTCTGCTAGCAGATTGAAACTGCTTACAGTCCTCAATGACACACGTCAATGTAAATATCTAACAGTAGCTTCTTGGCATTTTCTTCTAGTCCTTTTTATTAATCTTACCTTTAATGCACCACGTTTTTCATTTGCTCCAACAATCAAAACTTCTGCCATATCCTCTGCATGCTCAGACCGTGCGTGGACAAACAAGGCTCTGCCAGCTTCTGATACATTCTTTAGTGCAACTAGAGACCCATCATGTTCCACCTTAAAGTCTGGGTTAGAAACTTCGAAGTTCAATTTGTTATTCCCCTCGCAGTCATCAAACACCACTGCGGAAGGAAAAAAAAAAAAAAAAAAAAAAAAAGAAAAACCACAAGTTTAAGTATCCACTTTGGAACACAGACTTCAAACAATTTTATGTTATTGGCTTGTCTACCAGGAAGAAATGGCTCCAATCTATGGGAAAACTCTCAAAGCTTTATATTTGTATGGTTATTATTTCAGAGACAACATTATGAATATGCAATTGCAGAAGGATAAGCAGATTTACTAGGTTAGTTGGGGAAGGAAGAGAGAAACTAGACATTTTGGACATAAGTATTTTCTGATCACTTAAAAGTACAAAATGCACACCTAATTCTACAAATCAGGTGGCAGCAGCAGAGACCTTGCTATTCTCCTCAATGTAACAAGGGAGCTTTAAAGGCTCTTCTACTGCCAAAGTGGTTTCAGATAACCCAATTTTGTTTTCTTTATTTTTGGGATTGGTTGTTTACAGAATATTCAACTTTATATTCTACTGCAAAAGTGTTACATAGTGGAAAAATCAACCTACAACATTTCTTATTAACTACTGGGATCGTGACATAGTAAACAAGCTGCACTACTAAGCTAAGGAGAACTCTCAATTAAACAACAGCTGTCAAAAGCCCTGTTTTACTTTACATAGAATATTTAAAGTATTTATGAAGGTTGACATAGAGAGAAAAACATCCCTGAAGATAAAAATCTGAGGTTTTGCCTCTAGTTCCTTCTCTGAGTCCAGTAGATTTACTTTGCACAAAATACTGGAATAAACATTGCTATAACTACTAGCCATATGATTAAGAGGTGTTCACCACAAACTTTTAATTGCTAAGTAAACTTTTCCTGGTTTGACATCTCTGAAAGATATATTTGCATGTGTGTTGATTTTTTTTTTTCTTCCCAGACAATCTGTTCTATATTTCATACCTGTTCCTTAAGTTACTGCTGCTACAGTCTTTTCGCTTATCTGTATGCTCTTGCTATTTTATTTTTACATTTCATTTCTATTGGATCTTTAAAAACTGCATTACAGACAGGGATAGAGACTATAGAAGAACAAAGACAATATGGTTTTACTGAAAATAAAGCACTTTTTATAATTGTTTAAATTCATTGTATAAATTATCTTGTTGTATTTGATAATTATTTTTAAAGAAAAAAAAAAAATCCTATATTCTCTCATGACCTCACCAAAACCTAGGCTATTCCAGACTGTGTAATTGCTATAAGTGAGTTAAAACACAAACTGAATCTCACAAGGGATGGCCACAAAACACTCTTTGAACAATTTCACACACAAAAAAAAATCCTCTTCATTCACACCTCTGCAAGTCAAATCAAATTTTGCATCCATTTCCAGACAGGCCAACTTGAAACCAGAGCTGCCAGAGAACCTTGTGGAGAACCTCCCTATCTGGGCATTCACTGGGACTGAATTCCAGAGTAGAACCACCACAGGGGAAAAGGAACTGTTGCTGGTTACAGAATTTGAATGCAACTGTGTTTTATGATGAATATCGATGAGAAAGGTTAAAAAAAAAAAAAAAAAAAAAAAAAAAAAAAAAAAAAAAAGCCCAAAATTCAAAATAAGGTGTAGAATGTAAGATTTGTGACATTGTTTAAGTATTTAAGTGTTTAAGTAAGCAGCCAGCTGCTCTCTCACTCCCCTCCTCAACTGGATAGGGAGAAAATAAGATGAAAAAGCCCATGGGTCAAGATAAAGCCACAAAGATCATTTAGCAATTGCCATCACAAGCCAAACAGACTCAACTTGAGGAAAAACAGTTTAATTTATGGATGATTAAACTAGATTTAGATGGTAAAAAGCAAAGACAAAACTAAATCCTCTCTTTCCCCACCCCTTTTTCCTGAGACTCAGCCCACTCCTTCACTCCCAGCTCCTCCCCTCCCCTCAGCAGCACAAAGGACTGGGGCTGTGGTCTATACCTAACATTTTATCTCTGACCTCGTCTCGTCCTCATGTTTTCCCCTGCTCCAGCACAGGCTCTCCGTGGCCCGCAGCTTCCTTCAGGACTCAGCCACCTGCTCCACTGCGGTTTCCCCATGGGCTGCAGGGGAATACCTGCTTGGAGCACCACCTCCTTTATCTCCTCCTTTGCCCTTGGGGTTCACATTGCTTTTTCTCACACTTTTTTTCCCTCATCTCTCACTGCCAGGCAGGATTTTTTGCTCTTAAATACGCTGTCGCTGAGGCGCCACTGGTGTCGCTGAAGGACTCAGGCGCGCTGAGGGGGGGCTGCCACAGAACTTTCTGGAAATGGCTGGAGGTGGCTGAGGCCTGCCTCGGGCAGCGCAGGTCTCACCTCACTGAGAGGCCTCTGCAGCGCCTGAACATGGGCACCCTGTACTCTGACAAAGAAATTCAGTGCCTGCAGTGTGATTTTTAAAAGAACTTTATGTTGTGAACCTGTAAATTCAAGCCTGACTACCCTTTTACTGTGAAGTATCCAAACCTTAATGTCACCAAGCGTCTTTTAGAAAAACGATCCCAATACCTGAAGGATCTGGTCTTCACAAGGTTTGGGCTTGCTTACGTATTTTTAATGAAAGCTTGCTCCCATTTCCTCAGATTTACTTGAGGGCAAGAGTACTATCCTTGGATTCACAGTGGGATATCAAACCAGAATTTCATCAGCCCATTTGCCATTTCATTGAATTTTGCTGAAAGCAAGAGAGATTATAAATAAAAAAGAAACAAAAAGCTCTTTTTCCCCTCAGATACTGTAGTCCCTCCAGACAAATCTATCTCAGTCTGTCACGTCGCAGACCTCGGCTTGCAAAGTCTTATGTTGCAGTAAAAGCTGGGGGCAGGCAGGGTGCGAACCACAGAATTTCGGAGCAGCAGCACTTTGAAACAATTTCCCAGTGCTCAGACCAGGCTGGCATCTGTGCTGCCCAAAGAGCCGCAGCTGCTCTCTGAAGCCAGGAACTGCTTGCAGAAAGGGTCCTGTGATCACAGAAGGGTTTTGATAGAAGGTTCTCTATTGGTAAGGCCTCCCCGGAGTAAAACTACGGATTGCAATTGATGATGGTGACATGACAGGCGTTTTAACAGATTCTCTGCAATCTCCTAAAGCTATCAACCCACAAAGAGACAAAGTTTCCCTGTCACCACAAATATGGGAAATTGAAATTTTCTATACTAATCACTGTATAGATTACAGCCTTGATAAATTATGAGTGGATTATCTTTTAACTTATCCTTCTCCTCCCATTAAAAAACAATGAAACATGGCTTTGCGAAGCTACCTTGTTTTACTGAATAAATATGTACTTCTCATAAGCCAAAGCTGCTAGCACGTATAAATATATATATATTAATTTTTATTAATAGTTTACAACTGGGAAAAAATGGGCATCTGTGGCAAATTCATAGCAGGAGCAGAAAGACTCCTACTAAAACTTAAATAAAAGAAAAGCCTAACGACTGTAGCAGAGTAATCACTGGAGGAAAAAAAAAAAAAAAAAAAAAAAAAAAGTCAGAGTTCAGCTCTATAATATCACCCAGCCAAACACCACATTCAGAAGGAAGCCATGCTGTGTTATGTTTCTAAAAGAGGGGTGAAGTTGGCTGGGAATACAATTCTCCCACTTTGCTGCTCAGCACTCAGAATTCTTGAGGTTCCAACATTGCTGCCATATGTATGCATTGCAGAAGTTCAAAGACCACATGCAGATTTGACACATTGAATTAGGAGAGATACTTGAATTTATATTTTATGTTTACTTGGACTTATGAATTTGACACTTTCAGACCTTTTATATTTTGCTCACCTATTGGCCCTACTTTATGAAACTGCACTTTTTCCATCAAAGGGCTGAGGTAAAGTTCCTTGAAAGTGGGAAACTTTTCTTACCATATCTCATCCAAAAGCACTCATGCTTTCAATTCCCAAATCTACCATAGAAACAAGGGTATTTGACGAGGTTAATAGCAAAGAGAGGGAAAGAAAATGAAAGGGCTATGAGAAGTACTGATATGTAGGAGAGAAATTAGAAGTGGGTGGAAGGAGATGAAGTGATCATAAGGATAGAGAACACTGAAGATTATATGGACCAGGGGCCAACAGAGATGAAGTTGAAGCAAATTGTTAAGAGAGTTGAAGAGAAATGTAGCCTTAGATAAAATCTCTAGTCTGAAGTTAGAGGCAAATGAGAACTTTATCAGAATGATGATGCCTCCTGGACTGGGATGACTGGGGAATGTTGTATGAGGTTGTGTTACATTCCCAGTAATTCTCACAATGCCCCTCACCAGGAACATTTGCTTCCTTAAACTCATGTGGATTCTGGGGAAAAAAAAAAAAAAAAAAAAGTCAATTCAGAGTCAATTCACTGGCCTATCTAAGTGTTCAGAAGTGCTAGGTTTTAGGAAGAAAATATGGATATCTCTTTTCAGAAATAAAACATCCCATTACAAACAGTTCTTTCAATAAGAACTTTTCAGATTATTTAAGTAGTGCCCTAATACCAAAAATTAAGAACAGTTACCAAGGTCTACAATAGCAGGATGGATAGTACATGCCCAAAGGAGTCTGCTATGCTTCAATGAAAGAAGATACCAAACCCTCTGGCAGTCTTTCTAAAATGAAAAGGCTGTATCCCAGCATAAAACATTTCACTGCCTCACAACCATGATAATGGTTATTTATGATGGATTATGATGTTCATGATGCTCGTGCACTTATCACAGAGATTAGGTATGAGGAAAGCCATGAGATGGGTAACTAACATTATTCATACTACCCAGCTGCAGTATAACAGATGGGATGAACGGTAGCCTGTTGACTGTCCACACGCACTCACATACTGAATCTTCCCACAACCTCTTACACACACTGTGTTAGAGCTTAAGGAGTTTAGATTGTAAGCTCTTCAGAAAAAAAGACCACTTGCAACTCAGGGTGCTATAGAATTACAAATAAATAAATTAAATAAATAAATAAATAAATAAATAAATAAAAGGAGTTGTTCAGCTATAGTTATAAACTAGAATTTTGGAAATGCTATACCAGGCATGACCACAAAATGATTGTGTCTCATTGTCAAGAACTCAATGGCCAATTAAAAAAATGATCTAATATTTATTTACATGAAAGCAGAATTCTTAATTTATTGATGCATATATGACTCTTCTGATGTTCCTAGTCATGCTCCAGCTGCCAAATGAACATCTTTATTGTGCTTAATATGCCATATGGTATGAGACAGGCTCCAAAACTCCATACAAGCAGAATGAAAATACTGCCAAGCATCTCCCAATGAAAAACAACATGCATGTCACTCATCATCCTCTGTTCATTTCTCAGCCTCCTATACTAGACTTTTACTCCTTTCTGTAAGAAGGCACTCTCACATACAAACTGTACAGAGTATTTTTGTCCACCATTATTAACAATACCTGCATGCATCCCAAGGCTTTAATCACTGACTTTGAGTTTATCATTATCAAGGCAACTGCTGGAAAAAGGATTCTTGTGTAAAACCACAAGTCCATTATCGTAATGATTGGGAATGGAAGCTGTGATTGGAAATATTACCTATAATAGACCTCAGCAAGAAATTTCAAGTTCCTAATATTCATCAGTTCAGTACATCCCACCTTGCTGTTATGATGTGCTACATATGTGAGGTTTCTACACAACTGTGATATTTATGATAATGAACCACAAATGTTTTAACACCATTTTAAAACATTGAAAGGTTAACAGTTGGATCTCTAGTAAACTACGTAAAAAGATTAAAAAAAAAAAAAAAAAAAAAAAAAAAAAAAAAAGCTAAAATAGATTTCTTATATACAAAAGCATCTTAAGCTGATATATTCCTCTTTCAGTCTTCTTTTTTCAGTCTTCTTTTTTCAGAATTTAATTCTCAGAAGTTTAATTTGTTTTGAACAGAAGTACAGAATCCATAATTTTCTCTGACAATCTCTACAGATATTTGAATAATTAAATATATGTATTTATAAACATAGAGAAACATCCTCTGTATATCTCTATATATGTGTACACATTTTTATGTTAGCTAATGATAGCTAGCAACAAAACAGCTCTTCAGTGAGGAAATTTCACACTGAAAATACATATCAAACACAGAAACTTAATTATTATAGTAATGAAGGTTAGGGTCCTTTGTGTAAATACAGTCTAGCCATGTTCAAGTCAGTGGGAGTTATAGCATCAACAGAATTTTATCCTGTGTATTTTTTTTTTTTAATCTGTTTTAACAAGTATCTTTAGATCATATTGAAATGACAAGTTGTTTTCTTCTATGGGAAGCTGTACCTGTGAGAGGTCTAAAGAGACGAGATAAGCACATTAGAGCTGCACAAAGGCAAGCTAACTTTCCAGCCCAGCAGGGAACCCTTGTCTGTTCTAAAAAGTCTTCCCTGCTCAAAGATATTAGCAAAATACAACAGTTAAACACATAGGAACCAGCAAAGCTGAGCTTCATTAACTGCAACGAGAAAAGTGATTGTTGAAGCAAAAGTGATTGAGTGCTGTTGTATATATATTAAAAAAAAAAAAAAAAAAAAAAAATCATGAAGTGCCATAACCTACCAAAGCTCTTGTTAGCCATAAATAATGGTGTTGACTGAAAGAAGCAGGCAAGCAACTAAGGAGATGGTAATAACAGGCCACCCCATGACAGTGTTAGCCGTGCTGCTGAATGCCTGACTGGTGCAGGGTGTCACACAGCAGCCTAACACCAAGTAATAGAAACGTGAAGTGTTATGAGCCTTCAAGAGATCAGTTAGCCTGTCAGTGTAGATAGGATGAAATCTCCCTGGAACCAAAACATCTGGACAACCTAAATCCATTCAAGATTAGCGAAGGCAACTGTTAGAACAGATTATGACAAAGGCAGCTCAGAAACAAAGAAGTCCTGCTTTTCAAGCCAGCAATATTGTCAATTAGGAGAAACAGCTTTTCTCCTTCCTTTGAGAGGCCTTCAAAAAGAATCTCTGGAACATGGGTTCTGGCAGGGAGCCCACAGCCTGTTTATTTCTGCTGTTTTTCTTCAAAAATACCTGAACAGGAAAAGAAGAAAGAGCTGAAAGAGAAAAATTTTGCCCCACAATACTTCTGGAAGCGGACTATATTCCAGAAAAAACAGTGTCAATAGTTCATTCCAATCTTTTGAACCAAAATCATTTCATAGCACATAAATCAATCAGAATATTTATTCACTTGCACTGGACATTGAGCAATGGAAACGGTATGTTTGGCACAGAAACACTGTTTTAGAAAGCCACTACTTTAACTCCACCACCAGATTTTGGGAACAAGCAACAGTAAAGCAAGTTTCCTTCCACGCAACAAGCACCCATCATGGAGAAGCTGCAGGTTTACTTTAGAAAATCCATCTTCAGACTTAAGTTTTACATAGCCAGTTCCTTTACATTGAAATCTAAGCTAAAAATTATCAGGCAACAGGAACCACCTTTTATGGTGATGCTGAATTCCTTGGGTGACTTATTCCAGACTTATTTTGAAAAGTAAAGCATACCACAATTTTGTGTGTTAGCCCTAATCTCAATCATCCTAACTCTGGCACGTTTAGCAAAGATTTACCATCACTATGGTTTATATATATATAATTGGAAATTAGGGAAAGAAAAAAAAAAACTGAGCAAAGCAGCAACTTTTAGAAAATTGGGACACATTTTTTCCTTAAAAAGTGAGTTAATCATTATTTAATATCTAAATGTTCTTTAGAAATAATGGGGTTGTGGCTTAGACAAGCTGCACACAAGACTAAAAGACTTCTTCACGTACACAAAAAAATCTGACTGAATATTTAATAAAATTAATAAAATTAATTTTATGAAAACTTTTTGCATTTTTTTGTTTGTTTTGTTTTAATGGTTTGATGTTAAGTTCTAGCTCTGCAACAGAATTATTTAAAAAAATCAATGCTGGGCTGTTATCTTCCACTGTGTGTTTATGTTTTCATGTTTATGATTCTTTTGTATCTATGTAATTTCTTTATATGCCTTCTGAAATAAATTATAATGATGAGTTATTTAGCATATAGATAGTCAAAATCTGTGGAGACATAAGCAACAGTTCATCAAAATATTACAAGGATTGCTGAACACACAAATGTGCATCTATATTCAACTTCTTTGAAGAACAAAAACTAAACAGCAGACTTGATCCTTGCACACCCTGATTACCTAACCTGGCAAAAATAAAAAGAAAAAACAAATTGATTACCTAAATTGGCAAACATCTCCATGCAATTTGTGTGTGATGATGAGATTTGAGCACAGTCTTGTTAAAATGTGCAAATTAGGCCAACAGTTCATCCAGTAGGCACTAGGGCATATGTATCTGCTCTTCAGAAAACACCCTTTCAACAGTATGTACTGTAGCTATTAATAGTAACTATTATTTTTTTTTCTGCATTGTAAAAATACACGGGAAGAATATACCACCAACAGCAGATAAGGTTCTCATAGATCAACAGGAGGTATTTCACCTGGAAACCAGCCACCACCAATAAAAGGTGTAACGTTTTTGCTAGAATAATCATGTCAGTCCCTTCCCTCTCCCCATGTTACCTGGCTACCACTGACAGTCCTTGCAGAGCTGGAAAAATTATTAACACTTTGAAATTCTGTAGTGCACTTCAACTGAGCTATAAGTGATACTAGACTAAAGGCTTCCTCTGCTTTTGGGTAATGGGTATTACGTGTGATTCCAGAATGAGCAGCTCCCTCCCCACTGAAGTGCCACCTTAGCAGTGTTCTGCTCCATCCTTGCCTCCTGCTATACCCAGCCCTGCATTCTGACATCTTTTCTCATGTCACCAAGCTCTCTGCCTCTCTTCTAGCACAGCACAACGCTGCTTGGCTAGTTATTGGTATGGCATCAGGTACCCTGAGTTAGAGCTGAACAACCACAAACAGCACAACTCATACCAGCCCAGCATAGAAGCAAAATTTATGTTGCTGGGGACTTCAGTGAGTATTTTCACAGAGCACAGAATGCTGTATGAGAAAAATGACTCCAGCAACACCAAAGTCAAGAATTGCCATCTTTTTAAGAAGGATTCTGGCCCTGCTAATTCTTGCCTTTTCCACCATGCTCACTCTTTTCTTCCTCTCAGCCAGAACACCCCACAATCGCATCTCATGTTCTTCAGCAAATTCACTTCTACCAACAGGACTCCATCAGCAATCTCTAGCTCCTTGAAATTATGGAAAAATACAAACACTACAACTCAAACTGAAGGCACTTCTCCCCCGAGGCAGACTTCACCAGCTCACATTGCATGATACCTTCACATATTTTTTTGCTGCCTGTTGTCTCATTTAGGGCAAAAATCTAATCAAGTGGAAGGAGTTGTAATGAGTTGTTCTCAGCTGGAAGTTATCTCAACTTATTCATTACAATGTAGACATGTTATTGACTGATCACTTAGGTCAGTGGCTGCGTTATAAAGTCATGGTAATACTACAGCTTCGGCTCTAAGCCCTGGAGAAAAATTACTGTTTCAACAAAAAATATGATGTCAGTGAACGTGTTTGAAGAAAAAAATAAAAAATGAAACTTAAGATGTTATATCACAGCCATTGATCTTCTGAGCGCAACACATAGTTCAGTGTAAATGGAGCTGTTGTCTCTTTGGAAATGCAGAGGACACTTATACTGATATTACATTTGTGTAGCTAGTCTCAGAGGAGCTGTCAGATCTCTGGAGGAACGTGACATCTCACTGCTAAGACAGTGTTGATTCCAAACAGTCCAAATGACCCCAAATCCAGGAGCAATATGTAGGAAAGATTCTTTTTAACTTTGTTAGTTTCAATGAAAGGGTTTCCCATCACAATGCAAATGATCAATACTTTTCCATCTTCGCAGGGTTACATCACATTTTGCTGAGAATCCCAAGAGAACATACAATGAAATTATTTTCACAGGCTGAGTCCAGGACACACGCAGACAGAATCAAAGACATTCAAATGTATTCAATACGCTGTGGTTCAGCAAATTACTGTGAGAAATTTGTCGATAGAAAATTAATTGCATCCTATAGCAAAAGGAAGGTGGGACAGAAGTCTGAGTTCATGCAGAAATTCCCAGTGGGATATAATGGATATTTTCCTTCAAATGTTCTCTGAGTAAAGCTTTAAGAGGCAGTGTACTCCTGACCATGCATATTGGCTTCAGCACAAATATACATTTGATCTTTGAACAGTCACCCTAAATGCTACCCAAACCAAGCTTCTTGATATATGCAGTTTATTGAAAACTAATCAGTTGAGGTTATATTCAGCAGAAGAAACAGGGTCCCAGGAGATTTAACTATGTAAATAAATTGCTGCCAGCAGATGTCAAAAAGTAACAACAAGCAATCACTCACAGGAAATAACTACAGCACCAACCAGCACAAAAATACCTTATTTACACCAGTATGTTTTTAAAATGTCTCCAAAGCCACAAATTTATTTAGTAAAGGTTTTCAGTTAACTAGACAATTAGCTGCAGGTCACAGGGATTTTTTCCCTCAAGTTCACAATTAAAACTGTTTGCCTTCAAGGTCGGTTTGTTATAATTACACTGATCTATCATTTTTTAATGTGATCTGTCATAACTTATTTCCTCTCCTTTATTTATTTTATTTTTAAATTCTTATGGCACGTGCTTTTGTCAATATTCAGCTGGCTTTCTATAAGCCTTAAGTGAATCGCTGGAATTCTGATACACTGTTAGATGAACAGAAGATTCACTAAATTGTGCAGATATTTACATTTAGCTGAAGTTTGGGCCATCATTAAGAAGCCTACTAAATGTCAGAAATGAAATACTGGGTCTCATTGGAGAATGTCTGCTTTGTCTGTTTCTTCAGTTGGAAGTACAAGTACCTCTGATTTGGAAGAAGAAACTACTATCTTTCATCCCATAGTCAATCCGTGGCAGCCACTCACACCATTGTACACCTGTTTTTTGGAGATGGGTAGAGGAAAAAAAAGGTACTGCTTAATCTTTCTCTCTAACTGTAGCGGTATGTTGAGACAAAAAGTCAAAGTCCAAGAGCTTTTCATTAAACGTGCTATCAATACGAAGTGCTTTTTACACAGATACTGTCCAGAGGCAGAATTGCCTTCATCTTCTCAATCTTGGGTCTTGGTTTCACCTTCCGTGTGAAATAAATTCACACTAATCTGTAATGCAAGAGTGAGTTGCACAGGCTGCTTCCTAACCTCAAGACTGAACTTCAGAATCAACTTCACCTTTAACTACAGGCACTAACTTCAACCCTAAGAAATAAAACTAGTGGTCACGCATGCTAGCAAATGTTACAAAACCAGAAATACCTGGATGTCTATTTACAACTGCCCTTCTCTTGGAATCATAACTATGATAAAAGTCTTTCTTGGCATACAGTAATGTTTTCTTAAAAGGCATCCCTAGGAATAAAGGTTTCAGCTTGTGCCGTGTGCAACTAATTTCCAAATAGCACTCAGTGGTAGGAGTTTGTTTCTGAAATAGAGAATGACGCATCATTTACAATGCATAAAAGGAAACAAGAGTGAGTAATAAATCCACTGTGTAATATTTTCCTTTCAAAATGGATTCTGTAGGTTGCCAGCCTATTTTCCCAGCTGCTGAATGAGTAATACCATGCCTGAAAAAGTGCTCAAGCCATTTATTCAGTGGATAGTTCAACTTTCCCAGGGAAACTGGAACTGGAACTGGAACAAAGTTCTTCATTTACATGGGTAAGCCTTGTGCCGCCTTACCTTCTCTATCAATGATCTTGACAGAGAAATAACAATTTTCTTGCAGTGTTTTCAACCGAGTTCTTTCAACTGAGTTCCCTCCATATTCTTTTTTTAAAGAGTCACCAGTAAAAAGGTTTTTTTGGTTGGTTTTTTCCAATAAATGCATAAATAATAGACTTAAGCTCCTTTTCAGTCCTTAGTCTAAAAGCTATGTTATTAAAATACAGCCCTTGGACACAGTTTACAAATAGCTTTTGAGACTACCTTCAAAAATCTAAATTACGTATCGGTTTGCAAAATTAGTTGATGGTTAAACTTCTGTTTTACTCGAGTATCAACCCAATTCAAACACACAGCCCATTCCATAAACCATGGAAAACCAACCTCCTAACTGCAGCCTATAAAGTACAAAACTTCTATGCGATTAACCGGGAAAGCCACCTCTCAAAACTCTGCTGGATTTTAAACTTGCTCAATTTATTGTTATCTCTTTCAAACAATACCAGAGCCGGACTAATGGTTACAGAACCAAATAACCTTGGTTTGAATTTTGACTCTCACACTATGATCAGACAAGTAGCACTGCTGAGAACAATGTAATTAAAATTGCACCATGTAATCTTGCTCTACACAGTCATTCCCAGAACACTTTCTATTCACATCAAACACAGGCTTTTATACTTTAAAGAAAGACAGTCTTTGGCATCTTCCACAAAAGAACTGACCTGAGGGAAAGTAAATTCTGTCAGTCAAGATCATTTAAAAGCAATGTGAAAGTTGTTTACATAGATAAACCAAGGAACGAGCATCAGACTACTGAAGTTTCTGCCTCTCTTTACTAAGTAAAAATTAAACAACAACAACAACAAAGAATAGGTAGCATATAAAACTCAAAATTATTCAAGAAGCTAGGTGATACTGTTATTTGCGTTCACTTCTTAAAAGGGTGGTGTTGCTACATGGAGGCTCACATTTAAACAAGTGGCATTGCATATGAAGGAAATGATAGAGGAAACTTGTGTTAATTACTTAACAAATTCTACATTTCAAATATACACTGAGTGGTAGTGCCATGTGGCTGCTTGCTGGTTTCTAAATGTGGATATCCACTTTCATGTAAACGCTGTGTACATAATATTACCAGCACATAGTTAGCATCAGCGTGACCACAAGCTAAGGTTGAAATTAATGCCGTGTTTGATTCCAAGCCTTTTTGTCAGCTTTAAGAGTATGGATTAAGCCAATAGTCGACAGTTTCTACACAAAGCTGCAACCAGTCAATAGAATTTTTCATTATTTTAAACTCCATAGTCAACAAAAAGAGGTGTAATGAAAAGCTACCTGAGCCAGCATTCCAGACATGAACACCCACAACGGGCCTGTTTGCTGAACGAAAGCCTAACACTAAAAATGAAAACAGAAATCCCTAGTGTGGAGATTAAGGACACCAGAATACCTCTAGTGAACAATATTTCTTATATTTCTTATCAGCGTCATATTTATTTTCATATAGTAATCATGCTGAGACAGATCAGACAAGATGCTGGCTTACCACACAGTAATTACAATACTGACTTAGTATGGACCAATTTAAATACTCTCTATGATTTAATAAATTACATAGTTATTTCCTATGACTGTGAATTCTATGTAGCAACATAATTGTCAACACAACAAAATTGCCAGTCATTCAGTGGAAAGTCTACATCTACTCATTCAATTCCTTTCCAAAAAAAATAGTATTTACTGTAATTATTTTTTTTCCCTAATTCAAATAGATGAAAAATGCACAATTTCTAATATTTTTTTTTTCTCTTAGACTTGGTATGGTTGTCATTAATTGCAAATACTCTGATGACTGCACTGGGGATTAAAGATATAGATTTCCTAAACTACTGCCTTTGTAGTGTTAGAATGCGGAAATGTTAGCATATTTGTTTGAATAACTGTCGCTTTTATTTCACATTAGAATAACTGTAATGATTACAATGCTTAGCAAGTTTGAAGTGATAAGATAATAATCAGTCAATCTTTACTTTGCTTCTGGTTATAAACCCATTTAAAAAAATCACTAAATCGGTGCATTTTTCCAGCTCACGTCCCCTTCCAAAGCATTAGTCTCTTGTGATACAATAAAGTGCCATTGTTCCAAACACTGATATATCCTTTGTGTTGTACTTTGCTCATGGCTACAACCATGATAAACAGAATTTGTTTGGTAAATGTCATTTGCCAAAAGTTTTCAAGGGACATGGTATAATACATTTTTACACATGGACACTTAGCAGCTTTGTAGTATTTCTATTTGAGAATTGAGGCATAAATAAAGAGTTATGCCATGTCAGAAAATGCCTATAAGACATTTATAGATCTAGGAACAGAAAGGTTATCAGAAATGCCTTATCATATAACAATAAACATAGTATCATCGGCTCCCCTGACTAGTAAGCATCCAGCAAGATATTTATTATTAACTCCTCTGACTAGTGAGTTAACTTTATTGTTTGAAGTTTAAATGAACTCTGGAGCTAATTAAACTTAGTTCAGTGCTTCTGGAGGCTGTACGTTTGCATTTTAGCTCATGCTTCATTCTGGAATAAACAGTTGCCATTCACTCATCAACAGATGGATCACATTCAAAAGCTGACAAATTCCAGGGAATTGAGAATACAGAAATACCATCCTTACAGTTCCCAAGAAAACGAGAATGGTTACATAATGCATGTAAATACAATGCACAGAAGCAGTTCTGAGTACGTGCTGAGAGCCCTGCTGAGACTCCAAGAACATGATCAAACCAGTGTCAACATGGTTTCCACAATGCAGCTTTGGCGAGGATTCCAGTAACAAAGATTGGTTTTACAACACCACACTCATCTTAAACATTTCAAAGTAATGGATGTAATTATTCACTAGGATCATTTAACAATAGACTAGAACTTGCATCAATGAATATTAACTAAAAACAAAATTAGTTCTCAAGTACTAAAGGCTTTGTGTATTCAGCCTGCTAGACAACTTTCATTCCCTCCCTTCTCTTTCTCTCTTCCCCAGCCCCCCACTGCTTTGCATAAATACTCTATTATTATGAACTCCTGCTTTCTTGAAACTAATGAGATATTATTGTATGGGCAATGCCTGCTGTTGTATTTCAATGTAGAGTGATATAGGTGCACTGTTAACATCATGCTTTTGAGTTGTTCATCTTGTATTATTTTAGGAATGCAAATTCTTAATCATCACCTCTGAGACCTTTCTTTTCCAAACCTCATTATTAAAATTTCTTTGTAAAGCTGAAGGCTAAACAAAAACAGATTTTAGTACAGCCCTGTCACATGTCCGTTGATGTTATGAAGTTGATGTTATGAAGTTGGGCCAGTGAAGTCTAGAACAAGCACATTCTTCACCATGGAAGCTTTCATAGAAGACAAAACTGTAGCCAGAGTGCTGGCATAAACAGGACAGCCCTACTATTCATTTCCTATACACTGAAGAGTTAACATAGATATATCCCGATTCCAACACAGGAGAACATTTCTCTACAGAAGGAATCAGAGCCCAGCAGCCCTGGCACATGGAAAGTTGGTTAGCTGACCAATGAGGACAACTAATTAAGAAATAAAGTATGTACCTTTTACATTCACCTATATCTTTGGCTGTCTTTGCAGACCAACCCTTTATACTGTTTGTGTACTCAGTCTCTATGCTACTGTGCATGGCCCACATCTTGAGAGCAAAAGACGGAGCAAGTTCAGAGAATGAATGCGCTCAGTTCTTCAAGGAAATGTTTCTCCTACGGTGATTTATGCCTTGCATGCCTGCCTGCCACCAGCTCCTCTGCTGATGCTGCCTTTCCATAGAAAGATCCTATATATTAACTGACAATACATTATACTGCTCAACTTAGTTACTCTTCCAGAGTTGTTTACCGTGTCTACATTCAACCTCTGGTTTTCCAAAACACCAGACTAGAAACATTATTTCATTATTGCATTTGCTTGCTGTTCCAGAAGGAGAATCTATATTTCTGTTTTGTTGTGTTTTGCTTTTTTGTTTTGTTTTGTTTTTCTTCCAAGTATCTATAAAACCTTCCTTTTTATATTAGAAAATAAACCAAATTTATCCCAACTTGGTATACGAGGAGTTCTAGGTTCTGTAACTGTGAATTGCTCTTTTGAAATCACAACTACCAGCCACTTCCAGAGCTAGTGCAAGAACTCAGTCTGGCCACAGGGCTTTGCCAGCTGGCCATGGGTCTGTCTAGGTCGCTACTCACATATAATGGTCTGAATCAGCATACTTTGTGAAGTTGCACAGCCCAGAACTGCAGACATTTTGACAGAACCATTTTGTTTGGGAAGAAATACAGAACCACAAGGGTGGTTGATAGGCATTTGTAAAATAGGCTCAGAAAGTTAACTACCACCTGAAAGAACCATTTGACAATAGACAATGTTACAAAGACTGTCACTCTCAGAAACAGCAAAGCTTTCCGTAGGCAAAGGCATGTTAAATTTATTTCAGTCTCTCTACAGAAGCAGCCAGTTTTTTATTTGCACTGAAATGGATTTTGGCTACTGATATTGAAAAATCATTTGTTCAGAGTGCACACTGTGGCCTACAGAAATCAGGCACAGCTACAGAAACTACCTGAGAAAGTTCATCTCAAGGGCAAGCACATATATAAGTGTTGAAAATGTTAGACTGGGATGCTCAAATTGGTACTTAGGATTAAATAAGGATATTTAAAATTCAGCAGTACCAACATGAGCATCCAAATGTTGAATATGGACAATAACTAGACACTAATGTTTGGAAACTGGACACCTAGTGCCTTTAATTATTAGGAGTGGAATAAAATGTACCTGGACATATTTTTTTTATTTACACTACTATCCAGAAGAGAACTTAATTAGACAGCAATGCATGCAAAGAAAGAACGTTAAAGTGAACAGAAAATGTGATTATCTACTTTGGTGATTCAAAATCTGTTTTAAGATATTCTGTGGAAAAAAAACATTGCCATCATACCGCTCCCTGCTTGCAGGTGTCATAGATCAATTCATTCTCCAATGCTGGAGATTTCCTAGTTATAGAAAAACATTTCAGGACATAGCAAAGTGTTTTTCTTTACAGGGCTTTGGCATCAATACAATTTTTAACAGTCTTCAGCCTGATCCCCCACTGTTGGATATAAGTGAAAATGTTGCAGTGAGAGGTTTTATTGAAATGTTTGTACACTCATCCCAAAACTAGTTGCATTTTTAAGTTAAATTCACCAAAATATTTTGAATTTTTTTTTTTTTTTTTTTAAGCCATGCTAAATACCATACGTTTCTAAGATAGGATTTTTTTTTTTTTTTTAATGAAAATATGCTTTTTCCTCATCCAATTGCTTCTCAGAACATTAGATTTCCATGTAGTGAGTTTGAACCCTTCTCCATCCTGGGTTAATTGCGTTAGTTGTAACTGTTTATCATACTTTGCATTCCAGATAAATTCTCATTTTCTTTGCTGAAGGTCTCTCATGTTGTATTATCTACATTCTCTAAGAAATGGCTCAAAGGTGAGTTCTCACTCCCAATGCAGGAAGAACGCTGTCTTAATGCTAATAGGAGAAGTGCTTTCTACCTCCATGACAGCAAAGGAGAGAGCACATGAATCTGACAGCACTGGTTCGGGTGTTCACACAAGCTTCAAATACCAGGGTCCTACTCCCATCCCCAGCTAGACATTACTTATATGACACAGACCAGTCTCTCGACAGACATCACTTCTTCTCCAGTTAGTGTAAGCAATACCATCAATACTGTACCATCAACAGGAGAAAACAAGAATCAACAATCAGAGTCTATAACATTATGCAGTGTTATGGGTAAGAGGCAAATGGATAAGGAATTTACATACTCAAAAATGATACTTTTCATTTGAGTGAATTCTCAAATTCCATAGGACAGATAGGGGATTTCATTAGTGGGAAGTGTTTGATTCCACACAACAGGAAAAAAAAAAAATCCAAAACATGTGCTCCAATTGTTGAGCTCCTGGAGAAAGATAAGACTAAGACTATCTACATTTGGCAGAGACAACCTTTGAGGTCTTGTTTGTTTTTCTCCTCTCTCTATTATTCCAAATGCAATTTTTTCACTTCAAGTCAAACAGAATAATCCATTAATATTAAGAGGATTTTATTTTTATTTAAGCAAGAACAAAACAAACAAAAACAAATGAAAACACAGAATTTTTAATATTAAAGGATTTTTAGACCAAAAAGTAATAGTCACAGGTCTGAAAGGTTCATTATGAGGACTGACCCCAAGAAACTAATGTAACAATACCACCTAAGAGTTATATCAGAAAGAGATTTTGAGTATTTTTAGATAAACAATGAGATTAAAGAGGTTTAAAAACTACAAAACAATCAGTTCCCCCGTTTAAAAAAAATAAAAAATAAAAAAATAAAAATTAAAAAATAAAAAAAAGAAACCCTACCATCCAAACAGTAAAACCACATAGCTTTCTTTTCTTTTTTTAAAAATTTCTTTTCTTGAATGAAGTACTGTGAGGTAGTGAGGCAAACCAGATAAATGATCATTTTTTCCTTTTTTTTTTTCTTTATTTTTAATGGACCCAATATCCATCCCATGCAGAAACAAACACTGGTGCTGTGTAAATTAATTGCTTGCTTATTAAAATAATATCACATTCCCAAAGGCACAGAAGGGAATTAGGGATTTCTCTTTTCAGATGCCACCTCCTCCATAAATCTTAAATCTTTATACATAATTAATTAAAAACTGATGCAGTGCATAGCTCACCATTATATATGTATACACAAACATTTCTCATTAAGGTTACAAATTTTATGATTGCAGCTGCTGCATGTCATATAAGATCTTTTTATACGCACCTCCAATAAAACAATCTATGTTACAGGTTGACATTGTTCCACTCCCTCCCCCTCCCCCAGCAAATATATATATTTATGCTATTCCTTTAAGGCAGCATTTACCTGAAAAGTATGAATTTAAAATGCAGCATTTTAAGAAAGTCCAAAAAAGACACTCCTTAGCAAACATCAGAGCAGAGCAAATAATTCAGAATAATCATTTATTTATTGGGTTTGCCATTTATTTTTCTATTCACTATAGATTGCTAAATTCTTATATGTAAATTATTCATGAATTTCTGCCAATGCTTCTTCCATTTAAATTACTATGAAAATGCAGTTGCGATTATTCAGATTTCAACATGGGCTCTGTCAGTTTTTTGGAGCACTGGTTGTGTTCCATGATTGGTTGCAACTTGCCAATTTGGAATATGTTTCAAGCATTACACTTGAGTACACAGTTCAAAATTTACTTTGTCAGGTCTATACTTGCAATTTGTGCTCTGAATATAATGTTTTCTGACATTTCCATACGGACAAAAGCTCTAGTGGAGACGCAGCTATATTTTGCTTCAATGGATGTTTCAGTGTCATTATTTTAGTTATTTTCAGTGCCAACGCCATTACTAAAATACACAGGAAAGAAAGGAGAGTTCTTGGACATTATCTGCCTGTATTTTCGACCATTTATAAAGGTGCTGCTGTTGCCTGAGGCAGGAGGGCTCTTGCTGCCAATCCCAGCTGGTTGCTGCGCAAGCTGTCCTTAAGCTGGACATGCAACACATCATGGGTAACCCAACAGCTCACAGCTAAAGAGTCCAAAAGAGACAGAAAGATACGACAGGGACCAGCCCCTTCTAAATAGCAGGTTCAGGGCATAGAGGTTGAATCTATGAATCTAATACCAGGAGGGGGTGCTCTGCTGTTGGCTGCAGCACCCTGGCATCCCATTGGGTTACCTCTGCCAGAAGTCCCTCTTCTCTAGAACCTGGGGCTCTTGCACGCCCACATGAGGAAGCCCGCACTGCTGCCACTACAGATCACGTGCCAAAAAGAGGCCGTGAAACTTACAGACAGAGATACATCAGTACCAAAGCAAAAGCTGAGTCCCCCTGTTGTGAGTTCCAGGGTTTCTTGCTCTTTGGTTGCGTTACTATTGGGGGTTTTTGGTCTTTTTTTTTTTCCTCCCCAAGATTTCTCCCAAGTGTTTCACTGTATCAGGTTCAAACTCAAGTGAAAGAGTGAAAGAAAAAAGTTTTTCACCTCAACATTAACACAATTGAAGATTGTCATGACTTTAGGCCTCTTCCATCTCAAACTCTGCAAAGCTTCTTGTCAATCTACATCAGCACCTTTATTACTGAACCATTTTTTCCCATCCACAAGCGTGGCCTGACTACTGCCTAGTTAAACACAGGGCAGAAGGTGGAACAGGAAGAAAAAAAAAAAGGGCCACAAAAAACATTGCAAGCTGCAAAATTCACCATTCTTTCAAACTTTTAAAAGTTTACTTTTCCCATCACTTTTTCAGAAGATGTATCTTGGAAGAGAAAGACTATAATTGAGTCTGCCGGTGTTAGTAGTAATGCATTTTACATTAGAGAGCCTGATCTTGCTTCACAAGGTTGAACAATATTTGCAAGCCAGTAAAGCCACACCGCTTACTGTAATACATTCGTCTCTCTTCAAAACAGTAAACGCCAGCAGTGATGGAGAGGGCACTCAATTGAAAAGATCCAAATAAGAAAGTATCGTCTTGTGAAATAAGGGTAGATTATGCACTGTGTTCAGACTGCTTATTTCAGGAATGAAGTTTATGTAAGAAATGCACCTTTATAATGATAGGAATGAAAAACACTGAGAGAAATAGTAAAATAATCTAAAAATTAAATCAAATGTAATCTCAAATATCAACCTAAAATTATGTTAGTAATTGTAGCTGTGGTTTATAAACAAAGCATTTAATAAGAGGATGTATTTTGTATATAAGTTTTTCTTTGATGTCCCTAGGCAGCACATCAAAGAAGGGAAGATAGCATGCTCATTCTCTAGGGATGATTCTCAAAAAATCATCCTGCTGCAGAACCGAGACCTGTAAAAACTATACTGGGGACACATTTTGTCACTCTTCTCAGCAGAACAAATGTGTGTAGGCAGGTTCAGTATATTGCCTTCAATGAAGATTTGATCAAATTGCAGCTGTCTGATAATTGCCTTTTGGTACAAAGATGAGCATGCATGCTACTGAGCTGGGGAATTAGTCATCCCTCTTCAGAAACATCCACAGGAACGTGGGATGTCATTGAGAGAATTACCAAGTGAGGTCTCTTACTGGGACCGCTCAGAGTTGGTAGAGATTCCCAAAACACTGCGTCCTGATTTGCAGCAGAAATCGGGCTTGAAGCCATAGCATATGAAAGCAAAACAGAGGAAGAAATATGCATCTCATACAACTTCAAACAAGAGACGCTGCTTCTTTCAGCAGAACCAACCTTTTATTTTTACTTGCTTTTATAGGAGTATTTTAATGGTACTTGAAGGATCAACCTGAATGCTTTTGCAGCCCAGATAATAAATAGAGGAACAGAAGTAAATCAGTTAAATTAAAAAAAAAAAAAAAAAAAAGTAATCTAGATGGTGCTCTGCAAAAATTTGTGCAAGCCACTGATGCCGCAGAAAATTGATTTTCCCACAGGTTCTGCAGCTTTGCATTGCCTTTTGAAGTACAGAAGCTATATATGTTTCACTACGTATATTTCTCTGAACTAGAGCCCATAACGGTTTTATATTTTGCTGAACATTTTCCAGCTGATTAATGTTATGTTTACCAAACTATAAATATAGGATGATGTTGCCTTCTTGAAGAAGTAATTTAACTATTTGCCTCTATTTTTGAAAATTGTTTTTGCTGTGTTTTTAAATAAATGCCTTAAACATAAAACTAAAAATAAATCTTTACATTATATTTTATGTACAGACTTTCTTTTTAATAATGAGTGGTATCAAAATAGCTGTAACCATCTTATGTACAAACACAACTTAGATATTAACCAAACAATATGTGCTGAAGTTTTCAATACAACATTAGCTAGGTATTTAATAAAGCAGAAAATTACATTGTCATGTAATCAGATGGCATGAGAGGTCTTTTTAAATGGAGTTTGAAGTTCAGCTTCACCCCATGCTTTCTAGGAAATGTCTGCTTTACTGTCATCATTGAAATAAACACAGCTTCAAGTTTTTGTTCACTTGTTGCTTTAGAGGGGAGATTCAGAACAAATGGTTCTTCATCTGTCTATAGCTTTTAGCCTGAACATTTATGCTTTTCCCCTGTAAAGAGGAAACAAATACTTGCCTGTTGTAAGTTCTTTTGCCTCCACTGACAGAACTAATTAGAAATCTGAGCTCAAGCCTATTAATGCAAAGGGGCTCTTGCATTGATCTCAGAAGGTTTTGTTAGGTTCTAATTTGAAGATATTTTGTAGAATTGATATGCAACTATACCAGCATACTGGTCTTTACGGAAATACTGTTCCTTCTCACCTTTCTTTATTTTCATAATTATATATTGCCCAAAGATTCTGGAGAAGATGGAGAGCTTTCCTGTGCCAGGTGCAAGATACACGTGTAGTAGACAACATCCCCCCTTAGCCACAGTGCTGTATAGATTCCTCAGCATTTTGTGAAGCCCTGGAAATGCCATTCTTCAAATACAGGTGACATCATCCTGGTGTAAGGAAATGTCTTTGCTAATGATTTTACGGATTCAAACCAGGGCTTCTTTCCAAAACTCATTACATAACAACTAATTTCTCATATCTCATCTTGACGTTTTTTACATAGCTCAGTACTTTTCCCCTGTGCTAAGCATTCCCCATTTTATGTGGTGTACAGATTATAAACAATGCTGAAATTAATTTGTATCTCATACATTCAGCTTCACCCTGACTTAATCATTCTGCTGTGTGTTTACTTAGATAAATGCCTGACAATGTTATTGACACTTCAAAGAAAATAAGCCATCTCCTTTATGCACGTACGTCAGCACCGCTCACATTCACCAAAAAAATGCAGAGAGGGATAAGATCAAAAATAATCCTGGCTTAATCCAAATTCCACTTTCCCAAATTTGCAAGCATTGTAGTGCAAATATTTCACTAAATTATACTATTCTGTCCTCCAAACAGCAAGGAGCCACTAACAAAACACTGATTAGTCAGGCCCCCTTCTGAATGGCATTAAAATGATTTATATTTTTTCCACATCTTTCAACTCTCTCACATTCAAAAGCACGGTTCATTTTAGTATAAGAATAACCTCCATTCCAAACACACTGATGACTCCTGATACTTATTGGGGAAAAAAAATAATTATTTCCATCAGAAATAAAGAATCTTGCAAGGTAATAGAAAATACTTTTTTTTTTTTTTTTTTTCCCCTACTAAATGAATTGATTTTCCTGCATCAACATGTTCAGATCTTACATTTGGACTTAGCAGGGTAAAGAAAACATTCATGTTTCTGTAGAAGTAATAAGGCAGTGCTTCCTTAGCTCCCTTGCTTAGCTCCATAATAAAATTGAAAAACAACAACAAAAGAAGAGAATGATTTTAGGCTATGCTTTTATAAAAGATTGCTAGCAATTGCAGGTGAAACTCCCATCAGTGGAACTTCTCAAATAGTATGTAAACCATGGAACCAATTACAAATATTGGTAATCACAAGAATTTCTCAAATATTTTTCCTATCTTGTGCTTGGATTGGTTTGAAATCTCTTCTGCACAAACCTTCAGATGCACAATTTGTAATGCTAACATGCATTAGTTAATCCATACTCTGCAACTAAATAGTTACATAACCTCATATAATTTTGTATTAAAAATGTGAAGCATTTCTGCAAATGTCTCCTTTGTGACAAATACTAACACTGTAGTTTCCATTTGAAACTTCTCCGCATATTTATTATAGAGTTAATAAATTTTTAGTAAAGAGTTAGTGGTGTTCCCATGAATCTGTGGTCAGGTAGACTGGCAGGAACATCTTTCTTCTCTAGTTCCTCCATGATGCTAAACCAATAAGTATCTGAATTTATAAACAACTCAAGTTATGTGTCCTGATTACCAATAGCTGAAGAAATGATAGCTGTCTTTCCCCAATCTGAACACTTTAAGGAAATATGTACATCCTCTGTAGTTCCTCTGGCACACACTGGAAAGACCTGAGCAAGGTGATGGGATCTCATGTAAAGTCCTGATATATTAAATAAATGCTGAAGCAGTTAGGCACGTACTCCCCTCAGTTGCAGGCACAGATGTCTATTTGGGTACCTAATGGATCATCAGTGTGTTTGCTTACCATAATTGTTTGTGTACTTTTGAGACCAATATGCACTTGAGTGTGTGTGAAGTTCTGCAAATCTGGGCCTGATTGTTTTGACTTTAAAAGTAGAGCCCCTCTTTTCTCCTGAATAGCTAAATAATAGCCTTACATGCAAGAAACTAGAGCTTCCAGATAAGGCTGAAAGGCCATTTATCTTCCCGAATGTTGCTGGAAGTGTTAATTTAGGTAGTTAAAAACACACTAGCTTGCCACATTTGTGTAACACCTTCAACAATGTATAAGGTGTCATTAAAACCAGGAAACAGCCAATTTGGATCTTAAAGACCAGCTTTAAAGATTCCACAATCCCACCTAATTAATGTTAACAGAGGAAACAAAACTCATTGATTTCCATCTAGAATCACAAAAGAAAAAGCAAGCACTTATGGACTTTTAATACAGATTCTGCAAAACCAAAGCAAAACAAAAAATCCCAACCTCTGAGCTGTCAATTAGTTACTGTGCTCTTCCATTGTGAGCTTTTCTCTAAGTTATACATTACAAAAGCATAAATGATAGCTTCATGACTATATTTTCTATAAACTTGACAGCTGCCTTCAACACAATGTTGTTGACTTGAGCTTGCATTTAATAAAGTCTCCTTTCTATATTACTGTGAGCAGCATATTATAGTCCATCTTTAACACTTTTCTTTCCTCATTGACAACTCTTTTCTGATAGTTTAGGCCTTACCAGCAAATACTTGCTTTGTTAAATGTTCTTCATACCTACCTATGCTGGCCAAAGAATCATGCTTGGTGGCTATAGAGAGTACTCCCCAAAAGCAATATTATTTGGGTCTCAGGAGCAGAAAACTGTATTATTTCAACAGAATTCAAAAACAGCATGCCACACAAGGCACGAAGCTAAGTAACTCAATAACTGTGCTGAAAAGTGAAAGATTTATTTGTCATGGAGCATTCAACAAAATACTCCCAATGCTCCATATGGTCAGCAAGCTACCCATGCACAGCATCATTCTCTGAGAAAGAGACAATCCTCACAAAAAAGGAAAGAGCAAAGGAAAGCTCTCATCAAAATAATTCCAGCGGGGCTGAGATAGCACTTCAATACATAAAAAATATATTTGTCTGTTCAACAAACTTTTCCACTGACCATTTTCCAAACAATGAGTTGAAAGTGAATTCATGGGCTCTTCCACTCCTCTAGCCCTAAGAAAGGCTACTGAAGCCTGTCTCAATAACTGCAGTCTACCATACTTTTTGTTGTTGTTGTTGTTATTATTCTGATGGGGAAAAAAAAAAAAAAATGTAAAAGGGAGGAATTCCTTGGTAAATTATACTAGTGAATGGGAAACAAAAGGGGCTTTTGAGGTATAATTCTTTCCCAGTGAGGCAAGGACACAAATAGTTATACAAAACACTTCATACTCTACCTTGATTATACTGCAAACAAAGAAAAAAAATATTGCATCATTTCACTGAGTATGCTACTACCAAGCTCACATATATCTGAAATTCTTGGCCAACGCTAAGGCCACTTTTCCTTTGAAGTATTATCACAACTGAAGCATAAATTATTCAAGCAGGGTTTTCAAAAGTGTCTGAAATGACATAACTTATCTTCTGTTCCTTACGCACTGTGAATAGTGACACAAAGACAAGGGAGAACAGTATTTGGGGAGTTACTTGAGGCAAAACAGAGGGAGAAGACAGAAACTGGAGAAATATGAGTACAGAAGCTAAGACATAAGAGTAAGACCAGATGCTCATAGTGAAGGATTATATTAGGCACAAGCACTCACAGACTCTCCTCAGTATCAAGAACCAGGTGTGGGCCCTAAACAAGTTTTGGCATGATATCTCAAGGCTTAGTTCCTTTAAGTCTCAACACACGTTCAGACTTCACACTCCTGTTTCTGCACTTTCAACTTCAGCAGCAAACAGTTCACCTAGTGGAAATGCTAGCCTCTCCCTCAGGCTTGGACAACTCTAGCAAGGCTCTGAAATCGCTGACAATATATACATAGCACTGCACCACGTCCACAAAGAGAAGAGTAACTGACAATATAGCTGTCACAGCATCCTATAGCATCCCATTGTTTTATCAAACCAGCCACTTTGCAAAAATTAAAAATAAAAATGGAAATAAAATCTTCTTTATATAGAGTAGTGATGGTTTTAAGGTTTTCCCCTCCATGCAGAGGTTTCCATGCATTTGGACCAATCACTACTATACTGTGGGAACAGAGTTGTGAGAACTTCCATTTCCCTACAAGCTTAAGATTTACTTCAATTTACAGAAAAGGTGCCTCTTTGGCCTTTTTTATAGACTACAAAATAGCAAGATAGTTTTGAAGTAATAGCCGCTATTAGGAGAAAAAATAAGAAATAAAATAATTTTTTATCCTTTGAGAAATAACTTTAAGGTCAAATCCTCCTAACCTATGTAAGGCAAATCCTTCTCTTAACATATCAAGGACATGACGGTTAGGTTTCTCAGCTTTCTTCCTCTAGCCTACAAAATGATACAACTAGGAAAATAAATCCTTCCATCTGACTTTTATAATCTTAGGTAGGAAGAACACTTCTGTCTTTCAGGAATTCATTCTGGGAAAGAATGCAAGGCTGTATGTTATAAAGTAGAGTAAGAAAATAAAGTCAAATATTTGAACAGTTAATTTCATTCCACCCAAAGCAATTATTCCATAAAATATATTGCTAGAGGAAAGCATAAAATGTCAGTGTGATACTGCAAAAAGTACAAAGTATGTATAAATAACCAAGCAACTAAGGGGTCTGTGTCCCTTTATTAGCATTATTATTTTTGGTGCATGCATTCAAGTTTAAAAAGTACTGTCTAGAAGATGCTGCCAAATGAAGGGAGGGCATAGTAATGAAGATCATACATGCAACTGTTTGTTCACTTTTTAGTAGGGAAAAGATGCTTATTAGTTTTAGAAAAAAAGTCACTTTGGTGACTAACTCACCTTTGAAAGAGAAATATAAACATATAATGGCCTGTTTCTGTACCATTTCATCAATTGGACTTTTCCTGTTGACTTCCTGTTCAGGTTCCCCATTGGATTCACAAACGAAAGCATTTATATCCCTTCACTAGGGTAGAAGTGGTCAGTCAAATCCTTCCCCCCACCACAGAAGGTGGCTCAACCCAGATTTTGAGCAAATGGAGTTAACATTCTTGTTGAGGCCTGATGCTTTTGAAAGGGAAGTTTTCTGACCATTTTCAACAGCTTGACTTAAAAGCTGGAAATAAGAAATAGGTTTGAAAATGCATAAGATGGACTGAATCTACATCTGGAAGTTTTTAGGAGTTTCATTCTCCACTGATTGTACAGGAAATACAAAAATTGAAGTGAAGCAGAGCAGGAATTTGAGCTATGCAGGAAGCCCTCCACCACATTTGCTACATGACCTACAGAACATTAATGAACGGGCCCCCCTGTGACAGACTGCTACTGAGACAGAGATAACATGTACACCTTTGAGGAAAAGGATTGTGGAAGAAAAGTAGCTGAAATTAGGCATAACTGTAGTATCTGTCTTCTGAAGAAAGATCTCTCATAGCCAGGGCTTAGAAGTACAGAACTAGATTCCACAGGCCTAGTTACACACATAGCACAACGGCACCACTGTAAGGCCTCAACTTTGCTGCTGAGTCCACAAAGGAAAAAAACTGAAAAAGTTAACACGGAAATGACTTCAAAAGCTTAAGATACTGTAGTGGGTTTACGTGGCAAGGTTTTGGTAGCAGGGAGCCATAGGGGTGGTTTCTGTGAGAAAGATCTAGAAGCTGCCCCATGTTTGGGAAGGGCCCCATTGTTTTCCAGATCCGAGCCAATAAGCGATGTTGTTTTGTGCCTCTGTGAGAGCATATTTAAGACAGGGAAAAAACGCTGCACCAGACAGCAGCTGGGAGAGTCAAGGGAGTGAGAAACAGCCTGCAGGTGCCAAGGTCAGTGTAGAGGGAGGGGGAGAGGTGCTCCAGGCGCCGGAGCAGAAGTCCCCTGCGGCCTGTGGTGAGGACCATGGTGAAGCAGGATGTCCCCCTGCAGCCCATGGAGTACCACGATGGAGCAGGGTTCCATGCTGCAGCCTGTGGAGGAGACCACGGTGGAGCAGGTGGCCCTGCACCGACGGAGGCTGCCGCCTGTGGAAGACCCCTGCCGGAGCAGATTCCAGGCCAGACCTGTAGCCCATGGAGAGGAGACCACGCAGGAGCAGGTGATCTGGCAGGAGCTGCTGCCCGTAGGGGAGCCAGGTTGGAGCAGTTTTCTCCTGAGGGATGGACCCCGTGGTACGGACCCATATCTGGAGCAGTTCTGGAAGAGCTGCTGCCTGTGGGAAGCCCACGCCGGATCAGTTCATCAAGGACTGCATCCCGTGGGTGGGACCCCACAGCAGAGGGGACAAGAGTGACCGAGAAGGAGCGGCAGAGAAGAAGTGCTGTAGACTGACCATAACCCCCATTCCCCGTTCCCCTGTGCCGCTCGGGGGGAGGAGGTGGAAGAGGGTGGATGGGGGGGGAAGGTGCTTTTGGTTTGCTTTTTCCTTTGTTTTCTCACTTCTCTCGCTTGTTAGTTGTAGGCAATAAATCTTACTATCTCCTTATGCCGAGTCTGTTTTGCCCGTTACAATAACTATTGCGTGATTTTCTCGTCCTTATCTCAATCCTTGAGCCCTTTTTCACATATTTTCTCCCCATTCCTCTTTGAGGAGGGGGAGTGAGAGAGCGGCTGTGGTGGAGCTCGGCTGCCCACTCGAGCGGAACCACGACAGATACCCAGACAAATTCCACTCTGTAACTCAAAAAAACCCCGCCTGCTTAGGTTGATATGGCAGTACTGCAATGCAACCATTGCCCTCATTCAGTTTTGTGCTCAATACAGTTCCCAGGGCTGCAACTCTAAAACAGACAGTGCAAAGCAGAAAGATAACTGAAGGTATTCTGTCAAAATGAGATTGCTCCAGTGGCCACTCTTTAAAGTCTCCCACATTTGTATTAAACAAAATACAGCTAGCTCAATGTTTTAGAGTTACTTAAATTTTAACCAAGGTAGGCCTTAACTACAATACTAACTGAGATAAAGGTATTTCTGCTCTGAGAGATTGTATCAGGGCAGTTAATCTTTGAAATATTGATAACTGCATATCAATTTTTCCAGATGCTTGAGGACATTTCAACATTGACGGCAAAATATAATTACAAGAAATTCTGTACAGACCCAGCCTCCAGGAAGATGACAAAATGATTCATACAGGTCCATTAAGCATGTTCTCTGCCCTTCTCACCACGTATGGTCCTGAGTAGTGGACATAGTATGAAACAGCCCAGATTAATAGCTTTTTCAGTGAACAAATTACTTCTACATCCACAGTTAGGTCAGGAATTGAATCACAAAAGATGTGTTATGCTACAGGAAAAATTCTTACCCCTTGCTCCAAGGCTGACTAACCTGATCTACACAGTGATGTAAGTGTTGTGGTTAACAGTGAAGAGGAAAAAAAAAAGGTCAATTAGCATGGAGTCAATGATGCCTGATGTCATACTTCTCCTACAACTTCAGCGTAGCAGACGCAGTATTTAACCATACAGGCTGGAAATAAAAAGCAAAAGCTATACAAAAGCTTTAAAGGCTCTGATAGTTTTCAGGTGACACTCTCAAAACTCTTTGATGTTACCATAGCCTTTACCTGTACCTTTGCACAAGAAAAAAAAAAAAAAAAAAAAAAAAAGAATATATATATATATATATATTCAACAGTTCATCTTCCCAGGAAACAGTGGAATATCCTTGCTAACTTTCCATCAAAGAACATTCACAAAATGGTAGCACTTATTTTACTCTCTCTTCCATTGGGAACTCGTGTTATTCAAAATCACAAAGTTCCTTGGCAAAGGCAGGAAGGGTACGGGAAGATCCCCAAGCTGGATGTGGAGTATTGTGCTCTTTGGAGCTCCATACCTGGATAAACTAGGAAAAGACCTAATGGTGGAACACCTGGAATGTCTACTGCTCATATCAGACAACCACCTTCTGACAGCCAGCACAAAACTGTAACTAGATTTGGCCACTATTGAATAGTTGGCTGAGTTACAGAATTCATCAAGAACCTCAATTCCTTTAATACTTTGGGCAAACAAACAGAACTTTCCCCAATGTGCATAAATTGGAATTGGAGACAACACCAGAAGATACAGAGGAGGAACACATTATTGCAATCAAATCAAGAATATATTAGAAAGAAAAAAAAATTGTTGCCTGTGGTGCTTTGGATCTTCAGTATCTATAACCTCTAACAGGGCCTCTCTACAGATGACAACCCATCGCAACTTCCAGACCCTGACTGTAGACCCAGATCCAGCAGCGACTCCCTCACAGCCAGCTGAGGCAGCACTTATGAGGAATAATGGTTAACGTGTCTGTTCAGCAGTTGGCCTGTTTATCACTAGGCATTGAACACTAAAAACGCCACAGCTGAGACCATAGCATGAAGATCTTTAGTATACTACAAACAACCTACCCGAGTAGACATTAATCAGACTGCACAAGTATAGAAAGCTGATTAGACTAACAATTCCTCTCTAAGGCTCCATGATTAAAGCAGAATGAAAATACATATACAGTCAAAGACACACAAGAGGATACTGAATACACTGTAGGTATCAGCACTGTTAAGACTATATTTTGTAGCAGCCATAACAGCTTCTTGAGCTGCTTTTTAATGCCGTGTAGTTGTGTCATAAAAAAAATACAAGAATTTGAATGCCCCAGAGTTTTCCCTGGACTTTTATATGGGGCTTGATGGAAACCCCATACAGACCTTACATGTGTTAGCAGTGAAGCTGCGTTTGAACTGATTTCCTGCCAATGCACCTAAGAACAGCCTTGTTTCAAGACTGTGCTAAATACTGTTTTCTGAACATAAAGCAGTAGCTTCTGGCATTCACCTCAAGTAAACAGAGCTTCAACCAGCACTTGCAATTTTTGATACAATTGTCCCAGCTGAATTTCCCAAGAGAGCTCCCTCATCTGGAAGCTTATAATTTGTGATTCTGTGAATTAGTAAGTAGCAAAGCAAATATAAATTCACAAGGTGTTTTCAGTCACGCTCCCCCATTTGGCAGATGTTATAATGTATCCCAAATTGGATTTACTCTCACACTGCACTACTTTACCTCTCTCTTCCATTAAGCATTCTTTCCACCCACCCCAAATCTTTCTTAACATTTCCTTTTATCAGCTCCTTTTAAAGTTTTTTTCTCCTGCTGTTACTGGCCAAAAGACAGACTGTTAAAATTCATTCACTACTCAAAATATTTAAATTACAAAAACCCAGATTTCTATTGTGCTGTTTTCTTCATACTATTTAATTCCAGAACGTGTTCTGGGATACAAACAATGCACTTCACATAAATGAAACAAGGTACAGGAATGGCAAATGTACAATTTAGAATTTTGTGTTTTCATTGAAACACGTATAGATTAAATATAGTTATTGGCTATTGCAGTATTGCCTCCTTCAACTATCATGTCACTAGCAAAAGGATAAGAACATGAACATAACTTTTTTTAAAAACATATATAAGCCAAAGAAATAATATCACTGTATACACACCATTTAAGATGTTTTAGAAACTAAACTAAGTTTGCAAAACATGACATATTTTGCTGTTTTTATTGTAATACTGGAAATACAACATTTTACAAAGAGTGCAAATTAAATTAGCCTTAATGTCATATACAACACGTACCAACTTTAAGTGCTTTTCTCTCACTGACTTTGGTTATATAATCCTAGAAGAAAATACATGCTTTTAAAAATGCCTGTTTGGGCTTTAAGCTGTTGTAGGGTTCATTTTTAAATGAGGAAAAAGACAGGTTAGTAGACTGAGTCATCCTTTTAAAAGTTTCTTAATTTGTCTATAATTTACAAAAAGTCCTGGTGCTCTTTATGCTCTTAAATATAATTTCTTCTCAATTCAAAAGAAATGAATTATCGGAATGCAAGAGAAGCGCTGACATCAACTTGTAAGCCATTATCTTTCATGTAAATGTAACCTGATTAAAAATGGAAAATTGGCAGGTTTTGTTCGCAACTCTGCTCTGCAGTCTTTGGGTGTGGAAGTGTTTATTTGTCCAAATGTGTATAGCAGGAGAAGGTCAAAGACTCAAAGTCAAAATTACCCAAGTTTTGCAGTTGGTGAAACAAAAGGATTGTCTTTCTCTCTAGGGAAGTACATATTTTCAAGAAACAAATAGATCCTTGATGTTTAAGTTGTTCCATATACTTGATTATTTCTTTGAGTCCAGAAAAGTTTGATGCAAGCCTGAAGAGCATTCAGCAGAAACCAATCTGTTTCTTAATATAAATGTTTATTTAAAATAAAAAGTATTTTCAGATGCTCTGGTGTGCCCAGTAAATAAAACAATTCTGCAAAGGATAAGTCATCATCTGTCCCATACACAGTCACACCTATATGAATTTTGAATTTTCAAAATAAGCACTTTGTGTAGATATGTAACTATTCTACTGTTTGGTAACTATTACTGAAAAGAACCTAGCCTGAACTTGTATTTAAATATATGTGATATATTGCAACACATCTGAAAAAAATTATATGATTCTATCATGACTGTGCTGTTACCATGTCTTTCTATTTAGCAACCAATAAGCAACAAAAACACGTTACAAAACTTCAAGTTTAATTCTTTCAAATGGAGCTGGAGATGCACACTGATACATTTATGTAAATAGAGCAATACTGATGCTATGAGTAATTAGGGGAAAATGCAAAGGGAAATCTATTTTTGTATATAGATTTAAAACTAAAAAATCATTTGTGTTTTAAAATAAAGTCTGTGAGGTCTGTTGTGCCATTGATTTTTGAGTAGAAGTCTCTGTTTAATTCAACAGGGGAGTTCTGCTTAAAAATAAAAAGCTACAGCATGCCTGCTATATTTAGGGCCAGCTGATGTAAATCAGAGCAACATTGATTATAATAGACATATCCTGATTTACTCCAGCTGAAAATTTGGCCTTTGAAAGCTGATGGTAATCATTTGTATGTGCTACAGAAGTATAATGTAAAAAGAAAAATTCTGAGATTGCTTTATTCAAATATCAGCAGGTAAACTATCACTGTAGAATATAATTTGCTTCTAAGTAAAATTAACAACAAATGAAAGTTGCCTTTACAAAAAAAAAATAATATATATATATATATATATATATATAGCTGTCACTGTGGCTGCTTGTTTCCATATTGATTCTATGTGATGTTCTATTACAAGTCTGATCAGAACAGCAAAAAAACATATGTTCAGTTTACTATATTTTCAATCTGCTGATAATAGCAGATTGAAAAAATATGACTCAAAAACCTTTAAAAAATTTAGTGAAGCAGAATAAACTAGACCTAATTTTTGATTATTAAGAAAAATCTTCATTATCAGAACACATGCATGTTTTTATTTTGGCATCAGTGTAAAAGAGTATGTGTTTTGACAAAGGTGTGACTGTAATGTATATATAATACACTGTAGTTAAAGCCTGGATATTTTTCCGTTATTTTCAGTTCATTCTGAAGAGGTTGTCCCCCACACAGACTCTGCTTTGGCTTCATGCTTGTAAGACCATTTTAACTTCCAGAAGGATATTGATAAAATGAGGTAGTCAGTGAGGAGCAAAAGAATGACTGAGGATTGCAAGGCATGCCTTTTACAGTGACAGCTCAGGAACAGCAATCAGTTTAGTTTATAGGGCTTGCCAAAGAAATGTTTACAGGTTGACTTGATCACGAGCTCTAAGTAGCAATACAGGGAGTAAGATGGACGCTCCACTTTGCTTTGGAAAACAAAATAAAGTAAGATACGTGCAAGGGTTGAAATTGAATTTCTTCTCAGCTCGCCAATACCGGCTTTTTTGTTGTTGTTGTTGTTTTTTAAGTAACAAAAATGCCAGGGTCAAATGAACCACTTCAAGGAAACCACCTGATGTGTGAATACAGTAGGTAGAATGAAGTGATCTTAGGGGTCCCCTCTATGGATATGTAATTGTTAAGTTTCCTCCAAAGTAAGATGTTAATTAGTGAAAATACAAACATGTTTGTTGACCTTACAATGTAATGAAAGACATTCATTTCTAATTACAAATTGGAAATACATATCTCATTAAAACATGAAAGAGAAGGAAAGCAGAATTGCAAAAACAAATCCATTTCCTTCAACTTACACTTGTTTAAACAAAGACAAAAGTGTAAACATCAACATACATCTTACTTTAACTAACCCAAACCTGAAATTCCCACTGCAATATAGCTTAATCCTATTGGCCAGGGAGTATAATGAGGTAACAAGAATATACTTACCCAACCAGCACAGACAAAACGTAAAATAGGAATTAAATGTTTCACCAAGAATTGCAACAGTAAAATTGGCCCATTTGATAAAAAATTGGCAAGATATGTTGTGTGAAGAGATGCTTTAAAAATAAATTTAACATAAGTTTACTGGGGTCATGTTCTGCATTTCATTGCAATATTTTCCTCCCTTCCAAAGGCAGTATTTTACTGGGTCTTCACTGAAATCACAAGTGTAATAGCCAGATACTTCTCTGATCACACCATTCGGACTCTCCATAAATCCCAACCACTTTACTGCAATAAGAAAGAACATTATTTCCTAGAAGGTTTCAATAAACTGAACAGATGCATACTACAGGATACATACTACAGCCTTGGAAAGGGAGTGGTTTCTGCTTTGAAGTGAAAAAGGTTTTGATAAATTGATTGAGAGAAAATCTTTAACCTTTAATCACAAGTCTAATTTATTGGGCAATTCTAGTAGTCATGTTTGCCTGTTTTTATGACCTTCAGCAGTAGCTGTCTTTTTGGCATGAAGGGGGAGTACAGTTGACAATCATCTTTAGCAACTTGTAGTAGTTCAGGGCATTTTCATTTGCATGAAGCACAAGCTAAATTGTAAGTTTCTTTTGCTGTAGCAAAGACCTGAGTCTCACTGCAATTAAGTATCTGCTACTAAACTACTTAATGAGTATTCTGACTTCATAGTTTTAATTAATGGAAGTCAGTTGTAAGAGAAGGTACAAGGTAAGCTCCTTGCCAAGGGCTCATCTTTGCTTCAGATCAATGGAAGCAGAAGAAACTACTAATTTCAGAGTAGGAAGTACGACAGTATTTTCAAAATCATTCCAAGAACCTTAGTTAAGGCTTCTATTCTCTTGTAGACAGGCGATTTTGAATGTTAAAACTAAGACACAGAAAAAGAAAAAAAAAAATAAAAGAAATAAATACTTAAAAAAAAAAAATGAGATTGATAATAAACACTTGATATGCTTCCCTTAGTCTTCTAAAAGTGCATTTTCAAAATACATTGTTATTCTACACTTTGACATAGCATTGCAACCTGAATAAATAGAGGTACATATTTAGTTAACACCATCCATTCTGTCCAAATACTTCATAAGATACTTTCTAATAGTTGAATTAGGTAAGTATCATAACTATTCTACCATGGAAGGATTAATCTTCAAGAAAATTTCCAGAATGAAGATATGGACATTTTATATAGAATGAGATATAACCAAAATAAGCACTTAATCCATATCAGTTTTTGTTTCATGATCAACTCAGTTCCAACAGATGACCTTATAACTGCACGAGAAAAAAAACTTGGATGCAAATGAAAACCCAAATAACTAAAGTAAAAGACCAGGGTATTATTATTATTATTATTATTATTTTTTAAAGATAGCTAACATACAGTAAGAGAAAAATAAATTTAGAATAATAGAATTATTTAGAAAATAATTTTTATTAGAAAATAATAGAATTAATTTTCTCATTCTCCTGGAAAGCCTCAGAACTGTACCAGCAGTATTTTAAGACAACTTTAAAATGCATTCTGTGATATTACAAGTTACTGTTTGAAAGAGATAGTGGAGTCTTTTCTAGGCTAAATGGTTTTACAGTGCATTATGCAATGATTAGAACTGATTGGCACTTAATTAGGGAGTGTTACTGATTGATTATTGATTCATCATTGGGAGATTTCACATCTCTTTTCTATTTTAATGTTAAATTTCACCCTTGAACAAGGTTATTGGCACTACATAATCTCATCTCAGATACAAAAATAGATTTTAATTAAATAATTACTCAATATTAAGAGTATTGAATAGAAGCATATCCCTGCTCCTTTTATATTTTCATTCAACGAGATGATTCAGATCTATATTGAGATAGCATATTTTCTAGGCTTCTGAATCAGAAAGATGAGAAATCAAAATGAAAAAAATGCATTTAACATGTTTTTGTGATTTTGATTTGTGTCAGTCTATTACTGCAATTTTGCTGTATACAACATCTAGACTACTTTAACTAGATATTTACCCAAATACCTGGCTTAAAAATATTGGCAAAAAGTCCCAGCAATTGGTGAGTTGAGATTTAAACTTCAAATTAATATGGGAAGAGTTCCCTTCTACTTTTATTTTTAACGTAAATGGAGAGTGCTTTTTTCTCAGGGATCTCAATATCATTGTCATACAAATAATAAAAATTGATTGTATGAGCAGAGGCTCCCAAAACACAAATACATACACAGTTAAGTGAAAATGATACTGTTGTTCTTGAACCAATCCACCAAAACCATGATCTCTTGACATTCATCTAGCTAAGCAGATAAAGGATAACAGAATATAAGATGAATATTCTTATAACAGAATATATTTTTATAAATATATATTTTTATAAAAATAATATATTTTTATAACAGAATATAAGCTCATTCATGGTGTATCTGATGCACAATATGCCTCCCTTAGTCACTCTAAAATGGCTTATTTATTGAGAACAACAATTATAGCACCAAACAAAATTATATCCAAGAGGTGTACTGTACTTTCTACTACAGTGAAGTACAAACGTTGCTGGTAGGTAAAAAGCGCTTTCTCATTCCTTCTGTGTGAAGAACTAAACTCAATTTCCAGAGATGAGCATAAAAGCCACTTGTTTTGGAGGTGTTGTTGAGGAGACAAGGGGAAAAGCTGCAAATAGTAATATCCTTCCCTTAGAAGAAAGTTATGAAATTTTAAACCTACCAGCAAATTCTCATTATTTAAAGAAGAAAAAGGAAAAGGAACTTCTTGCCCTAAAATAAGTAAAAAAAAAAAAAAAAAAAAAAAAAAAGCTGTTTTTGTCTATCAAGCATGGCCACCTCATTTGTCCAGTACTTTCTTACTCTCAGAGTACCATAAATGCTAAAATATTGGACCTTATTTCTGTATATAAGCATGATAGTCAAATATTCATTTAAATAAAGTAGAAAATGTAACACCCTCATTTTTGTTAGACATTTCTTCATAATTTTTAAGTTATGGAGCTGAAAAAAAAAAAAAAGTTTCAACCAAATTATCCTCCGGCATGTAGTGAACTAAAACAGGTTACAAACCTGTCCAGCAAGCAATAAATATCTTAGAGTCACTGAAGTTTCATGTGGTACTAGCAAGTGAAGTGTTGGATTTGGATCTCATCCTTTAAGATGCCATCAAGTATTATTTGCCCAATTTAATAGAATGCTCAAATCCATGTATTATATAAGTACACTAATAATCCTTTTGAAGTCAAAGGACCTATCCATGCATTGAATATTTAATGTCAAGCAAAGTGATCAAGTACATATTTAACGTCAAACACATGGGCCCTCGGAGTATGAAAAAGGACTACTCATTAGCTTCAGTTATTTGGGTAAATTGGATGATGGATTAAGAACTCATTCCTAGCCAGGTATCCAGCCTTCCAATTTTATTGTCCCAGCCTTTTTACAGACACTAATTCATGGGAACATAAGTAACTTTGTGCCTAGTTTTGCTTGTCCGGCATACTATCTATCAATCTTAGTTGACTTTCCAAACAGTCTAATATCTTCTTCTATTTTAAAAAATAATACATCTGGCATGTGATGATTCCACACTGGAAATATTACTCACTTCTACTCATTTAATTAAAATCCCCACGTTCTTTGCAATTTTCTCTTGGATTTTATCATCTACTCACATTAATAAACAATAGTAACTAGGTCACCATTATATACTGCTTTAATTAAAATCCTGTTTTCTTTAGGATCACTACTGTTGGCTACCAAATTACTTTCAGCCAAGTAACTCAAAAAAAAAAAAAAAAAAAAAAAAAAAAAAAAAAAAAAAAAAAAGCACGTGTGGGTAAATGCACTATGAAATGAATTCTTGACACATAAAAGTCAAAATATTATGAATCCCGTGTCTTGAAGACACTATTTAACCTACTCTTAAAGATATATCCTAATATATTCTAAGATCACCTCTTAGAAACTCTTCTCCTCCATTCCCTCCCCAAGCTTTCAAAGGAAAAAACACATTTTGATTAATATATATAGATATTTAAATATATATGTAGCCTTTACTCTTCCTCAAAGTTTTCCAAGCCTTTGATCTTTGAAGAGCTCTGAAATAACGATTTCAAGAAATGCTTCTTCCCCGAGGATAAAGTATAAATTCTTTTTTTTTTTTTCTGACTACATTATATTCAATAATACAAATAAAAGTCAAAAAATAGTTGCAACTTCTGTGGACTGCACAAGTTTAAAATGTAGAACCCAACATGTGCATCTTGATCCACAATGAAAGAGCAATTGCTACTGAGAGAAAGACAATATTTAAAACTATTACTTGATGATAGTACCTGAAGTGCTATATTAAGGGCCTGACTCAAAATCTTCTGAAATCAAAGGAATGTCTTCCACTGTTTAAAGTAGAATTTGGGCCAGGTCTTTTCCTGGTTTTCTAAAGAATTATATTTAAGCATCACTTGTAATGGGGAACAATAAATACAAATAAAATACCCTCATTATATAGCTGCTCAGTGTGCACATGGGGGCACAGGAAATATTATCCTGAATTCAACCTACAGAGGGGCAAAGCATGTATTGTACCTTACATGGTAAAGGGAAAAATTATATGTGTTCAGGCAGTAGTTACAGCAGTAGCACACTTGATGGAGGAAGACAGTAATCATGCTTTTTATAGCTCTGATACAACGGCATCTGGAATATTGCACTCCCTTGCATGGAGTTATTGACAAGTCACTGAGGAGAAATACAAATAATCAAGGGGTTAGAAATATTGATCTAAGGTAATGACTGAGAGAGACAAATATATCAGGCTTGGCTAAGAGAAAACAAAAGCTGGGATCTGATAACTGTACAAACAGATGAAAAGGGCAGCTTTCCAGAAAGGTAAAGGCATTATTTAGGTCCTTCACAGAAGGATCGGCAACAGTAATGGGGGAGGGAGCCTCCTCAATCTCATTCCTTTCAGAAACAAATTTATTCCTTTGCTAGTAATGGAAACGCATAGAAGAAAAACTCACGGGTAGCTAACAAGTAACTCAAAACCAACTGGGCTGTGCACAGAGCTGCCCTATGGCTTTTTCCTTGTCTGCAAAACCACTTGACTTTGTAATTAGGCTGAACACTTCTGGGCAGAGCACTGCATAGTGTAGTCTTTATCTTAACTGATGTTCTGGTTATAAATAATGCACTAAGCTACTTAACAACTGACTTATCGGGCAGCTTTAGGCTGGCAGCATGTAACTGCAGTAGAGTTTGGGCTGTACAGAAGAGCAGAACTCTGATGGCACATCTGTAACATTAGGGTTTCAGTTTGGTGAAAGGCTAATTAGGATACTTTCTGAAATCTATATGAACACCTGTTTTATTACTATACCAGCAATCTGTAAATTCTCCAGTTATGCAAATTTTCTTACAGTGAGAAAATCAGTGGAAGAAAAGCATTAACAAAAAATAGCTCACTAAATAAATAGCCCTCAAAAAAGCCAGCAATTTTCATCATATTTCTAAACGGGGATTGTCTTTAAGTTATGAAATCATGGAAATATTAGTGTGTAGTCAATTTTCCAGTGTTTGTTAACATTATTATGATAAATAATGTATATACAAGTTGAGATACTAATATAAAATATACAAGTTACCACAAAAAGGAAAAGGTCATATGAACAGAATATGAGCAATGCTAACACAACACAGAAAATTGCTGTTTCTTTATTGCACTCCAAGACTGTGAATATCTATTTATTTCCAAGCTTGCTTTTAGCTACAAAGCTGTAATATAGGCTTTAGACATGAATTCTGGGACTTGCATTAGGCAATGAACTTGTCAAATGGAACACTTCTTTTCAAGTTAGTGAAATATTTCAGAACTCGCCTATTTTCAGATCATAAGAAATAAGGATTCAAGGAGCTTGGGGAGCTCAGTGAGAAACAAAGAAATAAGTACTTAAATTTCTCTTGAAAAACTCAAATTCCTTGAATTTTATGGAAAACTGGTGGTCTAGATGTCACATGGCCAAGTTATAGGCCTAACTAAAAATCTATCAAGACAACAGAGCCCAAATGCACAAGAAAACTGTCTATGTAGATTGTCCGTTGTCCAAAGAGTAGTTTTCAAATGTACCAGACATGGAACTGAGTTTGCAGTTTGATGAAGTGACTGTCAAGTGAAGCCAAGCGTTCCAGCTCCAGGCAACGCGTTGACTATTCCTGCTTGAGATTCAGCCTCTTAAAAAATAAATAAATAAATAAATAAATAAATAAATAAATAAATAAAGACTAAAGCAATAACTTCACTAACTATACAGATTTTGCTTTTGAGATGACTAACTTTGATTTAAAATAATACATCTATTAATTCAATATCTCCTTCATGCACTATCCAAATCTTTGCAGGCTTCCTGGAACATGAGTGTACTCAACACCCATACTAACACATATTACGTTCTCTTTTACCCTCAAGAAAAAAAAAAAAAAAAAAAAAAAGAGGAAAAATAAAAACTACTAGGACTTTTAAGTCCTCTGTATCCCCCCAGAAATAGTTTTATATTTCCACAAGGCCCAGGTAAATAGCTTGAGTCCACTGGAATAATTCCCCTCACTAATACTTATTTACATAAAATCTAGCTAAAGTTATGTATTTAGTATGATGATTAAGCACAGAAAGAAGAAAAAAAAACATCTCTCCAGTCCATACAGTCAATGGACTTTCTGCAACCTGAGCATGGTCTTCAGCCAAGGCAAAGAGTTAAGGGCCCAAATGAGCTGAAACTGTGTTCAACCTTGATTCCTCAGCCACGTGCTATTCTCATAGGCTTGGTGTGGTTTGTACAAACTCAATATATTACCTGTAATACATAAACCCCACATGCTTCATCTTGAAAGCTTACTTTCTTGAAGTATTAGTTTTAGTACTAAAAAAGGAATGCCTTTAATTGTACAACAATGGAAGGATTTAAAGCAAAGCTCTGAATAATTGAACTTTATCCTCCTGCAAACAAGAGAGCTGACACAATGTATTCAGTATTATAAATCCTGCTGTGCTGCCAAAGTTATAATAAGGCATCCTTAGAGGAGTGCCTAATGAAGGGGGAAAATACAAGCTTTTTTTTTTTTTTTTTAATGTGAATTCATAAATTTTCTCAGAATCGTGACTAAACAGGAAGGTACTACATGCAGGAAGATATTTTAACATAAAATAAGTGATCACAGCTTTCAATATAGGCTTTCAACATAGGTATTATAGCACAGCTTTTAACACAGTCTGAACTGTATGGAAAATAGCTTTGGTCAAAGTGATTTGTCACTATTGGATCTGTTTAAATAACTCAGAAAAATACCTCTTGGTAACTCTGAAGTCTATAGATAATGTTACTTTTGTTGCATGGTTTTGAGGGTTAAGCTGCTGGGAGTAACCCTAAAGCATTAAGAAAACACATTAATGAAATTCAGAGAAACCTTATTTCCCTTTCTGAATGTGAGAATATTGTGGCAGTTGTGTTTTTTTGTTTGTTTGTTTGTTTTTTGGCTGTTGTTTTTTCTTTTATTTGGGGGAGGGAGTGGCTTTTTATTTTTTGTGAAGGTGTAAAGGCCCTTGGTCACCAACCTAACTCTTAACAGTGGAACAAGTAAGCAAGCAGCAAACACTCTGGAGCAACAGTAAATGAGTTTTTTCCCCATTATTTTTACCCATTTGATACACAAAATGTTCCCTCGTTCTTGTTATCTAGTAGAAAAGAAACACAAGAATTTGCAATACATTCACAGTTATTCCTATGTCTGGGTGCCTCAACTTCATGTTTCAGTTTAATTACCCACAAAAAATATTTATTGACTAATATATCTGTCTGTTATGAGCAATTAATTAATCTGAGTATTCTATCTAGGGCCCAGCATGCCTGAAAAATAACTCTGCACTGAAAGGCAAAGAAAATAAGAATTTCAGGTAGTTCCAGGCAGAAGCTAACCCAACTTTGGCTTTGTATTTTATTATTATTGTTAGGCCATATAATCAAATGACTGACTCTGTTTCCAGATAAAATGAAATTCATGAGAGCGTGAAGCTTTCAAAACTGTGTGTGAAAGTGCACTGGTTTGCATGTTGTACAATAATCCTCTATTCATCACTGAAAGCTACACAGAAAAGATATCTTATGCAGCAGCAGGAGTTAGATACCGAATACTAAGATAAAGCATAATACTTAAAGCAGGCTTACAACTCTTACTGTATTGGAAAAAAGAAAGGTGAGGACTGCCATAGCTTCTGTGGAATCTAACAAGCATATTGTCCTCTACTCTGAATGACAGTAATGAATTAAATCATGGTTAGATAATGAATTGCTTCCTTCCGGGTCTAAGGAATAAATCCTACTTGATCACAATAATTCCAATGCCACGTATATTTACACACAAATTTTCAATGATCAGAAAACTGAGGGCAGCAGAATTACATACAGCCAGGGTATTTATTTAATGGGGTATAATTTAGTTTTGTTTTTTGTTGTTGTTGTTGTTGTTGTTTTGTTTTTTCAAGCTTTCACTTAAAAAAAATAAAAATACTCAATCCCATAATAGAGATTTTTAGTGGTTAATTCTGCCTTAGGAAGAGCTAAACCTTTCACACTTGAGCAAAGCTAAGAATAGATCCCTTGCAAGCTGGGTTTATCAGAAGCTAATCTGAACTGCTGAAATTCTGAACGTATCAAAATGCTCTCTCCAAAAGGCCAGCTGTTCCCTCTGGCTTCACAGGGGCTGCTCAAATACTAAGCCATGTGGGATACAGCCCTTGGTCAGCAAGGTTAGACTTGCTGCCAAATTGCAGTAAAAAACTTTTACCTAAGTCTTCAACATCAGCAGAAACATTTAACGATCTTCCAGAAAAGCTTTGAGATGCATCAAATTTGAAACACTAAGTAGGAAAACAATATTTGTACTTTTTTAGTGTACCTTTACGAAGATGACTGTGTGCAAAACATCACAAGAAGGAAATCCAACATATATCCAATGAATTCTTGTTTCCTGATTCTAATCCACCACTTTATTCTTGGCTATAATGGACTTTTGCTATAGCTTCCAGGGGAAGAGGATTTGAGTTTTATAAATGCAATTACTAAAGAAAGTCTGTAGAAATTATCAGAGAGCTCTAAAATGAGAGTACAAACATCCTACTTGATAAAAGTGAGTGCAGTGCCACTGTTTTCAATAGTATTTCACCAGTTAATAATAGATATGGCTATCCCATACACAACTAATGTTTTGGTTGGGGCTTAGATGGGTAGGAGTGGAGAAGGCTGTGGAAGTGGAAGGAGTGGAGAAGATAACACTCCCCCACTTCCACCCCACCCCCCAAAAAAAAAAAAAAAAAAAAAAAAACAGAAAGAAAGAAATCCAACAACAAAAACATCAGTTCATCACCATAAAAATAAATGTTAATTAAAGCACTGAGTTGACATCCTGGTCAAAAATAAAAACATTGAATAAAAAGTAAAAAGCATTCTAAGAATATATTTTAATCCTTATTCCTTTGAGACCAATAGCCTCGAAACAGTATTTCTGCAGCAATGACAAAAATCATTCTCAATAACTATATCAAACTATGATTCTGGATAATTTTCTAGGAAAAAAATGACTATAAAAATAACTTCATTAATACTGGCACAGTTTGCAGCCCTGAGCAATACGTTTCACTTATACCGTGCGAATAAGATCACAAGGTTGTGGGTTGTTTTTTTTTTTGTTTGTTTTTCTCTCTGTGAACTGGAGTGTACTGCCTCAAAAAAATAAAAGACTTGAATATGGTGGTAGATATCACAAGCTTGTGATATTTTGAAGTAATCATGTTAAAAATGTATAAGTTCCACAATGTATTGGGCTATTGACTCAATTCTTTACAGAGTTTAAAATACTCAGGTGAGCAAAAGCTCATGAAACACAAATATAGGCCATGTTATTATTCCTAAACACCAGGTCTAACATAAAAGACCCCTAAATAAAAACAAGTTGGCATGAGCGATATCAAGTATTATAGTAGTAGCAACAGCATCAGGCATATCAAAGGATTTAATAAATCATAAACAGATTGATAAGCTGTTTGTTACACTACCACAAAGCATTCATCTGATAAATTTAACTTTGACATTTTAGATAGTACAAAGATACAAAAATATATTGTGACCCCATTTTGTATAAAAATGCCTTTCATCTAATCTCACTTCATGAATGGACATAGATAAAAAGCACCAATCTATCATGTATTTCTTTAGAACTGTTTTTAATTTGGAGATTTGGAATTGAATGTCTGTGGACAGACACTTGTGAAGTGTTTCCAGTAAAAGATAACAAAATACGTCAAACTCTACAAAAGAGTTTGTGAGAATCTGTCAGGGGGACATTTTGAAGCACTGGTGTCATAAAGGTGAAGGCCCCAGCGGAGTTCAGCTCAAACAGCTATGTCCTGTGCTAACCCATTAAAAAGAATTGCTCTAATTAAAAACAAATTAAGTCAGACTGTCCAAAACCAACACTCTGAAATTCAAGACATGCTTTCATTGTCCTTAGGGAATGTCCAATGTAAAATATTGAATGGTTTTGTAATGTATTCAGCAAGAAAGCCCTCAATATTTAAACAGAGCTGTGAAGAAGTGGTCTACCTCACCTAGAGGGACTTCCACCATTTGTTTGCCTCAAAGAGGCCATTTCCCACAAAATCTGCTGCCATATGAAGTAGAATAGTCTTCTGGAAATAGAAGCTTTTCTTCCTGTAGCTTCCTGGGTTTGACAGCCTTCTCTGTTGCAGCGGACAGAAGTTGACAGATTGTAGGGAGCAGCATAAGAAAAGCAAAGCATTGCCTGGTGGCTGTAAAGAGTTGGATCTGGAGCTGCCTTAATGTTTACCTTCACGTCACGCCCAGCACACGGAGACCTCAGCTATTTCTGTGTGTTACCACTTACCATAACAAATCATAATCTAGGTCACTAGGCCTCAACAAATACAGATGTGACAAGAGATGGACCAAATTTTGTGATTACAATCAACACTTTACAGAAGTAACAGAGCTAATCTGGCCTGAAAATACTGTTCCGAGATCTGCTTGGAGAATGAATTTTGCTCCCTCTGCTTAAGATCTGAAGACTGGCTTGTGAAGCCAGCAGTTTGTCTTTCTTCCAATTATTTCAATTATTATAATATGCTTCCACATCAAAAAATTTTATCCTGTTAATATTCTGAGAGCAACATGGCTATAACAATAATATTCTTCATAAAACCTCTGACAGATATGTTGCCAATATGACTTAACTGAAGCAGGACTCAGATTAAAGTACATACACTGGAGTATTTCTATGTAAGAGCAACTCCTGTAGCATCTGGCTAAAATAGCCATGTACCTTTTGGAACTGTTCTGAACCATCATGATCCCTGAACTGTCACAGCTTTTGTGACCAGAAAATGGTCAAAAGTGCTTAGTGCTTCAAGAGCACTCTCCACCAGAGGAGAAGTTTGTTTGTATGCACGAATAAAAGGTTTCAGATTTAACACAGGAACCTGACCTGGCAGCATAACATTGCACTGCACACCACAGCTCACGTTGGCCCAACATTTACAGATCAAATTCTGAGTACCAAAGTATTAACAGTGATGCTCATCAAAAATAAAACCAAATCCCACCAAATCTGGCTTCTTTCATATTAACCAATTCCAAAAGAATACCTGATTACCTTAAGGAAAAAAAAAATAAATAAGTTAAAATTCTGCTGTTCTATCATGGCAGTTTTGAAACATTTATAAACCCAGACTGTGTGTTCTAATCCCAGTGGCTGGCATAACAGCCCGAGGATCCTAGGCTGTCAGGAACAACAAACTGCCAACAAGAAACACATCCTGTAAAACACTGCCTTGGTAGTTTATTTAAATTTGAATCAGTATCTCTGTTGTTGGCACATAACATTAGTCATGACTTAAACCATTAGTAACAGAACACTCGTCCCCACCTAGCACACAATGCAATAACAAATGTGACTACCGTATCAGCAGGGAGCAGGCTTTTTTATCAGTTTATTTTTAAAAAGCTAGTTGTTTGAAAAAAAAAATAAAATAAAATCAGGAAAAACTAAATAGAACGTGCAGCAATTTTCAGCTGGTTATCTAACTCGGTGCAACAGCAGAAACCAGAGTATTAGAGGTTATGGTGTGCCTGTTGCATTGATCTTCATGCCAGCAGAGTTGGCATGGTGCAAGAGCATCCAGTACATGATAAACTACAATGTATTTCATAATGGGATGGTTTGCATTAAAAAGGGAAAACAGTGGAGGCTTGCTGGGTGTAGGCCATGGCATGCAATTTTTACTGTCTTGGGGGCAGCATGATTTATGGTACACTAGCAGACAGTGGTTTATATCTAGCTGTACCAGCTGCATTTAATAACCTTAACTGTCCCTTTTCCCGACGGGAAAGCACCCCCAAGCCAGCAGTGCCCTCAGCAGGGGATTACTGTGTTCATACCTATAAGAAACTGATGCACTCCAGCTTGAAACACTGGCAGAATCCAGCCTGTCATAATGAGGATCGAGTAAACCAAAGTAAATGCATGGAAACATAGACCTCTTCTACTTAATTTAGGCCTATAAAAAATCTCTAACAGGAGCTGAGTCACTGTAAGGCCCCTCCATAGTCACTGGGTGGGTCACCTCCATAGATTGTGATATTGTAGTTCTCAGGAAGGCTAAATTGCTCCAACAGTGCCTGTTTCTCTGCATTGATAACAATAGTCACCTACTAGACTCCTGATACACCTCACACTGTCATCTCAAATAAGTGCTAGAGAAAGGTGGGATGAAACTATGCATCTGTACACTTATTTCATTTGCTAACAATTTCCCCAGTATCAACATCCAAGGTCCAGTCATGCCTTCAGGTGCAGAGATTTAGTAGAGAGAGGACTAGCCTAAAAAGCTTATGCCTCAACTGGAAGACATTTAGCAGCCTTCCAAAATATACAACCTCTCCTGCTTTACAACAATCTTAGGGACTACATGACAAATGAAAAAAAAAAAGTAACATTTTTAATAATGAAAATATTAGCTTTCATATTCATCAAAGGCTGAATGTAAACTGCATTTTTAACATCTTTAACATCCCTTTTAATCAAATACTCCCGCACAGCAGCAGCAGCAAGACCAAATGATTTGAAGATTTGTAACAATTCTCACTCAGAATCACAGCAGTATGTGTTTTTCAATGGCACAAAAATAAATTCTTCAAAGAAAGCTTGGTACTCTTCCATGCAAATGTGAAGCTAATATTTACAGCAGTTTGAGTTCAGATTTTTCCTCCTTTCACTCTTCTTTTCCCTCCCTTGTATTTGGAATGTATTTCTCCTGATCCAATTACCTCCATCTCTGGCTTACCAGACTGCTAACCACAGTTTACATGCTGCTTTGACGTCGTACCCTGGCATGCTTATCAGGTTTCTTACAATCCCTGAACAAAACTAAGGAGCTCACCCAAACTCCCTCTGTTTTCTCTGCCTCAGGGTCCCGTTTTGGCTCAATGCTCGCTTTTGAACCTGGCCTTAAACTTGTAAAAAACAAACCACTTGAAACCAGAAAGCAACCATGAATGTGGCTTTACTATGAGAAGTATTTTCTTGGCTCTTTTCTCAAATATTCCAGCTGTAACACTTCTGTTTTTTCTGCTTGCATCTTTCAACAAACACCTTTGATTTAGCAAAATGCATTCAAGAAAGAAAATAATATACTGGACAAACTGGGAAGCATACGTTGTACACATCATTCACGAGGACAGAATGCTGGCTAATTGTTTTTGGGTGGTTTGGTTCTTGCACAATGTAGATGCACTAAATTTTACATATGCTCAAGTGTTTACAAGCAAAATAAAATAAAAAGCAGACAATTAAGATATCAAATATTTAGCTGCTTGGAATTGGAAAAAAAAAAAAAAAAAAAAGTAGATATTTGAGGCTTTAAGTATTTCTAACTGAAATTAAGTGTTGATAAGGAATAACTGTTTTCCCCTAACGTGCAATAGTCTGTTGAAAGATAATGAGCAAAGGATAGTTAGTAGTTAGTAAACAGCAAATTTGATCACAACAGACCTGTTAATTTGGAACAGACTCAAATACATAAATAAATACACGTTTATTTTCAGGCTGAATTTTAAGCGTCCTGAGATTTTTATTAATAAATCTGCAGGCAATGTCTATGTCCCCTAAGGTTTCCGGGTACTTTCTACTATGTTTATTAGAGAATAATTACCAGTTACTTTTAATGGCTTACATTCACAGCTTTGTAGAAACTTGAGCTTTCATATAGTATCAGAATGAAAACTGCAACTGAGCCATTCAAAAGCAGTTGTTACAATTGCTTCAGAAACCTAGATCAATTTAAAACATGTAGTTCTTTTTTGAACTAATAGGTCAGTCTATGCAGAAATATTGTAAGTATGGTGCAAATATCCAGTGAAGGTGACAGGCAGAGAAACCAGAAAAAGCTGCAAAAAATATTTCACTTCATGAAAATGGAATGAAAAAATGAATCTTGAAATACATATTCAAAGAAAATATATTAAAATCTAATCCAACACAAGTGAACTGAAAAGCATGTTTTACCATGTTCATAATCATCTGTTTTGACAAAAACACACTGTGGTGACTGTTTAATATGCACAGCATATGCTCAACCCTTTTTGGAAAGAAAAAAAAAGTAAATCTGTGGATAATTGCCTTAAGTATACCCTGGAAACAATGATTAAGGATAAAAGCAAGACAGGAATCAGATACACCAACCTGAAAGTTATGAGCTAGCTTCTTGGTTCCACAATTTCTCTAGATCATTTTTGCTGCTCCCCCTTAAATATCTTATAAATACTTTTCTCACAAAAAGTCTTTATGCATCACACACTGTTTAATGAACCACCAGATTCTTTATATATCATTACAGGCTCTTTACTCCAGAAAGTTGACTGCTCCCACTGTTACCATGAAATACAAGACATTTCCCATTTAAGCCATAGATGTTTTCCATCTTTGTGTACCCTGGACAATCACTTAGGTGCCTTTTTTTTTTTTTTTTTTTTTTTTTAAATATGCTTTTGCTGTGCACTGGCCTTGGAGTGATTTTGCCATGCATTCCTAAGAGAACAAGTTTCTCAAGCCTTACAATTCTGTGTACAAGTGTTGCTGGGCTCCATCTGCAATTGCAGCCCAGAGGCTGCCCTTTCCCCTCCTGGATTAGATGAGTGCACAATCTAGCAGTAGAAACTGCTTCCACAGTTTGTCAGTTGTCTTGCAATCCAGTAACCTCAAAGATCGATATGTCAGCACACAGCTTGTTCGTGTTGTTTCTAGACGTTGATTTATTTGCATGTTCAACCAATTCTTTTCTTGGAAGTGTATCATATTAGAGTGATTTCTGTCACTACGCTTGACATGCTGCCTGGGCAGAAGGCTCCATGCTTCTATCACAGAATGATTTATCAAGGGAACCAGTCAATGTGGTGTCAGAGTTCAGCCTGATTTCCCATTGCTTTCACCAAAGTCTTTCCTGTTCTTCCCTAGTCCCATGCAGGCTTTGTATAACTTTTTTCCCAGAAATCCAGGTGACAGTCTACAACACTCATCACAACAAGTTTCAGCATGTGCTGGAAACACTACAAATAAACAAATGTTATGTCAAGAAAGCTAGCAGCATGTGCAAGAGTTAGGAGGTCCACTTGGGAGAAAATCATTTCACATCTGCTTCAAAACCAATTTCAGAAGCATAGCATGTCTCTTAATTAGTACATATCACAGTATGTTCCAATATCTTTTATTGCCCTCCACTCCACACCCTAGATGAATCAGTAGAAGGAGGGACAGAAAGTCTCTCTAGACAAACTGCCAGTTGAAGCATGACTTGGAAAAAGCGGTCAAGATGTTATTCAGCCTCCAACTATCCCATTGCAAAAAGATGCCTTTCAGTTGACTGTGCAATGTCAAATTGCCTCACATGAATCACAGAGGAGAAATTATATATGACCTTTATCCTCATGCTCAGTCTTCTCTATCCCACAGCTTTTTATTATAATTTAGCACAATTATTTAGAATGATTTCACAGCAATATGAAGGCAACATTTTCATACAACCTTCTGAAAGGCATCTAAGATATAAATTAATTTCATGGACACTAATTTCTCTGAGCCCTCAAAATAAAACGTAACTAAGAAAGCTCCACTGACAAATAGGATGCAACTGTGCAATTACTGAACATTTTTACAAGGAAGAAAAAAGCTGAGTTTTCATGTAAATTTACCTTTCATATTTTGAGCATTTAATAGCATGAATTTACTCTTCATTTAATGATACAAAGTTTTTTTTTTAGCATTTTGGAATCATATTTTATTGAAGGAGATTAACAGGCCCACAGGTCTGGGGCAGACATTACCCGATGCCACAAGAAACTAAGCTGTTTTTACCTGAGCCTGAACTTTAAAACATACTGAAGCCTTTAGATGCTGTATCTACGCTGGCCAATAAACCAAGCCACATACACAATATACTATTTTATTTAAACAGTCTCCTACCACTGCCAAATCAAAAACAGCTTTCACCCAAATAAAAATGTTTCTTAACAATGAGTAATACCACTTTACTGAATTCCAGCTGTCCTCCTACACTAGTTGAACCATACACTGCAGAAGATTTGTTTTTACAGAAAGAAAATGGGCATTTTTATTTTTACTAGGGGAAAAAAAAAAAAAAAAAAAAAAAAACACTTTTCCTTCTTGAGTTGAAGAGTGTTTTGCTCATTGTATTTTTTTGTTATCAAAGATAAAATTAAATGCAACCTCAATAAAACTACAAAAAATATCTGGGTAAAAATTAAGTGTTGGATATGAAAAGTTAAGAAAACTAATATATGGAACACAAATGCTTAAACAACCTTAACTGTACCTACACACTTTTCCAGCTATAACAAGTCCATTAAGGAACATTAATTTTAATAATTACATGCTATAATCTGACAGTCATAAGTAGTTTAGTAATACTTTAAAGGTTTTATTAGTAAGTACATATATATTTTTAAACTAACGCTATTGACAAATTCTTTGGGGGCAGGAGTGGATTGCGACATATTTAGAGATGTACAGTTCAAGACTCTCATAAGCATGATCAACATCCCAATACACAGGAAGAAAGATATTCTTCTAGAGAGGAAAACAATTCTTGGAAGGTTTACAGTACACATAAAAATTAAACTTCCTAACACAGCAATAACTTCTATAACCAACTGAGTATTTTGAATGAGGATAAATGACTAAGTAATTAAGTAGGCACACAGCAGAGAGAGCACGGTTTGAAAAACCTCTGGACTATAAAAACGTACATGAGCTTCTGCTTAGTCTAGTTCTTCTCCCTGGCAATGTCGAGCACTCTCAACAATGGGCTAAATCTGAATTCTGTTCTAAAGCCTGATAATGATGACAAACACAAAATAAAAGAAAAAAAAAGGATAAAAAAAAACATTCTTCGCAACTTTGAAATTTTCCATAAATTCCAACAACATCAGCAGTTTTCTACACATTTTGTAATAAAGTGTCAGAAAAGTCTTGCAAAATCTTTGCATTCAGTTTTGCTGACCTTGAGTCTGCATCTCCACATTTGCAGATGCCCAGTGTTAATGCAAATGGCAAACATCTAGCAGAAGTCATGAAATAAACGGACATTTTGAAACCTGATTTCGTCCTTCCAACCTTCAAATGGAGTTAGAATGCTCAACATTCCACTAGTCAACTTGAAAACAGATACTAAGTAGTCTTTTTGATTAAAACCAGCCAAAACAGCAATAGCCATACAGTTCATCCTGCGTTAAGATTTCTAAAAATAAATACATAAAAGAAAATAAATTTGAAATTTCTAAGTTATCAGAAGACAGTTATACACCCTGAATTAACAAATAAAACAGATACAGCCATTGCAACAATCCCCAGAAGATGGCTTTCATTTACAAGGATTAGAAATTAAATACTAGCTTAGAGAAGGATGCTACTGAATTTATATTATGTAAGAATGGAGAATTCTCAAAAACAAGATTGACTTATCAGAATTGCAGAACAGACATATGAAGGGGGAAAGAGAACTTGAACTCTGTCCATTTGTAATTATTATACATACAGGTTTTTGTCAGCATACTTAGTGTGTTGACAGACTAAGAATTACAGAGTCTATCTTGATTAAATTGGTTCTATACTGTAGCTAATTCTAATTCAATGCCCTTACAAATACAGATCAGTCTCAAAACCTGCTGCAAGCATCTAAACTTGTTCATTACATAGATAAGGACCTGTAGCAGCTATGAAAAGTCAACCAATTCTTCAGTAAGGCTGTTCACAGGAGAAGAGATCAACTGCCTCGCACACCTGCATAGCTCAGACTTTCCCTGCTTCACAGTGAACCGGGCACGGATATTGTTGATCCGCATATTAGAAGCCTACCAAACATGTCTGGGATGTACTGGCATTGCCATACATGCTCATATCAACTGCTTCATTTGTATTTTAAAGTTAAGACTTTGTTCAGGAGTCTCAGGAGGCTTGAGGGCTGGTAATTTAATAGGGCTCTGGAGAGCATAGTCATTTCAAATTAGGTCTCCTCCATGCAGACTGAGCTGGCAGAGACATTGGGAGCCCTTATAAATGAGCAGTCCAAGAACAGGGCTCAAAGGAGACAATAACACCTCACTGCAAAGCGCTGCTCTTAATTAGAGTGTGCTGGGAGGGAGGAACAAAAAATTATTCTTAGCATGACTTTAGTCTAAGTCTTCAAACACTGAGTTATATTCAGCAATAAATTCCACACAGTATCATCTATTACTCATAAACTAACATTATACTTTTTGCAGAGACTGGTGAGTTTTGTTCCTAATAGACAGCCAACAAGAATGGCAATTAAAGTGAACCAAAGCAGTGATGGGTACATGTTACAAACAAAACGCTCTCTTTGATCCTCCAGGTTGAAAGGCCTTCTGAAAAACCTTTATCTCATGAGGAGACAAGGAATGTTTTAGAACCTTTTGACTTTTCTGATACGAGCCTTGCAACTTTTTTTGAGCCAGATTTTAATGATTCTTTGTAATTAGTAACACTAAAGTAGAAGTTGATTGACAGGCTACCAGCAAGCTGTTTATACAGTGGGCAATCAGGAAAATTATGGCAATGTTTGAGATGTTTGTTTAACTCTCTGTGCAAACACAACACAATCTGACATAACCTACACTGCCTCAGAGCTGTATTGCAAACAGCAGGAACACAAAAGATGTGCTACTCACAGCTAGCAAGGCCACCTTCTTGTGGGCTTTGCAAAGGACATTCACCAGGATAGGCACCAAGGTACGGGAAATCAGTCACCTTCCACATGGGCAAAATGTGGAAGCATGCATCTCATCCTTGCTGCAATCACTGCACAGTCTAACCTGGCACTAAGGTTCACTGGGATCAAACCTTAAAATTTATGCTCAAAGCAGCTGTCATATCAAAAGACCAAAATCACAGAGGATCAAACACCTAAAGCCTGCTTTCCTCCTAAAGTACATTGCAATAGCTTACAGCTATGGCATCTCCACGCCCGGTAATGTGCCCTTCTTCTCTTAAACCTCTCAAAGCTCACACAAATATTTTAGAGTAGGTCTTTTTCTCTCCATGCACCCTAAAAGGAGATAAGTATAAAATAGAATGAATTTTCTTTTTTTTTTTTTTTTTTTTTTTTCTCCTCCATTCTGTAGAGATAAAAAAGTGTGTGTGTGTGTTTGGGGGGGGGGGAGGGGGAGAAATATGGTAGAAAAAATAATGGTAAAAAAGAAAAAAGTTATCAGAGTGATGGCGTATGAATGAAGTCCTGTTTCACCAGCAAATATCTGGAACATAACAGAAATCTACTCAGCACTTGCAAATATTTAATATTCTTCAGCTTTCCCATCACAGCACCCAAATAACTTGCAAATTTGAGTTTAATCAATCTCCTAACACACTTGTAAAGAAAGGAAGTATTCTGATTCCACATTTATGTGAAAAGGAATACCTAGGCCCAGATCATCAGTAGTACTTTAACACTTTTTGAGCACCTTGGTTCAAATGACCTACCCACATAAAATCTGTGGCAGCTGGGGTATAAAGAAGTAAAAATCATCGTAGTTCTGAGTAAGTGTCTAGTCCCTAAATTGATATTTCTTAGGCACTTCCTAATGCTCTGACCATAAGGAGTTTGGACAAGGATCTTGTGTATTTTTCTCTACAGTTTTGCTCCTTTTTACCATAGGATAATAGCTTTTGGTCACTGGGATTTTGATCCAACTCATCAAAATTCAGTAGGATTTGACTTCCCAAAGGCTTACCTTATGTTTGATCTATCTCTATGCTTTATGATTTCAAGAGGAGCATTACTCAATATGGTGTAAGGGGGGAAGAGAAGCAGACCTATCAAAACAGCCATATCATACAAAAGCAAACGTTATTTTCACTTAATTTCTCCCCACTGCTTAATAGCTTGACTTTTGTATACCAGTATTTCACAGTTATAATATGAAGACAGCTACAGCATAATGTGTTTTCTTCTAAGAGGTCATCATTATATTAGCAGTATTTGATGCATTTGACCACTGCACTTTTTTTCTTTTTCTTTTTTTTTTTTTTAAGAGATAAGAATGTATGTACAATTTTCCTATAATTTATTGGCATCAAGAAAATCTATTTAATTTTTGCTTTCAGAAGAACATCTGCAAGTGATTGGCATAACTCAAGGAACCTTTGCAGCTGCAACTTTCCCCAAGAGTAGAGCAGAAAGCCATGTTTATCAAGATGCATGAGTAGGATTAAAAAAGAACAAAAACAAAAATCTAAACAAAAAATCCCCCAAAGTACAAAACAGTTAATTATTGAAAGTAAATGTTTCATGATCTGTGTATGGCACCCAGAGCTGAATAGATCGTTAGCTAAACTCCCCGTCAGCATTCCACATAAGAATATGTTTTCCTCATAAGCACTTGCTTAAGTTTGCCAGCAGTCTCAGTGACTTAACTGGAAGTACTTATATGCATCGTGCAATAAGCAGGAACAAGGAAAAGCAGTGATTTTTCCAGGGTTTTAACTTCATAATCATATGCATTTCCAACAGTCTTATAACCTTCCCTACACTCCAACTTTTACCACTTTAAAATTTTTCCCTCTATACTTCTATCCTCAACAACAACAACAAACACTCCATCTAGCAAATGCTGCTAAGAGGTTCATCCAAAGCCCTCAACGCCACTTAGTATGGCTCCTATTTTCTGCTTGTGCTTCCCTGCCGCAGCCTAATTATGTGCATTCTCACACCTGGCTTGGGAGCACACATGGGTCAGGGATCACCCAATGTGCAGCCACCCTGGTTGTAAGAGTAAGAGAATTTAATGGTACAAACGCAGGTAGTTCAGTGCCAACTGGCCCTCATGCCATTGAGCAGTCCCAGGCACATTCAATTTACTACTGTAAGATGTAGCTGTTGAGCATTAAGGAGCAACATGGACAAGACTTTGCGAATTGCTGGCTCCCATTCACACACCACATACACTGTGCTGCATGAATGCTACCCGTAAATGAGCTGACAGCTGAAGATCAGCATACAGAGAAACCAGCTAAATGCAAGTCCAGGTAGAAAACATTTCCGTGAAGAGCCCACAGAGGAAGGAATACAACAGCTGGTGCTGACACCAACTCCATACCGTTCAGATCTGACCCATAACGTTCAGGCCATTTTTAGTATGATGGGCTGAAAGCGAGCATAGGAGCCTACAGGTCCCTTCAGCATCAGCCTTCTGCCTTGGTAGCAATAGGTGTGCACAGGGCAAAGTGCCACCAAGCAATCCCAAGAAACAATCTTACTCAAAACTCCCAAGCACCGAGTGCGCTATCCATGTTTATCCTTCAAGAGCACATTGTTTTAAAATTAAAATAATTCATTTTATAAAGCACTGTAGAGCCTGGAAAAGATACTAATCTCCATTTTTCTCCAGCAGTGATCTACTAAGGTTCTCCTCTATTTATCTCCAGCAGTGATCTACCAAGGTTTTCGCTAACTGAAAACAGATGTAGGAGAGTATTCCCTGCCTCAGATGTCATATTACTTCTAGCAGGTAGAATTATTTACCAGCTACAGAGTGTTTCTGTATGTGGCATAAATGGGATGCAATTTCAATAATGGACAATTTTAAAACAGGTTTTGCATCTCATATAATTTTAGAACAAGAGGGAAGTGCTGTTTGCTGAAACCTTCTGGTCAGATCTATTTGCTTTTTTTCTGGGCTGTAGGTGGGCTGGCACTTGGATCATTTGGGCTCGAGGAAGCGTGGGATGGCAGGGACCTTCACTTCCCCCACTGTACTAATTTCCAAAGACTGAAATAAACATAAAAGAAGTGCAGCTCACAAAAGGTGTTTCAATACACAGAATGAGTTCAAAAGCCTCCTGGAGGTAGAGTCTTCCTGAACTGAGAAGCTACAGTACCAAAGGAGCTCTTTTAATTGAATATATCTTAAGTATCTGCTGGGGGACACTTTACTGGATCCTGGCTGTTCCTGGAATTCTCAAAATGAGGCCATGAACAGAAACTGGTTAAAGAGCAACAAACGCTGGAATTTCTTTCATACGAAAGAAAGAAATAAAAATAATCTTCATGGATATGGCACATAAATTAGGCCCTGAAAACCACACCGTCTTCCTCACTGATCTCATTTTTCATAAGTGTCATTACAACATTAATTATCTGTATTGATTAGACATTGCATTCACTGTAATCTAAGGTCATTTTGCATTGCCACATAGCCTATACATGGCTGCTGCATAATGTTCTTGTGAAAATTTAACATTAACCAGTGAACTGAGTATTAGATTAATAAAGGACCCAATTCAAAGCATCAAAAGATACATACAATGGTTTTCAGAGTGCTATCTAACTCCGCAAAAAAAAAAAAAAAAAAAAAAAAAAAAAATTATACGTGCCTCCCTAAGAAACCTAGCTCCAACTACCCCAAAACAAAAGCAATCAAGCTCATTAGTTAGTCCACCTTTGTGAAAAGCAGCCCTGGGCTGCTGGGACTCAACACCAGGTCAGCAGTGACCAGCCTGCACTCAGGCTGTGGTCTGCTCAGAAGAGCAACAGGCAGAAGCTCAGCCATACGTGAAGCTGAAATGCAGCAATGTATTTGCAAATCACAGAGCAGGGTTAAAGGAACTAAATACATTATACGTGAAATGAGTAAATAAATCCCAAGAAATGGAATTAAGATGAGCATTAATCAGAAGGGTGTTGAGCACGGCATGTGCATGGACCAGTTCATAGGAATCTCGCTAATTGCCTTTCAAAGGCCACTTTATCCTATTAAGATTATCCTCAGGAGGCTCGAGACATTGAGGGCGGGGGGGGGGAAGGCTGAAAAACCTGGCCACATTTATCATGTTTAGAAACAAACAGAAATTGATTTTTATTTATCTTATGAAGCAAAACGTCTGTTATCTTTCTCTCCTGATATTTAATCCTTTTTTCCCTCTAGCAATATAAATAATGAGACACACCAATTAAGCTGAGGGTAACCTTCTAGGCAATGAGAGATAAATACCACGACAACAACTTCAGTAAGCAGTACGTGAAATTTCTCTTGTGCACAAGTATTGATGCAGATTACATGACAGTTTAGACTTACTGCTATGACCAAGCGAGGTATAAATTATGACAAGTCTACATGGATTACAGATGATTTGAAGCAAATCAAAGACATTAACTTTAATAAGGTGCTTTGTCTCTCTTAAATGCCACTCTTACTTGCTGTAACAGCAGCCACTAAAAATCAATGATCAGAGACCTCTGTATGCAACAGAGCTGTTAACCTCTGGAACTTCAGCTAAAGGAACCCATGCATGCAGGACCACAAACCCACCTTGCAGATTCCTCCTCTAACTCACAGCACCAGCAAGAACTCCGTGTTCCTCCAAACACAATGCTTCGCATTCCTCAGGTGAAAGGGAGCCTGACACTGACGAAGAGGAAAGATGATGTGTTCTAAATTATTTTATTTTGTTTTGGTTTTGTTGTTGTTGTTTGATTTTTTTGTTTGGTTTTGTTTGTGTTTTTTTTTTGTTTGTTTGTTTGTTTTTTTGTTGTTGTTCTTCTTCTTCTTGTTTTTGGGTTTTTTTTTGTGTTTGTTTTTTTTTTGTTTGTTGTTTTTTTTTCTTTGCTTTATATTTTCAGAAGAAAGGTCAACTAAATTTGCAATTAAAAGTATTTTTTTTAATTTACAAGTTCTCTTTCCTATTTCTTTCCTAAAAGCTATAATTTGAGAATGCAGTACCCAATATATTGCTACATATAGCAGAACGACATGCAGAGCAGAGCTAAAATACAACCACAAAAGAGACTGAAAATTGAATCAAAATGCTTATTACACTTTCAATAACAAGGCAATAGCTTGAACTGAGCCTCAGCCAGCTCTCAGTAAAATCAATGAGAATTGTTTCATTGAATTCAAAGGATGTATGATTAGGTCCTCACAGAATTATATGCAATACTATATGCAAAATTGTAAAGAGTTTCAGGATGACATCTAAAAGCTTATTTTCCTTCTGGAATTCTGCAATGAAGCTACTGTAAAAAAAAATAATACATAATTCAGAATAGTGGAAAGATTATTATAAAGGGTTATTAATATAGCTCAGAGATTTTGGATAATAAGAATGAAATCCCTCATGCCATACCGACTTATACCAAACACGCTAATGCTGTTTAAGACTTCAAAAAACCTGTTCCAAATTTCAAAATGGAATCCCTAATGCAGTAAAAACTGTAACAGCATCATTTTGCAGAGGGGGCAGTGAGAAAAGGTTTTAAATCTCCTCAAGATAAATTTTAACTGAAAATTTAGTTTTTCATGAAGTGTTCCAGGACAAGGCAAGAAAGTGTTTCCTAACCTAATTTTCCAATTTTACTTTCAGGCTTGCACTGTTATTGATAATATCCATCACAATTCTCAGTCTTCCCATGAGGCTAGTGGAAATATCTGAGTAAGTGCTGACTCACACACCTCAGCACCTCCCTGTCAAAGTTAATCTGAAATTGATTTTACTTTCCAAAAGGTAAAACAGAACTGCATGCAGTCAGCTACAAATGGCATTCAACATATCTGTGTTCAGCATTTTCTACAGTTCTTCTAAAGTTGCATGAGAATACCACGGTAGTTTTCTACCAAACCCTTGGAAGCTCCAGATCAAAATACAGTCAATAATAATTCTACCCTTCTTTAGCAAAAATACATTTTTCCCTACCTTGTTTCAGTTCCTGTAACCTTTCTAAGTAGTTTTCTTTTAACACAAAATTGGGCAGGAATTACACAGAATGGTGTATTTACATTCATTACCAAACGTTAGACTTTGACAGAGTTCAGTTTTGAAAGTAGAACTGGCAAATGCCATTTCTAGTTTGAGCATGGTAGAAAAGGAACTTTAAACTGACGTTAATTAATTAGAAACAAATGTGATTCTGATATTCAAAAAGTCTTCTTTAGAAATTATTTGTTCATCCTGCTGTTATGATTAGAAAAGAATATGCTGACTAATGTAAGGAAAAGAACAGGAAGCCTACTTAAAATTCCCAGGGAACTGATATATTTGATTGAAGACAACATTTTATTAGATTTAAGAAACACCCACAATTTTGTGGGTGCATCTATGTGTCTTATTACAGAACTACATAACCAAGGAAAAGCAGTACACAACCACACCTGGTGACCTAGCAGAACATGCATGTTATTCTCAGAAACTAAAATAACCCCTCAATTAATCCCTATCACTAATCAATATCTCACCACCATGATATCACTAAACAAACATTAATTCTATGATAACAGGTCCACAAGTTTTGAGGGAAGATATTGTTTTCCCATACGAAGTCTCTGAAATACAGCTGAGGAAACATGTCCTAAATTCACTGATATCACAGAAATCAGCCATTATCACTTTGAGTGGAGGTCTTTGGCTTTGTTCTGAGGAGAGATTAAAAAAAAAGTGACCAACTGAAATACCAACTGTTCACATCTCTTGCTCTCATGCAAGCTGGCAGGCCAAGATAAAATGGCTCCATAACCTCCTTTGCTTTTTAGGGCAGTGCTGTGTCGTAAGCCAGATGGCAAATAAATCAGAGTATAGCTTTCCTTTAATCTATTAACGAACATGAAGTAGATGATGCACAAAGAAAGAGATGCTTGGGATCCTTCAAGGGCATCCATGTTGCTTTTCTCATTTCATAGCAACCTCTAAGTTATTAATTTCTCTGCAAAATTCCTGTTGTCATTTATCACTAATAATGATCACTGCAGGGCATTCCAGAGAGGAAATGCACTCTCGTGGTCTATGGAAATCAATTTACTGACGCCCTTAGAACTATACAAATAATTTATTTTTGGTTCATCTCCCAAGCAGGAGGTATTGAGGGAAAGGGTTCCACTAGAACTGAACTCAAAAGAAAAATCATTTTCTTACCAAAATGAAAAAAAAAAGTCTTTCAGTGCAAGTGAAAATATTCCCAATGACAAATAAAGGCTGGGTTTTTAATAAATGTAGGAAAAATAAGAAGTTCTAGAATAAGATTATAAGGTGGAAGAGAAAGAGTGGTTGATGTTCTCCATGTACCCAGTAGCTCCAGTATTCACCAGGATCCAGTTCAGCTGCTCTCCTTGCCCAGAGGTTCTGGAGCTTGCACTGCCCCCACTGCTTTTTACACAAGTTTCCTAACTAACAATCTATGTCAGCCCCTTTTGTTGAAACCATTTCAGTTGTATCCAATTAATCATTGCAGGGGGAAAAGAAAAAAGATAATCATAGCAATGATACTTTAGCATGGAGCTTGAATATCCATAGAAAATCTAGAGGTACTTTTTCTCTGCTTGTTGAAGCTGACGTTTCAATATTTCCACAGTTTGAAATCACTATACACAAGTATTCTCCAGCACACATCAAAAGCAGGTTCCAGTTCCCTGAATACTTATTAAAATATCTATAAATATACTTATTTTAAAAATCACTAATGCTTCTCATGGCTTTAATATTTTCTTTTTGAAAAGCATTAGAAAAGCATAAGTACTCAGGTGAGCAAGGGCTGAAAGAGCAACCTTCCCTCGTGTGGAAAACTATCAGCCTCCAGAGGCACTTCTTTGTTCAATCCACTTGTAATTAATCCATTTAATGTACAACAGTTCCAATAGAAGGAAGAGGCAACAGAAGGGTAAAGCAAGGAATATGTGTGTAGTTAAAAGATTTCACTCTCCTATGTGGTCCAATAGCACATGTAAATCCTAGTAAAATCTCCTCTCCTCAGGAAATCCTAGATGAGAAAACACTACCTGGTACCTAAGATTTTGAAGACCATCACAAACATGTCACAGAGAAATGCAAAGAGATGAGAGAACGGGAAGGAGAAGAAAAGCAGAGGTTTGCTCTCTAGCATGCTATATTTGCCTGAGTCTTGCTTTGAAGGCTCTACTGAATTTGTTGCTGTTGTTGCTTTTGGTTTTACAACCCAAAGAGGCAGGAGAGGCACACAGTGCCGTTCTCTCCTGCACACAGCACTCATTGGCTGAGTCCCACGCACAGCTGGCTCAGCATACGTTGTCACTCAGCACATCTCACAGCTACTCCCTCCAGCAGTCACAAGTTGTGCCAGGAGAGGTTTAGCTTGGAAGAATTTATTCACGGACAAGGTGGTCAAGCACTGGAATGGGCTGCCCGGGAAAGTGGCGGAGTCCCCATCCCTGGAGGTGTTTAAGAGATGTGTGGATGTGGCACTAAGTGTCATGGTTTAGTGGTGGGACTCAGGAGGTCAGACTGACTTGGTGATCTTGAAGGTCTTTTCCCACCTAGATGATTCTATGATTTTTGGTAATGTTGTTTTCGTCTCGATGGGCTCTTTAATTATCCTTTCTAGTCACCATCTTTCTGTTGTAATTTGGAGTGCTTATTTCCATTAGGAGATATCTTCCAGATGGTTCTCTCCCATCATTCCTAAACTTTCCTAAACTGGCAATGCCCTATTAAATTCATGCAGACATTTCCACAGGTGACAAACTAAAAGCAGTGGTTGTGACTTGGTTTTCTGAATCCCCAGAGCTCTAGGGACAATACTGTATTACAGGCCTGGCATTAGAGACCAGTATGAGCAGTAAAGCTAGCCAGAGAATGTGATTTTATGCCCTTTACTTGTAACCTACCATAACCTGGTTGCATTAAGCCTGGCCTTTGATCTCGATAAGCAAATATTTACATCTTTATGAAACTTTTAAATGTCAGTTCTTATGGGGGCTGTGGCAGCTGTTCTAGCAAGGGCTGTTCCCCACCCAGCCCAGGGGCAGCCACTGCTCATTTCCCACCACCTTCCTCAGCAGGAGCCCTGCCAGCAGCCACCAACCTGATTTCCTGGGGCTCTTGCCCATGTACCATGGGCAGCGGGGGTGCAGCACCAGCTTTCTCCACCTGTTTTTAGAGTTCATTCTTGTCCAGAGCTTCACTATATTTAAGAGGTCATTACCAGGTAATATAAAAGACCAGTGGATCTAAATTTTTTAAGTTACTAAAATCCAGGCCCACTTGCATCTAGGAAAAAGACAAGTCTGGGCACAGATTTATGCGTGAAAACCAAACTTTAGCAAAAGCAGCACCCATCTGGGAAAACTGTATTTCTTGCTGTAGATATGGTTCAGATCATAATCGCTCCAAATTATTTCCTTTGACACAGAAAACACAAACAGTAGAAAACTTGTATGCCTTTTATTTTGTGTGGCTGCACAGGTAACAGTCACCTTACAGTTCTGCTGTAGTCCAGTCCTTCAAGAACGGCAAACATTTTGCATAAGCAAAACCTTCCACTGAAGCTACCAGAGCTAAAGCATATTCTTACATTGAAGTAGAATTGAATTTCAGTATAAAGCATAGAGAGAGCTTAAGTACCTTGCTAATCAGAATCTAAAGCATAGCTAAGGTACCAGAAAGAGTTAAATCAAGTATGTCCAGCACTTGTTCAATTACAAGTAATTTCATTTCAATTAATTATCAGCGCTAACTGTAGTTAGTATCATACAATTCTGGGAAGTGATGCTGACGTATAAAAACAGTAGTAAGTAGTCAATGACTAATATTTCTAGGAGCATTAAAACTAATAGATTTATTATGCAAGTGTTAAAGCTTCTATACTTCAGTTTCTTCTAACTTTATTGGAGAAGCTATTAAAGACAGAGTGTCTCAAAGAATAAAAGTGCCAGAAGTAATAATCTCATTTTTAATAAAGTTTCTTATTTTGATTTACAGTCAGCAGAAGCTGCTATTCTATTATGCCATTATGCCTCTGCCTACCTGCATAAGATCTCTCAGACATTTCTCAGAAGAAACACCAAATCTTACAGAACATTTGGAGCATTGTATTTTCTTATTAATCAGAGGAGTGAACTGATTGGCTCCATTATTTAAGATCATTTTACAGAATTTCCTGCGACACAAACCTTATTCTTAAGAATTAGAAGTAAGCTCTTTGGTTATATATCACACTGTATAACTCCCAGAATACTGATCTCTTTTCCTTAGAGCATTGTAAAAATACCTATTTCCTATTTTCTTCTGCCTACAGAACATTTAATTTGATTCTCCACAGACGAACCAGGCTGAATACTACCTTTACCTGGAAGAGCCAAGATTGATAACAAATAAAACAAGCAACCCCCCGACATGCAAAACAAACAAACTCACAATAGTAAATAAACAATCAAACTCTTTTTCTTAGGCAACTGGGTTCATGGCCTTCCTTGCAGCCACAATGAACCTCAGGGAAGCTTCCTGACCACAACACTCAGTAGCTGCCTTCCTACCCTCTGCATCATTTTTTGCATGTGGCTTCATGCCGGAACACAAATTCCTGAATTCCTGGAGAGGAATTAAAGAAACTCCCAGTGCTTTCATCACAGCTGCCTGGTCCTTCATGTCTAAGGGAGCTCTTTGGTCAACAGGGTCACAGCTGCACATTGGTTCCTCTCTTCCAGTGGGCAATCTCTTGCAAACACTTTACCGTCCTCCCTCAAGCACTGTGATAGCAGAGGAAGCCTCTCCTCACATGAAAAAAAAAGCAATTATTGGAACTGTGCTGCTCCCCACAGCAAAACAGACGTACCACCACGTGCGCAACAGCTCTTCAAGGCAACTTTTAACTATAAGTAGGTCTGCTAACTGTGAGGTTTAGGAGTCTTGAAATATTATACTCCAGGAAATTAGTACAAGTTCTCATTCATTCTTTCTCTTCCTCAGCATATCTGGCATACAGCATAAGGCAGCACAGAAATAATGCATCTTTTTAATGGAAGCTATCCATAACACAAAGCATCGTGAAACGTAACATCAGGAAACACAATTAAAGATAGATTCACACAGTTCATGCTTCACCTGTCAAATGAGCAGCAAAATAAAGGAACCATAGGCAATGAAAACAAAAATATTTTAGGTCACATAAAAGCAACTTCTAATCTTGACATTCAAATCTGGAACATTACTGGAACATTAAAAACACTCATTTAAAGTATTCTTATGTTTACAGCTTCAATTCAGTTCCATGAAAAGGAGCTAAAGTTGACTGAATGATGCTCTGAATGGTATTAAAAGACAAAGGAAACCTGGAAAATATTCTTAAGCACCTTTCTACAATGACAAAATCTCCAAAATGTATAATGAGCTGTCATGCCAAAACTCATGGACTATTGTAGCTAAAATTAACCCAAAATTCATACATACTTGTGACTGTTCATGGTGCTCTATTCCACTGGTCAAAAATGATATTCTTCTGCAGAGGCTAGTGTAAAATTCCCCATTTCACATTCCAGCAGTACAGTGGCATCAACTGTCCCATGCAAGCCTTGCACAGGGTGTCCGTTCCTGCTTCCCACCCCACCTTGCTCTTTTGAGACTCAGCAGGATGGAGCACTTGGCCCAGTGTGTAATCCACAAATGCTGACTGCTCTTACTCCCCTCTGAACCATACGGTGAGGGACAGCAGACAGAAGAGTGAAAAGAAGCAATTCAGGAGTGGGCACCTGAAGTTTCCTGAATTAAGTTTCCTGTGGAAACATGAAGGCTTTGTCATCAATACATCAACATTTTCTCCATAGTTTATGTAGCATCCTTTATTCTGAACCTGGCAGAAGGACTGCAATGCCCGAGATGTGGTAAAACTGAAAACACTTCTCCTACCTTTCAGTCAACAGTGCAGGATTTTTTATTTTATTTTATTTTTGTTTTTTAGTTTTTAAGTTGCTTTTGAGTACCAGAAAGTGGGTACAGGGAGCCAAGCACACCAACATTGCATTGGTGGCCACACTTTTACTTCTGGAAAATAAACATTATCTGAAGAATTTTTTTCTTTATAGTTCCTTGAATTCCTTCAATTTACCTCCCACTGTATATATTCTTCAAAGTTGAAGCTATATTTTTGTATAGGTTGGTGTTAATGTTAATGTAAGAGGTCAAATTATAGTGGTCTCCCTACTGTTTTATTGTAGGAGTTGAGAGCTGGCACTGTAATTAAAATTCCAGCTAAATAAAGCCTGCAGGATTCCTACTTGTAAACCAAGCACTTTGGTTTTCTAGCACACCAGCATGTTTTCTGTTGCCACTAGTTCACTACCACACAAAAGAAGTTAAACAAAATCCACGTGCCTGAATGTATTCTACAAACAACACTTCTTATCAGTATGGTAGGCAGAGAATATACATGTACATAGATTCTAGTTACAGAATATATTAAAAAAAAAAAAAAAAAGGAAATAAAAAAGCAACTTTTTTTTTTTTTTATATATATAATCTCCTCTGCAGTATTTTGGCCAAAATTGTCAGACAGGACAACAGCCTGTAATATAAACCTAGATCCTGCTGAAAGGAGGATCACAGCTGATGAAAAGGAATATAAGAGTGAATTGCAATTTGCCCTTCAGAAAACTAAACCTGAACTCCTGGTTACAGAATGGTGCCATACATCAATTAGATCAATTATCATTTACTTCAATCTGACATACTTTTAGTTCTGGAACTTGCTAGCAAGCATTTTGCAAATATGTCAAATACATACTGACGGTTGCTACAACTTCAGTGCAGAATTTCTCTTTTGCTGTCTGCTACCTGTAAACTGCTTTAGTGTTACCTCTGTTGTGCTGCTCTCTTTAAAAGCACCTTAGTTCTTGAGAGAGAGAGAAAGTGGCACTCATTTTTAGAGAGGAAACAATCCAAGCTAATATTGAAAGCAGAGCCCCTGTCTAAAGAGCAGCATCCCAGATTTCTAAAGGCATTATCTTTTAGGCCCTCCCAGTGCTCCCAGTTTTATTTCCACCTTTTTTAAAAAAGGATTCTTTGCTACAGGAATTTCAGATTTTTGATCACTTTCAGTCTGGCTTTCTTAAGGCAATTTCTTATTTCAGTAAATCCTACCAGCAAACACTTTAATTAATATTCAGAGCACAGAACATGACATGCACTTACTCCACTATCTACAGCTGTACTTGTCTGCCCAGTAAGAAGTAGTCAGTACCAGGCATACAAACATGCACACAAAATCACTCCAAAATGACCACAGTTTTCAGAATCAATCCATAAAAAGTTCCTTTCTCTTATCTAGAGAAAATGTTCTGGTGGTTAAGCAGAACTGAGACAGAAGACAAAATCAAAACCACCAGCCTCCAGCTAAAATAAATAAATAAATAAAGCACTCAATCTAATAAATTTCTGAAAGACTTCATGAGTTTATTGCCAATGTTACTTAGAGAGAGACAGAGATGGAGAGACCACATGCCACAGAAAAGGTATGTAAAAAGGAGATGCATCCATTAAAGCAGACAGTAGCCAACATGTGCAGACAGATTGCTCTGTCAAGGAAAGACTGCTTTAAATAGTCAAAGGGAAAGAAAAACTGCAAGTTGAAGCCTGAGCATAATCACAATACAAAAGTTATCATTTGATTTGGATTAGCAGAGAGAAATTCTAAAAACTAAAATTAATCATGAAATATGCCTGCAATCATTTTCAAGAATACTTGCATGCTTTAAGATATGATTAACTTAAATAGGATTCTATGTTTAAAGAAAGATTTAACCTCTCTTACTTCCATTAATTCTTGCCAAGTGTTCACACTGCACTTTGAAGCACAATGGAACAGGTTAGCCATCTTTTGCATGGTGCTTTTCTAAGATGCTCAAATTTAAAGCTGTCAGAAATGCAGTTTGTGGAAATATGAAGCTAATTAAAACAGAAGAGCAGGAACATTTCAGCATGCAATCATTCATGCTATGTCTGTTTGTCAGATGCAAGCAGCATCCTCCTGATAAAGATGGGCTGATGCTGAAGGTGAAGCACAACCCCAGCTCCAATGTCCAGATGTCACACATCCCTACCCCTCATTTCCTCAGGAGGATTGACCTGATGAATTTTGTCAGCCCTAAGCAGCATTTCATGTCAGACTACTTGCTTGCTGCGTTATGCCAAGATACTTACATTTCGTTAGAAGATTTTAGCCTTCCAGCATGTTCATACAGCTGAACGAGGCTGCCTCTTGGCCTGCATTGTTTTTTGGTTAGGGAGCAATAATTTAGTTAATGTAATTTTTGTTTTGGAAGTGCCAACTGGAATCGAACAGAAAAAGTCTTCCATTAAAGCACCTAGGGACATTATTAATACAGGGTTTGCACTGCTCTGAGCAATGGACCCATCCTGCTAATACTGAGCAGTTGGTCATTGATTTAGATTATTAGAAGAACAGCTGGCTTGCTTCAGCCAACCAAAGCAGACACATATTTCAAAAAGTATTCTCTGCAATTCATGGAAAATCTCCATGAAAATAAATAAATAAATAAGCAAATCTGATCTCAAACCAAGTAATCTGCTACTTTTACCTTCCAAATATAAGTGCAGTTAATAAAGCATTACTGTAAACACCTCCCGCCCCCCCCCCCCCCCCCCCCCTTTATTTTTTTTTAAACCCAGGGTTACATGGCTTTTCTGACCAAAACAGACAAGACTTTTTCTGGGTTTAGTTTTTCATTTTCTCTACCTTGGAATAATGATAAAGACTTGATAATGGCAAGAGGAGGTTTCACCAACACATATGGCTTTTCCTCCATCACTCTTCTAGAGCAGACTACATCCATTTGAGATTTTGACTTAGCATGGAAGACATTTCTCAGAGACTAATTATTTTTTCCACATTGTCATCTAATATCTTACCCTCTTGCAAGAAAAAAAAATAGTTTAATTAAATGCATATGCATAAAAATCAAAGTATATTTTTGAAACAATAACCTTCAGATCCTGTTCATAAGCTACAAGTACTGTTTGGAAGGCAACTCTCTGGTCACCCATTTTGTTTTGTTTGTTTGATTTTAAATTGTTTTTGCTTTAGTCATGTGTGAAAGGAGTATAAGAGATGACGGTGTTAAGTTGAAACATTGCTCTGCATGCATCTATTCAGAAACATTCCCAAGGTGTTCTATATTAATACTCTTACAATAACAATACCTATTTGCAGTACTTATGCAGAAAAATTTCTCATTATGTTTGTGTAAGAGTTAGGCAATACTGAAATTTTGGTAACAGGAACTTGGCTTCCTGCAGCTATTTAAAGGGGAACAGCATGATTAAGGGATATCCCTAATGTCTGGCTTCAAATCCTGACTAATATTTCCATCCACATGGCATAACACTGAGTCCCAGAAGCCTGGACTTAATCATGCATTCAAGTGAGGCTCTGGTATTCAAGTTCTATGCATTGCCACACGCACATTGAGATGCATTTTGGAGTATAAACAACATTTGGCTTTCTGGTTAGAAAGGTTGACAGGCATATTACTATAGAACCTGCTAACGCACGTCCAGCACAAGAATTATTTTTCAACATTTTGTAAAGAAGTACAAGACATGCTACAGAGATATATATATATATATACACACACACACACACCTGATTGTTTCCCAAAAGTCTAGACAGTTTTGCCTGCATTAAATTACTAAGCCAAAAACCTTACCTCACTCAAACTTGTCATTTTGCAAGCTGCAACTACCACCTTTAGTTCTAATTACCTAAAACCTGGCATGTTCAGAGTGAAGAGCCAACTCTGGTGTAAAAACCTCATGTTAAAACTCTGTAGAGGATCTGGCAAATTACAGTATATTGAATTAGGCTGCCAACATTGGCTCTATACAAGTTGCAGAAAAAGTGAAGCAGGGGAGATGAAAAATGTGATAACTGTATGGATCAGAGTAAATAGAGAGTAACAATGTAATATCAATAGACTATTTCTGCAACCGGTTCACACTGTCTGTAAAGTCAAATGGCACGGTAAACAGTGGGAATAGTGGATGTGATAAATCACAGATCTCACACAGCCCTCATCTATTTATCTGAGAATCTGTATGAAATGTTTCGATGTGAGCATGATCAGCGCTATGATCCATGTACACACCTGATGTTGTAACAGTAGGAATGGTCTTCTCTGATCTCTTCCACAGGCATTACTCAATTCAAACAAGGGAAATCTGTTGGAGGCTTCAGCCTTGCTAAACAGCAAAGTATTCAAGTATTCAGCCTTCAAGTATTAATGATAAGCAGACTAATGTATTTCCCACCATATTAGTAAATAAAGATTTTCTATAACTGAATAGAAATGTCTTTGTTCAAATCCACAGAATGAAAAAGCACACAAATGCAAACAGACAAAAGCTGTGATCTTGAAACAGCTCAAGCTCTGAAACATGCAATCTATCATGTAAGAGACAGAAGAGGTCAGCCATTAATTAACATCCAAATTAAAGCTTTTCAAGTAAGGGTCAAAAATTCTTTTGTTTTGACATTTAAATCACTGACAATGTATTCCCCAGTTTAGTATGCACAACACATCACCTAATGCCTTATGTTAATTGCCTCAATTTTTCAAGTGTATTATTTGATTTATTGTCAATTAAAAGTACCCCCAAAAGCCCAGACACATGTATGTTAAGTATAAACATGATTAATGTAACACGGTTACATTTCCACGTTTGATAGGTCTGATTAGGAACTTTCTATCAGCCTGCCATGACAGAGCATTGTCACTACCCGTGACCTGTCAGCATTGCTGAAGACAAGCTTGCTGATGAGAAAGTATATTGATGGCCACAAATGTTTCAGAAAGGTAAAACCTGCAATTAATGCTGTCAATTATCACCTTATCAAGAACCTAACAATCTTTGTGATCTCCTCTATTTAATTGCAGAAGACAGTCTTAGGTATAAACTAAAAGAGCTACAAAGAAGAAAAATCCAGTAATGTTATTGCCTGTTAAAGCAACAGTTATGTGGAAAGACTCTTCCGTATTTCCAGAGAGTGGCTGTATGAATCCTCTCCTAACACATCAAGGGACCATCTGGTTTTAAGAAGGTGGCACTTGGGGAAAAGAACTGGGCAGTTCACAAGCAGGTGAGAAGTGCTTGGTTTTGTGTGTGGTCATAGAAAACACAAGGGACATGGACAGAAGGTGGTCTGATGAGGAAAAGAAAACGTCCATCGTAAAATACAACAAACGAAATTAGGATAATGAATTGTCTGAGTAATGCTAGAGGGTGCTGTTAAGTGAGATGTAATGATAAATCAATAAAAAAGCAGTTCAATCTGAGAACAATGGGATAAAAGATAACAAATAGCAATAGGAGCCCAGTGAAATTAATGGGAAGGAAGGCATGCATACACAACCGGGCTGATATATATCTGTTACAGTCAGCTTATACATTGGTTTTGGTAAGAATCAGTACAAGTGAAAATAAGAAAAGATAAAATTCTGTACCCTTGCTTTGGGTTTATCCTCCCACCAGTAAACATAAAATATAATTAATATTGCCATATTTAAAAGTAATAAATACATAAAAACCTGCCATAACCTATATTAAATTGCTAGGGAGATGCTGACAATGAACTGTACAGTAGGTCCTTGCTTAATTTGGAAAAAAAAAAAAAAAAAGAAAGAAAAAAAAAAGACTTTTATAGCACTTCAGAAAAGAATTAAGAAGATCCTTTCCTTTCCTTATTGAGGACTACAAAAGCAATCACTGCTATAGACCTGCTTTGCATATTCACTCTATTAATTTACATAGCCCTGGAAAGCCTCACATTCCAATGCAACCGCTAAATTATGCTGCTCTTGGGTAATGGGTATAAAAAGATGCAAGAGCATGCAAAGTGTATTCAAACAGACAATTAAAAATATCAATTCTGTTGACAGCTAAAATGAAGAAACTGTGCAGAGGTTTAATACCACTGCATGAAGGACATACTATTTACAAGTGATTGAATTAACTAGAATCATGCATCGACAATCTGCCTTTGTTGAACATTACATATTAGGCCAATTTAGTGTCTGCTTATTAAAATAATTTAATTTCCAAGATTGTTTCCAGGCATTTCTAGATCTCCTCCTGTTCTTTCCTTCTTACTTTAATGATGGCATCTTAATTAACTTGCCAGTTTCACACCAGTGCAGTTTGCTGGTTCACCACAGAGCTGACCAGTCAACACTGGCTTAGTTAATTTATCCTTTACTTGTTTAGCAGAGCAAGCCCAAATCAGCAGGAGATCTGGCCAGACATGCAACAGCCTCAAAATTCAGAAGCAAATAAAGAATACAACAAAGGTTATTTTCATTCAGGTTAACACTAACTAGTTAATATTGTTTTTCCTTGCATAAGTTTTCAGCATTGGAGGCTTACTGGCAGCATCAGCACAGGAAAGACATGAACCTGGTAAAGCTGGTCCAGAGGAAGGCCATGAGTATGATCATAGGGCTGGAGCACTTCTCCTATAAAGAGCTCCTATGGAACACCTCTCCCTCTCCACCTGGGAGAGCTGGGGATTCTATTCAACCGTTCTCTGAATCTATGATTAAATGCAATGTACAAATTTTTATTTTAACAATGTAGGAATGTTTAAATCCAATCAAACCACGTTTATCAATGCCTGAAAGCAATCTTGGGAGTTAACAATTTAGAGCAAAATTACCTAAAGAAATTGGAAGTTTGAAATCTGTCTTCTAAACTGTATAATCTTACAGTTCTGAATAGCATTTCTGTTTTGGTTTTGTTTTAAATTTAGCGGTATTTTAAAATCCGTATGCAAATATATTGTACCTTAATCCAAACAAGCATAACAGTGCACATATATCAATATGTTGTAATAGTATCTGGAGGCAACCGAGATGGGAAACATACATTTAATGAGTAACATAGCTTTGCATGTCTTGGTTTCACTAGACTGTCACTATGCGCTGCCTTATATGATCTAGATACTGTATTTAGATAGTAGTACTGCTATCTCACGTGGCATATCTAGAAATATTCATGATTTAGCAGCAAGCAACCAAGCATAACTAAGGAACTATTAGTAATATACATATCATGTGCAAATGTGGATGCGTTTGAAAGTTATGAAAATGACAGCAATGTCCCAAAGCCACAGAAATGAACAAGTTGTATGACTTGCTTATAAAAAAAATATTTGAAGGAACTAAAACCAGGACTCAAAGACAGTTAAGTCTCCTTTAGCTAATGCTTTAAGCATACAGCAGCAGCTTGGATGTGACACCTGGGCATTGGAAGTATTATTGAATAATCCATTTGTACAATACATGTAGTAAAAAGTTTCTGTCACTGATGACCTTAAGCATGATCCAGTCTTCTGAATTTCATGGAAAGGATTGGACTTACACTGGCTTTGAAGAGAGGTTGAATTCTAAGATACAAGCTTCTAAACCTGATTTGCAGAGAGGAATTACTAGTGACATTTCCAAGCAATTGCCAATATTATAGGAAAAACTGTAAAAATTTCCAAGGAAATTTACTTTTCAAAAAGTGGATGATTTAAAGTTTTCACAACATTCATATTATCCTAAATATATGTATATATAGTATTTTGTCATCTCTAATACATTAAACCAAGTAAACTCTCTAGAGATATGGGATTAATGCAGGGGAGCACAGGTAGAATCATGGCAATATTCAACACCCTACATACAATAAAAAGCTTTCTGATAAATGGCAGGAGTGACACAAACATATAGGCAATTCTGATTTCTGCACAAGAGTAATATATGAAAATAACATACGGTTCAGAACTGGCTGGTCCTCTGTGAATTCAAATGGCTGTTCAATATAAAAAACCTTTTGCTGGAATCCAGGGATGCATTCTAAATCTTCTGCACATGCAAGCAGCAGAACCTGAAGAAACAAAGGAAATGGACTTTGAACATCCACTCACTCATCCATCATGTTAGCTTCTGGGAATGATACTGGATTTGGGCTCAGTGCTCATAAAACCAAATATTGGGCTCCACATTCATAAAACAAAATATCCATCACATCACACTTCCCCCTTCAAACCTTGCTAAACATAATTTTCATGTAAGCTTTTGCTTTTATATGTGTGCGCTGGCACGGAGATTACAAAACAGTAACTTTGAGGGCTAGGTTCTCAGTCCAGATGATGAATAAAGGATATTATTTGTCTTTATGAAGACATAGGATGCTTTTAGGCTGCTCTTAACAACACAATTGAACCCAGTTCAGTTTACATACGTGCTTAAACTAAGCACTTTTAAGTTGATTTAAATAATTGAATGTAAACTGATTATTTTCTTTTTTTTCCTCGAGTCACATTTAATTTATTTTCCTCATAATCAAAAACTTCTTTACACCAAGGGAAGACTGAATATTAAATGTGTGCATCATATTGGAGACGGATCTAAAGATTAAAGTTAAATACAATTTGTATTACTCTTAGTATATAGTCACCAAACTTCTTTGTCACCACAGGAACACCTTGACAAAGGAGGGAGCTTAAAAGCTAAATAAGATTTGTTGGAAATAGGTATAATGCCAATCTCAGTCTCTGAAGGTTTGTGTTCTATCCCTGAGTACAAAAAACAATCTGAAGTGCTATTTTTCCTGGCAGTTTTTAAATGAGAGCACAGGGGCAAGAACACCTGAGAAAGAGGCAGCAGGAAAAATATACTAAGTAGTTTAAGAGGTTAAAGAGAAAGGCAAAAGGAGAAAAGTTCAAGAGAGTAGGAAAACACAAATCTTTATTTTTCAACTAATATAAACATAGCCTCATTTTCAAAAGTAGTTTCTGCTTCAGAACCTCCAAAGGTGGTTTTCAAATCCTGGCCTTAACCTGGTGTACACAGCACTATGATCTCAAAATTGTTGTGGCTAATGTGCTTCTTGTTGGACATCCAAAAAAAACTCAAAGAGATGGGACACCCATAATGACCAAGGTAAAGAAGGTCAGGATAATGTGGTGGCCCTGAAAGCCACATTTCATGGTTCTACCTCCACAACATTGCTGTCTAGGTAAACTGATTCTAATCCTACAAAGATGCCCTGCAAAGTTTTTAACATCTGTATGTTTCCCTCATACCTGCACCACTTGTAATCCATTCACTTAAACAGAGCAATACATTTCCTGTTCACTCTCTTCATGCACTTCACACTCACCAAGTTTCACATGATCCCATTTATAGAAATCAAAGGCAACAGTACCTAACCTGGTCAGCATTAGTTCTCCTTACTGAAACCAAGCATTGGATCATTTGTTTCATGTCACTGACATATGCTATAAAAGCTTGGCTAAAAGTGCTACAGACTGAGAAATAGCCAGACTATTTCATGACAATTAAGCTGGTAGTATTCAAATGCAGCAGATAGACACCTTTCCTTTCCTCCCTGACCTCTGCTACATTTATCCCTTTGAGGGATTAACCAAGAAAGAAAAGAAAGACTTAAAGTAGTAATACATGAAGCAAGGTGCAATACGCTCGACTATTATTCACTTTTATATGTCCATGTAACTGCTGCCTTTCTTACAAAACCTTGAAAAAGCAGAGTGACTAATCCCTCATTCAGTTATTGAGACTGATATATTGATTTTATTGGAGATTCTGCAGTCTACAGAGGTTGAGAATTGAACTGTGTTCCCCTTCAGTCGTCCAGTACAAGGTATCTGTAAACACAAATGTACTCAGAGCCTCCCCTCAAAATTGTGTATGAATCTTGATTACCTATCATCAAAAATATCCTGGTATGTACTTAAGTGGTCAAATGCACACATTAGTGAGATTTAAACGTGTATTTTCTGCATATATTTTCACTACACAGATGTATTTTTAAAATACTTGTCTCTGACTCATGCTATTACAAAATGAATATGCACAAAAATACAGTCAAGCAAACTATGCTGAAATTTAACTACGAACCTAATTCTTCCCCTAAAGGACTAATGCATCAAATAAGAGGCAAATCATATTGTGATCTCCCAGCATCTGAAGTCTTAAAGTTGAAACTCTTGTCTTATAGAACTATAAATGAAAAGCCTGCTCTGAACATCATCTATGTCAGTTCTCTTCAAGAAGAGAATACGTCTATTTTATCAGATTTGTGACAGTATAAGTTGACTTTGAAATCTGGGCAATCTAAATAGGTCATGAGTGAACTTCTGTAAGCCTGGTACAGAAGCTTCACATAATACTGATGTAGCAAATAGAAAATGACCTTTACTCCCTTTGAAATAATTACAAGACTCAGGCTTGGCCTTGCTGTGAAATGGAACATTTTATTCTACTTGTGCAATTCCAAGCACTTTTTTCTCAACATGTCAAACAAGACATTAGATTTGCCACCACACGGAGAGTTTTTAATTAATTATCTTTTAGAAGCACAAGCATTCTTCTAATTTACTTCTCTTATGAAGAAACTTCTTCTATAGAACTAAATGTCTATCATGTTAATTTCTTTTAAGTTTCTTCGTGTTGTGAGAAAAAGTCTTTAAAAATATCTTGAAAAGAAAAACCAAGCACAGATTTACATTGGAGGCAAAGAGAATATTGTTCAAAGTAGAACACATTCTGAATTTATCACCATGTAGATTTCATATTTTTTTTTTAACACAATGGAAGTGTTTGTGGGCTGATAGCTACCTAGAGAAAGAGCTCAGCTAAATACACTGAAAGTAATGTTTAAAGTGTCATATACATAGAATTTGGAGTATATAAACATTTTTCACATGTACTTAAATATGTACTGGGCAATTAGTACAAAAGGATCCTTCACCCACTGCTAAGAAAAAAAGCTGCATTCTTGAAAGAACATGACCATTATGCAACAAAATTTGCACATGAAAAAGCCTGAGAAGCAAACCAAGGAGTTTTGACCACTCAGACCTGAAACGCCTCTATTCACTGACAAGCAGAATCCAAATTTTTTTATAACCTAATGTTTTTCAGAAATGTACAGAGTGAAGACTCGTTTTTAATATCCTGACTATTTGACTTTCTGAATTTATTACCAGTCACTATAAGGAAATGTCACTAGTTCAGATAACTCCTGTGAAAGTTTGGACACTGGGCTAGAACTACGCATCTGATGAGATATCAAGCCTAAGAAACATCTTTATTATTATATCTTTTTGGTAGTTAATAAAGCAGCAGGCACATGTTTCTGACCTTACTGACCTCAACATTTGCACTGAAAGCTGCTCCCATAGAACATGGGTTAAAAAATCAGAAGAGGACTGCAATTTTATACCATGCCGCAATGGAGATTAATAAAGCCCCTGACGTTAAAGTACCTTTGGGCAATGCTGCATTTCAAAACCCAGAGTTCCTTTACCTCTGTAGTGATGGAAAGTTAATCTTTGTAATGACCTTCCCCAAAATTTCAAATGAATCTGGGAGAGCCTAAGAGAACAATGTATGAAGCAACTCCATTCAGATTTGATTGGCCACTCTCAAAGTGAATTCGCTCACCTTTAACTGTAAAAACTCTCACACCTTCATTAGCCCTACTTGCATTAAATCAACTTTCTATTATTAAAAATGTAACCTTCAGAATATTAATTACATTTCACATATATTCCTACGATGTTAAATTCATTCTAGTGCCAGGTTTTATTTAAACAGAGATGTAACTGGTGCAGACACCTGTGAAAACCATCTGCCCAGCAATGAGTTTTACAAACAAATGCAAACAGATCTCATTTCATGAAGCAGTATTCTATAAGAACACATTCTACTTTTGACTTCAGAAAAGTAACTTTAAATGCAAAAATTAAAAAAATAAGTTAATATAAAAATCCACAAAGGAGTTAAAATCGAAATGACACCTATCTTGAACATTTCCACCCAACATTTCAAAAGGCCCCCAGTTAAAGAGTAATTTCTTTAGAAATTAGATTTATTTTCTTGGAGGGGGATGGGGGGGGTGGGCAGTTTGGTGGGAAAGTAGGGATAGAATTTATTTGTACTTTTTTACTTGTAAAATTATATGAAAATGTATGCACCTGAGCTTTTCTCTGGAAGCATGAGTACTAGATTTTTTTTATTATTATTATTATTTATTTTTTTGCATATGACAACCTGAGATTTCCATATAAAATAGTGATCCTAAGAGCTGAGCACCTAGAGGAAAAAGTAATCTGAATAATGAGAACCTCCAACACCAAATTAAATTGCACATGAAAAACTATTTTTTATCATGGAGATTGAGAACTCTGGATCTTAAAATCCTTTCTATCTTCAGGTGCTGCAATATTAGACCCCCCAAAAATGGATGAGGAGGAAGCTGTCAGAGAAGAAAAAATAATTAAGATGCACACAATTGCAGTGATTTGCAAAGAGATGATGAAATCCTTTCCTACTGAAGTCAGTAAGAGCTATTCACTGATTTCATGATTTTACTCATGATTTACATGAGGGAGCTATTTAAATTAAATTAACAGAGGGATACTTAAACAGCTAAAAAGAGCACTGCTTTAAGTAAGGTTCTTATTCTGCATTATGACTCCAATTAGAGTGCCAGTAGATCCTGAGGCAATCGTTTCTTCAAATCACATACAGACTGGACATGAAGTACTCCTTGTCTTCTGGTACTTTTTAACATCAGTTGGCACAGGGAAAAGCTTGAAAGCCTGAATAACTTTTCCTCTTATTTGCATAATTATTAAAGGTTGTTTTATATATATTATATCAAGGTATGCTGAATTATTTATCTCCGAAAGTGACTAAATTGAATAAAATAGCTATTTTGCAATAATTTGATTTCTAGAGCACAAAGGTTTGGTGATTTTTTTTATTCAATATTTTCACTATGGAAGGAAAGTTTTCACTGTTTCATGCTTTAACCTCTTTTTTTTATCTGAAAAGGGTCTCAGAAAAAAAGTATTCACAATCTCTACCTTTAAATCTGATAGTGAATTCAAGTCATTTTTGTAAGAAATGCTATTAAGATTTGGCACTAAGATTCTTCAAGGATGATAAATATCCTTTTAAAGGGCCTACATATCCATTTACTGCATAGCTCCATCCTAAAAATGAAAGTCACACTTGGAGTACTGAAGGGTGGGCTATGAAAATGCAAATTAGAATTACTTTATTGGCTGAAATGAATTCAGTTCTCCTGTCACTAAGTGGTGTGACTGTGGTAGGCATCCATTAACTAGAAACAAAATATGACAAACTCTTTTGTGAGAGTATCTAGCACAAGAACTTTCTTTTTACGAGCACTTTCCTTGTGAACGTATGTTTATTACGAGCATTTTATCACAAATTCGATAAAAAGTGTGCATCTTCCATGACACTGGAAATCTTGTTAATTTAAGTTATTTGAGAAGTAATTTGCCAGCACTATTGTCTGAACAGACAGCTACTTTCCTTCTGAAAGGAAGGGCCAGAATGAGGAGGAAGATGGCATACCACCATGGAATTATACTTGGGTAAACAAAGCTGCCAGGAAGTGCCTAGAGCTCAAAGATGCGTCACAGTCATTTTGTCCTGTTGAGCTGGGGTGGGGGACCAAGAACATTTTATATTAAGTTTCTTCTGAGGTTCAGGCACACTTGAACACACCTCCATGCTGTGAACACAGCCAACACACTCCGAAGCCAGAGGTCACTGAGAAGCATAGCTCAGCCAGGGGTTGTACCAGTGTCATTGCAGCCATACTGAATGCACAGGGTCCCTGGGTGTTTTCTTACACTGGAGTCCTTACTATTACAACTTGCATCAAAACATGAGCTAGCACTACTCAAGAGCAAGCTTTAATTTAAACAAACAAAAACTAAACAAACAAAAACTAAACAAACAAAAACTAAACAAACAAAAACTAAACAAACAAAAACTAAACAAACAAAAACTAAACAAACAAAAACTAAACAAACAAAAACTAAACAAACAAAAACTAAACAAACAAAAACTAAACAAACAAAAACTAAACAAGACACATATATAGGCCTATATAATTTGGGTCTGTGTATAAAGAACCATCTCTAGTTTTCATCTGTGGCATGAAGGCATAGCATAGTCTCCTGGCCAGATCATTTGATTCTTCTTGTGTTCCACAGTTCTGGCCCCTCATTCTGATAAGCATTTCATAGCTTCCAGAATAAATACTTTCATGGTCAATTTATAGCCATTTATTCCTGTACCAATTTTTGTTTCATAACTTAATTAACCTTTTTTTCCTCTGTAAGTCTTCAACTCGTTAGGCTAGCCAAACCAATTTTTTTTTATTCTGATCCTATAGGAACTGTGCATTCCTTTGATCATCTCAGTAACTTTTCATTGTGCCTGCTCACGTTTGCATATGTGCAAAATTCCAGATGAGGGCTCTCCAAGGCCTGGTAAGCAATGTTCATATTTCCTTAAGCCTTAAATATGTTGCCTAATGCTCCCTAATATTCCACTTCTCCCTTTTAAAGAAGTCTTGTCATTCTTATGGATCACAATCATTCTAAAAATTAACAAACAAAAGAGCTGAAAATTTTGACATCAGTGGAGGTATTGCTTCCATTTAGCTACAACAATGTTAAGAGGCTTTTACAAACAGAATCAGGATTAATCTTTATGAAATACAAATACAGATGCAAACCCTCGTGCATTGTTAAACTTATGCCCTTTCTGGCCAGATGGGAACCACCTCTGCTCACAGATGGCATGCATCTTACAGCACAGAGCCCAGGCTTAACTTTCCCTCTCAATAGAGCTTATTAGCTGAGACTCAGGATTTGCTGTGAGAAAATGGTCTCCAGCTCAAGAAAGATTGTATCCACATGGCTCAGACTGCAGGATAAACTTGCTGTTTCATCTGTATAGACATCTCTGAACATCGCTTGGATTTTTGTAAGTCTGGCAATAACTATCATCCCAGTTCATTAAATACTTTAATGATTAGTAACAGAGGCCAAAATGCATTACTTGTGCTCAAAGTGAATAATATTTTTAATTACTCAATTATTTACCAAGTAAATACCTACCCATCATGATTAATGACACCATTTAACAAATAGAACCCTTCAGACAAAAGAATGGGTTGGGCCCCAAGGTTTTTTTGTTTGTTTATTTTTAGGCGTTATGAAAAGAGTAATCACATTTTTCTGAAACCCTTACAACACTAGAATGAGATTACAACTGGTTAGCCTATTTACAGAAGCTGCATAATAAATTCATTTTACAGGGCACAGAATAATGCAAATGAGTCATTCAATAGCACTTCTGCACTAGTGAAAGAGGCATAAAGAAGAAACATTGAAAGTCAAAGTTCTGTTCTGGTTATACTGCAAGATATGGAATTACCGAAACCTAAACTGCATTACAACAATAACCTGTACAAAGACTGGTTTATGCTGAACATTTTAGTTATTTATCACCTAATGAAGTAAACAGGTTGATCCTATTTTCCAGCAGTAATGACTTCATGAAACACTTAGATGAATGAAAATATCAATCTCTGTTTTAAAAAAAATGAAATAAATTAAGGATTTTAAAAAAAAAAACATATTTATAACCCTTCACATGCAGTTGCACAGGGCAAAGTCATTATTCCATACAGGAGAATGCTGATGTGGTAAAAGCCATTAGAGAAAAAAATATAATCATATACTTCTTATAGCAGATACTGTTGGTTTTTGTTGATGTTGTTTTGTTTTGTTAGAATGTTTAGAACCTATAAGGAACATGATTTAGGTTTAATTTCCCAACAGTGTGATCATTATCAAAAAAGTACAACCTTCCATCCATTGTTCTCTTTATAGTCCACAAAGTTATAAAAATAAAGCAATTATTATTACACCACAAAACTGAACTTACTGTAACATTGAATATCTGTCTTTTGCACTGGTAAGCTAAAACCAAAAATGAACTTGCTAAAAACAATCTTTCAGAGAATAGCGTGGATTTGTGCAATAAGTATGCATGGTGCTGTTACCTTGAAACATTATGACAGCAAGAACCAACCCTCAGAACTGTTAACTTAAAAAATAAAATAAGGTATGAGAAAGTGAAAATGTCTGCTTTTTCAGCTTCAAGAAAACATTTGGTGAACATTTTTTGACCTTCTCCCACACAGTTGCAAACATAACATTTTTTAAAAATGAATACTTTCAAGTAAATCCCTTGATTCCATCAAGGGTATTGGAGAAAAAAAAAAAAAAAAAAGAGAGTTCAACGTCCATAATAAAAATTGAAAAATAGCTACAATGCAAGGACCCCAATGCAAACCTGTCAACTGATTGTGTCTTAAGGAGGAGTTGGACTTGATGATTCTTGTGGGTCCCTTGCAACTCAGAATATTCTATGATTCTGGGAAGAGGACAATACGTTCTGTAAAACCACAAGCTATAGGCAGTCTGTAGCAGCATAACATTATCTGCACATCAAATGGCTGTTGTGTTTTTTGTTTTTTGTTTTTTGTTTTTTTTATTAGAATATTAGCCACCTGAATCTTTCTTTCCATCATGATGCCAACTTGGTCTCTACCTTCTCCTCCACTTCCTATTTTCATTAAACTGGTATGAACATAACCCAGATAACACAGGGTTATCTATCTGATAGATGCAGAAGATTTATAGTATACTTTAACATAATTTCAGCCTAGAACTCATTTCCTAAGCCGATTATTAAAATTATTTACATGCTTCTGCATTTTTCTTGTTCAATGATATGTTTCCCAAGTTATTTTATTTTCATTTTCTAAATATGAGGCATTCCCTATGCCTTTTTATTAGTAGTAGGCTAGCTACCATTTAAATTTTTAATTTATTTTGTAAAATGTTTTAATTTGTTTGGTCCCATTTGTTGCATCATTGTTCATTTGATCAATCAAGGGCCTATGCATTTAGTTACAATAAGCATGAATTTCCAAGCTGCCAGAGTCATACAGAGGTAAAAACAAATCAATAAACAAACAAACAAAAAAATATATGGCAGCGCCAGCTGTTACTTGAGGAGTATTTTTAATGAAACAAAATACAGTTGAAAAGCTAAAAAGCACTTGCACCAACTCTTCTGACTCTAGAGGAAGCATGCCCCAGGGGAGAGACAGCAAGTTGAACATTTTTGAGAACATCACAACAAAGCAAAATATCCAAAGCTTACAGACTCCCTTGTGTTAACAGTGACATTGCATCACGAATGACCTTTCCAAAGAAATAAAGCCCATTACAGCTAGGAACATGATAACTGTTAAAGATCAACACTTAGTAGTCAAAGGAGGAGAAAAATTTAAAAAAAAAAAAAAAAAGGAAATAAAAAGAATTTCACTAGGTGGTAAATTAATTAGAACATAAATAATATGAAACGAAGACCTTGGTCTATAACCCCCTCTCTTATAATTGCTTGCCATTTAAAAGCTGAATGAAATCTTTTATTCAAAAGATACAGCTATTGACCCCACACTTATTAGGAAGTCAAAGAAAATCCTGCTACATGGGGATCTGGTGAGTCCTAGAGAATGCTTTAGTAACAACCTACTGAATATCTATTTATTTTTATTTCTTCATTGTAGAATTTAGTTCAGTTATCAATGAACACTACTAGAATATATAACAGTTAACTTGCAATATATTTCAACCATACAGAACTACTGGACAAAATAAGTATACCCAAATGAACATTGTGATTTTTTTTTTTTCTTTTTTACATGAACTGACAGTCCTGAAACATAAGAACATAACTATGGTTGTATCCCACAAACTCCATAATGAAATGTGTACAATAAACTAACCTTTGCTTTTTAAATCTATAAGTCAATAATTTAGGTTTCTGCAGTAGATAGGAAACAGTATGTTATTGTAGCCTCCCCATTTAACCTCGTATACAGCACTTTGAGTATCTTCCTTAGTTCTACATTTACCTGTATTCACCAAGTCTATCATCTGTTCTACAGGAGATGCCACAAGCAAAAGATACAAGCAACAAACGTAAAACATACTGAAGTTTGTGGGAAAAGTTGAATCTCTGCCTTAAGCTGCAAAAGCAAGATCCACATCTATGCTAATGTGAATATAACGACTAAAAGTATTGTGAGGTCAGATTCACATCCTTGTTCAAAAAATTCCTGGACAGATATCACATAAGAACATGCTTTTACATTCATCTAAAATGAACAGGTAGTATTGTCTAGCAATTTAGAATTGAGGGGATCTGCAGAAGTCTATTTTTCATCATAGATTTAGGCTAAAGACGTTGAGTTAGAAAATGGATTTCTAGTTTATTTGAGCTACATGTAGTAGCCAAAGTATTGAGAATTCCAACACCAGTGCATATGCAGTTGATGATGGAATGTCCTACCATTAGTATTTGTAATAGGGGGTTATTAAACTTGTTTACAAGTTTAGTCAAATGCACCAAAAGGTCTGATTGTATAAGTAGAGCTGTTGAAGTTGTACACAACAATAGGAAGTCTTAAAGAACAAATTCAACTATCCAATAATTTAAAAGCACTTTTCCTTGTGCATAGCAATTTAAAATTACTGGAGCACTTCAACTTTTTTTTCATAAGTGCTTCAGCCTGGAAGTGATTGGGGTTCTGTGCTTGCACAGTATAAAGCAATTTAAAATTATTCAACTGCTTCAATTTTTGTGTAGGTACTTCTATTTGAAAATGATTGGGGTTCTGATCATGTTCTGTATTGAACAATTTTGTATTATTTAAACGCTGATTTATTTATTTAAATCAGCACTTCACATTTGGGACTGAGTTCTAGGAGACTATACTAGAGTATAAGGCAGTTTAAATTATAGAAGCATTTTACATGTTAATGTTTTTCATCTCCTATACAAAAATTTCAGTTTTTAATAGTGAAAGTATGAAGCATTACACTTCAAAATACATCAACATTATATAAAATTAGAATCATAATTTCTTTTTAAAATTTTATAAGACTTTCATAATCAAGGTTATATATGTCTTACTACATACTATGAAACAAGTATTTTAGAAACTACAGACTTACTTCAGTAAATAAAAATAATTTCCAAGGGTAAGAGCAAAGTCTAAAAGAAGTTTTGAGTCCAAAAAAAAAGTGAGGGTTAATTGCCTCAGCATTTCACTTGTTCATCCTCATGTTGAGCAAGTGTTCAGGTCCTTTGCAGTACAGATAGTGTGTTCACCAGGTTCTGGTTCAAGTTTATTCTAAATATTAATTTTTATCAAGTAGAAAATTCAGATTGCAACTTTAAAAATGTAACTTTAAAAATGTCATTCCTCCTTTCATGGGACTGGCATATAGAAACCTGTTTGGATTCCTCTCTCCCCCTCTTTGGTTAATGAAGATATCTTTCTCAATAGTCACAGACATCCTCTGCTCTCAAGCTTTGCCCTTTGACAAGAGAGGAAATTAAGCTGTGATGTTTGAAAAATAGGACTGGAGACATACAAATGGAAAACTAAGAAATACAGCTGACAGACATCACACTATTAGTGAATCCTCTACTTTTTTATTGCCCAGTGTCTTTCACTAATATTGTGCATTCGATATGTTTACATTTACTACTAAACACATGGCAAAAATCCAACACCAGTATTTTTGTACTTTCCACAGGGATATTCAATGAACATGAATGTGGTCTAACCACTGTTTTAAAATGTGACATTCTGGAAGGAAAAATTAGTGACTAATTTCTTCACAAGGCTTGTTTCCATATTTAAGCTTTCACTTTTTAACACAAATCACATATAAGAAATAGAAAAATTTCTCACCAAGAAAGATAACTTCGTATTGCTCTGCACACTCATTGGAAAGGATAGTGGCTAGTCCTTAAACATATTTCATTGGCATGCCTTGCTAATCACAGGTTTTTAATTTTGTGTCTCCAGTTTCAATTACAAGTAAACACTGACATCCTCAATAGCACTACACAGAGCTCCCCTTTATCCACAGTTAATCATGCTCACTGCAGCTATTCCCTAGGCTGAGGTTTCAGAGTTCCTAGCTTCTGCAAATCCTCAGTATTACATCTTTGGATTCAGAAACAAAAATACTAACATGTCTTATCATTCAAAAACATGTGTCCTGGGTTCAGGAAGGACTGTTTTCTGCTCTCCCACTAGTGAGCTGCTGTGCTCCATGTACAGAATTAAGTTGTAAAGCATTGCTAAACTCATTTGAAATATTTTGCTTAAGTAAAACCTCGTATTACTGTAATTAAAGAAGCTGTGAGAAACTGTAATTAGACTGAGTGTCCCACAAATATTAATCAGTAAAGTAATATTCTATTATTAAGAAGCAGCTATGCACAGTAGGAGTTTCTCTTGCGAGAAACAAGATTAGGAACCAAGCCAAAAGCAAGCCAGAAGGCACCACAAATTAGTCTATTTGATGCTTTGTTTTACTTTAGTAATGCTTTCACCTGTAGTTTACTCATTCTTGTACTGCATTTTAGTTAAGAAGGTGTAAGCAGGCTTTGGGCTAAAGTCCTAGACCTGCTCCTTAGCGCCAGTGTGCCCAGTCATTCTCTTAGCCTGGAACGCAGCAGAGGAACTCAGTGCACACCATGGGTAAACCACTTAACCTCCCTAAGTTCCCCCATCTGTAAATGAAAACAATACAATTAACATACTTAGCAGGGAGGTTCTGTCATTTACATAAGTGTTTTGAAGTGATTTGAAATCTTGAGTAAGTACCATATAAATGCTTACAAATATTGGCTGTTTGAGGGACAATCAGTAACAATTTTGAGCATGCAAGAGATAAAAGATTATGTCAAAAGCCTTAGTCTCTGAAACGTGAGGTGTGCTTAGCTTTATGTTGTTCCCCCTGCTCTGCTTATCTGTTTAAAAAAGTGATAGCTTAAACTATTTTTCTCTTTGCAAACTGAATATACTGTGAGGTTCAGACTAGAATCCAAAAGCAGTAAGTGTTAATGTAAGATGCTTACTATGTTCATGTCAAAATTATTTCTAAGTTACACTATCACATACAGGTTCACAACAATATTGTGCAAGACTGCAAAGTTATTTTGGGGAGGAACCTTTAATGCACTGGTTTATAAGCAAATAAGTATATGGACCAGTTAATCAAGTATCTGTCCTTTCCAACTCTGAGTTACTTCACATAGATCAAGATGAAATGATAAACTGAGCTAGTAGACTTTCCCACTGCTGTTAAGAAGAATTATTTTTCAAGCAGCACTTTAAATCACAGATTGTTACCTGAGCTGTTAAAAATAGATTTAAAATTGAGAATTTATCTAAGCTATATCTATTTGCTACATCTAGAATACAACCATTAACTTCCTTCTATATTGCTCTTGCATGTGTTCACCACCTCTAAAGAGAGAGGTTTGCTTTACAAGAGAGATGGAAGAAGAGATCTATAAAGAACAAGGCTTCAAAATTTGAAAGTCGGATTTTTATTTTTTAATTAGGTTGAATAGCTACATTCATATATAGATATGCAAGTCAAGCATTAGCTATTATGATCTTTTCAGTAGAAAATTATAATCAAGCCCAACTCTTAGTTCTCCGTGCCCCAGTGCTCACAGATGTTCTTTATGTATTACTGAAGAAGTGACAAGCAAACACACCATCCACAGCTTCCATAGGACTCTGCCTTTTATACATGATGAAATGAATCTCAACTAGACAGTCATTCTAGTAGTTCATGTATACTGAAATATTACCTTTTTATTTTGCACTTGTTAGTGCCTTGATGACAGCAAATGCTTCATAAGTAACTTGCATGAAATCAATATTAATATACAAAATTGAAAAGCAAAACTCTTACAAGCAGTTTATGCTCAATGTAACCCAGGTATTAAACTCACACAGGACATTTAAAAATTCAAAGTAGCGATCTACATTGTAGAACACAACAAAAACTTTGAAAGACAAAGCCATAATACAAATGAGACAACTATGTTTGCTTCTGCCAAAAATAAAATTGCAAATCCCTTGTATACATTGGCCAGAGAAACAAAAGCCAAGTAGTAAAAGCAACAAATATTACACCAAACACATAGAGAATGAGAAAGTGTTTGGTCACATCTCATGGAAAACACTCATTCTATTCCTTTCTTTCAAAAATAAAGAGAATCCAGAAAGTTAGGCATGGCAGATTTGGCAAAAGTAGGAACATTCCCAAAAAGCAGGAGTTTGCTATGATGTGTTATTCTCCTGTAGTGAGATAAGGGATTTACAATATCTATAAATATGTATAATTCAATTGGTAAAGAACCTAGAGGAAGAACTCATTAGTAAATGTCAATTAGCCCCATGGGGGAAGCAAGCAACAATAGAGATGAGTTGAATGAGAACTGAGAGTTGAGGGGTGCAGAATGTTCTCTTAGAAAGCTCACAGAAGATGCTTCACAACAGTGTTGTGTGCATGATGGTTCTTTATTCAGCACCACCAAATTGCACGGTCAACATCACAGGCTGCATACTTTTCTATCCAATATAAACACACCAGTGTTTCTTGGCACATGATGTGTTTCACTAACAGTTCAGATTGCTTCCATACTCACCAAAAATTGGTAAAAAAAAAAAAAAAAAAAAAAAAAAAAAAAAAGGAATAATTAGTCTTCTTTCATAGCTTGCTCTAGTCAGCTTAGAGGATGGAGAATTCTCCTGCCAACCTACAAGGGCAAAATCCTAACCCTCTTGAAAGCCTCATCTGCAATGAAGCCAAAATCCCATCCCACATATTTTTATTTAAACTCTGTGCCTTTTTACTTGGCAATTTACTTCTTGTCATTAGCTGTCTTCTGTGGCCTAAATTTGGTTTCTCTCTGTTTTGGCTTTAATTTCTGTTCCCTTATCCTACTTCCCAGAGGCTGCCAGGATTATTGGACAGTTCAAAGGGGCACATGTGCATGAATTCCCTTCACAGCTATGACAAAGACAAGAGCATCCATTTTGCACTAAGCAGTGTTCAGTTGCCAGCTATAAAAATGCAGGTGGCCTGTGTGGTTTTAGTAAGGAGTTTTAGAGAGGGGTTCATACAAACGCATACCCAACAGCATGTGTAGGTCAAGTTTCCACTTGAAATTGCACTACGATTGACAGACTACAAGACTAATATACTTTATAACCTTTACCTCCACAACAATGTTAACTCATTCTAAAACTTGGTCCAGTACCACATTAAGAATTGAAGAGCTAGAAATTATTAGTTAACTCATTAGTAGATACCCATCTCTAATTAAATAGAATCATAAGTGTAGTGAGAAATCAGTATGTTGAAAAGGTCTCTCTCTCTCTCTCCAGTTAAAATATCAAGGGAAAAATTCGGTAGGTAGAAAATTTCTACTGAATAATTGATATACATCTTTCTGCCTGTGAAAAGCCTAGGGAAAAAACAATAAAGTCAATATCTTCAAGGTAGGTCAATATTAAAGCACTTTGATAGGAGAGCAGAAAACCGTCTGAGACTAGCTAAGATTAAATTAGGACCAGAAATGAAGATGAATAAGACTTCAAAAAGCAGAAATAAAATAAAACCATCTAATTCACTTAATATGAATGACATTTGTTGTGGTCTCTTATGCACAGCTTAGATAAAATATTCCATAAAAATAATTCTAGAGTGATTTTCCCTCCCTTGGGCAATATTGCTGTTCTAAAGGGGGGGGGGGGGGGGGGGGGTATTCTGGGACACAAATAAACAACAAAATATTTGTCTAGTTTAGAAGTGCTTGGGAAAAAAAAAAAAATGGTCCTAAACTGTCAAAACATTTTGTTACCATTTTTCAACAAAATGAACAGTTAAAAGACTCCCAAATCAGAGTGAATCATGTAATTTTTTATTATTATTTATTTATTTTAACCAAACTGTATGGTTTCATTCATGTTACTTCAATATTATGCTTCTTCACTGCTGCTGCATGGTCTAAAAACCAGTAATTTTGCCTCTCTCATCCCTTGTGACAGGGTACCCATCTGAATGATAATTTGCTACATACTTCTGCCATTCAATGGTACAGGAGAATTAGGGATACCAACAAGGCAAGGCACCTGAGCTGTAGCCTTCAGAGGCCACATTCTTCACACCAAGGAAACACAGATTGCTATTAAAACCAGCATAGAAGAAAAAGGTTGTTTGCTAGTCTAGGATGTATCGACTGTAGACGATATGATCTAAATTAAATAAATTCAATTTTTAATTTTCAAATGGAAGAGGAAATAAAGGTAAAGTTATTTAGAAGATATCAAGAAGAATTTTAGAATTTCATACTAAATATTCATTAGTTCAGCATGGTGTTCTACAGGCACACCCAGCAGGCATAACCAACAGTATAAGGCATTAGTGGGGCATCGCAACACAGGCTGATCAGCTCTGTTCAGAACGAGGATGAAGCGTTAGGCCAGGAGGATAAGAGCAGCAACGTAACTAAGTTGTTTCTAGTGACCAACTCACAACTTTCAGAGTAACACAGACAAAGTCAAGCTCCGCCAAGTTGTGGAGAAACGTTTCCATACACTAGTTAAGGTTATACTGCAGGAAAAAAATATCATGTCTCACAATTTCAAATAAATAAAGTGCTGGGAGAAGAAATGGTAGCAATAAAGATTGAAGAGAAGCATTTCCAAACTCAGAACTGCATTCTGAAGTAGTTCACATGTTAACCAAGCTGCCTACATAGTTTTTCTAAGAAATTGAAAACCAGACTTGTCAACTTTGCATGGCTTCAATGTACTGAATAACACAATAGTTTATTACTAATAGAATTGTTACTAATGAAAACTATCATTTAATTCTTTTATTATTATTTAAACTATAGACTAAGAACTTACAAAGCTACAATAATATCTCCAGTTTACCTGACCTAGTATCTACAAAGCTATATTGTAAGCTACACTTTCATTATGCTTAAGTGATTGCTCACCAAAGCAGATTCTGGCAAGAAGGAGTAAGGCACAAACTCCAAAGGTATTGCGGGGTGCCTTCCTTCTCTATTATCCTCTTTAGTTTGTATTCCCCATTATATTTAGGGTCCCCTGTTGTGCCATAAAGAACAGTGAGTCTACCTTGAGCATAAATTAATGTGAAGCTATTGCAGCAGTTTCTTGCTTCCCCTATGAATTCTCTCAACACACCTGTTTTAGGCATGCACTAATTATTTTGCAGTTACCTGCTGGAAGGAAAAAGGAAGCCTGATAGCAATGAATTGAACTTGCCCTTTGTCCTCTTTCATTGTATCTACCTACAGCAGACAGCACGAAAATGCAACTCAATTAAAGACAGCCCTCTTGTCATAATACACACAGAAGCTCTCCTCACAGCAGAAGCAGGAAAGTTTTGCCATGACACTCCTTGTTGCATTTGACAAGTTTATTCAAAAACAAATATGTCAGTGGGGAGGTCTGTCATTCTAATCCCGTTCTTTATGTGAGAGCTGCTAATGCAATTTCAGCTACCTGAATAGAAGGTCTCTTGCTTCCAGATGTTCCATTGTGCCTTGCAGACAACAAGTGCTATAGAATTGACACCAGAAGTGATGAGCATTTCCCCCATCACCACCATTGATAACTTCCTCTTAGCACAGGGCTTACAGCTGCCTTGTTGATTTCTGTAATTCTGATAGGTATAGTATAAACCAGTATAATGCTATCCTTTTATAGGTCAGTCTGTCGCATAATAGCAACAGAGAGAGGGCAATTGTACTGAACAAGGTGGTAAACTTAAGTTTCTCTTGAGCTATTGAAAGACTATTTAAAAGCTGAAAGAAAAATAACAGATTGATTCAATGAATCAAGACTTGGAGAAAATTGTAGACTATTTGTACTTCAGGATGCAAACCTCAAATTGCAGTGTCAAAGATTAGCCATACTTGTACTGATTGGAGATAAAGCAAACCTGCAGGAAAACCTCTGCAGGGAACACCAGGGTACTGAGGATAAGGAGTTGGAGCGGCCAAGCCAGTGCGAGTGTCACAGCCAGCTGAGGAAAGGAGATAGAAAGATCAAGTAACTTTTGGCAGCAGCCTTAGAAGGTACATGGACATCTCCATTGCCTGCTGGTTTGCAGTAAGGCTAAGTAAAAGAAAATAAAACAAGAAAAATCCTAATAACAAACCAGGTAATAGCTTTTCCTGTTGCATTTGTTAACATTAGCTAACCAATAAGCTGGTTTTATTTCATTAATAATGTATTACTGTTTTCTAATCAGCATAACATGTTTTTATTTTTGTTTTATTTTTTCATCCAGCCTCTGCAAATATTAAAAAAAAATAAGTCTTGATACGACACTACTTGGAGATTTATTTTTTTTAAAATCCCATTTGAAAATAGCAAACAGATGCAAGTAAAGCCATGCACAAGAAAGAATAGTAGAAGAACACAAGTGTTAAGATTTTAACGTAGGGATGCTTTCAATTGAGATCTGCATTTGGCTTTGCTTCTAAATATCAATTTAAATTATTCTGCATGCTGTTTGTTGTCTAATAGAAACATGCTTTCTTCCCACTACTGATGATTTGTGATGTATAAGTAGCTTTTATCTAGACATGAGTCTGTTTGTTTGTTTGTGGTTTTTTGTTTTGTTTTTAAAATGTGAGCTTCTGCTAGGACATAAAGAGCTTTCCTTAAAGCACATAGTGCAGCTATTAAGCTGCTCCACAGGACTACATTTGCAACTCTCTCTAAAGCCAATGGAGGCTGAAGGTGCTCAGTAATTTTCCATGGCTAAGAGACATTTCGGAGAAAGAGCACTGGACCAGAACAAGTCTACCACCTATGCCAAGCACAGTGTGCTTTGCCCAGAGGAACTGTGAACAAAGATACTTGCTATATGGATTGTCATGCCCAGTAAGTGCACCACCCAGAATTTCACTCTACATACAATTACTCAGACATATAAGCAAATCTACATAGCAACATCGATAAGTTTTCTCGTTGCCAAAAACCTTGGAGAAAATAATTTGTTCTACTCATCTTCACAGAATAGAAAACGTGTTATAAAGATCAAGATCAAAATCTGATCTAGGGAGAACAGGAGTCATTGGTATTTAAGACGCGGTATCACCACAGCTTATCCAATTCAACAGTAGCAACCATTTTCTTAAGTGCAGAGATGCATTCATACTCCACGAATGGCTCACACTCAGCAAGATGGAAAGAAATAGTTGTGTCTCAACTTACATAGAAAAAGATTATTTTTCTCTAGGCCATTGAAAAAATTGTCTTATTTTAAAGTACTGTAAGTGATCCCCTTTTCGCTGAAAGAAAAAAAAAAGTAATTGCTTCCAATTTGCTTGTTATCAAAGCATGATGATGCATCCTTTACTTCTGTAAAAATTCATGTAATAGATGTACATAGCCGCTCCTCATCCATATGCCATTTTCTCCTACCTTGTGATTTTTTGGGGAAAAATGACTATAGAACAAGTGCAAAGTGAGCAAAAAATGCAAAGCCATGCAGCGAACAATAATAGAGATGTTCTTCCAGAGACTTGACTGCAGACTGCACCCTCCCTTGTTAAACATGCTAACTAATGTGAGCAAATTAACCACCTGGTTTATATTCAAATTCCTTTTCAAACATAATTCTCTTGCTGTTCCTTTCCATGTTCATCTCCTGTTGAAATAAGAGAAAATCTGCACAACCTTGGAATGTAATTGTTATCAGATGGTAACCTGGTGCTCTACCTATATGAAGTACATTGTTTTCCTAACCACAGAAGGACAGAAGAATTGGCTTACAATTAAGGCACTATGCTCTGTGAAAATTGGGTCAGGTTTCCAGCAGACTCCTTTGTGTTATCAAATGTCTTTTGGAGTGGCTGGCAGACTTGTGACTGACGTCTGTGGGGTTTGGCTTGGGTCCCTCTCTACTTCGAGGAAATGCAGATAGCAGCTGCCTCCTCTGCCTCCCTTCTCCCTTGGTTACCAGGTATTTGGGGGAGGGGGGATTATCAGAGTTACATCTCTTGGCAGTATATAACATCATGTTTCCCAAATCTCAGTCAAGCAAGAAGAATTCCTTGAGGCCATGCCTAGATTTTCTCCCCTTTTCTACAGCACAGAGCACACTGCTTCTATTATAATAAATCACTCTCTGAAAATGGTAACTGACAGAGTAAAAACACTTTGAATAGTAGCATATTTACACCAGATGTGAACATAGGTCACCAGAAAGATGTTCAAATTAAAACAGATGGAGAATCAATGAGGCGGAGAGCTATAGGAAAGCACTTCTGCATGGCAGAAGTAGCAAAGGCGGCTGTGCCTTGACTCTGGAAAGGGAGACACATTCTGAGGCAATATGGAGAAAAAGCTGCCAAGGTCCTCACAATTTCCCTTCTTCTACACTGACACAAGCTGCTTTTGTGCTGAAAACTCATAAAAATGGTTCCAAAACTTATGGAAATCAATGAGAATCTGTCCAGAAATTATAATGGATTTTGAATCTGACATGCAGTGAAATATTTCCTCATAATAAATTTTAAAAAATCACATAAGATCATGAAGTGAGAGTAGTAACTCTCCTGATATGTCATACTGTTTGCCAGGGGATTGCAGTACATACGTAATATAGGCTGTTCAATTTTACACCAATTTGTAGTAAAATTGAGGGTTTTCATGATGCCTTCTACACAGAGTAGAACAGAAAGAATAAATGGATAGAAAATGATAAGAGGTTGTATTATTTTTGTATTGTCTGGCATAATAACTTCAAGTGAGTCATGGATGATATGCACATCTTTATGCTGAAGAGACTACTTCATAGTCATGGTATTTTTATTTATTTTTTTTAAATTATGCACATGGGTATCTATTTCCTGTAGAGAAGTTTTCCCTTGCTAACTTCTGTTTCATAGCAGTGAGTCAGAAAATAGAGCAAAGATGCTTATGCCATCATGTGCTTCCTCTGAGGCTTTGAGAACTTCATTGTATATATGACATTGGTTTGTATCCTTCCTTTCCCTCCCTGCTGTTCAGTTTTACCTACATACTCCCTAAATCAATAGCAGATGCTCTGAAATGACTAAATCACCATGGAACAAGTTTTAATATTGTTGGTACAATTTTACAGGAGATGGGAACGGTTCAAAGAATGAGAACTGGATGAACTAATTGATCTTTTCTTATCTAGGATATACAAACACATTAGTGTTGCTTATGCACACCAATGGTCTGGGCCTTCTTAAGAGTCCCTTAAGCTCTCTTCTCTCCCAGTCCTGTTTCTTCACATGGCCTTAAGAAACAGGATTTGAGAGAACAACTTTGCCTATTTTCATGCACTCACAGCAGGACAAAAAGAAACCATAACATTTAAGGAATAAAGAAGCGATGTCAGAGATTTTTTGTGCTATATGTGATGTAAAAATACTTACTGGATTGACTTTTAAGTAACACTGCTTGGGAAGGGTCCCCCTGGTATAAGGGCAGACTGACAGACGTAGAGAATAAGCACTTGCAAGAACAGTCTTTGAAAGAGGGTCTTGTACTCAACTGAAAAATGAAACACCAGCAGATCCACAGGCAATAAAGTTATTTTTAAAAGTGAAAAATAAGCTTCATGACTTTTTTCCATTCAGATGTCTTTTAAATTAAAATAAACAAACAACCACACATGCACACGATAGACACTTTCTTTACTTAGGCTCTAAACATTTCCCCCACACATCTCTTCTTGCTACTTCCTTTCAATGTGTTTGTTATGAAAATGCCCTATATCAACTTAATTTGATAACTTCCTCCATATCTTCACTGCCTTAAAAATATTCCCTGGATTGACACAGCAATCACATTGGGAAGATATCCATCTGCCTGGAAAGCATTTTGTTTCCACTGAGAGCTTACCTACCCATGCATCCACCACCAGGAATGGCAATCTGCTGAGTTAAAAGGCTGCTATTTAATGTGTGTGCTTACTGCCTGTAGACAGATCCACCCCTTTTTATGTTACAAGACTAGTTACCAACGTACTTTCGCCAGGCTGATCCATGACTTCTCCCACTACTGCCCACTTATGCTGTAGCAATAGGGTTTCCTTTTCCTAGCTCGCTTTTGTAATCCCCATTTTGATTGAAAAAAAAAGTCTTCCTACCCAGCAAACAAAAGCTGTCTGTTAAAGAGAAAAAGATTTCATTTCCACATATTGGGCACCACAGTGATCCCATCTTGCTGCCTGTCTCTTTGGTAAAAGCAGCTAGGAAACGTGGATGAAAAAAGTTATCAGACTGGCAACTTCACTGCTGAGGCAGCTTCCCCAGCCTTTCAAAAGAGAATCCCATCTGACAGCGCTTCTTCTGTACTTGGGATTCGTGCTCACAATAAGGAGACATAATAGCGAGGTGGGAACTGGGTAGCACTGAAGAGAAACTTCTTGAAGGGCTGTGATAAATGATAAAGACACAGCAAAAGAAGGTGAAATCGGAAGTGCTGTTGCTTTTGTGAACTCTGTGGCAAATCACTTGAGTACTATACCTGAAAAGCCAAGTTTCAGATTGCATTTTTAATTTCCCTGCCCTCAAAATTGCTACGTGGTGAGCTTTTCAGTAGACTAAAGTCCTGTGCATCATGTAAAGCTTTTGACTTCCAAGATGACTTTGGATCATTTTAATAATATAGCTATACTATCACAGGGAATATTTCCAAAGAAGCAACTGTAAATCTTCTACAATTCCTAAGATTTCATAGGTTTTAAAGTCAAAAGGAAACAAAATGATCATCTAAGTCTAACCTGCTACATAATAAATGCCAAATATTTTTCCTCAGTAATCTGGATCAAAAACCTGAGCTATGCGCCAAGGATGAGATTTTTTTTTTCTCATTAAATCGCCTACTTAGGGACATAATTTCAACAAGGGATGTAAAAGTATTAGATCAATGTCTTCATTTGATGGAAACCCTAAATAGCCTAAGAAGTAGCTTAGCTTTTTTTATTATTATTATTTCACTTTTTTTTTTTTTTTTTTTTAACTGGGAAAAATTCAGAACACAGCTTTCTTGAAGTGTTTTTCCTTCCCTCAGAATATCAGTTCCACTTCCCAGCCACAGTTAATCTGATCCACTTTAATTAATTGAAACTTTTTCATTCAATCTCATAAATCCCAACTCAGATGCTCTAAGATTGACTATAGGGTCAAGTTACAGAAACATAGCATTATCTCCTCTAATTCAATAAATGGGGGAAGGTTCCTCAGCTTGTAAGCATCATGCCTGGCAAAACAAGCCTTGCTTGTAAGCCTCATAAACCTCTTAAATATCAGCTACCACCTGCACCTGAATTACTTTTCACCTACAGCTCACAGTTCTCAGGTACACTTCTGATTTTCAAAAGCAGCTATCCCATTCCTCTAAATAGATTATGTACAAATTTGATTATAAAAATGTGTATACTTCACATCTTGGATGACAGTATTGTTAGTACATTTTATTTGTGTTTCTTTTCTACTTGTTTGTGAATGAGGCATATTGTAAATCCTCCCACCGTTTAAACACTTCTGTGTGACTGTAAAACTTACATCCCCAGGTTAACTAGGTGTTTATAACCCTGTCTACACATTGGTTTCTAATCAGTGTGGTTACATGGGTAAAAAAAGCTATACTGATCTGCAAAGTTAGCATGCACAGGTATAGTTTAATCCTATAGGGCTATGTCTGACCCAGGAGAAAGATGTTCCACTAAATAAGCACAGTTTGATTGCAACAGGAAAACATTAAATGGAAAAAGAATTGGGCCAAGAATGAGCACTTCTAGAAGTCTCCTCATCACTCTTAAGGTGGGAGTGCGAACAATGGCACTCAAAAATTTAATACATGGCAACAATAGAAAGAAGTGGCACCCATCACCCAGCCTTTCTTGCCGTACACAGGGAATTGTATAATCAAAGGAAAAGCAGAACAATGCACATGCAATCACACACGTCTTACAAAGGCAGGAGAACTGCTCCAGCCCTCCTGCCACTGCAGTTCTAGGAACTGCAGGCTCACCTCCTTTCTTCAAGAGTTTATCCAAACTCTTAATAGAAATACAGAGAACAAAAGCAATGCATGAGTATCTCCTCTGACACCATTTCACTAATTTGATACAAACTATGACACCTGGGTGCCACATCTTAAAATCAGCATGATTTCCTTCAAAACTTAATTGTCATGCAGCATATAACGCACCTTACTCTGGTGTTCCTGGCAGGAGACAACAATATTAGCTATGAAATCTGTAGGTTTCTGCCAAATTCACAAATACTGGCAGCAAAACCTATGGAAAGGCCAGACTGGGCTGTGAAAATGAGGAGTAATTTAATGCAAATGTTCTATAGCACTCCCCAGGCTCCAGGATTAGGGATGTCAAAAAATTTAAGTGCTCCTTCTGGTTATTACTACGGAGAACTGATTATTGCTCACTGTATATAAGGTTTTCTAAAATGATTGTATTTTTCTTAAGTCTTTCATTATTTTGTTCACTAAAGTATATTTTGCTGTGTGCTCAATAATTCCCCCCCACACAAAGTGAACGTTAATTGTTAAGTTCTGATTTTAACCATGATTTTCCTTTCACTTAACTTATTTTTACTCCCTAGTGTAGCAGATAATGGCACATGTTTTAAAAAATAAAAAGATGGGGGGGGAAAAGTACATTTACTAATGTAGGTAAGCATAACTTACATTGGGAGCTAGACTATTTCAAACATACCATCTAATTTTCTCAGAGAAATGTTAAAAAAAAAAAAAAATCTGGAGATTGCTTTTGAAGGTGAAAGTACCTGTGTGTACAAGGTGGTTGGAAGTTACATAAATATATTTGCCCAGACTTCCAAAAGCTGTAAAGAATGTTCATACAGGTGGCTGTGATTCATTGAGATGGATACACCTTACAGTCACATTTCCGTAACAGGAATAATCCTGATTAATTACTGAAAATTTCTGGATTAACAGCTGTGCTCTCATGCACAGCTGAATAGTTCATTAGAGAATTTAATCTAAGTGCAATCTGTCTAAAGAAAAATAAAATATATTGAAGAACTGTAATGAGATAAGCATAGTCAGCATTCTTCTCTTACAAGAAAGGAAGCAAACTTTTACTTATCACTCCCTTCAGGAGGGGGGTTGAATGTAGAGGAGAGTTTGTTTCTTGAATCAATACGGAAAAAAAAAAAAACTGCTAATGAAAATTTTGTCATTCTTTGATTTATAAATATTTACTCATTCAGAATAAAATGCTTAAGTGGCAGCATCCAAGAGCTAATTCTTCACATAAATAATCGAAATAATCTGTCTTGAAAAAACAATGAATTTCATGGAAATACAGCCTGAACTTCCTCAGAAAGACCTTTGGTTTGGTAGATTTTCAATATGCAAGCTGCGTTCAATGGTTGGTAGAAGCTGTGCTCCTGCAATGGAGATTGGTCTACTAAGAAAGTGATGCAACTTTACAGATAAACCATAGTGGTAAAACTCTGATGAGATCCAGAAATGAAATAGTGTGGATACTTCCTGTAAAGTATCACCATTTACTAGTACTTAATCTTCATACGTGCTGAACCTCGGTATTAGACCCATCAAGCATCTGTTTGATATTCAATTCTTTTGGGTAGGTTGGTTTCTTTTTAAGCCACAGCTAAGAATGGTGTTCACTCATTGTTAGTCTTCGGATCTCTAGAGAGAGACACGTCTTTAGTATAACAATTCAGACCTATCATAGGACTGCACATCAGGTAAACATGACCTACACTCCAAAAAAAAAAAAAAAAAGTCTAATCTTTTTCATTGACTGTGAAAATAGTCAAGAGAACTAGGTCAGGCACAGACGTATCTTATTTTAGACTTCACATACATATGAGATTTATAAAATGGAGTAGCCAAAGAAGGGTCACTTATGAAAATCTGGTAAACTTTCTGTCTACATGCATACTTAATAGGATCCACCTGCTCTTGTAATTGATAAAAAGCCACCATCTTTTATCACAGAGAAAACTAATTTCTCCTTTCCCATTACTGCCAGAAAACTATCTTCTATCACTTTTTTAGAAAGGTATGCATTTTTCCCTTCCTTATTTACTGAAAACAGTCATAATGAAACTCAACTGTTTTCTTAAGTGCTTTATTTCTAACAACAACATAATCAAGATAGAGTCACTGCTGGAAAGCTGATGGAATGAAAGTGTTCACTAATCACGGGGTGCATAAGTATATGGGAGATGCTAGGCTATATTTTGGTTGAAAAAAGGGTGATTTACAGTTGTGCACATTCCTCAGAATTGATCCAAGTTCTGTAAGAGATTATTATGGACTAATTTGCTATGCAAGTATTCTCTAACAAGATTACAATTTATTTATTTTTTAAATCAATCCATAGGCAATGAAAGGTTTGCTTGGTACTGAAAGTCTAGGACAGAATGTGAAATTAAGTTTACCACATAAAGACAGTATCAGTTACTGGAATTCAGAGTACAATTAATCAGGTAATTATTGGGAATGATTTTCCCAACCCTTCTCGACTGATGTTGGAAATGCCTGTTGTGGACATCAGCTATGTTGTTCTGCTTTATAAACCCATGTGATTCCAGAGCTGTGCATTAAATATTGTCTTCAGACTTCCTAAAGGTCTCTGGAATTTTCATAGCTCCTAGTATTTCCAGAAATAGAAGTGCAGAGCTCTAGCTAGATAACTGTTTATCCTCTGGCTCTGTGCTTTTCTGTAGTACAACACACTTGAATAGTGTGGCCAAAAATCTTCAGCCCAAAAGGGACCAGTAGAGGAACTGCCTACTTATTTATTCCAAATAAAGCAACCAACTTCCAGAATCTTGGCTATATTATTACTCTGGTGTTTTCTTATAAGTACAACAGTGCAGCTCATTTCAACCCCAAAGCAAAAAACCATTACTGCAAGAGGCTTTTCCCTTGCACCAGACCTCCAGAAAGCAACCTTGTCACAAGGAGCACACGTGCTGCTCAAAGCCAGTAAGAGGGCTGCCTGCGTTCTGCAGCACTCTCAGCACTGTGCCAGCAGCTCTCACTTATGCCCCAGAAGCTTTCAAAATTAGGAATGCTAGGCGTGAATGAAGAAAGGCAGGGTAAATGTTTCCTTGCCTCTCCATGCAGCGCTTCATTTCACCTGACAAGAAAGAAGGTTCATTCCACACAGGTATGGGATGGACAGTGGTTATTCATTTGCACAGATGAATCCTGGTGAATTACATAGATCTACTTTTCCAGAATCTCCTGAGATCACATGAAACCACCAGATGAAAAGACACAGGAAGAGGGGCAGAAATCTTGAATGCTCAAAATGTGTGTTTCTTGCATTTAGTGCCCTGCTGGCAAAGCCAAAGTTTACCCAAGCAGTAGAGAACTGCAGTGGTTCCCCAAGGACCACACATCAGGATAACACTTGTGGGTGCCAGGCTTGAGTGACACAAGAGCCAGCATATCTAGCAGAGTGTAGGCTCCCAGCTCTGCAGAAAGTCCATCAGGAAAGGCTCTATGGAAGTCATTGATTTTTTTTTTTTTTTTCCCCACTCAAACTGCTACTGAATCTGGCTTGATCTCTCTCTTCTATGTCATATATCAGCCATAGTTTCTTATATTTGGATGCTCATCTGTTGCCAATCATCAGGTCATTAAAAGGGGAAAGATGGGAAATGGTAACATGAAATTTTGATGAACATCTGGCAGTAAAAGGTGCTAAGGTGCAGTGTAAAAGATGTAACTGAATGGAGTATAAACCAAAATAAATAGAAGCCAGCCTTTTTTTTTCCTGTGACACCAGCTCTAGAGCAAAGAAACACCAAAAGGTAAAAATCAACTCCTTACACCCAGAACATCTACATTTCATTCTACTGGATTTGCAAACAAGCCTTATTCTGAGTCACTACCCAAAAGTATAGAAAAACTTTTTCTTGCTTAGTAATAAAGAAGTTCAGAAGGTTGTTTTACATTTCAATTTTGCTTCATCAACTTTCCAGCCCTTGGGGGACTCAACCTGAATTGCATGCACATGGAAAATGAGTTAGCCAGCCTGCAGAGTCCCCACAGCATATAAATGCATATTCTTTCATCCATTTTGGACTGCTGTCTGGATAAGCCCATTCAAAAGAATATTCAGGTAAAACAAGCAAATATCAAGAACAACCTGCAAAATTATCAGTATGTTCTAAGAGACTTTTTCCACCAGATATAAACATAAGTATATGAGTGCATTTCATGTATATATACGAGTTTTCTTTTTTGTTAATATATAAAAGACAGATTTGGACAATTATTATTATTATTATTTTAATCTGGACCATATAAAGCAGTAAGATTGCTTTGCATCTTTTGTGCTAGTTCAAACAGTTAGAAAGCAGCCAGATCCTTACAGACACTGATCAGAAGAGAACATCTGATTTCTGAACCAAACGAAGCAGTCAAAACACATGGTCTTTGCTCAGCTGCCAAAACTATAACATCCAGATTTGTGTCCAAATAGAACCCATCATAATGTAATCATTAATCAGTCTGATTTAGAATAATGTTTGCACCAACTGATTACTGCTGTACATTAACATTTATCCTTTAAAATGCGAAAACATATCCCCTAGCATTTGAGACAATGCAACTAATTCTGCCAGTATGCTGGGGTTGGGCAGAAATGCCAGTGACTCATCTCGAAAGGATGGAGTCCTGCCTAAAATAAGTAAATGCATACTTTTTGTATATTCAAGGGCTAAAAGCCACCATTATACTCACAAAACACTGATGATAGGCATCTGTACCCAGTTACACTCTGACTTGCGACATTAAACATCATTTTTCCTGATCCACATGCTGCAAGCATGCACTGAATTTTGCTGCTGACTGGCAGATTGAATTTCCATATGCTGAAGTTCGAGATGAAAGAGAAAACTTCATGCTACGCAATAGCAGGAACTATGGAAATAACTGCCATGCATGTAAAACAATTGGAATTGCACCTGGTGGACGTTATTTGAAATAGGAGTTGATCAGACTTGGTAAAAGGTTGATTCAAGCAACGCGAGACAGGCTGTTGTTTATTCCTTCACAGCATGTCCCAGTGAACATTCAGGTTCAGACTGCAGTGGGAAGTGTCTGTTTGGGGATGTCCCACCTCGCACAGGTAAATATGCCCCAACAAATCCCAAGTGAACATCTGACCAGAGAGGAGGGAAGAAAGCAGAGCACATGGGGAGAACTGTCATGTTTTTTCTGCAAGGGTGCCTACTCCAGCTGCAGGCAGAGCCAGAGCAGCACAGGCAGCAGCTCAGGGCTGCCAGCACAGCACCAGCAATAACACGATGGCACGCAATGTGCCTGAGCCCCCTAAGCTGCCACGTGCATCTCTTGCTGGTGGCACACCAGTAGGCAGTAGAACCATGTTGAGAAGGGGCAAGCAGAGTGCGATGGGATGGTGAAGAAGCAGAAGGCAAAACAGAAGTCCAAATGACTGCACTAAATTTGATCACAGGGGTGACAGGACAATATCTATGTCAAGCCGACCATTCTTCCTGTCACAAACACCATCAGCAAAGGAAGAGATGAAAGCAAATACTTGGTGAAGGAAAAGTATTAGAGGAAATTGAATTAATTCCAGGTATGGGTAGAAGAGGCTCTGCTTTCTGCTTCTCCAGAGCATGGGGACAGGGGACATTTTTCTTGCATTTCTCATTGCCAAACAATTCTCCAAACAGCTGTTTCAGTTCTGTAACTGGACATAATTCCACCTAATACAAAATTGAGCATTTCATTGTTGGCATCAGTGAAGGCCTGGGCCAAGCTACTTTCCAATGAACAAGCCATTCTGTCTACCTGAGCATACAGCCTGGTATGTAAGAGACGATAGAGCAGTGAAGTCAGAAGACACCATAGCGAAGTGCCTACACAACACTGCTCAGCAGCCACAGCCTTCCTATTTGTCTCTAGAATTAGATGCACTTTTCTCCAGACTTGCCTAAGTGTCTTGTCAAGACACTTGATTTGTGTCTTGGCACTCAGAAACAATAAATGAAAATCCTTCCCCCACTGAATTTAAGTAATGCTGAAGTTGCAACGGGAGACAATGAAGCCAACATTCAACATTAATAGCAGAATCCATTCCTCATTACGGCAGGCTGGTTTCACAGGAAAAGAGAATATTGTCATCAAAACATTCTCATTACTTTAAGTGCTCCATCTTCCACAGAGATCCAGATTTACTTCTGCTTTTGCCTAAATTATTTAGTTATTTATACTTTTGCATTCAATCTAACTCCAATATAAAATAAAGACGTGAAGGGGTCTCCTCCACAGGGGCCTTTAGCTTTAACTTTTGAGGATCAGAAGAAAAATTTATTTTGGGGGATTTTTTTTATTTTTATTTTTCAATAATAATAATAATAATAATAAAAAAACATATTGAGGATCATGTGGTTGTTCCCTACAGAGAAATTCTAAGATGGTCTTTCAGCATATGAGCAGTGGACCTCATCTCCAAAATACCTATATCCATACCACAACAACAAAATCAGTGGAAAACCTTATCATCGTAGCCTGTGCAAGGACCCCATGAGAAAATTTCCAGTACAGTTGGCTACGAGCAATTAACTTCAAAAATCCTCTAAGGAGGCATTCTCATTGCTTAGCATCACATTTAGCATGATGGGGTCTCAGGGAAAGATTAAGACAGAACCACAATGTAATTAAATAATTATTTTAAAAGCTCAAGAGCCTTCATACCTCTTACTCCGGGAAAAGGCCACTGTCTTCCTAAACAAAACCACAGTACAAATAGGGAAGCAAAGTTACCCAAGGAACTGAACATGTGCATACTCTCTTCTGGTCACACTTTGACCAGCAGGTCAAATACCTGGGATGTCCAGGACAAAAAATCAGACCGTTTCTTCTATTTATCTGCCTAGTCCATAAAAAAAATAAAAATAAAAAATGCAATTGATATGGGGTTTTCTGCTTCCCATTTTAGGGACTTCCTTTGAAAACTAGTATTCTAAGAAAAATAAAATGAAAGCCTTTCCTTTAACTCTCAATTAACACTCTACAGCTGTAAGTATTGATTTGATGAGTGAAGACACAGATTTAATGGCAAGGAAATCAGATTTTCAAAGAAAAAGTGAACTCCTAACCAGCTTGGGAAGGACAGTGTAATGTGTGTAGATGTGTATGGTCTCAGAGATGAAAAATGTGTGTTAGAAGTTGCACTGCAAAAGTGATTAAAGTAATCAAAGCAATACAGACATACTTAACACAAGAGGATCCTGATATTTTGTTTGGAATATACAAGTCGCATTTCAATAATTATCAGTAGTAAAAAAGAGATTCAGCTACATAAAGTCTAATTACATTCTTAATCAAAACATGAGAAATAAAAAAGGTTACTGGAATACCTTTGAAGTACATCAGGAATAAGAAATAGCATAAGCCCTTTGGTATCATGCTGGTTAATTAAACACCAAAATAAATTAATACTTGTAGTTAGTTTAAAAAAAAAAAGAAAGAAAGAAAGAAAGAAAAAAAAGCCTTCAATCAAGGCTACACGAACCAAGCAAAAACACAGCCTGTAGTCCTGAAGGGTTAAGTTATGCCCCCAGTCAACTACAGTGTGGGTGCAAAGGTGAAATTAGATGCAGAATTTGTTCCTGCAGTGTAGCCATTTGCCCAATTACCAGCTCCACAGAAATGCCTCTGTGCCTCCAGTAGACATTAGTGCTCCTTTGTTTTAAGGAAAACAAACATCCAAGGAGACCTGCTCCTTGCCCTGTGGAGTTTAAAGTCCAGAGGCAAAAAGAGACAAGGGGCAGAAGAATGACAGGATTACAGAGAGCTGGTTCCCCACCACATATCTCTGCAAGTCTATCAAAGTTCAGAAAGCTGAAGTAAACAAAGAACTGCTATTTAAATAAGCCCATAATAAAACCAGGCTGCAGCTCTATCACACCTGCAACTTCTTCATGGATCTGTATCAGCCATTAACTGTCAGTGCTCAAACACCTGTGACAGCTCAGACATTGCTTATGTTATTTTCAGAGCTGTTACAGTCTAAGAAGCATTTACATCACTCTTTCATATCACATCACTTAACTCAATGGCAGAGGTAAAAAGAAACCATCTGTCTGTTTCTTTTTGCATGACCTCATTTGCATGCCATTAATACAATTAATATTATATTGGAATTTATACTAAAGTATTTCTCATCACTCTAGCTAGCAACACTCCAGGAACACTCCAATCTGTAGCCTGCAAGATAATTTCAGGCATAAGCGAATCTGGGGTCACTTCAGAAGCCAACTAAATCAAGAAATAACCGTGTTTGTTGTGAAGTGACAGGTCACTTGAATCCTAACAAGATTATATCAACAGCCAGTTACATTTTTTGTCTGAATACAAGAATCAAATCATTCAAGGGAGCATTATAACACTAATGAAAAAAGATGGTATTGAGAATGAAACGGGTTCCGTTTAATCATGTTTCTACTTTTGGCAACACCACACATTAAGAGGCAATTAAAGTAGCTATAATGTTGTTGGATTTTTATTTATTTTATTTTTGCTGTAACACACTTTGCTTCAGAAACAAATCCAATAAACCGTCTGAAATTATCTTTGAAATTGTGTTCGTAACAGTTACTTTAAACTACAGAAAAGTAATAGTTTCACTAACATCATTTACTTTTTTTTGACATCCCGAGGGAACCTTTATTTTCTGCATTCACACCAGGAGATTGAAGTCCACCTCTGATTAATTCCGAGTGCCAGGTTCTCACCCGTGTTTGTTAAACGTGCTGCTTCACACACTAGGAAGCAAATCCCCTTTCCCCATGAGACCCGTGTTGATTCAGCAGCAGACATTAGGCCAATCTATTGCCTGGGTGACATCTACCTCCAACATATACCAGGACTGCACTGTGATACATTGCACAGTTCTGGTCTCCTCGGTGTTCTTACCAGGTCTCTAGGAGCGTGCAACAGCTCCCATCAAACTCACGCGTCTGAATTTCCCCAGGGAGAAATCATGGAGCAGGATGGAGCCAGACAACCCCCTGTTGTGCCGCCACTGACTTGGGAAGAAGGAAAATCCTGCTCCAGAGCAGAGAATCAACTGATGCCACAGTCAGTGATTCCATGAGCAGCTTTCAAATCAACTGCAAAATTTCTCTACTACTATTAGTTATCTGTAGGAGTTTACTCTTTTCCTAGTCAGAGACCAAACAGTCCTTTCATATTCCTTACAACTATATATTCACTTTGGGGACAATTTCAGGATTTTGATGATCATCCATCATAATTTCTTAATACCAAAATATTAAGGACATGGGTAAACAGAAAACAGCTAACATTTTGCCATCATAACAGTTTGCTCAGGGCCACATACCCAGGCAACTCACAAATATCAGCCACTGCATTGAACTGAAGACACAGCCAAAAATGCGCAAGTTCTTGGCAAGATAAGAACCTTTCACTGGAAATGCAGAAAGGTGACAAAACCGTGCACATGAAGCAGTGTTCATATTACCCAATAGCAAATGCACTGCCAGAGATTGGATAATTTTGCAAGCCATTGTGCTATAAATGGACATTTTAAAATGACTGCTGAGAGAATTGCTCAGCTCAAGGAAATCACCAGAAGTTCTAGTTTAAGAAATAAAGTCATATTACTTTTAGGATCATGTTTAAATTGCTCTAAACCGAATAACCTACTAAGGGAGAAAAAAAAACAATGACAGTATGCTGGTCTCAGAGGAACCTGCTGTCACTTGAAACACCACCTGTGCTACAGTGATAAACCATTAAGAGAAGAACATCTCGTCTTGCTGTTTAACCTGACAAATTAATTGAGAAGGTCTATAGTGTACAACATTGGTATGCCCAAGTTGAACTCTCTGCTTTATCAGCAACACTACATCCCTCTCTTTTACAGGAACTATTTTCTGTTGCAGAAGGAGTAGAGCCAGGTAAACTATGTTACTGGGATCCAGACCATTGCCTGCACTACCATCATTCTGATGGGCCTGGAAGAAATCAGCTGGGTGGATGAAAGAGGCACCAGCAGGTTCTGTAACCTTCAGAGACAGCAGCTCCCTGAGGGGCTTACAAATCAGGGTGCAGCAACACTGCAGGACAGTGGCAAGTAAGAGCCGCACAATCCCAGCCCCAAACTGCTCTGAGCTGGAGAGTTTTTTTCCATTGCAAAGCATGGTCTGGAGTCTATTAAAACCTTTCATAATCACATTTACCACTGAAATACACTTCTAGCCTTCACAGTTAGCCCAACTACATAAAAATGGCATGCATTAAGGGATCATATTTTAGGCGAAACAAGGTTAAATCTGGTGCCAAAAGAAAGATACAGAGCAATTTCCTTTTTATTAACAGAAGATAACAATTTAGAGGCAATCAATTCTAACTCTACTGAGCCCTCAAAATCTTGTCTTGAATAACTATGGCTGGAATTGGAGCTGTTGCTCTGCACAACAGGCAGATGGGTTCAAATCAACCTTCTGATGAATAAATTAAATGCTTCAGACACCAGACTGTCCAATTTCATCCCTCACCACCCCCCCACCTCACACACAGTTTGAACTTCAGGGCAGAGATCATTGAGCTGAATGCTTGGGAAGAAGGATGATGTTTGCTGCTAGAGTGCTAGAGGAAGAAAATTTTGAAAGGGAGAGTAGGTGGCTAGTGTCTCTATATTTACTTACGTAGCTGAAGGGCAAGATATCCCACCTTCACAACCCTCAGTCTCCCACATACAGAACTTTTTTGTTCGTATTTTTAAACACAAAGTTATCATTCATGACGGTCAGGACTATTCGGATTATAAACGCTTTGAAGTAGCAAATCTGTGTTAGACTGTGTCCAGGCACAGAAGGAGAATTAAAACTGACATCTGAGGTGGAGCTGAAGGAGAATTTCTCTATTATAACAGTAACTGCAAGAAGAAATAAATTTTAGTTGGCTTGATTTCTTTTTCTTAAATTGTTAGGATGGCCTATATATAAATGTGTCCAGCAAAGTGGGTACTGTATCCTTGAGGGATATCTTGCCTCTGTCCCAGATCTTTGAGATTCCATTTAGCACTCCAGAATAGCTCACGAAGGCACGCACTGCCAACTACAAACTGTAAGACATTCTCTCTCTTCATTAGCAATGTGATCCTCTTCAGACAGTCAGAGGGGAGAATGCTCATGTACATAGCAATGATCATTTCAGCTAATTAATTTTAGCTGAGATGCTCAAGCTGACAGTTTCTAAAGTTGTGCATCTGTGACTTGGGATGTACTTCCCCAGCAGAGATTCATTTATTCTGAGAATACTTGCCCCAAAGGGTAGATCAGCTTCCCCCTCCCACCCCTTTGCTAGCACTGATAACAGCCTCAGGGCATCAAGGTATCTGGTCCCCCACCCCTAGACCCATGGTTCACTTGTCATCTCATGGTTTATTCCTTGAGGTGCAGCTGCTCCCATTCCATACCAAACCTATCAACAGCCTGCCTGCAGCCGTTGTGCTTCAGCAAGGATGTTCCTTCAGCCCAAGATCAGCCTGCTTAGATGGGATAAGTTACCACCTAATTATTTTACTTATCTATGAGAAACAGTTCAGTCAGGGAAAATGGAAGCGCTATGTTGACCTTTGAAATGGTAGTCAAAATTATTACGATCTCTGTCTCTGAAATAAAATAAATTACAACATTAAAGTTTTTGTTTGTTGGCTGTTTCACTTTGTTTCTTTTTTAAGTAGTGTGATTGTAGTATTGTAATAAAAGCCCTGTTCCAGAGGCTTGTTCAACTTCAGTTATCACCTCAAACAGTGCGACTATTCAGATACTTCAAGGTAGCAATTAGTTCAATGAGGCACACAAGATGCTTACACTTACCAAAGACTTTCCCAGGGTAATAACAGAAGGTAAAGAGAATGACATGCACAACTATTCATAATCAGGAAGGAACAGGCTAAGCATTAATTCAGTAAATTTTGATATGTCTTCCACCTTCACCACCAATATTTAATTGAAATAAGTTACTGCACATGAAGACTGCAGAAAAGATGCATTGCACTACAAAAGGGAAGATCCAGTCTCTAACCATATTTAATTCCAATCTCTAACCATATCTCAGCCTGTTGCAAAACCCACAAAACAGAACAAACCAGTAGCTGACAGTTTTAAATGACATCCTCACTACCAAATAACTTCCAGTACATGACTAAAGATCCACCACTTCAGGTCTATTATAGCATTATCCAGAAATCATCCTATAATGCAAAATAGAAAGACAGTTTTTAGTCTGCTTAGGTGCATTTGTATGCCTTATTTGTGCATGGAATAACCGTGATTGCATTTGTAATTTGGGTAATTGTGCATGCACAACTGGCCAGCTGCATGCAGAATCGCCCGATTTGCACATGCTGCCTTAATTACCACTTGAATTATGACATTTCACAGTTATGTGCATGCAAATATGAGCAGAAAAAAAGACTCATTTCGTAAACAAAGCTCTTTGCACTGGTTTTCAGTCCTTAATCAGTCAAAGTACTTGAGGCCAGTTCTGCTGACTCTTGAAACACTATACGTATCCTGCATTTGGTACAGGGTACTTCTGCTGAAGAAGCTTCTCCCAAATTTAGATAGGCATGGTTAAGAAACTCTGGAAAACAAAGCTATGCAGCATGGCTAGAACTTCACAGCAAGCCACTTCTCACAGCCTCACTCTGTAGGCCTCTAGGCACCCAGGAATACCACAGAAGTGAAGTTACTCTTGCTGAAATGATCTGTGTTGGAGAATATCCACTCTGCTGAAGACTAAAGCAGCAGAAAGAAGTCTGCAACTCAAGAGAAACAGAATGGGAAATAATGCAATAGGAAATAATAGAATTCAAAGATTTCCTGCACAGATGAACAGTAATGGCCAGAAGGGACTGAAACAGGAAAAAAATAAAAATAAATAAATACACAAAATCAGATATATTACCCACTCTTTACAATGGTGGGAAAGCCATTTCATTGGCTAAGCAGTTCATCAGTCAATAAATTTCTATGATTACTAACTATTCAATTATCAATTGTGATTAAAGGAATAGGAAAGGGGAGAATAAATGAACTCTTATTGATTAGCATTCCAACATAGACTAAACATATTCCAGTGACTATTTCTTAAACAAATTATTGCCAAGCGACCTTAAAGCAATAATCAGGGACCAGATTAAAAGGTTGGGTTAGGAGTTCCCCCCCATAACTGTAGGCAATAAAAAGAAGGCATGTTATTTACCGCTGAGCTAGCCATGATTAAGACATTTATATACATGAGAACGGGATGTACAAACACAGCTTTCTGCACGTTACACAAGGGAATTAGTCATCAAGCTAGGGGGTGGAGGGATGGGGGGGGGGGAACAAACCCTATCTATTACTTAACTGCAGTTTTTAGGTAGTATCTGCTTATCACAGTAATCTTCAGTTTTCTACCCTTAAGTACTATAGAATATTTCTATATTCCATTAATATACCAAACATGAATTACGCACAAACCCAATCAGTCACTTTTTCAGTAGGTGGAAGAATTTATATATAGCAATACAGTGGTTTATTTGATGGGGATTGTTTAGAAACTACTATCTGTCAGGCATCTCAACAGCTTTGTCAACCTGCCTTACACTCTCATTCTCCACGGTCCATCTTGCATTCATCTATACTTTGTGATGAGGCTGACAAGGTCTATTTATCAAATATAAAAATATAACTGGACAGAAGCACCCGAGAGATTAGGCCGTCCTCTTCAATCGAGTTACACTTTTTCATGCTACAGTCATTTTCCCTGCTAAAGAAAAATAAGTAAGCCTTCCTGCTCACAATTTATTGTAAGACAAAAATAAAGAAAACCTGTTGGCATAAGAAGATGCTCAGCCTCAGGCGCACGGAGTGCAGAAGATAATTCCCCACCCTGTCAAAGCAGAAAGATCACAGCAGCAGAGCCACGTCCATCCCCGTGTGCTGCACCTCTGCTCTATATCACATTCACACAGCCCTGGGAACAAAGGGGTCTATTTTTGTCACATAAGTAAATAAAATCCAATTAGTTATTTTAAATGCAGCCGGTTGCATCAGAAAATGTTGACTTTCACCATACTGGAGCTGTGAATGCTAAACTTCCTACATGTCCTAGGCTACATTGTTCTCCATATAGACACTCTCATCCCCATTTCTTGGGAAACAAGAGTCATATTCTAAAGTTAGTTCCAGCCAGAGTATCTGTCTCAGCAACACATTATTAACAATGTCTTAAATGAGGAGCATCCTTCATTTTTTATTTGTATCTTTTATTTTTCTGCACAGGCTGAATCACTGCACAATCTGGAAGTCTTCTCTGCTTAGGAATTTATTGTCACGACACTTCAGTGCAACTGGGAAGTAAATTTGACCCTTTTTAAAAAAAAAAAAAAAAAAAAAAAAAAAAAGAGGAAAGTCAGGACACAGATCTTCATGGTCTGCTCAGACTGACAGAAGCCCATCTCAGATGCGATATTTTTCTGTCAGTAGCAAGAGTCCAAATAAATTCATGCCACCAACCCAATAACCTTAGCGTACACCAGTCTAAACCAGTTCTTCAGCCTGAGGTCAGTGATGCAAAGGCTGCCTGCACTGGTCCTTCACCTCTCACCTGCTTACATCTCTTAAGAAGTCCACATTACATTAAAGCTGCTTACTACCAGAATTATAACAATAAGCCTGCACTCCCTTCCACATGCTCCATGAGGTGTGCAAAGCAGATAATAGATGTTAATTGATAAGCCAGTGAGATCAGCTATAGCAAGGCTTTAATTGCTAATTCACACCTGGTCAAGCAAACTGTCAACATGTTAAGGAAAGATGAAACTTCAATTTCCACAATACTGTTGGACATAAACTACTCTTTCCACTTCTTTTCTACACTCTGTAGGCAATTAAGTCAGATTCAAGCAAGTATAAAGATGTTACACAGTATATGAATTTTGAAGTAATCACATTATAGACCCATATAGCCTAATTCTCACATGAGATATAATTCTATCTTTATTCCTTATGTTTTACACACAGGTAGCTAAACAGAATTTCAGGCTCTGGCAGTAATCTGCCAAAAAAAATAAAAAAATAAATATGGGATGCTCAAAGACACAGTACTCCATTTTAGACAAAAATAATGTTCTTCTTACCCCTTACTCAAAACATCCGACAAGAAAAAGAACATTTAACTAAGATACCAAATAAGATACAACACACTTGAAATTATCTCATCCAACTGTGGGTTGTTGTTTCCCTCCACCCCCAATATTTCTTGTAGCTCTCCAGTTTTGTTTAGACTTGTTTTAATTGCAAGTTTTTTCCTATTGAGTCACAGTATGTTGATGCATTTCATTAGTGTTACTAATAACCGTCTGAATAAATAACTCTTTACTGCTTGGTAAACCTAAGGCGCAGCAGGGATACAGCAAGTTTCTATCCACGAGAGAGGGCTGGGCTATTGCTGTATCTTCCAGCTTCTTGGGTAAACATCCTTAAGTCAGCTGCAGTTCCAGGAAGCTTAGTGAACACCTTGCAGCACAGGCAAAACAAAACAAAACAAACAAAAAAAAAAGGATTTTCCACTTTTTCCACCACTTTCCAACTTCCAAGAATGAAAAACCTGCATCTACAGATGGTTTTCCACTGGAGTTTTGCATTTAAATCTCAAACTTGGGTAGCTTTCCATTTTCCCCTTTCTTTTCAAGGATCAGAGGCTACAGAAATATTTTGCACCCCACTGAAACACTGCAGCCTGCATTCCTCTCAGTAGAAATACTGCTGACATTTTAAGGTGAAATAATTCTTCCTTACATTTTTCTCTGGATCACAGCATACCGTTCTGCAGCATGTCCCACTCTTTTTCAAAAATACTCTTTGTTAATAAACATACAAGAATCACCACAATCTATTTCAACTCCCCACCACCACCCATCTTCCACATAAGCACATTTCTTAGCTTCATAAATGTCAGTTACTCCAGACATCCCTTAATTAATATATTGTGTAGAAGCAGAAGTGATCACAGGCCCTCTAGTGTTATGCCCTCAAGCAACTTTGCCAGTACCTATTTGGCAATTTTGTGTAGACAAAAGGGCATCCTAGCTTAGCAAAATGCAGAAACTGATCATCACCACCACCCCAGAAGCCCCACAAAACATTTATCTATTTACTTTGTACACTATTTAAACTTATTACAAATAAAAATAGAGAAGAGAATATCAGGGAAAAAAATATTTCATTACTAGCATAGATTTCATAGCCTCTTGCCCTTTTTTTTTCCAGGTGTTTGAATGAACTCTTCTACAACTCAGCTGTGTCAAGGGAATGTTTCTTATGCAGCACTGGGAATGATGCTGTCCCCCCTAAGGCCTCTCAGCCAGTGCAATGGAAGCACAAATGGATCCAGGAACAGAGCAGAGTTCTTGGATCAAGATTGTTTCTTTTTAAATATACAGTCTTTGATCAAGGTTTAGAGGCTACCTTCTAAATATCCACTCAGAAAAGGAGTAAGGATGAGAGGCACACACAGATCTTTGATTACAATAAGCAGAACAAGCTTGCCTAGAACACTACTGCCACACTGGGGCCTCTTATTTGCTGGTGAGGCACCCTATATACAGAACTTTCCACATTCTTACATTCAAACACACCTATAAATAAGAGAGGGAGGACAGCAAATTACCAATTAAAAGTAAGGAGAGGATTCCAGCAGTACCAAATAAAACTATTTCAATTATGGCAAATAGGTAAGAAAAAAAATGGTGCTGCACATCAGTCCAATGTCAGCAGGATATCATAATTTTTTTTCCCTCCCCAATGCTTTAAAAAAAAAAAAAAAAGTTTTCATATACTTTAGAAAGCCTTCATTTAAATCTATAAAATATACATATATATTTTTGAATTACCTGTGAGTGAAAAGGATTTAATAACTATACTTTGATTTCTGTTTTAGAAAACCACTATGAAGCCTATGTGCATACCTTTTTCCCACTACCACTTTCCACAGTTTGGCTTTCACTGTGAAAATTTACTGTGCTGCTATAAATCTGACATCCACAGGAATAAAAATCTAAATTAAATATTAGGCATTTTTACCAATATGATTTATAAACGTGCTAATCATTTCCTAAAAGGAAGCCTTTATCCTCTGTAGAATAGGATCTGATTATTCTGCATGATCGCTGTCCACTAAGTCTTCAATTATTAGCTTTACACATGGCAGGGAGGGGACACACATGTAACTGTCGCTTACAATTTATTACAATACGTCCTGAAATTAAGTCGATCAATTTATTGTTAATGGACTCCTAAAAGAATTTTTAAGTACATTCCTTAGACATACTGTAGTTCACCAACACTTTCTTTCAGCGTATGATGGATAGTTTCCATTTTAAAATATGACATTTGTTGTAATATAGTTTAAATTACTTTTCTTCCCAGAGCATGTGTTATTCAGAGTTACCATTATGCAGTAGGAAATTGTACATTATGTTGCTGCTTTATCTCCTTTCATGGCTCATGTTACAGTTGCATCCATTCAGGTACGATTACATTGGGTAAAAATGATTTAACATTTGTATTAAGAACAATCCTGTTCAGCAAATTTATTTTAGCTTTTGGTTAATTACTAAAGAGTAGTGAGAATAAGCCCAAACAGCTACAGTATGCAGCCTTTTTAATTAAGTAAATAAAGCATATTTCCTCCAACACAAGTACTCACAGTAAAGCAGATTTATTGCACTGTATTTACGGTCAAAGTTATAGTAATCTTTGTATATTACATAAATTAGTTCTAACATAGGTTAAGCAATTTTTTCCCTAAAAGCCTTGGTTGTAGTATTTCTTTACCTTATGTCTGAATTCTCAGAAGTTTCACAAGCTGAATTTTGGTGACAAACAGGTAATTGTATATTATTACTATACTAGCAACAAGTTTGTCGCATTCAAGGCACTTCCATGTTGTTATAGGAGACTCCAAACAGTGGAATGGATATCCATTCCAAATTCAACTGTTACTCTCCTACCTTCAGTGTAAAGGAAAAGGAATACTCCACCCCCATCAGTTCATATTATAGATATGAACACTGAAAAGTTGTATCATAAATTAGAATCTGTTTGGTTCCCGCTGCCAGTAAGACAGTGAAACGATATTTTATATATACACTGTGTAACCTGTTGGACAAGTACAAAGACGTTTTAATCAGGATGTAATAGGTATTCTTATTCTGTTCATTAAGATAAAGGAATGTTTGGCAGGCAAATGTTTCATTAGGTTGTAATTTGCTTTGATATGCAAATTAACATGTAATTAGTTTTGAATTTCTGAAGAGGTAGCGTCTATGTGCTAGACGTATTTTTCTGTGTTGAACAATGAAATTTCAAGTAGCTTCCAACCTCCTCCCCCCCCCCAAAAAAAAAAATATATATATATATATTCCTATTATTCTATATACTCTTAAAGTCTTCCATATGTTTCCCCTACAGTTGTTTTAGTTCTTAAAAATTTGCTTTTAAAAATGAAAGGATGTCTATTAAAGTTTTGTTTTTTTCTTATTTCAACTCTATTCTGTCATAGTAGGCACTGCGAGACACAATGAAAAGCTGCTGTAAATAAACATGGGTAGAGCACCAGTAGGACAGCTATATCAATTTACGCCAGCTGTGAACCTGACATACATACTGTGAAAAGAGCTTGAGGTTAAGTAGGGTTGCATATTTGAAATGAGAGAATTAAGCTTAAGACACAGAGGTATCTAGGGTTATTAACAAGCAGCAAAGTGAAGCACAATTAATTCTATACTTGCCTTGTTAAAGATATGACTTATAATATAAAACCGGAGCTAAAATTCTAAAATAATCCATCTATTTAGTTCAGCTCTCTGCAATAAATCAGTAGAAATTAGGTAGCGTAGTGAACTATGAAACAAGCCATAACAGTACAGGTCTTGGGAGTTTCCACACGCTCTAAATCATCACACTTGACATCAAGTGACATACTGAGGCCACAGCACCATCAGAAGCTACAATGCAGAGAGCTTGATCCAGTGATGCTGTCACCCAACAATAGTGGTTCCCCACAGAGAGACTGTCCCCAAGACAAAGCAGTTTGATAAATCTGCCTTTTTGGCATGCCAGTGGGTTGGAAGAGCCCCAGCAAGATCTCTGGCAATGTTCCTCAGGACAAATACATCCAAGGCCTGGAAGTCACACCGATGTCTGTCAGGCCGCACGCATTCAACACAGCAGCTGCGTGTCCCTCTAATACACAAGATACCAGCAGCCACTCAGCTACGTTTAGGACTAATTAACGTTTCATCTTTTTAAAGACTTTTTTGTTAGAATAAACAAAATTTTCCCTTAAAAAACTGCACTGCTAACAATTTTGTCAATATTTTCCTTTAAGCAAAAAATCTTCAAAAACACATTAAATAAAATTTACATTAAAAATTGTTAAAGAATTGTCGTGTAGGAGTTGGCAGAAAATATACATTTTTATTTATTTATTTATTTATTTTAAATCCCTGCATCAATTCATGAGCATCTTGATCATTTCAGCATCCCATTTCATTCATTTCCCTTCTGTTCATCACTGAAAGAATTAAACAGTGAAAGAGTTAATTCTATGCCAATAGAAACATCTCACAAAACACCATAATTTCCTATAAGAAGTTTAAGATACACCAACACAGAGTTACTGTAGTTCCAAGCCAAGCTGAAAATCACCTCAAACATTTCATACACAATAGAAAGCCCCAAGATTTCAACTAGCTCCATCATTATTATTTTGGATAGAAATAATTTTTTCTCTCTTCTCAGAAAGGTTTGGGATTGGAGAACTGTGTGGAATTAACTTATTTGCATGCTCCCAGGCAGCACGAAGGTTGCCAGTGCTGTCCTCCTAAGAGCTCCAAACACCACACTAGCACAGCAATCACTTTCCCCTCAGCACAAGTTGTCTCCATGAGGTATTACACTTACAAACAAAAGTGTAACTCTCAAAATCCAGGAGTTTACAGAATCTGTCATCCTGACACTACATACTTCATGTGGCACAACACTGTTTCCCTCAGTGTTTATTTTCCCTTATCTGAAATCAGAAGACATAGATTTAATAAATTTACACCTTATATCAAGGCACAAACTGAACCAAGAGAAGTGATCAAAATTTTTACATTTTTTTCAAAGAAAATAATGGGGAGACATTCACAGGAGATAAGGAATGATTGAAACTGATCTACAAAGATTTAGAAGTGTAATCTGTCATGTTCTGGACAGGTCTGATTTAAAGCCTGTCAGGCTCAATGGAAATACTCCCCTCAACTCCACTACGCTTGGGTGCAAGCCCTTAATCTTTAATCTTAACAAGATCCACAGGCTAGAATTTCAAGCTGGAAATACTTCCTTGGAAATGAGATCACAGTTTTTTAAATGAGTTGCTCCCCAGCTTTTCAAGATATATAACAGACTGACCATCAGCACAGTCTTCAGAAAGACACTGAATGGTGACATAAAGATGTGCTGTGTCCCCATCACAAGATTCAGACAGGAATTGTGATTCAGATCTATAGGCACAGCACAGCAGAGCAGGTCCTCAACTAACATAGTTCATTCTACTCCAACCCCCCTGCAAGTAAAAATTAAAATGTTGGTTGAATTCCATAGCTCTTTGCAGGGAATGGGGAAGAGAAAAAAAAAAAAAAAAAAAAAAAAAGGAAAGGAGTACAGATGAATCTGTCATTTGCAAAGGGGGGAACTACATGAAAAGCAGCAGGCTGGTAGCAGTGGTTACACGTGTAGGATGATACCTGAAGCTTTATGCTCCAAACAAACAGCCCTGTAGCTTCAGCGCAGCAATATGTGAGAAGCTATGCCAAGAGTCTAAAATAACACCAAAATTGTCTCTTTTGTGGCACCTTCCCTTTGATGATCTTCAAGTGCATTGCAAACATGAATTAATCAGTTCTTAAATCACTCTGAGCACAAAAGATGGCTTTGACTGCCTTACAGACAGGGGAAACATGATAAAAGTGTTACAACTGCTTGTGCTGTAGAAGTCATGGTAAGTACCTAATATAACGCTACATTATCAGTGTTTCAGGGGAAAAGGTTTGTGGCAGCCTGCAAGAAGTTAAGGCCCAACACATTAAGGGATGCCATTTAAGAGGTCATTCTTTACTAGCCTACACCTTGTATTTAGTGTTAACCTAATTCTGCTACAACAGAAACATTTAGGAGCTTTCAGCAATGTCACCCTCAAAGTCTTTTGCTCTATTTTATCACAAAGTGCTCTATGGAAATTTTCATTCTCTGGTCATTAGTTTGATCATCTCAAAATACTCGGATAACAGTCTGCCTTTAAAATGGTTTCAGTAGAGCTATTCAGTACCTAGCTATGTGATGAATACTTAGTTTCATAGCTCTAATGTGACTGGTAATTACGCTATCTTTTGCTGTATAACCTTAGCAAACAAGTTTGGGCTGTAATGCACCTGTCAAGCCCATAACTTGTTTCATATGGAGAACCATCTTAGCATGCACTTGCAAAGGAATATATCAGACACTTGATTGACAATGACATAGCTTTCCTTTTAAAGAGACTTTGTAACAGAAGCAGCACTGCAGATAGTTGAATTGAAATTCAAACAAAGGTGATTAGTGATAGGAAATTGCACAATTTTATTTTATTTATTTATTTATTTATTTTTTTTACAGATGTGATCTACTTAGCAAGCAGAGCAATGTTAACTACTGTTAAAATAATAACAAACAAATCCCATTATTAGCTTTCAATAATCCCCACAGATAGAAATCTTATTGGTTTATTCTCATTACTAAGCTGCATTTGAAAATTTGCACTAAAGCAAGAATGTACTTTTTTTAAAAAAAAGTTTCTCACTTCTACTGAAAATTTATATCTTTATTATTGTTGATGATGATGAATAATAGGAGGTGTAAAGCTCCACTTTTATAGGTGCAGAAATCTGAAAAGGAGAGAAGCAAACAGATTTAATAGCATGCTCTAATCTACTTTAAACTTACAGCATAAAGCAATTTTAAAGCAAAACAGGTCCCAATGAATTTCAAAGCATCTTCAGTCAGTCTGCTGGGCAAGTAAAAAAAAAACAAACAAAACAAAACAAAAAAAAAAAAATCAAGACTAGACAGCAACTTGACACTACGATGAAAATATGAAAGTCTCAGGGTCATTTAACTTGGGAAGCTTGTCTCGATGTAAATGCTCTCAGAAACTAATTTACATATGCATCTATAGCATCTCATCATCAGTCTCCCACAAGCATACATATTAGAAAGTGTTTCAGCTGGTTGCTTGGACAACAAAAAGGGATGCAACAAGCCCCTCTATTCTTTGCTAGGTTGCTGTGAAAAAATGATTTCAGTCTCATCACAGACCTGGAAGTTTTAACTGCAGGAAAACTGATGAAGTGAAATTTTAACTGTATGCATCCTGATGAAGTGGAAAAATCTGTATATGTGACTGTCACATCCTAATCTTTACTCTGTTTTCTGCTCACATGGTACATGTATATAATGAAAGGAATGTTCTGCCTTATTGATCTTCAGGCCATAGCTAAGTGCTTTAATGCTTCAAGCATACCAAAGATGTTGCACTTTTTTTCTTCTGTCTCTCTCTTTGTATGCTCATGTTACATTATGCTAACCTCTGCAAAGTGTCTTTCATTACTTGGTATGTTGGTGGGCTTTTCACCTTGAAATTGTTGACGGGAGAATAGAATGCTCTGTGTTGTATTTTTAATCTCTACTCAAATATACATCTTGCTGTTTTTCACCCTGTCAAGTTAATCCCTTGAAAGTATCATAAAATAGCAGTGAGGTACATAACTGCAGAACTGCTCTGTAGCAAGACAGAGCTCAAACGTGCCAAGCATCAGCACTGAAAGTTTTGTCTCCCCCAGAATGGAGAAAGAATCCCTTTGGGCTTTTTGTTTGTCATCTGAAACTGAAAGCTGTCTCAATGATAAGGTGACCTGAAATAGAAAACCTTGCAAATGAAGCACTCTGCCTTTGTGCTTTCTAGGATCAAGTGGTTTTTTGTTTGTTTGCTTTTATTGTACTTTTCTTTACTCACTTCACAGCTATTACTTTCTAGGATTTTAATTATCAACTGTATAGAGTCTACCTAATATTCTTTTTTTCTGCCTTTTACTGCTTCTCCCTCATGCTCTGAAATGTTCATAACCATCTTATTGAAGAGATGTGACTGAAAAGCCTTTGAGAGCACTGGCACACAGAACAGATGATATCACAGGACAGAGATCAGCTGTTCTATTCCCACAAGCATACCTTCAGGAGATCAAAGGAAGTTTTAAGATTATGATCCCTGGATGGATCCATAGAAAGGAGAAGATGAAGGTCACTCTTTCATGAGATGTGTACAGGACACCATTACCCTAGTTCATTCATATCTCACACACACACATTTCACTGCAAAACAAGAAGATTCTTCTCTGATTTGAGGGCCATTGAGCTTTTTGATAAATCAGATTTGAAGAGCATCTAAAGTAACTCCTGTAAAAGAAAACTAATTGTTTAGGTTTCCACAGCCACTCCTATAAAATACAGAGAATTTGGTTAGATGTTACCAAGATATTAATCAAATTTTCATGAAATATGTATTAAGAAATAGAAAAATACTTTAACTTTTTGTATAAGATTGTTCACCACTGATGACACTTATTTATTTACATTCATGTAACTTTAAATTAAATGCAAACTATGCTAAAAATACAACCTGTATCTTCAGAACAACACACATGAAAGGTAAGCCTTGAAATTTTAATGAGCTCTTCCTAACTTTTCTGGACAGTTGACTGTAGCTAAGTTCTCAAGAAAAATGGAACAAGCCACAAATTAATTATTCTGTGTTCTGTGGCAGAGAAGTCATAACTCTATAGAATTAGGGTAATGGCTATTGCAGAGAATGAGATTAAGCAACCATGTGACCAAAAACCAAGTGTCCTTGTCTAGAAATATCAGAATCCCTCCTGTGCAGTCTCAGCTTTGACCTGAGGCTTTATGACAATGAGATGTCATACATAACGTTGATTCAAATTCCATTTGAACAGTTTCTTATTGACTAATATAAAAGCTTCAGCAAAACCAGTTTTAACACAATACTAATTTTAATGTCCTTTAAATCAGGGCCTAGATTTTGTAACGGCTGAATGATTCCTAGAGCAATATTCTCCATTTGAAGCTGATGTTAACAGCAGATAGAAGTTGAACTAGTCAAATAGATTCTCTACTTGATTTTCACTCCAGGCAGTCACTTTGTTCCTCTCTTCAAGGAAGAGCAGTAGGATAAAATTAAAATTGAATTAATAGCAGGCATTATGTGTTAATGCCATCACACTGATATTAACTGGACACTGAGTATAGGAATACATTTTATATGAGGTTCTAATCCATTCCCATAAGACATTTTAATGCTCCTTTCTGTCATTTGCCAGCATATTTGCCTGTATTCACATTCAGTAAAACACTGAAATCTAACGAGAATTTGACAGAGTCTCTAACAGTAAAAAACATGCATAGGGTAGAAGCATTAGGCTTCTATTTCTTGTATTTAAATCTTTCTACAGGAGATAATTAGCTAGGTTTCTTGACTAAGTCTGTCAGTATTTCTACTGACACTTACTGATTTGCTTACAACACAAAAGAATGATGGATTGAGTTTGGCTCAAGTTGGCTCTGACTTCTCACTGAGCCAAGTAACAGTAACATTTTTCTGTGGCAATCCAATTAAGGGAAGAAATGTTTGGGAATACACACTTTGTGTGAACCCATGCGCAAGGCCATGGGGATGCTTCATTTATGTGATCTGAACAACCATTCATGTAGCACATGCTTAGAACTGCTAGAAGGTTTCCATCTCCTCTTGAATGATTTAGACTTGTTAGACCAAACACTTTTGTAGGCATATGCTGATTTGACTGAACCTTTGCCAGGAAAACCTTCCTTGGTTGTACTTCTCTACACAGGTATGGACAAACACCCTCCCAGACAACCAACAAATCAATGGATCAGTTCAAGCTCTACCAGGCTTCTGTTCCTACTGGCTATTCAAGAATGTCTCTATTGATTGTTTCAGAAAAATCCAAAAGCTTTAGAAAAATTTGGGGTCATAACAGTATGCCAAAAGGAAAATCACTAAAATCCAAAAGAAAACCATTAAAATCTCAAATGTTTTCATGAGATAGAAGTATCTCTCATCCAAACCCCCACTAAAGCTACTTTGACCTGAGCTTTATAATTTATGATCAAGAGCTTGCTGCTGAATCTTGTGAGAAGTTACACTTCCCACTCCTGGCCATTATGAAATGATCCTAAAATATGCTTGTTTTATTTAAAACTTAAGGTTAAACATGCATCATGAACACAGAAAATGAAGATTAGGACTCCACTTAAGCCTGCTCTGCTTCTGCTTAGTAAATTAAATATTCATTACTGTCTTAATAACAGCTATCTTTCCTTTCCCATGTAGACAAACATAAAAAAGGTTATTTTGTTTTTTACATAAAATGTTGCAGTGTCATCTGTGTTTATTGCACTATCATTCATGGATGATGCATTAAGACTGTATAGGACATATGCCTACAAAAATTAAAAAAAAAATAAAAATCAGGCAATACAACAGAAATCAAGTTGTTTCCAGACTGCTATTTAAAAGGCTCAATTTTTTACTTCCAAATAAATATTTCTGCTGTCAAAGGAACTAGGATCTTCTGGCTTTGAAATGCTGGTGGTTACTCAAGAACTAGCTTTGTTCTAATAGTCCATTACAATTCATTCAATATTTTTTAATTTTGTTTTTAAATGATAGAGAAATTGTAAGGGAACCTTTTAATTTCAGATTCACAGTCTGATCTGAGGAGTATTTCCTGTTGAAAACATGCCCCAGTGATTTGTCATTCACATATGTTCTAGTATTTTCAAGCTGTAGTGTCACTTCACAGTTGTTTTACATCTATAATCTCTTTTGGGGGAAAAGAAAAAAGAAAAAAAAAGGATGAAAATAATACTGGAGCAGACAAGACCATGTATTGAGGAGGTTACAAAAGAGTTAAGAGGAAAACAAATAATGAAGAAGTTACCAGACAGCTTTTTCATTGCCACTACAGTAAGAAAAGCTTATTTACTTATCCCAACATGTACCTAACAGAACAAAAAAATAAAAATAATTTAAAAAAAATGAACAGTTTTGTCCATCTTCTATGATTCAACAGCAAAGAACCTTTACTCTTCCATTTTGTCGTTGTGATTTGCTTTATAGCGTGCTTTGCTTATCAAGTTTGCATTATCCTTTTATGTTACTGCTCTGTAAAACAAAATGCATTTTGGGGAGAAAGAGACATGGAAAGAGGGAAAAAAAAAAAAAAAAAAAAAAAAAACAGAATGTGAGGTTAGAACTGTGCCATGCAACCATACAGCAGCGCTACATGAACTCTCAAAGAAAGATGAAGGGTTTGCTGTCCGCAGTCTGCATTTGCAGCACCTTCTGAGCATTTCATATTCTTCCAATTTAAGTAACGAAGCCCCAGTTTCCAGTAGTTTCCAGTCTAGAAAGACCTAACTGCATTTTGACTGTCTATCACTAAAAAGAAAAGATTGAACCTTTGACATGAAACCAGTCAGTTTCATCATGGTTTTGTTTGTTTTGTCATTTTTTCCCTCCCCCTTTCACCACCAAACCCAAGGTAAACAAAAATCAGCTAGCCTGCAAAGCAAACATTATTTCCATAGAACCAGGGGCAAACAGAGAATGAAATGAAGTGTTCATAGTTTATCCTCTTTAGTTCACATAGAGCTGCTTCAAAGCTTCTGAGCATCGCAAGCTGATCTGAATTTTGGCATCCCAAAGACAGAGGTACAACACACCTGGAATAATAAACCCAGAGAAAAGCTCTTCAGAGCTGCAATTGCAACACCTGCTCCAATTTTACATCCACAGTCTCTTTTGGAGAGATGACAACAGGGCAGCAGGAAAGAGACCGATACCTAAAAAATTAGGTGTTGCTGCATCCCTGCCTGCCTCTCTGCAAGAGTCATCAGCAGCTCAGCGGAAAGCAGACTGGGGCTCCTCAGAGATCACACAGGGCACAGACACCATTCCCATTTCCCCTGGCTCAGACAAAACATGAGCAGAGCCAGGGTCACCCCCTTGTGCAGTCATTTCGTTACTGCCAGTCCTCTAACATTACAGAGAAATGCCACGTCTTTAGGCTTGCTCCAATTCCAGTCCCTAGAGGGGCCACACCTCATTCAGGATCAGCTGCAAAACCTCTATCTAAAGCAGACAAAACACTTGGAACAGAGATCATCATTTTGTTGAAGGCGTTGCTCACTTTTCAGAGTTTCTTTAATATTCTGTGATACATCCTCTAACTTAGAGCAGCAGCAGTAGTCATCACAGTTCTTGAAGCTCTGTAGAGCAGATTCTTCTGTTACTCACAAGTTCATTTGAGTGTACAAAAAGTGCTTTGGAATCAACACGGTTGCCTCTATTGTAAGAGGTAACTCCAGAATAAGCCTTGAATTGGCACTGTGATGTATTATAGAAAGTGTTGCCAAAATGAGAATATACAAAACAGAATCTATGCTCAGAACACATTTCACAAAGGATATTACACAAAAATCCCTTTAAAGTAAGATTCAGTTTCTATATTTCTGACAGACGTGAATGAATATAACAAACATGGTAGAGAATTATCTGGAATTAGAAAAAGTACACATAGCAGTTTGCAACTTTGGTTTTAGTTAGTTGCAACCCTAGAAAAGTTTTCCATCGTCTAAAACCAGCCTGCTGTAATCATGTCCTTCCCCCCAAATCTTAGAGCATCGTGTCATACCACACAGACCATGCGTGATGAAGGCACGTATCACTAACTTCAAGCGATTAAACAAATTTAACAAAAGAAGATTTCCATTGTCAGAATATGCTCTTGCAGTCTAAGTAAACTTGAGATTTTTGCTTGATTGACTGCTGAAATAGTACAAAAAGAAAAATAGAAGCTAGCAAAACACCGTGAAAAGGGAATTAGGAAATCTAGCTAAAGGGGAGACACAATGCGTAGGGGTCTAAAAAGTGTACTGATGCATAGGAAATTCATAGTCCTAACTCCCATTAGCACTAATTGAATTTACACATTCCAACTCCCATTACCATTAGTACAAGTCATCCCCTGACTCTGGCAGGCAAGCAGACCCTATGAAGTGGAGAGCAGAAACAAATCTTGAAGCAGAAAAGACAGGGAGAAGATTCAAAGCCTGTCTCAGCTCCAAATGCATCTGCTGAACAAAAGCAGCTAATGAGAACAAAAGGGGGTGCAGATAGAAATTTCCTATCAGTCAGTAATATCTCAACTACTTTTCTACACAGCTCTTTGACAGAGTTTGAAATAGGCTGGGTAATTACAAACATGAGAATCAATGGAAATGTAGCCACGGAGAAAACATCACTACATATTTTTTTTCAGGTCGTCTAAACAACTCCAACCTATTTTGACTCCAAAAAGAAACCATCCATCTGTGGATTTCTGGTTTTGATTTTTAAAAGCACCACAAGATACACACACAAATTGCGTTAGATGTAATAGTTCTGACTACCATAACTACATCAGTTCTTAATTGCTCTGAACTGGGGATAAGCACAGGCGGGTCAAATTTGTACAGTTTTCTGAAGTTCACATTTTCATTTTTGTAATATAGGACTAAGCCTGAAAGGCTTCTCTGGCTGCTATTTCCCTTCACACCCTAGATATATTAGCACTTTGAACAAGAGTGACCAAAACAAATAAAAATCAGCCAAACTGAAATTAGAATAAGTCAGCAAAAGTGATTGTGTCTCCGTAAAACTCCAGGATCTGTCGCTGCTGATGACTCAGCAGAAGATCTATGTTTTGCAGAGCCCTGGCATTTTGCAAGCTAGTCCAGATTGAGGCTTTACAAAAACAGTTTCACATTACCCGTTACAAAAGAGATGAGCAGAAAGTGAGAGAGACAAGGACGTGATAGCAAACACGCTGGTAGAAGTTGTTTATAATAGCTATAAACTATGTGGGGAAAACATTGCCCTTCTACATCAGGAAAAGGCAATTTTCAGCCAAGATAATGTAGATGTCATAATAAATCATATGGTAGTATTCACATATCTATTAATCATCTCACAGAACATGTCCCAGTGTCCTACTTTGCCTGTTGTAATGGCAGGGATAACCTTCTAAGAATGACTGTGCTTCTGTTTATAAGAGATTCAGTAGACTGCCAAAGTGACAAACATTTATTCTATGTACTATTGGTCAGGGAATGACAACTGCTGAATATACAGTTTAATAATGTGCCCAAAGCAGAGTACAGATGATAACAATGGCCAGATCAAAAGCAACTCCTGGCTCATTGAATTGAAAAGATGAAAGTAATTTTTTGCATTCAGCCCTTGGGAACAGTGATCAGGATGCTCTATCACCTTCCAGATAGGGGTGAATCCCATTTAGAATTTTAAGATTGGCTATTGCAATTGCTATTGGACTGCAGTATTTCAATTCAGGTGAGATACTTGTGCTTTTAAGGGAAACCTACGCAAGGTTCATTTCCCAATGCCAGAAAGAAAAACTTCACATGCACCGGTTGTGCTGTAACAAGAACCAAAAGAGCTTCAGGTTTACCCCTTTTGGCATATTCCCTCTGGCTTTGCACTGCCCCTTTATGCAGAATTTCAGTGGCCTTTGCAGAAAAGCGTATCTGCTAATGGGGAAAGGACCAGTATCCTGCAGGTACAAAATACACTTCTTACAGGCATGAAGCCCAAAGAAGCAACTTGCTTATCTGTGTTGGAGGATCTACCCAGTGCAACAGCTCATGGGAAGACATTAGGCCATAAAGCCTGTTTGCTTTCTTAGGAGCCCTTTCCTTCTTCAACACAGCTTAATAAAAAGCTTTTTTGAGAGCTAGCGATACTTTTTCTTTTCTCAGGTCTAGCAACAGTTTCGTCTTATATTTAAACAAAACATCCACTCCCATCAGGTAACAGACATCTGCTGCGAGGTGTTTAGGGTCTACCAAGGCACAGGCAACTATACTTCACCAGCCTTTCCAAAATCACATTCCTAATTGCATGCTTAATGACTGGTAAAAATACAGATTTGATGCATAAACAAGCAGCTGCTTCATCTATCTGGAACACATTAAATTAGCTCAATAGCTATCAGAGAAGTCATCTGCCCCAGCAATCCTTGTGCTGAAAGCACAAAACTACAAGCACAAACTACTAGTACCACCGATGTTCACACAAGAAGCAGGAGAGTTTATGTCCCAGTCATATTTCAGTGATGGCAGTTCAAACAGAACTGTTCTGCCCTACAAGCTGAATCCAAGGAGCTTGCACTTGAGGTGAGTAGTCAGGAATGTTGTAAATTCTAGAGAGAATGCGTTTAATTGAAGATTGGCAGAGAGAAGTCTCTAGGATAAAGAATTATGTACAACCAATTAACTAAATTAACATAATAAAGATTCATATTGAAAAAGAGAAAAATTAATAGTCACCATTTCTCAGGTGAGTGCCCTGCTATGAAGCCTAAATGGATCCAAGTCTTAACCTTACCTCAGCAGCCTCGAATCCCCAGCACAATTGCACTGATCACATTTCCTGGCTTTTACACAGGAAGGGCTCAGACCAGCACAGCATCACTACACGGCCCAGTCATGCTGAAATATGCACACAGAGGGAACTAAGCTACAGCATCTGAGAACAGTTGCTTGTGTCTATTTTTAGAAGTAATTTTCTAATCCTATACTGAGTTGCACAGGTAGGTACTCCAGCAATTTGAATATAATCTACCTCAGGCAATAGCAAGGCTGAGAAGTGACCTCCTCCATCCCAGTCAGTCCCAATTAGCCATTGTATGAAGATGCCTTCTTATCTGCTGATATAAGGATACATTCATTTTTGTAGTGTACAAAACTCAGAGTAGGTGTCAAATTAAAAAAAAAAAAAATATCATGGAGGAAGTGTGGAATCAAGCCCTTATGCCAAGGGACAATTCAAAACAGAGCCTCAAAGTTAGAAAAGTGGAAAGACACAAACATAAGTAGTACTCCAGAAGGATGAGAAAGAGGAAAAAGACCACTTATTTCCATGCTAGGTGAATGGAGGTGGAATTCCTAATCCTTTGGCATCAGAATAAGCAACAGACACAGAAACTGTCCATGTACTTGCATGGATTAATACAGACCACTCTTTCCTCAGAAGAGATCCGTTTATCATATCTAACCCAATTTTTGCTTCTAACAAATACAGTTGAGATGGCACTATCAAGGTATTTTTGCACAAAGATTGATGCATCCTGATGGCAGTTGCTCACCTGGAAGGTCTGGCCTCCTAGAGTGCAAGGAGGCAACTTTTCTACCAGCTGCCACATGCTGCATTCTCATATATTAGAACTTAAATTAGCTTAAATAAAGCAATCAGTTGTTAAACTGTCAGAGTCAAGTACCTCCTTTTTTATTTAAGTTTCATGGGAAATATTGGCAGGTTGGAAAAAATAAGGACACCCTTCAGTTGCTCCAGTCCAGGGCTGAACCACCAGGGCTGCACAGGGTTTATGACACTGCAAACAGAGAACATGGCTTTGATCAAGCTGCAAGTTAAATATCTTCTTTCCATGCATAAAGTGCCTGCTTACCACATAAGCGTCAATCCTTAACACTAAATATTAAAGATTAATGTACATGAACACTGACCAAATCCCCAGTGCCTCATTCAGGCAGAATCCCATTGACTTTTTGGTCAACATTTAACAACAGAATGCTAGAGGAAAGACGCTTATGGGCTTTTTGGATGAAAGCGCAGCCAGCCTAGAATGAATCGTGTATGAACATATCATTAACAAATTTTCACATAGTTCATAAATATGCATAAATATTTGGGGCTTGTTCTTTGCCATTCAGAACCTGATCTAAAGTCCTCTAAAGTCAATACAGAGGCTTCCATTAACTTCTCTGGAACTGGGTTTTGCCACCTAAGCTGAAAGGATAATGAAAATGAAAATAAATTATGTGCAGTGAATATTTTTAAGATATGATAAAATTAACAGGAAAAAATGTGTTATTCTGTCAGCTTTAATCTTCAATGTACTTTTTTTTTTTTCCTTGGGAAGTCTCTAGTACTTGTTGCAATCTGTATTTTTCTTAAATTCAAATCCACTGGTTCCCATTACGCATTACAAGGTCACAAATGAAACAGGCTGTCTGCTACAAGGTCCCGTACATTTTGTTGATATGCTCATCTTGCTATGTCAATCAAGAAGTTAGCTCTGCATAAATTCAGCTCTGTTGGGAAAAACAGCTTAAGTGCACTTAAAGGCTAAAGGTAGTAAAATAAACAGTTTGCTAATCCTCCAAATGCAGGGAAAAAAAAAAAAATCTTGACATCCAAGAGCCTCTATCTTCAAGCAATTATAAGGCAAATGCATACACAGGCCTTTGAAGTGCCAACACTTGTGACATTTTATTTGCATAATAAATCTTTCAATAAACTTTTCTTTGCACACGCTACAATAAAGCGTGACGTACAGCTTTGTGATCTGTACCATAGCACCCTGACAATCCCATACTTTTATTTATCACATAGCCCACTCCACATTCATGTATTCACACACTACTTCACTTTCCTGCAGCTTTAGAATGGCATTGGTAGAAGATGACTTACCTATAGCTGAAATGTTGCTGCTCCTAACTTGTGAGCTGTGAAAGCTGTCGCATTTCACAAGCAGTTAGACAAAATATTTGAGTAGGAACTATATGACACAGAAGCTGAGTAGCCAGTCAACTACTTCATAGTTGTAAGCAAATACTAAAAACACTAATCCTGGTAGGTTTTCTGTATTTATACACATATAAATACACACATATAATACAAATGTATCACCTAATATATGATACAAATCACATCACTTGAGATGTTCTAAGTAGTATTTTCCAGAAATTTTGTTTGCTTGAATAAGCCCTCTTTCATAAGGAAGGAGGTGTGCTTTAATTAAATGAACAGAAAAGACTTCCCAAATCATCTCTAGTACTTGATTATTATGAAGCTGTTGTATGGTGAGTTTTCCTTTGGAAACTTTTTTTTTTTTTAATACCAAAAATAGACGTTAGTTTCCATAGTTGATAAATTATGAGATTGCAGCTAAAAAAAAAAAAAAAAAAAAAAAAAAAAAAAATCAGATTCTGGGATAATCTCAACACTTTCATAACTCCCTAGTGAACAGAACATTAAACACACTTGGCTGCTTTGAGTCAGATGGCCAGAGTGTGTTTGACACAATCTTTGAGTCTCTGATGCAGAAGGTGCTTATTGTTTCTCTGTCAATTCTGAAATAAGTTCATTTCATAATATTGTTAAGCTCTTTAAAAATATGCTACTTTAACATCTTTAAACTTCTGTATGAACATCTTGTCACAACTCAGTTCTACAGGAAATACAAGAGAACTACATAGCTCATAAAATATTTTTCCCTTTTCTCAAAATAAAAAAAAAAAATAAATAAATAAATTTGATAGTATGTGTAAGCTGGAAGTGAACAACTTCATATCACATCACATCACTGGTGCTTTTTCACTTCAGTTACACCAGTATTGAATTCCCAGCTGCGGGAATCATAGTTGTGTTTTATAGTAGCAGAAGTTGAAATTTTGTTTTCATGCCACAGAGGGGGAAGCCTTTTTCAGCATACAACCAGGTGCTCTGCATACAGCAGAGCAGGATGGAAATAATGGCATGAAGAGTAAGCAAGGAAAGAAAAAAGGGCAGAACAAGATAGTGTGCAATCCTTGAGAGTCTTACCCTCTGAGGACAGAACATTCTTGAAGGAGCCACAGTTGGGCAGCATTTCCAAATGCAGTATCCCATCCAGTTTAGCTCATCTCATGTGAAATCATCAAGTCTCAAGTCTCACCAGCATCAGGACAGCTAGCAACTCATGCAAAGTAGGGATGTGGTCCAATATTCCCTGAACACTTCACTTACCAAATTTAAACAGACCTGAAATCCTAGGATTCTTCTTTGGATTTCTCTTTCAGAACTCCCCAGCTGCTTCTCCCAAGTGCTTGCACAGACCAAGGAAATTTGATTTTCTGTTTGTAAAATCTCTTGGCAACAGTTTGGTAAGGAATTCTCTTTGTTAGTGAGTTTCCTTACTTGGTTCATGTTTAGCTTCTAAATTATTTGTCAAATAATCCTTTAGCACATTTAATGTGTTTTTATTACTTGTTAAGTTTATCCAAGCACATTCTGACCTCCCCCTTTCAACATACCAAGCAAAATATGGCTCCTGGAGCTCACTGCATAGTAGGAGCTCCACATCTCTTGCTGTTCCCCTTTCCATACAGGTTTCAAATTTTATGTTTCCAGATATAAAGCGGCACACTTGGATTCCTGGAGAAAGATCTAAAACTTAAGAAGTACAGATAATTACAACAAGAAAAAAATCTATCCATGACTTCAAACTAAGTGCACAGATTTAAGACAAGCTCAAAAAAAGCTGACAGACATCTTTCCAATCTGTAGAAAACTTTATCTCTATATGTATTTGTACAATTTTAAGAAGGAACAAATTATGTTTTCTGTAAAGTATAAAGAAGTTAAAGGAGTAAGATAATGGGACTAGTATAAACTGTTTGAATGAGGAGCAGACAAGTCATACTAACATGCTCAGCACTGAAGAAAGAAAATTTCTCAGATAACTAGATTAAAGAATGTTTCTGTCAGGGCTTTCAACAGTCATGTTAGTCATTGAGAGAGTAACTACTGATCTTTGTCTATCCTTCAGACTTTCTCTCATTAAAAAAAATCTTATATATAATGAAACATTTTTCAGTGGGCAAAGCTAAGAAGAACATGCAGCAAATGATCAGCATCTTGTACAGAGACAATGAAGAAACAGGAAATAAACTCATTACAGCGGCAAAGCTTATAAAATTAAATGAAAAGTAAGGACTGATCCCATGCTATGCCCATTCCAGGTGTTCGCATCTATTAGAATCAATATCTGATCTGGACTAATTCCCTCTTATCTATCATATCGAGGCCTGGAAGCTAGTGGATTTTTAGTTTTCTTGTTTATAATCATCATAGCTAGATGTTTTCAAGTAGTTCCATTTGCAGAGACCTTGTACAATAAAGCAACATAAATAGTTAACAAATCTGAGAGAACCATGACACTGTCACACAACCTAGTAACAACAGAATTCCAGATGTTTTGTTTTTTCCTGATTAAGTTACAAAACAGCAATAGACTGCTCTTATCTAGGGTTTTAATAGTGCATTCTAGAGCTTAATGTGGTTTACAAAAGAGGTCAGTATCATTTTCCACATCTTGAGAGGTGGAACAGGAGCGAGCAAATCAAGCACCAGAGGCAACCACTCTTAACTCCTACTGCAGCACTCTAAACCATGTTATATCACTTTGTGAAGACGGTTTAATGAAGCTGGTTGCTAAAATAAGTAGAACACCCTTTTCCTTCAAAGCATTCAAAGAAAACTTCTCAAAAACCCTAACAAAAGGGAACACTGATTTTTTTTTTTTTGGTTCAGACTTCAGGTTTTAAACCAGCTGATGCTTATAACAGCAACATCTTGCTCCATCTCAGCCAAGCAAGAAAAACTGAAAACAGCAGCCTTTCCTCCCTACCTGCTATGCCCCCTTACTTTCCCATCCATGACAAGCAAAATTATACCAGCTTGACTGCCATAGATTCAGCGTAGCATACACTGACATGTTCACACCTGGTATGCAGCATTCAATTAGTCATTCACAGATGCTGAATTTGTGGCAGCAAGGTCAAAAGCCAAGTCTGAGCAGGTATTAGTTGATTTGGCATGCAAACAAACACTGAGCAAAGATGCCAAGAAACCATTGAGATAAATTGTCAAATGAGCAGTTAGACAGGGGGGGAAAAAAGCCTATTAAAGTTCTTGCTGGTGAGAGCACAGCAGAGCTGAGTATTCCTAGTGTGAGCATCAGAAGCAAGCCTGTAAAAGGATTTGCAAAGCATGTGCTTTGTCAACATTTGTTAATAGATGCCATACTGTTACCACTAGAGCTAGGCAAACCACATGCCAAGGCACTCATTTGCAGCTTTTTGTGATGAGGTTATGCCCTGCACTCAGTGCAAGAATTCACCTGTGCCTCAGATGTCCAGAGCTTGTCCTGGGGGACAGAAATCACCACTTCTGTTGGAACAAGCAGGGGATATAAAAACAGAACTGGCTCTTTCCTCCATCCTCAATGTGCCAGCTAGCACACCAGGTAGATACAGATGAGATCAGCTGTATGGAATCAGCCTCTGTGTTGTAAGCAAGCACTGGAAGAAACCCTGGCAGAGAGCTGTCTGAATCTTTATACATTCTACCAGTAGACCCTTTCTATTGCATAGTTTTATGTTGTAGAAGAGGAATTAAAAGAACAAAAATATTTTTGTCTAAATCCTCCACCCCTTACTCCTCTTTCCTATGTCCTCACCTCTTTCCTACTGATTCCTGAGCATTCAGATAACTTCTGTCCAAACGTACTTCTGGCTTGGCACCAAGAATTCTAAGTGCCAAGAAGATCCACCTTATAGTGGGGCAAGTTTTGAGAAGCACCTTGTCTCAAAAACTGCTTTTAACCAAGTAATTGAGGGAAGACAGGCCAAGGATTGCAAGACCCTGAGTAACTGATGAGGTAGGTGGGCTGAAGCCTGTAGTGTAACAGGGCTGACAGACAGGTCTCCCAGCATTGCAGGATGCTCCAAGGGATCAATGAAATCACTCCATAAAGTGCATAATCACCGATTCTTTTTTTTCATCTAGACTGTGCAGTAGAAGAGACAAGCACCACGGCTAAACTCTGAAGTTCAGGCCATATTTTTTCCTGTAGATCATGTGCACATGGCATACTTAGTTTCTTTGGGACAACTGAAATCACTTTTTACTTGGTTATTTCAGTATTTGCATATCTACTGGTGGCATTTATTGGCATGTCTCACCACTATTGTGTGTGTGCCTGAACACATCATTTTCTTCTACAACAGCATAGCATATTGCAGCCTACAAGGCTTATTAGCTTAACTATTGCATTAAATGGGCAAAAGCTATTGCTCTCCCATTGTACCAGTGCAGTCACATTGTAAACCTTTGTCTTTTGTAAACTTAGAGTTCTTCCAGAGGGAAAAGTAGGAGCAGATCACATGCCAAATGACACAGAGAGGTCATATTCATTCATGTATACTGAACCAACTTAGAACCATCTTAAAGCTCTCACTAGAGCAATACAGCACCTGTCACAGCCAACTGGGAATTATGAAATGTAGCAACATTCCCTAAATGTGGCATTTTCCCTCGTTCAGTATACACCCTCTGATATAACTTTGCATCTGATATCAGAGCTCCCTGCAGCATCTGCCAGTGCTGAGCATCCCCACGGCCCTGGGACTTTGACCCAGACCATTATTTTCCAGGTGCTAGCATTAGCTATCTTCCTGCTGCTGTAACAGATGCCTCGCTAGAGAAACAGACCAATAAAGACTTTTTAGTCCAAGAAGCCTCTTCCAGCTTTACAGTAAAATCTTGCACTTTGTATGGGGAGAAACAGATGTTTGAACATTAAAATTGAATTAGCCTAAATAAAGATTATTCTGAGAAAACCAGACCCTTTCACAAGCTACGCAGTAAAGCATACTGCTGTCTTCTTTCACTGAGGGAAGGATATTAGATACATAACTGTGCTAAGGATGGTGGTGGACACGTTTCTCATTACAGCTGTCCGCACAGATACAGCAACTCACCTGAGCACCAGAAACTGCCAGACCACAGTGCTGGTGGAAATGAGCAAGGAAGCTGATGACCCAAGCCAAATACTCTGACAAATTTTCTGCCACAAATTCAGACCTCTACCAGCTCAGCCACTGCTTGTGTTTCACCTGTGTATGTCAGCAGCTCTTTCCCAATGAGCAGCATTGGAACACTCAGATTCTGTAAGAGCTTCTGTAGATATTATCTTTACGAAAACAAAGATTTTTGATTTGTAAGAAAACCCTCCAGCAAAGAACAATAAACAAGTTTTCTCCACTTTCCTTGTTCACAAAGCATATTGTTGCTCCTGAATGAGAAATATGGATCTAATTGTTAATAAATAACTGCAGTTTGTAGCAGACAAGCTGTGGAATGCAATGCCATTTTGCCTCCTGAGTGGTCTTTATTTATAGGATATCCCCACTTCTGCTGCATGTATTTAGATTACAAGCTAATGGAGGCTGACAGCACTAAAAAGCAGTCTGACCTCTGCTATAGTAGCCAGAGATTCATCCCACATCATACAACTGAATAAAGGGTCATGCCTTTAAGTGCCACAGCAGAACATGCAAATGGTAAAAAGCATTTTTATACCAGATTTAAACGGGCGTTTGACAGTAACATTTTATCTGAACCATAAGATTGCACAATGTCTGACAGGAAAGAGCTGAAAAAGCATAGTAGTGAAGCCACTAATGCATAGGATATTTTTGTAAGAATTACAGCAAGGAGAAGAAGTGTTGATTGCGTTTGCTTGGTCTCTCCTCAGACAGTTCAGATACTTACATGAACCACTTAAGTTAGACTTTCTTTTCTATTCATTAGCACTATAACCCCAGGTAGGTATTTGCCTAGTTTTCTCTAGTGCTTCGAAAAACACACAAAAAAAAAAAAAACAAAAAGAATAAATTGTAGAAAGCATCTAGTACTGTTCTCACCCAACATAATCAGTCTCCTGGGCCTTACATGTGAAGGGGGAACTCTAAACTCCCCAGTGAAGGGGTTCAAAGGTCTGTCTCCACAGCTCGATCACCCCTTTTCATGCTCAGAGGGCTTCAAAAAATAAATGAGTCTGTTGCTTAGATTATTCACACAACAGAAGGTGTCAAAATCAGGCACACAGCTTCATGACACTGTGAGAAGAGAGAAGTAGGCTTCTAATTTAGATGCTTTCATTTGCCTACTAACGACTCAATTACCATCAGAAAGCACAGGTATCTAGCTTAGGCTCTTATATCTGGATGGTATAAATACATCTTCTCCTACCTTGCTCTCAAAGCTGCCTTTTATTCACTAATTGGTAAGTGCCAGAAGGTAGCAAAACAGAAAACACCATTAGCAGATCTGCCTGTGAATTAATACTTGCAGCATCATGAGCATGTTCAAAAGATTCAGGTGCAGAGTCAATATCACGAATGTTTCACACTAAATTTGTTCAGACTGATCTAATGCCTCAAACAACTCTCTGGGATTTCCCCTAACATTCATCACTTATATGTATAGTAGTAAGGTTCCTGGGTCAGAGCTTGTTCACACACAGACACAGAAGCAAAAATTGCACATGCCTAGGCTTCCAGTCCAGGATACAACAAATAAATCAGAGAGAGGCACAGTGAGATGGTCCTGATTCACGTTATCTGCAGATGACTCAACAAAGTAGCCACTGATGCATTACAGCAGCAGAGAACTTTACAAAACACTTAAATGAGGACTATAAAATGGTCTTGCAAATAGCTCTCCCCAGGTCAGAATAGCGGCATTGTGAAAGTATTTCCATCATTTTTTACATCACCAGTTGGAAAGAAGAAATAGTTGACATTTCACTAACTAGGAGACATACAGTAATGGGCCAAAAAGGTACCCATAATCAATGAGGATTGATGCTGCCCCTTGTACAAAAAAAATCTAAAAATAAATATGTACAAAGTCACTATGTTATTCAATCTAAATCTCTCCAAGATTGATTGTTGCCTGTTTTTGCAGGCATAAATGAAGGGCTGCTAACAAGCTGAAAAGGCTGCATTACACTCATACATGTAGCTGTACTCGCATTGTGCTTTCCCCGACCATGTTTCGCTTTTTTCCTCTCTCAATGTGATTTACAAGAACTGTTTTGAAAAGATAAGCAATATACTTAATGTTCTGGCTTTCTGATACAGTATTTCTAGATTCTACTGCAATGCAAGAAAAATAAGATAGCCAAAATGTGGAATTATAAAAAGACTCCACACCTGAACTGGTGATATTAAAGCTTTTATTTAACAAAGCCATTGATCCCCTTCAAAACAAAGGCAGGCACAAGGCAAGCCCAAGCCACTTGTTACAGCAAGCTTTAAGTTTAGAATTTGTTTAATGATGCGATTAAATGGGCCCCCTCCACTGTTATACAAACTCTGGAAGAACTTCCTCATTCTTTTCAAAACCAAAGTATTGTAAGAGTACAGTAGAATGTCCTTCACAATACCAACACACACACACTGGTGTAGAGATGCAGCAAAATAAAAAGCCAACATTAGCTTGCTGAGAAAAGAAAGACAAATTCAAAGCCTATCAACCCTAAGTTGCTCTTACATCACAACACAAGGTACAACAGCACTTTGGAAATTATTGAAATTGCAGTTGATGCCATTTGTCATCAAAGAGCCAGAATGAATTATAGGGAATGAAAGACATAAACAGAAATGCTATTAGTTTTTCTTCTGGACATCAGATATCAAAAATGTACTTTCAGTTTGCAGGCATACCAGGGAGTCACTTTTGCAATATACAGTTTCTATTTTTCCCATTTTTAAAAAGGTACATTAAAACCAAAAGCCAATTTCAGTTTGTAAGATAAATATATCCATAAGGAGAAAGGAGCATTTTGCAAGAGCTCTACAAATAGTGAGATTACTGCAGTCACTGACTACTTGGGGCTGGAAGAGGCCACTGGAGGTCAGCTGGTCCAACCTCCTGCTCAAAAAGCAGGGATAGCTTCAAAGTCAGACCACATTGCTCAGGGCTTCATTCAGTTGAGTTTTAAAAAGTCTCCAAAATCTCCCCCGCCTTCCCCAGCACAGGACTGCTGTAATAGCTTCAGCAAAGCTCTCCCAACTGAAGTGAATTAAAAATTCTACAAGGAGAGCTTGGCTGTCTTTAGCTAAAAGGGATTAGGAAAGCAGCCATAACAAAGTTCTTGACATGACAATACTTGGCACGCACGCCGTAGACAAAATAGATGTTTGCCACCTTAACCTGCTTCACTTGCAGGCTTGAAATTAAGCAATTTACAGAGAAACAACTGCTGGTCTTTTCCAGTCTTATCGGCTACAAGGCCCTGGAAAGGCCAGAGTCCCACAACTTTCAGATTCGCACCCCAGAACCTGACAACCCCAGAGGTGTCTCTGCTGTTCCCTACACAGGGAATGTCAGGCACAGCTGCAGCCCAGAAGACCCAGCACATAGAAAAGGGGAATTAAAACAAACATACACACAGTGTGTAAATGCTTTTCATAGCATCAACTATCTCAGCTAGTACCCCCAACAGTCCCTTGGGACATTTGGGAATTTACACAGGGCAGGAACCATTTCCAATAGGCCTTCCTCACGCAGAGAGAGAGGATTTTATAGTATAGACACATACAGCAGCAAGATAGTTGACTAGTGCTAGATCACGCTCCTAAGCATGTGTGTGAATAGCTAATGGTAGCTCAAGAGCTGCTGGAAGAAGCTCCTTCTATCTGGGGAGATTTAATACCAAAGAATTCATTTCTCCTTTTATTGTATCCTAGCCCTTCTCATTCAGAGGATCAGCCTTTTCAAGTGACACAGAAAGATGACAAGTTAATGGTTTAGCATCCTCTTTTTCTTCTCTAAAGCCAAGAACATTTATTCACATTCTGTTTCATCTTCCATCCAAAGGAGACTCAAATCCATACTTTCCTCTTTCCCAGGAGAGGACCCTAATTTGTCAATGTGGATAGAAAAAACTCTTCAAGATGCAGCACCTGTAGCCTGGTGATGATTTGGTTGGATTTGCTGTTTGAAAGAACATCAGATTCCACACAGCTAAGATTCAGTAGCAAGAGAATCCACTGCACACAATCCAGCAGAGATACTGTAAACACTTAGAAATGAACACAAGTACCCTGCATATGCACTTACAGGAACCTCTACATTTCGTAGATGCATTAAAACCTGCAGGACTTAAGTCACAGTTTATGGTACGCTTCCCAGTTTTTAGAATAATAATGGCATACAAAACTATGCAATTGATTAATATGAATTAGATTAAGTAAGAACTAAAGTTTCATCATTTCATTTTTTAGGTAACATACTGAAATACTTAGGTAACATGCCGAAATCCAGGCATACTGAGGCCAAGGCAGTTTTACAGTCAGCCCACTGGGAGCCAGAATGTCATCCACAGTGAATAATAATACAAGATTACTGATATTTAGCATTGTTCAGCATGGGGCCGTAAGTTATTTGCACTTGAACATACATACTGAATAATGTTTTTAAATCAACTTATAGGTAAAACAACTGAATCATTGATTAGAAGTGTCACTTTACTGTAACAGAAAAAAATATGAAGGAATTTTTCTGGTTAAATGTGCCTAGAATTAATAAAAAGTGTGCCTATACAGTCACAGATCTAGTTATTCTGCAACAAATATATTCAGATTCATGGTAGGCACAGATGAAGATGCCGGAAGGGTGACTTTTAATCACTGCTGGAAATAAACAAACATCAAAAGAAAACCAATGCCCCAGACAGAAATAAACTTCATTGTGCTCATGTTCTTAAAGAGTCCTCTTGTGTCCTTACTAGGAAGTGAAAAGGAAAAACAGCCAGCCAGCACCACGGTTAACGGGTTGCCCTCGTCAGGGATCCTTATCGCAAACACAGTGAGAAAAATCCATTCACGTGTCAAATATCATCAACATTATTCTATCCTTGAAATGATATTATTCAGAACAGGCACAGCTTAAACATGAGTAGATAAATGGATTACTGGAATATTGGTGCCCTAAATGGAATTCACAACCCAGAGGAATTGGGAAAAGAGGCGCAGAAGAGAAGGAAAAGATGCTAATGCCATGCGTGCTTCTTCCAGGGCTCTGCGATACCTCTGAGATCTGAATCTGCAGCTGTGTGAATTCCACTGACTTCAGAATTACCACAATCTGCTACAAGTAACACAAAAGTCAGGTTTTTTTTGTTGTTGTTGTTGTTGTTTTTTTTCTAACATCTCTGCTCCTTACATTGCAAATTTTAAAAGGAAATGTTTATAAAGACATATCAGATGGACAGCTACTTGATTGTGTGCATCCAGCTCTACCACCTACAATTGTTTGGATGTCTGCAATACCCTTGGATGAGTAATACCCATGTCAAAAACAGTGAAATTCCTCATGTCAAAGGGATCCTGAGCAGGTGTAACTGATGCTACATCATATTCTTACCCTCACTCATAAAATATACCTGGTGCCCTGGGACACAAAGAGAAAATCTGAGACATGAAACTTGAGAATGGGTGTCTGGGCGGTATTACAGGTTGCAATACAAACCTCTGCAGCCCAAAGGCACAGTTCTGTCTGCTCCCCAGTCCACATGACTACACAGCCTACACATTTCTTTTGAATCTCAAATTAGAATAGGATAGTAAAAGTCAGCTGCAGAGGAGGAGGAAAAAAAAAAAAAAAAAAAAAAAAAAGAAACACCTGTCACCTGATTTTTACTTTGTTTTGAAGTTTTTGTTATTTTTCTTCTGGTACTCAAAGGACAGAAAGGTGATCCTATGTACAACACACTCAAAGCACTGCAAAATTTCCATACAGGAGTGTGGAATAAATAAACAAATAAATGAGAAGTTCTGTGATCTGTTAAGATTGTGTTAATAGGATGCACTTCAGTACCAAATGGCCAGTGTATTTAAGGACTGTGATTTGGTTTAGGATTTCTTCTAAACCCTTGATTTCAGTAAAGTTTTTGTTGTTCTTTTAATACATATGCCACTATTCTTAGTTAAGCAGATTTTACACACTGCTCTGGTCTATTTGTTCAAGGTTTGAATATCTTGTTTTCTACCTATCCTTTGTTCTGACCAGCCATGTTTCCTACTGCACCTACTCCAAAACCAGTACTTCCAGGAAAATTAACTATGACAACTATGGGTAAAATCATGTTTTGTTTATATTTCAGGTACTAAACAGCTGCTAGTAGATATTGCTACCAGATGTTCTAGAATTATATGCAACATTATGCTCAATTTTAACTTTTACAAAATTACAAGCTAATAAAAAATGACACTGCTGTAGTCAAATGATTTATTAAAGGAAAATCCATTAAGTTCCTTTTAAGCTTCACACCCTACTACCCCAAATAACTCGTCATTATATACATCAGTGAACAGATGCAAATGTCTGTACCGTTTTGAGATTTCAGTACTATCCCATACAGTAATTATATATCCAGATGCCTTTTGCTCTAACAGCTTCATGCACATCTGTCCATCTTAACCTGAATGCATGGTGACTGTTCATTTCATGGTTAAACTACCTGCAAGATGACACAAGCCTGGGATTCAGACAGTTCATCTAAGGATCATCTTTTTTGTGCCACACAAATGAGCTTGTACACAAGCTAAGGCACCATCTTATGAATTGAAAGCACCCTGAATCTAAATGACGGGATGAACAAAAACATACAAAAAATTGCAATGTGACATTCAATTCCATTTAGACACCTCACTTCCCAAATAATTTAAAGGGCTGGAGCATTTATTGTTGCGGGGTGGAGTTTTAGAGGGGTTTGCTGTTATGTGTGTGGTGTTTTTTTGTTTTTTTGTTTGTTTGTTTTTTGGTTTTTTTTTTTTTTTTTTTTTTTTTTTTTTTGGGGGGGGGGGGGGAAGACTGTTTTAGATACATGAAGTCCTGTACCCTGATGATAATCATAAAGCACATGCTTTATTTTGTGCAGGCTCCCCAGATTACAGTCACAGAGCAGCACACAATAGGCAGTGCAGCAAACATCTTTTCCTATCCACCACCACAATAAACAGAAGCAACATCAAAGGGGAGTGACAGCCAGTAATTAGAGAACTGAAAACTGCCATGGATTCTTCTATACTAATGAAGCCAGGCACAAAAAGAGTAAAACTAAATAGCTCCTTTCAATCTTCTAACAGGAAAATACACACATTAGCTGATCCACAGAATACTTTAAAAGTTTGTATAAATCTGCAAATGAAACATTCCACCTAATGCTGCCCTCACACAGAGCAGCAGAAGGCCCTCACCAAGTCAAGCAAAAAACTCAACCTGATGCTTGGGAGAGCACCCCAGTAGAGTCAAAGGCACAGTGAAAAAGTCTTTGGACTGTGATCTAAACCAGGGGTGAGTTTATTTAAGTCAGAGCAATTTTCCTGGGATAACATGGGGAAGAGAAATACAAGTGCAGAGTGGCTCCAGCTTAACTCCAGCAGTTAAATATCTTATACTTAAGAGTGTGCGTGCATTACTCCATAAATTCTTTCTACTCTAAGTATGTCATCTGGAGGGGGAAAAAAAGAGACCAAACACCAGAAATAAAAAAGAGAAAGAATGAGGGAGAAGAGATAGAAACCATTATTTATAACTTCAGATATCAAACTCTGAGGCGGCAGTAGCCACACAGTTTACACAGCTGAGCATCTGGCTCTAAATATTTAACTGTTCCAAATTTCAGTGTGCATCCTTGCGTAGCAGAGCTTCTCTGACTAATCACGCTAGAGGTAACCACATCTTAAGTGTGTAGTTCTAAATTGAGTAATATTACCATTAATAACAGTGCCTAATTAAGACATCTATAATGTTTTTAATGAGAAAAATTGAAAGTCCTTCTGGAATTTTTCCAGTCAAATTAATTCTGAGGACTTTAGACGTTATTACAAGTAATGTTACAGGAATGAAAATTAGGTCTAAATTAGGACATGTCACTGTATTTAAAAGAAGGGGGAAAAAAGGAAACATTCCATTCCCTTCTCTATATGCAATTCTCTGTTATAACATCGCACCACAGGGGAAAAGAAAAACACTACTTTGTAGTCTGCTCTAAGTTGTTCTGCATATTGTTACAACTGATGCATCTCCAAGGTCTGCAGATATTTTAACACTTTGCTTTCGGCCTCCTTCCAAATATCTGATCAGTACTCCCTTGGGAACAAAGATTTCCAAAAACCTTAAAAGGGCAATTGTCTTAGTTATGCAGAGCCAAACACTTTTGCCTATCATTTTCACAACTGATGCTTGTTCAAATAAGAACTCCCTCTGTAACTCTGCATGCTTAAGCAGAGAATACTTGTGGTTAAGAATGATCAGATCCAGCCTGTTGTACAGGAAGGAACAAACCCCCATGGTCCAGAATGATGCTCTTTAAGGTAACTACCAGCCTTTAAAGGCTATCAAACCCAGTGAGTCTTTATTTGTACCTCTGATAGGCCGGTCCTTCAAACTACTACATGCACATACCTGCTTTGCCATCACCTTTTCCTTATGACTGCTTTCATCAGGGGTTTATGCTTGCTACTTTCTTACAAGCCTGCTACGTGTCACTTTGAAGACTCAGAAAGACACTGTCCTTGCTCTTCAAAACAGCTCATTTGAGCATTTGCTTTCATTTCAGGCATGTGAGTGTGTGTTCAAAAACAGATGAATTCAAAATATAAGAGCAAATTCGTACCATGCTCTGAATGGATTTTATATGGAGATCTCAGACTTCATTTAAAGGAACTTGAAGCAAAGCTCCAATCTTAAGGCACACACTAAGAGATTAATGAGTTACAAACCAAGCATTACCTTTGCGGCTAAGAGAGGCCACTGTAGTATGACAAAAGCCACAAAGTTTACCTTTGATTTTGCCTGAGCTACATGATGTTTATAATCCTGCATATAAAATTCAGATATACCCTCACATACACAAACATACACGTAGCATTCACGTTATTGGGGTAGAGTAATGCCTTCCCATTTCATTTCACCTCTCTATCGTGAAATGCTTTTCCTTCCAGATCTTTCAGATTTCAAAACCTAAGTTCTGCAATTTGCTGTGCCTTAGTAAACAGAAATACACTAGTGTACATTTCAGGTAGGTCAGCTAATTAGGTTGTTTATCCTTGAGAGCAGAGATTGCACAAATGCTTAGTTTTGAGAGCGTTGTGCTAATGCTGAAGATGTCATTGCTCAGGTAATATTCTGAATGGACTTATAGCTCACAACAAGTAGAGTTATGAGAATAGCAAGGATGTTTAGACACATGTATATTCCCTAAAAGCTTGGGGAGGGTTATCCTCTTTCAAGCCAGTTTTGTTTATAAAACACTGGCTTAATTGAGTTTTAAGGACTCCTCAGAGAAAGAAGATCTGATTTTTATCTTTTGCTAACACCATAGATATTAAAAGCGGGGAAGAAACAAGATGTTTAACTGTTACTGATATTTGACAGATACATACCTTAAATTTTTAGGAACATCACAAACATTGTTCTCAAGAACAATGCCAAAATGATGACAATATTTAAAGAGTAAGCACTGCTTTTTAAGGCCTTGCAATTTAAATGCTGCATTCCACCAAATACTGAGATGTCTGAGAAAAAGAAAAAAAAAAATCTAGTATTGAGCTAATATATATATATCAGGCTGCCATAAATACAAATTCATATTTAAGTTTTACCACTCATATAGGCCAGAATTACTTTATTTCTTGCCTGCTGTTTCACATACAGGAGTCTGATGGGATATTTACTTTAATAATTAATTCTCAGCTGTTAGCTCTAACCTCTACTTTGAAACTTGCTATAAACAAACAAACCCATTTGCAGCAGTCAGCTGTGAAGCATTTGGTGCAAGACTTCCAGTCAATATGTCACCATGGCCACTAAAACAATATTATATATTCCTAGTTAATATGTGACAGTAGACACTATAGGACTGTTATATATTTCAAAGCTGTCCAGGACACTACACATAGAAAAGAGACCACCAATGTGGTCATGCAGGAAAGTTTGGGCGGACCATATTTCTCTCCTGCTCCTCCCTCAGACCATCTCAGAGGGAAGATTGCAAACAGGACCACGAGCGGCTTGCGCAGTGTCGAGTTGTATGAGAAAAATTCAATCTCAGCCCTACTATTGCACTAAAACAGTTGTTGCCCAAACTCAGAAGTAGGTAGGTGAGCACATTCCAGTGAAGGAGAAAGCTGTAGTAATTTGTTCTCTTATGCAGAAAGAGAAGCATTCCTAGAAGACCACCTCCACTCTTCTTTGATCACAGCTAACTGCAGACAGCATGCGGCGAGAACAGGAACCTACTTCTTTCAGCAAGTTTAAAGCATGACAGAAACATGGATCCAGCAATTGTCACACATGCTACTGAGTTGTTCGACATTGTATTGCCTCAAGTACCTATGTTTTCATTCCGTAATTCCTGAATGCCTTTGCACATTAACACCTATCAAGGTGACAAAGGAGGACAAACTGAAAAGAGAGTACAGCCCAACAACTTCTGTGAGTCTGGGCGAGATGGGCTGCCCTTCTGCCAGGACTCATGTTGACCACCATAAAATATTTTTGTGCCTGATGAACATGGTTTGGAGGGTGGGGTATATTAAGTGCAGGAGAAGTAAGAACATGTTCCAATAGAACTCTTCTCTGCTTTTATCCTCAGATTTGTAAGCATGCAACTCAAATTAAATCTTGCTTGTGAGCATTTAATGTAAGTTGTCAAGCAAAGAAAATGATGGAGCACTCCTGAAGAAATAAAAAAAAAAAAGAACAAACAACAACAAAAACCCAACAAATCAGACGGAAAAGTAAAATATTCTTCAAAACCCATTGATCCCTGTGTTATTTTACTTTGTTGACATCAATGCTGTACTGAATGTATTTCAGATTACTGAACAAGAACAAACTGATAACAGCAAAGCTTCCCCTTCGGGTGAAGTCATTCTGTTAACCATAATTCCCCAAGTGCACTAAAAATACATCTTCATTGTCACAAGATGACTGCAACCTATCTTTAAGACAGGCATTAAATGCTGGCAATTGGATATACTGCAGAAATAAAGTAGATAGTTTATATCCTAATTAAAAAATAAAAATTAATCTGTTTACTGTAATTCAAGTTGTAGTCAGTCCTAATAAACTGAAAGAATGCAAGACTCTTCCCAAGGTCCCTCCCCCCCAAAAAGGTATGCTGCTCTGGGCTCTCTGTACCAGGGGCAATAAGCACTGATATAAGTACTGATGGGGGATTTGGGGCTCTTGAGCTGTAATTGCCTCCTCTTTGTTAAAGGCTTCCTATTGGACTGCACGAGCTACTTTTCTTGCGTTGCATTTTAAGTTTTCCCCTCCCTCAAAAAGATGATCATCTTACTTAATTTCCCAACTTCTGTGAGAGATAGTGGCATACAGAAAAACGGGTCGCTTCATTATGTAAGGTTATTCATAGCATGCAGTAATGTAATTCTGCCTTGAAAAATGCATCCACTAGGTATTCTTAACGATAATAAATAGCTGTAAAACACATTTGGGAGGAATACAGATCACTTGTCTTCCCCTTTTGTTATGTTATCCAGTTCAGGGCCTGGTTTCATGCAAGTCTCCTGTAGCTTTGTTTTTTGGAAGAGGTGAGCACCCCAACCTCAGCCCAGTCACCCCAGTAGACGAGTGTCCTGCATCTCTAGATTCTCAGCTCATCCACCTCAGAGCCATGCTCTTATTATATCCTTAAAATTACACACAAGCTCATGGCTTAATTTCTAACTTTTCTGAATGCTAGCACCTTTTGACTAAGAACTTGTTTTCGCAGTTTTTCTTTTATCAGTTTCTGCCACTCTGGAGCCAACATATCAAAATCCCTTCCTGATTGGCCTCCAGCAGTCCATAAACATCTTACAGTAAATCCTGTAGCTGGAGACGTGCTGCTGGTACCTTGCTGGATGTGCTAGACAGCAAAATGAAATAAACGTCTATCATGAGAAACTGTATTAACTTAGCTTCACAGAGCATTTAAAGATTTCTGTTACTTTTGGTTTCCCTTGATTTATGAAGCAGTTGAAAACTTCTGAAGTTTCCTGCCAAGCAGAGTTATTGCTCCCTGCCACCATCCCCAGCTCTAGAGCAACTGGCCTGGCAGATGTACTCAGAAACTCTGGAAAGCCTGTCCCTCCAGGACAGCCTGACAGCCAATAACTGACCAAGAAAACAGAGTTGCCTCTTCATGTTAGCACACACTTTAGTTTAAACAGTATTCTAGAGAGATTTCTTACTACTAGGATTCAAAGCCCTTTGCAAATGTGGAAAATGAGGCAGAGGCATGCTCACTAGATCTTACAAAATCTTGGGTAGCAGAACCTCATCTTTCTAGTTGTTATTCAAACACAGGTCCCCAGACTGATGCTGCAAACTGAGAGGAGGCTAAAAGAATTTCAGCAGATAAAATAGGCTAATGAGCATGTGAAAAGAAGCCAAAAGGATTTCAGTAGATAAGACAGGCTAAGGGATATGTACTATACCTTCCACTACATATTGTGCGCACACAAAAACAAAACCAGTTCCTGATAGAAACAGGAAACACATTTCAAGAACCAACTGAATGTGAATCTGCAGTTTAAGCAGAAGCTTATGAGTCTGCGCTGAGACAAGAGGTAAGCCAGCAGTGATGAGGAAGACTCGCTAATTTTCATCCCCATGACCCCCAGCGACCACTACCAGAAAACACTGCGCAAGTGTGGATAGGAGGAATCTATGAAAATTACTCCCTGGAATTAATTTTAATACAAAGAGGGGATAGGTCATGCAGATGTACAGGTGTGTTGAGAGACTTCATGGATATATAACTCTTCAGCACACATAACCAAGGCAAATGCCACATTGGGGTACACACAACTTTGGTGGGACTACCTCCTGTGTCACCCAGTGCTGAATAAACATGCCTACTTTACAATCTTACTGATTGTGGAGTTTGCTTTCTGCATGTCACAACCTTGATAATCATCCCATACATGTGTGTGTGTGGATATACTATATATGGAGACTATTTCCACTATGTTTCCTTTTAGTATTATAGACACAATTCAATGTTGAACACATTAGGGACTGCTATTGGCAGCAAACAAAAGGTTAACGTTTTCCAAAGTGCACTTACAAGACTATTCTGACATTTCAGAAGTCAAGAGGAACTATTATTAGCTGTGTCTAATAATATTGCAATTTCCCACCCATGGAATCTGTGTGCAATCCTCCATTGAATTGGCAGCCTTTGGTAGTATCACTGCCACAGGATTTGAACCAGGCAAGTCTCAAAAACATTGCCATAGCACTGTGTAGCCAGCCTGAAAATATCTTCACCACTCTAGGGAGATGAGTGATCCCTTTGGAATTGGTTTTTGGAACTGTAAACTAATGAATCACTAACAGCTTTAAAGTAGACAAAATGTATTGCAACACAGCATGTAGTGCCGCAGAACTGAAGGAAATCTGTTTACAGTGCTTCAACAGACACTTGAAATCAAGATGCTCAAGAAGGATGAGGCTGTTAAGAGAAAAACAAAGCTCCAAGTGCTGTGAGCACGGTTATCCCTACCAGGGCCAGCAGCCACCAGGGGTACCAGCCAGCACGGCACAGCAAGCAGCAGCTCAAATGAGAGGGTCCACATGGAAACTCGAGGAAGAGCCCTCTTCTGGGTCTGTTGGGCATGTGCTTCAGTGATAAGCACAAAGATCAGAAATTCCTTCTATCATTCAGCGACACTCACTGCCTAGATAAGCCCAGCCAGAGCTGCCTGGAAACCTCGTCAGCAAGATTTATGCTATATTTGGTAACAGGACAAGGCTGACCCCAAACTCCGTATTCAAGCCAAGGGACAGCCTCACACATGTGGCTGGTGGGAAAAGGCACTGTTATACAGTTTAAATTCCTAGTGAAGCAGCACAGTCTGCAGGGAGAGGCTCAAAAAAAAAAAAAAAAAAAAAAAAAAAAAAAAGTCCATGGAGATGTTGCTGGGTGGGGAAGGGCAAAGCTTGAGATTCTCAACCTAAGGATGCGCCACAGCTTTTGCTTAAGAAAGTTCCCTGCCCTACTTTTGTCCAGCTGAAATGGGGCTGTTAGACAAATAAGATGTCTTCAGCCAGGAAGAGACTAACTTTGAAGGGAACATAACTTTGAATGGAACAGTAAAAACCCTTGCCTGGAAAAGACGTCAAGTTTGATGTTCAAGTGGTTATCCAGGGTCTAATTACATATTTACAACAAAGAGTTACTGCAAATACCAAGGGACTCCTTGCTTGAAGGATGCTCTCTACCCATTAAGCTGCAATCACACTTTCTTGCCTCCCTCCCTTTTAGCAAGAAGCTTTGCCAATAGCACTGAACAAAACCACAGAGATTTGTTTACAGGTGCTAACACAGCTAGCTGATCAGATAGTTCAGCGATTCACAACAGAACCTATGGAAGAAGGGCAAATTAAAAGACATGCTGATTATTATTTAAGCAGATTGCTCAAGATTTGCTATTAAGGAAATTCATGTAACCACAGCCACAGAAAGTGACTGCACCACGAACCAGGAAATAAGAAAGTGGGATGAGAAGGGAAGAGTGTTTCTCCCTTCTGTACTGGACTTGACCAGCATATATCAGACAGAAGCTTATTACAAATAAATCAAGGAGGAACTACTGTTACCATTTACTTAAGCTTCTGACCCCAGAAATAAATCCTAATTCCAGTGCCCCAGACACAAGGTAGACATAGAAATACCATGCTGGAGATGCATCCCCTACCCCAGCTGCTGCATGGCCTTCCCTGTCTCCCCCAAAGAGGCATAAGAGAAAAGCTAACCCTGATCTCTTAGTTCAAAACCCACCCCCACCCCAAGAGCCTGGCACAAAAAACACCACATCTCTTGCTTGCAGGCTGGGAAAGAGGTACTGCACATACTTCTTCGGCTTTTAAAACAAAGGAATGTGCTCAGAAGTCAGCAACAGTTTTAAGAGTAAGAAGAGGGGGGGGGATTTTTAGTTCCCATCGTATTTTGAGCCATATTGAGAGCTGCGCACATTTCCCAGAGCAGTCCCGGAACGGGGAGCAGCAGTGTAAGAGGCCTGGCATGCCCCTGACTCAACCACAATGCTATTTTAACAAACCCAGCCCTTCCAGGAAGGGTGAGCTCAGGGCACGGCCAAACCCTGCCGGCAGCACTAACTGAACGGGCATGGGCACACCAGAGAGCACTCACAGAATTACTCACTTTTTAAAGCTGCTCAGAGCAGTACTAAGAGGAGGCTGCACCCAAACTATGAAAGCTGCCAGCTAGGGGCACCACATGTCTTTTTTTGGGGATGTAGCAGACCTGAACTGCAGGCCAGTCCCTGAACTGGAGAAAATCAAAGTTGACTTCAACCCCAGCTCCATTGGAGCTTGCACGCATCGTCCTGGGAACAGCAGGCATACAACAACAGTTCTCAGCTCCAGAAACCCCTGTGCTACCAAGGCTGCCAAAGCAGAAATAACACTAGCTTGCTCACAATCATCGCATTTTTTCTTCTACATATGCCAAGTAACTATTTTTCTATCTTTGTTTTATTTTCAATATTTTAAAAGGTCAAAAGTATTTACACACTCCTGTGTTCTCTCTTCTTTATCAAGGCTTAAACTGAAGCACTGCCAGATGAATCGTGAGTCATGCAAACACCACAGGAATACAGTGTCAGAAGCAGAGCCATTGTACATGAATTGTATGCTCAGTTGTCAGGAGAGTTTTTTCCCCCGTTTTGAGCATGGAAGAACCTGTAGGAAACTAATGGCTAGTTTGCAGATATGCCTAAAGTCATGTTCTCTTCTCTTTAATCTTTGCTCTTCAGCTGGCCTCCAAGAGATGTCAGAAAATAAGTAAAACAGGATCATACATAACAGTGGGCCCATAATACTTGTTTCAGCAACAGACATTGCCTACTCTGAGCTTTTCCTGGGATCTGGCTCTCTTTGTATTTATTGCCAGAAAGCCGTAACAGAGCTAAACCGTTCCAGGTCCTCCAACCTTTCCTTCTTCTCCCTTATCTCTGGGACGTGCTCAGTTTTTGTTTTGCAGTTAAAAAGTATGCTTGTGTTAGACAGGACGTGTGGGAAAAGACTTGCTACACATAAACTTTTCAGACAGCTGAAGGAGAATTGACATACAAATAGTTTAAGAAACTGCAAGGTGCTGTCCAGCAATGAAGGTTGTTTTAGCCTCAGACCTTATCCCTGTTTGTCAGCTGTTCTCTTCCCATTCCGTCCCCATTCAACTAGTCAATTAGCAGAAAGACAATGCCTAAGTTTTATTTCATCTGTGCCTGTAACAAGTTAACAAGTTTCCCGAAGCATTGGTAGAATTGATTTAATGATTATGGACACAACAGTGTGAACATCGCAGACTAAAAAATATCATCTATTAAGACAGAGCATAAAGCAAAAAAAAAAAAAAAAAAAAAAAAAAAACACATAAAATGTAGAGGAGGTGAGTTCTGTGGCTGGGTAGCTAATGAATGCTCAGAGCTGGGAAGCAGATGCAGAGTGAAAAAGGATTAAATTTCCTGCCTCTCATAAATCAGCATGCTGATACATACACAAAGACATATAAAATGGAGTAGAAGTACTGCTGTTTCTTGATGCCAACAGCTTCAGATCCAGATACAAGTGTCAGCCTAAATGAACGAGCATCAGGTAAGATTGCTGGATTTCCATGTCTTCATTTAAACAGAGTCACACTGAATGCTGCACCCTATTCCATTATATACCTTTTAACTACATAATAAGCATAAAAGGTTATTTTCAAAATCATAGCAGCTGCAAAAAATTACAAGACATGGAATTCTTTTTTCTCCTCCCTTTTGCCTTCCTCTTCCCTTCCAGTTGTTATGTTAAGGTTTGTTCTTCTGTTAGCCAAGGAACAGGACAAGAAATGGAGCAGCTACATCAGGAAGTTTATTAGTAGTAACTATCCCAGCACTTCTGGCTCTCTAAGAGATCACCAGCTTCATACCATTAATGGAAGAGAGAAATTAAATCCACCAACAGAAGTGCAACTAGAACTAGACTACCTTCAAGAAAGGAGGAGAGCCTTAATAGGTCGAAGTCCCAAAGTAGGTTTGCGTAACTGGCAGTCTCCAGTGGCAATAGTAGTTTCCATTTCATTTTGGTTAATCTGAATTTACCAAGGAATGCACGGGGTTAGTACACAAGTACAGGCAGCACAACGCTCAGTTACTTACCAGGTTACTACATGTTACAATTTAATGCTGTACCACCTCTAGGCAATCTGCAGATTACTCAGGGAAAATAAGCAGGGCCTATGCAGGATGACAAAGGAATGCGACTCTCCTTAGGTACATCTGTTTTTCCTCATGCTGCAGGAAAACCCCTATCATCTTCTCATCTATCACCAAAAGAGAAACATCTCTAAGGATGTTCTACAAGCACCAAAAAGAACAAGGATGGACTTTCCAAAAGGGCCCACTGAGGCTTATCTAAAGGACAAGTTCAAACATGGCAGTAAAAATTATTAATCCTTTAAATGGCCAGTTTCTCCCATCACCAGAACTTCTGGAAGAAAAACTAAAAGCACTCGGACCATCTGAATTTTTTTTTGGAGCAGAAGAAGTGTAATTTGAACAAGGATATCACAGGTATGCTGATGCTTGCAGCCAGCCCGGAGGTAAGGGAGGGAGAGCTGCTCATGCTATTCACATTCACTTTTTCCTTTTCATAAAAAAAAAATCAAAGTCAAGAACAAGTTGGAAAAGCAGCGTTGTTCAGGTTAAACGTGAGTTCTGGCAGACAACCAAGTTGATTTCTATTTTAGCCAAACTCCTTCAGCAGCCCTTACGGGTGTGTTATCACTGTTTAGTTCCCACACAGAATAAATAAGAAACAGGTTCTCTGCTTGTATGCCTTTGGCTCATGAAAGAACAAATGCTTTGAAAGTTACATTCTTCAGAAGAAAAGTGTGAAAAGATTGAATCCTTATTTCAGAGGGACACTACCAAACAGGAGGAGGCATCTGTTTCACAAAGTCGGAGATTAGTCCATGCAAGTCTACTTTCTCTTGCTTTGGGCTTGCAGGAAATGGCATCTCCCCTAGTCCAAGGGGCACAATGAGCCTTTAGGATAGCAACACCACACTTCCCGGAGGAAGACACCAAAGTGGAACAGCCACAACAGCTCACCACCTACCAGCACAGCCTAGGCTTCTGGTAGCTCTGCCTCCTCCAGTCTGTGGAAGGGAGGGAAGATGGGAACATCATCCCATTGATACCATTGTACCATCACCTTACATCAGACAGGAACACACACAGGCAGGTGCTCAGGAATACTCTGCCACTGAGACCACATCTCACATTGGGGTGGAAATATCCAACAGAGAATTTTGCCAGCAGCCATCATGTAAAACCCAGTAATAAGCAAATACACTTTTTCCTTATGCCTAGAAGAGCTCTGTGCAGTCAGCTAAACACTTCCTTTTTATAATCCTTCTACATGTAAAAATATTAACTGTATAGAGATAGACGGGTTTTTGGCAAATCATAACTAATTATATTCTTGAGAGTTAAGCAGAATTATTAAAATCATATCATGTGCACCAGCTTCTGATTGGCCTAAAGACTGAATTTATTCTGGGCTCCCTCCAATCAGAATTAATCTTTCGATAGTACAATGAGCTGTCACTACTGAATCAACACCAGCAGCAAAAATGACAGCAGCCTACATCATTACTCAACTAAGATAATAGAACTAAAGTCATTGGAACAGGCAGATGTTGGAGGCTGTCTCCCATTTCAGAATAATGTTCCTGTTGTAACTCAGCATTTATTTTAGGGAAGCAAGGATAAATTCATTATTATTTGCAGGGTGTACAGATATAACAGTAATAGAAGCCATGTAAGCTTCCCAATATGAACACGGTAGAAATGCACGTGGCATCAATACTAACCATCCCTCACCTCGATGACACAAAGCAGGGTGATGCAATCAATCCACGTCTGCTGAAGACCTGCTCCTGTGCTAGCGTGCACAACAGTGTTTTGTTATGGCAAACTCAGAAAAGTCAAGTCAAGAGATGGGCACGACCAGGAGTCGTTCCCACATGACACATTTCATGCTTTATTCGCAGCAACCTTATCACTGTTCCCTGTAGCATGTCATATCTGAAATCATCATCTAAAATGCTGTGTGCCAGATTGCAATAATCAGCATCCCCGCTGCACAGAATGCTGCACTTCTGCTCTGATAACCAAACTGCACAGAGCCAACAACTAGGAAAAACTACTGATGACATTTAAAGCTGGAAATCATATTCTGCTTAATCATTTCTAAATGAGACCTTTTAATTAAAATAAATAAGAAGAAAATAATAATTCAAAAAATAGAAGCAAATGTCAGACCCTTATCTATTTCAGAACAGTAGTGTAAATGGGTTTAAAAAGCTGTGCTTCCCAGTACTGCTGGGCTCTAAGGACCATCCTTACATCTTCGTCCCATGGAATAATATCTCCTGCAGTGATATTACCATGTATTAAGAAAAAGTGACTGAGCATGGGTCTAACTACTTTGGTATTCAGATCAGAGTTCTATATTAGTAAATTAGCAGGGTTATCGATATTCATAAGGCAGGATTTATAGAGTTCATAGTCCAGTTAGTTCAATGAGATCATGAATTATGAAAACAGAATCACAGAATCACAGAATCACAGAATTTTCTAGGTTGGAAGAGACCTCAAGGTCATCGAGTCCAACCTCCAACCTAACGCTAACAGCCCTCCACTAAACCATATCCCTAAGCTCTACATCTAAGCGTCTTTTGAAGACTTCCAGGGATGGTGACTCCACCACTTCCCTGGGCAGCCTGTTCCAATGCCTCACAACCCTTTCTGTAAAGAAGTTCTTCCTAACATCTAACCTAAAACTCCCCTGGCTCAACTTAAGCCCATTCCCCCTCGTCCTGTCACCAGGCACGTGGGAGAACAGGCCAACCCCCACCTCTCTACAGCCTCCTTTAAGGTATCTGTAAAGAGCAATAAGGTCACCCCTGAGCCTCCTCTTCTCCAGGCTGAACAAGCCCAGCTCCCTCAGCCGCTCCTCGTAGGACTTGTTCTCCAGGCCCCTCACCAGCTTCGTCGCCCTTCTCTGCACCCGCTCAAGCACCTCGATGTCCTTCTTGTAGCGAGGGGCCCAAAACTGAACACAGTACACAAGACATTTTCAAAAAGAATAAAGCCACTTAGCCTGACACCGAATACAACCATCAGGTAGCAGGGTAATAGAAATATCCAGAAGTTGAATCTGATTTTCATGTATTGTTCTATTTTAATTTCATTCTCATTTGTCTTTGCCCACAGTTTTTTCATGTTGCATTTCACCTGGATAAGAATGGTAGATAACATCCATGCCTTCCTGGCACTTGTAAGGCCAGTTATCTTATCTTGGCTGAAGGTCAAGCTGAACACCTTTTAATTTGACCAGTTATCTAACTACTGGACAGCTCAGGCCCACAGCTGAAATACCCATTCTTGCCACGTAGCATGGTTGGAGTTGCTCAGCTTCCTCTGACAGAGCTCAGAAACAATGGGTTTAATGGGGAGGGAAATGCCCATCCAATTCTAATGGCTAATTCCATTTCCTTTCACTTAGAGAGCAAGGTACCAGATGCTCTGGATTTCCTGCTTTGTTAACTGCAGAGCAGCGTTACCTGCAGCTCTCACATTTTGATATAGATGTTTGTTGTTCGATAAAACGTGGCTCCCCAGGGGAAACATAGGGCTGTCTCTAGAGAAGTGTGTAAGTACCTTATTTGGCAGTAGAGGAACTCAAAGCCAGCAAACTTGTCGGGAAAAATGAAAGATTTTTGGAATACTAGTCCTAGGATTTTCGGTTGCCCAAGCAATTAACAAAAATTGGTTCAAAGTCAAAATGCATCTATTACATTTTAAAGATCACCTTAAGTTAAGAAAACTATAACAGTCTGAAGAAGGGACCACTCTATGTGATTTTCTCCCATCCTTGTACACCATCTGTAAAAGCTATCGGTCATATTCCTAACTCACGCATGCTGAGCTAATTTCCTAGTGGATCCAAATGAATTAACAGTAGCTAATTTCTGCCTTTGTACACTGACTATAATGAAAGCCAATGGCATTTATTCAACTCCAAATGGGTTCAAAATCCCCCACATTTGACTCTACTCAGAGAGACTCTTCCTTTAAGATGCTTTGAACAGAAACCCTTCTTACAATTCCAAGTTATGCCAAGACGATGAAAAGAAATTGATTGTCTATAAAGCAGATGAGCCAATTATCAGGGTGCTAAGTATGTTCTAAAATACCTTTTGCTCCACAGTGATTGAAACAAAACTCAATGCACTAACAACGATTTGGTAGTTGTTAGTGCATCCTTGCCAACTTTGCACTGGAGCAGATAAGGAGCACCCACACTTGTTGTCAGGGGGCGAAACAATGGGTAACCTTTAACAATAATCTTCAGGACAGAAGTAATAAGAGATGAAAAAAAGCTTACAGGCATATTCGTTTGCTGATGGGCATCTCTCACATCCTAAAGTGAAGATGTAGACCTGCAATTTGCTCCATCTTCATGCATATTTCTTTGCATGCAGCCACATTAAAAGTGCTGTGACAGCTTAATGGCCTAGAACCTTTGGTTTTCAGCATTTTAAGTCCTTGTTACACACAAGGTCCATCTGCAGTGACTACTGATTTGCCAAAAATTTCTTCAAACTCCTAGAAACACACTTTGTCCGTACTGTTGTTAGCACATAACTTCCAAACACACAAATTATTTACTCTTCATGAGATACCAGACTGCAAAGTCCTTGGGAATTAAATAAATGCTAGCTTTTGGAAACGTTTATTGCTGCTACCAACAAGGAATTAAACATTAGTTGTTCACAGCAAGAGAACAAAAGAGGCTAGACTGAAAGAGATAGCTACTGTTAGTTTTTGTTTTGTTTGTTAGTTTTTCTTTAAGTCACAGTTTTGAGAGTAGAACCTTTATCAAAAGAAGTCTGAGGAACCTTAGATGAGAAAAAACGATGAGTTCCAGAGGGCTGTATATTGACACCCAATTTTGAGATGCTTCAAAAGCTTGAAGGTGGGTGTTCAACTCCCTAGAAACAGGGCTGCTTAAAGATACCAAGACACATCCATACATGGATGTTCATAGATATCTGAAGTTATTTAAATATCTGAATCAGCTTTTTCCAGTGGTTAGAGATACCGATAGACTGCTGTGTGCTGAAAAGATTCACTCCATCCCTCTTTTAATAGCTCATATTTATTTTAGCCTGTTCTTAGAACTGTTTTAACCAGCTCCATCAAACCAAATCTTAAATTTCTTCTTCCTTTTTTTTTTTTTTTAGCCAAGCAAATTAATGGTGCAAACCATAGTTGAATATTGAATACTGAATAAGTTAGCAATGGAATGAGTCCCCTATATACAAAACAGTAAGGTTTTTAAAGAATCAGATTCTTCCATTTGACAGAGAATACAGTCCACATCACGAGTCAACACTAAAACAAGCAGTAGGCAAATTTCCAAGACTTTTGAATAATGAAACAGTGGTTAATAAAGCAAGCCTTATTTTTCACTCCTCTTTGGCTTTTAATATCCTACTGATTTGTATACACTAACACTGTTCTAGCTGCAGGCCATACAAAGTGACACAAAAACACAGTCTCCCAGCTGGGCTGGTCCCATTTGTATGGTGATTAGGAACCCACAAATATCATCCAGAGCTAACAGGGAAGATCTGTTGGCCACCTAGGTCTTCTGAGGACGTTATCTTTCTCTGTCTCTCCTCCCCAGCAGACATGGTAGATTGTCTTTTTGTCCACACAGAAGAAAGACTACTGGTTAGACTACTAGTGATACACACACAAAAAGTATATTTGGTGTTAGCATCTGTCAAAGAAGGAATGAAGAAGTGATTTCCATGAAACCAGTGAAGCCGCAGCACCATCCAATAGCCCCATGTTTCTGCCTGAGGTCCCAAACAGAGCCCCCTCCTCCCCAAAGGCTTAAAGGCCAAACCCACACCCAGTACACGGGTACAAGCCAGCAGCTAGAGGCAAGAGATGTGGCTCCAAGCAGCGATGCAGGAAGAGCATAACACTAACAGCTGTTATGTAGCTTGCCTTCACATACTAAAAGAATGGAGAGAGCCTACTTAACTAGCCAATAGCAGGAAGAAAATGAAAGACAGAACATCTCTTCTTGAATATTTGCCACTGTTACTATCTACATAGATCTAACAGCTCCTGTTGCTCTGGTCTATTGAGCTGTCTTTTAGAAATGCTCCTTTCTTACTTGGCAAGTTACTAAGAATAAAGTCAACATGCCCCGACGGATTATAGCACAAGTATGTTATATACAGTAGAATAACCTTTTTCAGTTTTTGATTATCAGAAAGAGAAACCAGGTCCCAACATTTTGCTCGAGCAACCTCAGGAGTAGAGAAATAGTAGCTCAGGTAGTACACAAAAAAAGTAAGTTTAACTGCAATGCTGTAACTCACAGCATTTTCATGACTAGTTTCCACTCACCTATTACATCAAATCCCCCTTGCTTAGCAGTAAAGAGTCTGGTCAGGTCCTGTGTAAGAATGTCTTTAAAAGGTTAGAGCTGTTGCCTAACATCAGACTAATTCACCAGGGGCCAAGCTTCCCTTCAAGGCAATATTTGACAAATAGTACAGCAGGACTGCTGGAATGGTTCTGTGTTTTGGGAGACACCATCTTTTGAATGAGGTATGCAAGAGGAAGATGTTTGACTACATAGCCAAAAAAAAAAAAAAAAGGCCCTGACGCTGTCAGGAGTAAGTGTGAGCCTGCTCACAAAATGCTCATCAGTACAAATAATTCTACACAGTAATTGGCAATGAAGTTTCTCTAACATTTTTAAAGCATCTTTTTAAAAGCTCAGGTATAGCACAAGGACTATAGGACTCTTTCCCTCTAGAATTCTGAGATTATAATCCTATTTAAACTAAACAAGCACCAACAAGATACAACAGGGAAAGTCTGGTCAGAATTTGAGCATAGTAATTAATGTTTTTTAAACAGACTTTGTGAGCAAGACTTTTTTTTTTTTCCCCCCTGAAGCTGATAAATTTCTTTTGCTTTTAGCACATTGGTGTTGACTTTCAAGCTGTACATGGAGCCCTCTTCTGGAGAAATTTGAAAAAATAAAAGCTTTAGGATACAGCAATGTGGTCTGTGCATTTGTGGAGAGTTTTAGGACTAATTGTCCCTATTTGCTATAAAGATGAGCTTGTAAAATTTACACACTTTGTCCAATTCACTTAGTTCTAGCCCAATAGAACATGACAGTTACTATTAAGGCTATGAAAAATTATTTTTTCCTCATCTTGTGTGCTTTATTTAAAAAAAATTCTCGGATTCATCTGCCTGCATGTAATGCATAACATACAGAAGCAAACCTGTGAACAACTTTTGTTTTAGAATATTTGTGTACGTGGGCCTTAAAAACCATCCTTTGGGGAAAACAAAAAACCCTCTGACTCGATAGATTTAGAAATCTGTAGGTATTTACTGCTTAGTGTACATTTTATAGTGAACTGCACAAGCTACCAGAGTACACTCAGTTTTTATTGTCAACTTCAGATCAATAAAGCTGCATATTATAGATACGCTTTCTAGTTTTAAAGGTGATCATGAATTAAAGGGTTCCTTGAAACATATCTTATTCAGCTACTCCAAGTAATGTTCAGTTTTCCTCTTGGTGAAAACAGGATAAATGGTAGTAGTGTAGACTAGGTCTTTGCAAAAGGAAAAAAACATTTATCACCCACCTGTTTAGTACAACTTTTAATCAACAAAGCAGCCCACTAAATGTTTGAACAAAAAAAGTGATTCCCCATTAATATCCTCATCCTTTTAATGCTTCGAAAGATTTTTTCCTATATTTAATAAATTCAGTTGAATTAAATGTAGACTAAGAACACACAAACTAGAAGTTACCAGTTTTATAAATATCTTTCAATTATAATACCTTTCATTTATTTCAGTTCATGCTCTCAGTCTCAACAATTTGAGACTTTTTCTATACTCTAAACTTTGCTATCATTACTTTGAAATGAAGTTCTTCCTATCCTCTACTTCCACAGAAAGTATTACATTACTAGATTGCTACTGCTTAGAAATCATTTTATCAAAATTGAGCTTTGCTGGTTCCACTAGCATTGTATTATAGGAGACATTATTGCTACTGCTGAGGAAGGAGAAAAAAAAAAAAAAAAAAAAAAAAAGAAAACTCATGAAAAATCCCAAAATGTGTTACAACCACTACACAGCCAGATGGCTGCATTTGTTTAATATGTTGTTTCTCACATTCTTCTGTTTACTTTTCCTGTCACATGAAAGTTGTGCATGTGGTGTGTCAAAGAGAAAAGCTGAGCAGCGTTTCAGTAATTCCCCTTTTTCATTCCCTAGAATGCCATCAACTTCAGTTCATACTTTAACCTGTCAATACTCAACATCCTCACTCCTGAAGACGGATGTATGAATGCTTGCTTATTACAACTCTAATTCATTTACTCTTAGACACAGTACATAAAGTAATCCTGGAGGTGTGTTAAATCACCAGACACAGACGTTGCTAGATAAAGTTATGTATGCTAGTAAAGAAGCGGGGTGCCGTTTAAACAGAAATGCAGAGCTATGCCAAAGTACCACAAGCTCATCCCTGCTGTGTGCTCGGACTTGCCTCAGCCTGGGAAGAGAAGAAATGCTGAAGTATTGCTAAAAGTTGTCAATGAAGCATGCAGTTATGCTGTTTCCAGAATCAGGTGGGGTAGGGGTGATTCTGCTATGAGGTTTAACAGGCCTTAGAAGTCTGCTACAGAAAATGGGCTAAAGAAAAGGGACTGGAGTCACAGAGAATGCCAAGCAAACTGCAGTTCATCAGATGGCAGGTCTCGAGCCCAGGGGCACCAGCTCGGTCTATCCGCCTGTTGCCTCTACCCGCTCTCCCCCTAGCTCCCTGAGCATTGCCTCCCACTGGCAGCTGTGCCAGCTCAGGCTGGATCTCAGCCCACTTTGACAACTTCTCTGCTGCAGAAGCCCCGTGGACACCCTAGCCTGTCCAAGAGGCACTCTGCCCTGCCTGGAGCCAGACAGCAGGGCTGGCGAGCTGCCTACTGGGGAGCCCCCTGCAAGCCCACACAGCCCCAGCTGCTGGGGACACCCCACAAGGGACACCATATACATCCCCTGCACCTCAAACACACCCTTCGTCAGTGCTTGCAGGCACCATGCCTATGGCCCAGATCAGTAGCTTTCATTTATTATATTTCTCTAAAGGAGGAAGTTGCCCTGAACCCTCCCAAATGCCTGTGTGCTTGCTCACAAGTCCCCAGCCACCAAGTCTCCTGTCCTGCAACTTCAGCCACCCCATTAATGCTTCTCCCCTTTATCAGGTTCAGTCAGGACACAAATATCCCAGCCTTGACCCACAGCATGTACGTGTTAGTTCACATGACTGCTGCTTACACTCTTGGTGTGTCTCCTGTCAGCAGTAAAGCTCTCCCAACGGTCAGCCCTCACCATTTTCCTTATCCTCCTATTTGGAAAATGAAACTAAATTCTTTCCAGAGATTGCAGTCACACAAACACAAGTGCACAGACTCAGCGTCCCAAGCACTAGTTTGGCTCTAAAACCTACCAACCCCCTAAGGGTTAACAAAACCACTCAATCACAAGTCAAAAAGGAATTAACTTTTATCTCTACTCAGCGCACAGGATGCCAGTGCTACCGCCACTAAATGCAAGAGTTTTCAAAGCTCCTAAGACAAAAGAAAGAAAGATGCATTTGTGCTGGACAACAAAGGATTCTCAAACCTCCCCAGAGCTTCTAAAAAGTAAACCTTGAAACAGCAGCAAGAGGAAAAGGGAGCAAACAGAAGGTATAGAGAAGTCAAAGCCCAGCGAGTCCCTTTGCTTTGACAGACAGCGGCAGCAGGGCTTTAGCAGCTCCGTGTTTTCAAGGCTGGGTGTTTTTTCCTCTGCTTTCTGGCAGAGGGGGATCTATTACATTTAATAAGAGAAAGGCTACATAGCAAGTCACTAACCGAGTATTACACATCTATCAGGAGAGGGTACGGAGAAGGGAGCCTTTTGCAAGGTCTGATTTTATTTTTCCTCCGCATTCCCCCCCTCCCGTTTTTAAAAAGCAATAAATAATGTGAGCTGCCTATAACAGCCTATATGCCTACTACCCGGCAAAAGCCACAGAGGAAAAAGGCAAATCAAAGTTGCAGCATTTGATATGACAGAAAATATTGCTGCTGCAGCTGCTACTGAGACACTTGAAAGATTCCTCCCCTCCCTCCCCCCCGAAAGGAAACAAAAAAATGCTATATATCAGACAGCAAATTTGTTGTAATTGTAAATCAGGGAACTATGAGATTCTACATTCCTAGCAACTGGCTTGCAGCAGAGATCTTGCATCTTTCAACAGTAATTCAAGCAATGTATAATTACTCAGAAATCAGACCTGAATTACAAATACTTCCAAATCCAAATGCACAAGAGAAGGAATATGAAAGAAAGCAAGTGGAAAAAAATACACATTTCTTACCTGGGACAGCAGAAAAGACAGAGTAAGTTGAGTTTTGTGCTGCATTTTGCCAGACTAGAAGGTACCAGAGGCTTTTTCATTCATGCACTCGGCTGCACTGAGCATATTTTCACTGTGAAACAGCCTTTGAGAAGAGACTCTGCCTTGAGAGCCAGCCAACTTCCCAAATAGATCAGCAGCATCATCACTAAAGCATTGGATAGAGTCTGATGACCAGAACCAATGGCTTTACAAGGATGATTTCTTCACAAAGCATCCCCATTTTGCATCACACATATTGGGCAAGCACCTCTCACAAACACAGCACCTTTAGAAAGCATTTTGCTTTGGTGTATGTGTGCTTAGTTTCAGTCTAACAAATCACGCCTTACAGATCTCAATAGTACTTTCCTTTTTAGAGAATCAAATTGCACAGAGAAAAATAAGAGCAACTCAGAGCACCACTGCAAAGACATTCTCTTTATTAAAATGTTAATAAGGCGTATTTTATTTTCAAGAAAAAAAAAAAAAAAAAAAAAAAACTGCAGTTTTAGTTACTTCCAAGCCTCAGAAGAACATAGTGAATTTTTTCAGTGCACCAGAAATACAGATTATATTTTCTGTTTTCCCCTCAATCTCACAAATCACAATGAATACATCAATTCTAGCCTGCAGAAAAAAAATCCATCATGAGGCAATAGATTTTTATTAACTGCTCAGGTAATTGCAGAACTGGCTTTTGATTCAATGAACTTGAATCTAGGACAAAGTTTCTAAGGTGCATAACCTTCAATGACAAAAAACTTTTCTTGTCTGGACCTGGTGTTTCAAGAACCTGCTTTTTCTGGATTGGTTGTGTTGCAACCAAGCAAGTAGCACCAGGCAGATAGACCAAAGATTGAGAACAAATTCCCCACACACTCTGCATTTCCAGCTCCACCTCTCCTGCCACTCCCCATTATCAGAACAATCCTATTCTTTTTTGACTTGTTTTCTTGCAGTCACCAGGGTTATTTAGCAGTCCCCTTTCCTCATCTTCAGCAGGCTCTCAAGTCTCATCTCTGTTGACTGCCACTTTTCCCTTACTTGCTCATCAGGCAGAGCCGTCTGCCACGATGCTCTGCTCTGCCCCACCACAGGTGACTACTGAACCGGTGAAGATGAGCAGAGACATGGGGAGCAGAAGGCAGGTAGCCAGATGGGAAGGGATATGCATTCAAAGAAGCTGCCAAACACTTTGAGTTCCTCAGCATCAGCAGGAGCTTCCTGCAGTGAATAACGTGGTTTGATAGCTTCCAAAACTGCTGCTAGTCTACTGCTTGCAGCTCACGTCTTTCACTTATGGACTAGACAAAAACCAAAAGGAAAATACTGTCTTTTACATCTAGACCCTCATATACAACAAACACTTTGCTCCAGTACCTTTAGTCATACCTAAGGATCAATTAATACTCAAAACAGATCACAATTAAAACCAAACTTAGCAGGAATTACTGTTAGCAGTTATAACACTCTATATAACTTCAAAAGGTTCATCACATACATGTTAAAAAAAAAAAAAAATTCCATCCCTTTTTTCATTAAGAGCTTTTTTTTTTTTTTTCTCCAGACGGCTAAAGAAAAAATCGTACAGATCTTTAGGATTAAAAAATATAAATAAGTGACTGATCATCTCCCATAGCTCCTTCAAAGTCTCAGCTTTCCCCAAATTGTAAATCCCAGCCTCAAGGGAAGCACCCTGTAATTTTCTGAAGGTTGTGGGGTCTATACAGGGCACAGCCTGCAGAGGGCCACACCAGCAGTACCATTGCACACCACACAGCCCGTATGGGAGCAGTGGGATTTGGACAATGCCTTAAACCCCATAAACTGGGGTCACACAGCTGAGTGAGTTTCCAGATCAACCAGAAGTAGGTGGTGACTGAGTGGAACAAAAGCGTATCTACATCCTGTTACACAGGAAAAAGGACTCATTTAAAAAATAATAATGGGGGAAAAAAAAAAAAAAAATTAAGCCATGAGGTAGATAATTCGTTCCAAGATAAAAACCTGCAGTAACACAGGATTTGAGCTGATAGTAACATTTAATTTCCACATAAGGTACCTCACAGACAAAGGGCCACCCTGTGAAGGGGGACAAGAGGGGAATTGCAGGCCTGAGCCCTTCCCACAATGCTCCAGCCCTAAGGAGCCATGCTGGACCCATCACCTTCCTCCTCAGAGGGGCGGGCCAGCACAGCAGCCATGTTGTGTGACTCTGGGCAGAGCTTCACACCCTGAGGGACCTGGCCATAGCCTCCAGCCCTCAGCCCAAATACCAAAGGAACCGCACACTGTACCTTTGTAGCCCCCAAAACAGCAAATATCCTTTACCAACATAAATAATAATAATAATAATTCATTAACCTCTTACCTCCAGTTCCACTCAGCTTGTTCTCCAGCCGCAGTCTGAAACCTCTACCTCCTGCCTTTTCCCCTCTCCTCGCTACCCCCGGAGAAATGATTAACTACTTCTGGAGGGGCAATTAATCTCCCTCAGTAGTTAACTTTTCACAGGCTGCTGCCAACCCCAACAGGGCAGGTGTGTAAGGCAGCAGCATCTTTCTCCAGGGCTCACCTATGCAGGGCTTAGCCACTTTTGGGGAAAGACCCCTAGAGCAGCGCTGGTGTGAGGTGAAATCCAGCACGGGGTGGTCCTGGGTGATGAGAGGGTGCAGGTGGGGGTTATTAGGGGCCTCTAGCCCCCCAAAATCAGCCCTTGAGGGCCAGGGCAAGGGTTTGGCCCACTGCAGGTGGACTCGCAGCAGAAGCAGGATGATCTTGACTAATTCTCATTAGATTATTAATGAAAAGCTGGTGGGTTATAAATTAGAAAGTAAGAGGTGCTTTCTTGCTTTTTTTCTAAGCCTTAGAAAACAGGAGGGGGTTCAAAACCTTCATAATATTTCTGCTGAGTGCCCTAGAAGGCAAGGATACTGATAATAGAGCAGAAAGTTTGCTTTCTAATTTATTTTTTTTTCTTTATAATGCGTGTCCTATTTTATAAGAAAAAGGTTGATAAAATGTTTATGGATTAATTGGGAGGAATGTGGGGGGAAGGAAGAAGGCAGCATAGGGTTTAGGGCATGGTCAGAGTACAGGCTCTAGGGTTCAGCTTATTCCTTCTTAGGACAAGCAGTGCTTGTTGTGCCTGCTGTCTGCTGATGTAAATTGTGAGGTAATTTTAAGAAATAGCTGAAATGGGTTTTGGTTTGTGAGAGAAGCAAGTTCTTGCTAAGGCATTTTTGATCCAAGCCTAAATTAACTGATAGATGTAATGTGCTCTTCAGTCTTTATATATAAGATGGCATCCTTTTCACTTATAAAATCTTAAGCTATATAACACCTCAGGTCACTTTTCTTTCCATAATATACTCTGGCAGTAGAGGCCAATGCTGAGCTGGGACTACTATGAACAGTACTAATTGCCGGCAACGCATTAGGTGTTGCCAGAGATAGACCCATTAGTGGATGAGGGAAGGACTCTATGGAGTGGTATACCTCCATGCTGCCAGAAATACCTTTTGACCTTCAGAAGATTTGTCCTTGTTCCAGTTTGTACATCCCGAGGGTTGGCTGCCACGAATCTATCAGAACAGTTTAAGTTTAATGTTGTGTTAATGTGAGTCACATAAGAAACCTGGATGTAGGAGAGAGGGACTAATTTCCTCTGCCATAGCTCTGGTAATCTATATACTTCTGGCTTCCATACCATACTGCAGCTTCTGACTCCTTGAATCCTGGAAAAAAGACTATATTCCCGGGCAGAAACCAGAAGTGTGTAAACTTGAGTGGCATGTCTCAAGGACAAAAAGGGCACACCGCCAATGTGAGAGCATAATACAGTCCAAGACAACTTGATCCTCATATGATCAGAAATTTCCCCTGAGGACCAGTATTGTTGAATTTCTTCTAGGGAAGATGGGTCAAGTACATAGTGGAACAGAAATTCAGTCAAGCAAATGAATTCAAGAGTAAGTTTAGCTGCAGCATATTTGACATTGACCTTATTATTAGGAAAAAACATGCTGGTTAGGGCTTTCTGAAATCCTGCTGGGTTCACTCCAAGAACTGCCAGAGAACAGAAGAAAACAAGTCTGACCTGCTGCGTCCATCAGGTTTGGCAATGCCATGCCTGCGGAGCTGCTACCACTTCCTGAGGCCAAGAAGTTGTACTAAATATACCTGGCAAGAGCTAGACTCTGTACCAGAAGTGAAATCCCATCTTGTGCCTGAGGTTCTCCAGTAGCAAGAAATGAAGGAAGTGGCAGCAGTAATTTATTCTGGAAGACAGAGATTCGGAAGGCTACAACAGAGGTGAATTAATTGAGCAGTTAATGAATATGTTTCCAGTCACCGTGGTTTTCTGCTTGGCAGTTCTGCCAAAGTAGGTTTGGGTGGCAAACTCAGTCTAAAAGCAGCTGGAGTGTCTTTGAGAAAGCTTCACAAAAACACCAAAAGAGGAGTTTTGCAGTTTGAAAGTGAGCCCACGGCTTTTTATTGCGTACCCAACCCAGTACCTCCATAATACCTCAAACTTCTACTGCTGTTTCTTACACCAGGGGCTTATTGGCAACAGGAAGTTCGGCATTAATGTAGCTTTCTTTAAAACCTGTGGGACTGCTGAATGCTTTGTCTGCTGCTGTTTCCTTACATACCAGCCCAAACTCTAGAATAGTAAATGAGTTTTGTTTTCATACATGCTAACAGGCAACTAGAACAGAATGATACTTCAGTGAGAAGAAATAGGGTGTGTTTCATAGTCAGGAGGGGGATAAAAACAGTTGGTGAGTCAGACAGGAATCGCACATTTTAGAGAAATCCTGAAGAGATCAGCACACCCTTTTCTCTCCAAAAATAAATAAAATAATCCCTGTTTATCATGACTATGAGAGCTATTTCTTTAGCTCTTAAAGTAGAAAGTCATATTATCTTTTCTTTTTACATTTCTGAGCCCTTTAAGCATAAAGAAAAAATCCATGTTCAACTTCTAAAATTGAGTTGCTGTAAAATGTTCTAGAGTAATAATTTGCAATGCTGTACTGTAATGTTGTATGCACCTGTAAAATATATGTTTTCATGTCTTAAACCTTTTCTTCTGGAACTAGAATTGAGTATTAAGAACTACCTGCACTGCTACTTACCCAGCTAGTATGTTTCGAACCAGGAACTGCTAGTAAAATGCCTGGTATGTTGAGTTGATAAGGGGTAGGCACACAGTTCTGCACTTTATAAAAACCACTACATGAAAATTACTATAATTCTGATTGCATATACATGTATGCATATGTGTATAAATACACATATATACCCAAAAGCCTTCAGGTTAGCATCCTTCAGGCTTGTCTTCTCTATCCCAGGCCAAAAAGAAAAATAAATAAAATTTCTGACTTTAAAATAAAGAAAAAAAGATAACTAATCTAACCCTTCCTTGAGAAGCAAGCCATTCCTTAATGTACCCTTCATCTGAACTAAGCTGGGTGGGAGTAAGGAGAGCTTTAGGTATGTGTTGGGTGGGATGTTCCACAGGGTCTGCTTCATGGAAGTGACTTTGTTTCTCTCACTTTCTCTCAGCTGATCTCTGTGGGCCCAACTCCTCAGCTGACATCCAGCATCTAATTCTGGCTTTTGGAGTGGTGGCAGGTATTTTCTCATATCTGTTATGGAATTGTGCCTAGCAGCTGCATAATTGCAACTGAGCTTGCACTGTAACTTTGCCCCAGCTGTGAAGCTCCCAGGCAATTTGGCTTAGTGGTTATCCTATATCCGTACCTCTGGACAGGTAGTTGAATTATGCCTCCCCTATTTACCTACTTTTCAGAAATACGAGGTTTCCTGACATAAATTAACACATTTGGAACACAACATATAGCAAATTATTCCTGCAATGCTGCTGCAGGAAAACTGAGACACAGGATGCAAAGGGAACTGATTAAGACCATAAAGGTGGTCAAAACTGGGCCACTCGATAAATGCTTTAGACACTGGCCCTTCCATCTATTGAAAGAACCATTCAGCCTTCCTTTGGGGATCCGGGAGCTTCCTCGTTTATTGTACAAAAGCAAAGCTAAAACACAATTTAAAGGAAAAGATCTTCATTGGCTGGGTTATTTCCATTCCCCACATGGGCCTCTCCCTCTTCATTTGACCACCACTCCTTTGCCCTCCCTCTGTAAGCATGTTTGTATGTTTATATCTGGCCTAAGTACAGGTGTTCTGGAAGCAATTACAGCTCTGTTGGAGCAGAATATGACGCATGGTAGCTCATCAGTGCTTTGCCCATACTAAAGGAATGACTCCTCATTTCCCTTCTGACCTCACCTATTGTCTAGGAAATGAATAGGAGTGAGAAAACTTGTTTTGGCAACAGGATCTGTATTTTCCAAGCCTCTGTTATACTGAATTGTGCTCAGAATTGTTGTTTTTTTTTTTTTAAAAAAAAAAAAAAGGTACAAAGGAGCTTATTCTCTTTTTTTTTTTTTTTTTTTTTTTTTTAGCAATGTACAAAGTCAAAGTTATTATTTAAAAATCCACGGTGCAAGTTTGTTAGAAAAGTTACTCTTTTAAACACACACACACACACAAATCCACAGGAAACACAGGAGAAAAAGCAAGTTATCATTGCCAGAGTTCTTCTAAGACATATCCAAACTCAAGATATTCATCATGAGTTATGGGAAAGTTAATATTGTAGGAATAAATTAACCACAGAATTTTAATGGCTTTATTGTGTGACAGTTTCTAAAGCCCAACCAAATATCAGCTAGGAAATTCAAATGTGAGAGATGTGCTCTTAATTCCCACAGTTATGGATTTTTTTTAAATCCCTTCTTATGATATAAGGGTCATTTTAAATATTCTACCATGAATATACGGCTTACTTATGGGTAGCACATTTCACCATTCTCATCCAGCCAGAAGCCAGCTTAATCTTTCATCTTTTCACAGAGGAACAGCAGATGCATAAGTATATTTTAGGGGGAATAATATAGTTGGGAGAGAGGGAGAATGTGTAAGTCTGAATATCTCTGTGCACAGGACATCAGCTGACACATAGGCCCAAAGCTGCTAAACCTCCTGACTTTGGGCATACCAGCTTTCATTGTATGTGATAAGAGATGTGCACAGCTCTGTTTCCTGGCTTTTTCGGCTACTCTGCACTGGCCAGTGCTGCTCTGTATTTCACATAACGCAGCTGCAAAGCCCCTCCATCAGAATCACAATTGTATCTGCCCTGGGCAGGGCAGCAACCAAAGTGGCTTGAGTTAAAAATGGGGTCAGATACTAGGGTTCTGTGTCCTAACAGCTGCTCCAGAAAAAAGACAAGGTTGTAGGAAGAGAGACATAAGCAAAACTTCCCTTATAAAATATAAAGACATATTTATGAGGACCTTGACCTGAAAGAACACACTGGGCAGCCTGAACAAGCTTTGGGTATGCCAAAGGATATCCTTGTCCCACTGAACTCCAAATGCCAAAGATTTCAGCTGTATCAGGATTTCACCCTCCATCCTTAAACTCTTTCTTCCCCATTTATATTCACAACCTTTTCTTTATGCAACTGTCATGGCTTTTAGGCAGATAAATATCTTACATGCTTCTCAAGGGTGTCATATGCTATTTAGTATTTTCCCTCTGGTATCAGCACCTGTTAAGCATGGAAATAAAGTGATTAGTCTTACATGTTTGGCTTCAAAAATTGATTTTGGATATGTCTCCATATTATTGGCAGATTTGCCAATTAAAATAATGATTTTGCCTTCAATAATAAGTTTTCTGAGTTTTGAATAGTAGGAACTGCACCGAGAAGTTTTGTGGGTTTGCCTTTCTCTTGGAATTTTCTAGATCTATCAATTCTTTTGTGACAAAGCTGTCTGATATTATGTAGCCTTAAAGGAAATTTGTCTCTGTAGATCTAGACATGACTTTAAAAAGTCCTTTTGATGCAAGGGAAAAATACATTTGAAAACTGAATGTTCTTTAAATAACCAGAAAGATGTATTTATTTATATATTTATTTTAAATCTGAAAATGTCCTGTTACTTTAACCAATCTAAGAGGGCCTGAATAACAGGTTGGATAAAAAGAAGCACTATACCACTATGCAATTACTTTAGAACTAAGCTAGTGGCATCTCAAAGAGCAGCTAAAATCAGCTAGGTGCAATTTTAATAGGTCACTGATGACCTTTAAATTAGTTGAGCGTTGCATTGTAATAATGTATACAAATATAATTATGAATATAATAATACAATTATTAGTGAACATATTAAAATGATCCTCAAGAATGCACGTTGATCCAGAACTCAACCTAAATCATGGGATCCCTCTTGCCCTCTTGCATCCTGAAGGTGCAGTGTGCCTGATGCATCTTACGACTCCATAAGGAGCAATAAGTCCCAGACAGGCTGCTCCGTATACACCAAAAACATCTGATTCCTGGGCTGCTTTTTTACATGCCTTTGAAATATTGTATATTATGCATGAGCTCTTGGTTCGCAATGTATCTTGAGATCTCTTTGTATTTTGTTGTTTGTCTTCAATTTTGTATCTTTCTTATGTAAAATTCATTAAGCCTTTGTAAATATGAAGAAAAAAAACTGTGCCTTTTGCTTTCCCCCTTGGGATTCTAGAAGGTTACCTTGCTTCATGTGCAGCTATAATTTCTCTCTTGGGCTTAGTTTTTAATACAGTTTTTAGTTTGTAACCCCAAGAAGGGGTCAGTCTATGGTGTTTTGCTAAGTCCAGCTCCAAAGTGAAATGAATAATGTCCTTTGAATTAAGGAATTCTCTAGCACTAGAACAGAATATACTCATATTATTTTGCCTTGGTAAGCTTGTGTCCAGAAAGTTACTGTCCTTTTTGCTGAGTACGTCCCTCAAAGGAGGTGAAATCGGGTTGCTGTGGGTCATTCTGGAGATCTGAGGCACTGCGGTCTCTTGTCAGCTAGAGCGTGGGTTGGAAATGTGCTTTGGTTGATACAGGAAGAAAGCACTTAGCTTTGAGAAATGGAATGCTGTGAGAATTACCCACATCCAGGTATTTAATTCCCTATTTTTTCCTATGTGTTCAGTCAAAGTAGGACTTTGGTAAATCTAAGAAAACCTACTGGTCATGCTTGGTAAAAAAAATAGCATTACACATTCTCTTGCCTGTCATATAGCCAGTATCCACAGGTTGATGCTCTCCTGGGAGCTGCAATCAACTGGCACATATTAGAGCAGCTCTGGGCATGTTCTGCTCTAAGCTGAACCCAGCACAGACAAGCCAATAGATCAAAGAAGACACAGTCAGCTCCACAAAACCTTTTTCCTGATGCTGTGGTTAACAGCAGATCAGGAAATCCCCTGGGCTGCAAATAGTTGGAAGCTGGAAAAGCTCTCAAGGGAAAGATCATATGAGAGTGACTTGTTCCTGCTTTCTTAAGTGTCTGTTTATGGCCACTGTTTCCACTGATCCCCTCTGAGACACAAGCGTAAATGCATTCTTAAAAAAAATAATAACTGTCTAAGAAGGTGAGGGGGCGTGGTAAAAAGAAGTGAAGTGTTGGTGACACTGGTGTAGTCATCTCTGCACAGTGATGGTGATTATAGCGGCTGGGGACTCATCATTTTGGGATGGAGAGAAGACAGGATTGGCTCATGCAGGCAGCATTCTGTCCTCATGGAAGAGCCTAGAAGTATTCTTTAGAAATAGAGATATTTTCTAAGAAGCATTTTTTCCCCCTCATGTAGGGAATAAAATACCTATCTTTCTGGCACCAGTTTCAATCTGGTGAAAACAAAATCACTTCCTGAGTGCTTACTTGCAGTGATAGCTGTCTGTTTCCAAAAAATGGCCAGCATTAGGTCCCCAGACGCATGCACCACATCCTGTGTAGTCAGTTGGTGTTGCTTCGGCCCTAGGGACAGGAACTTCTATGCACCACGGTTTGGGGATGTAGCAAAGATAAGATGCTGAGAGATGGCAATTTTCCACTTTTCAGAGAGTCTCAAAGAGATTCAACAGCATCCAGGCAACAAGAGCTCTTATGAGAAAGCTCAGGTGAACGTGTCTCAAGTACACATCCAGGAATGGCTCAGGTGGGTGGCTCAGTGTGGGGACAGTCACTGGTCTCTTCCCAGCATCTAAACTTCTCTGGGAACACAGGGAGAAAACTCTTTGTGTCCCACCCTTATTGGGAGCCCAGCATATTCAGGGTGCTGCAAAAAGGACATTTCATAATAAAACATATAGCTTAAGGTATTGGCTCCATGCCTAAACACAGCCTACTCAAGAGAGATGCTAAAATTTTGTGCTATGGCAAAGAAGTTGTTTTTTCAAGCTTTTTGCATCTTTTTATATCTTATTTGTATTTCTTTCTTTTAAGTAAAGAGGGATTAAAATAAAACTCCAGGCCAGAATGTACAAACTGAAGTACTGCTTTATTTTTGGAAGAGAGCTTGTGGGAATGCTGACTCAGATATTAGAGTCGGTGCTTCCCTGGTTTCCCTCCCTTTGACACTAAAATTTAAGTAGTTAAGTGAGATACCGTGAGCTGAAGGGGCACAGATGAGTTTGCTAGCCAGTGTCTAGGGGGTGCACCTTGGATAAGACAGTTCAGTGTATGCAAATAAGGTAATTAACCCTTTCAATTTATTGAACCCTGATAGCCAGGGATGAAAAATAATAGCAATCAAATGTTATTAAACATGCTAAGTGCTTTAACAGATAATCACATACAATCAAGCTCCAATAATAAGAAATAAATTTTACCTATGATTACAACCAAGTCAAAACAGTCAAAATAGATGCAAAAGGAGATAATAAACTCAGCAGGAAAAAAAAATAAATCAAAATATCTTCTTATGTCAAGATCGAATGTAGTTTACTAAATAAGTGAATTGACTGACTATATAAAAAGTGATAAAAGCTGCTTTCTGAAGTGAGCAATCAGATTGTATGCTCTTTGGGAAACATCATTATATATCTACATAACACCTTTTCAAAGCATGTAGTTATAATGTTGCCAGGGTGCCATCAGCCTTAAAGCAGAAAACAATAGTTGTTGAAGAACTTCCAGAAAAACAGCTTTTAAGCATGGAAAGCTGAGAAGATATAGTTTTAATCACAGATCAAGTTAAGAAGGAAGAAAATAATGAAACAGAATTCCAGTGTAGACAGAATGCTGCTTCAACATTTAAAATCAGTTGCAAAGAATAGCTGCAGACAATGTTTCAGCTTTATACTTTATTCAAAAGGTGTCAGTACATAAATTAGAAGGCCTATTAAATTAGAAGACCTATTCTGCCATGACAGGACATTGGCTCAGAAATACAGAAGAAGAAAATATCAATACTATTTTCTCCGTAATAAACAGAAGTAAACAGAGGGGCACTTGTTGATCACTAACTTAGAGCAACTTCAGGTGGGTGTTGTTTTTGTGCCTCTATGCAGCCAGCTAACAGGGGAGCTGATCCAGCTGTTTTGGAGCTTTGAGCTGAAGTGATGGAGGGAAAGCCATGCAGGCTGTAGTGGAAGTAGAGCTGAAGCCAAAGGACAGGTTGAGCTCCTCAGAACCCATTACTCCAACTGGTAAAAAAAGAGTTTAATTTCTCTCTGCAAACTCTGCCTCACTATGAACTCTTCTGCACAATGTCATTATTTGGACTGTGATGGAAAAAGAGAGGCAGGAAAATATGTAATGTAATGTTGTTCTTTCAAAGATAGCATGCATTTCTGACCTAATGTTGCTGGTGTATTGGGCATTTATAAAATACTGGGTGGGGGATTTTCCAACAGAGTATTTGCAGAAATTTGCCAATTCTGTGTGAGCTGCTGTGCCAGTGTCCACAGCCACTGCCTCCTTCAACCATCTTTCACCAGCATAATCCAAAGCTGCAGCAAAAAAAAAAAAAAAAAAAAAAAAAAAAAGAAGGCTTTGGACAGCCTGCCCCTGCATTTATGCAAAACACTTGCATACTGTAAACCTATTAAGGAAAATAGAAAAAAAGTCTCTTGTAAACTGAGGAAAAAGCCCTAGAGGTCTAACCGAGCCTGCTAGTGACACTAACCCTAAAGAGAAACCACTTTTTTATTGATTAACCATGGAGCAGTCAGGAGGCAGAGTGCTAATATGTCCTGAGGGCACTGATTAAAGAAATCAGTGTTGTCACATATTTATGCCAGATTTTGTTTGTTGCCATACCTCTTATTTTATATGGATTCCACAAAAGCCTACTGAGCCACTGCTGCTTCAAACACCTATTGCTGAACACGAATCTTGCCTGAGTTCATGTGGTGTCATGGGTTTTAGCAGCAGTGAGTTCAGTCACGCTTAGCTCCTTGCTCTGACAGTTTGTAGGGAATTTATCCCAAACCATTTCTTCCACACCAAGAAATGCATTAACCTTAGTCAGCAAGTAAGATACTGTCTGAGACGACAGGTTGCATTGTTTCTTACTCTTTGCAATGAAACGAATAGCATGAAAACACTTTTAGGTTGATTCATTTTTCAGGCCCTTTACAATATGTACGCAGCTGCTTCAGTTGACAGAACTGCCCGAGTAATATAAAGCATCTGAACATTGCATCTTTATCTCCATGCTGGTCTAGCAGTCAAAAATATTTTTAGTCCCCACAAGAGAATTCAAGCAGGTGTTATTTGTCTACAGTTATGGCACCTACAGAAGTTCCTTCTTACTTTCTGAATTTGCTTAGGCAATTCATAACTTCGGTAGATTTGGTCAGCTCGTAGCACCAACCGTTACCCATGTGAGTAATGCAGACCTTCTGGTTTCATGCAATATTTTGTCTCTTCCTACACTGAAAAAGCTCATGGATTTCATTCCTGTGAATGTAATTTTTTATCAGAGATGTTCAGGCAAGAGGCAAGCTTTAACAGTGATTTTGGGAGGAACTGTACCACAGCTGATGCTTTGCATTTCATGAGATTCCCTGGGTATCCAGATGAACAGAAGACAGACAATGTACAATAGCACCATCTGGTGACTCCCAGTAATCATACTGTTGCCCCCAACTCCCAGAGACAGGATCCATTACAAAAAGAAAGAAAAATAAGTATACATACATTTCTAAAAAGGAGCAGAATTCAGTAAGAAATTGTTTTAAGGTAGAGCCAGTCACCTCCATGTGTTCAATTTTCATATTGCTTGTAAAGATAACAACAAAGAAGATGGTTCCTAATGGATTTGGGGGATCTATTCTTAGTTAAGAATAATTACTGTGTAATCTTCTATCTCTATTCTAGCAGATTCCAATATTTAACAAAATGTTCAAAAATTGACTCAAAACCCGAGAAAAACATACTTGGCAAGTGTTTAATAATTAAGCATTCTGCACTTCGCAATTCAATAAAGTGGATCATGCTTATAATTTCATTGCAATTTCTTTGGGCAAAGACTGTTTCCTATATGTTAATCTGCAGCCTCTGGATGGAAGAGGCAGATGGGGGAACGTTGTTTAGTGGGGCCTCTGAAAGACAGTGAAGTAATCACAAATATTTCTGAAATAATTACAAAGCTAATTCCTCCTGACCATCGCCAGGAAAGATATCCTTAATGAGTTTAGAAAATCTTCAAAATTCTTTAGTTTAATTTCTTTCCTTGCTAGCCCAGTCTGTGAGCTGAATTTTGCACTACTCAAACCCCAGGTTTCTGCTATATGATTAGAGACATGCTATGTGATTAGAGGCTGCATGTGAGTAGAGACAACATCTAAGCAATAAGTTGATGCTTGGGTAACAGTCTGTCTTCAGAAACAGAAAAGACTGAAAGGTTTCCTGTAGAGCACGGGTGAAGCATGAAGAAGTCAAGGTGCTTCTTTGCATAGTTATGTGGTTGGTTATCATTAAAAAAAGCAGTTGCAGGAGAAATATTGAAGAAAAAGGTTCAACTTGCTGTGACTGCAGCCGTGTTTATCTTTTTCTAACAAATATCTGGAATAGTCAAGCACAATAAAAATTTCTGCAGAGCTAAAGCCAAAGGAGAAGGATTGGGAATTTAAGTAGCGGTCCTGGAGCTGATGAGAAGTCACTGGAGAGTGAAGACAGTAATTACAGGGTCACTGTATGTCTTATGGGTCCGACTGATACCCTTAATGCGTTTTTCTGCTGCACATGGATCCCAGAAGATTTCCATTTCTCCATTCAAGTCAGCTTGGATGTAAGTTTGGTTCTGTGCCTTGAATTCTTCACTGAAGGCACTGCATGGTTTTACCTTGGCTAGAAATGGTCTCTTCATATGTGTTTTTCTGTATTCAGTCTTGTTGAAAGATGCATATGAAGGGACAATCTTACTGGAGAATATTTTCCATTTATGCATGTCTCGAAACTGTAAAGAAACCATTTTGAGCTGTCTTATGTGGTTAAGAATAAATTATCATCCTTTTGATTTGCTGTATATATACCTAGTATTGAAATGACCTGCAGCCTGCAGGAGCTAAGGTTTTTACTATAACGTAACGTGTACTGCTTTTATTTATTCATGAAGAGGGAACAATCCACTCTCTTACTATATATGTATGTATATTTTTTTAACGAGGATATAAATTGGAAATGTCCAGAGCATGGGACAGGAAACTATTGACTGAATGCCAAGCGTCTTTCCAAATCAAAATAAATAAGAACTAATAATCCTTGTTGTGCTTGTCAGCTGTAGCCTAGTTAATGATATGATGATAAAAATAAACAAGCTCTTTCTCAAATTGGCTGTAGCACACTATGGAACTTATAATGCACCACTTGTGATTGGCCTTTCCTGCTGATTTCTCCATTTCTTGGGCAACAGAGCTCCTTCCATGTTATATGCCATCTGAAATACCAATTCCAGAGACTAACTAGGTCTTAGTGCACTCTATAAAACTGGCAGATGTGCATGTATGTGAAAGTTGTGAACATTGTTACATCCACTGAGGGCTTGAGCCATCCAAATCTTTTGCAAGTTCCATCTCTCAGAGAATTTAGATAGAAAATGCTTGTGCAGATGGAGAAGATTTCTTCAAGAAGACAGAACTTTTTTTTTGTTCTGTAATGTCATCCTTGGTGAGCTCTTGACTTCTTGTTTGGGATCCATGAAACGTCATTTTGAATACAGAGAACCATTTCAGGATGATTTATTGCATCAAAACAATTGGCACAAGCAGAGGAATGTATTCTGGTTACTACTTTTTTTCTGGTCCCATGTGTGCTCCTATCCCTCATGTTCCTTTGCTAAATACACAGGGGAATAAGTATGTAGGTGTAAATATGTATTATTTATTTGTTGAGCTGAGAGTGCGATCTGACACACAGATGATTTGCAGCATTTCCCACATCTTACTATAGGCAATGCATGCAATATAAGAATAAGCATTATTTTGTTCTCTTTAACAAATGGCTAGATTTTAGGAGAAAGTACAGCAAGTATTTGTGAATACAAAGCACTAGCCCCTCATATTGCCTCCCTCCCTCAATACACATTCACAGTGTCATGTCAGCATCCAGAGCACTGGGATGTTGGAAGAGAAATGCACAACCAGCAAATTACTGCTCCTCACATACAGAGAACAAGACAGGCCTGGCAATGCTGCGGTGGTTATTTCTGCTACAATTTTTACCTTTTTTTTTTTTTTTTAGAAGTCTTTTGAAAATCAGCTTGCATCTTTAGTTACTTAAATATTTAAACATACAGAGGTTCCAGTTCCCAAGAGGGTTTTGTTCTCTCCACTTGTGAAACTCATTGTATTTTCTGTCATTTTTAAGTAGCATATTGATATCCTCAGAAATCCTAACTGTGCTTATGACTGGAAGGAGAAGCAACCTCCCAGGTATTATTTGAACACCAGGACCGAAAGTTGTGCCTGGTAAGATGCTCGTACGGACAACTCTAACATGCTTCTGCATTGACATGCAGCTGGTCTGCAATGTGGGCTGTGCAGTGCCCTCAAACGCGCACAGGCATGTCAATGCCTTGTTCCGATGATTCATGGAAGGTGTTAACATCCACTGCATCTCGCACTGAGTGCTAATGTAAGCCCGTACGTTTCTATAATCACTTAACACTGGAGCAGTTCTTAATGTTTCGGTATAATACTCCTCATCAATTCAGACCTGTTTTTCAGATGTTTGTTCTTTATATTCCACTTTCTGCACCTAGTGACAGGGTTGGGAAACTGCTGTTTGCATGGGGAGAGGACTGTTTAGGAATTCAGCCTGTTACATTTGAAAATAGGGCTCTCAATTACTGTATGTTCCAGCTCAATTTACTTTTGTGATCTTCAAATTGTAAATCATTTTTTGCCAGGTGCTTTTTAAAGAATGGAATTTTAAATGTTGGGGAAAAAGTGAAGGAACAGAGATCAATTTATTCTTGGTATAGTTTTCTTGTCATGTCCTAAACCCTTAAAAATGAGGGTTTCAGTGTGGTCAGAGACAGAAACATATCACAAAAGGAGTTTCTCAGGCTTATAAGCCATTCACTGAAAGTCAAAAGTTTATTGAAGGGTAGGTGAAATTTAAAGTTGTTTCCTCTAAAGTGTTATTAACATTTGACGGACACTGATAGATGTTACTAAAACATCTTTGAAAGGCAAAGGAATAATTCAGCCAACAGTTCCACTGATTTTGCTTTCTGATATATCCCGTCATAAAATTAATATCCCTTTGATGGATTTTTTTCAAGAATAGAGCACTATATCTGAAGAAGAGAAGGAAAATATTTCCTGCAGTATTTCGTCGTTGATCAAGAGCTTGCAAGAAGGAAAAAGTCACTGTGCTGGGATGTAATGAAATAATACTGACCTGGATTTAATTATTACAAATAGGCAAAGGTTACCTGGATGACTTTAAAAGAATGTTGACAACCAATTTCATGGTATTATGTTACTATATTTTAACTCTGTGAAGCCTTTAGATCTTCGTTCTTTCCTCCTGCAATTATACAGAATGTTCTCATGCTAACTTGGAATTTTGTAATGCACTTTTCCATCCTAAATCTCAAAATGCCTTTAAAAAGTAACAATATGACCTTTTTTTTTTTTTTTTTTTTTTTTTTTTTTTCCCTGAGGAACAGAGAAATTAAATAATTTGCCAGGCTGCAAACTACATTTATGGTAAACTATGAATCTAATCCCGACACCTTCCATAATAACGGTCTTTTGCCAATTGAAATGGTCACAGTAATCCCATTTGGGGTACCTTTGGAAATAAATGGGATATTGCTACAGCCAAACTCCTGGTCCTTGCAGAGATAAATAAATAACTTGGATCTGACAGGGTATCTTGCCAGTTCTTTGGCTATAAACCCAGTTCAACTGCACTTCAGTCAAGTAGTCTCAGTAGGGCAGAAATCATGGACAGGCTCTGCCTGAAATGCCCAGAGCCATGGCATGGGTTACTTTCCTCATTTAAACAGGAAAATTTGTGAGTTTGTTATTGAAGAACTCCATAGTTGCTTTTAAATCGTTTCCTGCTCCTGAAAAACTATTAAGTAAAAAATTTGGTCTCTTTTTCCTTTGTGTAGTGTCATTTTTTATCTCAGTCCTGCTGTTGACTCTGGGCAGCTAAACTTTTGTATGAGGCTGTTCTGAAACTGCTTTTGCATAAGTATCTCCCTTAGCTTCAATCTCTGCCCTTTTTCTTCTGAATTATTTAGTAGTGCAGATAACTTATTGGCATAAATCTGTCACCTTCGTCAAGAGTTTATCTACCTCTTTTCTACAATAATTCCCCATGTCTAGCTAATCTTTCCTTTTGACTCACGTTCCCCAAACCTTTGAACCCTTATTTTTTGTCGTTGCTGCAGCTCTACCAACTCAATCTCTGCTGAGAGCATCTTATATTTCAAGGACCAAAATTGCTCATAAAATGTTAATGGTGTCTATCTTGTTTCCCCATAATGCTAAAATAACTATAATGTTCTGTGGGCTTGTCTACCCAGAGAAACTAGTGCACAGTAAAGCAAGGTTTGAATTTATAGCTCCTCACTTCACACATAGACACTTTAAGGGCATACTGAGTAGCGGATGAATTCTTCCACTATTCAAAGTGAAGTAAGCCACCGTGAACTTGAATGTGCTTGGGACTTTAGAAAGTAGTAATTAGGGCAGAGCAAATCCATAACAGCTCACTACCTCCTGTAGCAGAGAAGCCCTGTATTCTTAGGCAGCTCTTCCCTGTCTCTGAGAAGGATTTTCTTGTGGTTGTACTAGCGTGGAAGAGGGCTTTGTCCAAGTCCTCCACGCACCTCCGTTGGGTGGACACCAAATAACTTAATGTAAGCTGATTGAAAATTTACTTTCAAATTAAAGTTTATTTAAATTGGAAGCCTGGTTTGCAGAGAACTAATGTGCATATTAATGAATTCATGCTTATGCTTCCTTTGAAAAGGCTTTTCTTGGGAGGGCAGAGTAGGAAAAGACATGCAAGAATATTTTCATTGTTTTTTTTTGTTGTAACCCAAAACACTGAGGTTTTAGCTGCAACTCAAAATTTCCCATGAGAACTGTGACAAAATTTGAATATTTTTCATTTTCAGCCGTATTTTTAATTAAAAGGTCACATTTTTCCAAGCAGCTCAAGCTTTACCATCTCTATGCCTCAGTTTTCTGTCTGTCATTGGGGATTATAATTCTTTTCTATCTTTTTTTTTCCCCTGTCTGTTTAGATTATAAAATGCCTCTTACTGTGTGTTGATGCAGAGCCTCACAGAATGGGATCCTGAACTTGGCTGGTATATAAAGTTGCTACTATAATGCAAATCAATATTAAGAAATGAGCATCAACCTCCCTTCCGTTTCACCTTTTACATTTCACATGTTTCAGTCAATATGCTCTTGAAATTGTTGCTGGACTTTCTCTACTCTGATAAATAACACAGTAGTTTACTATATCTTCTACAATGATCCTTAAGTCCTCACCAGGATCAATGTCTCCTAAGAGTATAGCCTTATAATTATTTTCTGTCCCCTGCTGCATTACCTTATACTTTCCCACTGGAAAGAGTATCACATATTTGCTTGCACATAAGCCTAATTAATTTCCTCAAATTATTTTTAATTTGTTGGCTTTGTTCCATCACATTTGTTGCCCTTCTTCCCTGATACCAATAAATTTATTCTCTTTTGAAAATACAACTGCTGCCAAGTTTACGTATGTAATATAAAAAGTAGTCCCTAAATCATCCTTAATGGGACCAATCCTATTGCCTCACTTACCCTTTTGAAACATTGCTTATGACATTTCTTGTCACTCAGCAGCCTTTTTTTTGGAGCCAGATGAACAGTGTTCTCCCCACTTACCAGGTACGGTGGCTTTGTAGATTAACCTTTTGTGTGGTATGGCTTCTAAATTTGCATAATTTATATCGTCTGCTTCACCTCTGTCTGCGATGCGGCTAATGTACGCAGCAATTTCACACACATCCCTCATGGGAGTGAGGCAGGAGACTGCCATGTGTGCCAAGTTCAGCTGCACAGCCCCATGATCGTCCTGTGGGGCAGCCCTTAATTTCACATGAAGATAGCAAATGGTGGAAATATTGCTGCACCTCGTTACTAAAGAAAGCAGAAAATAAAAATTCAGAAGAGGTACTGCCGATGTTTAGGGAAGAGTTTGCTTTGCTTTCTTTTCCAAGGGAGAGGAGAAGGGAGGATGAACAGTTCCATGACAGATTAAAGGAAAGAAAACAAGGCATAGCACAAACCATGCTTCAGTGCTGAGCACACTTTCAAATGGAAGATTTTAAAGATAATTTGAGAGGATTTTCATCATTGCACTAGTTGAACATTTGTCAAGATGCCGCAGCAGGTTGACCTTTCCTTGCTGCCTAAGAGACCTGAACCAGAAAGACCTGATATCTCATGAACTCATCAGGTATCTCACAGAGCTCTTGAGATTGACAGGCCTTTTTGCATCCACACAATTAAGCTGGAGCATCTTTGTTCTTCAGTGCTATCAGGTCTAGCCTTGTGAGCTTCTTCCAGCTGAAATACAGAGTTTTCACAGAAGGAAACTGGAACATAGGTAGGAGGTAATCTTTGAAAAAGAGGAAAAGAATCAATTAATAAACTCTCCTGAATTTGCTCCAGCTCTAGTTTTGCAGCAGCATCTTTGGAAACACAGCCATCTATGAGCAGTCAGAACTCCCCAGACAGCACGAGATCGTTCAGTGTGTGAATTATAGACATCAGCCTTGAGAATATAAATGATGGTCGGGAACAAGAGGGCAACTACAGAGTGGTAATCATTCCAACTTCAAAGTTAACTCAGTACTATATTGCTTCATTACAGGGCAACAAATCAGCAGAGAGATCTGATTAATCCTTGATGTAACTTCCTTGACATGCCCTGGTTGTTAAAACATGCTGTCTTTCTCTAACACCTTCATGCTGTTTCAACAACAAACATATGAATAGCTACTACAGCACACAGACATCAGAAAAGCCAAGTGATGTATATTATAAACTCATCCTTAGAAAGCAATGAGTCAAGATGACAAAATGTCCTAACACACTAGGAAAATACACTTACCTAATCAGTTCATCTCCATTTATCAATAAACTGATATGACACTATATATGCTAGACCATAACACAGAAAACACATTTGTTCTGAATTTGGTGATTGATAACTTTTTAATGGCAACCATTTAAATGCAACTAGCTAGGTGCGGTTGTTCCTGCCTGGAACAACAGCAGATATAGAAGCTGTTCTGTTGTATCTGCTAGGAGTCTGAAAATCTCTAAAAGGTAAATGCTTGTCCAGAAATGTACAAGATAAAAGCAAAATCTGCATGTGCAGTGACTACAAATCACAAAATAAATATTCTGATAGATTAGTAGGTAAGGAGACAGGCTCACAGTATATATAAGAACTAATATATGTACAGATATAGAGATATACAGATACAAAGATATATAGCTATATGGCTGCACAGATATACAGATATATAAATATATAGATCTATACATGGAATGAATTAAATGCACAATGCAGTTCCTATAAATCTGGAAGAGTAGTCAAGTAGTAGTCAATCGTAGCGTACTGACCTGTAGCCCCTGCAGCCAGCAACAAAAGCACAGAGGTGATTATTTGTCAGAAATGCTCTCTGGGGTTGTAAAATGTATTTTGCGTAATACAGCAATGGGGGAGCCTGGGGTCATGGGGAGAGTGAAGAGTGGGCTTTGTAATGAACTTTAAAAAAAGAAGCATTCTCAGAGCTTCATCTTTGTATATCCTGTCACGTAGATCGGTGTTTTCCCTTCATGCATTCCAACCCCAGCTGTCAAACTGAAGTGTGTACACATGCACCCACATACACACACACAAACAAAAACCAGCTCACTCTGAAAATCCCTTTTAACACTGTTTCTCCTTCTTAATAATCTCTCCACCTCTGTGAAAAGTCTCACTTTGGGATAATCTCATTATGGGGTATCCCCTTGACAGGTTAATCTTCTCAGCTACCCAGCTACCTCCCGAAGATCTTGTCATCTTTTAATCTGGAATACAATCGGATAACATCTACAGATCAATATCTTCTTTGTAGTCATATTCCAAAGGCTATGAGAGCTGTTCCTCCATGCGGTTCAAATGCCTCATTAAAGATTTCTCAAACTGTAAAACCCTTCCAGAGATATCATGCTTTCATTTGCTATACATCCAGTATAATGTTCCTTAATTCAGTCAAGTGTTTTAATGTCTGTCACAGTGACTGTTCCTTCCTTAAAGCCCATATAGTTCTTTAAAATAAACTTAACAGCTCCTACACATTTTGAAAAAGCAGTATATTGATTTGAACAAGCTTTAAGTGAATTATATCAGAGCATTTCTTATGATGCACTGTCATATTTACTGCACGTTTCAGCATGAATATGCTATCTTCTCATTAGCTTTATGTCTCTTGTGACATTAAATTAAAATGATTCGCTGAACTCTGATTTTCCATTTTTGCATTCAGTTCCTAACATAATTGCTTTTCAACATTTTATTGTTGTTGTGTGGTTTTGGGTTTTGTTGATTTTTTTTTCTGTAGTAGGATGATTCACATATACATGTATTAAGATCTCTGATATTATATTCAGAAAAAAATGTAAGGTTACCTGTTGAACATTTTTTGCTTTGTGCATATTGTTAATCATTAAGATTTCTGATGCATTCGCAGAAGTTTGAATGTGCTTCTTTTCTAAAAAGCACCAATAAAGGGATTATATAGGCCATTGGGTTCATAACCCTTACTGTTGCTGAGTGCTATTTTTTACATTGATGAATTCTGCTTGCCAAGAAGCAGTGAATAAATGAATTAGACAGTTCCTTCTGGAGGCAAACATCCTGGTGACAAAAAGAAAGAACAGAGCATCTCAGGAAGGCATGTGGAAAAAACTATCCAAAGGTATATGAAGAAGTGAGACTAACACTGAATGCACTTCACTCACAAAGGAGGAAAGAAAAAAAAATGATTTGCCATTTTGCTCTTTTGTAAGCTTCAGTGATTAAGAGTCTGAAAATATACCTGGTCTCCATTTACACAGCAAGGTGTTTATTAGTTTGTCAGATCTCACATAGGCAGAAGCTAATTTGCTTCTGTATGGTATGCTGTAATTATATCACTGAATAGTTGTTTTAAGTATTCCCGTTTTAATTTCTTCCTCTTTGATATAGTCATTTAATTACAACACAGCACGATTGATTAATTGCAATTACAGTATTTTCTTACTGAGAACTCACCTACAAAGTACAGTAGGATACTAGAGAGTGTGAGGGAAAGCTGCAGGATTTAGTTTGTAAGGCAAACAGAATAGATGCAGAGATAACCTGTTTTCTTTAGATAGAAATACAGCATGTGCTATACTGGTGAGGTGATGCTGCATTTAGTTCCCTGCTTCCACCTCTGTTTAATACCTGGTGGGAAAAGAACCTCTAATATTTCCCTGTGCCCACTTTTCAAAGCTCTCTTAATGGCCCTGATCCAAAACTCACAGAATTCAATGAAAAGACTTCTCTCAACTTCAGAAGCCTTTGGACTGAGCTAGGTACAAGCTCGTCTTTCTTTCTGATCTGCAAGTTACCTCAAACCTTTGAGGGCACTAAAGATAGTCGCAGTAATTGAATCAGCGCGGACTCCTCACCTCTGCTCGCTGCTTGGGTTATGCTGAAGTAGCCAGCGCTGGCTCTGCCCAAGAGAGCTGATGGAAGTCAGAAGCTGTCAGATGATGCCCAAATTGCCTTGCTACCTTTGTCTCAATAATTTTTCCAATAAACTCAAAGGTTAGAGACAGGCTAATAGCCAGTGAGACAATCAGTGTCAACAGAAAGCTTCTTCAGTGAGGGTCTGATAGCAGTTAAAGAAGTGCAAGAGAGACAAAAGGACACAGATGTTGCGATGCTGACTACCACAAAGCTTGACTTCTGGGGACCCTCAGGAATCCACACAGCCCTGTGTTTGGTCAGAGGCTGGCAGTAAGACGAGCAGGTTAGCCTGTGTGCAGCTCTGAGCTAATGCAGTGGTATTCCTGTCATCCTCCAGCTGAAGAAGAGGGGTAGGGGTTAGGTGGGGTACTGAGCTGCACTCCAAGCCCCAAGTGCATAGGCACTCCATGCCGTAAGCCCAACCACACACAATTGTTTTTGGGGAAGGGGATTGCAGACTCAGAGTGACTCCAGGTCACCCTCATCACCCTTAGGGGTAGATACAGCCCACTGTGCCCCCTCCTCCTATGTATAGATATTAGTGCACCTAAGGAGAGAGGAAGGGGAGTGGGGAGCTGCAGCCTTTAACCCAAACACTTCAATTCTGCCAAAGTCTTTTCTACATCTCAATACCCTTTTGAGGATCTTAGCCTTCAAGACTTAGTTTCTCAAGCAATTTACTGTGATGATCAGTAAAACAATATAGGAGTATTCTTTAACTCACCGTGAAAAGGTTGAGCTTTAAATCTAATGAAATTTAATTACAGCATTAATGTTATACAGATACTGATTTCAATTCAGAGCACCAGAGTCGGAGGGAGCATCTCAAGAATTAACTCTGTCCTAACTTACCCTGCTCTATGTGGTGGATATTCTCCGTAGACAAGAAGGGAAGTATTCTAGTGCTAAATTCATGGTTAAGATGCTGCTTTGACATATCCCTGAATAGTGCACTCAGCAGAGTTCAAACAGCTCGACATTCAAAATTAATACCATAAATATGACCCTAAAAATGTCTGGAGTTCTAAAGTAGTGGGCCATTAACTTTTATAGTGTCGACCTATTCACTCTTACATCAGTTTAATTAGTGTACAACATAAGATATAAGGGTAAATATCACATGGACAAGCACAATAATCATTGTTGGCTTCAAACAGATAAACTTTTTGATGAGCTGCAAAGCATTAATACAACCACCTACACATTGCCCACACATACCCATGGCAACAAACATACATCAACATAAAGCAGAAAAAAAAGCTGCAACCTTTCAAAGTTTTAATATTCATCATCTGAGGCTAGTGTGATTACATTTGCATGCCTTTGCTGCCTTTTTTTCCCCCAAGGACAAAACGAGAGAGAGAAAAAAAGAAGCTTAGAAATCTAAGAGAAAGTGCTTTGAAGCCTCAGAACGGTTTTGATCATACGTCCAAAATGAATCAACAGTTACTTAATGCAAGTGTGTGTTATAGGACATTGCCTATGCCCTCTGTAAATAAATCAAGATGGACATTAATCGATATGTGAATGTGCACAGAAAAGCAACTGGTGGCACTACAGCCTGCTGCCTGGACAAGTGATCTGCCACCAAATGGAGGCAAAGTGTCATAAATTCAATGCAGCTGAGAATCTTTTTCACTCTCTTGAAAGAGGAAGGTCTTTACTATTTGTGTATCTATTATTCTTCAATGGTAAAACAAAACATCTGATAAATGGTGACTCTGAATTTCTATAAAATATTGTTTTCTTTCCATACATGTGTATTGACTTTTTTTTTTTTTTTCTTGGCGTGGGCCCAAATCCACTTCTTGGATGCAGCAAGTTTTATATTTCCTTCTGCTTTTTCCATTCTATTTCTGTGGCATTTATCTGAGTCTTTGGACCTTCTCTTCAGATTGTTTTTACAGCAGCAGAAAGGGGCTCAAACTTCCCAGAAGCCCAGCCCTCCCTGCAAAACACTGAATGCTTTCTGCTCAGTGAGATGAGAACATCCAATATCCTGCAGAACCTGTCTATGTGAATGGGTCTTCGGGGCAACATCCAAAGGGTTATGAGCTTCTGTTGTTGTGTGGTTTTTCTTTTGTAATAGGTTGTGAAATGGGTCCTGACATTGTTTCAGCTGTGACATTGTAGCTTGAATTGGAACCAGTGGCCTATGAGATTCATCATTAACATCAGTTCAACAACATCCTTTCTTGCTCTCCTCTGCAAAATTTTATGAACTCGACCACCCTATCTCAGAGAAGACACGATGTGCAGATATAGGTAATAAAAGTGATTAGCAGTCTAGAGAGGCTTCTATTTAGAGGGAGGCAGAAAAAAAAAAAAAAAAAGAATAGGCCATCTAATCTAGAAGCAAGAGAAACCCCATGGACGGGACCCAGCGAGATATATTCAGTGGGATAGGAAAAATACATCTGTTACCACTGTTTATCCTCTCACTTAATGAAGTCGCAATCAATTGATCTGAAAGGCAACAAATTAACAGCTGATAAAAAATTAAAAGAAAACAGCATGATCCATAGCAGCACTAGCCAAAATGAAATATCAATCTAAAACCAGATTAGATATGCAAATAATGTGGATGTAGATAGTTACAATACAGAGAAACACAATTGATTTTATTCATATGAAGTAAAAATTACTGTGATATAGGTCATAAGTCAACTGCCACTAATAAGGTTTAGAAGAACTTTCCCTAGGATCATTTTCTTCTGGACTAGGCAGACTAAAGAGCCAATAACTCCTATTTTCTTCCAGCAATTACAGCCGTGCTTTTCACTGTAGATATATAGTTATGTTGGAGGCCAGAACGAGGTTTGCATATACACTCAGTATACAAGACAATGTCTGGAAACAAATAGCTCTGTGTACAGTGGAACCAAAAAAAGCTTCATGCAGCTGTCTCAAATCAGAGCTGCTGTGAATTCTCTTTTAATAATGCCACTTTCCCCATCTGATACTAATGGATTTTCTCTTTTTTCTCCTTCCAAAAAGTTAAACATCCTAGGAAAATCATTCTTAGGCACTAGTCATACATGGTAACCCTATCTCAATGAGAATATTAATAAAGTCTCTCTATTCTTCCAGTTTGTCCACGGAAAACTTACAGGTTCCTAATACCTATCCGAATAGTCAATATTTAAAAGAGACCAATAGATTGAAACATATAAAGAGCATAATTACATAAGCATTACAATCAGAAAGCAAGACAGAAACATTTATATAGGAAGTGCACTGCAGCCCAACCACTTACCTTCTTCCCCTCCTATCTCCCCCCCTCCCCCCCCCCCCCCAAAAAAAAAAAAAAAAAAGCATTTAGGAATAGCAGACTGCAAAGAGCAATCATGCCAGCCACAGGTTGGCAATCACATCTTCTCCAAACAGCAATCATGGCTCCTACTGATGGACAACAACATGTGAGAAACTGTCATTTTGATATTTAAAATCTGTGGAGTGTAAAGCACCGACTGTCAGTCTCAGCTGGTGGGATCTGAGTTTCTGGAGAAGCAACTACAGGAATTACTGGATCTGAAATGGATCCTACCAGTCAAAATGCTCTTTTTTTTTTCTTTTTTTTTTTCCCCTAACTTATTTGTCTATGCTGCAGACTGTATAGCTCATTTATTTACATGACACAGTACTTCAGCGAACAACATTTGGACTTCAAAATTGTATTTTCTTTTCTCCCAAGCTCTTCTTCCCAGGTATTTCTTAACTCTGGAGGAACAAAAAGGTGTATTCTTGCTTTCAGTTCTAAGAGCTCAAAGAAAAGTTGTCTAAGGCCACTTGTCAGGAGAGAAAGACTGTGTTAGCACCATCTTTCCTGTCCTCTTCCTATATATAGTACTGCTATAATGGTGGTAATGTGATCAGTGATGCTGAAGAAGGATTAAGGGCTTGACCTAGTCAGACTTTATGGTTTTCCAGCTGGCAGTGAGAAATTACTTCCTGTGTTCCCAGTGCCAAAGAATGACTTAACTGGAGGAATTGGATTTTATTATTTTTTTTTCTTCTTTTAAAATAGACAGAAGGAGGGGGCCCTGATGTCTTTATGAGAAGAACAGAACAGCAAAAATCTTAATGGATTGTCCAGCACAAAATGTCCATGGGATGAATGAGGCCCTTAAAACATCATGGCTTGGGCTGAAATATTGCCAGGCTTTTGAGTAGTTTCAAGACTTTGCTTTCTATCTGAACTTTAAATCAATTGTCCCATTCATTTCAAAATCAAATTTCAAAGTATATGGGATAATGTAACTTTTTGACTTCATTGATATTTATAATTGTTGCGGAAAAATATAGGGGAAATTTTAAATGTACTTTTTTTTAAATAGACATCTTGAAATGTCAAGAAAACTGATAACACATTGACATAACTAGTAAGGATTTTATGTGAACAATCTGGGGTTCACTGTTAACACTGAACAGCAAGAGCCTTTCTTGCCCAGAAAACAGTAAATTTTCTTACGTTCTATTGCACTCCAAAGAAAGTAAACTGGTGTCTACACAGAAGAAGAAAAGTTGTCATGAAATAAAACACTGATGTTAAAATACAGCTGGCGACAACATCCAAAGATGCAGCACATTCTTGCAATGAACCAAATTCTGTTTTCTTCATCAACCAGGAACAGTGTCTGAGAATTGACCTGGTATTTCTAATGACAGAGGAGGTACAGTCATTACATGAATTGCTAAAAGCCTGATTCAGCAATTTGTGATTTAGAATAGGCTAATGGACCATAAAACAAGGAAAAGGTGTTCCTTGTTAAGTGGCACCTACTTATTCCAGCTGGAGGTTCTCCATTAAATTCCATGAGCTTTGAGTCAGGAGCTGTGTGCTTCTACATGGTTCTCTCTGAAGCAGTTCTAAACCCATCTATCTCAAAGGACACCATTTGGCATATTTGAAGAGACTTTAGCCATTTTTGAAACTAAAAAAATATTTATTTTTTTTTTGGATACTCAACATCCAGGAGAAATCAGTCAACCTGCACATTTTCTCTGATTTGGGTATTGGTTAACACAAATGTAGCACAGCTTGTAGTGTGGCCTTGAATGTGCTCTAGGTCATGCTGTACCGGCACAACAACCATGGTCAAGGATACCTGAGGACACGCAGTCCTGCTTCAGCATGCCACTGATAACCAGCCGTAGGCAATGCGAAGCGAAATCGGCCTTTGCCTTCTCTGCCAGGGCACGCATGTCCAAGATGTGCCCCAGTCCTGCCACAGAGCCACAGCTGAAACCTCTGCAGAGGTGCCAGCTGCAGCCGTTGGTGCTCCAGGTTGTAGTCTGTTGCTGCTAAGTCAGTGTCCTTTAGCTACCACAAACTTCAGCTGCTCTGATTCTCCTTTAGAGAAATATACGTACATTCTCTAACTGTATTTTGATGCTACTATCCAAAAATTTGGCTGAGGGGCTTTTCAGGGCCTTTTGTTGTAGTTGTTGTTCTGTTTCTCAAAGATCTACTGACAAAGCCCTTTACTGAGCACAGCACTGGTTAGTAATTCATGAGTTTCAGGGAAATCTTTCGTGTTTCCATGATGAAGAGCATTTCTGCTGCTGGAAGGAAAGCTGATCTGGAGCATAGACCCATCTGTTCCTTAATAAAGTTTAGAGGCAATATTCCATTTCTACCTGGAAGGCAAGCCTAGAGACAGAAAATAATGATTTTTGATGAGGTATTTAGATAACTATCACAGACTCCTGCTTCTTATAGTCAGTTGTATCTACTACTGCTATTCTTTATGCTTTAGTGGTTTGGACTTGTGACAGAAAATTCATCTTTGGGAAGATATATCTGTGAGAGCCACGGCACATAAGATTGATCAACTTCAGCTGCTGCTCTGCTGTGTTCAGTTCTTTTTCTGGATATATAGTCAGTGAGATAGGCGGTCAATTTTTTCCCTTTTTTTTAGAGCACAGATTACTTCCTGCTCTTGAGGCATAAAAAGACGATGATAATATACAAGGACACTGGACACTATCCAGAATCTGTACTGGAGAAGATGGTGGAGTGCCTCCATGCATCCATTACGGGTCACCTAGGAGGAAAGCGGGCTGCCAACTCTGCAGACTTTTCTGCATAGTAAATCTGAATTTTCAGGTTCTAAATAAATATGAAGTTCATTCCACTGAGTGACAGGAATGGAAAAGTAATCACTATAAGAAAGGGAAAAGATAAAATTCTGTCGCTCTATGGTGCCTTTCATGTGAGGATTTTACTCATGTTAATGAGGCCTTGTAACATTATAGTGATATTGGATTTCTTATGAAGGGTGAATTCAGGCTTTCCAGAGCTGTGCACCATAAAGTCACAGTGCTGGGGGCAAAAGTGGAGTTTGGGCAACAGTTTAGCAGTCCAGAGATTGTGGTCTTTTAAACTAACCACTGAATCATCTTGATTTAAGGGAAGGAAAAAAAGCAACTTCCCGAGGCTCTGTCACATTGCTGTGCATGCCAGCCTCCCAGCTGCAGTGGGAATTATGCAGAAGTAGCCAAAGTGGGGAAAGGACCAAGCCTGTTTCACCTCCCTCTAATTAATCTTTTGAAGGGGCTCAGAGGTTGGGGCTGTACCATGGTAGGAGGGTTGGTGCTCCCTGGCACATCAGATGTGGTCAGCACCCACAGGGACGGTTACCACAATTAATGCATACTACAGACAAGCTCGGTTTTCTCTTTTCCAGCCCTATTAAGAGAGGGACACTGCAAAATATAATTGCTCACGCCAGTACCTCTTTTGCCTGCAGTTTTCATTCATGAAGCTTTATTCTTCTCTTTGTCCTCCTCCTTCCAGCTGACAGAGCCAGGACACCCTCACTGCACCTCACAAACAGTATGAGACTAATTATAGAGGTTTTTTTCAGACTGGATCTTAGCAAGTTTAAGTGGAAGACAAAATATTTAGTTTCTACAAATTAATGAGGACAACAGAGCACACATCCTTTGTATGTCAATTAGCAACATATGGTGTAAGGCTTGCAAAACAATCAAATGATCAAACAATAATGAAATGAAAGAATGTAGCAGTTTCTCCCATTCTCTTATTAGCTAAATATAGCACGAGGCTTTTTTTTTTTTTTTTTTTTTTTTTTACAGATTTTCCAAGCATATTGTGGAACACCTGCAAGTACATAGGTATTGTTTTATCAGGATGAACAGCAGGTACTTTTTCTATATAAACCATTATGTTTAATTTCTTTTAAACAGTTAAAATTGCATTAAAAAATAATAAAGACATCAGAGAGCTTGTAGTTGTTTTTCATAAAAACGATAGGATAGGCCATGGAAGAGATTTCTTAAAACCTTCTGCCTAGATTTGGTGTTGGTGATGGCTGGTTGTTTTTTTGTTTGTTTGTTTTTTGTGCACCCACAAAGCATTGTGGTTCTTTTTGTTGGTGGTGGTGATTGGTTGGTTTTTGGGTTTTTTTTTGTACATTCAGGAGCAGCAAGTAAAGATGGGAAGGGGCTGGGGTGCACCTATCTGTTGCAGCACCTCTGGGAGTTCTCCATTCCCTGTAGAGGGATCATGTCCCTGGTGAACTATAGCTGTTTCTGAAGAAGAAATTTGGGTTAAACTTGACTGGAGTCTGTCTGTCTTGCCCTCCTTTAACAGCTAGTACAGACCAGGCTGTTGGGAGCCTAGGGGAAGTGAGGAAATGAGGGGAAGAGGAAGAAATATTCACTTGTTGCGGTTTCTGTCTGTCTCTCAGGCAACGTCCTTCTCTTTCATATTCTCACTTCAGATTCTGGCTCATGAACCCAAAAGAGGCAAACTTTTTTGTTAACATTTCTGAAAATCTGGCCGTTTATTTAAATGTGAAATATAAATTAGGACTTGTATTGAAATCTCGCTCTAAAGCCTTGGGTAGCTTTGTTATATGAAACCTTTATTAGTTTCACACTACAAGCTATCTGTAGAAAAATCTCCCTATTACTACATATAGCTATGCTCTTTGTAGATAATATATGTACATCCTTAGATCCTGATTTTCTAAGGTTATAAATCCAATACTCAGAAGCACAGCAGCAAATCTAGTACTTGAAAACACACTTTACTGTTGATGATGATGAAAAATACTATTCACTGGTTTCAGCAGCAGAACAGGCTTCTTGATCCATTTTACCTAGATGCCTAAATTGTAAAGTAAGATTATCTGTCTGCAGAAATACATGCAGGACAATGTCAAGGGATTGAATAGAAGGCCAAATGGGGATTACTGGGCCATGGAGGTCAGGAGGATGAGAAGATAGCTGAAATATAAAAGAAGGTTTGTGGGTGCACAAAACCATTACCAACAAGAAAGGAATATTGTGGTTTTGGGTGCCAGGCAGATGATAACAAAAATTTTACATCTAAGCATTTAGAGATCTTAAAGAAAAAAGTAGAAGGGGGAAGCAGTGTTACAATAAACACAGCTAACAATGGCTAATTTCCCCAGAACTGGATATCTCACCAAGCATCCCTTCCCAAACCATCTCCATGGCCCCTGTCTCTCCCTCTGCTGAATCCTGTTCAGCAGGGGCAAGAGAGGAGGTCAGAGAAAGCCAGGGTGTTCCTGGAAGCATACCAGAGGGAGGGAAAGCAGAGGAGGAAGTCCAGTATAGGAAAAAAATGGAACAACTTAATATCCTGGAAAAGCATCAGATTATAAAAATAATAAAGTAATAAATCAACTGTTCTTTTGGGGGATTAGTTATGAAAAGCTGCAGGTTGACAGTGAGAATAGTTTGGAGTAGCAAACTAATAATTTCAACCATGGTTTCTATAAAATGAATCACGGTGTTATCTGGACTTTATTCTTTCACACCATATACAGATTCTGAGCTAAGACAGCACAAGAGCAAGAAGAAAAAAAAAAAAACTCACTACTGAGCTATAATATACTGCATACATTAAATTACGAAAGAGGCAGGCATGTGGCAACCACAGGAATGGCACTGCAAGGAGAAGTGAAGGAGAGGAGATGGCGGTGCCACACAGCTGCTGTCATGGGCTCTGGGGACCGTCACCACGGGTCTGCTCGGCATGGCCAGGAAGGTACAGCATCTGTGGACCGAAGAGATGTCAAGATCAAGGGCAATGTGACCACTGATGCTGTGCCTCTATGGCCAATGAGAACTATGCTTTTGATGCAAGGATATCCATCACAGAATAACGTCTTTGTGGAGAGAAAGCCAGCTAGTTTTCTTAGCTGCTCAAGGTCAAGTCCAGATAGGGAATATAATACTGCCCTTGACTGTACTGTAAAGGGAAAATTACTTTGGTGCTTTGTCATAGAGTTCATCCATTTCCAATAAGTAATCTTAGTTTAAAATAACGCATAAGTTGTGGAGTGAGGAGTGAGCCCAAGTGGGTTTTTGTGCCCTACCCATTGAAAAGTAAACTGACAGGAGCTCACTTATATAGGCCACCAACTATCTATTTAATTATAATAGCTTACATTCTTCACCTACAGAGCTGGATTTGAAACAGTGATCAAAGGATTTATAACTCATACCAATAGCATAAAACAAATATTCTGGATTGGTTTAGCTCGCACAAGTGATTAAACATTCCTCTTTAAGCAATGTGATTTCTTCTTTCTCTCTTGTAGAATCAGAAATAAAAAAATCCTTTCCTCTTTGTTATACCATGAAATCTCCCTTTTCTAATGAGTGTATGAACCAGTCATTTCGCTCTTAATAGGCCACTTACTGAATTTGATGGAGGACATAATTAAATGTGACAGATATTCGCATACATCTATCTTAAAACTAGCACTCAAAGATTATAAAAGCCATAATATTCTCTTAATGAAATATAGCAGAACACGAGAAAAACACATTACAATGTATCTGAAAACAATTGCAAAATTTAGAGATAAACACTGTTAACACTTGATAAGTCTTTACAGTGTTGGTATGTACACCAAACATAACAGAAGCAAACAAAAACAACAACAAAAAAAACCTGTTTGAAGTAGATGAAAGCTGGAGATAAATTTGTTTGGCATCCAAACAAAAGAGAATGAGTTTGTGGGTCCAAGAGAATATATGCATTATAACTACTGAAGCAAGAGAGAGGCTTTTTATACCTTATAAGGAAAATGCCAAGGAAAATACATTTAAATAAACCCTTTCAAAACTTCAGTGCTGAATTTCAGTGGCTGTTAGAGTCCAACCTCATATTCCTAGATGGTGTTAAAAGGCAAGACGCCTGGATCAATAGCTCCTGGCACTTCTATTCAGTCTTAGTCCTGCTCTATCCACCCAGCTGTGTTCTTGGTACTTACACTTAGCCCACTTAACTAAAGGACAAGGAGATGTTATGGAAGGTGGGGAAGTAATTATAAAAGCTTTCAGAAGCCATGAAAATTGGATGATTTTGAGAGTGCATGAGATGACAGAAAAGCACCTGTGTGTAGATGTGATCTGAAGCCAGTGTGATGTGAAGGGAGCACCAGGAAAGGGCGGTGCTCCCACTCCTCACTTGGCAGAGCATCAGCACTACATGAATATTGTTGAGTGGCAGTTCTAGAAAAGTTTAAGCAACTAAACCCTCGTGACAGGTTAAAGATACCTGAAAAGAAAATAGTCACAGAAAAAAAAAGCTTTGAAAACGCCCAGGAAAATGGATGTGAAGCGGAAAGTTTCCTTACCAGGAAAGAAAGTGCTGAGAACCCAAGAACCCAATTTAGAGTTTAGTCTACTTGTAATATATATTACAGTGCAAAGCTGAGATGATTCAGTGGCTGATGAGTTTCTGAATCTTTCTTTGAAAGTGTGAAACACTCCTGAGCCCGAAGCCACTCCGTTTAGGCAGCAGTGCCTGGCTAGGAGAGGCTGGCAGACTCCCGTGAGATGCAACTAGGCAAAGTGTGGGCATAGCTGAAGTACAGCAAGGGAAAAGAAAATAACTGTTTATTGTGGGTGAACACTTCATGTTGACTGTAAATAAAAGTAGTATTACTGCTTATTATTCATATATAAATATATGAATATATTCTGGCAATATTTCCTTTCCATTTCATTTGACTGTGAGTCAGAGTTGCCTACTTTGTCCTGAGACCTGTTGTGGGCAAGATGGGGGAACAGGCAAGGGCACTGGGTAGCCTTGCTACCAGGTCTCAGGCACAGAAAATACAGACTTTAGCCTATAGTGACCCATACATGCTGAACAGATCGCAATAGTATAGTGTGATGCTGTGGGCTCGCCTGGGACTCTGCTCCAGGATGGGAAGGGATTCCACTTCAAATTTATGCTCATTGGAAAATACATGCTTGCCTTCCCACGGGGAAGGGACAAGTTTAAGTATTGCTATGACTGCTGTCTTGTTTGACAGCATTTCATGTTGCTGACTGCCTCAGTTCAGAAACCATGCTGGGATCCAAATAATCTGAAGGGGAATAACCTCCCTGTCTTGTGTAGGGACAATTCTGCTCAGACAAAATTACATTCCACCACCCCTTAACCTTATTTTCAAGAAATCCCTGTTTACATGGGATTTGGATTTAAATGTTCCTCGGGTGGAAAAAAAAAAAAGGGGGGGGGGGGGGGGGGGAAAGGGGAGAGAGGGGGGATAAAAATAAACAAAAACAAATTGTTCTTGGAGACTGGTTCTAGAGCAGATAATCTCTCCTATTCCTCCTCTGCCTCTGAGGATGAGCCCCTTTTAGGAATCTCTCTAGCTCTAAATGGATTGATGAGCAGCTTCTGCCAGAGTCAAGTATTTGCCCCACAGCTCTGCATCAAGAGCTCAATAAGAGGTTCTAGTGCAACAGTTGAATTCTGTCGTGCAAGGTGTCGGTACATGCCCTCTCGGATGATTACTGTCATTAGAACCCAAAACTCAGCCTCATAAACAGAAATTAGCATTTCCGAGCAAAGCGGTGCCTGGCAGTTGCAGGCCTCCTTCCAGCAGCAGAGTTCGCAGAGCTGAGTGAGATGCCTGAATTCCCTCTGGGGTGAATGGAAAGGATTAAGTGCCTCAGAATGAGATTCAGAGCAGGCAGAAAGTAAAGCAGGGAACACTTATGCGTGCCTTAGGAAATACTAAAGAGAGGGGTGTAGTTGAAATCCTCCATATATCCTGGGTTTAGCATTGACCCACATCCAGGAGATAGGAGAGGCTGTGAAAATGGGATTCAGAGCCCATAACCCCTTTCCAGAATTAATTTGTCACTGAGTAAAAGACTTCTGTTTGCTGTTGATGCCAGGGTCGGAGGCCAGCTGGAGTGGGAAGTGGAGGCAGCAACCACAGCCACCTTTTGTAATAGCTTAGTAGCTAAAACACATTCCTGGGAAGCTGGGAACCTGCATCTGCAATCCTGTTCAGTTTTGAAGAGGTAAAAGTATATCTTTCCCTTTCCAGGAGGGTGTGTGTTAACCTCAGAGGCTGTTTTCCCTTTCTTCTTTTGGAATAACTGTACAGCAAAGATTGCAGGATTCATGGGGCCAGAGACAGAGAAGGAAAAGAAAGCCAGGCATGGCAAGGAGAAATGAACACTGTGATCCCTCCTCCAGTGACCTGCAGTGCTTCCCAACATGTGTCATAAGGGGATATAATCCACACCCTTCTCCTCCTTGTATCTGCATCATTAATGGGAATATTTAGCAGGGCCCTTGGCAGGCATGATTTTCAGTCTCTCACCTTCCTCTCACAACTGCCTTTTGTCAGGCAAAAAAGCAGGACTTCAAAGCTCCCCACTTTCTCCAGCATCCAGAACAATTTATATCAGCTGCTTTATAGACTCAGATAAATAAGATCAGCTGCATTTCTTCTGCTTACTTAATCTATTGCTTTTGGGTTTTTGTTTTCAAGTAAAATATCAGGATATTTTGGCATGAGCTATTTTTAGAAAGTCTTAGCTGCATGTTCTGTTCGCTGCTCTCCAGAAGGTTTTTTCCACCACAGTTAGCTCTGAACCTTGCACAGAGGCTTTACTAGTAATGATGAACCCTTCTGGTGGATTGTGGCAAATGCATATATTTTTTCAACATCCTATTGTCTCAACATCCTGTTGTCTTATTGTCTTAACTGGTGGCATCCCAAATCACTCTCCATACCAAAATTGCCCCTACAACCAATGGTTAGCCATTGGGTTAAATAAATTGGGTTAAATAAAGATACCTAATCTTGCCTCAGTGATACTGTCTTTGCTGTTCCCCAGTCACACTAGTCTCATACCAGTTTCAGCAATACATTGCTGGACCTGCAGTTTGTTTTGCTAGTTCCCCCAGAAGTCTGGGATGGAAGTTATTTCAGTCCTCTTCCTGTGGATGCATTAAGCTTTTTACTTTAAAGGAATCTTAAAAATGCAAACAAACAGTAATGGGGAAAAATAAAGCTTTTTGGTCTTCTTGAATAGAAGGGATTTTTTTTTTCCTTTCAACATTCTGATATGAGGAGGTTAATGTGTCACTATAAAAGAAATGTGGCACTCTGCTGTTCTCTCACAGAATACATTACTTAAATTCTCACTATGAATTTACATCTTTTTTTTCTGAAATGTAGTTTGGCACTTAGTGGGAAATGAATCTTAAATATTTTGAAAGTATAATTTAACATCTCAGCAAAACCCTGAATTGTGAATTGTGCTTTATAGAAACTTTAAGGGCTAGCTGAAGCTGACATTAAAAAGAATAGAGAATTACATTTTTACATGGCGCTTTAGCTACAGATGAGTCTCCTACAGTTATTACACACTTTGTTTATCCAATTATATAGCTGGGCTATAGTCTTTATAGATTTTTTTAGGGTGATTTATTTTGAATGACTTTTCATTCTTTGTTTAAATATACATTAACATATATGAAAAGTTGTATGTTATATAAATAATTTTGAACTAAATCACAGAAAAAATCCAGTAACTAATCCCAGTACCACACTCTAGAAAGACAGATATGTATGATGTATAATTGTTCTTCTATATGATTTATTATTTCTGGATGCACATGTGAACCATGGAGGCCAACTCTATGAGACTTGAAACAGAACTGGTGTTGGACTTATTATTCTCTGCTGCTCCCATCCAATTTGTTAGAAATAAATTTGCCCTTCTGCTTATATCAATTTTACATCAGTGTAAATTTATGCTCACATCGATCAATCAATTCTATTTCACTTGAATTTGTCAGAAATTAGGGAGGCTCTGAGTAAGGAAAGCCCAAAACATTCAGAGGAAAAATAAATAAATAAATAAATAAATAAGTAAAATAAAAAAAAGAGGCAGTTTTGCTTGGTAGAGAGCCATTACTGGATGTCTTCAAGCCATTGTTCCAGTGCATGAAAAAGCCCCCTGCAAAACCACTCATTCATCTTATATTTCTTTTTACAGTGAAAGAATATCAGCTTGTCCTGGGGCTCTACATCTTCAGATGGACTTGAATGCAGTGCAAAAGCACAGCTCTTGTAAGCACTTCAGGAGCCCAGAGAAGTGGACGCACTGGGGCACATTGAGCTTGGCAGTGTACCTGAATGGAGTGCTCGCCCGCACCTCGTGCTTCCTTGATGGTCAGTGCTTGGCATTAAGTGTGAACATTATGTTTCCTCCTGAAGGCCTGATCCAATATATATTAAGTCAATGGGAATCTTTCTTCCAGCCTCAATGAATGTTGCTCTTGGAAAGGTGCCCATTTTAAACTCTGGTTCTGACAGCGTGTTGTGCATGCACTGGGAGAGATTGTATTTTAGCGACCTTCCTTCCGGATTAATCCTTCCCTCTGGACTAATCCATTGTCTTATTCTTTGATTCATTTACATCTTAATGGTCATCCTGGTCTTGTTTGCAAACAAGAAAAAAAAAAAATAGCCTGAAAAATTACATGAATGCTCATTTTTTAAAACTGGGAAATTGATGTGTACACGTAACTGCTGAGAATACCAACTTGCATTTCCCGTTAAATCCAGTTAGAATACGCTACATAATAATTACACATTGTGAACAGAAAAAATCAAATCCTGTTATTTTTCATTATGTTCAGTATCTTGTTCTTGTTCTGAGAAACAGTGAATAGGATAATCTGATTGGCCTTCAGTCTAGCATCTTTTATTCAGTAAGTTAACTTCATCTTGTTTTTCTGTTATAAAAATGAATGATTTTTGTATGTCTTCTTTTATTTAAACTCCACCTATTTTCATCCCTCTTTTTTTTTTTTTTTTTTGGTGGGGGGGGAAGGGGAGCTTTTCCTTGGATTCAGTCTATATTTGTACATTTGCAGTTTCTTTTTTTGAAACAAGAATGCCAAAATTAAATGCATGACATATACAAGGTCACTGGGAGTCTTGTACTTCTCTATCATAGTCTTGCCCCTGGGTTGGTCTGCGTATGCTGACTCAGGACATTTTCCTTTCACAGGCTGGCTTTGTCCCTATTTATTTCCTCTAATCAGACTGAGTCAAGCATATGCTCTTCATGCTCCCTTCTGCTGGAACTCTCTCCTCTCTAGGATTGTTTTGGCTGAGGCTTTATTAGGTTTTTAGATCTATGTTTCTTGCCCTCTTGTTCAAATCTGCTTTTGGGCTTTTGTTTTTTATGCTTGTCTCCCATCAGTCCTTTTAAAATGAGTAAGTGTCAGAGCTCTGTGATTTATTTTTATTCTTGCCATCAGTTTCTGCTAACAGAATGACCTACTCAATAACATGGTCCTTTGCTTGACTTTCTTTCTTTCCCACCGTAAGAAATAAATGCTCTAGAGAATGTTTGGAGATTGGGCAGTAAGAGCAAGAGGGAAGTAGGGAATCCAAGAGCCCCCAGAAGGAAAGAGGAAACATCCAAAAGAAGTGAATTTCAGCTGCAGACTGATTTCTGAGGATCCTATTTTTCAGCTAAATAAACAAAATAAAACTAGGGGTAGAGGGAAGGAAAGGGGGTTGAGGGAAATGTGAGAAGTCCTAGAGGGGAAGGGAAGTCTTTATGTTCAGGATAATTCTGAGCTTAAGTTAAATGTTAATTGGGAGCAGGAGACAATGAGGAAAATCAGATCATGAGAAAATAGAACAAAAAACTGACCAGGTTAAATGTGAAGAAACGCAAATGAAAAAGTTATTCTAAAAATGAAAAGCAGAGAAGCCATATGCTTTAAAATGCCCTTCTGCTGGCCATCCTGGTAGATTAAAAAAAAAAAAAATTAAAATCAGACCATATGAAATTTCCTATCAGAAGAAAAATCCCAGATCCATCACTCTGGATAGATCACACCACATTAAAGCCAGACACCTGGCTGTAGGAAGCAATTTGATCTTGTGGTGGGACCAAGAAGTCCAGCAACCCAGGACTGAGCTGAGGCACCCAGCGTTTGTACGCTCAAAATCTCAGGCTCCCAGAGGACCTGTGTTACAGGTATCTTGCTGGGTCCAAGGCCTGCAGTCCCAGACAGGGCTTTCTTCAGACAGGGGGCTGCTCCTATGGGTGCCTCAGTACCTCAGCATGCAGCCAAGGATCTGCCAGCAGGCTGGGGAAAACACATCTGCACTCTGGCAGAAAGGAGCCAAACCCATGTGCATATTTATGAAACCTTGTTCATTTTGGCAAATAGGCCTTTTCTGATGAAAAATAAATAAATAAAATCAGTCCAAGTGATTTTCAAGCAAAATCTTCAGTTATCTTTATTTGTTTATTTGTTTATTTTCTTCTGACCAGTGCAGTAAGAAGCAGGAAGGTGAGAAAGGCTCTGATAATATGTGTTGCTATTCCTCATCATCTCCAGACCACGACAATTAATGAACTGCACTTTCTTATGCTGTGAAAATATAATGGGCATTTATGAATTTTGAGCTCAGAACAGCAGGGAGTAGAGAATGAGTTTATTGCAAAGCAAGAACTCAGACATATCTGCCTTCCCTACCCAATTCTTGTAAGATGTGTGCACTTGAGATCTGGAAGAATTTTGTTATACCAAGGGGGCAGTTGTCAAAGAGAGAAGATCAGTTTGCCACGCCATCTGCATGAACAAATGTCTATGTATGGTCTTTGATGCCCATATGCAAGTAGCAGCTATTCACATGCAAGACATCTGAGTAAAGCACTCCAAAATACTCAGAAATTAAAGTTACAATTCAGTTTATCTTGTCCATGTTATGGGCAGTTTTGATGATTTCTCCATTGATACCAGTGGACATACTCACAGGCTGAGTACTCACTAATCTAAGCTGAAGTTATACACTCAGACTCATGGAGAGCAAACACATCAAAAAGCTGTTTGCCTTCCCTAGGGTTTAATCTTGCTGTCATGGATGTCCTGACTTGTGAAGCACATCACAGCATGTCGAGAAACAGCCGAGGTACAAGTATGGAATCCAGGTAGACAGCAATACCCTGGACTGCTGTTTTCATATGCAGTTTACGAGCCAAATCTGGCCACCTGCATTTTGCTCAGCATTTTAGCTTGTGAATAGAGAATATTTGCAGCTGGGTAATTAAATCTATTTGTACTTATATGCATATGCATGTTTTGCAGGTAGAAGTTACACATCTATTTTGCAAAATGTAACCTCTGATGTAAAGAGGAGATGGAAGTAGTTATAAAAGAAAATGCTATTTCCATATCAAAATGCAGTTTTCTTCAAAAAAATTCACTTGGATTTTTGAGAAGATTTGGCCCCAGATATTTCAGCAAAAGCATAAGTAACTAGTGACTATTAGCACACATCCTTTAAATATGTTTGTGAAGACACACAGCGATATGTTTCGCATCTACTGTTTCCACAGTACTGGGGACTTAGCTCTCAGCAATAGAAAAACTGGTGTTCTCCTGGCATTTTTTTCTGAACCCCTAGCCAATTATATTTTTTCTTTCTTTTTTTTTTTTTTCTTTCCTTTTTTTTTTTTTTTTTTTTTTTTTTGTTAAATGTAATGGATATAAAATTCAGACAGCATTCACATCTGCACAACTACAAAGAACCTATTCTGTTCTGTGACACTAAGATGTGTACCACAGAGGAAATCAGCTACAATGATCTAATGAACCTAAAATCTGTAAATCTATTAAACTGTGAACAACAGAAAACTCAGCGCAGGGTATCTGTTTGCCTGGTCTGCTATATAAAAGTATCTCTGTTAATGGGCATCATTCTCAAATGGGAAACACACTTGTTAGCAATGCAGGAAATTCAATTGTGAAACCAATCATGGTATATTGTACTATCTATAAAAACAGTGGCAACCAGAAAAGCCATTTTATCCCAGGTTTTGACATAGTTTTAATTCACAGTTGATTTATAACATGATCATGAAGACCTGAAAGTCCATGCACCAGGTTTCAGCCTGGGGAGAACTTTGCTTTTAATACTTTACATTAAATATTGTTTATTGTTGGCCTATTCTAAAGTTATAGAGTAGCAAGGACAAAATAAAACAAAAGTTGGTGTCTTTTGGCAGTTTTGTGGCAGTTCTGAGCATCTTCTGAGCAGAGACAACAAATTACCTCCTACTGACAAGCTGAACTACCCTAACCTATAAATGAAATGAGGGAAGATTTGGCATTGTCTTTGTTTGTTTTTCAAGGTATGTTTTTTTTTTTAAAGGATTTACAGTTTAAACCCGTGAGTAGTGCTTATGCCTCTTTTGAAGTCCAGAATGTGTCAGCTGAACATAGGCAATAATTTATAACACAATCTCACCACTTCTGTACCTTTGCACCTCTTTATCCCCTTGACGTTGGCATTACAGCGAGCCGCACCTTGGTGTCCCTCAGGCTGTCCCATGCCCACCAGGAGCACATGTGATTAGAAAGGCACCATGTCAGCAGACAGAATTCAGGAAGCCTCCAGAAATTAGAGCCTACTGAGCAGGTCCCCTGTGCACCTCACTAATGCCTCTCCTTCCTTTATCCCAGCACCCCTAAAGCAGCACAGAAGCTGTGGGCTGCCCTCCCACCACCCATCTCTTGATGGCTACCTCCTGTCACTGATGGCATCATGTCAACAGCCCTTTGCTGAGGAGCTGGAGGTGTACACAAACCTTTTCATGCTTTTCCTGGCGTCTGGGAGAAGCACAATGTCAGGTCCACAGAGCACAGGGATTAATCATAAATCTGCCCAAAAGACATCAGGTGCTGCCTGAGATGTGCAGCCTCCAGACAGTAACAGGCTGGCAACAAGGAGGGAGAGATAATTAATGCCTGTTTTCACCCATGCTATCTGGCCAAAGTGAGTGAAACGGTACTGTCCATCACATGTCCAGCTTTGCTACACACCCTTTACCCTCTTATAAGAAACAAAAAGATCTGGAAGCTAACACTCAGTAAGACAAATCCATTTGCATCCCTGGTGATCCACAGGGCTCTGATTTTTATATTAATGACCAACTGCTTAAAGTCCATTCTTTTTTTGTTATTAGTGCCTGACCATGGTGTGATTACCCATTACTGAGGCAATCGCTTGGTTCTTTGTATTCAGCAAGCAGCACGGGTTAGAAGATGAAGAGATTGCTTTTCACATTTACCAGTTGTGAAGTTTCTCCACATTAAATACTTGACTTTAAAGTAAATTTATAATCTTCATTCCTTCATGACCACAAATAAGAATTCTACACATTTTCCCCATTAATTACTGTTTTTCATTTTTTGATGTAGATCTAAACATTTAGAATACCACTTATGAAAGCCCGATGAATGAGTATGAATGGATGACTAATCCTTGTAAACATGCAGTTTGCATGTTGTATCAGCAAATGCAAGTTAGGCAGCCCAACCTAGTACCTGGGCCAAAAAATGCTGTCACTGTACCCTCCCAGCATGGCCACAAGCAAATTGTGGAGACACAGATCCAAAAAACTGACACAGAGGCTTTAGCAGCATGGAAAGGGTCAAAGGTTGAGAGCTTTGCTAATGCCCTTTGTAAAGGGTAAATTCAAGCCCAGACCATACCCTTCATATAAGGTGCAATGTGAGCTGCAGGGAAGATTCCAAGCACTGAATTTTAGTTGCTCACCTTTTGATATATTGATGTTTTCTTTCAGCCTTTCTCCACTGTTGTAGAGATGCATCAGTTAATCAGCTGGAGGATGGAAGATTTGGATTTAAACCTCAACATAGTGGTATTGCAACAGCATAGCTGGTAAGGAGAGGACCACAATGGTTATTTGTATATGGTGGGTATTATAAATTATGTCATGGGACATCCAAGAACATTTCTGGAGCTGAGCCCCATGCTTCTCCGTCTTTGGTCCATCAGTCTGCAGGAGGGGGAGAGCATCACAGATCTACTTTTTGGCTACATGACCAAAAAGTTGCTTCTCACTTTGCTCATGTTTCACTTCCTAAGAGCTGTGTAGAAGGATTTAGAGCTGCCTGAGTAGCCTGTGATATTCTCACTGTAGCTTGAAATTCAACTTAATACTGACTCTTTCAGAGGAGGTTTGACAGAGAAAGGCAGTATCTTGGACCAGAGTATTTGCACTAAAACCCTTGAAGATCAATGAGCCAGAGTGATCAGACAGTTCCAGTTGTTTTGGAGAACTGCATTTATCTTCCAAGCCAGCCTTAAAATTTGGATTTCATACATTATTCAAAGTCCAGCTGCACCCAGTCTTTATGTATTTCTTATTGCATGTAAAGTCTCCTCATTGCTTTTATTGCCACTGTAATAATAAAGTAAGCTTTTTTACATGCACAGTAGGAGCTCCAAAGCTGTACATATTAAGCAAACATTTTGGATCAAGTCAGTTCTGTGTAAACCAGACACTGATGTGTCCAAATGGAAATGTCTCTCCTGCAGGAGCTCCCAGGAGGCAGGAAATTAGACGTATAGGCTGCCCTGTGCCTAACGCAGACAAGCCTTGTAACACTGAGCACACATTTTCATGGTCGTGTTCCTATGCATGTAGCAACAAATATTTTCTTTAACAAAATGGTGGTTTACAAACTGTCAGAATGTGTGTATGTACAACATGGGGCTCTGGGATTATTTTCCTCTGCTTGGCAGCTCTGTTGGATCAAGGCTTTAGGGCAAATATATGAAATTATTGTTATTCATAGTTATATAATGCACGCATATGTATGTCTATATTTAAATGTATAAACACACATATTTTAGTTAGTATTCAATGTCAATAATTCACCTTTCTAAGCTGTGAGGTATTCTTTAAGCAGACCACAATTTTGATGGTAAATGCCTGCTCACAAGCATACTGCAGGAACCAAAACTTCATCAACTGCTGGAGCAAAAACTTCCAAAGGAGGCAGCACAGAAATGAGAGGTTTGCAACTCATTTGCAGAATTGAGAACTTGGAGGCAAGTTGCTCTCACTGCAGCAAATTTTGGTGCCATTTGGGCTGGGTCAGGTGTTACACTTAGGACAGGGCTCTGCAGGTGTGTGATGTAGTGAGGTGGGGGTTGGCCTGTTCTCCCACGTGCCTGGTGACAGGACGAGGGGGAATGGGCTTAAGTTGAGCCAGGGGAGTTTTAGGTTAGATGTTAGGAAGAACTTCTTCACTGAAAGGGTTGTGAGGCACTGGAACAGGCTGCCCAGGGAAGTGGTGGAGTCACCATCCCTGGAAGTCTTCAAAAGACGCTTAGATGTAGAGCTTAGGGATATGGTTTAGTGGAGGGCTGTTAGCGTTAGGTCAGAGGTTGGATTCGATGACCTTGAGGTCTCTTCCAACCTAGAAAATTCTGTGATTCTGTGTCTGCAGCCTGTGTGGCTGCTTTCTGCGGTGTCCCCACCTGTGCCTTGGCCACTCATTGGCTCTGACCATCTCCCACCTTGCTGCTTCCCCTTCTCCAGCACACAGTGCTGCTCTCACAGGGAAGCAGTTTGCCTCCCTCTGACCAGGGAAGGATATGCGGCCTTCATCTCTTCTAAGAGTCACATCCTTTCGGTGGAACAAAATCTGCAATGCCCAGCCTGGTGCCAGCAAAGCAGCGTAGAGGTAACAACAACCATGTGTGGGTGCTGGGAGAGGGGCAGCACAAAGGGCTAGCTTTTCTCTCTTCTTAATGATGATAACTGTGTTTTGGTCTATTTTTTTGCAGTAAATATATTGCCTTAGTGTTCCTCATGCCTTTGCTTTGCTTTATGTTCCTTCTGGAGTAATGCAGTCCCAAAGGTTTTTGAAAGCTTGAGCCTGAGCTATCAATATCTGTGCTACACCTAACCAGAGAAAGGAGGAGATGGATGGGAAAATCAGTTGTGCTGCTTCTCAGGTGTGGTTTTGTGAGCTCAGAGTAACTCAGGCCTCTGATAGGGTTTCTCTGGCTTTATATTGGTGTAACTAAGAATGCTGCCTGGTTTGCTGTGGTTAGGGGAATAGAAAGATGTGAGTTAAATGAGGCTACAGAACTTCTGTGGCTGTGTTTTATTCATTTGCTGTTAGCTTGCAATGATTCTTCTTTTGTGTGTGTTTTCTTTGTTTTCTCCCTGCAGCTTGTTTACTTGCCAACACTTGGGAATTTTGTTTTTACAAGGTGTTTATGGTGTTAGCTTTAAGGCATATATTTAAGCATCTGAAACGTTTTAGGTTTTTAAAGTTTGAGGTAAATACGATATTACTCTGCCATGTACAACATGTAAATATCTACTCTATGAACACTTTAAAGTACTCAGAACTCAAGTCCCATTCATCCAAACAAATGTGTTGCTTTCAGTATGAATGGAGTAGGACTAAATATATAATGGCTGCATAAATGAACATAGGTTTGAAAACACCCTCCTCTCTAGGCAGCAACTTAAGCCTGGTGTCCAGGTGGGTTGGTTCAAGTGCTGTGCAGTTGCTGTGGTGCATATTTGTAGGGTGTGGGACAAATTAGAGTCTCAAGAGACTGAGATTGACTTCTTTACTCTGCCACAATCTGCTTTAATTCTCTGTGTGCCTCAGTTCAGGCAAAAGGAGTTCACTGTTGCTGATGGAAGTTGAGATAAAGGCACTGGAAACTGTGAAAGCCTCGAATTGGAGGTACCGGGGCTGTGTCAGTGGAGGTGTGTGCTGTTCTGCTAATCTTCTGCCTGTAAAGCCTGCAGAGAAGAGGCAAGCTTTATGCTGAATGAGCGTGACAGGGTCATGCAGGACTATGTGCACCTCAGGGACCAAGTTTCAGAAAAGAGTTTCAGGTTTTTATCAGCATTCTCTGCAGCTGAAATGCAAACAGAATTGTTTAAAGAGCTCCAACAGTGCCATACAGACGACTGTCCTGGGGAAACAGGCTAGTTGTTAGACCATCACCAGTGTAAGCTTATTGACCACAAAGTTGTGTAGACAATAAGCACGGAAAATGTAAGTCTGAAACTGAAAAACCTCTGGAAAGTGTCTTTGTGAACAAGTAGGTTCTCAGAGGATGTTTGCCACCTCTCTATCGATCTGTTGATGTAAGTCACAATGACCATCCTGCTTGTAAGAAAAGGATTGCTTCCCTCGGAACTTCTATTTGATAAAGAATGTAATCATTGCTTCCTAACAGTGCCAAAAACCATACACAGCGTCTCCACACGCAGCAGGTCTGAAAGCCCTGGATGGGAGGGGTGTGTCCTCGGTTAATTGTTGCTGTCTGGATTATTAAAGTATTTGCTATGTGTCAAGCTTCACCTCGCTTGCTGGTCTCATCTTGCCCTCTAGGCAGAGTTTGATGTAGGCAGGAACAGGGTGCTCAGCATTGAGGAGGAGACAGCAGCCTCCAGATAGGTGCATGGTACGAGGGGAGATGCTCAGCTGCAGCCTGTTTTTCCCATTCAGCTCCTTACCAGGCCACTGCTGTATTTACGGCTGCTGTCCTTGTGAAGTGGTGGTTTTGTTCTGCTGAGAATTGCTCTGGTGAGCTCCTGCCTCTGGCTGCCCTCGACTCACGTTATGGCTCCAGGAAGGCAAGAACCCAACTGCAAAACCATCCAGACTTCATTATTTATTAAAGCTGGGAAAAACAAGTTACCCAAGTCATAAATACATGGGTAACATCGCTTAATCCTGTGAAGGCAGTATTCTTATCACAAAAGGTTCAAGCACAAATAAATTGTTTCTGGGCCCAGTAACACATTTACAAAGTTGACCAAAACTACCAGCAGCATTAAGATGAAGATGAAGTGCTTTTAGAGCATGAAATAGTGTTGCTGAGGGTAGTCTTGAAATAAGCACTGTTACTCTTGGTGCTAAGTATGCTTAACAGGTACGGCGAGGCACAGACTTCACGTAATGTCACAAACAAAAACCAAAAGTGTGCACTGCCTGATAGTGATATATTGCATGCGATGAGTTGAATGAATCTTTTGTACTGCAGTTGTGCAACTGATTGCATGCCCTGAGGGGTTGTTTTCCCAGCTCCTGTTGGGAAATGATTCATCCCCTTGAAACTGGGAGTTTGTATTCCCTTCTCTGGATGGCTGCACCGGTTGTTTTGCTTCTGTGCAAGCAAATTATTAAGATCACTGATATAAGAGTGGAGATTAGAAGAACACCACCCTGGTTTCGAGTAATCCTAAGATTAATGTACTGCCCTTGTAATGACTGTTTGCAGCAGACGTATGTTAGTGTATTGCCTTCCTGTTAAAGGCACTGTAGTCACAGTTTGATGGATTGTTACCTGTCTCCTGTATGCTGCAAAACAATGAGAAAGCTTGTGCAGATTTGAGTTTAATTGCTTCTCACACTGGTGGGTTTGTTTCCTTTTATTTTTAGGGGATAAGGGTCAGAAACCCATATGTATGTAGGTTTAAAAACCTCTTGGGGGGGCGGGGGGGGAATAATCTGCATCTCTTCTTTTAGATCACACTCTAATCCCTTTGCCTGTTATGATTACAGCAGACTTCAGAAGGTTTTCCACCAATTATAGTCTTATTTCTGGATACTATCCGTACAGCTTAGAAGGGTACTTTTTTGTCTTCCTCTCTCCCACAATACAGCAGCTGCACAGAAAACAGATGGCACAGAGTCAATCCAGTTGAAATTAATGGAGTCAGGCTATCCACACAAATCTTTGCAATGAAAAAGAAGAAATACTTTCTTCTGTGAGTTGTGTACAAGATGTATGTTTGTAAAGGAATTTAGTTCACAGAAGGACAAACTGTAACAAGTGAAGAGGAAAGCCTGCTTTTTAAAACAAAACTCAAATATCAGTATGTTGAGAGTGGTTTCACTGTCTTAATAAAAATAGCCTATTTGTAGTTAAGGATGGAATAATATTTCTGTTCATACAAAGTTTTGCTTAAACAACTGCATGCAATGATACAACATGTAGCTCAGTTTTGCATGCAGATTAGTAATGAATTTGCAGCTGGACTTTTTTGAACCCATGGATCTTCTTAAAAAAAAAAAATCAAAATTGCATGAATAAGCATTTGTACATTGGTGTTTATAGTCTGTGTCCATAAAAACCTGGTTGCACAGGGGAGCAGATTTACAAAGGTCTTCTGATGTCTACTGGGAGTTTCAAAACCACTTAAGCAATTAGGCTCTGAATACCTTTACAACTGGTACAAATTAGGTGACTAACTTCTGCAGGTGCTTTTGCAAATCCCACTAGGCTCATATATGCATAAATAGGTGTCTAAACAATGTTTATATGTTTGCTCCATAGTCCCTAAACCTTTCGGTGACATATTTTGTTCCTTCCTCTGAGTAACCGAATTGTCTCCTTGCTGTGAGTAATCCACTTGTCAGGAGTTAATGCCGTGTCTTGCAGCTGCTCTGTGCAGGTGGGGTCACGGCTGGTGTTGAGCCAAGAGAGCTCATTCTCCTTCTTCTGTTGCTGCTTCTTGGGAAAAGTCCAGGAAGGCACTGCACGTACAGAAGGAACAAGCATGCTTGCTGCAGTGCACCTGTGTTTGGCACCAGGGAATGGTAGCCTGGGTTTCTAGGAATGGTTTGTTAAATACGTGATCGTAGAGTGTGGTGGATGTATGCTAGCCAGCTCAGTTAACGCTGTGTCAGGAGGAGTGCTGGGTGGATGTGTTAGAGACTCCTTGCTGAAGGAATGTGTCACAATCTGGTTGTATTAAATATATCTGTGTTGAGGCTGGAGTCTTACGCTGTTGTGATAAGACAAAATGACAAGTGTACTCTAAGCAACAATTTTACATATTTTCAACAACTGTAGTTTTTTTATTCTTCATGATAATCAGACAGTTGGAAGAAGAAATGGCAAATAGGGTATGATGAGGATTTAAAAGCATTGGAAGAAGAGTATCAGAAGATACTGATTAGCGATGAGATGTGGCAGGTTATGTATGAATAAAACAAGCTGCCTAGGATTACAGCAGAATCCTGTTGTCAAAGGTGTAAGCTCTTTACAAACAAAGCATCAGCAAGCCTAATGCAGACCTCGCTTCTGAAGTGAAGAGGAGAAGCACCGGGGTCACAAGCAGCAGTCAGACTCGCATTTTCTGCCTCTTTGACTGGGGCGACATTACATGGCATGTGGCCTTTATTTGTGTTATGTTTGGGCTTATGCACTGACATTCCTGTTTCTGCGAAAGGCACGTCTAGTTAAGTATTGTCATTTCATGTATAAGTGTCAGCTGGAGAAGAGGGAGGAAAAGAAACTTCCTAAAAGTGAGCCCATTAGCAGAAAAGGGGAAACTACTATCAGCTAATACCAGGGTGAAGTCTTGAGATTGCCAGCCAAACCATCAGGTGTTTTACACATACATTTTCCTGCATGAAACACTTTATTCTCTTCTACTTCAAGGCTCAAACAGCCTTTTGGGATTTATAGCATTTATTTAAAAACAGCAAACATTTTCATTATTTCCACACTGTTCAGGGACTATAATTTACTTAATGCTAGGAACAATCACATTTCTCAGGGACTCCTGTGAAATGTCACCTCTAAAGGATGGCTCCCTTGTTGGTAGAAGTGAAAGCCCCATTTGTAGTTTTCATTTTTATTTTGATTTAATTCTCAAACGATTCAACTTTCACACCATGCATGAGTGATTAAATTCATTTCACTTGTCAGAAGAGAAAAACTTTCATAATTAAAATCTAAAACAAGGATGGCCTTTTGCTTGCTGACCACGTACTCCACATCTGTTTTATTTCTTTCTTTTATGGTTGGCTCCATTGGCTTTTGTTCTGGACATAGTCTGGGGCTGGGTATTTTCTTCCTTCCTGAGTTGTTATCAATGGACAACCTTCAATAATTTGTCAGAGCTTTGGAAGCATATCAATGGAAGGGACAGATGTGCCTTGGATAAAAATCCTCACTGTCCACATGAAGACAGCCCACTCTTGTTTATAAGGCTAGTACACTGGGAGGTGATACCATGTGTAGGTCTCAAAGGTGAGATAATGTGCAGCTGTTCCTCAGTATTATCCTGGCATGAGAACCTATGCAAATGTTTTTTGTAATTCTACCTAAAACCAGAGCTTTTGTAGCAAGGTGGTCCTGGCGTGTTTATTTTGTCCATCTTTGGTTGATCTCCACCAGTCCTGCAGGGGGCCTCTGTCATGCAGATCCGTCCCCTAATTGAGCTACCTAGCCATTTTACACAAGCCAGCAATCAGCTACTACGTGATAATAACTTGAACTTCTTTCCTGTGCTGTGGACGGTCAACAGGCAGAGAAGATAAAGGTGAAAAGTTCTATTCCAACCAACCAGCTAGAGAGCAAAGAACTAATTCAGTTGCTGTTTAAATTGGCCTAGGGTTCAGGGCTAGAGCAAGGCAGCAGACAAGTCTGGTAGTGGGAGGAGCAGCAAAATGGTTGTGGTTCCACTACCTGCTTTGCCCATGGCAGAGCAGAGCTGGTTGCTTTCTTTCTCCATGCAGGCAAATCTCTGGTGGGGAGGGTCTGTAACATTTCAAAATGTACCTGGAAAAAGCATACTGAAGTCTTCTTCCAAAAGTTGGGCTGGTTTTCATTAAGAATCTATGCACTATTATTCTCTAAACGTACTTGCCACTAAAACCTTATGCAAATAATTATTACAGCTAAGCCATGGTCATAATTTCCATTTCACTGAGGTCAGTTGTGCTACATTTTTAGGATTAGTTGCTAGTGGTATAAATGTCTTACATTCATCTTTGAGGGTGCTTGCTTTAAATTAAATATAGAGCTGGGATATGTGTATCTGCTTTAGGCTTGCTAGTTGCTAATGTGCTCCTTTTAATCAAAATCCATTACCTTTCATTTGGCACAAAGGATTAACCCTTAAGTGGCTCTGGGGATGCTGTTCAGTTAAAATAGCACTGATAAAGTCAGTGCTATGTAGCATTTATGCTTTCCTCTTGAAATAAATGGTCCCTGGGAAGTTCTGAACCGGGCAAGCCAACAAGCGTAGCAATTCACAGGTTAATTATATTCGGTCTCTTCCAAATGTGTCTTTAAAAAGATTACTTCTTTTTTCCAGGCTGTTTGAAACTTTTCTTAATGCTGGATCTAACCTGTGCGCTACCTGGTAATGTTTTCCCTGCTGCCAGGTACATGTCTTTAAAAGACATTGAAACACAGATGAGGGTGGGCTTATGTTAACATAAATTTATCTTACAGTTGTCCAAGGTAGAAAAAAGTTTGAGGAAAATCAGAAGTTTCAGTTGCTGCAGAAAGTGAAGGAGAAAACAGATCTAATTTTAAACTGGGTCTAATGCATACTGGAAAAGAATTGTACTTTTAATTAAGTTTGTCAGCATGTTATGCACGGCTGAAGCTTAAGGAAACATTATGGGAGTATGGAAATGTAGGCCTGCAGTAGGCAGTATTTTATCTGGGGCATCTGAGAGGAGAAACGTAGTACGTAATCAACCATTATGTAATGAACCTAGAGTTAGCAAGACAATATCCATTGGTCTAATTAAAGAGTTCTCCCCACCAACCTTTCTTTACTAATAACCATCAGAGCCATCAGTCTCTCTTTTTTTTTTTTTTTTTTTTTTTTTAAATAAACTGCTGCGGTAACTCCAGCACTTCTAGGATGTAGAAAATGTGTTATTTATCACAAGCATAGTTGCAAATTTACCGGTAAACTTAGATTAATTTATATAACAGATTTATGAGACTCATGCTACCAAATTAGTTGCCTGGGACTACTAAATCCGAATTGCCATCCAAGGAAGCCCTGTGTGGTGACTGATAGCCTCTCTGGTCATGCATTTTATATGTATGTTTGTTTTGGTGGTTTTCCATGTCTCAGCAGGTTTTATTCTGTCTGTACCAATATCAGACCTGGTATGAGCAGTCAGCTGGTGCCTTTGGAAGCCAAAGTGAAGCAGTATTGAAGTGCTTTCAGCACTCAAAACAGGCTGAGATCAGATTCAGTGAGCCTGGAGAAGAGGGGGAGGGGAATGATGAAACTACAGCAAATGATGGGTAATCCATTTAGTAATAATCTAAATATTTGAGTAAATATTGAGGAAGGAAATGAAATGTCCAATTTTGTGCCTTCTTCGAGTCCTTCTTTACAAAGAAATGTCCCAGTACATCAGGCTGTGAGGTGGTCTGGGCAAAGGGCAGCTTCCACCCTGCTTTCAGCAGCTGAGTGGCTGCTTAGCCCTCCTGACCTAAAAAGGTCACGCTTTTACCTAGTTCTACCTTAGAACTAGGTAAAGTTCTAAGTCTTGTTTGTGTTCTAAACTTGAGCATGTTGTTTCTTCTTTGTGCATGAACAAACAAGAACTTTTGTCTTGTTCCTGGTAAATCTGCTTAAGCATTGATTTCTCTCCATCAAAGAGAATTGAAGCAATTCATTGTTCTGACAAGCATCTCCTTACCAATTTTTCAAGCAGTTTCCCTGCTTGCTTTTAATATTACGATCTTCCCTCAACATTTCTTTAATCATGATACTTTGTCTCTCCCCTCCACAAAGTTAGCAAACATGGTCGTGTGTGCCCCCCCCCTTTTCATATCCTATCAGCCAAGTAGATCCTGCTGGAGTGGGACAGGAGACATGGTAGACAGGTCTTGGTGCTCCCCCTTGCTGAGACAGGGTTTCCATATATGAAGACTTTGCTTTATTAATGTTGGTTTCTCATCGAGGAAACAAGCAGATATCCAGTCTGAAAAGCAACGAAATTTCTTGCAACTGAAGGAGGTTTGCCAGAGTTTTTGCCAAGGAACAGAATTTTATCTGAGATTTTTACTGTTGCTGACAATTAACAGAATCCTGAAATCTTCTTTTACTTGATCAGAGTCAGCTTGCAAACATTTATTTTCTGTGTACCATCCTCAATATGCCACAGCAGTCATTAACCTACATAAATTAACTGCATCCTCAAAACATATAAACAAGCTAATTTTAAGCATCCTCTACATCTGTATGAAATGCATTTTGTGTGCTAAAACATTAAAATATGTAATGGTGAGAAGAATGGTGTTTGAGTGCTTTTAATCTTCAAAGAGTTTAACAAATATTAGTTGATTTGGTAATTTAATAAGTGATATTAACGTGCAAATGCAAGACTCACCGTATATTTTGATTTGGCTTCAATGATTCAGGATTTTCATTTCTTTTCTCCAAATAATGTCAGCGTAAAGATTAATTATTTGAGCAGCTAAACTAGTTCGTACACTCACTTATGATTGCAACTCTGAGCTGCAAATGTTATTACAATAATAAAAAAAACCCTCAAAGTATTTCAAAATGAAGAGTTGTTTACTTCTTAATTTCTGGATTGGATGGTCAATAAATAAGATGGCTGATAAACAAACAATTGTTAGAGAAGTCCTGCACTGGAGTGTTACACTAGCTGTCATGCTAAATTACATTTCCAAATGACACATCTTCCATTTGATGCTTATGGAACAAATTAGGCAGAAAAGCACTTCATATTCCTAAATACTTTTAGCCACTGGGCTTTTCAAGGTTAAATAGACAACATACATGATCTTTGAAGTAGCAAATGGTCCTACTAAAAATCCATTAATATGCACATTAGCAAAAATTTGACAGGACCTCATGGCAGTTCTTGGTGATAACTAACAAGGGATGTTTCACAGGACCGATCAGACTTCCATGAGGTTCACTTTGTTAATTATTTGTAACTTTGAGTGCAGTGATAAAAGCATGCTAATAGGCCATAGAAGCCTTTTTCTTTCCCCTGGCCTAATTAAGGACAAATTCATCTTTTTTGGCAAGACAGTACAGTGGCATGTCTTCAAAAAGGTCCTTTTAACTTCCTTTACTTCTCACTCTGATTCACCTAATAATAATTATCAATGAAGAAGCAAGCTACTGATTGTGAAGAGTTGAATAGCATTAGATGTCTAATCAATAAATATTATCTTTATTTGCAACAGCCAGCAAAAATGCAAGCGTTGTGAGACTCTTAAATATCTAGCAAATGGATTGTGATCTGCCATAAGCTGTCATTGGACTACTGGCCTCATTGGCCTACAGAAACTTATGCTGGCAATGGGTTTTCCCACTGATTTTGTGGGCCAAGCATGCAGTGAGTACTTCTGCATAATCATCTTTTTAAAAAACTTAGCTGTTTATATAGAGCTTTGATGTTTGATGGTTTTGGCTTGAGGAAACACCTGAGCTGATGTGTTCTGGCTCCTAAATAGACTGGATGCTCACTACAGCTGAGGTTTTCTGTAAGCTTTGCTTTTTTTCAGAAAAGCACTTCAACATATGCTCAGGTTTAAGCTTCAGGATGATGTTTCTGTCCTACAAAGCACTTAAGCAAGTAAGTAAATTTCAGGATAACAGTAACCTTGCAGTAAATAGACGCATGCTTTTAAAGAGGCAGGCCAATATTTTTGTCTTTATTTCCTTTGGCTTCTAGTTGTAGATCACCCAACACTTCCATCATAACAGGAGCAGTGCTGTTTCAATCCCATCACTGCCCTTCCCATGAGGTTTCACTGGAAAAAAAAAAACAGTCTGGAGGTGGCTCCCCATGTAGATCTGGAGTAAAATGCAGTAATTTTGCAGATGTGAGTCATAAAGCTTTAATTTCCAACATGTGTTTAGCACTGGTGGCTCCTGTCAGTCCTGAAGCAGTATGCAGTGGTTCAGACTGGATCAGCATGATCTACCTCTGAGCTGCTCATTTCTTAACCAGGCTGGTGCTCAGGACACCCTGGGATCTCTTTCTTTTTTTCTTCGGTTCTTTGCACGATGCTCCCATCCACCCTCCCTAAATTAATATTTCCCATATGCACAGCAATTTCAGTCACTGAAATCTTCAGGGTACTTTAAACAATCTGAAAGTTGCTTTCACTACCAGAAGCGTTAGTGCTACTCTTATCTTAACAAGTGCTTCGGATGTTTAGCAGCTCTGCTGCTGCCTGCTTCTCAGAGTCATACTTCCTATTTGCCATCTCCACAAGAAGGTGCTTCGTCATGTTTGCTCTGCGGCACCATCCCCTTAGAGATCTTCAATTGTGTACTTGACCGTCACATCACTCAGAAGAGATCGGGCTTTTTATTGTGCCTCTCACAAGGCTTTCTGGGGCATCGTGTTACCCCCTTTTATACATCAGTTTAGCCTCTGCTCTTCCCTCATTAAACATTGCATGAGCACGTCTTCACTGAAGAACATAATGGCTCTTTTAAGCTGTTGTTTCCTTCTCCTTCAGAATCACAGTTAAGTCTATTTGGGTTCTTGTCCACTTACTTTGCCTGAATACTGAAAGGTTTTCTTTTTTTCCTTCACATAGTCGCTATGGAGCATCATTAGAAATTTTAGCATTGCTTAAACTTGAAGAAAAAAAGAAGAGAGATTCGTGACTGTGCTTCTGCACAACAGGCCATGACATTCTACGTAATCAGCCTCTTTCAATATGTACAAAAAATAATTTCCATTATGCCTTAAAAACAGCACCTCCTTGAATCAAACTGAGACAGTGAAATTACTATAAATGGAAATATGATATTAAATGTCTGGAAACCACCTTCACAGGTTATTCGGGTATCAAAGAGATAAAAATAAGAGGAACAATAGAGTATTGATGAGGAAATTATTAGTAATGGCTTAAAAATGTAATCAAGTCCAGAGCTTGTCTTGAAATAGGACAGTGTCAGTACCTTACTTAGGTGTGAGTGGAGAGTGGATCCGTTGGGCACACAAAGGACTAGAAGTGCTGTTTTTGTGCCAGCTTCTGTCACCAACCTGCTGTCTGAGTTTAGCAGTCTTTTGGCTCTGCTTTCCCTGGGCATGAAGACAAGCTGCAGACCTCCAGATTCATGGGGATGATAATTTACAACCAAGCTACCATTTGCAAGTTTGCAGCTTGGTTGCAAGTGTTCTCACATAGGTGGCTGTACAGGTGGCATATTTCACCATTGCTTGTAAAAACCTCATAACTTTAAGTGTATTTTTTCCTGAAATGAGGAGCTGTTTCCACCCGCCCTGCTGTTTCGATGGACAGCTGAGGCATTCAGGGACTGTGGAGCACCCAAAAATCCTTTATCAGAATAAGGAACCAAACCCATGTTGCTATCCCAATGGTACACCATGTGTGCTGTTTTAGCAAAGGAAGAGAGTTTCAGAGAGGAAAGTGCATCTGCCAAAAATGGTAGACTGGTTGTTTCAGCCATCCTTTGTCACCCTCCCACATAATCAGAGCTGGATCCCTTCTCTCTTTGAAGCTGGCTAATGTGGTTTATCGTATAAAACCCATTTACTCAGGCTATATGCGGGAGGAAGAAGGGTGAACTTCCCCATAATGCTCATGAAACACTTTGATATCTTAGCCTGGAAGGCACCATAGAAGTGCAATGGATTATTATTAATGAATTAACTAAATGATTAATTTAGTTAAAAGCTAAATTATTTAATTATTCATTAAATTAGCCCCAGATGTGACAGCAGCAATGAGACAAGCACTCAGTCTGCAAAGCAATAACACAACTCACATTAAAAAGTTGTTTTCTCCATTATTTAATGAATTAAAGCTTTGGTTATAAACAAGTCATCCAACAGCCTTTTCGGTCATGGTACAACTGATGCCTCTCTGGTGCATCGTTACAGATGATAGCAGTGTGAGATTGGAGACAAGATGAGGTCGTTCCTAATGAAGAAGAACTTAACCTTTTTGATAGTGGGATGTCTAAAACTAATTAATCCTATTCTTAGAAACTCTGAGGTGGATAAAGGCGTGTCATTTAACAGAAACTTCCCTCTGGAGAACAACTGTGGGCTTACCAGAACTGTAGAGGTTTTCCAGAACTTGAGAAAATTTTTTAATATCACATGTGTGAGGAAATGAAGCCAGATTCATTTCCGGTGAGTGGCTTCACTGACATCGAATACACCAAGAAGGAATTTTGGATTGCTTATTTTTCATCTGCACAACTAATATGACCTTTTAGCATGTCACTCCCCACACAACCAGATCTATTTGAAAGGCAAAATGAGGATGGGATGTTTTTTGCTGTTCTTGTTTTACTTCTCTGGAGTAAGAGAAGCTTTCAAAATACTGGCATACCAAGCAAATGGCTTCAGCACCTGTGTAGGTTGGATTACACAGTAGGTCTAGCAGCAACCAGTGGGAGTGTAGTGTGTGCAAAGCCTGTGACGCTAAAATTCATTGAGGAATTTTCTATGAAATGTGTTTGTTTCTTATTTGCAATGGCTTAGGGATATTTCTGAACAAAGACACTCCACCAAAATTTAATGAGTACTTAATTGAACTAGCTTCCCTACATCTTTAAGCCTCCCAAACACCTCTAGTCTGTCCTTAAACACAGCTCTTTTTTCTCAGAGACTGCACGGGCTGGCCCAGGTAGGTGTCTGATCTTGACCTGGGCAATCAGAAATAGTGAGGCAGCCAGTCTGGACAGAGAAATATATCCTCCCCTTCAGTGGCATCCAGGTTCCTTCCAGTGCAGTGATTTTTATTATTTTTTTTTTTTTCTGCTTAGCCTTGCCTGCCTTTTTCATTCTCTTTTGCAGACACGTGAATGCTAGCAGACACTGCCATTATCATCTTACAAGGCAGAAGTCAAGCTGCATTTGTGGAAGAGCTGTTTAGCAAGTTTCGTGAACTCTTGCAATTTAGATTATCAATCAACCACTGGAGTCTTAGGCCTCAATTCGGCAATGTCCCAGGCATACAATTAAATCTATCATGCTTACTTGGCCTATTGAAGTCTGCTGGCAGGCACAAGGTTTAAGTTATGTATGTCCTTGAAGAATTAGACCTCTTATTCTCTTGTAGCACTTCAGATAGAATAGTTGGAAGCCATATTTCTTGTCAGGTTTGCTGTATCTCCACCTGTAAAACAGCTGTCTGCATAAGGCCTTGTATTTTATGATTATTAATAATTCTAGCTTGTGCTACAAAAATATAAGAAACTTCAGCATTTTTTTCAGCTCAGTACTTAAATTCTTGAATTAGACTTTGAGACATCTTGTTTCACACATACTGCAGAGGCGGAGAGTGGAGACAAGTTGTCATGCATGAATGAAGATGCTGGGAATTAGATGAAAGATTTTCCCACCTCCTAATAAAAGTCAAAAATGAGTCATCTGAAATAGAGGAAATTAACAGTGGCCAGTAATTTGAGTACTGCTTTGCTGATGCTTGATGTTGGCTATTCTTATGAAAAATATGACCCAAGAAATCCATGTGAAATACCAGACAGCCAGAGAGACTTGATGAGAGCCACTTTTTTAGGCCAAAACTTTGAAACAGAAGTCTCTCTGTTCTTCTCTTCCTCAGATCCATGGTTCCTTAACTTTAAAAAAAAAATCTTCAGAAAGATTTTTCTCAGACTCTTCCTAAAACAAGAGTTGACAGATTTCAGAACATCTATTTTGTAAAATAAGAAAGAAAAGTGGGCTCAGGTTAGTGGCCATTAACATGTCAGCTAGATAAATCAGAAGGCTTCTACTAAGGATCTTAATAATAATAATAAAAATTCCGCTTGGGACAATGAAAAGTGGGAAAATAATCACCAGTAGACTTTTATTTCCCCCAGGTTTCAGGGGGGAACTATGAAAATGTTAATTCACAGAGGCACTTAGAAAGACATTGCTTAAATTTATCTATTTTGGCTGACAAAAACTTACTTTAAACTAATTTACACTATCCATCATGAAGTATCACTTCAAATGAAAAGATTTAGATTTTAACATAGGACCGTAAACTCCCAAGGACTTTTGGACAGTGAACAATGAGTTCAACCATCCTATCAAGAAGCTGGTGTGATCTGCAGTCTCCAGAGAACACTTATCCCACTAGTTATTGCTGCAGGGAGATCCTGTAAGACTACTGGGTTTGATAAAGCACAGATCTCAAATGGTGATAACAGGAGTTGACTTGGGACCAGCAAAGAGACAGATTCTGTAAAGTTTTTATTAGTGTCTTGTGGTAGAAAATAAGTTGTTTCTCTTCCTTTATAAGAAGGAAGAGGCCACATGGTTTGTCTTTCAGTGGCCATAGCAGGGTAGATCTAACGCCTTATTCAGGTACAATTTGTCAATGAAACTTCCATTGAAGGAAGCAATGAGCTTCCTACCTAACCTGCTTCCTAAACCATTGTTGTCCTGTGGATCAAGAGGAGAGTACCAGTAGCAGGGTGTTCTTTCCCCCCTTTGCTGGAAGACTTACAATGTACAGAAGAATTCCTATTCTGATGCCTTTTAAATAGGATTCCTGCAAAAGAGTTGCAGAACATTTTGCATGTGAATCTCCATTCAGCTCATTTTACAACTGAGCTGCTTTGCAAGTGGGGAAAGAAATCCCCAATTTCATTTCAAGTTGGGAATTTTCAGACATGTAGGCTTCGGTCTCTTTAATGGAGAGAGCTAAAAGATGACATAATCATATATTAACGACAATAAGCTACTTACTGTCTCTGTGACACTGGAACTTGGCTCTGGGGAGGCAGTCAAAGCATCATCTATTTGAAGGGGCAAAGGTGAGGCATTGCACTGCTGTTTTTATGAATATTTCATGTCTTAGAGCAGTAACCTGTCTATTCCCATTGCAGATGCCTACTTACACTTTAAACAAAACAGAGTGTAGCTACAAGCAGATGTACGTTTGTTTAAATTTTCCTTTGTACATCGGTGTGAATTTGCTGAAATTGCATGGGCAGAAAGTGGAAACAATGTATGATGTAGAGGAAGAAGGGCAGAGATGAGACCTCAAGGGTTTAAGAGCAATTTTTGTGTGCTCCCCACAAAAGAGAGAAAATCATACAAAGAAATTATTAAAAAAATAAAATAAAAAATAAAATAAAAAACTCATCCGCTGCCCGTGCTTTGCACCTGGGCTATGCTGGCTGCATCAGTGGGACTGATCTTGCAATGTCCTGCCACAGGATGCACGTCTTCCACACGATGCTGGAGGAGAAGAGCTGTCCTCATGTGCTGTCTGTGATACACAGACAACTTTTATTCAACACATCAAAGTCAATGGTAGTATGTGTGCCTGTAACAGCAATTGCCCTTTCTGCGACTCTTACTGTTTCATTTACTCAGCAGTTTCAAGGCCCGACTGTTTCTTTGGAAGATATCACTGGGAAAAAAATATAATATATATATATATATCCCAAGTCTTTTTCAATAGCATTTTATTTCTCATATACTAGTGTTAACCTGTAGCAGAGTTCCCTGGAATTATCATTGATAGAGGCCTATGGATAAACTTTAAATTTTGTTCCCTGGCATTTTCCAGACTCTTTCTACAGTATCAAGTGGTGGTGGCTTTGCAGTAAAAGTGAAAATTGCATGTAGTTTTTTAGTATTAAGGTAATGACAACTTTGAGCAAATTTTTTATTTCACAAACTTTCACAGCCAACGACCTCCAAAAGTAACAATATCCCAGCATATTATTCTATGTGCTTGTACTGCAAGAGGAACGTAGGTAGCTCTGAGGAGAAGCATCTAAATGCCGTGTGTAGTAATTTGACACACAACTGCCATTAGCAATAATGGGAATTATATGTCTGATGATCCATCACGCAGAGCAAAGAAAATTCAGCCCTGGGGGTTTGCTCTGCAGTGTTCAAAAGTGCAACACAGAATATAGAGACAAGACTAAGAGGCTTGTTTCTCATCTCATGCCCATAAAGAGATGCGAAGGACTTTTTTTTTTTTTTTTTTTTTTAAGGAAAAAAATCCCTTCTTTTTTTAATTGATAGCATAAAGTAAGGCATTTATAAGCTTGACTGTTTAAGCACACACTTTGAACCCAGCTGCTTGTAGCCGGGTGATTAAGGACCCTTCTTGCTCTCAACCTCAGGACTAGACACTTAAAGGGTCAAGAGCTCTGCTTGCTGGCTTGCTTCCCTCTTGAAATAAGCAGGAAAAGCTGTGTAAATGGCATGAAGGCCCAGAAGAGCTTTGGCTGTGCTTGTCTCCCTGGTGTTATTTGAAGAGCTACCTCAGCATTGGAGCTGATCTAAAAGCTAAAACAAAAACACAGTTTTTATTGAAGTTTATCCAGCTATTTTTAATTATTCATTTATTAAAATCACAGAAGTAAAAGTTTTCTGTGATAATTTTGATGTTTTAATTTCTTTTAATTGATTTTTTTTAAAGAATAAGTTTCCTAACCCAATCTAAGAAAGACCTATCTTATAAAATTTGTCACATATACATCTAAAAGGAGAGGCAACAAATTCCTCAAGAGAGATGACTCCAGTGGGAAAACAAGGCAGTGCCAAGTGGATGAGGACAAAATCAGGGCCAAAGTGATTCATTAGACTGCTAAAGCCAGCTGGGACACTAGATCTCTGGCTTCTCATGTAGCATAGGATGTAGAAGTGTACATGTATATCATTCTTGTCTATTGACCCAAGAGGACATTGCATATTGAAAACTTCTTCCTCCGTTCCTCATTCTTATTTAAGGCATTTCCCCTGAAAAGACAAATTCTGGGCAAAAAGGTCAGCCTCTTCACTCCAGGCTCTGTCTGTCCATGTCAGCAACAAGCTTTCATCCTCCTTATGAGCAACCAGTGATGGAAATCAAGAATAAGTACAGCTGAAGTGTTGGACCCTAGCTTTCAGTCTTGTCTCTCTCACAATAACCTGAGCTGAAACGAGTTAAATTTGTAGGAGTCTGCTTAAAAAATAGTGAATTGGTGATCTGGGAACCTTGTTTGACCTAAAATTCCTTTGCTATTTGTAAATGTGTAAAGAGACAAAAGGGGAGAAGAAAAGAGGAGAAATCAATGTGAGTTTTGGATCCAAAGTGGAGTCTGCAGATCTGACACACAAAGATGCTTTTGAGTTGGAAACGGGGCACATCTGATATCAAGGTTTGAGGGAGTTAAAAGTGACACATAGGAGACAAGTATTACCTTTGTTTCATGCTACCTATTTCACCTTCCTGAAGTGTTTTCCCTTCTAGCTTTCTTCTCTCCTCTTGTGACTACCTGCAGAAATAAGTTACGTGAAAGATGAGCTGAAGAACTGTTCTTAGGTATAAAGTTTTCTTACAGTTTGCTGTAGCTCCTCACCATGCCCATCTGAAGGCATCTATGTAGTGTGACATTTCAAAAGGAATAGAAGAGCAGCCATGGGATGCTGGCAGAAGAGATTTGGCTTGTTAAAGCTCCTTCTCTTGCCTTCCCCTCCCCCCCAGAGAGTAGAATTGTCTCCTGAAGTGGGAAGAATTGTGTTTGGTGCATTTAAGAACAGTGGAAAAAGCATTAAAAATGCATGATCTGGTTCAGCACTAATGGTTTTGGTTGGATTAGAAGCAAAGTATGGACAAAGTAGCCTAATAGCTTTTTTCAGCTGCAGTTTTCATGGTCCTAAAAATACATTTCATGTAAATAATTCACTGCCCTGTATTCACAGTCAGTTCCCATCTCTCCCTCTTATAGCACACACCTGTACCTTTTTAATAAGTGAGGTTAGCTAAGTCATTGTACCTCCAACTCATCTTTCTTTATTTTTTATGTATTTTGTGATCCGAGAAAGTCCTTTCAAAAAAATCTTGCTTAATCTTTTAGTTATGCATGTCCCGGTGTTTTATAGTCACACCAGACAATGGAAGGATAGATACTTTTAGTATAAATGCAGAATCCTGTGCTCAGTGATACACCTAATGTGATGATGCAATGATGGAGGCTACATGCAAGTAACACAATTACAGGCTCTGCAATGAAGTACTCATTTGTCTGTACAAGTTCCTCACTTTCACACACAGTGCCACATGTGCAATATAATACACTGTAGTTTATGCTCTAGCTAGGAAAAATAGAGTTCAGATGTTAAAATAAGAAATCTGCATTATTTTTTTTTTTTACTTTTTGTGCCACTTTCTGATTGACAGCTGCTCAGGAAAGTGTTTCTCTGGGCTGTGTTTGTTTGTATTTTCCAGATAGAAGTGTATACTGTATCTCTTAAGACCTTGTATTGTCTGTCACTTCCATTTTACTCAATCATGTACCTGTCGCTTTTGCTAAAACATGACTCTCATTTTTATGTGGGCTGTTTTTCTCTCTTCCAACATGCCTTGAAAGTTAGCTTTTCTGAAATCATAGACTGCATCTCCAGAACCAGGCTTAAATCTGCTCCAGCAATCAACTGCAGGTGCAATTTTGTGAGTACAACCAATTGCAGGAGGAAATTATAGAACTTAAAGATCAAGCATCTCCCTGATTTGTAAGCACAAATAGCAAGTATAAATGAAGTCGATGGAAACTGTAAGTGCACAAAGCTTTTCAGTGTAAGGCCGTTGTTTGCACCCACAAATTAGATGATAAGAAATCAAATCCTACTATTCGCACTGTCAGTTGATTGCAGGATTGATGCAGGAGCCTGAGATGAAGTCCCTCTAAAAATGTGACCCTTCAAGTTGCTTGTGCTTTTTCCAATAAATACAAGATTTTTCATGCACTGTTAGATAATGTCTGATTTGGATAGTATTCAGTGGATGGTATCTCTTGCTTCATATTTAAAAAATAATAATTGAAAAATGGGGAAACAAAGATACAAAGAAGCTGCTAGCAGGGAGGGGCATTTTTATAGGGTTCAGCCCTATGTAAGCTGTTATGTTCTGGAAAATCTCATTTATGAGAGTAAGATCACAGGTTCTGGGATGAGAACTGGGCAAGGAATACACCCTGTCCATCTGCCATTCCTTTCCTTAGGTGCTAGGTATTGTTTCTTGGGCAAAGCCTCTCTCCTGTTACATCTCTGTACCTGTACAAGCCCCATCTATGTGTGGCTAGGTGGTAACAGAAATCATAGTAGGTAGAAGCTGTAAGTCATTGCACAACCTCTGTGCCATCTCATGTATGTTTCTTTAAAAAAAATAAAATAAAATGTAAAATGTCTTGTATAGATCTGCTCTTGGGTTATAGGTTAAGCTCTAACCCAGTCATGTGTCCTGTACCACTGGAGCCTCTTACACTTTGGACTAAAAGGTAATCATTTACTACTGGCTATCCAGAATTTTATATCAATATATCTCGGGGGTTTCCTAATATACACTTAGTAGTTTGAACTCAACCATAATTACACCCTTATTATCTTCATAAGCTTTACTTATCTCATTATCAACTCCTTCCTATGTTGGAGGTCAGTAGCATATCCCTTTTATTAGCCATCTAATCTTTTTACCCAGTAGCTCTATTCTCATTGATTCATTTACTATATTTCTCTGCGGCTAATATTTCTGACATTTCAGACTAACCTCTCCCCTTGCCTTTTACTCTGTCCAAAGTAATCTGTACCCCTATAGATTTTGAGTTCATTACTGTCCACTTTAGGAGTACTGGAGGTCGCCATTAAAATCTTTATGGTTTTGCCTTTAGAGCCATGCACTGTCACATCACTGCAGTTTGCTGGTGCTGCCTGTTCCTAGTGCAGGACATAACTGGGGAAGACTATCATAATACTGTTTGCAAAGAGATGGGCAAAATGCCGTGGTGATGACAATAAATAAAAGGAATCCATTCCCATTACAGTAGCAAAACTACTCTGAAATTGCCATTCTTATAAAACAATATTTTTGCTCACTTATTTCACCTATATTTGCTGTTGTGTACCAGTTTTTTAGAAATAGCATTTATTGATTTTGCTTTCCCTTTGAGATATAATTAACATTTTGGAGGCTTAGGTTTCTTATTCCCTTTCCATCATGTTGTCATTAGCACGTGATCCCTTTCAACTAGGGTCCTTGTTCATGTTTCTGACCAGGTTTGTCTCCAAATTTCAATTTCTGTGTGGGAAAGAAAGCATGTTTTTGACAAATCTTTCAACGGCTTTCCTGAAGAAATTACTTCTTGCTTGCTAACTTTTCTTAATGACCCTCTTTGGATTTAAAGAAAACTATTTTTTTTAACAAGGTGACACTTAAGCATTCTGAATGTACTCCAGCTCTTGGCAGTCTTAAGCGTACAGCTGAATGCATGCTAAGTCTAGCAAGGATAATTACACCAGCTGTGACCTTTTTGAACAAGTATTTGGACCAAAGCAGATTTCAGTCACTTCTGATTGACTTAGAGCTTACTTGAATTTGCATTCTCCAAACTTCAAATATCACCTTCCAGGTCCCATGGTTATACTCTGCAGGGTGCGTGTATGCTATCAGAGGTGTTATCATTTGATATTTGTTCCTCTTTATGATGTGTGGTGACTCAGGGGAAGTTTTACAGCAGACTGGACGATGTGTTCATTGCAGCTTTGGGCTCCTGTGGCTGTGACAGGCTGTGAAAAAATGTCCCAGAGGTGAGCGCTTGGTTCCTGCCCTTGGGCTAGGGAGGAATGAAGTCAACATGTGGCACTTCAGCAGCGCAGCAGTTCTCCATTTAATGCTTTGTGCTATGTGACTCAGCTCTTAGGAGTATAAAGGAAAGAGAAAAATGAATACAGATTAATAATTACTGGCTTTGGCATGGATTTTCAAATATATATATTTTCTATTGGAAAGCTCTCTCTTCTCTTTAGAAAATCAGAATATCATTGGTTTTGCTGAGATTCTCCTGTAATCTGAAGTATAATTTTAAATTTTCTTAATGTTGCTGGTGTTTTTTTTTCCATCTGTAATGTTACGCTTGACCTCCATTTATTATTAGAGGACAGATGTTTAAGGTAGCTTGTATGATGATGTCCTGCATCATATTTAACAAGATTTTTGTGTCTGTTTTAGGGGATACACCCCTGAGCCTGCCTGCTGAATAGTAGGATCAGTTAATGCAGCTTTATTTCTAATTATGTCCAGTGAGCAATCAGTGCAGACTTCTCACAGAGTGCACATGAATAATTTTTAGTTATTTATTTAGGAGTAGCTCCTGTTTGTAATTATGCTTGCATGAGGTATAGTGGTATTCTTTATTATTTTCACCTTTTAGAATTCCTTGCTTGCACTGGATAACCTTTTTGGCTTCTGTACCATGGGGTGGACAGAGCTGGCAGCATTCCGTTGCCTGGATTGGTTGCTTTCCACCAGACAATTTCACTGTTGACCAAACAATATGCTCATTTAGATCAGAAAGGCACTTTTATTGTGAAAGCTAAATAACTGTCATAGTGGAGACATATAACTTCAGGCTGCTGCAAAGATCCTGCCTGTCAAAAGGACTCTGTAGGCTTTTAGTAGCCTTTCTGGAAGGCTATGGGTAAGCTCAGGTGGCGGTGTCCAGCGCTGTTGCTTTTGCATGAAATAGAGCCAGATTATGCAGGAATCAGTGTCTTGAAAAAGAAGCTCATCAGGGGCAGCACTGTGGCTGGGTAAGCCATATCCAAGAGGATTAAAGAGGTGAAACCTCTACCAGCTCTCTGATTATCTGCCACTGATTAAGACGAGGATGGTGCATTCAAGGTAATATAGTCCCACCCCTAACACCCATGTCTAACTGGGACTGGGAAAGCAAGCTGCTTCCCTTCAGAAGTCCTTTTTTGGGCCATCCATGATAAGCAGACTCTCTTGCAATATCAGCACAGCTCAGTTACGTCAGGAGGTAGTGCAGCCCACTAGGAGCAAATTTACAGAGTAAAAGGATTTTGTTTCCAGTTAGCTCTAATTTGTCCATGTTGACTGCCTGCCTGTTAGTGCTGGGAGTACACCATGTGCCTCTGGATCACATCATCCAGCGTTGTTTCAGCCCAGCATTTACATCCTCAGGGCTGCTCCATGACGTGAACCAAACCCCAGTGGGGATGATCGAGAGGTGCAGTTCAACAGTGCGCTGCTGATCTGCCATAAAATGCTAGCTTAGAGGTACCCTCTCTTGTACTGGAAACGAAGCATTGAAAGTGCTTTTAAAAGAACCTACAGTCTATACACATCTGTCTCACCTGAACCCTTCTCTTTGTCTCTGATAAGTCACTTGTGTTCAGATCCAGCCCATCAAATACTGGGGCTTCCTGTATGCTGTTAAGCTTTGCTGATGTTTTTCTGCTTTTCCTGGCTGTGAGCTTGGCCAGAGCTGGTTCTGCTGCTCGGCAGGGGCTCGAGGTGGAGTCTCCCATCCAATTACCCAGAGCTTGTCTCCTAACAGCCCTTAAGTGGTTGCTGAAGGATGGTTCATCTTAAATCATTCTTTCTGTTGGCTCTTTGCTCTGCACCAGTCTCTTGTTTGTTTAAACCAATATAGCCACATATAAAACACTGACAGCACATGCTCAATGTACTGGTAATAGAGTGCATCCTTTCAACAGCTTGTCCTCTTCAACAATCCTTATTTTTGTGTGCTGCTGTTTCTGGTGATATCTTGCAGATAGGGATTTTGCTCACAGGGAGACATTAGGCTGAGCGTTCCTGTAAATCCCACCCTAACTATGCATTTGGCATAATCATGTTATTTTAAAAGAAGGTAAAAGCAAATAGATGGGATGTAATATCCCATTAGCTAATAATGCATGCTCCACTGAGCTGGATTCATTTTCCGCACAGGTTATACAGAGTGCTCTAGGCATTTTGGCCAAGTTCTTCCCTGGCACTACTGTTTTAACACACCAATGTGCTGTACTCGATCCAGTCTGTGGAGGTGGGACAAAAAGATGTGACAATTCCCAGATGTGTGAACCCTGCAGCAGCTGTCCCACCGCAGGTGGTTTGACCCAGCAACACCACGTGTAATATAGTAGCATGTTAAAGGCTCCAAACAAAACTGCTTTTTGCTTTTGAGCAAAAGAAATGCCCAGCGTGAAACAAATTACTTCAGGAACATGGATGCAGACAGGTTTGCACCTAGGAGACTGCAGCACAAAGGCCAAACACTTCATTGATTCAAAGGGTCTGGAAGCAAAGGAGAATGCTGCTAACAGGGAAGAAGGAAAAAAGAAACAATTTCAGCATCTGTACTGAGTCATGAGTGTGTGTGGAGTGTTTTGGGGTCTCCCTCTATGGGAAAATAGAGAGAAGACAGCCCTGCAGCCAGCACCAGCTCAGAGCCCCTGGGTGCTGCGGTGCCTCTTCCTCCTGCACAGAGGGAGCCCAGCCCCTCTGAGGACCTGGGACACCAAGTCTTTCTGTCACCTGCAATCTAGATATCTCAGATGGTCACACAAATATAGGTGGAATAGTAATCTTCCTCTTTTTCATCTTTGGGGGGGAATTGAGGTACTCATGGAGCGTTCTGTTCCTGCAGAGGAAATTAGAAGAGTGGGAGGAAGATCCATGTTCGCTGTCACGCCTATGTATCTGATGCTATTCCCTTATTGATAGTGTCATATGGGCCCCATCCAGGTATTATCACTAGAAGGGCTTTGGCTATGGTGGGAGAGTTTTCTAGATGTTGGTGTTATCAATAGAATATCCTGAAAAACTCTCTTGCAAATATATCTTCAAACTGTGGAGTGTTGTTTTGTTTTTTGTTTTTTGTTTTTTCTTGGATAAAACCCAGGGCTCATTCTTCTAAGCTATAAATTCTTCAGTGCAAGGATTTTTGTTTTATGTCTAAAATTTACCTTGTGCCACTGAATGCTCAGTCCAAACCAAGTAATATATTACCATACAAAAGCATCATTTACATTTGATCAAGATTCCTTTTATTCTCTCTCAGAAAATTCAGATATCTGAAAACCAGACTGGGGTACATCACACAGTGCTGATGGTCTGAAGGCTGCTGGCCCAGCCCAGCCAGAGCCCAGTATTCTGCCCTCGACGTCCCACCTACCAACACGTCGTGTTCCTTGAGAGGCACAAAGGTGCTCTGGAGTCTGTATCAGTTAGATGTTAGCTGCAGAATACGACCAGTGTGAAAAATCAAGGCAAATCATGCAGAAAAACACCCATTGAGGAAAAAAAAAATGACAGCGAGGAAATCTCAAAGGTACAAGTCCTGATGATCTTTTGAATTCCTGCACTCTGCATGGTATTAAGGATCATTAAAATGAAAACAGTCTGCCATTACAGCCAGGAAAGGAATGTATACCGCTTTTATGATAATACTACGAAGCTACATAGAAGTTCATGAAATATGGATGTGCTTATATGCAACATGCTCTAACTTAAATTTGTAATGCTAAGTAAAGTAACTATCTGCAAAACACACATTCATTCAGAACAGTCAAGTGGTGAAGTCTTAATTTGATTTACCACAGGTTAGCACTGTATTATTTTCCTGTTGTTGTGGCATTTTTCTCTTGTTCTGCGCAAAGTTTTGATAGATTGGAGGTCACTGAGGCTCAGTCCTTGGTCGTTCTCTGTTTCTCCCTGTTCTTAACAGCTATCTTTTCTGTTAGGTTTCTGTTTAAATCTTGAATTCTTTACTTTAGAAGCTGCAGCTAAGTTTTACATGCATATTGTATATTTGAACATGCAGATTACATGGGATTATTACTCTGATTATTTTATATACCCATATTTTTACATTTTAAAATCTTTGCATGCTCAGACATCAACAACGAGAGGTACAGCACTGTTTAAATACACAGAAAATTAATTTCCATTGCAAAGAGTTTACAAAACAAGGCTACACATTTAGCTTTGCACACAGTAGACTTCAATAACTCCTTCCAACATGTGAACTTCGGCATGCCTATAAACATTTGTGGGGCTGCAGCCTATAGACTAGATGTGCTAAATAAAGGAGATCACTGTGGGGGGAAAAAAAAACATCCTGAACTCATAGAGGGTTAGGGCAGGGATTAAGAGACTCTGGATTTAACTTTTTAATACACATTTATATGGATGAATTATGGCTTCAGGTTGCAGCTGTTGTGAATTGTCAAGTGTACAAATTCACTAAAACAACACAGAGTATAAGGAGGCATGTTATGGGAAAAAAATGAACTGTAGGAGATTTAATAAAAATAATGGAGCTCTAGCTATATAAGACTTCTCTATTTCTCATTATTATTATATAATTGCTTTAAAGTGTCATGTTTTTGGAAAGGCAAGAAATAGCAACTATTCAAATGACCAAGAGAGAACCAGACAGATCCTGCTGCGTCGGTGAACCTGACCCAAGGCACGCTGAGTGCTGCCGTTGGCATTCCCAGCATTTGGCTCACTTCCCTCAGCAGCAGGAGCTGCGGCTTGAAGATACATTTGCAATCCAACCACTGCTTGGTTAAACAAGTCGACATCACAAAGGTTTAATGCAGAATGCTGCATCTCCACCTGAGTGGCTGGAACATGGGGTGTTGCCCAGGCTGATAGTTGCATTTGGTGGGGATTCGATGTATTTTTAGGAATTGTATGCCAGTACTATGTCACATTTCCCTAGCAGAGGTTCTCTGCAGCACAGCATGCAGTCATTGTGCAGCCCCGTGGATTGGGAGATGCTTAAAAAGGTTATGGTGAACCCTGTGGCTCTTCCAGTTGCTGGGGGATTTAGCGTGTGGGAAGTTACTAACAGATGGACCTCATGGGGTGCTCAGCTTTGCTTCTACTGATGTTTCTTTTCATTGTCAATAGAAGATATATTAAAGCTTTAGAATGTAGTGTCGTTCTCATTGCAGAGTTTCTGATGGAGGTTTCTCTTGAAGGACTTAAACCCACATCTCTTCTTTGCTCCACCAGGATCCTGGGGCCAAGTCTTTCCCTAGCAGAGGATGGTGTGTCATTGTATGGACAGGAGCTGACGAGGGCAAGTCAAAGATAAACTCTGTTCCTGCAGTGTGGTACATTTATAAACACTTCTTTTCCTTGCAGCATTTAGGACAAGTGTTGAACAGTCTATTTTTTCTTGTGTTTATTTTTTGAAGTCTGTTTCTCCCCAGGAAGTTGAATGTATGAGTAAGAGTTTGATATTATCTGCCCCTTGCTGTGGAAAATGTCAAAGACATGTCATGACAAATGCCACTGCTCTCCTGTTTCATAGGCAGGAGCATCAGTTGCCAGTCACACAAACTGGTGGTGTATATTACCAAGGAAGTATGGCTGGCTTTTACCCAAATCCGTATTTGTGGAAGAAAAAATGCCTGTGCGTTCCCTTTGTGGCAGAAATGAAAACCAAGATCAATGACTTACTCTTCTTAAGTCTTACGTGCAAGGTAAAACTAATCTTTCACTCTGTGATAATGTCAAATAGAGAGAAATATACACCTAGTGAGGTCATGGTCAGTTCAGGAAAAATACGTTAAAGAATAAATCGCCTGCATTTTCTCTGTGTGTGGTGGGAATGGTGGTGTGTTTTTTTGTTTTTTTAAAGAAATTAAGTGGATGATTACAGTGTTTGGATTACATATAATGAAGATGAAAAAAAGGTGAAAAAATTATTTATTTTTAATCAATGTGGTATTTCTATTCTTTGTTTCCTGGCTGTTTTCAGCTCTTTGAAAGCAAGCTACTTCTGGCTTGTTCAACACATTGATTTAAATTTTGTCAGCTGCATTTTGCAGTACAGCCCCATAGGTTTCCTGGTATTTACAGCAGTGTGAGGATGAAATATTCATGGAGCTGCTCTGGAGAAAATGGAAACGGGTTACTGTGCTCTCAAGTGTAGGAGAAGAATTTCTCAGATCAAGTATCTGCTGGTTGACAAATGCAGTTGACCACAGATTACGAAAGGTACTCTAAGGAGTTTATCAGAAAAATTGGGAAGCCATGCTGAAGGAGCAAATTGCTGGTGCTGGATGAGAGATGGATCTTCCAGAGCTTTAACTACAGCAAACAGTTTGTGGAGAAGCACAAGATGCAGCTCCTAGATATGGAGTCAAGGTCAGGGGCAGAGTCAAGCACTGTTGCTGTCCTCCATGATAGAGATGACCATGGTGGCAGGTATGGGGCTACCTCAGGCCATGTTTCCCCATAGTGGCCCCATCAGAGGCAGTAAGGACACTGCTGAGCAGATGCACATAAGTAATATAGTGGGATAAGTATTCCCTGTATTTAATTTAGGCTTTTAAGTAATTCCTTAAGATTATCATTGGGCAAGATCTCCTTTCTTGGTCCTAGTAAATAGCACAACACATTCATTTGGGTATCCTAAGTCAACAAAATCCTGATTTTGTTGCTGAAAAATATTTAAAGAAAGGTAATAGGTGGCTGAAATGAACACTTTGCTTTCTGTGTATAGTTTTCTGTGTGTAGATCTGTTCTTCCAGGCTTGTGCACCCAAGGTTGAAATCTGGATCCCTCAGAGAGGAGGTTTGCCAAACCATTGTTAGCTTGATTGACTCTTTATTAAAATTACAAAACTGGTCATTAGAGGAAAAGCAGTACTTACAATCCATCTACATTTTATAACAGGCTGACTCCAGAGCCTCTCAAAATCCTAGTTGGAAAAGATGAGCAAAGGAAGCTGGCTGCAAGCATGATCACATGGAGTCCGTGCTGGCTGAAGGACAAACAGTGGTGTATCAGTTTTGGAGAGGGAGATTCATTAGAAGTACTTCAGGGATTGGTGTTAAGCCTTGTTCTATTTAATGAACTGGAAGATGGGGTAAACAGCAGATTAATGCAAGGTTTTGCTAAATCATGAAGGTTTGCATCACTGTGGAAAATAGAATAAATGGTAAATTGAACAGGGGAAGGATAAATATTAAATAAATAAATAATCTGAGAAGTAAATAAACAGTGTGGTGGAAAAGGGGACTTAGAAAGGAGAAATGGCCTCAGGCAATCACAGAAAGTATGATATTGCCATGCAGAGAGGGAGCACAGAAAAGCCAGCCCTGTTTGGTGCTGTTTGTGCAGGTGCATCAAGTCCCATCACAGGTAGCTGATTCTCCTAAAGCCACAAAAGAGGCCACCATTAAAATATTTAGGACACTTTGTCCCGAAGGCTGGAATTTTCATAAACATGCTGTACTTGCCAAAGCCTGCTTCCAGTGAGGATCCTGGGAGCTTTGCCATTGATTTCAATGGCAGTAGATTTGGGCCGTTGCTGAGACCTTTCTAAAATTGAACCTTAAGATACAAAAGATGTTGACAAGTTAATTTGGCTTCAGAGGTAGGTAGGCAGAATGATTAGAGTGATTCATTTAGAAGACAATATTAAAATAATTGACTACATGTTGGCTGCACGGATGTTTGGCTAGATAATTGCCTAAGCATCAGTTATCTGTGGGTAGCACCAAAAACTGGAATTAAACACAGATCAGGAAGGCTGAGGGTGGGGGGCAGCATAAAAACTGGAGTGAAAAGCAACTAGGTGAAATAAAGGTTGAAATTCAAAGTCCTTTCTCAGGATGAAGGTCAGCTGAGAATTATTCTTAAAAAAATAAAATAATAAAAAAAAATGGTAGGTCTAAAATACTGTGAACACAGTACATGAGATAATATAGAGATGCCTAAGTGGACTCTTTCTGTTCTCAATTATTGTATAGAAATTGATTGTAAATATATATGGGACCAGACATTAGAATGTGTTTTGTTTGAGACATGACAAAGATTTTTCTTCCACAGAAACAAAGGAATAACTTCACTTTCTTATATCTTTCAGAGTGTTTACTTTTTTCTAAATCACTACTGTTACTCTGCCATAATAGAGACAGAAGGCAGGCTCAGTTTCTTTTTGTGAAGTGGAGATGTCTGAGGACAAGAATGTGCAGAGACATCCTCATGTGTTTGAGATTTTGGGACTGATTTCTCTCCAACAGATTTCCTCTAAAGAGATATCATCCCTCATGGAAAATAACTAGGTGTTATTTGTCAGTACAGCAGGAAATGCTGTTTAGGAGGATCTGAATGCAGGTGTTTAATTTAGCTTTCATCTGGGGGTCTGCTAATGGACACGTTGTTAAATATGGCATTTTACATTTCCCTGCAAACCACACTGCACTGCTGAAAACTTTTCTGGGCTGATTGTCATTAATGCCTACCGGTATGAAAGGGCTCTGGAGTAAATGATGCTCTTCCTGACATATGATAAATGGTATAAAGCTATGTCAGATGTTGCTTCCATCAAACCCATCATATAAAGGTTATTTGAGGACATCAGAGGGTAATTTCCTGAGTTTCATTAGGAACTAAACTAGGGTGGTATGACGCTAAGGCTTTGAAAATATTTAAATCTAAGTCAAGGGGAATTCTAGATGTCTTGTTCCTCCGATACCTACTTCCAGTATATTATATATCCTTATTTGATGTTACATATTTCATATCCTCACCCCAACCCAAATACAGTGAAATTTGCAATGCAAAAAAGGTCACTGTGTTACTACAAATGAAAAAATAACTACTGCATTTGTTAGCCCTAATCTATGATCTCGCCTGTGAAATATTTTATTCATAAATGTGTATCTGCAAACCTAAAGGTAGCATCTACATAAAATAGAATAATTAACAGCTATACAAAAAATATTGGAGGATAAAGAGGGGAAATAAATCTTTTCACTGATATTCTGAATTATAGAAAACATTTTTCAATCAACTCTTGTAAATAAATTCCTTGGCAGTGAGGTGAGCAGTAGATTTAATAGGCTTGCTGTATTTCTGTAGAGATACAGTAAGTCTGGGAATGAAGAGGGAGGCAGAGTAAACAATTCAGTGTTGCCACCTTCAAGCACTCCAAGAATTTTTGATTCCACTCTAAAATAAACATTTCTTTGCAACTTCTCTTTTCAGAAATGAATGAAGAGAAGTAGGCAATGTTATTTACCTAATAGGAAAGTGTTCAACAATGTTTTTCATTTCTTTGTGATATTCACCAAACATTAATATTTTTTTCCATAATCATAACATGCTTTCCTTTTTCATTCAATGTTGGGCACTGGAGAGGAAAATATCTTGATTATTGTCAGATCTATACTATTGCCAGAGAGCTGACAAAATGGAGGACCAACAGGAAAACATGAAAATTGACACTAAGGAAAAATCATTCATAAACCATGAAAGAAGCGAGTAGGGACAGACCTCAGACTCTGGAGATACTTGGCATATGAACTGTTTTGTGGTGCTTGGGAGGGGAGGGATTTGTATTGCTCCAGGTGAAATCCACACTGCATCTGGGCCAGAGAAGACTGGAGAAATTATAACTTCTAACATTATATCATTAATATAATTCTAAGCAGTTTTCTCTGAACAATTACAAACCTTGCATTCCTATGCAGTCATAAAATCCTAAATTGCCTGAATTTTAACCTATAATCCCATGACTCCTAGAGCAAAGACTTAATTAATAAAAATTAAATAAAATCACTTCAATTGTTACAAGACTTGGAATAAAGTCCCTAAAGCTGATAGAAGAGGTTGGGCAACACTAAGCAGAGGTTATAGTCCCTTTTTCTCAATTAAACTCATCTTATGTTTTTTAAAGTGTGGTCTCTACTGTGTTTCCAAGCAGTGGCAAGACCCTTGGGGCATGTAGCAGAAACTTTTGGTCCGTGGGTCTGTTGCCCATGTTCTGAGCTGACTACCAGGTATGGGACAACACTAGCCCAGGGCAAACTTAAGCTAATACTAAATGTGTGGGGGCAAAATATAGTTTTATGCTCAGGCAGCTGCAAATACTCTGTAAAGGAAATATCCTGTGTGGTGCGGTCAAAGCAGAACTTCACTGTGTACTCCTGCAATATTCCATGTATGTACATATATGTATAGAAAAACATATGGATGATGGTGGAATCTAAATGAACCGCCAGTAAAACATTTTAAAATAATTAAATGGTTTAGATATTTCTCAAATATTTTTGGAGAGATTCCAGTGCACATGTGCCAGAGCCAGTACCCTATCTCCTCCCATAACCCTTCCATGCCAGAAACTTTATAGTGCAACATATTTATTCTGAAATCAAATTCACAGCTTGCTAAACTTTCTTTGTGTGTTCAGAATGCGCCCAAAGAATGAATTTATCAGAAATAATTAATGTTTTTATAGACAAGACTGATTGCTGCAGCATCGCATTTCAGCACTAGTATATGTAATTGTGAATCATTTCCTAGAGGTATCATGCAGAAGATGCCGTTTTGAGTAGTGTAGTGCCCATGGAATGTAAGATTAATGCTTGTATAGTACATGAATACATGTAAGGACTCACTATCTTTTTTTCTTTTCTAACCTTGTTGATGTCGTGAATATCAATTTACATCTCTTTCCCCCCCCCCCATTTTTTTTTTTTGAGATAATTTAACACTCCATTTAGTCATCCTTGGTAATGCAAATCATATCAATTCTGCTGCCAGACTACAAGGTGATCTCCATTGTATCTCTTGGAAATGAGAGATCAATTTTTCTTCATTTATTTTTATTAAAAGAAGAATTTTCTTTTTAAGCCCTTTGATAAGAAACAACTGAGAATTCCAGGAATTTCAGTCACGGAGTGAAGTTGTAACCACATGAAAGCATTACCCTTTACTCCTCGGTTCTTCTGTCTGTTTCCTTTCCATCCTTCTCTCTCAGGGTATCTGCATAATGTGACTAAGGATACAGTAATAATTACAGCTGCACCCAAGGAACATACAGAGCAGTACTGGTGCCTTGTAGGAAGCAGCAATGCTCTTTTGAACCTTTTTAATGTGAGCAAAAGAGAACCCGGTGTCTAGGCTAACTCCCAGATCTATATGAAATGTCCTAAAATCTATTCATGGGTTGGGCATGGGCAGCCCTCTCCCACCTGCCATGGAGCTTTCTGGTTTCTCAGATCATCATCCAAATCCACAGAGGTATTGACATCTTCTGGGCAACATGTCCCTTAGCGTTTCATTCATCTGAGCCATAGTTCACATTAACACAAGGCTGTAAGGTATTAGGTGCTGTAAGAAGAATGTTTTTCAAATGGAAAAAGATAAGAAGCTATGCACTTGTTTTTGTCTTGTTTTTTTTGTTTGTTTGTTTTGTTGTGTGTTTTTGTTTTGTTTTGTTTTCATAGGTATGATTCTTATTGATAACAGTTGCAGATATTGTGTGCTCATGTGTATTCAGTTCATGCCTCGGGCTTGTCTTACCGTTAAAGCACATTGTGTCTCAGAACCAGGAAATTCAAAATGGAATTTCAATATTGTCTTATACCACTGGTAATCAGGATCAGCCAATTTAATAATCACCATTGCTTAAAGCCTCTGAGGTCCTTTGTGGGCTCTGAGCAGCCCCACAATATGGGGAGGTGTTGGGGCTGGGCCTGCTAATCAAAGCACCAAAGCTGTTCCTGCCTGGTGGAGCTGTGGTGCATACTTTGATTCGTGTCTTCCCCTCCTTCTGACTACACACCTGTGCATCCTAAACTGGTCTTGGCAGAGTTAAAAATATATCTCTGATTTATTTTTATTTTCATCATGCAAGTGCAAAAAGGAGAGATGATAGATCCTGTAAATGAGGAAACATCTCAAGGACTTGTACCTTTATGGCATGCATCTGATGAAAATGTCCGCAGTGTTTCAGAGGGGGCAATACATGGAAATGTAGGGTATTTTCATATTTTATATGTCAGGTGCAAAAAGAACCACAAAGCTATTTGACTGTGCGTTCAGGCCAAATGTTTTTTTCTTCTAGAAAAGATCATTTGTTTCGGTCTGTCTGGGGTGGGCTTGCACTCAGATGTGGTATAAGGTCTGACACATGGTGCCTGATAACATAGTGACTTTTCTGCCTGACATGCAAGGCAGGTTGCATTTATGAAAATAAATACATAAAATCCAGAAGGAAATTACAGCATATCGGAGCTGAGTAATGAACAGTTTTTCCTGCTTCTTCAGGAAAGCTTGGAGGAGACAGACAGCTGGGGACTGCCCTGAAAGCCACCCATCCCATGCTGCATGGCCACATTTGAACTGCAAGCCAGGGTGGTCCAGGTCCCTAGTACTGGGTTGGGGCAGCAGAAAGCAAGGCCAGAGACCTACTGTATAAAGCAGGAATCTTGGCTTCTCATGGTACCTACTGGTTTTTGAAGCAAGTAAATTAATGATTTTTAGTAGTTTTATTTATTTTTGTTTGTTTTGGTAGGCTTTTTTTTTATTCTTCAGAGGTTCACTAGTTGATCACTGTTGTATAAAGACAGGTCAGTTTAATTTGCAGAATGAAATGCTTGCAATGGGAAATTGTCTTTCCCAGAAAATTAATATCCTTCGATTCCTGTGTGTGTGTCTTACTGAGAAATTCATTGTGTAGAGCTGTCCATACCACTTTTTCCCTTTGAAGGAAGTTTCCTGGGGACTTGTACCTGGAAGCACAATTCTGCATAAGAACAGGAATGTGCAGAGGGAGGGGGCAGCTGCCACAGCTCCCCTGGGAGCAGATCTTGTCAGTCTGTGAAGAAGAACGCCTGGCCAGGGCCTCATGTGGAAACAGTAAGGGCAAAAGCTACCATTTTCAAGGATAAAGGTACTAAAAGAAAACAGAGTTGCCATACAGTGAATTGACACCGAAATACAAAGTCATATCACGTACTGAGGTGTTAGCAGAACTCGCTTTCTAGGGACATTTTGGTGGGGGGGTCAATCTGAGGATGCCGTTTTGTTGCAAAGCTCCAGCAGAAATCCCTTGCCCCAGCTTTGCAGAGCAAAAGCTGATAGCCTTGTTCTTGCACTGTGAGAGGTGGAGGGCACCCATGTGTGGAGGGTGGGCTTTGAAGTCCTGCTGGTGGTGGTCTTCAAAGTCTCAGAAGGGCTCCTGATCCTTTGTGCCCCTGGATTTGTCACTCAGTTTTGTAAAATAACAGCACTCCTGATTTTCCAGTAGCGAAATTCTGGTTTCGCTCAGATACAAATGGCTGAGAAATTTTTGCTCTGAAGGAAAAGATACCAAAAATATTCTTGTAAAATTCTTGTTTCCATGGTTAAAAACCTGTAATTATTTTAAATGCTTAATGGTAGATCAGTGTCTACATGGGTGACTGTTCACTTGTGTTTGCCCTGTAAATTTATCCTCTTAGTACATGTGTGTGTGTGAGTGAATTTATAAGTGTTTAAAATATATATATGATGGAAAAAATATATATTTATCTATTAGAAGTTACTTGTTCTTCTGTCTATTCAAATGTCTTGCTGCCAGCTGCCTGCATCAAAGGAAGCGAACAGCTGAAACATTACAGCAGTCTAATTTTATGTCTGTTTATTAGACGCTGCTTCTTTGCTGTGTACTTTCTAAAAGAGTTTATTGTCCACAAGGGCTCTTTTAAAGGGAGGCTTGGATACTGGGGACCTTAAAAGTGATGAAACTTAAATGCAAATCCATTTACCTTTTTTTCCATGCAGTATATCCTACTACCTGCACTCTAAAATGCAGAAGGTAACTGTTATGGCACCCTATTTTTTAATCCAGTGTTGATTCCTTTGTGTTAACTTTCTTGTATTTACCATTTCCAAATAAGATGTAAATTGCAGGTTATAGAAATCACCCAAAGGCAGTTGTTTCTTCCAGGTAGAGTAGGATTTAGCGTGCTTGGTCAGTGCTGTGTTGGTAATTTTGCTTTCATTTCATCTTTGCTCAAGGGCCTATTCCTGAATAATGATGATGTCCCTGGATTTGAAAACATAGCTACGGGAGGGGAGGTACTGATAGGAAAATCGAGGATGGGTATGTGATGCTATGATGGGAAAAATATTTCCTCTTCAGAGCAACAGGGTAACAAATGTGTTTTGGGTATGTCTTTTGACTCTTTGTGACTAATCTCTACAATTAGAAATAAACACTGCATCCATGTGAAGAGATTCAGTCCTTGATTCAGAAAAATGCTTTTAACAGCCTGGGCTTAGCTCTAAGCATGTGCTTAGCTCCAAGCTTGCCCTCACTGCTGCTGGGATCATGGCAAGCCACCTTCTTAAGTGCTTTGACTGATGGCAGAAATAATCATTCTGTGATGCTCAGTCTTGTTGGCAAAAACTTCTACCCGTTTGGGGGATTTGCATAATGGATTCCTAGGGCCATCTTTTCAGTTTCGACAACATTAATTAGGAAAAAGGCACATCAATAGTAGAGCTTATCTGCATTTGTGGTGCTTGGTCAGGCCATTCACATTGAGGGTGGTCTTTAGGCTTGGGCAGGTAGGAAGCAATATCTACTCAGCTCTTTCCAGGTGATTTTTTTGCAAATGATTTTCCATGCCTTGCATCACCTCCATGGTGCTTTTAATCAAAAGCCCCATCAAGGCAACCTTCTTGTGCAGTCATGGGAATGTGCTGAGGCAAGCAAAACACTGTATATCTACCCAAAGCGCCATTCTTTTCATTCCAGGTAGCTGCAAGCGTAGTGTTGATGCTTCATAAAATTCTGACATCCTGGAAGGGGAGTCCTAGATCTGTTTTATATGCTGTAGTAAAGGTGATCTTTGGAAATTGTTTGTTGAATAACTCCGCAATCTGCCGTACATCATTTTTATCGACGATAAGGAAGATGTCTTCAGTATGGCTTGCCTTGGAGAAGAAGGTGGTGAGATGTTGAGTTGGCTGAAAAGTTATATTCTGCATTACAGACCTCACTGGCTATTGCAGAAAGAAAATGCTCCTACTGATACCCCTGGGTATTGTCTGCAGAGTTTATCGACATCCCCCAGTGCTGTGCAGGCTGGTGGCACATAACTCTGCAAGATCCAGGAGGCCCCTGCTCTCGCGCTAGGGCTTCTTATTTTTCAGTGCCGTTTGGTGGTAGTTTGCTGTGAATTACTGACTTCTGTTAGCAGTCTGGCTACAGGGATGGATGTGTGCAGGTCTTCAACCTTCAAGCTCAGAATTGTGCCGCTGCCTACTAAATATGGTTAGGGTGTTTTTATGATAGCTGCAAATTGTAGACTATTAGGGGAGAATGATTGGTTTTATGAGCGAAGCAGGATCTCTCTCATCTGGTGTATGTGCTGTGTCATAAAGGGGTCACCTATCTCGTGTGGGATTTACGTGGGCAACTGCCCGCTACATTACTGAGAGGGGAAAGATATTACAGGATATTATGAGAAGCATTTTACAGATTAAAATGTGAAGTGTATGCAGCTACTAACCAGGAGTACTTTGCAAATTGTCTCTTTCCCTAATCAGTTTGTGTCCATTGAAATCACACAAAACAATTAAAAATGAATCATTGTCAAGACAAATGTCTTCTTTCCCCTTCACATAGGTCTTCATGGCTTTTTATAGTTTTTTCTCCTGGAGTTTTCCACCTTGGAATAAAAAGTATTCTTTCAGCCCTGGACACAAGGAATATGCATACATACCAGATTTGTCACATTTCTGTAGATCTCTAGGGTTACAACCTGAGTGCCAACACCTAAATAGAGCTGTTTTATGCTTGTAAAAGGAATTGAAAGATGAGATCATCTGCCACTAGGAAAATGAGGACTTAATGACTCCGAAGATCATTTTAAAATTTGTCTTGTTCAGTACTTGGGCTCATAACTGCACTTCCTAGCTACCTCAGGCTGTATGCTCTGTACTGTTAAATGCTGAAGTTTTCTCCCTTTAGTTATTATGCGATAGAGGCATCGCTGTGACTGGAGCCTTTTAGAAGCTCCTGTTACAGGGCAGCTGCCATAACCTCACTTCTAACACATCTCAGCTATTTTCATCTTTTTCTTTGGATAACCCTGGAAAGAGAGCATACTTGAATCTTGAGAGCCCACAGCATTTGTCATACCTGCATTTCATTTAATACCTAGTACTTTCTCGAGACATTTGCTTTCAGAGGCATTTTCTTCCTATTTGTAGGTTTGATGGATTTCCAGCTTTTCCCATCCATTACAGAAAATGTGAATTAACCTTGAGTTTGAAGATTCATAGTTTGGTCGTTACAATATCCACAGCTTAGAGATCAGTCTTGTGTGAGCAGGTGAACGCAGCTGCCTACATCCCAATTCATGATAGTGTTTTCCTATACCTGTTGCCACTGGTTATCTCCTTCCTGACAAAATAGGTTGGATGGGCATGTGCCCTGTATGCCTTTTCCTTCCAGTTCCGATAAGGATTGAATTGATGGTAGCTTTCAGCAGTTTGGGGCTTTATTATTCTGTCTGCTTTGTGACACTGGCTGTTTCAGTCTTTCCTTGGATGCTGGCTCTGCTACCACCACAAGTAAATAATGAACTGTCATTAGACCACACAGTGCCCATCCAGACCCTTCCACGGAACTGAATAAAAATATATCCTCTAGCTTTACTCCTTAAACCCCTGCTAAAAGAAGTCAGGTGTTTCTCCCCCCCCCCAACATATCAGCACAGGAGAGAGAATGGAGTGAAATTTTATATTCAGATTTTCCAAAGTCCAGCAAAGGATCAGTGACCACTTGAGTGGGACAGTGGGGCTTTTTGAGATGGAGTATGTGCAAGCCCTAACTAGAAGTATGCACCCAGAAATGGGGATTGTTTCCCTGGTGGAAAGAGAGGAGCACCCACCCACTGATGGTCCTGCTGAGCCAGGCCAGTGCTGCCGTAGCCGGCTGCCCACTGCTGTCAGGAGCAATGTGAAAAGTTAAAAAGGCAAAAACTTATGGCAGTACTTAGTAAGTCCCAGGTTATTTTCTTGGCGTATTAAGAGACCCGTGTGTCAGATTTTATATTGTTGTGAGCACCACAAGCATATTTAATGTGCTGCACACAAAGCAGTGATATTCTGTATTTAATAAATGTGTGTATGCGTCTGAGTATTGATGTACGGCACCCGGTGGTGCGAGGAGCAGCCTTTTTTTGCAAATGAGGCCACCTGTTCCTCCTTTCCTGATTTGACAGGTTTTAGTCTCTTCACTGCAAGTGGGCGGACAGTTGGGTTTGATTTACTGAGTACTCTCCTCTGGTGTGATTGCAGCATAATTATATTGATAATCAGCCCCATTTGTGGTCAAAATGTTTTCCGGCACACGCGTACACACATCTACTGACACACACGTGCACGCATCCTGGATCATAACACATTTTAAAAAAATGTGTCTCACTTTTTGTTCAGAATGGTTAGGTTACGTGATAAATATAGATTGATTTTTGAGAGCATGTAGCTGTTACTCAATTGACCCAAGTGTGTGTGGTATATGACAAAATTTACAGTTATTCCGTGCAGGTATTTTGTCACATAAGACTGATCCTTGTTAGAGAAGCAGGGAAAAAAAATGGATAATTGATTTTTTTCTTATTTTGATTTGCAGGTTCACTTGAAAAATGAGAAGGAGATAAAATGGGGGTTTCGGGGGGGAATGCTACATGAGTGAAGAATATAAATTTTACCACCAAAAGACTAATCAAAAATCATTCTGGTGCAAATACAGTTTTTCACTCACCTGAAAACAAATTCTTCTATTTGTTTAGGCTTTGGCTGTTCTTGTTATTTTTGAGCTTCAAAGTATAAACATATAGTTGGAAATACCATTTCATTTTTAGTATGTATCATTTAAAATATTTTTAATTTTTTAATAGGCTTTTTCTTTCTATAAATGTATTACATTTGACAAACTCATAGATTATCAATTGACCAGGTATTTTTACTGGGGAAAAAAAAAATTGTTCCAAGCACTTAGTCTAGTTTTAAAATAGACATAGTAGCTTACCATCAATGTCCACATAATGTGTGTCTTTTCAAGTGTACTTAAAACAACATGAGTGCTTAATGCCTTGAAAATTGGGAGGAATCAGGACAGTGTTTGTGCTGGGTTATTCACACCTTTAACAAATGCAAAAATGCAGAGATGATGAGCATTTTATCTGCTCGAAAGATGTAGCTTGTGGGTGAAGGTGAGGACCAGTGGTGGTTCCCGTAGCTGCTTCTAAGTGGAGCTAACCTGGCCCAGAACCCTTACCCTCCTGTGGGCACAACTGGACCTGCCAGTGGTGGAGGCAGCATCCTCCTGCCTTCTCCTTGTGCTTAGCTTTGGGCTAATGCCTCTGAACCTTCAGCAACACCGGTGCCAAACTTGCATGTGTTGTAACTTCATCAGGACTGACAGTTTCTCTGGGATCATGGTATTTCTCTGTCTACCCAGATGCTGTAAAAGCTCATTACTGCAAAGCATCCCTTGCCCTCACAGTGCTTGAAGATGACCGCGCCGCGCCAAGCTGAGTGTGTGGGCTCCAGGGGTTACCCTGCAGTCTGCCAGACTAGGACAGCCCGGTGGCTGTTTTATCCTGACAGCCTTGAAAAACAGGAAAATCTCTCCCTAAATTAATTGTTGTAGCAAAGGCTCCCTCTGCCTTCAGCTCTGCAGTTCTCTCTGTGAGGAAATGCCAGGAGGAAGGGGAGGAGGGGACTTTCTCACCAAGAAAGTCTTCATGAGCCTCCTTGGCTCGTTCCCACAGCCTTGGCAGATCGGGAGCCAAGGCAAGTTATGATTGCCTTTTTTCTTTTTCCTCTTTTTTTTTTTTTTTCTTCAGACTGAAAAGAGTTGCCTAACAAAAATAAACAGTAGGAAGTAACAAGGAAAAATGGTGAGGTTTGCGGCAGGTGGCCAAAGCCGGGGTAGCAGGAGCTGTTCCAGAGAAAGTTGTGCCTTTCCCTCTGTCCTCTACTGGGAAGAGCCAAGAGTGCAGAGTTAGCCATAGGTAAATTTCCTGCATGGTGCTTTGGGTTAAAGTGTATTTAATAGCAAAAATAAATCCCAGTTAGCTTGAGTTTTTACTGCCATTCTACCATCTTTTCCCACTCCTTTTCCTTCCCATTTCATTGGTGATATCCCAAAAAATACCTGCCTTGGTGATGTGATAGCATCAATTTCTGTGACATCTCTGAACCTTGTGACATCACTACCTAGAACATTTTCAGCAAGAGAGACAGGGCTAGGATGATGAGACAGGGCTAGGATGATTTGCCAAAGTGGAAAATTTAATTTTATTGTTGACTACACTGAAACCTGGATGTTCTAGAATTCCAGTTTTGCCTTTACTTTCTTTCTCTGAAGATAATTGTATGTTGTGCATTGCAGTACACCGGCAAACACTGCTGATAATAACAGACCTGACACCTGTAATTAATGTCCTAACTGGTACTGTCTTGTATGTGATCCTGCCCAACTTGACAGAGGGCTAATTCATCAGAACAGCAGGAAAAGCTAGTTTCATTATTTACATACAGGAGAAGGCAAGCAATAGCTAGAGAGAAAGGGCAGAAAGGAAACATGGCAGGCAGAAATACCTACTGTCTTGTTCAGAAGTGATCTTAAAGATGACATGTATCAATAATAAAATAAAAATAGCCATTTCGTATTGATTTTCTGGTGTTTTTTTATTCTTAAATAACCCAAGCAAATATATATATATATACACATGAATTTAGTTTGTTTATTGTTGGTGGTGGTTTTTTTTTGGTAAACAGAAAGGTAAAAAATTCATTTCAGCTCAAAAACAAGTTTTTCTTCCCTTATCTGTAAAGAAGATTTTTTAATAACTTAAAAGTATCTTTAAATAAAATGCATTGTGAAAGACAGCAGTTCAAATAAGCTCAACATTTTTTACGTATAAAATGCTAAAAGCTGTTTGCAGAGACAGATTTGTCTGACTTGAGGTCACATTTTCAGTGGTGATGGAACCAAAATTCATCAAAGTCTAGTTATAAGTCAAGTCTTCAATTAGTGTTTCGTTACCCTAAAATGATAGGAAAACTCTGGGAAGGCTGGAGAGTATTCAGTGTGTGCATGCATTTGTGTGTATTTATGTGGATATTTAATAGGGTAGGTCTTTATCTTTAAAATTCCTATTTGAGCAGAGATTTAACTAGACCTTTGGCTTCTTCATGCTGTGAAAAAGAAGTGTGTTAAGGTTTTATTGGTGAAACGTGTGCGTTCAAAGCAGAGCATGGCATTTTAAAATCCCTTGGGAACCTTGTTTGATCGGTTTCTCCCTGATAATGTTTGTGTTGCTCTTCTGTAGCTCTCTTGTTGTTTCCTTGCTTTGACTGTCATTTTATCTACTCACCAAAGAAATTTTTATCTATTTATTTTTACGAACCTGTGCCAGCAAATTTATCTATTAGGATAATTGGACTAGAGAATGAAAGAGCAGGAGATTTCCCCTCTAGGCAATTGAACTTTAGTTAAACTTAGGTGAAATTATGGAAAGAAACAGGCTCCTTTCTGGCTTTTGTGCTGTGTGAGCTGGAGGTGGGCGTCATTTCTTGCCTTTGTCAGCCTTGCTTTTGTGTGTGTCACCCTTCTTGGTACAATCCAGCTGACACGCTGCAGAGCAACAGCTCCAGGAAGCAGTGAGTGTCTGTAGTGGGTGGAAGTGGATGGGCACTGGCAATGGTAGAGCTGCAAGGATGGACTAGATTCATAATCCACACTGTTTCATTTCACCATAGTAGCGATAAATGAATGACTAAAAGTGTTTGCTGCCTTTCCCATAAAGAAGGATAATTTTAACCCATCCACCTCCACCCACAGAGATTCATCCATCATTGGTGACTTCAGTTGGGTATGATCAGTTCAGACTGTGCAGCCTTGGAGAGCTGCCGTTTGTTCAGATAAGGGCAGACCTCCTCGAGAAGCAGCTTGCTGCCCTCACCTCCTTTGCTCCTGTTCCTTACCAAGTACATCCAGTTCAAAATCTCCCAGCTGTCATTTGAAGCTGTGCTGCAAAATGGGCTTTTACTTTGCCTGGGAGATGTCCTCTCCCTTGGCTGTCACAGATGGTTTCTTCTGAAGGGAAGCAGCTGCCAAGTAGATGTCACAAATGCCTGGAAAAGCCCCAAAGTGCCCCTTCTTGGGAGCCAGCCTCCAGCTGCTGAAATTTGCCCCAGAGGCGGGGGTGAAAACCAGGCACATCTTTTCAGAACTAAGCTGGTTTCTTTTTGCTTTCTCTCACCTGCAAACACTCACAGATACACTCAAACTCAATGTATATTTTCACACACTCACACACACAAACCACTGGCATACATCAAGCCCTGCTCTTTTCAGCACTAGCTCTCTACCATATTCTTCATTCCCCTTTTAAAGATGAAACATATATTTTTAATCTGAAAAACAAAACAACAACAACAAAACACAGTATTTTATCCTGAGTTTGGAGGAAAGGCAAAGGTTGTTATTTCCAATTAGTTGTTGTTTGCCCATTAGCAATTCCAACTTGGATAGGCTCTTCTGTGTAGTATCAGGTGAAGTGTAATATCTAAGCAGAGGAGGCTCAGATAAGAAAAAAAGCTGCAGAACTTAGATGTTTTCCTGTCACTGTTGTTTTAGAGTGTTATATTATTCCTGTTGTGTTATGTATAACATGGATCAGAAGAACAGATCGTGGGAAAGTTTTCCTTCCAGCTGTAACGCAGCGAACAAATTGCCAAAAGCTATACCTATGCTCTGAGCTTAATGTTAAAGAAGAGGTTATTTTTTAGAAGTTTTACCCAGCAAAAGCAAACTTTAGCAGTACAGTGGTGCACTGGTGAGCTGACTGCATACGTTGGAAGCATTTTCATAGCAAGTGCAGCTGAGTGTGCCCTTGCTGAACCTTCCTGCCCAGCCAAAACCTCTTCCACTGGAGTTAGGCAGCAAGGAGCAGTTCCATTCTGCTCACAAATCTTCTTCTAGTGTTTATGGAACTGTGGACTTTCTGGAGAAAATCTATGGAAATGTTTTGTCTAGGGATCGTGCTAAGTTCTCCATTTTCCCATTTGCTGCTTGTCTCAGCACAGCCAAGGTGGAGCACCTGGATTTTTTACCATGGCACAGACAGCCCAATGGGCCACAGCAGCAGCATGGTGGGAAGTGCAACTGCAGCACCTCTTGGTGTGCTTATCTCATATCATTATCTCAGGGGTCCCTCGTAGTTGTGGTTTAACCTGACAGGAAGTTGGGCACCTCCCAGCTGCTTGCCCAGGTGGGATGGGGGAGAGAATCAGAAAAGTAAAAGTGCAAGAACTCATGGGTCAAGGTAAAGTGAGCATACTAGGTAAACCAAAAGCCACACATGCCAGCAAAGCAAGCCAAGGAATTCATTCACTACTTTCCATCAGCAGGCAGGTGCTCAGCCACATCCAGGAAAGCAGAGCTCATCACACTTAATGGTTTCCTGGGAAGAAATACACCATCACTCTGAACATTGCCTTCTTCTCCATGTTTACCCCAGCTTTTATTGCATGCTATAGGACATCCCTTTAGCCAGCCTGGGCCACCTGTCCCAGCTGTGTCCCCTCCCAGCTGCTGGTGCACCCCCAGCCCCCTCGCTGGCAGGGCAGCACGAGAGGCAGGTATGTCCTTGGTTCTGCTGAAAACATCAGTGTGTTACCACCACTACTTTCATCAAAAATCCAAAGTGCAGCATTGTGTGAGCCTCTACAAAGAAAACTAACTAAAACTCCCAGCCAAAACCATAACAGTCGTATAAACTGTCATTTTGGGTTCTGCACCTGGGATGCAGCTGGGGAAGGTAAGTTGGGATTTGGGAAAAGCACTAGCAAGAAAGAGACAGCAAAACTAGAAGTGTGTTTCGTAGGTTTCTGTAATGCCTATCAGCACAACAGTGGGCTGATAAATAGCTTGTAAGAAAAAAATAATAACGCAAAAATGGCAAAGAGCGTGTGCATATCCATACAGCACCTGTTTCTTCCTGCTGTTGCAGACAGTCTAATAGAAGCTAGTGCATCTCCTTCAACCTCTGTCTCTAGCAGGCAAACAGAGATGCTAGCTGTGCTGAAATGGAGAGCTGGGTCCTGATCTCACTTCAGTGGCAGCTGGTGGTGTGTGATGTCAGCCTTTGCAGGCTCAACGCAGATGAATATGAGTCCATCAGATTTAGACACTGGGTTCAAAAACTAAGAGCTGCTGGCTGTTTCAGAATTGAAGTTCATCTTCACAGTCATATTGACGTCAACCTAGCAATCTTCCCTAGCAAGAAATAGATACCGTCAAAAAATAAAGTTCTTTACTGATAAATTAAACCAGATATTCAAGTGATTTTTGGCAAAATATATGAGGATTTTTATACACTGCTGTTATATTAGAAGGTGTGATTTTTATTTTTTTCCCTTCATGCTCCTAAGTGTCAGAGCTGGGCTAGCAAAAATTGAAATATAGATGAAGCTTAAGCATGCAAGTTGTATTTTACCATTATTCCTCAGACTGTGAGTATGGCAGATACAAGAGCACTTCACTTCCACAAGTAGCAGACAAAATGAAACATCCATTTACTTTTCATGCACAGAAATGGTAATAGCAGTTGGAGAAAGGAGATGACAATTTATTTTGAACACCAGTCATTGCACGGTGGTTATAACAGGACTGCTCCACAGCTGTGCTGCAGCCAGCAGGTTTTAGAGTGGAAATTTTGCCTCTCTGTATGCCTTAGGCTTGACTCTAGGTTTGTGAAATACATCAAAAAATGGTCTGGGACAGTTTCTGGGCCAGGTCCTCAAGCATGAAATGTCTTTTCTCTAACCCACTATTGTGTCTCTTCTGGAGCTGCAGGTTGTAAGAGCCATGCTTTCCCATTGCTAACTGGAACCAGTTCAGTGTTAAATTGTTCAGCCTGCATGTCCATCAGGTTCCTCTCCTTTGTTTTTGAAGGTTGTGATTCAGCAAGATATTGGCATATATTTGAATTCAACCAGGTGATTTATTTTGAATGAAATATAATAATAATAATAATTACACTTTCCATCCTAAAAGTGAAGCCTGTATTTTATTGCTGTATCAGATTCCAACCTGAATTCTGATGTCCAATGCATACAGCAAAATCTTTGAATGGAGCCAGAAGCTTGATCTTAACTGTTTAGCTCTCTTATTATGAGTCAGTTCTTAAGTTTCTTGTTTAGTATTGAGTCAGACCAAATCCTCCCTGAGCTCTGCTGGAGCTTTGTCCAAATTTGAGGACCTGCTCATGAGGATTTCCCATTTTGTTCCCTCATCTTCCCCTATTACACCCTGTGTTTCCTGCGCCCCTCTCTGCAGCCCAGGCTGGGAGCTGCCATCCCAACATGCCAACCATCTTCACTGTCTTCAAAACCTCTTCCCAGCATTGCTGCTGGGAAGCTTGGCAGCTCTGACCAGTCCTTGAGGGGAGGAAAAAAATGTGAGAGAAGGTAAAGAAAAGAAGGCAGAGCTATATATTGTATGATCTTTGGCAGCCCTGGGTTTTGTGGTTGTCTCCTGTTGCTGGAAGATGCTCCGGGCAGGGACTAGGTCTCCCTAGACTAGGTCTTCCTCTCCTCACAGCAAGGAAGAATCCAAATTCCAGGTGGCATCCTGCCTCTGGAGGAACCTCCAGAGCTTTTCAGTTTGTCAATAAACTTGCTGCAGCCTTAACCCCTGAATGAAGGGAGGTCCCCATGACGCTGCCAAGACAGAAAGCTGTGGATGACCCTGGTCAGGCCCCTCTACTTTTGCTGGGCTTCTGTACTACCTGAGCCGATTTAGGTATTTGGGATGCAAACAATTCCAAGCTGGGACTGTCCCTATGCATCCACACGGTGCCAAGCAGACTGAAGTGACTCTGTGTTTCCAGGCACTCGGCAGGAAAAAACTAATGAGGTCCTGAGTTAATACAGGAAGATCAGGTGTTATAGTCGATGTAAAAAGAGAATACAGCTTGTGCAGAATAATTCTACATGGAAGTCCTATTTATTTATTTTTTATGTCTGCAAGAGCCATAAGCCACAGCTGAAAAACAGTCACTTCTGTGGGAAAATAAATAAATAAAAATAGCTATTTTTATAGCACATGGTTGTTTTGGACAGGATATGAAGAATATTACATCTGATTGAAAATATAACAGCAGCAGAGGTGGGAAGGATGTAATTACTCAAATTGTAGCTTGGCCAGAACACCACAAATATCTCGGATAAAGTGCCACCAGGTTGTCGGTTCCTTTCAGTGCCTGGGACATGTATCTAACAGCTCGTCCAGAGACAGCATCTCCCCCAGCACAGCTAGTTCTCTGCCAAAGGACAAGTGTAATCACCTCAATTGCTTAGCCCGTTTCATGCAATACTTTCCTTTTTGCTTAATAGCCTCCTTTCCCAAAGCTGTCTAAACCCAAGCCTATTACCTTACAAAAGCTGCCCAAAACAGTGTGACTGGAGGGATCAATGACACCCTTAAATTCCTGTGACACGCATGGGTTTTAAATCCTCATTTGTTCCATTGGGTGGAAACATGTTTCAGAAGAGGTGAGCAGTAGCAATGTGTATGTATTAATGTTACAAAGTGCCTCCACGGGGACGCCTGTGCAACCAGCAAAAGAGCCACAAGGCCTTCCTCTCCCCTCTGGCTGTGCTGGGACTGAGGAACTCCAGTATTTGGGCACTAGTTAGGAGATGTTTCTTCAGTCAGGCAACCAGTCCTGAGGCTATGAACAGTAATCAGAGGAGGATGAGTGAGGAAAAGCACCAAGGGGGTAAAAAGAAGAAAGTTTCTTACAGCTATTTCTCACTCCTGTCATCATACGGATTCTGGAGGGGTCTTCTTAACAATCCCTGGACCACAGGGTGGGTGCACCTCCATTTTCTCCCTTAGAGATTGGAAGGTCATTTGCAATAAGAAATAATCCTTTGAATTTCATAGGCTACTTTTCACACACCCAGTCTGTGTATGGCTACTTCTCCCTGGCTTCTCCTTCTGGTGGTGTATTCATGTCAACAGGCCCTCTTTGAGGGAGTAAGGGTTTGCAGGAGTAAGCTGACAAACCCATTCCGAGAGAAAAAAGAAAAAAAAAATCTTTTTCCTTCTTTTCTTGCTAGAAGTAATTTGTGGCTCTATATTTGAAAGCTGCTTTTTGCTGAATATATAATTACTGTAATCCAGAAATGGTCTCCAAAGCACCACAAAGCTGTATTTAAAATATATGTTAATCTTTACATCGCATATGGCCTTCTTGTTTCCTGCTTTTACAATTCCTTTCACTTCTAAGGATCTCTTAATTTACACGTCTGTGAAAACAGAATCAATTCCCCCATACACACTGTTGCATATTCTTTGGAGAGAATATATTGATTGAAAAACCTTCTACCAGTTTTATTAATCTCAGGCAATATTAACTACATACAGTTGTAGGTACCAGTTGTATATGTGGAAAACTCACAAAATAACAATATCAATAATGTTTTGCAACAGAAAAAATCATTTTATAAATAATGAATGTGTCATATTGAATTCTACAGGTATCTGGGGCACTTTTTTTTTTTTTACTTTTACAGGTCCTGTGTCCAATTTTGTTGACACGAATATAAATAAAAAATAAATCCATTGCATTCGATGCAGTTACATTCATGCTAGAACCAATATAAGAGTCTTAGAGTAGTCATTTGTCAAATGAGAAAGTAGGACATAGCATAAGTGCCATCTGTGGCAAGTGATTCATAAGACAAGAATGCAGCATAATCAGTTAAATAAATACTACCCTTGTGTTTTGTACTCTAAATGGACCTTACTCTAGCACAAATCATAGTGCAAGGTCAAAGCAATTGCAGGGACATGTGGAATTTGTTATTCTGATTCTTAGAACTATGTGGAATTAACTCTGCTTTAAGCTGGAGCAAAGCCAGAGGCTTGCAACTATTCTTTTCCACATACGACAGGAACTTAATTTCTGCCTGGAGGGACAGGACACGAGAAGCTGGAGCAGGTCTTAATGAATCAGTTGAACTGAAGCTGTGAGTTTTTGAGAGAAGACACCTAGCAGCTAGTGCTAACCTGTAACTTGGCCATGCCAGGTCACCATGGGGCCCTGGTGAGTGCACAGTGGAGAGGTTGGCTCCCTGTGGATGGCCAACGGGACAATTCCTCTTGACGTGGGATGAGCAGTGGGGATATATAAAGGCTTCTGTACAAACATAGCTTAAACCTGGTCTGAGCTCTTGGAGCAAACCTACCTAGGTTTGTGAGACATGTGGACCAGGCACCTGCAGCTACTTTCCCACCTGCTGGGCAGAGATGTGACCATACCCCGTGCATTCAGCAGGCAGCAAGGTGGGCAAGAAAAAAACAGTGTTTGAATGTTATGTAGCAAATGAAGAGGACTTGTGAGTAAAAATATTTCACCCATGTTCCCCCTTTTCTTTAAAACTCGGATTTTTTAAGGAGTTTGTTTTTGTGTTCTCTGTTTAAGAGGAAAAATTTATATTTCTTGCAATCATAACTCCAACAGAGGCGTGCTATCCTTCATAGGCAGGACAAAAACTAACGCAATAAATACTTTAGCAATGAGTCAGTCATTTAAACAGTTACTTTAAAAGCTATGGGATTGTTGTGTTGAAAGACAGCACATACCACATATATTTTATTTTTTCCTCACTTTATTATTTGAATCATCTTAGGCCGTAAAGGTCACTGCCAAGATTAGTATTCAGCATCACCAAACTCTAGTGAAACAAAGACCCTGCTCAAAAGGGGACCAAAATGTCAAGTAACGAGAATGAAAAAAGGATCAGTAGGAAAAAGGTGCTGTGACTTGTCCCAGGGTTGTGAAGTGTGTGGGCAGCAGAGCGAGGAAGAGACCTGGTGTCCTGTGGCTGATAGCTGTGATTTTTCTTCCAGATTACATGGCCTCTCAGTTGTGTTTTCTACTTAGATCGGTTTCTTTGCCCTTTAGCTATTGTCACACTCAGACCCAGCACCATTTCTGACTGCAGTGGACTTGAGCCAGAAGGAAAGTGCTCTTTAGTTATTAGTGTCAGATGAATATCTGAAGACAGGGTGCTTTAGTTCAGCACCCCTGAGCTTCAGTCCTTCAGCAGTGCCTTGGGTTGGGTGTGCCACTTTGGACCAGCTCTGTCCTCATTTTGATGTGGTTAATCACAGCTAAAATGACTCAGGCTCATACGTGCAAACAAGGCTGGGACCCAACGGATCTCCCCCTGAATTTCTAGAACTCCTTGTTCTTGCTTGTTCCAATAATAATAAAAGAAAAAAGCCTTTCTTTGGTGGCATTTTGGCTTTCTGCTGCTGTGAATCATTGAGAGGTATGTAATAACAGGAGGAAACTTTTCAAAACTTACTGGCACTGGAAAGAGGCAAATGTTTATTTTAATCTAGCTTGCTTACATTTTCCTCTTTCTTTTACAATTCCATTTGTAAAAAGCAATGTAAATTAGTTACATAGTCTTAAGCATGCAAAGAAGATGGGCTTTTAGAAACTATAGAAGGTACAGTTTTACTAAAATATGAAATACTAACTCAAACTCTAGTACTTGAGCACTGTGTGAAGGACAAAGGATGTTAAAAACATTACAAATGCACTAGCTTAATTTTTCAGTTTGTGATGGATTAGCTTTAACATGCATTTTAATTTGTAGCTGGATTTTATCAGCTGTAGACAAAGTTTGATAATCTCTTCTTGTTTAATTAGCAGAATCCTCTTAGGAGGGAGAAATGCACAGACAATAATAATTCTGTATATTTTATGACAATTTCACACTGACAACCTGAAATATCTTCCTTTAAAACAAACTGATGTGGAATTCTTTCACACGTCTTTGCCCTACCTTCTCTGTTTGTAGTAGATGTATGTGTGTATATGGAAGGAAAAAGAGAGAGGGAGCTCACACGATAAAATGTTTCCTCTGCGTAAAGAGCCAAGAGAACGTGTAAATAGTCTGCATAAATAACAGCCGGTTCCTTAGAAACCAAGAGGCACACTCGTATAGAGGCTCGGCTCTGTTACACTCCTTGAAATATGAAGCAACTCGTTAACATTGAGGTTTTACTCTGGCTTTTCCCCAACATCATCCCTGGATGAGATCTGAATCCAGCCTTTCGTTTCCATGCAGAGCTGGGCATTTGCTGTTTTTCCAGAGAGAAATCCTTTCTCTGGGACGGGGGCTGGACTTTTCTGCTGATACAAAGGCAAGACATTTTCTTGCCTTTTCTAAAATTTCACCCACTACATCCATCCTTTTCACACTGTTCTGGTTTGCCATGCTTTGTGCAGAGCCCTTCAAGCTGCTCATGAATATCTGTGGGACTCTCTCCATCAGCACCTGGGGTAGATGAGTTACCTCCAAACCAGGGGAGTGCACATCTGTTTTGGCACAAGGACAGTGAAGTTTGTATCAGCAGGTTCACAAGGTTAGCTTGAGCCTCTGGAAACCTGGGCTGCTGTAGGGAAGGGAACCACCCCATCCCCAGAGGAGCTGGTGCACCTCAGGAGTTCCGACAGCAGCATCCCCAGAGTGTACTAGAGAGCAGAGGAGATGCCCAGAGCTCTCTTCTCCAAATCCCATAGAGGCCAGGGAAGTGGTCTGGTAGCCGTACTGTCCCGCTGGGCTCCCAGCACTATAACACAGCCTCTGCTGGCCATGGTCAGCCCTTTCCCTTCCACTGGGAACTGTTCCTTGAGTCAGACGGTGTGTAAGGCCAACAGGAGCAAGGGCAAGTTTGCTTTGTCATATACGTATGCACACAAACCATAGAAACCTGACATAAATATTTCAGTGCATATTTTACACCGCAAGGATTTTTAGGTCAGACTTTAAAAGGACTGAATTTTTTTTTTTTTCACTTGTGCTTTCCTTTGACTCTGCTTTTAAAAATCAAAGTCTTCCTCTCTGATTCCAGCAAGGCCTAATGGTAAATTAATGTTGTTGTGATAACTTGGGCTGTGCCTTTGGAACATATCAGAATACTCTTTTATTACAGCTCAATCCAAAAAGGGCTCTCCATCCCCAGCTCCGTGAGGCTGTTTTCCCATTCTGCCCTGCCAGTTTCCAGGCTGGAATCAGTGAGTTCTGCTACATAGCCACTACTGGCAAAGGTATGGGTATGGCTTCAGCTTGTTGTCCTGACCTTTGGAGGAAGCAGCAGTGCACTGACGTTTGTGTTGGTTTATGCCTCCTGCAATCAAATTTCAATTAAAATTCATATATATAGGGCTCCATCTGAGCACCCTGCCCCGAATTATGACAAATTCTTGATGAACCAGCACCAAATGGACCAGACTGTGCTTTCACCTGGCTTCCAGGCTGCCCTGACAATCAGGAATCTCCTTGATTTGACCCTCCCTGAATGTATTATTTTGGTCATGAAAATCCCAGAGCTACCTTAAAAAGCTGCTGTGTTTCAGATGGGGTCTGTGTGGGAATATTCAAGACTTCAGTGATGCAAAGCAAGAGGGCTGCTCTCCATGTTGATGAGACCGCTGGTGTTCCCCATGGGGAGCTTGGGTCTTAATGATGTGTAAGAGTGGCTGCTGGATTGGAGAGAGGCTTGAGAGCAGCCAGCCACAGAGATGCCTCCATCCTCCTCCTTGCAGCAGGATGCCCCATGTCGCCGTGAGCTGCTGTGCTGGAAATTCATGAAGAAATTCTCTTGATTAATTAGCTGTTAAGGCCTGGTTCCCCTATATTATCTGATTCACACCAATTCCTCTACCTTCTGTTCTCCAGAATTTCACCTTTTGAAGTAACTTTTTTGTAAAGCAATATTCTGTATGCTTAGGCTCATTGGACTGGGATCACACTTCTTCTTCAGCTCCTCACATCTCATGATTATTCTTTTCAGAATAAATATATACATATATTGCTGCATTTCCATGCTTAATCTCAGCAGGAAACTTCACATTAAAGCATCTTCAGGTAATTACTACCCAGCCCTTCCTGCAGCAGCATTTCTGACATAGGACACATCTTCCCGCATGACAATACCCAGATCAAAGAGCACTGCAGTATTGTTTTACCTTTTGGTGATGTGCACATTAATGCTGCATCGGGCCAACGCCTGAAGGAAGATCTTGCCCCGTGTTAAGAGACCCCAAATCAGAGCATAATTTGCCACTTGAATGGTGATTTATCACTGCCCATGGGTTGCTGAAGAGCCAAAGGAAGGGTCTGCCTATAGGAATCTCAGCTGAAGGGGCTGAAGCTGAGGAGGGAGGGTTGCAGTAAAATATAAATGATAGCAAGTGAACTTGCTTTTATTGGGCAGAATGGAGTTTATTCGCTTCTTGTACATACCAAACAAAAGAGTTTGCCCTCTCTTTTTTTATTCCTCTCTATTCTGCTTCTTTCCTGCTTCATGCAGGATGTTTGCAATATTGACTTGTTAAGGCTCCCTGGGCTGTTTTTAGGCAGCTTGCTGTTGTTTTACCTGTTTTGCTGCTGGCTGTAGTAGCAAAAGAAGTTCAGGGCTTTATTTGTAGAAATAGAATGAATCTGTGTGCAAGCTAGATAGAAAACCCAAGATTTCTGCTTCCATTAAATCACATCCTGCCTTGCCCATCAGTAAATATTATTACTATTTCTATTATTATTACTATTAAAATGTTGAGGCTATCAAGCAGTGTTTTGCAGTGCAAGCATTAGGAGGCACAGCTGAGCTCGTCTGACTTGATCCAGCAGAGGCAATGCATGCATACTAATGATTTCATTGCCTTATTTGTCTCCCGATATATTTTAAAAGGTAAATTAATGTTCTTCTACCTGATCTTTAACGGACACCTTACATCCTCCATTAGGAACTCATCCACTTTCCTAAACTATTGCACACATCAGTCACTAGGAATGGATAGAAATTTGCTGGTGCAGGAAACCATAGACTTCAGAGCTGCAGATTACTTTGATAATGGGAATTCTTCTCTTTTCACGCCTATGCATGCAGCTAGGATAGTATTTATATTCAGATGATGAGCTTCAGTTGAAATATTTCTGGAATAATTAAGAATTCAAACAAAAATAGTTGCACACCCCCCTTTTTATTTGTCAGCACTCATATAGAAGGCTCTGTCTTTTACTAGTGTAAATAAAGTGAATGATTGATGCTCCCTTGACATTTAGGGGCTGTCTTAAATGCAGTGCTAACATTTTCTCAATATAGCAACTTTTCAGAGAGAGATTTTATTTTGCACAACAAAAATATTTTTCCTGCTTTGCCTTGTGCACCTTCTCATCTCCACAGGCACTGTAACCACCTTCCCCAGGAGGAACAGCCAACTGCAGCAGCTGCAACTTGCAGACACAGCTGTGATAGAATACCCGATCTATACTGTTCAGAATAAAGATCTCTGTTTTTGTGAGTGGTAAATCGTAGGAAAACACCATGTGAGGACAGCTTTGTGGTCCATCAAATCCATTACCTGCTCCAGCAAAGGCCACCACCAGCTGATGCTAAGAGTCCTCCAGATGTGCATTTCTGTAGCATGTCTCCAAGGAGCTGTTCTTCCCTGTCGTCCTCATGGTCTGATGGCAGGTATGTCCTTTTTCAGATGGCTCAAGACCACAAAGACTTCTGCTTTTTGCTGTGGTTCCCCATGTCTTGTGCCTCAAGAGCGAACGTGGGAGGAAAGGCTGCAAGCTGGTTAGCTCCCACGTTGGCTGCTTACTGTTGGGCCGCTTTACATGTAATGATAAGCCACTGGGCTGTCAAGTCACAGCCATTGCCTAGATTAATACGGGATGCATGTTTTTAGCAGAAAAGTCTTGCCCTACCTGTCTTTGTTTTCACATCCACATTCAGAAAATGAAGATAAGAATCCCCAATTCCCTCTGGAGAGAAGAGCACGAGGTGTTTATTTATGTGTCAAGCCTGGGAAACACAGACTAGCAAATATTTATTGTAATTTTGCTCAGGAGGAAGGAAGGGGACCTGAGGTGGTTACAAGAGGAAAGCGCTGCTTCCAGTCCAGCTAATGAATGCCAAAGCCCAGGTCCCTGTCAGCTGCTGCTGCTCCATGGCAACTTTTATTGCTCCTTTATTTAAAGTTCCAGAAATCTGAGCTTTGAAAGGGCAGAGTAAGAGATGGCCCATGCCGGAAAGAGCTTGCAGTTTAACTGAGCAAGAGATGGAAAGCCAAAGGGCAAGGGAAGGCAGGTGGGATGGCATGCCTGCAATGCAAAGCCCACATCTGCAATTTTGCCAACAGTGCCAGGCACTGGGCCAGGCTCTTCCCCCAGAAAGACACTGTGCCAGAGACACGTGGCATGGGATTGTCCTGGTCAGTGCATTGAGGGCGATGCTGTGCTGTTGCTGGGAAAGCTGAATCCAAGTTGCTGAACTGTTCTTAAAACCCAACCCAGAGCCCTTTGGAGCCAAGGAGGGCTTTCACACAGATTTTAAATGGCATTCCATCCAGCCCTCACTGGATAATTTCACTGACTAATTTAGTCATTTAACATCTTCAAATTAAGTATAAATGAAAAAGAAAAAGTCAAAGCAGGAGGAAAAAAATGGTTAGTTGTCAACTACCACTTTTAGAGCGTAATATTTCTGACAGTAAGTGTAAGTTTCTCCATGGACAAAAGATTTCATGATTTATTGAGCCATTTATTAATTAGAAGATTACAGCAAGTCTGCTTCCCAGTAGCAAAAAAATAGACTTCGGAGTTAATTATAAATGCTGTAAAAGGGTGTAAGAAGATTCATAATCCAGCTCACTCTTTCTTCCACTTCAAGTTATCTACAAAAACATTTAATATAAGTTGAACTTTAAACCTACTAAATCCTCTTCTGCAAAAAGGCCTTAAATATATGTAAAGGCTACTGTGACCTTTCTTGGCCAGGTCAGATCTAAATGTGTGCAATACCATCCAAGCATTAAAATCTCTCTGCATCTTAGCTGCCCTCCTCCGCCTTCACTGTACCTGAGCAGGGCACCTCGCAGAGACCTTTCCATCCTGATGCCTACAGAAGCTCTTCTATCCATTCTCCGTGACATGTCCTCCGTGATTCACATCTGTTTCTCTTTGCTCTTTAAGGACCAGCTGCCTGACCTTACAGCCTCGTTAGAAGGCTTTGCAATTCCTGATACCTATCCCTCCAACATGCTCACTTTTGTGAAACAAGAAAATCTGATTCTTATCTTTTGCTAAGAGTTTTGTTTCTGTTTCCCACAGGACTTTTTTTTTTTTTATCAGCTTAATAGCCACAAGCTCTCTCTTTGCACTTGATAATCCCTTTGATCTTCTTCACTCATTGCTCAGCAGAGTGCCACAAGGATGGTACTACCTTTAATCTTTCTTGCCATTGATCAGTAATATTTCTGTCCGCTGCTTCCCTGTGATTCCTTTGCTGAAATTGCCATTGCATTCCCTTTACGTTTTCTTGGAGGAAGTGTCATAACATACATGTAGGTAGTGCTTCAGGAGAAGATCACAGTTCTTGGAAGAAGAAGAGTGTTCAAGTAGAAAGGTTAGGGACAGTAGTAAATACATTGGATGTTTTACATGTACGTGCTGTGGTATTTTATCTAGACAATGAAAAAAAATTAGTCTGATCTGTTTCTCCAGGGCTTGTGGCTGAAGCTATATCCTATTACAAGGCAAGTATGATGTTTCCAAGAGCAAATCCTAACAAATTCAACTTGAAATCCAAGGACACCTAGCTTTCCTGACGCTTCTTGAAGTAAGTCATTGCCAAGAACAGATTAGATGATGATGTTCACCGATGATAACAGAGGCAAAGTAAAACCAAACCTTTTTTCCACACTTACATCATTTAACACCACCAGCAAAAATAAAAATAAAAAAAAAAAAAAAACATATGCTGTGAAGAAAGTGAGACCAACATGACTCAGAGATTCACAAAAGGTAGGCATCAGATCAAAGAGGAATATTTTGCATATGTTCATTATTCTGGGTATAATTACACTTCACTACAAATGTGCTTCACCCACCACATATTGCCTATAGATTTTTGGTCTTCTAGGTAGGAAGAAGACAGATTTGGTTTTGCCCATTGTAAGTATCAGGAGTCCTTGCAAAACTGTAATTCAAATGTGAGTCAGAATTTTGAGCACTCCAAGGAACGAACTACAATTACAGACTTTTATGAAAGTAAGATTGTACTCCAGCAGTGGGACAAATGACTTTATGTTAATCTGATAATTGTTAAAAAAAAAAAGATATAGTCTGGGGCAGTGGATTCAGCACACAGCTGGTTACAATGGCATGCTGTACTCTGCAGGAGATGGGAAAGGGGGGACTCCCAGACCCCATTTAAATAAATAAAATATCTTTCTGCTTATTTGGATTCCAAGCGAGCAGGAGCCATTGCTGCTCCATTTACATGACTGAAGGTCTTGCTTTCCCAGAGGAAGGAGTTTCTTCCTTGCAGCCTTGTGTTTGGACTTATTTTGTAACCAGCAGCAAAGCCACGTTCCTCTATTAGATCAGAGGCTGCTGGTGCTGATGTGCCAGGTTTTGTGATGTATAGCGGAGTGTCATCTGCACAGAGAGAAATTCTGCTTTCCACTCCCTCTGTATTTATACCTTGTATCTGTGAGTTATTGCATATTTTCCTGGCCAAGGTCTTGATTGCCAGAGAAAAGAGTAATGGGCATAAAGGAAAATCTCCATCCAGCTTCTGCCTGGGACCTGGAAGGTGGCTGTTCAAAACATCCACCCAGGTCATGCAGAAGTGAAGTGAGAACAGATCTTAATATACTACATAAATTCACCTCTTAATCCTAGATGGTGCAGATCTGTGAAGCTGGAAAGCCTTCTTACTCCTGACCCTCTCCCTGGTGTGATTGCCCAGACTTCTGTGAATGAGCCATCCCTAGCCTAAAGGGAAGGGGGAGGGGGATCTGCTGAGGTCATTCCAAAACTGGAAATGTGCCGAGTCCCAGTGCAGCACCATCACTGCTGGTTTATGTAACAGTTCTGTATTTTCACATAATATTGCATAATATCAAATGCCTAATTATGTAAAATGTGAGAATGTAGATGGGAGCTTGATACAGGGATCCTGTAAGGTGATGTTTGCCATTGGCGGAGCACAGCCAGAAAGGGCTGGGAGGAGCCAGAGATGCAATTGAAAGGGGACCAACATCTTTCTGTCCTGATAAGTAAAGTTTAACATCCTCTGATCTTACAGCTTATTTTCTCTGGCCTGGAGCAGTGCTGGGAGGTTTGGCCAGGACATCTTATCAGGAAGGGGCCAAAGGCAGAGGTGGTACAGGAGCAACTCTGGACCTGTATGTTCCTCAGCTTGGAGAAAATAGTGGGGTTTAAAGGGAGCCCAGAAGCCCAGCTGGGACCTGAAAAGTGCAATCCCACCACATTTACAGACTATAGACACGGTGTCAGAGGCTACCCAGCTGTCAGCAGCCCCATTTGATCACTGTCAGCCCCATGGGGACCCGCTGCGCTGCCCACCGTGGCAGGCAGCCCCGCTGCAGGCAGGAGTGCGATCGGCTGTTTTGCGAAGCTGCAGGGTTCACTTTTAGCATCATTTGCTGTTTCTTGAATTATTTACTGCAATTATGCTGCTGATCCACAGAGGCATTGCTGCTGCACATCATATCCAGATGTCTGCAAATGCACTCCCAGGGCCAGATCCCAATTTTAGCTACATCTGCAAAATATTCTCCTCTGGACTTGAGGCCCTATTTCTGTTCCTGCAACTAAGCAGACCTCTGGCTTGCAGAGCTAAATACTGTTCCTCTGGGAAAAAAAAAAAACTCAGTGAGGGGCCAGATTTTACCTGTACAAGCTGAAAAGAAGGCAAGCTTCCTCAGCATCTCCAAAAAATACAGGAGTCAGAGAGCTGGTGCCAGGACAGAGGCAAGGGTGAAGCTCCTTTGCACCAAGGACACTGCAGCTGTGCAGCTCTGCCCCATCCTTCTCCTGTGTGCATGGGAAAGCCCTGATACTGCAAATCCTGAACAAGACTTTGGGAGCACATGGGAGCTGCAAATGGTCTTTGCAGTGTGGAAAATTCAAGTCACCTAGTGGCAATCTATTAAAGGGCAGAAACCTGGAGTTTTAGTAAAATCTGAGCGGTGACACGCGTGAAGACTAACCCATCACCAGGACACGTTGTAATCCTGCCTGCAGTTCCTCATCTAAATGATGATTACTTTGGTAAGCATACCTAAAATGATGGATCTGTTTAGTGGCAACTACGAGTTGTTTTCCAGGAGCCTGGTGCCAGGCTTGCTTTGTGCTGGTTATTGCCACTCCGGCCAGGCTGAGGGATGGAGCTGTCTCTCTTAGCCAAAAGCCGCTCCCCAGGCAAACTGACCCCCCAGCATATGCCACAGGAGGCTTTGATTTATTTGGCAGTTGTGAGTTGTTTAGAACCTGGTTTTGTTAAGATTTTTGGGCTGATGTTTATTTCCCTGTTCTCCAAATAATTTGGCTCATAGGCCCATTTCACCTGTAGGTGGGAAACAAGTAAATATCAGAAAATCCATAAAGCATGCGAGATAGGGAACTAGTCCTGCTTCTTCTCACAGCCCTCTTTGCTTCCCAGATTAAGCAACTGATGTGTTATGAAGCTGTGCCTGTAGGAGCACAGTCGGTTTTGCTGGCATGAGGGAGTTTTTGCGACAGGCTCACATCTCTATTTATTGCTGGTGTTATTACTGACACCAGTAGCAGTTTTATGTATACAGCACCTCCCAGCAGAGCATTTGGGGCCTGGTGCAACTTGTTTTCAAAGCAATGCAGGAGGTTTAACAACATGGGATTCAAATCCATGCTGCTTGTAAAAGGTATAATTATGGTATGGTGTGTTTATTAATAATAAAAGTCGTGGTGGGTAGCTTTCTGGCTGAACTGCTGTGAGAAACGGGATGCTTCCACTATCTCTCAGCGGGCCTTCCCATCCCAGACAGCAATACTCTAATTAACTTTTGTCAAGTGGTTCATTGAATCTAGCAAAATGGAGCGATCCAGAGGTGCCTACAGATCTGTCAGCTGCTACCTGAAAAATGGCTTTCTGTTCTCCACAAGGAAGGGCTTGGAAAACACTTGCTAATGATCAGTTTTCTAAATTCAGTGTGTCCTGGGACAACAGAGGCGCAGGAACTGATGGATAACTTGGGGGAATGGAGCAAAACCCAGGACTCTGTCAGCATCCATAAATGAAAGAGCTGAAAGAGCCAGAGCGGAGTAAGGAAAAAAAAAAAAAAAAAGGGAAAACCTTCCCCAACTGCAATCCTTTGTGTGCCTGAATAAGGAACATTTATGCAGAAGGTGGTAATAGAGTTTTTCTTGAGGTGGGAAATAATGACAAAATCTGGGGACTGAAATATTTAGTGTCCATTTGAGGAAGAGTAAAAAATCAGCATTACAGCTTTCCTGGAGCCTGCATGCATGTGTAAAATCAAACCCCCTCTGCTTGAATCATAAATTTCTATCTCCCTCATCTCTCCTCTCTCTCTCAAATTCAGAGATTTTAATACAAGAAAAGACTGTTATGATCCTTTTCTCTGGCTTGGAGAAGGATCTGAAGGGAGCTGATTTCCAGGCGTGCCCTTCCCACCCCTGCAGGCTCTCCCTGAGATGGGATCTGCCTGTCCCAGGGTCTGGCAGCCCCCTGCTCTTGGTGAGGGATACCCATGCACCCAGCTGCTGGACCGACACCTTGGATTGCAGGCTTGTCAGGACAGGAGGCACGATGTTTTCTAATCTGTGAACTGCCTGGCACATTTTTAGCACAGTAAGGATAATAATCACATTTCCAAAGCATGTTCTCCAGGCACAAAATGATTTTGGTGCCTAATGTGGGACCTGGCTGTTTCCAGCCACACTTTAGATCTTGAAGACCCCACATAGGGATTGTGTTCCAGCACCTTTAGGGCTGAAATACTCAATACTTTCCAACACTAAATCAGGAGGCAGAAACTTGGCATTTCTATGCTGAGGCTCAACCCAGTAAATGTCCTCAGAGCCTCCCGTTTGGGGCCCAGACACACCTCAGCATCTGCGATTGCGTCCCTTCACTGCACCCCGGGGTGTTTCTGCATGCCTGTCTGTAATACAGCACCTCCCCTCTACGAAAGAGGTAAGATTTCAGCTCCCCTCTGTCTGATTCCCAAATCTGTTTTTGTTTTTTGTTTTTGTTTTTGTTTTTGTTTTTCCAGGAAAGAATGAGGTCTCAGTCAGCCCTATTTCCATGCAGTGGAAAACTTCAGTATCATTGCATGCAAATACATTTTTATATTGGCAGGTGTCCTGCTGGCTGTATATGCATGTATGTGTGTATATATATAAAAATTGCATTTCTTTGTATATGTGTGCATATATAGGAATATGAAATGTAGATTTTCTTTCAGCTTTCCATCTTGTTATTAGCTCCACAAAATGCACCCATAACACCATACGTAAAACTGCATAATTTGGTCGTGCTGAATACTTTTGACTTCATTTCAATCTGAGATTCTGGGCTACAATGCAGAAGTTCATGAGATCATAAAATCTGACTCCTAAAATTGTGCCCGACAGTGAAACTACTAACTACTCAGTTTACACATGCAAGCATTATAATTACAGGTTTTGTAAGGTAAATTTGAACATGAATGCTTGCTTACATTTTAAACACAGAGACATGTAAACATTAATTACATGGTTTTTAAAGATAGCCATTTATTTTCTTAGCTTACAAACTAAAGGGGCAGATTTGGAAAGTCACTCTGCCTAAAAACTTGAGCTGCTGTTGACATAATGTAGTTTTTGCTACATATTGTATTTTCCAGTGATAATATAATCAACATAAATTTGAGCCACCGTAAATGTACAGCTGAAGATAGAATTTAAAATTGTTGTCTGTTTGGGAGGATGCACAAGTTATTTGATTTTTGGACAGCATTTAATGTATAGCTTAGAACAGGTGCTTTCTTTTTGTTTAATTTAAGCCTAAGTCTTTGAACAGTATTTCAAGAATTGTTGTTGACTTTTGAACTATATTGCCTTGTGGAATCATAATATTAATTTATACAAACTGTAAACCTGTGTTGTTTCCAAATTTGCAATTCATCATTCAACTCTGCTTGAATAAATCATACAGGTTTTAATATGTAAAAATGCCTTTTGCTGTCATGCTCCATTGCAACTTCTTGTTTAACCTGGTTATTTCTCAGGGTGGATTTTTATTCCTGCCATAATTGTTTCTAATTGAATGTGATTTGCTGCCACTGTTCTGCACAGGCTGGCTGCCCGTCAGCACAAGTTATACATTTTTCATTGCTGACCTGAAAAAAATGAGGCAGAATTTGACATATCCGTGCAACAGAGCCATGAGGGTTTATGCACCCTGAATTGTGTGGTGACACGAATGTGATCCAGCTCAGATGTGTGAAGATGTCTGTCCCTCTGCTTATCTAGCTAAAGCACACCACGAGGTCTTCAGCATCAGAGGGCTCCCAAGGTGCTTGGTCAGGCCCATGCTCCTTCTGCAAGGACAGGCAACACATCCCTCAGTGAGGTTTATGTGGATGAGCCTCTGCTCTGCTTGCCTTGGCTCTGCTCTAGTCGTGTTACAAAGGCAGGATCAGAGGAGGAAAATGAAACACAAATGCTGCATTATTAAAGCAAACCACTGGGTTTGCTCTTCCCCCTGCAGAACAGAAATTCCTCTGGGGAATTTAATGGACTTAGCATTTCTTGTGGGTTTTTCAGAGGTGTCCCTTGGCTGCTCTGTCCCTTGGGATGTGACCTCTGCCTGGCTGGCTGGAGAGCCACAGACCCCCAGCCTCATGCTGGCACCTGGAGATGAATGATTTGAATTGATCAGCTGCCCAAATTTGCCTTTCTTTCCTCCTTTGCTTTGTGGGATGCTCTCGTGCTAATGTTTTGGAGATCTGGAGCATTCTCCCTGCAATGCCAGCAGCCTCTGTGCCTGCGGTATGTAAATTTGTTGCCTCCAGAACTGATTCTGTGTGAAGTTGTGGCTCAGGACTATTATCATTATTTAATGTCACTTTTGCAGCAGCGTAATAGTAAAGCTTTTTATAAAAATATATTATCATTCTAAACTTTGTTGTTAGCAAGACAAAGCAGAAATAACAGTACGCTGGGTTCAGCCATCAATATAGAGGGTATATCATCAATCAAATCCATAAAGCTTTTAAGCTGTCTGGTTTTAAATTAAGGTTTACAATGCATTACAATGGGATATTTAAAACTGTGTACGCATTTTATCAGCTTCTTGTGACTCTATAAATGCTTTCTGATTAGTAGGTCTAAACACAGTGGACTTGATTCAAAGCTGACTTTCACAATTAATTCCATTTATTTTGCAGGACATTACTCCTATTGTAGAGGGAGGACTCAAGGCTCCGTTTTCAGTTCTAGTCAAAGTCAAAATTAAATTGGAACTGACGTCAACACTCAGTAAAATCTAACAAGACTAAGTAAAACTGATAAATTAGAAGTCTGCCATTTCATGAAGACTTTGGGCAGGATGTGGCATTGTGGTGGTGAAAGGGAAATATGTAAAAAGGAGTGATATCTATAAGTGAATGCATGGCTAGTGTGCATGTTATCCATTACAGCAGTGCTTATATGTCTCAAACAGGGTCGTGACTGCACAGTGTTAAATGCCATTTGGGTACATCAGGGAGACATTAATGTGCTGTAAAGATCTCGCAATCATAGACAACACAGAAAAGGATGGAAAGGGAAACAGATGCAAAACGACTTGTCTGCATTCAGACAGCCATTCAGCAGGAGAACTGTGATTACAACCAAGTCTCCTCATTTACAGTCTGGTGCTTTGAATTCAACCAGCCAAAATCCCCATTCCTTTCCTTATCATACCTGCACCACCTGGCTGACAGCCATCTAGGAGAAGCCATGATTTGCTTGTAAGAGGAGATGCATCATTGCCAGTGGCAGGAGGGGCTTCGTCTGAGGTGGCAGAAGGTCCTATCTAATCCTGCTCCCACCCTCTAGACTGAAGTGTTTAGTATGTAAGAAGAGTTTGGTTTCTAGCCTTAGTCTTTCCCAGTAAGCCTGTCAAGAAGGATGTCTACCAGTGAAGTACGGTGATCTACACAAAGACAAGAACAAAGAGATGAACCAGGATATAGAGTCTGTAGGTACCAACATAAGTGTCATAGAACTTAAATCTGGTGCTTGAAAAATGGCTTTTCTTCCTCCATTTTCCTTTCAGAACTTAACACCCCACTGACGAGCCTGTCTGGGATTCAGTAGAAGGACTGTAGACAAAAAAGAGCAGAGGAGTAAAGAACATGCAGAGGGATGAGGATGGAAGGGAGGCTTGGAGTGGAAGAGGAGCGTGGATGCAGACAGGTGACGTGAGAGAAGCCCTGGTGGGAATGGAGTAGATGAGTGGTTTTGGGTTGCAACATGACCGTATTGCCTCTGAAGTCTTCTTTGGCACTGTCAGACTTTAAAAAGAAAAAACTTCAAACTTTCATATTCAACCCACATCATATTAATGGTTATTTGAGTCATTCTCACAATATGCACAACGGCAGGAGAAATCAGAGACATAGATCAAAAGCTCAGATCAAACCTACATATTCTCTATCTTCACAATCTTAATAAAGGTTGTGGTCAAGTCAGGAGCTGGCTTTTAACTGTAACTATACGACACTGACAACTAAATGAGCGGGAAATGAAAAGCCAGCTTAATTGTTGCCTGTTGTTATTGTCAAAATGACCGGCTAATTAAATATTTATTGTTTACTGGTTTCAAGCATACATTTGGCATGTTGGGATACTGTGTAATCAGTAGATCATACATTTCCCTAGAACAAAATAGTAGCCTCACAAAAGCCTGTTGTGAGGATTAGCTGGCTAATGGGCTCGACTCACCCCCCTGAGCACCGAGGGTGCAATTTGCAATTGCAGCTCTACGCTCCCAGCTGGAAGTGCTTCATGCTCCCAGCACATCTCCCAGCGGGGGGATGCAGCTCCGCATCTCCCGCCTGGGCTCTCTTGGAGCCCTGCCAGCGAATGCTGCCCGCGAGGAGCTCCGATTCAGTACATCTGGCCCCGTCCACCCTTCCTTTCTCTGCCCTCTCCTCCTGCCCAGCCACATCCAGCTCCTGTGCTGGTGGTTCCTGGGGTGCCCAGAGGAATGGGGTGCTATTCATCTCCCCTCCCTTGCAGGGCCCTGGGAAACCTTTCCAGGAATGAGGGATGTCTTAGACTCCAGAGAGCAGAATGTTTTCTGCTTCAGCTACAAACCATTGCTTTTTTCCATCAGCAGGGAAAAAGAGATCCTGCAGGAGCTCACACTCCTGCCAAGCCTTAGATGAATAGCAGTCCTTTGGGGTACAACGCTGAGGTTTGAAAAATGAAGGGAAGGCAAAGACCTGCAAACATGCCCAAAGTCTTAAGATGCTCCTGGTGCTGCCCAGGTGCAAATGCAGCTTTCCAGGAGTTGTATTTTAGTGTGAAGGAGTAAGAAACATCTGCACCACAGCATGCCCCAAATGGATGGCCGTGGTCAGGTGTCCAACAGCGGAAATGCTCCTGGGAGCCCCTCTGTGGCTGCAGCACTGCCAGCTGCTGTGGGGAGGGGGCAAGCATGCTCATGGACTGCACAGCGAAAAACAACCCATGCCCAGGCTCTCAATGGAGCCCTTTCTTCTGATTTCCACCCCCAGGCAACCCGGTTGTGTCTCAGCAGGCTGTCAGCCTCGCTGGCACCTGCCTAATGGCAAGGAGACGAGGGGCAGTGGGCAAAGGGAGAGCCAGGCCACCCGCTCCCAGCCGGCAAATGTTTCAGGGATGACTGCCAAGCTGCAAGCGAACGAGGCTCATGAGCACCCGTGGGCCTGGAGACATCTCTGTTAGGAAGGAGGAGAATTGCAGCAAGCAAAGCCAGTAGGAAGGAGGGAAAGTTTGCAAAATGGAGAGCAGGCTCATTGCAGGGAGAATCGCTCAGCTCTTTCACAAGCAACCAGGCCTCTTTAGTAGCAAAATACAAACAAAAAAAAAAAGCAAAAGCTGGCATTCACAATTTCTCAATTAAAATGTAATTTACACCCTGCACTGTCTCTCTGATAAAAGCATTCTTTGCTTACCCAAGTGTGAAACAGTATTTACAGAAACATTTTGTGGCTTAATATGCTGTCCTGATGTTACAGGCGTCGGTATGCGCCCGGCCACAAACACTGGTTTGTTACCAAAGGGAGCTGCCCTTCATCAGCTCCAGGCTGGCATCTGGGCACCATCAGGAACAGAACTGCCCCAAAACCAATCTTGTTGCCCCGGGCTCCCTTGGCATCCTAGGAAATAAAAATACACTGCTATAAAATGCTCCCAAGTTAGGGCTGAGCTCACTGGGTAGGCTGAGAGCTCCTCTAGGAGCTTTCTGTTTCAGCAGCAGCCTCTGCATGTACTCAGTTCTGGGGACTTTTTCTGAGTGCAGAGGGGGTTTGAGCCTGAAATGGAGTTTTACTGGGCTGGGGGGACTGAGCAGAGGCCAGAGCTGGGGTGCTCACATAGAGGTATGTGTGGAGGATGAGGTCTGTGCTGAGGGATGCTTTATTCTCCAGCAGCTACTTAAAGGTGAGGAAAGATGTGCAGAAAGGGGGTAGCACTTTGCTACATCATCTCAGATCTTTCCAATTTGCTTGTCCAGCTCTTCCAGTCCTAGATAGCTCTAGGGAGTTTTTTGTGTAAATAGGACTGGAATAGCTTTCTGATGCTTACCTTTTTGGCATGAGGTCTTTCAATGCAACAATTTGATTTCCTGTACAGAATCACATACTCCTTGCAATAGCTTCATTAGAGTATTCTGGTTGTATTAACCCTTTCCTTTTTTCCAAGTTACCAAGATGCATTCAAGGGCAATGAAGATGCTCTCTGTGTTTAGGACAAATATCTGCATGGAAGTTAAGGGAAATCTTATAACAAGAACCCCACTTCCATTAATTGGTTCCCTAATCCAGTGAAGCATTAGTCTTATGTCTAATTTGAAGCATTTGATCTCTACAATCAAAATCGCTGGCTCTGATCCGAAGCCAATCAAACCATCAGCAGCTTTGCCATTGATTTACATGGATGAGATCCAAAAGAGCTATGCACATGTTAAAATTAAACACATCCTTAATTGACTGGCCAGGGGCTGTATTTAGATCTCCTTAAATCACCTGTGCGAAACAGATCCCTGCAAATACTTGTAACAAAAGTTAGAGCAAAAATGTAGGTATCTCCCCCCAAAATGTTACCTATGCCATACAAACTGACCATGTCTTCCTGCATGTTGGCTCCTCTTCCTAATCCATTTCCTAAATTAGAAAACTCTAGCCACTGTGACCTGGGCTGTGTCAGACTGAGAAATATTTGGGACCAAAACCTCTCCTTGGCTCCCATGGTCCTGGGAGGTCAACAGCCTCTCCTTGCTACAGTGACAATGTGGTGGTGAACTTCTGCAGGACTACAGCAACCACAAGATGTGTCGCTGCAGTTGGTGGTGAAGTCAGGGGGATTTGAGGGTCGTTTTGCACAATAGGGTCTGCTGGCATAAAGCTTCTGTCTGGAACATCTGGTACAAATCTTGCCCTGAATTTATCATCGGAATTCAGAGCAGGAACTCCATACTGAGCTCATCCTTCTTATTTTTAAGCAATTCACACATAGTTATGCTAGGACATTTGCTCTAAATGCACCTCTCAGTCCCAGGGAAAAGTAGGATTCCTCAGGACCTGCACAGGGGATTCAGTCCTGACCCAGAAGATCTCTAATTCCTCAAGAGCAATATGTTACAACAGCTGCCTAAAAATTATTCTAGACTAGAAAAACCCCAGATTAGGCAATTAAACAGGCAAAATACCTCCAGTCATGAAGAAATTTAATGATTGTTGAGTTGGGGGCTCTTTGTGCTTTTTTCCCTATTTTTTTTTAAATTATTATTATTATCAGAATGGATTAGCTCTACATACTCTTATCTTATTTGCAAGCTGAAGAATTATAGATAGTAATTGGATAATCTCTCAATTATCCCTAGTGACTTAATTATCATCATTAACTGCATTTATTTCACTAATTTGGAGGATTTCTTTGGGGGTTTCATTCTCCAGGCCTATTAGTTTGACTGATAATGGGGAATACTGCCAATACTAAGGCAGAGTTCTACAATTATTTAAAAAATAATGGGTCATTTCTTACAAAACACAAGAAAAAAGAAAATCCCATTCTATTTCAGGGATATGTCTAAAATCAGAACTTTCAGCTATTGCTCAGTACATTTCCGATTATGTAAATTACAAAGTTTCATCTCTATTGCATTGAGTTTCTGAATTTGCAGTAAAATTTGTGTTATACTACAGCAAGAAATGGCTATTGTAAATTGAAAGTCAATGCAAACAGCAAACATAATGCCTGAAGGAGAGAGTGTCACAATCTGAAATTTAGGAGGTAATGCAACTTCTTTGTCTGACTTGTGCACTTATATTTGAGCATAATTAAAAAGCCCTGGAAGTGAAACTAATTCCTGCAGCTTTATACCAGGAGATGGATCTCCCAACTAATGAAAGGATCTCATCCACATCTCATCCACGTAGTCTCCATAGCGATGGCAAGTGCAGGGGGCTTTGAGCCCAGTCTTGCTGCTGCTGAGTTACAGAGGATGGCTTACACTTGGTATCCAGTGCTGCTATCCTTAATATTTACGTACACACATGACACATGATCCAGCACTGGCAAACAATCAATGACATTTCCTATTTCTTTCCACCCCAATTTTCCTTTTTTTTTTTTTTTAATGAGCCTGAAGCAGAAGAATATAACTGTTGGAAATTGCTTTACATTAGTTGATTATCTCTGGCTAAGTTGAGAGCATTTGGCCTCGCTTATTTGAAATAATTTAACAGGAGAACCCCATGGAGGGTGGTAATTTACAGGGGATAGTCTCAATTGTGATATGTACATATTGTGAGCAAAGGGTGGGGGAACTGCCAAATATATTTAGATAAATCTTTGAACTGCTGCTTGTTATTCCAGGCCATATCTCATTTCAGCAGATCAAATGCTGTTAAAGTCGCCAACACTCTCACTTTTGAAACAAAATCACACAATGCACTTTGTCTAGTCGTAGCCATGCAACCTAAATTTTCAATGTAGCCTACAAATGAATTGAAATGTGCTATATATGCGTATGTATTTACACAGCTTATGTGAGGTACTCTGCTGTAGGTGCAGAGGGCTGCTTTCCCTGCAAGTTCTCCAGGTAATTTCCTGATGCTCTCTCTTCACACTGCCCTGTGCTGTTGGTCACCGTGCCAACACCTCCCACCCCCAGCACCACCAGCCACCTTCGCTGTCTGCTCTGGGATCCCTGCAGGAGCAGGTTACAAGCACTTGTAAGCACTTACAAACTCTGCACGGCAGGTTACAAGCACTTGCTACTGATGCAGCTTTTGATTAACTTGAGTTTCAATTATTTTTCTTTTAAATCATAATCGGTGCAGTGCTATGCTATTTCAAGAACCAAATACCCGTTTTATACCTACATATTGTCCTTTGGGTATGACACAGGAGGAGAATACTCACACTTCTGCCAATAGCATTCTCATGTGCAAGTAATTGGTTTTCCCAGGGTTATTTATTTAGACTACTATTTGATACCAGACTGCAATTTTGTTGTCTTCAGTACATGTAAGAGTATTTTTTTACTGTTAATTGTCCTTTGAATTCTATTCTCTCACTCAAACTAGAGCCAGAAGACCAAGACCAGTCATAGATCAAATGGCAATATCTGCTGTAAACCCATGTAAGCCAATGGATTATACAAGCAGAGAATCCGGGTTCAAATATATTAGAGAAGGAGAGAAATAAATCTTACCTGCGCTGAGAGACTGCATTAGCTTATTGTGTTTGTAAGACTTTGAAAAAACCTAATACAGATTCCTGTAGTGGATGAGCACAGGGAGCTCCATCCTTTCCTATGCGCATTTGGCAAGCCCAACCACTACAAAGTCAAGCTTCTTTGTGCTTTTATTTTTCTGCCTTACTAGGCAGTGAGTTTGCTCACATGGAAGTTAACTTGTTAAACCATGCTTCATCTCAAAGTGAAGGGAGCTCAAAGGAAAGCAGCCTGATTTCAATGTGGAACAGTGATGTAAAAATTTAATGTAGTTTAGCTAGTGGGCTTTTAAATCAAATCTCTGTTTAACACCCTTCCTGAGTGTCCCCTGAATAGATAGGGGACAAATGTAGACAAAACTTGCTGCATTTTCTTTCATTCAATAGAAAACACAAGGCATGAGGTAAGAAATGAGGCAGAATTTTAGCTGGAGGCACTAGGAGATGCCCACCCATGCTGCAGCTCATCATTTCAGCTCATTTCAATGTTTCCAGAACAAAATTTTCCCCATAGGCAGACCTGCAGATATCCCTGCTCAGTCTCCTGACACCCAGCTTCTCACTCAGACCTGGAGCAATTTGATAAGGTGAGAAGCTCAGCTCTCCGCTAAGATGCTTCTGGCTTTTCTCATTGCAGAGAAAAGCCTGAAGGCATGAAGTGGGGATATCTGGGAGGCTCAAAAGCCAGATAGCAAAATAAACCTCTTGCCTCCAATATTGACACTCAAAGCCTTTTCTCACGATACTGAGAAACGAGGGCGGTGTCATGATTTTTGGGGAGACCTGAGTACTTGTGATTAACCATGCTGTTCATCCCTGGAGAAGGAGCCACTGAATCCCATAAAATGTAGTAGCCTCAGTGGGAAATCAGAGGCAGAAAGCAGGAGGAACAAGGATAGCATATTCCAGCCATTTCCTTGCTGTTGCTGCTACATGGGGTTACTGCACTGGAGGATTGTATTTAAATCCACAAAAAGGTTTTCAATTTAAAAATAAAAAAATAAAAATATTCAGGTTTTGTAAAGTTCAGCCTTCAGTGTAATCTTTCTGTGACTTAGAAATGTAATTATAAAGCCAATTGACAGCGCCCTTTAAAATATGTCATGTAGGAAAATTAATTTTAGGATTTTTTTTTCTAATTTCACTGTCACAGCTTGGGCAAGAGCAAAGCTTCTGAAGAACCCAGGGAGCTTCTCTTATAGGAAGGGGGAATAGTGAGGCAATGACACACAATCCCCTTGTGTTCCTCTCTTTCTGCACCTCACTTTGACATGGTGCTGGATCACAGGTCGGGTGTTCTGTCTTCCCAGGCCTTGCAGCCAGCACTGACCATGGAGTGGGACTAACCTGCTCCGTTTATCACACCAGAGAGGCAGTGTCTAGGTGACAGCACACAAGCCCTTTGGAATTAGGGGCTGCCTGGGGTGGAGGCAGGGATGTGCAGGTCTCCTGTGTGCTCCTCCCTCCAGCCTCGCCTGGTTCCTATGACCCGAGCGCAGCCTGAATTAAGTTGCTGCAATGCGAGTTACACAAACACAGACTAATATAATTTGTCACAATTAGGGGTTGATTGGATGTTTTCATTCAGGGTGATCCGGGCCAAACTGTTACAAATGACCTCTTCGCCACAGAGCACAGAAGAGCTTTGCAGGGAATATCTGCTATAAATACTGGGAAATGTTCACCGGGTCATGGCTGGGAGCCCTCTCCCCCACCCTGGTGAGTGCCCTAAAATCCACGTCCCCTTCAAAGCTCCCACAAGAGCAGACACTGCCCCTTCCCACCCAGGCAGCCCATCAGCCCTTCCTCCCCTTCTCACAGCTGCAGAAAGCCACCAGTCCCCAAAGCACGTGTCCAGGCTGCTGCAGCACGTGGGGCCGCCAAAGCTCAGGAAAGAACAAGAAAATGGAGCTGGAGGTAGGGCTAGGTTCCACAAAACATAGCTAAGCTTTCAGGTTGTCTTGCTTTTTTGGCAGCCAGGGCAGGAAGCATCTCTCTCACCTTGGCACTCTGCATCACGCGCGAAACAAGTGCTGATAATGACAGGATGACCGCTCGGCTTTCCTCCACTTGCAAACAGTTGGTGGTAATGATGTTCATTATGCATTCAATAGGCTATTTTACAATATGAAGTCATTTAGAAAAGGATAATTAGTCCACAGCTTGCTTTTCATTTTATTTAATTTTCTTTACTTCTGTTTAGAAAAAAATATATATATATGTAGGGATGGTGTTATTTTTTCAGCAAGTAAAATGGAGCTGTTTGATTTATGCTCACTTACAAGAGATATTGTGAAAATGGTGCCTTGTTTTTTGCTGAATGATTTCTTGCAATAGAGCATCCAAAAGCACATTTTAATCTCAATGTATGCTTTGCTATTGTATCAAATTATGAAAAGCAGGCATGGGAGGCTGCTCAGTGAAGAATCTTCTTTTCCATTAATTTGGATGTGTTAAGTGCACTATCAGAAGCCAAAAATATTCTTATAAAAATAAGACTGTGAAATGGGGTTTCTTCCTAGGACATCAGTCAGCTACCAGAGTTGCTAAAATTAAACAGGGGTGAAAGAGTAATATCTCCAGTTAACAGCTTGTTTTGGTTGTGTCTGTTTGTTTGATCCTATGGGGCAAGAATCTTACAGACCTAACAGAGCAGAAGATTCGGGGCTCTGAATCCTTTCTTGCACTCCCAAATTCCTTTTGCTTCTGTTACAACAGCCCAAAACAGAGCAGTCCCTGTTAAAAAGGCATTCAGGCACAAACCGACTTTTCAGTGAGCCAGCCCGTGAAATGACAATCATTATGCTCTAGGATGATATAAATATATTAACTTACATATTGGCAGCTGCAGTGCAATGAGCTGATTGCCCAGGGAAGATGCTTCGTTATGTTGTCCTGCCATTGGGAAATAATGCATGCACCCCGGCTGCATCACGCAGGGCAGCCTGTGGTGCCATCCCTGGAGATGTTGCTGCTCCCCGCATTGCTGCAGCCCCCATTTGGAGACAAAGTCCACCTACATTGGGGTCCTCACCCCCTTTTTGTGGGATTCACTTCATGGTCAGGCAGTAGAGGGCTCTGAAGGCAACTGGAGCTGAAAGGTTTTCTATTTAAGGGAAATGAAATCCGTATGTTTGGGAAAAGATAACTGGAACTGCTTTGGTGCATGGAATCGCTTTCAGGTGACTGACCTATTTATTGAGAGCCCAAATGTGATTTTAGATAAGTAGTCCCTTGAGTCTCCGGCCAACCACCACATTAGGAACTTCCTAAAGGTGATGTCTCCTGTACAGTTAGAGTCAATAAGGCATGAAAGAAATAAGATGTGAAACACTGTAATGTATGAAATACGAATTACACAGCAGCCTTGGATTACAGCAAGTCCAGCTGAAACGCCTGGTTCTCCCCTTTACTTTTATTTCAATTAATATTCCTCAAGCAACAGCAAAGATCGATTTGAAGTAGAGAGCACAGAGAGTCATGGGAGCTTCATTAGCATGCAAATCTGAGTGAATTCATTAGCCCTGCAACTGATGCTGATGCTCCTGGAAACTAGTAAAAGAGTAAAGTCTGCAGAAGTAAATCAGGCCGTGCTAATGAGCCTGTTAATAAAGCTTTTGTAAGCCTTTTCCAGAGCCAAAGTGACAAAGCACACTGTCAACATTAAACCTCTGGTACTGTGCCTTAGATGAGGGACACTTTTTTTTTTCTTTAGTGCTGGGGAAGAAAGCAGAGAACCGTAGCAAAGGTAGAGAATGAGACAAAAGCAGTTACAATATTTCCTCATCAGAGATAAAACTATTGTGTGGTTGCAGAAAAAAGACAGCATGACAAATGCAAGTGTGCAAATAAGATCCATTTGACTGAAATTATATTTTAAAGAAAAACAGGAGACCAAATTTTTCATAATGGGCCTTTCACCTTCCGGCTGTATGTTCTCATTTTCCCTGCGCCTTATTAGGCATAATTTCAGGATTGCATTTTGTCTCATCTCCTGCTAATCATGCAGCAATGTTTACAGCATGAATGTGGTGCCATTGCAGCACCTCCTCACTGTGCAGGTGCTTTGTGTTAAAAAACATTGCCTCTGGCCAGCTCTGGGGCTCTGCCACTTTCCTTACAGGTCTGAAAAGAGCCATTGGGGACAGCCTCTGGTTGAGATATGCTGGGCCAGGGCCAATCTGAGGGGCTCAGACAGACCCAGACCCCTAAATTAGGGGCTGCGTGGTGCAGAAAAGTGCTGGGGCCCAGCTGAGTCCGTGGCTGCTGGTGCAGAAGGTAAGGGGAGCAGACAGCTACAAGCAGTACGTAGTCTCAAGACAGTGCTGTGCTTTCTTCTGATAGAAGCAGTGCCCAGGAGGGGAGCTCTTTGTCATTAACAGCCTGAAAAACACATCTCAGTCCATACGGCGTGATGTGCACCCCTTCCTGTGCTGGTTTTAGACCCTTGTGGTCACAGCTGTGGTTTGGATATGTAACATAGTAGGCTACGTTTAATCTGAAGATCTAAGCTTCTCCTCTGTACCGAAGTATCTCCTCCTCTACCTCCCATTTTGCAACTGCTTCGGGATGGACAAAGTTAAAGATCTCTTCCCTGTGATCACACCAAGGCTGTAAGTTCTCCAGGTGGGAAATACAACACAGTGCCCCAGCCAGGGGACTTGCTGTGACCGGCCAGGCACCGAGCGATGCAAGCAGCCACCTCCCCCTCGCCCTTGCATCAGCTTCACGTGGCGTCAACATCCACAGCACACAAAAAGGCTGCCAGTTTGCTGGGCTCCGAGGCAGAGATAAGCGGGAGGCTGGTTAGAAATCTACTTGGTTTCTTTTTGCAGCAACCTCTTTGTGTAAAAGAGCTTGATACAGGGGGGAACCGCTTGCTGCTTTCTCATCAAGTGGGAGAAGAAGTGCTTTTATACGCAGACTGATGGAAAACTACCGGAATGCTTTTCAGTTTCCCTCTCTAACCTTTAGTGCTTTCTGGTGCCTTAAAGGGAACAAAACATCAGTCTGGAAAAAGGGGGAAAATATATCAAAATGTATTTGGAGATAATGGCAAGTAATACAATAGACAATGCAGCTGGGCAATAAAAAGGGAGGCAAGGGGAAAGCATCGAAAATACCTCGAGAGAGTGGAAGGAAAAAATACGGGAGAGAGGAAAGGTAAAAGCAAGGAAATTAAGAAAAAAAGAAAACAAGAAAAAAAAAAAAAAAAGCACTTGCATAATGGGATGACAAAGGACAAAGAGGGAAGGAAGGGAAGATAGAGCAAGAGCGGTGGAAGAAAAATGACAAGGAGGCACACAGTGAATGATGGAGCAGGGTCACGGGCAGGCATGAGCAGGGAGGAGAAATGGAGTGGAAAGGAAGTGAAGGGAAGTGTGGAGTAGCGGCGATGCTGCTGACCTGTTTTTCTTTTAGCTGCAGAGTCGTGGCAAGTGTTTGCGTTAATAATGCTAATGCTTGGTTACTTGAGGGGAGACGGAGCAGGGCAGACGGTGTCAGGATGCTGTTTGATCAGCACCATGGGATGAGCTGTGCTGAGCCTCTTGCACAGCTTCCTCAGACCCAAGGGGAGGGAAGGCACTGAGAAGTAAAGGATTCCAAGCTCTGGGGTAAGACCCACTGGGCTGGCAGCAAACCTGGGGCTTGCACGGCTTCCTTCAGTGCTCATCACCTGCCCACCTGCCAGAAGGTATATGGCTTATTGCCCTTCACCTCCTGGTGGCTGAATTTGATTTGGTATAATGTAGGAGATCTTTCTGCCCTGTTTTCACACCCAAGTTCAGCCAAGTATCTTGTCCTGCCTGTAATCTCATAAGCACAATGTCATAACGCTTGCACTAAGCCACATTTCTCAGCCTGCTGCATTTTTACATTGCACAGCAATCACAGCTCTCAATGTGCCACGTTTGAGGTGCAATCTCACTGGTGCCTCACATACCAACTACACCATCTGTTTTGATTCCTCTTTCTTTTGTATTACATCACAGCATCATGTTTTCTTTCTTTTTTTTCTTTTTTTTTTTTTTTTTTCTTTTTGCTGCAGCTGCAAAAGCTTTGGGAACGTTCCTATAATAACTCCCTACAGCTTGGTTTAGCAGATATTTGGGCTCTTTCATTATTACTTGCCAAATTACATTTGGTTATCAACATGCATTATATCTGCTGTCAATTAGCTGTTATCTAACACCGTGAAATGACTTAACTCCTTCAGTGTTTTGCAAGATCTGTCCCGACCAGCACACCGCTCAGCTTATATCAGCTTGCAAAGATCCAGGCAATTTTGTCACACTTATTTTTTTACTAGCACTCATTACGGCTAAAGGTCAGTTGTGTTTCCATTGTAAGCCTAGGGATAACGGCATGATCTGGCAAACTCTTTCTCGTGTAAAGTTAACAGGACTATTTGCATAAAAATCCTTACTCAAGGAGTAATTTGCAGGATCACACCTTTAAAAACCTCGCCTTAGGAGTAAGGCAAAAGCTGGAACCTGGAACAGCAATCTTCCGAAGCTGTATTTTATCAGAGAAAACGATGAAAATTTAATGAGGAGAAAAAAGATACTTAATGGCTGTAGGTAGTGTAATTTCAGCCATAAAAATGGGATCGTCTTGTAAGGCACCGTGCTGTGGCCTTTCAAATCAATGCTAACACTGATAACAGCCTCGGTGGAAGGGGGGTGAAGATCTACAAGCTGTCGAGCAAAAGTCCCAGCCTGGTGGCATGTGGCAGGTCTGTAACTCTCAGCCTGATGGACTGCTTAGGTGAGTGACTGGGGCTTTGTCCTCTGCAAAATCTGTGCTTGGCTGCAAAGTCTTTGCAAGATGGTCCTTCACAAACAAAGAGAGAAACCCAACTGAAATGCATGATGGCCTTGGAACCAGGGCCAAAGCTCCTTGCATCTCTGGAGGCTTTTCCTCTGCTCTCACAGCAAATGCTTCAAGTGTTTCACCAGCTCAGTTGTTTATAATTCAGGAGACTCCCTGGACTCAAAGCTGCTAGCCTTGAAGATCTGTTTACATTTTAAAACATATTCTGAAGTTGAAGCTGTGGGACAATCAAGAGAAGTTAGGTAGGCCAAACAACAAAAAAAAGGAATCAAAAAAGTTCTTTAGTAAGTCTTGGGTGAATATTTCCATGTATTTTCTTGAACAGCCCAAGTGACCCATTCTAGCCTTCACATCCCAGGTTACACCTGAGAAAGGCAGCAGCACTTTCCATCCACAGATGGATTTGGCCCTTGGAGTGGAAATATTAGTCCTGGACAAAAGCACTGCTTTATTTTCCCAGTGTACCAAAATTAGAGAACCCCCTAGTGCTAAATAATTTTGTTCTGCCTCGCTGTGAAAATTCCCAGTGTTCAATAGCCCTCCACAAGTTCTCATTTTATCCCCGTAGTGCAGTGCTCCTGTGGTTATATGTCAGCTGCAGCAGTGGTAAACATGTACACACTACTCATTTAAGAGCTTTTAAAAGACTTCTTACTGTGCCCAGAAATTACACCTGTGCTTTCTTACTTATCCATGCTGTCGCCTTTGTTTCTCGGGCTATATTAAGCCCTTTTTTTTTTTTTCCTCCCCTTTGAAAGAGTGGGAGAGTATAAACATCTTTAAGTTCTGGCTTTCTCTCCATCAAACAAGTTGTGCAGAGGGACAGAGCCAGTGAATCTGAACAGAGGGAAAAAGGATGGCTGCGGTGCAGTAGGGCTGGCAGAAGACGTCTGCCCCTCCTGAAGACACTTGACTTTTCAGGAGCTCCGTGCTGCTGGCTGAAATCCTTGGCAGCTGCAGTGCTTCACTTCCCTGAGACAGAGACCTGTGATATTCCGACTGTGCCTTCTATATCTAGAGATGATGGAGAGAGACAGAGCGCAGGGCACTCTGAGGAGCTGCAGTGGCTACGGGGAAGGTATATGCAAGGGTGCAATGAGGCATTAGCCTCTAATGAACTTTTCCATCAGAGGGGAATCTTTTAATGTTAAAGATGATTAGTTAGAACCAAGAATGAGAGGAGATGTGGTAAGTAGCATAAAATGCCATATCTAAAAGATTGTTTGATCTGTTTGCGTTGCACTGCTAGAATAAAGGAACCGAAATAGAGGTTCTGCAAACAGCAGTGGTCAAATTCTCCACGGTCTCATTTGTCCAAGATTTTATGTGGGAACTCTAACTGATACAAAAGGACAAAAAAAAAAAAATACTAAAATATCTCCAATAAGATAATTGTACTTGGGATGATGTGAAGTTGATCTGTGAAGCTCTCTAATGACTAAAAAAATAAACCAAAGACTCTTGAGGTAAAGCGGTGTTGTAGGGTAAATTTGGCACCTCTTGTCTTATGGTGACACAAGTGCTAATAGTGAATTTTCACTCCCCCATCAGACCCAACTCATCCCTGAGGACATGAATACATTTTTCTTCATGCTGCCATTAATGCTCACACATAGCTGTTCTCTATAACCCTAACTGGATCCTCGTAAGAATTTTCAAGACAAAAATGCCCATTTTTAATTAAAGAAATGGTCCTATTTTTTCTAGTACTGCTTGGATAATTGGTTCAGAGCATGATTTAACATACTTCGGGCAGGAAAACTTGTGACTGAACTTTAAAGTTCACTGAGTTAATCTGATCTAGCCCATCCCAGTGGCTCTCCTGTAAGAGTCCCTGAACATATGTGGTGGTGGTTGCTGTCTGGTCTGGATTCCAGCCTCAGCAAGTTACCATCTTCCATAGATTTTTATGTATATTTTTAATGGGGATAGATCTAACTTTTTCCCACTGTGTGCCCAGTTTGCAAAGACTTCCTTGGGCTTTATGGTAAAACATCTGCTTACATGCCTCTGTCAAGAACCTACTCCAATACAATTAAAAATAATAAAGCTCTTGCTCTGTATTTCACAAATATTAGAATCATGCCTTGAAAACAGCTGCAATAATTATATTTACTTGTTAAGAAAAGCCTTCTGAACCCCACCTCCATTCATTGCAGCTTTTGAACCTCTGACTCCTCCTGTTGGGAGTTATCAGCACATCTCCTCTCGAGCTCAGATCCTGCTTCTCCACACTGCAAGTGAAATTATCTCTGTATGTCTGCACCCATAAAGTGAAGTGCACTTGTGCTTCCAACTTCCACAGAGTGTCAGACAGTTAGTTGTGGTACTGCTCCTATTAACGCCTGCAATTAGCACTGACAAAAGTGCTGTTCCACAGCTCCCTGAAACTGCTCTTCTTTGATTGGTATTTTAGAAAATCCCAGTGCAGTATAATATCTCCCTGGTAGTCGTGTTTCAACAGAACAGTGAAGTTAGTGAGGCATGACAGTGCTCTTTTTTTCTAAACTTATACTGAACATCCTTAATCAAGCTTTGCTTTTTTAAAAATAATGGGTCTAATTCTCTTTAGGCGTATGGTGTATTCATGCTTGTGTAATTCCATCAGGCCATATCCTCAGCTCCTGTAAGTTGGCAGAGCTCGTTTGATTTCACTTAAATTCCAGGCAGATCGGTAATAGCTGAAGATTTGGGCTGCTGATTTCCAAACTATTCCTGATACATTCCAGTTTGAGAAGATAATGTGTCCCAAGTTGTTTTTTTTTTCTGTGTGTGTTTTGTTTTGTTCTGTTTTTGCCATTAAATCCATTAAAATAATTCCACACTCTCTACCTCATTTACATCAAAAATTGTACAAAATAAATCCAAGCTGTTTTGTTTATTTGTGTGTTTGTTTTTCTGAAGTACTGAGCTCTCTCCATTGCTGTTGATCCTGATATAAAGCTCTATAAAGCTCACACATCCAGCAGCTCCTGGAAGCATTGGCACGTCTCCCTAAAGGACCATTAGGAGAGCCAGGCCAATTTTTTGTTTCATGTTGGTTGTTTTTGTTTGTTTTGTATGTTTTGTTGTAGTTTTCTAAATTAGATATCATCTGCCAATCTGGAGACATATAACATGCAGCCATGACTAGATTACTATGTCTGGAGATCTTCCAAAAGGAACACATGTAGATGCTTATATCTACCACAGCCCAACAGAGACAGCAGCCTCAGCCTCTTCACTTACAGGGTCCTGAAATGAAGTAGTTGTGTTGTGTTTTTCTTTTTTCCTTCATTCATTCCTGTGTTCAGTAATCATATATCTGCTGGTAGCAGCCAGCATTTATGGTTCTGGGAATAGCAACAGGCAGGTAACAAAAGTGAAGAGGACAGAGTCAGCTTGTTCATTCTTGGTGTTGTCAAATTTGTCTTTAGTAAGATCCTGGTCAATCTGAAATGCAAGAAAGATGTGAACCAAGAAAGAAATGTGTTGAAGGGCTGCTGGTTGCAAGTCTGTTCCCAGGATCACAGAGCACATATTTATACTGGTGATGCAGTAGCTTGTCTGATATTAGACTGACGTTTAAATTAGGTACAGACTCGGTGATAACTCTGGTTCCACCTGGGACTTCTGAGTGCAGTGCAGGGCAAAAAAATAATGATGTCTGTAGCAGTAGATAGAGATGTTGTTACTAACTTTGGTAGAGCAATGGGTAAAACATTACACAGGCTGACAGATGAGAGATTTTGTTGGGTTCAGATGCAAGAATAAGGAAAACAAGACTTGAAATGAACTTCCTTTGATACAAGCTGTCACGCAGGAAGCTTCCAAACACCTGTAAAATCACTATGTGATTCCCATTGGTGGCTGCAGCCGGTACTTCAACATAAAGATATGAACTGTGGCAGCTGAGCTGTAGCTCTTCAATAAGCTTTTGATAAACTTGGATTTTCACAGATCATGAATTTATAGTGTGCAAACTTTTTCAGAAGTAAAGTGCCTAAATGTTGGTCTTGCATTCAGAGACATAACTTGTGATCTTATTGTACCACACTGGACATACATTCCTGCAAAAAGTACCAAGATACCAGCCAATATATTTTTTGGGACTTCCACATAATGATCTTCCATAGAGGGAATCACTTCAGCATTCTGACATTCCGAAAGCTGTAAAATCAGTTGCCACAAAATGTTTCGTTCTTCCCAGTTGTGCTTTGATGTCTTCATTGTCCAGAGCCTCCAGAAACAGGATATTTCTCTGATTCAATTAAAACACACTCTGCTTTCTAAGCTCTTCATTTCTGTATTGTGTTTGGGGCTTGGCTGCACAAGTCAGAAGAATTTCATGTCATCCCTTTTGGAGGACATACCCTGGCATTTCAAATGTCTCCCTTCCTGTAGGATTATTGCCATCATTTATCATCCGGTATAGGCTGTACACTTGATGGTATGAATCCTTGCTCCTGACCCTGCCAATGACATTAATAGAGAGAACAACACACTTTTGTGCAATTGTTTCCTCTCAAATGCTATTCAGCCTCTGATAATGATTTGGATGAGTAAATCGGCACAATTTTGTGGAGGGCTGGACTTCTGCCAGTTGTGACTTGCTGATTTTTCAAGCATTTACAATACTGATGTTTTTCTCCCCCAGCACTAAGCCTTTCCCAGGATGAGTCGAGCCCTGGAGAGGACAGCTGAGTCCCTGCTGCCACACCCACCCTGCCATGCTCTCCATTGGGGAGGGTACAAGAGAGATAAGGGTTCAAATCAACACCTATCAACTGTGGGAAAGCTGACACAGCATCCTTCCTCCATCCTCTTCCCAAAGCTTTTGATATTATTTTCAATTTTGATATGGTTGCTAACCTACATAAGAGCAGGACCAACTATGACTATAAACTCATGACCGCTTTTTAGTTAGCTTCAGCTCAATTCAGATATTACATCCTGAGGTGTAAGTCAGAACTGAGTTACACTGAAATAAACTAGCTTGTGTTAGGGGAAAAAAAAAAAAAAAAAAAAATAGCTCTAAATTGCCCTGCGGCTCACCAAAGTGCTCATCAGTTCTTCTTTCCAGGAGGGCAGGAATTCTCCAGGGCATTAACTGTTTTCTGTTGTGAATAGGATATATTTGCTGAAATTTGGTGGATTTCAATATGTTGGTTTGTGAAATCAAGTGCAGAAGGACAGTGCCCTTCTTCTGCCTACAGTACATGGCAGTTGAACTCATAGAAATAAGAGTTCTTGAAAAATGCATGGTGAATCTACATAATTAAAAATCTTTCCTGCTGGGGGTTAATGATTTGGGTAGATTAACTTGATAATGTAATGTGAAATGTCGAAATCAAGAGTGTGCATCCTGAATACTGGTGCAGCTCTGCAATGGGAGACAATTCTAAGTAAATAACCAGAGAAACTATTTTGCAATTAAATTAAAGATGTTTCCAAACTACTGTACTTTGCTATAAAAAATCATCATCTTGAAAAGTCAAGTTTCATTTATTTTAATTAGTGCTGTCATGAAGTATTCCATTTGGCACACGCTGACTAACAAGCCCTTTTCCAGACACCAATTTGAAATGCGTGCATCAGAAAAATGATTGCTGCCTGTTCGTGTGATGTCTTCTGGGCCAGTCCTCAGGTAGCTGGGATCTGTCTCACCCCACCCAGGTCATTGCAGCACCGTGATTGGAATGAGGTGCAAGCAAAGGCTTTCTTCCCCTGCATCTGCCTCCCGAGAGGTGATGGAAAGGCTGCTGACATCAGTCAGAGAATTTTTGCTGTCTTAAAAAAAAAAAAAGCCAGGCTCAAAGCTGTGTGTGCCGGGCTGAATCTCCACTCCCCATCACCATTCTCACACTGGAGTTATTTAACAGGAGAGGGATTGGTATCAAATTGATGGGAAGCCAAAGTGGTCTTGATCCTCCTTGGAGACTTACTGTTGAATTGCATTATATATAAGCAGAGAAGCTTTTTTATTATTAATGGGATAGAAAATCAGAACCTTCAAGGAAAATTATATAACTTCTATTAAGATGGACGAGTTGGGGCTAAGCCCACTTATTTGCAACAAAAATGTACTCTGCAACTCCTGGAAAAGTGCTTTGTCCTCCCCAGGGAAGACCTCACCTGGAAAAAATGCCAGGGGAAATGCCACAAACTCCTTCTGGGGCAGCATCCCAGCCTGGACAGTTGGGTGGGCAATGGCCACATATCTGTGGGCACCAGGCTGCCGTGGGGGTAATCTGCACCAGGGTGGGCAACGTGGGGCTGCCAGGAGCCAACCTCCCCCGTGGTTTTTTGCATAAATTCCCCTCTCTGTTGTCTGACTTGTTTTCAGATCTGCCAAGTAATGCAGTTCCTTCTGCATGTCCAATGAGGGGATTATTTCGCAGGCTTAAATCTCGCTCCTAAAAAAAAAAAAAAAAAAGTACACTGATAAATACCTGTTGTCTACATGGGGAGGCTGGTAAGGAATAAGCCGAAGCGTTAGTGTGAAGGGCACTGTCAATTCTGTAGCAATGCCTCTTATTTCACAGGGCTAACGTCACAACCGGAGTGCTCAAAGCAGTCTTTGTGCAGCACAAGGTATCCTCTGGGGAGCAAGTGAAGAGCAGCTATTCTGAGCTGCCCCCTTATTTAGGTAAGCCACATACATAAAATCTGATTATTCCCTTTTAATTTCATCCTATTGCTCATAGCTAAAGCCCCTTGTTACGCCTTAATTTATCCCTTCTCTCTGTTAACACCCTTCAAATATTTCCAGGCTCTTTCCCCTTCCTTGCCATTTAGCCACGCTTTAATCTCACCTATTTATTCATTCATCATAAATCAATCTCTCCTGCCCCCTAATCAGCTCAGCACTGCTGCTCTGCTCGGAGCTCCCTCTGGTTTGCAGGCTGCTGGTGAGCAGGATGGGGAGCCCAGCAGCAGCACCATGCAGGATGGTGCTGAGCATCCACCCCACAGTGCTTGCTCTCCCCTTGCTGCCCCTCCTGCACTCCTGGCACCTCCAAATGCAAAATCCAGGGTTGTTTTCTTCCTGCTGGCAGCCTCACATATCTTTTCCCCATTACTGTCATTTCAGGAGGAATACGGGCATCGCAGAATGGCTTTGTCTGGATAATAATAATTTTAATTTCCTCATTCAGAAGCTCCTCTTATCTTCTACCTGCGCGTAACTGATTGAGCGATAAGGACATTCCCTCTCTCCTTCTCACCTCATAATAAGCACCAGCACATCTCTGCCAGTTTGAAACTTAGCAAGTGTGCACTCTGCACCTTCAAGTGGGTCCTAATCCAAACATTATATGGCTGAAAGCATTCGAGTGCTTAAAGGATGCTCAGCTTTTTCCCTGCTCCCCAGGGGTAACACACACAGATGTACTCAGCAGCAGGTCCCTCCCCTGCATCTCGTACAGCAGCAGCATGACCTCTAAACAGTCTCCATCTACACAGACTCCTGCATCTGATTTCCTCTCCACTGTTAATCTGAGGTCTTTGTGAAAACTATTGCTGTTAGGTTGTCTTTTGCTGGTGTTATTCCCATGCTGAACGTTTCTAACGCTCTCAGCAACTTTCATCTTGGCACCTCAGAGTCAGCTCTGTAGCCCCTTTACTTTGAATTATGCCAACCTACAAAATCATCCCTTCAGGTATGTCTGTATCTTTCTTCATGTTGGCATTCAGTAGAGGTGATGGGTGGGCTCGTGGCCAGCTAGGGCAACAGGAGCAAACAGTGTCAGATTTGAACCCCAGAGGTTTATTTTGCCAGCAGGCAATGGGGAGTGTGTGGCTGGAGGCAAGGGTGTGTGTTGCTGGGACTGCTCTGAACAGAGCTTCAAGCACTCGACCACCTGTAGAAGTGGCAAGCTGGACTGGGTGATTGCTCTGGCCTCTCCTAGTCCTGTGTTTTTACCCCTTCCCACCTCAATTTGCTTATGTTTTGCCCCATTCTGACTCTCCCGCACATCAGAGCTCACATCACAGCAGTGCTCCTGCCCAGGTTCTCCCTGCTCTCTGCCTCCAGTGCCAGCCCTCCCAGCCCCGTTAGCTCAGCTCCCTCCTTCCCTGCCCACCTCACTTTCCACTTGGTTTAATGGAGTGAAATCCCGATGAAGTCAGAAACAACTACTGCAGCTGACGTTTCCCTGGTTTCTCACACAAATCTGAAAAATGTACTGGATTGGAGGCTCCTACCCTGCACTTAAAACGAGTTGTTTCTCCAGGTGTTAGTATCGCTGTCTTCTGCACCAGGGTTGCATGAGCTGATTTCGTTTCTTCCTCAGCAAAGACGGACTGAACTATTCATGGCAATGTCAGAGATCAGAGGGAAAAAGAAAGAGCTAAAATGAGTGGGGTGCAGAACCGGGGCAGTGGGAAGGAGGCTTGGCGATAAAAGAAATTGGTGAGATGACAGCGAGATGAGATGTGATATAAGCCCTCCCCATACCTAGTATTTTTATATGTACACTCAAAACATATTTCAGGGATTGAGAGTGTTTTCTCCTTTCTGGAGATCTATTTTGTCATTACTTTAGCTGACAGCAGCTGGGGAGAATGAAACACTTTGGTTAGCCTCAAACACCTGGCTAAGTTTCCCTAGGTTGAAGCACAGCAATGTTTTATTACAGCTGACACCAATCAAGGCAAATGGACAAAAGTGAGCATTTTGATTTTGGGATCCATGAAAGAAGGGGATAAGTGAAGTGAATTTGGACTTGCTGGACGAAGGAAGGGGTAAGTAAATTTCACAAAGCGGTTTATCTTATCAACACCATTTGCTTTGGGGATGATGCTTTTTACAAGCAATTCTGCAGTTTCTGCAAAGCCATTGTGCCAGGGTCAGTGCTTGGTACCACCTCTGCCCCTGGGGTTTTACAATGCAGCCAAGGTCATGGGAAACAGGGGTTACGGGGGGGAAAAAAATGAAACAGAGAAGCTGTCCATCACAAATGATTGAGCACTTGTGAGTCTGGCCCCAAAAGGATTAAATTATGGTATGTTTGCTCTGAGAAAGCACCACAACAAGTCATCGTCCCATCACACTAACTAGCACACAGTGACAGAAAGTCACCATGAATATACTGTCCAAAGGTAAGAGAAATAAACCTTGTCCTTTCAGCAGGTCCTTCCCCAGCCCCTGTTGCTCTAAATCACCTCAGAACATCCTCGTGAAGCACTGAGCCCGAGGAAAACATTACAAGGCAGCAGTGATCAGCCTCGATGGACAGCCACAACAGCACGATAACAGCCCTTCAGCCATCAACGCGTCCTTAAAGGCATCACTGGGCAGGGGATTTTTAAAGCAAGATGTGATGAGACTGAGCTCAGTTCTATGGCAGCAAAGCCCCTGCCATCAGAGGAGCAACCCCAGATTAACATCGGTGGGAATCAGCCCTGCAGCGCCAACAGGGAGCCACAACGGGGCTGGAGCAAGCATCTGTGTTGACTTGCTCATGTGAAGAGGAGCGGGAAATGTTTGCAATGAAATGTGAAACTGTTTGAAATTCACAGTTTGTCACAGCCCATTGTGAATTCTAGAACAGGCCTTTTTTTCAAAGGAATTTTTTTGTGATGGCATATTAAGAAAAAACAGGCCACTTTCTAGTAAAAATGGCGAGGGAAGCAAGCCTGCTCCTGAGTGATGCTTTGATAATATGAGCCCATTTTCCATGGCTTTGGCATTAAAAATACAGAGAAGTACACACTGTCCAAAATCTGCACAGAAAACAACCGTGTTGTCAAAGCTGTGAACAAAGGGAAATGGAAGAAAAGAGGAGAAACTCATTTATATCCTTCTTCAGGAGAACACTACCTAGATATTTGCTTGTGTTAGGGTATCTCAGGACCACGTATTTGTGCACTGGGGAAGGAAAGTCCTGAGGGCTACACCCAGGTCACAGCAGGTTTCAGTGCTCTGACCTAGCATTAAGCTGGTTGGTTTCTGTCAAAGAATTACACCGGTTTTCCTGTTTGCTCCTGTGGTATTAATAGCAGCAAATCAAGTTGCCAGCAATCCCCACGCCTTGTGCATCCGAACCAACCCCACATTGCTGTGCTACCGTGATTGAAGTATGGGGATTTGTTTGGGAGGATAAAGCAAAACCTTGCTTTGTTTTCCTGCTGTCCTAAATTTCACCCAAGTAGCTTCGCCTCAGCGCTTTGAACTTTGCATAGCTCTTTAAAATTATAATAGGGGGGAAAAAATGAAGGAAAAAAAAAAAAAAAAGCGTGTTTTTTGTTTGTTTGTTTGTTTTTTTGTCCCAAAAGCAGGAGAGGGCCTTGCTAGAGCTTAACCCCTGAGCCACCCAGACAGTGTGGGGCAGGGGATGCGGGAGGCACGGGGCACTCCTCGGGTCCTGCCGGTGTTTGCGTGACTGAACAGTGACATCCAGCGGTCACCGAGTTCCGCTGTCTTGTCCCGGTGCAAGCCCAGACAGACCTCGGAGCATCAAATAATCTCCAAATCATCCCGCTTTTTCCTCGGTTTTATAACCCCCGCGTGTTTGCAGTATAGAGAATATTGTTCATAATTAAGCTGCGATAAATGTAAAAATAAATCAAAACCCTGTTAAACACTGAATCGCAGAAACTTTTCCTTCTAGTGGTTATTGCCCTAAACAGAAAAATAAGCAGTTTTCATCTCAAGTTTAACATTGCAGACATATCTTCTCATGATAATTTGGTTTTCAAAAAAAGTCTAACTGTGAAGTTTAATGATACCACATGAAGCAGCTTGTCAGTTCATATTTATATTCAAATCTGAGCCTTCACAGTTCCCAGTGTGTTTCTTTAGTATTTTGTTGAAGATATTCTGACAGTCTTTCTCAAAACTGTCTCTGGGAGAAGCAGCATGAAAACCTGCAAGGAAACAAAAAGCTTCCTACACTTCTGGCTCGGGGTTTTGATGCTCGAGGAGGAGACTTCTATCTCCCACCCATGCGTGAGGCTGAGGCTCGGAGGCTCAGACACTTGGCTGCCGCAGCGCAGCCCTTCTGGCTGTGCCTTTCATGTCCTACGAGTGATGGGCAAAGGACCGGAGAAGTCTCCTGAGGTTAAATAGATGGAAATTCGCAGCATGGGAAGCTGCAGCCACCAGCACCTCTCAATCCTCCCGTAGAGGTCAGGTGCCAGTCCAGGGGCTCCCCTCTGCTCTTTCAGTCTCCCCATCCTGGCTGCAAGCCCAGCTGGTTGTGTATAGGAAGAGGAAGAGGAATTTGGCTGTGGGTTTCCTCACGCTGCTCTCAGCACTGAGATGGATGCATTCTCCAGCCTCCTGCCTTCCAGGACCTGCCTTAGCACAGGTAGCAGAGCCTGAGCCATTACTCATCATCTGCTGCTTGGCGGTGAAGAATGGAGGTCACTTCCCTGCTGACAGGGCTTGGAGAGAGGAGGTCTTCCTCCTGCCCTCGTCCTGGGTGGGGGCACGTCACCCAGCCCAGACTGGCTGCTTTGTTTAAAGGATTTCTGTCTGCTCAAAAGCCACACGCACTCCAAATGGCTCCCCTGTTGCTCTCCAAACCCCTTCACCTCCTCAGCTGGTGCAGAAGGAAAAAAGCCAAGTGGAAGCAGTGGATGTGCCCAATAGGACAGGGGCATCCCAACACATGGCTGTGTGAAATACTGAGGGATGGGAAGGGAAAAGCTGGGGCTGAGCCCTGCCTCCCGTACACAGATCCTCCTGCCTAGAGCCTCCACGCGAACCCCACAGCTTGCTGGGGAGCTTGGGAACCTTCTTAGCCCACCCTGCACACAGAGGAGCTCACCCCATGTCCCTCTGGTGCTAGCATCAGCCCCACTGCCAGGATCCAGATGTATTTCTTTGTAATATAAGTAATGGAGGATCTAAAATGACTGCAGCTGCTATTGCATTAAAAAAAAAAAAAAAAAAAAAAAAAAATGCCTGCTACCGCTGGGGTTTTGACATTAGATGTTCTTTTCAGTCTCTCCTTAGCTGACAGCTGTTTCACAGTCTCATGTCCACTGCAGAAACAAAAGCAACCTTTAATCCCAGTAAGCCAGCCTGAGCAACCTCCCTCGCAGCACCTCCTGGTCTGTGGGTGTTAATTTGTCCTGGTTTTCCTCTTCATCCATGACCTTGGGCAATCCTTTTGCTTCCTCCTCCACTTTGCTGTGTAACAGCGGGTTGGGACTCACAGAGGTGCAGGCAGCGACACCATGGGCACCACACACAGGGGTCTGGGCATCAACCCCCTCCTGCACCCCATGTCCTTGGCCCACCAGTGCCGCCCACCCCTGGGCTACACAAGCATAGCTGCTACATCCTGCAGCCCCAACCGCAGGTGCCACGCACTAATTCCTGATCAGCTTTTAATGATCCCAAACCCCTGCACTGACTCAGGCGATGGCTAAATTTATCCCAAGGTTAGGGTGACTCTGCTGTACCAAAATCTATTTAAAGTCAAAGCAAGCACCTCATAATAACAAGTTATTATACAACTCCAGAGACTAGGCAGCTTCCCATATTCTTTTTTTTTTTTTTAATGTAAAAGGTAACATATTTTCATATTTTGTGCGTGCTAATTGTTGGGAACACTGTCAGATGGTTCAGCAAATTGAAAATGACAACATCAACCTGTTCAATCCATTAAAATCTCTCCAGGATCGTAAGGGACATTGTCAGCCAAGTAATGCTGGCATCCCCGTGGTAAAGCCATCTTGCTCCTTATTAATGACTGGCTTCACAAACGAGCAGATTTTCTCATTGTGTACTGCTCCAACACAATATCCAGGAGGGGCACAGGCACAAGGTGAGGAAACCCAGAGGTTAAAAGAGAAGACTTTCATCCCAGTGCAGACTTAATGAAGAGAATGGATGAATAAAATTTAAATAGGTCCCAGGCCACCCAGCCAAGATAAAAAGTTGGGAATAGCTTTCTCCTTGTCCAAGGACCAGTGCGGGAGTTTGGAGGGACTATGGTGCCAAATTTGGACCAGCCTTTTAAATAAGAGAAGTAATAACCTTTTGAAAAACTCCTGAGTCACATCTTCAGGAGAAGATAAGGGAAACATACACTCCAAACCCACAGTTATTCAGATGTGGGCAGTCATCATGGGGAGTCAGGTGTTTAATACCTTGACCTGGACCCTAGCTTCTTTGTGCAGAAACACAAGCCAGCTCCAGTCCAAAGAGCTGTAGAGATAAGTTAGTGCAGCGCTATGCCCAAGCCAATATACTGTGGTATTTATTTCCACTAGTATTTATTACCTTGGCCGTGGTATTTCCCAAAAGAAGAAAGCAGCTGTGTAAAACTTCCAGACCAGAATTTCTGCCTAGCCGGGACTGAAGGCAGAGAAAACTTGCATCTGTTTTCATCCACCTGACAGACACTTACAAAATCATTTTGCTTTTGAATACATTGCTGCAAAACTGTTAGTTCATGTGAGCCTTGCAAGCCATCCAAAATCTGAGCAGAAGGACCTTGGGATCCTGCCCAGCTCATGGTAAGCAAGGTCCAATTCTCCTCAAAGGACAGCAGCACCAGCTGAATGTCACAGAACAAGTAACAGATCATTGTCCTGGTACTGACTTACCTCTAATGCTAAAATAATTATTTTCACCTCCATGGTATTTGCTGCACTCTTTTTCTCTAAGATGCTCTTGTGGGTATGAAAATCTAATGGGATGGATCATTGATGGAGAGAGAGCATTAATTTTAAATCATTGTGGAATAATGGCTACAACACAGGAGAGGGACACAGTGTTGTTATTTAAGAGCAAAATTACCATTGTTTTGAGGTTTAGGTCTGTGGAATGTGCCCCAGGAATTGCACTTTTTCTCCTTCAGTATCTCAGCTACTTCATGCTAGTGGCTCATAAGCTAAGCTGCTGCTCTGGGAGCATCGCAGACTATTAGTATTTCTTTATCTTTCATTTATGCCATCTTGTTTGCTCTCCTGGGCTGCTCTAAAGCAGGCTGACATTGCCAAAGAGATTTACTGCGTGTACTTTGTATACACTTTAATTAGGTCTCCATTCAAGTCTCTCACCTGACACTTACATAAGAAATCACTCATAAAGTACTAACACGGTACGGAAATCAATACGTGTCTTAAACGCGCGGTGACTTTCAGGGAAATTAAGTGCCTCCAGTTACTCAGGTGGTGTCCACCTCTGCTCCATGACATGGAGACATATGGGTTTGCTTCGAGGGTTTTAATGCAGCCCAGTTCGGTGTCTTTTGGTTAAGTAGAGGCACGAGTGGCCCCAGGAGCAGGGTCTCGGCTCAGCACATCCCACTTGGACTCACAGCACCTAAAGCCAAGGAGGTGTACACAAATTAAAGCTTTGGCATGAGGTTGTTTCTTTTTGTCACTTCAATCTTGTTTTTATTAGACATCCTGACAGTGCCAGGCTTCAGACATCAATGTCACTGGTGGCTGAAACATGCCACGGTTTTATTGCTGTCACTTCAATTTTTGCTTGTGTTTCTAATAGAAATCTAAATGATGAGGCATTTAACTTTCCTGCACCAACATGAGGAGGAAAAGAACACAACCGCCTATAATAACAACTGGAACTCTGGAAATGGCAGTTTTTGAGAGGGGATTTTCTTTTGACCGTTAGTTTATACAACATTGTTTGTGGGTTTTATGTGTGTGTGTTGTTTTTTGTTTTTTTTTTTTCCTGGGTGAGAAGGGCCTCCCATTTGCTGGGAAGATTACTTCCAGAGAGCAGGAGGGATTATTGTTTTGTTCAGGGGTGAACACTGCTTGTGGCAGCTTTGGAGCTGTTTGCCCTCATGCACGCTGTCCAAGATCATTGCTGCCAGCAAGGCTAAGAGGCAGTGCATGCCTCTGAGAGAGTTTTCAGCCTGATGCCTGCTTATTCATCTTGAAAAATATATAGATATATGGCCTATGTAAACACATACTTGCAATAGATGGACCCTACAGGAGTATACCTGACAGGTATTTATTTATTTATTTATTACAGCAGGGGCCAACTTTGAGAGTGTAAATCCTAAAATCTGGAGAACGTTGGGAGATTCCCATTCTTACAGTTCAAAAGGAAGAAATCCCTTTGCACACAAGCACATCCCATAGATAATCTCATGCTGGAAATTAATTTGTAGGCAGTGTAATCGTTCCATTAATAAGATTAATGCCAGGTACAGCTCTATAGATTATTGAAAAGACAAAGCAGCCTGATCCATGCAATTAGAATGAGATACCTGCATTAATTAGGACCCTTACCCGACAGTAATGGTTACATCAAACAGCTCAAGGAACTGAATCTCCTCTTCCAGTCTCATAATTCTTCCTGGTTTGTGCTGTCAATAGCTTTGTCAGTTTTCCTTTATCAAAGGCATTCAGGAAGAATAATAGTATTGTTCTGACATGCAAGTGTAAAATCCATCCTTTCTCCACCCTGGTTCTGATACAAGTGAAAATCTAAAATTCAGCATCAGTTTTTGTGTTGGTCTACTTGAAATACGGAACACTCCAGCTATGTGGTTGGTGTGAAATAGGGCAGCGCTGGCTCGCCTTCTTCAGGCACTGTACACTTGTCCTCTTCAGCTGAAAGCAGAAGCCACCAATGCAGATTTCTGCACATTTTCCTCCATTTGGTGAACAGAGGAAGTCAAATACCAACCAAGGCAGGAGACAGCATACTTCCATAATCCAGAAAGTCTCCTAAGATATTACAGAGCAAAGCCAAATAACACCATGCAAGCACAGGATGCTGGTCAGGCCCATGTCATGATGATGCTCAGAGCTTTATCCTGCAGCAAGGCATCCTGCCTGCCCCACAGCAGCCACGTATTCCCCCACTTAATGCCAACACCTGCAAAGGTCTGGATTCAGTGCACAAGTATAGACAAGATCACCAGCAACCAGTCAGTGTTAGCTTGCTTGTGTACCTCTGGGACATGTCACCTTTTCTCCACGGGGTTTGCAGTCATGCACAAGTCTTTGTTTGCCCTAGTCTGTGACATTAATAGGAGGGTTTCTGTTGTGCAGCTAAGTTAAGCACCAGAGTGCCACGTCACCCTAACAACCATCCTTGGGAAAGGAAATCACTCTGTTCTGCTCTGTTATACTCATTCCCAATTACAAGCCAAGTATCTCAGTCATGAATGTCAAAACAGATACTATCTGGTTAAATGATACAAGATAGGTGCAGTTAAGCCATGAGCTGTCATGCACCCAGAAGTGATTGGCAGGAAAGCTGTCTCCTGATGGTACAGGGGAATTAGCTTAATACTTAAGGTGAAGTGCTGTCTGCTTAGCAGAGCCCCTGTTGTTCCCCATTGGGAATAATGCTGGCAGTGGTACTTCTACCACGCTTTTTTTTTTTCTTTATTTTAAGAAAAAATACCATACTTATGTATCTCTTTTAAAATGTGTTGGACCTTCTAACCTGCTGTGATTAATTTCCAAAAAGCAAAGCTACATAAAGACATGCAATTATTTTGTTTTTGTTTTTGTTTTTTATCTCTGCACCTCATTAAGCACCTTGTGTTCAAAATCACCAGTGCCTTTTAGGGGACTGGTGCCCTAACAGCACAACCCACAAATGGTGCAATGCTCCTTCAATTCCCTCATGACAGTTTTGTCCACTGGTGGCTATGCCCAGCTGTGAGATTAATGTGTCATTCTCGTTATGTCAGGATTACTGGCACGCTGTTCTGATCGTTTTGCTGAGCTACGGGAGCTGCTGGGCAGAGCTGGATCGTCTCCAATAGAGATGAAAGGAAGTATCAGACGAGCTGGAGTTGGGGATCTGTACTTGAGATTTCACTGCTGAAGCCCTCAGAGTCACCTGCTTCATTTTTCGAGGTGCTGGAATCATTTCAGCTTTGTCCTCCACTGTGAAGGAACAAAGGCTTCAGGTCCTCATTCAGGAAAAAAGCCTTCACCATGATCCTCAGCTCAACTTTGTGCTCCAGGGTTTGTTCGAGAGATAACATGCCTAAGAGCACTTTCCAAACTTGGGCAGCTCTGAGCAAGGTGTTTCTGGACATGACGTAGCTTCAGGACCAGAGAAAGCCCTGTGAGTCCCATGAGCATGTGGGGGAGCACACTGATCGCTCAGGAGGGAACCGTGGTGCAGATGAGCCTGGGATTTGTAGGCTTAAGCACCGTTAACTGATTCCATTCACAAAGGCTGCAAAGGAGGGGATGTACTTTAAAAAAGTACATTTTACATTTGCATTAACGTTTTTGAAATGTTCTCGCTCTGCATAAATTTGTCATGACTGAAAATTATGTTAAACATAAGCACAGCAAAATCACACAGCCAGGCTTCCCTCTGCCTTGCACACTCCACCAGACTTTGCTTGCTGCATGCACAAGCCAGGAGCCCTTTCAGCCCGAGTCTGTGATCAGTGAACCAACCCTGAAAAGTAATTCCAGGCTTGAAAGGGGGAGATGCTCTCATTTCACTCCCATATCCACAGAGTTTTACTTCTTTCTCTTTTTTTCCCCTGGTGTTTTACTCCAATGGGGTTGTTTTTATTGCAAAGAATTATATACTTGATAAAAGGAAATCTTGGGGCAGTCTGAAAGATATCTGAGGAAGTCTCGAATGTTGCCAGAAGGCCTGGGAAGGAACAATTTAGCTGGCAGATAAATTGGTGCAATAAGTGACCTGACATTTCTTTCTTGTTCGACCATGTTGTACAGTGAAAATTGACAAAATCTCGTTCCAATTGAAAATATTTTATCCTGGTTGTGTAGATGGTTAATCCTGAAAACGACCCAGATTTTCCATCCCATAGCAGAAGAGCTCAGCTGTGGCTGTGTGCTTGTTATTCCCAGCTGGCTGGTGTTATTATTCGGCTACTCTCATTTTGGGCTATTGTTCTAGTTCACCTTAAACCAGCTGCACTAAAAGCATCTTTGGGAATGGCAGTGGCACCATTTTCTGGGCAGTTGAGGACTCCAAAGCATGACAGCCAAATAGGCAGATGGAGTCAATCTGCAGAAGTCAGCTCAAAATCAATAAGACGATACATTTCAGGTGAGAAGATGCTGAACGGTTATTTTAAAATGCTTTGGGACTAGACAAAATGTACTTCCCATCTCGTTCATGTATAATAAGTCATTGGCACTTTCTGCATGATTGAATTTCATTTCCATCTGTGTTGTATACTAACGTTCACCTGTACTTGTTTTTTGTTTGGTTGGTTGTTGGTTTTTTTCAGGGGGTGGGGTGGGTGTTTTTTCAGTCTGCAGCTGATTTTGAAGGGTTTTAAAAATAAAACAATATCAGCACACAGAGGGCAACTGGAGCAAATAGTACGCTGCGATGTGCATCCCATTAAAGAGCTTTGCTTGTAAAGAGAACCATCCTTTTGGGGAAGATGGACAAAACGCACCATGCCAGAGGGAAGCCACAGAAGTTTGCTGTAGCATGTAGGTGCTCTGCAATCCTGCCAGCTCACCTGAGGGTGCAGAAGCAAACCCAGCTGGTGCCATCACTGGAAACTCCACTCCAGTAAGATGTGCTCTGTAAGCACCTGCATAACCCTACATTATTTTGGAGGAAAAAATAATGTCAGCTCACTCCCACAGTAACTTAGCTAGCTCCAATATCAATGATTAATGAAGAAAGCACTAACAAGCTAAGTAAAGAGAAAATGCATGGATTTTTTTAAGTTTCTTCAGGTTCATTTGTCAAATATATATGCAGTAGGGGCAAGCAGACATCTGACTGAAGTTATAGGTTTTTTTGTAGGTCTTTTCCAGACCATGAATCAAGCCTGGTGTACCCCGGGTCTCCTTTAGGAGCCAAGTGCAATGGTGTGAAGCAGAAGGGCTGCCAGGGTGCAGGCTTGGAGGGCTTGTTGTCAGGGCATCATGAGGACAATGACAGGCTTTCTTCTCCTCGGGAAAGGGCATGGACTGAGCAGGACCCTGCAGCTCCCATGGCTCGTCTTACACATCCAGCACGTGAGGTTCAGAGCTCTGGTCTGAGCTCAAGAGATGGGGAAGATCTTGGGTCTCATCTCATGCTGTGCATTTACAATCCAAATACCTTCATCTTTTCCAAGCTCTCTGCTGCAGACCTGATTTCCTTGTTTATTATCAGCTTTTACATTGCTAACAAACAAAAGTCAGCCCATGACTGGCAACCCCCTACCACCTGCATCTGTTAGTCCCACGCTTTTCCAGTGGCACTCTCCACTAAACATAAATCTGTCAGTCTCCAAGTTCACTAATAATTTCAATGCATAATTAGTATTACAATGAAGGGAAAAAAAAGTAGCACGAGGATATACATTTTGCCTCCAGGAATTCCTCCATCTGTTGATAGGCCTAGCAGGGTGTGATGCTCAGCCTCTACAGATTTCAAATTAAGGGTTTGCCAAGATACTTAACTGAGTTAAAGGCAAATCAAACACAACAGCTTTAGGAAATTACAGCAACCACCCCATTGTTTGACTTCCACAGTCTCTATTTCAAGCTTCCTGGTTCTTAAGCAAAGCAAGATTCAGCTTATTATTTTAACAGTGTGAGAAACAGAGCACTGGTTACAGGGGGGACGACTGGTCTTTTGAGATCTGAGGGGCCACATTGCATCTGTGCATGCCCAGCATACCCTCATGTAATCAGCTAGATGTGTTCAAGCACTTTTTAACCAACACGTGGATCCCACTTCTGGAAATTACTTACAAAACTTTTTTTAAAACATTCCAGCTGATACAAGTCAACAGTAATAATATAATTTACATTGTATTGCATGTCATAAATACAAGGTGGCATAAGTTGTCCAAGAGTGATAAAAAGAAAATAATGCCTTTTCCTACATAGTTAATAACACAAGAAATAGTGTACGGATGAATTAGTAGTCACTAACATGCAGGTAGGTGAGCAATTTCCTAAATACAATATTGATTTTACAGATTAACAACATTTTCAGAGCTTGTGTGTGGCCAAGAGTTTTCGCCAGATGTCCAAATACCTAGCTGTGTAGCCAGAATAAAAACTTAAATAAGAATCTGAGTTGAAGTAAATGTCCTATTTCCTACCCTCTAATCCTGTTTCAAGCTCTGGGAGTCCCGCCGTATTCGGCACTGGTTGGTAGTCAACAAGCAAATAAAGCCTATGTTGGATTAGTGGATTTTATTCCCCCCTTAGGACCTGACATTTTTTCTTTTCTTTAATGTTCAGACTGAAACACTTACTGCATAATAACAACAACCTGAGTCAGATGCAAGATGCATAACTGTGAAAAATATGTTCATTGCGTCTCGTGAAGCCTGCCAGTTTGGGAAGGAGAGAGCCTGGCTTACGCTCAAGGTTTTGGGATTGTATCATAATTTTGAATGGAGCCCAGGATGCAGCTGAAATGGCAGAGTCAAAGAGCCAGAGGACTTTCTGATATTAAAAACACTACTGGAAAAATATGAAATGGACAAAGAAAAAATCAATCAGATGAAGGCTGTAATTAGCCCATGTGTGCTCCTTGCAAGAATGGCTGCACTGTGCTCTTGGTGCACACAGGACAGAACTAATGCCAGCTCTGCTTGCTCTCCTCATGCTTCCTTGCTCAGCAGCTTCCCTGTTCAAGAGGGGTAACACTGTTAAAATCAAGCCTATAGCCAATCCTTTTTTATAATCTCTCTTTTGAATGACAGACCCCTGACTTGGATCAGTATGTCCAAAGACATCATTGTGGTTTTGCTTCCGAGTTGGCTGATGGGAGCAAATGCTTCATTTCTGCACTCCGTGGGTGGTTCGAGCCAAGCTCATCTTGATGGCAAGCAATATGCAGTTCTGAAATAAATGTCCCTTCATTCAATTATATAGGAAATAATTACAGATGTGTAAAACCATTTAATGGAGACATGCAGAGATCAGCATATATTAATGCAGACTGTGTCTTTATCCTGACACAGGAGGAAAGTTCACCTAAGCTCCACCTCCCTTGCCACCTTGTCTCTAACTGTGCCCAAAAGCATGTTTCCAGGACAGAGTACAAATGGGAAGGAATCAGTGATATTGTCCAGATGTAAACTCATGACCCCCAGCAGTCTTTCATCACATTCAGTGATGGAGCCAGACTGAGGGACTGGAAAGCCCAGAGTCTTCTCCCTAGGGAGTTCTGCTATGGACTCAGTGCTCTCTGGACTTGCCACGCTTTTTTTTTTTTTGATGAGGAAAGACCTTTTCCCAATGACCAGGAAATGGTTGCTTATTTACACCTACCTGCCCGTTATGTTCTCCATAGGTCTGTTCTATTTGAGCCATTTCTCCAGCTGTGCAAATCTTTCATTATTACTTTCCTATTCCTCCTCATACTTGATGGGTCAGCAGCACTTTAAAATGGTAATGCTGGCCTGTCCTTGAGTTTGCAAAGTGCTGCAGTCAGCGGGATGCTCCAGCAGAAACCTCTTCTGCTCCCCAACAAGCAGCAGTGCCCTACAGTTTGAACCAGCCTTTGGATATCAGAGATGTGAAAGTCCTAAGGCTGGATGCTAGCCCAAGTCTCTTCAATAGCAGCCCAGCATGAGCCCAGATGAGCTGTCAAGCTGGCTGATGATACTGTTTTAAATACATGATAATATATTTTTCTAATTTAATCTCTGAAATGGAAGTGCACATTTCAGCTCATGATTTCCAACTTATCTTCTATTTCCTTTCAGCTTTTCAATGTTTCTGAAATGCCTTATGCTACAGGCAAAACACACTGATTATGATGGGGCTTTTCTTTTAGCAGCTGCCACTGAGCAATGTCACACATGGAGAAAATGGGATGTCGACTCTGCCCAGTTGTGTCAAGCATTTAGAAAGAAGAGAGGAAAAAGACTGCATGGTAAGAAACAGGTGGCAACTGTTGCTGTTGAATCCAGCTCTATGGAAGGGTATGGGAGGGATCCTTTTAAGAACTTAGACCTAGTGAAGCTCTACAAGGTAAATAATCCAATAAAAATCAGCCCATCAAAAAGGTATGATGAGTTAGGCACAATGATTAGCTGAGCTTTGCCTTTATGTTATCCATGCAAATGTATCTCTGTATCTTCAAGAAAGAGGGGGAAGACTGGAAGAAATTAATTTCCATAACATGTCTGAAAGATGTACGTCCAAACCCTTGTTTGTGTGAATGTAGCCAATTCCACCCCCTCCTTAATAGAGAACATTTTTTCTGGTCCAAAGTACAAGTGAGGCACCAGAATTTACAGTAGAGACACTGAAATTGAAGTAAGTCCGTATACCTGCCCATTTGCACAATGTAGCCTTCCAAAACTACTGCTGATGTATACATTTGCTAGTCCCATTATAACACCCAGACAGATGATTGCTGTTGGTATGAGAGCTGGGGGGACTTAATAATGATGTAAATGTGTTGTGCGAGGGATAATAACGGACGCAAGGGATGCGAGGCTTTCTGTTCAAGTGTGTTCTCTGCCTATAGATGTACAAGATATTGTATTTGTATCCGAACTGGGAAAAAACAGAGCAAGACATGTAGTTACTTGTTGCTTCCAAGTAACAGCTGTTCTGAGCAGTGCATCGCTGCCTTTTTGCTACAGAGGGACATTGCACTCTGTGAGGTCAACCCTGATTAGAAGGAGCTTGTGACAGCCCAGGGAAAAGCCTCCATCAGACCAAAACCTCACTTTTTCAAGGTAACCCTCTCTTTACCATCACTCTGTGCTCTCGCCTCTGTTATGGAGAAAACCCTTTCCCCTTAACGGGGGTCTGAGCCCAGCAGGTGAATGGCCAGGGAAGAGGGAGCCATCAAAGCCAGCAGCCGCAAGTGACTTTCTTCCTGCAACAACAATTTCACTGCTGATAGGGGGCATTGATTTTCAATAGATTCATTACCCTCAGCCTGTTCGGAGCAGGGAGCTGGAATTTCTCGGTCTAATCACGTGGCCAGAGGTTTGACATTTCTCAGCTGCAAAGATGGGGCTGGGAAAATCGTGAAAGACAGCACTGCTGGAGGAAGCAAAGCTAGGGAGAAACACTAACCAGAAGTTCTTGAGCCACCTGGTGGAGCTGGGCACCTCCGCCAGTGGCCTCAGGGACCCAGATGGCACCACGATGTGGGCTGGCACACCTGCAAATGCTGCCAGAGCCATGGCTTCCAGCTCGCTCCCGCCCTCCACAAGGGCACTGCCACCTGGCAGAGCCAGGACGCAGCTGCTTTCCTGCAGCCATTGCTCTCTCTTGGCCACCACTCCGCCAGACCCTGCCTGTTCGGTCCTTTGAGCCGAAAAATGCCACTGGCTTACAGAGAAGAGCACTGAGAGGCAGTTTTTGAACCAGCACAGCTGCACTCTTTGCCCATGCAACACATTTTGGAGGAGTGAGAGGCAGTGTGTGCTCCCAAAATGTCATATTCCACAGTGTGTTTTTTTTTTCCCCTGCAACCCTTTTTCACAGCAAATCAGACATTTCCAGTTGGGGGGCTGGAAAAACAATAGCTGGAGGATGGATCCTGCAGGACGGCCACCCACCAGCCTCTGCCCACCATGCAGTCCCATCCCCTCTGTCCTGCTTTAACCATGGCGTGAGCTTTCGTCCCCTGAAACATTGCTGCCTTCAAAACCACACAGTGGCTCTCATTTAGTGCTGGTGCTCTGTGCACAGGTTTTCATGTTTGCTGCGGGGAAGCAGGGATTATTTCTATTCCGAGCAAGAAAGGCAGGCGCAGCTGACGCAGAGCGGACAAAAGGCGCGATGAAAACACGAGGTAGTGCTGGGGAGGGAGGGGGGCGAGGAAGCACTCGCTTTCAATTAGGTGCCCCATTTTGTTCACGGGGTGGGCAGACATTGTAATCTGAACTGTTTGGTGGGAAGACAGTGATTGTGCAGGACCAGAGCCCTCTGCGAGGATGATCATATCTCGGCACGAAAGCAGAAGAGAGGGGTACTTTCAAGCAGCTGTTGAACAATGAAATCCTATTAACGGCTGGCAGAGCACCACTGCATCCATGCTCTGACAGACAGACACACTTTCAAGTCAGCTTCATTGTCTGGGAGATGTTCGTCATGCATGTGGCTCAGACCTTCCCCCAGACTCCTCTTGCATTAGCGAGAGCGAGGGATGAGGCTTCCTCACTTGTTTTCAGCGATGTGGAGTGGGTTCGACCCATAGGGTAGGATTTAAGAGTCTGTTCTTGCAAATCTGGTTGAAATCCTAATAGCATGTTCATTAGCAGAGTTCATGTGTTCTCTGAGTTGTTGAAGACAATTCTTGAGATGTGCAAATGTGTTTCTTATGCTTTTCTATTTGTAGTTCCTCCATTGTGGTATTTTTGGGGATTTAATTTCCACCGTAGGATGCCCATGGACACCACACCTGTACGGTTTGTTGGGCTATACTATGGGTCTTGTCACTCACATCACTTCAGTAGTGCATCTCCTATTGGCTGGGCTGCAACACTGCACTCTGAGGATGGAGCTTCCCTAACTTTAAATGTCTGCAGTGACTGTGCTCTTCCCAAAGTTGCTCAGATCAACTATATCTTAGAAGTAACCCCCACTCCCTATTTACTGTAGAGAGTTTCTGGCCAAGGGCTCTGTGGTGAAGCACTGGCAAACACGCTCAGTTAGGCAGGATGAGTCCATGCTGCCCAGTTCAGCTTGGGAATGCTCTGCAAATACAATAATTTCCACTGACTAAGGTTAGGTTTTCATCAGACATACCCTTGTGGCAAAAGCATCTAACTGTAAGGATGCACAAATCAATTTGGAGCAGCATAACCCGTAAAAACTACTTACCAGTGTCATGTCATCTTGAATTTGAGCCTTTTTGTGAATTTTCTGATGCCTTACAAGAGCTACACTAACACTGCAATGGTTTTGCCTGTAAGTTTGTCCAAAAAATTTGTGGAAACTAAATACCTCCGAAACTGTACTCCCAGTCCAATTTGACTGATGTCAGCTACAAGGTCCAGAATGTGCATGAGCATGCAAAGTGGAGCAGCCTTGGTGTGATTTCTGGTGGAACCAAACTGAAATGAGATTCTGCCTCCACCAAAGTCAATAATGCCTCAGTGTCCAGGAGTTCCCTGAGATTATTTCTTTACACAGCGAGTGGACATTGCCAACTGAGCTCTTTGAAAATGTAAACTCTTCCCCATCATGCTTTATTTCATGATTATCTTGAGTGCCTGTAAACCTATTGCCTTAATTTTAATAAGATTTCACAGAGTTCAGTATAAATACCTTCTATCCATCACCATATTAGAAGAAACAGAAACAATAATAACTTAATTATCTCTTATGCAGAAACTAATTATAACTCTCTGGATTCATAATCAATACTTTAAAGCTGTTCTATCTCAGAGAACAGTTTGTCAATATTTTATATACTGTTAATAATTCATGGTTTTATTACATAAGCAAACAGGAATCTAACTCCAGAAGGGCTCAGCACAGGAGGAAATGGCACAAGAGAAAAATGAAGCACAAGAATGCAAAGCCTTGAGGAATTAAGAGAAGTGGAGATGGACAAACTCACTACCAGCCTGCTTCTCAAACGGACCTGCAAGGTTCACAGGACAGAGCTGGCTAGAAGAAAGGAAGAACATGCCAAACATCAAGAGGATCGGTTAGAAGGTAGATTGGCATTTTTCAAACAGCAAGATTAAATCAGTGTCATTTATTAATATCCCTCTTTTGTAAACATGAAACACTCATCCCTTGTTGCTACCATGCTGCTCCATTGCCCCTGTGCCTGGTCCCTAGTCACCCAGGATAACAACCAGGGATAAAATGCAGTTTACAACTAACCCCCTACAGTGATCAGCTCTGGAGATACAAAACCTGCCTAAAATCAATGGGACACAAGAAAGAACCACCTCCGTGACATTTAAAAAAAAAAAAAAAAAAAAAGTGGATGATTTATGATGACATAAATGGCATTTGAAAGAGCTCATCATCACCTTCCGAGAGGAGAGAACCCAAGGGAAACGTAGGGAAAGAGTGCTCTTTAGGTCAGCCTGACATTTATTGTCCCATGCATAGGAAAACATTTTTTCACTGAAAATAGGATGTTACAGTCATGAGGACTTGGAAGCAAAATGGGAAAACTGTTGGCTGTGATCCTGCGCAATTGGGGACAGCTGCCTCTGCTAGTGAGCTACTGCACACGCCATAGGAGAACAGAGAGCCCACTGCAAAGACATATTCTTGTAGACCCTGTACAGAGACATGATAAAATATGGCTTTTGCCACCAAAAGAGCAAAGTCTAAGCAGGTGCAGCAGGAAATCAAGGCTTAGCATTACTTCTTTATTGAAGAGAAACCACAGCAGAGAAGCTGTACATGTTCATATTGGCACGGGAAGCGTGCAGCTCTCAGCTCATAAGTGCCACCGCAGCTTCTTGCACACAAAAGCATCCTTTCTGTCAGTTTGTTTTACTTTAATGAGTGCAGAATGGGACTGCTCTCCACTTTTTCTTTCTCTTTGAATTTGTATTGCACTTCATTAGGAACAGGTTTTATATGTCTGTAGTGCATCCATGGACAAAGTGGTTCTTGTTGTACGCTTGTCATTTTTTGATTATGTTATTCTTTTTATATCATTATCAACTTTTATAAGTGTCTGTAAAAATAGTTGTAGGGAAGCGAAAGTCTTCAGAGTAAGTAAATGGACATTGTGCTAAATGAGTTATGCCTTTGATGCTATTATCTCTAAATCAGCATAGATTATTCAGGCTGGGGGCTTTTAGAATCATAAGTGGTTGAGATCATTTCTTAGTTCATCATCCTATTACACGTAATGAGAAAATACTTCTAAATATGAAGATTACTCTGCCAAAAGATCCCTTGTGAGTGATTCCCCAAGCACTAACAGTATTTATTAACTCTTTTCTTTCTGCATGGGAAGGACTGAGAAAAACTCAAAGTCCTCAAGGATTACCCTGAAACATTCAGCAACTCTGAATTTGCTATCACTCTCCTGGGACTCTTTTGGCTCTGTGTTCCTGTCTCTAACAGCATTTTCTTGGTTTCCACCTCTGCAGTTGCTTTTCTGTAATATGTAAATTCAGCTGCTGGTGCTGAACCTGGAATGCGATAAAGCCTTTTAAACTCCATTTCATTATTTTTGAGTGGTTCTGTTTATGCTGGTTTTAAGTTTCCATTCCATCAAACACAAGTTTTACTGTTTCTCCACCCAATGATTTCTACATGCAACGTGACAAAATGACGGGCCCCCTTCTGCTCCCGGAGTGGGGAAGATCCTCAGCATACACATGATTAACTGCCCTCTCCTTCCTTTATTTTTCCACACTGCCACTGACTCGTTTCCTTATTGCATGGGTAGAGTTATTAGTTTTACTTATTGAGCTACGTGTATCTAAGAACCCATTTAATGCACAGTTTCATGAGGCAGTTTTCATGGAATATAAAATCCATATTCCAGCTCTCAAAGGTATTCCTTTTACGTTGCACCAAGTAATACACAGCTCTGTAAAATACACCTTCTTTTTCTGCAGAGCGAGGAGAGATTTCAGCATACCCCACCTGTCAGCTAATCCCACCTGAAGAATGCCATTGCCCTGGCTGAGTTTGGTCCCAAACACACATAAAACAGCTTTAACAACTAAAGATGAAGCAAACATAAATATATATCTTGCTCTACATTAACACATGTAAGGAGCAATTGCTAATTCCAACTTCTGCTCAGCTTTGCCCTTGTTTTCTTTCTCCTTCTGCCTGAACTTCCAGAATTGCCTGAGCTGGTCTAATCATTTAGTGCAATTCAGGGGGCTGTGGGGTCTTTTTCAGTCTCTACATCTGCTAAGAGCACATGATGTTTGCAAATGCTTTATTTCAAAACTCTTTGGATTGCTTTATGGGCAGGTGTCAGTCTGACTGGTGACAAAGGGCTCTTTGGTGGCAGTTTATGACAAACTTTTTTTGTATCATCACAAGAGTTGGAAGAGCCTCTTGTTAACCCATGTCACACCATAAGCCAGAGGTTTACTGTCTGTAATCATTTACTCACATAAAACTTGGGTAGCAAGAAGTTACAAAAAAGGAAGACCAAGACCTATGTGAAGGGTGAATTGTTTTACAATTGCCTCCTGCCTGATCTTTACACTTTCCTCTGCAGTATTTCATGTTGACTGCTGGCAGAGACGAGGTACTGGGTTAAAAGGCCCCCACGCCCAAGCCAGTAAGACCAAGAGGAATTTTTGATGTCAGCATGAGTTACCTTCATAAAATATACATCCCAGCTATTTGTCCAGGCTTTCAGTATGGAATAGTTTTCCATTATTCTCTAACTGTAGATCCATTATTACAGCTAGAGTAAACCATAAAATGTCCAAAAACATCACTGGAACTGTCAGGGTATCCCAGAAGATCTTTTCCATCACAGTTTTGCACACACATGTATATGTGATTATGTGATAATGAGGCTTATACATTATGAAAGGCAGTTTTTAAATTATTTTTTAAATACATCTGTCTTACTTCATGCAGCCTTTTTGCTCTGTCTTTGAAATTCTGTTCAGTGATATCCCTCTTTTTTTTTTCTTTGCTTTGGCAGGGATGGATAAAGTAACAGGGCTATACATCTAGGCTGCCTTCACACGTGGTCAGAGTTCAAGCCGTGCTCATGTTACCGTACGTGTCATTGCTTTTATTCATTACTGCGTGGGCAGAAGCCACCATGCTGACATCACATTAGTCAGAACAGCTAACGAAGTGACGCTGGGCTGGGATGTAATGTTCGTTTAGGCAACTAATGCTCAGGGCACATGCCTCCAGCCCCATGGCTGTAAGCAGGAGCTGAAAGCCCTTGGTGAGCTCCACAGCTGCTGTGCTTTTGGCCAAATCACGCTTCTTTTCATGGCCTTTAAAAGTGTGGTTTGGGGGGCATTTGAGCCTTGCTCTAGCAAGATGTGAGTGTGGAGCAGAGGCTAGTATGGGAGGTTTGGGGGTAAACGTGCTCCCAAGTGAGGTCCAAGACAAACCCTAGAGCTTCACCTACACCTTTGTAGGGACAAAGAAGATCAGACACCCTGCCTGCTGGAGGGACTCATTGAGAGACTTGTTGATCAGGCCTGCTGTGGATTGCTGTGTTGTATGGATGTTATCTTTGTGAGTACAGTGCGTTGTATAGGGTCCTGGAGCTTGGTGTTCTCTTCTTGTGTAGAAACCATCTGCCTAAACAGAAACTCTCCTTTTTGCTGAACTGCACAGATATGTTGATGGTGGTTGTAACAGAAGAGATTGCTGGGTGGGATGGAGCAGAGCATAGTCCTGTTACATCCCTTCAAAGGATCTTTTCAAGCACATTAACCTAGTCTTGAGATTTTTTTTTCATTTTTCAAACATTAGTGTTTACTTCCAAATTTAAAATGTTAAATGAATTTGCCACTTTCAGCTGCATTTTAGAGCCAGCACTATTTTTCTTTTCCTGTATCTTGAAGTCCCCTCCCCATAAAGCACTTTTTTAAGTAAAGGTCTGGCTATCTCTCTTCCAGAAAAAATGAATTTTATAATTTCAGAATGTCTTGTCTAATGATCATTATCCAGCCACTTAAAATAAGGTCTTTTGGGACAGATGACTTCATCACTAAGAAGATTTTAATTTGATTTTTCTACTTCTATTCTTTAAAATTCTTTTAAAGAAAAGCAAAGGCTGCTTTTTAGTACAGATATGCTCCCAACATGTGCTGTCAAAGTCTGTACTTGCCATCCTTTCGGTGGGAATAGCAGCTTTAGAAATGTTTATATATTATCAAAATTAGGTTCCAAAATGAGCTACAGTATCTATATAAAAGGAAATAATATTATTTTAGAGAAACTAATTGGAAACTTGTTTTTAGCTAAAGTAGTTATTATTTCCATTATGGTGAGCTGGAAGGAGATGAAATTCACCTTTATCTTTCCTAGCCTGGTGTCTCAAATAATTTATTCAAACTGAAATTAAAACCTGACAAAGTCCCAGGGAGGCATTTCACACCAGTTAAAGATTATTCTTCTGTAAAAGAACTTTTGTTCCAAAATTTCATTATGTTGTTACAAATGTATTTATTATAAAAGGGTGATACATAAATCAAAAGCTATCTGTTCTTATGTATCCTCTCTTAACAAAAAAAAAAAAAAAAAGCCCTGAAGTTGTGTTGTTTTGTTGTGTTTTTTGTTTTCAGGAATGTTAAGTTTCAAGTTAACTATTGTTTCATACACTGGGGAGGGTGTGCTACAGCCCATGGAAAAATGCTGCAGGAAAGCAGACACCCTCTGCAAGTGTTCAGCACCAACTGGAGCATCACTAGCCCTAGTGCATGTAAGGCTGAGTCCAGCGAGGCACATACAAGAAAGGAAGAGCATAAAATTAGGCAGAAAACTCAAATTGCTTTATGCTGCTTTTATTCTACCATGTGAACCTTCATGTGTGTGCCCAACACTCAGGGAAAACATGCATGCCCTTCGTAGCTTTGCATGGGAGAAGGAAATGAGGGATTGCGAGCCTGCATGTTGCATGGTTAAAAAACAGCACAAAATAGCAGCTGATAGTGATATCTGCTAAAGGCTATGCACATAGGTGTTATTCTTGGGTGGGTTTAAAGCTGTGAGTCCTGACTCCTGTGAAAAGTGCCCTGTGTGGTCTGTGCAGCCCGAGGCCAATGCAAAGCAAATCAGCAAGGTGCGCAGCACCGCAACGGTGCTGGGCAAGCAGTAGGTGCTTGTGAAAGCAACGGGGTGAGAAATTGTTCCCTGCTCTAATAACTACGGGATATTAAGAGGAGTAGGTTCACAGGGGTGTGGGCCACTTTTCAGATTTAGGAGAAATTTTCCAGAAGTGTAAAATGATAATTCCATGAGGAAAAGGTGGTTAATAATTTTCCCTGCTAATTCAAATGCACAAAAGTTAATTGCAGCTTGGCAGCCTGAGATATACAAATTAGAGTTTAATTCTGCTAATCCTCACTTTAAGTTGCAGGGTATTGAATACAAATATGATCGTTTCGTGAAGGGACAAATCCTGTCTCTGCTGAAGCCAGCGGGAGACTTGCCATGAACTTGAGAAGGGGCTGGATTCAGCCCCTGGGTGAGCTCTGTGTGTAGGAGTGAACTGGCCCAGATGAAGGGGAACCTGTGGGATTTTTCCCTCAGCATATGGGCCCAGAATTACTCAGACTCTCAAACCCTGCCAAACTTCCCCAGCCCTGCTGCGCTTCCCAATTTGTACAGCTGGTTTTGGCTACACAGGCACCCTGTGGGAGAAGCTGGGTTTTCTGCCCTTCTCCGTTCCCCTCTTCACTGTCTGACCAATTAAATAGATAATGCCATAAGTTCCTCAAATCATGGGCTGTAATGCAAACTAGGCTGTTTCCCAGAGGAATCTTTTCCCATTCAGCCCAGAGCAGTCTGCTTTCCCAAGCTCGCTGCATGCTGTTGCCTCCACATGTTGTCTCACACATCTGATTTTTAGCCCATACAAAGCTTCAGTCCTTTCCTCTGCAGACTAAACTTGAAGGGATTCTATGAAAGTCACCAAATGTGCCACCAGAGGCAAGATGTTGGGCTTTGAGAGGGGTGAAAACCTGGCTGTAGTATAAGGCATGAGGCTGTGCCTTGCGGCGGAGGACAGCTTGGGTTTGGAGCCCTACATCTGGGTCACGATGTGCTCTGGGGCTCCCTGAGCACCTCAAATATGAGGATAAAGTTATTTGTCCATCTGTGTGATGTATCCTCCTGCCTGTGTAGTTGAGAATCGTGGCTAAAGGTTGATAAGTGAACAGGACTTAATTTCTTATGGAGTGATACCTTTGGGCCAAGCACCTTTCCATGATTTAATTTGAATTCATGGCTACAAATGGCACTAGATGAATAGCAAGAAGATAGCCCAATCAGAAATGGGTATTGCTTGAAAATACCCATTTGGCTTGAAGTATTGCATAAAAATCAATCCAGGATCTCTACGGAGTTGAATATCAGTCTCCAAATATCTGATGTGAGCCAAACCTCCTCATTTTGAGTTCAGTTATCACTGACACTTCAGCTATTATTCATCAATTTAGGAGGAAAAGCGGAACCCAGATCATTTGCAAAACCTGTATGGTATTTCCAAACACTTTTCCTGCCTTCCTGGTGATAATTATTATACACTGCTGTAATTAAGCAGATAAATTTACATCTCCCATCATCAGAGGATGGAGTAGCAGCCCAGATTTATCTGCCTGGATTGCTTCCCTCAGTCACTGCTCATACTGCTGAAGCTGCAGCAGTATTTTCTCCTCAGACCTGCAAAAATGCAGCAGCAGAGATGCTCTGTGATTCCAACTGAAATAATTTTGATGTCACAAAAAATGTCATTAAAACTACTGCAGTCTTTTAATAAGCTTCTTCTTGGGAGGATGGATTTTCAGCCTCTTCATGTCAGCACACTAAAGAGCAACTACAGCGGAGCTTGGTGCCAGTGTCCCCATTACAAATCTGTTTCTCAAGGGTTTATAATTACAACGTGCCCATAAAATTTTACTCTTGTCTGAAACCCAAGATATAGTTTCTCAGATGGGGACGAAATATTACTTGCTGAACTTGGTTTAAATCAATTTTGAGTTTCAAGAATCCAAAAATAATAAGGTCTGTGGGTTTTATATGCTTTTTCTGTGGTTCTATAACTCAGAAAGAAATCACTTTGTAGAATAAAGTGTCATGTTTGTTTATAAAGCAGAGCAGGGGAAAAATAGATAAAAGTTCAGACTTTTTATAGCAGCTACTGAAAATCTTAAGAAAATAATTTTCTCAGACAATTTCCCTATAGTGTCTCCCACCCAAGCCTTGTCCTGACTGGGTATGATAATACTCATTGTAGGAACTCAGCGGGGTTGTGGGTCCCATCCTTGTAGAACTGTACAGCTATTCTAAGCAGCTGGAGAAATAAGGGATGCTATTGCCTACATCAACGCTTGTTCACTGAGGTTGCTGCAGTGAGGGTTAGCTGTCATAAGGATTGCTAATAAAAACACCGATAGGCAACTCCTGCACAACTGGGAGTTCCAGCTTATATCAGCATTGCCAAATGTCTTGCAATACTCAGCCTTTGACTTTTATCAATAAAGAAAATAATACCGCTGCTGAACTGAAATAGTAATGGCACAAGCAAGCACAGAAAAGACAGAAAACAAACCCTGTAAATCTTAGTGTAATATTTTTAATTTCATTTGGAATTCACAATCAAGTCAATTTTATCCACTTAAGTATCATTCCGTCTGTCTTTGTCAGCTCTCCCCTATTAGACAAAATGTTCCACTTTTTGATATTCTACCTCTCTATCAAATTGACAGGGTCATTTTTCACACGGCAAGCTGGGATTAGGGTGATATTAAACCATTTTGCATACAACAACTAAAATCGTGCTGCAACAACAAGAGAAAAACTGTTTTCTTGGTGTTGTTTATGATGCCCTTTCAAGGCTATTTTGGTGGGCTCCTGAATACCTGCAGATTTGCTAGCCACGTGGGACTCTGACATGATACTGCAGGTCTGGAAGTCATGTTCGGAGACTTAATGATAATATTCTATTTTTCCCATTAGCAGCTTTTGGCATAAAGGTGCAAGGCAGATAGTGTAGGGTAACCTGAGAGCCCACTAACAGGCAGTACAGGTGTAGCTCCAAAGTCTGGCAGAAGTCTTTGCCGCAGGTGAGATTTTTCATTCCATTTTTTGGGGAGGTGAGGGAAGTGTTTTTAATTACTTCAGTTAAATTATTATTTTTATGCCTAGTACTATGACTTCCTTCAAGTCTGTCCATACACACAATATTATCTGTTTTTGGGGGGTGTTATTTCCACCAAATATTCTTTCTTTTGGTAGCTACTTCCATCGTGAGATATATCATGCAATATTTCATTCTCACAAAATGACGGAACAAATGATTTAAAACAAACAAAAAAAAAATCACCTTAGCAAGGAACATGTTTGTAAGTGCATTTTGTTCTTCCTTCAACTTCAGGCTTTTAGTATTACTGATTCAGATCCCATATGTAAAGCAATATATCGAGTACGTGCGTGGGTATAAGAGGAAGTATGCATATTTTCCACAACTGGCTGACATCCAAATGTATTCCTAAATCCTAAAGAAATTCTGCCCATGAGTCATCCTTGTAGTGCGGTGTAGGAGTGTGCAACTGAGTGGGAAGGGTGGGCTCTAATGAAGAGCATACAGCACTATGCAGAGAGACTTGATAATAAACATCATTATGAAGGTTTACACCAATTTAATGGTTGTCCAGGACTTTAAAAGCGTTGTTTCTATGACAGTCCTGAAAATCCTAGAAGAGATCTTGAATGTAAGACAGATGTTTGGGTAACATATCCTAAGCTTTCCGTTTTCATATCATGCTTGGTTTCCTACCCAGCTCTGCAATTCATTTCAGCCATGGCTCTAGCAAGAGGTGATAGCTGGTTCTAAAACCCTTTACAGAGATTTCACTCTATTTTGGCTGAAACCAATGACTAGGACTTGGAGGATTTGCAGGGGAAAAAAAAAAAAAAAAAAGGCAATGCCACAAAATTACTCACTTGGTATAGCCCCATGGCATAGTGCAATCAATATACCATGAAACTTCACTGTTTACTTATTGTCTCTTTTCTCTTCAACCTTTTCTTTTAAAATGTCATGGCAAGCTAAGTAGTTTCATTTTTCTGAGTGAGCTTTTAAAAATACATTTTTCTTCCATTATAGGAGATTCCTCATGACCTCTTCAGTGCCTTTTTTCTTCTGCAGTTCAGTTGGCAAGCAAAACAGATGGTCACCTATGCTAAAAGAGATTCTCACTGGCCTTTTTGCCAGTAGAGCCCTAAGCCAGTGGCTTTTCCCATTGTTTTACATTAGCACTCCATTGCTTTTATTTTCCTTAGAGGATCTGCAGTTTCCTAGCTGGTATTGCAAAAGGTCATGGCGGCGCATCCGTTTATCTCGTCTCTGTTCTACAAGACTTTTTAGACAGGGCTTTTTTTGCCTCTCTCATCTATATGTAGCTTTACAATGAAAAGTTAACTTGGATCCCATAAATTGGGTTACTTTCAAATAAGTTTCAGATGGTTATCGGGACTGTAGGGGACATATTGAAAAAGAAAAGGCTTTTTTATGGGTTTGTCCAGGGGCATCCAGGACTCATAAAACTTTATGTTAAACATCAGGCTCAATCTTCCCAATATTACAGTGATGAAGAACTAGCTTGAAATCAATTTATTGATCCCTAAAAAGGCAGATATAGAAGGTTATTAAAGTTAACATTTCAGTACATGCAAAATCTGTTATTGAGCTTGTTAACATTCACATGCTGCTTAACAGTAGCTACAAAAAGAAGGCAGCAGCCACCTCCCTTCTGAAAGAGCTGCTTATGGGCAAGAATTCAGCATTAGCCCTGTTTTGGTAGGTGTCACATCTAGACTGGAGCCATTGAGAGGTACCAGTGGATGTTTAGTTCCTTGAAGAACTAAGTCATGTGCTTAGCCCGTGTTTCAGAATTTGTACTCATTTTTTTTCAGCTTTGGCATCTACAGTTGAACCAGGGACCTACCTATGTTCTGAACTATTTGGTTACTTCCTTTTCCTATGCACTTGCAAGAGAAGATATGAAGGTTCACAGTGTTTGAAAATCAGCCATGAGCTGAAGCATGGGTTTAAGAACTGTTGAGTGTGCAGCTATGTATATTTACATGAATGCATTTTACTTTACAGATGTAAGTGAAATCTTCTGCAGTCAAAGAAAGAAGTTTCCCGTGGTCCTTCATTTTGAATCCATTAGTTTTCAATAAATTATTCACTTGCAGAGTATATGTCACAGTGGGTTTGCGTTTGTCACATCACCTCAATTTTTCTAATGAGTTGCTAATGAGAGGTCAATTACTTATGGAAATTAGGAAAACATTCATTGAGGAACTTTACGGAGGTAAAGTGTGCTACCTCATAATGTTATGATATAAATCATTATAGCTTTAATGAATATTTTACCCTTTTTCATGTTCCAGCTTATTCCCTACCTTGCAAAATGGCCTCAAGATGGTTTTGAAATGAACACAAGTGACTCTCCTGAAAATGTTATCATAGTGTGGTTACTAACAGCTGCAGAACACCTCACTTCTTCCTTTTTGTTATTGAACATTTGTTCATGCATCGATATCTTGCTGTCAAACCTTCAGTTTGATACCATGGGGGAAAATGGCCATCCTGTAAAGCACCTGGCCAGCAGGATTGTACCTGGACGGGTATGTGCAAAGTGGCCTCCTGACCTCTCTTTTCGATGAGCAGCACTGCAGGAAAGCGTCCACATTCTGCAGCACTTCATACCCCAGTGACACAGAGCTCTACCCATTCCTTTTTAGTGAAAAATCTTCAGGAATCAGTGGCAGGTAAGTTTAAATGCACAATTCAACCTCTTCTCGTGCAGCTATTTTGCACTTTTAAGGTTTTGAATGAACAGCAGAGAAACACAGGGACACGGGCAAAAAGGATTCAAGGGACCAAGACGAATTGTGGTTTCTTGCAGAATCATGCAATTAAATGTAGAGGCCAGGGGTATAATTCACTGCTGAAATTCAGCTTTCTGCTGTCGTAAGTTATTATTTCAGAGCAGAAGCTGAAATGGCCAGAGAGGGGAAAGTGTACAAGCAGAAGTATAATTGGACTTCAGTATTTCATATTGACACCCTGAGATTTCCACAGCTAAGCACTGTTTCAGAGTCCAGCCAGGGTAACACTGCAGTGAACAAACGTAAGATCTCCCATATTCGGCCCATTAGATTATTCCATTTCCCCTGCAGGCACTGTAAATCAAAAGCCAAAGACACCCTGTTATATGCTACAAGACAGTTTTGTTGGCCTTTCTTTCCAAACACATTCTGAACACACATGTTTTTTTATGTGGGTCTCATTCATTTCAGCTTTACCATCTCAAATACTGACTTAAATTGGGGGAGAGAAGGAAAGAGAAATAAATAAATAAAACAGGCCTTGAAACCAAGCAGTTATCCACAGAGAAGGAAAGTGGCAGCTAGTTAAATCAAAAAATAATGTCCATGTGATGCATTCATTTTCACAGTATCTAAAGAATTACAAGGCCTGTGTCCATTGAACCAGGCCCAGACTGTATGCAGGTGAAAATCTTGCATTTATTTGAATTAGGAATGCTCAAAGACCATCATTTTAGTGCAAAGAAATCCCATTTGATTATTAAAGAATAAATCAGCTGGTCCAAAGTACAGTTCTGCCATTTTAATACCAACTTGAGTAGCACTCACATTTACACCTTTAATCCCTTCCCTTCTTCTCGGAAGGATAAACATGTTAACAACAAGGAGGTGTCCAACTACTAATCAAAAGCAATAGAATACCACCAGATCTGATCTATGATGAAATAAGGAAGAAATGAGGGTGAATCTAGGTGAATCTAAGTACCTTCTCCTCGTATCAGAGCCTCTACATTGTTTTCAAGAGCTTTTTTTTTTTTTTTTTTTTTTTTTTTTTTGGTAGGCAGTGATGAAAGGCTGAGAACAAAGTGAGTAAAATTTCCTTTTACTGCTTAAAAATTCTCAGCTGGTTTGCTATATCAAAAAGCTGTCTCTTTAAACAAATCACACGGTTAAAAATGCCAAGTTATAATTCAGCAACTAACTCAGAAAATGACAATTTAATCAATCAGAACCAACCCTCCTGAAAAAGGAAGAAAAAAGAATCAAAAAAAATCTTCAGGCTTTCATGCGGTGTGAGTGGTTGAAACTATAAAAAGGTTCAATCACTGTAGAACAAGCCTGCAGCATCAATGTTTATTAAAGTCAGGGGAGCCATTTATTGACCTGGGAAATAGCAAACCACCAGCAGCACTGCCAGATTGCATTTTTACAGTTAACAAACGGAAGGTTGATATTTTCCTTTTCTCTTTTAATTGTGATTCCATCAAATCCAAAGAGTTAAATGCATCTTGATTTTTAAAGGAAAGCAAAGAGGAGCATTCTCTGCACTGATCTCCAGTCAATCTCTCTGCTCTGAGTCCTAGCAATGGGAGATGTTAAATTATTTTAACACAAGATCAAATTTTTAGGTTTATCTGCATGCCAGAAGAATGACAGGCTGGTGTCTGCTCCCCCCTGCACTTTAGGTGATGGTAGAAGATGAGGAGCTACCATTATCAAGATGCTTCTTTCTGTAATCAAATGGAATTATTGTATTTATTCACATAAAGGTCACCCTGCCACTGAGACAGCCAAAAGCACTTAGAATTAATTGTCTTCTCCCAAACTGACAACAGGCACTTTTTTTTTTGGATAAAAACACAGCTTGGTTGTTCTGGGGATTTTGTAACTCTGTTTTGCTACAAGCATTTATTTTTTTTTTCAAGTCACACCTTTTTGTGCTGCATAAATTGTAAGCTATGTAAGGCTATTAAAAGGAAAGCATCAGCAATGTGAATCGTGCTTAAGCATCTGTGCTACCCAAATTACACGAGCTGAGCTTCTGCTTCATTCTTTGCCCAGCCATGAAAAACCCTGGGGTTAGCTGAGGAACATTCGGTGTGTGTCAGCTACCACCTAAACCAGTGCCAACCCCAGAAAAGGGGACTTCAAATGCTATGAGGATGAGTCAGGGCAGCTGGAGCTGCCACACCGCACACTGAGGCTGAGAGCTGTAACAAACCCGTGTGTCCTCTGTGGGTTAGGTACAAAGCGGATGGGCAGGCAGGTTATACATGCATGCATCAAAGGTAATAAATATTGGAACAAATCCCCGGCCACCCAGGACCTTTGGACTTGTCGATGTGCTGCATGCATTAGCAGCTCACGGCTTGGTGGGAGCGAGGGAGATAAAAACCAAATCCCCAAACCCTGTGTCTGCTGCTTTGGGAATTTCACACTGCTTCTGTGCAGAGCACAGGGCACGGAGCTGTGTGTCTGATTCCACCCCGTCACACACAGCATTTCACACTTCTCTTTCAGGTTTGCAAACACACCTGCGGCAGCTCTCCTTCTCATTTTCGTTTCCTCATTCATAGAGAAAAACACATAATATCCTCGCTTAAAACACAGTGGAGGAGTTTGACACAAATTAATGACTCACCTGTCATACTATAAGGATTTTGATATTTGTGGGGGGGGGGGGGGGGGGGCGGAAGGCTTTGAGTATTTTGAGACATGTGAAAAGGTGCTTCACGATTCAAAGGCAGCTCATAAAAAGTCAAGTCAACTGATGGGTTGGTGTAAGGTCTGAGATAGCAGTTTCGTGTTAAAATCACAATACTGCAAAAATATGAATAAATAAAAGGTTACAGAAAGTGTAACCCACAAGTTCCCTCAGATTAGACCCATTGGCATGAAATTAGTTCACAACTGTCACTTGTGTTGTTTCAAGGGAGATTACTTCTTAAATAACGTTAACGGCAACTTTGATTTGACTTCTGTAATTACTGGAGAGAGAAGGGACTGCGTTTCCTAGGAAGAAAGATCTTTTATCTGTCTGCTTAATGCATAATCTTTGATGAGATGGAGCTCCTTTCCCCTGAGTTATTTCCCTGAGCATTTTTTTTTTTTTTTCTAAAAGAAGAAGATTTTCAGGTTGAAAACAGAGCTGCCATGTCAGAGCTGGGGGAGAGCTGTCTAATTGTCATTTACAATGACCCTTGTATCTTTTCTAAAGAGAGCATCCCTTCTACCTTGTCTCCTCACCCTCGCTCTGTCTAACAAGCAGGCATCTTTACAGGGCTGGATTCTTCTCCGGCCTGCCTCCACCACCACCAGTAAATCATAAACATTTCTCCTATAATCAATGGAGTGTCTTCAGATTTACCAGACAGTATAATCTGGTCCATGAGACAGCTGATTGTTATCTATAACCTCCCCATCCAATTCTAGTGATGGCAGATGTAATCCAAAAATTTCCTTTAGGCTTTTTTACTGCCGAAATAGATCAAATTCTGTGGCAGCCTCTTTACAATCTCCACTTTTCTAAATAAACATCACACAGCCCGTACTGCGTTTACAGCAAAACACTTCTCCCTGTCTGCCTGAACGCATCGAGGCGGGCTGTCAGCTGATATTCTGGCACACAAGACAACCAGCAGCAGCATCTTTGTGCAAGTCCATGGTGCAGCGCTTAGACTCCAACCATTCATGGGCTACCAGAGGGCTGAGACTGTAAATCCCAAGCTCTTGCTCACCAGGAAGAACACAGAATGATCCTTATGTTTAGGTGACTTCAAAACCGCCTTGCACTGTTTCCTCCCTACCCCCTGCTAGATACTACATTCCTGGAAGCCGTTTAAAATTATTCGATTACAAAGATTAAAGAGTTGGTAGTGTCACATGAAAGGCATCATACAACAGGTATATGCCATGGCTGCATCCACAAAATATTGTAAGCAGAGGCTGCAGGGACTGACAAAACCTTGTTATGCTGGCAGGACAGGGCAATGCACAAGGACTTAGAAATAGCTGTTGCAAAGGGCACCAAGCGAACCAGGCATAGCCACTGCTCAGTGGCTGGAGACGTACTGGTGGGTGCACAGTAATGTATTTAGGAGTCATCTGAAGTACGTTTCCAGACTATAAATTAATGGAAACTACTCAGAAAATAATAAATAAATAAATAAATATGGGTAACATTGAAAACTATGTGATTAAACACAGGGTTCCAATGTACAATGATCAACAAAAAGCAAATACTTTATTAGAATGCATGGCAAAGAGAAAATAAGACCAAAAGTTGGGAGCTAATGGAGGTACTGTGCTGTTGTATTAACCAACAGGGTTCCCTTATTGTTTTTTTTTAACTAAGATACAAGTATAGTCATTCTTTGATGCACATTTGTATTTGGAAAACTGCTAAATTCTTCCAGGTTTCTATTGATGAGAAGCGCTGGTAATGTTAGTGATGGAGTGAATAGAAAAAGATCTAAATGTGGTGAGACTTAATGAGGCCAGAGAGTTCCCAAACTCAGAGAGACTTTCTCTTTGGGGCCTGGAGTTTCAGAGCACCTCCCAACTCATTTACAGAGCCTCAAAATGAAGGTGTTTTGCCAATATGAAAATTAAATTCAGTGTTATGGCTCACCCTTGAAGTGGTTGTGGCTCTGAATGTGCTTCATTCATGTTTGTGGGCATTTTAACCCATTGGGCTTAACTGTGTAATAAATATACCTGGATTTGTATAATTCCTCCTCCTCTCCCACTGTAATCAAGCTTTGCTCTTCATTTTATGCTTTTATGGGTGCTATTAGATCATAAATCTTTAAAAGTTCTTCAAGCTCGCTTTGACCTGCATCCTGCATGTATGGGAACTTCTCTTCCTCGATTGCATTTCTGAGCACACCAGTTCATTACAGTTTTGAACACTGAACTCTCACTCTTACTACTTTACTGCCTGCTTTATGTGCCAAATGTCAAAACAGGCATCAGAAATCTGATTTATGAGGATGTATACAAAAATTGTGGTTCCTGCTTGTGACTGGGAATCAACTGGCAATTTCCTACCAGGATTTCTGTTTAAGATACCAGGGCCCAGTCTGGCAGCCTAAAGATGGCACTGCCAAGCTTGAATTCAAAAATCATTATCCAGGACTCACAGAACCTTGAAACTTCTTGTAGTATCTTTGAACTTACTTGCTTTCCAGTTTTAACCACATTTGACTAACCTGTGGGTTTTTTGCAAGTAAAAGTCAATGCTTATTTTCAAAAATTGGAAGCTGAACAAATCGAGCAGTCTCCAAATGCCAATATGTAAAATATTTGATAATCTCTTTCCTTTTCTGTTATAAACATCAGAAAAGTATGGATCAACCCCTAAGCCTCCAGAGCGCACAAACGTTGATAAGAAATCTAAGCTTCCCCTACTAATTTGCCATTTTCCATCGATTTATACCCTGCTCACGGAGGCACTCCCCCTCACCCCATACACACAGCTCTATACAGCGAAGCTGCTGCTTTTTAATCGCTGCTTTTACACCAGCCGTGCCCCCTGACGGCCCCCGCAGGCCCCGCCGCTCCTCGGGACTGGGCCGGGCCCCGATCGCGGAGGGTGGAGCCGAGCCGAGCCGCCGCCGCCTCCTCCCGCGGCTCCCCCCCGGCCTGCGCGGCCGCGGCGCTACTCGAGCTCGGGGATCCAGCGCGGCCTAGTGCCAGCGCCGCGGCCGCCATGGCCGGGGAGGTGAAGACGAAGCTGTCCAAGAACCTGCTGCGCATGAAGGTGAGGCGGGGGGCGGCGGGCAGGGAGGGGAGGAGAAGGGGAGGCATGGGGCCCGAGCTGAGGGGGGGGGGGACGAGGAGATGGCGGCCGGGCCGGGCCTGAGCTGCGGGTCCGCCCTCCGGGCCGCCCGCCGCCGTGGCTGTCCCTGCGGGGGGTGTGGGGACCCGCAATTGGGTGCCCCTTGCAGGCTCTGGGGACTTTTTCCCTTCCTGTATGTGGCCACGCGGCTTCTGCCCTGTTCTGACACAGGCACGAGTGTCTCTCCTGTGTCTTGTACTCTGCACGTGGCTTTGTTTGCTTTTTCTTTGCAGCTTTTTGCTCGAGCTTCACTAGCAAGAGGCTGCTTTAACGAGCTGCCCCAGACAGGGTTTCATTTTTTGTCTGTTTCCACTGATAACCAACAAAGTGCCCAAGCACAACGTCTGGCCCTTTACCACCTTCCTCCATCTTTTCCCAGTCACAAACACAAGGGCCATCTGCTTACTGGGTTCTGGTGCACGTTGCATAACACAACGCCTAATTCAATAAAGTACATTCTCCTGTGAGGGATGAGTCTTTAATGTTGGAAAACAGACACTAGAAAGTGTCTACACAAAAAGACAAAAAAAAAAAAAAAAGTCTTTTTTTAATGTTAATACTCATTACTTTTTTATAAGTGATTAGCCTTTGTGGCTTCTTGTTTGTGGTGTTTTATTTAACATGCGGGTTTTTTTCACCTATTTATGTGGGACCATGTTTCAGAAACTGCCTGAAAGGTTTTAGCTCCATATAAAGTGGGCTCTGTTACAGTAAGATTGTGGAGTATTTACCACAATTAATAGGTACTGCTAATGAAAGGCTAACATTTGTACACAGGGGAAACAAAATGCATCCTGCCTTGCTCCCAAAGGTAAGTAAATGATGGGCTTAGTTAACCAGCAGCACAGGACAGAGCAAGACTCCCTTAACCTAGATTGCAGCATCATTGATTTTTGTTACTTTTTTGTAATACTCTCTTCTTAGGTGAAACTTATGCTGCTGGTTTTTGCCAGTTTATTAACCCTCCAGAGATTTCAAAGGCTAGTTTTTAGATTTCCTTCCTTGGAAGGCTGTGGGGAACCAGACTGTGAATGTGGTGCTGTGACATTTGCAGATTTAGAGTCCAGGCAGTAGTAACCAGCTTAGAAGAGATGAGTAGGTTTTGAAAAGGTCATACACAGATCATGTGCTTAGCACTTTCATGCTGCAAAACCTGTTTACAAATGTTTTAATTAATCTTTTAGCAGCTGCCTCCACGAGTAGTGATAAGATTTATCATAACAATTTAGTAGGCAGGTGAAGGGGCACCCAGAGGTGGCATGTGGTCAGTGGTAGTGTTGTGAAAACCTTTTTCACCAAGATCCAGACTACACACACCTCTTGATGTCAAATGGTGGCTCATGCTTTTAGTTCCTATACCATTTGATCCAGGTCCCATTGCTTGGGGGAACTTACCTAAATAACCATGCAGTTACTGCCTTACATACTCTGCATCTACCATGGTTGGTATATTTTTAATTCATTCACGTGTGTTTACATTTCTGATAAATACAATCACATTTTTTTTTCATCCAGCTATTCCTGTAGTAATCGTGAGGAACATAATCTTTAAAATGTAATGTGGAATGATTATTTAATTGTGTGCTTGTAGCAAAATTTCTCCTGTTGAGTTTTCTGACTGGCTAACCAATTTCCTTGAGCAATATGGTTTTCCACATGATAGATTCCCTTATTTTCCTCAACTAGATACTGTAATTTTAATTGGAAAGCTTTGACATATTTTGGGTCGACTCAGAAAACAAAAGTCAAGTTTTCTTTCATTAAAGATCTTGTACAAATTGATACAAATAGAAATATAAAAGGAAAATGAGACACTATTGGCTTATATGTCAGGGTTTGGTTTGGTTTGCATGGACATTTTGTAAAGACTGAGAAAATGTGGGTGTGTACACATAATATATATTACATACATGTATTACCTATGTACTTTAAATAATCTCAGTAATTTAGGATTTTTGTGGGAGGGAAGTGTGTAGTGATGTCTTCTTGGGCCTTATCCCCAAGTCAAGCCCACTGTAGCTGGGACCAAAGCTATGACCGAGTCTCTGCTAATGTTTGAAAGACAGAAGAGCCCCACTGGCATGTTATCTGTCAGCCTGCAGGCTTATCTAAATACAGAAATGATGCTGCTTTAAACGAAAGGAGTACGATTAGTTGATATAAAACTCCTCTGCAGTGTTGTGCCTACAGGTTTGCTTTGATTGCCACAAAGCAATTTTTGTACAGAAGTGTGTATAAACAGCACTGGTCGCCTTGTCTCTTGCTGTGAATTATATCGGTATAAATGTGCACCTCTGTCAGAGGCAGTTACTGAAACACTTTCTGTAGGCCCAGAGGAGGGTCCCAGCTCCTAGGGATGTGAGAATGTAAGGATCGCTCCTGTAAAGTCGTGAAGAGTTCTGTTTTCTCCCCTGTGCCTGGAGAAGTGAGTTAACCTTGTCAATACTTTTAAATTGTCAGTCAGTTCAGGCATCAGATGTGATACAAATGGAAGTATAAGGGATGTTGCACGTATCTCAGGTCTGTGGTTTTGCACTCTCAGCAATTTGTCATGGGCCATGACAAATGCCCTCTTCTATTCCCAGCTGCAAGAGAGGTTACAGCTCCTATCTGCCTGTTCCCATTCCCTGGCAAAGGCTATCACAGACACAGCAATTGGCAGGAACGTCCTTGTATTAGGCAGAATTAGCTGTCTTACCCTAAAGTAATTTATTGATCTCAGCTACCTTGGCAGGCTGTTCCTGAGTTAGCAGGTGTTTACCATACTGCTCGACTAGTAGTTTGGTGGGTCATCAATGAGAAGTTAAGAGTTGGTAACATCTTCCTTTAACACAGTTGGATGCAGAAGATGTCATAGCCTCACTTACTTATTTCAAAGGCAAGTTCTAGCCTGCTGGGTTACAAACACAAACTAGTTTGTAATACGAAATCTGAGAAAAGAAGATGGTTGAAAATACAGAAGTTTCAGAAAGTCACCAACTGGTATGACCAACATTTAGGTCACAGCTCCATTTAGGTCACAGTACTGTTTGTGTGTGTGGGGGGGGGGGGGGGGGGTTCAGATATACTGCAAAATCTTTAATTAGCATTACATTCTCTCTGGCCTTTGCTGAAACAGTAGAAATATCTTGGCTAAATTGTGGATTTGTGACATCTCAGATCCATCAAAATTTTCTTTTTATCTAGGTGCAGACGTGGCTGACTGTTGACTTCCAGTCAGTCCAGATTGTTGTGATGCACAGATGTTAACTTTTCCTTTGTCCGTTTGCCCAAACACAGATTAAGCCCAGAGAAGATCACAAAAAGCATTTAATTCTTATATCAACTGTTAAGTATGTAATGGATAATTATGATTATGTAATTATTGCCTGTACAGAACATACTCAAAAGAGACTGAAGTTGTGCGCTTTTGTCTTTATTTTCAGTTCATGCAAAGGGGTTTGGATTCACAAACTAAAAAACAACTAGAAGAGGAAGAAAAGAAGATAATTAGTGAAGAACACTGGTATCTTGATTTACCAGACCTAAAGGAGAAAGAGTAAGCTTGTACTCTTGTATCACCGTTGCATTGTTGTGGGGTGGGAACAGAATTTGTTTTTTTCCCTTTAGCAGAAATATTACTGATAATTATTAACAGAATAAAAAAGAAAAATAGTGACAGACTGGCATTACAGCTTGTTATATTTTCAGGGACATTGCTAAGATTGCCAAGTCCAGTTTGACCTACTTTCACTTCTTGCACGCTTTGTCTTCTTTCACTCGCATTTTCTTCTAGATGCATGTAATTAGTTTCTTTCAGGCAGGGACCAATCCATTCATTGCTGCTTTTGCCATTCATTTGAAAAAAGAAGTTTGAAACTTTGTGTTAGTAAATTGTGCTTCAGTCACATGTGTAGGTCCATTCAGGACCACGTCTTCTTGAGTCCAGCTCACTTCAAGTCCTGTTTTTGAAGTAGAAGAGATAATGGATGAAGCAAAAATAAAGGAAGGCTTAGCTAATAGGGAAGCAAATGTCCATTCCCACTATTTGGAAAGGCACTTTAAATAGCAAGGGAACTACTTTAAAAATAGTTTGACTTTTGTCCTTTAAAAAGAGAACAAAAATTCTATTGAGTAAGAATGTATATAATTTATAAAAGCTGGGATCCAGAGAATTAACTGTAGTTGAATAAGGTCATTCATAAACTATTTTCCATGACTGTTAGTAGATATGACAAAAAGGTATTTGAGCTTCAGTTGCAGCAAGGAAGGCTCAGGTTTGATATTGGAAGGTTTTTTAACAATGAGGCTATTGAAGCACGCGAATAGATGGCCTAAGAAGACTGTTTTCTTCGTCACTGGAAGTCTTTTGAGGACAGGCCAGTTAGACTTGTGCTGTTCATAGTTCATGTTTAGCTGATCCTACCTTGAGGTAGGAGAATGAGCTTGATTTCTTCAGCATGATTTCCTATGCCTGTAGGAGTTTGTTTTAAATGAGAGATGAAGAGGTAGAGAGAAGGGATGCATGTGTGTGAGAGGAAAAGAAGGATGGAACAGTTCAAGGAAGTACTTTTATCTAACATGAGTGTTATGGACGCCTCGGAGTCATGTTTCTTTTCTTTCCAGGCTCATTGAAGGGAGGAAGAAAGAGGAAATCTTTCTCTGCTGAACAAAGAATTACACAGTGGTTTATATCCTGACAGACTCAACTAATTCCAGGTCTAACATCACAATGAAAAATTAATTAGAAGCTTTTGCTGGTATAGTAATGCCACCTGGAGAGTGATATTTATGTGGTATTTTTATTCTGGCAAAAGCATTAATGTAGGTGGAATCTTACCAGCAAAGAGTGCTTTCTGTCAGGAGAGTTAATTTTGCTTGTGGAACTGGCACAGCTTTGCTGGCAAACAGTATTTCTTTGCACTCCAAGCTCCTTGCATTGAAAGATTTATCAGAGCAATTAAGCTTCAGAAAGTAGTTGATGGTATAAAATACACTGTGGTTTTGTTTATTTGTGTGGGGGAAGACAGCAAATGCTTTTTGCATTTGTTTAATTTGATTATATTAAAGTGCACTGTTTGACAAATGCTGGGTTTGGGTTTTCATGCAGGAGCTTTATAATAGAAGAGAGAAGCTTTATGCCATGTGAGGATCTACTTTATGGCAGAATGTCCTTCAAAGGATTCAATCCGGAAATTGAGGTACTATTTAAATGTTCTCTTTTGAGGTGGTCTCACATTAGGATTGAAACCCTTGGGAACAGGGATTTTAGTGTTCACCCTCCATGCTGCCTGGCCTTTGCAGCACCTTCAGTAAATTCTCTCATGTGCAAGAAAACTGCAATTCTAACCAAAATGTTGATCAATGTAGCATCTGGTAAGTAGAAACCTTTTATCTCTGTGGGTTGATGGTCAGTAATTACATAATTCCTGCAGACATTTCCTTCCTTGAGCTGAGAAGACTGTCCCACAGCTTACCAAAACAATAGCTCTCTGTTCCTCCTGCCATTTAATTCAGAGCCCAATATTACAAATATTCAACCCTGTTTATTCAGCACTTACTCATATAAGTAGGGTCTTGAAATTCCAAAGTAAAAATTCTGGGCAAGAGAGTCTTTCATTTCTTTCTGGCATGATTCATGCTGATAGAACTAGTAATTATTGAAATGGTAATAAAAATGTTACTGCTGAACTGAAACAAGAGGATGAAAGTACAAAGACAAAGAGATGTGAGGAAGGCTATGCAAGGTGATTTAATGGGGCATTCTTTTAGTTATTTTAAACTTGCTTTCACTGTGACTTGGCATATAATTGCTTCATGGTTTTTATTATCGTTTATTGTAAATTCTTGCAGATATTTTTCAACTGTAACAAAACCATTCCAAAGACTATGTGCTGACATCACAATGAAAAAATAATTAGGATCTAACTGTCTGGTCTCCTCAAGATGTCTGCCATGCATTTGAGGGTGCTTGGATAGAACAGTTCACTGAATACCCTGTTTATATCTTGTCTTTTTTTCTCAAAGGCAAACTCTTAAGCTCATCTTAGCATTGAAGAGGCATGTTTCCTTTTCTTACAGCCCTGTGCTTTAGCCTGAACAGAATACAGCAAATGAGGAAAATGGGGATTAAAACTGATCCTTAACTTTTATGTACTTTTCCTGCCAGTGAATTTCAGCATAGTTGACATTGTGTCAGGGTTATATGTTTAAGCTATTTCTTACTTCATTTTCAGAAGTTAATGGTCCAAATGAACTCTAAAAGCAAGAAAGAAGAAATTGAAGTGGATGATAAAATGGAGGCTGATGTGTCAGATGAAGAAATGGCCAGAAGGTACACTATCCCTAGCCAGTATTGATTATATCTTAAAGTATGTGATATATTAGGTATTATGTGCAGGAGAAGAAACAAAAAAACAACAACAAAAAGCATTTAATACTTCAGTGATTTCTCAGGAATTTTGGTGTTTGTTCAGTGAAATCTCTATCACTTTGGGGGTTAAAATCTCCTAGATGTTTTCTGCCTTTTGATATCCCTATATTCCATTCTAATACCTCCTAGCTCCAGATTACTAACAAACTTAAGCTGTCAAAATGAGCAGTAATTTAATCCGTGATCATGTAGTACTTGTGCTTCTTAAACGTCTAATGACAGGCTTTTTATACTAGTTGAATTGTTGATTAGATTTGTGATTTCCTGCATTGAACTTGCACTGATTTCAGTAAAAGCTGACAATTTTTAATTATCTTTACAGATATGAAACATTAGTGGGAACAATAGGGAAGAAATTCTTGAAAAAAAGAGACCAGCGTGTTCTTCGTGATGAAGATGAAGATGAGAATAGTAACTCAAGACCTAAGAAAGCCAAGAAAATGTTCTTAAAACCTCAGGATTAATGTCAGCTGCACAACTGGAGCTGATAGAAATGTTATCTACCAAATATAGTACCATGAACCGAAGATTGTTTTGAGTTTTTGCTATTTAATGTAAAGGATAGCATTGTAAATCTGAGTCTGTTCTCATTGAAATTTCTGCCATCCACATGACGAACATTTTTAAAAGTGGATGTGTATATAATGGATGTCATACATCCTTTCCTCTCTGAGCAGCTTTTAACGTGTGGGGCATTAAGCCCATCAGTCATTTTTAATGTTGTGTATAACGAGGATGAGTGTCAACGTGCAATCAAGAGCAACAGTATTTACATTTTATGATAACATCTAAAAGAAATATTTGCAGTGAAGAGTAGCTTTGTCCAATCCAGTAAGGCAGTTCAGCTTTCACTGCTATTTTTATTATGAAAATGAAAACCTTTGCTCTCCACAATTTGAAAAAAGTCAGCAGAAACATGCATCTCTTTTTTTTAACTGTTCTACAAATAAGCTGGGAAAAGAACAGATACAAAATCCATTTTGTTGAATTTTCTGTTTTCTATAAAGCTTATTTAAAAATAGAGGGGTTTGTAGCAAAAAAATTTTTTTTTCTAGAGCAAGCCAAATATTGGGCAACGTTTACAGTTTGACAGTTGAGCAGATTGTGAGTCTTAATTTCTATCTTCCAAAAGAAGTTTGCTAATCTTGTCTCTTTTTCAGCCAAAAAATTCCAATCTTATAATTATCTAGGTCTTGTCATAAAAGCATAATAACAGCTTGAAAAACATGTTTAAAAAGTGAATAAAAACTGATTTTTTGTGTGTTTAATGATTGTGGTTTAGCTAATTTAATGTAAAAAAAAATGATACTTAATACAATCAGAAGAAATCCTGTTTTGTGCTGACCACAGATGTCCCAATGTATTAATTGACTGAGTTAACTTTTCCTGTTCAGCATGTAGTGAAGCCATCTGAAGTAGTGTTTAGACAGAAACACCATGGCCTTTAGTCACTTAGTGCCCTGAACTTACTGAAAAAGGTGACTGTGGTCTTGTCTAAATTCATAGCAGTTCTTTGTATTCTAGTTTTCAACGAGTTCTATTAATTTTCTCAGCTAGATATCTAAATTGCTCATCCTTAATGCTGGCTCTCTGAAGAAAGATTTTGTTAAATTGAAGCAAGACATGAAACTCAACATAAAGACAGAGGCTGTGTCTGCTGTAATGCATGTATGCTACATGAACTATAATTCATATACCAAGAACAGCTCATTAGATATTCAAGATGGATCACACATGGAAAGAAATACAGTTTTAACCTAGTAAGAGCCTTGTTCAGGTAGAAAGCCTGATTCATGATCTGAGATAGTTTTTCAGAGCTAATTAAATGCTACTGGTTCAATTACTTAAAATTTGATCATATATTATCACTAGTTGAAAAGAAGTTAATGACGACGAGACATTTCTTTTCCCATGGAAGATGTGACCTGAGTTAAGAAATGATTTATTATTGGTCATCACAAGAAAAACTCAGAATATATCCCATTATTCTTATTAGTAGGAAAATCATTTCCCTCTATGTGAATACATTTCTTCAATGGAGAAAGAATTTCTGCAAAGCTGCGTGGGATGGTTCAGGGAGAAAACCACCAGTAACCACGAGGTGTCACTACACTTGCACTTCCCTGAGAGAAAGTGGATTGGAGAATGTTTCGGTGACATCATGTACGGAGATTTTGGGTAATTTCAGTAACTACTAGCAGTTCAGATGAACTCTGTGAAGTCTTGCTTGGTCGAGGCTCTGTGCAGAGAGTTCTGTTGTATTGCAGTTTTGTTAAATCTGATGGGATAATTTTGTACAGCTGAAGTGTGTTCTGCCATACGCTGGTCCTTATATTTTAAAGGTACCTAAGTGCCCAAAGTTACAAGGATTTAGAGTTGTGATGGGGTCTTCTGAAATGCCCATCTCTATTTTCAGCTTTGGCGTGTGTGCGTTTAAATTGGGCTCTAGCTTCCTAGCCAAGGTAGAAACATTCTGCTGTATAAAATTAGTGTTTAAACTACTCTTGACAGAGATACAAGTGTAGTGGTGAAATATTCATAATGCAAACCGACATTAATTCAAGCTTTCTTGGCTCTGATAAGTCTCAAATGCAGATCTGTTTTCATGGACAACTTCCTAAGCAGTAGAATTTTAAAAGCTACAGGTTTCTAAATGAAAAGTATTTTTTTTCTTAGAGCACAAAAGCAAGTTGGGATTTTTGTTCAAGCTTAAAAAATAAAACACCACCCGCAAAATTTAGTGGATAAAGAGTTGCCAGACACCAGAAGCGTTTGTGTCTGTTACACTAAGGTAGCTATTAGAGCGAACAAGCAGTGTGTTGTAGTTTGTGCTCGCTGACAGCTCAGCGTTAAGTCTAAGCATGCCTCCTGACAGGTGGAATCTTTGTCCCTCCCTTTGACAGGCTGACAGTGCTTGTTTCTGTAATGACTGCTGATGTTGGAAATGTGCGAATGGAACAGCATCTTTCTTGTTGATGCTTCTTCTTTTGTTACTTTTATTCTGCTTTGAATTGGATCTTGAAGACTACTGGACCAGAGTCCAACTGCAGTGAGACATGCTGTGTTTCCCCTTTAGTAATGCATGAGCTGCTTAAACTTTGATTCTTTGGGGAGGGGGAAGGCTGTGCAGTGGTGCCATGGAGTTTGAACTGCGTTTCTTCCGTTGTGTGTCGTGTTTTCTAATAAGACTCCATTATACAATTACACAATTGTGGATGGCTGTCGTTGCCATTGGGCATTGTGTGTCTGTAATGGGCAGCTGGGCTGGGATTCTGGGAGATGGTCCAGAATTGAGACTTAAAAAGAAATTTTCTGCTCTTTTTGTTAATTGGAATGCAATACTTGTAAATTTTATTTGGAATTATAAAGGTCCTGGGTGGGGGGTTCTATATGTGTGCTCTGCTTCATTCGAACAACAGTCTGCAACTAAATCTGCACGGTAGCTTGGGCTCTCATTAAACCTTTCTTAAAGAGAGAACATTAATAAATAAGGCGTAGTAGTGGTGAAGGATGTCAAACTGTCGTGCAGCTTTGAGATCAGTGTTTTACTTCTGCATGTGGATGCAAGTTTCTCTGAGAGCTGATGTTTTAAGGACTTCATTGTTGTTGTGTTTTTTTTATTATTATTTTTAGTCTAGGAGAGCATCTGTCTTCTCCAATAATGCCTTGCTAATGGAACCCCAATATGAGGCCTCTGGGTTTGATTTTGTTTGCTGTTTACACCATTCTCATCTCAAACCTTTGAGACATTTTGGGTCTAACATTCACACCTTAATATCTTCGGGCTTTCATCATCAGCTTTTGGGCAGCTTCAGTTAAACTGTGAAACTGTTCCTGTGCGTGTTAACACTTCTTTGTGTGATTTGATGCTGCACAATGAGGACCTGGTTATAACTGTTGCACAGAGAGGAAAAACCCATCTCAGGGAGTAATTACCAACAGACGGAGTCAGAGAGAAGGTTAAAGCTTCAGATGTTGGCAGCCCCATAGATCTTTGGTAAGAACAGAGTACTAGAAAGGGGTACCTGGGTTGAGTCCCATCTTTCCAGGCACAGTTAAAAATGTCATTACGAATCCATAGGGCTCTGCTCCAGGAACCTTTGCACACCACAACCTGAGCAATTACCTGGGAGCAATAGTAGGACCATCTCTAGAGAAATACAGAGGCAGAATAACCTGTTCACGGCTGTCCTCAAGACAAGAGGCAGCAGTACCAGGAAACAGCTGTAGTTCATTGCATATGATTATGGTTTGGTGACCTGGGTTGAATGCAGATGGGAATTTCTGTCAGCTAAAATGGAGGTGGTAAGTGTCTCCAAGCTCAGAGTGTTCCTTGGGGTCTTGAGGAACAGCTTGTTTTGATCAATCATTTAGAAAGGAATAAAAACCCTTAATGAGACCTTAATATGATACAGTAATAAGAACACATTATAGAACAACGTCCTTAGTTCCGTTGCTTATAGAAAAAACTGTGTTCCCACCTCAGTAAGAACTTTCAGAATCCTCAATCACCTCCCACTTGGTCCTTGGTTCCTTGTCCCTGTGCAGGCACATATGCACCCAGGCCATCGGGTGTCACCACCACTGATGAGCAGGGAAGAGCCAGCACACCCCAGGGCCAGCCCGGAGCTGTTGGCTGCTCAGCCCAGCAGTGGTGGAGTTGGCTATGGGGACTCCTCTTCAATCTACAAGTTCTCTTTCCTGGAACTTGTAGGAATTTACCATCTCCAATTCCACTGTAAAATTTGTTCAGTATCAGTGTGTTTGGCTCAAGAAGTTTGTGGTGGGGAGGGCTGACCAGCAGATGATAGCACGATTGCACAGACCTCATTTACTCAGCTAACGGTGCGTAAAAGAATCATGCAGTTTCTTGGGGGGAGGCTCAATTTACAGTGACTCTGTTTTTATTTTCCTTTATTTTCAAATACACACAGTATTTGTGAGATTTTTGATCAGATAATGTCTTTGAGCAAAAATATACACCATCAGTGAAAGGAATGAGCGTTTTACCGATACTATTATCATAGATGGGGGAGAAAAAGTAGAGAAAGGGTGTTTTTCAGTATTGCTGCTACTCTTTCATGCACTTGAGAGCATTTCCCCTTTCTTAGTGGTTTACTTGGTCAGGCTTTTTGCAGAAAAGCGTGGTGGGGAAAACAATTTTTTTTTTATGTGGAAATGCAATTGTAAAATAACTTTTAAAGGAACGAGTTTGTTTAGATTTGGTTGGCACCTGGATATATATATTTTTCAATTCAATACAGATGAAGAAACTAACTTGTGACACTAAAAATCTTGCGCTAAGTGTTAATCATTTAGGATAGTCATATGGACTCCCATATTTGCTACACAAAGAGGTAGCAGGGTAGAATTAAGGCTAAAGTGGGGTGGGCTTCCTTGTTCTTTCACCTTTGTTATACAAATACCTTGCAATACTAAAAATATTAAATTTCTACCCCATTTGGGATAGAACTAAATCTAAGGTAGTTGAGACATTTAAGCACCATTCACCCCTTTATAGGGTGCTTACTTTTAAGAAGCAAAGAGTGTTGGGTACATCCTCAGAATCCATCAGCCACAATAATGCTGCAACACATACAGTTTGCATCAATTGAAAAACACCTACATACCAAAAATTACCTTGGGCAGTTTACTGCCGTAATGACAAAAGGGATGCACATGATGATAATTTTCATTTCGTACTATATTTTCACCTAAGGATGATGGTGGAAGAATTACACCTCCTAATGTTCCTTTCAAAGATGGCAATATTGTTCAACCTATATTAAAGGTAATGAGATGAGCAGTGAGTGGTTAGATCTTGTGAAAAATGAAGTTTTAAATGCATACTTCATTGTCTAAAAGCTCACAGATGACTTTTTTCCTGTAATGACCATAGAAAATGTGTTGGCAGCATATCACAATGAATAATCCTTACTCCTATTTATGTGCTATAGGCACTCCAAAATTACCCAGACATATTTCTTACCCAAGTTTATAACCAGATTCAAATCAGTCTCTACATTTGTGCCAAAAATTGAACTGCAGTCATCTCACAGAAAATAATTCTATCTACCTGACAGACGAGTCTTAAATCCCTGATTTTCTCCTTTCCCCAGAGTGAAATTCACTTTAATCTGGTATTAATGTATTTTTCCTTCAGTCGCCTGCAAGAGAATCCCATAATCTCGCCGTAGTGATTGCGCAGACCATGGAAGATACAGTACACATGTAGCATTCTCGTAGGTTTTTCCAGTCGTCTAGATTGTGTAAAATCCTTTGACATTAATTGGGATAAGTTTTCTCTCTAACGTGATGTTGAACTTCTCTTTCAGTGTCTTCTCCACCTCTTCATCTTTAAGGGTTATAAATTCCACCAGATCCATGTTTTCCTTGTAATTGTACGTGGTCTCTGTGAGCGTCCACCCGATGAGCGCTCGAAAGCCATCAGTGGTTTGGAGTGTGCAAATAGACTTCTTCGTAAAGAGGGAATCTGGAGATGTCTGAAGGTACGTACACTGGAAACGGAAATCTTCCACTGTCCGTGGTTCAAGACTGAACATATACACTTTCCGACACTCTTTTTTCTCTAGAAGATCAGAATTTGAGAAATTTTGATTGGGGATATATTGTTTCCGTCTCATTTTCTCAAGGTACCAGGTGGCATTTTTTTCTGTGAAACGAAAGACACCAGGTGCCTGGGGCTGGTCTTTCCCTGACACAAGCTCCATCGGCTGCCACATTTGATAGGATACACCAAAGCCTCCATCAACAATGTAGGCTTTCTCATCAATAACTACCTTCACTAGGAGATGGGTCATGATGTTGGCATATGCATTTTCGTGTGGGTTGAACACGTACGCTCCCAGAAAGCTGGCGTCATACCCCAGGCATTTCAGGACCCAGCCTAGCAGCTGGTTGTTTTCCATGCACCAGCCACCACGCTTCCTCCGCACGATTTTGTTATAAACGTGCTCCAACTCCAAAGTAATTTTCTCCCCACAATGGATGCTGAGGTTTTCAAATGGAACAGCACGGATGTGGTGCTGGAATATATCTGTTAGGGTTTCCAGATCTTGATTTTCAAGGGAACCTTTATACCCGGTTCTTGCAAAATATTCTTCAAGGTTCATGTCTCCTGTAAAGGAAGGAAATGCATTTTGGTTTTGTTTCTTTACATCAATGATTTACAATGCTGTGAAGAACTGCCCAGGCTGCTGCCAGCAAAGATGCTTTAATCTACTGAACCTCATCAGAGAGGTTTTTAAAGGTAACAAGTATTCATATCAAACAGTTCCCAGTGCACAGAAGAGCAGTGCATGTCGGGGTTTGCTTTTGGTCTTAGTCATCCCTATGGCAAACAGCTGATGCAATTGCAGCTTATATATGCAATGGCTGCGAAACAGGGATTTGCTGTATTTGCTGGGTTAAGAAGCAAGGTAAGATCACACTAGGGAGTGTTCAGAACATTTCATGAAAAACAGTCTAAATCCACTGTTCAATGAAAGGAGTGCCAGTAGGGGAAGCAGTGTTGTCTGCCAGTTGGAGGCAGAATAATTTGAGCCAGGATTCACATGTTCTTTTCATGAGTGCGCCACTGGCCTGTGATCATAAATGAATGGCTTGTTCACCGCATGTCTCTTCTGCCTCTGACAAAAAGTGAAAATGATACTCCCTGCACATTTTGTAAAGTGTCAAGTTTTATTCGGATAATTACAGCTGAAAAAAACCTCTGACCTATTCAAGAGTTGCGGACCACTGTGTCTCTTGTCTGCTCTGAGTGTTGCTAAAACTCATTTTGGTGTTGGAATAACAAAGGTGAGTGACCTAAAAGACAAAGAGCACATCTTCTATTCCCCACTGTGCCAGCGTCTCTTACGGTGTCATAAAAGTGGACGGTGGGTGCCTTACAGCTCTCTAGTCCTGGTCTTTTCCAAAACTCACTTTATTCCTGCAAAAGCAGACATAACCAAGCATTTACTGAAGCCTGATACATTGCATCCCTGGTCTGTCCTGCCTCTAGCAATGCCTGCCTCCTGGCCTGGCTTGGTGAGATTCCTCATGAGCAAAATTGCTGATGAGAAACTATTCAGCATGCTTTCTGCCTTCTAATACCATGGAAAGTCATGCCGGTGATCTGGTTTTCACGATGGCCCATCGCAGTCTGCCAGCCATCATTATGAGTCGGCCGCTCTGTAGGTATCTGATAAGATACTGTTCGTAAAATATGTTGTAGATTGCTTGGATATAGGGCTGGAGATAAAATGTTTTGAAGGCTTCAACCTTTACAAAGAAAGCACTAAGTATTTCAGCAATCCAGAGTTACTGCAAATATTTAGCTTCTTGACAGCCCACAAAGCTACTTGAAAATCTTTTGTGCATACAGTAAGCTGAGGTTTAGACACTTAATATTAGTGACTCAGGAAGTCTATTGTATTCAAATAAATTCAGCAGTGAACCACCGAACGTTTAGTGCAAGCTAGAATTTCTCAAGGTGATTTTCAGTGACAGATTTATGATGTGCATATGGATGTTATAGAAGCAGCTGTCCAAAGTGAATGGAGAGCCCCATCAAAAACTGCATGTTATCTTCTACAAAGGGAATTTAGCTTCCAGTGATATTTAAGTGCATTGTTGGAGGATATTCCAATGTAATCCTTGTTAAGTAGAACATAAACTTCTGGGACTTTCTCCTTTTGATTTGCAGAATCTAAGTCTATGTGATCCTACACAGTCAGATTGTGAACATGAAGTAGATCACACCAGCATAAAGTTGTATCTTGAGTTTATAATATTTGTAATTTCTCTCTGCAGTTCCATAATACGATTGATCTATGTTAGATCTTAAGTGTAAGAGATGAAAGTTACAGTTCTTTTGAATTGTGAACAGATCAGATGAAAAGCTAGCTTTTAAAAGGTAATCCTACAAATGTGGCTATGATTTATGCATTGAAAAGCGTCAGCGAAAGAACTTCCAAGGATTATTTCTAAATGTCCAAATAAAGGTGTTCATGCAAAAAATATTTCTTACTAGGACTACGCACATTATCAGCATTTCTGCTGTTAAAATACATGTCTGCCTACGTCTATCTTAATGCATCAGCACATGGGCTTTCTGGGGTAGGCAAAACACAATCTGTAACTTCATTTTTTTCTTATTTGTTTTTTAAAGGCCTGTAATTTTATTTCCAAAAATCAGAATCTATTGATTATTAAATTGCTTTTTTCTTCCTTTGCATGTGCAATATTTTTAAATGAATTAAAAATCCAAAGAAAAGGCTATAGTTCTGAATTTGTATCTATTACTGCATCTAAACAAAAGTGAACCTCGTAGTCAAGTGAATATCCACCTGAAGAGCAGTAAGACATAAGAATTGAAATTACATTGTTTTGTTCTCTTCAGGAGTCCATGTTTAGCAGGCAATATTTTAGCTCTGTATCTACATATTTTTAAAGATTTATCCTAAAGAGAATTTTGCTTGTTATTCCCAATGACCTTTACCATCATAGAGAAACCATTTTTTGTTTGTTTTAACAAAATAGACTTACCTCTTAAAATAACCTTATTTGTTTATGTTTGCAGCTTCTGGGTTGCTTATTACTGGAGCAGCAGTCGGTACAGCCAGAAGTGAATACAAATTTCGAGGGCCGTCTTCCTCTTTAAGCTCTGCTGTCCCTCACTCCTGAATCTTAAACGCCAAGAAAGGGCAGAGTCCACCCAAAGTGAATGCACATTTTTGGACTTCACTGATCCATGAGCAAATTAAACTTTGTTTCTTCTCTGTTAGTAGAAGTTTGTTTTCCGCTGGTTGAGACCAGACCGAACTTGTTTTCCATGCAACATAATTTCCGTAGATATTTACAATGGCTCTGATTTTTTTATAATTGCATTATTGTTAGTTGGCAAGTTAGCACTTTGTGGGGGAGTATAGTCTTCTGCTTCCTTCTGGGTACACTGCATTGCCAAAGAACTTCAGTCTCTGTTTTCCCAAACTCTGCAGATGTACAAAATGACCTCTCTTTGCTCACAAAGGAACTTTCTGATCTGTTCAAAGCCTCCACTGGAGCAGGTAGTTACTTTGGAGCTGCAATACCTAATGAACACCATGACAAATATTTATTTGCACAATGTTGTGTGAGAACAGAGTAATCCATTGCCTTTCCAAAACTTGGCCTTCTGCATCCTCACATTGTGTAGCTGTTTGATTCGCTCCTTGTCAAGCATGTCTCCTTCACTTGATAGAAGTGGAAAGCTGAGGGTCCCTTTGGGGAAGACAGAGAGTCTGTTGGGCTCTATCTGTGGAAGCAACTGATTTTTAGGCACACTGGCTGCCCCATCACTTGCTGTTGTTGACTGACATAAGTATCCGTCTTTTTCCTGGCTGAGGACCAATGTCGTTCTGTCACCCTCTCATTATGCATCCTGTGCAGTACCTGCCACAAGCCTCATATAGGTAAAAAGTCTGTCATGTTACACCCAACGTGCTGTGAAACCATGCAGCTGGCATGTCCTAACTTCCCAGTGCTCTCTTTTGCATCTCCAGGATTTCTTCTTCCATGTAGTTTTTGTGCAGAATACTACTTGCAATAAATATAAAGCAGTTTAGCTATAATACTGTCATGCCTGTTTGATGTCAAGTTGTCAAGGAGAGTTAGGCCCCAAAAGTTTAGATTATGTTTTTCAAAGGTTGATCTAATTTTGATTGTTTCAAAAAGTCTAATTTTTAAGAACTGATGAAACATCTCAGCTCGTGTTGATTTTATTTCAGTTTCAGAGGCACAGAAAAATCATGCTAAAAGGAGCTAAAATTGGGCACTCAGGACTGGAGAGTTTCGATTTGGTTTGTTTGTTTGTTTGTTTGTTTTTAAGTGCCTTTGCATAAATAGCTGACTTCAAGCCAATTTCTAGTAAGGGAACAGGACTCAAGTCTCTCAAGTTATTTCATCAGCAGTTAATCAGTACCTAATTGTGCCTTGTTTTGAGACAGTCTTAACTTTTTAGGAAGTCTTTGATGTCCAACTTCAGCTTGAGTCTCTATTTCAGACTGCTAAAGAAATTCAATAATTTGTAAAACTGTGTTGAGAAGATTGGAAATAATACCAAAAAATGTTACAAATCTCTTGTGTGAAATGATAATACAGACTTTTTTCTTTGTGGCACGTGAGATCCAAAGAGGTGGAACAAAATTTCAGGGAGACAAAATGCAATTTCCATATGAGAAGATTAAAGGTGTTGAGATGTTTCAGTTTCTAAAGGAGAAGTTTAAGAAAAAGTACAAAATCAGCATAGGCAGTTAATTAACAATATACTCAAATTTACCAAGCTTTGTGTTCATCTGATTAGCCCAACTTTAGAATCAGATTAACTCTATTAATGTGAATTTTAGAAGGTTTATATTGGAAATTTAAAGACCCATCTAGCACTATTTAGAATTAGATCATATCCACTATATTAGGTGGCAAGCCACGAACGTTTACGGGTACCAGTTTGTTTTCTAGCACTATATTGAATTTTTCTTTCAGTGTCTTCTCAACCTCTTCATCTGTAAGAGTTGTGATCTGCAGGAGGTCCGTGTCCTCCATGTAGTTGTACTTCATCTCCGTGAAGGTCCACCCAACTAAGGCATAAATCCCTTCAGTGGTCTGGAGGGTGCAGATTGACTTCTTCCGAAGTATGTTATCTGGAGACACTTGTAGGTATGTGTTTAGCTCCTGGAAGTCATCTATATGGCGTGGCTTAAGAGTGAATGAATATATTTTTCTGATATTGCCCATTTCTGTTGTATTAGCGGGAGGGACGCTTTGCTCAGAAATATAATGCTTCCTTTTGACTTTCTCAAAGTACCAGATGCCGTTGTCTTCCCTGAAGCGGAAGATGCCAGGGATCTGGGGTTGATCCTTCCCAGAAATCAGCATCACTGGCTGCCATGCCTGATAGGCACCGCCAAAGCCAGCATCTACGATGTAGGAGCTTCCCTTGATCTCCACCTTCAGCAGGATATGATTTATGTGAGCAGTGTATGCCTTCTCTGCTGGATCATAACTATTTCCTCCAAGAATACAAATGTCATATCCTATTCCTTGCAAGGCCCAAAATAAAAGGTAGTTGCTTTCCAGGCACCATCCACCACGTTTCTTTCTCACGATCTTATTGTAAATAGATTGTAAATCCAGCTCAATGGTCTCCCCACAATGCATGCTGAGGTTTTCAAAGGGAATCGCCTGGATGTGATGCTGGAAGATGGCTGTTAAGGTTTGCAAGTCTGCATCCTTGTGGGAGCCATCGTAAGAAATTCTTGCAAAATACTCTTGAATGTTCATTTTGCCTGTGTGAGCAGGAAAATAGCCAGTTACTGTTGTGCAGCTCTCAAGGGGTTCACTCCTATTTCTGCAGCACAGGTTAACCAGCCTGCAAATGTAGCTGAGGCCATTTCAGTGAAGATTTGAAAGAAAGCTGTGCCTTTGGTAGGAGATCACGCAGGTCTAACCTGCATTCTATCATCTCTATTTCTTAAGAAAGAGGTGAGGATAGGAGCAGGTAACAGTAAAGCTTTATATCTCAGATACTGTCTTCAACCCAGGTGGGTAACTTTGCTATAGGAAAACACAGACAGCACATAATAATCTCTGGCCCCAGATGAGGGTCTGCGTGGCAAAAATTTTATAAAACTAGCAAACAACAGGTTTGCAAACAGCTGTTAGCCCACATCAGCATAAAATTCACAGCTTTTTTTTTTTTTTTTCTTTTTTTCCTGTTTCTTTTATAGTAACAGGCAAGCAATTCTTTATCACACAGAAAATTCAACTGCAAATTTTTACATTCATGGTTTCAGCTAACTGGGATTAACTTCTCAGCATGTCAGCATTTCAGCCAAGCTTCTATGTGAAGTAGATTGTTGTTTTCTTAATCTCTTTAGTTTCCCTGTGGAGTTCAGACAGTGCTTTGACCCGGGCTTTTGAAAGGAAGAGATTGTTAATTTTTCTAACCTACAGGTCAAGGGAATTGATAATTATTAAGAATGCCTTCAAGGCATATCCAGTGGCTTTTGGTTTCTTCTACTCTCTCTTACAAATCAAAGACCTTAGCCTCAGCTCAAATTATTGTATGTATTTTGTGTCTTCATGTCAGTGATCCCCTTTCTTTTCATTAGCATAAAGTGACTGTCATTGGTACTGGCTGCATGGCTGACATGCAAAAGAGTCCCTGTAACACTTCTAATCCACTGACTCATCTGGTATCTGCAAGGATTTGTTTTGCCTTTAATTTAGATTTAATTTGGCTCTTTTTTTCCATGCAAGGAGATATATATTTTTTATTATTATTGTTATTTTTTAACCAAAACAATTTACAATCTGCTAAGGACTGTATGAAGTTCCAAAAGGTCTGTGAATTTTTTTCTCCTTGAAATCAGTCACACATTCCCTGGGAGGATTTCCCAAAAATGTATTGATGTAGATGATGAAGGAGAGGTTACCCCGCCACAACTATTCTCAGCTTTGGTCCACCTGCCTCCCCAACCCCCCAGCAGTGACAGCAGCTCAATCCAGTGTCTGGGAGTGCAAGGAGCTTTTGAAAATCCCACCTCAGATATGTAAGTGGAAATACCCTTGTCCAGGAAGGTAAGCACATCAGAAGACCTAATCTCTAGACTTTAACCCCAACTGTGATGCCAGCAGCATAACTCACTTGATTTAGTTGTATTGCTGCTGATTTGTACTAGTACCAACAGTCTGACTGTGTGACAGGAAAATATGATAAAATTAAGTACTATCATAATAAGGGAGTAAGAAATAAACATTTTAATTTCAAACGGACCAGCAAAGCTACATGAAAAAGCAGTAATGCAATTTGATACTGTTGTTTTGTTTTTTTTTCTATCCCTTTATAAGGACAAGGGCACTCATCTCTGGCAGGATCTCCTTGGAAACACTATTTGTAGAAAGCCATGCCCCCTGATAGATGCAGACACACGTTCTTGTACACTGCCAAGGCCATCCTGTGGTGCTCTGCCCCGTTTTTCTCTCTATTCCCATTTTCAGCCATTCTGCACAGCCAGATAGAAACATCTCTTTCTCACAACGGTGCCAAGCTTCACGTCTTTGGCCAAAAGGGGCCCGAGCAAGTCCCTTAGCCTGGCAGGCCTCATAAGCTTGACATTTTCTTTTGGGCAAGTGCCCATCCATCCATGCTCCTGGCCAGTAGCCAAAGCCCTGGTGCGCTCCCTGTAGCTCATCTCCTGGGTCGGGCTCCCTGAGGGCCCTGGTGCAGGGACAGCACAGTGTATAAGCAGCCCTTCTGCCAGCCGTGGGCACCTTCCCAGGGGGTGTACACAGCAAAGCTTTGCGAAAATGGGCTTGGGGAAATGCATAGCCCGTGCCTCAGTTTCCCCAGCTCATAACCTCATCGATTTAATAGAAGCTTGTAATAGAGAGAAGCCTGTGGTTGCTGACAAAATAGGCTCTGATCTCTACTAATACTGAAATAGGTATAAGAAGGATAAGGCTGCAGTACAAAACCACGAGTGCTAGTGAATATAGGCAGGTAACAGCCACGTAAACTGCTGTTCCCTCTCTTGGCCTCCCGGAGGCAGCTTTTTCTTCCCAGCACAACTGTGACCACCCCAGCAGGATTGTAACAGAGCACAAGCCCTTGCCCAGGGGATGGTTTGCATCCCGAACTGGGCTGCCAAATAAATCTTTTCACCCCAGCTCAGACCTGGGTCTGGTTTGCTTTTGCTCACACAGCAGCCGAGTTCCATTTGTGTGTGTTCACAGGAGCAGCTCAGTGGGCAGCGGGATGCTGGCAGGAGTTGTGCCTATCTGCAAGCCTCCCTGGGGATCACTGAATCCTTTCATAATTCACCTCAGTGGTAGGAACAGTTCTTCACTGCTAGAATTCAAGAGAGACTTCCAAGGTAGGATCCTCTTGCACATGCCTCTACGATTTGTTTGATTTTAAGCTGCATTGCAAGACAGGAGCCGGCTTTTTCATATACTCTGGCTCAGCATAAAACAAAGTTAGTCTCAAGTGCTTGATCTTTGTACTTTGACAATGGCCTCACAATGCTACGCGTGGTGTCAACCCCGGGGTTGCTGTAATTTATACCTTGCTAACATTCCTATAGTGCCTAAGCTCACGGTATGCAGACACACAGGGGTGGGCTTTTCCAGCTGGTCTGACCTGCAGCTATGCACTGGAGTTAGAGCTCAGACAGACGGGTTCTTACCTCTATGCCAGGAGCCGCAGGCTTTCTGGGCTGGCTTGCTCCAAAGTTCCCAGGAATGATTGCACCGGGCACTGCTGCCCTTAAAGAACCAGGCTGCCTTTTGCTGCCTGGCAGGGGCAGGATTTTCCTCCAGCAGAACTGGGACAGGATAGCAGATGGTTTTGTCTTTTGTCCTATTTTATGTTCTGGTGGCCTTATTGCTTTCGTTGTTTTGACATGTGCATAGAAAGTCCTGTCGTGCAATTAACTGCGGTAGGAGCTATACAAAAAGCCAGCACATGATGCATTCCCCAAATTGCTTACAATGTTGAGTAGGCTTAAACCACCCACGTTACTGATTGAGAGCTGAAGCTTTCCAGGAACACAAAGAGCAGTACAGCACAGGTAGCACCTTGTGCAAGTGGCTGTCACCCCTTAGATCAGCCTGATGCTTCAATCTCTGGGGCATCTTGCTGGTTGCACCCACGCTGAAGCTGCAAAGCAAGCATGCAAATTTTGGTACAGCTGTAACATCGGTGACACTGACATGGCCTGGTTCCCTGTAGGAAGCGATTTAGGACTATGAGCTACTAATCCAAGCCAAGCAAGTCACTGATAAATTGGCAGGGGGTGGCAACTATAGGATTAATCGCAGAGCACCGAGTCATTCTTGGCGGCTGGTGCCGGCCCCCCAAGCAGCAAGGCCCAGTTTACCAAGGCCTTCAGCTGTCCGAGCCCCTGCAAGCCCTGTCTTCAGTCAGTGAGGATGCTACTGCCCAAGCACAGCACTCCCGGAGCCCGCTATGCCTTTAAGGATTTGCCTCTGAAGTCTGTGATAAGGAAAAAAGCAAGCTAGTGAAATCTGAGCTGAAGAGCCTCTTTTTTTCCTCCTGGCAGAGCTGCATGTGATTTCTCAGGGCCGGAGGTGCTGAGCTGTGCCAATGGGCCGCAGCCAGGGCATGCACCCTGGGGGCTGAGTCAGCTGAAAGGACAGCGTTTTTTTTCCTATTACTGGTTGCCCTTTGCGTGCTGCATCTCTGCAGCGATGAGCTAAGCCCCCTACCCCTTCCCCTGAGACAACAAAACAGCCCAGAGCATGAGAAGAGGCCAGGCACGGGGTGCTTCCCAGGCCTGGGTTTCCACAGAGGCCTTGCAGCTGCTGCCCGCGCCTCCATGCAACCTGCCTGTGCTTTCAGGCTGCCTCCATCCCACAGCTCTGACTCAGCCACCAGGCACTGTGGGGGTAAATACATCAGCTTTGTGCAGCTTCCAGACCAGCAAGATCCTGGGACCAGCAAGATCCTGGGACCAGCAAGATCCTGGGCACAAACATTTAATTTCTCCATAGGCTGGGGGAGGCCCATGTGCTATAAGGGACCAACACATGGAACCAAGCACACACAGATGCGTTTTGGGAAGATGTAGACTTGGGGAACTAGCTGTGTTGCTAAGAAATGCATTTAGAAGGTGCAGAATAGCAGCTGCTTTTATTAACTGTAAATTTCTAGTTATAGGAAGCTGCACACGTTTCATAACAAACAAAAAAAAAAAGGGACATTGAGTCCTTGTATTCTTAAAAGCCTTGGCTGCAAAACATCAGCATATGCAAATAATCAGGACAACTGCAGTGATTAATGATTTTTTTACTTTTTTTACTTAGAAAATAAAGGTTGCAGTATGGGTGGGAAAAAAAAAAAAAAAAAAAAGAAAATTTCACAATTTTTTTTATATGTAATTCTAATTCACTTACATGATTTACTTAATTGTAAGTGCATAGTTGTAATGCTTCTGTGATTTGTACATAAAGGAACATCAAGCATCATCTCAAAGGGCAAAGTGATTACATTTGTGTAATTTCTCATACTAAAAATCTTAGCCTTTAGGTATCTGATTAAGATTCATCGTTTTTCCTTATATCAATATAATTAGTACCACTGCAAACGCATTCTCAGTCAAGCAGATATGTTTTGGAAAAATAACTCTGAGCACTTGTTTAAATTCAGTCAAAATAACCGACGTGCAATAACATTTGGAGTAGGAGCAATGCTCTTGTGCAAGGAGAGTGCATTCCCAGCAGTCCTCTGCTGGGTGGTTACAAACAAAATCCATGGGCGATGCTTTCAGTTTGAAGAAATTCTGCTTTTTGGTTATGTCACTGGAAGAACAGGAGGCATGTAAAGTCTGAAACAAGGCAAAATTGTCTCCTAGCATTTCTCATCACTGGTTTTAGGCCATAAAAAGCCCCTTGGTACTGGAGGGACTGTCTGACTGCTATGTGAGAGGGTGCTAGGAGTGCAAAAGCACAATGGAGAGGCTTATGGCTTACTGTAGCAAATGGCACTGGATGCCTTTATTTTTCTGGCTATTACATTTCAAAAAATAGCATAGTATTCATTTAAGATGTGGGTATGATTTTCCCCAGGTGGCAGAGCAAAGTAATAAGGAAAGGGACATAGTGCTCCATCGCCCTGCCCTGCTGCTCTGGTATCGTGGGAAAAGCTTTTAAGAGATGAAAGGAGCAGGGAATGGGCAGCGTCTGCTGCCAGCTAAGCACAAACAGAAGGGGAGCGATTTGATTGAGTGAGGAAGAAATTATTTGTACCCAAACCAAGGAGAGATGCAGGAACAGTTGTGAAAATCAATTTATTTTCCAGATTCATGCTAATCTGTTCTGCCTTACATTGGGGTAGATGGAAAGAGAAAGCTTAACCTTTAGATGCTTGTCAGAAAAGAGGGGGGAGAATTGCATGTAATGCCACTAGATTGAATTATAATTCAGACAGTGACTTAAAACAGAGACAACCTGCTTGTATTGATGGGTACAAATTTCTTATCTAGTGTTATATTGAATTTCTCTTTCAGTGTTTTCTCCATTTCTTCGTCTGCAAGGATTCTGATTTCCACCAGATCCATGTTATCCTTATAATTGTACTTTATCTCAGTAAGTTTCCAGCCAACCAGTGCCCGGACCCCGTCGGCAGTCTGCAGGCTGCAGATGGACTTCGTAACAAAGAGCGAGTCTGGCGCAGTCTGCAGGTGCAGGTTGCGGGCTCTGAACTCTTCTATGTCTCGTGGCTGGAGGGTGAAGAGATAAACTCGCCGGCAGACTTCTTTGTCCACATTATGAGATGTGGAGACGCTTTGGTTGGGAACACACTGTTTCCTTTTCACCTTCTCAAGGTACCAGATCCCATTCTCTTCCAGAAAGCGGAAGATGCCAGGAGTCTGAGGCTGATCTTTCCCCGAAATCAGCTCCATTGGCTGCCACATCTGGTAGGCCATCCCAAAACCACCATCCACGATGTAGGATTTGTCAGAAAGCACAACTTTTAGCAGCAGATGGTCGATGTCATCAGCATACGCATCATACTCGGGGACATAAACCTTTGATCCCAGAAGGGTGACGTCATACCCTAGGGTTTTCAGGACCCAAGATAAGAGGTGGTTGTTCTCCATGCACCAGCCCCCGCGTTTCTTCTTCACTATCTTGTCGTAAGTGGCTGCCAGGTCCAGCTCGATGCTTTCCCCGCAGTGGATGCTGAGGTTCTCAAAAGGGACTGCTCGGATGTGGTGCTGGAATATTTCCGTCAAGGTCTCCAGGTCCGGTTTGTCGTAGGAGCCCCGGTAAGAAATTCTGGCAAAATACTCTTTGATGTCCATGCTGCCTCTGAGAGAATGGTGAAAAAAATACCACAGCTTGTGTCAGAAGTAATGCAAGGTTCTTCCCTGTCTGTTATAACAGGGCTGTCATCAGAATGAGCAACCTGCTCAGAAGAGGAGCAGGGTTTGACAAATGGTCCTATCAAAGGCAGCTGAGTGCAAGTATTAGCACTGAGGGAAGCCAATGGGACACTGCTGATGAGCACAAATGTTATTTTTAATTGTTTCTTTTACAGCTGTGACAAGAGGCTCCAGCTGTGCTAAGCACATTTCAGCAGAGAGTTCCTGCCCAGCAAAGCTACAAATCTCCGTAGGAAGGAACAAAAACAGTAACAGCTCTGTTTCCCCACTAGAAATTACGGGAACTGAGACTCTCCAGCTCTGAACTGCTTTACTTGTGGTTTGACTCAGCAAAGCAGAAGCAGAAACCCTCCCTCCCCTGCAGAGCAATCTAGAGCCTCCTCTGCAACTGCATCTGAAATAAACCCACCCATCCGTGGAGTTTCCTCCGTTATTTGGGCAGGCTGGCAGAGGCCGGTCACACCTGAGTCTGCTCAGTGCTGGCGGTAGCAGATGTGACCTGGAGCACAGAATTGTTTCTACAGTCACAGAGGCAGAAGAAGATGTAGGAGATTTTTAGTTTGTCTGCTGGGATCCGCTCCCTGAGCAGAGCTCAGCTCCCTGGCCCTGTTCCTCCACCCTGCACCAGTAGTGGGAGGAAACCAAAGTTTGGGCCAAAAATACAAATTTCAGGGGCCCCATATTTTCTGACATCAGTCTCTTTGGGGATGTACTTGCACTCATAGTCATGTTTCAGGGAGGCAGAGGTCTCCTGGGCAGCAGGCGTTGCCCTCCCTGTCCCATCTGCAGCAGGTTTAGCAGGATGCTGTTTTTCATGAGCACAAGGGAAGAAACAGCCCAAGGATCTGAGCCCTTGGTGTAGGGTGGCAAGAAATGGGATTTTAAGGTGGCCAAATATCTTTCTTATTCCACCCTGGGCACCAGTGCATTTCAGATGGCTCTGAGCACAGAGCAGTGTTGTTCAGATCATTGGCCTGAAACGTCCCAAAATGTTCTCAAAGTAACTGTGTGTGGTTCTTAAGATAAAGCCATAAGAAAAAACTCTGACCATTCCAGCAGGATTCAGTTCTTCATATGATGAAGAAAGCGTGCACTGAATTGTATGGGAATTTTATATAGTTTCAGTATATAAAGAAAGCAATGAAAATACAAGTTCACCATTTCTCATAATGTTGTGGCAGGAACAGAGGGGGTTCCCAGAGTGGCTACCCACATTTAAGACACAAATGATCAGAAACCTGTAATTATTGTATCATGATCACCACCACATCTAAGAGATTTTAAGCACAGGCCTGAATTATCAAACACCAGGTAAAGAGTATCTGATCATTATTCTGTGCCTTCTCTTTCTTCCATTTCTGCCTTGTTCCCAAGCTTTTCCCCAAAGAATCACAACTGCAACTCTGTTAATTTTTGGAGATGGACTTTGCAGAAACTTAGTTCTTGCAGTGGGAACAGAAAGCTAGCTTCACTGGCAATGAGCATCCCTTCCCCCTCCTTTTTACTTCCTTTCCTTCACTTTGCCAAAGTAGGTGAAACCTCTGTATTGTATGAAACCTTTGTGGGTTTTTTTTGGCTTTCTGTGTTTCATGTAGTTGTTTATAAGGCCTTTTCAATAGCTGTAACTGAAATATGTTAGATGGCACCAATGTCCGAGCTGTTTGAGGCTGATAACCAAGTAAATAAAGCAGCATATCTAGTACACTGACGTAAAAAGAGGCATCTCTAGCTGAACGTTTCTCTCTCTGCTGTTACACAACCTAGACATTTTCTGCTGTGTTTTGTCTTCAGTCATATTTAACTTCCTGGTTATGAAGTACTCAGTTGCCAAAACTGAAGGTTGAAAAAAAGGTCTTACCTGGAAAATCAGTTCAACCACGAACGGATCTCCTGGGGGGGATTTGTTAAAGGTAAAGTAAGCAGCGTGGTCCTCTGTCCTTTACCTGGTGCAGGCAGGGGTCAAAGACTGTCCTCCAGCTGCTTTCCAGGGGAATGTCTTTTCTCTCAACTTGCTTCCACCCGCCTCTGTCAGATTGCAAAAGCTGAAAGAAAAAAAAAAAAAAAAAAAAAAAAAGAAAAGGGTGGAGCACAAGAGCCTTAGTGAGCGAACAAAACCAACAGCACTGACTCAACCCGCATTCAAAACCTGGTTGTTATTAGAGTGTTTTCACTCGCTTCTTGCTGCCTGCAGTGGCCAGTTCGAGCTGTAACAGAAAATGACAAAAAGCTAGCCGGATGTACGTGGGTGATACAGAGCTTCGCCAGGTATTGGGTTACTGGTTGTTCAGGAACTTGGGGAATATTTCTTGTAGGCATTGAGCCTGAGAAGTTTTTTCCACTCTGAAAAGCAGCAAAATTTCTGCACAGCACCCCTCTCCTCTGTCAGCATGCACAAGAGCTTCAGCCTTTGCTTAATTCATGCTTTATAATTTATATGCTTGGTTTTTTGGTTGGTTTGTTTGTGGGTTTTTTTCAGTAAATTTCCTGGAGTGTAAGGAAAAGCTGGGCCAGTGGTGTGTCTGCCTTGATCCTGGCCCAGAAGTAGCACCTGAGGATGCCATCCATGGTGGTGAAGATGCCTCTGGCAAAGTGATGATATGAAGTGCCAGCCCACAGGTAGCTCTCTGTGTGAATCATACTACTTTTCTCTCTGCATGTTTTGCTTACCCTTTTCCGAGATAAATCTTATTAATTCTCTGATATAAACAGATTCTTCTGTGTTAATTCCCTAACAGTCCTTCACATTTAGTATCACCAGCGAGTTTCATTCAAACACAGATTTGTTGGGATAATTAGCAGAGATAATAAATCAGACCAAATAGAGAGGCCTGTGGTAACCCATGACACAGCTCCACTGCCATATCAAAATTTGGCTCTTTATCATACCATCGGCGTCCAGTGTTTGGCCCCACAAACAGAATTGATGCCCAAAGCGAGAGACACTCGAGGGAATGGATTACTTGCCTTTCTTGGGCTCCTCTGGGCAGGTCCAACTTGGTGAAAAGAGAAAGCCTATATTCCTAGCCAGATCTTGCTGTGCATGGAATAATCCATTCTCTTCTCACAGGCTTCATTTTGACAAAGAGGAGCCAAAAGCCAGGCGGGCAGACCCATGGCGCTTGTGGGAACCACACTGAGAAGAAGCCCACACTCCCCAGAGCCCCAGGGACTCCAGATGGTGACAAAAGCACCATGTTCCCTTGGGCAAACATGGGGGTATGGGATCTGTAGGAGATAACACTGGGTTCCTGAGAAGACACAAGTGTTTCCTACCCAAGCAGGTACAACCCATTTCTTCTCATACTTTGATACCCAGTTTTCCTCAGCATGTTTTCCCTACAACGTACCCCTGATGGAACAGTTTCTTCCCACGTCTTTCAAATTCTCAGCTCAGCTCACTATCCCATGCCTTTGTTCCTGCATCACTCCTTTTTGCTCCCCACTCTCCACCTTTTGCTCCTCAAGCCATTAAAGCCAAGAAGTCTCATCCTCCCCGGGTGCACCAAGGCTGTCAGAGGGCAAAGCTCACTCAGTGAGACCTGAAGGTAAGGGAAAGCTCATCGTGACCCAGAAGCTGTGCCAGAGTCTGTTTGCATTTCAGCTCTGTGCCAAATCATAGTGGTTCATTTCAGGCTTGGCAGGGCAATAAACTGCAATAACTGCTGATGGGCAAGGCGCCTGGACGTGCCGCACATCTCCACCTGAGCCCATCCCGAAAAATGGCAAAGGGCAAAGCCCAGCCCGGGTCAGGGGGAGCGCGTGGCCAGCAGCGACCTGTAACACATTGTCCCGGAGCTGGCAGGAGGCAAAGCTCGCTGAGCTTCTTCCAGAAGAACATCAATGTAATTGCACTCGGCTTTTATTTATTTATTCATTTAAACAGCCGACAGCATTTAATTTATTACTGAAATCCTTCTCTCCTCCTGACTCTCCTTAGAGGCTGCAGCAAATAGTCCTCCCTCCCCCCTTTAACAGAGCATTATGTGCTGCAGTGTTTGCTTGGAGAAATAAAAGCATATGGTGCCCTGTTTGGGGGAACGGTGTGCAGTCGAGTGTCTGCTCAGTGTTAAACAGCTCCCACTACAGTGCCCTCTGTGATGAGCTGCATAACGAAACAGGGATTTTTATCACCTATTAGCTGGATGCTTAATATAGAAATTATGAGGTGTTCTGTTTAACTAGTTGCTTTTGGTGGGGAGAAGAGAAGAGATGTTTAAAAGATAATAGTTTTTAAACTAATAAAACATTTGACATGTTTTAAATGGAATAAAATCTTAAATTCTTACACAAGTTCTGATTCTTCCATCCTGCTGAACTCTGGGTGGCTGGAAAAGAAAATGCTGCACACCCTGAGCAGAGCAGCAGGCCCCATCCTACCATTTCCAAAGGGATTTTAATAGATGTAAGCTGCTCTAATACGCAAGTAGTAAATAATATTCATGGCCTATAAACATATTCATAATGGTAGGACTCTTGTGCTTTATATTCATTGCCTTCCTTATGTAATTATAGATATCAAGCAGCTGTGGCTACATATCTTTCCGATTTGCGTCCACAGCATCCATCACGTGCAGTTTGGGGGATGTAATAAGTCCTCCCCCAGCAAAAGGATGGGTCCGATGAGAGCGGTGCCTTCAGCCCATGGCATTAGGGAAGGGAGTAGCTCTGTGGACATTGCATGGCTTTTTCTCAGCAAGAAAAAGATGAGATCTCAGGTTTAGTGTTCCCACTATCCGAGGCATCTTTCTGAGGGCTGTTGAGAGTAAAAAATTATCTCTTCTCTTTATCTTTACCCTGCCAATATGAGGTTTTTCACACAAGCCAACACCAAGTATGCTAATGCAGACCAAGGAGACCGCTTTGGTCTGTGGGGCCTTTCAGTCCAGAGGGTTTCAGCATAAATCTCTTAAATGTAAGTGGTCGTAATTCAGTTAAATTCCATTAGAAGGGGAACAATCAGCTTTTCTACATGAATGGCTTTATCTCATGGAGGGTTTGAAGCAACAACACACAAAAAAAAAGTGTATTTTAAGTAGCTGCTTTGATGAAAAATATGTCCATACATCTGGCTTTTATTTTTCCATGAGTTGTGACTGCTGTGGTGGACAGGTCAGAGCGGGTCCTTGTCCATGTCTGTTCCCAGCACCGCAGGGACACCGTTCGGTTCCACATGCTTCTGCAACCCCAGTGCCAGGCTCCAGGGAGGATACTGGGAAGCACAAGTTTTCCTCCATTTCACAAGCAGTAATCACACCCTCAGTGCTCTGCTGTCTTCTCCATCTTGTATTCCACCTCCCTCAGAGTTGCCAGTGTCATCGTCAAACTGAAAATTCTGAGGAGAATCTGGAAATGAGGAGTAGTGGAGAGAGCTGAAGGGAGGATGAAGAAGACAAGGAGAGTGAGATGGTGTGAATGCACAAATGCTGCTTGTCCTGGAAGCTGGAGAAAGGGGCAGGAGGAGCAGCCAACAGCCAGCTTAGCCACCTGGGAGCTTTCTGTGTCTGATGCTTCAATGCCTGACTTACCCAGGGCTGCTGTGACAAGTGACCTCTTTACCAGATATTTGGGGCAACCTTTGCAGAACCTCTTTTGGCTCAGTGGCCTTGTCCCCACTACCTCCTCCATGAGATGCTGTCTTACCTGGGCTCACGTTCTGTTCTTTTTGTATACCTGGTACATCCACAATCCCCATGGCCACCAACCCCACTGGTTTTTCCTTCTGAATGGTCCGGTTGAAGAAGAGCTGATCAGCAGTTAGCATCGACCTTCTCAGGGGTCTGGGCTGTGCAGGTCCTCAACCTGTAACCAAAATAACCAAAACTCACTCTGCCACTCTCAGACACGTTGTTCTCATGCAGCACTCCTGCCAAAGCTGAGCAGAGGGACACTGAGTCTGATGGAGGACATTGTGCTGAAGGCTGTTGGCCATCCAGAGATGTTTGGTGGCCATGACATAGGACGGAGCAGCGAGCTTGTGTTTCCCTTGGGCAACACCAGGCTGTTTGTGCTCACCTTCCCACAGCAGTGAGACCCCTGGCTCTGGCCGGGAGCTGCTGAGCATCCTGAGCTGGTGCAGCGGCCACGCTGGTGGAAGTGCAGGTGGTAGCACCTCAGTGGGCTGCCACTTTAGTTCTGCAGTGCTGGGAAGGTGGGAAGGAGCTCGTGCAAGGCCAGGCAAACCCCAGCACTTTCCCCATTGCATTTTTGGAGCAATGCTGTTATCAAGCTTGCATCCCTCTCCTCCATGCCAGCTTTTCCCTCACCACAGTCCCCAAAAGCACTGCTGAAAATGTTCCTTACCGCTAGGGAGGCAAGTAAGCACCAGCAGGGTCACGTGTGAGCAGTTCCAGAGAAGAAACACATCTCAGCAGGATGTGAAACCAGTGCTGCTCCCAGCTGGGGCACAGCCAGCTGCAGCCACCCAAGACGGGCACCCTGCCGGCAGGTGGGAGGTGAGCCATCCCCACCGTCACTCTCAGCAAAATGGTGGGAGGCTTTTCCCCTCCCTTCCTTAATGCTCAAACCACGGTGTTATCACACAGCAGCACTGCTTCCGGCTCCGCTTAGCAGAGCTGAGCAGAAAGCAGCAGGACCTCCCCAAAACCATCAGGAGGTCAGGGCTGCCCCTGGGCTGCGGGTGCCGAGATGTTAGTTCTGCAACTTCAGCTTTGCAAGAAGTGCACGAGCTCCCTCTCTCCATCTCTCCACATCTGAACACTGCATCCGCTGCCTTGAAAATATTCCAAAATCAATATGCAATATGCACCCAGAGCACTTTTGGAGACCCAGGGTGTTAATCTTTCTCTCTTCATTTCAACTTCCCATCAAGAAACTGGATATATTCCATTTTCCTGGCTTTTTGTCCAGGCATATACTCCCAAGATTAACCAGATAATAATTGCCGTCACATTAAGCTGTGTCTGCCCAAGGGAAGTGTGACAGAGTAATGTGCAATGGGCCTCGGCATTGCAGGCTGGACCTCGAGACGGTTTCATTTCACATTTTCTAATGGGAGCCTCCGGTCACACTATCAAAGCCCATGTGGGATATTTCTTCATGCACCCCTCTGTTACAGACCAGGCAAAATGGGCATCACAGCAGAGCCCGCGAACAAAGGAGATGTTATATGGGGTGATACTCAGCCCCTAGGGACAGGCTTATAATTCTGTTTAATTTCACCCCGTTTGCACTGTTATAAATAGCTGCTAGGCAATAGCAAGGCAATGCATTTTCCTATGCAAGGTCAGAAAGGCCTTGTGAAAATAAACAAATTAAATTGGTCAATATAAAAACTAACATAAGACATCACTTTAAAATTAGTCAGCTGATCACCTGCAAAAATCCCATACTGTTGCTAAAAATATATATATAAATAGGCTGTGTGCAGGGCACGTGTTGTTCCATCTGCTTAGACATGGCCCACCTGCACAAAGAGGATCTGCAAGTCAACAGCCTTGATCATTATCAGGCACATGAATGACTGCCTTTTCAAACCTGTGTACCATAGGCAAAGAATATTTTTGCAAGGTATTTCAAGAGGAAAATATTGGCAGCTAATCCACAAGTACACTGAATAAAGAAGAGGCATTTACCTGAAGGAATATTGTGGGGAAAAACATTTCCATGAGTGGGATAAAGCAATATGAAGAACATTTCAAAGGGAAATATTCCTTAATTTGCCTAAACAGAAAATATCTTGGCTCTATAATTTCTATGTTCTCCATATAATGATCTAATTTATATTACAGGAAAATTTATATATCTCTCTATATATACACACATTCATACATATATTAAATCTGAAAAAGAAAATCTTTCTCCATGTGCCTAAATGCAGCAGCAGACACCATTTACAAGCAGTTATTTATCTTCTGGCAACAAAACTACCAAGCCCTGTCCTCAGCAGGGTAAAACTGGCATTATTCCGCTGAAGCCCACATAGCAATGCTGCTTGCCTTCACCTGACTTCGAGCCTGCTCCTCACAAAGCTTCTCCAAAATAAAGCTGTTGTTTCAGTGAAAAAGCTCTCACTGACTTCAGTGGGATTTAGGATCAGCCCTATTTCAGGCAATCAGCCTGGAAACAAGCAATTTGAGGAACAATTACACGAGTTCTGTCATTCCTGCTACTCGGATATTTTATTTTTTGGAGAGGTAGGTGGGAGGGAAACCTTTTATCTCAGTGAAGAGTAGGAAACAGAGAGGTATAGTGACAGCAAAGAAAAAAAAAAAAAACATCTGCACCTTCAGAAAACACATATTCATCACAATGCACTAATAGGAATCACAGAAATCACACACGTTTGCAATGACAATGCCTTCCCTCCACCCCGCTGCTGAATCAGGAGCGCAAGCAGGGAAAAATCAGAGAGATGCTCGGGGTTGGCAGCACTCCCACACACTCACCCGTGCTGTTTTGGCTGTGGCAAGGAGAGTCTGGAAGTTGGGGGAAGATTCAGAAGCAAGGAGCTGGTCCTGCAGGGCCCCTCCACACCGATCCTTGGCATCCAGTAGTCCCACCATGAACACAATCAGTGGAAGTCATGTGCACGGCGCTGGGTGTTTGCAGAGAGACAGATCTTTCCTGGAGTAAAAGCACAAGGTGATGGAGTAGAGGTTACTGTGGCAACCTGCAGCTCCTGCCTTTTCTCCCTGCTACGCTCAGGAGCCATGCTGGGGGACACTGGTGTTACGGGCTCAGCCGCTTTGGATGGCACAGACACATCCCTGGCACCAGCTCTGGCTCTGCTCTGCTGCTCCAAGTCCCTTACCCACAACAGCATTATTTTTCCCAGCAAGGACAGTTTGATCCTTGACCATCTGAACTGGTGAATGGCCTTTCCTGGGGGATGATGAACCTGCTTTAAGTGGCATCGATCCTGTATGTGCCAAAGCATCTGATGCACTTGAATTTGTCTCTCCCTTATGCATACACCTAAGGCATATTCTCCAGTGGCACCCGAGATGGGTGGGAATGTATATTAGGCTTTCAGCTAATAATTAAAAGCCTGAACCTGCCTGGCTGCTGGGGACTCATGGGAGGGCCTCTGAAATTGGCTGGGAGCTTCCTTCCCAACTTTTATTAAAAGCTCTCCTGAATGTTTCATCAGAAGAAATTTGACTGCATATTTACGTGGCCACAAATCTACCTGGTTTAAAGCCGCAAAATCAATGCTCTAAGTGCATTGCTTATCACTCTAGGTGGCTGTTCCGCTAACCTGACCATCGTGGTTTTCATCCCTTTGCACAGTGAAGGTACGGATGAGGAACAGCCCGAGGATTAACAGGAAGCCTTTGCTTTACTCCCTTTACTCCTTTTCTCGGTACCACATGGCATAGCTGAGGGAGGTCTGCAGAACTGGAGGACCATGCTCAGACTGCTCATCAGGCAGCCAAAACCAGTAGAAAACAGCTTTATAAAATAATAAAATAAAATAAAATAAAATAAAATAAAATAAAATAAAATAAAATAAAATAAAATAAAATAAAATAAAATAAAATAAGAATCATGTCATTGCTCTCCCTCCGTTTGCTTTCCTCCAGCGCTGGGCCCTTGCTCGGGAGGAGCTGCGGATGCGCTGTGTGCTCCTGCCGTTGACGAGGTTTCATCTTGCTCTCCTCTCCCTGGGGAGCGGCATGTGCTTTTGGAAGCTACACACCATTTTATTAGTTCTATTCCCAGGTGCAAAAACGTCAAGCTGCTTTTATACGAACACGCTGCAATTTAGTACCAATGGCAAACTCTGCAGAAAGAGTGAGAAATGCAGACCTAGCCCGGATCCCTGTGGAAACCCACCCGCAACCGTTCCCAGCACTGGGAACTGGCTCTGCAGCATCCCTGCTACACTTTAATTCGCACCATCTCCCCCGTTTGTATCCCACCTCATTTCCTGCCCTTGGTTAATGATCTGATTTTGTGCGTTACGCGTTCAGAATGCTCCCTGGCAATAAATGTTTTATTTTTTCGCTCATAGCACCTTTGTGAAATATTTATGATCACTAGATGTCACTGTAATTTTACTCTGTCTCCAACCCTACTGAACCAGTGTGATTCCCCATGCTCTCGCGTGCTCGCTTTAAAAACCTCTTGAAGAATATATTAGTGATGAGACAAACCCCCAGCTGCTTTCCCAGTTTGGGTTTTCCTGTGGTGGAAGGCAGAGTGTGCCTTGCTTCAGGCTTTGCCTGAGCTTCCCCTAGCACTGTAGATAATCACACACGTGTTAGAAGCCCAGAAATGTCTATAAAAGCATTTTGCCTCTTTCATTTGCCTTTAAAGACTTTTACGGAATATGTTTCTTCAAGGTCAACAAAAGTCCACACTCCCTATTTCCCTAAACTGTTCCTTCTATGATTTCTCTGTTGTACAGTATATGGCAATGTAATTATTATAGGCATAGACATGCATGGGATTTTTATTTATTTTTAATTGGAAACCTCAATGCTGTGGAGTGGGAACACCTATGCATTAACCCTTTGTCTCCACCCGGTGAGGTTACCCAGCTCAGCAGGAGGACACATTCATTCCATATGCCAGGTCCCACTGGGGAACATGCCAAAAGCAGGACTTTCAAGAAAAATCTGTTATCCGGTGTACAGCGCAAAGGCTCCTGATGCAGCGCTGGTTCCAAGGAACCAAAGCTCTTTGCTGGCATCTTTTGGTGAGCAAGGAGAAGGGACGCGAGAGTCAGGGTGTCCTAGCTGCAGCACGGGTCTCACCACCTCCAAGGCAGATAAATCTAGTTTTTTCTCTTTAGTTAACAAAGAAATGTGGGGAGGAGTGGGAGGAATTCAAATTTTGCTGGAGGAGGAATCTCTGTCACAGCTGTGAGGACTGGAGTGGATGAGCACCATGCAGGGCAGCACAGGGAAGACTCACAGCAAGCAAAATTCCTGCCCTTTTGCCCAAATTGTGCTGTCTGTCCAGCACCATTAATCCCAACATCTCAGACACCCTAATACATTGTGTTCTGCTACTGACTCTGTCTCGCTTTTGATGAGCTTTTCTATTCAGGATTCATTAAAAAGAGCTTAAATGAGTAACGAAGCTTCTGGACAAGCACTTTGTGTGTGTGTGTGTGTGTGTGTGTGTGTGTGTGGAGCCATCAGAGAAGCTTGCTTTCTTGATTCCCCTGAGGTCAAGTTCCTTTCATCTTCTCTGCCAGCCACAGCATAAAACCCTAAATTTCCTTTGAATTCTGTTGATTAGTTGGAGCGATGGAGTGCTCTCTTTAGAAACTCTCCACTGCAAATCTAGCCCAACATGACGGACCACATTCTGCCTAATGAGTAACAGCAGCACACAAACCAGGGGCTAAAGGGAGTTTTGAAAATATTGCCACTGAATTAAGACAAATGTTAGGGCTACGGTACTAATCCTGAGAATGAGCTCATATCGACGTGTATGTGTTAGGTGAGTGACAGGTAGACAGGAGTAGCTCTTTATTAATTGGAGACCCATTAGTCCTGGCTTAAAGCTGATGCAGAGCCAGCAGCACTGCATGGAGCAGGAGGAGTGTTTTTGGGTGTGTTGGGTGCAGCCCCCCAGTCTTGCAGGATGCACTGGCAATGACACCAGCTCTCTCATGGGGTTCCTCTGCCAGGAACAATGCTGGAAGGGCTTTCATCAAGGTAACTGATAAAAAAAGGGTGAGGAAGAATAGATAAATATACCGACTAAAGCAGCTAACTAAAGTAAATGACATCCTGGATTATTTTTTTGTGTTTATAGCTGTCTCTTCCTAAGGAATTGCATGAATTTCCTTATTTGTTTTGAAAGGTTATAAATTATCTAGGAACCTGACTGTGTGTACATAAAAAGTGTTGAAACAGTTCAATTAAAGGTGTGACAGCTTTAAGCCCCATTAAACGTGGGCAGCTCCCTACACATAAAATCACTTGCCAGGCCACTGGCGTACTTCTATGTAATTTGAGTCAATCAGGAGTTCTTTCAACATAACCCAACATAAATCATTATCAATACTAAATGAGGGATTGCATATTAAGAGCTTACACCCATTTCTTTTTATCAGTTTTAAAACAGGTTAACATTACATGGAACACAGTTCCAAAACAGACTGAAGTTATGTGAAACACCCTTATGAAAGCATTAGTGTAAATCATATTTTTTAAACAGATTTAATCATTGTTTACCCAGCAGTACCACAGAAGACTAACTCGAACAATACAGTGCTATGAATTCATAGCACAGATTAGTTAAAGCAGATGGTAAGCCCGTGTGGATGCACTCCGTCAGAAAAAATTCAGCCATAATTGGATTTATTTTAATTCACTTATACTTTGACAACAGGAGAAATGCTAGTAAAGTTCCTCATGCAGACAAGCCCTGAGGTTAGGGCTTTCAGGGAGCTGCTGCTTTCCTTGCTCATAACCCCTTTTTGAAAATTGGACTTTAATGCAAAAATAACATTTAGCCTATTTTAAATACTAGTCAATCCCAGTCCAAAGACCTTTATTGATGGTCGGATCTCGGTGCCTCCCTTCACTCCAAGTAGCACTTTATGCAAGTGGCCCCAATGAGACGATGACACCCATGGACAGCTCCTCACTTCTCCACGTGTTCTTGCATGGGCTGGTGTGGGAGGGCACACTGTGTACGTCCAAAAGCCTAGATGTTACCTGGAATGGCACCCGGTCTGTGCTTCTGATCTGGGTTCTTCTTGAAAAGGTCAAGAACTGCTTTTTCCTCTTAGAAAGGGGCTGGAGATCTGAGTCCTGACTTGCTTGCTTGTGTGCATCCTTCAATCTTGGAGGATGCACACAGCAGCAGGGAGACTTCTGCCCCAGCCAGAGATGGGGGAAGGAGCTCACTTCCCTCTGAGCTGAGCTGTTACGGGTGTAAATAGAGCTCCTAATTGTCAGCATATTTTCTGCAAACACATAATAAACACAACTCTCATCTCCTTCCAGATTATATGTACATGTAAGGGGCACCCACGTTACTAGCTGGATGACATGCAGAAACCTGCCAACCACATCATCACAAACCTCAATTTCCCTCATAATCTCCCTAAACTTCTTGCTTTCAAATTGTACCAGCAAACCACCAGCTGCTGGCCAGCTGGATGGCCATGGAGGCACTGCAGCAGCAGGAGGCATGTGGGGAGGAGTGACCCAGCTCTGGATACACCTCAAGTGCGTTTATTCCAACGCACTTAATTGACATTAGCTCTTGTTTGTTTTCTTTTGTTTGGATTTTTTCTTCTTGTGGTTATTCTATGTGTTAATGGCAAGGAGGAGACATAATGGTTGGGTGAGGCAGATTCATTTCTGAACTTGTTTTTTTTTTTCAAGCCTTTCCTCACCTATATTTAACCATGTGCCTCTGGTATATATTGGCAGTAGCTTGCTGTTCTTGCTGGCTGCACAACCATATATTTAAACTTAAATCAGATTAGCATTTCTTGTCTCAATACCAGCTACACTTGGGGAAAAAAAAAAAAATATATATATATATATATGTATTTAGACATATATGTACAAAAATATATATACATATTTTGTAATACATATATATATGTGTATATATATATACATACACTCCAACACCCCACCTCCTATTATCCAGCTACACAAAATATTTATTTTTGTATTTCCTAATTAACACACTATAACATATTACTTTCTTTGCAATTAGCTTTTCAAAATATTCTGAACTGGCCTAAATTTCTGTCATGAGACATCTGCAAACTAGTCTTAAATTTCAGTAACAAATATGCTGGGCAGATCTTCCACTTATTGTCCCAAATGTCAAGACACAAAAGTTTGAGCAGTCCACAGCAGGCACATGGATGTGGGGCCTAAACAAGTCCTGGTGTCAAAGGGTCTAGGGTGTTTTTGTGTGGTGTTTTGTTTTGTTTTGTTTTTTAGAAATATATTTAAAATAGGCTTTATGATGAATAGCTCAGCTCTAAGCAGTTAACTGAATACTGAATAAAATGTCAGCCATGGAGAGTCTCTGTCTGAAACCCTCAGTTTCTCCCCCAGCCATAAAAGCTGTCAGGCAAATTCTCCTCTATTTCATCATAAACTAATGTGCCTTTTTGGAAATTAATTTGTTTTTGCTTGGTCTGATTGCAATCATTACTTGTATTCTTGAGAGTTCGCAAACATGCTTGAATTAAATTATGGGACTGGTCACATAATTACATCCCGTACAGTTTTAATTCATTCGTTGTTCCATTTTAACATCCTAGTTTTGTGCACAGCATGCTTAAACGTCCAGAGCAACGCTATTCCCACCCCTTATGCCACTGTGAATTCCCAGCAGCCACTAGATGTCACCACGATTTTACTTGCTTTCTAGTCTTTACCCAGGTGGTAAGGTTAAGAACACGGGAAAACAATTACTCATTAATAACTACAACAACGTCAACAAAAAATAGTATGTTATAATGAACACAGAGGTTAGAAAGAGGGAAAAGTGACCCAGATTCCTGCTTTTGTGCATGCCCTCTGTGAGAGTACCCATCCTGTACACATGGATATGACTTTGTCTCTTGAAGGCAGAGTGGTAATTTGATATCTTGATGACTGAATTTCTCAGCTAGGCATCAAGGTAAAATTATTTTTGTTAATACCTCTTCCCCAGACCTATTTAATTTTCCAGCCTTGCTAGGTTTAAAATTATTGTCCCTGCTTGGTAATCCTGATGGAGAGAATCACAGAATCACAGAATCACAACCAATCTAGGTTGGAAGAGACCTCAAGGTCATCGAGTCCAACCTCTGACCTAACGCTAACAGTCCCCACTAAACCATTTCCCTAAGCTCTACATCTAAACGTCTTTTGAAGACTTCCAGGGATGGTGACTCCACCACTTCCCTGGGCAGCCTGTTCCAGTGCCTCACAACCCTTTCAGTGAAGAAGTTCTAACAGACAGCTGCATCACCTGGGCAGTGAAGTGGACAAGGGAAGATGTGGTGACGAGATGAACCAAATGGCTCCACAAGCAAACAAAGAAGCAAAACCACTTCTGAGAATCCCTCTGTCTCCAAAACACATGAAGCTGTAGGAAAACAAAAGACTGCAGGGATTGGTGCAGCTGATACTCATTTTCATTAAACTTCACTGATTATTAACTTGCTATTCATAATCTGGAGGATTAGGATTAGAAATTGTGCACCTAGTCCCATGAAACTCTATCTCTCATCTCACGGGCACAAAGTCACAGAATCACAGTATCACAGAACTGTAGGGGTTAGAAGGGACCTCGAAAGATCATCACGTCCAACCCCCCTGCCAAAGCAGTTTCCTTAGAGCAGGCTGCCCAGGTTGGAGTCCAGACAGGCCTTGAATATCTCCAGAGAAGGAGAAGTCACATAAATGCAGTGCAGTGTGAGATTTTGGTGGCCTACCTCAGGCTCGGTGAGGGCTGGAGCCTGACTGTGATATACCAGCCTCACTGTGTGCCAGTGTAAAAATGCAGAAAACCTCCCCAGCTGTGTGTTCAGCCACACAATGTACAAAGCAAGCTGCCTGTGCAAATCCTGCCAGCTAAGGGGTGCAGCCTCCCATGGCGGCAAGCACAGCCCCTGACGGAGGACACCTAAAAATCCATATTTGCGTTTGGTGATACTCTCTTTCTCTGTAACATTAAGGAACTTGTGCTATTTATGTGTCAGTCCATTAGCAAGTGAACTTAAGGTCTGCTTTGTAATATATTCAGCTACTGAATTGAGCAGAATTCTTTGCATTTTCCAAAATGCTGACAGGCATTTTCTTGAACTCCATGGACTCCAACCGTTATTTTTGCAGGCACAGTTATTTTATCAGTCCTACCTCTCTGGCTTCACATCAGCACAGCACCAGTGCCTCGTGCTTCTCTTTGGCTGTTAAACTCTCCTTTCAGCTCATGTCTTCAATCAGACCATCCTTGTGCTGTTCTACTTCTTTAGGCCCGAGAAGATATTGTGAAATCACGTCCCCCTCACTTGCCCAAAAGTCCAGCAACATAAAAGTCCTTCAGAAGGGCCTGAGGCTAACACCTCATCTCCTAAATCATGCAGTAATTTGGCAGACCCCCGTGAGACTGCTTGACTTTGGATATGCTCTGAAAGGCATAAATTACTGTAAATAATGGGTCCCTTTTTTAATACATTTCCTTCAGATTTTCTGAAGTCAGCCTTTAACAGGAATGACAGTGATCTTCCTCTGTCCACCCCAGTTACACCCTGTTTCTTCTCCTGGAGATAAAGGTATATCTCCCCATAGCAATAATGACCCGAGATGTCTATGTTTGCTTAAAGGATCATCCTGTGCCTCCTACAGCACATATTCTTTCAATCTAAAGTCTGCTGTCTTCCAAGAAAAGTCAAACAAAACAGACTTTACAGACCTCTCTGAAGCAAGCTTTTTAAGTCCAGGGTTATTTTCATTTTTGCTTCAGGACACATAATATATTTAATACAAAAGAAAATATGACTGGCTCAGAACTTCAGCCAAAGATGACAAGTCCAAAAATATCTCAGCTTGGAAATATTCCTACCCAGGTTGTTAGGTTTGGTTTATGATCACTTCTTTCAGCCGTGCTGCTATACTTGGAATTAATTGCAGCTCGTGTTCTTTCTATAGAGAAAAGGATGAAACAGATTATGCATTTTATCACTACTTCTTGCACAAATATAAAAAGAGCAAAGGTTGCTTATTTTAATTTCTTTCATGCAAGTATGTCTGTAACTGTCACTTTGTTACTTGCTACTGATTATGAAGTTGATGCAGGTTATCTTTAATTTTGCCATTCCCTTAGGAAGTTTCCTTTTTCTAGGATTAAGAAATTCATTTAAATTTCAAATTACCTTCTTTACAAAATATCTTCAGTTCACTCTGGTAGTAAAACACACATAATACCCAGAAGAACTGGCCAGATCTCACTTCCATGAGAAACACAAAAAGAAGTGCAGATCTATGTAGGTCAAAGTTTCTTATGCCTCATTTTCTGTAATTGTCTCTTCTCTTTTCTTTCTTCCCAACAGATAAAAAGATTTTCAACAGATAAAAGATCCTCCTGGCAGTCAGGGGAGGTGATCCTGCACCCTGTATACCCTGCCCCTGGCTGCAGCTGGGGTAACCTCTACCTCAGACCTCACTGGAAGCTCCAGCAGATGATCACTCCAGGAATCTGTTATGAAGTCTAATTCACAACCAACACTTCAAAAAACCACAATTGTAACGATCAAAAGCAGGCATTTCCTTCTCTACTAGATCACCTAGTCAAAAGCCCAGTGTCTCAATGCCAGGTGCATAAAAGCATTTGGGGGTCCAAATATCCATGAGAGCTCCAATCCCTTTGACAATTTGGCAACCCTAAAGAAAGTGCCAATGTGACCAATGGATGTGGCGGGGGGAGCTGCTGCAGAGGAACTAATGCTGCCGTTAATAATGCTATGGAGCAATGGCATCTTGCTATTTCTCAGTCTTGTTAGCTTAATATCACTTATTTAACTTGCCTGTTTGCATTAAATCCAACACCTTGGATGCCTTGACGTATTTTATAATACTTTCTTGCTTTTGCATTTGATGGTCCTATTTGTGATTCAGCATATCGTACCTAAGTAATCAATATTCTGTCTGGATGGACATTTTATTTATCAACAGAGCCACCGCATGAATTCAGTTTGTTTCGTGGAGGTCAAACACTTTTCATTGTCTCCATGAGCCAAAGAAAATTGAAAGATTTAAACTCCCTTTGAATTCATTTGATTAACTCAGGGAAAATACCTCACGTTTTTTTCCAACTCAGAAGCAGAATTGTCTCCTTTAACAATCTACCTCATTTTGACACATTGATCTCAGCATAATGGCTAACACCAAGTGTTCAGGTATAAACTAGAAGATGAAGGAAGCTGTAAAAGAGTTATGAATGATGCTGCTATCAGTTCTTATCAGCACATTCTCACCTTCTCTGGGTAGGTTTAAAAACAAACAAGCAAACGCATAAAATCAGTAAAATCTGTATAATTAGCTATGGGACAATTTGGGAGTTGCACCTTTGTGGCAAGAAGCACCTATACTGTATCAGTAAATGTTAAATCAGTGTTGTGTACTTACAGCAGAATCACCCTCTCAGCTGGACAAAATTCAGCCTGCACAAGCGTGTGCAATGCCACCACTTCCACCATGCTGCTGCAAAAAGCAAGAGGAAGTCCATTACTCTTCAGACATGAGGAGGAAAAGAGAAGATGAAGGCCAGATTTCAGCTCCTTTGCACCTCCTATAAACAACTCTGTGGTGCCCCAGCTTGCTGGGCTGACAGACACAGAGAAACCCAATGACTAAACCAACTATTAATGAAAATAATATCCCAGACCACTCTCATGTTATTTCTGTTGAGTCCTATGAGCTTTTTTAAATTTGTAAAGTTTTAGTCACATTTTTAAAATCATTAAAGTTATCCAAGCCTCTCCCACATAAAGTTGTACTGTTTAAAATAAAAGCATGGCTTAAAACCCATTTAGTTAAACAGGGATATCCCTATACAGACACACACATATTAGCTTTGGTGATTTGTTCCTAGTTATTAGATTTTATTCAAAGTTGGTTTAAAATTAATTAAACTAAGCCACTCCTTCAGGATGTTACAACTTGCACTTTAACTAAACTAACTTAAAGTGGAAAATGGTGTGAGGTTAGGAAAGTGCGGGGGTAAGAAAGATGTGAAGAGGCAGCAAGAGCTGCTGTACTCTCAGCACACAAGGGCAGATCCAAGCAGACCTCACCTGTGCAGGAGAGGAATTTAAGAAACCCATCGCACTGCAGCCCCTACAGCAGCCCCTGCAGCAGCCCTGATGCTCCCTGTGGCTCACCTCTTGCTCCAGTCGTCTTAGATGTTTCCTCCCTCTCCTCATCTGTCTCCCTCGTGGACTAAACAAACCCCATTCTAGCCACAGATTCTGATAAGGATTCTTTTGAAAACTTGACTTGTGTCTGTTGTGTTTTTTTTTTTTTGTTGTTGTTGTTGTTTTTTGTTTGTTTGTTTGTTTTTTTGTTTTTTTTTTTTTTCTCTTGGCTCTTTGTTCCCTCTCTCTTTCATGATGTGCAGCTGAGCTGGCCATGTCTTTGCCTCTAAATCACTGCCTTGCCTGAAACTTTACTTGCTGCTCATTGAGAACAGTGTTTCAACTTTTAATACGTTCACCTTACTGATTTTTTTTTACCCTGTATTTCCTCTACTGGTTTATATAGGAACATTATAGGCACAGCACTGAAAGTCCTGTGAAGATAAAGACAGATGAACACATTCTGCAACTCCATATAGGAAATAAATAAGATTGGCTTGAAATTACTTGTTCTCAGAATGCTGTTTAGCAATGCATGATCCTGTAGGCATTTATATATTGTTTAATAAGGCTTCTGATTTGTTCCAGGAGCATGGCTGGTAACAATGAGGAAGAAAAAGGGAATACAAGAGGAAAGCAATGAAGGTGAGCACTCCAGCAGAGTTGGGAGCTGTAGGGTGAGGAAATGCAGTGGATGACCCTCCATGGTCCCCTCATATTTGCAGTGTTATTCTTCAGGTCCCACTCCATTCAGACTCAAGCAGTGCTTTCATGTCCAGAGCACTGCTGTGTTTTGACCTTTGGACCCAGCAGGCATGTGAATCCCTGAAATGCTATTCCATATCACCCACCTCTGAGCTTCTTTCAGCTCTCTGCTTGCTCAAACCTTTGCATGCCTCATTGGCATCTCTAAATATTTACATGCGGCAGCAGTGATTTTGGCGATGGCTAACACGGCAACTCGCATTTGTAGCATCTGTTGGGGTGTTTGTTTTCGTTCCTGTGCTGCAGTGGTTGAGTGAGACAGGGCTGGCGAAGAGCAAGCCACTTCCTTGTGGCCATCTCAAACAGCTTTCATAGTACCTCAGAAAATAAGGGTGCTGGGTCTTTCCTCAATGGGGAAGCGAAACAAGCTGTCAGCTTTCATGCCTCCGTTGCAACAGTGCGTGACCCCACTGGCAAACGGTTCTGGTGGTCTTGCTGGAGGGTGGAAGCTGTAGCTATCAAATGCACTTGCCAGCACCGCAGCAGTAGCAGGAGGTTGCCGCAAGGTCAGGATGGAAGTGCCAAATGGGTGCAGCAGAGTGGCAGCCGGCAGCCAGAGATACTGCAGGAACAGCAACGGCTGCGCAGGAGCTGGCCCCAGGCTCTCTGCAAACAGCACCACTTTGCAGGGCTTTTTCTGTCCTTAGACAACTTGAGTGAATGGGTTCAATTCCTACACGACCGCCACGTAATAACAATGTGTTTACTACCAGCCGTCTGACCCAGAGGTGCTTGGCAGCGCAGTGCAGGAATAGCAGGGCTTTGCCTTCTGTCAGACCCCGAGCTAAAAGGAGACAATGTGCCCCGATCCAACTTGGCCAGGGAAAGGCTCGTGAGGCACTCACAGCAGCCCTGGCCGGTCAGCTACTTGGCTCTCGAGTCCTACAATAGCTGCCTGGGTTTCTGGCCACCTGGTTTTGTGCTGCTCAGATAAGAAGTCTGGCTTGTGATCAAGGAGGGGGGAAAACAAACTAGAGAGGGCCACAGCTACTTGTGGGTGCTGATGAGTTGCGTCCCAGCAAGCAGAGCAAGGTGACCTTCATCTTAGGCGCCTCAATGGTGCTCTGACAACATTTAGGAATGTTTTTTTTAAGGGAAGATCTTTTACTGTGTTGAAATAAAGCCTTTCACTGAACGCTTAAAAAACATCTCCTGGTGAGCTGACTCATGGCTCCATGAATCATCGTACATTCAATCAATCATTGACTTCTTTTTCTATTTTTTTTTTTTAAATAGCTATTGATGTTGTATGTTATTAGTTTCTTGGCACCTTTTTCTAGGCTTTCATCAAAGCAAAATGCTGATGCAATTAGCAAAGGATATCAATTTATGCAGCAATTCACATTATCCCTCAAAGCTTCATTAGCCTCAGAAGCTAAGGCACTGGAGAGAAAATTTGGGGAAGTGCTCTGCTACCTTCTGCAGCTCAGCCCATCTGCGCTGCCGCAGAGCTCCCGTACTATGCTCCCCTCCATGGCTGGTGAAGGGAGACATGGCAACACCCAGCCCCATGGCACAGGGCACTGAGGAGCACGACAGCGACCGGGTCCTGCCCCATCCACCCCAGCTCAACCTGAGGACCTACCCCTGTATTTTGCACAGGCCCAAGCTGTTCTGCAGGGCTGGATATACTTCTATACCCAGTCCCAGGGTCTCTGGGAGTTTTTTGTTTTGTTTTGGTTTGGTTTGGTTTTGTGTGTGTGTGTGTGAGGAAAACCAGAAAAAAGTATCAGATTTTCTGTCCTACAGACACCCTGTAGCCTCTGCCCATGGGTGATGCTCTGCTGCTATGCTAGTGTGCTCTGACCTCCCCATGCTTCTCCTCTTGTTCCCTACAAACACTCCTGAGGTCAACAAGGCATCGTAATTGCTCCATTATTTCAAAGAAAAGCCAACGACGTCAGCAGGAAGCGTCTGCTGGTCGGATGGAAAACTCACTTAGCTGCCCTTTTGCCAGGAAGGCAATTTGGTCTTTACGACTCTGAACACAGCCATCTCTTTATACCTGTTTCACTGCATTTGCCATCAAACATTTGATCTCCAGATTTCTTTTTTTTTTTTTATTTTAAATTTCAGCTGAATAATTTTTATTATGTTGAGCCACACAGTCATCTGCCTCTCCACAGCTCTGAATACAAGCCTTGCCCTTGACTGCACAGCACAATGAAAACCTTTAGGTCACAGCTTTTAGAACACTTGATACTCTTTCTTCTTTATGGAAAGAATAAATAATGTTGACCTCCCTGTTAGTGTACAGCGAAAACAGAATGGGAAAAAAAAAAAAAAAAAAAAAAGGCTATCAGCAGCTCCAGGTGCATGTCAAACCAACTGGTATTGGGTTTGGAGGATCCTAAATCCATTGACTACCTTGCATGGCTTGACAAAAAAAATTAACTCATCTTCCAATTAGCTGAATAATTAAAGTGTTTCAGCAGATCTCCAGATACAGCCCATAGATAGACTTACTGGTAAAGTAAGGTGAAAAAAATATTTCCCTTTCCCTCTGCATCGGTGCTGGAGCTGGTCTTAACAAATCCCAGCAGCTACTGCCCTGGGAAGCTACTGCTTCCCCTGGGAAGCAAAATTTTGGGGGCAGAGGCTGGGGCACAGCTCAGGCTGTGGCTGGCAGTAGGGCATCCTTCCAGTCTTGGCATCTTCAGGAGCTGTAAACATGTTTTAGTCACACACAAGTAATTTGGCTCAACAAAAGGCAACTGCTGGATGCCTATGCCAGCAGGCCACATCACACTGTTTAGTGATCTGTAGTATGTGTAAGTATCTACGGATTTGTGGAAAATTACAAAAAGGGACAGCATTTAAGCCACTGACCCGCTCATGTTTGGTATAAATGCAGTACTGGAGTGTCCCAGAGAGAAACTTGGCTGAATGTGCTTTTGTACAGACCCAGTCCTGAGGATGGTCAGCAGCGCCTCACCTGCCTCAAGTAGCCTCACTATGGCATGGGAGCATGAACACGTCTGTGCTAGGTTGCCTCACTTTCTGAAAGCGCCCCATCCTTCTGAACTAGGGTCATTTGCATTTTACACAAACAGCTGTGCAGCTGGAGGTAAAAGAGAGTGCAGACACAGGATAAAGGTTAAGCAGCCTTGTTCTCCAGCTGCCTTCTGCTGGAGCTGCAGTCCATATGGCCAGAAGCTGGCAACAATATTCATTTGATGATGACCTTATTGAATGGATGGGGGTGGTAAATGCGTGCCTCTGAGAAGAGGCCATCTCATTTCTCGGAGCTCACATCATGGTCTGCAGGATCACAGTCAATTTCTTATGCCTTCCTGGGTTGGGAAGTCCCTGGTCAGAGAAAAATGAACTGAGAATAACTTTGTTTTCTTGCCCACTCTTTGACTAGTGGCCTCCCTTTCAAGAGATCCAATGAAAACAAAAAGAAAATGGTATATATGCGCTGACATGGAGATGTCTCATACGTCCCATTGAAACAGTAAATGTGTTCTGAGACAAAGCCTATATCTTATTTATTATTCACTTCCACATCTTTAAACATTCTAGTAATTTTCCAAGATGAAAGAGATTTTTAAAAAAATCAATTATTTGTGCTATTTTACATGTCTACAACAGCATGAATTACTGTCTTTTTAATTTTTTTTAGCAGCTTGGAAAACAGCAGGAATTAACAGAGGGTTTTTTGACTGAAGCAGTCCATGCAAATTGACTGCATTACCCAGTTTTCTTCTGGCTTCATGCTTGAAAGTGCAGGCAAGCCTAACCAATAAAATAAAAAAATATTAAAAAAAAAAAGTTATTGCTATGCTGGGGGTGAGAACAGTGTGGTGACAGAGGCATTAGCATGGGACTTTGGGGAAGCGCACGCAGTTCCAGCTCTCGCAACAGGCGTATTATGTGAGCTCAGGTACAGCTCATACAGCCAAACATTAGATGCAGCCAGACAGATGCAGATCAGCATCCCGTAGGGATCATGGGCAGGAACTGGGCATTCATAGCTCGGAGACTCCGAATTGTAGGCTCGCAAGTCACCTTAACATATTTCCTATTTTTAGCATGTACAAACCTTTAATTTATGTAGATCTTAAATTTAATTAGAAAACTACCTAGAGGAGCAGTCAGAAGGAACACAGTGTGCTCTGGTGGAAACAGTGGCCTCCACAACTATTTAATGTCTGTGGCATGGTCAGATCATCCCTTGATCTTCCTGGGGTTAGACCTATAGGACTGCCAAAGTCCCTACAAGAAAGTAAATCCCACTCCCAGCACCTTGCAGGGGAAACACTGGATCTGCTGTTCACTTTTCTGAATCTTCACAGCCAGGATAGATCTAAGGAGAGAAAAACTTCCCCATACCTTTCATTAGCAAACAGATGGCCAGCCATCCTTCGCTGACCACCACATGGCCATCTTCATAGACATCCCTCACTTCTGGCCAACCACACTTTTGCCTTGCTGAAGCCAAGTGGCATTTCTGCGGAAAGAAGAGGATGCCAGGCACTACAAGGATGTGATCATGCTGTAATTTCCACCCTATCTGCCTTTTCAGCTATTTTTCCATGACAGATGGCAGATTGCGACACAACTATAGCATCTCCTGCCTAACTGCAGAACAACTTGTCCTTCTGGCTGCATAAACTCTGTCATTGTGCAAGTCCTCTGTGGCAGCTGCTGTGAAGTCACGGGATATTAAGAGGCTGTCATTCATATTTCTCCGAAACTCTGCAGAACTGATAAAAAATTATGTTTCTGGAGAAGATCAAGTCACTTGAAAGAACAAAAGGCAGTGATGGGTAACCAGGGAACCACAAAGACAATGTGATGTCCTTAAGAGAAAGTCAGTCTTCCCAAAGTGCTTAATTGCCTTCAAAGAACAGGCTACATGTGAGAACATCTACAAAAAAAGTATCTATTAATGACTGAACTCACAACAAAGTCCTGTGTAAGGGACAATCCTCACTGAGAAATGCAAAAGAGCCACCAGAGATGAGAGTTTCATGGGGGCAAGAAGACAAATTTGAAGGGGTAATCCTGGTCCGACAAAGACCCCAGAGAAAATGAAGTTATGCTACAGCTAATTAAAAGACATGGCCGGGCAGTCACCTAGATGAGCAGCCAGTTAATCCAAATATCCTGTGAATTCCACTCTAGGTGTTTCTGGCAGTAAGCAGTTACTCGGGGTGGGAATATCAGTTGGATCCACTCAGAGCATTTAGGACAGCAGGTAAATTAAATGGTTGGCATTTCTTGCTTTCCCTTACCCAGAAAGAAAACTTGCAGAGGTAATTTCTGTTGAAACCAATTAAAGCTTTAAGTCAGGACGCTGTGTACGGCACACCTGATTGCAAACACCTCCACAGCTCATTCAAATTGGCTCCTACTGCTTTTATCACTAGGTTTATGTTCAATGAGTGAACAAACACCAATTCTTTTAAAAAGAAAAAGAAGCCCAGGCTCATTTATTTCACGCTAGATCCTATAGACCCATGCAGATGGTGAAAATTAACTTCTGCCAGTCTGACTCTGTAATACCAGCAACTGGACACACGTCCAGTCCCAAAAATGCCTATAAAGGGGACAACGTTGTTCATATAAAAACTGCAAATTAATCTTGCTGCAAAATGCATGACACTGAAGCTGCCAAGACAGGGACCTTCCCTGCTGTTGGAAGCTGGCAGATTACACAGCACCTTACGTAAACCAGTAAGAAGAGGTTTGCAGTGCCAAGTCAAGCTTTGGTGCCCCCCTGCCCACCTGGGCTGAGCTCTCCGAGCATGGGCCACTGTGGGAAGGGAACACAGAGGAGAAGTCCTGAAGCTAATGTGCTTGCTGTGCTTGGCTTTCTCGGTGCCTCCATAGCTCCTGCAGCACATCGGGATGCGTCTCCTCACTCCTCATCCCTGTTTTCACCTGTACCACTCACAGATGGAACCACCTCGTCCCTCCCTCTCAGCAATGTATGTTGAGGTAACATCCCCAACAGTACCCCCAGATGCAGCTCCATCATCAAAATCCCTACTTTTCTCCTGGTGGTTACCTCCACCCAGCTGCAGTCTGATTTTCCTCTTCATCCACCACTACCATGTCAAAAAAGCTCCGTCACCTGGTCATCTCCCTGTTAAATCTTACAGCAGTGATATTCTTAGTGCTAAAGAGACTGTAGTGCAACATCAGAGGAAATGTTTGTGTTAGGCAAAACTGTGATTTTTTTTCTGGATTCTGTAGATATATTTTTTTCAGTATTCTGCATCTTTCCTCACAGCCCAAAGACTCTTTGCATGTGAGAGGATTTGTTTCTGAAATTCAGGTTAAATACACTGTAAATATTTAGCAAAGTGTAGTAAGTTATCTAGTTAATATGCTGGCAAAGAGCTGCTGGCTGTGATTGCTGTCTGAACAGAGTTATCTGAGCGGCTAGAGCCAAGCAGGCAGGAGCAGGTTTTGCTGCTGGAAGCAGTGTTATTACCAAAGAGTGTTTGCCAGCAAGGACCCCACGTTCTCCCTGAGCACCAACACAGAGGTGCCAGCTACGCCACCCTATGTAGCCAAAAAAAAGAAAAAAAAAAAAAAAAAAGACTATTTGGTTGTGTCCCAACAACCACTGGTTCCAAGTCATCCCTGTCTATCAATAAAACAGATAAGGAACTAAGAAGAGGTTTGTCTGGTTTAGGCTGGAAGTGGGTAGAAAGCTGCGAGCAGGAAAAATTAGCAACCGTCCCTGCTGCCTAAAGGGACTTGGATTGTCAAAGTTGTCCTTGACTCAAGCAGAGAGCAAATAGCTTGAAGATATGCAGGGGTCACAAGAGAAACTAACAGGTATTGCAGCTTCCCAAAAGATACCAGGGATATTTGGCATGGAGAGACTTTTCAGTGTTAAAAACTGAATTACCCTACCAGGAACTCATTACATGCAGAAACTTCCATTAAGAACCAGAGACAATTCAGGTTACACCAGAGCTTCAAGAAGTTAAAGAAAGCAAGCCTGAAAAGCTCTCATTTCTCTCTGGAGGTGTTTTCTTTATCTCTAGGGGCTCTTGTAACTGTGGTGTGCATTGGACGCAGCTCCTGGCCTGGTGCACATGTCCAGGGACTCCGGAGGTGTTTCTGCCAAGCTGCATGCGTGCCTGTGACATACTAAAAGAAGACATCTAACTGTCCATTCCTCTTGAGAGATCCAACATTCCTCTTCACTCCCAGTAACTCCTCTCCTGGAGAGAAATGCCCTCTGGTCCCACTTCTGCCCTTCCTAGCTGCCACGAGCTGTGCCAGAGCCCCACCAGTCCCGCAGTGGCTGTCCATCCTTGCTAATAGCAGCACCACTTCCACTAGGTGCTGCACCACTGCACGCCAAATAGATCTGGACTTTTCCAAATCTTCCTAGATTAAGACTATTCAGAGGCTCTGGAAAACCAGTTCGCCCAGCAGCATTTGTGACCCCAGGAATAGGAGCCCATCAGACCTCAATGTGCAAGCAACCACAGGCAAAGCCTATTTCGTCAGCCCTATTTTCTCTCCTTACCCAAATGTACCCAGAACAGGCTGTCCTCTTCAGCTAACCGAGCAGTATGAAGAAAGAAGAGAAAGCTGAAAGCAATCCTTATGCCAACTTCCAGGGTATAGCAGGATGTTGTGCAAATGTTTACAAGGAAGATTAAGAGGCACCTGGCACTCCTAAACCAATTCCTCTTAAGTTGTTGCCCTAACCATTATCTGTAGGTGCTGGGTATTTGCATTGCAGTCAGATACAATAAAGGCTGCAAGAGATGCCTCTCAGCTCAGCCAGCCAGGAAACATCCCCACGATCCTTTCCTCATGAGCAAAAGGAAAGTCATCAATAATCTCTGGTCATTGATACCTTGAAAGAAAGACAGCAGGATGCTGACACTGCATATTGCAAATAAAAGCATCAGGTAACTTACAGGAGAATGTCCACATTTCCTCCCTTCCTCACAGACGAAATCTCCCTCATTTTGCAATCCTTTCAAGGGACTTCAAAGCAAACAAACAAACAAACAAACAAAAAAAAAAAAAAAACACCTCTGCATTGGTGAGGCCACAACCTCTCCCAGATCAGAATTTGTCTTTGCATCCAGTGCATAAATCGAGCTTGCTAGAGTAGAGCTTTAGGCTCTACCTGGTACATGGCACATCCATCACATTGCCCTTGGTCATGCTTAGGCACCCTTTGCTGCCTGATGCTTGGATTCAGCTGACGCTACTGGAGCTCGGCTGCTGTGCTGCTGTCCCTTGGACACAGCCATTCATTATGGAGCACATGGGTCTGTCACCACGTCCCATTTGCTTCTCCACACCATATGTTAAACCAGTAGGCTGAGCAGAATCATTTATCTTCTTGTTTTCTGCATCTACCCTTTTTTATTATTATCATTAGCCTTTTCCTGTCCTTGAGAATACTTGAAAAATGCAGAAGGAGCAATGGCATTGCCCAAAGGGATGTTTCCAAGTCACTGCTGGTAAATAGGTGTCGGTGGTTTTTCTTTGGATTTGGGACTTGTTTTTTCCTCTTAAGAACTGTTTTCCACTCAGATATCTAAGGCAACACATTTGCAATCATACTGACAACTTTTGGAGTGAAAGGATATACACAGCACTGTATTATTGCATGAATATATAATTCTGAATAGACTATGAAGAGCCAACACCCAGTATGAACTTTCAACACAATTTTCCATGATAAAACATTTTTGAAAATGCAAAGTTTTTAAGCCTCTTATTCCCTTGATTCATCTATGCCCAGCATGCAACATGATTACATTGTTGTATATACATTAAAACACAATAACTATATCATATTTGCTCTGATTTCCCCTATTCACCTTTTTAATTAAATTAGCTGTTTAAGGATTTCATTCTTCAGGCATGAATTGAGTTTGTTTGCAAAATTTAAGGCATTAAGATGCTTTCTAAGATAGGCAGAAGCCATAACAAAGATTTCTAACCACTCTTCTGAAAAGGTAGAATTCTCCCACACACAAACAGAATAAATCACCCCTGGGCCACTCTCAGTCAGATGCACATCTTCTTCTTTACCTTGTTTGCTTTGTTCTCTGTGTTCTCTGTATCATACAGGCACCAGAGATTTCCACATAGGCTGGTGGATCCGTGTCAGCACTTATTGCTGACTGTGCATGCCCACAGGAAACCTGGGAGAGACAATGCCTCCTACTCTCCCAGATTGCTGTAATGGAAATTACTATGGCCAAAGGGCAATACATTTTTTTTTTTCTCCATTATGACAAGAATAGTGTGATTTCTTTCCTGCAGACAGAAAGAGAGCAAATAAGCAGGCGCGGCCAGAGTTGTGTGGGCTTAGTGTGGGAGCACTGATGTGCGTTGTCCCACAGCCAACATCCCCTCCCTGCTCCCAGGCATGCAGAAACAAAAGACCAGGTTCTCCCATTAGCACCCAAAGCCAAAAAGGTGTTGGGTGCTTCACGTCAAGCTTGGAGCATCGCTGAGCTGCTGCCCTCTCCTTGCTGTCACCCCCCAGCGACAGAACAGGTCACCCCAAACCAGGGTTCTGTGGGATGGTGTGCTACAAGACCAAGTAACACAAGAAAGGCTTTGAAGTAAGCCATTTTATGACTGTTCACGGTTTCTTAAATAACACTTTTTAAAGTCAAGTGTTGAAGAAGGTGGTGGAGAAGGTGTGGAAGAAGGTGGGTAGGTTATCATGACCCGGAGCATGACACATAAACAGAGCTGAACTTGCTCAAACCCATTTCCTGAGCCGTGCTTCCTTCCTTCCTGCTTTCACTCTGTATTTGTACTAATCACTAACATTTTGTTTTCTTTAGATCTTTCCTTCTCACAGCCCCTGATCTTTGCTACATCTTTCACCTCTTATTTTTGAAGTTTGAAATGTGCTTTTAAGCCACGAGGACAAAGTCCCAAGCCCAGCTGGGCTGTTGGGGTGTGAGGAAACAAGGAAACATAGGTGGAACATGAAACTCAAACAGAAAACCGGCAAATTAAGAGGCAACTTCTGAGAAGCTCTGTAGGAAGAGCTATATACTTTTCTCACCCATGGTAGCTGGCAAAATCAAAATGCTCCTCTCAGGATTAGTTTCCAGTTCATTCAGTGCTCTTTCCAAAGGTAAAGGCAACAAGATAAACAGGTATTTAGACTTGGATTGTTTAACCTACATACTCCAGGCATTAAACCTATGGAGACTGCCTGTATTACTGTAATTACAGGATGTTAAATCCAGATTCATTAGTTAAGGTCACAGAGACCTATCAGCATGCTTAAAACCCGATTATCCTATTAAACATATTTAATATATGTCTTCTGTCATGGAATGCTTGTGACGTTTGATTTATGATATGTGCATGCTTTAAAAACAACTACATTTCTTACTACAGTAAAAGCCCACTGCCCCCAAGGTTGCCACAATACATGTATACATGAATAGAAATGGCCCTAATCCTCAGGTTGGATGTCAAATTCAAAGGCTAGTGAAATACTGCCTACGAAGGTGTCTGCATACCAGGGAGCAGTACGCTAGCTGACAAGTTTCTGCAGGAATGATTACACCTCAGGCATCTCAAGATTCAATGTGCTGGGTGTTTCCTGGCAGCGGCAGTACTTTTCATTTATTTATCCTAGTATTTTAAGCAATGGAAAAGGAGAAGAAGAAAAAAAAAAGAAAAGAAAAAGAACTCTTCCTGTTAATTTCCATGCCACTTTGCAAGAGCCAAAATCTTTTGTTTGAACACTTTTTCTTTGAAGCCTGCATGAGTTTTATTTCAAAGGAAGTCTTTCCGAGCATTCCTAGAAATACGATGACTCCATGCTGCTTAGTTGTTGCATCATTTAGCAAATCCAGCTGGCTTCTAAAACTCAGCCATAAAAAAAGGCTAAATAGGCTGTATTTTTCCCAGAAAGGATCCCAGATCCAGTCTTTTTAGGAGATACTGCCAAACTCATATTTTTATCCCAAACATGCTGTAGATATGACTGGTGTTCCCAATGACTCACCTACACAGATGGGTGCTGATAGCCAGTTGTGAACTCCGAATCAAGTGAAGGAAAAGTGACCTATTCTAGTTGTATCTGCAATTCTGTGCCCAGACTAGCTGATTTACAGCAAAAATATTTTTTGTGGGTATGTTTTTATAATATATAGATCTCAGAGTTCCCTGTAAACATACTCTTGACACAAAGAATACGTACAAGTCATTATGATTTTTCTTACACACCTATAAGCAAAAATATCCTCATACATGGCAGGGCACTCACTCATAGGAACTTGGAAGTTTTCCTCTCTCCTCTCAGGATATCAAGGAGTCAAACTGTCAAAATCTGGAATTTTCTCTAACATTCACATACGTCTTCTGGTATGAAGTCATTCTAGCAATCACGTAGTCCAAATTTAAATCATTCAGTTTAAAAGCAACTAAGCTTTTGATCATGCTCATAATATCAGAAAAAGTGACTGTTGCCTTTGTCCCCTCTTTGCCTGTGTTTGGCCTCTACTAATGAAAAGTTGGCTTTATTATAGATAGATGCTATACTATATTGACGGCTTTGGCCTGAACAACAAAGCTGTGCATAAATGTTACCAAGGTACCCAGCAGAAAGTATGCCAATGTGTAGCAGCAGGAAGGTCTGCTCACCCCTATTCTACAGGGCTTAAAAGCAGATTCGGGATTCACTCCTGTCCTCGTGTGACCCGTAGTGACACAGAGTTTCCTGTTCTGTGGAATAAAACACCCGTTTTCTCCAACCGCAACCCCCTTTTGGACCCCCATTTGAACTCCATAACTCCACAATACTTTCACTGCTGCTTTCCTTACCTCCAGCCGTGTGGACAGTCTTGCACATCAGAGCTTCTGAAGACTTGGAGATGGTCCTTCAGCAGGTGGCCACCAAAACTTGTCCATCGTGGCTTTCTCCCAGAACATAATCACAAAAAAATGCCTGGTATTTCACTGCTCTTCCCCAGCTTGCAATGCAAAGCGAGAAGCACACATCAGGTACAGCTGTCATCAGGAGGCCCATAAAGAAGGCAAAGGGAACCAGAATAAAGAAGTTATAAAAACAAATGACTTTATAACCCACCTTTTGGTTCACCAAAGATACACATCTTAAAATCAATTGCTCACATTAAGCAAGAACAGATGTGAGCCAGAGTAATAAACACAGACTAAGAAAGTGGGAGCCAGGGATTTGCTTGCTAAGAAGTGTCAGATAGCATTCACTTCTCGGTCACAACCTGCATTCCAGAGGCTGGAGCTGAGGGATGAGTATAAAATCTGCTCTTTAATCATGATTTCTGAAGCACATAACCCCTTTTAAACTGTGCATGTACATGTCTTTAATATATACACACTTGATTAGTAAGAGACATTTTAGAGTATTATTTATTAGCCCCTCTGAAGTGCTACAGCCAAATTCTTCAGTTTTCAGATGCTTTTCATTAGACTTGTCTTTGAAAAGTAGTTCCAAGTTATGGTGATTAATTTTTTTAATACATCATCTTCTACTGCTAGAACTAAACATACTCTCCTCCCACCTCAAATTTGTTTTGTGTTAGATCAGCTTTTTTAGGAAGTGAAGGTGAAACACCCAGACACTGATCCTTGCAAACAGGAGTTAGCATCATCTGTAATACTGAGAGAAGCATGTTGGCCACAAACTCCCATAATTTACTCTCCTGTTCTCCCAGCCATCAGACTTCTTCAGTATGGATTATTCACAATGTAAGTCATAGGCAAAAGAAACTCACCTCTAATACTATAACCCATTAAATGATGGGTAATTCAGTAACATGTTACAACAGAATTGTCTTTAAAACACGAAGTAGGATCCCTATACAAGTGAAAAAAGGAAAAATCTTTGATACCGTAATTATTTGAGATTTGCTAAAATATCTTTGTAGTTAGATGAAGAGGTGTAAAATGGCTATTTAGAATGTAAGTTTCCTGGGAAACAAAAGTTAAAATAATTTTTAAAAATAAACAGATCTCCCACATAAATGCCTAGTTTAACTTGTCTGCAATGTACAAGATAATGTTCCTATTAAGGAAGTGAAAGGGAGAAAACTTTACATTTTATAACCACTGCCAAATAATGCAGCAGTGATTAAAGACTGTTGTGAAGATTGCCACATAAAACAAACTGGCTGCTAAGAGGAATTCAGGTTGTATAATGTTTGTTGGCACCTAAGGGCAAAATTCCAGCCCACCTAAGTTATAGCTAAGCTGCAGATGAAGTGAAAAACAACCACCTCCAGCCATGATGGAGACAACCTGTGAGGCAGTAGTTCCCTCACCTGAAGGTAGCCAGACCACAGAGGCTGCCTCCCTGAGTGCTGTGAGCAGCCCTGGAGGGCTCTCCACACCCAATGCCCCCCACCTCCACACCCATCTTTCCTTCCAGCTCAGAACAAGCTGTCTTTGAACCATTTGGGATTGCTTTCCGTTCTAGAAAGGGGCACTGACTGCTGTGCTGTCCCTCTTCCCCAGAGATGATGTCCTGCTGCCTTCCTCCTTGTTGCTCTCCTGCAGGAACAGGATCGGCCCCAGCAGGGAGGGGAGCAGCCTCTCTGGCTGTAGTGCTCATCCCCAAAAGGGCTAAGTGTCAAAATCAGAACAAAAGTCAGAACAATCCAGCTTCTAAACATTTTTTCTTTAATTATTTTTATTATGCAATTTTGCTGACAAATTAAAGGTTTTGTGAAGTAAGTAAGAAATAAATGGGCATGGAAATTGAAATAGTCTCAGACTTCCTGGGTGAAAAACATTTCTAGCCTCGTTTTCCTTAAAGAATGTCAAAATCTAATAGACACTGACACACCCACAAAGCCTCAGCTGCAAAAACAATAACAGAATATACAGGACAGGATTTCCAAAGTGGAATTCTCCATAAACCCAAAACTGAATAAAGAATTGTACAAAAAACAGCAGTGAGATCAGAGTTTACTAGTGATTACAAATAAAGTACAAGCATATACAAGACAAAACACAGAATGACCAGGACAATGATATCAGATTAGCAGCCAATATACTTACTATCATTTTTTATAATACTGTGGGAAGGAAATGGTTGACTGCTTGTCGAAGATCAGTCTTTGTTCATTTTTCCCCACCAAATTTATGTTGATTGGTACAGCAAAGAGGATACATCAGACATAATTATACTTCACAAAAGTTGGGGTTAAAAAAAGGATCAATCATTTCTCAGGTCCAACAGGAAAAGAGCCAGGAAAAAAAAAGTACTGGGCTGAAGCTACATTGAGAAGTGTTCACATTAAACATTTATAAGTGATAGGAATAAGCAGCTTCTTCTAATGTTTAAGAAGGGTGTGCATTCTTGTGGATTCAAAGATCTATTCAGAAAAACACACAGGTTAGACACCTGTCCATGCGTCAGTAGTGCCTTTTGAAGCAGACAGGAACTATACAACCTCATGACATATCTCACACCAAAGGCAGGATATCAGGACATCAGGGAAACATCGCAGCTCTTCCAAATAGGCCATGCCTGGGGATAATTTCCCATTTCTGATTATTTACCACTTTTCCTGAACACTATTCTTAACAAAAAGATTTCCCTCTACTCACGGGGCAGCACAAATACAGTTTACCAAAAACGGTACAATAAATAACAGTATGTTAAAGTAGAGTTTTTCCCTCCATTTATCTCATTAAGCGTGACAAATGCTAATGGATACCTTAGAGATTCTTGTTTTCAGCCTCCAGTGTTCTCAGTGCCCTTGGGACAGACTCATTGCTCATCAACTTCCTAATGAAAAAGTCATATAACCAGAAAGGAAAGTAGCAGAAGATGCAGAGGAACATGTAAGCCCCTCTGCCAGGGGTGTACAAGCCATGAGGCCGCCTGGCCAGCAAGGCGTGCAGGATGGAGCTCAGCACCGGGGAGAGGTCAGCGTTGCAGTACGCAGGCATCTGTGGGAGGTAGCTCTTCAGCCCCAGCAGGTAGTCCTCACCGTAGTCCTGCCTCACGTCTGCTGGAAGGTGCTCCACCAGCTCCTTTTCTAGCTTGGCCCACAGCTCGGATGTGCCTTGTATACCTGCAGCAGCAATGGCATGGGATAGCAAGTGAGTTTGAGGTTAAGTGAAATTAATCCATGAGTAGTAGCTGATAAGCTGTTCCCACCACCAAGCCCAGGCTCAGTTCTAAACTGGAGGAATGAAGAACATACAAAGCTCCTGGTTAGTTACAACTGCTCTTACCAAGAAAAGAAAAATAATGAAGCACAGACTAGACAAGGAGCATGGGGTTCTGTTGCCAGCTCTACTCAAAAAGGCCTCAGTATCTTTTTTCCCCTCCCTTTCCATTCTGTCCTCACTCATTTTATGGGTATTTCTAATCAGTATTTGTTAATATATGTCTTTGACAGTAGAAAAAAGTGGGCAAACTAAAACAGAGCAATGGGGGAGAAAGAGGAGGATTTGGAAGAGTACTCAGCAGGAGGGGAGCAGGGCAAGGAGAAGAGAGGAAATCTCAGAAATTATGTATAATAACGTCAAGAGCAAGTAAGTGACCTGGAAGGGAACAACATTCAATTAAAAAATGTATATCTTAATTTCCATAGTCAACATGAGGAATGGAAAAGAGTTTGTGAATCATTCAAGCCTCTGCTTGAGGATCCTGGAATTCAGGAAAAGAGACAAAGCATAAACCATCCAAAATGTCAAACACCAACCTGTTCTGAAGCCTGATGGCTGGATGGCAGCAACTTTGATTCCCCATTTGGAAAGTTCCTGCCTCATTACTCCAGAAAACATGGACAGAGCTGCCTTTGATGCACCATACGCAGCATACCTCGGTAGCGGAATGCCTCCTGCAGGAGCAATATAAACATGATAAAGCTCAATGTCTGCTCTTTTCAAGCCTTTATTTTGGTGATTTAGATAGAAGATTATAGCACAACCAGAATTATGTGGCTCTCACTGAGGTTAGAGACAAGTCAGTGAGGGAATCGTTTCTTCCTAGAGGTTAAAAAAAGTGTGAGTTGTAAATTAGCACTTGCTTAGAGCAGTTATGATCAGTAACACCTTGTAAGATACTTTCTATGGCAGAAAACATGAAGTGTATTGCATCCGAGGGTAAAAATTGCTGCAAATTATGAAGTTCCCACTTCAAAATAACACTTATCTTAATGCGTGTGAACCTTGAAAGAAAACATTTCAATATAGGGGAATTTTCTGGTAAGCCACTGGTGCCATTTGTTGGGTTTTGTACTGCAGCAAGCCATGTACCACAGGAGCTTCATACACACAGAATCTTTCCTTTGAAGATGTCAGGCCAAACATATGTTATTTTTTTCTTCTGTATGCATCTGAAAAAGTTTTAGTTTCAATTGGTTTGAGCTAATTGAATCACATATGCTTTCCCTCTGAGGTCAGACTAACCTCCTGTCCAGTTAAATTAGCTCTACACAGGCAGGAATAGGCTCAGCACAAGACCTCCAACTTTTCTGCTAATGTTTTACCAAAGGACCCTCAGACCACATGTTAAGAGGAAGCTATTTACTCAATTCAGAACATATGTGTGAACATCTATAATTTAAGCAATGTCATTATCAGCTCCTGTAATAGCAAATTATTTAGCACAGAGAAGCTCTGTTTATCCCTGCAAGACAGCTTGGGGACCCACACCAAGAATTAAGATATCTGCCTCAAAACACCTAAAATGCAAGCTTCACTTGGGTGCTTAAAGAAAACAGAGGTCTGTCCTCTGTCCATGCTTGTGAGGTATGGTGGACAGATCAGTACTAGAATGAGTCCCTCTCATAAGTCAGTCCTGATTTATTTAAGTATTGGCAGTGAACAATAAACACAGGTGTACAGGTACAAAAACCTTCTTGGGACTTAAAAACAGAAGATGGCAGTGTCAAAACTAGGCTGATACTACATCCTCAACATAAGCCATGAGCACAAAGTAACACCTGTACAAGCCACCTTGGCAATACAGCAGGATTCAAGTGGACACCACCTGCACAGAAAAGACATCCAAACAGACAGGAAAAAGGGAAATCTGGGAAGCAGATGATACAGTAATTCCTTATGATGTCTTTCAAAAAAAGAAAGACCTTCCATCATCACAACATCCTGGTTCTAGTAGGTCTCATTTTCAAAGGAGCATTTTTGCTCCTCAGCTGTTGGCTAACAGATACTGTCATTACTTCTGTTCCTACATCAGTCTCTCAGCTGTCCTCCTAGAATAGAAGGCTATGTCACAAAGGCGTACATATTTAGTAAATACAGGATCAAATTTATAGGGTAAAACTGAAAAGCATAACACACTTAATATTTTCATCAATAAAATCACTTCTTAGCAAAGTGATAATCCTAAAAACATGTTAGGATAAAGTATTTTTAAAAGTATTTTGGTAATCTTACTGAAGAAATATAAATACACATTCTTTGCTGCCCAAAGGAAACTTCTAATACTTGTTATTAGCAGTTACAAATGGTCTCTGCTTACAAATGGCAAACATCATGAACTTACACAAAACACATTTACACTCCAATGGAAGAATACCTGGTTTTACATAAATCAGATGGCGTTCGGATATCTCCACAGTATGGTTTGGTTTGCAAACTGAGGTGTTTGTAAATTTCTGCTGGAATGTGTTCCCAAATCAACACAGTTGTTTGTAGTTTTTTGTTTTTAAACCAACTATCTTCCTGGAAAAAATCAGAGCTATCCCTCACTGCACCTAGAATACAAGACCTGAATTTTATGTTCTTTACAGAGCAGTGTATTTTTAACCATATTAAACTTTTTTAAGGACTGATTTCTGGAAACAGTCTCCCAACGCAAAACCTGCACTTATTATCTAGATCCTAACTCCACAGGCGTATTTACAGACGAGACTGACCACACCTTCATCAGCATTTACGCAAGAAAGTTGATTGCTTTTCCTGTTGCACCAGAAACTTATCTGGCGCTTTAGCTCAGCTCACCTGCCATGCTGGACATGTTAACCAGCCTCCCCTGGGATTTCCGAAGTAATGGTAGGAAGGTCTTGGACACCTCCACGGCCCCGAAGAAGTTCACCTCCATGCACTGCCTGTACACGCTCATGGGGAGCAGCTCGCCATCAGCAGGGAAGCCCAGGATGCCCGCATTGTTCACAACTCCCCAGAGCCCTGGGAAGAGAAGAAAGCACATAGCTGTTATAACAGCAGGATACCAGCTTCATTAAGGTTAAAGTGATGAGCTGGATGGTGCCTCCAGATGAAAGCAGAGATGATCTGTAGCTATAGATACACAGTACCCCCTCCCCAAGCAGTCATCACTGTTTTTCCTGTGTCTACAAAAGCAGGAGCCATCAAAGCAAATTCCCTGACTGCCCACAGACATACACAAGACAGAATGGGGCCAACATGTCTTGTAAATATGTACATTAGTACCCCCATATATCAACATAAAAGCTGTACCTGTATTTTGCACCTTCTCTGAGACTTGTAGATAGGCTTCCTTGACTTGGGTGGGATTGGTTATATCCAGCTGCAGGAGAGAGAGCCTCTGGGAACAGGTCTGCCTCAGGTCCTCAGCTCCAGGGCCATCCTTATTCAAAACCCCAGCAAACACAATGAAACCTAAGTTATCCAGGTACTTAGCCAGTGCATGTCCAATCCCAGTGTCACTTCCTAGAAGAAACAAAAAGACACGTGAAAAGTCAGTCTGCCCCAGACCATCATCATCATTAAAACAGAAGGATTGGAAATGCACACAGATGTAACCAAAAAGAGGATGAAAGGAAGACACAAACATATAAGAGTAGGAAGAGTGGTTTTGACTCATAGGTTGGAGAAGCGTTGGAGAAGCTGGTCCTTTGCCTGTTTGGCAAAAGCTGGCAGACTTCCTCTGCTCAGAGCTGAGGGCATCAGCTCATGCTCCCATCGAGAGATCCTAACACTTACTCCATGCGTACAGAAGAAATAAAACCACAGACCGGTTTAAATATAAACATTCAGGCTGAAAACTGATAATAAAAGTATCTAGGGGAAAAAAAAAAAGAAAAAAGGAAAAACACTTTAATGTGAAATCTCAGCTGGACAAAGCAATTACAGGGCATTGGAATTGACAGAAATTCACTTGCATCTTATTCTTTCTAGCATCAGACTTATTCCCAACCATTATCTTGCAAACTTTTTTATTTACCTATAAAGCAATGACCTGCCAGATACACGAAGCACCACTAAAGCAAGTACACAGCAACAACCACAATCATGATCACTCAATTTCTTCCACCAAGGAAGAATGATGAATATTTAACAAACCAGTCTGTTGATTCACAGGTTTTCATGTTGCCTTTGACACGGTATTTTGCTGCCACTACCTTAAGAAACTTGTAAGGATTTCCTGATGTGTTTTGTAACTATATTCTCCATTCTGCCCATCTACAGAGGAGCTTCTTACCAAGGGAGGAAGCACCTCACCCATCTTCCTACCAAGACTCCCAGTGAAGTGACATAGGACTCTGAAGACAGAAAGGGAATTTATAGGGACACTGCTGCAGCAGTTTTGCAGGGGACAAGATCAGGAGGGAAATGAAAAGGTTAAGGGTGGATGCAATTTTCACATCATGAAGAGGAGATGTAACAGCATGTCCCACACTACTGCACTGCATCCTCCTCTGCTGCAAAAGTCCATGTGCTGACATGCACTATCTGTGGAATTATGCCAGGGTTTAGCTACCTCCTATAATAGCCATTTCTTGCATAAATGCTCAACTTCCAAACTCATCTGCAGCATAGGTGGAAGCCTGAATGTGGTACAAAGAGCTGGAACTTTTGTCAGCTTTTTTTTTTTTTTTTTTTTAACCATTTCTCCATTTGTGGAAAGGCCACAAGACTCCCTATGTAACATTACCAGAAAGGTAAAGGGTTAATTTATGACTCCAGCACATGCAGAGGGATATTATAATCATCATTGGCAGGCCAGCTCCTGCACCCAAAATCCTTAGTCAATAGAATTTGATTGCCAAATTCATCTTAATCCATGCTAGATCTTCACTTCTTGGTTTTGTCTTCTATCTGGGACTTTAGCCCTGACAGATGAAAAAATTCCAGGTGACTTGAGAAAAATATGTACTTAATGCCTCAATCAATAAGTGCAAGATGTTGAAACAAATTACTCATGCTCTGTTTAATCCCTTCTTTAAAAAAAATGCTTTGGGGCACTTTTGAAATCTGCAGTTTGTTGAAGATGCACCAGACCACAGTATACATCACGCTTCACTTCTTACAGCCCTTGCCTGGAAGAGAAGAAATGAACAATCCTACATTCTTGGAATTCCCTAGAAAACATGAGGAGGCCTGCAAAGATCCTAAAGACATGATGGATTTCTGGGCATGGGGGTGGGGTGTCTTTCTTTCCCTTCTAGTGAGAAGCAGATTTCTGAATCAAATCCTTCCCCTTTTGTCCTTCCCAGTAAGAGAAGACATGAAACTACATCCCCCATAAGAAAAAGCCATACAACACAGCTTTAACTGAGAAAGTGGCAGAGGGCTTAAGAACCAGGGACAGATGTAGCAGCCCTGAGAAGAATAAATCAATGTTTATTTGTGCCTGCTGCTGGGTTCATCCCCAGCTTTTATCAAAATCAAACCTGATTTGAGTTCCAGACCTGTTATTGACGTCCAGAGAAACCACCTTTCAACTCAAAGTTCAAACTGCATAATCTTCTTTCAGCTTTAGTTAAGTCTCCTGTACAGAATTAGACTTCCTCCCCACATGTAAAATGACTATCTGCGAACCATTCAAAGATTTATTGAAGAAAGACAAATCAGTACCGACTACAACCGAGTCATTGCTGAAAATCCATTAGCAGCTCAACACTAAGCATCAGAGACCCCAAATCACACACCAGGAATGGAAAGACCAAGGTAACTGAAGGAGTTTGCTCCAACAAACACAAAATACATGAAGCAAGAATTTTTCAGTCCCTGCTACTTTGCCTCTTCATGATGGCTTCATTTTTAGAGATGCTGGCTGTCGAGCCCATCAAACCACGGAAAGCACCTGCATGCTCAGGACCGTGTTTGAGGACAACAAAGCACTCGCTCCCAGCAGGAAGATCAATAGAAACGTTTCATCAACAACTTTCAGATGGCTCACACACCCACAGTTACTCATGCGAAAAAGCTTTTTGACAACTGGGCAGTTTTCCCTAGTTGTGGTGTGGTGCTCCACTGAATTAATAATAAATAATTTTTTTATATAAATAAATAATGCATAGCAGCAGCTGTACAAGGGCCACCCAAAGAGGATCAGAACAATGTATGACAAAGCCCAGACAGATGAGCAGAGGTTTCCATGCCCTGGCCATAGGCAGCCGTCTCATGAGCGATAGATACGTGGCAGCTGCTCCAAGCACAGCAGCATTCCTCTACTGTGCAGGGCTGAAACAGGGGACAGAGGTGGGGAAATCACCACTTCCCATGAAATGCCTGCCTCAGGACTTCTCTAAATTGGAGACAAATGACAACAAAATTGATGGAAAGGAGCCCTGCACCTGTGTGCACGCTGCCACACACACCTTGCTGTCAGTAGGAGGATGAGGGCTGCAGACAGAGCAATTTAGCAGAGAAATGTGTTGAGTAAAACCTTCATTTCATTGATGGAGCGTTTGATTGATTGCATACCAGCCTGGAATCAAAGAGCAATTGAGAAGAGCCTCTTCAGATGTGTCAGCTGCCAGAGGTGTCCAAACTTGCATTTCTTCAGGACAGTTGCAGCACAGGTACAAAGAAAACATTCACTTGCTGCAATGTAACTCAGTGTTCTTCACTCCCCGGTATTGCCCTAACTCCAGTTCTCTGGAATAATTAAGCTCCAAAAGAAGAGGTTATTTGGATTTTCGGTTTCTCCCAAAGAACCACTGAAGAGCAGGCTTGCACTCGGGCATCCTCCTGCCTTTTTTAAGTGTGAGCCCAGTGCCTGCCTGGTGGAGAGGCACAGAGACTCTCCCTTCCCATGCGTGATGGTGTCCTTCCCGGACACCTGCCCAGAAAAACCCTGCTGACAGCAAGGAGAGAGCTTGCTGCTCATCCTCTCCTCCCTTAAGTTTTGTGTTTAATCCCCATAGTAATGCCTGCTAGAGAGATTTAAATCATTTCCATGAAGCAAAATGAGATGCTGCAATAATTAGCTATATAATCCAAAGCAACTTAACTCAGCTTTTCAGAGGGGAAAATGGAAAATAAAACAACAAAGAAAAGAACAAGTTAGTGCAAGAACGAGTAGGTAGGCACTCCAATTCAAAGGTTTGATTAACACAGCAACATTTAAAGTTTCAGAAGAAACAGGAGAAAAGCCATAAAACTACAAAAATGCCATCCCTGCAAACCAAAAGTGGATTTTGAGTAGATCAGAATGTTAATACAGAGAGTGAATTCATTAGCTCTGAACTTTCATTTCCAGTGAGAAAAATTACTCACTCCCAAACGATTTCATACCTCATTTCAAAGAGATGGCACCAACCTGGTGTCTTGAAATATAGGCATGATATACACAGCGTGTACTATGTAAATGCGCACATCAAAAGATAACTGTATGCCAGTACCTATTGCAGTAAATTCAAGTAAACAAAAGTAATGTATGAGTGTAGTAGGCTGAGGGCTTCCAGAAATTAATGTCTCTCCTAAAAAATTAGACCATCATAAGTATTCTTGTGCTTTTTTTCCCAACCAGTTATTTTCACAAGCATATCCAAAAAGCTACTTGTAAAGATTAAATGAGACACTTAAAAAAAAATGGCATCTATTAAGATGCTTTTCTACTTAATTTCAGAGCACTTCTTCACCAGGGAAAGGGAAAAAAATAATAATAATAAAAAAAGACATTTCTGGAAAAGCAAATAAATCAAGAAAAGAAAAAAGCAAACCCCTGGGAGCACACGTTTCATAGATTCCTGACCCGAGAACACAAAGTTTTCCAACACACCTCTGAGAAAAGCCCAGTCTTTGCTTCCCACAGCACCTTACCTGTGACAAGCACGGCTTTGTCACCCACGGGCAGTGGCGTCGTGCCACCCAGGTACATGGAGGAGACGAGGCACACACCGCAGAACACCAGCAGCCCCCCGTAAGCCCCCAGCACACTCCCACACAGCAACCCCAGCAAGGCAGGCAGAAGGCTCCAGAGCAGCATGCTGCCTTTCTCCACCAGGCTCCTCTTGGCCATGCGAAGCACAGTGGCCCCAAAAAGTACAGTGACACCCATACAGAGCCATCCTAAAGGGCTGGCAGCAAGAGCATCCATCGCCTGGGCAAGAAGCAAGCACAAGCAGCCCACCTCACCTCTGCAGAGCAAAGCAGGTGCTGCTCGCTGCAGCCTGGTTATATAGGAGCAGGGCCAGGGGGTGGGGCGAGAGAGGGGACTCCGTTTAAAGGTTTGACATAATCTCACTTACCCTTGGCATCTGCAAGGAGCAGGAGCCTTCTGGTTTTCCTTACCTTTTATTCCTTCTGCCTGACAGCTCCACCTTCTGAATAATGTGCTGGCTGGGTAATGATTGACAGCAGCGGGAATGGACATGATGTAGGAACGAAGCACTGGCTTTAGGATAAGATTTAACCACTGTATGTTTCATATGCTTAAAATACATTTTTCCAGAGAGGTTTAAAAAAAAAAAAAAAAAAACTGCTTTCTTTTCAGGAACTGTTGGAATGCCCTCATTAAAAACTTTGGGTGTAGTTTCAGAGGACTTGGTTTTGATGGGCAGTGACAAAAATGAGCACCTGGATGAGGGGATGAGGTTATTTGCTTTGTAGGGCAGCCTGGTCAGTGTCATGCTTCATCACAAGTGACAGTGCTGGGCCACCCTCCTCTTTCAACAGAAAGCCAAAAATGACTTTCCCTGCTTTAGTGCACACCTGGGTATTTACCCGTTACTCAGAGGGTACCTATGGCTTGCTGGCATTCAGAGGTGTTCAGGTGGCAGGGAAAATGGGAATGGGTGACTGCTGGCCTGTCATTGAGGGCAGTTTGCTAAACAATGACATTTAACACACCTGAGGTGGACTCCTCAGCTGACCACCAGTGGTGACATTAACCTCTGTTTAGGCAGGAATTACTGGTTCAATACCCAGAGCAAATTGAAAACAAAAGTGATCAATTAATTGTATTTGAGAGATCTATCACCTCCCTGGTGTACTCTGAGGGTTATTTAAACAAGAAGGAATGAGTGCTTTAACATCCAGCTGGCTAAAAGGCTTGAGATGCATTTTAGGCATGTTTAACTCTAAAAATCCCTGCTAATTGGTTTGAGACCACAGCAAGCTAACGTGCTGTAGCTGTTTTTCAGACAGAAAATATACTGCTACCCACTTCTGTTTAGACAGCCACGGGGAGATTGAAGTGCAGGGTGCACGCCTAGCACGGGATACAGGCGCACTTCCATTCCAATCTTCTTTCTGGGTTTTATGGGGTGGTAAATCTGTTGACTCTGAATTTTTACAGCCAGTAAAAATGTTTACATACCTCTATATGTCGTTTACATTAGAGGTGAGGTCACTTTCTTAAAGGCACATTACCCCAGAGGTCTGCTTGTCACTCATTACGTTGGGAACATTCGTTCATCCTTTCCCTTGCAGCAACACTAGCACAAAAAGTGCAAACTATTTCCTCTTGTTTTTGCCGTTTACTGCTTCTGCTTTTATTTGCGTGATGCTCCTGAGGTCAGTTACACCCTGCCCTCTGCTAAAGCATCTTTGTGAAGATTTCCTTGGAGAATTTTACTTTCTCTCACTGTTTGGTCTTTACTGCGTGATTGAGATGGTCACAGACGTGTTGGCATTTAAAGCATCAGCTCTCACAGAGGAGGACACAGTGAGCTGGAGGCTGTGGATAGTGGGAAAAGGGGCAGGAGAGACCACCTCCAGCCCACCCTCGCCATATGTCCCATCAGCCCACAGGGACACCAGTCCTCATCCCCACATTTTGGTCCCCATTTGAGCCTTCTCCTCTGCCCCATGCACCCTTGCAAAGTCCCCCAGTGAAATGCATATGTGCACCCACACACACATACTCCCGGCTGGAGGGCAAGGATGTGTGGACTGCCAAGGATGCCACATGTAGGCTGTACATGCACCTGGTGCTGTGTGCTGACACAACACCCATCTGTGTCCACCAATGTGCAGGGCAGCCATGAGAAGGGCTGGTGCAGGCTGCTCTGTGTCTGAATTCGTGCTGAATTTATACATTGAATACTAAATATAAGCACTGAAGGCTCGGGGGCAGTTTTTAATGAGAGGCTTACCATGTGCTCAGCCTGCAGCGTGTGAATAAAATTACATGTGAATACACACCGTGAAATGGGCTGATAGTGGAAAGGAGGGCACGATCTACAAATGGCTAAAAAACGCTAACTTGGAGTAACCACCTCGTGTACGCTCAGCACGTCCTCCAACACCAGCAGAGACAGATTGCTGCTTGAGGATTTCTCAGTACAATTTTGCAATGAGATAAGTTTTATCATCCCGTGCCCACCATCCATCTTAAGAAAGCATCCACTCTCCTCTCCTCCACTTCGGTATGTCTCCAGTCCTCACTGCTGTACATTAGCACAAGCCTGCAATTGAGCTTACATTCTTTTCTATTTCTCTGGGCTGTGCCTACTCACGCTGTGAATATTCATCCTTATCTCTCCTCTTTCTTGATAGTTCTGCTGGCAAACACGGGGCTCCTCCAAATTATCAGGATGTTCCTTCAGTAAAAGGTCCGAGTTACAAGAAGGATGGATTTGGGCTAATTAATTTTGAGCTAAGCTTGACCTTCTTCCTTCATCAGGATATTTGTCTTCCTTCCCAGCTTTTCTAAACCATCAGACAACAACTCAGTGTCTTGTCTCTTTACACCCTGGCAATCTACATATTCTATACTGAAGTCTAAACACTGCTTCCATGGTCATGACAAACAGCAGAAGAGGAATGATTCAGACCAGCCTGCTGGATGAACTGTCCTGCCATGCAGTTACAATAACCTTTGAAGGTCAATTAAAACAATGGCAAAAGAAGATGCAACATGAATGGCCAGTATCTACAGAATTTCTTGAGTCTGAATCTAGCTTGTTTTTCACTGAACCCTACAATTATGGCATCTTTCACCCTGTTGTATTCAGAAGACTTTCCCTAGGACAGAAAAAAGACACCTCTCCAGTTTGTGAGATCTTCATCATTGCAAGCCTATGTTTGGATTCACATATTCCTCTGAAATGTGGTCAAGTTGGTCCTGTCCGTGACTTCTTTGAAGTGCACCACTGAGCATTTTTTCTGTTCTAGCCTAGTAATGAGCATTCTTCTGTCTTTACCTTGCATGGCTCCATTTCTGGTTCAGAAGTGTTCCTGTTGGGTTTTGGTTTATGCCTGCATGGCTGTCAAGCATAGCAGCAGCTTCCAGCTCGACGATGAGGTCTTCGTGTCCCTGTAACCTTTTCTTGCATCGATTGTCATTTCTTTGGATGTTTCTCATGTGCTTCCTTTGTACTTTCCAGTAATGCATTCATCAACATTTCTCCTTTCAGCACTTTCCCTTCACCCAGAGGTACCACGTGCCTCATCCAATATTTGTTTTCTGTTGATATTTTTCTGTCCCAGCTGCAACATAAATTACATTGTCTGCAAGCATCTCTGCCCAGTCTCTGTTTCCTTTCTCTCTGCCAGTCACATAATTGTCTTTCAGATCAGGCTGGAAGTTCACACAGAGCCCTTCAGTTTTCCATTTTGCTCTGTTTTGTTTGCTGATGCAGCCTTTTTGTGTTTCAGCTGTGCAATTCAATGACTGCTGCTCCTGAGAGACCATGCTTCATGTGCCTTTGTAAGTAAGGGAACTGCGTTTCAAGTTCTGCGGGCTGGTTTTTGGCTGCAAGGTTTTTCCTGGAAAACATAATTTCAGCAGAAAATAGACTGGAATTTGTTTCACCAAATGAATCATTAACCAAGATAGGAAAGTGTTTCTCAGAAGTAAATACATATATAAATAGCAAAAATATGAAATTATTTACTTTGACTACAGTTTCTGAGTACATATCTTCGAACATTTGGATTTTGGTGGACTTAATGGCTACACTAGCACTTGTCAGGCTTTACGTCCTAGATGCAGAAGTTATTGACCTTGCAAACACAAAACTCATTTGGGCAAACAGACTTTGCACTTACAAATACCACTGAACTCCTATACAAAGGTTGAGATAATCCTTTGCCTTCAGCAATTTATCTATTCATGCACTCAACTTGCAGCACATGAATTGTCCCAGTAAAGACAGCAAAACTATTCATCTGCCTAAAGCTAGGAATGTAGCCAAGTACCTTTGTGAATTAAGGTCTCTGAAAACACAGACATGTACTGAATAAGTGCAAAAAAAAAGGGTTATGTGCAGCTGAAAATTACATCTAACCTCTTCTCTATTGTCAAACTACTTCATTAATAGACACTTAGAGAAAATAATTCTTGTAGAACAAAGTATGTATCTATTGAGGAAAAGTATAAAATATGTATTTACCTCTAAGTTATTGGAGATTTTGTCTTTAGAAATAGAGTAATTGTAAAGACCGGGAATTCAGAGATAAACAGTAGTTCCTGAAGATCACTTGGCAGTGAAGAAAGAGTTGCAGCTCACTATTTCTCAATATTCAACTCTAATAAAAGCTAATAATGATAATAATACTAAGAATAATTATAATAAGTTCCTCAGCTAAATCTCCTGTTACTTTCTCAAGCATTAGAACCTTGGAATCAAGGAACTTGTACCCATGGTCAAATGGGACCTATAAATCCGTTTGGCAGGTACTCATACAATGCATACCTTAGTTATAAGACCCTCAAGAGAAATAATTGCAGTCTTCATTTCTCATGTGAATTCAATGCCTGCAGCAGCTATACCTGTGGACTAGGTCTTGTAATAACGTGCCATATGAAATGAACCCTTGGGCTGTAAGTGCTGACTTGCTATTTACATGAACTCTAATCACCCTTTTTAAATTTTCTGCAATAGACAAAACATCTTAAATTAGAGAAATAATTAAGATTATGAGCAATCCTCTCTGTATTTGCAAGGGATGTTTTCTTCTGTTTCTTTCAGGAACAGTTGAAAGTGGATTGCACTCTTTCCAAAATAAGTCATTTTTTTATCAACCTAATTGTCACTATCTTCCAAAAAGAGGATGGAATCAAAAAAAAATAAAAATAAAAAAGCAATTAGGTACTCTTCAGGAAGTTAGCCAGGAATCGTCTTTATGTTATCCTCATGAGAAAATACATTTGTCTGCCTTTCTTCTGTCATCCACTGACACAAAACAGCTTTCATAGAACCACTGGTGTTAGAGAAAAAAAGGTAGCAGTTTATCTTAACCCACTTCTCTGACAGAAACAGACTCTTCCTTAAAATCTCCTTTGGTACGCTGAGAGTACAATTCCAGCCCTGCCTTGTACTGAGCATAGCACAGTCTTACCTCAGTACAATAAAGATGTAAGCTATAGTCTGGGATGGAAAATTAATTTGTTTTTCCAGCAAGATTTTTATTATATCAACACTGTTACCTTTCCTTTCCTTCAGCACTGCCTCTCTGAATTTAATGGAAGCATCTGTGTTCCCAGAATGCAAAGGATTTCCACAATTTCCTAGCCCACAGTCTGTTCATTTCTTTGGTGATGCTTTCTGAAATGCAACAACAATTTTCCTTGCCTTTCTTCTAGATGGTTTCATAACCATAGGTCAAACAGACCTTATCCACATCAGCAAAAAATACTTCTTGCATCTTTTTTCTGCAACGTTTCCTTCTGAATGTCTCCAAACAGCAGCATGTGTGGAGAAACTTCTGTTATACATCCAAACTTTTTTTCCATAATTTTCAATAGTAGATGACAAAACACTTTCAAATATTTGGGTATTATCCATGCAAAAGTCACGCAATTTTTGTCATAGTTAAACTCATAATTAGCGACGTGAAAAGGAAGGCACACAGAAAATTAGGCATACGTACTAATCAGAAGTCTGATTAAAGCATGCGTAGACAAATTGAGTAGCTAAGACAGGTAATGTTAGTGATGGAGATGCAGACTTCAGCAATCCCAGCTGATCAGGGCCTCCAGGTACTCATGGTAGACAATTAGTTTCCATTGCCATCTGGGCCCTATAGCACCCTTAGAGATATCTAACCAAATTTAACTTACAGCTAGCATAAACATATCTGTGCTGCATGCATTTTATCATACCTTTAAGAGTAATCCAGGCATGGACCAACATTGTCCAAAGCAAGATTTTGACAAAAAAAGATTTTCAACTCCAAGTCAATCAGCACTCCTTTCTACACCACACCCCCACCCCAGAAAAGAGTCCCCACAAAGTAGGGGGATTTACTACGTCACCAACACAACTTGCCATTCATAGTAGATAGTGACAACATTATGAATAAATCATTCTTGTTTGTACCCTCAAGTTACTCAGTTCTGAGCATGGATTCTGTGAAGGGGATGAAAGGAAAGAAGTGGTAGCAAGTCTCAATTGTCAGGTGGGTTATTAAATATGCACACGTCTGGTGCACCTTCCCTTCCATCTGCAAACTCCTAAAAACATCTCTCCCCTCCTAAAAAGAAATTAACACATTTTTAGATTTTCCTCACAGTCTTATCAGCTAGTCTTTGAAATGCAAACTGAAATGAAATGAGATGAAAAATGAAAGATGATTCAAAAAGCATTAAGTGATCAGCCATGACGGAATGTCACCTGCCCTAAATGCATTCTGTTTTCTGCCACTTGAAGGACAAGTCCCTTGCTTTTGAAACGTGAAGCCATGTATTTTTCCTGTTGAGGAATCACGACCTCAGTCTGTGTTTAATCAATGACTTACATTACTGCTTTGATTGGATGTGTTTGCTGTGTACTAAATGTCACCAATTTCTCCTTCAATGCAGTTGATCCGAAGGGCATCCCCGCGGCTTTTCGGCAATGCCTGTGCTGCTGGCAAACTGCTGCAATCTCATTTGAGTGCTGCTGACAAAACCAGCTTTCTGTCAGGAGTGACTCAGGGATGGATGATCCTCCCATGGAGCAAGGGGGGCAAACGAGGTGACATCACAAGGTCATTTTCAGGATCTGTGAGGGGGTTGATGGTGCTATGGCAGGTACCATTTCAGTTAAATTGTTTTTTTTTTCTTTCAGCAAGCGGCTGACTATGGAAAGCCTGTATACTCAGTGTAATTTGTTGTTGTTTTGTTTCCCTTTATTATATTGTCTATCTTAGACATTTTATATCATGCAGTAACCTTAACCCCTGACTCAAAAATTATCTAGATGTAATCTCTAATCCCATTAAAATCACTGTGACTATTCACACATATAAAATTAGATAGATGATCAAATAGCTTCCTGAACAAGCATCCAAGTACTCACTAGGTCTAAACATTTCCTGAGAGCCTGAGCCCACAGACACTTATGTACGTTCTTAAATACAAACATAGCTACCATGCTCAAGTAACTGACATAAATGTTCATACACATAAACATACCCGCAGAATTAGACCTGTTGTAAAGCCCCTTTCCATCTCAGTTTGAGACATCTACATGCCGATAGATTTGTGAAAATGAACACACACCATAAAACTATTTACTTCAATTTCTAGGTGAAACAATTTTCAAGTGCAATTTCTATGAACTTTTACAAGTTTTTTACTCAATATTAAAATATTGCCAAGCCCCAGGTGGAGTCTGGGCACAGATTCCACGGGAGTAAGTACACACACATACTTTAAACAAATCATCTCTTGCAGGGGATTCCTTCCTGAGCTGTGCTTACTTTGTAATTTGTTTTATTAATACTGTAAACTGTCACTTGGCTTTTAATTTTTATTTCAAAACTGCTTTTTAACAATGTACACGACAGCCCTGGGGCAAGCCTCTCTCATGGATGAGCACATGCACACTTTGCTTGAATCACTAAGGGCTATGCACATGTAGCTTCAAAGGCAGATTTGGGACCTATAACTTTAATTCATCCACCAAATGGAGCTCCAAAATCCATTAAGGAAAAATAACTAGTAACCATCTGTCTTTATTCATCAGACTGAAAGCAGTCAATCAAACCTAGTGGACATTTTTACTTTCTTCTTTCTCACTCAACAGCTTTGAACACAGATGCAGCCTTTCCATAATTAAGCTGAGCACAGTAGCTCCTAGACCGATTAATTCTGGAGAGCTTGTCAAAAATGTCAGATGGCATACAGGTTCTGTATCTTGTCCCTGGATTTATAAATATCAGATTCTGGATACAATTATTAAAATGAACAGCTATCTATAGCCCACACTGTTGACCTATCACGATGACAGCAGTGTTAGGAGAACCTGTTCTCCATGACAAAGTATATTTTTTTAATTTGCTGCAGCTCAGGACATCACCTCTGCAGCTGAACAAATGTCCCTGGGAACAGAACTGAAGCACAGGATGCAAATCACCCCCAGAAGGCCACCACTTTTACTCCCTGCTGAGCCACATTTTCACTACTGACTGAAGGGCAAAAATCTGTAAAGTCGTGGACGGTATTTTGAACATGAAGAACCTAAAGGTGTTTCCATTTAGAGAATTTATATTCTAACAAGCTGGAATATAATTAGATAGTTCACACCCAATAACTGTTCCAGATAAGTTTTTAAGGAAGTTCTCAGACATATGAGATGGTTTCTATTAACTTTAAGGGGGCGAGCACAAATATCCAAGGCAGCTTTTAGATCTCGATTACTATTAATAATGAGCTCATATGTGTTTTCAATTTCCCTTTTTCTGAGTTATAGCATTTTAAAGCGGAAAGTACCTCCAATTCTTAAGGATTTTATGTTACTTGTTAAATATTCTGGTTTTTCAATTTAACTTTATGATAAAATCTATGGGCTAAAACCAGGATTTAAAAGTGCCAGCCTAGGAGCAATTTTTGCTTCCCTTAAATTGGGTTTTTATCTTATTTTTAAATAAAGTAAAAACTCGGATCAAATCTATTTTGGTGATGTTAAATTAGAATTCCAGTATCATATAAAAGTGTAAAAGTTCTTATCTTTTTATCTAGTGGCAAGAGTTGATTACTATTACTGTTGATTAAACACCATAGTTTGAAAACTAGTTGTACAAAACAAGGAGAGACTGTTCCAGAGAACACCACTACATGTCTTTGGAAAGGAGAAAAGAAATGTGCTTTCAAAGTAGTCAGGAAAACTAGACCAGTACTGATAGAAATGAGCAGATACTGGCAGAACTTCAGGAGCCAACTTCTGCACATGGAATCTATTTGCGTAATTAGGAAGATAATTTTGGTTCCATGTGTCTAATTAGTGATAACTGGCTCATCCATCCCCATAGATGTATTCAAACTGGCAAACAGAGACAAGGCACCCACCTGTACTCAGAAAAGTGGGCAAGTATTAGATAACCTTTACACCTCTAGATATCAGACTCTACAGCAGAAAATAGACAGAAAAGAGTTATTTTGAAGAAAAAAAGTATGCTGGCATGATCTGTCTTTAAATGGTGCTTCTTTCCCTTAGGAACATTTGAACACTTAACTATCATAAATGTTCTACAAGGCAAGATAGAATTATTGTTCCTACTGTACACATGAATGAACAGAGGCAAAGAAAGGTCATTCCCTAATTAGTCAAAAAATCATAGATTAAACCTTCAGTATCATAGCACTCAGTCCTGCACCCTGCTGCTAGAATGCCTTCCCTTTAATTTCTCCTGTGACATTTCCCAGTTCTCCGTTTAGTAACTGCTACGTGGCAGCCAGATAGCCTAACCACAGAGCTGCTCCCTTTGTGCTAGAAGCGATGCAAGTAGGAAGTGAAACGGACAGTTTCTTCACCCCAAATGTTACCAACTAAATTCACAGGAAAGTGCAGGTGTTGGGCACAGACACTGAAGTATAGATTGAGTCAGTAGTGATCAACTTGACAGGCTCTTGATTACAAGTAACCTAAAGAGCATCAAATACTGTTTTATAGACATCGTAACAGAATTTTAAGGTCAGCAGTGAATCACACTGTAGATGCTTACACAGGGTTTCTTTGGAAAATGACAGAAACATAAGCAAAAGTAGGAAGCTGAAAAAAATAAGAAGTGGGCAGTGGAGACTGGAATTGCAGACTCATCAGAAGAGGGTGTTAGCATCTCTCTGCTGAAGCCGAGAGAAGTGTAGACAATAAAGACACACATGTGTAAAGGGACAGATACAAGTGAAGAAAAACAGTTTTTATGAAGAAAGCCAAGGCTAAACCATAGCCCAGGACTGTACAATAACACATCTGAACAATGGGGCTCTGCTCTACGTATTGTCTATTAAAATCAGAGTACACGTTTACAGTAATGCTAGCCAGAAAGTTAAGAGAAAAATACAAAGACTTGTAATAAAAAGGAAAGAATTTGAAACAATTATTTTCATCCATTCTTATGAATGCAATTATATACTTTTGTGTCATGTTGTTACAAAGTCTCTCTGCACAAAGTTCCATTTTACTAAAATGCCAGAGAACATGTAAAGCTTTTATAAAATCAGTATTTATAATGAAAGATGATGAATTATAATGAAAGAAGATGAAGCCTGATCTGAATGGTATTAAAGACTTACATTACATTTAGTATGTCACCTGCAAGAGTACAGCTCATCTACTAAAACTGGATAGCTCCATCACCAAGCAGCTTCAGAAAGTGTAACTGCAATGTGAAAATCACAGCTCAAAGGCTGCAAGTGCAGCCACAGAATACATGCAACAGAGGGAAATATATATATATATATATTTTATTTCAAACTTTCTTAAGAGTGCTGTTTTGCAGCCCTCCAGCATGATGTGGTAAGTGGGCTATAGCCACCATGAATGAAGTATATTCTATAGTATTTACATACATAGGTATACTTTAGCCATGATTTTTGTACTCTTTTCACTCCACAAAAGAGGAAAATAAAAGTTCATACTCCATAGCACCTTCATCCCAAGATATCAGGCCATGACGTTAACTTCAGCTATTATGGCCAGAAGCAACCAGTGGGTAACTTGTTAAAGAAATCTAATAACTCCAATAATCTAATAATTCTAGTTTTAATAAGTACAAAGTATGGAACACACAAATGATGTGATTTTACAAAAAGATTACATATAAAAACTGGATTCAGTGGCAGCAGAGATGCTTTCTTAAAGCACAGTCTACAGGCATTGGAGGCCTGCCTCCTTATTCAGTCCTGGTTGGACTGCTTTATGTCATGTTTATCTTACCAGAGATAATAAGGGAAATAAATTTGCTATCTAAATGGGGGCATTGCTTCTAGCCTGCTTTCAAAAGGGCCATTCCAACTTTGAAATTCTTTCCCAAGTTAGTAAACTTTAGAACACAATGAGAAGGCCATCCCTGACAAAAAAATAAAATAAATGTGGAACGGCAGAAGCAGTGTGATCCTTTTGCAAACACAACACAGGGAGAGTTTGGCTGCATAATGTATTCTCATTAACACTTACAAACTGTGACTCATTTTGTGTTGTTTTTCTTTAAATTACAGTTATGGAAGGCATTTTCTCCATAAGCAGATAAAACATCTTGGAAGGTGAGATGATCCTGACTGATAAGTTACAATGTGTGTGCTACTTATGTGTGGTTAACTGCCTGATTTAGTTTATGCCTGTTCCTAGCACAGATTACCTTAATTTATGAGGTTATGAAAAAGAGCCAGGACCAAAACTACACAAGAAACACAAACAGTGAAGTCTTCTGGTTTTTCCATTAACCATACGGCACTCAAGGGATTCTCACTGGTCATTCAAACTGCTTTCCCAAGATTTTCCAGAGTATTTTTAAAGGCAATGTCAGTAACAGCTTGGGAAAAGAATTTTACTAGATAATGCCTTCCTTTTAAAAGTGTTAAAATGATGACTGCTAAAACAGACATTCTTATGATAATAATAATTGTGAGTTGTTAAAGCTGAAAATGTAAATTGATTAAGCAATTTTCCTCTATAACGTTTTGTTCAGATAGTGTATAAAGAATTCCTTTACAACATTTTTTATTATTGCTATTTTTTTGTAACTTCAAGATTGCATATTAGATGGGCAAAAATTTCATTATATGCAACATCCAGTTTCTAGAACATGTCATTCTTCTACATCATTCAGAAGAACATTTCAATTTATACAACTTGTCCATAATGCATCTGATGTTTTATTCTTATGCATTCCTAGAATGAATGACAAATTAAGCTCATGTATGTCCTGGAATTAATCCAGCATTGTCAACCAGCACAAATCCTGTTTCAACTAGCTGGATATTCTCTGAAAGATAAAGAAGAAATACATTAAGTACAAAGCCCAGTCAGAATTCCTTTGCTACAAAAATCAAACAAAAATTCATATCTTTCAATCCCACGCGTATTCAGGTCTTGCTTTTCCCTGAAAAGTAGAAAAAAAATCAAAATTAGTTATAACCAGATGCTGCACCCACAATTTCTGTTAAGTGGAATGAAAACTAAGAGCAAAAATACCTTGCAGAAAATAACAGTGTTACAGCTCTTGCACACTCCCAGTTGAATAGTTCCCACTTTGAACATATCTTTCACGTTACCATTCTAGGATAAAACATGTCCGAATAAGACTTTTGAACAAGATAAATTCATTTTATAACTAGCTTGTCTTTGAAATCTTAGTAACCGTGCCCCACTGTAGAGTAAGGGGATTTACCTTGTTTTGACAGAGTCTACAACCTTCAGAATTTTGGGTTCTGAACAAATCCATTTCAAAGGCACGGCTTTGTGCCAGAACCACTTAATTTGGACTAGCTCAGAATGAAGTAATATATCAGGTCATGATAAAACGTTTACAAATTCTGAATTCTACTATCATTAATTTCATGGTACAGATAAATCACACGGATGCATAAGAAAACTGTTATTGTAAATACCAAGTTGCCATTAAGTAATGCTTACAGAGGTTATCTAATTTAAATACAGCTGAAGCAAAAAAGAGATTGCATCCTTTTTTGAAGTTGTTTTCCTTTACTTTACTTAGATGTTCAACTTCTTACCTGATCATTCCTCTGCAAAATAATGTTATTTTTGCAATGTTTTCAAGGTAATTACAGAACTAAAATGGGCAGTATCATTTCTGATGCCAGTGCCTGTCCTACTATTACAAGTGCCAGAGAAGTGGAAGACCACTACTTAGACCTAGAACACAGTATCATGAAAATGAAAGCACCAAGTACTACAACATTTCCTCAGTAAATACAGCTTCCCCTGAGAATCCTACTGAAATGCTAGAACAAACTCATGCTTTGGAGTTCCTTCTGACACATCTCTTCTCATCCTCAGCACTGATACCTGCAGATTTGTTATTCACAGATAGGAAATTAACCCAGTACAAGACACAGATTAAAGAACATATTTTACCTCCAGTTTGTTCTACATACAGTATAGCACATGATTAGCTGCTTGTGAAGCTGAAATATCCTTTAGATCCCCCAAATGATCAAAGTAGTACATTTCCAACCATCAGCTGGATGTTCAATTATTAGTGTCAATGATTCATAGCAGACTGACATCTTGTTTTTGCTAGCTAAGTACGTAAAACTTCTGCAAACCTACAGATAGCGGAATTAAATTAGAATTTACTACAACAGGGAAGCCATACATCATTATCAGTGTGGTAAATCAGGGCAGCTGGATGCACTTGAATCACACTTGAAAACTAATCGGACAATTACTGAAACGTAAGTGTATAATGCTGTTCCAAAAGGAGTTGCCCATTTAACTTAGGAGAAGACTTGCTTTAAGTGACTGAATCAAACACATTCAGAATTTCATCCCAAAACCTGTCCTCCCTTACTCTGAAAGCAAAAACATCTGTGAAAGTCTTTTCAATAATATTTTGCTAGCCTTTTCATCAGATGTTTATTAATGCACTAAAGCATATAATCTTTTCAGGTACAAAGGGGCTCAATACTTCAGCCCTTAGAGTCCTGTGTACTTCCTTTGCATTACAGAAATTATTCATGAAGTAAAGGTTCAGGATAGGCTAAAATTTTGCCCTTTTACCTATGGGGCACCTCAGTGATACTGGATAACATGCTTTTGCACTGTTAAATACTGATGTTTGTAACCTATTTTAATTATATGAATACCACTGGTATTTCATCAGATTCTAAGGTAATCATCTATGCTTTAAGAATCCTTGCAAAAATAATCGAAGACATTTTCATCATCTTTTATAATAATGACTTTTCATATATATATAAACTGATGCAGTAAAGATGACCACAGTGAAACCCTGCTATAAAATTCAAGATAGTCATGGCATAACCGCCTAGGTTATGTCATTCTGATCTGTGAACAGCTGTCCGGAGGGAAAGTTGATTTCCGTCTTCCTATTGTTTCCTGATTCAGCACACATACACTGCATGAAACACCAAGATGGTAATTAAGCTGTAATGACTGTTACCATGACTCCAAATATAATGCTGATATTAACGATGTCAGATACTTGTGATACATCAACGCTATGGTACAACAGCACCCTCTCTCAGGGTGACTGCCATTAGCGTCGAAATCCTTTTCCTTTCTCAATGTGGAACAGATAGTCTAAGTTTTTCTATTACTGGAACAGGAAAAAGAAACTATAATACTTGGCTTGTCATCTCCACATCACCAACAGTATGGCACTTTCCACAAGCAATATTGATGGGGAACAGATATCCTAAGAAGTCACTGATAACCCCTTCTGAATGTCTATCTTGCATACTTTCCAAAACTCTTGAAGCCCTATACAACGGGTCTCCTGCTTTATCAATATTTGCATAGCACCTCCAAATTGAGCTTCAGAAACACAAATGAAACAAGCACAGTGAAAAAGGGCTTCATTAGAGGACACAAATCGATTTTCTGAAGTTCACTCAGAAAACCCCTATCTGAGCCAAGAACTCAGACTAGCATTTTTATTCATAACCCTGCTCTCCTTTAAAAATATTCCTTTCTAATCTAAATAGAATGCTTAATCCTAATTTTGAACATTCCTGTTCTCTCTACTCCTGTTCTTCTCACAACATGGATGTTGTTTTAGTCTTGTTAGTACTGCTCTAACCAAATGTTTTTGCACATCTTAGTAAGACCTCCGATGCAGCTTGTTTAGATCTAGTTTTGAGTCTTGTGCTTCTCTCCCACCCTGCTGGTTCAATGAAAAAAAAAAAAAAAAAAAAGGCAGAATTAAATAAAAAAGGCAGAATTAAATAATACCAAAAAGAAATCAATTGAGTAATATAAAAACAGTAGACTAAGGTTTATTTCCACAGATGAAATACTACTGCTTCCTGAGATGGTACTGTTGGCATGTTATATTTTGATGACAAAAGTAATTTTACTGGTTAAGTATTTTAAGTTGCAAACAGAATCTGATGAAGTAACATACAATAAAAGAAGAATAAATGAGTTCATTACTCAAGCTTTCCACCTTATGTGGCTCCCTACAGATGCTTATTTAGTTCTGTGTAGTTGCTGATTTAAGGAGTTCTTTGCAGTCCATTTCAGCTTCATTTCATCTAAGGTTATGGCAGATAACACCCTATTTACACTGCAAATGGTTCTATCCTGACATATCTTGTCCTAGCCTGTAATTGCACATATCAATACAATCTCTTCAATCGACTGCAACATAGTTTGATTCTCTGCATGCTGGGATATATGCAAGACGTGCTATAGCATGGCACCAGCTCTAAATGTCTAGTTCTTTAAAGTGAAAATGGTAGTGGAGCCCAGCATTGCAGGTTAGAGAAAAAAAAGGAAGGAAGGAAGGAAGGAAGGAAGGAAGGAAGGAAGGAAGGAAGGAAGGAAGGAAGGAAGGAAGGAAGGAAGGAAGGAAGGAAGGAAGGAAGGAAGGAAGGAAGGAAGGAAGGAAGGAAGGAAGGAAGGAAGGAAGGAAGGAAGGAAGGAAGGAAGGAAGGAAGGAAGGAAGGAAGGAAGGAAGGAAGGAAGGAAGGAAGGAAGGAAGGAAGGAAGGAAGGAAGGAAGGAAGAAGTTAAAAAGGCTGGATAAGCATTCCATCATACAAAAAGTAGAAGTGGAATTCTATTTATTTGATGGTAATATACAATTTAAGATAGATTCAGAAAGTCCATTAAAATGTTAGGGAAAAACAGAGTCTTATAGGAAATTATTGAGATAGCATGAACAAATAGATTGTGCAAAATCTGATCTGTGTCAAGTTTTAAAGTCAAATCTGTCACTGTAAAGTGAGGAATGACTGTTTCCTACTATGTTTTGAAGACCAACTAAATTAATAAATAAATAATTAAATGAGTTCATTATCATGATAGTCATTTAAATTTCACAATATCTTAACCACAGCTTTCTTATATTCATAATATTTACACTAATTATAACATAATCTGACACAATTCTTTCACTGTACATAACTAGGCAGAAAACAAGAAAAAGCAGAATGCAGATGAAGAGAGAGGTCTCAATCCTACAAGCTGTCCAGCACAGACATATCACAAAGCCCAGGGGACAAACTGTCATACTGAAGTTAACCTATTCAAATGCAAGGATTTACCCACACAACATGGAGAGCAAGGTCAGAGACACAGTTCAGGTAGCTCCAGGATTCTCATATTTAGTATAAGGATATATAAATGATTTTTGTTATTGTTTCTGAGCTAGAATTCTTATGCCTTTACGAATACACTGCAAGCTATTTTAATGGATGATTCAAGGCTGCCTCAAGACCCACTCTTCTGTACCTACAGACAGCAGACAGGGAATTATACCATCAGATATGACTGAAGGATGCCCTCCAAGCCAGACATTCCACACATCTACATAGATGCAGCACTTCTGCATAGTCAGGTTGTTCACAGGCTGACCACAACTGATAAGCGTGTGACATGCAAGTCATTTGCTCTGCTCACATGCAACATTTGCTCTATGCCTGAAATTGCTATTTAAGAGCCACAGAGGTTCACTGGCTCAAAATAATTGCTAAAAAAAAATATTTAGCGCTCACAGTATTCTTTTCAGAATCTGCTTAGTTTTAATTCTTGCCATTCGTCAATCAAAATAAAACACAGCATATTTTGTCTACTTCTCTCAAGGTTTTGCAAAATGGAAACTCATATATTTTAAGTAGTTTTGACAGTGAATTCACTTTTTGAGTTCTTTTTGACATTCCCCAGGTGACTCACACTGCTTTGAAAGAAAAGGGGAAAATACTACAAAACAGACTTTGAAAGTGTAATTCTATGTTGTTTTCCTATTACTGCTCTCTCTTGTAGGCAGCTTGCACTGGATTTCTGATGCTTAACTCGGGAGCAATTCTGTTGAAGTCAGTCACCATTACACATTGCTTCCCTACTAGCAAAAACATTTCAGCCTATCCATGAGATTAACACTCTTCTGTTAGCATGCTATACAATACAGGCTTGTGATAGATGAACGTTAGAGCAACTACATGTATTAGTTATTATTTAGCCTTTGTGCAGCACAGATTGCACTGTGAGAATCTGGGATAACTAGCACGACATCAAGCTGTCCCATTTCTTACTCAACTCTATGAGAAATAAAGTTCTTCCAGATTGATGACAATATAACAATAATGAGAACCTGTGTGCTCCAGAGGAGAAAGAGATTTATGTATCAAAGTTTTGTTCTCTAATGAAATCATCTTCCAAAAATAACTGTAAGGTCTTACATTACACTTTCCAAAATGTGAAGCAAGCCTGGGGAGGCTCTGTCACCAGGTACTTTTAACACACTTCAGTGAAAATGAGCTCCAGAAGCAGGACACATCTCAAACAGGTTCATGGCCCCAGGACACCACGAATACACAGCTCTCCTGAAGGTCGCAACCTGTTCGAGGGTGGCCGAGGTATCATCTTCACACCACTGTCAGTAGCAGCACGGCCAGAGAGGAGTTGGGCTAACTGGTGCTGTTTTGGCTCTCAAGCAGTACACAGAAAGATACTGGGTTAAACAGGCAAAATATATATATATATGATTTTTTTTTAAAAGATTTCCAGTGGTAGGCATGTGATAGAAACCAGCATTTATTAATGGGCTCCTGGTGAGGTTGTAATTACAGTTCTTTTTTACACCACAGAGGCACCTAAAGGCTTCGTGCACACTCAGAGCATCAGGACTAAAAGAAAACAACAATTAAAAATGAGGGAGAGAGAAAGTTAGTTCTATTTTTATTCCCAAGTATAAACAGTGGAACGTGACAGCGCGACAAGCCTCAGGCTTCAAAGATAACTGGAGATTCTGAATCTTAATGCGCCTCACAGCAAACACCAAGCTCTGCTCAAGTATCGCTGGGGAAGGAAGGGAGGAAAGCAGTATCTAAGGGGGCACAGACTGATACAGCACGGCGCACACCATGACACAAACCCAACGCCCACCGCCCCATTCCCCCCCGGGTCTCCCTGCGCTCTTGGCCGCCATTTTGTGGCCCGGCGCGGGAACTCCATTTCCCGTGGAGCCCGGCGGTCCCGCGGGGAGGCGGCGCGGAGCAGGGCCGGGGCCGGGGCTGAGGTACGGGGCTGGCAGGGCCTCGGAGCGGCCTCACCCGCAGCGACCACCGCGGCCAAACGGGCAGGGCACGGCCGCGGAAAGCCGGGGAGGGAAGGCTGAGGGCGTCCCCGGAGCTTCCCAGCTGTGGAGTCGCTGCGTTTTCACGACAGGCAGCGCTGCTCCAGCTATAAGCTGGCTTGGGAGCAATGCCAGTTTCCGCCTTGCCTGGCAGATGGTGGAAGGAAGGGCCTGAATCAAAGCACGACCTATAGCTGGGAATAACCAAAGACGTTAGAGCTCAGATTGGTTTTAACGTGCTTTTTTACTATGTGTTTTATAGGTCGATTTCCTTCAACAGCACCAAAGGCAAGAGGATGGAGGCAGAAAATGTTGCCAAGGAAACGGTCCTAATTACTGGAGGAGGTGGCTATTTTGGCTTCCGGTTAGTGCATTAAATAGTTATTACATACAAGAATAAATGTAATAGAGCGCTGTTGGGGAGGCAACAGAATCCGTCTGTGAAAGGAAACCTACAGGATTTGGGGCTTGAGCTTTCTCACCTGGTTCACCCCATCGACTGATGGTTCCTATTGGGGTCTCGTTTTTCAACAAACATAAACTGCTTCTGAATGTTTTAAGCAAATACATTATTCTGTTTCCACATGATTACAAGACAGTTAGTCTCAATATTTAATCAGTCTGGGCAACTTTGTAACAGGAATTTACATTTTTATCCTCAAAATATGTAGGGAACGGAAGGAGAGAAATGCCTGGGTTCTTCCAAAAAGCAGTTAAAAACACCAGTTAGTGGTGTTGTGTTTTTTTCCCTTATTGTTGTTTCCCCACTTTATGTTTTTTCTTTTGTTTTCTTTTCCTCTAAGTAAAGAGGGAGCCAGAATAAATTAAAAAAATATATTAGAATAGTTAATAGGCTTCTCTTACCTCCAGGTGAAATGTTTCATGCATTACTGTGTTATGTATATAACATGTGGTTTCTGTCCTGTTTTAGTTTAGGTTGTGCCATATACCAAATGGGAGTGGATGTGATTCTCTTTGATGTCACGAAGCCACTTCAAGCAGTGCCAGAGGGAATAAAGTTTATGCGAGGGGATGTCTGCTGTCTGTCTGAAGTGGAAGAGGCTCTTAAAGATGTAATCTGCGTATTCCATATCGCTTCCTATGGAATGTCTGGCAGGGAGCAGCTGAACCGAAAACTTATAGAAGATGTTAACGTGAAAGGAACAGAAAATGTCATCCAGGCCTGCAAGAGCACAGGAGTGTCAAGTCTGGTTTATACAAGTACATATAATGTGATATTTGGAGGCCAGATTATAGAAAATGGGGATGAATCTCTGCCTTATCTACCTCTTCACCTTCATCCAGATCACTACTCCCGGACCAAATCTTTAGCTGAAATGAAGGTGCTGGAGGCAAATGGTGCTGAGCTTGGAAATGGGAAAGGTGTATTAAGGACTTGTGCTCTCCGACCAGCAGGTATCTATGGGCCAGGAGAGCAAAGACATCTTCCAAGAATAGTTAGTTACATTGAAAGGGGACTGTTTAAATTTGTATATGGAGACCCTCTCAGTTTAGTAGAATTTGTACATGTAGATAATCTTGTTCAGGCTCACATCCTTGCCTTTGAGGCCCTCAAAGCCACCAAAAAGCACATAGCTGCAGGCCAAGCCTATTTTATTTCAGATGGCAGGCCAGTAAATAACTTCGAATTTTTCCGACCATTAGTAGAAGGGCTGGGTTATAAATTCCCAACCTGCCGCCTTCCTCTCTCCCTTGTCTATTTTTTTGCATTCCTTACTGAAATAGTTCATTTTCTTGTAGGTCATGTTTATAATTTTCAGCCTCTCCTCACCCGCACAGAAGTTTACAAAACTGGTGTCACACATTATTTTAGCATGGAGAAAGCCAGGAAAGAGCTGGGGTATGAGCCTCAAAAATACAGCCTGAATGAAGTGGTTGAGTGGTTTAAATCTCAGGGCTGTGGACCAAAGCCAAGAAAGTATGCCATTACGAAGCTTGTTAGGAATGGAGGATTGCTCTTGTTGATTGCCGTGGTGGTTGCATGGTTTCCATCTGCAGTTACATTTTCACACTGAAAGATGAAACACTGAATATTATGGAATATGGGGGACGGAATTTAGTTATGTTGAGTACTCGTTAGTGTTGACAGGTATTAAAAAAAAAACACATTGGTGCTATTCAGGTAAATATTTTTAACATTTCTAGCCCTAAGGAATGGAACTGCTAAGTAAAAAAGATGTAATTTTTATACAAAATTCCTCTTCAAAGTGAAATTGATCAGATCACTAACAAGACAAAGCTTAGTCCTCCTGCGAAAACAGCATTTTATTGTCTGTTACAGTGGTACACTTAGACTGACCCTTCCTCCCCAACAATATTATACTCTGCCCCTTTATTCCTAACAAGTTTCTGCTACATGATCCAGAGGAGAATAAACTTACTCTTTGATCACATTCCAAAACCAAATTCTGCTTTCCAGCTTGGATGTATATACGCCTGACCAAGAATTTGCCTTAGTTGCTTGATTAACTGTTTAAGTGGTAGACAATAAATGAATGTTTTGGGGTTTGTTTCACTTTAAAAAAAAAAATAAATAAATTCTGATGTACTTCTCTAAATAAACTCTGGTATCTAATGACACTTCTGGAAAATGTTGAATTGTTAATAAAATGACAGCAAAGTGCTTGAAGCAACACAGCTCTGTAGATACTTCAAACTACAATATTCCTGTTTAAAATGAGTTATCTGAAGTGCATTCATAAGAAACAGCTATGGTTTTTCCCAGCATTACTGAATGGTTAAACAAAACAATTATCTAAAGGACATCAGGTAAGTGATCACACTCATGTTCCATTGCTTATAAAGTCTTTTTAGCCTTTAATAATATTTCTTTAGCACCTGATAGCATTTGAAGAGAACATCACCTTTGAAGCAGGATGATAAACGCTCTGCAGAGAAAGTCAGGATTTTGTGAAGTTTTAAGAATAGAAAATACTTTGCTAGAAATAGTAATGATCTGTACTTAACTCCCTCATCTCTTTCAGTTTAACAATAGAAGAGATGCTGAGAAACTTCACATCGAAATGTTAAATCACAAAGTTGTGTTCCCTTAACTGATAAGCATTACAGTTTCTCAGTATTTCTAGATAAGTACACAGTCCTTCAGGAAGTTCACACTTTTCCCTAGTCTTTCCATTTTAATAGCTGAAACTACACTATCTTAATTTTATGCTAGTTCCAGTAACTTCAGCTCTGGATTTAAATAGGGAAACAAAGAGCTGAAAGACTCAAAAAAATAAAAATGGCTAAAAAGGGAAACCAAGCTACAAGTACGCGGCCACCTGTGTTTAGAAGATGGAGATATTTTCAGTTAATGCTGACTGAAGCCAGCATTCTTTGAATGTTGAGTTTGTTTCCTCAGTTAAATTTTGTAATCACTGATAATTAGATGCTTAGTTTTACTTGAAATCTGTTTGGTTTTCTTTTTCCTCCTTAATTCCTCCACCACTGTGCATACCATAAAAGAAAATTTAATAGTTAACTTGAGGGACAACTGAAGACGATGGCGTTTCAGTGTTCCACCATGCTGATGGCAGAAGGGCCACTTACCAGAAGCTGTTAATATATATAGTCATAGTTTGCAGGAAGAAGAATCTCGTTTTACTAAAAGATGGAAAAATAAAGGTAGTTGTGATCTCATGAAAGCATTGGACTGCTGTTATCTTCCCAGCAGGCCCTGTTTTTCAAGTGAAGACCACCTGGTTTGTCTCCTTCAAGTACCCTGGTTTTGACATAATGTTATCAGAAATAGATTAAGAGATTTTAATGCTAGCAGAAGCAATAGACAAAAGAAAATGTACAAGAAAGTGCACAGGCCTGTTGCATGGCATGAAATACCAATATTATGGTTCTGATTGTTGTAAAAAGCAGACCTTTTTAAGATGTAGAACAGAACTCCTGTGCCACAGAGGAATTTCTTCTGCTATTTGCAATAGCTTGGGGAGGGGAGCGCAAACACAAATACCAAAACTGAAGCAGCAAATCCTCCCGCAGAAGCTGAGCAAAACACGTGAAGGTCTTCATTTTCCTGGAGTCAAGGACAGAACTTCTCATTGATAACGGAGTAAGAGGCGTTATTGTGTCCTAACTGCCCATGACTTATGCTTGAGCACGGGATACTAAATCAGGCCTAGTTCAGAGAAACAAGCAGGCGCTTGGCAATGGTTATCCCAGACAAAAAAAAAAAAAAAAAAAAAAAAAAAAAGGAGAATCCAGACTACAGAAGAGATGAAGGATACTCTTCCTCTTTTACTTTCCAAAATGAAAAGAGGAAACGTCTGGCTTAAAGGAGTTTAAAATTGCTTGAGTTATGTACATGCAAAGCCAGTCACAGCGCTCTATTTCAAGTATTTTTCAATGAGAAATCTCTCCCCTCCTTCCTGTTTTTTTTTTTTGTTTGTTTGTTTGTTTTTTGTATTTTTTTTTTGTGTTTGTTTTGGTTTGGTTTGTTGTTGTTGTTGTTTTTTGTTTTGTTTTTTTTTTTACTACTTTTGCATGAGCAGCTGAGTAAACTAAGGTAATTCACTTGTGTCTGTTTCGAAGTTGTCATCAATGATTTGTTTTCCTCGAGGTTAATTACCAGAAGAACACCTAAAAACTGAAAAAGCAGAATTGAAAATTTGCTACTCCTCACCATTATTTAATGAAGGTAAAAAGAACGCTGCTGATGTTTTAAGTGAACAGTTTAAGAACACCAATTTTCACAAATGAATAGGTGAAGATGACCATTTGGCTTGTCTAACAGCCTCCTAGATGACTTAGGCTACCAATACCTCATATTGATTGCTACTCAACATGCATACATTTTTTAATAAAAGACTGATAAAATTTTTCTTCCCAAGACTGCCAAGATACAAATAAATAAATATTAAAGACGTCATGCCTGCCCCCAGCAACACTTACACCCATACCATTACGGTGACCTCGTGAGCAGAAAGGGAACATGCATTCCAAATTACTACAAGCTTCATCTTTGCCTTGGTTATGCTTTATTGTTTGAGTTGATACAAATCTGATACTCACTACAATCAAAGTTAGTATCTGCCTACTCCTGGAAAAGGTCGGTTAGGAGTTGAAAGTTAAATGTGATCTTCAACCTTTTCCTTCTGCAGTGCTCGTTTGTATCCAGATGAAGTGCAACAACGATGACTTCTATGGAAGCAATCAAAGTCAGTTCATCTTAAAAACACAGAGATGCCGTTCTTCCAACCTCCAACATAACACACCATAACTCTAACACACCACTTTTCAGTAACACACTCATACCGACTCAAATGGCTGGAGATTTTAAGTCATGAAATTCAATAAACAATGCTTAAATGAAGAAGCATCTGGCATCATTTACATCACCGCTATCAAAAGTTATTTATTAAAAATAAAATAATTTAAGGATTTAAAATAGTTTCTGTAAGAATGTAACAATACAACAGATATTGTTAACTTCAAAAATTTATAAATGTTTTCCCTTCTAGATTATAAAATTAGCACACACACTCAATCCTAGTTTTATATTAAAACAGCTGCAACTGTGAAAAAGTTGCTAGAGTCTGCCCTGACAAAGAATTGAGAGGTGGGGCTTCAGAGTTAAAACACAATGCAAGAGAAGAGTTAGTACACAGCCTGGCCCAATTCACACATCAACCAAACAGCTAACACAGTATTTTCTTTCTGAATACAACCTAGCGTTTATACTCAGAGGGAAAAAAAAAAAAAAAAGCCTTACTGTAAAATGAAATGGATTTTCATAAATACTGAGTACCACCTCGTAACTTTTGACATTACATACGTGACATAACACACACACAGCTTTCTGAAGGACTGTAAAAGGTGCTATTTCTTAAGCATTTGGACAACAGCAGCACAAGGAACTCATACGTTCATCACACAATGACTGTTCTGTGTCAGGAACATGCAAAATGAAAGTAGTCAAGACAAATGACCCACGTGGGCAATCTGGCTATGTCTGCTCTGGAAATGAGCTAAAAAAAATAAATTCACAACAACCTGGAGCTCTAGGCTTTGATCTCCCTCAGCCTGAGCATCTTACAGTCTCTTATTTTTTGTAATCAGTATAAGCCCAGCTGGTATTCAGCTGTCTACAGATACTGTCCCAACTGAAGTAAGAGCTTCAGGACCTTCCAAACAGGGCTTTGGGCCCCCTTGTCTGATCAATACTGACAACATTCTTGAAACATTAAAAGAGACACACACAGGCTGCTGAATGAAATATATAGCACAGGGACTGATCATGTAACAAAACAAAATGCATCCCAGATCATGCTACAAGATGTGTGCGCACCAAAAGTCCTCACCTTCCAGCAACAGCAACTGGTCAGCCCATCACGCATGGATACTGCAGAGAAGCACAGCTTTACACAGCAGTCTAAGTTACTGCTGTACCTTCAAAATCCACAATTGATGATTTATTTTTCGTCCGCCCCCCCCCCCTTTTTTTTTTTTTTTTTTTTCCTTTGGCATCCATCTAATCCTTGAAAAGACCAAGCAGAGCTGGGGACTGAAGGGATTTCAGGCAGGAAGAAGCCTAGAATTACCTTTAACTTTATCCTCTTCTCTTTTCCAGTTCACTGATTGGTATTAATTTCTCCAGGAAAAAAAAAATCTGCAGAAGCCACCGCACTGTAGGACACTATTACAGCACTTTCATCTCAAGGTAAGTGAGACAAGACTATTCAGAGTAACTAAAACCTCAGAGGAGTTCCTCAAACCATCGCTGGTGAATGCGCTATGGCATCAATTAAGTGCATCTTGAAACAACAGAAGTCATAGCATGAGGAGCAACAGCAACTGAGAACTGCTGAGGCAGCTTCATCAGGCAATGAATCCCAAAACCAAGCAGGTTTTCTGTGATCAGAAATACACCATGATGTATGCAACATTTTATGATTCAGGCAGTCATTTAGACATAACTCCTGTGCACACACATGAAAGGTAAACTCATGCACGCAGACAGTAAAACTCCACCCATGTAGACAGAAGGAAACTAGGAATTCAATAGTAGTAACATAGTACTATCTCAAATTAGGACAACTGGTTTTAAATATGCCATTCAAGGACTTTCACTCTGCTCTTGCAACAAAACACACTTGCTAATCTAACGAGTTTTCTCATCTGTAGCTCGATGCTCTTCAATTGATTAAAGCTGTAAGAATGACTGTGTATACTGTCATTCTTGGATTAGATACATTTTGGGAAAATGGTCTACACATTTACAGAACACTATCATTTGATGCTACCATCTAACTAGGATTGCAAGATTAAAAATGGACAGTTCATTAAAAAAATCATTTCTAAGCACATTAGCAGCTGAAAGGGTTTGCAAAATGAAAGTATACCAAAGCAAATGCTTTTCAGATTTGAAATACCTTTCCGTTCTGCAAACAGGTATTTCCTACCACATATATTAAAACCTTTCCTTCCAGTGCCTTAAGTTAGGAATATAAATTCAGAGGGGCTGCAAACACAGGTTCGCACATTGTTCCTTTCCTAAACTTTTCAAGAAGAAACAACTACAGTCACAGAAGATATTTGGTTTCAACAAAGTTAACATTATTTGGTACTCAAAAAGAGAACAGAAAACTTATAACAAGACAATACAGTATGAGCTATTAGCTGCCCAAAATACTTTATACAGTATCGAAAGTACAATCTTCTGTAACATACATTAAAAAAAAAATGCTGGTGCAAAAGTGCTTTTACAGCATTTAATAAATTAAAAAACTCACTACCAGTTAATCTTAAGGAGCCAGGTTATTAACGTGGTGAGGTTCCATGCATGTAAATTGTTATGAATGTCTTATCTACAGCCTGTGTACACAAATAAAATAAATGATTTAAACTTGTGCTTCAGGTATTGATAAGAAGTGAAGTCTATGCAATTACCCACCCTCCAATTTTAAAAATCTTGAATACACAGAAGTCTGGCCTGCACAGAGGGTATGTTTTGTACAGAATATAAATTATTAGGAATTTAAACAGTTTTTCTTATAACAAGAAATTATTAAGGAAACCCATCTTTTCTCCTCCTCCTCTTCTATTCATTCAGCTTGATGAGATCTGCATGGAGTAGGATGACCAGGATAAATTAATATCTCCTCCTGAATTGCTCCATAAAGCATCCATCAAAGAATGATTGCTTTAAGAGTAGAATTTGCTGTTACTGACTTTCTTCTCCTTTAATCTTAAGGGAAAAGAAAAAAAAAAAGAAAAAAAGAAAAAAGAATGAAAAGTCAAGTTTACTAGGAATTTCTCAGAAGAAAGCAGTTTACTACATTCATTTTACTTAGACACAAATGGCGAGTAACATATCGGCAACAAGTATTGTTTTTCCTGCAATAAATGTGAATAAGCCAGTGATTCACACAGCTGTTCAGCACACATAGAAAGGTTAAAATATTTAAAGAAAAGTCTTCCTCCCATCCCATCAGCTCAGAAAGGAAAAAAGATCTACTTGACTGGTACAAGAATCTTCTGTCTCCCTCACAATGCAAAGGTAGCAGCAAAGGAGACAGACCCTTCTCTTAAGCTTTGGATAGTGCATTGACACTTAACTGACAGTTCTGTGCTCTTAACAACTAACTCCTGCTTTTATCTTTTGCAGTTTGTCTGTCTGGAAGTGTGCTTTCTTCCCACACATTTAATATGTTAATAGCACTGCCAAGGACATAATTCCAATATTGTAGGAGTAAGGTGGCTTGTTTATTTGACAATACAGGCTATTTGGCTGTGCGTATTTCCAGGCTTTTCTCCTAGAAAGCAAGAGAAAAGAACATAACCTCACAGGATTACATGTTTCACTGTGATCCCTAAAACCAGGATTTCACTGAGCAGGTATTTCATTGAGTCTGCTGGCCTCTAGTGGCTTGCAGCCCAGCCTCACTTGAGATATCCTCATCCTACTCCAGTCACTCTTTAGATGCTTATTTTAATAAATCTGAGACTTCCTTACCATAAATCATGTTTGGACAGAGCTGCCTTGGGAAGGAGAATGATTATCAACCTACCTGCGGTTGCATGTCTCTTGATATATCTGTAGTTTGTGCTCATTCACATTAAATTCTTTTAATATAGCATCTCTGTTAGGATTCCTTAAATTCACATGGGTGTCATAAAGGAACAGCTGATTATTAAGCTCCTCCTGGCGTTTCCGAAGTTGCCGACATGAGGAATAAAGCTCTTCTTCACTTTCCTTCAAAAGAATATTGGAAAACAATGTACAGTGTAAGACAGAACCAACAGAGTTTGGGTGGTTATTTTGTTTTTCTAAACACATTCCATTGGTTTTCTAAAATTAGTTTTGCATGATGATTCTGATGATTCTGCAACATTTATGGAAATAAACTAAGTAACTAAGAACATAGTGAAAAAAAAAACCCTTAGGCCCATTATCTAAGGCACCACACTGTCTAGTAGGGGCATCAGGGACATTCCAGGAGTCATGAAGTGTCTGTATCTGAAACATATGTTGGAATATTTTTCCACACACAAAGTATGCCAGCATGTTAAGGAAAGGACAGCAAACGATGTATCACTGTGGGACATCAGATTATAAATTTTTAAAAGACTTTTTTTTTTTTTAAATCTTATTTTTGACTGCTCCACCATATTTGTGTAAGGTGACATATTCCTGGCGCTTTCTTATTGAAATCTAGGCTGCAAGTGGAAATACTGACTAGTAAATAGGATCTCTAATATTATCAAGTGTCAGACGATCAAGAAAGGACACATCCTTTGTTTCTGTGGAGCTATGACAACCTGCAACAGAACTGGCTAAGTATTTCAAGTATAATTTGCAGCCATCTGAATTTCTCTTGTTGAATGTGGCTCACAGGAGAACATCACAAAATTATCCACAAGCATAAAACAATCATCATGATTCCCTTAATGACTTCAAATTGCTTTAATATTTCAAAACTTTGGATGCACAAGCTGTCTCCTTTATTGAGTTACTAGTGGGGAATAGTATTGGCAGGAACAAAGTCTTAATTTTTACATCAGCAGCAAAACAAGATGCACATCCTACAAGAAATGACATGGAATCAATAAACATAACAAATCTAAGCATTTTCAGAGATGGCATATTAATAAGAATGCCTCTTTTAGCACTCAGTACAGATCTAGGGAAGCTGTCATGTTTAGCAAACACCCATAGGGTTTCAACAGGTAGAGCAACCAGATCCTTTCCTAACCTTTCTTTCTCCTCCCAAAGCATACTCCTACAGCTCCCTGGTATGGCTTGAAGCAAACGGAGCAGCCTCAGTGCTATGCTACTGATTAAGTTTTAAAAAGCTTCCCCTGCAAGAATAGGAATGAAACTTTGCATTCCCAAATTGCAGAAGGAATAAGCAGATTGCTAATTACCAATTTGCAGGTGTAATTGTCGAGATGCATATGTACTACGATTTGTGCAAAGCTAGACTTTAAAATGCTGTTTAATGTCCACTGTAATTAGGAAGTGCTAAAGTGGTACACATACTTTCTGAAGCGAGTAAATCAGATTTCAGACACAGAAGACATGCTTCTAAACGTGACAACAGCAGCAATGTAACAGAATTTCTGCAGGATCAGGAAGACAGTCAACTTGGACAAAAACTACGTAAGGCCCCATAAATGATTCACACATGTGAATGCTTACTTCGCAATATTCTTGCTTCTTTATTCCTAAAGAATTTTCTCAGCCATCTGTAATTCCCCTTTATATCTTTGTATTTCATCTCCAAGAGTATGCAGATGTATATAAACAGGCTCTGTATATAAACAGGCCTGTTATTAAATTATACCATTTTATGGAGGGTCATTATTTAAAAAAAAAAAAAAAAAAAAAAAAAAAGCAGAACAGATGGATACAAGCTTGATCTTTCCTGATGCTTCTTGAATGACCTGGCAGAAGCTCTAGAAGTTGATTAACCATGGCAAATCTTGGTTTGCTGCAGACTGCCAAACTAAAGGAAAATTTTTTGAAAGTTCTCCTGCAACTGCATTATCACCCAAAGATATCAAAAAGCGTGAAAATACAGAGCTGTGCTTCATCTTCATTTGGCTTAAGCAGAAGGGGCTTCAAGAGTGTGAAATGTGCTACTGTCAAAGGACTTGGTGCTGACAGACTGGGAGACATACTGCTGCTACGAGCAACACTTCAAGAGATACTCCTGCCCCAGGCAAAGAATGATCTGAATTTCTGAGGAGGAATTAGCAATGTATCTACGCATCATGCCCATGCTCGACAGTTTTGGCAATAGCAAGTTGTTACCAGTTTACTCAAAGGAGGCAAAACAAAAACATGTAAGCTTATCTGGCCTCCTGTATCAGACTTGTATCCATGGAATATGAACATTTCAAATGTTATCTTCAAAGGACATATATCTCTTTTCTTTATACACACCCTTCGTCTCAGTTCCCAGCCTTCTTCTCTCCTAACTCTTTGCTAACCACCAGAAGAAAGCTACCATGGCTACAAAAACTGTGATTACACACAGTCATTTTACATCACGTGTCCATAAGGTGGATTTACAAAAGTCTTGACAAAGGACATTTGGAAAAGAGGCTGCCATTTGTCTGTGAGGAATGTGACTGAGAATTCAAACATTTCCATTTCAGTATGTGTAACTACAGGCACAAATCTCTCCAGAGACATAAAGACTTACTGTTAGCTGAATCTGATAGTTTAATCAGGAAACATAACGTACACTGGTGTGAACCATAGCATAAGCCTAAATGGTTGTGAATGACTACAAATAAGTTCCACTTTCTTTCCCCCCTCTTCTGAATCAGAAGGGTACTGGAAAACACCGTGAAATCCTCACTTCCCAGAAGTACCATAAAATTTCATCACTTGTCTTCTATGCCATTGTGTTTAATAAAATATTATAATAAAATAAAAAATGAATATATAGTTATAATTGCATATGTATTTAGTTTATTGTAGTTACTGTATATTAATATAAAAAGCAAATAGCATAATATACTGTTGAGGTATGGAGACAGTCTGAGAATAAACCTGCTTTAAATTAGCATATAAAGCACCACCTCTGGAGCACCAACAAATGCTCTTCACAGATCAGCCACTTTAATGCCTGGCTTCATAAGCAAGGGATGCATCATCATCATTTTTTCCTTATGTGCATGAAAATACTAGTACTTCAATCAGTTGTTTTACGGAGGCTTAAGGGAAGGAGATTAGAGCTTCAGTAGGAACCAGGATATATCTTCCATTTGTTGGGTTATTTACGTTAATGACATACTGGGAGAAGTAAATTTATCTTCTCTTCTTAAAGAGATTTTTTTTTTTAATGCAGGACCTTTAAAAAGAATTCCAAGAAGCTAAGGCCTGAATTTAGCTAGCTTTGCACAGCATCAGGTAGTTAACATTGGAAGACAATGACCATGCTTGTAAAGGAAAAAAAAATAGAAGCAATTAGTCTTTGTTTCTGCATTATTTCTTTTAACAAGTGAGTAATCTGTGTCCTCCCCAGAGGAGAGTAACTCAATTTGCATCCTTGGTCTTCCCCAGTACCTAAAGAAGTATCAGACTATACCACAGCAGAAAACTAAATCCTCACTTCCCGGTTTCCACAAAGAACTGGTAACACAAGCTCTAAGTGCACAAAACAAACGAATAGTTCTCACCAGAACTTGTTGCATTTCACAATGAATCAGAAGCGAGGCTAGCTCTATGTCTTCACTGTAACCATTCTTGAGAGGAACTGATCTAAAACCTGTGGAAAACAAAAAACATACACAAAGGAGAACTAGAATCAAGGCAAATGGTTACCTGCAGTCATCAAAATGGTGCAAACAGTCCTAACAACTAAGAGATCCTTCTCTGCTCAAATGCTCCATTGCTGAGAGCAGGCTTTGCTATGTGAATTACAGAGAAGCAAACGACAATAACGGCCAAAATGAAAAACACAAGATTTCACATGTTCTTGAAAACTAAAGCCAGTTGCAGAGAGAATCAGAAAACCTACTTCTGCATATGTCCACATCTAAGGCAATTAATAAAACACATCCACTGACACCAAAACAGAATCTTCCCACATTTTACTCAGAGCACATAACCCTGTTGCTGAGATGGAGTCCATGGTTGTGGAGGAAGACAACGCATGGTGAAGACAGTTGAAGACATATAAGTGATATTAGTAAGGAGATAGGTGTAATACCAAAAGTAGTGATCTTGTTACTTTCTTCTGAAAAGCAACACAAACTAGAGAGGAAGAAAGAACCTTTATTGGAATCTCCCACTTTCAGAACAAAGAAGTTAGAATTAAACCTCTGGGTCTACAGGTACACAAGAAACTTGTGTTTAACTTCCTCAGAGTCACAGCACACTATCAGTAGTAATTTTAACATCTTTGTTGTGTTTTTTGCTGTTGCAAATTTTTCTATGTTTTACTATCTCAAAACAAATCAGAAAGTGAGAGGAGGATTATTTTAAATACTTGCACACTACACGCCCCACATCATAACAAACAACTAAAGGAGCAGATCAAAAGCGCAATTCTCCTTTGGCATGTCATAGTTGCTACTGACAGCAAAATCACAATACAACAATGCTGAACCACATTTTTCTGACTTAGCCCCATATTACACCTCCCATTCTTACCTGTTTTGATTCCTTTGATAGGAAAAGTGGCATGTGCTAAGAAATTAGGGTCACTGAACATATCCTCCTCATAAACAACAAAGCGCAGAAACGCTAGATTGGGATCATAAATTTCAAATTTCACTTGCTCTGGACACGGCGCCCAAACTGGATTAAGGCCATTGTCATCTGTAATGAAAAGGAAACATTTGCTGTATGAAGCAATAAATTCACTTCATTCATACATGGGTATGTATCCCTGGACATTTTCTGGGAATACAAAGGCCCAAAAATCCTATTTACCATCTGTCTCATGTTGTAACCTCGCTTCAGACAGTTTGTATTTGTTTATTTGTGGGGGGAGATAGGAGGAAGCTTGGCAGGGATGGAAATCCACAAAGAAAGGCTATTATTCGTCTTTAAATATACAAAATCTCCTTGGATGTGTACGTGTAAAAAAAGCTAATTCATTGCTCATATTCATGAGCCTCATGCTCCATATCAGTAAAAGCATGGGAAGTACTGGAAAGACTGATGTATAATTGCTCAATTCTCATACTCATTTCTGGAAGACCAAGTAACTTGTCATGTGCAATACTGCCGGGAATTTTGCTGTCTAAGGTCTTGGTCACTCCCCACAAAAATTTAAAATCATAAGCCTCTTCTCTAAAGTACTGAAGAGCCACAACACATGTTTTGCTCTTTATTCTGTATTTATCTTCCACTCCTGTCTAAGCTGTAAGTTTCAGTGGCCCGGATAATTAGATTCAAAGCCTTTTGTCTACCAGAGGAACACTGCTACATCCAGATATATTAAATCGTGAAAAGACAACCAGTCAGTTTATTAAAGATTGTTCTGTGTTATCTTCTTACATTTAAAATTCCAATAATCAATTTTTACTTGGCTGTTGGTGAGATATTGTCCCATTTCAGTGCACTTAAATGCACTTAAACTCCTCTACAGACAAACACACCTTATCCAGAACTCACCAGGAGCAAGCTTTGATCAAACTTCTGCTTTTCAGGTTATACTACTTTACAGCCATATATACCCAAGCTGTCTCTGATGGGATGCCAGTCTTCAAACCCAAATTTAAATAAACACAGTCTGGATCTCAGAGCAGTAACTCCCCACTGGGACCAGAGTTTGGGCAAACGATTGTAACTGTAGGAGGCACTTTCAAGACAGCAATTTTTTATTTATTTATTTTTTAAAAACATGCAGATTATGCAAACTTGTCCATAGGCAAAAATTAAAACAATCATGACTTTCTACAAACTAATGGTTGAGGTTTTTTGAAAAATCTCTGATATACATTTGAGTTTCCCAAATTAACTGGCACTGAGGCAACCAGGAAAACAGTAATGTATGACTCACCAGCCAAGAGCAACAGTTACCTAATTCCTCCCCATACAGGTTGCTGACCAACTACAGACATTGTAAATTCATGACCATCACCTACTCATTTTATTGAAGTGCACTCAGAGCATAACCATGTCCCCACAACACAGAAAACCTCAGATACTCACTCACAACTGTCGTCTTGAATTTGTTGTTATCATATTCAGCCCCACAAATTTCTACCTCTACAAAGGGACAAGCAATGCTTCTACCAGGCTTAGGAAGATGGCGAGCCCCCAAAACCTGCAAAAGAAACTATGTTATAACCACCTCCAAAGGAAACTTCACACCATTATTTGTGTGGAAGGTAGCCTACAGAACTGAACGCGAATTCACTAGAGAAAAAAAAATAAACCCAAAAGAACATGATAAATCTCTTGAATATGTTCACATGTATTAAACTATCTGTGCCACCAATAATAATATCCTCCCGTTCTTTGGGTGACTCAGTGATTTATGCAATGGCTGACACTCATTGAACAGAGCATGCAGCTACAGATCAAGTTCATAACACAAGTTTATTCATCTTTCCTCAGCCTTTATCTACTTTAAGAAACTCCTGCTTTACAGTGATGACCCCTGTTTACCTTGTCTCTAAACTCTGGTGAAAAGCAGTTAATGTATTTCTTCCTTCTCAGAAAACATACTTTTAAAGGACATCTCTCTTATTGAATAGCAACTGAGAACAGAAACAAGTTCAATTCACATTTGGCACTAGAAGACAATATATTATAATTTTTAGGTCATAAATCCCCATCTCTCTATGAGTCAGTGTACTAAATACTATTATGAATGGGAAAAAAAATCAGTTTAATATCTTTTGTGTTTAGTTTCTTTATTTCATTATAAACGTCTTTCATCCACACTGGAAATTTCTGACCTAGTTAGTCTGCTGCTAACCAATCTCCAATAGGACATTTCTATTAAGAAGTCATTAGGTGGGAAATTCACATTAGTCTATTTTATTAACAATTATATAAAATTATCCTAGGATTGTGCTTTCAATCCTATACCACGTGCTTCATTAGCATAATAAAGATAGCGTTTCCTGTCAGAAACCAGTGGAATTACTTTTATTCTCCAACATTGACAATAAAAAACAGTATTTTGACAATCTGTCAGGTCTTACTATGAAACATAATAGCTTTATTTTTAGTTGTATAGATATTTATGACTTGTAAAAAACATAATTTACAAAGGAGATTTACCCTCACTGTCATAATCATCTGCAATTTCCTCCTCGATTCATTTGGCATTGGGTCATATTCTTCATTTCGCATGCTTTCTGGCTGCAGAACATAGCCAGTGCGTCCATTAAGTGAAAACAAGGCATGGTTCAATTGCATGTATTTATCTAGGGAGAGAGTTAAACAGTCATAACAGAAGTAAAAAACATTTGAATAAAGCTAAGGAACTACCAGAATAATGGCTCTTCTGTGCAGTTCCTCCTGGTTGCCACTATCTCAGAAAGAGCTGGAAAGGTAAGTTGGAAGACTCAGTTCCCTTCAGTAACTATATTTGACTGGTCATTTCTCACCAATTTTAATCCAAATAAATTCATCTCCATTCACAATTAGTTTCTTATCAGTGTGTCATAAGCTAGCTGGCCCTTATTTGGAAGTTGCGTACAGCTTTCCTTGCGGATGAACAGTTCATCCACCTGAACTTCAGAGTAACTATCTCTGCTTGCTTATCATGAAGAGATAAAGGTAGAATAAACCTTTCAGAGGTAACAAGTGGGTTAGTCTGGCTCAGCGACAGGGAGACTGATTTGGGTGGACCAGCTCTAGCAAGGGATTCGCATACACAAGCTAACTTTAGTTTCTGCATCTCCCTTCTTGCTGTGAATTACAAATCAATAGAATAGCAACAGTGATTAGAATGGCAGAGAGTCCATAAAGAGGCTCATTAATGGTAAAATGGAAGGCAGATCAAACCCTTTTTCAAAGGGAATATTACCTGGAGTTTGGAAGTTAAGAGCCACCATCTGAGAGCCACAAAGCCAGAGGCGAAATGGGTCATAGTTCGATGAGTCAACCCTCTGCCCTTTAGGATAGACACGCGTCAGTCCCTTCAGGTTGTATTTCAGCAACTCTACTGGCTTTTGCTTAACAATATTTTCTGCCTTGGTTTCCACGAAAGAACGGATTTCTTTGAAATCAGGATTTTCTACAGAAGCGAGGGAGGAAAAGAAGAGTCATTACATTAGTAAAGGAAGAAGGAAGTCGACATTTATGCTGTATTTCTACTAACATTTTGGTTCACTTTGTTTTGCTTTGTCCTTTAATGCAGCAATTTCCACTGTTTTAATGCAGACACGGCAAATTGGTTGAACACCAGGTCTGAAAGTTAAAATTGCCTGCCTGCCTCATGTTTTGCAGCAGGGCAGATAGTCTGTAGTCATGCTCTCATCTCATCATTGCTAATAATGCACTTCTGACCACTGCAAGACATATTTAAATGAGACATCTTTTCCTAGGTTTAAATGGAGAGAAGAAAGGGTGAGCCAGGGTTACCCAATGCCTCAAACAATGACTGTAATTATAATGTCTTAACCATACTGACAGCTTATTAAAAATGTTTGCAAAGAAGCTTAAGGAAGAAGGGCACATTTCCTGGCTTCTCTGGAATAAGAAGTACACATTTCAGTGTCAGATTCTACACCCACACTTACACAGACCCCAGTTTTCATTTATATTATGAAACTATTCCCAATAGCTTACATAAATGGCAAATACACCATTCTTGTAGCTTATATAAATGGCAAATGCATAACAAATCCATTTTGAGGGTTCTTACAAACAAATTGCAAGTGTTCAGTCAGACTTTTTAGTCTTCAAAAAAGTCAACTGACACATAAATAGTGAACTTCCCTATGAAAGTTATATTGAGATGTCTTTAGTCAACTAGAAATTTGTGACAGTTGCAGGATCTCTTCTTTTAAAGCCTCCTTTCTAATGGAAATTCACAAACATTGAGAAGCTTTCTAGTCCTTACCGTGATTTTACTGACAGCAAATATGCAATGCTATGGGAAATGAAAGCCTGAATAGTTTCACAATTGTTCTTGTCTCCTCATTTATGGTCTCTTGTTTCTCTGTCTCATATGACTAATTTGTTCCACATTTGGTACCACACTTAAGCCTTAGCAGGTTGAGATGTACGTTCAAAACAATTCTGATAAACCATAGGCTTTTACCTGACATTTTACAGTACGAATATCATCACGTTCCCCAGTGTGCAATTCAAATTGCCACTGAATACTCTCCATGGGTGAGAATATTTTTTTTCCCCATAGAGAAAGGATAGATCTTATCTTCAGTCCTCTAATTTCAACTAACATCTGTACAGATTAGTAGAAAAGTTAAAATTCAGGTGTAATATTAAAGAAAATACCTAAATTGTCCTTGGTTTTGCTTGTTGGCTTGCAGTAGATTACCAGATCAGATAATTCAATAGCAATCAATTGATTCTTTTCCCAGTATTTCCTCCTGTTCTCCTGTAAAATTTAACATTTTAGATTACAGATAACACTGGGTATTATGGTACAGTAACTCCAGGGTATACTCTAACAAAAAGGACAAAGTTGATCCATTCCTCTTCACCCAAATTCCTATTTGATACTTAGAACACCTACATAAATGTTGTGTACCCAATCACAGAACAGATTAATGAGTGTGTGTTTGTTTCTTAAAGGAAATGTTTCTGAGTTTCCTTGAATCAGTTCTACTCAGGAGCTTGGCAACCATGGTTTACTGTAAGAAACTAATAATTTGTTTCTATTCTGTTTTAGATATATTCATGACTCTATACCTCATGTAAATGCAAATGTATGAAGTAAAAAAAATGTTAAATGTAGTGAAGTTTCTCAATATTTATTACCTTGAGCAGGTCTTAGGTCTTGTTACTAATTCCCAAACAGCTAAACTTAAACCCTATGAGTATCATTCCTGGAATTTTGTATTTACACATCAAACCAACAGTGTTGTATATGGTAAGTCATGTGCAATCGTATAGGCATCATCACTAATAAACCTAGTAGCTACTTCCCTCTTTGTAAGCACCTGCTATGTGGAAGCTGAGCCAAGGTCTTTGCAACCAGAGGCTGGAAGCCACTGAAATCAGCAAGACATTCCCCGAATGGAGACATTTTGGCTGGAGGCTTTTCAGACATAAGAAGCAATTACAGGATAGCACATGTTAGAAGAGCCCCATACTGAACAGCTATTAGCTTTGGTACAAGAGGTTATGAAGCAGCAGCAATTAGGAGGTCTTCCAAAAGAATTCCCTCAACAAAATGAACTGAAGAGGAAGGAAAAAACAGAGAAGCTGATGGGTTTCTACAGTGTTTCAATGAACCAGAGATTATACATCGAAGTCCAAGAAAAGCAAAGAGGAATATAGCATTAACACTTGAAATAGGCTGGGGAAAAAACCGCAAACACAGACTTCATGGTACTTAGTGATAAATCAGTTTCCCAGATATTGCACAACAGAATGTGGTGCTCCAAATACAAAGAAGCACTTCAAAATGCTGTGAGCTCATCTTTAGACATGACCCTCTAGAGATACCCAAACGGGAGAGCTAGCAATGAACAACAATTCCTAGGAGCATGGCAGGTGTTAATAGAGATGACAAGGTATATGAAGCTCAGATATTTTTACTTTTTATATACAATGTACACAGCCCAAAAATAAAGTGAAACCATGTCTGTATCATACTGCAGCATTGTGGTGACTCACTATGCTTTTTCCTTCCCCAGAATTCAGACTGTTAATTCTACTGGCAAAAAAGGCTTTTCCTTGTCTTTTTCCCCTCCCCATGCTGCAGACTATAACGTGAGCTTTCAAGAGGCCAAACTGAGAAAAGCCTCCTGACTGACAGAAACAAATTTTAAACCACCTTTGAAGACAGGCTGTTTAATACTTCTTTTACTGTACGGAGGGAAAGAAAGCTGGCAAGCTCCTGAAGAGCCATTGATGTGCTATAAAAAAACATTCAATTTAGAGACATTTCTTCTAGGTCGTGTTTCTCTTTTTCTCATTTTTTTTTCTAAATGAAAGCCCTGCAATAATGACTACATCTCTCTTCCTCCAACAATACACCAACAGTTCCTGTTGCTTCTTCCCTTGCTGAATTTGCTGTCTCCTCTTCTTGAGATACCAACTTGCTTGCCATAAATAGGATTTTGATGACCTTCAGAATATTACTACTCCAGAGGAAGGATAAACAACACAAGCCAACATGATACTGAAACATATTTTGCATTGTTCATGCCACCCACTTAGTAATAAAAAGTGAATAAAAGCAAGAAAGGAAAAAGTACACCTAAGCATAGTCAACAGAAGGGCACTTTGATCATGTCAGAAACTTAAATATCAAAAAAGAGAAGAGCAAAGTAAATTAATACTTCAGGGCAGGAACAGCAATTCTTGAAGAATGTCCTTCAGTGGCAGTAGTAGTACAGGTACACCAATTAGGTTATTAGTTACAAATAAAGTATTTGCCTAAACAATTACCTATTCAATTCTACTAACTCTGCTTTGCAGTGAATGCAAAGATGCAAAGGTGCAACAAAGACAGTACTCTGCTGAAAAACTCCTGTTAACACAAAACCAAAACGTTTTCTGATGACTGGCACTCTGCTATCTTGGGTACTATTCCCAAAAGGGTTCAGAGAACAAGATTGACAGCATCAGTAAAACGAACAGGCAAACAGTAACTTGCAAGAGAGTCTAGGATCAGGTCTTAGCAAGGTTTAGCAATATATGGTAGCTAAAAAATAAACAGTGTTGTAAACTTATAACAGTACATTATAAAATACCAGGTATACTTTTTTTTTTTATTATCAATACCAGGTGCGTGCATACATATAGTTATTTATTAATCAATACCTCTTCTGCAGTTTTCCACGTGATTTCACGGATACTTTGGTACCATTCAAAGAGTTCTTCTACTTTATCAGTTGCAAACTCAACACACGGATCTTCTGGATTCTTAGGTTCCAGAATGAAGACAAAAGGCTTTTTGTGTTTCCCTTGTGGCATTTTCACTGTTAAGCAACACAGTAGCAAGAATTTTATACTAAAATCTAGAAGTAGAAGCTGCCCTTGATCTGTTACAACAGCTAATAGTCAAGTTCTGGCCATCGTAATAAAGGTCTTACAGGGCTGAACAGTTAGTATTAACAAGTTTAATCATATTAATTGTATTACCTGTAGTAATACAAATATTCTTCAAAAACAGATCTTTTATAGTAAAAACAATAAAACTTTCTCAATACAGAAAGCCCACGTGTAAGGATCAGAAAATACATACCAACGTTGTATGTATTGAGTACCAGGATACCACGACATAGAGAGCCTAATGGATTGTCCTCGATGATCTGTGAAAAACATGAGTTAAATCTGACCCTCAGTCTTCAAGTGCATTTAAAGAATATTAACAAATATTAAATACACACCATGAAATCTACTCTCAGTTTCACTAAAAGCAGGCCCACTGTAATATTTAAAAGCCTACTTCCATATCAAGAATTTCTTGTTCTGAGAAACAGATGAGAACTTCTGTACTGAGAGTCAAAATGAGGACTGCAACTTCTGCCATGACACAACCACTTATTTTTCAGGTCTGCTTAACGCTACTATCATCAGAACAAAAAAATCTAATAAACATATTTTCCTCCAAAGGCTCCTGGCAAATCATTAGAAGTACTTAACATAAACAACAGAATAATGTAACATTTTATTTCTAATACTCCAAAATGTTAAAACAAGTATCTTTGTCTTCTTGTCATAAATAGATCTTCGTTCAAGACTCTGGACTAGATTTTCTTAGACCCATTTGACAATCAGTATAAACGTTAGTTATGCATCAAAACATGATCCTTGACTGTGAATATGAGAATGATGTGTTTGTGCACATGTTTTTTCTATTTGCAAATATCTAGGGAGTAATCACACAGGCAAACTAGTTTCAGGCACATTACTGTTTAGATAAGCTATCTGAAAAATCTATACCGGTATGATTTTCATTAGCATGAAACCATTATAACCTCTTAAAACCCAAGCAAATCAGCTGTCTCCCTAAGTAGTTTTCCTTGATGGAAGTCCTGACAAAAATACTCAACAGCATAGAGAACAGTGAAGAATGCATTCATTTCTTTATTCTGCATTCCCTCAAACACAGCATGCAGAGTCCTAGTATAAACTAGATTAGCATAAACTAGATTTCCACTTCCAGAGGGCAGCATATTATAGGGAAACATGGCAGACAAACCTTAAACTTTAGACAAGCTTCAAACCTCACCTGGCTTTCAAGCTCAGCAGAGTTATCAGATGACATGTCTTCAACATAGTTAGATGGAAAATAGTGTTGGACTTTTTCTCCATAATCCCCCTTCCACCTAAATTAAATAAAAAAAAAATACATAGAGAAAAAGAAATTAAAGAGCTTCAACAGGCCATTAATGAAGCAATTGGTCACTGATACCACTAGCTTCTCTAGCTGGCAGTCACCAAAATATAAGTGATGAAGTAGCTAAAATCTCTAACAAAGTGATCATTAACTGTAGTAACAGATCATTTCAGAGGGATTACAGTTACTGTAAACTGCCATTAATGACTTAAGAGGCTTTTCCCCCTCCAGTACTAAAAACACTATTATGTGGTTGATTGCACTGCAGAAACTACAGGGAAATATTAGGTTTCCAAGCTTTCTAAGCAATTTGCAAGCCAGCTAAGAAAGAAAATCTTTTCTGAAAGGAAACCATACAGATAACTAAAAAAAAGTGGATTTGATTCCTGAGAAGTACCAAGCAGACAAAATGATGCACAACAATGATGATAATGGTAAAAGATGTGTGATTTCCCAGAACAGACAAGTGTTCAGGAAGTATTCATGTAGCAAAGGAAAAATACTGGATACGCTGGGATATGAAGGTTCTACATAGTGAGGTTAGTGCTACAGAGCAGAACAATGAAAAAGACAAGAAAAGAGACTTGAATTTGAGGTTTTTGGTTTTGTTTAATATACTAGAATTAAGATTTGTAGGACTATAGTTAATAAGCAGCAAACAGTTTTTTAAAAACCTACTACCCAAAGCTTAATTTATTTTTCTCCCATCTAGTAAGTCACTAGAAGTTTTCCTATGAGGAATTTTGTCCTTACCAGCCTCCAGTTTCCTTTGTGACATTATGAATTAGAGCTCCTCGACAGAAACTCAATTCATCACTTCTTTTGGCTCTGTAGTCATACAAGGCTTTCACTGTTCTCTGAGGCTTTAAGAGAAGCAAAACAAAGGGGTCATCTATAGGGGGACGGGTCATAAAATGATCAAGAATGCAATTTTATTTATTTATTTTTTTTTATAAAGGGTGAGGAGGATAGAATCAGATATTTATTTTTTTTAAAGCTTAGAAATTGCAATACTAAAGTTCCAGAGTGACATCTATTGGTGGAAGCAAGTAATGCTACTTAACTGCTATTCTTTCCATGCCAGCTTGTAAAATAAAAATTATTAAAAAAAAAAAAAAAAAGAGTACACCAACATAATTACTGTAGAAAAAAATAAAATTAAAAATAAAATTAAAAAGTGAAATATCAATCAACTATCCTCATCACATGTATTCATATGCATCTGTAGATTTCGATGTAGAAGCATGTAGACTTCGATGCAGTCTAAAAGCCTCCACTTCCAAACCACATCAGCTATCCTTCTGGTCATACTTCCTTTAGGAAGACATCTAGTTTCAGCAGACCAAGCAATTGTTTTATCTTGAATTTCCTACCACTTGAATTGATGGTAAATGGTACCAACGTAAATGGCAGCAGCAATATAAATTCATTAGCCAAAAAAAGATTATTTTTTTTTTAATTACAGTCACAGAATTTACTAGCAGGTGAACTTCTATGAGAATCTACAAGTCGAACGCCCTAACAATAAGTAGAGAAGTAGCTGTTTGCTGTGTCACTTGTTATTTAATTTTGGGAGCATGCCCAGATAAGCACAGCTGATAAACCATAACACTTCCACAAACTCAATAGCAGGAAGTACCCAAATTCCCAATATGGGTGAATCAATACAGGATTTGCACGCAGAAAGTATGTAGGTACAAATTTAGAAGAGATACTAAAAAAAAGTCACACTTTAAAAGTTCTGCTGTCTAGTCCTCCGTAAATCAAGCACCCTAACATTTTCAATTAACCTTTTTGTTACTACTAACAGGAAGTCAATGAACAATTCTCATCATTTTCAGAAGTCTAAGAGAAAATGTGAAGGCCATCTCTCCTTAAGCATACCACTGTAGGGTTGATTTCACTGGGTTCCACATACATCTTGACATCATAAAGCGAATTTATATCTTTTTCCTAAAAATGGGAAAAAAAGAAAAAAGATACATTATAGGAATCAAAAATTAGATAACTAATGTTAATAGAACAAGAAAATTTTGCTGAAACCACCTTTCTGACAATACATAAGCAAATAGGAGAGGAGGAAAGCCAGAAACCTATGATAAGCTCATTACTACAGTTGAACACAGCTGAACATGAGTTTGTTATTTAACTTGTCTGCACCTCAGTTTAATGAACAGTTAATACAATGAAACAGCAATGCCTCACCAAGTTTTCTCTTAATCAAATAGTTTTGAGATTGTGAGTACCATTCTGGGCACAACAGTGGAAGACAATACCCAAGCTCACAATTTCTGTGTTAAAGTACTTTAGTTCCAACAGTGGTTTCACTGTGAGATAGAAACTCTAAGACAAGAAAAGTGGTTTTAATATACAGTCATATTTATTCTTTTATTGGCATCTGCATGATCAATTTAAGATCTCTGCCCACTCCAGTAACAGAAGAGAGGGACAACCGTGCTATTGTCAAAAACTTGTTTCAGCAGAGCTACACCTCAATTTCACAGACTGCGTAAGCTCCCCTGAAGGACATCTATCATAGCTAGAACCACACCCAGCTCGACCAAGTCTAAATCTGGGACTCAAAGGTCCATCACTCACCGTGCTGTAGCGCTCCAGCAGCTCTTCAGTCACCGGGTAACGCAATTTCATTTTCCTGTACAGAGGGTGCTTCTCGTAGTATGTTACAAGCTCCACTAAACTCTCAAAATAGGCCGAGGTTCCAAGCACAAAATGGGGACCTTCTTGCCGAATTCGGAAGTGCTTCACCTTCCCCTCAGCTCTGTGAAACAAGTACAATTGCTGTAGAAGATATTGGTACTTGGCATAGTGAAAGCATCAGCACTGCAAACTAGACCAGAAGAGCTTCGTGCATCTTAATCATATGAAGTTGTTTCTCTCTCTTCCAAAGCATCTTTTATTCAAATCAAATTCCATTTGCCTGCTTGAATTCACAAAAAGACATTCTCACTTTTCTACAATGTGCAGGGCCTTGGGACAAATCCATGTTTTTGCCTAGATTAAGTTTCCCTATTTTTTTCCCCGCTACACATGGGTATTCTGTCACTTTCATACTAACTTAAATGTCTTGAATCAGACAGAATCCCTCTGGAATCCACTGCTGCTGATCTGCTCCTGTCCCTAAGCAACAAGACAAACTCGCTTCAAATGTGATTTGATTTGAAGGCACAATGGAGAATGCCATAAGTCTATACATTTTATTAATGTTGTTACAGGAACCACAGTTTCAAAAATATTTTCCCTGGCAATAAAAGCCTACAAGTAAATAGAAAATAGCTTCATTTTGACAGATAACAAATTAACTTTGGTCAGTTATATGACAGGGCAGCATTTCCAGAGGATAAAGGCCTCGAATTGCTGCTGAACTAGCACCAAAAGGAACTTCAAATAGCACCCTGCAGCAGGGAGCATCAAAGAAATGAAGACAGGTCACACGCAGTTCTGTATACGAAGAAAGGGACAGTTGGTGCCCAAATGCTCTTTATAATAGCATAAAGGTTTATTCCAGTCATACACTTAGGTTGTACGATTTCTTAAGGACTTTTTACTACGTATGGACCTACTATGTAAATTAACTGTACTAATTACTCAAAATTTGATGGCATGAATTTTATGACTCCAAAAAGCCCATAGTATTTTTAAATGAGAAAAAAACAGAACACTGTTGGGCTACGAGGTAATGTATTCATATCCATCTTTTCTTACCTGAAAGTCATGGCAAACGAATCAGGCTCATCTCTCTTTCTAATCAGAAAGGCTCCATCTCGAGGGATTCGCATCAGCATGTCTTCTGCCTCTCCCCGACTCAAGTTGCTATAGTACCAACTACAACAGTCAAAAATCAAAATGGACAAGGATTACAAAGCTTGTCAAATGTCATTCAGTAACAATAACAGTGTTTACTAGCGATAGAATTAACATTACTAATGATAGAATGTTATATATATAATGCTATATATATAACATTATAATTAGGTAACGTTACTAATGATAGAATCTCAAACACTATGAGAAAAAATAAGTCATTTAATATTTATTTTATATTCAGACAGGCTGAGAGTTGGAGTTGTTCAGCTTAGAGAACGGAAGAGAAGGCTCGGTGGAGACCTTGTACAGGCCTTCTGGTACCTAAAGGGGTGCTGCAGGCAAAAGGAGGAAAGATTCTTTATTGGGGAATGCAGTGATAGGACAAGGGTAATGGTTTTAAACTAAAAAGGGGAGGCTGAGATTAGATACAAGGAGGAAATTCTTCATTATTAGGATGGTGAGGCACTGGTTGTCCAGAGCAGCTGTGGATGCCCCATCCCTGGAGGTGTTCAAGACCCTGCTGGATGCGGCCCACCTAGCGAAAGGTGGGCAGGAGGGCTGGAACTAGACAATCTTTAAGGTCTCTTCCAGCCCAAACCATTCTATCATTCTACAATCTAAATTCTTTCACTAAGATCTTAATTATATCTTTCACTGTAAGGACAGACCTAACGTACCTTCAGTGTAGCTGTGACCAGTACAATGCCAGTACATCTCCACCTTATACATACATACAGGAAAGCCAAACCCTTAAATTGTACCCTTCTCTCATGCTGCCTTCATAAGTTATCTGTGGACACACAGCGACTCCCAGATCAAAAGGGGAAGAAAAGAAACTTAAGGTCACAGATTTCTATTTCTCAAGCAAAAAACATTTTCTTTTTTTTCTGATTGCAGAGAAAACAGAACAAAGGGCAATGACTAGAGTGCTCTGCCAACAAACAAGAGCAAGCTCTGCCCAGGATCTATGTCAGGCAAATAGCAGCTGGAAATAAACACCAAGCTATACTACTCCCAAACAGCATGGGGTCAAGTAAGCCTAACCAACTCTGACGGGGGTCAGTTGGAAGTGGGGATCAGGGAAAAGTAACTCAGTTTGGGCTCACTGCCCCAGTAATAGAAGTTTTCAGATGGCACAGACCATGACCACTTAGTTGACAGGTCACACTCAACTACTAAATATCTAACCCAGCCCACTGGGTACTGTAAAACTCTGAGCAGAGAATGAAGGAATTGCACACTTCCACAGCATCACAGTTCTCACTGATTGTTCTAGCTGTTTCTAGTAAATTGCTTTCCAGGTGACTGCTCTCTGTTTTACCATGTTCTCACAAAATCAGCGCTCTTACTCAGCATCCTTCAGGGAAGCTTATACCTCTGATATCCACAAACAAGCAGCACTCAGGTGTGCTCCTGAATCTGGGGAATTTTCTATGCAAAAATCCAAGACCATCAAAAAAACCAAAAATATTCTGTATCATAACAGCCCTGGTGCTTGCCTTCTGCTGTACGTACTCTTTATTTTCGTGTGGACTGGGATTAGGCACAGCATCCGTCAGACGCAGTTCAAATTCAGCACATCTCAAGTGGGCCTCTTTGTAGTGTTGAATGAGATCATAGATGCTATCAAAAGTGAGGTTGTCTGTCAGGTAGTATTTCACAGTGTCCCCATCACTTGAAGAACGGATACGGCAGTGCTGGACTCTACCTGACCTCCTGAAGATGTGAAGAGGGGGATAAGGAAAAGAAAGGTATTTGACAGGTTTTATTCTTTTAAGTGTTTCCTCAAGCATTCCTGGTTAACTATGTGGTAAGCAAGAAATCTTTACTATCTCTTAAAATAACTGAAGTAACAACAGCAACAAAAATGCTGACCAGTGATAATTACAGTCCCCAAAAAATTATTTTTCAACCCACAATGGCTCAAAAGGTGACAAACACTTACTCCCTTCAAAGTTTGTTCTGACAACAACAACAAAAAGAACACACAACACATCATGGAAAAATCCATTTCACCCCCAGGGGACTCTTTCATTGAAAAGATCGACCTCTGCTGATAAAGGTAAACGTACGAGAAAATGGTTGTGGAAAGCGTGGATCAGTGTGAAAAACAGTAATTTATCCTAAAACTAAAAAATCTAATTTTGGCCCACTCACTGAGGAAATAACAAAGCATACATCCTGACAGAGTGGAAAAAGGAAAAAGACATAACAGGGAGTCCCCTCTTGACAACTGTAACACTTCAAATAAAGTCTACTTTGCAAAAACGCACTATTCAGTGCACAGAAGCTCTATTTAGAAGGTAGTGTCTCAATCCCATGAATACCATTCTAGTAAATATAAACACCCTATTCCTATTTACTCTCGGCTACACATGCACATTTACAAAATGCATATATTTTTACGCAATGCCATAAGATAAACAAAACCCATGTACAGTTTTTATGATGATCACCATACCAGAATGACAAGGTGCAATCGTTAGGGAAAGCCTCACTTTCCCTAACTAGGAACGTCCCATCCTTGCCACCCATTTCAGCACAATATTCCTGGAGCAGCTTCTCAGCAGTTGTTCTCCCCTCTTTCATTTTCCCATGGAACCACTTCTCTTTTAAGTGCAGTTCAGTACGCTTTACCTCCTAGACCAGAAAATAAGAATTTTTATTGTCCACTTCCAACTTTATGATTGTAATACAAAGTACTTCCTATTGATATAACAAGCTTCTGTTTCAGGATTTCAGCTCTTCTCAGATCTAATTCTCCTTCCACAAGCAATCTGATCGCCTTCATAGGCACACTTGACAATTCAAGTCACTCATTCAAGTCATTCAAGCCACTTCTTTGGATCAGTGACCAACTTAATCCTTATTTAAATATGTAATCAACATACTGAGAAATACGTTGATAAAGTGAAAGAACACAGAAGTGCAAATGCTATTTTATATTTTCAAAGCAAAGCACACTACTGCAAAATCATGAAGTTTCTATTCCACTTTTTCCTGGAATCACCTCTGTTACATTTGCTTACACGTTAATGATTTTAATAACATTACTATGTAGGTGAATAGATAAAAGGTTTTGTTTGTGCAGAGATCTCTCTGAACTATGCACATACGCGTTAGAAATGAGAGTATGCATGGAAAACAGAAAAAGTCAGAACAAGAAACCATGCTGAACATAGCTGAGTCTCATGCTTCTTTTTTACCAAGCATGACAGACAAGCAATACACACCTGTGACAAACACTTTGCATGTGTGAAATGAATAGCATGCACTACTGTACACTGTGTAAAAGGTACACTGTATTAGTACACAACAAACCTTAGTTCATCAGACTGCCTAGTCAGAGAACAGCAATACTTAGCCAAAGGCACATAAGAACTTCAATTGTCAGTGGGCACATCAGCATTAGCGTTTAACCACCAAAATCATATTTAATTCTCCTTGTACTCACCTTTGTATGTCCTCCATTAGCCAAAGGGAAAAAAGATATTTTATTTAAAATAGGGTTAGATGGAGTACCTCAGCAAAGACCCCTTTTTAAAAAAATTATTTGCAGGTACATGTATTATCTGATACAGACCCTCTACAATTTCTGTAACATCAGCATAAAAATATGCATCTGTAAACACTGAAATAATCTGAGAGATTAAAAAGAACACACTTAAGTGATAAAAAGTAGCCATCACCTTTGATGAATCTTCATCAGCATTCTGTTCTATATCATCACTGAATGAAAGCTTTTCATCAGCAATAGCACAGTAGTGCCGAGTCCATTTCTAGAAGTTGAGAGAGATTAAAACCATTAACAAAACAGAGTCAAACTCACTAATTACAATTTCCAACTAAGTGTAACACTAAACAAAATGCCTTCTCCTCACTCACATTTCACGAACTGAGGATATTACACAAATATTGAGAAAATTCATGTACATATTACACAGCATAGTAGTAAACTTTAGCAGATGTCGCATAAACAATACCTGTTCTATTGTGTCCCACATGTAAAGTTCTCCTTGTTGCTTTTTTTCTTCTTTCTTATCTTCTGGGTTCACATCAATGTCTCCTTTCGGCCCTAGTTTTTTGTGCTAAAAAGAAAAAAAAATTAAACAGCACATTCATACACTCATAGAGGATTATATATAAAATTGATCGTACAGTCTCAGTGCATTCAGTATTACTGGAGTTATTTCCCTTCATTGCCCAGCTTTCTTCTGTTATTGCCATAACAGCAGCTGTTCCACAAAGCTTTATGTAACCTTGGTAGAATTTATCTCAAAAATGTTTCTCTCTTTATCTCTTGATAAAGATTTAAAAAGATAGTACAGATATAATTCAAGCAATGAAGAAACAGCTAGTCTGATAAGAGCTCACAATTCCTTACAGGACAGAAAGCTTGAAGTGACACTTGCATAACAAGAAATAAGGACAAGACGATAAACATTCTGCAGACAGCAGGACATAAGGAGAACCATAAGGAACCAAAAAAAAATACCAAAAAAAAATCAAGAACAGAAGAGGAATTAAAATGAAGGCGAATTCACTCTCCTAAAAGAAGAATGATCAAACATGATATCTTGTATGAGAAGAGGGGTGAGTTCTACTTTCTTCTTCTCCTTGCTTTCTAAGTCCTAGTTTAGAGAGAACACTACAACTGAAGTGTAGCAACAGAAGAGGCAAACCCAGGAAAGACCTGGGTACTGCTACACAATTAAGCCCAGATCTGTCTAGCAGAAGGTAGGTTACTGCACAGATGACACCAGTGCTTGTAGTGGAGGTGAGACAGTTCTCAACTAATTGCTGCTGAAGTTCATGGGGTTTTTGTGCAGCACATAATTTGGCTGACAGAGAAATACAAGCCAGAGTCCTTGAGAAGCATTTTGCATTAAATCGTACTATGTCCTCAGTTACAATGAAAAATGATGATGCAACATTTTAGACCATCCTAATGCAGCAATGAAAAGCTTATGACAGGGCATGCCAGGGAAGAGCAGACAGCAAGTGAAAATAGCCCACAAAGCTAATCCTTGTAGAAAAGGTTGAATAGATGAAATTGCAATAGCTGGACTATTCTAAATGAAGACTAAAAAAAGGAAGCAGGCTAGCTACAGCATAAAGAGCAAAATAGATAAGAATAGTTTTTGTTGCAACTTCTATGATTTTATTATAGTAAGACCATTCCTTCTCTAAAAGTACATTAGAAACATTTGTAAGTGATCAGTGTGCTTTCATACACACCAGTTTTCAATTAACTACAGGCTGAAACAATACAACACAGGCTATGTTGAAGGGCAAGGCTCAGCAATTGGAAGTGCTCACAAAAAGCAGTGGCTCAAGGGGCTAAAGAACATCAAACACTTAAACCGCAGTTAATCATAGAATCATAGAATATCCTGATGATAGGATTAATCCTCTCATAGCTAGTAGTTTTCAAATACATTCAATTCTGTGTCTCCTATAGGAAGATTTCAATCTGACAGGCCTATCTGAAAAATCCCACAGGCCCCTAAAGCAGGACTCAACTTGGTTTGCCAACTTTTTCCAGACAAAAGCCAAATACCACAACTAGCTTACTGGCAGGCGTGGATCTATTTACAAAGATTCTTTACTGCTCTTTTAGACAAGAAGGGATGATATGGATGTTCTCTTCTGCAAAATCACAGCAGTTTGTAGTTCTTTTTAAACCAGATCTGTCATGTTATTATTCACATGCCTATACAATTTCCCTTCTATGCTCTACATCATAACAATAGACAGTTTAGAGAAAGGAAGAAAGAAAAAAAAATAAGCAGAGATTTGAATTCTCTGCTTCCTGATCTTCTGCACCTCGCAGTGGCGTGCTATCATTTCCAGTCCTACATAAAGAACTGTATGCTTATATACATCTAGATGCATCTATTCATCATTGTTTCTTCTGTTCAGCAGTTCAATCCATGTGAGGTAGTACTACCGCAAGAGACAGAAAACAGAAGCATAGGTAAAAGCAATTATTGTACTATCATGAACAGTCCCCAGATTATCCACCTAATTTTGCCCTTCAATAAGTTCTACTGCAGTTTCAATCCAAGTCTTCTTTCAGTTTTCTGCCTGATGCACAAGAGTGCCAAGTAAAGCATCTGTATTGCCCAGCAGGTAAGACACCCTCACAGTGACTGCCTTCTAACAAAAGCACCACAGTCTTTCCAAAGTGGTTTACTAAATTGTGTATGTAAATCACACCGAGTGAGTAAATGCCAATCAATTTTTGCAGTTCACCAAGTAAGCAGTCCTGACAGCTTAAGTCAGCAGTCTGCAAGTGCTTTGAGTTTTACTTGAAGGACAGACATCCTCTGAAAAAACAGTTATCATTAATCCTACTTTCTATTCAAGAACATACTTTTAATATTTCTTAGCCAGTCACTAATTGTGTAAGAAGCCTATGAAGAGCATCTGCAGCACTGACATTTCAGGAGCTGGAAGACCTTTAGAAAAGAGCTGACATTCCATCTGGCACTTGAATTAGCAACATTTATTGCAAAGAAAACCAACAGCAAGTATTTTAATAGGTATCTTTATGGAACTCCATACAATATTATGAATTTTAACTAGTACACACTTCTAGCATGGGGTTTCTTGTCTCTTCAACAGAAACCAACAGTTAAGTTGTGAAGCCAGCTGACAACTTCAGCTCTTGTTTTTATACTTTATCTACAAGCACACAACACAAGCCTACCTTGATGATGATTTTTTCTTTCAGCTGGGTTGGTGATGGTAGCTGATCTGCACTGGCTTCAACTGGTTTAGTTAAAAGCTGATCCCCGAACACCTCCTTGAACACTCTGGCCATGTATCGCTGCTGTTCCACACTACAGTGCTCTTCAATTGACAGAATGACTGGGTATCTTTGAAGAAAACAAAAGAAAATCAAGACATTCAGTTTCTTTTTGATTCAACTGACAAGGCAAGGAAAACACCACATTCCCTCAACCCCTAGATCAAAGAAAGTATTTGAAGCAAGCACAAAGAAAAAAGGAATAGATGCACAACAGATAAAGTCAGAAGGGACCTGTGGAGGCCATCTAGCCCAAATCCCTTCTTTGGGAAGGTCCAATTCATAAGTTAGATCAGGTTGCTCAGAGATATGTCAAGCCAAGTTTTGAATATCTGCAAGGACAAAGATTCCTTTAGTGTTTTGGGAACAGTTTCAGTGTTAAGTGTTCTCGCTCCCAATTGTTGGCTAATACTTTTTATGTTAAGGACATCTCAGCACAAGGTTTGGAAGGGCAAAGCAGAGAGGCAGATTAAAATTCATGTTATCAGTTCAGGATTCTCTCCTAAGACCTCCCTACAACATGACTATCAACCCAATAGATACATTGCTTGTCACTTGTAGTTTGTTTTGATCTTTTTTAAAAAAAAAAAAATAATTATTAATTAATTAATTAAAAAAAAAAAAAAAAGTCATACTGTTCAGGATTTGACGTTTCACACTTCAGTTCAGTAAAAGAAGACAAGTGAGGAGACAGGAATCCCTTTTAAGGTATTAACTTCCCCAGCAGTAAATTGTTATGTAGCAGCATCTTTTCTCAAAGACAAATCAATTAAAAACTCGTGTTGTGCAATAATGAAAACCAGGATGACATAATTTCATTGTTTCTTTTATCTTTAAATCACAGAGAAAAAAGTTCAGGAAGGTCTAAGCATTCAAAAACAGGCTTAAGAAATATAAATCAAAGCTTACTCAGATGCAACAAAGGCATGATCTTTGATTGCTTGTACTACATCATCAAATTTGATCTTTGTTGTCCGTGTCCATCCATGGTAAATAATGGGTTTCCCATCAGGACCATCCCAGCAGTCCACTAGGAAAGACAAGCAGTGGAAAAATCAAGACACCAAGTAGTTACTTAACTCTAATAAAAGGAATACAATGTACATTCAGTTCTTCAGAGCGTTTCATACATGGATTCATATATTCATTTCTAATAAAATATTCTTAGATGAATTTGTCTATCTTACGGAGGAAATTATATTGTTCTTACTGAAGTGAACTTAAGTAAATTACAGTATAATTTTTTCCCAAAGCATTATTATGTGGGAATCTGGAAAGAATTCAAGCAGCTAAAACTTGTTTACAAGTTTACATTAATTTTCCATGTAGAAATACATTCTAACAAGTTGGTTGCATATCTATTTTTCTGATTCTAACCCTGAAACTCTGAGACACCTTTTGAAACACCCAAACTGAATGGAGTCTCTTGTTAATTGTTACAAATGTAAACCAGGAACTAGCTTAATAAGAAAGTGGTCAACAACATGAAATTCAAGTCAAACCTTTTAATAAAGAACACAGACACTGGGTTGAAGCATACAGACTTAGTAGAGAACAATGACACAAAGACATCAACTGATTTACATGCAAGTTAAACAGGATGACAAATAGCACCAAATTACAAAAATCTGAGACTTAGGCTTGTCTGTATTATGACGAAGGCAAATAAGCTTTTCACCTATCTACACTGCACAAGTAATTCAAATTTAAATCTTATGCTTTCATATAGCAGATCAAAGATTGAATTGTTTGTGTACAGTGAGAGAGTCAGACAGAACTTCTTGGAATTCCCAGGGAACAAGGACCAGAGCAAGCAAACAGAGCAATAATGAGGCATAACAAAAACTATTTAGGGAATCAGGGTTTTCATATGACTAACTAAAATTTAAAAAAAAAAAAAAAAAAGAAACAAACTAGTTCTTCATTTCGGTTCTTTTTTCTTTCTTGGTAAACAGGGGAAACCCTGCTTATATGAAGAGTATGTTATAAACCACTCCACAAGTTCATTACTCACACTCAATACATCGGCATCCCATTCTAAGGCACCTGATGTAAGCTTCTGTGGAGGATTCACTTCGAAGCTGGTCTCCTGTCAGATATCTAAGGGATAAAAGAAAATTGTAAGAGAAGACAGGCGACCAGTTTCAATTATTTCCCACTCACTCACTGGGCAAAATGTTTTCTCCTGTTATGAAGGCTGTATGTTGACTGGTTGGTTTTTTTTCCAAACTTGCTATGGAAGAACTGGGCTCTGCAGAACCAGATACTATCAGATTTTTGAATAGACAAAATTATAGAAGGTTAATTTTCAATCAATCAACTCTGACAGGTTCCTGTAGAAAAAAACATAAGCTCTGCACATATGCATAGCTGATCACGTTGAGACATAATCACAGTGGAGGGATGAGTATTTGGAGTGATACCACACCCTATACTTCAAGTTATCTAGCAGCTATATCCATATCCACTTCATTTCATTCCCTGCAGTATTTAATTTGTTCACCTCTCCTTACTCTCTTTACATGCTCTTTCTTTTTATTACAATGCTAGATGAGAAAAATTCCCATTCATCTGAAGAAAGTTCAACTCAACACCACATAGGATTTGACTTTAGCTAAAGAGCTTGCACACCATTTATTATCAACGAAAAGGGCTGGATGCCTTAGGCACAAACTATGGAAATAAGCAGCTAAGTTACTAAGCATAGAACACTTCCAGATTGTCTTCCAGACAAAGACAATGAATAGCCAAGCCCTGATCAGCAGGTATGCTAATTTAAAGTCCCCATATTCTTTTCCTGCTCAGTAACAAACCTTTTCTGCTTTTTGACATTGTAAACTGTCAACATATCTATCAATAGTGCATACCACCACTACGTCCTTTCCCAACACAACAAACCCACTGCCCCTTAGATCACACTAGCAGCATGGGATCTTCCCACAGGACAAGTTGGATCCTTACAGCATTCTTACGTTCAGGTACAACTGATGTTGAAATAGGCTTAGCAAACACTGCTGGTGCTTGGAAAAAAGAGAAGCTCCTTCAGTAACTTTGATTTCTGAAAACATAGAGGCTGGAACAGTTTGAAGTTGAGACTAATTTTTCTAACATAACTCGGAGTTTGAGGGTGTGGGGTTTTTTTGTTTTGTTTTTTTGGTTTTTTTTGTTTGTTTGTTTTGTTTTTTGCAGCAGAGCTTATTAAGTCTCAAAGTCTACGTAAGATTAAGAGAAGGGGAGAAAGGAAATCCACATGCTGTTTTTGCCACATTTACATCACACTTCAGGAAGACTTCACATATCCAGACAGTATATTTCTGGATATTATAATTTAAAATGTTTTACTTTCTCCTAACATGTGCCAGGTCTGTTTGAACAGAGATAGATAATGGGACTTCTGATAACTTACGTGTTATGAGAGGAAGAAATCCAGTAATGGGACAAAGGATTATTCATGTCCTGCACATCTATTGAATCATATTTCTCATCCCAAATACTGTTTTCTTTTGCAAAAAGGTAAGTGAGGAACTAAAATGCAAAGAGAGAGACCGAATTTAAATGTTTTAATCATACAAGAACATAAGAAACCCAACAATGTAGCAGGAATATGCCAGAGGATCTGTCAACCAATAAACAAACTAGGAACTAGCAGCAAAAGAAAAAAATCCATGAGAAACCATTACAAAGCATCATCAGTTTACCTCATCAACAAAGAGGAAGGGTTCAGCAGTTTCTCTCATAGTGTCATCTATAAATTTGGTCATTCGTTCTCGGACTTTACTCAGATCTTGTGCCCAAGACTCCTTCAGATAACAAAGTAGAAAACAAATTTAGATGTGGTGATATGCTATATAAAATCTGACAAAGAACAGAACCCTACAGCTGTGATTAAAGCTTCCATTTCAGATAGCTTACTGACAGTATATTTCTTTGTACTCACATCTTAAGAGTTTCCTCTACGATGTTGAAGAGGGAAAAAATAGCTGAGTACCTTTATATAGATTGAAGGCCCACAAGATCCACACACTATGTATGTACATATATGCATGCACGCACACAGGAAAAAGCTGGCCTCCTTGAAATATATGCCTTAACTATATTCTGTTCACACATCTAAGTGCAATCTGAATGTACTTTTAACACAGTGAAATAAGGAGAAAAAGAAATTAGCAATCTTATACAGGAAGCATAGATCTCACTTTTCATTCATATTTGCAAACCTGCAGTTCATCAGCACCTAACAAATATAACACTAGCTAAAAGGTATAGGAGGCAAAGAACTGCAATGTGGACAAATTCCAACAGCAGTCTTAGACCCACTCCATTATATCCTTTGTGAAAGTATAGCCTTAAAGATTGGCCTATATATCAAATTATGATTTTTCTTCCACAGTGTCTGTGCTAAATAAGATAACAGAAGGCCATGAAGACAGTTCCAGTACCCGCTTCCACCCTTATCTGCTTGCTGGTATGGAACATCAGACTGGCCCATTCAAGAAGAAAATTACCTTTGACTCGAATGCAGGCAGTCAGCTCAGCTTTTTACATACAAGCTGATAAAATGGGGCCATGGCCAAGGTATTACCCCTAGCTGTATCTATGGTGACAGCTGTAACTAGGCCAGGCTATCATGCAGGGTTTATTTCCAACCTTGTCTGTTTATCTACATGACAAAACGAAGACCTGCTGAAACATTATTTACTTTTTCCTGCCTCTCTTCTTCTGGTGCACCTTCAGAGACTTTTATATGGATGAAAAATAATAGTTTTTGTGAACTTCAACAGCGGCAAATAAGAAGAAATCTTTCCAAGACCTAGTAACCTAGTATCATAGCTGACATCAATCACATTCTGTGTCATATCTTTTTCTATATATATTTTTTTAAGGAGCACATAATATTATGAGACAGCAAAAAGAGCTCAAAATTTCTGTAACATTCCCACCTGCTGCTCATGTAGCAGGAATCTCTGAAAGTCATGGAGATGAACTGCTGAAGCATCTGGGCGGTCAGTATTTCTTTAAAAAAATAAAGAGAGAAAGGAAAAGTGAATCTAAAGAAACAACAGAGAAAGTGTCATCAGATGTCATAGAAGAAAATGTCAGGATTTTGTATCTTGCATTTACAGTATAAATGTGCTGCCGCCAGGAAGAAACTTTTTATAACTTCAGTGGAATTGAGATGAGGCTTGTAATATTGTATTACCTAATCACTGTAATTTGAGCCTTTAAATAAAACCTCCTAGAGTCCTGATACAATTTTGATAATGATTCATTGGGAAAAATACCAAATCTCTGTTCATTGATCTGTAGCAAATGAACAGCATTCACTTCACAGGTGTTCTCTTAAGTTTATTTGAGGAACATGGAGAGACTGTTCTTTTGAATTATCACCAAGCCACACATCCACAGATGATTCCCTTCCATGTATTATCTACCACAGTAGATTGCCTGAGTAAAACTTCTTGAAGAAAGATGCAAAAATGCAGCCACACCAACAAAAAAGCAGCACAGCTGCTTTCCGTTTTGTAGGACACAAATGTTGCATCATCTGGTACCAATAAGGCATTTATAACCTTGCACATCCTTGAGAAATCTGTGGTTTAAAGCAGTCTCACCAGTTTAATTTACACAGCGTGACCAAGGGCTAGGGAAATGCATGGTACACTTAGAACAAACTTTTAAAACAACTTCCTTCATCTGTGGTGATATTCAAAGCTACGATAAACTGGTTTAATTTGTGGTCAAAATAGTAGCAGCAGCACCTGAGACCTCCCTTTTCACTCTGTACACATTTTACTAAATTTTCAAAGTCCACCAAGTGAAATTTGTAGAAACTGTGTTTCTACAGTGTTCCGCTCGAGTCCAGGCAAAGCCTGTGCACCACATCACTCCAGTTTCAAGTTTTTCCATCAAATTGTCCTTCACTAGTTCTGTTCCGCACTTGGTAAAATCTAAACATGTCAATTTGGTTGTTTGAGTCCATGCCATTTTTCTTCTAGTCAGATGGTAAAAAACATTCAAACAACATCCAGAACTTATTCCCATGATAACTTCAGCTTTCTGAATGCAATAAGATCTATAATTTCTTTTCACTTACTAAAGCATAAGAACAAGAGCCAGTGATGTAATTAGAAAGTCCTGCAGCACTGCTACCATATGTGTACTATTTGGAAAAATAATACAAGAGCCTTACCCAAGAATGAACACAGAGGAATCCTTTTTGAATTCATCGAGAATCTTTAAAAAGAAAAAAAGGGGTGGCAGACAAGATTAAAAAAAAGAAATAAAAGAACATGCAATTTTCCATCTCATGACGACTACTGGTTTGGACAAGGAAAAAACATGCACTTCCACTCTAGAAAAGCTGCATGCAAGTTGACAAGATACATTTTGAATTAAACACAGTAGGAAAAAAAACTGCAAAGGGTGGCGATTGCATGTCAAGCCTTCCAATGTAAAGGCACATAATTCTCAGGCAAAATGCTTGCCATTGATAAGACTGAGTTTTCTGTGGAGGTTTTATTGTTTGATAGCTCACAAACATTGGAATTATGTATCTTCCATCATATTTATGCATTTGAATGTAAACTCTAAATTGCTCCCAGCTTGGAGCAGCCTAGTTACAGATCACAGGAAACTTATCAACTGCCCCATAGCAGTTGTTGAGCAAATTGAGGAGTTTCTTTGAAATGATCCACAAGTGGCGATAACATGAGTTTAAGGAAGTCAGATAACCTCTTTATTTTGTGTTTTACTCTTCAACCTTCTGCTTAAGATAAATTTCTAGACTTTCATAATCAAAAATAAAACCTTATCAGTACATGGAGATTAATAATTACTTCACAACAATTTCAGCATCACTTTTAAGCAGCACAAGAAAGCACTACTGCCAAAAGAATCAACATTGGCTTTCACTATCGAAGTTTCCATTTCAACAACTGCAAGTTAAGTTAACAATATGCATGTCATCAATAAAGATATGTACGCAAGTAATTTCAAAGCATCTGTTTTCACACAGTTACAAACAGTTCCTAATTTTCAGAGTCACTAAACACATGCAGGTTCCAACTTCATGAATCTTTGCAATTAATACAAGGAAACAGTAGTCAGGCAGTTAATCCACTGCATTTATTTTTCACAAGCACTGTCTGAAGCACATCATGCTCTGGACTCAGCGCTTGTCATCTCTGAGCATGAGACACAAGAACAATAGCTGTTACTTGATGTTCAGGATATACCCCAGTAGTTTACAGAATGTTCCTTGTAATGCAAGATTAATACAAGTATGAAAAAATATTGCTTCTACCAGCAAACAGATCAACCAAACCAAATGTAAAGACATTCTAGATACTAAACAAACTCACAAGAAAAATTCTTCCTAGAAACCCCATTATATCTGTGCATATTTTTGCTACCAATATACAAGAAACAACGTGAATGACTTTTTCATCCTCTTCAGCCAATTGTTGATGGTGACTGTTAACTTGACATCAAGCACAGTACTATAGCCTTTCTGTTACAAGAATGAGGAAAGACAAAAATGCTAATAAAAAAACAGCATTCACTCTTTATTCTGATCAGTTTAACATTATGAAGACTAATTATAAAAAAAGCTTACCGATCTCTGTTGTTCAAACATGATTTTCTTGTAGAACAAATGAAATTGTTCAAAACTAAGTTCTTCTTTGTGAGCACCTATTTCCTACAATAGAAAGTAGCACATAGTGAATTTAGAATTCCCTGAAATGCATTTGCACAGCATAGAAGTTACTTCTAGCAGCCACCCTCTCACATGTTCAGTTCTACTCTGACTTCATTTGTTCTATGTTTGAGGATTATTTCCTTTTTCTTTTTTTTTTTGTTTAAGAACACAAACAAGTAAATAGGCTCTTGGTTCGTGACACAGTACTCCTAAGCCCACATCTTTGGCATTTCTGTTGCTGGAGCAACAGAAGCAAAAATGTATGCTTTAAGGGTGGCGAATTACAAAGCAGGAAAAGGTGGGGATATTTAAAATTCCTGTAGGAATGGAAAGGACCTTCAGAAGCTAATAGTATTACCATAAATTGGAAGAAATAAATTATTACTTTGATCATATTGCAAAAGAATTCTTATATATGAATTTTATCTTCAATATCCAACAGTTTCCTGTGCACTTGTACAGACAGTATCAGCACCAGAGCTCCAAGCCCAGTGCTAACTTTAGGCAATCCTACAATGAAAAGTAGGAACATTTATGTCTCTATTTTCTTAAAGTCTTACATACTGGCAAAATCAAACTTAGAAAATCAGTATAATTTATTTAACTGTACATGGTAGCAAACAAAAATACATGTAGTAACCTGAACAGAAATATCAACACCTATCAGATAACACAAAACAGATAGAATTTATCAGGTAATTACCGCAAATTTATCCTTCAAGAACTTCATGCTGCTCACTTTGAAATTTACTTGGGGAAGGACAGTTTTCAGCTCTCTAAGACTAATACTGGAAAAAAAGAAAAGATAGAGAAAAAAAAAAAAAACACACAACTTTGTTGTAATAAACCAGCTACTATAGATAATACTAAATATCTATAGATATGGATTTTTTTTTAAATCAACAAAAAACTGTTACTACTGAAACATTTTGGATAGGACTCATCTCTCATAATTACTAACTCCTATAAACTTAACACCTACATGTAAGCAAGCTAGACACATTTTCTAGTTAGTGGGGAGAAACAGGCATGTCAACTATTTGGGGCATTAAGCTTTTAAACAATACAGTGATGTATATAAATACATCAAGTATTTCACAGAATCACAGAACGCAATACATAGATACAAAGCTACACTTATTGCTGCAACACCGGCCACACCACTCGAATCATGTCCAGTGTATACGTCAGATATTTTTTTGTTGATGGAAGACTATATTAGAAACAAAACTGTAAATAGCTCCATCTGAAAAACTCAATTTCCTTCACATCTTCCCATTCTTTCAATCTCAGACGTTTCTCTCATCAGCCTTCACTTCTGTAGCTATGGCTTCCTTCAGTACAACTTCAGAGCAGATCACAATACATCATGTACTTATCCTCCAAGAGTAAATGGGAGGTAGGGCCATGCTATGATAATTCTTGCATGAACAAAACGAGGGTTGATTTCTATAGGAGCCGGCTGCCTAAATGCTTTAAATGTGCAGTTGGTATAGGTGAGGCAATCCAACAGCTCACTGCTGTTACAAGAAGCAACCTCTCTGTTTGCTCCTGTTGTTATGGTCCCATTGCTTCCATAGGCCACAGCGTGGACACTCAAACCTTCTACTAACCTGATTCAACTTTCTAGACCAGCAAAAAAAATAAGGCAAAAAGGAGAACTAGTCTTCAAGTCTTCCACCAGCTTCATGAGCTTGTTCAGCTCACCTTGTGTCCAAATTAGCGTCATACCCAGAATAAGGAAAGAGTCTTGAGTGCCTGAATAGAAGCACGTAAAGATGGTGGAAGAAAAGGGCAGAGTGAGACTTCCCCCATTGAGTGGCACCAAGCTGGTAGAACAATTTGGTCATCCCCTGCAGCAACTTTTCAGTGGCCTGCTCTTCTACTTATCTTTAGATAGCAAAGAACAAAAATTAGGTCTCATGCTAGGACTGAGTCTCAAACACTGAGTAGGTACTACTGTGAGGCCTCAATGAGAAAGACACGGCATTAAAGAGGGACATGTGAGGGGCACAGGGACAAGTCCTAGACTGGAAGGTGAGGGGAATAAAAACCCACAGCTGCAAAGAAAACCAGGGAAAAGACAAGAGAACATAGGCACAACATCTGTGGGTGCTATGGCCAATGCCCACAAGACATTAGCCTTGTTTTCTTGGGTACTGTTGGCACTGCATTCAGGTGCTCTGCCTTGACCTCCAGTGCAATTCATAAGCCATTAACTCTGTGCAAATAAACAGGATCAGAACAGAGTCACCCGAAAGCAACAAAAGCAATTAGCACCTCGACAAAAGTAACACTTCTGTTCTACAGCATCCATACAAGCACCTGCCCTGTGGGAGATTCTCATCTCCATTGTGTAGAGAGGGAAAGAGGAAAAGCAAGAAGGAACTTAGCCAAAATCCACGCCAAAGCCAGATTAGAGTTCAGGAAATTCCTGGCTTTCCACCCTGTCGCCAGACCTCTGGAAAAAAAAGCACTCCTTTTAGGAGGAAGAAGGAGCACTCTGCTCATACCCCAAACACCAAAAACAAGCAATTTCCTCTGGCAAGACAAACACAAGCCAAAACAAAGAGCTGGGACTTCATTACCCCTGGCAAAAATTCAACCTGTGAAGCAGGACTTGCCTGGAAGCCCAACCTTTACAATTACCCTCCCTAGAAACTGCAGCACTAAACAAAACCTAAACAAAAACGAAGTCCACCTCAAATTCCTTTCCTGAAGTTTTCTAAAAGCCTGGATCATCTACCAAGAGAACAAATCACTGCATTCTCCACAGCACAAAACCCCGAGATCCTAAGCAGACTGCTTTGTACCAATGAAACAACCCTTAAACACCCCAGGGAACCTCTTCAGCAGACATATCACCAGCTCCAGCTTCTGTGCCTTTAACATTTGCTTTTGCTTCATGGTCCTCTCCCCCAGACACCTTCATAGTATGGCTAGTTTTACAAAACGCATCAGCAGGTGTAAGCCAACACCTCTTTGTTGTAAAGGACGATATTTGGCTTTTCATCGTTCTAGCCATCTTTGGAAACACTGCTCACACTGAAGCAAGCCACACAACAGCGCAGGCTGTCTGCAGAAGGGTGTTATTTCCTGCCGTAACAGTCTTATTCGCACAGTGAAACGTTGTGCTTCATTTTGCTTTCAGGAAAAGGCCTAAATGAGAGGAAACACACGTTCTTTTCCACACTGAATTACACCTTAGAAAAAAAAAAAAAAAAAACAGAACACTACAAAGAACAAAATCATGATAAAGTAATATATGTGGGGAAAAGGAGGGTAACATTCTTCACAGTTTTGCACGTTTTCTGGCAACTCTAACCAGAGGTGTGCAGATGAATTCATTTAGAAAGTCTCCTTTGTTATGCAAAAGCTACAAAATCTACTTCACACATGAAGCTGAAACAAGCTACTGAAATCCAAACATACAAAGCAACGCAGCACATGAGAGCCTACAACCCATATGTGGTTGGTTTTTTGTTGTTTTTTGTTTGTTTGCCTTTTTAGACACGAGAAGCATCAGCTCAGAGGTAATTCTTTGGCTTTGGCCTATTCAAATATAGGGCAAAAACACAAACCCAGATAGCCAAGCCAATTGCACGAAATTGTATTCAATGCAGCAAGCCCTCAAAAAAGAAAAAAGGCAAAAAAAAAAAAAAAAAAAAAAAAACAAACACCCCACACAACCCGCAACCAGAGATTTTTGCCCTTACTCTGAACAACTAACTAGGCTTCCTTGTACAGCTATGCTCAAGAGTATATTTGTTTCCCACTGTTAAAGTAACTCTTTCACACATTACCCTGTTGTACCAATAGTCTTCCTCCTGTCCCCTAATACACTCAGGCATCTCTTATCTCTTCTTCCCCTAAATATTCTGTTCTGTTCTCATTGCAGCTCTGACCCCTGCAGGAAAGTATTCATGTTATTGCTGGGACAACCCTGTCTCTGGATATATCCGGTGTTGGTGCCGTGACTAGTTTCAAACTAAATACCACAAATATTAGTCATGGTTAAACCCCATCAGGATCGAAACCAGGTAAGGCTAACCATCTGAACACTGACCCCGGACCTTTAGCAGCACACATTGAAATCTGCTTACACGGCTCCATTGTTATGAGTGCCCAAACAAGCTTTTAAAAGCTGGTTCTGGTCTGTCTACATTAGGCCACGGTTGCTCCAATGCAAACATGCTTCAGCAATGAGTGAAGAACTTGTGGCGAATCTGCACAGGAAAGCTGACAGCAGGTTATACAAACCACTCTGCTGGGGTCCAACTTGCCCCCAGAAAGTATTGAAGGGCAAATGCTGCTGCAAAGCAAGCAGCCTAACAAACCTGAATCTCTGCACTAAGACTGGGAGAACGCAACCACCTTTCTTTATACTGGCAGAGTAAATCTACACTAACAGCAGAGTATTTATTTCTCATCACTTGTTTCCTCATATTACATAATGAATATAAGTGAATGTTATGAACATGCTACATTTAGCAAAAGGCAAAACACGTTGTTAAAGCAAGAGCAAATACCATTTTCAGAGGTCTCATATTTTATATCTCAGGCAAATTAGTAGTTATTTCTCCTCATTCCGTGTTACAGTCTGCAATGAAAGTTCACTAAAAACAAACTGAACATAAAAAGCGAGCCTCTTACCTATTTCTTCTAGTCTGATCAACAGAATAGATCTGCTTTCTCAGCCAGCTTGAGGAAAAGGAGAAAAAAATGAGAGAAAAGAATTTGAGAATTATTAAAAAAGATCAATTAAATATCAAAATCCAGAGACGAAATTCAACAGAAGTATTTAAAAATCAGAACATACGTCACTAAGTAAAGCAAACATATTTCCAGCATAGCATCTAAGTATTCAATCAGTTTTATAACCCTAGTTGTAAATACATACTATTCTGCTGCTTAATATTGCATTTTAAGGCCACATAAACAACACAGGAAAGGGAAGGGTGTGCACAGCACAAAGGAATAAACAACCAGAAACAGTAAAAATGTAAATTGATACAGTGGGCCAAGACTTCAGCTAATCTAGAGTTACTCCGCCACGTCAATGATCTACGTCAGCTGAGGCTGGTGACTGAAAGATCTTATATGCATAAAAATTAAAAAAGAGGGGGAAGGGAGGGAGGGCTTAGGGAATTTTTAAGAAAATCCTGATTAAAATGCATGTCAGTTTTAGGTACAGAGCAAAATACTATTAGCAGTATTAATAGTAAATATATACATGCAGTTTTGATCTAAAGGATGATCACAGCGCGCCAGTATTAAGCTTATCTTCATTTCTCTACAGAAATCACTTTGTCCACTGCACAAACATAGCCTGAAACCTAGTAGCACTTTGTATAACAGCTCTCTGCAATACCACACAATACATGCATATAAAGGCAGAAGGAAGTGAAGAATACTTTCTCCCCAGCTGAAATTACAAGTAGGTAAAGACAACATCAATGTCAATATCAAAGTTGAAAAAGTCAGGTAGACTTCAAGGACAGGGAATATATCCTTTGTATCCTTAAAACAGGTAATAGCAGTGACTCACCCCCAACACAAAAGTCAGCAGTGATGAAAAGCAATCAAGTACAGAGACAGTGTTAAAAGCTTGTCAACAAAATTGGCATTCTGAACATTAGCAGTTTTGAGCACAACATCTTCAGAAGCATTAAGGGTGCATTTTCACCATCATATTGCTGTCTGCTAAAAAGTAACTGTTTAAAATGTTCATTTTTATCCTGGCTCTCCCAGGTGAGCTGATCACATCACCATACGGTGCAATGCTGTCAACAGGCAAAACTGTAAATGTGCACATGGGAATCATGGGGACACAGAAGCTGAAACATGGACATCTACCAGATCAAGCCTTTTGTGACTGCATAAGACATTTGAATTTTCCAAGAACTCAACACAGATCAGATGACCTTGATATTGCATTCAGAGATGTTGTTTTTCTGTGGTACATAGAAGAAGGCAAACTGCAAGTTCACAGCAGTGTATGAGAAGTGCAGTTCCAGAACATGTAGATAGCCAAATAGACATGGAGAGTTTCCGTAGGAGCTTTCTGTATCACACACAAACTGGCTAGTAGTAACTGGCAGGTAGCACTTGTTGCACTTCAATAATTTCTTTGGCATTTTCCACTTTACATTCCAAAGAGATGTCAAGTCTCACAAAGTGAAAATATTCCTACGTACCTCTCCATGATTGCAGGTGTGGGAGCACTCATGACTTCTTGATACAAGATATTCAAGCCACACAACCATTTATCAGCATCATCTTTAGAATCAGCTGAAAAAAAATAATATGCTGTGAGAAACATATAAAAGTAGGACATAACTTGTGATGTCTCTAGATAAACGCTAGTACACAGAGATGCTGGTTAACCTTTCTCCTTGATAGATCTCATTGCATAAGTCCATGTTGTTAATTCTAGAACTAGTAGCACAGTGTAAATTTGAGGGTGAGAGGATCAGTCATGGAAACTCTGACAGAACATCTGCTTCCCAGATTAGGTAAATTTCAGCATCTCACCAGAAAGATTATGAAACTGTTGCTGAGTTCTTACCGTAACATAATCAAATTTCGTTTTCTCCCCAGGGACCTAGATCAAGAGCAACTTGAAGCACACAGAAAAGTGAATTCAGTGTGTCATAGCATAAACCTAGCTTGTGATATTCCAAGCAACCTACAAGAAAGTTGTAAAGCGCTAGCTTCTGATGAACACAACTACCTCCTCTTTTCATAATCACGCCTCTAAACACAGATTGTCCCAGACTACGCTTAGGCAAGAGGAACAGAAAGGAAGCAATGTATGAAATTAATGTAGCTTATATAGAGAATCATAGAATCATTTAAGTTGGAAAAGACCTCTAAGATAACACATCCTAATACAAGGTAAATTTTAAAAAGGTCTACGCAGCTTAACACTGTATCTCAGGTGCATATGCCTTCCAACCTCACAAGCTGGTTTACGTTTATAGCTAGTTTGCCTTTCCATTTCCCAAAACAGAAGAGTCCTCTACATCAGTTAACATGATCACATGTGTAACATTTCAGCCCTACAGAAGCATGATCATGGACTGTGTTCTGGATACAGCCTTCCCTGAGAAATGCCAATTAAACCATTCTGAGGGCCTTGAATGAGATGCTGTCTTTACAGCATTCAGTTGGACAAAGTCCATTATCTTTATCAAGCTGGTTCTGAAATTTCATGAAGGCATTCTTCAATTATAACAGCTCTTAAAAAAATACTTTCACACAGGAGCTCTAATTTGTGCAAAATCTTTAACTAACTTCAAAGTAAAACGGTTTCTCAAAATATGAAGATTACGTTTTATTTAAATGTATTTTCAAACAATGCTTTATCCTCCAAGGATAAAACTAGAACCCAGCCTCAGCTCCCCATGGAAATGATTTTCAATTAGCTACAATTTCAGAAAGAACATCCACTACCAGTGCCAAACCAATTCTTCTCCCAAGACAATTCTGGCCTTTATGACAGCCACCATTCCCTTCTAAGTAGGGACCATTTTATATTGTTTAAAAAAAAAAAACAGAGTGCTCTAACAAGGAAAAGGATTTCCCCCTTAATTGAAAGTTATATCAGTCGTGCTGTTCTCAGTTCAGCATTATGACAATATACCTCAACATACTGAGTGTTTTCAAAGTACTGGCAGAAATCTGGTTTTGAGAACTGCCATGGAGGCAGGGTGGGGGGTGTTGGAGGAAATCAATCTGAAATACCTGGCACAGCTGCACTTATTCAAACTTTTCAGACCTCATCCAGCAATGGTAAAACTTGATCTGAAGTTAAAAATCTATTACACCGGATTAGTGACAAACGGTCTTTAATTACCTGTGTATTGGACTGTAAAACCAGGCTTCCAGTTCTGTGATCTATAGACAATTAATTCCCACATATACATGAAACATTTGCTAGCTCCCTAGGAGTACATAATTCCTACATTAAATAAATAAATAAAAACTAATGCTAGTGTTACAGTGCCTAGGAAGTGATATATTGATAAACACATACTAAGAGACATGATATTAATTAGTGCTTAAATAGCTGTTGCCTTCTAATGAGCAACAAGCATTCATCTTCTTAAAACACAGAGCTGTTGACCTGTACAGTGCAGGACAGACTGCAGCAAGTGACTCATGTATTACATCCACAAGTTATACAACTGTTCTGTTTGGACAATGTAAGGAAAAAGTCTCACACAATACACTATTTGACAGCAAAATGTTACAAATGGAGCAGTTCAAAGACATTAAGGGCTGGCTGAGTAAAAGGTCTCGGGTTTTGTACATTTGGCGCACTCCTGAACTGCCAAGGGCAAAAAAATCACAGTATTCTTTACATTACTATTTCATCAGTGTATTTGATTGTTCAATTGCTAGGTTTAAAGAGGAAACAAAGAAGAAAAAGGTTTACCTGCTAAACTTAAGGTGTTGAGGACAAACTGGGTACCATAAAAAACAGTAAAGCAGTGTTCTTCTCTGTGCCTTGCTTTGCAACGCTCAAAGTCCTTTGAATTCTTTCCTGGGCGAATTTCTTTTATTTCCATCAGATCCACTAAAAGGAAAAAACAGTAAGTCAGTCAGTACAACTGCACTTGAGTTCCAGCAGAGCCTGAAACAACAAAACTAAAAACTCAAAGCACATACATGTATATAATCCGTACATATGTAGTTATAAATTTTTATAGGGCAAGAAATGAAAATTGCACCAGCCTGCAATCCACAACTAAACGACTCATTGTATTACTGACTAATACACAACAGCAGAGAAGGACCCAAAAAAGAAGAAAAGTAACTTGTCATTTCATCATTTTTATCATTTGATTATCACTGACTAGCCACGGGCAGTTTGTATGCGTAGTCCCTTTGGGTTACAGAAGATATGTTTTCATAAATGGAATTTACACTAAGAAATTTCCAATTGCCATGCCAACCATTCAGAGACAAAAGAACAATACAACTTCTAGCTTACCCACCTAAAAAGAATGAGTTAGATCTTAGATAGTCAACTAGCACCCCAGTACAGCCACTGACACTCATATGAAGGAATATTTAAAGAAAGTATATTTGGCACCCTCCAGAAAGTAAAGAGAAAATGCAGCCCAATAATTAATTTTTTTTTTTGAGCCTTCTCCTGGACAACTCCAAGCAGACCTCTTGTCATTTAATATAATCTCTTGCAGCACTTTCAATGTGCTGCTTTCTACAGAACACAGGCACTCATAGCCAAACGGCAGTGACACACGAGCACACATCTCAAGCCAGCTCCCTTTTTGTCAAGCCCTTTTCATACCGCCTGCATAAGAGCAGTGAGACAGCACTGAAATAGAAATATGTGCAGTCTCAAGATAAGATACTTATTAGAAAACTGAGGAAGTGGTTTTGCTCTGCCTGTGGACCAGACAAATAAACAGCTCTTCCCACTTCTGGACAGTCCTGACTTACAGAATGAAGAGTGAAGAAAAACATTTCACGGCTGCTCTTGAAATGTGTTTATCAGAGCCAGCAAGATCCAAGGAAAATAACTGAGGGTTTCTGTTCGTGCATTTAAGAACACCACAAGATTAAAACTAAGTGTAAAATGAGCACCTCGTCACAGTTAATAATGCACAATGAACAAGCAACTCAGCTGCTAACAGGGTGTGAGGAGCTGAATGCTGGTTAGATCTTGGGCCCGCGTACCATTGGGTTTCTATGAAACTAATGTGGAAAGGAGGGAGACACTAGCAAGGATGTTTATCAAATTAATTCATCTAGGAAGTTTTTATTCTTTACAAAGAATTCCAAACCAAACTTTCCACCTGATGCTCCTTATTCCTTGTCATTAAACAATTTGTCTTGGGAAAACAGGGCTTCAAAGGTCAACTTGAACTTTTCCTAGAACACAAACATCTTTCTTGAACTTGTTTTTCCTAATGTGATTATCTTCAAGATAGAGCGCATCTAACATCTCAACCGCCATGGTTCAGTCACTCTCCCAAACCATGAAACCATCTCCTAAGATCTGCATATCTAGATGGACAAGGCCTCTAAATTTAAGCGTAAACTTTTAAAATAAATTAATGACAGAACAACAAATGAACTACAGCCTAATGGTGGCTCACATCCTCTGACAAACCCAGAGCGTCACTTAGATCCCTAGCAGTGTATCTGGATATCCATCCCAAAATGCCAGCATCTGAAAAAGAAGGTGTAAGCCCAGCAATCCACGTTAGTACCAGCAGAGAAGGATCAGGCTGCAGAAATAGAAAATACCTAAGTGGGTAAGCTGCAATAAATGACACAGGACTGTACACCACACTGGCTCATGCTAGTTACAGGCAATTATAACACCAGCCATCTCTTCCTTCCCTTCACCCAACAAGTTTATACTGAGAAACGCAGGTGTAACTTGAAAGTGAAGCCTACCTTTCATTTCACACTCCCATAAATCCATGTATATCAAACACCACACGACAAAGACCCCCTCAAAGCGTAAACTATAAGCAGCGATAAGAGATTTCACAACCTGCACTGCTGTTGTCACTTCGAGTGGCTCTTACCTCATACTGACCTCTGAAACAAACACACAGCCTTGCCTAATGTCTTCCCTCAGTTACATGTACGCTCGCTACACTTCATTTCCTTGACTTATAACCTTTCAACCCTACCATCCCATTCCCACATGGGAATACACGTGTATACACACATCCACACTCAAGGACTTTTGCACACCCAGATTTCACAGTGGTAACTGCTATTCTTATGTTCCTGTTTTACTCATGCTGCTTTACAGACCGGACCATGAGTCTTAGTCTTACACTAAGCTCTGCTGGCCCCCCAAGTACACTACAATCACCCTCCATGCAGTGCCCATGGCATCTGGAAGAGCTGATCCCAACTGAACTGGGAAAGGAAGAGCCAGGAAAAGCTGCAACATGTTTCGGGCTCAGATTAGTAAATCAACTGCACCAACTCAGCCGTTACTCAGCTGTTACACAGTTACTGTGACCTTTTTATAATAAAATCAAAATGCAGCTTCATGCCTGTGCCAGAACGACCAGCACAGTGCCTCGGCCACTCCATCTTCTTACCGCCTTGATGTTCTGGAGCCTATCTACTCTATTCCACATAAAAATCACAGAGCCATTTGCTCACCTGACTTCATGGACAGATATTCCCGGGGCCTGATACATCTGAAGAAAGCACAGATCTGGACATACACATGTTGAAAAGTGTAAAATCAAGTAAAGCAGTCTTGTGAGTGTGGTTTCCATAGAACTGTACAAAATTACTGCATTTCCCAAGGAAACATAAATCAAATATGCTCTGTAGAGAAGCTGACTCTAGCTTCTCTAGCTGACCCAGCAGGATGAGGAGGATGCTCCCAATGTATTCATTAAGGTGCTGAAGATGATGACACTGGTGACAATCAGGAAAACCTACAATGCTAGTTTACATTTCATCCATTCTTTTATGTGGTTATTTCCATGAGTTAAAAGAATCTTCTTGGCAGTCTCATCAGTCATCTATTAATTCTGACAACTCCCTCGAGCAGACTTTAACTAGACCAGACCCCAAGGCACCTTTCATTACTATCCTGTCTCAGGCTCTGATCTGGGTGTGCAGTTTTCACTACCTTCCTGGCACTTTAGAGCCTGCAGCCGCTGAACTTCTGCTCTTGAGATGTGGTGTGCAAATCAGTTAATTCAATGGATCATTACACCACTACACGGCTACTTCCCAAAGACTGCACAGATTGGAAAGCAGTGAGTAATTTAGAGTGCCTGCTAGAGCTCTTTACTGCCATAAACTTCACAATAAACCTTTGATCCTCAGCATCTCCACTGATCTCCATTCAAATAACTTGGCAGCAGAAATCACATTCAGTCCCAACGTTTTAACTGTGAATCCCCGTTACCTTCCCTTCAGGAGGCAGATGGCAAAACACAACTTGGATTCCACTACAGCTGGTGCTGGGCAAGCTCAGCAGAAGACAAGACGTAAGGCAAGTGCAGCTAGTGAACGAACAGAACTGCAGAAAACACAACATTGCTGCATACAACAACGCTGCTGATCATTCCGCCTCTGCCCCAGCGCTCACCCACCACCCATCGTCTGCAGGGAGCAGCCAAGCAGACAACTGGATGAAGGAAAAGCCCCTGCTTAAAACCAGCCAACACCAACAGCAGAACAGCAATATGTTAGCTGGAAGTGCCCATGTAAATTGACTGTTGTCAGGCATGCTTGCATAGATAGACTTTACCAAAGTCAGATAATTTGATGCTGTAAAGTCAAGAGAACTGTGTATAAATGGGATAAGCCTTACAGGCTGACAATCTAGCAAGGTATCCTTGGCAGAAGAGTCATGACTAGCAGTGTTAAAGTTCATCTGGGACTAGCAGTATGGAGTAGAGTCCTGTAAGATAAGGCTCCTGATTGCAAGTCCAAAGGCTGCAGGAGATTTTCATTGTCTGTAGCCACAAAGAACGGTCAGATCAGTTATGTACATAGTGGAGCAGGAGAATAAAAAGTTTACAGAGAGATTCAAAGGATGCTTGTAGTGTCGGAAATCAGGCCATGATCATTATTTACTTCATTAGGTATTTTCAGTAGCAGTCCCCAGAAGTCTTACAGAGAAGCTACTGGCAACGTTTCAGAAAGGAAAATAAGGGACTGATCATCCAAATGGTGCGGACCGAGACACAGAGGTGGGCATTGTCTACATGAGTGTCTTCACATTTTCATGCGTGTATATAGTTACATTCTGCACAAAGACTTCAAAACCAGTTTTTGAAACCTACATCCCTCCTAAAAAAAAAAAAAAGAAAAAAAAAAAAAATTTGCATTACAAAATATTCCAAAGAGGGTTTCATTTCAGAAAGGCAGAAACTGCCTCCTGCAACACAGACTATGTGCAAATGAGCCCCCAGTGAATGAAGAAAGCCTTCAGTCTCCTTTTGCAAATGCACTTCACAGCGGTTTGTAAGGACAATGGCTTTAGTCTCACCTCTGCAGAATTAAAGATTAACTATACAAGGTGTGTCTTAACAGCCTGTTTTATTCAAAACAGCAGTGAAACACGGATCAAGTGCAACTCTAAAGGGAAAAAGGTGAGGCTTGTCTCAGAGAAAGGCAAAGTCATATGAAGGCAAAAATCTGCAGCAGGTGAGAACAGAGGTGGTATGGAAAGTGATCCAGCTCGTACAAACGGTGAAATTTAATCAGACATTCAGTGGCCCAAGGAAGTCATTACAGGTAAGCCACAAAAATATCTGCAGAGTTACAAGGATGCAACGTGAGAAATGGTGCGGTGCATCTTGAGAAAGCACACGTGGCTGCCTTTCCAAGGGGTCCTCTGGGACTGAGCCGCGTGACTGGCAAAAGCTGTAGCTTGGTGTACCACTTAAACCAGCAGGCTTTTAAGTAATCAGACCACACAGAGCTGCCATGCACAGTAACAACAAATTGCCATCTTATCAATTACAGCTATCTTTTGAATTGACAACTTCTCACTAGACTGCTCAGCAAAGCAGTGACATATTATGGCCCTTCCCAGTTTGAAGGGCACTAAATTGAAGGGGCCTTAAACCTCAAAGGGCTATTGGTTTCATATTAGAAATTAAAAAGCACCTTCAGAAAATGAGGTTAGGGTAAAGTTTATATACGTGCCCATAAAACTTTACATTCTACTTCCCAAAACAAAACAAGAAAGTTGCCACACAAAACTTTGACTTTGGGGAAAATCTACTGGAGCATCCACATCTTCCCCTCACTTTCATCAACCACTTTCATGGTGCTCAGGTCTGCAAAGTGCTCTAGATTGGATCCTCATTTCACTGGCTAGCCACGTCAGGAAGTCTGGTCACTGTAAGTTAGCGTTAAACACTGCAAAAGTGAGCTGCTGAAGTGAAGACATGATTTGAAAACAGCTAAAGGCTACACACATTCTTTTTTTCATTTAACCACAAAAAACAGGCTCTAAATACTCAGCTGAAGACTTACACAAAGATCCCCTGGTAAGAACTGAAACACACTAGTTTCAAAACAGAAAAGGGTGAATTGTAGTGTCCCTTTGAAAAGATATTCTGCAAAGAGTAAGAAGTAGATTCACTTTTGCAATGACACGTTAACAGTTTACAGAATACAAAATAGAAAGAAAAAGACAGAATAAGGACCTGGAGTGTTCAATGTGAGTTAAGTTTATTTCTTCTGTTTATTTATGATTGCCTGAGACAGTCAGAAAATTCAGACAGGAAAAAAAATGATAGCAATTATTTAAAAAAAAAAAAAAAAAGTCACTACTAGAAAGGTCAAGCTATCTGAGCATTAGCAAGGTCAAGTCTGACATTCAAGTCAAAAGGAGCAGGTATTTCTCAGCAGAATACATAGATATTCATTACTTGTCCCAGAAAGGTACAAATGCTATAGAAGTTTGTATCATTTTTTCCAAAGACAAAGAAATAAAGTTTTCCACAAGAGAGAAAGTTCATACTGACATTCAAATTTAAATATTTAAATTACTTAGATGTTTAATTTCATGGGAAAAAAATCCCTCAGCTAAGTTTAAGAATGTAAGCCACTTTCATAAACAGTCTCTTAGGTGCTTGGGTTTTAATTTAAAAAAAATAAAATAAGAATGAAATTCCTAATGCATCTGGCAGCTGAAAGGATGCCCAGAACCACAATGTGCTCTCTTCAGCAGGTCATTCTAGCTAGGATTTTAAAAGTAAAATCAGAAAAATTTAATTTAGGGGATAACATGCTGCAGGATAACATTCACAAAATACAAAAAGATCTCAATAAATAAATACCCTGTTAGCTACAACATCACCACCTGTGACAACACATCTAAGATTGCCATTACATTAGTTACACGTCCCTGCATTTTACCTCTCCCTGCAAACTGTGTGTGGACTGATCGGCTCCTAGTATCTACATGACTAGGTTATAGATGCTCTGCCGCTCCAATGAGTTTCGATCATTATCCAGGTGCAACGTTTTGCAGTAATGTGGTTTCTACTTGGCAGCGTAACAGTCTGAAAACACACGGTGCAACCTTGCAGATCGAGAAAAAACAGAATCAAAACTTGTGAGTGCTGTTACATGTACAATGTGCACTTGCTAAGTTAGTTCTTTGTTTCTTGCACTCCCTTTCTTAATATATCCCTGGAAGATGAAAATTACACTTGTACTTACAGATTTTTAAGATGACTAATTCTGTACAAATCTCTTGAGCAGGAAGTAAATCTCAAGTGATTTTTAACAGTTTCTGATAATTCTTTCTACTTTCATACGTCAGACACATTATTAGTAACACTAAATGAATCTAAGAAGGCAAATGTATTTAAGAAGTGGGCCACAGTCATTTTGTTCACAAACTCTGGAAAAAATTGCAGGAAAGAAGCAGAAGAGAGATAACATGAAATTAGCCACTCTAGTTAATCCTAAAATAAAATGTTAGGCACTATCAGTCATATCTTTTGATTAAAAATGAAAAAAGGTATATTAGTGCAGCAGGACTATCTTATACCTCTGGACTGAAGAAAAAAGAAACAGTTACTACATGTTATACTGAAGCATACCCATTAGCATTAAAAGCCTCAATTTTAACAGGCTCAGGCCCTGTGCTTCATAATTTTGCCACTTCGTTAAAAAGAAAAAAAAGTAATCAAAAAAGAGAAATTATCTACAGAAATATGTATGCTTGCATTACAGAGAAGCAGACATTTACACAGTCAGCGAAGGCACCACACACTTCTCAGAGCACAATTCTCCTGGCTGTGAATCATCACTTAACACCCAGATTGATGGAAGAGTATGCAGAAACTTGCATATTTTCCCATGACTAATCAGACTCCAGTCACCACAGACTTTCCCTTAATTCTCCTTGAAGACTTGACATCTGACAAAGAACGAGGTATCTGTTACAGCTCACCTTCCTGAAGACCTACAACGTGCCAAGTGCTTGCTCTACCAGCTTAGATACCATAACATCTGTGGGGCTTAGTCTACTCATGTGCATATAAACTTCTATATCATGATACAAGAAAATTTGGGAAATGTTGTTTGGTAGCACTGGAGTGTACTCTAAGTCAGCAGATGCAGGTGCCCCAGTCATGTCTCTTAGCAGAGGACAGACTTCAGCAGTTCCTGCTCGCAGCTCCTTCCCCTCCGCCTTTCCCTGCTGTCCAGCAGTTCCCCCACCACTGTCTCAGCTCCAACAGGACAGTTGTTTGTGGGCCGTGTGGTATCCTAGCAAAGAAACAGCACAGCAGAGCCGCTGACATGGAGGCAGAAGTGATCCCCAGAAGCCACCATGAGTACAACATCGAGCCGTCGCAGGCTGGCTATGCAGTAGAAGTGGGGAGAAATAGCAGAGGGTGTGACCCAGGGGCCACTGCACAGCCCCATGCAGTTGTAAAGGGCTCATATGCAATAAAAATACACAGCAGAACCATAGGAAGTGACATGCTGAGCAACACATTGCAGTAAGTTACACTCGTACTTGTGTAAGTCACGGCTTCACAGCCAGGCATACAGCACACATTGTCTCCAAGAGGAAAATCCATCGCAAATTAAACAATGCCTTCCATACCAGGAAACCTAAGCTTCCTTTTTTGGTGTGTTGATAAAGCAAACATTAGTTTAGTTCTGTTCTAGTTACCAAGACAAGTACTTCTTAAATTGCAAACCCATGAACTTCCAATGGTCAGTAACAGCCACGGGTAAATAAATGCTCCACAGCCACGTCCTGCTGGGTCCCACCTGGACTAGGACAGCACTAGAAGGAGAACACATTTCCCTACCACATGCTTTCCCCGCTATACAATTGTGGTTACCAAATTTCTTCTCTAGAAACGGGCAGCTTCTCAATCAGGCTGTGGAGGGAGTGGCTGGGGACTGTGGTCAACCCTTGATTTCTAGGAGGCTTGCTTATTTTTCCTGGAAATAGAAGGAAAAGTCCCCTTGACCCCACGAACGCTGCATCCGAGTCACCAGCCTTTCATCAAGCCAGCGTATCTACAAGGCAGTACTTCTGCAGTGCTTACCAAACCTACTTCTTGTTCATGAAAGGACCAGACTTCTACTGAAAAAATGGCAGGGGCTCCACTGCAATAAAAGGTAGGGTGCGTACAATGAAATACAAATGAAATTCTGAGCACCATGAGCAGCCCCATGGCCCACCTAGCAAACACCGGGTTATCTTTATAGCTTAAAATGATGGAGGACAAGGCAGAATAGAGGGAAATGCCATTTGTAAGCAGAAGGCAGAAGAAGCAGCCCCGACATTTTGTAGCCAGTACCTACAAGTGTTTCCCTTGGATGATCTTAGAGCTATTAGGGCATCTAAAATGTCTCTCTGTATAGAACAATAGCAAGATGACTAAAAGAAGCCCAAGCATGGGTGAACACAGTCAGATCTAGCTCAGATCTGCTTCCCTCAATTATTTGCATAGCTCTCTGCAGACCCACGTAAGGATGCACATGTTGTTGGCATTAATTTTAATACTCTAATGAAATCCTGCGTGCTAAACATCTGTGATTAAAACTCTGTGAAAAGCTGCACTGCTCCCCTCTACCTATTTTGGTTTTGTACAATGGGTTGTGTTGGACCCAGGCGAACCCAGGGAAGGCAGATACAAGGTATTCTGCAATCTTAGTAGATGACATTAAAAAAACAGCAGCACCGGGAACCTTCCTGGCCTCCACTATACCTAGAAAATGCTCTGGTACAGGCAGCCCCTCTCCTTCCATCATTCATCTTTCCCTTTCATTTAGAAGGAAACTTGGAGCTCTCATAAAATGGAAAATGTAGACAAATTTTATTTACTTTTTTTCTTGAAAGGTGCTCAAGTACTAGACTATTCAGACATTACAGGCTGAAAAGAAAGACACCCCAAAGTCACTTAATCTGTTTGGTCCTACAGCGTGTTATATTTTACACATTGTAAGCAGAATCACCTGAGACCCAAGAAACAGATTGTACAAGAGGATCCGAGTTTTCTTTCACAGAACAAAATCTACTGTCTTCAGCAAGTCTGATTGGCTTGGAGAAGTTCAACAGCTACCTTGTCCTCCTGAAAATGGAGATAGCACCCAAGAACTCCCTTGGCTTGAGGAACTCTTGGCAGCAAAGCTGTAGAGGAAAGAAAGACTGTGCATGCACAGGTTACTCAACCCATCAGGACAACTCGGAGAAAGAAGTGTGCACAGCCACTATCTGGTTGCTCCTTCCCCTCTTGCAGGTGGGCAGGGAGGACTGGCACAAACAGAGGAGCTGGTACTCAATGCTCCCTATCCCCCTTGAGGCACAACAATGAGATCCCCACACGGTGTGTTTTGCACTGTCCAATTTGTAAAGCTAGAACAAAGCACCAGCTAAAATAAGACCCTTAGTTTGCAAAATTAAGGATGTAGCAGCACTCCCAGACTGAAGTAAATCCCAAGCAAAAACAAAGTGACCAAGGCCCTCAGTTGCTTTGTTAAAGTCAGCGGACTCTGGGACATGCATTAGCTGAAAATTTGGCTCCTTGATCTACTGTTGAAACTGTGTATCCTTGCTAAAGGACACAAACAACCTGTACTATTTCACTGGGAGTTAAATACAGAAGTTTCTCACTAGTTCCTTTTTGCTAGAAAATCCCTTCTGTATATGGTGACTCAGGTCTTTTGGAAGGTCAAAGTAAAATCTCCAGTACTCAGGCATTGCATGGTCAGAGCCACACGATGGAGATGGGAGAGCATTTAAACCAGCTGTCCTTGCCTCTGTACATCCACACTTGTTAGAGGCCAAAGGCCTGGAACCAGGGGCTTTCTAAAGAAAGGTAGCTCCATTTTAACTTACTCATCTGGAGAAAGACATCTGCACTGAGCAGGAAACAGCCATAATTTTAGCACCTCTTTCACCCTGTTCTGACCATAAAGGCTGACAGCTTTTAAAAGAAAGGAACCCTTCCATGGGTAATGCAATTTAAAGTACATCGTACTGCCACACAGAGAGCCGTGGCATTGCACAAACATTTCTATCAGCATAGATAACCCTACATCTCCCTTGCACAGATCCATTTATTCCAAAACAAAGGGTTTTTTTTGTTGTTGTTTTAGTATTAATGTGAGGCTTAACTTAAATCCTTTCCCAAACAACATTAACCAAACTTGAAAAATGTCCTTGTAATATCCTCAGGGTTCATCCATACCAGGCACTGAGCAGAACCACCTCTGCCCATTTGTTCAGCTGTCTCCAGCGACTTGGACTTGCTGAACCATCCGGTTTTGAGTAGTACCATAATTTTAGCAGCACAGGAACATGGCCCCAGAGAACACAGTACAGATGGATACACTAATCATTTAACACGTCACTGTATATTAGATGTCTGTAAGGTATAAAAACCAACAGCAGTATGAAAGCTTACCAGCTATAGATACAGTAAGCAACTCTTGGGAAAATTAATATCTGCTGTCTTATTTCGAGCTAGACCCCACAAAGCATAAAAATAATTTAAGATAATTGTGTCTGAAAGAACAGCAAAGCATTTTTGTACCAACCTTACAGAAGAGCAATATTTATCATCACTGTATCTGCAGGCACAAGCCACTGCTTAAGGATCTATGTAAAAAAAAATGTCACAACTCCAAAAACAACTCCCCGTTTTAAAACAGCTCTCTTAAGGAAGTCTAACGACTACATTTGTGTGTTCCCAAACAAGCTTTCATTACAGTGAATGAAAGTTTAAAAAAAAAAAAAATGACACCTGCATCTCTGCCTCACTTCAGGACGTCTCAGATTTTTCCCACCGTAAATAACACAAAGTACTTCTTTCAGAGACCACACTACTTCACTGAAATCAATGCAGAAGTCTCCTTGATATCCATCCTCGTAACACAGCAGGTGTCTTTCAGCAGTTTATGCTATCAATTTTTTAAGATATTTACTCGTCTCCTCACAATCAAAAGAGCTTTGCATCCCTGCAGTGTAGAGCATTGACCGGCCTACACTATGAGCTGCTCTGGCTTAGAGGAATTTGAGAGCCCTTTACATATTTACAGTTCAACAGCAAGAAATTCAGCATTGTGATACCCCAAACTCACAACACTAGGCAGAGCAGTTAACAGAGAGAGAGGGGAAAAAAAAGTTCTTATTTTCCAAAGGAAAGGTATTAGGATACAACATAAAAACAGGTCTCCATCCTCTCTATGAGCTCTTTTTGCATCCAAAACTTAAGAGCTCTCCTTGCTATCTGATTTATGAACACAATTCCCCCAGCAGGTGCAAACGTTCAGTTCTGTGCCTCCTCTAAAGAGCAGGTGCCAAATGAGTTAAAATTGCACACACAACGATCTTCACTCTCTCACCCATGATCAATATTAATTCTTATTGGACTGTAGCACATGGAAATAGCAACCATTAAGATCACATCACAAACGTGTATTGAACAGAAATCTTCTGGATGATTAAAGCACAGAATATTAAGCCACAATATAATACTTGAGATCATACTACCATATCCTTCGCCACTAAATATATATTTTTCAAATGTGTAAGCCTTCTTAGTTCTTATTTTTCACAAAGTCAATACAACCCACCAGTGAATATTTGGGATATTCATACATACATTTAGATACTCTCAAGTGAAAATGATTTTTCTCCCATCACAAAGTTGGTAGCAACTTTTTAGCACAGCTCCAGGGAAATAAAAATTCTTATTCTCCTGTTATTGGTACTCAAGAAGCCCATCCATTTGATTACTACATATGAAAAGTTCAAATCCATGTTTTTTCTACTTTTCAAGCAAAAGGGAAGCCCAAGTGTCAGTCAAAAGGAGTAATAATAAAATTTAAAAAAAAAAAAAAAAAAAAGATTTCCTTCCTCTTCAGTAGAAACACTGTCAGCAAGTTAAAGCTGCAGCGACTTTCATTTCAAGCAGATCAGATAGAATTTACCATGAACCAGAACAACACAACAGCAGTTCACATCATATTCTGAAACAATGCCTGAAAATACATCTTGTTTTTGAGAGGGTTCTTTGCTTTGTAAGACAACAGAACAATATTTTGCATATTCATGCTTTGGAGTCTTGACATATTCTCATACCTGAAGTTTCCATTCAGTATTTCCACTTAAATATTCCTGAATTTAAATATACTGCTAAAATACTTGAATTTTCAGGGAGAAAGGCAGATGGCCTTTGGATAAATTGCAGGTCTATAGCTGAATTCCCTGTCCTGGTAACAAGTGCCAGTGTATCCGGAGGCAAGTCATTATCCTGCTGGATCACCCACGTATAAGGGTCAAATAAAATATTCACCTTTCTTCAAAAGGGTCAAAATCTATACACAGAGCAAGAAATTTAATTATCAGTATGTATTCCTACATACACACGGGATGCTTTGATAAGACTGCAAGTCATGCACTGAAAAAAGCTGGCCCCAAAACCTGGAATGCTCTGGAATACAGACCAGGCTGCTTTAAGTTTAGTCACTTTGTGCAAGTGGCTGTGTTATAGTCTTTAACTACATGATCCCATGTTATTTTTTGCCAGAGGACTCTGAGGCCTCATTAATCCAGCAAGTGGTTATTTTCTATTTTGTTTTAATCTCATTGTTCTGTGCGTCACCCCAGGCTTTACTTGTAAGGTTTATTCAAGCCATGCTCTCATAACTGAATTACTCCCCTCCACACCGGACTTTTTTTGGCACACCTCATTTTGGGATCTGAGCATATCATACTCGCATTCACCCTCATCATTGTAGGAAGGAATAATTATCCTAATTTTACATGACTAACCAGGGCACAGCGAAAGGATGATCCAGAGAACCTGTTAATTAGGGTGTGCAGATCCGATTGCTTTTTCCCAGAACACTATGTATGACCACATTTTCACCACCAATTATAAAAACATTCTCCAGACGAGCAGTCTTTCATTCCACTGCACTAGATTTCCTGTTGCAGGCGCAGTCTTTGCAAAGAACAAGACGGGAACTGGTGGAAATACCAAATAGAAATTTAATGCTCCTAAGTAGCTTGAAGTGAAGTTGCACAGACAATTCAAAAATCACGCATCTTCTCAGTGCTTGTCTTTGCAGCCTTACAGATCAATGTGTTTTTAGCTTACAGTGGATTTATAACAAAAAAAAAAAATATCGAAAAATCAATAGACGAACTCCATTCTTTCTCCTCAATTTCTTTCACCACACAATGCAGATTTTTCTTCCCACTGAAATTCACATATGACTGTCAAGCCTCCAGAAAAGTAAGAGGCCGCAGGGAGAAATATCTGCTTATTCTTCACACCTATGGCCCCTTATCCCCCCACACACTTAATTTAGCCTCAGTCTCTCTCATGTTCCTAACCCCTCTTCCTTCTCTCAGGCATCGATCAACTTATTTCTCACCTAAATTTCAGTCTCTGCTCAGTAAGTTCTAGTCTCACCTCTGAGATTCCCTGTGCTGTAATTATTCCCCCACTACAGTGTACTGGCTCAGCCTTCACTTCTTCACCTCGAAACTCCAAGTTCTTATCACAATTTCAATTCCTAAATTCAACTCCAAACTTCTTGTATTAGCTGAGGGCAACCAGTAAGTGTCAACTCAGACAGATTGTCCAATCCCTTCATAGAAGACAAACACCATTTAGCAACAGCACATAAAATCATGCCCACAAAAATAAAGTTATCAAATGCTCATATGCAACACCTGTAATTACATTATAGAAATGGGAACTGTACAAGCCCCCAAAACTGCAGGTTGAACTTGGTTGACATCAGCCACGTTCAGTAAGAACTGAAAACAAGTTTCACTTTACTCTTGTACCATGGCTTTTGCAGTGCTACGTAGCTTTAAATTCCCCTTCTATTTCCCCACCTAGTTATAAATAGTGGATTTTACCAGTTCAGATATAGGCTAGAGACACTATCAACTCAGGACCTTCAAACAATCTCATATCTCACAGCTTCATCTTCCTAAGTCATTCGTACTTTCCAATAATGATCCTAAGTAATGATTTCTAACCTGAAACAACAATTTCCTTAAGAATATGGGACATTTACTTCAGTTTCCTTGTATTTGGGTGTTTTGATTTTGGGGAGAGAAGGGCAAAAAAGTACTAATTGTTTGGATCTACAAGACATCTCAGTGCTTAATGATGGAAAACAGTTCTCACTCAGTAACACAATTCATAGAACACAAGCATCATCACATTCAAGGATGAAAACTTTGAGAGCAGGGTTTAGGGAAAAAGAACGTTAACCACATGCAAGGGTTAGGTATCTAACTAAGGAGCTGCAGAAGATTCTTCACCTGCATTGCCCCAATTCACCGTATTCTTGGCAAGTTACCAGACTATTTTCAGCCAAAAGCTTCATTATGTTAACAAAGGCTCATTAAATCAATATTCAACAATTACATTAATTTATTAAGTAACTCCAAGTTCAGGTACGCTTTGAAAATACTCACAGAAACCTTCAATCTTGTCAGCTGTCTTGCTCCATGCCACCTGCCTGGTTTCCATTATGACTTGTATAGTCCTCCTTTCTGGACTGCTCTTCTTAAGACTGAATACTGTCATGACAGTTCCCAGCTCCAAGGTCCTTTTGATCTGGCTTTTCTCATACTCCGGCAGCACCCCATAGTCTATATTCTTTCTGGACATGTTTGTTGTTTTTTTATATCAAACTTTTACAGTTTTCGGTGTGCTGAAAAAAGGCAGAAAAGGGGAAAAAATCAGTATTTAAAACAGCTTTTTTATTTCCTTATAATTATGTTTGTATAAATTAGAGATACATAATAGCTTTAGGTAATAGACCGCCCATTTAAATGCATGGCATATACATGGTGAACGTTAAGGATAAAATGGCAAGGGGCCTGGCAAAGGAGGAACAGTCTTCACAAAGAGAGGTACCAGTGACACTTAAATCTATTTTCTATTAAACATCAAGAGCCAGGTGGAGCTGCCACTGCTCAATTCCTCTGCAAGACCAACGCCCCTCTTCCAGCTGTACCGTGACACTAACTGCTCCTGCAGCCTACTCACACAGCTGTACCCAGCACTCCAAAACAATATAAAGCAAGCTACGTTCCGTTTAGCCCAAATACATAAAATCACATTCAAGGATATAATTCCATGTATTCTCTTATGCAAGCACATGTTCAGTAGCATAGATACACCCAGCATTACAAATACAGACTTTCACCTTTAAAAGCTCACTAATATGACATAGAAGTGTGTGACATAAACATGAAGGGGAAAAAAAATAAAAGGAGACCGGGAAGAAATAGCAAACAGAATTCTACCCAAGTAATTGGACAAAAGAACAATAACTACGAAGAGTACAAAACATAGAAATGCCAGTATAAATAACACCTAGGTTCTAACAAATAAATCCTTTACGTTCCAGAGTATTTAAGAATAAACAAAACTAAAGAACACGCTGGAAGCATGAAAACGTGTTCAAAGTAAAGCAGAACCCTATTATACACCTCTTCTAAATGAGCAATATTCACCATCTCTGTAGCATTTTCTGATGTGTTTTCTATCCCCTCTCCTAACTAATATTAGCAGAGGGGATAGAAACATAGTGTAAAAGCAATTATACTGCACAGATTGTTTTCACGACACCTGTTTATTTCACTCACCAAGACTCCAGCTTTTTCGCAGGTATAACCAGTGCCCAAGGAAGGATTACTTCCTGGGACAGTTAAACAAACAGCTTGTGAACAGTTAGCCAGAAAGGGTACCAAGTACAATTATAAATCGAATCCGCCTCTGCCACATCGAGCAGGTTTTCTTTACTTAAGTGTATCACTGACACATTATACATGCACATCAAATGTGCAATGCAAGTTTAATGCATCACATATTCTGTCTAAATGCACTTTAAACAACAACAAAAAAAATAGCAACAAAAAGTTCATAGCACTAGGAAGCAAAAAAGAATCTCTGAAGTCCGCAAATAGCAAATACTGGTTTCTCCCCAGGAAAGAGTAACTGTTACTGGTAGATCCAATGTAGAATAGACTCCCTTAAACAAAGTACAAACCCTAATTATATTTATCTTGATTTGAAGACTTCAGGAGTCTCATAAGGCATCAGAAAAAGAATCACTTCAAGCCTACTGAGATCCTTTCAAGTATCAGATCAGCTTTTACTTACCATTTTATAGGGAACTAAATATCATTAAGTCTTTGCTCATGCATATTTTTTTCTGACAGAGACAGAAGTAGCTCTTTTCAGAAATCACCATTCCTATAAAAGTTTCTTCATTGTTTTCAGGTACTTATAGACTTATGCCCAATAAAAACTTAATGAATTCTATGTTATGCTGAAGTTAAATCTTTAACTCTGGAAACTGAGGGCAATTTAATTTCTGCAACTGTAAAAAATATCTGGAAATCAATTTTGTCCTTAGTATTAACAATCAAGCTATTGATATGGAAAAAGAGGTCTGAAGCACAATCAAAATCATCCTCCTCTCCCCCATTTTTTTTTTTTTATATTCACAATACTATCACCAGACAGTCAAAATACCATCCCTACTGCATCCCAGCTGCAGCAAGTTCGTTGCTCTTCTTGCCCCAACTTATCACAGAAGCATCAACTTGCTGCTTGATGAGAATTCCCAAATCTGAGGAGCCTCAAGGGCTCTGTAGCCCATGTAGCTGTCGTCTTCATATTACACCAGGAAGAGCTGTGAAAAAATGCTGATGATTAAGGCCTAGCTGTCCAATGACAAGGTAACACCAGATGCAGTAACATCAGCTTGCGTAAACTCTTACAGCACATGACCTACACGAGAATTTAAACCAGGTGACTGTCTTGTTTAGAACAGTAAAGAAAGTGAAGGGAAAATATGAGTTAAATACAAATACTGGAAGAAACCTTGGCAATGTCTAAAGTACATCAGCTTACGCACTTCTAACACTCCATGGCTATGCCTCTCCTAACAGAGTCTGTTTTTCCTCACCGGTATTTGCATGCATACACTCAGAGCACATCTTGGCACAAAACGGGCAAAAGAGAGACATGCATGCAGCAACTCTCATAAATATTAGCAAGTTTCCATGCTCTGGTCCCGCCCACATCAAACAGCTAATTACAAGCTTGATTACTTCTCAGCAAGCTTATTTACAAACAGAGTGCCCTGGAACCTGCTTTTTCATCCATGCACAAAGAAGGAAGTGATATCATTTTCGCCCAAGATACCATTTTGCCCATTTTGCTGCCAATCTTTCCCCTTTACCCCATCCCTGAGCAGGACAGGTTTAAGTGAACAGCTGAATGTCCCTGCAGCAGGCACGCTGAGCCACCAGGCACAGCATCCCCTTGGGCTCTCTTCCTCTCCCCTCAGTCCACTACTCTCCATCACAAGCAGTTTCAGTTTCCGTGTTGATAACTAATTTGACCATGCCACTTCTCGCTTCCCCTTCGTAACTTCTTCCAGCCCTCCTCCCCCTCGCCCCATGTCACGGGCTCCTGACATGCTCTTCACTCTCTTTTCTGCTCTTTCTCATTAATACCACAAAGCCGTCTTTCAACATCGTGTCACCAACTGCTTTCAGTCCCATCTGTCAGACTTTGAAGCTGCCCGGTGCAATCTTTCCAATCCCTTTTAAAATTCTACCACTTCAGTAAACACTTTTTTTTTTCTCAAGCTAACAGAAAAGCAAACAACAGTCCCTCCTTACCTGCAGCGAGGCCTCTTCTGCATAGCCCACACTGAACCTGAAGTTCCTCTAGAGCAGGAACCATGCCTTACTCCCTGTTTTGCAAAGCATTGTACAGGTTATATCATGTTTAATATCTATGAGCTTGTTACTGTGTAAGAAAAGGGTACTTTGTTTTCCTACTGGTACTGAAAAATATATGTATGTACATGTCAATCCTACAACTGAGAACTTTGGACAACTTTTAAGGGTTGTAAGCAATGGCGTATTTTAGTCAGAATGTAACGGATCCTTTTTGACCCCCCGGGACCAGTCAGATTAACATAGAAATTATCACGGCCTTGCATCTCACAAGATAGCCACAGTCATCTCGTCTTACATTTGTTTTTTCTGTTATTACAGTGACTTATAATAACAGAAGTGCAAGGAGCAAAAAATAAAGTTACAAATCTTTGAACGGTGCCTGGCTTTCAAAAAGGAGAAAGCAAATAAAAGAAACCTAGTGTTCTCATTTTGCTCCCTCATTAAGAATTGTAGTGAAACAAATATGTTGTGATTGGAACAACATTTAACCATTTCAGTAATACTGCACAGCAACAATAAAACTCAACAATAAAACTCAACTTGTAAATGGATATTTTTTTTCAGGAGAATATAACAAAACATACATATGCTGAGCCTGTTGCAGTACAAGTTGTAGCTGTAAAATGAAGCATACCTTACAGCAACATCAAAAAGAATTTCTAAATATAGCTGCTTAATAAAAGGCGATGAAGCATTTTTGAGAGCTCAGTCCCCTACTGCAAAGGAACTGCCTTTCAGAGGTGGCTTCTTAAACAGTTTCCGCTGAATATAATATACTGGACTTCCCCTTTTAAAGTAGCTCTTCCTTCTTAAAAGAGAGTGAATGCTGTTTTTAGTCTACCTTACATTCTAAGCCAGGTTCTAAACTTACTCTGAAACAATACTGCAGCTGAGGATACCTACTTCATCAGTAAACAGGTGAAAAAATATCACAGCATTTTGTCAACCTACATGACCATTCCTTTATCGTTCCAGCTACCTGTTCCAGTTTGGGAGTAACTTGGAAGGAACACCACAGGAAGCTTCCTAGCGGTGAAACACACCAGACCTCCCAGAAGAGCTCAAGGAAGCCCTTCATTGCCTTTTCAGTATTGAGAGTCTTCTTAGACCCACACATGGGTGCCCCCAAGCCTTCTTACACTCATCACTGCACAAATATTTGAATCTACGATATTTCGGTCCATTCACTCAGCAGAATGCCATTATAACCCCATCAACACAGTATCTGGATACCTCTACACCAGAGGAGCACGAGCTACAGGACACCTTTGAGTGAAATAAAAGCATCGCTGCTCTTCTACAGAACTACTGACGCCTAAAGCAGGGAGGTCCAGCATCATTCAAATGATTCAACGAGTGATCCAGTCATCATGTAAACATGCCACAAACTGTAGTTTAGACACAGATACATTACTTTACTTTTGACTGTAAGCACCACAGGTGTGAAAATATTGGTATCCTGTATGCCACGCAGAATTGGGATCATTTGTTACTTTTTGCGTTGTGACACAGGAGCAATTTCTACATTGTCTTTTACCAAAGAACCTGAATACTTTGAACTAAAGTCGGAAAGGCTCATTGCAAGGAAACAAGTGAACACAGACATGGAAATCGACCATTTCCGTCCACCCCCAAAGCTGCATATTTAGTTTTCCTTCATTACAGTACTCCTGAATTTCAAAAGCAAACCCTTTCTGAAGATCATCTACAGTTCTTGCCTAGCAGACATCTGATAGAGCAGGGAAAGAGAGGAAAAACTGAGAAAAGTCAAATCACAAAGGTACAGGTTGGCAAAGAACATCTCAGATGAACACTGCTGAACCCCCACTCTTAGCTCCGACCTTAGGACACAGCAGGTGCCTTCCTGCACCAGGTGGCCCAAGAAGTGCAATCTGAAGGCAGACCCTGGTCAGTTGCTGTTTTCCCCCACGCTCTGTGCACCAAAACCTCAATTTCTACAAGACCTGCTGCATCCTTGGCCCCTCACTCTGCCTTCAGGTGCATTTCGGACACCGCCTCACCACAGCACCACCAGCACGGGTACCCACGGCTCCACTAATTAACAGCAATCAACGCACGGCTCTTCGCAGGGGGGCTTCCCTCCTCACCCCTGGACCCCCATCAGACACCCACCACGGCTGAGAAGGTTTCCTCCTTCCCTCCTTCCCTAGCCAGCCTGCAGCAGACAGCGTCCAGCCGCAAGGTGCAGGCAGGCAGCGTCCCCTCTGCCAACCTCCCCCTGACCCCTTCGCCCCAAAGCCTCCTCCCTGCCCTCGCCCACCTCCTCTCCGCCCTCCTCTCCCCTCCCCGCGGCCGCCCGCCCCCTCACCTGCCGCGGGGAGCAGCCCCCCGCCGCCACCACAGCCACCACAGCCGCCCTGCCCACCCCGAGCCCACCTGCTGGAGGGGCCGGTGGCTGTCCGGGAGGTGGCGGTGCCGGTGTCGGTGTCGCCGCGCCCCGCCGGGGCTCCCACTTCTGCTTCTGCCCGAAGCGGGAAGAGGCGGGGCGCCGCCGGCCACCTACTGGCGTACTGCCCCTCAGGGCGTCCCCTGCCTGCCTGAGGAGAAGGAGAAGGGGCTCGGTCCCGTCTCTCCTCGCCCCCCGTGCTTCCACCTCCCCCGGGGACCAGCTCCCTGCTGCCGCCTCCCCTCAGGGCCGTGCCCTTGTCCCCTTCAGCCGCCCCTGTCCCCCTCGCCGTGCCCCCGTTCGAGGCCTTGTTGCCGAAGCCCCTGTGAGAAGCAGGTGCTTGTGTGCCCTAGGTGATCATTAACCCATCACAGTTTTCATGAAGCGCTCAAAGCTCCGTGCAATTCCTGCTCGCGATGATCTTTCGAGCCTGCGGTAGCAGGAAGCCGCAGAAGCAGGGATATGAAGTTGACGCACTCGGCTGCTCCTCAAACAAACCAAAAAAAAATGCCTAGGAAGCAAAACTAGAGATGGCACAGTGTTTGCAAGGAACGGATCTCCCCTTTCTGCCCATACAGAGGAAGTTGTGGACAATTTGGCAAGGGCCACGCCATGTTGCTGTGGCAAAATCCATATTCCACGTGCTGCTTTCCAAACACAGGTTAAGTCTATTAGAGAGAGCTCTTCAGCTGCTGTCCTTCCAACCCTGGTAGCTGGCAAAAAAAAAAAAAAGGATTGAAAAGGACATGCCTCTTAGCAGTCAGACTTGGAATCAGATCTAATCTACTGACAAGAGAAATGTTTTCAAGAATTTCTGTCAGCTTCATAAATGGTTGAACAGTAGTCAAACACTATCTTACTCAGTAAAACTTATTAATAATTCTACCCTATGCATGCCAAAGCTACTGAAGCAATCTAATATCTGGAATGGGGTATCAACAAGAAGTTCTACAACACCAAAAGCAATGCTACAAAAATGCTTAGCTCAGAAAGAGAAAGAAAAAAAATGTTCCTTGTATCCAGCAAAAGCTGTAAGGAGCAATTTGGGAAACTCTTCCCAAAGACAAGCTAACAAATACTTGCCATAGGTAAAAGCATCAAAAGATTTCAAATGAGTATGACTCAGGACCAGAAACTGATGAATGCATTCGAAACACCACCACCACAAAAGGAAAAAAAAAAAAAATAAAGTAAAACCTGATTATCTGTGAAAGGATTCTTTTAAATGCAAAATAAAAATGTGACAATTATAATCTTGTCATTGTTCACTGTTTCATGAGCCATCTTGCTGTAGACTCTTCAGATTTTTCCAGGTGCCAGACCTGGGAAATGTTTCTTTATAATATGTGATGTAGTTACAAGTTCACAGAACATCTTACAGGAGACATGACACTAAAAGAATGAGAATAGCAGAATATGTATCAATCATATCAACATGTCTCCCAAAGTTTGTTTTTAGCTCTTGATCATTAAAACCTGGAGTGTTTTATATTGAAGCTGCCTTTGAAATTATATGAATGGCAACAGAATGCTAGCATCAAGTGGCCAACTTCCCCAGCTGCAAAAGCTGAATACCAGAACATTCATACGACCCAAGCCACAAGGCACATACCATACACCACAGAGAGCTACAGGGTGCGGGTGATCCCAGGCATTTTACAGGCAGGAGATAACAGAATTCTTTGAATCCCATCTGTCAGAATCAGTGTTAATCTGGATACGTTGGCAGTGAATCTAAGTTTCAGCAAATATCAGCCTCAGCAGCCCCTCCTTCTACTGCTTCACTAGTACCAAGTCTCCTCACCAGTCATATGGCATAGCTGCAGCAGAGGAACCACCCTTGAGCAACCCACAAGCCACAAAGGCACGGAGTTGACCATCTTTATGATATTCAGAGTCTTTGCTGCAGAAGTTAAGCAGGGCTGCAAAACATACCAGACTTAGGTCTAGACATACTTCGGTGTGGTTGAGCCTCAGTGGTGCCCTGGAAGACTAAAACCTACCAATTCAAAACATTTCTGGCACAACCTTAGGTTTCACTGATAAAACTTTCTTGAAGCTGGAGAGTTGTGAGACAGTCAAAGGAAATATGTATGTGGAAGAAAATCAGCTTCAGTGGAGATCATAACACTGAATTCCAAAAATTGCTGATTGTAACAAAATCTTGGACATATAGATGGGATAACCAATCCTCATAAACAAAACAAAACAAAACAAACAAACAAACAAACAAACAAAAACACTATAAGAGTGACTCAGAAACATCAGCTATTGCTCAGCACATCCAGTACACTAGAAGTAAGAGTACTCAGATTCCCTCACAATCACAGCAGAAGATTCAAAGTCACTGTCAGAATCAGCAGCTCCTGCCATCCAACTTTCAAACCTTGAAAGTGGGACCTCCCAAGTGGACAACAGAATTCCCTGTAAAGAGTATGGACCTTGCAGTCACAGATAATTATCAGGTGGCATGGTCAGTCCTTGTTTTTTGTAACAAAAAAAAAAATTGTTTATACATGTGGGCTGGGAAGAGTTGTGGGGAAATTTGTCCTTTGAGTTGAAGAGTCTGACCCCAGAAAAGCCTGTGTGTTTAAAAGGTTAACCACTATAATATTTTTTTTTTTTTCAGCTTAACCTTCTTTTGATAATTTAAAAAGGTTCTTCACATTGTTAAATATAACCAAAATTCATACTGTAAGATCCAAAGAGAGTTTTCAGTTGTGAGTACATTTTTTCATGTCAGTCATAAATCCCCCAAAAAAGTGAATTTATAGGGTTGACATTGACACTTTCTTAATTACAGCATTAGTAGCTTCAACCCTGTCTTATTGTCATATTTGGTAATGAAGTGTTGATTACTTCCCTGAAGAATAAACAAGGCACAAAAGAGGATCACAGGCCTGGCAAGACAGCCTCATGGATAGAATAAATAATGGTCACAAAACTGGTGCTGTTTCCTCACAGGAGCTACAAAGAAAATAAAGCTTTTGTGTAGAGGATAAAAGTTGAATAGCTTTATCCCATCAATCCCCACTTGTAAGAAATACTAAAGAGCCATTGGGCATGAGGAACAAATATTTTAGAGACTGTCACTGATAAGAGTATCTAGTCTAAGTATTTGCTCACCATCAGAGTACTTCAACTCCTTGGCAGGAGTGCATAGCCTCAGCTAGATTTTCTGGTTTGAGCTGCAAAACCTATAAGCAGAGGTTTTTTCATAGAGAAAAGTTATTTTTCAAGCTTTTCTTTTATGAACTTTTCCTCTGCAGGACTCTGAAACAGACTCTAAACCTGTTGCCAAGAGAACTTGCACACCACCATACCAGGATTACACGTCAATCCAATTCCCTGTCAGAAAGCAAGTGCCAGTTTGTGAGAGGAGAAATCTGTGATCACTAAGGACTGGCTTGTTCTTTTATAGCTCCTCTTCATAAAGTCATCTATTTTGTCCAAGTTCTTCCCTGGCCATACAAAATGAAGTTGTTTAAGTACAGGGCCTAGTAACCAAGGCTAGTTCTAAACTGGAGGTTGCTTGCAGTGGCCTAGCAGGCATTGCCCAGCTGGCCTGTTCTAGAACCTTCAGCTATGGCAGGAAGCCTTGATCAAGTTGTAATCATCACCTTTAGTGTCTCAAAGCACCTTTGTAGCTGAATCCGATCTCAGAATATTGTCCAGCTGCAGGAGCACAACTCAAGCAATGAACTTTCCAGGTGAGCCAGCCTCAAACATGTTCATGCCATCTGACAATACAACAGCCTCAGCACATCTTCACAACATAGAGGGGTTTGGACTCCTTGCGAAGTGTATTTATTTAAAAAAAAAAAAAAAAGTGTTCTAGTGTTTACTTGGCTTCATTCTTATCATATTTTCTTTTTAATCTTGGTAAATTATTGTCACAGTCGCAATATTTAAAGTAAATATTGATTTAAAATAAACTAAAGTAGCTAACAGAAAACCTTACATGAAGGAACGGATGCTGTGCGTGTAAGTGGCAGTCCTGTTGCCTGCTGTGATGTTTGCCTGAGTCCTAAAACATTCAACCACTTCTCACTTAACTCACCTTGTCCCTTGTTACTTGCAGACACCATGTTTAAAAAAAACATGAAAAATTACTGTCCTAAAAACTTGGTAGAATAATACCCCTTGGCATTTCTGAAACAATTTTCATTTATACATGTCAAAACAATTTTAAAAAGGAATAGAAATCATCATTTCATCATTTCACATTTTCAAAGGAATCAAGGCCCACCCGGAGAGTGAGGAGGTTTACCAGAGATCTCACAGCAGCAGCAAGCCTAGGGCAGAACGTCTTCCAGGTTTAATACTAGTGACCCGTTTTAGGAATGCTAATTCCTCATAGCAAAACTAGCTATTCCAGGAAAAAAAAAGAAAAAAGAAAAAAAAAAAAAAAACACTTTTCATTTCTCAGAACAACATTTTTTTTAAAAAAGTTTCAGTTTAGCAGAAACTCTTGTCATGTGATTTGGGATGATCAATCAAAAACTAAAAATAGATGTGAGAACATGTGAATTAAATGTGGTTTTTCTGTACACATAATAGCTAGCTAACTGTTCACTCAGTGTCTTGGACTGGTTTTGCCAGCTGTGCATAACACCAGTGTATTTATAGGGCCTGCAGTTACACCTTCAGATGAAACATGAAGTACTACAGTCACTGCATCCACAGCAGCACAATGCCAGCAGCTCTTCACCAGCACCACTGAGAGAGAGCAATTCTGCCTTACCAAGGCCTCAGCAGAACAAAGCTGCAGGAGACTCAGCAGGGAACCAGGTAAACTTTCCGTCTATGCTTTTTAAGCCAATCAAATGAAAATCCTTCAGAAAAAGACTGTGACTGCAGGTGAACAACAACAAGAAAAAGCATTTGGCAATATTTTTCAACTAGGTGAATTGCCACTCAGCAAGAAAAAGTCCAGATCTTCCCTCTAGTTATCTTCCAGCCTTTCATTTTTCCCCACTGCAGAGCAGCACCACAGGTGAGCTCAGGAGAGCAAAGCACTCTGTTATGATGTGCTGTAGCCTCCTGCTCTCACTCGTCATCCCTTCAAGCTCAGAGAGGTGGAAAGATGCACGACTTCAGGCAGGCCAGGCACGGCGATGAGCAAGGCTAGACTGGAGCGTTTCACCACTGCTCTGAACTGAAGTCACAGGTGCCGTGGTGGGACCATACAGCGTGCTGTGACGACGGGAGGAACAAACCGAGCACTGCTGCAACGTGCTCTCTCACTGATCACTTCCCATTTTCCTCTCATTCTGCTAAGTACTTCTTAACATTGGCTTAGCTGCTGTGGGTGGAAGTTCTTCTGGGACCATTAGACAGATGTAGCCCTAGTCTTTTTCTACTCTACACATGGCTGATTGCAGGGATTTATTATAGTCTAAGGCCTTCCCTCCAGGCACACAGGAAGGGAGGAGAAGTTTCTTGCATCAGTGCTCACTCATGCAAAGATCAGCTTTAATCCGTCACACGCTGCACCAGAAAAGTTTAGAAAAGCCCTCTGGCATTAGAATTAACTGAGGACAGAGCGAGCACACTGGTCCTGTTTACAGATAAGCATGCAATCATGTAAAACACACATCAAAATTTCACTGAAATGAAAACACGATTGAAAAACTAATGAGGTACTTGAGAGGTTTTTTTCTGAATAGGGGTAGGATGAGAGACACTCCTGGGATATGCATTGCAGGCGCCTGTGCCTTGGAAGAGAGTCCATCTGGTGTATCTCTGTGATCAGCATGTTTGCATAGAATGCAAATTGTTACTGCAACTGCTGTTATCTTTATGCACTGTAGTTATAACTGAATGAGTCACATAAAAGGGTCAAAACCTTCTGTTCTACTTTTTATGATAAACATCTTTTTAACATACAGCGTTAGAGATCCTGTGCGTCAACAGATCAAGGTAGGAGTTGGTACTGAGTGAGACCCTGGCATAGGGGCCCAGTCTTATTAACATATTTATTAACAATTTTTAAAAAACAGGGTAAAAAAAAGGAGAAAACATAGATGTGTCTATTAACTATTAAAAGCCTGAATAAATTAGAGATTCAGGATAGGCTGCTTAAGTTTTCTTGTTTCTCAAGCTGCCCTCGAGCCTGCAGAACAAATGGGAGTAGCTGTGTTAGGGTCTACTGTGTACTCCGCTCCCAGGCTGGCAGGTGGCAAAGATGTGATATTGCAGCCTGTGCAAATTTGCTGGGGCCCACGTTCTGTTATAATGGTCTCCTGAGTACCCGTGCTGAGTAAATTTAACTTTGCATCTTCAGAAGAACTTCTGTTTGCAAAATTTTTCAGCAATTCAAACAGATATCATCCATCATGTGACACGCTCCATTTCTCAAATACAAGTTTTCACATATAGGTAGAGTCATACTATTTTACTTATTTTAAAAACTTTATGTAAGACACTTTGCACATCTCCCACCAGATTTCATTTGTGCAACAGAATTCAGATACTTCACAATACATTTGTAAGTACCAGCTACCAAAACCTTCTCAGTTAACAACATTTGACTGAAAATCTAATTTATATTTTGTGTAAGGTCTCTTAAGAACAACCATTAGATTTGCACTTTTACAACAGAGGGAAAAACATGAGAAAATAACCTTCAAGGGAAAATTTCTCTCATTTATTAGGAGACAAATCTAGAATAAATGAAGAATCTAAGAATGTGAATTTGCAAATGCTTATTTAGCCTGATCTCCAAATTGGAATGAATTAAAAATAGGTCAGTTATTTTCTAGCCTTAGAAATTTCACACACGCATAGACTGATTCCTCCACTTTCTTTCCTTAGACTGGACTAGTAATTTTAAGACACAACTCCCTCTTTCAAGGAAAATGTCTTTTACATTTCCTGTATGATTAAGACAGTCCTTTTATTCTGGAGCTAAGCTACAAAAAACATTTACTTTACGTGAGGGAAGGCAAAAACTAGAACACGGAGGGCTCTGCCAGGTAATTTAAACCCAACTGTCTTCACTCCAGAACCTTTCTGCCACACATCAGGAATTATTTGACCCCATTTCTGTGAAGGATATCTGCCCTGCTGAGTCTCAAAGGCCGCAATACAGAGCTTACCTTTAATCCTGTGCAGAATAATGAATGATATACTGCTGAGATTAGCTAGGCAGTGTCAAACGGAGGTTTCTTCCTCTTTGTGCTCTGATTCCACCTGGGTAAAAGCTTACTGTTAAGACCCCTTAAGCACACAAAATCTCACCAACCTGAGCCTTTTGTTTAATATAAAATTAAATAAATAATAACAATTAGAAAAAAATCTGTCACCTGTGATGACAGTCTCTTCTCCTTCTAAAGGGCAGATTTTGTTACGGCTGTTGCTAGCAGAAAAAAAAAAAAAAAAAAAAAAAAAAAAAAAGGAAGTTAAAAGAAGGAAAGTGGAACACATGAAGTGTGTCACTTTTCACCAGCAAGACTCTCTCCTCTTTCACCGTCTTTATGAGCTGAGCTCTTTCATGACAGGTCACTACCATCACATATTAATAACACATTAATAATGCCCCAGCCTGTGATAAATGCAACAGTTGTCACAGTTTTTGTTTTGTCTCAGGTAAATTTTGAATTCTTTGCTCTCTGGTTTCTAAGCCTTTGGGATGCCCTCTCTTCCTGTTTTTAAAATTTGTCTGCAACCAAGGGAATTCATAATTTACTTTTTTAAGAAATGTTGAGAGTATCACGGACCCTAGCAATTCCAACAACTGGGCTTTAAGTAAAACATTTAATACCTTTAATCCTCAGAAGAAAAAAAAAAAAAAAAAAAAAAAACACATGAAAATTGAAAGCACACATTTCTGGTTCGAGATATGCTGTCTGGAAAAAAATGGTTTACACGTAGAACATAGGATTTTAAGATTAGAGCAGAAGACAACACCTAGCTTGTTACCCCAGTGGGAAATAGATTAAAATAGGATGGAAATAGATTATCAGTCAATGCTTGAAAGTTTTGACCATTTTTTATTCTACTGAAAATAATGAAATTGTTGAAGCTGAATAATACTAGTTTTCTAGTAATTTATATGCAAAGAGTAGTCATACTTTACAGCTTTATAAATCAACAAATGTACATAAATCTATTTGTAAAGAAATAAGTTTTTAAACAGATTAAAACAGAATCCAAATATTTGTATCAAACCAATGTTCATATAGGCTGAAACAGATATTTTTGAGGTATTTTATGAAAACAAAGTATGACACCATTTGACTAAAACTAAAATACACAAAACTGGGGGGGAGGAAAAAGCATGCAGAAATATAACAGGAGATGTAGCTCCTTACAGGGCTCCCCTAAAAAAAAAAAAAAAAAAAAAAAAAAAGTAACAAAAACCTGATCCCCGCAGGTGACAGGCACCAGCTTTCACGGGTCTGGCAGCACAGATGGAGGCAGAGTGCAGAGCTGCTGCCTTGATGACAAAAGCCATCAGAGGGAAGAGGAGACCTTGGGTACTCCTGTGGAAGGAAAGACTCAGTCACAAAGCAAAGACAAGAGCTAAAGTTGCTTTCTGACAGTTTCTGTAGTCTAACAACAGCCAGACTTGTAGCTCTTGGCATTGCATTAGCAGTGCTGCTGCAGAAAGGATATGTTTTGCTAAGAAAATAGCCAAATGAAAGTTACAGCAGAAGAAAATCTTTACTAACAGGGAAAAACAAAATGTTTTCAGCCTCTTCCGGCAGTGGACACCAGACAGTTGCTTTGGTGCTGGGGAGGAGACCAGAGAAGGGAGTCAGAAAAGACCCAAACAGGAGAAATAGATGCTTTTTGACTTGCCTGCTTGTAAAGAGCAGCTTGCTACCCCCTGAAAATAGAGATGAGGCAAATGGAAAAGCAAGGTGTTGCCAGACTGTGGGTAATTTTTTCTGTGTTTTCTTTTTTCTTTTTCTTTCAAAGAGAGGAAATAATGTGTGCAGAGCAGCAGTGGTTCATAGTGGGTCAGTCAGGAAGTCTGGGGCTGGGTATTTAGAAGACAGATATTTTTATTTCACGTTGTTCTCAGAGAACAGAAGTATGCAAGAAAATATTTTCTTAGCTAAAAATGCAAAATTAGCGTTCACGTATAGTTAGCTAAGCTATCAATGGACTTCATGGTTCACAATGAAGAATGCAATTTGGAGTCGAAGGTTTTGCAACTGCAGCTGCAGTTATTATAGAAATGCACAGGGGTTTTAGCTAAAGCCAGCACTCTGTTGTAACGCAGCAGAGGTAATAGCAGGCAACAGGACAGGAAAGTAATCGGAGATTATTAACTCTGTTCCCACAGGTAAAGAGCCGAGGCGTAATCGGTTTAAAGCTGAAGTTTCATGTACATCTTCATCCAGCACTTGTAATGAAAAGAGGCAGTCCCTCCTGCTTCTGCCTCCTGCCAGCTCTACCCCGACTGCTCCCTGCCGCTGGCACAAGTGTTTGTGCAGCTGCTCTGCAAGCACCACCGGAGAACAAAAACATATTGATCTGCCAAAACAAAAACAAGAAGCAAAAAGGGAAGCAATTCAGGGTTGGCCCATGCAGATAACGAGAGGGCAAAGGTATCTGAAAACACACAAGTCCAAAACCGACATTACGAATACTGCAAGTAATGGAAAAGAGAGAATCAGCCATATGTCTTTAAGTTAAGAAATGGCTTTTAATCTGGCCTTTCGTGATCATTACCTACTAACAGTAAACTAGCTGATAAACTTTACTGCTGTAGATGTTCAGGAAAAATGAATGCAGCAAAAACACTCAGAAGCTCACAGCAATAGTCCCTGAGCAGTACGGTTGGCTGAAATACCTGGAACTCAATCTGCATGCTGCATGGGTTAGGTACATCTAGCTTCTGATGAGGAAGCTGAAAAATTGGCTTTGTAGTTAGGCAAAGCAATGTGTATTTTAAAATTTGACTATGCAAAATCCAGCCTAGCTAGTGACTGATTCTTACAGTGATGAAGACAAAAGGATCAAGTGATCCAGTGATCAAGACGTCTATGAATACCTACAAATAAATTAAGACATTCACCACTGATTTACCAAAAAAAAAAAAAAGAGTAAGCAATTTGTCAATGATACATTTGATACATTTAAAAAAAAAAATAAAGAGCATAAAGATCATTTTGCAAACAATGGGGATAGGCTGGCTGTACTAGGGTGTAATGAAGATGTTCTTTAATCAGTCTTCCCTCCAAGCGGAGAAGGCCAGCAGTCTTTCTGGATATGTCTTAGCTGAGAACAGACAAGGAAAAACTGGTCATGCCCCTCGTACAGAAGTTCTGGGCTACTGCAGTGGGAAAAAAATCCCAGCCAGGGTGACAATCCTAGATAATCTTACAGGAAATCCTTTTTAAAGAAATTACAGACACATTTTAGAAGCTGATTTGCAACAATTTGTTCAAAAAAAAAAAAAAAAAAAAAAAGTACCCTAAAATCCCAGAGGCAGGCACTCTTTATTTCGGTACGGTTTGTTATGGGCCCCTGAGAACAAAGAGCACGATCAGGACATAACTAAGGCAGTGCTGTGGTTTTGTAGCATCAGGTCAGAATTCAAACCCCGTCTGACGTGCTGCCGTTGTGTGACCACTGTCGGGCCATTTATGTTCACATGAGAGCGGCAGTGGCTCATTTGCTTGTCCCTGCAGCTCGGGGCGGAAGTCGGTGTATCTAAACAAAACTCTTGCAAAGCGCCCAGCAGAAAGCAGGGAATGCTATGGAAATCAGCTAGCAGTTCATTTTCTTTCCTCGTTTGAACCAGTTTTGGACTGTGAGTATGATGGGGGGCCATATGGCAGAGGGGACAGGGAAAGCTTTCCACCTACACGGAACAATGCTGCATGGGCACCTCGAGACAACAGTAGTACCCACGTAGACTGTGAGCCTTTTTCTACGGACTCAAAACATTGCATTACAATGTCACCTTCTCCCAAACCTCTGCATGTGTGCAAAGGGGGCTGCAGAGGTGCAGGTTTGCATTTTGGGGCAGAATTCCCCCTGGGACCACAGCTGCAGCTGTGTTCACCCCTCCTCAACCCCACAGCTGCTCCTCGATGCCACTGAGCCAGCTGCTTGTATTTCAAAACTAAATCTGAGTGGGTGTAGCACTGAAAAATTAATCTGTAATTCTGAGGCCAACATGCCTTCAATACTTACCTAAATTTCTGGTTTCTCAGCCACCATATGATGGAATCGCGTTTGCCTGAGAAGAAATGTATTTAAAAACATCACTTGTTTATGTCAATTTCAATGTTGTTTTTACCGGTTTTCTGAAAACAAAGGATGATGTAATAAAAAGAAAGTCAATATTACAGCACTGGGGTTTGAAATTAGTGTGATAAATTGAATTTTAAAACAATACTGGCCTTCTCATGTACTTACAGATGATAAAACATAACAGGGGGGATGATTTGCAGGTGCTGCCATTGAGAATATAACACAGAAGGAGGCTTCCAAAGTAATATTCCTGTTTATATATCTCACATTACAACTATATGTCCCTTCCATTGCCTTTCCTCAGGAAGAAAAGTTATGGTTTGTGTACTGTAAGCCTGAGTCAGCAAACTTGCTCCAGCTCCAGCCCCCCCATAGCTGTCAGTTCTGGCTCTTGGGACCATCTCCTTTAGCTGTGCCCCTGGGAGAGCAGTCCCCTTTCTACAGGGCTGGTGGTTGTCTTATTACAGTTGTATGAGTTTGGCTTTCTGAGCAGACGAGGACAAAAAATAATAAGAATAATAATAGGAAAACATCAGGGCACTGCACAAGTATTTTGCAACCAAGCCAGTAAAACTAAAACGCACAGCTAATATTACCCGCTGACACCCCTGTATGCTGTGGGCCAAAGTCCCATGTTTGTCTGCGTGGGCAGTGCAGGTGTGCCTCCCCTTGTGCCACTGTCACCTTTGCTGTCTCCTGCCTTTGCATTACTCAGACCCATGAAGTTGTCCCCAAGGTGGTGACAATATCACGTGTGCTGCTTGTTACACATGCCGGGATCCGTACCCTTTCTTGTAGCGCTGCCTTTGCCATCCTTTTCATGACAAACCGAGGCTGGCTCGATGAGCACTGACACCCTAGGCATTTCGATCTCCAAGGCTGTTACTGATGCTGTGCATTTCTAGGAGCAGTGAAGTTCAGGTCAGGGGGGGAGAGGGGAGACACGACTGCTTTTCTCATCGCTGGGGGCTGCAGGACAGACAGACTGGACTAACACAAGCATGTGGCTTTATTTCCATGCCCTGCAGCGCACACTGCTTACGACTGACACTGACATACAGGCAGGATCCCGTGCTGAAAACAACCCCTCCTCAGCAGCTGATCTGTCTTCCTGCTGTGTCCAGTCATCTCATTTCTGCTGTGCTGCTCCTTCCGCGGTACCACGATGCCACTCACTGCCTGCAGCCTGTACTAGCAGACTTTCTGCGCTAGTAGAAATGTTGCTACCTCAGCACAAGCTTGCAAGCCTCTGGCTTGGCTTCTAAGCACCTTTCTTCATACTGCACACCCACTGTATCTTTACAACTGGTTTCTTTCAAAGTGGGAACAGAATTTAGCAGCTAAATCTACCTGCACCAGCAAAGCCACCTCCAGACACCCCAACAACCACCAGCACAAGGTCTGCTCCAGCCCTCTGACACCTACAAAACCTTACAGCAACCACCAAAAGCAGCTTGCTTTCTTTACAGAGCAGTCCTTCATCCACCCACATGGATGAAATTGCACGGAGAGGTCAGACACATTCACCCCACCTTCACCAGTTCTCTCTGCTCTCCCCAAGGGTCGGACCCCTCCACCTGCCTCTCTCCAGGTGCAGAGCAGAGCCAACCAGGTGCACATACCAAGGCTGTTAGCTGCTGAAAGGGTTGCTCCAGCAGTTATATGTTTATTAAGCCAACATCTTCAGGTGGAGAAACCTCTTCTGGAGCTGGTCTGCATCACTCCACAGCTTTCTGGTTGCTCGGTTTCAGGGGCTCTGGAAAACCTGGTTACTCTGAGCACCCCAAGGGACACAGAAGTGTCCCTTTGTGCAGAGAAGCTTGGCTGCCCCTGGAAAAAACACACAGGGAGAAGCAGTTTCCCTTTTCCCTCACCATGAGCAGCATTTCCCTTGTGCTGACACGGCATTCGCACAGTGACCCGGATCAGGAACTAATCCAGATTAACACCAGCCTTTTTTTTTTTTTTTTTTTTTCTCTTCCCTGGCACCACGAAGCAAGGGCTGCCTTCCTTCTGCCTTATATTTTGTACAACGGTGCCATTACAGTGCTTTTTAGGCTTCAAAATCTTGCCTTGCTCTGTTTCTCAGTGATTTGGCCACTGTTTATCATTTAATTCATCCACACAGGCTACTTAATGCTTAATGATCTTTCAAGATAGTTTACAGCAAGGATGGATTAAAGATCAACTTCGCTATTAGCTCAGCTGTTCTAGGCTGCCAGCTTGACTTTCTCCCAGAGACAGTTTAGCAGCTAATCTTCTCAAATCTGCTCTTGCAGACATAACCTATCTTTGAATATGGCCCATATCCCATGATACAGTCATTTTTGTCTTCTGCAGGCTATGTTACTAGCTCTTTTACAACAGGTTTTCTGTAATCGCTCCAGGAACGCACACACTGATGTGCATCCCACTGTAAATATTCTCCTGGGATTTAGCAATGGGGAGGTGAAAAATAAGGACAACCTGGTGCTAAAATTCAGCTCAGCAATGAACGCAGAGCTGCTCAGCTACAGCTGGAAATGGATGCAGGATATTGAGATATTTAAACGTTCAGAAAACCTGAGTTTCTCATAGCCGAGAAGCGGGCTGGATTCAGGCTTTCCCAAGAGTTAGCTCTATAATTTGGTACTTAAATGAAATATGGCATTTAGTAGTAACAGCGGGAAGAAGGCCTTAATGCAAACAAAGTCTTTACTATTACCTAAAGGTCTGAATTCAAAGCAGGGCTCGAGGCTGTGTTTTATCTTCAGGATGAGCAAGGCTTTCCTAGGAAATGGGCTCTTAGGCGATCTAACGATGGGCATTTTGAGAACCTTGCATGGAGAGCCTCAGCGGAGAGCAAAACATCGTCGTGAACCCCAAAAGTGCCGAACAGGGAGCAGCTGCGGGCGAGCACAGCTTGCCCTGCTGGGTGCCCGTCCCAATCCCTTCCAAAAGCCCGGCTTTGTGCCTGAACGCGGCGCTGCCCGGGCGGGGGCAGCAGAGATCGCGCTGAGCACCGAGCCCCGGAGCTCCTGGGGCCGGCAGAGGTCGGGTTCCCTGCTCGACAGGGGCAGCAGAAAAGGGAAATGGTGATGTCTGAGAATCTGCCTTGAGATAGAAGCACGCTGCTTGTCCTCTCGCCCTGTTTCCACCCGGCAACTAGCTGGGTTTGAGCGGAAAGTTTCCCTTTCTTTGCAGAACTGCAGATTTCCAGTCTGCCTAAATGGGATAAATAAATGTTCGTTAACACGTGGAAGCAGAAAACACCAGCAGGAGGCATTGGGGAGGCTTTCTCTTGGGCAGCGCTGCTCACCCTGCCTGCACTGTAGGGCAGCAACGCAGGATAGTGATGCAGAGCAATGATGGAAAGCAGCAATACAGGGCAGTGATGCAGAGCAATAATGGAAGGCAGTAACTTGGTGGCATTCGGCGATGATTTTAGGAAGGAAATGGTGCTGCTCAGCACCCCGTTAGGCCAAACCCCAGCTGAAACTCCTTTCTTGCAGAGCTGAGCAGCTGCCAGGAGGTGGAGCAGCGCACCAGCTGCCAGCTGCTCCTGCTGAGCACCCGGAGCTTTGAGCTCCCCCCGCGCACCCCAACTCCATCCAGGCTGATGCTGAGCCTCCGTCCAAGGTCAGCTGCCTGCTGACGAGCGCCGGCAAATCAAGCAGAAAGCGCTGATGATAATGTCGCTCATTACCGACCGCGTGCTGGAGGTGGTGCTCGGGAAGGGCCACCCGCTCCCATACATCACTAGGTAACGGGGCTGCTCGGGGTGCACTCGGGCTCCCAGCGCAGAGCTGCGGAGATAACGCCCTGCTTTGCTGTGTCAGGGCCCGTGCGGTGCTCGCCGCCTTGTCTTTGGGAAGCCCACTTCATCCCGAGGCTTCAGAGGGCTCTGTTTGACCGTACTCGATTGAGTGGATAACCCCAAGATGAAGAGGCAGCTACATGTACTCTTCTCTGAGCTGCCTCTTGACTCTGTAATCTTCTTTTCCCCTAAAAATGAAGCCTTCATCTCTTCCTACAAGGCCTCCTTTTACCTCCAAGCCCAAGATACATTGCCAAAGATCCCCTGTGTCTGCTGGGGACAGCGTGGGTCTTGCTCCACCCTGAAGATGAATGCAAGTGTCTTGGGAAGCCAAGCCTGCTGCAGAAACTGGTGGGACAAAGCACCCAAACATAAAGCCCGTGTGTCTGATGGCAGCACAGGCAAGCACGGGCTGATGTTTTAAACTGGTCAAAGACAAGCGCTGTGATTTGGTTTCCTTTGGACCACTCCGCCTTGAAAGAGCTGCTCTAATCTTGGTGTAATTTTCTTAAAGGAAAACTGAGAAATTGCAAGATTTCAGTGTTGCAGAAACAACATTTTCCACTTAAAAACAAGCAACATGGGAAAATTCCCAAGCAGGTCTCAACAATAAGGCTGAAGTACTGACAAGCATAAACCTGTGATGTCCTTCCATGCCTGTGGTCTATTTAAGCTATAAATCCTGTCTGTTATGCGCAGGGATGGCTGTTGAACATCTTGATAAGAGAGGTGTGATTTGTCTGTAAATACACCATACAATGATGTTTTTTAATATTTGGTGTAATAAAGCCTTCTCCTGCAAATATTGTCATTGGTTACCTCACCGATACGTAACTTTCTGTTGGCATATCTTTCACAGTAAGGTTATAATAACATCACTCTTTGGCATCTCTGCCAGATACTCAACTCTTTATTTTCTGTTCTGTCATATAAGCTGAGTAACTTATACGCCTGTTCTCTGCAAAAGGTGGTTATTATATGTTTGAAGAAAGAGATTTGACAATACCTGCCTTGTAAGAAATACCAGCGAAGTAGTACAGAGTAAAGGCAAAGGAAAAAGCTATAAATCAAAAGGTGACAAGGCAGTTTTCAGATGGAAGATTAGAACATTGTTAAGGGTTCCACAAACAAATATGGTGAATTATAGACAAAAATCCACTTTCTCGCATTTGTCCCCTGTTGTGGCAGTCCTTTTATGGACACAAATCCCACTGAAGTCATATCATGTCTATAAACTAAATTCCAAAATTAATCCATAAGGAGAATCTGTCATGGAAATGCTTATTATTAGTTTGATTTGTACAAGATGTATAGATATGATTTCAAATAAAAGCAACATTATGGAAAAAATTACGTCAATTGCCGTTTTGTCTGAATAAGGAGTGCACAGTATGAATACTCTCCCAAAATAACACATCTGCAGTGATCTAAGCGGAGCTTGCCTAACACTCCCTGCACTGTATTTTTTTACACAGGTAATTTCATGTGAATGCTTAACCACCACTCTGAAACGACACCAGTCCCCAGGCGCTGACAAATGTATGCCTTGCTCCGCCTGGCAGGGCAGCGATGGGCCCTGGCCTGACACCAGCGCTGCTCTTTGATCCATACAAAGATGCAAGGAGATGCATTTTATCTGATGGAGCGCAAGCACTTTGCATTTAGCAACTGCACAGAAATGTGCCATCGCAGGTCTGCCTCCTGCCACGCAGGCCAGCAGCCAAACACACAACGTGGAGAGCTTAAATAAGGCAGCAACAGCAGGTGACAGAAAGCCCATTTGGAAGGGGACATTCCTTGTCCCAGAGCAGTTCTCTTAGAAAGGAAAAGGCACTGTCACATCGTGCCAGGGAGGGGAACGTGGCTGGTGCTATTTTGAAGCAGCCACTCTGGTACAGGGCTGGTGGAAAGGGCTGAACTCCTTCCTGCTGGCTCCACTGACCTACTTGCACACTGCATGAATAGGGTTAGGCTATTGTTAATTCCATGCTGAAAATTAAAATGGTTGGGCAGGGACTGCAGCAACTATCACATGGCTGATGAACCCCATGGAACACGGTACTGCCCCATGGCAGTGACTCCTGGACGATACCACATTTCAGAAGGATGTTTTGGGCACAGCTAGCAGGAACACAGCCATTGTCTGAATCGAGCGTAATCATTCAAATTATTTGATGAGATCAAACAGATTTCCTTATTATCACGCACAGTACTTTACCAAATGCAGAGTTTTTAACTTTATCTCACAAATCGCAAAAAAATGAAAGGCATTTTCATGCTGACGATCCAAGCAGTCATGTGCCGCTGTGTGAGCAAGGCTGAGCGAATGAGACTGTCAGCAGGATGAGCACACCGGCAAATTCAGCTTTTCCAACAGCCTGGCTGCGTGTCACAAATCACACGAGCTATACAGCCCCGCCATACGTCACACACCACTCTGCGCTGGCAGGGCTCTCGCGAATCTTCTCTGCCTTTATTTCATCTCATCTGGGCCAGGAAATGCTCAGCTAAATCTGTACTGAGCCACTGCTGCCTGGGTTTTGAATGGTCATCACCCATACGTGGAAGAGAAATAAATTAATGAGTTAACCACTCTTTTGGACTTTTAATGAGTTTCTAATGCCTGCACTATATGACTAACAACTGTTTCAGAAGCTGGGATTTGGTATGATATTTGCTTAGACTTTGATTCTATACAGGTTTGGTTTTGTGCTGTTTTTTTTTGCACAATATCTGGTTTCTCATACATTGGCCAACCCAGAAAAACAGCTATCATCAAAACGACCCCCAGTAACCAGCAAGAAAATTGACCCCAGTGGTTGCAGCTAGTAAGTCAAGGATCTTTTATCTCCCTCTTTCACCCAGAATTAGATCCTGGCACCCTAATTCACACGCAACACAGCCCGTCTCCACAGTGAGTCGCAATCAAGTCAACTCTTTCTTTGCAGCACAAAGGAAATCACATTTCTTTGAAACACCGAGGAAATCTGAATGTGTGTTCCTGTTTAGCATGATTAAGGTGTCACATAGCACTCCCACGCACCCCGACACAGAGAACTTCTTGCCGGCTGCTGATGTCAAAGCAAATCAGCTGAAAACACTGAGGGCTTCTGAGAACCACAATTAGGACATGCCAGGCAGGCTGCAAGGAGCTGTGCAGCTTCATGTGGCCTGGGCAGCCTTGTGGGCACTGGGGACAACACAGAAGCATCCCACCCCCCCCAGCAGGCCTGTGGGATATGCATCGAGCACATCTTTGGCAGTGTGGGGATTTCTGCATGTGAAAAGCTTGTTATAAAACACGATACATAACAGCACCTGTACCTGTGGAAAACCACAGCATTCAGGAGCATCCCCAAGGCGTGTACCCTTCTTGGCTTGTGCTCTGTCTCAGTCCTGGTCAGCTCAGACATCTCACTTTTTGCCAGGCCCAGCTCTCTTCACCCTGATGGTCCCAGCTGCCATCCTCTTGATTGCCTTCAGCTCTTCCTTCTGTGTATTTTTGCCTGTGCCCTGTGGTTTGTCCACTATTAACATTAATAATTTAGGGAATTGTCTACTTCTGCTGAAATCAATTCCTGTGCTACTGCAGCTAAGTGCTGGGCTGGGCCTAGGCCCAAGAAATGCTGTGACAGGGCCCAAACAAAACAAACAAAATGAAATGAAAGCAGAGGAGAAGAGGATCTCCATCATTCTTCACCCCACAAATTTAGGAGGGGATGCCCAAAGCCTAAGAAACATGAGCACCAAATTCCAGCTGAAATCCCTTCCTTTTTAAAGCTCCCCCATGGGAGGGTTGTGGCCCTGCTGCTGGAAGAAGTCAGCACCACAGCAGGAGCCCCACAAGGCCCACGCTAAATCCCAATGCAAAGCTACTTAGACACAGGCAGTGGGGCTGAATCAGTGAAAAACACAGCACTCTGTGCCTCCACTGTGTTCACCTAGTGGCTGAGCAAAACTGTGAAGGACAAAGTGTTTGTGCGATGCCATTGATCCAAGGGGCTCCTCCTAGGCCCCCGTGACTCCTCCATCCCTCTGCTAATGCCCATCCCCAGTGCTCACACCAGCCTGGTGCACACCTCATTTTTACATGTGTTCACCATCCCGATGGCAGCTCGCTTCCTTGGAAAGGAGAGGAGGAAAAGCTCTCTGTGCCTCATGGCTTAATCCAGTGGGGACTGAGTTCTCCTTGTTCTCATTTCCTTGCTGTCATCTCACGGTTACATTGCTGATGGCCACACATGAGGAAACCATCAATGGCAGAGGGCATGGGCTCTGTGAGGGAGCAGAATAACAGAACAACTAAATAACTCAGTGATTGAGAGACCAGGAATGCAGACAGCATGGCTTAAAGCTGAGACGGTAAGGTCACCTGTGATACAACATCACGGCAGCTAACTCATCCACGCCACTGAGCCATGCAGCTGGCTGCTTTGCCCTTCCCACTCTGCCAATTCCCTGAACAGCATTTAGCAGAAGGATTTCTATTTTGATCCAAGTGGCCGATTTCTGCCCCTAAACACAGGCTGCAGCTATCGCCCAGCAGCAGCAGGCATTTGCCAGCCATCAGCGAACACGTGCAAGGCTCTGAGAGGAGGTGCCAGCACCCACGAGGGCACCCAGCCCCACCGCCCCTAATCTCCCTGGCTGGGAGCACAAGGAGGACACCAGTGGGCAAATCCCAGCTCCTTCACCTGGCCAGCAGACACACAGGGGCTGTATGGACACTAAAAATCCCTGCCTCCACCTGCTTCCTCTCCAAGGGCTCTGCTGAGTCCCTTTGCTCACCACACCTCCAGCTCTGGGGTTCAAATCACTTCCTTAACTCCAGCAATCACAAATTCCTGGTGGCACCTGACAGGGATGCGGGGATGCACTTCCCTTCCCCACAGGTTTTTGGAGTCCCAGGGCTCCGGGAAGGAATGCAGTGCCAATTGTGACGGGGCATGGACAGAAGCCAGAGCCGCGCGCCGCAGTCACGTAATTAAATAACAAAAATGGATTAGGCAATCTCTGTGCTTCATGTTGACAAGCTTGAAGGGAAGAACAGAACATGTAATCACATGAGGGGGGGGATCTTTCTTGCTTTATTTTGAAAGAAAGACAACATTACAGCATATAAGATGTGGAAGAGCATGCGCTAATTATGCTGCCCTGGATATTTCTCTCTTGCAGGTTGGAGAACAAGGCTGGGATTGAAGCCCAAGGGAGGAAAGGACTGGAGGAACTGACATTCACTGACAATTAAGCACCCAGCTCATTTAGTCCTTATTCACTAACTTTTGCCCCTCTGTTTGGCTAACCTGAACACAAGTTGCTCTCTCTCATTAGCAACCGGCAATCAGAAGTCACCTGTGATGCTGATTTACTCCAGAAATAGACAGATATCTACACGGTCTCCTTAACGACAGCTCAGCCTAAGCAAAGGGCACAAATTCACACCCTGCTACCAGGAGACATTTAGGGCTTCCCCCTTTCCATTTGTTCTGCAGTGCTGTTCCTGCTGTGCCACCGGGTTTGCAGGGCTGCGTGCCCACAGGCACTGCAGGCACTAACCCAGGGCAGAGGCTGCCCGGAGGCACAAAGAACACCCCAGGACCTTCTTCAGGCTTCCTTGGCCAAAGGTGCCAGCCAGGGCTGGAGTAAAATTGGAGCAAAGAGATCATCTGACCCATACGTGAGGTTTTTTAGCTGAATTGCTTCACTGGCTGAGCAGGCAACTAGGCATCTAGTTATCCAGCTATCCATTTCCAGACCCAAGGATGTAATTTGATGACTCACCAGCGTTCAGGTACCAGTGATGACAGCTGAAGAGTTTTTCCCCAAACAACCCATTTTAGAGATGTAATTAGTTTAGATCCTGTTAAAAAATCTGCTCCCGATTTTTGTCTCTACAGTGCTAGAGACATCAATATCAAGTAACGCCTTCTGCAGCAGTGACCTGGGTTACCCTGCTTTTGGGAGACATCCAGAGAAACGCGGCTCTTCACTTTTTGAATCACCCTTCCAAAGCGATCTGCAGATAGAGCCTGAGAAGTGACAACCCCAGACTGCTAACAAACATCCTCAGGCTTTAGCAAACAGGCTCCTAAGCTCAATGAGATCAGGCCAGCATCTTTGGTTCAGCAAAGCCCTCCTGGCACGTGCAGGACTGCAGGTATCCTAAGCTGTGATGGGATTCCTGGCAGAGGAGCAGCGAGGCATTTTGCCCTATTTAGGAAATGGCTGGGAACATTATAGGTGACACTATTCGCTGGCGGTGTCATTTGCCCTGACACCTTTCCAGTGGGAATGCGGCTCGTCGCAGCCGAGCCGTGTGTGGCGTTGCCTTATTTACTCTCCTGGGGTGGCATGAATCAGAGTTGAAAAGTGCAGCGTGCCGGAGCCAGCCCGCGCTCCCCCGATGCGCGAGGATGAGTCACGCAGCGGGGAGATTCTGCCAGGGTCCCTCCTGGGCGACCCGGCGCTGCTCAACGCGCTGGAAAATCCACGGATAAAAACAGCCCCGGTGACGCACAGGCGCCACGCAGCCTCCCCGTGCCTTTTTGGGAAGCTCCCGAAACACCGACGTTTCCTCCTGATCAATAAGCTGGCTGGGAGCTGAAGCAGCCCAGAAAGATGTGGTTTCTTGCTGCATGTTCCCTGCTGTTTCCCTCCGGGAAGGTGGCAGCCCCCAGCACAGGCAGGGGAAGGATTTCTCCTCCACTTCTATTTAAAACAGGCTCTCCTGCAAGACCTCGTCCTTGCAGAGAAGGTGATGCACGACGAGGAAGGGCTTTTGTTTTTGGAGCAGTTTGCTTTGCCAGGCAGGCCTGCAGTTAGCGCTTTCCCATCTGCAGTAAATAAGTCCATGTGCAAAACATCCCATTCCAACCTCCCCCGGCCGATTTCCTTTCTCCTCGTGTTCTCCTTTCTCCCTCCTCACTAAATACCACTCGTGGGGTTGTTGCAGGATTCAGAGAGCAAAACCAAGCTGCTTTCTGTAGCGTGCCAGCCTGGCTGTTCAGAATGGGGTTTTCTGGCCTCAAAATCCATAACTCAGCTATTCCAGTGCTTATCGCTGCTGAGCCTCCAGTTACTGCAGCGATCGCAGTGAGGTCACCGTTTTCCTCAAAGATGATTTCCATGCTATTGTCCTGACTCGGACTACAAAGAAAAGGCACTAACAGGAATATTTCCAGATAAAAATCTCATTAATTTCAACCACAGGCAGCCATGAGTCACTTCCCCTTGGCTACACTCATCTCTTGTGACCAGAAACCGTGCAGTGGAGATCTGGTCCTGTGTAAAATTCATAATTATTTTGAAAGGATATCAATAATTAGGCTAAAAAAAAAAAGTCAAGCCTAAAAAAAATCTTCATTTTCTCCAGAGATTTTCTGTCTGTTAATCCCCCTTGTTCCTATCACAGCTATATAATAAAAGCGAATCATTTCACTGCAAAACTGTTGAATATTTCTTTTAAAACACATTCTGGATTTCTAGCAGAGGGCTGGCTTATCCTGGATCTGCCTCTGAGTAAATCGTGTCCTTCTTCTGCCAAAAAATAAACTGGCTTTAAGCTGATGCTCACCCTTGTCACTCATTCAGTGAGCCCACGGTCAGGTTCACCTCCCCGTGCCATGCCAGGTGGGCTTGCCATGCCGTGCCGTGCCATGCCAAGCTTTTCCTTTCCTTCCCTTTCAAACCCCCGGCTCAACTCGGCTGCGCTGCCGGCAGCAGCGCGGCTCGGAGCCTGATTAATTGCAGACCCCGAAGCCTGAAAGCCAGCAGTTTCTCACATGCCAGCAGATGTTGCTCTTTGAGAAAAAAAATCTTCTTTTTTTTTTTTTTTCTTCTCTGAAATAACAACAGCTTGTCCGAGGTCCAGAACCCCATCTACTAAAACAAAAGCCAGAGGAGCACCTCGCTGTGTTGCCAGGCAGAGTTCTTCCATCGGGGTCGCACGGGGCTGCCTACTGCCTGGCTGGAAGCGATGCGGGGGCATCATTTGCCCTGGCAAATCATCCAAGCTTTTAAGCCTGCGCTTAAAATCCACTTAAAAAACAAAAACAAACAAAAATCCCAGAGTGCTTAATATCCACTCGGACCTGCCTTAAAAGACACTAAAAAAGAACCTCCTCCACAGCCTTCGGTGGGCTCTGGGTTACACTTGCTCACTGGGGGTGACGGCCCAGCGGGACAGACCCCGTCAGCACCCTTTGAACAACTGCCTTTGGTGCTGGACTGGGCTTTGGGCTGGGTTTGGCAAAGCCCCTGGGAGCAGGGAGAGCACTGCCCAGGCCACAGCAGGGCTTCAGCTGAGCACAGAGCTGGCGGCGAGGCTTTGTGCAGAGCCAAACCCCTCTCCTTGCTTCAGCCACTTCTCTTCAGCCCGGGGTTCACTCTGGTGACTAATGACTGCTGTCGGCTGCAAGCAGTGGATTCCGAGGCGATAACCAAGCTTTAGGAAGTTTCTCACTTGCACTGACAAAAAGGGGGAAAAAAGGGGTGGGTGGGGGCAGGCTTCCCACAGCATGTGAGCCCGGTGTTAGAATAACAGCCCCCCCAAAATGAAGCAGCTTCACTCATGAGCAGGCAGAGGCCAGCAACTCTGAGCCTCCATGAAGACCTTGGAGTCCATCACCACTCAAAGGGGACAGGACGTGAATCCTGGTGATGGCCAGGGGTGGACCTGCTGTGTCCCCACTCCTCTGCTGGTGGCAGCCATCCCTCCTCATCCTCGGGAAGCCCCGGAGCTGCTGGGACAACAACAGGGACAAAGGATGGAAAATTTTCCCAAGTAACTTCCAGGGTGCTGGCAGGAGTCTAGGAAGCACAGGGCAGTGCACAGGGTGCCTGGCTGAGAGGAGGACAGGGAGGAGGAGGAGGAGGAGGAAGGCCGCAGGCCGTGTGCTGGCGCGCGGGGCTGCCTGGCGCTCGGGCGGGTTTCCTTGGCAGCTGCAAGCTCAGGGCGCTCACCATACCTAAGTGAAGATTTTGTCACCATGGCAACATTGATGTCATCGGCTTTGCGGCGGAGAGCAGCGCTAACCTCAAGTGCAACTTTTTTTTTTTCCTTTTTTTCTTTCCTCTTCCCGTTTTGGGGCTTTTTATTTATTTAATTCAGGAGGAGCTGAGGGTGCAGCCAGCGCGTGGGGGCGATGCCGCGGGAACCCCACCAGCCCCTGGTCCTACCACGCAGCATCTGGGGGTGCTGGAGACCCTGCCACCAGGGCAGGGACAGTGGTGGGATGGTCCCCACATGGGGACAAGGCCAGCAGGTGCTGATGCTTTTACCAGACATCACACCAAGCCACCAGAGAGCTGGCAGATCTGCTCCATTACCACTACCCAGCAGACACTCAGCCTCCTGGTTTAAACATCAGAGGGTCTACACATCTCAAAATCCATAAGAAAGCAATTTTCCATAGTGCTGGCACTCATTGCCATTCAGGCACAGCTCTGCTGTGCTCTGCCCAGTTGTCATCACCTTGCACAGCTCTGGGTGTGTGGGCTTGGGATATTTGGCCAGCCCCAGCGCTGCCCGTCCCATCCAGTGGGGATGGAGAAAGCACTGCGTGGGAGATCAGAGAACCACATGAAATCCCAGTAAGTGGACTCATTTTGCAATGTTTCTTCTCTCTTGTGAGTAAACAACAATGAACTGGGACTTGCATCTTTCTAGCATTATGATGCTTAAACCCAAATTCAAAGCATTCCTGATAAATGTGTTCATACAGCCTCCAAGGTTCACAAAACAGTGCAACGCTGACTCTTAGTGCAGCAATATGTAACAAAACCTAGCTCCAAGGTCTCAAAGCACCTGGCAAATGAGTCAGTAACATTAGTTATCCTTAATGTCATCATAATTGGTAAAACATGAAAATAAAACTATCCCAAAGCCAAGGTTTTTGTATTTTAAATATGATATACTGCATACCAAAGATGCTAGCAACACTTCTATTAAAGTGAGAAAATCAACTCCTCATTCAAAGCAAACTTTTCCTTGCTGTCCCCCTTTCCCTAAGAACTTCACATAATTTAATGCAAAAACATTGGTTTTATAGTAAAAGCGTATGTAAGAATGGGAGATTTTGGGTGGGAGAGACTGTTAAGATTTTAACATTTATCTGCAGTCAACAATTCAACTTCAAATGTATGCTGTGTTACAATTAAAGGATTTATGCTTTGATATTATAGCCCAGCTGGAACAAGAATTAACAAGAAGCTGGTTACTATATCAACTGCTAGATCTGTGAAGCAAACTCATCAATTTAGGTGTTCAGACCAAGTCAATGCTAGTAGTGAAGTGAAAAGGAGCTATGAGCTATATTCTGGTATACAGACCTTTGTTTTATCTTTGCAAAGATTCGTAGAAAAAGGACATATATTTACATTGGCAGTGCTATATTGACGAGAGTTCTTTCATGACCACTGGGTCACGGTGAGATTTGTGTACATATATGTTTAAAATCTGATAGGGCCTATTTTATAAATACAAATATATTACACTATTTGTTCCACCTGGCAGGTGAAAAGCATGAAAGTGAGATCACCTGAAAAACAAAATCAGGTATGAAGCTAGCAGGAAAAACACCCACATTTTTAATATTACTGGCAAAAAGGATATTCCAAGATCTGTTTTTAATAAAAATGGCTCATCTCAAATATTTACTTATGATATTCCCCAGTCAATAGAAAAGAGAATGGAAAAAAAAATGGATGTTAACATCCACTTAAAACAAGTATTTTGAAGCTTGTACTATATTTAGTTGGCAAAAAGCATTAAAAATTCAAGAGAGCCATAGAGTTGACTGATCCTTTCTAATGGGTACATCTGGCTGGCTTCACAGAGGCTGGGAGAGGTCAGCTTTGCCTTTAGCGTGAGAACAGTAGTACCTCTATGGCCTTATTGCTTGGAGATGTATAGAAAGTTTCAAGGAGCTCTTTTCCAGACTAGAAGTCCTTGTGTACAACACACGGGTTTACTCATGCTCACGGCCATCAGGGAGCAGCAATCCCACAGACAAACAGGTTCAGCTCTGGCTGTTGCTTAGTAGACAGTGGCCACAGGCCGCGCTGGCCTCCACTTTGGTCTTTTAATCTCACCATTACCATTCCTTACCCTTATTATACCATTACTGCATTTAGGGATTCCTAGCAAAGAGTTCGGGCCCCACACAGATCTGCCAACAAGCGTTTTCCTGCCCGCTCCAACACCTTCACACTGTATTTCCAAGAGGACTTCTACCTCAACTTGAGGAGGCTTGATACACTTTGGGAGACATGTGGGGCAAAGAATAACAGAGAGACTTTTTGTGCCCAGTGCCCCCAGTGCAGGGTGAAGGCCTGCTCAAACCCTGGAGGCATGGCTGACCTGCTCTGGGGTCACACAGACACCCTCAGGAGACCGGGATGCCCACAGACCACAAGAATCAGCCCTGAGGGCACCTCAGATGCTCAACACCCACCCTGGGGCCACCATCTACCACATCTGCCCGTGAGGTCCCACAGCTAGCACGAGGCTGAGAGCCTCAGGCCCTCAGGGCATGGAGATGGCCTAGAATGGCCCTTTCGTAAAAGGACTGCACAAACGTGACACACCAAGCTCTTACCTGGTAAAAATAGATGCAGCAACTCTTCAAGTCACCAGCTGTCAGGCTGCCTGCGCTTTCCTCAAGCGAATCTGTGATGAATTATCAGGATTTTAGACCTCTGAGGAGTGATCTAGTACACACCCAGTTGGGAAACTGGAAGTAACCGGTGCTCTGTAAGATTCAGCTCTGCATTTGGTCTTCCAGAACTCCACACGTAGCTGTGAGCAGCAGGGGAAGCAACAGGAAGGTAGTACAACTGCAGGTTTTTAATGAGAACGTGAGAAAATTGCCACTGGAACAAGGTAGTGCTGCTGCTTTGTGCTCTTTGGACTTGCTTCAAAGCTACCACACTAGTTTGGGTTGAAAGCCAAACCCCTGCTATTCGCGGTCCCTGGAAAGACAAGCTGCCGTAACCTCCCAAATGAAATTGGGCAGCTTGTTAATGGCTCGTATTATCAACAAGCTACAGCAGAAAGGAAGGCAGAAAAGCATCATTATCCAGGAGGAACTGCCAGGGCACCCTACAAACCCAAATGTTCTGCTAGAAAAAAACTCAGAAAAACCTTTCTGAGTGCAAGCTCAGATATAGCATCTCTTATTACACCGCATCTAACCCTCCCATTTTGTAACCGATACGAGAACCCCTTTTCCAATGCAATCATTAGAAATTTCTAATGACGTCGCTCAGTAATTGATGCTGGCTGGATGCCAAAGGCACCTGGCTGGGCACAGAGATGCCTACTGCAAAGCGAGACAGACCACATGCATCACTTTAACAGCAGATCGATCATCTGCTAGCTAGCTGCAATTCTTTTTCTCAGAAAAAAACAGATGTAACACAACCCAACCTTTTTCTTTTTTTCTTTTTTTCTTTTTTTTTTTATTTTTTTAAGAGGGATCATTCCCCTGAGGAGCCTTTTCACAGAAATCCCAATTACTCTCCCCATTTAGGAGAGTGCTGTAGTTGATCCCCCAGAAGGGAGAGCCCTGGGGAGCAGCAGGTTATGGCTGGCAGCAGGAACCCATGTCCAACCATTGCCTGCTGCAAAACGCATTCGTCTCACCACAGCCAATGCTCTCCTCCTTTGGGCAAAGTCTCAGTTCTTCCTCCAGCATCACCGGGGTATTTCTGTTTATTCAGGATCCAGAAAAGCTTTTTAAGGTCCCTGAGGTGTCAGGACTGCTTGTCCTGCTGCGGAGGACAATCCACATGTGGCAGTAAGTACCCAAGGGGAAAAGCACTCAAACAGACCGACAGCCTCACCATGGTGTTGCATTATTTCAGAGGGAAAAGCTGAAGTCACAGCTCATGGTCTTTATTAAGGGCCATCCTTCGAGCATTTCTTACCTTGGCTGGGAACACACTCCAAAATGCCGGTGTTTCTCCATGTCCTAAGGTCTGTTTTGTGGAGTAGGACAGAAATATGGATAGATATAGGAGAATATGAACCAGGTAACATAGGCAATGAAAGTGGCTCTTGAAACCAGTTCCAGCAGCTCTTCTAAGTGGGGCCTGATTGGATTTTGTGCTGGCACCCAGCACACACACAGGAGCGCTTTATCACGGACAGAGAGCAAATCACAAGCGCAGCACCCCACTGGGACACTGCCCTGTGAAATGCCTCAACACACAGAAACCCCTCTGCAGCCTGGAAATGCCCCAACCTCTCCAGTACTGCCTACGTTACAATGAGCACATGTGGCTCCTGACGACACCATCCTTGGGCAAGCTGTTGTCCTCCAGCTCCAGCTCTCCCTCCTACAGCATCCCCAACTCACCAGGCTGGTGAAAGTTTCCTTCAAAGAAAGCACAAAGCACGCAGCTAAAAGATAGTCACTTACAGTTTATTTTTGCCTGAAATTATTTCACATCTCTTTGTACACAGCTACAGAACAGTAGTAGTAAACCATTGGTAAAAGCAACAGTGCTAAGGAAAATGTTGGCATAATTTTTCTTCCTTTTTATTTTTTTTTTCTTCTTTCTTCCCATACTGTATCTGCATACAGTTTGGGATTTGAAGGGGAAAAAAAAACCTGGCACACTACATGAGTTAAGACTCAATTTCCATTTCATTTATTTAAAAAAAGAAAAAAAAAAAAAAGAAAAAAAGAACATGATTTGGGTAGGGGTTGTCTACATAGCAACAAAGTTTAAAAACAAAAACAAAAACAAAGCTTGGCTTCCATTGAATAAGATTAAATATATATATATTTATATATAAAAAATTACATTGGCTGTATGTGAAACCTTGAGGTGCTGAAGAATAAAATAAAGGTGTTAAAACAGAGGAAAAACTTGTTTTTGTTTTTTTCTTTTTAAATAAGCAGCTCTGTACAATGAAGGCTCATTATGAAAAAAAAAAAGTCAACAGCATAGTTATAAAAGAAACCACAATTTTTAAAAAATCATCTTCTAAGCAATTGTGGAAGAAAATTTGAAAAAACGTAGCAGTCACATTTACAGACAGGTCAGAGCTATCAGATCAGCGACAAGGCTATGTTTGCAGCCTCCCCAGAGGAACATGCAGAACAATGCGTGCACAGAACAGGTAGGGGGAGGGAGGGAAGGGCGGAGAAGAGGAAAAAGCAAAAAAAAAAAAAAAAAAAAAAAAAAAAAAAAAAAAAAGGGCAAAAAAATAAAAAGCTTATGCACAAAATGGAGGGAGAGCTTTTTTTTTCACTTTTTGAAATATCGGACGTAAACAGAAAACAACAGAGGCAATTTGTAAAATCGACAGCTTTGTTATTACCCCTTGGCAAAATAAGTGACAAATTTTCCCTATCACCCATGGTTAAATCTGATGTGGTTTAAAAGACTTAAAGAAAGTTTTCCAGACTTCGGAAGGAAATCTCATTTTTATTAATCCCTGCAACCCCTCCCCCAACAACCATACCTATGATAGATATTTTCCTTCCTATTTAATAACATCTGAGGCATTTTGAAATCAAAAAGACAAGCGATGAATGTGGTGACAGAGAGGGAGTATAATACAGTCTGCATTACTAAAAGGCAATTCTTTGAGGACATTTCCTTTAAAAAAAATAATAATAACAACAAGACAGCAAACTAGTTTATACAGTACTATACGCAAAAAAGGGTAAAAGAATTAACAATTCATAAATAAAAGACAGGTCCCAGACCTGTTATTTGTGAACCATTTTCTTAAATAGGTGCATTATGTAAATCTTATGTACAACAAAATTACTTTGCATAACAACTGAGAGGACACAGGGTGAGGGGGGGTGAAAATCAGATCGCTTTTGGTTTTCTTCTCTTGAGATTTTTGTAAGTTTGATTTTCTGGAGCAAAACTGGTCAAAGAGGAGTTCGGACTGTGCCAGCCAAGGAAACCCAGGTAAATAATGACAAATGAATATATTTTTTTCTCCACACGGCATAAAACACAAAGGCAAAGAAAATCCACAAAGGTGTTTTTTTTCCTCTTTATATTCCTCTTGCTGCTACAAAGTCCTCTTTTTTCCTCTTTTATCTTTTTTTTTTTTAATTCTCTCCTTTTCAATTTAAATTATGTTGATTCCGAAATCACAAAGCTGCAAGAATTCGGCCAGGTCCAGGCCTTCCCTGTCCCCTGACACACACAATTCCTCCACCTCATACCACGACTCCTACCACCAAGTCCCAGCACTCACTGCTCTACAGGTATTAGCCAAAAGTTATTTTTTTCCGGTTTGTTTTTCTTTGTTTGTTTTAAAAATCTTTTCCTTCCTGTCAGAAGCAAAAGAGAGAGTTGGAGGCAGGGAGAGTTCACCACGCTTCGGTGTAGCGAACATCCACTTCTTTCAGGTTGGGCAGTTTAGCCTGCATGGGGAGGGAGAAAAAAGAATTAATTACATGCTTTCAGGACATAGGCTCTGTTACAACTGACAAAAACCATGATAAGATCCCAGTCTTTATTTTTTCTACAAATGCTTATCAAAAGGTGTTTGTCAAGCTGCAGTCGTGACGGCAACGGACTCAAATTGCAGCAGCCTCCACACTATGGCATTGCCTGATTTCTCCCTCCATTTATTAAACAAGTTTAGAGAGTGCTAGCAACTTCTGGTGCCTTTGTGGTCTCAGTTCCACAAACTCCAACACATTTGGACTCATTGTTTCCAAATTAGCCCACACGAAACAGGTGGCAATCAAATTTTTGCTCTCTTCCTACTTGTCGGTCCCGTTTTCATGCTCTCTGACCATAATCATACAGCTAATTCTCCAAACCCAAACATATTTAATTAGGCTAGGGCATAATTGAGAAGTTGAAAGTTTCTAGGAGTCGTTATTACCTCACTCCTTGATTTATGTGCACGCATATTTTGATAAGAGCTAGTCATAATCCTACAGACACTGCCAGCAAATAATTTTTCAGTTAGGCAATAATGACTTCAGTAGTGGGTGTTTATTTATTGTCTGGTTCAGCCCGCCTGGTACATATGTGGGTGTCTGTGTGTGTGCAAGCGTGTTTAGTGGGGCGGGAGCAGGAGTGAGGAGGAAATGGCATCACTGCCTTGTGCCCCGAATGCTGCTGCAGACCGAGGGGAGAAGAAGGGGAGATTTGTATCAAAAACAAATTCTTTGAAGGCTGAGCTGTTCTCAACAGACTTATAACCACGCGCCCCAGGGTGAGAAACTACTCCCCTCCCTTTGAACGTGCACGCTGCTCTAAAAAATGGCCACTACGATTCATCTCGATGAAAGAGGTGAGAAGGGAAAATGTGACGCGTGCCCTTCTCAGCTTTTTTAATCCTGTGCAATCAACACAACTTTGCTCATCGCCAGTTCTGCTGTCTGCCCTGGCAAGTCACTGTCTTGTGTTACTGCTGAGGACTGTTCATGCAACACCGGAGCAGAGGGAACCGGTTTGGAAAATGTGAGCTTCAGCCTCAAGTTAGTGGCAAAAGGGCTCGGAAGCAGGCGTAGGACTGGAGGATCCTTTCAATACACTCGATTTCAGAGCCCTGGGCCAAATGCAGCATTGACCTTGATTGTCTGCGAATGCTTGGGGCCTGATACAAGCTCCATTGTGTGAACCCATCTGCAAGCCAGCTGTTAATTCCAAGGACGACTTCTTTGCATATACAATTGTGACACAAGTTTTGAAAACTTGATCTTGAAAAATCTCTGCTAGCAGCATTGCAACTGAGTCCCTGGGGGAGCCCTGGCTCCACAGCCAGAACTGAAGATATACATTTGCAGTGAATTTTGAAAGCAGAGCAGTTTCAGAACTTGCCACGAGTTTGAAACTCAACCCAAGGTTGTGACCTTTTTGAGTAAACCTGGCACAATCTAAGGTTTCAACACACGACAACATAATGTGGAGTTTCATCTTGAGCACTTAGGTTTACAAGGTAAGACTCTGGGGGGAGATGTGACTCACACAACACCAGAGTGAAGAAAAAGTCCATGTGAAGTTGCACAAGCCAACACATCTCAGTCAGTCTTTGTCTGAAACCACCTGGGGCCATTCCCCTCCCACAGCTCCGTTCTCATTCTTTACCATTTTGCTGAAGTGGCTGTAAATTCACAGTACAAATGGTAACACCAGGCATCTTACATATCAAGCTCAAGGGAACTGGGCATTTGTGCAGGTGTTTCTGTTTAAAGCACAGTTCTAGTCCAAGAGGTGTCAAGATAAACTTGCACCTTTCCCAACGCCCTTAATTCTTCCTTGGCGTCATGAACCAAAGCTCTGTAATGCTGTTCATCCACATTACTTCTGGTCCTGCTAACGGTACAAGACATGGCTTTGGAGGCATGCTCTCCCTGTTTGTGCATCCTCATGGGTAGCAACCACTGTGCTCCTGTTCATGAAACCTTCACTGCTGATAGCTCCATCAAAAAAAGGACCTGACTTCATTTCTGATTCCACCTCATGCTCATCCACTCAATAGACTAAACACTTCCTGAGTCCATCAGAGCCAACAACCTCAGAAAGATGCATCAGCCATTATCCTCCCAAAATAATCCACACCTCTTCAGGTGACTGTCACGTTACTCACACTGCAGGGCCAGTGCTCTCTGCACTGGGCACTACCACTGTGCATTTGCTAAATCTGCAAACCCTCTTGGGCCAGCTAGTTTTCTCATCTTTAGCAGGTGTAACTCAGAAATACCTTGAGATCTTCGTAGGTATCTGCTGAAAGTTTGGTGCTGTTCATATTTAAACTACACAGGCTCTTCATGGCTAAAAGAGAAAACACACATACACACATATTTAGGATCATGCTGCGTTTTCTTGAAATATCAGGCTTATAGTAGGCTAAAGCATAAACAAGACATGACTATGTGCTGCAGTCTCAGGAAAAAGCTGAATAGTGTAAAATATAGAGCTACAAATGCATAAACAGCTGTTTGGGCCCTCATCCAGGAAAAAGTCCCTATTTAGGAAGGGCCATTAAGCATATGCTTAAGTCCACTGACTTCAAAGGAGTTCAGGCAACTTCTCATAATCAGTTTCCTGCACATTATTCTGAGCAATGCTTGTTCTCAGTGCTTTGCTTGTTGTATGCAGGGGGCATGCTGAACCAGCAGCCCTTCTCCCCCTGACCTATTTCCATTTTGGGCTCCAGCACTTAGCAGAATAGTTTCCTAAGAGGAGCTGTAACTACTGGCCTGTCTGGCATGTCTGTGTAAGATCAAGCCTGTTAAAGGAGCCCTTTAAACCCAACAGGCGAGGTTTATAATACACTGTTGGACGTAGGAAGAGGCTCATTGTGGCACATCACGCAGCGCTCAGTGCAGAGGGGAATCCTGAATGCTGCTTACATGGCCCTGCACTGCCTTGCCCTACTTAGCTCTGATATGAAACCAAACGAGAACGGCCAGAGTTTAGCATCCTCAAAAAGAAGGAGCAAGACATGTCAGAAAATATGGAACCTGCTGCACACAGCTGCTTATCTCACTAAAAAGCTGCTGTGTGGCTCTGCAATCTTCCTCTCCGTCACCACAAGCGCAGGCTCCTGCACAGAGCAGGGAGCGTGAAAAAGGCTGGGAAGTCCCAGGGTGATGGGTCACGATGTGAGATTGAGACAAACGACACCGGTACAGTTAGAGGCAAGAGGGAGAGTACGGTCTGGGACAGAACATAATTTAAAAAAATTAAAAGAATGCTTGAAGCATTAAGGCAGGCTCAGGTGGCAGCCAAACTCGAGCCAGACTCGAGCAGGCAAGGAGGAGGATGGTTTAAATCTCAGCACGACTATGGCCTGTCCTACGTCACTGTGGTAGCCAAGAACGAAATCTGCTGTGTGAACCATGTGAATTCCTCCAAACCCACACCGTTACCCTCCATAGCATGAGTTGGTCACTTACAGCTAAGCGCCAGCAGCCCGGCGTCCGTGACGGGCGTCTCGCACAGGTTGAGCACTTGCAGCATCGTGAGGTGTTCCGACAGAAGCCGCAGCCCCGCATCCCCGAACTGTGGGGGCAAGCAAAGCTGCCTTCACAAAAGTGCACCAACTGCACTGTGCAAACAGCGCACGTTTAGGACAGGGCTTGCAGGTTGTAAATAATTTTGTGGGTTTGAGTACAGGTCTCCTTACTCACTACCCAGCGCTTATCCACAGGCCACTGGTTAATGAGAACAGCGCCTTTGATGTCTGCACTGCATATGAGGGCTCCCACCCAGGCTATACAAGATGGCTATGGCAGTCTCAGCCAGCTCCCAACCACATCACAAAAAGCACACAATGCAAGTGGTATTAATTAGCTATTTTGGTCGCAAGAACAATGTACTATTGATTGGTAATTGTTCTATTGACCCACTTCATTTCTGCTGTTTCTAAATTCTGGATTAATGGAAACCAGGATATCACAAAATAAAATGGAATCTAAACTTTTTTTTTTTTTTTTTTTTTAATAATACAAAAAGCAGTCTCTTTGTCTAGTGAAAATAAATTGATTTTGATCAAAAAGCATCAGAGTTTTCAGATCCAGAAGTTATACTGCTAGGACAAATCCACAGGAGATAGAATCTGCTTGCTAGTTTCCAGACTATCTACTTCTTATTCCCCAAACAAAAAGAGGAAAAATTCTGGGATACAAAAATAGTTGGAAGAAAAACAAGACAAGATATTTACATGACATTTTAGTGAAAAAAGTACTGCTTCTTGTGGTTGTGCTGGGAACTATCATATTTTTAGTGAGCACTACGAATAGGTGCTAACAGAAAATAGAGAAAAAACTCTTCAGTGGAGAACCTCAGAGACCAAAACCAGCAGGCAAATGTGGAAGAAAAAATTTACTTTAAAAGCTCTTTCAATTAACTGCTGAATGATTTATTCAGTTTAGTTGGCCTCGTTTTGCTTACAAAATAACCGCATTCTCATTATAGTTTCCTTATACGTATTCATTATTTTAGTTTATTTTGATGCTGTTTTTAAAGAAATTCTGGTTGATGAGCACTCAAAGCAATTCACTACCTACATACACTGCATAGACTGCATGTTTTGCTTGACCAGTTAAGCTGCACAGTGTCTTTTTCTTTGTCCTAAAGGGGTGAAAGCATAAGCTCTTCTCAGATGAACAGTGGCACATGTACTGTAAAGTACACAGCATCAACAATGCCTAACTGGAACTTCCAACCCAAGCTAAATGCCATCCTTCTTAAATTAAAAATTAAAAAAGAAAATCAGTTCCCAAGATGAACGAGACCATAGAAAGGCCCTGTAAAAATAGCATGCCGACAAGCTCATTCTATGCAAGCCTTTTCACACATTCTTCTCATGCTGACGTAACATGAAATTTCAGAATTAGTCAGCATGGGTTCCTGCTCTGAGTTTCAGTCTGCAAAGCACTTACCTGAGTTGACCACAGGTTCAGCTGCTTGAGTGAAGGCAGTTTAATGAGGTGCTCGGCACAAGCACTTGTTACATTGGTAAAGGCCAGGCTGAGATTTTCCAAATTTCCAAAAGATCCCGAGCTTAGCAAGCGGGCCAGGTCTGCATCCTGCAAGCAAACACCAGATTGATAAGCAAGATTATCAACTCCTCAGGCTGCAATCATCTGCAGTGGTGTCATTGATACTGCTAACCAGCAAGGGTTGCACAATTCTACCACTTGTTTACAGTAACAGAGAACCACACAGAGAAGTTTCTGTTTGTTGGCAAGCAGCTGAGCTCTTGTGGCAGCATTGCTTCACACACCCTGGGAAAAACGCATCCAGACAGTAGAACATGAATTTTCTTTCCTTTTGTATCCTTAAGAGACACCAAGGCTTCAGTTTCAAAGCTCATGGTGAAGATGGGCCGTTTAACTTAATGCAGATTTCACAGCAAATTCTAGATCCAAACGGTGCTCGGACCTGTTACCCATTTCAGTGAAGTTACTCTGGGTTTTCACTGCTCTTATCTGCAACAGTGATGAGTTTCTTTCAGACATCAGTGTGTAAGATCTAGAATTGCAAATTGTGAAGTCTGCTTTTTTAATGCAAAATCTGGTCCCCGAATCTATGTTTAGATTCAACTGTGCATTCCAAATCTGTGCACCAGTATAGATCTGACAGCCTGCTGCTTGCACTGGGTTTGGAAACTGGCGTGCAGACCCAAGAGCAGAAATGTGCCCTTGCTTGTGTAAACTCCAGTCATGTTGACAGAGTGGAAGGGCTCCCCTCTTGACCTATCAAAACCACTGTGCTACGTGGTAAACATTTATCAAGTGTTTAAAGACTTAAAGTGTTCAATATGGAAAGACAAAGCTTGTTTTTCTATTAATGAGATTAACTTACTGTGGACTTGGATGGCAGTGTTAACCTTGTGGGACCACCTTTTCTTTGCTGTAAGAGAGAAGATATTTTAGTCAAAGAGGTTGCCATTCTACATTTCAGACCAACTGAAGTACAGGGAGCTTTTCACCAGAACAAACCCTGCTCCAATTTCAAAGCTCCCAGCAAGACCTTCCACCTCTTCCCTGCTTTTTCTGCATTGACTGGTTTATTTTCTGAGCGTGCTAGATGCAGGCCTGTTGCTACCCAGGGGACTGCCACTAACCACAGCTAGCAGTCTCCGTGCCATGGGTCAGCATTTTGTCTGACTCGGCCAGCCTTTATTCCCTTACTTTCACTTTAAAGGAAGCAGCCTTAAAATGCTGGGCTCCGAGAGCAAAGGGGGATGTGACCGTGCAGCTGATAAAATCATTTGCTTGACTTTAAAAAGGCATATTCTTTTCAGGCTGGGAGCAAGAGGATTGTAGAAGAGAAATGCAAATGTGGAAAGGAGAAGAGGAAGACTGTAGGTATGTCTGCAGAGGTGAAAAAGTGCTAATGAGAGCAGATTTATCTTCAAGCTGTAGACCCTGTCTTTAAAATCAGGAAAAATTCATTTTCTCATGGGCTCTGCAATCCAGACCTAAAGAACACTTCGGTGAAATGTGTATGTCTAAGCATTAAGAAATGCTGGCCAGCCCCAGAACTATTTGCTACTCATATGTCAAAAGGTGGCAGAATTTGACAAGCTGACTTACAAGATTTTAAGGCAGCAAGATTTCACCTTTATTCTTCCATGCAGATTCTAAGCAGGTTATTGAATATCACTCAGAAACATAGTATGGGATTAGACACATCAGTGAATATCATGCAGCATATACATTCACAGCAAGATCCTTTAAATACTGCTCCCATCCTGTTGTTAGCCAGGAATTTCACACCCTGCTTGTCTTTCTTTTGTACCTCCATTTCTGGAGAGTACAGACCACAATGTGCTATGGCAATACTGCATGCAGGGTGACATACCAGCTCTTTTAACTCCCTCTGCCTGTCACACAGCTGTTCATACATTCTCTTTCCCACGTCTGTGCTTTCCAGGGTAGAGATGATCTGGAGCTGCGTGTCATTATTATCGATGATGTTGTATTCCAGCATCAAACACAAAATCTAGCAACAGAATGAAAGAAGAATGGTCACTGCAGTGCTTAAATTATTTTTTTTTCCACAAATATCCTAATTATCATGGGCATGCTACTTTAAATTACCAGGTAAGTTTTTAGAGCATGCATTATACAGGCTAGATTAGAGGATCTTAGCAACATTTACTGACTTCTCAACACAAGAAACACATTTTTTATTGGTAAAGAATGAACTCCAATCTCTGAAAGTCACCCTATCTATCCTGTCTTCCATTAGCGCTCATTCCTTCTGACTGAGAGGTGCAATTACTTTGCATCAGTCCTGGAAGATGGCTTCATGCCACAGCCCTCATCAGAGCAGGTACAATTGATCCAGTATTTCCCAGGTACCGGCAGGACTGCAGAGTGGCAGACTCGGGGTATTATGCATGAACAGCAGAGCTGTGCAGCCAGCCAAGTGCTGGATTTTCTGTCCCTAAGTGCTGGGCTTTCTGTGCAAGCAGAACTCAAGTGAGGTGCACCCGGTCTATGAGGCAGATGGGGAAAGAATGAGGGGAAGGATGCTGGGAGCTGGCTGCTGCAGCCAGGACACCCTCCAGCTCATGGGGAACACATCTGACTCGCCCCAGGAGCAAGGCAGACTCTGGGAGACAACTCCAGTGGGACACAACCTGCCCCCTCCATGCTGCCTTTCATTTTCAGCTCCATATCATATCAATGAAATTATGGAGGGAATAAAAACTTTGCATTTTCATTTTATTTTATAATGAAAAAATCAAGTAACATTATACTGCAAAAATTGCAACTCCTTCCACCTATTTAATCACCCTCTGTTTCTCTTTAAAATGTAAGACGGCATTTATCAAGAAACCTCTCTGAAGAAACCCAGAAAAATAATATTTGCTATTAATGCAAGAAAAATAACCTATCCTAAGCACTAAAAAAATGCATTTTAATACAAGCAAATATTTTTTATAAATGTACTTTCACAGCACTGCTGATTTTGCAAGTGGCAAGGCAAGCATTAAGCATTGAGTCATGGAAAGGTCTCACTGCCTTGCACCCTGACCCCTCGGTACAGCCTGTACATTCATTGCCATTTATTTCCCACCACAGTCTCTCCAACTGAATTACAGCAAACAATCTCTCGGTCCAAAAATTCTTGCAGCCACCTCTCATGTAATTCACACTCTCGTCTGCAGAGCAACAATATTTCATTCCACTTAATCAAGGGGAACACAACTACCCGCTACTGGTGTTTGATATGACGCAGACCTGAACTCAGCTTCTCTGGTTCCACTAGATCTAATTCTGGGAAAGGCAGTGTGAAACTGAATCTGAGCGCTGCTCGTAAACCTGTATGACTATGTATGCTTAGGGCTTACCTCTACCATCGTCTGGTTACCCCTCAGAGCCAGCAGCATGCAAGGTCCTAATTTATTTTCAGCCAGTGAAAGCAGGAACTTCTTTGTTTTATAGCAGGATCCCATTAAAATATGAACCTATTTGAGAAACAAAGAGCTAAAATTAGGGACGTGAGCCTAAGAAAAACATGCATTTAGAAGAGACAACATTATGCAGTCAAACAAATTTAAGTATTTGCAACAAACCTAAAGAAAATGAGGGCTTTGTTACTATTATGGCCGCAGTCTCTTGGTAGCTTTGTTGCTGATTGGAAGTGACTTTTTGAACAAGGCCAAAAAGCACATCTTTCCTTTCACTTTGCCCTGAAAGGGGCAACATCTTTCCTTTCAGGGCAATTCTCCTAAAACTCCCTTGAGTCCTCTAGCTGTCAAGTGTCCTGCAGACACTCTCCCAGCTCCAGAAAGCACTGGATGGTATCACACAGTGACACCTATGGCACGAATGCACTTGTACAAATCAAATACGAGTCTCTTGTCACAAAAAAGGTTGGCAATACCCTTTCCCATTTAAATGCCCCAGATATAACTGCAGAGAATTTCGGGTTCCTATCCGAAAATCTTATTTTATGGCCCAGGCTGATCCACCGGCTTGCTGGCAGAGCACTATGTGACAATTTGTAGTTTTTAGTCACCTAAGCAGTAAGAGGTCCACCATGCAGACTCTAAACCAGTATCACCCTACAATACGCTTGTAAATATGTTCCCTGGTCCACAGTATTGCATGGGTTATGCTCAATAGTGCTGAAAATATCATACCCATTCTATGACGGGGTCAATTCTATAGAGATCATGTGCTACCACGCAATTCTTTTTCCTTGTGGCTTTGCTGCCAGCAAGGCCTTTAGAATACAAAATCTTTGTTTCTTAAGTATCCACCTGCTCAGATGACCTTTAAAAAGGTGAGCTTCAAGCCAAATGAGATTTTATTTCATACAGTTATCATTATTAAGCTTTTTCGGAGGTTTTCTTGAGAGATGGAAAATACTGATGCTAAGATTAGTGTAAGACCCCTCTTGGAACAAGATGTTTTTCAAACATTATGGTTAGCCATTAGCAGCTCTTTAAGTATTTATGGACTTCCCTGCAAAGGGCACAAGAGTACTGCATATTCATGTATGTTAGCATTGCACTTTTTCATACACCTCATCTCCTGATGCTCATAAACATCATGGACCACAAAAGCTCTTGTGAGAAAGTATTTCGTTTTGTAGACATTTTCTTTCCAAATACAAGAAGACACAGAAGCGGTGAAGACACACGAACCCTTTTGTGAACAGTCTTTGTCCATTCTATTTCACAGATATTGGATCAATCTCAATTTAAGTTAAGAGTACAGACATGCATGTTCTACAGGTCCCAAAATGTTCAGCCTACAGGAGACGCTTGAAGCATACATCCCCATGAAAGCCACTTCACTGTATGCCAACAGCCAACATCAACATGTTTTTCCCCTAGCCAAGAGAAGGAAGTAGACATTCCCATTTTATTTGATACATGGAGAATTAAGACACAGTGAGACCTATGTGACTTGATCCAGGTGGTATAGGAAAACAGTGCCAGCATCAGGGGTTCAAATCTGTTATTTTCTTTCTTGTCCTTCTACGAGTTAAAAGCCAAAGTTCAAAAAAGGAAAGTTAACCAAATTCTGACTGCAAGCAATGGGTTTGGCACCATAAAGATTTAGGTTTCCCAGTGAATACTTGTGGCTTACAGAACCATGAATTAGGTATTTTTTTGGGAAAAAAACAAAAACAAAAACATGTAAAGCTTCTTATCTCCAGCTATGCATTACCTACTTACTGAAGAGAAGTTACTAAACTCACATTATTGCAGACACGTACCATACTGGCAAACAGCTCTCCGTCATCATCACATGCCACTCCTCCAGGGCTGTAGAGCTGGAACCAGCCGTCTTTGCCAGCCCGCACACTCAGCAAACATGAGTGGACCTGCCAAAAGAGAAGACATTGGGAAGGTTACAGTTTCTGCCAATAACCACCAATGTCTCCCACACTGGACGAACAGAGGTAACTGCAAAACTGGGGATGTTGGAAGTTTCATGGTTAATACCCCAATTGACACATCAGCAAGTCTTTACTCACAAAATCTGTTTTTTGTGTTATAAAGGAGGAGGGAAATTATATCAGTGCTAACTGCATGTCATTTTTCATTCCCTGTACAGAAATCAAACACAAAATGGCTCTAATCTAGAACAGTTCTTTTCACTTGAGAAAAAAAAAAAAAAAAAAAAAAAAAAGAAAAGAAAAAACAGCAAAAGAAGAAGAAAAAAAAACAACTCAAATTTCAGAGCTTCTGCTGTTTTCCCCCCGTCCTCTCAGCATGTGTCTATACTTCCGACATGATCTGAATACGAAATGCAGAGGCTGATGGCTTGCTCATTCCAATCACGAAAAACTCTTATTAGTCTTGCTGTAACAAGACTTGACCAGAGTCTGGGTGAAAGAAGCCAACACAGAAAATGCAACAGGGACACATAAGGTAGAAGATGCACAGAAGAACTGGCATCACCGTAGAGATAACTATATCTAGTCCTACATCTTAACAGAGGAGTCACCATTAAGCTTTTTTTTTCTCTTTTTTTTTTTCCTCACTGAATAGACACAGACATTCTGATTTAATTTTTGAGGAGGTCAGAGGGGAGGTAAAGTCCATGCCCCCTTACTTGGGGACTTAATGATAGTGACAGATGAAATCCTGGTGCCATTCTGAAAAATAAAGCCTTTCTTATTCAGCAAGGGTGACTACTGCTCACAAAGGCTGAAACAATGAAAACCATGAGCTCCGGGCAATGATGACAACACAGGCTCCTCACCGACAGTTCGGGGGAGCTTTCTCCTCTTTATGCTGGCACAAAAATATGAATGTGGATGAGAGGTCCCCTCTGAGTCAGCCAGAGCTGATTATGTTAAACACATTACATGTGCAGCTATGAAGCAGTCAGCCACCGTGAGGCTATGCTACAGCTATGTACTCGTTCCAGTAACGTACCTCCTACCCCCTTTCTCCTGCTAATTTATGAGAATTATGGTCATTTGCACAAAATGTAACTGAAACACAGTTAAATAAACCCTGCTTTTTTGTAAGCTGCATGGATCCATGGATTTTGCTTCCCTTCTTTTCATATGGAAGACAAAAAGCTAGGAGAGAATCAAGAAACTGGGGAAATCTTGCTGGTTGCAGTTTACTGAAGAATAAGGACATCAACTGAGCTCAGACAAGGTCACAACACATAAGGGAAGGAACCATTGATACTAAAACAGTATATCCTGAGTGGCTACTAACCCCTCTGAGACTCAAGAGCAGCAAAACTACACTGTGTTTTGAAACAAACTGCTTAAGGAAGGATCAAGCATACTCGCAATCCCTCCAATTAATGCTCTGTGAAAATGGGCACTGAACTCACTTCTTGTCTCGGGTCTTCTGCAAATCTCTGAATCACATATTTCAGCTCCCTAAAACAAAAAAAGAAAAGAAAAAAAAGAAATGTAAAAGGACAAGAAAAAGCAGCTGCTGGTTGCAGTATTCACACAAGTGTCACAGTTCTCTTGGATTACACTTTAAAAGATGCACACTAAAGAGAAACAAGTTGAACTGCTTCCACAGGAAGGAAATAGGAGGTCTAAAAGTGATTACCAAGGACACAGTCTATTCAAAACAGACTAGAAAAGCTTTCAGAGATGTGCAGTGACAAACTGGTTTGTAAATTCTATCAGCATCTAGTGCCTTTGGTCCTTGGGCTCCTGCTGTCGCAGTAAATTACAAAGAAAACTACATCTTTATATTGTTAACAGAACATGCTCACAGCCCCACACAGATAAAAAACCTCAGAGACACCATATTGAATAATGCATCGCTGCTGTTATTGACTAGTACAAGTATTTTAAGTAATCACTCCCCTTAACGAAACAAACAAGCACCAACTTACTTTGTGAATTTCTCATGTGCAAGCGCCCTGAAATTCAAAACAAAATATCATGAGGATTTGTGAGGAGGAAAGGGGAAAAAGAAATAAAGAAGAAAAAAAAAAACACTTTTCATTTCTTTCCAGATAATAAGAGGATTTGCTAAGCAACTGCAGCACACAAGACAAAAAGAATAATCTTTCCAGAAAAGATCAGGTAAAGTCTCCTTCGTTAACCTAGGGGGAAAAAATGAAGAAAAAATAGCACTCTGATTGAATCTTGTGGCTCTTCCTGCATTCTGCCTTAAACAAGCATCCAAGGCTAACATCAGTGGGAGCTTCGGGGTCAGAAGAAACCAAGTGAGAGACTTACAATGCAGCTATATAATTATGAACAGAATTTTGGTTACCTCCAACAGCCAGGTGAATTCTTTAATTGCAATGCAATCAAAGTATGTTCAAACCTAATTAATATCATACATCAGCAAAGCAATTAATGGTCATTCTGTGAAGTGACTTGCATCATGGTATGGCTTACACCTCCCCCAGGACTCGAGTTTGACTTAGGTAAATGATGCCTCTGTTGCCTATTTCCAAGCTCTTGCTGTAGCCCAGGTAACCTGGCACAGAGGATTAGACCTCTGTGATTCAAGACACCAGGTCATTAGGGGATGTGATAAGCTAGCAAATTGTACAATTATAGGTTGTAATGTTTGTCCGTGGAGGTCTGCATTTTATAAACACTACTGCTCATTAATAGGTTTCCGAGGGAGCCTGGCTGATCCGTAGGGTAGCTTCTTCATTTAATGCAAAATACAAACGATACGAGTCTCTGTGACGCCAGTGAAGCATCCTCCTCCACTAAATCTCTCACTTTACTCTCCTCCTCACCAGCTTCCCTTCCTTTCTTGTCTGCCTGTCTCTAGTGAACCACTTTTCTCTTTTAGATCATCTTAGAGAAGTGGGGAAGGAAGATGAAGGTGAGGAAGACTTTGGGTGCCTCTATCTGTAAAAGTCAACTCTGAATCCCACCTCAATAACTGGGGGCACAAAGCCACTATTACAGTCAGGTTTTACCTGACCTTGTTTCACCATAAAACAACATTAACAAGAATTATCAGTAAATACTAAGACAGGGCAAACTTACTCCTTCGGAAACGGGATAGGTTGAAGCAAGCTGGCCAGGGCTGGTCTCCAGTCATCATAGTCTGACCTGAAAGAGGAACATTTTATTAACAGGATAGCATGCACAGAATATGGTTTGTCAACAGCTAGTTCGAGAAGTCAAAAGCTTTTTACTGCAGGCATCAACAACTCTTTTGCTTTATTGAGATACTCCAAAGAGCTACGGTGACATTTCCTGTTCCATTTTCAGCACATTCTCCACAGGGACACAATAAATCTGGTATTTACAATGAGAGGCCTTCTTTATGTCAACTTAAAGACATTTGCTGTTTATGAAACCTGTTGACATTTAATCACTAAGTAATACTTCCATCTAGGTTGGTACAGCAATTACCAGGCCATTGCTATTTACAGCTCTATTCTGCATTTAATTGGAATTTATTTTCCTTTGCTAGAAGGCATCGGTCTAGTTGTAGAAAGAAAGATAAGTCCCCATTTTTGACCCACACCTAACAAATACAATTCCACAGGCTGATTTAGAAAATAATTGCGCGGCATCCATCTGACACTTTTTTTTGCTGTACCTTGCTTAACTTTTCCAGAGATTGCTGTGCACATTCACAATTCATTCACAAATCCCTGAATTATGAGTGGAAGAGGACAGATGAGGATACCACTGCAGAGAGCTCAGCGTACCCTGTGAGAGGTGGCTCCTCTCAGTTGTGTTCGCTGCCAGCTGATGCCCTGTTCTATTCTCTGCTGTCAATATACGGCGCTGCCCTCCTAGGAGGAGCCACCAGAAGGGGATGTTCACATGAACTAGGGTAAAGAGAACATCCTTTAGCAGCTTTGCAGCCTGCACGGGTCGCTGCAAAGCACCCTGGCAGTGCATTGTCTTGATCTGCCTGCACGTCGTGGCTGCTCCAGTGCCTGCAGCACAGCCAGTCCAGCTCCTCACGTAGGAAAGACACCTCACAAGAGGCCACCCTGCTCCTTCAAACAAGCTCAGCCAGCCAGCAATCAGTTAGTACTAATTAACCGCAGTAACAACACACTGCACAGCAGGCACGACCATCGTACATGTAAGTTGAGCGAAGCAAAGAACAGAGAGGAGAAGTGAATCCAGCAAGTCAGCACCAGAACCGGGAACAGAACCCAGCAAGATGGTGCGAAAAACTTTGGAGTGTCTGTACAAGACAATGTGTAGGATCCTACAGTCTCCTTTTACTGCTGTTACCCTTTGGATTTTAGTTTCAAAAGCTGGATTATTGGCTGCAGCTTACTGCAAACTTGGCACACAAGTCTGATGTTTCGTTAGGAAGGAACGAAGTGTAATGTTCCCAAACGGACAGCACTACTGATAGCATTAGAAACAGGCAACATATGCACAGGAACTGTTCCAAAATGATGCATTTTTTGCAAAGACAAGGTTCTAAATGGATGCATTTCCAGAAGTCTCACCCACTTTCTGAACCACGTAAGAGAGTGGTTTCCATAAACTGAGAGAGGTTAACACACACCATGTGGGACAGCTCACCAGGGTATGCTCATGGACACAATGAAACTGGGTGTGCCTGAGCAGAGTATTCTTAAGAAGCAGTTAAAAAAATTTTAATTAATAATTATCATTTAACAATCCATCAGAGAAGTAATTATCACTTGCCGAAAAGTGGTATGACTCCAGGTTACAAAAATATCTCAATAACCAATATAACTCAATATAATATCTCAAAGTAACCAACCCACAAGAACTAGGAGCTGGTAGTAGCTTCGGATATTAAAATACAGATGAACGCTGTACAAAATCCATGGGATGGGTTAGTAGCTCTTTTTCCACACTACTGTGCAGAAGTCCCAAGTTCAATGTGGACGCTTTGATTTCCCATGCCATATGCAGCTACGTGCCATTCGGTAGGTACTTCAGCAAACAGCCCTGCCCTTTTCACAGGTGTGTTACCAGACAATCCTAGCATGTACTTTCCCAGCTGTTTCCTTCCTGAAACTCCCCTGCCAACAGGCCAAGAACCACAACACCGTGTTGAGTTCAGGGAGATGTCTGTTCCCCCACCTGCACTGATTAAACAACCACAAAAGAGCTCAGTCAGGTACGAGGCTGGAGTTTAAAGGCAGGCAGGCTGGCAATGGAGGATGTACAGGCCAGGCAAAAACCTCAGCGTTGGTTCTCCTCAAAACATAAAGCAAATAACATTTGAGAGTCTTGGCTATGCTCCCTGATGAATATACCTTGTTGATTTTCCTCTCCTTTTGTTTAGCATTTGAAGCACAAAACATATCATGTGTCAAGCTACAATAACACAAAAAAGAAACTTCATGCCCATGCCATTCATTTTAAAAGCCATTGAGCCTAATTTTTGCCTCCATCAAAAATTGTGTTCTGTTTGGTAAGTGCAAGAACATAGTTCACAGTTTGTGCAAATGGTCTCTAGGTTCAGCTGAACACTGAGCTCATGCATGGACCTCAGTGCCTGCCTCTGTGTCCTCAAAGAGCCGAGGAACCTAATGAGCACAATCTTTGTTATTATTGTTATTATTATTATGCACATTCTTTGGAAATTCCTCCTAAACCAGCGCCTGATTTTACTCTAAAAATGACAGGTTTTTGTTGCTCGATGCAGCGGAAATAACTTCAAGAGCAGTATTCAGAGCAGAGAGGCCCAAATGTCGAAAGGCTGAGTGAGAAAACTGAAAGGTGCTCAAGGTGTTTCGCATCACGTGAGATAAAGCAGTCACAAATCTTCCGTAGCAGAGCCTTAAAAGCTGAAACCCACTTCGAGGCTTAGTTCCCGCGACATCTCAGGTTAAGTGTTACACCACCAAAATTCCTCCTTGAGCAATCTGGAGAGTTATCATTAGTAATAATGTGAACCAATCAATTTTTCATGGCTGCTCTTCAAAGGAAATTGCAATGGGAAGAAAAAAAAAGCTGCCTTGTAATAGCCCAACACCAAGCAAAACACTGCAGAGAGAATTGGACTGATGAAAGCTGGGGGTTATGTGCTGCAGCCATTTGTGAAGCAAGGTCTGCGAGAGGGCAGCAAAAACAGATCATCGCCTCTTTTCCTGGGAGGAGAAGAGAGAAAGAAAGCTGTCTCCTATGAAATATATAGAGCTCGGTCACATGAGTGGGACCTGAACATAAGATCTACGCAACCTGTAATCCCTTCAATCTGCGCTAGGAAACATGAAACAAACACAGCACAAGAATAAAACTAAACTACTTATTAAAAGCCTACGGTGTTTCTCCTCCTCCCACCTCTTCCCTTTTCAAAAACACTTTCTTTCTGTCTGCGCTCATCTCATCTGCGCTCTTCTTTCATTTCAGACGGCTGCCTTTTTATTATTTTTTTTTTTGCTCCGTTTGGAGCTCGTGCATGAGCTGGGAGCACCTGAAGCAGGCAGAGAGAGGCAGAGGGATCAGCTCTGGCTGCAGGTAACCGGGAGCCTGACAACGTGGCCGTGCTTGTTGTGGCCACCACCTTGGCCAGCCGTAGTATCGCAAAAATAATTCCCCCTCCGCAGTGGATTTGCCTTTGGGCCACGGTTGCCGTTGGCCCGTCCACATAATACATTTTCCTACCCAAGGATCACCTTTCACCAAAATGAAAACCTGCCCATATGTCATGTGCGGCACAAACAATCCAAAACATATTAGCAGCCCAGGGCAACCCTGATAAACACGACACAAGAGAATCCACTGGGGATATGCAGAGCATGCCCCTGACCTATTGGGGAATGCAGGGAAGGCAGGGGAAGCTCCAGTGGATGCTGGCGTTTGGAAAGCTGTTGGTCTTATCGCCGAGAGACCGTGAGCCCCAAACCCTCTTTGTTTTTAGAGCGTAATAAAGAAGCAACGAACGACTGCTCAGAAATAGTTCATTTCTCCAGACCAAGTGGCTTGACAAGATCAAACATCTTTTAGGCAACTCCACCAGATAATACGAAGATGACCAAGTCCCCCGACTTGGGGTTTTGAAGAAGCAAATTTAGCACCACCGATTCCCTAATGCACGGCGACATTAACATGCAAGTAAGGAGCTGGACAGTGCTGAGCAGCTCTCAGATCCTCTAATTCAATCTGATGAACAGAAAGATTTCAATTAATTTAGTGCATTTTCTACGCACCAATTTCAGCCTTGTGGCATTCAGGAGGCACTGGCTGGCATGAATAACCCTCACAGAGTCCAGGATGCATTAGGGAATATTGACACAGAAGTTTGATCCACTCCTGAGCACAGGACAAAAATATCATGTTCTGCTGTTCTGTCTCTCCTCTCAAATCTGCCCAGACATCTTAAAGTGGACATCTGCCAACATTTTAAAATCTACGACTTTCTGTTTTCCTTTCGTATGCAATAGTTGTGTTTTGTTGCTCAACTACAGTAGAAAAAGGGTCAGAGATATTCTTGGTGCTTTGGAAATGACCACGCAGACGAATTTTCTAACCTGCACGTTTAGCCTTCTGTGCAAGGAGGGAGTCTTACAGTGATCATTAAATGATCGCTGCTACGCTTTAATCGATATTAGAAGCTTTTTATTCACAAGTATGTATTGTGTAGGAGTTAGGTGAACAATAAAATGTCCTCTGCTGAAGATAACTGTTAAGAACTCATATTTGCTAGACTTTCAATAATTAAAATCTGCCTAAATAAATTACTCCCCGCTGCCCTAAGTTAATTATGTAAAAAAGATATCATTGTTGGTGACTCTTGTTTTGATGATGATATTGAGTCAGACACCTAAAAGAACAATTAAATTCAATGCTAAGCAACTTATTTATGTTTGGCTTACCACTGATATTAATAAGAACATTATTTTAGTGACTGCCTGCTGAGAGCTCAGCTCCTGGATAGCTGTTGTTTTTATAATGAATGTTTTCTTCCTATTGGCATGAACTCCAATTCTCTTTATTCACATTCTCCATTTTTCAAAGTACAGTAACAGTATTTAGAGCATCAGAAAGACTTTGTTCAAGAAGAGCTTAAGCATGCTAACAGTGCGCATCACAGCGGGATTATCTGGCATTTTTGTCAGTAATACTAGCCCTTCTACAGTGCTTTCCCAACACTGGTTGTTTATTAAAACATTTTTCAGCATCTTTACCTACATTTACAAGTAAGGCAAATGAGGCACAAAAAGAAGCAACTTGTCTTAAGATCTCCCAGTATGCCAGTGGCAGGATCAGGAGCAGAACTAATTTCTGCAGCAATGCTTTTGGGAGCCAAAAAAATAAAATAAAAATCAGGGAGTAAACAGGAAAAGAAGTGAACCCAATTCAGTGGAGCTACAACAATATATACCAGCTATGGCTCTGCCTTAGAAACTGTCCTATATTTTCATAGGTTGTGATTTCTAAAGCTGGGTGTGGACTTTGGCAAGGCAATCCAAGGGAAGTTGCACCAATTGTGTAGTATCACTGCTCCTGCACTGTATGAGTCTTGTGGGCTTTGCCCTTCAGAATTACCAGTGTACAATCTGAAAAAGGGCACAAAGCTGTTCTGCCCTACAACCTGTGCAATAGCAATAACAGATTCCTATATTCACTTTTGCTGTTGAAGAACTTGATTAAAAATTTAAAAAAAGAAAGCAAACATCAAAAAAAGTTATTTTAAAGTATTGAGTGAACTAAGAAATAATTTCTTTGTGCAAGAACTAATATGGAAATGGAGACCTGGCATATCAAACTTACAAAGTTTAGGGAGACCGTGAGGAAGAACATGCCCGTTTGTGAATTTGTTTATAAGTGTGTCAGCTGCATGATGAAACCAAAACCGTCAATGTTTAATGAGTCAGCACCCAAGCCAGCATCAGGACTGAGAGAGTTCATAGTGTTTATGGAAAACATCTAGAGTCAAGGGGACAGGAATAAATACACCACATGTTTAATGCAGCACCTGGGTGCATGAAGACTTAGAAGCCATCAGATAAAGCAAAGCCAGATACTGTGCTATTCTAATGCAAACATTTTTTTAAGGGGAGAGGAGGCTAGGCAAGGGGAAAAAAATCATCCTTCAGCAACTTCCCACTCAAGAATGTAATAGGAACAGTATCTTGGATTCACTTACACTGCCTCCAATTCTGGGTGTGTATGAATGTATTTGCAAGACAGCACAGGAGTGAGTAAAGGAATTATGTTGAAATTGGCATTATATACTCTGAAAACACTGAAAACATGGGGAAAAACTTTCACAAAATCCTCCATCATGGCACTTCAAGCAGTTCCTAGAGAGTGAATACTCAAGCTGGCATTTGACTTCAGCATGGCAAATGCTCACAGTTTACAGAGGAGGCCAAATTTAACCCACTATCGTGTAATCTAAAAAATATCAACTATCACTTCATTAAGCATTACATTTTTTAATAGTCATTAGTTTGCCCACAGACATATGCAACCCAGTAACAGAGCTAGCTGTCAAAGGCCACAAAAGTGTTTCGGGTTGGTTTAGTACACTTCATTAACACACGGTTCTATTACAAGCTTCTATCCTGCAGTCTACCTTTTGTGTTACCCCTTCACTTCATTTATTTATCCAGGAGACAAAGAAGCTTTCCCTAAAGAATTTCTTATTCTACATTCCTCTTGGAGATATTCAGAGGATCTGCCTCCCAGGAAACCGTGGAGCCATCATATGCTAAAGGTTATCTGAGCAATGGTTCATTAATCCAGGTTTGCTGTATGAAAGCAATCAGTCAACAGAGGATCCATTGTAACTGAAGTAAATCTGAGCAAGTCCTAAAACTTCTACAGACATTTGCAGGGAGAACACTTAAGTGAAAGGCACTGGCCTCATCTACCTCCTGCTGAAGCCAGGGGAGCAGTGCTGCCTACCACTGCACCAGCAACGGACCTGTCTTTTCTAGCTTTGTCTCAGGCAATCCCAAGAGCTCTTGGGAGACAAATAGATTTTTTATTTTTTTTCCGGTGGCTAAGAACAAAAGAGAAACCACTGGCAACAATATCCTGTCTTCTGTAATATGCCCGAGGCTCACTGTACAAATCAGCTTTCCCTTTTCATCTTCCTAAAGCTATTTATAGTATGTATTGGCAGTGCCAGATGTCTCTTTCAGAGGCTGGCCTCCAGTGCTGGAGATGGATTTATAACCGTGTGCTTGCTGGTCACAGATGTTTGACGACACCAGGCCTGTGGGAAAAGCCCCCCCCCATCATTAGGATGACATTGTTCAAAGAGCTGTTTAACACAGTTACTCACAGCATCTTGAGTATTTCGACATAGCAGCCGAGGATCCTGTCTGCCTGGGCGCTGAGCTCGATGCTCATGGTGCTGCAGGTGGGACTGACCATCAAGCAGTCGATCAGGTTGGGCTCGCTGTCATTGCCCACGTTGGCTGTCATCTTCTGGTTAGCCGTGTTGTTGCGCTCCACTTCCACGTGGATCTCGTTCGAAGTGACGATGACTGGTTTGAGCCGCGATTCAGTCAAGGTGGCCTCTTGAGAGACCAGGTCGGGACTCGTGTGAAGAAGGCGGAGGGGGAGATTAGGCTTTCGGTCACACTGCTGCTGGCAGCCATTCCGAATTTCCTTCAGGCTTGGCGAATTGTCTCGGCTGAATTTTAAAAATAAACAAACAATTTTGATAACCAGACATAACAGCAGAAAGCAGGAGGGAGAGGGCAACACTGAGAAACCAACATCTTTTGCAATTTCCCACCACGTTTCACCCCAGCCCACTGATTGCTTTCTCCCGGGTAATCAGATTATTGAAATCAATTAAAAATATTAAAGGCACCGACAGGACTGTTCTGCAGCCCCTACTCTGCAAACATTTCAGCTTTTCATTAGTCTAATTGACACGCCAGTTTAGTACAAAGGTGAACTTTCCCATCCAAGTTGTGCAAAGCTGTAACAGGATCCATGCCCAAGTATGTATCTGGCTACAGTACATGCCCAGACATTTGTCTGCAGCCCTCGTGTCTGGAATTTCTGTTGGACACTAAGCAGCCCCCGTCCGTGCTCTACCATGAGGAAAGTCAGATAGTCATAAACAAACAGGAAACATAACAGAAGGGAACCCTCGGTGTCTACTGGAAACTGGCTCGTGTGTCAGGAACTGCAGCATCTATTTTGTGGTAGGTCGGGAATCCGATTTTCCATGATAATGGAGACAGCATCATGAAACCAGCTCAGGTTCAAAGCTATAGATACACGGGGATCTCCACACAACCCCCTTCTTCAGGATCTTACCATTCCCTTTGATTTAGGTGTAACACCCACTTCATGTGCCAGAAAGAGAGTAAAACTGAGGCTGCTCTGGGTAGTGCTCAGTTCCCAGAGGCTGCTGTGGAGCACTCTCACCTTCTGCTGTTCTAAAGAGCAAAACTCTCATCTTCTGCTATTCTAAAAGGCCAGCTACAGCTGCAGCCTGCCTCAGAGGAACATCTCAATAGTGGCCAAGGTCTGCACACAGCTGGCTGCTGCGCTGCATCCCCAAAGTTCCTGCAGCTTGCAGCACTTCAGTTCTGGAAGCGCTGAGCTCCTGTGGCACCTGCACTGCCATTGTTCAAGCACAGGAGCTAAAGCTGTGCAGTGATGACATGCCAGCCTCACTGCCATGGAGCATGTCACTGTGAGTCCAAGTGAATGGGGATTCGGCATCTTCTTGTCCTCAGATTTCCAAACATGCAAAGCGTAACAAATTCAGTCACATACCTACAAAAACACGCATGTGACCGTACAGAACACCCACATGTAACGCTAGCAATGGGTGGAGCAAGAATGAAGACATGCTCTTGCATACCCACACCCATGCTCATGCCGATCTTGTTTACAGCCTGAATGAAAACTCTTTGACGCCACGAGTTTGGGAGTAACATGTGGTGAACTAAGAATTCATACTGACCTGTTGATAAATTCCTCATAACATGAATAAATGGCTGCTAAGCAGACAGCCACGAGATTTGGCAGGACTCTGGGATGGGGACATTGTCCAGTCGGACCATGCATGCTGAAAAACAAAAGCCAAGACAACATCACTGCAATGAAGATTTCTGTGGGCAAAAACAGTCAGACAGAACAAGGTGCCAGAACTGGATAGACAGCCTCAGGGAATCTTCAGACAGGCCATAACAGAGCATTTTAACCCTGTAAATCCCTTCCAAATAGTCCTACTTCAGAAGGAGGCTGAGCTGTGTCCTCACTTTACATGACGTAGTACCCCTGAAAGCTCACATGTGATCATTGCAGGGTCTGAAGTTGATGGGAATCTCTCTGTAGAGGCTCTGAGTCTCAGTGCATAAAAGGCATGTACACACAGATGTGTCCATTCACCTCCAGGATGAAACACAGAAATCCCCAGCCATATTTAAGAATAAGCTAAAAAAACCCTTCAGCAACATCTCCTCATGGCCACCTCTCACTTATTTGCTGTTTGCCAGTACCAAAAAGCACCAGCTACTCTACCAGCTAACTACAGACGTGAGCAGGGCTGGGAGAAGTAATGTAAGGAAGTGTGCACACAGGACTGGAAAACACACTGTAAAACTGAATGTAACCAACCTGTGGATAAACTTCTTCACCACCTCCATTCCAGCATTCAGCTCATTCAAAGCCAGAATGTACTCCTGAGTAAACAGACGCAACCGAGGGCATTTCCCAAAATCCTGTCCAAAAAGGAGAGACTCAGTGAAGACGGTGAAACATGCCTGCAATGTACATTGAAACTGTGGGTTTTCAAAAGAAATCAATTCAAACACAGCTGAATTCACTCTCTTGTTATGCTGACAGCTTCAGGAGCACAATACCACTGCATGCTGAAGTAATGTGCTACTCACTAATAATGGCATGATTTACAATCTCCTCTTTCCCCCCAGACCCATTTCAAAACAAAAGGCATGTTCAGTGTTCCTACCTGCAGTTATTTTTCTTTCATATGTTTAATTTTGTACCTTTACTTTGAAATGCATTTTTTATTATTGTACATTTTTGCTTCCACTCATAACTGCAGTTTCTTAGAAGAGCGACTCAAACCTGAATTTTTACTTCAATATTTGACATTGTACCTACTCTGCTTTTAGAGAAAATCTTTTTTGACATGTGACGATTAAATGATCAGTTATAAAACCACAGGTCAGTTCTTTCTCTGTTGTACTCCAGGTACAACATGAATTTGACTGGTAAGCTCCACAGTTGCTTGCTTCCAGAGGAAGGCACCTGCTCTCTGAAATCCAGCATCTCCTCGCCTTACCTGCTATTTTGAGATGCGGAAGGAATACAATCTGCTGTCTGGTGAATGCTATTCCACAGCACATTCCTGCTAATTTACACAGGTGTAACCTTTCAGAGGTTGGACTCGATGATCTTGAGGTCTCTTCCAACCTAGAAATTCTGTGATTCTGTGATTCTTATTATGCAGGTGTTACAGAGCTACAAAACTACACTTCCAAGTGGTGAACAAGGCCTGTGAGTACAGCAATCCCTCCCCATTATCCCTCAAGGAAGAGGAAGTCATCCTGAAGAAATTAATGGCAACCAAAATCTTAAAGAAATGCTGCAAGTGGTAATGAACGAGGGCACTGTGAAAGGGAAGACACGCTCTCGAAGTGCTGAATTCTTCCTTCCTTATTTTGATTTCAGGCACTGCTATCGCACAACCTATATTAACATCTCATCAGCTGTACAACTAGGAAAAATCACCAAAAATGTGAATACAGCCCTAGACAGAACCATGTTCCCTTCAAGCCTAGAGTCACTCTTTGCCAATATGACCCAGGAAAAAGACTGTCGGCGATTCCATTACAATTCACATCACCGAACATCCAACAGCTCCTTCTAGCAGGTGCAAATGCACTTGGTTCAACAGCATGAGACCGCACATGCTTCGTATATCCCCTGGTGCCATTTAACTTCATGGAAACTCCTTGCAAAATAGCTCGTGCAGTTACAATTCATTTTTTTCAACCTGTGTAAGTGTCCTAACTGAAATTAGAACAAAAGCCCAAGAGATCATAAAGAGCACGTCACTGCTGACAGCTTTAAAATAAAATACCTCCAAAAATAATAGAATGACCTGTCACTGTAACACGTACAAAACAAGGCACGCTATCAATATTGTTTACTCCTAAAGGATAAAGCAATAGTGCTTGTACTCAAACATTTGGGCTGAGCCCACAACCAGCTGTGATCAAAAGGCAGGGAGAGGCTGCCGAGTGCTCCCAGCACAACTCAGCACGTGATAAGCTCCAGTCCTGCACGTACTCGGTGCTATCAGCAACACAATGAGCTATCCTCCATCATTTGAAACTTCAAAATGACAGATAAATGAAACACTCTTTCTCCGTTTGGTAAGTGGGAAACTGTGGAACAGGACTGGCCATGAACTTATCAAAGACCCCAGAGGAAATTAGTGGCAGAGGTTGGAACAGACAGCTAGGTTTCCTGCTCTAAGCACACTAAATTGCACGTGGCCTCCTAAGGTTATGAAGTTTACTGCCAACAGCACTGTCCCCCTGAAGGATTACTTTATTTACATGCACACACACACATTCTCTAAAAGACTATTCAGTACAAAAATCCCCGGAGAGCAGTAAAGTGCCCAAATCCACTCTAATTAATATATGACACCGTAAATTCTCTGACTACACACTGCGGTACAGACATGTTGATTTTCAATCTGCAAATGTTAAGTACAGTAAATATACCCAATTCTCTGAAGCTAACCAAATACAAGCATTACACTATGCATTTAGATTTTACTTGAGACCCCTCAAGAGCTCTGGATTCTTTAAAAAAAAATTACCCTGAACTCCAAGAATAACATTTACAGAATATTTCATTGAACACTACAGAATATTCAAAAATGTTTACATGTCTGGAGAGCACAGGCACGGAGCCAGGAATACGACCTTTTCGCCATCTTAGGCTTTCTAGCTAGTTCTGTAAACTCGAGGAGTTAAATAATAATAACGTTATAAAAATAAGAAATAAGAACTGTTTTCTACTGGATTCATGCTGGATACAGGAGGACAGCGGATGGTTTCTAACATTATACCAGTTGGTGAAAAGAAGTTGCTTGTCTTGCTACAGAGGGATGAGACTCATCCTTGAGATCACAGTTAAGTCAACTGCCTTAAATATTTTATTCTATTTATTTGCTACTCTTTGCCACAGCTTTGTGATGTAAAAAGTTTCTTTCACTCACCATGTTGTGTTTGAGAATCCTCTGTACCACTGGCGTGAACACTTCTATCACAACCATCGACCGCGGGCGCTCTCGGCAGTGCTGTAAGGAGCAACAGGTCATTTTGTGAGCTGCAGGAATTATCAAAATGGGTCTCCCCTGGCTTCACACCCTGTGCACAGATTACCCCTAGAGTAATAAAATCCAAGGGCTAATTAATCTTTCCTGGGAATAGGATACTGTTCTGTCCTACAGATTTGCTGGTGTCTAATAAAAAATTATAATGGAAGCTCATGAACTGTGCAAATTGTTTTCCCTACTGCTTATTCTTCAGGAAACTCACTGGAATTTAACAGTTTTTGGGATATATCCCAATATATCAGTCAGAGTAATTCAAGCAGGAAAGGACTTTAGGAGCTCATCTGTCCCAACCCTTGCTCAAGGCAGGGCCAATTGTGAAGACACCATAGTCTACTCATTAGCCTTGCCCACTCAAGTTCTGTAATCTCTGAGGAGGGAGAGTTCATAACCTGTAAAAACAAATTTGCATGCTGCTACTATACACAGCCCATCCCACACCTTTAGAGGTAAATAAGTAGCTATCTCTGATGGAGACCAAAAGGAAAAAAAAAATGTAAGTGCCCATATAGCTTGGAGGATGAGAGGCTGGTGAGCAACATGGAGTCTTGGAGGTATTGGAATCTGAGACTAGGAATGGCCCTAAGGCTGGCTTATCAAAGTGAAATAAAGTCAGAATTCTTTCTTGAAGTCTGACAATTGCTGCAGGAGTAACTGCTGACAGGTAACTCCGGGTGGGAATTTTAAGCAACATCCAGGCTGTTTTATAAATGTACATCCAGTCTTCAGCAAGCAGATTAAAGCAGCCTTGAAACTGAAATGCAAAGAGACCTAGAGAAAAAGTAGTACTTTCAAATCCAGAAGCTTTGCACTCCAAAGCACTTGAAACTGTACAGAAAAGATGCACAATGCAGCAGAAGCCTGGATTTTCCAGGAAAGAGGATGGGTCCTTACGATCTTTCCACTACCACTACCCCATGACATAAAACCATTACGGCTGAGTTATGCATCACATTACCAACACATCTGAACCCAGTGACTCCAACGATTTTTGCATTAGCTAAATAGAACATACAGTAGGGCATTTCATGTACCCAGGCTGGGGTGGGGTTGTCTGAAGATCTTAACTCTCATGGATTATCAATACTGTGCAGTCTGGTGTGTGAAGAGTATGTATCTATTTATCATAATGGTGCTGTCAACTATTCCATTATCACCAGCTGTTGACCAAAAGAGGAGATCAATTTGGGCATGAGGCAAGGAGTTAAAGAAAAAAGCAACAATCCCCTCAAAGAACTACAGTCATATACAGCGATTAGATTTTAGAAACCTGCTTTGATACCTTGCAGAAGAATTCACAGAGGTCAGGAGGAGGATGGTTGTTTTCCAGCAAAGGTGCAATTGCCTTTAAAAAAATGAAATAAAATAAAGAGAAAAAAAAAATAATTAGAAGGTTGCAACTAGAGTAAGAGTTCTGCAGGGAAACATTTTTCTTGCAAAAAGAAAGGTCACTACTTTTAAAAATGGACAAAAGCATCAGGATAGAAATTAGAGGTGGGCTGTGTGTTTTACACAGAAGCTTAAGCATACCCTTGCTGTGAATCCTCTGAAAAGTTTTGCTTTTAACTATATCAGTGTAAATTCATAAAACACAGCAAAGGAGTAAAATTTTTATAATGGTTTCAATGAAAACAGGAGCAGTAGAACAGTTATTCGGTATGTAATATAGCAAGGACAAATCTGCTTCACTGCTTTGGTAATAACATCTCTCTAAAGGGAAAAAAAAAAAAATAGAAAACCACCAAACAAATACATGTCTTTTATATAAGAGTTCAAGCTCACATACAGCTGATAACTCATGAAAAGAAATACAGCACTGTGTTTACCTGGAAGGCCTCTATTTATCAAAATCAAGAATGTAACTTTTTGGAAGTTGAGATCAACAATTCCTTCTTTGCTACTATGCCAACCGATGTGGTTTATGCTCAGTAAATACATTAGAGGTCATACCTGCCACTGACAGTGTAATGAACTTATGTTGTTGTTACTTCCTTTGTAATTTAGGAAATGGTACTAGAACAATGTATTCTCTCTACGTGATGGTGCCTCGGGCTTTTCCAATCTCGAGCTAAAGGGATTCCCAGTACCCATTTAAAAGTAAGGCTCTAAGCAGCAGCTAGGACATTTTGTATTAAGCAATTGAACACCAGATATTTTATCTGGATGGCATCTGGAGCTTTACTAAGGCAGCCTCTTCTGATTTTTGCTCTCCCTCTCATCTCCTTAAGGCCTTCAGCCCCAGTCAGTCTGCCCAAAATAAGCATGTTTCACAACAGCTGCTTTCACACACGAGCAGGTTAATGTTAATGTGAATTTTACCAATGAAACCCAGGCTACCAGCCTACAAAAAACGGGCTTTTTTGTTCAGCCCTGACCCTGCTAAATGGAGGGAATAGCCACAGCAGACACTGTCAAGGGGGTCAAGGCTCTGCCTGTACAGTCAGTATGGAGAAGTGGCAGCGTGAAGCAGCCTGCGTTTGCCTTCTGTGGAACCTGCTGCCTCGCATCGCCCAGTGACGGGCGACTGATCCCCTACCAGGAAGGGACGAGTTGTAATATTGATCTGGTCCAGTGACATCTAGATAGTGAAGGTGGTGTGGTCTGCGCAGCAAATCACTGTGTGCCTCTGCAACACAACACAAGCACACAGCAACAGCAGTACCTCCTAATAGCACAGGTTGGCTGTACAATGGCAGTGAGCTTTGATGCCCAGAAACCTCTGATTCCTTAACGGCTGGGGCACAACCTGCAGAAGGGCAGGACTGACCCGAAGCAGCCTTCACTCAGGATCACTGAATTATTTAGGCTGAAGGGACCTTTGGAGGCCACCTGGTCCAACCTTCCTGCTCACAGCAGGGCTACCTGACATCTTTTATTAAAAAAATCCTTCCCCAAAACAACCAGCTTTCACTGGAAGCCTGAACTTTCCTTGGCACTAGAGAAAAATGAAAGCTACAGCAGATCTCAAAGAAAAGTAAAGGCCATTTCGGAAACTTACCTCCAGCTAAAAGGGTATCTTAAACAGCAGCTACACACAGTTCACACCTACGGGCAGCTACACGCTGCCTTGTGTTGCAGAAGGATTCATAGGGACATGATACGATCAGGTGATGGGGAAGTTCTAGATCTGACTGCTGGGAAAAGCTCCTGGAAATTGCCAGCGACTGAAATTAAATTATAGTGATGGGGTAGCAATTTCCACCTCTCTGATAAATTGTTGAGATTTTGTGTTTTCTTGCACAAGGAAGAAGGTAGCTATTTGACACACTTCTATGTCTAAATAAACGCAACCTACAGAAGATAAAAAAAAGTTGAGAGAGTATTTCTACAAACCAAGTCAGCAGGGGGTTAAACTGCAGTGACACATACACATATCCGCACTTACAAAAACAATCCCTTGCTCACATACCATCAGAGATGGAGACATTCTGTATATGGCAGCATTAGCCCCTCAGGAAACTACTAAGCCTAAGGGTTTTATAGGGCACATCTGGAAATGATGTTTTTTGACTATTTAAAGTACATATATAACATTGCACTGTGTAGCCCAGTAAGGAGGCCATTTTGGAAACAGATTAACCCTACATATGCTGTACTGTTTCATGTAACTTGGTGAGGAAACTATCATAATTCTTCTAGGAAGCAAGGGAAGAGAAACAATAAACTATGCAAAAACCAATAGGCCAAACTGGTTTGATCCAGCCCAAATTCATCAGCATTGGTACAAGTGCTTTCATATCTGCCCAACTTCAGTAGGGCACAGGCTTAAGCACTGAGAGGAGTGTTACTGAACCATACGGATTTGTTCCCAGATTCTGACAGAAAGTTACTCACCACAATAATGCTCTCATGGTCTTGAGTGGTTAAGTTGTTGTTCTGCAAGAGTCAAACAGAAGAAATGGATGAGCAAACAGTTCTGAGCTGGCACAGCAGCATACACTGTACTCTCAGCTACCACAGACACTCATAGAAAGGCTCAAGACTGCCTTTATTTATTTTTAGAATAAAATTAATCAAATTAAAATCATTCTCTTAAAGAAGGTCTTACACGATCTGCTATGAGGGGTTGTGGAAGCTTCAATTTCTTCCTCAATACCGTCAGATTCAAGTCACCCCAGCCACGAAAGCTAAGCACACAAACACCAGGATGCCAGAGCAGGATTCAATTAACTGGAAAACTAAAGCTAGCGATAGAGTTCTTAAAATTGTTTTCTGTAGCCAGGCTGTATGTTTCTAAGAAAATTAATAAAAGAACGGTTGCATTGCTGTATACCATTTTTGGTAGTAAAACAACTGCTGCAGTTTTCCTTAAGTTCCTTCTTCTAAAATGGAATCAGTAAAAGCCTACTGGAAGTCACTGGTTTTCACTAGTAAAGTGCTTTTGGCTTTCTCAGCAGCCCGATCCATCCTGAGGTTACAGAGCCTAGTGCAAGACAGACAGCTGGCAACTTCATTGCTTATCCCAAATCTTTGCACTTCATAATTTGGACGTCAAAAACCTGTTTAGCATTCAATTTCCTGTCCACAAAAAAGTTAACTATCTGAAATAGATGTAAAAAAGAAGAATAGATATCTCTGAAGAAGGAAAATATTTTTCTTTGACAGAGCTGGTAATAACAGAAAGCTGCACTATGAATTTATTGGTAGATACATTTGTTGGCCTTGTACAAGGATGATCAGTCTTGCAAACAAAGCCAGTAGAACAGAAGTCAAGGGAAGTTTTACTACTGACTCGAAATAAGACTTGAGTCAGACCCATAACAAATTTACCACGAATAACCGAACAAAACCCCATAGCCTCAAGAGAAATGTTTTTTTGTTTTGTTTCCAGACATCTACCTAACATGGGTCAAATTCTTCTCTTCCCTAAAAAGTACAAATTCCACTCAAGTCAGCAGAAGTCACGAGCAGATTTAAAGAAAAAATTTTGAAAGCCAAGTTAAAATAAAACCCACCCACAAACTTTTAACCATTTGTCTCTCGTCTAAAGGTGACACTGTCTTGCAGGAGCACGGCTGGGATCATACCTCTGAGAGCAGTTTAGAGACGATCTCCAGTGGGGCTTGGTGAATGGAATCGTCCTGAAGCGGAGACGTCAGCGCCATGTCCACCAGCGTCCTGATCTCCTTCAACACCACCTCCCAGCGGCTGGGGTTACTGAGCACCTTCTTGTACTTGTAAATCTTTTTCTGCAAGGAAAACGGAAGGGTCACGTTGACAGCACTGTAAGCCCCTTGAAAAACTGCCTTGGACACGTGCCTCCTACACACAACCAGCAAGTGGGTTGCTTTGTACTCTGGGTTTCGTCTTTTCTGTTTGCTAAAAAGCTGTACGTAACACATTGAAATGGAAAAGAAAACCTCGTATCTGTAACTACAAATGCAATGAAAAAACATAGCTCCTTTTTATCTTAAAAAGAAGTTTTTAAACTCCAGAGCACCTTTCTTTCCATCACCTCGTCCTGCAAACACCCAACTCCTCAGGCTAATAACAGACACTCGCTATCGCGCTGTTTCCAAAGCTGTAGGACCTTTTAAAGAGAGTTAGTCAGAGGGGTCGGAGGGATCAAAACATCATTCCACAGATGTTTCACTCCACAATGCCGATTGGTGAATTCACATTCAGAATGAATTACAATTAAGAGTAAAAAAAAAAAAAATCGAACTGCTCCACAGGCGGTTTGGGCTTTTCCCCCCCTGTTCTTGAAGGATGCTAAGAAGTTGTGTCGTGACTCCCCAGCTGCGACAGAAACACGCCTGCCGAGTCTCTAAATCTCCCTTGTAGTAGTGTTTCAGTGCTCGGATGAGCACTGCTTGCTGCCCAACACCACCACCCTCACCCCTGCTGCTTCCCCCACCGGCGCTGCCCGCAGCAGCTGGGGAGCAGAAGGCACCTCTTACCTCCTCGGCAGCCACGTCGCCAAACGGCTGGCACAGGCTGCTCGCCAGTATAAATAGCAGTCCCTAGAGGAAAGCCACCCCCCCCGAATTCCCAGAGGTGGCCTGTTGAAACTCTAGAAGTCCAAGGAACCGATGAGGGGAGTTACAGCACCAACACAAAATGCCCAGAGCAGCTTGCCAAAGCCCCGTCCTCCAGGCACCATGCCGGGAGGGAGCTGCAGGGTTTTGGCTAGCCGATGGGTCCCTTCACTCATCTCTGCCTGCCCAACTCACCCCGCGATGAACGGGAAGTCTGGGTACATCTCGGGTTTATTGAACGACACCAGCTGGGCACTAAATATGGATTTGCCTTTCTTGAGAAATCCCAGAAACTGCCCATTTCACACAGCTTGCAGATTCAGCTGCGCCATCTGAGCTGAATGCCATCAGTGCAATAAAGGCAGGGGACTTTGCAAAGGGTTGGTCTGCTTTGTTTTGGTGTGGGTTTTTTCGCTTTGTTTAATTCTGTTTTGGAGCTTTGCTGCTCCACGCACTTCCCCTTTCACTCGTGCAGGGCAGCTGCCACCAGGCAGGCTGGCTCACTGCTTCCCCAGCAGATCTCATGCTCAACAAAAAACACAGTCACCTCCGTACCCTGTCTGAAATATTGTGAACAGTTCATAAAAACACATATTCTAGATGCTCTGGGTTTTTCTGTGCTGCTGGGGAGGGGAGAAGAGGGTAGCACTGGGCTGACGTGTAAAGGCTGATAAAACAATGCAATTATCTTTTAAATTAAATCCAAGAAAGTACAAAAGCACACTGGCAGTAGTTCACACTTTCACTGCATTTTAAGCCACTGACAAGGTAGAGGAACAGCAGCACAGGCTGCAGACACTACCAGATGTGTTTTGGATTTCAGAACAGAGCAGAAACCTTTGTCCATTGAAGCTCCTTGGGGCAGGGCAAGCACATAGGCGGTTTTAAGCTACCAGCACTACTTCCATTACCATCACAGATTTCTTGGAGCCTTGAATCACAGAGGAGCTTGAATCATAGAGAGTTTAATTTTTGTTTGTTCATGCCATGCCTCTTTTTAGGGTCTTTTTCTTAGACCCACTCCAGCATGAAGCAAAGTCCATGGTGCAAAGCCAAGCAGCCCGCTTTGTCACCTGAAGCAGCTCCTCTCTGACTGAGGCCACTACACAAAGCCAGCTCCACAGATCTGTTTTCCATGCAGAAATGTCCTCCTTGGTCCTGTACTAGGAAGAAATCAAGCTCGAAGCAGAATTCAAAGCTAGATAAGTGGGGCAGGGGGGCAGTGGTTACTGTGCATCGCCTGCTGTGGGCTGCCCCGCTCCCGGGTGTGACAGCGTGGCTGGGGACAGCAGCTCCTGCAGCCAAGAGGACAGCTGCTGAAAGCAAGCTGCCGGCCCCACAGCAGGACCTGAGCACAAATCTCTTCCCTCCGCCGCCAAATCCCCCCTTGCTTGGGGGTGGGAGGAGCGAGGGAGGCCTCCTTTCCCTTTTAGAGATCACCATGAAAAATTAAAGCTCCGTTGATGCTGACGCACATAAGAGGGAAGCCAGAAGGAGCTGTGCTGCGCCAGGGAGACCTCCAAAAGCTCAGAGCAGCAGTCAGCGGCTCAAAGGCAGCACCCAGGGAAGCCACCTTCGCACGCACTGTGCCTGTCGCTGCCAAAAAAAAAAAAAGCAGACTTAGCAGTCCCTGCTTCCACCTTTCAGCACAACGGGGTGTGCTGTGCTGGTGCACCAAGCTGCAGCCTTCCAGGGAAGTTGCCCGAGTTTCGAGTGATGGTGGGAAAGCAGCTGGAAATAAATAAATAAGTCGGGACGCCGTCCCCGGGAGGGCTGAACTCTGCTGTCCTGAACCTTTGCCCATGGTTACTGTGCTGTTTTTCTCGGCAGAACGTTTTTCACCGTTGAGTGCCTTGCTGAAAGCCTCAATTAAAGCCTGAACCCTATCAGTCGGATACAGAAGCAATTTGCTTTGTATCAGCAAGCACTTGGCCAGCACCGAGCCATCTGCTCCATTCTACCTGCGCCGGCTCCGGAGCAAGCAGAAACGATCCCTCGGGAGCCTAAAACAAAGCTGCCGGGTAATGACCCATGCTGGAGGATCAGCACGTGGACATGTGCAAGGACCTTGTTCCCCCGAACATGGCTGTAAAAGATGCCTTCAGTTCTGCACAAGAAAAATGCTGGGCTGGGAATCCAGCCTCATGCAGATTTCGCTAACAGCAGTGGCTCCCGAGACCATTCCTGCGAGTGACAACACCACGTGCCAGCGTGGAGTTTGACCCTTCTAGTTACTGACCAGCCAGAACCACGCAGCTAACGTCATCCCAAAAATCTCGCTGTGCTGACTCTTAAAACAAAACCGGTAAGGTTAGTAAGTACCAAGAAGCAGCAAGGGGAATAAGCGAGACTGACAGGGCATCCTTCGTTCTCAAGACACTCTCATTAATTAAGTCTTGCAGAAACCCAAAGATCTAAGTCTTAGTCCTCTTTCAGAGGAGGAGGAATTGAAGATAAAATGAGAAAAATTACTTTTGCAGTGTTATTAAGCAAGCATGTGACAAGAATCTGTAGGCAGTGGCTTTTGCCATCAGTGCTCAGAAGCTCATGAACATTGCTGTGAACAGAAAGTTCAGACAGGTCTACGGTAGAGGAAACTTTCAGCTTTTTTTAAATGACATCTCTGTACATTACCCTACCCCATAATGGCTTCATCTGGTAGCTCTTGCTCATTCAGCACCTCTCTGGACAAGAATGGAAATACTGATAGAGCTGACATCTAAAAAAGTGGTCTCTAATGCACCAAAATGGAAGGCACGGCACGACTGCGCCTTTCTGGACCTTAACAAGACCTTGCTCAAAGAACATCTTTGAGCAGCCTGAGTACTTGATCCAAAAACAGTGAGTTGAAGTTGGCCTTCTCCCTGACCAAATTTCACTCTGCTTTGCCACCAGTGGCCAGCAAACATTCTGTATTCTTGAGAACCAGCCTTCCCCTCAGCTACAACTGCCATCGTTACACTAAAATAAATTGCCAGCCCGAACCCAGAGCAGCCAGTTAAATTCTGGTTCTCTGCTCTTTGGTCCTTTTCATCCCAACATTGCTTCTTTTGTGGTCAAGCTTGAGCTAGTGCAGGAACATGCATGACTTGGAGGGCTGCACGTGCCAGCAGCTGTTTATTCCTCGCCAAGCACTGAGGGCAGCTCCAGCAGAAGGGCAAGGTTGCCCTCCCGCCCAGCGGTCCTCCCCAGCTCCGCGAGGGGATGCCTGAGCCAAGCTGGTGCTACAGTTTGGTTTTGATGGAGCTTCAGTAAAATGGAGGTAGCTCTTGCTAGACATAAGTAGACAGCGGGGGAAAAAAAAAAACACCGAGCAGCCACTGGAACTGTTTTCTCCACCACTGCAAAACTTTTTGTTAAAATGCTATGTACCAAGAAACAGGAAAGTTGCTTGCAATGTCCCGTGCACGTCTGGCATGTCCTACACAAGTCAGGAGCTGTACCATGTATTCTTGAGCACCACCTGCTGGCATCTTGTCTATTAAATCATTGCCTTCGTGACAACAAAGATGGCATCCCCAGGACTCAGCTAGGTCCCTGTTCTAACACAGGCAGTGCTCAAGGTATTCTGAAAAATGGGTGAGAATAACTTGCTGCTAACAGATGCTTCCCTGTTAGCCAGGGATAGGCTGGCATCACCAGGTGGATCCATGGAAAGCCTTTCAGTGTTTACCAGTACGAAGATAAAAGGCAACTTGACTAAGTCTACAAGAAGTGCCATTCCAGGCAAAGGGCTGGGGCCAGGACCGGTGCATATAAATGCTGGCAAAGTGGGGACGTGCTCATGCTGCAGCCAACTCCTCCTGACCTTCAGAAGGTTTTGCTAGGCAAATCCCTGATCCTCCCTCAGTGGAGGTCTACATAACACTTCATTTCCTGTCAATCCATATTAAAAAATTCCAAAGAAATCACCAATATTTATGGCACTGAGATCAGCACCCATGAATCTTGGCCCTGACCACACCAAGTGACAGACTCTGCCCCGAGCAGCTCATGGTCTTGATGACTACAGGCAGGAAGGAGAAGCAGAGCAAGAAAGCCGAGATGATTTCCTTGCGGTACATGGCAGCTCAGGACCAGAGCAGGACTGAGCCTCCTGACTCTCAGGCCTCAGCTCAATTGCTAGCTGAGGGCACATTTAACTAACAGCACCACCAACGTACACAGGGCAAGCAGGCCGAACACTGAGATCCCATCGCTGTGTTTCCCATCATCTCCCCGCAAGCCTTTTTTAAAGCCTACATTCATTAACCTCTTTATTTTGCATTGGTGTCTAGCACCTCGCTCCAGGTATCGGTTAACCCGGCCACCCAAACCGGCGCCGTGTCGAAGCTGCCGGAGTTCAGTGGGTTCAGGAGCAGTGACGTGGGCTGAGCTGTTACTAATACACAGGCTAGAACCACTGAACAGGCACTTCCCACCAGCACGAAGCTTGTCCTTTGCTCAGATACCACTGGGAAAACACCACTGGAGGACTGAAAGAATGCTGAAATAAACAAAAGTTGAAAAGGACGCAGCACAGGTTGAGTTTCTGCTTGGGCCCAGAGAGGCGCAATGAGGCTGGGAGACCTGGGGGTTTGCAGGGCAGCCCCTCACTCACCCACCTGCACAACACCAGGCACCTGAGACAGTAATGCACTAGAGAACTTGCTCCCAAATGCTATAATATAATGCTATATTACATATACATTCACCTTCTTTGCTCAAATCTGTCCCCTGGCTGGCCGTACTCCTGGGCTTGTGCTCTATGGTGTGTTCTAGACCACTGCAATGACACCCTTCAACAAAGGTGGGTGGAAAGGAGGAGAAGGAGAGGATATTCTATGCAAGGGAGAAGAAAAAATAAAATAAAATAAAATAAAATAAAATAAAATAAAATAAAATAAAATAAAATAAAATAAAATAAAATAAAATAAAATAAAATAAAATAAAATAAAATAAAATAAAATAAAATAAAATAAAATAAAATAAAATAAAAACACCTGGCAAGCAGGTTGTAAATTTATAGACTCTGCTGAAGACAAACCTGCATGCAAACACAGTGTATCTACTTCCAAAAATTGAAGGCAACTCAAAAATTGTGGCTTCCTTCTAGCCCCCTAAGTGGGGAAGGAAGGGGTTCTCTGGTGGACCCGCTGCCAAGCAGAGAGACCAGGCTTTGCTTTTGCCCGTCTCTTGCTTTTTTCTCTAGTCCCTGCCCTTTGGTCACCAAGATTCAGGAGCGCAGCTGGCGGATCCAAACCCAGATCTCCCCTAGCTGTGCATTCAAGATGCCGTTTGCCAGCTAGAAAACGCAAAAGGCCAACTGCGGCCCCAGCTGCACAGAGCATGGGCTAATGCGGTTACTCTCGTAATCAGACCTGTCCACAGGGGAGACGTTTTTTGGCAGGGCTGACTCCGATGCATTCCCCGAAACCCTCCATCCCTGCTTCCATTTCCTTTTGGCAAACGCTCCCATTCTTCAGGCCCCGGTTCCAGCATCAGCTTTACACTTCAGGTTGGCAAAACATCAGCTCTCATCCTGCACACAGCAACTGCTGTTCCGTATTTTCCATATCAGAGCCAAGCTGGGGTTTGTTTTTAATGTTGCTTTGGCTATGCGGAATTTCACTATGACTGCAGATACACTTCGAGCAGAAGCACAAGCCACACCTTGCTCGTGAAAAACACTGGTAGAGACACAGCTGCGGTCTTGGGTTGCAAATCCCATGCAACGTCTCCCCAGAAGAAGAAACGTTTTAAGATACGTTGACCATGTGGGGTTTGGGATGGTGTTTCTTTTGGTTTTAAGCTTAAGTCGCACAACACCTTTTTCTCCTGTTGTTGGGCAGGGGGAAAGTCTTCGTTGCAGCTGATGACCACAGAAACTGGAAAGCTCTGCCCTGGGTGCATGCTGGTGGGGTTACAAACCCCTCCGGGGCTGTTTTAAACCATTCTGCAGAATGAGTGAGAAAACCTCCACTGAGAGGTTGCTGGAGTTGCAGAATCAGGGCAGGAGCCAGACACCCTGCTTCATTTACAGAGCTCTGACAGCCTCTGAGTCACCGTCAGAGAAGGTTTCAGACATGCTCAGGCACAACTCTCTCCTCCTCCTCCTGTAGGGCCTCGCCGCTGCCTGCTGCAGCACTTTTGGCCCTTTTTGCCAGCGCAGCAACTGCTTAGCGTGGACACTGCCTGGGCATCGGCACCTCTGGGCGCTGCTGGCACAACCCGCGGTTTCCAAAGGGGCGCAAGCCTGACATGCATGAGCTGGAGTCAGCAAAATCACGTTCCATTATATAAATAAATAAATAAATATTGCTGGATGAAAAGCAGGAATATGTGTGCACCGTTCAATTCCACACTCTCCAAAACCCTTAATGGACTAACTGCATTGCAGTGCACGGGGAAAAAACAGCATTAAACTCTAGCAGGAACTGTATGACTGTGGAGTTCAGCATTGAATCAGAGAAAGCAGAAGCCACAAAGCACCGTGACATGAACTGCTACGTAGGTGCAGTCCTGGCTTCGTACAGACCTAGCATTAGTGACTGCGTTACAGGATGCACCTGACACCAAGCCGAAGTGCTCCGGGTTTCCCGTACCTACATATCTGTGCGCTTTATACCCCACATATGACGGCTGTGGCTGTGGAGCCCGGTCCTGACATCCACTGGCTCTCAGGCTGCAGCAGGAATAAATGACTTTGCCACCGCAGAGATGAGATAGTGAGTAGGGGAAAAAAAAAAAAGAAAAGAAAAAAAAAAAAGGAAAAAAAAGAACATGCACAATCTTATCGTCACTGCACTTTGACCAGGTCTGCCAGAGAAAAAGCCGTGCACAAGGCCACCGTGGAGAACGGCCAGGCAGCGTACCTGCTGTGCAGAAAGCCATCCTGCCGACAGTGCACCCTTCTGATCCCACTCGGGCATGAGAGCTGTTCATCGGCAGTAAAAGGGGACACTGCCTCATCTGCAAGGCTGCGGAATGTCCGCCAGTCCTTTTAGGCACGGAGGGACTCTGATGGGAAGGACTTGCCACCTGAGAAACCACCCCGAATTAGGATTAAGCAGCTGGCTAATGGTAGGAGCTGTTAATAAAAGATAACCTCTGAAAGAGAATCTAGTCCAATTCTGTTTTCTGGGAAATGCCAGTCAGCTTAGGTAGCACCGAGTGGCGTACAGAGCAATTATTTCTTACCAGATATGCAAACCAGATTAAAAAGCCACGTCATCCCTTTTCCTTAGTACTCTGCTGCTAGCAGTGGGCACCCTCGCCTTCTGCCCTCCTCCCCGCTCGCCAGTCAGCAAAACCTTCTAAATGGACGTTTACCCACCTGCTTCACTCTCTCCTCCTTGGCAAATGCATTATTTTGCTGAGTTTCCAGCACTTCAGAGCCATAAATGGCTTTGAGATTGACTTCTCTCTCATGTGCACCTGCATCATCAATGTCGTCAGCAAGAGAGATGTGCAGGGCTCAAGGAGCGTTTGTGTCAGAGAGCTGCTGCAGAGCCTTGGGGAGAGCACAGGCACTGGGTACTGATGTGAGGCTTGCAAGCATCTTAAAAGGGACTTTGGGAAAGCAGGGTGTTTCTGCCTGCAGATCGCAGGGCTTTGGAGCTCTGAATTTCCCAGTTTCTCACAGGGAGATGCCAGATTTCAGAGCAGCATCCGCACCTCAGACAGTGCCATCGCTCTGTTCCACATCTTTACGTCCCATCTCACTGCACCAAATCAGCACACAACGCCAAAGCCACTGCAGCTTTTTAGCCTACTGAAACACCACCAAATCCCTGCTATTTGCTCTTCTTTCCCACTATACAAACGCTGCACGATGTGCAAATCCAACCAAGACCCGCAGCGTTCAGCTCTCTGACCCCACGCTGACATCCTCGCAGAGCATCCCGCATTGCTGGGGTGCCACCAGCACCGCCGTGCTTCAGGGACGGGCTGACACACACAAGGCACTGACAACCACCCCGCTGCCCTCGGTGCATCTTGCCTGATGGAGTATTCCCATCTCAAATCCTACAGCAGAGAGCGGTGAGGCAAAGGTTTCTGAATGAAGACAGGGGAACGAAAGGAGTACTTTTACTAGCATTGTTTTCTGCTGTTTTTTTCTAATTTTGAAACAATCACTATTTCTAGGGTGAGGGAAAAATACGGCAGTGTGACAGACACACTGGGCATTTGACTTGTAGCAGATGATACAGGCTGTGACACTCGCAACGTTCAGAGGTTTTGTGGATATTAGCAGCAATTTTATAACCCTCTAAGAGAACGTATTACGCATACTCTGATGCTCTGGACGCACAGTAATTATACTGGAATAAATAAACAAGTAAGAAAAAAAGCCATACAAGGCAGGAAAGAGAAATCTAAAACAACACCTCCATCTCCTTTGCTCCTTCAGGCTCCTGTAAGTCTTCTCCAGACACCCATGAAGTAATTGGCAAGAGTCCTCATAACATCAATAATGCAGAACTGGGTCCCAGAGCAGCAGCTTAACAAGGCACTTAGTACGTGCCAACTCCCCAAGTTAGGCTTTCACACCCAATGCGTCGTGCAAGAAGGATAATTACACTCCTGGGAAAGACTACGAGCGCTGTGCTCATACGAGATCTCCGGAACACCAGATTTTTACCTTGCCTCTGCAGCTACGAACCTTACCGAGAGATTCATTTTGGTGCAGCCCTACATTAGGGCAGCTACAGAGGAGTTGTAATTTGGTGAAATCAGTGGTCACCGTGACCCGGAAGTCTCGAATTGCAAAAAATTAGTCATATGGTCAGCCCTGGAATAATGCTGAAGAGCAATTTGTCAGGACGAAAAATGAGGATTCCTCTTGGCCAGTAGTGCAGCATTCCTGAGTAGCAACATACTCCAGCAATTGTAGTTACTCCTCCTCAGAGCCGAGACCTATGCACACAATAACAACCTGACCTGTTTATTCAGCTGTTTTTGACACCCCTCTATCTTCAGGCCTAATATTAGTTTGAATAGGATAGCATCCAAGTCTAGCAGGGAAAATTTAGAGCTGGTCCTGACTTAGCTAAGGCAAGAAAATATCTAGTTTCTACTCAGATTTCACCACTGGCCGATTAATTGGCCGAAGTCCTGCCTCCCTAAAAAAGCCTCTTTTGGCAGTGCAGGAGGCAGCTGGGGGTACACAAGTGGGTGCGTAGGGCTGGGCGAGGGCAGAGCAGCAGCTCGGATCCAGGCTAGCATCTCAGCATGGTGCCAAGAGCCTCTTTCGGCCAGATGAAGTGCCGTGCCGTGTTCAAAATGCTCAAAACAATAAACTGCTCTACCTGCTTAAAACACCGCTAATGATTTATAACGAGAAGAAATGTCTACATCCAATTCTGTCAGCATCGTGTCTGTTCTTCATCTCTGTTTTCCCTTCCCCAAGCGAGAGCCGTGCCCTTCTGCTGCTGACAGCAGGGTTACCTCCAGCAGACCGCGGTCCCAGAAACAAGAGGCAAGGCCAAGAGTTTTTCAAGTGACGCCTGGTAACACATGGCCTGAGGCTGATCAAATGTGCATGGGAAAACGAGGGAGCCAACAGACTTCATGTGCTCATGGAAATGTCCTAAGCCAAAAGTAGTGGGGGAGAAGAGTTAACAGCAAAAAATCAACGTGATTTAACTAAAGGGCTGCGTGTATGATGAGATTCCCATGGGTAGCTCCTGACTGGCAGTGGGGTTTTTCAGACCACAGACCAACCACTCCCCAAAGGGTGAGGGGATGGCACCGGAGAGCCCCATGCAGGCATCACATCACAGCTACACCTCACCTCACCTTTCCACCGAAGTGTAAAGGCAACAGCCAAGCACTTGTGGCCTGCCTTTTGTTTGTCAGAGCCAGAAGCTCGCTCCTTTAAAGCTCACGAGTAGTCAAGCCCACAATGCTTTTAAAGCCCCGAGGCTTTGAAAGGCAAACCTTAATTCCACAGCTTAGGTTCCCATCAATATATCATTGACTCATACACAGACACAAAAGGGAAAAGAAAAGAAAAAAAAAAAAGCAGTCATCAGCCTAATTGTATATGAATTATTTGTTGCTTCACCTCCAAATAACAGAAAATGTGAAGTTCTGTGTTCTGCTAAAATACCTGAGGTTTTTGGCTAAAGAAAGCAAAGAAATAGCCAAGACAATTACAGTTGTGTGTGCTCCCTAAAAGCCAAAGACAGGGTCTGAAGTCCAGCAGACACTACCCCAAAGAGCTGCTGAGTGTGTCGATGAGCATTATTTTCGCTATGAAGCACAGCACAGGGTTCCTGAGTTGTCACAGGGTATCAAAGCTTCTTCTCTCAGATCGTAAATCAGGTGATTAAACACAAACGACAGACGTGGGCATTTTCAGCCATAACTGATGTGATCCTTTTCCCGATCTCATAGTTTTAAGGCATGATTTACTGACATTTAAGTCTCTAAATTTTAATGCCATCATTTAGATTCTATATAAGCCCCACTCCTGTATCAGCACTATTTTTAATCATTACCATGGTGACAAAACCGTAAAGGTGCTTTTACACAAGGAGGGCTTTGCCACACTTTTGAGAACAGTTTCTCTTAATTTTATGTACTTTTAAAGCACAGAATACCCCCCTCTGAACTTTCCCTGTTAGATACAGACACTCACACATAGCTGGGCAAATCACCTACTGTAAAAAAAATACTCTCTGTTAATGGACAGGGAATTCATAACCTGGACATGGTAAAAACCAGAAAGGGTCTAATTATTCAGGTCAAGTGTGACTTTATATGACAAGCAATCCCTTTGCAATTAACAGGGCCGCTTGTGCATTGAAGTATCTATTTCCCGAAGACACAGATCAAGCAATCCCTCAGGGAACCAGAGAAATATTAATTCAAAATTAAAGTTATTGAGCGAGGGCCAACAATTCTTGTTTTAGCATTCACTGCAAAATGTTTGCAAATCCCAAATGACAGCATTGTTCCAGTTCCCAATTCATGGGAATCAAAACACGGAGTCTGTGTAGAAAATGAATTTAAAACAAGGGTAATGTGTTTGTTGGTGGCGAATGCGTACGCACACGGGGCTGTACAAGCGAGGGCACAAGCAGGCGGTGGAGGGAGGTGGCTGTTCCCCTCCGCTCAGCACTTGGGAGACCACACGTGAGCTCTGTGGTCAGTCTAGGGCCTCTCAGCTGGGCTGTCCACGCTCTGAGCAACCTCATTCAACTCCAAAGTACGCCCTGCAATGAGTGGGAAGGAAGGGGATGTGGGTGGTGAGAGGACCAGATGATGTTCAGTGGTCCTTTCCAAGCTGATCTACTCTACAATTAACACGTTTTCCCTGTCCCTGCTAGCAGATGGGTAAAATCCCTGATCAAGCAGCATTACTCATGAGAGGACAACCGAGAAGTGGTTAATAGCATCAGTAGGAAAGACAAGATATAGGCAAGCCTTTCGAGAAGATCCAGGTCATAGGCACACAAAGCTCCCAGCCTGAGTCATACTTCACGCTTTACTGCAGCCCTAGGTCTATTCTCTCTGCACTGGGTCGATTCAGGACATTCCCCCAAAGCCTTCAGCTGCCATGTTTCATTGCTGCATCATTCAGCTAACCAGAAAACACAAGCAATGCATCTCCTAACGCAGGCGGTGTTCAGGGTTTACTATCAAGCATGCTAAAAAGGCCCCGTGTAACCTTTAGGTTACAGGCAAAAGGTTTGTGTTTCCCCCAGGCAAATGCAAATCTGTACTTGTAGGGCCCTTCACAGGAGAAGACCTCAACACCTCCTGGGAAGACCTCAAGGAGGTTGAATTCCCTAGCAGGGTGGTACTAACCTAGTCAAGAGGTCTTTCCATGACCGCACTGTAGTAGGGCTCAATGTTGTCTAAAGGGGATGGTACTTCTGTGTGCCACATGTCATACAAGCACACAGGAACAGGCCTTACCCAAAAAACATTGACATATAAATGGGCAACGAAGCAGACAGATACTGTCAGGGGTACATGGATGGGTATTTGTATGTGTCCCAAAATTACAAGGTCCAGCACCCATCAAAGCCAAGCTTGGCTGTAGTCATCCCCTACACAAATGGCTGGTTATCACCCCATCTAGCCTAGATCCACAACGGGCAATGAACTGCACGTGTTATCATCTTTTGTGTATCCCCAGAAAGTGTTGTTATCTTTATTGATACACTGCTATGACTTATCAGCTTCCAAGTACCAAAGATTATGTATCATGGTTCCAAACCAACCTCCCTGGTTGAAAGGAATGCTTCCTACCCGACGGATTAATGATTTGTTTATGTATGAGGATTTGGACGGTCGTTTACATGTTCTGTTTATTCTCTGGACAACAACAGTTTGGCTTAGCTATAACCCAAAGGAAATCGGGATCTCTAAAAATAGGCTGAGGTGGCCAATAATCTTTTAGGAGTTGCTGATAGCCAGATTAAACAAGAAATTACGCATAGCCCTTAGTGGGAGGGTTTCAAATGGAAAACCCCAAGAGAAAATGAGCACATAAGGAACAGACTGCCCTGACATCCAGACTGCCTTCAATAAGCACAGCATTCAAGGAGAAAGTCACACCTAAAAAGCTGTGTAAGCATCTTGACAGCTAGTTAGCTGGATGACACATAAAACCTCTTGGAACTGGATCTAAAACATGGATAATTACATGTTGGGTTTTCTCTCAGTTCTGTTTATCTGCAGCATCTCTTTTATTATTCTCTGAGCTGCAGAAAGAAATTATTTTTGATTTTTATTTCAATGTTTGTCTCTTGGAACAAAAATTATTTCCAGGGTGCTGGCTGGCAAATGGAATTCCCACAGTGTGTTAATCCTTAAAACTACGCCACATAAAAGCTCTCACAGACCTCAGCACCTTCGTACAAGGCCAAAGGATCCCCGGTAAGTGCCCGAACCTAAGGAGCTTCCCCAGATGTTTAACAGTACAACAATTCACTAGAGCCAGCTGTTTTCCTGGTAGCTGAGACAACAGGCAGGCCACAACCCAGTCCAACAGCTTGAAGCACAGGAAAAGGAGGCAGAAAGGTATAAACAGAGCCCAGATCTGCTCCCACAACTCTACTGCATGTATTCCTGTTTTAAGACCAAGAGGGTATGCCTGAACCTCTGGGTTCAGCTGGACCCTCAGATGCTTCCACCCCAGCACACAAACAACAGCAAGCTCACCTCTGTGGCGTAGCTGTTCTCCCCCGAGTAACTACTTCAGCTATCTGCACCACTTTGCATCTGTGCTCTGCATCCCCGCAGAAATGTTTTGCCCTATTATTTGCAAGACCACTGGACAAATATATCATTCATCAGCACAACCACCCAATTATAATACAGCTGCGGCGATCGCGCTGCCAGCTGGTGCTTTGTGTAAATGACCCAGTCCAGAAGAATAGACTTCGTGGGGTTTTGTGGGTTCCCTCACTAACTGCTTAATCATCAAACCATGCAAATTTTGGAGCGAGATGAACATCGGCACCTGGCTCTTAAAGTCACAGGCTGCAGTGCTAGGGAAGTGGTAAAAGCTTCAGCAGGGTACACCGTGCTCCTCCGGTCTCTAGAGATGCACTGCTTGTCCTGCCTCTTAGATCTGGCATGGTTTCACTTAAACCTGCCAAATATCCTCCAAAGCAAAGAGCAGAAAGTTGCCAGGTGTTCTTCCTCTCTGCTAAGCAATAAAAGCCATCAAAACTACCTCTGTGTTAGCAAAGAGGAATTTGTTAGTGTAAAGTACCTGGGCAGTGACTAAACCCTGCCGCTGTTCTTATGGGAAAAAGCTACTTGCTATTCTTGGTAAAGGGAAGGTCTTTCGAATCAAGATAATGTTTCACTTGTTTTTCAAAAGTCAACTTAATGGGGGTGGGGAGGGAAGCAAGGAAGCAAAAATAAAATCTACTTTGCAACAAGCTAAATTACTCAGAGTTTCCCAAAATGAGAGGCTTGGTCAGAAGCGTTGGAAAGTTTAAGAAATACTCCTTTAAAAACAACTCCCACAGAGCAAAGCTCCCTCTCCATGACCGAAAGGCATGTGAGCAAGCCAGGTCATTCTGTCCAGGCTTTTTCATCATCGTTAAATTGATGGGGTGGGACCAGGTTGCATCTTTATACGCTCTTCACATTTTTCAGAGCTGTGTTTCCAGCCCCGATCTTGGCCTCGCTGCAGGAGGGAAGTGGGCACATGCCACCGGCACGGCGGTGCCTCAAACATCCTGCCCGGGGACTAGGTTCTGCCTTTCTCTGATCGTCCTCGCCTGCCAGCACAGGAGGGAATTAACAGCCAGACAGAGATAGTGTCTCTGCATGCTTTAAGCTTCAATGCCTCTTTGTTATCCTCAGGAGTTGTGAAGAAATCAAGGCCAGCTAGGCATTGTGTTAATGAGACTGTCAAGAGGCCAAAATAAAGTGCCACACCAGGGCCCAGCCTTCTGCTATCAGCACCGCTGTCCCACGCTGATTTGGGCAGCCGGGAGAACAGGCTGGAGAATATGCCAGTGGTCTGGAAAAGGAGATGTCGACACTTGGCTCCTACTGATAAGAACCTGGACCCACTCGGCACACCATGCTGCCAGCCGCTGGTGGCTATACAAAGCCCACAAACCCTGCAGTTTTGTCACACGACTATTTTCCAACAGCAGTGCTATCAGAAACACCTACAGCCAAACCAGTTTGGTGGGAGGGACTTCCTTATATTTTCACATGTGGTTGCTGTCAGCAGGCTGAAATCTTGATAAGCTACGCAGCCAACCTGGCTGGCTTTACTGAAACCCTGCCGCAGAGAAATCCGGAGCTGCAAAGCCACCGTTTTGTTTCACACTGCCAGGCAGAGGACAACTGCACTCAGCATCTGGCCCCAACTTATTTCCAAACTGCATATTGGATCCATACGGATTCCATCCAAAGGTCAGCAGCTACAGTGTGTGATGAGGAATGTTCTGCTTTGGAGACACAATGTTGTCACTGTGATCCGCTTCCCCTGCCCAGAGCAAGCGGTCCATTGTTCCCACTGAATGAGAGAAAGGGCTTGAGATCTTTGAACTGGAAACTGCCTTTAAATCCAAATCATTTAAAGCATGGATGCAGACTGATGATACTTACAATAAGCGACTCTGAAAGACACTCTTTCTCCATAGTTTTGCAAAAAAATAATAAAAAAAAAAGAAATCAAAAAGCAACCCAAGTATCCCAAGATGGGCTGCAGTCATTCCATAATGTATTAACTTCACAGTACAGAACCAAAACCATCCCATCTCTACACTGCTTCCATGTGAATTTACGTGCTATCTCCTTTTTTGAAACCATCAGATGTTAATAACAATAGGCTACGTAACAAGTGAATGAGTCCAGTCCACTTCATTCACTATATGAACATGTTGGAGCTGCAGAGACATTCTCATTTAGGGTTTGTGGAAGTGAAATGCCATTCATGGCTCTCACAATAGAGGAACAGGGAACGTAAAAAAGCAGTCTTAGAGACATGGAAGGAAGACTGAAAGGTGCAGGACTTACCTTCCACTGCAAAGAATGGAACCACTGATCCCTCAGGTAACTGTTTGCAGCCTGTAATAAAAAAAGTTGCAAATAGAATCATTAGTTTCTATCAGCGTTTCAGATCACTGAGCCAAAACTAAGCAAGTCACCCATGTGTGCCATAAAAGCACCAAGGCTGCGCTCACTGTATTCTTCGAACTTTATGACCTTGGCTAACTTCAACCCCAGCCTCACCAGAGTGAGGGCAACTCCTCACTCAGAGCTACAGTTTGACATTACAACCACTTTATTTTCATGGAAAGCAATGGCACAGAGACCTTGCTGCAGATGCAAAACACTGAACCAAAACCCTACAAAACATGAACCTCCTAGGAAATGGTGTCCAGCCCAAAGACTGTGAAAAATCCTCACTGATTTCAATCAGATCTCTGATGGCTGTAGGGCATTTGCTTTTCCCATTAATCACAGCGAGCAGGGCAAGAAGATGGACTGACATTTCACTCAGGGGTGTTTTTTTTTCCATGTGCCAGCCTCCCCTCTTGTCCTGTTCCTCAGCTGGCCACAAGGCGATCCAAATAACGCCGCGGCTCTGTCAGCGATATTAAAACAGAGGGAAAAGCACAACACAGACGTGCACACACATGCACGGACTGCAGCAACTGCATAAATGTTGCAATAACTGCTCCCAGGGATCTCCCCTTTTTGTCCGTATTAAGCAGAGCTGCCAGAAATTCTCAGTGTGGAGCCAGGTTCGTAGCCAATGAAGGAATAGTTCAGCGCTCCCAAAGGTCAAAAGGCTCGGTATCAAAAAATATAAAAGCATCCACAGTGACGTAAATATGCATGCCTTAACAAGGTGACATAAGTTTGAAATATTTGAGTGGGTAGAGATGCCCTTTGGCTTTTCCAGCTCTATCTCGTCCCTGCCAGTTTTACTCACGATGCAAAATGTTTTACACAATCAGTGAAAATTATAGGATAGCCCATCTAGCCACATTAAAAAACGGTGAGGTTTCTTCACTAGAGAAAAAAAAAACACTCATTTCCTGCAAATTAAAGCATCCCTTCAAGAATTTTTACTCTCCAACACCTTTTTAGACAAATATGCACTGCAGAATGAATTTCACTTCCTGGCAAAGTTCACTGATAACGTCAAGAATACTCGAAGTACAAATATTGCATGCTTACCAAAACTGCGTTTAATCTCAAGGTCAGATACTGATCTCACAGAGGAACAAATTTGGACTGATTTCTCTGAACTAAATGGAGTAAATGCTCTTTTGCATATGCATTACATGATATTTGGTTTTATACAGAGATGAGATTCAATTGCTCCTGTAGCAGATCTCTAGGCAATAAAGCTGAATAAATCTATCACAAAGTCTTGACTGACCACAACGCTTATCAAAAACAAACTTTCCATCTCAAAAAGTATGCTGACTTATCAGAACATGAATTTGCTACAAACTGAAACAAAAAACATAATTTCCTTCCTTTTTTTATGCAATGGAAAATTTTGAAAACATTAAACACTTAGAGAGGGGTTCCTTGGGATATTTGGTTTGCCAATATTTAACAATTTTCTTTCTGCTATTTACCCAGTGTTTTATATACACATGTATGTTAAAATATGTAAGGCAGACCTTTTACCCACGTATGCTAAAGAACTGAATTTCATTTAATATTGTTTATACTGTATTTTATTATAATAAGAAGGTCAAAAAGAAGTTGACACAATAGGACATGAAGAACATTTTTGCCATAATTAAAAAGGCAGAAAGTAAATATGCTTAGGCACTTTCTCCATCTCTCTCTCTTCCTGCTTCCCCTCCCTTCCCCTCTCTTCCTCTCTCTCTCAAAAACATTTCATGGAGAGGAACAAAAACTCTCACAGTGTTTTTTGGATAAATATCCCTGTAGAAGTGAGTGCTCACGATGACTCTAGCTGGAGTTTCAGATCTTGTTACTCATGGGAAAAACCTCTGCCAGCACACAGGGAAAAGACCAGAAGCAGAAGTGGCTGCTGCTGAAGGACAAGACTGTCAATAAGAACAATTGTCAGTGCCAGTAAAACTCAAAAACTGCAGCAGCTGATATTTGGAGCACTCTATCAGGAACTTCAAGTCCATTAACAACTTTGTCAGAAGAATATATGTAGATATTTTTAATCACAGTAACCGAAGTGAGGTCCTAAGCCCACAAGCCTGAACATCCAGCCACTTGCCTTTAAAGAAGGGCTGAAAATATTTGTAGGCTTGAGCCCATATATTATGCAACAGCGCCATTAACAAGTTACACATCCATTACTTTCTTAGAAAAAAAAATCATAAGCAGATTGAGCTTACAGGAGCTATGCTTACTTACTAAGACACTGATATTTAAGTTGATAAAACCCAAAATATTCTAAGGATATGAAGTACTTCTCTCAAACAGGCAAAACACCAACCTGACTTAATCTCTGGTCCGATCATAACGTGGCTTGAGCCAACATCCACATGAAGCTAAAAAAGAGCAAGCACTACAGCACTACATGGGAACTGCTGAGAACCATTAGTAACTGTCCTATTTTTGTGATGTCAGCAACTACAGGCTGTAAGAACACTACAAATATATAGAAAATACTACGTGTAGATAGATCTTGCAACCAACTGGAGCCTTACATAAATTGGATGACAGAAACTATTAATGAGGACAACAGCGTCAGGCAGAGGTAGAGACATCAGGTGACTGCAAATACTGGAGGAGAAAACAAAGAAAGAATGATATAAAAGGCAAAAACAAACCAGCAAAGACTTGTTTCACTTGAAAGCAGTGGTCTACAAAAAGCATTTAAGAATAAAGTTAGCAAAGTGAGGCTGCTCCAAGCAGAGGACCAAGCGTTGTCTATGCACAGGCTACACATTGGCTACTGGAAGGGAGAAGGAATCAAGAAAGCTTGCACCTGGATCTAGGTTGTGAGCTTGAATTGCTCTAAAACTGAATTTGAGCTTTCTTTCAAGATCACTTCCAAGGAAAACAAAGACAACGAAGACCAAGTGAACACAAAACTGGGAAAAACAAACCTTTAGGGAATCCCCGCGCTTCTAGTAGCGATCAGGAGCCAACGGTAAGAAGAACGTAGAAAGCCCGTGGTCATTTCAGCAGCTCCCCACACAGTGTTCAGCACAGATAGGCTGGATTCACGTAACCAGGGCACGGTTATCTCAGGGGAGCTGCCTGCCAGCAGCTCTCCCCCTGGCCGGCAGCAGAGGCTAATCGTGCCAGCGCACCCTTCCGCCCGCTAACCCTGGCGAGCTGCAAAACCACAGCCGTCCGCAGGAAGCACCGGCCCTTGGCAGAGGCCAAGCATCATCCCGTGTTCCTCCCTCTCGTCCAGGCTTGCACGGAGAAGGGCAGCCCTCAGAAACATTTCTTTCTTATGGGAGGAAGGCGGAGTTTTGCAGCTGGGGTGACAGATGACCACCAGGCTCGCTAGGGTGCCCAGCTGCCCACCGTCACACCGATGTACTCAGGGCACTGCACATTTCTGGGGTTTGGGGCAATGAGCACTGAAGTGTAAGGCTGTGGAGGGAACTGCGATTCACCCACAGGAGCTGCCCACACATTTATGGTCTGGTCTGATGTGTGCTCCTGGAGCCCAGCACCTCCACAACACCACCTGCTTCTGCGTACTGCAGCTGAGGGCTTAGCCAGTACAACAAAAAGGAGAGAATGAGACACAAAAGACCTTCAATGGGTTTTTCCCATTTAATGATGTTTTTCTTACTCTCAGCCTTGCCCGCAGAGCACATCAGGTTCTCCACCACTACCTCCAACAGCTCCAAAACCCTGCCAGTGCTCCGCCTGCTGCTGCCCCCAGCAGTCAATGATGCAGCCAGGAGATGTCCAATGTATTTCACCCCAATCTATCTGCAAAACCATCACTTTGGGTCCCCTGGGGGTTCGGTGTGTTCACCCCAGCGAGGCTACAGATTTTGTTCCCAGACAGAAGGGCTTTAGCAGGGATGGCACAAGGTTTGGGGCTTTTTGCACAATCAGGGCCTCCCATTGTTTTCAGACCAGACAGGAGAAAAGCACTTTAGAAAACAGGAATGCATGGCACTAACATCTGCAGAAGATGCAGGAAGATTACAACTACTTGCAGCTTATTTCTTTATTATTCCAAGGAGCAGGAAGAAAACCTGCTTGAAGAATGCCTGCTCTAAGTGGTACTTCTGTGTGGTTCGGGGTTTGGCTTTGTTTTTGCTTTTAAAGATGCTTTGACCCTGGTACTGTGTTCTGAGGGATGTTATATTCCAATTTGGGCATGCAAATATGCACTCAGAAGGGAAAAGCCAACCAGGATCATCTACAGTACCAACTTTACTCACAGGATTCATTTCAACAGTTTCAAAAGGACTGCTCACAGGAGGATAATTGTACAAGAGATTAAATGCCTGCATATACACAGCTTCGGTCAACGTCAGTGCAATGTAATGTGCAAACGCACAGCAAGGGAATTATTTTTTTCTGCACCCAAACTACTTCATTTCTTAGCCAAGAGTAGAAAGACAGTTTATCATTAAAAACAGTGAATTTCTAAAACCTAGTGTGTTTTTTTCTAGCAAAAATAGGAAATCCAACACTTGTTGCATGCCATTATCGCAGCTAATATAAATACTCACAGCTCCACTGATACCAACATGCCTACAGCAACCAGCAACTACAGAAAACTTGTCATTCCCATCACACCACACGCGGCAGGCCACCAAGTTTCCCTAACAGTAAGCTAGCAGCTCAGCATCCCTCGTTACTGCCATGTACGTCACTCAGAAGAGCACAAGAACAGGCTTGTCCACGTGGAAAAAAATTCCCAGATTTCTCCTTACACCAGCATCTTTCACACATGGGATTCTGCCATCTGAAAAGATGTTGCAATAAGTGGATTTAAAGATCCAAATTCTGCTTTTAACTCTTCCAGGGTTTACTCTGTGTTTCTCTCTCTTTCCCTTGCTTGCTCTCTGGTCAGCAGAATGGGATTTTGTTTTGCTTTCCTCCAGCTGATACCCATTACGGGGACCCCTTCCCACATTTGCTGCTTGCAAAATTACACTCCGATTTTTCCCAATTACCTTCAATAGGTTATTCCAGCTATTTTACCATGAGTAGCAGAATCCCCTTCAACAACATGCACACAGCACCCTAAACGCACATCGTGCTTTACTAACACAAAGCAGGAAGACAACAGCACGAAGAGGCTGGTCTATTATTGATACTGAGGAGCTCGCACTTCTTCAAAGGCTAAATTCAGTTTATATTTCCCTGGCCTACAGAGCTTGTGTCCAGTGAAACAGATCCAGCAACATCCCCTCTTGCACCTGCTAGCCTAACTGCAGGAAAGGATGAAGAAAAAATCCACAAGAGCTGAGTGCTTCACGTCGGAAGGGATCAGGGACTGAATCAGCTGGCAGGAGAACATCACGCTGCATCGCACACAAAGATGGCTTCTCGACACGATCCCAGCCCAGATGAAGCCCTTTGCTGCCTGAGAACCAAATAATCCTCCTCTGAAACCCAGGTAGATGCATCCTGTTATCATGATCGGATTTCCTAAGAGGAGCTGCATCACCTCCGGCACTGTTTGTCAGTTCTCATGTGTTAAAATAGGCTGGGATGGGTCAGTGCTGCTATGGGAGGACATTAGGATGATGTAAGGAAAGGTAATGGCACTCTTCCTTCTGACTCATCGCTGTGCAGTAACAAGCCAGAAATAGACCCTGGTGACAGCAGACGGGGGGATGAGAGCTCGAACATGGACTTGAACTCTCTCATGGCATTTATCATGCATGGCACAGACAAACACACGGAGGATGTCCTAACACGACACGCTGACAGATATCCTCTTACGGGACCATTGGGAGCGAATTTCCATTCTGAGGGAAATTCCCGTTGTCCAAAGTTTTCTTCTGCTTCAAATCAGTGAAATAGAAGATGAAATTTTAAACTTCTCTGCAAAATGAAAAATCTGGAAAGCCTGTAATTCATTAACTACTACAATGCTTCATTTTATGTCAAACCGTGTCAATAGTATCCCATGGTTTTAAAGAATTCAGAAAAATAGCACATACAAAACATATAAAATGGAAAATAATCAGAAATATAAATCGGGGGGGGGGGGGGGGGGGGAGGGAGTCAAAAGAGTTCATTTAAACCTTTTCTTGTATTTAAAACTCATTTAGATCGACTCTTCAGGAATGGGGGAGGAGAACAAAACCACAAACAGATTTCACCACAAGTGCACTTCAGAAGAAACATTATTGGGAACGTGTTTTGGACTAGTTTTACTTGTTCCACTATCACACGCTTCCTGATAGCAGGGTCTGACATTACACCAGAGAGTGCTGCTGCTTAGACTAGCAGGGCAGAATGATTTTATAGTAGATTTGAAGACCCAATTTCTCATAAATTTATTGAAGTCTCTTGGAAATCTGAAAATAACTAAAGCATGCAAGGGCTAATTTCTCAGCATCTCCGTTTCCCAGCACCTCGGTGAATAAATCTTTTGGATACTTAAGACTATTTGCCACATATAACAGAGAATTTCTGCTGAACTCAGTTACTACATAAATCCATTTCTTGCATCTTGATTTCTTAAGTATACTTAACATAACTTTCGGTAAAGTTTTGGATTTGTGAGTACGCTTTTCAGCCATATATGGGGAATCTATTTTTATACTTCCTCTGATCTGGCCACATTTGATGAATCCAGACACTACTAGGGACTAAATCATACTAAAGACATTTTCAATGTTTGTATTTTCAATTATGTTGAAATACCCATAGAGTTATACTGTAATGCGATCCAGTCTGTGCAGACAGTCAACGGTAAACAGAAGAACAGCTCATTCCATTTATCGGTTCCTAGGAGGTTACACAAAGACCAAACTTTTTGAAGAAAATACCAAAACATCCACAATAAGATGCTAATTTCTTACAAATGCAATTATTTGTGGGTTTTGTCTGTTTGTTTGTTTTAAAGAAACACGTGGCAGGCTGCTCCAGATTCAGTTCTGCATGCCCTACCCAAATTCCCTTTAAACTCAGCAGGGAGCTGTGGGTTCCCGTTATCTTCTTTCCTATGAAGGAGGCCAGTAAAGGCAGCCACCAGAAGCTATGGCATAAGACTTAAAAACCGAATTTTGAAAGTCAGATGCAACTATGCTAGCTGTTAAAACAGACAGAAACACAATCGCTAGCACCGCTAAGCGAATTTGTGGAAAAGCAGAGTCAAAATTATCTCAAGAAAAAATCACAATCATCCACCTTGACAAATGAGTTTCTCTCTAATTAATTCAATTAATGGATTAGGCAAGGAAGATTTCATCAGTAATGAAGACCCTAATCTAGCTGTTGGGAAACCGTGGTTTGTCTGCCTGCCTTCCTCGGTGTCACGCACTGGAGAGGCTTTTCAAACCACAGAACCAGGACTCTGGTGGACTTGCAGCAGCCTGTCTGACATTCAGACTCCCTACACTCCCTGGAAACGCCTAAAATCAGTAAGACATTTTGAGCCACAGAGATGTGCTAGGCGCCAAGCAGAGACATGTACACATGCATTGTGTGCAACAGGCCACATGTCTGTGCTCCAAGGATACGTGAAAAGATGCACAAATGCCACCTATGCAGCAGCAGAGCCCATGCCCATGAGGTTACATGTGCTCAGGTCATCCCAAACTTACTTGAGCTGCAGTGGGAGAATGGCTGCAGCCTCCATTTGCAGGGCTGCAAAACGCCAGATTACATCAGGGAGGTAAATGAAAAGGAGCTCCAGAAATATACTCCACAAAGGATGTGGCCATGAATATTTCCAAGTACACTTCTACCCATTCCTGAGTGACGGTGTATTTGCTATGTTGAAAATCATCAAAACCTCATGATATTTTTATGACATTCCAAAGCTGTTCCAAACCCCAAGCACAGGAACCACGTGAAGGGCTGAAGTCAGGTTCTGTGCTCTCTGAGCCACTGGTAAACAGCACTGCACACAAATGGGCCCATCAGCCTGTCTGAAATGAAGGCAAAGGAGAGCTGGAGTAATAATAGCACAACCCAGTCTTACTCGTATTGCTTTCCCAACTCAGAGTCAACTTTGTTTCATGCTCCTACAGACATCTGTGCTATGCAGAACACAGGTCAGCTCAGCACCTAGCCCCAGGCTGCTAAATGATGCCACTCGGATTATTTCCTCATTAACTGCAGATCCAGCCAGTTCAGAAGAGCTTTGTTGAAGCCCTCCCTGCATACAGATGGTGCCATGTGCTCTGTGGCTCTACGGGGCCTCCAGCCACCCATTCACCGACGAGAAATAATGAAATGCTGGACTCTGTACCATGGTTCTCCCAGACAAACCATCCAGCAGACTTGGTCATCACAGTCATTGACTATGCTATCACGTGTCATTCACTACAGTCCCATTTTTTAACCCATTGAACTACATTTCCTGCAAAACCAATACAGTGAAAGTGTGCACACCCAAACATGCAAGATCCATTATGATCAATCTTTTGGAGTTGTCCAGAGCTTTCCATGAAAAATATCCTATGCAACTTTTCATGAGTTATCCACAGTTTAAACTGATCTTTCCTTCACATTTTCTGCAGGAATCGCTCACACAGCCTATTCACAATCCTGGCTATACAAAGTGCATATACACAACCATAACTGTATTCAACTGACAAAAAACAAATTCCCAACGGATAACAGCGATCAGTTTGTCTTTGTAGTAATGCTGAGAACCACTGTATGAGCTGAGCTGGAGTCAATTTAGTTTTTTTCAACTTATGAATGCTTATAATCTGTCTGGGGGCAATCAGCTGGGTTTTCAGTTATTTTTCTTTTCCTACTCCAAACTAGCTTCAGAGGTTGGGGCTGTGGAGTGCACTTCTGTCACTAATGACCTGCGAAGTCCTACAAAGCCTCACAAGTGGATAAAGAAATCTGGAATAGCGTAAACGCAGTGTCTTCTGTTGGAAAACAGCACTTAGAGAACTACCAGATGTAGATACCCATACAAATGCACACCCTCAGTTGAAACCTTTCAGTGAAGGCCAGATATCTTTTTTAAAAGATACCTGTTAGTTCCAGTGCCGGCTATGGCTTTCCTATACAAATTGGAGGATGATCTTTTTGACTTGTTTCATGCAGGAATAAATGTATAAATAGACTTGTTCCAGGCCCAAATTAATGCACCTTTCCACAGAGCACTATTTTGATGCATAAAACCATCAAGAAGATTAAATCATTGTGCCCTACAATTCTTGTTCTGACTGTCAAGCTACCTGGACAGTTTTAGAGGTATCACTCTGAGCAAATTTGCAGGCAGGTAGATAACTTGACAGCACTAAGTTCTCTGCCTTTTCTGAGTCCAGTCAATTAGGACTAGATATCCTGAATGGCAAATAAAAATTCAAGGAGATTCATAGTTAGAAAATTAGATTTGTAGTCCTGTGTTTACCGTACCTGCAGTAAGACAGTACCCCCCGGGATTGTGAGCTGTAAACAGTACTTAGGGGCGTTCTCCCAGGACAGCAGTTGAACATCTTCAATAGCACTGTAGGAAATGGAGTTTTCCATGTACCCAGTTGGCTGCAGAAAAACAAAAGAGAGAGGAAAAAAATGTTTACTTAGTCACCAGAAGTTTCACAATTTCAAAGAACAGCACTATCAGAATTACTCCTGATGCTGAAAATATCTGCAATAATCTAATTGTAAAACAAAATACCCACACTGACAATTCAGCAGAGAGATCAGTCCAGCCACTGTCATCCAACTTGTTCGTGTATTAAGAACACCCACATAAAAACAAACCCAGGCCAGACTCAGGTGCATGAAATACCAAAACGCCAAACTGAATTGGTTTTGGATCCAAAATCAATGGAACCTAATTTCAAGTTGAGCTGAGCTACGAAGGTGCCTGGTCATACACTTGAAATCAATGTGAAAAGAAGCATCTCAATCCTACAGACAGAAAGAAGTATATTGTACTTAGGTGGTTTTATTCCACATTCTCCTTCTTCTCTCTGGCTGCCCTCATCTCTTAAACTCGTAAGCAGAAGCAGAGCAACCAGACCTACTCATCACAGCCCATACACAAGTACCACTCTCCTGCAGAGACTGCTGATGGCCAGTTTCAAGCGAAAGTTACAATTAAAACATAAATAAGTAACTGCGCATTGCAATTACATGTACAAGGTAAATTGATAGTAGCAAGGAAACCAAGTTAAACACGAAACTCGTCATTAGCAACCCCGTAACTTGCAGGCATTACAGAAGTACAATTATATCTGAAGTGGAGATAAGCTGAAATAATGCATATACACGAGCAAACATAAAATTATGTCCTAAACATGAGCAAATACACAGATCCATGTGTGTACCTATTGAGAATGCATAAATACACTGCACATTATGCAAGTCTTCACGTAGTTGAAGTAGCTGCAGCATTTAAGAGAAGTCACTTATTTTGCTGTGCTGTCGTGTAAGCCAACTGATCAGTCTTGCTGTGGCAGAGTAACTATTTTTCTCTACAAGCGCTGATTAATCCCACCATGTGGATAAGCCCTCACGTTGGCCACATCTTGAGAGAGAATGGGGCTCGTTACGCTTGTGAATAATTTTCTTACCATTACTGGTTTGCATCTAACTGAAACTTCTCAAACTTACTCCCACTGTGCCCAGTACATAAGTTATTTTTAGCTGCCAGTCTTGAAATAAAGAAAGCAAGGGAGGAACCACGTCTACTTCGGGGCAAACAGGGCCACCTCCGAACATCACAACACAGGATTCCTGGGGGCGAGTGTGAAATAAGCAAATGGCATTTGGAAGGTCTCTGCTTTCTCTTGGTACAGCTTTCTTCCATAAGTTAAGTGGGTGGTGCATCTGGAAGTCCTACCTTTATGCTACACACTTCGTACGTGGCCATAAGGCCATCAGCAGCATCGGCCTAAACGCAACGGGGCCCTGTCATGCGGCCTCCATGCTTCAAAGAGCCGGTCGCCTTTTCAGCCAGAATATTCAGCAAGCCTAGGAACTACAGGAAGGTTTATTTTCCACGAGGCCTCGCTGAAAACGAATTTCAGTGTCTCCTTAACGAAACCCTTGTTATGCAGGAAGTATGATAAACTTCTGCTTATTCATTTACCCACAATATTGTTCTACACTAGTGACTGGAATCCCAGTGGCTTAATGCTGATACTGTACGTCACGCGTTGCCTACTGGAGAGTAATTATCTTGTTCTCACAGGAAGCCGAAGGCCCAGGATCCTTCAGTAATCAGCATTACAACACTCAGGGAAAAATATGAAAACAGCCAGCACAAAATCTAGTATACTCGGGAGGCAGAGTTATCAAAAACATGCTCTGAAAGACTGGAGAGGGGAGAAATCCAGGACTAGTAAATGCAAATATAAAATTAAGTGAATCAAAGCAATTTAAATGTCTCTCTCAAGAAGGTGCTGACTGCCCTTAATACCCTCCATTAACTTCAAAGAGGACGTGAAGAACTCTCACAGGATCTGTTCCCAAGAGAAGCCTCCTCTGTACCTTGAAGTGTCCATTCAAACAGGGAAGACGACCGATCCCGTTCAACTGCAGCTCTTACAAATGACTTCATCCCAGACATAAATCCTGCATAAACTTTTCTTTAAGGAGAAGGGAATAACACTGAGCTCTGCAGTCTGCAAAGGGTGAGAAGACTGCCTAACCTATAAGGTGAATTACAGAGGTGGCTAACTCCTCCAGATGAAAGCATTAGACCATTGGGGTGGTTTACACAGCACTCTTATGATCCCACCTCCAAACTTTCTACCCAGCCACACCTCACACAAAGCCTCACTACAATTGTTGCCCATCCTATTCAAAAACCCAAAAGCCCAAACCTCCTTTAATCCCCATAAGCACTGCCATATGCATTGTTTCTGTTTACCTTTCAAACACCGTGCTCTGGAAAGTGAGGTATTTTCAGAGCTGGTGATTTCAGAGTTCAAACACACTGCAGACAGTTTCACCTCTGCTTTGCAATAGAAAGTCTAGAGCTAGTGATTTGTTACTGCACAGAGCTCCTGAAATGATGCTTGTAGATACTGTTGAACACAGAGGATCATGCTCATACATTAGGGCTGTGCAGAAATGCCGTGAAGAGACGCCAAAATGGGATGGGAGGCTTCCTAGCACTGCAAGGGGCTCCTGAGATGCTCGGTGCAGAGACCAGTGCAGCGGCTCCGTGGAGGCCACCCCCAATGTCGGTGTCCTTTCCCTAATCCCTGGGCACACACAGATGCAGGACAGTGGTGTTCCCTCATTGTGTTTTCACAAGACCAAGCACGGTTCAGCCGTTTATCAGGAAATGGCCTGAGGTAAAACCACAGCCTGAGTCACTGGTTCCTCTTAAGACACAGGCGATTTTGACATTCAGGTATGTGAATGTCAATCACCATGAATCATTGTGGTTGATAAATAAGCACTGCAAGCCTCAAAGCCTCTCATTTTTCCAGTAGGTCTTGCTTGCACAACCCCCCAGAAGCTGCATCCTCACCCACAGCTTGCTCCATGGGGAATTCAAATCATACATGCAAGACCAGAAATGCGTATTCACACATTTGAGAATATCTAAAAAAGAAGTGAGACTGACCCTTGATGGGTCAGCACAAAGCATCTGGCATCAGTCCTGGTTTTATGCAACATCCTCACCTCCGCACACCCGTTTTGCCTCTGCCCGTACAAATACTTGTTTGGCTGTAGTGTCAGGCTGATCAGGGCACTGATCCTGCTTTTGCCAAAATACCTTTTGTCTGGTTCATGCCGATTTCTAACATGAAACAGAAACTGCTATGTTAACACAATGTAGGGGGCAGCATATCATGGGGCAGGGAGTGAGCAGTGAGGACCAGAGTATTGCAGTCTAATTATCGGCATGAGACATTTCACAGCCCAAAACCACAGCATCTTTGAGAAGTAATATATCATGTTCAGCTGAAAATGCCTTTATTCAAGAAAATAATAATTCTTAATTTTATAGCTGCCATTTTTGAAGGGAGATTTATATTTCTTGGCAAAGCCTGAAATCTATCAAATGAGGCAAGATAATGCACTCTTCTCATTCACTCTACAAAATTAATCCTGACTTCGGAAACTTTGGCCTGAGAATCTACGTGTGTCAGTTTACAGATTTACAGTCACAGCTTTAACTTCTGGCTAACTATTTGCTGTTGAAAATGCTCTGGAAAACTGTAAGAGACTCATAAATGAAAAAGAAATGTATTACAACAAACAAAAACCCTAAGTTAAGGAAACATTTTCTCTTCACATTAGCCTTTAGCCTGCTAGCGAAATATGCAACTTTTCCATTGGGAAATCAGGTATGTTTTAAACTCAGTGAGAACTTTGCCTTTTTTTTCAATTCTGCAAAGATTTATTAATCATACAGCTTTGAAACAACTTGGGTCCAGAATAGCCACACACCAAAACCTACTATAAATCAAACCTTGGGGGAATCCAGCACTCCCAAAACTGGAAGAACATTTCGGCTCACGCATAAGGCTAGTTTTCTCTTAGCATTTCTGGGAAAAGTCAGCAGCAGCAGACTACTCAATAATGCAAAAATCTGCCCACTTGTTTCCATGGGAAATTCTAAAAGGGAAAGAATAAACATGACGTCCATTGTTAATATGAGGCTTGTAGGCACTTACTCATATAATAATGTACTAAACCTTCAGCTGCATATTTTCCAAAGAAAGCATCTAGAAAAGATGAGTTCTACAAATATAGATGGTTATTTGCATTAAAACATATTTGGACTGACAACTCCCACCGACATAACAATAATAAAGAATGATTTTCCCAATTAAATACTCCAGCTGGTGGGAGGAAATGGGGCTGTTCCAGCCCCTTGCTCTTCCACTCTCAGGTGCTTATTTCTCTCTTGGCTGCTTTTAAGAAGAAGTATGCTGCTGTGTCCCAGGATGATGAGTGCACTACTGCATATAAGTTTGCCATACCCAAACAAGACTTGAACAACATGTAGGAAGAGTTGATTGCTCTCAAAACTTTGATGGGAGTGGAGACTCTTCAGTCTGCACACTGAAGGATAATGGACTCTCTAAAATGCTGAAAACAATGGATGATTTGAAATAAATCTCTGTTAGGAGACGTCCACAGCTCCAGAGAACACCCCTGCAAATGTAGCTATTTCAGATAAGAGCAATTAACATCTTTGTTCATTAACTATATAACCTATCAGAAGACATTTATCAAGTTAGGCAATTAGTAGTACTATGCCATAATACGCAGCACAGTACGATTTGTCTCACTCTTGATTTGGAAGAATTTACTGCCATGTACACTTGTCAGAATGACTTGAAAGAACTTAAAGTCAATGATAACCTCATGGAGATGAATGTAATAGAAAAACTGACAGAAAGGCTACCAGTGGTGAGACACCCAGCTCTGTCCTAAAGCTGCACAAAGGAATTTTGGAGCTTCCTTGGAACAACGTTCTCACCTACTGTACTTCCCAGACCCCTGACCTGCCTCCATCATCACCATTCCCCTCCCAACCTCACTGACAAGTTGAAGGTTTTGTGCGTTACCCCATAAAAAGAGACCTCACTTGTTCCATGCATTGGGAGCAGGAACACAATGGGGACAAGGGTGGCCAATCCAGGGACCCCTGTGGAAGGGGCCTCTCTTTGGGGTCGATCTCTATTCTTTCTGCTTGCAGTCCTTCTTTTCCTACCTGTCTAAAAGTGCAGTAGGGATGCCTGTTAGGGTTTTGGTTGGTTTTGGAGCTTTTTCATAAATGGAAACCCACGTGAACATGGTGGTCCAAATCCTCAGGGCGCAGTGGTCAAATCCTCTACCCATCTCCGTCAGCTGAAGCCAAGGGTACACTAGCACAACACTAACTACAGGAAAAAGAGGAAGGGATCTTCCTACCACGTTTATTTTTGTGTGGGTGACTCTGTGTATAAACACCCATGCATGTATGTGTGTGTGTAAATGTACACACATACACCTGTCTTTCTGTATAGCTACACAGAGATAATAAAACACAGTAAAAACACATCCTATCCCTGTTTCTCTAAACAATAATACAGCAGCAATTGTCATATGGCCAGTGCAAACCAGCTCAATGTTAGTGATAACATTTAACTGAGAGAGGCCAGATCCTCAACTGAGCCATCACCCCAAAGACTTCAGTGGAACTTCACGGATTGATACCAGCTGGGAATCTAACTCATAAATTCAACAGAAATTCAACCAAATCGAGCTTTGCAGCTAGATTTTTGCAGCTTCTTTCCTCTAAATATTTAAGACAACCGGGACTGAAGGCTGTTGCATTAATTAACCTTACAAAACTGATAAAAATGTAAGAGCTGCCAGGAAGAAACAGATTAGCCCAGGCTGTGCAGAAAAAATATAAATTCCAATCTGCAGTGGGTCTGAAGTTTCCATCCTATGTAGCTACAGAAAACGGACAGGACAGAACTGTTCATTTTAGAGCTGAGAAGAAAAAAAATGGTGTTGCCCATGCTAAGATACATGATCAAGAAAATCACAGAAATCAGAGCAGCTGGCAAAGGGAAGAACTTCAAATTAATTCAGATCTGAAGCAAGTTTAAAGTACAGAACAGAAGTTCATCATTAAGAAGGGAAAATAAGGTCATATTATGGGATACGTACCATGACAGGTGAGTCAAACAAGCGGGGAAAAAAGCATTAATTATGTTAACTGAAATGCATATAGAATTTTTTTAATGAGAAGATTCTTCTCTTTCACTGTCAAAGCCAGCTGAAGAACCACTTTTAAGTGCTCAGTTTATTTTACCAACAGAACTATTCGAGTTTCCGGGAGGAAAATAAGACGTGTATCTTGAAGGCTTTCTGAAGACGCCTATTATCACGATGGCCCTATCAAAGAGTCCATAAAAAAAAAATCAACCTTTTTTCTTTGTGGCAAGCTCAGCATGGCAAAGGGAACACCACTGGCACTTCTAGCAATACTGAATGCTTATTATTCTCAGTGCTGGAGTCTGAAAAGCTCTCGGTGTCTTGCAAAGAGGGATGAGAGCCTGCTGTAAGCTGCACCTGACCCACTGCGGGGCTGGAGGCTGACCACAGCTTGTCACCGGGATGGCCAGATCCTGGCACGGCTGCCCCAGGCCAGTGAGCCAAGCTGTGTTTGGTGCACCCTCCTGGGCTCAGCAGGAGTTTGACAGTCGTGAGCAGGACTCACTGGCCACGTGGACCACCTCTCCTCTTCAGGCATGTGCGGCAGCCTTCAAAGCCCCGCTGGCTTCAGGGGGGCCAGAGCAGTTTGCAGCTCAGAGAGGGCACAGTGACAAAAAGGGATTGCTCATCACCTAGGAATGTCTTCCTATATTGCACAGGCTGCCTGGACTGCATTTCTGAAATGCTTTGCAGTTACATAGTATCCCCAATCAAAGGAAAGCAAAGCACTAATAACTCCAGATATTAGCCTCGTGGTGAACTTAGGAAAATTGAAAAGAGGAATCATCATCCCCCGCTTACCAACCTGGAAGAAAATCTCGGCTAAGGTTGCAGCTGCACCATGTTCTTGATCATGCCCTAGGTGACATAAGAACTCTGCGATGTGGGAAAAGAGCTCAGACTTCCTGAGTCTGACCATGTGAACCGGCTCTGAAGCCATCCTCCTCCTCCTCCTCCTCCAAAATTGCACAACCGACCCGTGAGAAGCGCTGTTCTTTAACAGGATCACATTTGCTATCCCTCAGCATTAATCACAGCTATTTCACCCTCCCGAGGAGGAAGCACTCAGCAATTTTGACAAGATGGATGGGCTCTTTTTCTACCTTCCTTGAAATTACTTCAGGGAGGAGGGGACAGGACCAGCCACCACGCAGCAGGGACGTACCTTTCCAGAGTTGCATGGACTTATTGCAGAAGACTGTATGCACACATTCTTCTGCAGAACAAATGTTAGAGAAATATGGGAAAATCCCTAATTTTTGCCCAGAACATGAAGCATCTAGTGACTGCTAAGCAGATCTTTGCTAAGTCACCATAGCAACTATGATGTGACAGAAAACAAAACTGCATCCACAAACCGCTCTCAAGTCAAGGCTGCTCCCTGTTCTCAATTCTCTTTCAGTAAGTTAGCCTTGTCACACGCTATGAAACGTTTCAAACGCTGACAAACCAGAGAGAGGAAAAGCACCGGGTGTAAGGATTTCAGGCCAAGCCAGCCATGATCGGCGCTAAGCAAAAACGCCAGCTTTTGATGACTATTTTAACCAGGGACAGCCCTGAGAGCTGGAAATGAAAGTTCATCAGCTGATTTCAAACACAAAGCTGGTCCCTGGGAAAAAAATAACAGTCTGTTAAGTAACTGGAAATGTGGCCACACTGACCCATACTACGAACAGAAAATCTCTGCTCGGTCGTGTTTTTCAGAACTGGCCTCACTGATGAGAAACCACTGGTCTAGGTAACAGCAGTCACACGTTTGTCACATATTGTGCTTGCACACACAGTGGTTTTTGCTCTTGGTTTGCAGATCTCCAAGGGCCTGTTGTTCATTATCTCTAGTAGGTCAACAAAAGGTGAAGAAGGAAACCACATCTGTTATCACTAGGGTCACGTCCGCTGTGCAAGGATCTGCACCTCCCATGGAAAATTTTAGCTGAAAACTCGAAAGGCCTCGGGCAGCTGCAAGGGAAGCAAGGCATTCGTCTATATTGCCTGCAAGTACAAGGTCCAACCTGGAAGGTGTTCCCAGTGTGAAATGCTCAACTGGTGGAGAAGCTGAGTTACCAGGATCCCACGTCCCATCAGAAATGTAGGATTTGACTCCTGGGCTCTGCCATCCTGAAAGCCCTCACCACCTTCCTAGTGCACATCCTAGCTCATTTCTTACTAAACTTTATTTACAAGACCTAGAAATTAAACCTTTGCAAAACTAAACATAGCATAAATGTGCCATGTATTAAGTTCTTGTTCTTCACATCAACAAGCATTCACCAACACCACTTATCACATCCATGCCTTTTACCCAGACACCAGAGCTGAAGGTTTTCCAGTAACATTTTTTTCCTTTTCTTTTTAACACACCTTTAACCCTGTAGCCCCCAGGACACCACAGCCAATCTCAACCTAATAGACAAGGGTAAGACGGGGATTGCAGTAGCCCAGCTACGCTTCTGAATTCCCAGCAGGGGATGCCTGATGCAGAAAAAGGATGGGCAGGCCTAGGGTTCCCAGCAAAATAATAGCACAGCTGCTTGCTCTGTGTTAGATATGAGAAAGCACACAATGGAGAGAGACAAATACTCTGTCATGGCTAGTCTCACTAAACCCTCTGCTGCTAGGGGGAAAAAAATGGGGACCTCCTGAGGACAGGCAATGGCCACTTGAAATCGCCTTCTCCTTCCCTTGCTCCAGGAGGAGGTAAGAAAACACAGCAAAACTTCCAGTGCTTTGCTTCATGTCTCGTTGTTAACAGTAATTCGGACACCTCTACGTAATTTTAAGCAATACCCAGCTCTCGTGTCTGCGGTGGTGATTTCCTCTGGGTTTTGGGTCTCTCCCAGAATGACGCCCGGGCACGAAGGGAAAGCAAAGAGCTGCTCCTCTGCAAGAAGCCTCTTGCAAAGCTGTGCCCCACCCGCAGCCTCCTCCACCTTCATCTTCCTCATTGTTTAACGAGTGGCCGGCTGTTTGCACTGCAAGGGAGTGCTGCTGTTCAAACAGAGCTGCCTGAAGCATGTGCGGCACCGCCGTGGAAGGGAGATGGTGAGGGAACAGAGAGGGAGAGGGCGACTGCAGGGAAATATCAGAGCAAATATTTGAGGAAAGCGTTGGTTGGCTGGTAAACATGCAATGTAGAGAACCTAAATCACCTCCCTGAGCTCCTTCGCAATGCAAAAGGTTACACTGAAGTATTTAGTGACACTTTCTCTTTATTTTAAAAATAACTAAATAAATTAAATATTTAGCTAAAATAATAAAGATGTTGTGCTCGCAAAGGATGCAGCGGTATGAAACTGGCATATCCAGCTGGCAAATGTTTTGTTTCAATACAACATTTATTAGCCTAGCTCGTTGTTTCTCAAGGTAATTAAGGAAGAGAGCCTAAAGGGAAGCACGAGTACCTGTTATCAGCATCTCAGCAGACAGACTTTGAGGGGAAAAACAAAGAGCAACACTACCATCACGCTCCATGAAACAGCAAAGCCACTCATCCGGGCAGCTCTTTGCAGGCAGGAGAATTCCAAGGAACTGCAACAGTCTCCCAAGGGATCGTGATGAGCACGGCTCCAAAGAGACACATTTCCAGAGAAGCCTTGTTTATTAGAAACTAATTCATCATGCGCTGTTCTCTCCTATGCTGTTTTTTTGGAAGACTAAACTGCCTTAAGTCCTCCAATAGCATTTTCTGCCCAAATTAAACAGTTCAGCCCTGAACATGATGCACTCACGTATTTCCTCTGCATCCCTTTATAAGGGACTCACATGTGGGCAACAAAACAGGACTGTGTCCTCCCTGCCCCTGCTTCAGGAGCCCAGGGACAGCTTGGGTACTGGACTAGGCTGATTCCCCCCCTTCCCATTTCAAATCAAAATTTGCTTTAAAATAATTCCACCCTTTGAAACAAGCTAAATCACCAGGTTGTGTTGGCCTAATGGCTGCATATTTCACTCCCACCCTTGGCAATTAATTTTTGGTTCTCAAGTTCAAATACACTGTCAAGTCAGCCTTCCTGTACCCAGCTCTGCAGCAACATCCTTGCCCTCTGTCAAAATTACTTTATTAATTTATTTGCTGTCTCTAAAGGAAATAGCTCATTTTTATAAAGCCTTAAATATTGCGACCACAGCTTTTGAGATTGAGTTTTCCACCCAGGGAGGATCGGGCAAGAGAAGCATGCCATTGCCGAGCTTTGACCTCAGCAACCAACCAGTTGTTATTATTAGTCCAAGAAACTTCAACCAAGGAAATCTGAACGGCCCTCAGTGAACCATCTGCCCAAAGTTAAACGAGCTGCAGATTTTCCAGCAGAAAGCCAACGCTACCAAAGTACTTGAACGTGTGTTGGTGAATCTGAATCCAAACCACCACGGACTTGCAGCCACCGCTGAGCATTACGATTTGGGCTCCAACCCCTGATGACAGTATGACTTGCTGCTTCTCTCTGGCATTTTGGTTTCAGCGGAACACAAAAGCTTCCAAATTAGAGGTGCGTTTGAACTCTGTACCTGAACACACATCAAGGCTGCTGACCACTTCTGCTTGCATCAGCTTTACCCAAGGCAGGGATGGAAAAAAGGATAACCATTCCTGCCCTCCCCTCTGTAATTAAAATCCACAAATACGCCGCGTCGCTGGATGGCATCGCCGCTGCACAGCCATGGGCATAACGGTGACAGAGGAAAAATCCTGCTGCCGGGAACCCCCGTTGGGTCCTCCCCGGCTCAGAGCAGCTCTGGGCTGCACACTTTGTTCCCTCTGCAAGTAGAGGGCTGAGGACACAACAGACTGGCCCTAAAACCAGCCACCGGCAGGGGTTTGTTTCTCAGTTTTCACTTTCTTAACATTTTCTTTGATAAAACTCAACTGTAACTAAATGTGGCTGAACAAAACCCTTTGTGAACTTACTGTTGATATCGGCTTTCTTCCCTCTAATTGTTTTGGCTACCTGGTACTGCAGCACTAACACAATGTCACAGCACCTATTTTGTTTGCAACTATGGAGAAAAATCTGGCTTATCAGAAAAAACACCAGAGCAGAATTAGTAGGAAGGGCTGACCACTGAAACTGCATTAACTTCATTTTCCTACCTACACCTTCCCGGGTAACATTTACAGAAGAATGCTTAATATAGAGATTGTTTATCAATTGTTTCCTCAGAGATAAAGGAACAGGTTAAATATAAAGCATCTTAAAATAAGGTACAGCACCAATGTTACCCTTTGAAAAAGGCCCAAGTGACCAGCAAGCTCCAACTAGAGGTTATCAAGGCATTTTAGGAAGTAGTACTACTGGAAAGAAAACATAAAGCTTGCATAATAAAGTAACCTCTCCCTTTTTCTCTGGCCTTCATCCTACTGAGAAAAACCTTTTTTCTTTTTGCTTTTAAAAGTTCTTAAAATGAATAACTTTGAATTCCAAAACTAACACTTTCCTTGTTTCCCTGGAAAAAAACAAAAAACAAACAAAAAAAACCAAACAAACAAAAACAAACAAACAAACAAACAAAAAAAAAAAAAAAAAAAAAAAAAAACAGACCACCTCTTCCTGGAAATGAATAAAGCAGACACCAAAATCAAATTCAACATTTGGAAAATAAATGCTGCAGCACAATATTTCCAAATACTCCAAGATTTTGCAAGATTTTGGATCTCCGAATCCAAATCAAAAACTCAGAGAACAACCAAGGGAATGTGCCTCTCTGGTGCAGAGCTAAGTCCAGAACCCAAACCTCCAGTTCTGCTCATTGCACAACAAAAAGTTCAGACTCTCCTCTGGGGTGCCGATATAAAGTTTCAGTGTGACCTGTATCCCTACACCTCTGCAGCCAGTCCTAAAAGCTGCTGCCAATACGTCTCTCAAAGCGCAGATCAAAGGCTTTACTGTACATCCAGAGTCACTCCCGTGATGCAAGGATTAGGCATGAAGAAAGAGAGCGTCATATTTTCAAAGGCGCAACTGCCTATAAGCGTATCTCGTGCATATCAGAGCACTAGGAGCACAGCCACACAAGCCAGTGCCAGACACGCCACACCTCTAAATTCTTGTCCTGTCTCCCTTTTTTTTTTTATCTCATCTCTCTGAACACGCTGCCTCTACATGCCCAGTTACGAGGAAGACATACCTAGTCATCAACCTCTCGGTTCTTTTATTTGCATTAGTCTTTTCATCAATATTTTCAGTTCCTTTCCAGCATATCATTCATTCGGGAGGTTATTACGGGGAGCTGAAAACACAATGTTCCAGCCTGCTGCCGTGACCTCTGCAGGAGCCAGCGATGCAGCAGTAATGCCTCAGTGGCAGCAGCTGTACTGTAGATGTCACTGAATTCTAACAGCACTCCTTGAAACGCAGCCTGCCCGGGTAATCCTGGCAGTAATCTAGCATTAGATTAAATGCATTGTTGTCAGATGAGAAGTATTACGGGCCTCTAAATATACAGCTGGATATGCACACAATATTAAATAGCATTGCACACAGAGCACTGTCTTCAGGATGAATAGGAGCCCGGGTGCTTTCAAAAACAAAGGCTGCATCGTGAAGCACCAAGTTGGTTATTTCGGAGGCCACGCGAGGCTTCACTGATGTCAGCGAAGGCAGACTTAACTCTGCCCTTCAATAGCCCGAGCAAGTCATCAGGAAAACTGTGGGAGCACCTCCTTTAGAAGGCCAGGTCCTGCACACGCGTTTTGAGTCAAGCAGCCCGTGGTTGCAACAGCCTTCGTCATACGAGTACGGAGCTGAGATTCGGCCCCTGCTCTTGTCATCTGGTCCCTCACACTTTCTGGAGCAGAATGAAGAGCTAGCGAGCTGCGAGTTATGAGTCAATGCAAAACTCACTGGATGAGGTCTGAAGACCTCAGACTAGACAATCACAACGTTTCTTCTCAGGCGTTAAAAATTGTGGTCTTTGACTAAATGCCACACTGCTCTAGAAGGAAAAAAAAAATCACACTAGAGCAAAAGAGAATGGCAGCTTCCTAAGGACTAAGAGCTGCAGGCTGAAACCTGTTGGAATATTCTGATGCAGTTCACGTTTGCTGAGGGTCTAGGGTAAAAAATAAATAAATACATGTAAACCCCACAATGACTTAAACTTTCTGGAATTTATTTTTCCTTGACACTCTGCATCACACAACTGCTCTCTGCAGCACCTCATTAGGAGGCCTTGGAGATGACAATTCTGCAGCAATCTCTGATGCCTTATCGGACCTTTCCCAGCCAGGGACGACTCCAGCTGCTACCCAAGTCAGACACAGAAGATCAGCAGTTTCCCAGCCATTAGTCGAGGTTGTGCCTCCTTCCTCAAGATCTTAGTCGTCTCCTGAACCATTTTAATCAATTTATGACTCTGCTTAATATGCACTGACATCATTTGGGGACAGAAATCCGCAGCCCAGTCACCAACACATCTTTAAGACGGCACAGACTGAACCAGGCCGGGAAGGAGATGTCTCTGGTGGTGCCGTATGTGACTAATCTGAGGCTGACACTGTTGCCTTGAGCTGTTACCAGGCCTAATGCTCTCTACAAAGCAGAGCATCAAACGTGTGAATTCAGAGTACAGACGGGATTCAAGAGGCTAAAAGACGTCCCTCTGAGTTATGTAAATAAAAAAGTAGAGTTGCATGCAACTGCATTATGGAAAACAAGCACACAATCTGCATCCTCTTCTTCTCCTGAATGGCCCCAAAATGCTCAAGGGATGTCATTTAAACTGTACTTGAAACCTGAGAGTTCAGTGTGCTGAACTGAGTCCCCATTTCCACAATTCCCATGAGCAATCCAATCAAGCCTAGGAAAATCCAGCCTACAGTCAATCAGACGCCGAGACCCGAAATCAGGTGCCCCGGTTTCTATACAATGTTCCAGTCCTCGTGTCTCACCCTGCTGCCCAGGAACCAAGCCCAGCCAGCTGACTGCCCAAAAAAATGACTTTCCGGTGGGAAAAGCCCTTCTGACCGAACTGGCTCAGCTGGCCAGGCTCGCGCACACCCTGCTGACAGACGGTGCTACCCAAGCGCAGATCCTGCTGTGCCCACGCTTTGAGCCTCACAGAAAAATCTGGCAGATTGCAGGAGCTCTGAGCTTTCAGATCAAGGGGCTTCTAGCAAAATTTAAGCGGGGTTTTGCAGAACGAGCAAACAGCAGCAGCAGAAGTCAGCCCGCGCAGCACAAACAGGCGTCCTACCTTCTCCCTAGTGCCCAGACACACTGCAAAGCCTTACACAAAACTCCAACCCCATGCCTTATAAAACTCCTAAAATTCACTGTGAAATGTTACAGCCTTTTCTTTTTTTTAAATATTAATTAGTGCTGTCTAATGCACTGGAGACTCAAAGCTCATAGTAATCACAGCTGAGGACATGCACTCGCTCGGCTGCTTTCACCGAGGTTCTGCAGTTCACAAAGCACAAAACCTCGCCAAGTAAACCTGTTAGTTTTTACAAGTTTCTTCTCTCACTATATTTATGTCAAACAATAGGAAGAGATGAGTCCGGCACCACCCAACAGAAACGGTAAAGCAAAACACCGAACCAACCAAAACAAAAAAGCAAATTAAAAAATCTCTCTGATTTTTTTTTTTTTTTTTTTTTTCCTCCTAGCAACACACATTGTCAGCAAACGGAAGAGTAAATTTAAAAATCCAGTGGGACTGATCAGAAATTACACCTTCTCAGACGCTGGCAGGAATTCATCAGAAAGTTGCAACAATCTCTCCTCTATCAGAAGAAGGTAATCTAGGACAACTTTCTACTGCCGCTGTTCAAATACAAGCCTTAAATTCCTGAACAGGGCAAGAACACTAAAAAACTGAAATCACTGATCTGGCAAACGTAACAGCAGGTCTTTTGTGCTCTCACTCTACAATGCTGCTCACTCATATCTGCAGAAACTGAAAAATCACTGCACGGTGTAGAGGAACAGCCCAGAAAATAGCCCCCTGCTTACTGCTTGAATCCTCTTCTGTTAAAAGTGCGTTTGTATTACGTTCAATAACGACTTCTGTGTCTGCAGAATCAGGCTCCCTGTTCAATTAGGAGCTAATTATTTCAATACTGCAAAGCAGAAAACCGAGTCACTTTTCCAGCTCTACTCAACTTCTTTATAAATTATTCTCAAAGAGCAAATGAGATTTCTCATTCCATTTGTACTCCAACACGACCAAAACTTACCCCTTCCAGCTCAGAGCCTTTAACACTCTTTCATTTTAGGCACTATTAGGAATAAAAGGACGCCACTACTTCATCCGGCAGTCAGGCAAGCTTTTGAAGCTGCATGTCCACAATGTCAGAAGACAAGTAACTGCAGAACTTAATTTGTGCAGCCAAGCAACTCCTTAAAATCAGCAGGGAGAACTCCAGCAACACCCAGGCAGGATCTCGGTTCTCTGAATTACATGCCAGAAAATAATCCTGCCTCTAACCAAAACGTGCCTGTTCACAGGGGCGAGAGCCTGAGACAGCGACCTTAAACACACAAGAGAGGAGTTTAACATCCACTCTCCACATGCTTAAAAAGAATAGGAAAAGAAGTGCCGCGTGCTTTTCAGATTTCACTGTACTTTTTTGGACGGTCTTTCTGAACGCTCACTTCTTAGGCTCGGGTTTGCTGTGCTTGGCAGTGCCTTTTGTGTCTTTTGCAACACTGCACACACACAAATGGCCTGTGGTTTCATGCTTTGCTTCCCATTTAAAACTAACACTTTAACAGTAGCTTTATTTTTGTTAAATAAAAGATTTTTTTTTCTGAATTCTGACATCAATTTCTCTAAATTTTTTAAACTGACACCCCTCATCTTTAGAAGTAGCATTTTGTCTTTGCCCCTTTGATTCACCAACCCTCACTTGTGCTCCTCCTCACCTTTCTGTGCTGTGCTCACCAGAAGCCATGAGAGCAGAGAACAGGATTTCACTTTGGGACAGTCAGCTTTGATGCCAGATATATTTTGCTTTGGAGACCCCCAAACTGCAAAGAAATGAGTTTAAATAAAGAATACGTGATCGCACAGAGACACCACTGCAAAATTTTTACATAGAAGAAGCCCGGTACTTCATACAGCTGCAATCCATCCTCCCCATGCAGGCAATGTGGGGAGGATGCAATGTCCCAGCCAGGGCTACTCCAGCAAACACAAGGAATGTATTTGGGCACTACTGCAACCTCACAAACACCTATCTGATGCCAGGGAGAGACAGACCTTTAAAAACACCAAACCTGAAAAATCAGCAGCTCTCTAACTGCACGGCAATGCAGAGGAGCTGATCAGCTGCTGCACAGGACCAGCATCGTTCTGCCTTTCTGGCAGCTTTGCCCCAGCTTCCAGCAAGCTGTCCTGCTGATTTTAACAGGTTGCTTTGACCTTTGAGGCTCTGGATGGTTTCTAGGTTTTGTACACCTTCCGTTAGGCCGTGCCATAGCCTATACCACCGGCTACCCACAGGCTTTCTTGCTTAGCTCGTCTGGAAATGTCTCCGACGCAAAATCTGCCTTCTCTCTTCACAGAGTTTCTTTTAATCTTGGCCAAAGGAAACCAAATACGTCAAATATAAAAAATAAAAGCAGACGGCCCAAACCCATTTGCTGTCACACAGACACCTGCTCTGCCCTTGTTTTGTATCAAATAGCAAAAAGAGCACAGCCGGAAACTCAAAGAATTGGTGAAAACAAAATCATTTCACCCATCAGATGCTCTATCACAAAGTAGCAGGCAACAGCTGAGTTTAGTTTGTTTTCTAGAACTGCTCTATTAACTCGGTAGAAGTAAGGCCAGCACCACTCCTACGCGGTACGGCGCGGGGTTACACTATCTGTCATTTTTAGAAAGCAGCCAGCCTGCAAGCTCCCCAAGCTAACAGGCACGGCTAACCTGAGCTTCTTGAATAAAACCGCCCCGGCACGCAGCAAGAGCACTGTGTGCTGGAGGAATAAGGGGGAAACACATCCCCTGGGATGGAGGCACTGCTCCTGCTCTTACCCTGGAAGCTCCTGTTGCAAACACACCAGCGCAGCTTTGCAAACTGACAGCTGGCCATCAGCGAGCAGAAGGAAAGCTGTATCACCCAGTCTCACTCTCCTTGTCTATCCCACTTCATTTCTTTGTGCTAAAGTCCTGGAACATGGCAAATACAAAGCCACCACATATTTGCCTTTGTAGGAAAGAGACTGGTAATAGCTACTCTCCAGCACAACTGCAGTTGGCATGGGCTGTCGGTTACTAGCAAAGGCAGAACGAAGGCCAAAAAAAATTGGGTCAGGAGTGTTAAAGCTCCTCTGACCTTGCCTGCTGCCTCCAGCGAGCAAGGGACGGGATACGCTGCGGTGGGACACCTCGCTATTGATATCCAGTTCCACAGATAAGCAAAGATTTGCTCCTGGGAGCGGATGAACAAACTACACCAGACACATTTCAGAGCAACGTGCAAACGGCACTGATCCCCACCCAAAACCCCCTTTTGATTTCAATTTCAGAAAAAGACCAGCTTACTCACTGCAAAACTGTGTTGCAGCTAAAAACCACTCTCCACTTAGACAAGCAAAGCCTTGCCTCACCATATGTGGGATTATCTACCTACGTCACATAGCTGTAGGTCAGAGAAGCCACTATTTCGCCAGCCACATTCTGAAAAAAGGTGTAAGAAAGAAGCCGCTGCTGCAGAAACTGCAACGTGACCGCCTTTGCTCCCTCAACTACCCTACTGCCAGCTTGAGATGGAAACGTTACAGGCAGCAGAGGAAGCAAATTCCTACAGAAAATCAGGAGACCTCGCTTCCCCTCAAGGCTCAGTCCCCATCAGGTTGGATGTTGCTTGAGTTGCTTGCTGCTTTACGCCCCAGGTTCCCCATCTTCAAATACGAAGGAATTTTCTTTGTGAGGCACTTTGAGATCCACAGATGAAAGGCATGACAGCAGAACTAGGTCAGACAATTATGATGTGTACAATTATCTCTGCAATTTACATGGCTGGAAAGTGTAATTAAAAATCTAGCTTGCTTTTCTCAAAGATTCTGTTCAGAATCAGGCAGCGTGGTTTTAATTCCAAAACCTAAGATGTACACTTACACTTTGATTCACAGTCACACAACGTTTAAAGTAAATGCTGCAGTTTAGAAGAAAGCAGAGAACAAATCTAGGGATTAGCTAGCAGTTGCGTCATTTCCTATGACCTATCTATTACTTTACCAAAACTCTTTAAAGAAAAAAAAAAAAACAACAACAACAAAAAAAAACAACCAACACCGACACAAACTTCCTGTACTCTAACCACTGAATGAGCAAGCACGGTTACACTTCAAGAGATCCTCTAAGTAGCTGTACTATTGCACAAGCCGCTGCATACAACACCTAAAAACCGAGTCCCAAGCTGCCGGTTTCCTTCAGAGCTGCCTCACCATAAATCTAAAAATACGGCTGCACGTACCAGGCGGGCTGCTCCCAACGGTTTCCCTTGAAAAACGTAAGCAAGCCTGCTGGCTTTGCAGCGGAATGCAGCGATAATGCAGCGCACACATTTCTGTCTTTCTCTTCTCATGGAACCGAATCCCACGTTTTCTCCACCCCCGATTTCAATTACCAGTCGACACAGCGCAAAAAAACACCATCCCGTTTGGCAGCATCTGGCACCCTTTCAGAGAGCATCAGTGGAGAAGCTCAGAAACGAGCGGCACGGGACCTCTTCGAGGTGGTCCTGCCACTGTGGGGAAACTCAGCTTTCCACCCCTCTGCCCTCGCTGGGCACAGATGACATCAGTCTGCGAGGCTGGCCATGCAGCTCCTTCCCCAGCCCTAATTTCAGCCTCAGGAACGTACCAGCCACTCGTAACCAAAATTATCGGGCTCCATCTCCAACACGGCAGCCAACACTGCCTTTGAAGTGGAAACTGAAGCCCAGGGCTCTTTTGCTGTGTAAGTATAGTGCAGATAAACACAGGCAACCTCGGCTCCTGGAAGAGGGGAAAGGAGCGAGGGAAGCAATACGCGGCTGACATCTGAGTCGTCTCAGCACTTGGTCTCTCCTCCTCGCATACCTTAGCACAGGACGGATCTGGGGGAGTGCTGGTATGTTTGCAAAGGGCTCTGGTTGCTCGCTGGAGGTATGACGGATGGAGACTGGCAGCTTCTTCTCAGGAAGTGACCGAGAAATGCAGATGCCCTCAGAGCAGATGTCACTTTGCCTGTGCCGCTGTGGATGGGGTCCCCTCTGGCTGCTCCTAATCCCCTGCTCCCCAAATTGCAGAAGGACAAAACACAACAAATGGCTCAAAGACTGATGTCACCATCCTCTTTTTTTTTAATCTCATTTTAGCAGTGGCAGCATGGTACAAAGCATGTTTCTAGACAACAGGGGAAAAAAGAAATAAGGAAATCTCATTGAATTCTCCCAGAAGTTATTCATTTCAGTTGGCTGAATTTACCAGAAAAAAAAAAAAATAATAATAATAATAAAGTAATATTCACCCAAACCTCTTTTTCTTGTCTGTTCTATAGGCAAAAGCTAAGGCAAGGACATTTTAAGGCTAGTTATATGCTGAAAATATGGGAAAGTGGACACAGATAACTGCCCAATCTACTACTACCAGGGTTAATGCTGGTCTGGCTGATCTCCAACTGCATCAACATGATACACTCAAAATGTTAAGGCTACGCAAAAGTCGCTGTTGGAGCCCTCAATGCTAAGCGTTTTTTCCTCCTCTATCTCAACTATGTCAGCTGTTACTGGAATTTATTGGTTAAATGGCAGCAGAAGACCATTTAAGTAAAAAGGAGCAACATAACCACAAGGGAATTTATTTTATGATTTGCAACGAGGTGCAAATCCTGGCAACCACTTTAAACAATCAGAGCAAACCTAATTTCCCTTCACTGCAAGGACAGAGAGTATATAAATTCATAACAAACGGAAAAAGGTCTGGCTTCTGATCTACATGAACTTTCCTGGTAGCAACTGATGAGTTACGCTACAATCCCTGCCTTTTTGACAGGGGAACTAAGGCACAGAACTGTCACCTCTGTTCTTACACAGCAAACCATGAGAAAGGCTTAAAGGATGCTTCACCCAGAGGTGCCCAAGATGCTGTGATTTCTGCCTCTGAGCTTTATACAAATGGGCTTTTATAACGTATATAAATGGCCCTGCACTATGCAGGTAACTGAACCACATCCACTGACTACTGTTCCACAAGAAGTTATACAGCTCTGTAAGACTTCTGTCCCCTCTTCTCTCTTCCCTATCTGAACTCCACTAAACTCTAACATTAAACCAAAGTGAAGTTGACAGAACAAGGCTTTCCTCAAAGGTCTGGCACAGGGGAAAGGAAAAATAACCTGTTAGAGATGCATTCGTATCCACTGACTGCACAAACCATCTCTGCAATCCTCTTTGTGCATTTGGCTTCTGTCAGAGAACAAAATAGGGCAAATAGAAAAGCAGTCTCTTCAGAAGGCAGAGCACTCTCCCAATACTGTTTATGGAGTGCCTCTTGTTTAAATGTTTATTTGCATTGATAAATTTAGATGGGTTTTAAACACAAATGCTCCCTTACTCATGTTGATCTTTCATGGAGACCACTGGTTACATCTGTTAGTGTTTAGACAAGAAACAACAACAAAAAATTTGCAGCTCTTGCAAACATGGGTAACCAACACATTATCATGTGTGTGACTGTGGTGAGCTGATGCATTCCTTGCGGAGCAGATGAAAAGGCAGCAGGCAACAACCCGAAAGCACCATGCGAGACCAGCTGCTCCAACGTCACCACGTCTCCACCGTCTCAGGGGAGCTCAGCAGCTTCCCTGTGTGGCCCAGCCCAGTCAGCAGGCAATAAAGGTGATCCTCTGCTCACACAGCCCAGAAAGTGCTCTCTGAACATCTCCTGCTGGCTCAGGGCAGGCACGGCGACATTGGTCTCCTGCCGCTTATGCCAATGGCTGGCTGGCCAAGGCGGAGGCACGGCATCAGTAGGCCTTATCGGGGAAGTTTGCAGGAACGCTGCTGTCACGCCCTGGCGAGTTACTCAGAAAGCTACCCAAAGCCATAAACATTGATTTTAATTCAAGGAAAAGGATAGATCAGAAAGGACTTTTGTGCTGAAGGAAATCATCACAGCAGTGCCTACACCCAGGACTCCAGCTTCTGCTAGAGCTTTACACCTGTACCAAAAAGACCAGTCTCAGAAGCAAAACTGGGAAGGACCAGCACCCACCAAGCCCAGAGGTGCAGTGAGGAACTGAACACAATCATCTCCATGCACATCTGAGCTGGTGGATTCAATGATGTACCCCACAAGGACAGGGCACAGTCCCACCATCCCACTCGGGCCTACAAAGACCAGCCACCAGCAGACTGTCCCAGACACGCCTCTGAGGAAAGAGAAGACCAAAATGGTTTAAAAAAAGAGAAAAATAAGGGAAGAATAAACAAGGGCAGAAACCTGTCATCCTCTACTCATTGCTAGGAAGTCGAGGCAGAGGCTGGCCTGCGAGCAGGCCTGAAGGCAGACATCCCGAGATGGTTGCTGAGGAACACAGGCATCATTCATAAACGCGGCTGTTCCAATAAAGGGCCTCAAAAGTGTGGCCACTGTATATTTACACAGTTGCTTTATCTACTGTAGTTAACACGGCATGTTTGCCTCGGTTTTTAAAAGGACAAAGTACCCATAGGTAGGAGCACTACAGTGAAGATTAAATAAATAAATAGAAACCCCAAGCAAAGCTTGTGAAGAACAGGTCTTCCCCACCTAACGGAGGAAAACAGACCTGCAGAACAAGCAGAGCCGGGGTCTACAGGTCTAAACCATGTGCCAAATCCCACCCATCCGTCCTGAGAAATGACCCCACTTCCTGCAAAGGTTTGTGCCTGAAACACCAGTGATACACATTTATGTCTAGCTCAACATTTTTGGGATGCTTCTATCATGAACCGCTGCCGTCCTAAGAGTTCAACGTCAAGAGGGGAGAAATTATCTGAAGGTCAGCGCTGCCCGTAAGTAAACAACGGAAGAGAGACCCGCACCAGGAGGCACAGACACGTATGAGGGTTCCCGCTTGCACGCAGCTGCTGCCTCTAACAAAAATCGATTGCTGCTTGATGGGAAATGGCTGTGTCGCTGGTCTGAGGGCTAGTTGGTAAATGCACAGCATGGGTGTTGCTTCCTGCTCTACTCGTCGTAAAAGTTGTTGATTGGAGATTATTTTTGTTGTTGTCCTTGCTGTCAACCTCTAGCAAAATGTTAACTAAGTTTTCTGTGCGAAAGATAAACGGGTACAAATTCCATATGTTAAAAATCCCAGTAGGAACTGCATGGCATGGACAAAGAACAATCGAATGAGCAACAAGTGTGACGGAGAGAGAGATTACACAACTCGGGACATCAGCTTTCTAGGCCTGCAGGTAACCAAAACCTCATCTCAACTCGTAGAATTAACTTCAGTAAGAGAAACTATCTTTAGCCTGTTAAGAAGAAAAAGACGACAAAGTATAAAAAAAAAAAAAAAAAAAAAAAAAAAAAAAAAAAAAAAAAAAAAGGTGTAGAGTGTGTGTGCATATGAAGAAGAAACTAGAAAACAGGGTAAACAGCCAGCTACTTTGTTCATTCAGTCTTCTAAAACAAAGACGAAAAACTCAAACAGAAAGCTGAAAGACTCATTTGTATTTCGTGCACAGAGCTGTGTTCCACTCTCTGATCTATCAAATACTTAAGATATGACCAAGTTTCTTACAATCAAACATTTCTGGAATTTCCCATTAATTCTCGGTGACATCTGTGCTCATTTCAGCCTAAAGGAGTAGCCATGTAGGAACCAGATGCCTGCAGTCCCCATCACAATCAATTTAGCAGCAGATACATGGCTTGTCTGAAAAAGGTTCGTGAGTTATCTTAACCCAGTCACCCAAAACTGGAAGCACCTAACCAACCCGCCACTTCCAGAGCTTATCTTTCCACATATCAGTTTCCCCTCAATTAGGCCAGGCTATTAAAACTAAACTGTGAAAGGAGCTATTCATTAAAGTTTTGTCACATCCTTGGATGAAAATGCCCAAAGCAGATGTGAGGAGTTACAAGAGCTGCACTCACAACCCAAAGTAAACAATCAGGGTACATTTGCACGTAGCCGGGGAGATTCCCCCTCCTACCTCCCTTCATGCTCCACCGCTCCCTTTACAGAGGACGGCAGCTGTTAGCAAAACAATGAAGGAAACTAGAGTACAAGAATATTTACACCATGAACGTAAGATCAGATCTCAGCAAGCAATTTTCCCTCTTACTTTTACAGGCTAAGTATTCGTGCTTATATACACATACATGCTCAAAGATTCTGAAGGAAGAGAGGATCTTCAGCATAATTTCCATCCTTACAGTCATAAAAGCACAGATCACTCTCAGTCAAGTATTATTAGAAATGAATAGATGTTCAAGTTCAGCTTGTAATTACTATTTATACACCAAACAGTAAAATGATGATAGGCTCCACCCAACTCCCGTACCAGTAGCACGTGATAATGGAGGCCACACACCCCGTGTGAGCGCAAAATACTGAGTAATTCTTCCAAAAGTTATTTCTAATGCACTTTGCCCAGAGTCAACGTTCTGACCCTGATAAGTCAGAGGAAACGGTATAAACATTTGTTGGAATCACAAGTGCACTGTAATAAGTGTATTTTACCTTAGGATATATTGTACCACCCTACTTGCTCGAAAACATGCCTGTAACACTTAAAATGCTCCTAAAACACAAACCTTTTAACAACTGGCAAAAATTACAGTCACAGACTGACAGACTCAAGCAAATGATGTTTCCAGCAATCACGGATTATTTCTGCTCACTCTCTTTACTTGCTGCTTTGCAGGTTGTTGGGCTCTGAACACGCAGCCTGTACAAGATGGCAAACTGCTCCAAAGGGCTGACAGTCCTGGCAAACGCTCTTTTTTCCCCCTTCTAGCTCCAGCAACTTACTCACACCACACTGTCACACTTGGTAAATGCTCTCCATTAAACACAGCTGTCTGAACAAAGACCACACGTCAAGGAGCTGGCAGACCTAATAGCACACTATAGGAGAAATACAGCGATGATCAAGAAAAACAAGATAGGTCCCCACAATACGTCCAAGGGCATTTTGTAGAGAACAGACAACACGTTTGGTCATTGAGTAGCTCCTACCACAAAGGCACAGAACGCTGTCTCTCCCTCCAAATTCTCCAAGATTATTTTTTTTTTCCTTTCCATGGGTAACCCACATGCAAAGTCATCATTAAAGAGAGTTTCTTTTGAAACAGAACCTGCTGCTGGAACAAAGTATCGGGCAGATAATGTGAATAGCTGTACTTAGCACACATAGCACAACCAGAGGCCTTCTCACCTTGGGTGCACATCCAACCTTTCCCATTCCTTCCACTGAGAAGTAGGGGAGTTCACGTTAGTGTTGGGCTGGAGTAGAACACAGTCCATATGCTAAAAGAGAAGTACCATCCCTGAAAAAGCCATGGTTCACTGTCCATAAACAACCTCCATGAGAATCAAAGAGCCCTGCGTATACATGGGCAGCCACACGCTGCAGCGGCCAAATTCATCTCCCCTGCTATGAACTCACTGATGGCATGTGACATGAAGAAAGCAGAGCAGGAGGAATTAACTTCATAGGAAGTGATGCAGAGTGGTATTTTGAATGTAACTGATGGAGGAGTTTAATAGTCCCAGCACATGAGTTTGCTGGCAGATCAATTACACAGCTTGTGACCTTCATCAGCCCAGACTTTTATCAAAATCCATTTTATGAGAATGTCAGAATGCCATACCACATTGCAGCATTCACATCGTTTCTCTTTCCTTCTCTCACAAAAAAAATTAGAAAACTTCATACAGTGCTGAAAAGACTCAATGGAGTTGGACTCGATCTTCGTGGGTCCCTTCCAACTTGGGATATTCTGTAATTCCAAGACTGTGAATACTTCTACAGTCCAGCAGATACTCAAATATGAAAAACTAATTTTCTCCTTATATTTCAATGGAAAGGTTCCTCAGAGTTCCCAGGAGATGAATCAGCCATACGCAGCAGTGCATCAAAGAAGCCTGAGAAGTTTGTTCACTTGCTTAGATAGGGTCAAAGACACAGTAAAACATTCCCTGCCTGAGCCTATCTTTACCAGTGTGCTTAGGCCATGGGTGGTCCTTCAGAAGCTGATTTGTCTATCTGCAGCAATTAACAGTTCTAGTCTGCATCTTTGGTTTTCCACTCATCAGAGAGCCCTACCCAGTGAGGCAGCTGTTCCTGGCAGCAGATACTGGCACTGAAAGCAAAAATACAGATGCCAATTTCTCAGCTCAGTGAAAGACTGTATGAGTAAAGCCAAATAAATTGAGCTGTCTCTCTCTGAACGTTCCAGTGTGAGGTCTCTTCCCACCATGGGTGTATTGCCACCAAGCAAACCTTAGCAAAGTACTTGTAGAAAATAAGTGAAGTCATTTCGTCATGGACCAAACTTACAATATTGCCTCCTGATAAGGGGCAATATTCCCTTTTAGAATTTAATTCCCTTTTTATGTGGACCAGCAAAGGACACCTTGTGGTTGGGGCCTATGACAGGCCACCTGATCAAGGGGAGCCTGTTGACGAGGCCTTCTTGCTTCAGCTGCAAGCTGAAATCCCTGCTGGGGGACTTCAACCACATGGATGTCTGCTGGGAAAGCTGCATGCAAGGCACATGCAAAACAAGGAGGTGATCAGAGACAGCCAGCATGGCTTCACCAAGGACAAATCATGCCTGAGCAGTCTGGTGGCCCTGATCAGAAGGGACAGGATCACCTCTCCTATGAAGAAAGGCTTTGAGAGCTGTGAATCTTCAGCCTGGAGAAGAGAAGGCTCTGGGGAGACCTTACAGTGGCCTTCCAGTAACTGAAGGGGGCTTATAAAAAAGATGGAGAACAACTTTTTACACAGGCAGATAGTTATAGGACAAGGGGGAACAGTTTTAAACTAAAAGAGGGGACATTTAGATTATATATAATGATAAGTATTTCTTATATTCTTATTTCTTATTTAATAATATATTACATTCAGAGAGTGATCTAGAGGGTGGTATCCCTGCCTAAGGCGGGGGGTTGGAGCTAGATGATCTTCAAGTTCCCTTCCAGTCTAAATCATTCTACGATTCCATGCGACTTGCAGTAATTGATACTGATTGATGAAGAAAATAGGTTAGTTTGGGGCCTCAGCTCAAAATATCTGCAGATCCTATCTGCCTAGCACTGAACAACGATTTGGGGAAATGTGACCAGAAGGAAAATCTTCCTTCTCAACTTGCGCTTACTGGCCAGCCGTCTACCTACTTATGGTAAAAACTCCCTAACCCTTTGCAGTTCATGACCCTAGGCTTAGAAAGGTAATAGAGTATCTGTTGGCAAATCAATGAGCTCAAACATCATCGTGTTTGTGTTAGACTTCCGTGTTAATGAAACTTTGCTGGTCCCAGTCTAAGTACTCTCAGTGGAATTCATGATGACGAGCAATTGGTTACCGAATGATGCATGGTGGAAAGCAATACCTCTTCATAAAGTACTGTCTTCTGGTTCTGTAATGGTTACTGCCACTGTAGAAATTGGAAGCACAGTCCTCTTTTAAAAAGAAATAGAGCTGGTTAGCAGTGCCTGTCAATATACTTGTTAAGGAAATTTGAGATTTTAATACTAAAATTTTAGCTTTATGTACGAAAGGCTAGTACAATATGTCAGTTCGCAGGCATTACATAGGGTATTTTAGGATAAATCTATGACTGGTGCTGTGATTCATAACTACAGATGCAGGCAGAATCTGATTTTCTCCTCTGCAGTCCTCAGTTCTTGGCCTGATATGAGCTCAGCCTTAGCAGGCAGAAAAGATACAAGGATACAAGGTCACTGACCCACCTTTACATTTTACTTTCGTAACTCAAGACCTGGCAAAATTCCAACCCATAAAGCCGAACTAACATCAACAAGTTAATCTTCTGTAATTGCAGCGTTGCCTCCAAAATTAGTATATTACCTGATGAAGGAATAAAAAAAAAAAAAAAAACTTCTCACACGCACACAGGTTGCACCACGCCTTTCCCAGCAGCAGGGTTTGGGGAGGAGATGTACATTTTAATGTACTTGGAATTTCAGCATGCAGTTGAAGAGGCATGCCTTTCTGCAGCAGACTGGTAGGTGGCTTGCCAGCTCCACAGCCCTCCTTGCCATGTGTCTCAATGGCAAATGGCTGAAGTGAGAGAGCAGCGAGTAGAAATTCCCCACTTCAGTTTTCAGTCATCCCTGCTTAGATGACTTTTTTTTTTTTTAATTGGGAGAATTCAAGTTTTCATTCCCCAAATCCCCAGTAATAAAGCTGCAGTTATCACAGCACACTAGTTAATCTATAATCTTTACAGGAACAGTGTGGCAAGAACATACACCTATACTGAAGTTCATAAGGTTGAATTTGTCCAAACACAGCCAGAACAGGATGACTGCGAGGGTAATCAAAGCCCTGTCCCTGCTGAAAGGCTTAGGGCTGGAATTCACTGGGCTGATTAAATTGGTTTTATTTTGAAAGAGAATTCGGTGCTTGGAAAACGAACATGATAGAGCTGCTTCTCCAGATTACATGAGCCAGCACAACATAAAATAAAGCCCTGGCTGAGAAGCCAACCTTGAAGTTCTTTATTTAACCTACAATCAGTGAAGATGGGCTATTTCTCCCAGGCAGAGTCGTGACCTAACACCTTCCCTCCTCCTCCACCCCATTTCTGCTTTACCACTGCCCCCTCAGCCAGGCTAGTTCAATCCTTTGCAAGCCTGGAAGGTAAATGGGATTAGGGAAGAGAGCCAGGCCAAAAATAATCCCCCTTCTTTTTTCTCAGCTCTGATGAATTTCTTCATCTTGCTCGCCAGGCTGCCTGTAAACAGCTGGACCACCCAAGCAAAGGACAGCGTGGGGGTGGGAATGACCGGACAGGAGGACCAAAGAGCTCAAGCCAGCGCTCACAGGGACAATGTGTTAGCTTTTGCCAGTGCCGTGCTGGAACAGCTCTGCACCAGCTCAGAAACACCCTGCTCCTACCACACTGCCCTCCTCTAGCAAGGACGAAACCCCCCAGACTCACACACATCCTCTTCTAAAAGCTTATTCCATTTTACTTTTAATCCCAATCTCATTTCTTTGCACACACTTACACTAGAGAAGATTTGTTCCTATTTATAGTCCAGTATTCTTTTACCAAGCACGTTATTTTCAAGCATTTCATTTGGCTTCACAAGACATGCTCAGCTGGTTAGCCAAGAAAGAGCAGAAGGGCTGTGACCTGCATCATCCATCCTTGCACTGCGTTGAGAATGGCCAGGGGTATTTTCCCCTGAGCAGATTCAGAGAATGTATTGCCAAATACATACGCACTGGATTTCTATAGGATCAAGCCCAGCTATGCAAAACTGCTGAGCAGCTCCCAGCTCCCAATGGCAGCATTACAGACACTGGTTCCCACAAATGGCTCAGCTGCCATGAACAGACACAAATTAAAACAAGCACTATGGGGCAACCTTTGTTACAAACAACTTCATATTTTACAGCTTCCATTGAAAGTTGGTTGAAAGTTAACTAAGGATTTCACCACTTACTCGAGCTGACCAATCCGACACAATACAGTCTATGAATAATTTCAGCTGCGCTTTCACACTATCCAAAATATGGAATAATTCCCCAATTCTGAAAACTCCCTCTCCTCCTTTCATTTAGTCTCTTTTAAAGAAGATCAATTGAAAAATAGAGAAGAAATACAAAGGCACCAAGCCCAGCTGTGTGCAGAGGCCTGGGCAGGAAGCAGCATCGGGGCACCCCATGCCACTCCGTGCCTGCAGCCTGCTGCTGCTCACAGCCCTGGTGAGCTTTGCTTAGGTAAATGATGAAAAGCAAATCAAAGCCACGACCAGAGCCTTGAGTCTGTACAAAATGATCTTTGTCAGGAGGCTGTGGAAACCATGTGGAAAAGCGGTTGTTTTGCTCCATGGCCAGGCCTGGCTGTGGAAGAATTTCAAGCAGCCACAATCTGTTTCTGAATTTTATCCTTTCTAAGCCCAACAAAAGCCAAGTACACAGGACCTGTGCTACTCCAGTGATAAAGACAAGTACAAACTCTGCCCAAGTATCTCTGCGTTAGTCAACACAGTTCAAACCCCAAGCAGCACGGCGAGGTACAAGGCCCCGTTTCATGGCTGTTGGAGCAGGTACTTGTGAAAACAAGAATTGTGGAGGAACCTCAGCCCGTACCTGTCCATGTTATAAGACAGACCTGCCCTGGCTCCCTGCAGCCAGGTACCTGCACATATTACTTGCTGGTATTTCATGAGGACTGCTCGCACACAGTTTCAAGCGTAGCAAAGGAAACCGCTCTCCTCACGCTGCCGATGCTTATCTCTGTCCAAACCAAAAACACAGCATTAAATATAACTGTTGTTCAAAGGCTCGTTTTAGCATCCAACAATCGGAACAGTTTTAAAACACTTGTCTTACATCAAACTATTTTAGCCGAGAGCAGCTCTCAAACTTTAGCAGCACGAATTACAGTTTCATGAATAGCTGAGATGCACATACATGCCTCTCTGTTCACAGCTAGACAGCCAAGTTTAAAAAGTGCAAAAAGAAGAGCACATCCAGCAATTGTTTCCATTCAGAATGCCTTTTGTGATCCAAAAGGGGGGAGGGAGGATGGAAGAGATGGGGTTTCCAAATAAGGATGCTGATCTGGAGGCCAAATTTCAGAAACACTGAGCAATCTGTAGTGTTCCTCACCAGCATCTCCATCGGGCTCCGCGCTACTGAAAAAAAAAAGGACATCTGTACAAAACTAACTTCAGCTTTTGGCAAAGATTAACCAGCTTTAGGGACACTCAAACCATGACCTAGGACACTTTATCTGCCATCCTATATTAGCATATTGAGACACGCTTGGTTTCAAAAGTCACTGCACTTGTGTATTTGTATAGAAGCCTTTGCATTATTAAGCAGAGAACCCTGAATGCATACACGCAACTGTTGCCTGCTGACCCGCAATGAACTCGCAGACATGTTGATTTTATCTGGTTAACAGATTAGGTTTGCACTGACAGATGGACAATGCTACTGTTAAATTAATTAAAAATGAATACTATTAATGCTGGATGAGCATGAAACAAATTACCTCTGAGGTAAAACACTTCCAAATAGGGGGAAAAGGAAAGCAGTTAATAAGGGTAGACAATAATAGCTCCTGGTTCACCTTTAAATATACTTACTTGTAAGTTCTACCTTTTTCCTTCTGTTTTTCCTGTTGGTTCTTTACTTTTACTAGTAAACCAATTTATTTACTCACAGTAATTTTATATAATTTTATTTATTGATAATCAATACATTTACTAATGTTTTTAGTAGCCTATACTCCTGTATTATCAATTTTATTTGGGTTAGCTAAATGCTAGTGTACTTACATTTAGAGAACGTAATGGCAAGCCAAATCATTTTGAATGTAGCTTTCATTGAATATAATGTACTGGTCAAGATTTAGAGAACTATTAAAAATACAACCAATCACTCCATTTTCCACCATTAGCTTTGTGTTAGCAAAAAAAATCAAATTACTATCTCCTTCCGTTTTTCCTAACTGGCATCTTACAAAGCCCATAGATCACTTAAGTTCTCATTCCCATTCTCCCTACATTTGAGGCAGAAGATTTAGGCTTCTGGGTAACATGCAGCTGGTAAATTTTTCTGACATCACTACCCACACAATTTTGTGAGTGTGCCCACTGAACCATTGTTTGCAAGCGAGTCTTCAAAATTACTAACCAGGGTATAAATTCTCAAGTGCCAGGAAGTCAAACTGAGCTACTCATTTCTTAGTATCCACATTTCAATTAGTTGCAAATACCACACCAGCAGCAAACCAGTGTTTCAATTTCTGCTGGCATATAACTTTACAAACTCGTTCTAGTGTTTGGATTTTTAAAAAGTAACCTCTCCATTGCATAAATCAGATATTGACATTTTCCTTATCCAAAGATAAGCTGGGAGATAGAGGGAATAAAAAGATTAAAATATTTTATGATCTGTTATTTTAAATCTCAACTGCAAGATCAATTGCTGCTGCATTTATCAGTTTTGAATTTTTATATCCATCAGCAAAAGATTATAAATGTAGCGACAGAAGAAAACTGTATCTCAACAAAGATAACCAAACACTAGAAATCTGATATGCACCTCAAGCCTACAATGTAAAGAAACTAAAGAATAAAATTTTCCAGTGGTCATGTAGGGGAAAGAAAAAAAAAAAAAAAAGAAAGAAAGAAAGAAAAAGGATCATTAGAGAAAACCTAAACAAATCTACTCCAAGAAACAAGGGCCCAAGTTATTAAAAAGGCCCCAGATGGATATTCTTGCTGACTTCAGTGGCAGCACTTCCATGCATAAACTTTGGCCGAACGTATAAAGGGCTGTCAGAGGGCAGATGCATTTTACTGTTTATGATGATCGAGATAAACTGGCAACGGATTTAGAGTTCTGTGTATTTTGGCCCCAGCTGTAAACCTAGCTGGATTATAAGGTTTCGGGTTCAAGGTGGTAAAAGACCTTATAGCCCACAGGCTGCAAGAGAAGGTAGTGAGGAGGCAGAGAATAGTAAGCAGAACGTGGGTAACAGCATGAAGTGCAGCAGTTTGGACAGCCAAACCCTCATAAAACTTTCTCTATCGGGATGTTCATTGAAATCTAAAGGCACACTCAATTTCCACAGCAGCACAAGTGATAGACTGCCAGGCTCTGGCATCACCTGAATAGCTACAACACAACCGGCTCTTAATAGGTCCACGTATGATACTGGTATTCTAGGTTTCTGCTCAAAATGGCTCAAATTTAGCACACGAGGCAGCACAGCATTTAATTAAACACATTTAAATTACTGACAGGGCTTTTTTTTTAATTGCAATTCAAGTAATTATTTTGCCTGGAGTTTGTATAAAATCCTTCTTTCACTTTTCTGCTGGGAGGGCAGGGCAGGTGGAGGAAAGGCGAGATCTCCCATCTTGCCTGTTTCTGGAACACTTTTTTCCCAGGCTGCCGCCTTTCATTCACTTTCTTTGGCTTACAGCGCTACTTCCCCACTTTGTAGCCACGGTCCCTGAGCTGTATCAGCTCTTGGCCCAAGTGTTGGCCCAAGTGGCCCAAGGCAAAATGTTGGAAATCTCAACATGGGACAGGCTCTGCTGGCACCAGCAGGCTGGGAAGGTGTCCAAAGCACTTGTCACGTAGGCTCTTCCTCTGTCCCCTGCAGCTGCTGAGCTGCTTATGAACTTTGTTGTGCCGCACTTTGAAAAAAGCAAGAGAGAAGCCGTTGAACAACCACTTTGAACATGAAGAAGCCATCCGGCATTGTGCTGAACACTGCTTAATAACAAAGCCCGATTGCAGCCCGGTTGTCACAACAGCATTCAGACTAGCAACTGGGTTTCAAAGGTGAACTTGAACAGCAGATACGAGCAGGTGAAAGGCGTCACGGTGATGTCACCACCCTATTGCACCACACGCCGGGCCCAACAAAGTAACAATGCAGCTCACGTCCTTCGGTCACGGCTGGACCAAGTCTTGCATCCAAGGATATGTTGTTCTTTGGCCTCTGAGCTAAGTCCTCCGATGAGAATATCGATAGTTGCTGTGAAACCACGGTTATCTGGCATTTTGTTTGAATTTTTAGACAGCACAAATACCTGGGGACAGGTGCACAAAGAGTCAGAGCTGGGGTGTGTGCGGCACCTAGCTTCCAGCTCTGCCCAAAAGTGCCTGTGTGCAGAAAAGGCATCCCTGGAGAGAACAAACCCTGCATCAGGTGAGACCTGAGACGCGCAGACACAAAACCACAATGATATCCCTACTGTGAAATCAGTTAATTCACTTGCACCCGTGATGCTTTAACATCTTTTGGGTAGTTGCAAGAAGAAAGCTTAAGAAAAAAAAAAAAAAAAAAAAAAAGAAACAGAAAAAAAAATCCCAAACATGTAATTCAGTCTTAAATAAAACACCAACTTCCCAGGATCCTGAGACACACTAGAAGCCAGACAGACAGTATCAATGCCAGTAGAGATCAATACTCCCACAAAATAGTGTTATGCTGTGCCTAGAAAGCAGAGGGAGCAGTAATAGATATCTAACACAAAAACACCCAACCCTTCAAGAATAGCTGTGCGAGCAGTAGCAACGACTGTACCATACGTACAAGTAATTACTGTCAGGACTCCATCTGGATCCGAAGTTTGGCGACTGTTTTACTAGCAGAAGAATCCCCAAGTTGAAACTGAATTTTGAGCTATGAGCCAGTGCCTCCCTGAAATTCTCCTTTCTCCTTCCCGTACAACCACAGCCCCAGTGTAAGGGTGTTTTTTTGGTTTCACATTCTCATGCAGCAGGAGAATTCTGATTCACCCAAGAAATTTTAATTCAGAGGTAGAAGCAGTAGTATTTTTAGCACAAACAATGCCACTTTTCAGTTCTGAACTATCCTATGGCAGCCTTTTTGTATTCACAAGAAATATAAGAAGATAAAAATAAAAGCAAATAAACATGAGATCTAGGCTTTGCTCTCTCAGACCCTGACAAAAAAGCAGAAGCAAGCCCCATACGGCTTTAAAGCCAGGGCTTTCAGGTGAAAACATGGAGATTCAGGTTCAAGCTTTGTTCTGTCCAATTTCCTGTCTTTTATAAAGGTCTTATTAGTGCACAAATGAGATCATGCAGGAGGAGCTAATTAACTGTACTTTCCCACTGCCGCTCACCCTGCAGTCACTTACCTATGTAGAAATGTCCTCAGAACAGAGGATCAAAACCCAGGCTCCTTCAATCAGCAAATTACCCTGCCCAAACTATAGCCTCTTATTTTAGAGGACATCTTTCCCACTACCAACTGCTAGGACTGCTCCCCATTACTCACTGGCTGAAGGGGAACATAAGAAAGCCCTACCCAACTAAAGGGAAAAAAAAAATAAAGAAAAGTGGCAACAGAAATCAAGGTCCAAAAAAAATAAGTTTTCAGGTACAAATAGACTTTTATCCCACTCCAGTTGTAAGGTACTTATTCCACCTTTAGCAGCAAAACCATCTTCAAGGCCAGCATTACAATTCCCCTGCCATAACCTGGTAACTGTGCAGCACGGAGGCAAAGGAGCAGTCCAAACTTAATGAAAGAATTTAAACAGCAAATGAAAATTTATCATTTTGCTTTTATGTTTCTATTCCCAGCATGGAGCTTGTAGTTTGGAGTGGCAGGTTTCAAGCGAATATGGCAATGTTGACCAAGAGAAGCTGTTTTTAATACAAATTATTAACTGCTGCTTTTTTTTTTTTTTTTTTTTTTAATTGCCTTTTCCTCCCTGAAATTAGCTTGGGAACAGCTGACTTCATTATTACATTTAGGCTCGGACTGTTTCTGAAGGCAGGAACACGCCAAGGTCTGTAAAGCAAACAGAAATGAAGCTACAGTTCCACCTGCGACTCTGTCATACTCGTGAGCTCAAGACGTAACTCAAGTTTCGTCTGAAGCCCGTACGGCTGGTAACTCATCAACCACTTCCTGCTGAGCCAGCCTCTCTGCTCGGCCAGTTCCCGGCCCGGCGCCCGATGTTTCACGCTGCAGTCACTCCTTGCTCCGCTCCAGCACTACGGCAGCAGCACCGACGTGACGACCACACCGACGACAAGCCCAAAGAGGCAGCGGATGATTAATACTCTCATAACCTCTTGTGCAAAGAGCTGATGGCGTTTTACAAGGAAAAACTCAGGTAGAAAGAGAAAATAAATGCATTTCTGAAGACTGCTCATGGGGTCAGCTACGAAGCAAAAATTTCTCATTTATCACTCAGCAAAAGAGAAACTTGTTATCATCCGACATCTGAACATTACTCATGTCGCCGGAGATCTACTGCAAATGACCAAAAGTAAACACTCAAAGGTTTCATGCTCAAGCAGAACTGATAACTGATTAACTTGAAATAGATTAATTAGAAAGGTGAACAGAGCGCTGCCTATTTTTGAGGAACTGTGATTAATTCTTCTCATGTACTGAGGGTTTGATACGAAGTTATTTTTCCTCATGCATTTCAACAATTCCTTCTTTACCCCTCTGGCACTGTTCTTCATTGGAATCATACCCAATTTCTGCTTCATCTAAAATTAAATCAAATAGGAAATAATGTACATGTGTGTCTGTTATAGACCCTTCAGCGCCTGAGGAGTACGAGCAGGAGTTAAACACAATCAGCAAGGCTGGAGCTTGTCGGGACCAGATTCCCTCCGCCTGAGCATTGCCCGGACAAAAGGTTTGGTTAGGAGGAGACCACGCTGCCCAGGAAGCTCCAGCTGAAAGAAGTCAGGATTTGGATGGTGGATGGACAAATCCAGGACTGCAGGGCAAAGCTGTTTGGTTTTCAGCCGCCCACCAAGTTACCGTGCAGGTCAATACCTATGAATCACATTCTGAGATGTCACAAAAACCTGCTCAGAAATCAATACCACACAGGGATACGGTACCCCTGAGAAGGATTTAGCAGTCTTGTGTTTACTCCTCATCACAAAAAAAGTTGCTCTGTTTTTATTTCAAAGGTTGGTTTACTAACTATAACCGTATCCTACAGTGGCACAAGACGGTGTTGGCTTTTCCAGTAAAAACAGGGATAACTGGGAGTATCTTCCGTTCTCATCAGAGAATCATCCTAGAAGTTGAAACGCTTGCTTATTTATTTGGCACAAACATTCTTATCCAAGGACACATATTCTTCTACGAGGAAACAACCAACCTCAAAACACGACTGGAAAAATGCAATGTCAACATCATATTGTTTCCTGAACTGTTCTATATTAGGTAATACACTATTTTCATCTAGGATACACCTAAATTGTGTAATTACCACAGTACCTCGCCTAAAAATGGGAAGACGCCCACCCGAGGTCTATTGCTGTTCCAAGATGAAGGAAAGAAAAGAGCAAGCATATTTGGCCAACACTGCTACCATCTTGATGGCTTTTTCATGACGTAAAAATAGCACAAAAGCAAATGGCAAGCACTCAGACTAGAGCCTGGAAGTGAACGTGAAAGAAAAGCTGTATTTGATGGCATCAAAAAAGCATACTGTGGAGGAGAACGCAGATGAAAATAAAAGGGAAATACTACACGAGGCCATTGTATCAGACTGATCCATCACACAGGGCTAAGAAAAAATGCTCCATGTGACCCATTGCGTACACTGACCAAGAGATCACTGATTGCTTTGACCTCAAAGCATCTGACAGAAGCCACCCTTGTGCATCAACAGCCAACAGTGCATAGGAGACCTGCTCCAAGACAGGGCTCACCAACACATCATGGCTTAGGGAACACAAACACAACCCTATGAAACATTCCCACTGACAGCTCTGTACTGAAATCAAGTAGCCCTATCTCAGAAGCATATGAAAATCTCAAGGGCTTCAGAGACGACCAAATAAGTTATTTCTAGCATGCAGGTCTGCCTCGCATTAATCTGTTGTTGCATTAGTTGAACAACAAAAGCACGCCAGAGCTGCCAAATCTGAAAAACACACACTACGGAAAGCCAAAGTCTTAGCAGAATGATTTTGTGGGAGGCCGAGGGATTATGAAACAATTCCAGTTTTGAGATCTTCCCAACAGCCCCAAAACCATTTAACAAACAAGTTAGATTTTTAACTGTCTGTAAAAGGAGGTTGTCCAATGTACAGAACATACCTAAATGCATTGTGTATGTAGAGCGTCTGTGTAAACAAAACCGTGTCATTCACAAGCAGATAAAAAGAGGGTTTTATTTTAAAAAGTCCTGTCTCCCTGTCATTGCAACTTGCGCGCTCGAAATCCCATCTGCATGGCTTCCATGGTAACTCTGCAGCACTGCTCATTTTTACATATAATGATCCAGCCACAAAAAGAGCAGCCACTCGAAGCTTAGTCTAAGGCCAGTCTCAAAAGCAATGGGGGGATTAAAAAAAAATTAAAAGCTAAAACCCAGAACCAGACAACTTAATATTGGTCTTTATATTGTACAGCATTATCAGTTAAAACCGTAATGCTCCTTCAAAACAAAACAACAGCAAAACAGCTTATGGAGTTAATTATCTCTTCTCTTCTGCTTGTCAATACAGAGGAATACAGCCTGCTGCTAAGGTCCTCGGTCACCTGCCGCATGTAGCAGGACAGCAGCAGGACAGGGCACCACGCAACGCGCAGGACTTCATCCTTTCGCCCCTCCGGTCTGAATCCTCGTGTACCAAAGGCTCTTAGTCTGGGGTCATGCAATGGGCTTTTCAGGACAGGCAGCACCTGGGTGAACCCAGCACAGTTTCCACGATACTTCGTTTACGGCATGCAGGGAGGTGAAATGGCCTTGGGCACAGGTAAACTACAAAAGGAGTTACGCTTCTGCTGCTGTTTATGTCTCCCCATTTGAAATACTTAATTGTTTTAAATGGCCTCTTGGTTGCACGTTGGGTTCAAACTTTGGTCATTATACTCAGGTAATGAATCAAATTCCCAAACCACGTTGTTCTTGGCATGTGTTTTTGCATAATTAATTCTCTTGTAAAGAGTACGCTACCCCACGGAGCCCTTCTGGTTGTAACATAAATGCTGCTTGCCTGTTTTTTCCAAACGAGGGTTTTTGTCTTTGACAGTTTTCAACGCAGGTCATCCACCAGGATCACCTCAATTAAGAAGCGTGCTTTAAAAGCAAGGTCAGGCGAATTTATTGAGAGCAGTCCATCATTCACTGACACCAACATCGCTGTTCGCTACACTAAATCACTTCTCAGCTTTTTGACTGAAGTTTAGTGTAGAACTGGATTTATAATTCTTCCATTAAAAAAATAAGGCCAAGACTTGTACGACACTGCTCCAAAGTAGCCCTGGGAACATGGAATAATTTCTGCTCCCCAGCAGCTAGCCTTCAAGTGTTTAGTTAAGAGAAATAGCATGTCTTAGGTATTTTTTATTTCAACTCAGAAAAGCAACTCTCAAAAAGGAGTCCGACCAATAGATATGGGGCAGAGCACCTGGCAGAGCACTAATGTCACCGCTCAGTGTCCCTGTTAACATTCCTCAGATCTGCCCAGGAGAAAAATCACCGTGCATGTTACCAGCCTGTAGCAGCAATCACTGAAAGACACCCCTTTTGGTGGCATCTCTATAACCCATATATAAAAATGGGACAAGCACTCCCAAACAACGCTGTCAGTAACAGCTGGGAAGCTGCTGAGTACTGAAAGCTTCTGGTCGCTACCAAAGCAGGTTGGACTCGAAGTGGGACACAGTTCAAAAGTTCTGTTAGTTACTAATTTCCTCATTTCTCCAAGTGTTCACACAGTTTCGAACTGACTCTTTAAATACGTAGGTAGAGAGGTAGTCTCAGTGTAACCAGAGTCCCCGGAGAGTATCAACGCTCTATAAAGGCCTAATTTGAGGCCCTACTAAATGGCCGCCCTTTGGACACTAACCAATTAAACCTGTGGAGGAGGAATTACTCTCAGCAGCCACCGAAGTCAGCTGACAGTAACAGCATTTTCACAGACTAGTTTAATTAGACAGCTAGCTTTAAACTGTTCAAGCAAGCTGAACTCTATCCCAAGTCTTTCATCTTGTACCAACAGTTTGGCTGAAGTCCACAGCCCAAGGAAAGAATGATGGGAAGAAGAGAAGACCAAATATTCTTCTCGCAGAGATATCAAGAATGCACTCAGAGATTTACATTTATGCTGTAAGCTGTTTCCTTGCACTGCCCTGCAGTATCCACTAACAAGGCACTGAAGGCAGTAAATCCTGATTTCCATAGACTTTCCTTACCTCTTTTTTTTTTATTATACTGGCAATCACAACTTGAAAAAAGAAATATGTAGAAGAGTTCTATCAGGGCAGATAAGCAGAAGTCATTAATTGCACAAAAAAACATTTTTTGATGACAGACCTGCTTAGGGCAAAATAAGCCAGTCTTCATTGGGTAGTTGGGCAACAGGCAGAAGTTTCCAAAGCCTGAACCAAGAGGGCTGCAAGGAGGTTTGATTTCTAGCCTAGTAATGCTAGAAAACATTGGGTAATGGAGAAAAGCAATCAACTCTGCTGCAGGCTTCTGAACCCATGATTAGCAGCGCTAGCATTGAACGTAAACCGAAGCCACATGCACAGGACCTGCAGGTCTGTACAACAGCCAGAAAGGAGAGAGGGAGGGAGGGAAGCGCGGCGATCACATTTCAGCCCTTAAGCATCTCATCTCATTGACCCTCTGTGTCTGATTCCAAGCTCAAATACAATTCTGACGTCCAAGGTGTCACCCTATCTCCAATTAATCAAAGGAGAGTCCTGTTTAAGTAGCCCCTTTGCAGGAATCCCATGGCCTGGCTTGGAATTTGATCTGTCATAGCTGTCAACAGATCCACGTCTTGCTTCTCTCTTGCTTTTGTTTTTCTCAAAGGCAGCTCAGTAAGCCTGGAATGAAACATGCACGGACAAAGCAGAGGGATGCAGGGGCCTTTCTGCAGGAACTAAGCAGCGTTTTTTTGCTGTGACTAGCTCACCCAGGTGTTGCAGACAGGACTGCTAAAGGTATGTTAAATGCTCTGAAGTTACCACTTAACAACACATGACTCTCAAAAATTGAAGGAACTCGAAGCTTAATTAAACCTGACAGTCAAAATAAATACCTACCAGGCTCTACTTCAAGAAGCCTGGTGTTTTCTGATCTTGGATTTTTTAATTGTTTACCAGTCCATCAACAAAGCTTCCCGCAGTGCCCCCATGAGCATAAAGGATCTGATCTTTAAACAAACTGCCTGGAGAGACCGGCCTGATAAGCGGTGAAGAAATAATTATGCCATTCAGAAATCAATTTAGTCTCGGGAAGAAATGTATTGCAGCAATTATCTTAAACATGGGGTGAAGTCCATGCAAAATCACTGAGCCAGATTTGAACACAGCGCTGTTTCAGAGAAGTATCAGGAAGCTGACAGTACTGTCATCTCTGCACAAGAGAAGAGTGAGACTGACGCATCTTTTTCAGTGATTTTTCATCAAAACATGCCTAACTGTGTAGACTGAGATCTCATGCTCCCAGATAGCTGTAGCTTTCAAAAAAACACCTTTAGGAAATCGATGCCCAGCCTTCTCAACGCACACCTAACCTTTGTCCTGTCATTCACTGCCGTGCATCTTAGATAAACACCATTTCTTTCCTTGCAGGGTACGCCCATCACATGCACGCTGCTAAAACAAAACCTTCACAGCCTGAAGTTATGAGAAATGATTTGAATTTTTTTCTGTACCAGAAAAGCAAGAACTCCCCCACTTTTCCCCAAATAATCTTCTACCCAAAATATCTCAGACTGATCTAAAAATGAACATTGTGCAAATCACCACAGCGTTTTGTGGTCTCCTCCTGCAAAACACAGAGGGCTTCTCGTAAGGGCCGGGTACCCTCAACTCCCACCCACTCACAGAGGAATTTGAGAGACTTAAATTTTGCAGTTTAAACCAAGAACAGGTCTGGCTAGGAATTAACCCTATAGGAAGCGAAATAATAAGAATTCCTCAGATCAGCCACATCCTTAAGGCAACTATGTGGCTGCACAAGCCAAGCAGGTGCACGGGAGAGGGGAACGCAGGGCAGCCCCAGGCTGACAGCCCTGCTGCTCCCAGCATGGACAGAGGAGCTTCTCAGGAGCTTCTACCAGTCTCCAGCCCGGACACTCTGTGGCAAAAACCCAGCAGGAACCAAAGATGTGAAAGGTTTTTATTCTTCTGTTGTCTCAGAATCACCACAACAGGGCAAAAGAGGGAGTGTTTGGGCCTGCTTCTGATCAGCCAGCGGAATGAGTAATGAGATAAAATGCAGCCCTCTGTCTCCAAGCTCACTGTAGCCTCAGCGTCAATTTGCAGAAGTCCACCTAATTAAGCCCTCCTAATGAAGGTCCTGAGCACCGCCAAGCCTCCAGCTGAGGTGCAAGGCAAAGCAGAACAGAGCTGTCTGTGGCTCGGCCCAGGGAGCACCCAGAGCTGTGTCGAGGAGAAGGCTGCAACTAAGACCGGCATTAAGCTCTTGGTTTGAATCCACTTCCCGGCTCTCTTGACCAATAAACCTTTCACCTTGCACGTCTCCCACAAGAGTTCACGAAGCAGACAGCTGAGGCCTACGAAACGAGAACTGGCCGCCAGGACGAACCCACTTCCCCCCGCCCCGCATCTCCCACTTGCAAAACGCGCTTGCCAAACCCACCCTCGGCCTGTCACCGCTCTTGTTTTTTTTTTTTTCAAGCTGTCCGCTCAGACCATAATCCCACACTTCTACACCGTGTTTTTGACTGGGTTTGAAAATTTCAGTTCTCTCTTGCAGTGCCGTGTTTTTGTTTGTAACGTCTGTGTTGATGACCCTATGGAAACGCTTTCTGTTTTGCGAAAAACAAAGGAGAAGCCTGAGTGAAGAACTTTGAACTGGCTCGTACCTGAGAAAAAGCTTAACAGCTCCCCAACCTCACTTTCCTATGTTTGTTTTGGGGGTGGGTTACTCTTTATTGTTGTTGTTGTTTTCTTGTTTGTTTGTTTTTTGGTTTTGATTTGCTTTCCTTTTTCCAACATTAGCTATTAAGTGATTATATGTGGAGAACTTGCCTACATTTTACAGATGGTGAAACCAAGATACTGAACGTTTATGTGAAGCCATTTTTATAGCCAAGAACTTGAACCTTGCAGCTGCCAGGCTGCTCCGTCTCCCATTTTTCTCACCTTTCTCATCTCCAGGAGGCTCAGCACACATCTGAGGGAGGCCCCGAAGCCAAAAATACCTCTCCTTACCGTATCTATCACGGTGCAACTGTGAGCCCCTAGCACAGCTCTCAGTGTGTCCCCCAGGGAAGCCCTCGCCTGGCAGCACCTCACCATCCTGCTCCCTCAGAGAACTGCTGGTCCAGTAGCATCAACCTACCGGGAATTACAGAGTTAAATTCAGTTAAAACAGGACATTCCCCTCCGCAAAGCTGATTAATGTGCTGAAAACCCAAAGCCAAGACACTAGGAACGGGAAGTGGAATTACCGAATGTGCGTCACTGAGTTTAGGTTCCCCTTTTCTCCTGTTGTTGAATTACTGCAGCTTGCATGCTTTCAGGGCAAAAACTTGAGCTACAGCATGAAAGACCTTCTCCAAATCCACTGAGCTGAAGAACTGCCATCATTTTTGCTGGGATTTCACTAATCGGTTGGTTCCATGAAAAGAAAAAAAGCTTGCTGTGGCCAGTAAAGAGCAACACTCTGCAGCATTTTAATAAGTTAAGCCATTATAACTTGCTCAGCAGAAACGTCAAGAGGTTTTGTTTGCTTAAAAGGAAACAGTTAAAGTAGCTGTTACAGTATTTGCAGTGACTCTTTCCCCAGACTCAGGGCTATTAATGACTGTAATTCTGACTAGAGTGTGATTTAGCAATAGTCACGTTGACCCCGTACAGCGTATCATGGGACCATACAGCTTCAAAGCACTCAGCAAATATTAACCTGGTTATTCCCGAGGACACAGAATTTTTATTTCTCTTTTTCAGGTGAGGAAACTGAGACAGAAAGGAAAAGGGTACCACACTGAAGCATCAAAAGACAGAAAGACAGAACTAGTTCTGGGAAATATTAAAGCCCTAGCTGATGCAGTATATGTTCGGTAATAAAAATGTCCTGTTTTGATTGCAGCACAACGACTTGCTTAAATCAGTCTTGATATTTCAGTGCTACTCACATTGTGTATGGCTTGTGCAAACCAATACTAAAGGTCAGTGTATTTAACAGCTACATAAAGTTAACATTGTTTATTGAATGCTACTGGCCTAATGGAATAAAAAAGAAAAACACACACACACACACACAACACAAATAAAGACACAAGGATTTGCTCAGGATGACCACAAGTACAGCAAAACCCTGTTCAGAGGGAGAGAGAATGAATGCCCTCGATTCTTTAAATAATGCAGTGCCACTGGGTGCCTGCAACTCTGGTCACAGCAAGTTTCCCACGTGCAGGAAAATTCTTCCCGAGGAAAAAATGGCTTCATTTTCAGAAGGTCCCAGTCTCAATGTTTATCATTCCTCTGCTGCTGTTTGAAAGACCCAGACAAACAGAGCAAAAATCTGACTCACTGAAACGGAGAAAACGTCACAACTGACATGATGTTTATCCTGCGAGTTCGAGCAACTTCTCCAACTAGACGAAGAACTGCTCCAACCGCTTGCATCCCTTGTAGTGGTTCCTCCTAGCTGGGTAATTTCAGGTACACGCCACACTGGCTTTTCTTACTCTCCCTTCAACATGGGGAAGGTATGTTATTAATTTCCCCTTAGCTGTAACCAGGGGTGGTTCAATTCATTCCCTGAGGGACATAAATGCAGACTTACCAGTACAACTCTTTAGGAAATAGTCAACGACAACGCTAATGAAATGTAAGCGACGCTTGTCTGGTACCACACGGCAACTAGCACTAACATATTCGTCGAGCAGGCTGAAAACCTGCTTTCTGCAATTTATCTCTGACCTCTAAGGATAAAGGAACAATGAACAAGCAGCAACAAGAAAGTTATATGACTTAGCAACTGACAAGAGAGGTGTTCTAGCAGTCTTCAGAATCAGAGACAGGGATGCTGACTGACGCTGACCTATTTTCCTGGCCTTTATTACATATTCTTACATACTGAGTGGGAAAACAATAATGTCCGTAAGGTACAAACAGAGGATCACAGAACACCTTCAACTCTGTAGAAGAAAAGCCACCCACAACTAAGAAATATGTTTTTATTATAGTTTTTTGGTCAATGAAACTAAAAAGAGAGAAGGCTGAATGACACACTACAGTTAAACACTAACCCTTATTTTGCAGTAGCATGTAGTTAAACACTTTACTTCGTGTTTGTACAAGGATTTGAAGATATAAACCTGTCACCAAGTATTAGAAACATCATTTCTCAAAAAAACTTCAGTACTGGTGGGGAAGGTTTGGAACAATTCAGAAAAATTCCTTGAGCATTTCCAGACGGGAATATCCTTTTAAGAACAGCCCATCGTTTTTTTTTTTTTCTTTTAAATCTTTGTACAACTAAAACATACCTTGACCTGAAAAATCTTGATCGCCAAAGGTGTCTGTACTAAAGACAACTGGCTTGCTACGTTAAAAAAGACGGGTTTAACTTTTTTTTTTTTTTTTTTTTTTGCCCCCAGTATTCACTCAGGTTGTTTAATTTGTACTCCAGAAGTTCTTCCTCCACATACTGCTTTGCCACTGATTTTGGATTTGGTTTTGGACACAAGCACGTGGTTTAACTTCCCCATCAAAGATATACCAGCAACACTGCCCGATCATAATGAATGTGTTGTTGGATGGTTTTTGTTTTGTTTTGAGAAAAATAGAATATTTTTGAAGCACTACACCACTGATTTGCACCATCTTATTTGAGGCATTTTGTTGGAGGACGGAATTTTGAAGGGAAATAGACTCCTACAGGTAAGGAAGGAGCCCAGCACTTTCAGAGACAGTTCCCTGACAGGATCAGACCCACACAGTGCTTCTCACCTCCACCACCTCCAGTCAGCAGAGGTGGAGCCAAGCCTCACGTACCACACTAGCGAAGGCTCTCCAGGTCATTAAGAGAAGTTAACCATGCTGTGATTTATCAGATCCACTGGGGTAGCAGCCCGCGGTGGCTATCTTAACAAGTGGCAGAACTACATCTGACAATCTTAATGAGTACTAATAAATGTTCCTTTGTTCGACACCACACCAGCAAGCAGTTTGTCACTTGATATGTACCGTATGCAAAACTTTTGGAAACATTTCAGCAATATTCCTCCTTGAAAATTATACTTCCCAACAGAAAACCAAAGCACTCTCCAATAATTACAACTGTTAGAAATCATGCCCTTCAGTGTATACACTGCTCAGACACTAAGTAAAAGTCTTCTTTAGAACTGAAGTCTCAAGATTTAATCCAAAGGCCAGCATAGCCAATTCAAACCTCCCCCAATTTAATTAGGCTTTGCATCAGACTTCTACACTGCAATTGTGCATGGCTGTAGCTCAGGATGAAGGCAGAAGGATCCCGTAAGCATTTACCATCACAAATAGCTCTGTCATGATGAAAAGAGTGTTTGCCAAATCACTTCCTAGTGCACATCTACCTGGCTTGAGAGCTTCTTGGCTCCAATTCTGCACATTGCAGAGCTCTCAGTTTCCAATAGGATTTCAGAGTATGCAGTATTTTGCATTACCAAGACCTATGTGCGCTAGCTGTTGATTCCTCTGGATCTTAAACTCATTTTTAGAATGCTTGATACCTGCTGTTTCCTTCCCACTTGGGACTGCTGGAAAGCACAGTCTGAAATTAGAACACATCTACAGCAAGCTGATTTTCTAAACACATATCCCAAATAAAAATAAAAACAAAATATAAACATTAAAACTCCAATAAAATGAAACCATTTTCTCATCATTTCAGAAGAGTCTTTTGTCTCCCCTATAAACTCATCGCCTTCATATTTTCAGTTTATATTTCTATAATTTGAAACATGTTGCTTTTGTTTGGCAGGCTTTACAAATGCAATTTGGTATGCCATCAGTCACATACACAGACTGGGGCTTCCTAGCGGGTTGCTGTTCTTACTTGTATTACTTAAATTACTTTCTATTTGACCTGAACACCATGCAAAATGGTATTAAAACAATATTGCTTTAGTAAAACTATAAGTGAAACTCTCCAAAATGCCTGCATTGTTTGTTGTTTTTTTTTTTGTTTGTTTGTTTTTTTGTCTACTACAAGTAATTCATATGGTGGTAGCACAGCTTTTTAAACATCCAAGCACATTCTCGTTATGTTCTGCAGACGAACTGGGCACGTTAAAATGGACTGACCTGGGAGTACTCCTGCTAGAGCATGGTGAAGCTTTCTGTTGGTACCTCTACAACCAGCAAGACGTTCACTTGTTTATGCTGAATCAAAGCAAGCAAACTGCTTACAGTCACTGCAAAACTCTCAGCAGAGTGAATTCGATTAGCATGCATTTGGGTTGACAGGTTAGGACAAACACCTCCAGCTTCTCAAAAAAAATCAGAGAAAAAAAAAAAAAAAGTTTTCATTTCCCTTTTGGTTTCTCTTTTGCATTCAAAGCCTAGAGCAGCCTCCTCGTTATCCCGTCCGTGACCCCCACGCTGCGTGGTGGTGGCTCTGCAGGCAGAGGCCGGCTAAGCAGGGTATCAGTGTTACAGTTTACTATCACCGAGATGACTGCATGTGTAAGAAGCGCATTCTTCCCATCACTGCGCTTACTCCATAAGGAAACCAGCGAGGGCACCAGGCCAAAGTCTGGTAGTTAAGCAGACACACTATCAGGTTTCCCACATTCAAAAATCTCGCTGCCAGGGAAGCATGAAAACTGCTTCCTACAGCCTGGGTGGCAGAAGGAAAATTAAGCAAAACCTAGGCAAGACTATTATTCTGCTGATCTGCACGGGGCTTTTAAGATTTTTATCTGGCTGAAGCCCAGCTCTCAAAACACAGGAGCTTCCTCTTATCACCCAGCAGCTCTTTCATTTTCAGTCTCAGTTCTTTTATCATTGTCCCCTGACAGAGCTTTATCTCCAACCGCCCCTTTTTCCAAGCCCCTAAGATCTCCCAAGCAGTTTTTATCTGTCTGCAAACACACGTATGAAGGGTGCACCCGCTGCAGCCTCTCTCCTTGCATCTCCGCTAAGCTGGCTCCAGCAAGAAGCTCCAAGCAAGGAAGGAAAACTCCCCATGACCCTGGCACACAGCTCTGGCTCCGGCAGACTGCTCCCTAGTTCCCCAGCCTCCAGGGCAGAGCACAAAACCCACCTGCACGTTCTTCCTGGCAGAACAAAGGCAGGGACCCAGGCTCACGCATCCCTTACGTAGGGTAAGTGACGAAGCTCTCAGAGCTCAGGTTGAGGGTGCTACAAGAAGTTAACAGCAGCACAGGACCGGACTGAGTCAGGAACCAGATTCCTGGTCCCGAGCCAGCGAGCTCGCCTGGTCAGCCCTTCCAGAAAGGTCACTCTTCAAAACAACCAGGTCCAGCCCTGTGCAGGGAGCCAATAAACAGAGTACAGAGGCTCTGACATGGAGTTCAGATGAGGTCCACACTCGGGGGAAATACTCGTTGCACAGTGCACAAACAAGGGAAACTCAGGGTGAGCGGCCAGTCCAGGCCTGATGTTCCAGAGAGAAAGCAAAACAGCCCTGCACATCCAAGGGATGAGCACCAAACATGGCATCGCGCAGGAAACATAAAGCTGTGTGTATACAAAAGCTCTGCTGAGTGATGAGACGTGCTAGGGCTGAAATCGGTCTTTTTTAGGGCATTTCTCTGCAAAAGATCTCATTTACTGTCGTCCCTGGTATTCACTGTTGCATAATATGTTCTTAATTGCATGTACAATTACTGCCACAGAGCCAGCGAAAGCGGCAGTGAACATTTACCTCGGGTTAGAGGGTTCACCAGGAAAACCATGCATCAGCTCTGTGCACATGGCTGTTCTGGCTACTCCTGAAAGGTAAATTATGTGCTCTCTGGCCCCAAGGCAGAATCTGTTACTTACCCGTGTCATGTTCGTGCAGAATCCAGCCAGAAAGACACAAACTGGCTCGAAGACCAGAGGGAACAAAAGTGATTAATAAAAACAAAGGAAGTAATCACACTGGTCCAGATACTGAGCAGTACAATCAGGCAAGTACACATTCCCAACTGTATTTCTATCAGATACAGTCATTGCTACTCCCTTGTTGAAAAGAGCTTTTTTTCCTGAGCAGTCACATAGCCATACACAACGGCAGCGGGAAGGCCAAGAACGTGAATTCTGTACCCACACCATCAGCTCTGACCCCTAATGTTTTAGGGTGGGCTTGGTGTGGTAAGAGTGATTGAAGTATTTGTGATGATTTAAACACATTTTGGTGGTCAACTCTTGTGAGGCTGATTGCTCAGCCCAGGTAAGATTTTCTAAAGCATCCTCTCCAGGAAAAAACAGAGTGGGAAACAAGAGGCCAGCACAGGGTGTGCTGGAAACTCTCCTTCCCCACCCCAAGCCAGCAGTGTCTGCATCGCCTCCAGACTCCTGCAACCACCTGTGACCACTGCCTGTGCTAAGGAGGATCAGCCACAACAGGAGACCAAGAAGATCACGCACATCCGAGGACACAGTGCAAAGCCTAAGTCAAAGGAAAGCTTCACGTCAGTTTCAATGGGAGTTGAGTTTAGCAAAGGGCTGGACGACAGACATGGTTTAATTTAACTTACCTGAACCTGGCCGAGCAGAAGACAAAAGCCAAGAATTAAAACAGCAAGTCTCAGACCTGCCCATGTTCTGCCACAAATGGGTCTGATACTTTTCATCTCCTTGTGCCCAGCAACAGCACTGCTGTTAGGATAACATCACTCTCCCGACACTTTTTTTCCATGTAAGCTGCCCTGCTGTCACTACAACCTTAAACAACACGAGGTGGCCCGCTCAGTCACGCTTTATTTGCAGGACAGGCCAACTTCTGTGGCGTGCTTAAATGCAATGGAGACACGTGCTTGCACAAGAGAAGACACATGAGGATTAGTTTATCCTAGAGCTTACTTCTGATGATTTGGGGGTTGCTGTTTCTTTTCCTATTGATAACTTCTAAGACATTTGGGCAGAAACAATTGCAGAAGAGCACTACAAAATATTTCCTCTGGTTGCTATCTAAGTGTTGACACGATGCACGCCTCCAAAGAAACTCCTTCCCAGCGTGGCCGTAGCGCACATCCTGGCCCAACAATAGGAATCGCGGCAGAGGATCGCGGTGCTGGCAAACATCACGGCTGCTTGAAGAGGCACCGCGTCCCAAGTAACGCAGTTGCTTCAGCTGCACGGATGTCGCACAAGCCGTCTGTTTAAATATTGCAAAGTGGTAATCTCCTGCTTTTGCTACTTTGAAACTGAGGAGGCAAAGGAAAATATTTGAATGTGCAGTCCTGAGGTCAGAGCTAAAGTTTGATTTGGGTTGGTTTGGATTAAGGAGAAACGTCCAAGAACAACTCACTGATTTACTTTATTTCAGGACTTGGCACACAGATTGGAGCACGTTCAAAATGCAACTCCACTGCGCCAGAAAATGCTACAGAAAGAGCAGAGATAGGAGACATCTGGACTGTGTTAGGAACTTAGAGCCATAAAGTCCTTTAAAAATATTCTGTTCATGTTGGGACTTCTCTTGTTTTTGTTTCGAGCAATCCAAATGTTAAAACCGTGTTTCAAATTAAAAGTTAAAAAATAAAATCAACAACACCCCCAAATTCTCCCTCCCCCAAGACGGGTGACCTAAGCCAATTACAAAAGTAAAAACAAGGTTTTAATGATCTCAGATAAAATCCTACAGTGAAAGTGGGAATTTCCAATAATATTGCACCAATGCAAACTTCTCCAGCAAGGAGGTCAGCAAACATATCCTACAAAACGTGGCCTCCTACCGTTTAATAGTACATTTAGCATTACCCAGAGGTGCAACCTATCCAGCATATGCTGAAAATAGTAGCACTACCTGAAAGGCTTCCTCCTGTCTAAGATGTCATGGCCTCAGTTCTAGGATAGAAGTGAAAAAACACCTTTTAAAATGGTCATTTAATTGTTTCCAGCTTAATTCCATGTGTTCGGCAGCAGATCACTTTGGAGCTACTTGCATACAGTGCAGCTGCTGTATTTAGGGAAGGCCCTTACAAAAATCAACAAAGGAGAAGGATTTGGGAAAAGATGTTGCAAATTCTTGGTATTTAACACAAAACGATAAGAAACACAGGACAAACTATCCACAGAGAGCTCCATCAGAAAAATAAACTCATCTCAAACCCCTCCAGTGGATGTTGCCTAACTAATTAACCCCCGGAACAAACCCATGCAGGGAGAAGGCACCGCCTGTCCCACGGGAGGTCCCACGCCAGTGGCAGAGCTGGAGCTCCTGGCTCCACTGCCACTGCCGAGATGCTGTCCCTGTGGAAATGGCTGAGTTTTGTCATTTTACCTGCCTCGGGTCACTCAGCTGTTCTGGTTTGCCACACTGCTGCTCCCACGTGTACCTGCAGGCCAGCGAAGCGCCGAGGTGCAGAGCACCAAGATGCTCGCCAGGCCCCACGTGGGCAATGCACACGCCTGTGCGAAGCACACATCTGGCTAGCAGGAGAGGAATTCTGCATGGAAATTGTGCTTCCCAAAGCTCATTGTATGTGAGAAAGAATTTATCTTACCTTAAAGTAAGTACCTTTCATTAAAAGGCAGCCCTGCCCCAACCTGCCCTTCAATTCAAGCTCAATCAGGATGCTTCCGAGCGAATAACAAGTGAGCACGGAACATCAGAAGAGTCTGCACAGCCGTATTTTACGCTATGACCAAAGTCAAGGCTCAAAAAAAAAAAAATTCAAACAGGGTTGAGTGTAAAGTCCTCCATCTCCCACAGTGAAAGCTGCTAAGGGTGGTTCCATTTAAACAAGGTGCTACCTTCCACTTGTTGGAGATATGTGTTTTTTTAGGCAGCCAGTATTTCACTTGCTCCATACCCTTGATTATTTTTACCAATTAATAGGACAGAGTATCCCATTCTTCCAAGTACATGCCTTGGCACAGCGAGGACTGTTCTGCCTTCAGCAACATGCATCATTTCCGGCAGCCCAGCTCCAGGAATAGAAAACCAAGGGAAGCGAGGCAGCCAGATAAACAAATGGGTTGAATACCTGAAAACCCTGGAGATACTCTAGCTATTGTCATTTACACCTCACCTCCTCTGAGGCATTCAGGCAATATTCAAAGTAGATTAAAAGAAAGGAATTCAGGGGCTTCTTGGAAGTAAGAATAATGCACTGAATTATGCTCACGAGCAAGCAATCCGGTGACTAAATCCTGCAAAGGCCATTTGTGCCTGCACCAAGGCTTGCTGCCTGCACTCCACTTGTTCAAAGCTTGATGACACACCTCACTGAAGATCTTTAGTTGTGTTGTTCAAAAATTCCTTGGTATTTTTTATTTTGTAGGTGTGATGCCTCTTCTCCCATCTGCAATAATTTGCAACTGCAACATTTAAGTGTGACTTCTACCAAACCTGTATCACAACATTTCAGGTGCTGTGCAGGAGATAAAATTGTCAACTCTCATTCAAATATTTTATTTCAACAGACAAAGAGTAACAGGAGTACAGAAATGACCAGAAATTACCTGCTAAGGACTGCCTGTTAGAGGAACATCTCTGCAAGCAATTAACCTCAGCTGTGACTGCCCTGCAAACAAATCTAGGGAGGGAAGTTCTCCTAACCTAACGGAGCTGGGCCAAACAGAAAACCAGCCCCCCAGTTCAACAGCAAGCAAGCCGTCCTCGCTGCAGATAATATTCCTGTCTGAGTTATCACGTGAAAAGTGGAAAAGCCAAATCGAGGAGGACTGATGCAGGCCTCAGCTATAAAATCCAGATTTCATTTCCTATCGTTCCCCTCCCCCAGGAGCTCAGGGGTGTTTAGATTCTGGGCTGTGGTTTAAGTCCATCTGTGTTCTTCAAGTATAAACATCTTCATTGAAACCAGACTCATCCTGCACAGCCATTCATTTAGTGAGCTCATCTGTGAGAGACACGGACTGGCACATTTCTATGACAACCAAAAAAAAAAAAGTAGCAGCTCGGCACAAATTAAACAGCTTTTTTAAGCCTCCCCATTGTTCTTGAGGCTGCTTTCTCCTCCTCTAGCATCTATAGTCATCTCCGATGTAGTGCCCAGAACATCAGCTCTCCATGAAACGGCCCTCTATCCATAGGGAAAGAGGCTTTTTGTTTGTTTTTAAAAGCTTTGGATTAACTCTTGATAAGAAATAGCAGAAGTTCTGTTTTCTCGCCACCAAGAACAAGACAAACCCCAAAACAAACGTCTTCTTTCAAAAACCATCACTCCTTCATTTGCTGGATCTCAATTTGGCTTTATCGGGGCACATGGAGGTTACTTCAGCATATGCCAGTTGCGCTCAGCTGTTTCTCTTCCCATCTAGTAAGACCAGATAAAAATCAGCAGGGAAAAAATAAGAGCATCTTCCCTTCAGAAGGGTTTCGTACCATGATATACAGAAATATAGACAATTGTGCCTCTCTGTGCAGCCAAGATGCAGGCTTCAGCTCAGACAACCGGTACACTTTCTAAAAGCACTGCTTATTTGCAATTTCACACACTGAAGCAATTCAGCACCAGATAAATAAAGCAGCTCTTTCTCTGACATACCCTGCCAGTCAATGCCGAATTCACATTGTACTTATGTTTGTTATTGCATCCTCTCAAATCAGGGCCTGCCAGCTTACACAATTCCCTAATTATAAGTAGTTAAGATTGTTTTTACTAGTAGGGTACAGATGCCAAATCACTCCTAGTGATTCCCAACAAAAGAGAAAGATGCTATGAGTAAAAACAATGGAATGGACTCCCAGGATCGAGATGTGCCAAGTCACAAATCATGCCAGAAAAATATCTTTATTTTTTTTTCAAATCCCATTCTCTCTACCTACATTTTTTTCGGATTTAGTTTTAACCTAAGCTTTGCTGAAATTGGTAACTGGTTGGGTCAGCTGCTAAGCCTCGTTGTGTTCACCACGTGCCATATGACCGCAGAACTAATAAATCACAGGAATAAAGAGGTTTTTTTAAACTCACAGAAACCTCAAGCGCAACTTTGTCTACTATGGTCAGTTTTTTCTCTTGGCATCATTAAAGGTTTCCCAGTCAAACAGAGACTGTACCCATCAACTCAACGATTTTCATCTTGACAGTGTTTTGACTTGATCTTTTACTCACAAGTCATTTTGTTTAATTTGCTTCAGACATTTCTCCGCACACGACTCAGAGCAGTGATACACCGCCAGGCAAAGCACTGAAATGTTCCCAAAGGCACAGATGAGGGAAAACTCAGTTATTAGTGGATTTAAAGGTACTTCTCATTACTTAACCAGCCTGCCACAGACAAAGAACATAGCTAGAGAGTTATGGCTGTTCATGGTAAACGCGATGTTGAGTCAGGCACACGAAGTCACTGTGACCTCCAGGTGGGATTGGGTGCGAGCAAGCCACCAGGTGCTGGAGTCCAGCCCTAAGGTCCCAGTGCTTCTCCCAGAGCTCTCAAAACACGGAGCTGCTGAAAAGGGCATCTCTCCTAAGCCAGCTCTTCTTGGTCATGGATCAGATCAGCAGCCCAAAGATGCAATCAGCTTCAGAATGATACATTCAGAAATTCAATCAAGATGTGGGAAACTCGATCTTTGACTCATTTTCTAACCAAAAAAAAAAAAAAAGTGCAAGTTTTTTTTGACAAGCAGCTATTACAGTGTTAAACTGTGTGTTCCTGTGCAATGTTTCCCATGTCATAAAACTAATACAGGGATTAAAAACTCAGGCTGAAGCAGCGTCTTAGGAAGCCATGTGATAAACTACAGCAAATGCCATGGGACTCATTATGTGCTAGCTTTACCTGGAACGGGCAACACAGTCAGAAACACGGGCACTTAGGGAACACCACAGTTAGGGTACCTCTGATCTGAGGTCTGAGATACCACCCAAGGTAAGGATGTTTCCCTAAGGGCAGCACATCCCCTTCTCCAGCGTGAATCTGCAAGCGCTGGGCTGCACTGTTTGTTTTCTGCTGCCTACACAACGCGTTGGATCTGCCTGCTAGGAACACGTTACTATCTGCAGGAGCGTGTTTCCCAGCCACACATATGCTGCCACCCGCTCCGGAACAGGCGAAGACCACACAGTATCATGTTGCATTTCCAGCTCTCTGCAGGGGTATCCTATGCCACGCAGTCTCTCGTGAATACAGAGATATGCCACTTCTTCTGAGACCAATGCAATCATCGCAGATGGTTATCAGTTATAAACAGGAAGCATCCATCCTTCTGCAGCTCGTCACTGAAGCAACCAGCAGCAAACAGTCCCCTCCTCGTCTCCACTGCTCACTTCTGTACACTCAGAAACACATCTTTACACTGCTGCCTCCACCCCTGCAGCTGACAGGGCAGCAAGAAAAAGTTGAGGCTGCACTGTAACAGGTTTGGCATGGAGAACACGCCACGCCATCCATGTAAGCTCTTTTTACAAAGGTTAAGACTTACACAAAGGCAGGGAGCTCCTGCTTTTACCTATAGAGATGAGACTTCCAGCTCCCTGACGAGGAAATGAGGTGATGTGACATGAAGCAGCTCGTGAATCTCTTCAATTAGTGCATTATGCACAATGGAGACTTCCAGGGAATTATCTGCAACCACAGCAGTGCCTCATTCCCACCACCGTGGCCCTGAGCATGACTCACTTCCATTCCCATCCTCTTGCTGCAGGCAGAGAGCTAAGGACTGTTCTCAGCCTTCGTTAGTCAGGCAAGGTTTAGAATCAAATGCCGGAGCTACCTGCGCAAAACTTGAATAAAGTAAGGTTACTTTACTTCCTGCAACTGTTTGAGCATTGTTATCTTCAGCTCTCCGCTCTCCACGATGATTAGGGCTCATGCTGGAGGAGATAACATTTCCATCCCACCTTCGTCAGGGAGCAACTAAAGAGAGTGCCGTCCTCCACATGGGAGTACAGCCGAGAGAATAACAAACAGTGCCAAGATAACCTGTGGCTCCTGAGCTGCAGGAGGCCTGCAAGCAGCACGTCCCCAGCACTGAGCTATGTCTGCAACCAGCAGCAAAGCCATCCTGGCCCAGCACTGCCATGAATCCTACGCTGAGGGAGGAAACAGGCCAGCAAGGAAGAAGAGGACTTCAGGAGTTCATCCCGGGACCCAGACGCATGGCCAAGCACAGCACCATTCGGCAGCAAGACCCCAGGGCACCGCTGCCATTTCCACACAAGCCTTTTCTAGAAAGTCAAGGGGAAGTGGAAAGGGGAGGAAGAGTTTTGAGATATGCGATATGCATCTTAGTGCTCTCAGTCATATGAGAGGGCAGGAAGGTCGGCTGCTTATGCCATGGGGCCCTCCTGCACCGCCAGTCTCTTTCTTGCCATTTTAAGCCAGTTTAGGACAGATTTCACCCTTAATGAACTGGTCTGGGGGCCACAGGGGTGTGAGTGAGGCTGATCTCACACACCTAGGGTCACTGTAATTTACAGCTAGAAGTATTTTTGCCAGAAGAGGAACAACCCCTGTGTTACAACACCATTTAAACTTGAGAAAGCCTTTGGTGAATACAGCTTGCAGCCTGTGCGTGCTTCACGTGATCTGCACACCAGGAACACCGGAATTTTAGGCCAGGAGGGTGTCATTGACTAATGGGGATTCTCCTTTCCCTCTGGAGTATAGGTTTATAAAGGAAAAAGATCATGTTCTCCAGGCAAGTTTATACAAAATGATTCATCTCTGGCCAGCTGCAGTCAAGACATCTGCTTGCTTTCATTTCGCTACGGGGAGATTCTCCCCCAACACCTCCAAAGGAGGCCAAGGCATAAAAAAAAAAACTTCATCAATTTACAAAATGAGACTGAAGGTGGCAGGTAAGTGACAGAGAGGCCCCGGGGCTCCTCTGCCCCACTGACAGTGTTCCTGAGAAATAGGGCACTGATAAAGGGCTGCTCCACCAGTGGCCTGCCCGCTTCCACACTGAGCCTGCGCCCCATGGCCTGCACCCAGGCCTGCCCTAAGGCTCCTTTGCTCTGAGAACCCCTCATGGGATCACGCAGACGGTCCTCCCGTGGTCAAATAAAGTTTGTGAACCCAGGCCTTTATAGCTTTTCCATATTAATCTGCACTCTGGGCATATATCCAATTAAGGCCTCACGTATAGATCACTGGGTTACTAGCTGGCTTGCGTGCTCGGGGGGAGGGGAAATAACAAGCTCATGACTGCATAATTTAACGCTGCCCGTGCTTTCACTTTTACATGCACAAGTCTTTCTGAATCTAGCCTTACCATAAATAAAGAGTAATAACATTTGCCGAAGAGAAGCTCGGGCCCCTACGTGCTGGAACACACAGGAGCTAATGCTGAATGCATTTACATTAAGGCTAACTCCGGCACGAGGAAGACAAGGTCTTTTCACAAGCATGCTACAAAAACAGGAAGCAAAGGGGAAAACTTTGCAGTGTTTGGAAACAGCAGAACACTGTTTGTACAGGCTTTTCTTACAAATGCAAAAAATAAAAATAAAAATCTGGTAACGTGCAATCTGAGCACAGCAAGAGCCTCAGATCAGACGCAAGGGTCTCAAGACAGCAGCTCTCAGAAGATCTACAGGTACAGACTGTACAGGCAGGGAGATGCACAGGGTACTTTATTTTTCCCATTTCTGCTAAGAAAGTCTGACAAGTAGAGAGACACAACCTCCCAAACGCTTGACGTTAAAGCCAGATAATGTAACACAACATTGCATCTTTATCTCGGCTCGAGCGGGTGTGATAAGTGAGCAGGCACTAGGAAACGCGCGCTCCACCACACTTAAATGCTCCCATTATTTTCTGAACTGCACTGAAAAAGGAAGACGGGTGGCAGGGGCCTTGCCTGCCCTGGGAGGCCATCCCTGCAGCGTAGGAAGCAGCTACACCATGGACTTCACCCCGGCACCATGAGTCAACAAGGTCCAGTGGCAGCCGGCACCAACACGGTGACTTCCCCCTGCAGCTGCAGGGCACAGAGCCCATCCCCACCTGAAGCTGCTCCAATGAACAAACGTCCTGCAGTGACCCAGCCTTGCTTCCCCTGCTCCTTTCAAGCCACTCAGTAGCACCGGTAAATGCACACAGCCTGCACAACATATGGGTGATGTGTAAGGGCTGTAAGTCCTGCCCCAGGTTTAACAAACCCAAAAGAAACACCTTGGGTTCAGACCAACAGAGGATGTGTCCTGGACTCGAGCGAGCACCAGGCAGGGCTCGGTACTTTCCCATGTCTTCCATCTCCACAAGGGAGCAGCTTCATACACGGTCAACTCCCACGGCAGATTTGATTTCACCAGATTTAAAGTACATTAGTCAATCCGAGTCACCGGGGACATTTGAAATAACTTGCAATAAATCAGACAAGATTAATTTCAAGGGAGGCAGTGACGTAGCACTGCAAGAAGCATGGAGCTAGAGTTAGAAGAGAAGCCATGAGGAATATTTCTCAATGCCAGTGAGCATGGAGGCACTGCAGTCTTCACGCATACACCGGGATCCAAAGGCAGAGCGGTTGCCCAGAAGGGGTATGTCAATATTTAATACCAAAGTGCATGTCTGGTCCTGCTCACTTCATTTCATTTCAAGCTTTTCCAGCTTTGTTTCCTGATTCATTCACAGCAATCACAAAAGATGAATTATCTAACCTTAGAAAATGTGTTTTCAGGCAGACGAGACATGCTGACTGTGTCCGTACTTTCACCTTCGGTAACAAAGTTCTGTGCCAGGAGAACTTTTATGTTTTCTTCAATATCCACATTACTTGGTTACAAAGTAGATGTGATTTTCGGTGCCAGGACTCCGCTCAAGCCACTTGCTCCTGAGGAGAGCAGAAAGAGCCTCTTCTGCACCCCTGGATGTCAGGCTACTCTTTAGTTACGGATTTGAAAATTTTCCTCAAAAGCAATTGTAATAGCAGTGACTAAAAAATGATGGATCTAAAAGAACCGCAGAGAGTTGAAAGAAAAACTAAACAAAGTAATGACTAATAATTGGCGCTTCTGGAACATCTTTCACCAATGCTCCTCAATTCCATACACCAGGAAAGAAAACCGTGTTTCGAAACAGACCGGGCTGGGAACACTACTTTGAGCCCTTACTACACAGCTGGAGTTGCTATTTCTTCTGGAAGAGATATGTGAAGAAACATCAATCCTCCTGCACTGAAGGAGTAAGCTGGAGCTCCCTTTCCAACCCTGTAATCATGCCACCACAACCTCCTTACTACAGGTAGCAGTTTACACCGGTTCCATGCTTTTTCCCCTGGTTTAAACAATGACAGAATGATGTCTGTAACACGATGGCTTTTTTCTCTCTCCCCAGATGTACAAACGACCCTCCCTGTTCTGTGTTACTCTCAGATAAGGCATACAATTGTTTCACTGAACTTGATGCATCTTCCACACGGAAGCACCAGGCAGCCCGTGTCCCAGCTGTGGCCACTTGGCTACCGAGCAGCAGGGCAAGGACATGGGTGGACCTCGCTCAGTAAAGTCCGTCAGAGCAGATGGAAACCTCCTACACTGCAGAAGGAAATGCTGCTGCTCCTGAAAGCAACACCGGGCCTTACGCAGCTGGAGTGCCCCCACCTCTCTGACCAAGGCAGGAAGGAGCTGTGCAGGTGACAGACCCGTAACCACAGCCGGGCACCCTGGCGCCAGAGCATCCTCTGAGCTTTGTGCTCAGCTCTCCAGTACTGCCCAGTCCAGCATCAGAAGAAGCAGCACAGAGGAACCTCTCCTCATCCAGATGTCTCTTCAAGCCGCCAGCAACAACACTACACTCAGATCCCCAACCAGAATAACCCCATAGCTACAGCAGAAAAACCTGCAGCGCTGCACCAGTGTATGCCATTGGGGCCTGGTGCATTGTGTAAGTGCCCCTGTAACTTTCTACTTTCAGTTTCCTACCTTCTTATGGTTTACATTGTAGCAGAGAGAAACATGATGTTTTGTGATGCCCCTGCAATCACGTTCTTCTCCAGTGGCTCCCAAATCTAAGTGCTCAACCTCAGAACGTTTGACTACCAAATGCACGGCGTGGAAGGGAGGGAGAACTGCAGATCTTTTTTCCAAAACAGATCACATCACCGTGATTCTACAGTTAACTTCACAAGACCACTCTCGTACTGAAAGCTTCAGTTCAGTCAACGTTTCCAGACTTACTCTTTACTTCTGCAATCAACCTTAATTGCCCCTAAAGCAAGAGCAAAACTGGAACTGCCAGCAGGGACCACTGGGAGAACACACAAACATGCAGACAGCAGAAAGGAGACCTGAACCGGCTGTGATGGGCTCCCAGCAGACACTCACTTTGCAGGAAGGCTGCAAGGTAGCACGGGGAGAGACACCGGGCCACATCCTGCTGTCACTCTCCCACACCTCCCCTGGTTTTTAATGGCATTTACAACCATTAAGCAAATGAGCAGCTATCAACGTCAGAGGAGACAGTGTGTCCTGGTGGCCAGAGACACGTCACTCAGCTCCAGCCCTGCCCAATTTATGAGCACTACAGCAAGGTGCTTGAGTCAACACAACCAGGAGATGCGCCCGATGCCTGCTGTCTGACTGGAGACACCCCGGGGAACCACGGGCACGCTCCTCGCGAGGAGCTGCAGGTTGAGGAGCTGCAGGTTGAGCGTGAACCTCGAGGGCAGGCATGTCGGACAGTGCAATCCGTGCTCCTCTGTCTCTGCTTTCCCCACGCACGAAGACCTGGACCAGAAAGCCCTCTGAGACGGCTGAACCACAGCTAAGGCAAAATCCAAAGACTCACAGAATGAAACAATTACACCACATCCCCAAATCGTATTTTCTGATTGTCTTAAAGGCCAAAAATAATCCTTCCTTTTTTTTTTTTTTTGTTGCTGTTGTTCACAGAAGGTCAAACAGACATTCATATTTTTGGAAGGAAACATATACACCCTTAGTATTTTCATTAAAAATTTAGATTCCACTGGGCAAGTTCCAGAAGTGTTTTGGGGTTTGTTGTGTTGGTTTTTTTTCAAAGCAGTTTCTACTTTACTATTAATAATGTCCATGCCTGAAAATGGATAGCGAAGTCATTCCAGTTTTATTTTAGCTGCTTGCATGGGTAAAGCAAAAACACAGCCTGCTGACAATACTCACTAACTGTATTACAATTGCAAATAAAATCTCCATGGTACAAGAGAACCCCATTGCAACAGGAACCAGGCTGGTAAGAGACACCTGCCAATCTCCAAAGTAATATTCGAAAAGCCAAAACAGACACAGATTAGGAGGAAAGGAGCACTGCCATCTAAAAGAACAGCATCACAACTTCAGGGCTGAGAAAATTCCACCCTGTGTCATTTGAAGTGTACTGTTAGGAACACACCATGGGCATCTTCGAGAAATTTAGAAAGAGTTTTATTTTAAAAATCATCAAAAATGTCTACCTGCATATGCATTTCCCTAATTTACATGCTCATTTAGATGTTAATTATCTATAAACAAATAAGGAATATGATTACTTTTTTGTTTACAGGAATACTTGCCTTATGTTTGGGTTGATATCACCAGAAATCTGATCCAGAAAATATGCATACATGTTTGTAGACATGCATTCTTCAAAAATAAGTAAAACTGATTTATAAGAGAAAAAAATATTTCTTATTATCCATTGCAGACACAGTTTCTCTTCAGGCCCAAGAAAAATACATACAACCATGTATTCTAAAAAAAATTAATCTCAAATTCTGCTTCACCTCAGCTTTCTTCAGGCAAGGCTTACTGCGCCACATGTGATACACTTGTAAACAAAATCTTTCAAAACCTAAAGCCATTCCTGTGTGATTTAAAACCTGAGTTTAGAATTTTTCAAAAGGAGAAAAAGATCTTGTTTTATTCAGCACTTCCTTAAGCACTGGAAATCCAAGAAGCAGAAGCCCGTTAGTGATAGCTTCAAGCATCCAACATCCCCATTCCTAGTACCGTGCAACTAGCTCAGCAGTCAGGCATATGAGAAGCATTGGATACATTTTTTATTTGTCCTTTTTAAGCCCTGGTTATTACTTTTCTCGTCAATGAGAGTGAAAGCAATTCTTCCCTGTTAAATTTTTCATGCAATGAGAAAGCCACGCAATCTCTCCGTTACAGGAACAAGAACTTGAGGGACACTGCAGCATATGCTGAGAAGTGCAAAAGCCCTTTCCGCAGAACTAAGCAATAACTCCGAGCAGGCAACAGAAGAGGAAAAAAAAAAACCACACTTCAAGGGCCCATACAAGGCTTATCCAACTGACATCCCCACTTTGTGTTGCCTCCAAAGTGAAAATGTCCAGAGAAGTGAGCATCAAGCCAGCAGCATCCTCCTAGGCCTGCAAGGAGCCGGGCAGTCACCCACATGCAAGCTTGAGCCAGGACCAGGCACCACCGCTGCCTAAGAAGGGAACTGAGATGGACTTTCTGTCTGGGGGCCTGCTGCTTAAATGGTGAAACAAACCTGACTCTGCCAGTAATTACATCTGCTGATCCATCATGACCCTGCTGGCTAATTAAATGTTAACCCGCTGCAGCAAAGTGCGTGCTTGTCCCCAGCTCTGGAGGACACGAAGGTCCAGAAGCAGCAGGTGGTCCATCCCAGCCTAAAACGCTGCTGTCCTCCAGGGCTATCAGACTATGCAGAGCAGCCCTCAGCTGCAATTTCTCTGTCCTCAGACACAGTTTTCACGGTAGAAGAGAGTCGTGGCAGAATAACTTCCCACCAGGACGCCACTGTCCGCACGTTGGCATCGAACGGGTGAAATACAACCGCAGCCCTGTCTCACGGGGGGATTTCCAGCAAGGCTGTCCTGTAAAAGCACCAATCACCCAAATGCAGGCTGCTTGACATCCAGGGATCCTTCGGCCAAGGAAAAAAAACCCGGGCCTCATTTTGCAGCGAGCTGTGCGAGCCTGGGGTTGAGTAGTCCGCGGCCCCCTGCCTGAGCCACCCGGGGAGCTGCAGCGAGCCCCCAGCTCCCCAAGCGTGACATCCCGTACCAGCAAGGAGTGGTAATCCCCCTCCTCAGATTACCCCGCTGAAGTCGACAGAGCGAGACCAAGAATGGACGTGACCGAGCGTACTTCCAGTTCGTGTTTTAGTCACTGCGATTTGACGGGCTTCTTAGGCTCAATTAGTAACAGGCACGCTTAAATCCAGAAAAACAGATGCCTTTTTTTCCCCAAGTTACTCCAAAAAAGGGAAAAAGACTGAAAATTATGTACAAATACACTGAAATCTCACATTGAATTGGAAGGAAATGGTGTTTGCCATGAGCTCATGCCCTAGATCCTGCCACCTGGCACCTCACCTGCTCCTGCTTTCCCCACTCCGCTGGCCCTGTCCCATCAGTCATGGGACAGCCCAAGAGGGGAAGTCAAGAAATGACTGCAAGCACTGAAACACCAATACTGGTAACTTTGAGAGTCCATAGACCCTGACACAGGACCCCCTCCTCCCAAACCTGGAGAGTATTTTTAAATTCTCCTCATTTTCAAGCCTGGGAAGTGAAGGCCCTTTAGTTCAGCATCTGGTTCTGACTTCATGTTTTTCTCTGCAACCACAAGAGCTAAACTTCACTCACCACTGACGTGCTCGGTTATAATGTATGCTTTTCAATTGTCTTTTCCCTTTCCTGGTATTGCCCCTGCATTCTTAAATATTGTGCAAAACAGGAAAATTTTACGCAATGATTTAATAATACATTGTTTTTGGCAGCAATTCCAGCCTACCATGTTTCCCTCTCTCTTCTTCCTCAACGTTTTGGTGGAACTATGCACTGAAACAGATCAGTTCTCCAACCCTGTATAAGGAAGACAACAAATCTGCAAAAAACTCAAATCTGCAAAAAATTCAAGTGCTCCCCCATCCAGTTGACACAGTGTTTCTCAATGTGATCCTGAGGAAAGGTTATGTTACTGAGGGCACATCCGTGATCCGTGCACGATGCTCTGTGGGGATTATACACGCTAAGGTATCGATCATCTTCTGCCATGCAATTGTTTACAGAGTTAAGCACTACATATCTGCAAACACTTGCAGACACAGAACAAAACTGAATCAACTAGCTGTGCTCAAAACACTAATAAACAAGCCACAATCTACCCATGCAACCCACAATCTGATTACTTCTAAAGACTCCAAAATGCTTGAACTACTTGAGGTAGATCTCTTCTTTCATAAATCCTATGTGGGGAGTGGAACAAACCCTATTAATACAGTTGTGCTTACTAATGCAGAAGACACAAGGAAATGAGAGAAGCCATTTTACTGTATCATGTTAAAACTCGCCTGTTATTTAGGAACTTCACATGTATAAACAAATTACCCGCAATAAATTAAACAGCTCCAAAAATCACTCCTCCCTATAAGCTCCCTGATAAGCCTCCCAGTTGTTTTTTTTTTTTCCCCTCCAAAAATGTTCTTCGACATACACAATTCTACCAATGATCTGGGTGGGACCAAGGCTTCAGCCTCTGTTTTCCAACTGGTAACAATGCAAACCTGAGCCTGCAAACTGGAACGTCAATGTGGATCGGAGTCTCCTCTGGCAAGCTACACATCCTTAGCATGGTCCACACATCCTTTCCTAGAAGAATCCCTGGGCTTCGACGACCCAGCAGACTCTCTCTGTCTCTAGCTATGATGCTCCACTACAAAACAAACAAAGATGATCTCACAGCTCCACCAAGACCCAGCCCTGCGAGGGATGCTGAGCTCCTCCGGTCCCTGCTGATGCGGGATGAGGTCCCCATCGGGTACCAGAGGCGATTCCCCCAGGGCACTATTACCACCGTGTAGTGGCGAGCACCACATCGTTAGTCCCCAGCCAAAAAGAAAAGTGTGGCAGAAGTATTTCTGAGTGTCCTCTTTGTTTATGCTCCTAAACATGTAAAATTTACTGGCTGGGTGTTAACACTAATAGCCTTAAGAGCTCTTGCTCTATCAATGAATATAGCTTCTGTTTTCATATTTTATGTAAGCTCCGTGACATATAAACACGTACCTTAACACTACTGACTTAGAAATATGCTTTTTAACCACTGTAGGAACTATATACTCAAAAGTATATTTGATAGGCATTAAACAACTTCAAAGAAATACCATTTTAGGTTTTCTTATGCCTAGCTACAGTCTAAGACAGCAATAAAGCAAGTTTCTTACAGTGGAGTATTATTCCATTAAATCACCAAGTCCTCAGAAAAATCTGGGTTTTGGTAGTGCAGACACATGCCTGGCTTTACCACGGAAACAGGTTCTCAACTTCAGCAGCACAGATAACATGCAGCAATTTGCAGCAAATTTTAAATTACCATGGGTTGTATGCAAACGGCAGGATTTGATGCCTTTTCTGGTATGCCTGAAGAAAATACCTGATGGATAGCAACAAGGTAAACCTGAACAGGGAAAAGCACGTACACCCAAACCTGTAACACTTCCTGTCAAATGAAAACAACCATGTGTAGTACAAAACAAGGAGAAATATTATCTTAAAACAGTACGTTAGCATTCTGCTGTTACAATGGATTGAAAAAAAATATCTTAAATTGCTTTGTTTTTTATGCATTCACATTTATTTACATGGATAATGATGGTAGGCCCATCAAGCTAGTTTCAACTCACATTCCTGAAGTCCCATCAATAGCACAAGGCTTGAAGTCAGCACTTGGTTGACTGACTGAACAGGCTGTTTACTCTTTTTTTGTTACTATTCTAGCTAATTCATTATAATTCTATTTTGAATCTGGATAACACAACAATATTCCTTTTCCAGGAAAGCTTTAAAAAAAAAAAATCTCCTTATAAGATTGTTTTGAAACTTCAGAGTTCTGCATAATACTTCCCACTTGAGCTAATTGTTTTTCAAGGGAAATTTAATTTTTAAAAGTGTGTTTTTCCAACTAATGGGAACCTGTGCTAAAGTAAACAATGAGTCTGGCTTGATAGGAATTTTTGCTCTATCTTTACAACAAGAAGGAAGGAAAGACATGTAATAGCATGCTGAAACACATGCAAGTAGCAAAATTGTTGAATTTTAAAAAACAATTAGAAGACAATTTTCTACTCCACTTCTCCTATTTGAAACACATCAGCCTGCCCTGCCTCATTTAATATTGATTGTGTCTCTAGAAGAAAACATAACTGCAGTCCCCTAACCCACTTATGTTCTTGTGTCAAGTACGTTTCTCATTAGCTACCTTGTCAATACGCTGCTGTCCTCATGCATCATCTTTGCACAGAAGAAAAGTATAAAGGCACTCAAATCTTTTCAGGATTGTTACTAGCGTGAACACAACACCACATTACATTCAACGTACCTGTCAAGGGGAAACCAAGAAACGTGGAATGGGCCTGAAAAGTCAAAGTTACACCTCCTTGAGGGATATTAATGAGTAACTTCATGGTTTCAATTACGTCTTATCTTCCCGGACGGGAATTAGAGAGGTCATCCCTAGCCAGCAAAAATGAATCGCTTATTTTTTCCTTCCTTGTCCGCTGCTGATACGTACGTATCATAAGTCTTTCTAGTAAGCCAGTACTTTAAAACCCCTTATCCTAAACATCAGCTCCCAGCTGGGGCAAGAGAAAGAATGGAAGAGAAAAGCAGTGCAGAGACATGAAATGGACAAGAGAGGAAGATATCGGTTCAGTTTCGCCTGCCAGCTTTAAACTACTGAAAATTTCTGAAGATAGCCATACCTTATTCTTCACAACAACAACAACAAAAGAAAAAGGGAAAAAAATCATAAAAGAAATATGAAATTGGATTTTATTACTTTGTTTTTATTATCACTGCCCTTCAAGCTGTGCAAGGACAGATCTTAGTAAAAAAAAAAAAAAAATAGCAAGGGCAATACATTTGGGTTTGGTAAGTGTTTGTAAAATAAACATTATTCTTCCCATGGGGAAGAAAGTCAGATACATCCCCAAGCAAGCTGTTTTCTGGCAAACAAAGTTTGTAAGTATCAAAATTTCCTACTGGGACTTTGGCATTTAAATTAAAAAAAAAAAGAAAAAAAAAAACATATCTGTATTTACTTGCACTAAAAAATACATCTTGACTAGGCTTTTATTTTGGTGCTGGTTAAGGGTGAGTCTACTGGTAAAACTATAGTGGTGAAACTGTAGTATTTTTAAGTATCCAGCTCCTTGAGAAATGAGAAACATGAAGAAAACGATGGAAACAACATGTAAATGAGATAAAGACCCAACACCTACAGTATGGGACTCCACAAGTTAACATGCTCCCATTTGTAAGCTCAGCACATACACCAATCTGCAACACAACTGTTACTATTCTTTTTTGATGAGCTTGGGCTTGTTTTAATTGAAAGTCACTTGTGGTCATGGAAAAAAAAAGCATTTTGTAAAGATTTTTTTCCTCCCTAAAGTTTACTAAAATATGATGGCCTGAGCACTTGTTCCATTGCGTTCTTACGTGGTGGTGCTTCCTCTACGGAAAGCTGTTTTGTCAGGTACAAAACATGTACCTACCTAATCGAACATGGAAAGTAGTTACATCTTGCAAAAATAACCTGTAGGTAGGGTCTCATTATTCACATTTTTATGTGGGCACATACCGTGTCTACCAGTGGAAAACACTGCAGAGGAATAATCCATACACAAAGTAATGCTAGCTCCTACCTCGCAGCCCAGGCATGGACATGTAGGAGCTTGCATGGAGAAGACTTCATGTCAAAGACACGTTTCAAGTGACGTTAAAAAGGAAAGAAAATGCCTAGAATCACCAAATCACCTATCCACTGTACTCACAGAGATGATTTCCCAGATCTGGATTTAGCTGTCATTACAACTTTTGCTTTCAAATGCAAAACAAAGTGATGTTATTTTCCTGTTCAATTTTATTCATGTTATATAGAATGCAGTAAAACTCGTCACGCCAGGGGATTTGCGAAGAGATGATGTGAAGATTAATTAGCAGCTGCTCATAAAGCACCCTGACTGTGGAAAGCCCTACGTGTAAAAATGACCTTGTTATCAAAGTTGCTGAGTGCGCCCAGTGCTCACTGTCAATGGAAGGTAGGGATATTTTCCTACAGCCCTTGAAAACCAAATGAGTTACATTTAAATACCTGCCTTTGGCTTCGAGAGGTTTTGGCATTCTGCCTGTCCCCCACTTCCTTAGGGGGGACCGCATATTTTGCGTAAGTCGCACCTTTTCACCTCCAGAAAAAAGAAGAAGATCTAGGGATCGCGGAGCCAGGAGATACCTGCTACGCACACCCGCGCATACGTTCAGGCAACAAGTGAACACGGATCGTACCCTCGTCCCCTAATTACTGCCTGGAAACCAAAGACTGCGTGCCACATAATAAAGCATAACAAAGCACGGGTATTTCTGTGAACAACGCTATCTGTGTGGTGAGTTAGCGCTGGAAAAAAAATTGATAAGGCGCAAGACCAAGCACGAAGAGCCCTGCTCAACAAAATGGAGCCTGCACTGGTGCACACAGTGTTTTGGTATCTACTTGCTACTTATGTGCCTAAAATAATTAGGAATGACATCGCGTTAATTAAAAGCACCACCCTATGGGACTTGGGAAATGTTTTCAGGGGCGATTTCTCGGGTGACAGCTCCACCAGAGAGCAGAGTTTGGCGTCTCCTGCACGAATACAACTTCATGCCTAAGTATTGCCACACTGCAGAGATTAATGTCTGAAGCACAATCACGCCTCGCTCTGCCGGTATCCTTCTCTGCTCAGAAATCATCAGCCACGGATACTGCCGGGAAAACGCCTCATCCCCACCAATATTCAACTTCCCCTCCGCGCCGATGGCACCTCGATAAAATGAAGCGCTGCGAGAACGACCAGCGCTCGTGCCTTTGCAGGGCTCCCTCCTGCCTTCGCACAGCAGCTCCAGCAGGGAAGGGAAAATATTCCCTCGGAAACACCCTCGGCAGCCCGGGGGGAAGCGGGACGTGGGGATGTCATTGTGGCACTGAAGGAGCTGCGTGAGGATGGGCAGCTGGCCTACCTGCAGGATGAAGGGGCTGCTGCTGATGGCCTGCATGGGCACCCCATGGCACTGCGTGGTGTCGGGGGACATGGACATGGCATGGTGTGGGGTCAGGGGACACTGCCATAGCACCCCATGACACGATGCCGGGGGACACAGCCACTGGGCATGATGAAACCCAGCTCTGTGCGCTGGCCGAGACCCATTCAGCCACCCCATTAACAGAAAACCCCACAAAAGCCAGCCCACGCTCCGGTGCCACGCGTGCCCTACATGTCACTGCACGACAAGCTAAACGAGGAGGGTACAGGCACAACCGTGCGATGTCCCGTAGCAAGGCCGGAATGAAACCATTGAGAAACCCGAGGCATTTACCCGTAAATCCCCGAAGGGCCGATGGCAGCCCGGTTACAGGAACCAGCGTGCGGCGCGCTCCGTGCACTGCCAGGGCGCAGAGCCTGGGCGCAGCCGGTCCCAGCTGCGCAACCCCGACCCAAACCTACCCGTTCTCACCCCAAAGCCTTATTCCCTTCCCTAACTCACCGTGGCCGAGGCGACGCCGGTGTCCGCCAGGGTCAAGTGGTGCGGCTCCCAGCGGCGCAGGAACTTGGAGGTGAGGATCTTGCTGAGAAACGTCCGGGGGTGCCGGATGGCGCACACCTGGATGTCCCCCTCCTGCAGCAGCTTGTACCTCATGCCGTTGCAGTGCAGCGGGGGCCGGCGGCAGGGAGCGGCGCCCATTTTGGGGCCCCCCTCGGGCCCGGGTACGTCGGGGGGAGGCGGCCCCTTGCCCTCCTCCTGCTGCTGCTGCTGCTGCTGCCCGCGGTCGCCGCTGCCCCCGCCGGGGCCGCCGCTGCGATCCATGGGCAGCGCGGGGTGGCGGCGCCCGGCCCCGCGGAGGCGGGGGGGTGGGGGGAGAAGGAGAGAGATCCGAGGAGGCGGCGAGGTCAGGGAATTAAATAAAAAAGGAAAAAAAATAGGGAAAAAATGGGGGGGAGAGGGGAGAAAAGGGGAAAAAATGAAAGAAAGAAAAAAGGAAAAGGGGAAATTTGAAAAAAAAAATTGGGGGAAAATAGGGGGAGTGTGGGAAAAGGGGAGAAAAGGATGGGAAAAAGAGGGGAAAAAAGGGAAAAGGGGGAAAAAGGTGGGGGGAAAAAAGAAAAGAGAAAAAAAAAAAAAAAAAAGGGAAAAAAAATCGCCGTGGGGGAAGGGATCCGCACACACCGCGGGGGTTAAAGGGAGAAGGGCAGCGGCCGAGCCCCGGCCTCAGAGTCGGCGGTCCGCCCCCCGGCGGGTCCCCCGGCGGCTCGCACGGCGCCACATCCACGCTGCCGGCCGGGAGAGAGCGGGGCGGGGGCGGCGGTGGTCCCGGCGGGGGCTGCTGCTGCTGCTGGTAGTGGTGGTGGTAGTGCTGCTGCTGCTGCTGCTGGTGGCGGTGGCGGTGCTGGCGGCGGGGGCTGCGGGGCGTCCGGCCGCGGCTCCTTCCTTCCCCCCGGGGCGGGCGCGCGCGTGCATGTAGGTGGGTGCGTGGGTGCCCGCGCGTGGCCGGGCGGTGCGGGGCGGGCTGGGGCGCGCGGGGAGGTCTCTGCCTGTGCGTGTGTGTGTGTGAGAGAGGGGTGTGGATGTGTGTGTGTGTGTGTGTGTGTGTGCGTGCGGTGTGTGTGTGTCTGTGTGTGCTGGCCCCGCGCGCCGCCGCCGCCGCGGGAGGAGGAGGAGGAGGAGGCGGCGGGAGGCTGCCGGCAGCGCTCGCCCCGCTCGCCGGAGCGGCTCCGGGCTCAGCCCATTGGCTGCGGGGGGGTCACGTGCGGCCCGCGCTGACGTCAATGGCCGCGGAGCCGCCGAGGGCAGCGGCAGCAGCAGCAGCAGCAGGAGCAGAAGCGGCGGTGGCCGCGCGAGGTGCGCGGGAAGCGGCGCGCGCTGCTGCTGCCCCCGCCCCTCCCTGCTTCGCCTCAGAGGGGCCGCGCCGTGGCCGCCGACCCCGATCGGGGACAGGGACGAAGAGGAGGAGGAGGAGGAGGAGGAGGAGGAGGAGGAGGAGGAGGAAGAGGCCGGGGGGAGCCGCCCGGGAAGGGCGGAGGTGCCTGGCCACACACCTGCGCGCCTCACCGCGGCCGCCCGCCCTCCGCCATGAGGGGAAGCCCCGCGCGGCGCGGGCTGTGAGGAGCGCGTTGGGGAATAAACGCGTTTTCTCTCTTTTTTTCTCTCCCGGTACTCCGTTTTCTCGCAGCCCCCGCGCTGGCAGCAGCCCAGGGACGGGGCCGTGGACCTCAGGGGGGGTCCGGTGGCTTCGCTCCGGGGCGATCACCTCAGAAAAAGGGCGGCAGAGCCCCGCAGCGCCGCTCCCCTCAGGCAGCCCGGCGGGGCCGGGGTCAACGGTGTCCGTAGCAGGCGTTGTCCTCCGGTAACCCGGCATCACAGCAGCGGCATTCCCCCAAAAAAAAATAAATGGGGGGAAAAATAACTCCCTTCCTGGACTTCTGAACGGCTTAGCGGCTCGGTGATGCTGTGTGCAACATGGATGCCCTATCAGGAGATATCCTATCACTTACACTCAGTTTTTATCTCCTAGGTACTCACAGAACTCGGATCTTGTTTGCAGTTTCCCAGTTGGAACCGACACATTAGGACCAATAAAAAAACAAATTACGTTTTATGCAATCCATACACATGTTATTAAACTGCGGAACACACTGCGCTGGGTATTGCCGGGGTCACGAATTGGGGAGGAATTTACTGGGCTGTTTTACGCGATGCTAGCAAAACATTTGGAGCAAGTATAAACCTTCGTGCTGAGAGGTTTAAACTCATCCCCAGTGTAGGGAGGTTGGGAAAGGGAAGGAGTGCTGGGTGGTGAGCAGATGATCACACGGCGTGTACCTGCCGCTGGGCTTCTGGCAGCAGCTCCCAGAGCACTCCTCAAAGGAGAGGTCACGATGCCAAGCAAGGTGCCAGCAGCGGAGCCCGGAGCCCGCCCCAAACTCTTTCATCTGAAACTCACGTTCACACTGCGAGTCACACAAATCGCTGGAGAGGCGAGCTGCAACTGGAAGGGTTTGGAAGCTTTTTGCCATAAAGCCTTTTGTACTGGCTGCTGTCAAAGACGACACCTGACTGGATGGACTGCAATTCCTGCGAGCATCGCACGTGTTGTTATAAAGCTATTGTGTTAAATAGGTTGGCATTTGACAGCAGAACTGCTGGTTAAACACTTTCAGGAGGGAAGAGGGTTGTAATCTATCAATTACTCACAAACTCTAGGGATACTTTTGTTGAACGTTACTATCAAAATTATTTATAAAAAGCTAGGAAGTCGCCAGAGTACTCTTAAGTACCAGTTTATAGAAGGATGCACGGAATTACACAATTTGGCTAAGGTTAGAAGAAAGGCACTCATTTAATGACATGAACGATACAACCAACAGGAAGACAAACATCTCTTTTATAGAGATTCACTTTGTCAGTATCTAAGAGCCCCGGTAATTACCTCCTGCACCAAACACTGCGGGCAGTTCCCACAGAGCTCTGTTTCCATATACCGGGGGGGGGGGGGGGGGGGTGAACGACATGCACTTTTACAATGAAATCAAATCAGACCTACTCATATATGTCAGTATGTGTGGATCTGCAATAATAATTTAAAAAATCTAAATTCTGAAAGGACAGCTTTGCTTAAGTGTAAGCTTTTTACAGCAGGCACTGTCTGTTTCTTGGAGTTCCTTGAATGCCCGGTACAAGGGAGACCTCTTCTTGTTTGACCCGAGGCACTGTTCTGGTACAAACAATAATAGTGTCAACAGCAGGACTATTCGCACACACTCACCTGCACCAACACGTTGATCAGCCAGAACTGCAACCAACGTGGCTATTTTGGTGAAAGTTCATGCAAGCTAGCCACCTGCTCAAACCACTGCTTTAAATCTACCATAGCTGTCGTCTCTGACAGCTGTGTGCCAACGGGAAGATGATATGTAAAGAGTCTGGTGTTTTAAAGTGAATTTCCTGGTAGATTAGAGCAGATGTTTTCAACTTGTGTTCCACAGAAGCTAACAAATAAAGCAAGGGTGGTCGACAGCAGCCAGCCTGGAAGGATCCAAGCCCCCACTGGAGATCCACAGTTCAGAAGTGTTGAAATCCACTGGGGTATTGCAAAAGCACGGCACCACCGCTAGCAAGTCAAGGACAGAGGTCTGAATCCTCAGCAGTGCTGCGCGTTTGCAGCTCGCACTGAATCCACGCTGTCAGGCTGCAGGTGTTCTCTCTGGAGGAAACTCAGCACAGGGCGATAAGATCAAGGTATGAAATCTCACATTGTCTGCCAGAATGGGGCAACCAAAATCCCTGTCTGGACAAGTGAAATCAAAACACGCTGCTCACTGCGCAGCTTGCTGCAACACACGTTAGCCATCCAAGCTGCAGCCAAGGGTTGCGATGAGACCCAAGGCTGAACATGTTAAAACTAACACCACTTCTCATTTCCCTTATAAACTGTATCAAGCCAAAGCTGGATGGATTGTGCTCCAGCTTTGTGCCTTTCCAAATTCCCTCTTCTGGCTCCATGCAGCCCCACAGACATCTCAGGTATACACGTACAGCAGTATTGCAAAGTGAAGTTTGGGGGTCACTGTATTTTTTGTATTTCTCCCAACAATCCATGTTTTATGAGCAAATCCAGTCCGAAGTTTACTGTGAATGTGGGACATCTTTCATTTATGTAATAAACACTGAGCACGTCATTCATAATAGTGTATCAGTAGAAGTGTACCTCTACAGGTGTTTATGGGCATGCTATCAGTTTTGAATAATTCAAAAGTTTGTGAGTTTTTCTTTGAAATACTTCATCTCGGTGCTAATCAGCCTCACTAGCTGTCACACAGTTTAAGGCAGGCAGACTTCTGGATCAGCAACAGAGGAATAGAATTGGACTCTTTTTTTTCCATTCTCAAAATTAATTCAGTTGTGATCTGTACTATTCAGAATTCATCTCCTCAGCTGTACGCTTGTAAAACCAGGAACGCCCGTTTGCAAGTTTCAGCTGTGTCTCCAGTCCTAAAAAAGAACTTTTCATGCATTTCCAGTATTTGGTCTCTTGCCTGTCTCCAGCCCATCAGGTGTTCTGCTGAGGTCCCGTGTGGGTGCCGAAACAGAAGCACTGGCCTGAGTTACCTTCTTAAGCTTGGTAACACCCGTCCATACGCATGTGCTAGAACAAAAACTGTGATATTCTGAAGGAAAAGACGACGGGCAATTTGTGAGTACTGCTCAGTGCCAATAAGGCAGGTTGAGCAGCAGTGGGGGGCTTGGAAAACCCACGAGAAAACCACTTGAGGTGCCAAAACATAGGCAGGGAAAAAACTATTGCCCAAAGGGACCTTCTATGAGAGTAAATCCATGCAGTGGCATTGCATGACAAGCTAAATGAGGGGAGTAAAGGAGCAACTGTGGCAAGGGCCAGATATAAATACTGAGATGCTTTAGCAGGGGATGCACTTAAGAGGGGAGAGAGCACTCTCCCCAGAGAGGATTAGCTGGATTTGTAGTATGCTTTCAAAGGGAAAACAAGAAAAAGGAATAAAATAAGCCTGTGCTCCACCTTTGCATTATTCCTAATTTATTTCACAGATTATGGTATTAACAGATGTTTTGGCAAGCTCTTTCCCCAGTCCAACCAAAGAGGGAAGAAGAAAAAATCTGCTTTTATTGTCTCACTGAATTTTTTTGTTAGAGGCTGGAAGGGCCTGCCACATTCATAATTTCTGTTAAAAACAAAAAACACACACAATACAACAATCAAAAAAAAAAAAGTTGCTATTGTCTGCTCAACATGTTCCTGAGAGTTGTCTGCACAGAGATGGAAGATAGTTTCTCCAAGCAGAGAAGCAAGCACCAGGAATTCCCAACTTGTGTTCAATGTCCGTTTAGACTCTTACGCAGTAGCTGTCCCTCTTACATTTGAACCCTTGATGCATATTAGAGATAATGCAGCTTTCTGCCCTTAGTCACAGAGGTGCTGTGTGGATTATGGAATTCTTTAGTCAATGCTTGCAAATTGCCACTGTTGACTCAGAGCAAATTCCTGCTATCAGACTCACTAGTCAGCTCATTTTCATAACAATGCTGTATTGTTAAAAAATACTTTAAAACCATTCTTCAGTGAAACTGGGGAATACAACAAATCCAAGCAAACATATGAAACATAAAAGAGATGCTGTATCAATATCGCTAAAAGTCCTGCATTTGAAGTTTAAGTTAATCACCACAGTGGCATTAGGGAGATACGGGTGAGTCATAAAACTTTGAGAAACAGAATTGTTTCCCAAAAGGATTGATGGACATTTAAAACCTAACTAGATAAAGATTAAAGGAACCCACCCCGCAAGGAGCAGTTCTGCAGTTGCCCCTAAGGGAAGGATGGGCTTGATTAGGATGCCATTGACCACAGATGCATAAAATTAAGATTGCATTTGGAAGCATCTCTTTCTTTTTGCCAAATCTCTCACCACCCACTTCTTCTGAGCCTAACCTTAACATTGGAGGACACTTCTACAGATGAAGTCATAAGAGGACAGTCAGACTCCGGGAATGTGACATCTCTGACGTTCAGATTTTGACTCCTCTCGGGTTCACTCAGTCTCTGTGTCCTTGTTTTCCCAGCTGATGGACATCACACGGTGGGGCTAACCGCATGCCGCACAGGCTGATGACAAACACGTCTTTGATTCCTCACTGACACAATGCACACTTTTGAGTGCATGATGCAGAAATCATACTTTTTTTCTGCCTGTCATCATCAGATGCTCTGGTACAAGGGTATGTAGGATGAAGCTGGTGGTATCAATTGCTAGAAGGAGCCTGCCATCTGCTGATCTGAACGGCACTCCAGTCTAGCTTTTACCTGATCTGATATTAGTAGGACAGAGCTCTGAACAAAGCAGGTAAAAAGTCTGAGCAGAACCAGCATTAACAGACTTGCTGTGGTAAAGGAATTTATTTAAGTGGAAAGAGGAAGTCTCGAGTCTATAACCTCATGTCTAAGTCTGAAGCAGACAAACAGAAACAAAGAGGCAACTAAAATAAACAGACGAGTAGATAGGAAGGAAATCAGCAGAAGGTACAAAAAGAGGAGGAAGAGCCTGAAATTTCTTCTCTGCTTTGCTGCACCCGGTCAGAAAATGAGCCAAGATGTCAGCCCTCGTTCCCCTGCATTCACCCTTCTAAGTGACAGCGGCCTTACGTGGTAAACTTCTTCCTTTTGAGCTCTTACCTTCTTCCAGGGCCACCCACATGGCCAGGCACGAAAAAGCCCTGGAAAAACAAAAGCTCCCAACAAAATTCACCAGGCTGCTGCCTCTTTTTTCCTTTAAGATGCACGTAAAAAACTTTCATTTGGCATGACCATGGAGAAATCACCATTTCCATTAAACCGTCTGCATTACTGTTACCTGATCTTCCCACCCCCGGCTAATTCTATTTCATCCATAGTTCACATCCTACCAGCCACACCAAGCTGAGTGCTTGTCAGTCCAGAGTGCACTATTAGGTCTCAGCCCTCATAAAACATCACTGTAATAAAAATAAGCATTAAAAGTCAAAGGGAAAAGGGATATGATACAGAGCTGCAAGCTTGTTACAGTAAGGTGAAGTTTCCCCAAAACAGAGGAAGAACAACTAAGAAAGAAAAAGGTAGTCTACAGATTAGGGAAGTGTATCTTCAGTCACGGAACCAACACTCTGGGGAAGTGAAATTAGAAGTGGATGAAGCACTGAAAGACTTGGATGTTTTCAAAAGCCCACTGGAGAGAAGAGAAAAAAAAAAAAAAAAGGAAAAAAGAAAAAAAAAAAAGAAAAAGCAGAATGGGAAAGTGTCAAAAGTATTACCAGGATTAATATCCATAGATTCTCCAGAGAAGAGGTGTCATAAGAGGAAGAATGAGAACGTAAAATAACATCCTTAATTGTTATTTTTCTTATTAAATTCCTGTGTTATGAGTGTTTCAACACAACGTTGCACAAAAGGCAGCTGAGACTCTCCCACTTGTCCTCAGTCCTTTCCTAACATCACATGCCACGTGCAGGGTTCAGCAGCAAAGAATAAACTCCCATCCAACGACAGGGCACATCATCCAGTGCTTGTGGCTTTGAAAATATATCTAAGGCAGTCCTTGGCCTAACAAGTTTGAGAAAACAAATGCAAAGGACAGAGGGAAGCAGCAATTTAACACACTCCTGTTTTTCACAGTTTAGAGATTCCCAGGTACAACTAAAGAAATCAGCTGTTTGGGTATGCTTTGGTAATTATACACCTTTTAATTCTTATCAGCAGAGTTTCTTGGAAGTATAATATCCTTGGAGTCTTTGCAGTCTAAGGGGAAAATTAGAAGTCTCAGTGATTTGTCTAGGACAGTCCCCAGCTGACATGCAACAGAGCAGAGCAAGATGATGACAAATCCAGAGCATTATATGAAAAGAACAGATGGTCAGTAATGGTGGATTTCACCCACACGGACAGACTGTACTATACACCTAGAAGAAATGCAACAGACATCATGACCAGAAAAAAAAAAAAAAAGAGCTTAAAAAATATATGTATATAATATAATAATATAATAATGTATATAATATACATTATATAATATAATAATATAATAATGTATATAATATACATTATATAATATAATAATATAATAATGTATATAATATAATAATATAATATATAATAATATATGTATAGTTTTGGTAGCGCCCAAGGCTGTATTGACCACAGAAAGCAGGGTTTCTGAGCAACCACACTATTGCAAAAGTGTTTTCTATGATATACCAATTTGATTTCCAGTGTATAAGGCCATTTTTTCGCAATACAGAAAAGATCAGCTACAAGGAACACGTGTTGGTTAAGGTTTTCCTTGATGCTGTGTAAAGCTGTAAGACACAGATGCAGAGCGAGACGCTCGGAAAGGATCCCCTGTCTGGCACCGGCTCCTGAAGCCGTCAGTAGGACGTTGTGAGCACTCTGGCTGGTGCAGCTGTTGGTGGAAAACAACCCGTGGATCGGTTAATTTAACTCCATCAGCAAATTGCAGCGGTGCAGGTATCAATTTACATCAATTAGCACAGCCACGCAGTGGATGGGAGGATCGGGAGGAGCTGCAGGAGTCAGGCCTGTAAGGCGTGCAGCACCGAGCCGGGTCAGCAGCACAAGTGGTACGAAGGCGCTGTGGGTATCAGGTCGTGCTCGTGAGTATGGCCAGCCTGGCTTTGGCCTCATCTGTTCTGCTGCCAGGAGCAAAGATCAGAGCAGTTCTAAGCACTACCCAATTTCTGACAGCGAAACAAGAACTAAAGAAAATGTTGGGTGAAGTCGGCAGGGCTGATGCTCTGTGTAGAAAGGTGCAAGCAGGGATCACGGGGTTGGCTTAGCACTGAATGGTTTGGAGACATCCTACTATCACTGATAGCTCGGTGTGAGCATCCAGAGGCAGGTGAACCCCGTGGCTCAAGGATGTCTGGGGAGATTACAGTTAGCTTAGCAGCACTGCTGAATGAAAAACTGCACGTGGGCTAGGAAAGAAAGTCCAGCTAGAGGGTTCCTCCAGGCAGCTGTTTCAGCTAACTTCTCCCGTTAAATGGTGGGGTTAACTGAGCACCAGCCCTTAATGAACCTCGGCGTTTCCTAATGCCCTGCGCTCTGAGGGCAGCGGGCATTCAGGAGCACAGCTATTTAATGCATTTGGAGCCACGTAGCTGGGTTCTGGGAATAATTCTTCCCGTCATTGTGCACAGGGACTACAGCAACCATTTCCTAAAGCACAAAGGATGCAAGCAGCTGGGAAGGGAGCCATTTTAAGGTCAAAGAATGAGCTTTCTGCTAATGGATCTGAGCACCTGTAAATGAAAATCCAAAGGAGAGTTATGGAAATCATGGCAGGCTGATTGGTTTCCTTTTGTAGTTTTTTTTTTTTTTAGAAAGAAAAAAGGAAGACAGAGGCTGCCCAGAGCAATCAGAGGAGGGAATTTAGGGATGCAGTTCCTGGAATCATTCATTGCCTGGGAAGAGGGGAGGATTTCAGGAAAGGCTGCTGCCCTGTTTTCACACCGATGTGGATTACGAAACTGTGTGGGTTCACACTTGCCATGCAGCTGCAGTTGCCTGTCTTAGGCTAAGCCAATTAGTCCGAAAGAGCAAATAAAGAGAGATCACCTTTAATATGCGGCGCTGCCACTGCTTCCAAAATACTTTCCTGTGGGCACTGAAGCGATGTTTTCATTCATCCACCAGTAAAAACGCAGCCTTAACCCATCTGCCTGTGCCTCTGTGTATATATCTGGGTAATTTAATAAGTGCTGCTGGGTGTTGATTTACGTCATTGTATCTCTATATAAGCATGTCTCTGTGAGCATGCTGTCGGTTGTCTGTGAGCGCTCATTGTTCCTGGTGTGTGTGTGTATGTCTGTGTGCCTCTCTCTCTGCCTGAATGTGGTTTTGTTTAAAATTTTTCCCTAGAAAAAACAAGGAGTCAGACGTTTCATGAGGTTGTTAGTGAAAACCGAGGAAAGGAAGGAGGAGACTGTAAGGGATAATTTACTGAGAAAAAGGGGTAGATTTGGATACAGTTAATCATCTGCCTCAGCATTCACCAGAGAAGATGGGGGAGTTCATTCCAGACATTAAAATGTCTCAGGGGAGGATCGTATAGATCATGCTAGAAGAGAGATAGAAACAGTAAATTACCTAAAGGCTGACAAAGCAATGGAGCCAGATGTCATCTGATCCCAAAGCAAGAATAAAAGCAGGGAGAGAGAGAAGCTTCCCAAGGTATGCCCAGGATTCCCTTGGAAATTTGGGGTAGAGATTGGGAAAATTACTTCTAACCCCACTGGTGAGGCAGATCTCTGGAATACTGCATTAATTTTGAACCCATAACCTGGTTCCAGCTCTAATTCCGGCTCGCAGAGGAAAGGCATTATTCTGAGTCAGAATGCAGAACAAAAGAACATTAGAATCGAAATAAGCACAGTTTCCCAACATGCCAGCATCCCTTGAAAAATAAGCCTCAATAATGGCCCAGGAACACTTTCATAACATAAGTCTCCTCGAACCGACAGCAGAAGGGCTCCTACAGATTTTCCAGCTCCGGTGCCCAGATCGCGTTGCACATACAGCTTGTTTTCCTGCACTTAAACAATCGTGGGCCTGACTCACCGCCCCTTCGCCGCGGTGCTGGGCCAGCTGGGCTGCAGCATAAACAACCCACCTCGGTGGCACCTCACCAGGGTAAACACGGGGGAGCAGCCGCCGCCGAGCCCTGCACGCTGACGTTCTCCGTCTCAGAGAAGAGAAAGGGGATTCCTGTTTCAGAAGGTGCTACACATCCTAAGACCACAGGAAACTTAAGGATTTTCTGGATGTTCGCTGGATGTGTCCTCATATACCAGGAAAAAAAACAGGAATTTTCAGCAGCGGTGCTCTAAGGACAGTGATCCTGCTCACACCCAACCCGTACTGGCCTCTGTTAACCAGATTTTGTGAACACACAAACGTTTGCAAAGTGCTGGGTATGTTACCCGTGTCCTCCGTGACACTTTGGCTGTGATTCAGTGTAGTACCTGAGGTACCAGGGACATTTTCTACAAATCCTCTGCAGAGGGACTGACTTGCCTGCTCGGTACAACTCTTCCCCGCCGTGCTATTAGACACGAAGAACATCAGCTCTGGCTGTTACATGCATTTCCTAGAAGAGGTAAAAGAAACAGAGGAAATTAGGTCTAATATCCCCGCATACAATTCTTCAGATGAAAGTTGCCTAACAAAAATATTTCCTGCAATAAAACACTACCCTCCTTTGTACAGAGCAAAGAATGGCTCGGATTTTGAGGCAGCTGGATACTTGCTAGCTTCCCTATAAAAATTCACACTGAATCCGTAAACATTTGACGATCCTGGCCACACTTGTCCTTTTCAAGAAGTTTTCCCCACCGCCCCAGATAGGTTTTCCCAAATGAATACAAAGTGATTTCTCATTACAGCACACCGTCAGCAGCACCCCTACGTGCTCCTCCAGCCTGCTGCCCATCCCGCTGCTGGTGCTGACCCCGCAGGACGACCACCAGCGGGACCAGGAGCGGCCACGGGACCCGTCTGCCATAAAACCCAGCTGGCCATTCCCCGCTCGGTGCCTTAGGATGGGATGTGTCAGCCAGGGCTATTGTTTTTAACAGGAAGCAAGTTCGGCCGCCTCTGTAATTTAGATTGTGGGCAATAAGCAGGGGTGTGGTGTGCAAAGCAAACAGCACAGGATTAACAGCTCCTTGCGCCAGGGCTGCGGCCCCCTGCATCTTGTCCCTCGGTGGAGAGGGCTTCTCCCAGGGACCACAGCCAGGAGCTGCCACCCGAGCAGCCTCCGGGTTTCCAAGCGGATGGCAAAGATAAGAGCACAGACCCACTCTCTGACAGACCTTTAGAGGCTACTCATCTTGAAATGAGATTACAAGAGAAAATTAAGAACAGCCTTCTCCTTTCAATAGGTCTTTAAAAACAATAACCAGGCTTTACTGTAAATTCATTTATTTACCCTCAGCATGCCAATTCCCAAGCTGATATCTCCTCTGTGTACCGGGGATATATATAGATCGAAATGTGGCAAGAACACAGAAAGATTTTATTTATTTTGCGTAAGGACAGCAACGTGGGGATTTTTTTTTTTTCCAGGAAGAAGTCACATCAGAGCGTTTGTTAAAGAAATACTAAGAGGTAAATAAAATTATATTTAGTTCGTAGGAGGTGACAAACACTAGCCAGGTTGACTAGTGCCTGGCTGGAATTCAGTCAGAAACCACTGTCAAACAGAGTACAAAAATACAGGAAGCAGAAGAGAGAGCGTGCATTCAGGTTGGGCCTTGGCCTTGCTGCAGTGGGCAGCATTTAGCTGTTCATTGCCAGCATTTTTCCAAACTAGCTCTGGACGCAAGCAGAGGTATCCACAGTCAAACCCTGGCCTGCGTGCTGTTGATGTTGCCTGAACCACCTGATCTGGATCTCCAGAAGAACAGCCCCACAACCCCTTACTTTGGATGTTTCACACTACACAGAGGGCCGTTAGCGGCAAACACAAAAACCACGTCCCACCCTGCAGGACCACCACCTCCGGGGCTCCACATACATCCTGTACCGCACTGCAGCCAGGCACAGACATCATGCACAGGGCAGGTGGATGGAGCACAGGCTGACAGAGGAAAGGTGGAGGTGAGTTTCCTTGTAAAAAAGCCTGAGATGAAGCCGGCCTGGACATCAACACAGTGACTTCAGCCCTCAAGTCGAGGATGAGGTCGCCACGAGCATCCAGATCCCTGCATCCAGACCTTCTGGGAGATGTCACATGCAGGGCTGAGCTCTGTGCTGATGCCCTAGATCTCTCCAGCAAGCAAACCCATTTTAATTCACTCCTAAGGCAGACGCGCCTCCTCTCACCTCTCTCCCAGTCCTCCTCGCAGCTGGGTCATCCCTCCCCACAGGGCTGTGTGGGGAGCACCAGTCTTCCCTGACACAGCAGCTCATTACCCTGCCAGACTGCAAGGAGAATTGGCTGCTAGGGATGGAGCAAGTGTGTTTGGGGAGATTTTTTAACCTCTTCTTGCCTTGTTGTGTGTATTAAACCCCCCAAACTCACTTAGGCAGACAGCAAAATTGCCTCCTTTGTTCAGCAGGACATCTAACCAGAATGACCGGAACATAACTGGAGTTATTAACATTTGTAAGCATCTGCAGCCACTTCTGTGCTGTCCATCAAATGAACATATAATTACCAAGTGATTCCCCTACTTCTTGGATGTTGAGTTATTAAGTGAAAGCAAAAAATTATACTGCTCACCTGAGATAAAAGAGCCGGGGAAAGCAGCCGGCCTTACATTAGGCTTTGCTATGCTAACAGTGCTGGCTGCAGTCAGAGTTCCTTCTCTAAGCACTTGAGCACTGTAAAGTGCTTGAGGAGACGCCACCTTCGCCTAGAGAGAGATCTGGGGCAAGATTTTGGAAGAAAGGTTTGCATATGAGTAGCGTGATCACTGCTGGAATGCCAGTTTCCTGCTAGACACACTCACCAGTTTCATGATCAGGGGCTCTGTAACAAAAGAAGATTGACCTGCAGAGCCCCAGCGCTTCACACCACAAAGTGGTGGGGCAATGCCACCTCCAGAAGGAAGATGAGTCACCAGGAAAGAAGGATGGAGCTCCAGGGAGCTCCTCCTCAGCACAGGCCTGCAAACACACCAGAATAATTTGCATTCCACAGCTTGCTTTGCAGAATCCACAGATAAAAATCAGGCTTGGCATGGCTGGGATAACCGAGCAGCCGAACAATGGGCCAGCTGGGGAAGCAGGTACTGGGCCAAACACAAGCAGGCGAGTCGCTTCGGGCCAGGTGGTTACTGGGGCACTGCCCGCGGGGAGGTGAGCACCAAGTAAGCTCAGGTTTGACTGCACGGTGTGTAAACGCAAACACAGGCGGTGTCAGCAGCCCGGCTGCTCCCAGAGCCCGGTTGGGTTTGCCCTATGGTCCAGCACGTGGCTGGGCTGGCTGCAGGACAGGACAGGGGCTGTCCTCGCATCCTGCCCCTTCCCCGGGCTCTGGGCCTTCAGCAGCACCGCACGGCCTGGCTGCCTCGACCTTGCAAAGGGACAGAAGGGGAGTGTGTCCCCGCCAGCTTCACGCCAAGCTGAGGGCTCTGATGAGACTTCCCTGTCCCTGCAGCCATCAGACATGTGGCCAGGCCTGCTCATACTGAAAGAGCACCGGAGGAAGTGGGATTTGGCTCCGTGTGCGAGCAGCGGGGAGCCGGATGAGCTTGGTCTGCAGTACACGACCAAGGCCGTGCGGGTCTGCAACACCCCGGCCTCCCTGCCCAGGAACCTCTGGCCCTGGCTGCCTCAGCTCTGGCGAGCAGGCTGGGGTTGGGCCAGGGCTACCTGCTAACACCAGAAAGGATGGTGCATGGGGCTGCAACACGCTGCCCACCCCCTGCTTTGGGACCGAGGCCACCTCCGCCTGTGACAGTGGCCACACGGGGACTTGTTCCCCACCCAGCAGCTGCTGTGGGTTCCCCTGTGGCCGGGGTGAGGCTGGCTCCTCTCTGGACACAGCCACGATGCTGATGGGGCAGAACAGCCCCACTGCCGTGGGGCAGGGATTGCTGAGGGTTGGTGTGAGAGCTGCAAGGCTTGGGAGCCACCTGGGCTCCTCCATGGTCCCCCGGGCATGCTCCAGGACTGGCACATGGGGACATTGGGGCGCTCCGAGCCCCACAACACAACCCATCAACAAAAACGGCACTCGGGAACGACTTATCTCCATGGTAAGAGGAAGTTTACATACGGTTTGCATAATACTTTGGGTGCGAAGTCTCAGAGGAGGTGCTGGTGTCATTTGTCACCAACTAGCCCTGTGAACGCAAATTGAAGTGTGTGAATCTGCTGAAGAGGCTCCTCGAAATTTGTGAGGGAATTGATGTGGCCTTCCTCTAACAGAAGCACGGGGGAATACAGCCGAGGCTCCCCTCCCTGGGGGGTGTTGCACAACATTTCTGCTGAGGAGCACAGGAGGATTAAGATGACTGGAAAAGCAAAGAGAAGGAGCAGGGAGCACTACGGTGCTGGAGCAGTTTCATCTTGTTCATACTTCCTCCTCCCAGCAGCATCACTGTGCACTGGAGCATTAAAGGCGAGATTTCTTTGCATCTTGTTGGGCCCTGTGGCAAAGGGAGATATCACAGAATCACAGAATCACAGAATTTTCTAGGTTGGAAGAGACCTCAAGGTCATCGAGTCCAACCTCCAACCTAACGCTAACAGCCCTCCACTAAACCATATCCCTAAGCTCTACATCTAAACGTCTTTTGAAGACTTCCAAGGATGGTGACTCCACCACTTCCCTGGGCAGCCTGTTCCAGTGCCTCACAACCCTTTCAGTGAAGAAGTTCTTCCTAACATCTAGCCTAAAACTCCCCTGGCTCAACTTAAACCCATTCCCCCTCGTCCTGTCACCAGGCACGTGGGAGAACAGGCCAACCCCCACCTCGCTACAGCCTCCCTTGAGGTACCTAAAAAGAGCGATAAGGTCGCCCCTGAGCCTCCTCTTCTCCAGGCTGAACAAGCCCAGCTCCCTCAGCCGCTCCTCGTAGGACTTGTTCTCCAGGCCCCTCACCAGCTTCGTCGCCCTTCTCTGCACCCGCTCAAGCACCTCGATGTCCTTCTTGTAGTGAGGGGCCCAAAACTGAACACAGTACTCGAGGTGCGGCCTCACCAGAGCTGAGTACAGGGGGACGATCACCTCCCTAGCCCTGCTGGTCACGCTGTTCCTAATACAAGCCAGGATGCCGTTGGCCTTCTTGGCCACCTGAGCACACTGCTGGCTCATATTCAGCCGACTGTCCACCATCACTCCCAGGTCCTTCTCTGCCTGGCAGCTCTCCAACCATTCCTCTCCCAGCCTGTAGCTCTGCTTGGGGTTATTGCGCCCCAGGTGCAGGACCCGGCACTTGGCCTTGTTGAACTTCATGCAGTTGGCCTCAGCCCATCGGTCCAGCCTATCCAGATCCTCCTGCAGAGCTTTCCTACCCTCAAGCAGATCGACACATGCACCTAACTTGGTGTCATCTGCGAACTTACTGAGGGTGCACTCGATGCCCTCGTCCAGATCATCGATGAAGATATTAAAGAGGACCGGCCCCAGCACCGAGCCCTGGGGGACGCCACTAGTGACTGGCCTCCAACTGGACTTGGCTCCATTCACCACGACTCTTTGGGCCCGGCTATCCAGCCAGTTTCTAACCCAACGAAGCGTGCGCCAGTCCAAGCCAAGAGCAGCCAGTTTCTTGAGGAGAATGCTGTGGGAGACGGTGTCAAAAGCCTTGCTGAAGTCAAGGTAGACCACATCCACAGCCTTTCCCTCATCCACCCAGCGCGTCACTCTGTCATAGAAGGTCACTCTGTCTGCCCCAGCAGCTAGGGGCGAGTTTCTGAGCAGAAGTGCAAGAAATTATGCTTACCTCACTGAAGAAGGAGTCAGCTTCTCAGTCAGCTGGCAGCAAGCTGGTCTGTATGTGAGAAGCTCTGAACAGTCCTTCCAATCATGAGGGCACCGGCTGCCTGTGTGGGCAGCCTTTCCTCCGTTTCCCTGCTCTCCACCCCATGGTGGTGGCTCCGCTCCCCAGGTAACTTCTGGAGTCCCTGAACACGGCTAAGGAGAGCTGAAGAGCTCAACCACGACAGGTCAGCGCCCTGGGCCAGCAGGCTGTGATACTGCAGTTCGGTTTTCTCCCGTCTAGAAGCAGGGAACAGGACAGACACATCCTCCAAGGCATGAGCTGACTCTGAAGTCAAGAGGACAGGTGATAATCTTCAGCGCCTTCCTGGCTCCTCGAAGGATCTGCCCCTCTCTAGCCCGCAAGTCACTTGGTGACAAGAGTGAGGAGCGGAGCTGAGGCCACCAGTGACATTTGTCTGGCATGGAGGAGATTGAAACTGCCACAGCTTCTAGTTTCTAGCCATTCTCTGTTTGTAGGAAAATAAATGGTCAGGGTTTGAGGCCTACAGTATAAATAGAAACAGATCGTATTTATGGGAAAGAGGATATCATATTTTTAGGTAATATTTGTGATTTTGGTGACATTCATGATTTATTACGACTGCAGTGCAGAAACACTAAATCTGCTTTGTGCTTTGGACAAATCACTTAATCATTCTGATTCATGCCATCCAGAGCTAACGAGAAGAGTCTCTTACGCTAAACTTATCGCACATGCGAGCTTTGTTTTGCCAGCCAGGACCGTGCCAGGAAAAAGCAAATACCAACAGATTATAGGCAATGGTAGCGGGTGTAGCAATAAGGATGATCTTGATAATTACGTACCTCCAAGAGAGAGGAGAAACTTGTTTTGACTTGCAAATGGAATAAACCTGTCATAGCTGTGATAGGAGTCACCCAGGCTGGCAAGAAGCAGGTTCTTTTTTTCAGGTCTCTTTAATAAACGGGTACAGTGGAGGAGTGGTGGAAGAGACTGTGAGAAACCCTGCTGGTAAGGCACTTCCCTGGTCCTCCAAACGCTCAGACATCCCGACCTGCTGTGCTTTAACTGAGTGCCATTCCAGGCCCACACAACTCTCCCTTGGCCATCAGTCTGCTACACTCACGGGGGGCTCTGCAAGGCAGACCAGGAACTTTGCAAACCCAAAACGTGACCATAGCTCCGTGTATGTGCAGGACTGGGGACTTTGCAATCTTGCTGCCACATACAGACATCAAACCCAAGAGCAACACCTGCGTCAGCACAAGTCGGAAGCAGGATGTGGGTTAGCCAAAGAAATTTTGCAGAAGATTCCTTCCTTCCAGATTTCTCTAGAAAATCACACAATATAGATGCCACGGCTATAACGACGGCTGCTCCTTCTGTTAAACTACATTATTCTGCAGTTCCCCAACTCCAGTAATTGTTGAATTCAGTCACAGAGCTAGAAAGGACATTGTTCTATTTACTTAATCACCAGTCCACAGAACTGAACGGCCCACAGAAGTCCTGCAGGAAGATGCTCTCTGGGCACACTGCAAATAGTGGATGAAATGGAAACACCAAAAATGCCCAGTTCAAGTCACTTCTACATGTAGGAAAGCAGAAGAATATCATACCTTCCCTTTCAAACTCAGAAGGCTGATTGCCTACTCAAAAGTAGGGAGCAGCCGTGCTATGCCTAACCTATTCCCAGCAGCTAGTAAGGCAAGGAAAAGTTCATCTCTCGGACTTTTATAACAATACATTTGTACAGCAAAGCAAATCCAAAGAGTGTCTGCCATCTCAAAGGAAGGTCTGGTGCCTTTGTAGTTACAGCAGCTCCAACGAACAGGTTAGGCTAAGGAAAAAAGAGCCCAGAAAGTTGGAGCGGGCAGTTAATAGTAGGTAAAAAGAAATTGAATAATGTCCTGGAATAATGTCCTGCCATGCCAATCACCAGCTCAATACCTGCAGGGTGCAAAGCGCCATCCAGCAGGGCAACAAGAGTTCGGAAATGCTGGGAACACACTGAGTGGTGGTGCGCTTGGTTCTGATACTACGTCTCTGAATGGAGACAAACTGAACGTGCCTGTGTTTAGAGCCACTCGTCTGGCTTATGAAGTTATTTCTGTGCGGGGCTGTAACGAGCACTGCACAGTTCTCTGCACAGGGATTGTTTAACCTTAGCCAACCTCCCATACCCGAAAGGTTCATTTCAGAACGTTCTTCTTCGGCCCTTTCCTCGTGTCATTTCTTAACATGGAGGTTACACAATTATTCAGCTGCAAACCAGCTTTGTTTCCATTTTAGCTTGCACAACCTTCTTGTTCTCTTTAAACAAGAACAAGGTAGTGGCTTTTCTTTTTTTTTTTTTTTTTCTCTCCCAACTTTCATTGAAATATTAATAATAAGCCGGAAAATTCCAGGGAGCAGTTCTAAAAATGAGCAGGCTGGATTACTGCACATCAAAGGGAGGCAGGATTTGCTAACTCTTTCGCTTTACATGCGTGTGATTCACAGACCGCTTTATGAAAATGGAAGAATGATTTAGGAATCACTCAGGTCCTGACAAAAAATAAACTAATAGTAACAACCTAATTTCCATGAAAATGGGCTGGTCTCCAAAGCATCTGCCGAGACCAGACAGCATTGTGCTTGCAGCTTTTGTTTGCTCTTCAAAGCAGGTAGAGCCGGGAATGTTCCCATGCCTCATGGCAAGCTCTAAGATGTGGTATGAGACTTTCAGAAGAGGGAATTTCGCATTTCTGCCTGAATATTTCACACTGCAACAGCAAGGAGAGCAGCACAGCACAGCTGAAATGAGGAGACGGACTGAGAGGCAGCAAATGGATTCTGCAGCATTATTGTGCGAGGTGGGGAACTGAGGGCAACCCAAAGCACTGGGAAAGAAGTTAAGTCTTAACTGCAAACGAGCAAGACTTGCACGAAGAAGGATCTCCCTGTCCAAACCTTTTGCAGAGGTGTATCAGGTCCAAGAGCATCGCCCCTGGCTCCCCGAGCAGCCGATGGACACAGCCAGGCCCACAGCCAGGAGGACAGGCGAGAGCGGCCTTCTGCTCTGTGCAGGTGGGATGGGAGAAGCACGATGCACCTCGTAGGGGCTGGCCTCCTGGCTCAGGTGGCTTTTAGCACTTCAAAGCCTTCAGAGCCTTTTCTTTGTGACTCCTACCCCAAGGGAAACAGTCAAGCAGGGCGTACAGAGAATCAGCAAAACCCCTCCTGCCCAGGCATCCTGAAAGGGATCCTTACTGCCTGCCCTGCCAGCAAATCACGCTGGGTGGCCCTTAAGGGCTTTCCTACTCCCGAGGCAGGATTAGGGAAGGCAAGAGCAGGGCAGGCTGTGGGAAATGTCAGGGCCCCGCTGCCGGGTAGCTGAGCCCTGAGCTTGGCCGCGTCCCTGGGCGCAGGTAGGAAGGGAGCCAAGCGCTGCCACCTGCGGCGAGCTGCCACTTTCCCGGGTGGCAAAGTTCAAACACGCTGGGACAGAGCCCTACAGGACAGGGTGCACCCACGGGAGCGAGGGGAACGCACCCAGCCCCTCTCCCATCAGAGCAACCCAGCCAAAAAGCAGCCGGAGATCGCAGCCGCACAGGCAGCAGGGTGGGGAAGAGGGCTGCGAGGAGGGGAGGCCGCTCTTCTCTCCGGGACAGAAAACATCAAAGATGCCCTGAAAAATTAAAAGCTTCTGGACAGACGCTCTCGGTGTGTTTAAAAAAGCACAGCGGGTCAGTTTCAGAGCTCTCTTTCCAAAGGCCTTTCCTGAACACAAAGGGGAAAACACGCGGTATATGCAATGGAAAAACACTGCATGCCTGGCATTTAATATTTTTCACCTGTGACCCAGGACTGATGTCTTTTTAACTCCCTGATTTAATCCAACAACAAGTCTCAGGAAGAAAAAACCTTTCAGAGTTTGGAAAGGAGTTGGAAAAAACTAAAGTCACGCTCAACACTTCCCCTTCCCTGGAGAGATAGGAGTACTGCTTGCCCTTTCCTGACGATAAGCATATCCTGGTGGTTAAAAATACATTTGCTCTTACCGTAAATTCTCCATTAGCCAACTCCTTCAGCCCAGCCCACGGTGTTGGGGTTCATGATTCCTCTGAGACCACGTGTGACAGAGCCAGGCCCGTGTGAGTCCAAATACGCTGGAGAAAAAGCAAAAACAACCGGTCGGATCCTGCGGCCACTGCCTTCACCTGGAGCTGCCATCAAGATCTGTTGAGTGGCAACAACGTTCAGCTGAGTTACCTGCTCCTTCCCCAGGTCCCTGGGGACTTTGCAGTAGTTTTGACTCTGACTTTACAGCAACTTGCAGACAGGAGGTAAAGGGCTATTGAGTTTGGAGCAGCAATTCATTCTTCAGTTAATTCCACTGCTTCCAGTGGTCGCTGTGCCAAAGCACTGAGCTGGCGGCACAAAGAGCAGTGGACGCAGGGCTCGCTGCTCCTTTTGGGATGCTGGGGCCAGCAGCTGCTTACCTGCTCTGCAGAACGCCGTGGCAGCTTCCCCTCCTTCCACACTGCCTTCCTTCTCTTCTTCAACTGGAAACAGCACCTGGTGGAGCCTGCTCAGACCCCTGGGCTCTGCAGAGGCCACAGGTGGCACCTCCTGGCAAGGAGGAACCTCCTGGGAAGAGCCTGGCTCCGCAGGGCTGGGGATGCTCCCCCAGCAGCATCACAGCTCCTAACCCTTGCTAGGGAGAGAGCTGGGGGGACACTGCTCAGGGCAGTAGAAGTCCCTTTGTGCTGCTGTGCTCCCAGCAGTGGGTGACCGAGCTTGCCTGGGGCACAGACATCACAGGGGGCCCAGGGCAGCTTCACTCCCCGGCACTGAGCGCCTCGGCTGAACAGCCCCACTAAATAAACTGCGTCTGGATGTATTTTGAGCCACTTTAGAAAGATAAAAAATAAAATGAAGGGGATAAAGAGGAAGAAATGGAAATTTCAAGTTATACCTCTGCAGTGCGCAAAAGGTAAAGGGAGCCAAGCAGCAATCCTCTGTTAGGATTCCAGGCCGTGGAATAAAGATAAATCCAAGTTCACCCTCGTCTCTTTGTTTCCAAGAAGCAGTAAGACAGAGGAGATATGGCAGAGCCCATCTACGCAGCCATAACCATGGGAACACCAGCAACAAAGGTAAATCAACATTAGATTCCCTATCATCAGCCCGTGTTTACAGTGGAGGCCTCAGGCTCTCTGCACCACACTGGCTGGCGGTTCAGGACCTGTGCTCCGCTTTGGGATGGCTTGTGCACTGAACAGCAAACACCCACCTCTCCCTCCTATTCCCCACTGTCTTTTTTAGTGCTCACAGCACCCGTTTTTGCACTTTCGGAGCCATGGAACTGCCATCCCACCCCGCTCCCCCAGCCAAAGCCACCCCAAACCTTGGCTTTTCTTTGCATCCATCTGGCCGTGCCTCGATGTCTTTTTATTTTAAAAAATGGTACATGGAGCTTGGTGAAATCATGGCTTTTCCTGAAGACCAGAGGTACTGGAGTAGGGCTCCCTCCTCTTAAACAGCCCAAACCCCTTGCTCCAGCTCTGTTGGACCACAAGCAGAGGCAGTGGCAGACACACGCTTGAAGGGAAAAGCCCTACACGAAGGAAGCTGCTTGGCACCTTACAACGCCTGGGTCTTGTCTCTGACCTCAGGAGGTTACACGCACACGCCACAGCATATGAGGGTCGCCAAGTATCTGGCAGCCCTGGAACGAGCTCCAGGTACCTGCCCTTGGGAGCAGTTGTGCTTCAGCTCCTTTGGTCCTGGCTTTAAAGGTCACGTGAAAGCAGCAGTACTTGGGAGGAGTAACGAAGGTGACTGCAGAAGAGAAGAGAGACCTTCAAACAACTCTCCGAGCTTTTCCAGGTGAGCAGAAGCTTCTTCCCACTTGCATTTCCCCTGGCGTGGCCATCACCAAGACTCGCAGCCGTGGGCATTTATTGCCTGGACAGAGCCCAGAGGAATGGCTCCCGCCCCCCTCGAGTTCCCTTGCCTTTCCTCCTCCATTGATTTCCTTTGGGTTTTCCCCTTTGATTAAACTTTTGGCATGTAGGTATGTTTAATAATAAGACAGATAACTCATGGGAGATGATATTTATAAAATCCACTGCATTTTTTTTCATTCTTCATAAGACCTTGAGAAAAAAAATCCTGAATTGCGTTTTTCCTTTCCTTTAAAAATAGAAACAACAAAAAACTGATATGAAGCAGTTAACAAGTTTTCAAACCATCAATGTTTTATTTGGTTAGTTTATTAAACACCTTTAAGACAATTAATTTTGGTCTGTACCCTTCTATAAAATAATTCAAGTTCTGAACAAACCTCCAATACATAAAGCAAAGTTACTTTACCATACGCAAATTTCAGATCAAAATACAACACTCTGTTTTCTTACATTTATAAAACCCGGTCAAATACAAACAACATTAAAAAAGATAAAACACTTTCACTGATCCTTGGTACAATATTACAGCACAATTTGCACAGTGGCAACTAAGTCCCCAAAGCACAATTCAAATACTTTAAAAAGGGAACCTCCCTTTAGTCACCCAACGTTATACTGAACACGTAAACAAAGCAAGTGCTACTTAATCCAGGAAAATTCTCACGTCCCTTTTTGTATCATGTGCGAGCCACAAAGCAATTCTGCAAGCAAGGTTACCGGGAAGGAACCCAACCATTTCTCTGCTTTGCTGTTACAATTTTATGTGCGACTACTCCATGAAAATAAATGGATGGAGGTGGACCAGACTCTGCACTGGGCAACTTATGGCAACTAAAGTAAACCAAGAAACGTGTATTTTTCTAATAACAGATCATAAAGCTCTTAAAAAAAAATAAAATCGATACCAAATTATCTGTGGGTACAATTTGAGTAACTGCCTTTTTCTTCACTTTCAAGACATCGAATACAGACAGAGTGTTTTCAATTGTTGAGAGTTTGTTCCATTGCAAAACCCAGTGTTTCAACAACAGGTCAAAGTGCCATTAAAATTGCACATTTTTCTTCTGTTCTGAGGATACGTGGTAGCATGCAATGTTCATTTGTTACTAGGCCTAAAAGCTTGCACTTAACACTAACCTATGAGCGACGTGGGGTCTCTTATCAAACTGAAACAACAGCGAAAAATAAAACGCGTACAGAAAAGGATAAAACTGAGGCATCGGTTGACAAACATTCCTTGGAAATTTCTACTCAGCAAGCCTTACGATAACACCTCGAGAACAGAAAGTAAAATCAGAGCAATAATGGAAGGGTCCGATGTATCCAACTCGGGTTATACTTTGCATAGGCAGTCAAGGCAATTGCACAAACGCTGTAGTGCAACTCAGAAGGTAGTTTTGCCCAGTTCTCTAAGCCCCTTCGTTGTCCCCAGCCCTCCCCCCCGCCTTAAAACACTAATTTTACTTACAATTCAATAGAAAGCTCTACTAATTTAGTTTCAGTTAGCGTGAAAATGTGTACACAATTAAATGCAAAAAATAGAATAATGGATCTAGCTTCTCTCTCCTCCCTCCCCCAAACTCACATCGTATCCCGTAGGACACCGTACATGTTCTGAAGCTTTCCCTATCCGTTAATGTTGGTATTAGCCCAACAAACGAAGGAGAACTGCATACTGCATAAATAGCACATATTTAATAATGACTGTGTAAACAATATAGGATGGAAAAAAAAATGAAAACAACCTAGTGAGGTACAGCAAGAACTTTATTTGCTAACTTAGTCTTTTAAGTGCAATTGAAACACTGCGCACTGCCCTTCTCAAAAAAGTCTCTCCATAATTAAGCTACGCTACGAGGATTATTCCCGTAAAGCTACATACCCATGTTGTAACTCATCGTATTGACTTAATGCAAATATTTGTGGGGGAAAATTAATTTACAGGGTTAATTAAATCTTTGTAGTATTCAAAAGGAACGATAGTAAAGGGATCCGCCATGGAAAATGTGGTAATATATGTTTTAAAAATATTTCCAATAATTTAAACACAAAACAGTAAGTATATTTTGAAAAATGCATAGAAACCCTGTTAATATAAAAATCCCCACTAAAATTACACAACTAAGCAATTTTAATCTAAATATTTTATGTGCTTTTCCTATAAAGGCCACTTTGACATACAAATACAAAAAAATTTACATTTCTCCCCAAAATAAATAATTTGCTTCTCAATTAAAAATACTGAATATGGAAGCATAACAAACTTCTTGCAGGCCAACTGCTTATCTGCAGTGGCTACTTCTGAAGAAGAAAATCTCCAAATATTGTCAATTACCAAAAGAAATAAAAAAACACCTTCAGACTTTGTTCTGCCTAGCTCTAAGAAAAGCCTGGGGTTAGGGATGGCGAAGTCTGAATCCCTCACACTGTATGTGCCAGGGAGGGAATAGACACAGACATCTGAAGAGAAATTTGCCATTTCTCTCCTGTGCATACACTGAAATCTTTTGAAATCAGGGAAATAAATAAAGGTTAACCTGAATTAAAAGAAAGACAAACTAGGACGTGGAGTTAGGAAGGAGAAGCAGTATGAGGTACACTGTGGATTAAATTAAATGACAAATATAAGTAAACTACTCAGAAGAAGGCATTATAAATGTGAGAAGACAAGATAAACGGGTAGAGGAGAGCAACTCACAGGACATAGACCTGGGGGGAAAAAGTTTATTGATGTTAATAGTATCTAGCAGGGGCACGAAGAGGAACACAAGGAACAAACTTCACTGGAAAAATGACACAATGGGGGAACAATGAATCTTCAACAACTGTCCTGACCACATGGGCATTTATCCCTGAATTGCAATGGAAGCAGCAAAATCAAGCACGTGTACACACGCACAAGCAGTGGAAATGAAAACTTACACTGAATTTGAGACATCACAGTTATGCATCCCTGTAAGCACCAGACCCACAACTGATCATGGGGACATAAGCAAGACCTAGACCTACCTGGAGGGGCACAGCCCACCCCAAATGCCTAAAGCACTCTAGAGCAAAGAGATGCAAACGCTGTGAAGTGGCCCCTGACTTACCCTAGTGGGTAAACTGCACTGGTGGATTTACAAGACAAGTTCCAACCAGCAACAACATGGCACTGACAGGGGGGATACACTTTGACACCACTTAGTTCAGACAAAACACCTAACAAGCTGGACCGAGAAGGCAGGGGAAGGAGGAGTAAAACCAGTGAACAAGAGCTGCATACAAGATTCCTGGGCAGCCATTTAGTACAAGTTCTCCTAACCTTGGATCAAGGACTGGATTAGGAAGGACACAAGAATGGTGTACCCTCTGTACCATAAGGAATCCAGCTCTGGAGCTCTATATTGCATAGTTTGATTGAAGACAGAGTGCTTGCTTCTTAGTTTTCACTCTAAGAAAAGACATAGGACAGAGTGTTCCAAGGCCTGGCCCTCAGTGAAGAAAAAAAAAAAGCAAAGACTCAATTCCCACACAGAACAGAAAGACACACAGAAAACGTATGCATATAAAAAGCCTGGAACAGTAAGCACATCTGTAATGCAGAATTTGAAGCATGACAGCTGGATGATGGGAGTAAACCGAGCTGTCAAGCTGCATAGAGTGATGGTAAACATGACCAGGTGAGTGTTTCTACCGTATCACTGACTTATTTGTGTAGAAAAGGCGACGATATATTCTGACAATATGCTGATAATCATCAGTACCTTACATTTGACAGAAGGCTGAACCTTCATGAGAGCGGTAGCAATATGCTCAGGAAAAGCCTGACATCCCAACACCCTCCTGCTGCTTGGCTCACGGAATACTGGTTTCATGACTTTGTTAATCAAGGCAGTTGTTATTTTGTTTTCCTATGCTAAAAGAGAAGATTGGTATAGTACAAATTTATACTAAGTAAGTTAGCCATCATTCACAAATGGATTTTAATTCTTTAGTCCAACCCTGCAAGATTCATGGTACTCAATAAACAAGGTTTATAGAGAGAAAACTCTGAAGGTAGAGCATCTAATTTGAATAAATTTTACTTAAATTTTGCCTTCAAAAGAAAGATCTCAAATTATCAGGCTCCAACTTCAGATTCCTAAACATTAAGTAAGCAAACTGGGAGGCAACTACACATTTCTGTTTACTACAGAAAAATAAAAGGGAGGGTGGAAAACCAGGCAGCCAGGAGCTCCCTGGATAGTTGGGCCTACACTTGTCCTATCCCGCAGAAAAGGCTCCAGAGCCTCCAACACTTCGATTTAAATCCAATGTGTTGGTCTAGTGTACTTAAGTACAATAAAACACCACATTGGGTCTCTGATAGCAGTCAGCCCACAAACTTTACGGGCAGCAGGGACATCTCCTCAGCCCTGCTGCTGCGGAGCAGCCGCAAGGCTCAGGCTGCACGCAGGCTGTGTGCAGACCTGGGAATGGTGCTCCTCGTCAGCCTTCCCGAAAATAAGGGGATCAGGGGTGTGGAGGCTCAGTAGGGCTCCCTGTGTCTCTTGTTTTCTGGCTGTTTCCCTGCGTGCTGCAGGGAACGCAGCAGCTCCTCACGAAGGCCACCAGCCTGTGGCTCCTGGACAAGGCCAGCCCGGGCAAGCTGGGGTTGCCTGGAGCACAGCACCCAACTGAGGCTGTCTCTCGACTTTTCAGGAGTTAAAAGGCTTTTAGATTAACAACTGAGGAATGTTACACCCATGGGACTGTGAAGCCTCTGCAAAGACAAGGAACTTGACGCTGAAGATAGGCCAGGTTCACAGAGATCTCCCCTGATTCTTTCTGCTGCTTCTGACCTCCACAGAACCAAAATCTTTCAGCGATGTGAAGATATCAAATCACAAAGCTGAGCTGATGATAGGGATTCAACAAAAATACAGAGACCACTACAAGGGCAACAACAAGGTTCCTACCCAGGACTAAAATTCAGCTCTTTCCTTCACGGCTCACATCTACAAGAGCCTCCTCAGACCACCAGACTGGGGCCGCTCGATGGCCACCCCACAGCAGCATTTGGTGGCTCCTCTTCTACCTCCCAACCGTGGTTGAGCCTTCTGGGGTGACGAGGACATTGCCAGCCATTTGCATGCCTCAAACGAGGGCTGAGCACATCAAATTTGAGGCAAAAATCCTACCTCAGGCCTGGCCCAACAACATCCAGATGCTCCAACAGCCGCATAGGTCAGCATGTCCCAAAGTGGGAACAACACAGCCAGGTCCTGGGATCTAGCCCAAGAAGATTAATATTTACTGAATAGCCACCATGATGCCAATAGAAGGCTCTGGAATTAGTAGCTAATTGGTACGGCCTGCAGGGACATGAATAGCTCCTTGTTTTATCCCTACTATTTGTGCGTGGCCAGTACAATATTTGCTACGTTCAATTCAAAGTTAGTATGAGCTGCTACTTAACATTTTAGAGGAAGATTTCCTTGTGAAGCATTTCTTTTTGTTGTTGTTGTTGCCTTTATAAAGGCAGAAAAAAGGCAGCATTTTTCCCAATTACATTTTTTTATTATTAAGGCTATTAGGAAGCTGTCTATGAAAAGGGATTTTTTTTTTTTTTGAAGGACTGAATACTCAAAACAAAAACCAGAACAAACACGAGCTGATTATCAGCTCACATTGGTACTTTAATAAGTCAAGCACAGTGTAAGGAATTCAAAAATATGTCAAAATAGCACCTTTAGAATCAGAAAAAAAAGCACATATATATATTTTTAATTCTTTAAACTGATGAAAAACCTACATACTTGAAGGTCCCAAAGAAAATGACCAAAATATAATCTCAGGTGCAGAAAATGTGTTTATTTGGACACTTTCTCATTTATTTATACAGTAAATGGGGAATTGCATGTAAGGAAGTCCAAATTTGACCTTACAGATAAGTCAGTGAATCTCTCTATTGAGAAAATGGATCAAGTTCACAGGCAAAACAGTGCAGAGTAGAAGCAGAGAAAAAAAAACATCTAATCTGTCTTTAAAAAGTAGACCTCTACATTTTAGTTTTTTTCCTATTTAAAAATCACCAGGACAGTCTTTCAATTGCTAGCTCATTTACAAGTATAACAGTTACTTTCAAGTAATATAATTTTTTATTTACTTTTACAGCAGCTGCAGGTCAACCTTGGTCTTTTTGTACAGAAACATGCATTTAAAATGAAATTAAAGTAAACTGTCCTTGGACAATGGCATCATTCTGCCCTGCTTCTTGTCTGGTTTTATTTTTTATTGAAGGACAAAATGTAATTTAAAAAAAATGATTTGACAAAGTGCAAAAAAAAATGAGGTAGCTGGGAATAGGGGCTTCCCCCCATGCATGGACCAAAAGGCAGACTTCCAGCCACAAATAACATACACGGGAGCGTGCTACACGTGTTCTACGTACAGGATTGCTTACAGCTGCTCAGGTGATCTTTAACCTGCAGACACCTCAGTTTTACAAGCTTGATGAAATGTCATTTCATCATCTATTAAGCACTCTCCCCACATGCACTGAGTGGCGTTAAAGGATGCTAAGATGTACAAGAAGCCAGTGCACAGGAAGATCAAGTTTGCATGGACTTCCTCCGACCTACAGCAGTGAAAGCATTGGATTCAGAAGTAAATTTGGGGCAAGAGTGAAATCTAAGTCCTGCAGGTAAGAGCAAATGCCAAAAAAATATGAGGCCAGAAAGCAGTATTATGCAGCAAGGTACGCCCAGCATCTTTTGGTTTAACAGGGCTTCAGGTGAGCAAATTCTCATCCTTGAGACTTTCCTGACTTGAGACTTCACCTGAAGACAGGCAACATCCCAGCCATGCTTCCGCACCCCAAAGGCAGCAAGGGGCAGCAATTATACCAGCTCTGTGCCAAAAACGGCCTCTTGCCCAATGAGATGCAAACAGCAAGGCCATGCACAGTAAAAGGAGAGTCTTGCCACTATACAAGTAATTTTCCTCCCCAGTTACACTGTGATATTAAAGACACCTCCTTGAAGTCTACCAGAACACAGCTTGTTGTTTAAATAAGTTAAATTAAGGTATTGACATATAACCATAAATTGCAAAATATAGTCTCAGACCCCTAAATACAAAAAGCAATTACAAGAAGTAAATCATTAGGTTTGGGAAGTTAGTGAGGACAAAAACAAAAAAGCCTAAAATTGACTTAACAGCTGTTTCCCCAACTAAACAACAGCTAGAACAATCTCAGTCGCTGCAGGCAATCCAGAAGAGTCCTTTGGACTAGTTTAAGACCAGTTCTGAAAGATTATGAGAAAACATTTCTTAAGAGGCTACCCCTTGGTTTCCTATCAGCACAAAACTTTAACAAGATCTTCAGCTGCTCTGTTCAACATGAGCACCTTGCCAGATACTCCCAGTGTATTTTTTTCACTTATTCCAATAATTAAATACACTTTGCTTTTTCTGAAATAGTGAAAAACATGACAAGAAAGATCATGCTTTCCTACAATTACCTGTAAATTCACAGAACAGAGCTGCCTAGCTGAAACTTTAGCACATGAGATCATTAAGTTGGGAAATTCAGTAACAGCCAGTGATGTCTTTTTAGCTAATTTCCTATCACATAAAGAAATTTATACTTTCCAAAATGGCTCTTGCTCTTTATCAAGTGCAATATTGTTCCACATTTTTTTTCCTATTCTGAAATTCATGCAGGTGACAGCAGATTTCAGAAAAACAAAAATTATACTCATAAAAGCAGCCCACTGTACAGCCTGCTTAAATGAGCCTCTTCAGGCTCTGATTGGGTTTAAAAATACAAACGACAGAAACTTGTCCTTGACAAAACCAGAGGATGTCTTCGCATTGACTGAAAAGGAAAGGAGGAAAGGCAAAGAAAAATCAAGGGCATTAGATGGTGATTCAGAAGCACCTAGCATTAAAAAATTACATGTTCAGGTTTTAATCAATAAAATAATAGATGTTACTTACATTGGGGATGCTTCTTTCTATCCTATTATTGTAATCAAATCCATCAGCTTTTACAAGGGCTCAGTACTGTCTCATTTCATTATGAAAATTCAAGGGCATAGGTAGGCAATGGCATTGAGCATGTTCATTTACTGATGTGCTCTGGCAGGTGTGTATCATTTACACAAAACCCTGCAGAAATACCGGGCAACAAGCTTTAACCTTTTACATTGAAAAGTTCCAGTCTTACAGCTCATTTTTCAAGACATTCAATAGATTATTTCAACTAACCTTCAAGTATTATTCCTAAACAATCTGACTCTGTGTTATGATTATTTTTGTAACTTGTAAGCAGCTATCCTGAACAAGCTATTTTAAAAACTATCTTTTCAGATTTTGTATTATTGACAAACTTACAACATAATCACCTGTTGGTAGCAATTTATAGTTTAATGTTCCTATTACCGTTAGTACATTTTAGCAAGTGTTTATCTGATTAGGCACTTAGAATGGTTTTAATGTATTCTTTCAGATCACTTGTTAATCAAGAATTGAGACAACTGATTACCAGAGTGTACAGCAACACGCAGGTTACCAAGAGTCACACAGGACACAGCTGATCAAACATATTACCTTAAAGCTTCATTGCAATCCTTCCTATGGTAATAAATTTCTCGGGAAGAAAAAAAAAGGATGCTTGAGAGCAGATATTCAACCTATCAATAAACTTCAGAGTACAGATGTGATCTCTAAAGAAAGTGAGCAGCGCTTCACCCAAATCTTACTGTTTTTACAGTGGTATCTCCCAGTCAGCTTCTGCTAGCTCAGCTTCCCAATGTCAAGTGATGACACAGACCTCCGTACTTTTCTTTCCAAAGCAGTGTGCCACGGAAGTGCAGACCCCACCAATCCAGCTCTCGACTCCAGTAACAAACAAGGAAGGGCAATAGAAAATGGCAAATGCCTGAAGGCTACAGTACTAGTGACTGCAACGCAGGCCTTAACTCATCCCTCAGCAGTAAGAGAAAATACTCCAAGTTAACATGGAATCAGTAGCCTCTACCTGAAAAACAAGCATGTACATATTTAACACAGCCCCTGGAAAAGCTGTTTAATTACTCCAAAAATGAGAACACAACCCCCAAAACCTTAGGGGCAGGTAGGATCCATACTCTACAGCAAATAAACTCTTGGGAAGTATCACTCTGAGTGGCACAAAAACATCCCTTCAGTAAAATCTTCAGTATGCCTGCGTCCCTGGTTATATTCACATTTTCTGGGACACAACTTTCCTTCTGCAGATAAGATTAATTCAAACGAATTGTACTTTATCTAAATATGTATAATTTTATATACTAAAACCTATTGTCAGCTGCCATTCATTATATACTTGCATGGCACTAGTGCTCCAATAAAGAGCAGCGTGTCCATATGCATCACATGGAGTGATGGCACAAGGCAGCTGTGAAGAGTAACACAAATCTGCAGAACAGTATTACACAAAAATTAAAAGATTTACAGTGTTTTAAGTAACATTCATTAAAAAAAAAAAAAAAAAAAAGTAGTGATTCTTTTTTTTTTTTTTTTTTAACACAGTGAATTTTAAGCATTCTGTGTTTTAACAGAAGAGTTGAATTACTGTTATATACAGAGGAAACCACAAGTTTGGCACTTGGAACAACTTGTGTTTGTTATTGCATCCTGCACTTTGCATGGCAAATGCGCATTACCCAAAACCAAGCAGGCTGTACAGACACTGTATTTATCGAGCTGACCAGAGGAACTGCAGTCAAAGCAGGGAAAACATTCCCTAAACCCCTCAATTTTTACACTTTTGCATTTACCAAGTCATGCAGGCACAAGAAATACTGGAGGGAAAAAAAAAAAAAAAAAAAAAAGAAAGAAATTAAGCTGCCTGATGCTTTCTGGAAGGAGAGTTGATAAAAAACAAAGCCAGGCACTTTGGTCGCTTTAGTGAAAACACGTATTTTTCAAACATATTTTGAGCAAGAATTCTGAATCAGAAGGCAGAGTGCGACTTGCAAGTCTTGTGCTGTCAAAATCAAAAGGGCTATGACCTGCCTGCAGTTATTAGTGAGCTGGCTCGTAAATTTGCCTTTATTTTCAGATTCACTACTGTCCTTTTGTTTAATTACATATTAATTTGGGTTCAATTCACAGATGATGTACTTCAAAGCTACTGAAAAATCAAGTGACCAGGATCAGCTGAGTCAATACAGCATTTTCAAAAATCTAAAACTCTAGGGATTGCTGACAAACTATTTAAAGACAGACAGACCGACCCTGCTGTACTACAACAGAAGATTTCAGGATGTCCCTTTCTCAGGTTAGAAGGAGAAGGAGAGTTTGGAATCCAGTGCTGACTACTTAGGAGCACGAATGGCTCGACAGAGGCCAGGTGAGGAAGAGAAAGCCTGCCTGCTGCATACCTCCCTCACCTCTGTAGGCTGAAGCCTCGTGTTTATGGCGTTCTTTCTTTTTTCCACTTGTGCAGTCCAACTGTTGTGCTTTACCCTTAGGTCAGCAGTTCTAGAGCCTTTCCAAAACCAACCTGTTGTACACGGAGAAAAGGAGGAAAAAATCTTTTGGGGGAAATTGTGGTGGGAGTTGGAGTGATGGGAAGAAAACCACTGCTATTCCCATCTTCTGCGACCTCCATCCCATAATTGAGAAACTGGGAAAAAGGGTGCCTACAAACCTGATCCCCAGAAGCCAGCCAGCAGCACAGGCTGCTGGTTAAGAAAAACATTCAAGAAGTAATCTGTGAAGGAACTGGCTGGACTGAAGAATGCTGATTTGTGAGCTGGAAGGAATTAAGTTGGAGCAGCTATTGAGGCTACCATGCCAAGCAAGGACTACTTAAGCAAGTTGCTAAGCTGCCAAAACATCTGCAACCACCTGGATTGCAAACTGAGAAAGTTCAGGAGTTGCTTCACGCATGGTTCAGCCATCACATGCAGGGTACATAGCTGCCAGGAAAGCAGAGATGGCTGGGCAGCAGTGTCAAACCCAGACCAACACCCTGCACACTCGGCACCTCTGGAATCAAATCCTCTACCAAAGCAAACCACCTTCCACCTCACACCGAGACCAGCCACCCAGCTCAGACACCACCACCTGCACAACAGAGCTCTCCTGGGGAAAAGCAGAGCCTGGGCTTTGAAGCCCAGCTCCAGACCAGGCAGGGATCTCACATCCCAAGAGAGGCACTCATCACCGAGCTCGCCGATTAGAGCTGGAAAGACCCTGAAAGATGAAGGGGTCTTGCCAAAGGGGTGGCTTCCCCTTGCTGCCCTTCTCCTTCACCCCACCCTCCTCTGCGCCGAGCCCCATGCGCCACCAGCTCTCAGCTCACCAATGCAACACAAAAATCTCGTTCATCCTGCTTGAAGCAAGGCCAAGGAAGCCAGGTCGGAGATCTGAGGAGTGCCCGAATCTTTGACTTGTGCCTGCACATGAAGCTCAAGGTGACAGCATCTCTAGAGGCTTGGTCCCTGACCTCCAACCACAGAGAAAGCAATGTGCTAAGAAATTAAGTTTGTAACTGTTTCAGGTGAGGAGACTTGAGCTTCTTGGTCAAATCTAGCTGAGTAAGGGAGAACATTTGCAACACATTCTGGTTACCAGCAGAATTGCTTGCTTTATTTACACTAAAAAAAAAAAAAAAAAAAAAGAACAAATACCTACTGTAATCCTACTGTAAGTGTAAACATCTTGTTCATAACTTTAACCGCAAAACACTGCTAATGTATATATGATTTGGATTTATTTTGTGCATTTATTACTTAGGTTTTCTGGACACTAAATGCCCACTAGTGTACTAGGGAGCTAGGGACTCAAGAGATAGCAGCCAGCACTAGTCTAAATAACATTTCTGAGAGTTTTCTAAGCCACTTAGAAAAACTAAGTTCAAAAGTGAAACAGATGCTTAGAAACATTCAATCTCATCACTTTTGGATATAGGATCTCGGCACTTTGTCTAAGGAAAAATTAACGTAAAATTTTTGGAAAAGGGAAGTTTTACAGATAAGCTAACAGCACTTGATTCATTTCACAAGACAGCTGACGATGGAAATAGTGGTTCACATTTCTGTAGTAAAGCATTTATATAAATTTAAAATCTAAAGACATATATATATACACACACCAAGTTTACTGCAATGCATAAATATATAAACGTTTTAATACGCCAACTAATATAGGTCAGAAAACTGATGTATGTAATTCAAGTTTTGCAGCACTTCAGCACTGTAAAAAATAAAAAAAATAAATAATTGTCAAGGGATTGACTGCTGCCCTCTCTTGTTGATTTATTTTCACCCCTTCTCTCAGAATCAGAGTAATTCCAGCTACACATCAGCACTGTGGAAGGACTGAGCAGGAGTAAGTTTCAGAATGTCTCTTCAAGGAACATTTAGTTAAATACAGCTATTGTACTAGTCTGGGGTTGTTCTTCAGCAGACCTAAGATGATTCAGTAAAAATGACACAGGTTTACACTAACAACTGAGGGCAGAGATTGGCTTGTCTGAGGTCCACAAAATTGCAGAGTGGAAAGTATTTTATGTAGTTATAATACTGGTTATACAAAAACTCTTTTTCTGAAGGGCAGGAAGCCTCATTTCTATTTCCACCTCTCTCGCTTTATTCCTTTTAAATAAATATAGATTGCATCCCACCCATCACAAACAACAGTGACATTAAAAAGTGAGGTAAAGTGTTCTACCAGCCGATTTTTACTATGAACAAAAGTCAGTTAAGTATCACTACCGATGTGAACAAGACTTGCTAAGAAATAAAATGCAAGATACTAAATTCTTCACTATAACCACACCATAAAACCCAGCTTTCAAAGTCAAACAGCAGGAAACGAGACTCTGCACCCTAGCATGGAAATTATTAGTAAACCAACTTTTGATCCCAATTTAAAATAGCTGTACTGATTTTCCTTAACTGATAGTCCAAAAAAAAAAAAAAAAAAATTCCTTGTCATATTTTACCTTTGTTCCAACAGAGATAAAATGCATCTTCCTATAATCCTCAATCTTAAAAAACATTTTCCTAGTTTTCACGTGATCTGAAGTAAAAAGGAACATAACCTATTTTCTTTAATTTCTCAAGTTTTGTTGTCTTTTACCAAGAGCAGCAATTGTCATGAACTGTTCCAAACGCCACTTCCCTTTACTTCAAGAAAACAGCCTCTAAAATCCATGCAGGAACACATGCCGCCCATCTGTACACCAGTTCACCAGGCTATTCAAATGACAGCGTAGAAAAAAGTTTACTTCTCTACAGTATACTGTATCCATTTTAGATTAGTCCATTTTAAATATATTAAAAATATTTTTAGGAATGAAAACATTGCAAATGAATGAAAAACGTATGTACACACCTCCACCATTTTTAGGCACAGACCTTAACTTTTGAGGAAGGACTAGAAGTAAAAGGTGCAACAACCAACGTCTCCGGCGGCATTACAGTCAAACAACAGTCCTTGCAGTATACCAGGGAGGTTGGTTTTCATATAGCTTCTGCGTATTATAGCTATCCAGTCCGAGATAGCACATTTATTCTTATCAGTTCCCCTCAGGGGAAACGCACCTTAGATCTTTTTTTTTGCTTTTCAATAACCTTTGCCAAAGGAATACCAATTCACACCAGTTCCAGACACAGCAAACCTCCTTCAATAACACGCTTTAGAGTCCAAACGGTTACGACTGAAGGTGTTTCCTTGATTCCCGTTTTTTCCCCCCTCTTCTTTTTAATGTATACGTAAGTTATTTGTCCCCGAAACAAGAACTGAGACTCAAGCTTTTTAAGCATTTAAAACAAAAACAGTTACCATACCAAAGCACAGCATACAGTGTAAGTTTCAGTTGTAATTTCTCAGCTTTTCCTTTATATAGAGCTATATTATGGTGGACTGCGCAGAATTCTTCCAGTCTCCTCCACTGGCAGCATACAGATCACGGAGAAGGTACACGAATGCGGAATAATCCCTGCTGAAGCTGCAGTCGGAAGAGCTTGCAGTTTGCGATCCGCAAAGCTGCACAGCCAGTACGGCGAAGGTCCGATGGAAATAGTGGCTTAGTGCGCTGCCAGGTTCCCGTGCTTCTTTTAAATTCTCTAACATAGTCATAATTTGTACCTAGATCCACACACACAAAAATAAAATGCTTAAAACATACAGTACCCACCAGCACACTTCACCTCTAAGGCAAACACAAGAGCATGCACAGGACTACAAATCAGGTTCTAGATATGTGCCTCAAATTATTCTCAAAAGCAAAAGGTGACATTTCTTATCTAATTAAACCCACCGCACCAGGAATTTTGCTGTTTCACATTTCTGTAGAAAGCCCTGTTTTACACACAGGCATGAAAACATGCAGTCTTCCAAATGTCTTTCCCAGTATGCAGCCAGATACTGAAAGCTGTGAGGAGGAGCACTGAATATGCTCATTTGCACACCTGTGTATCTATCACCTTGTGTAGCCACTATCCCATGCAGGTGAACCACAGGATGAGGTCCCAAAACACAAAACCACCTGCCTACCACCGCAAAGGGAGGATAAACAGCCCCAGGCACTAACATTTTTGCTTCTGTTTAGATGAAGTAACATACTCTTGATCTCTTCTGATCTTCAGACAGATAACCAACCAAATTATAATGCCAAATTTGTTTTTTAGGTCCAATGTACAAAACAAACCTGTACAGTTCTGTACAACTAGCAGAACTTCCCTGAAGACAAGGATAACTTAACAGGACGTAATCTAAAATTACAGAGGACTGAAGTGAACTCCTACATTTTCATTCTAAAAAAAAATCAGTCTTATTAGCGCCAAGTATTTAAAAAACTGGAAGAAGACAAGCAACACAAGTTATGAGTTCTAGTTCTGACCTGTATCAAGATCCCCAATCACGTAAATGCTGGCTCCAATGGGCACAGCTCCATACACGAAAGAAGAACTAGTTGGGATACATAGGTTCTGGTCATTTAGATAAATCCACCTGTAAGAAAATAAAAATAAACTGGTATGTGATTTTTATCCAACACACAAAAAAAAATCCAGGTTCATTTTCCAACTGCCATCTTTGAATCAAAACCAGAGTGTACAAGTTAATTATTTTTATGTAAAAATTGATGTAAAATTGTCTAGTTCAAGACAGACCTGGTTCTTCCTAGCTAGGAAAACCAATTGGTACTACTATTTAGGTAATTTTGGATACTTTATCTTGAATTTACTGTATTTCAGAATTACTTCACTCATCTGTGTAATCTAATCCAAAATAAATTCTTCTTGCAGATGTCCAGTGTGAAAGAAAAGCAGGCATGTAAGAGCCTTTTTTCCACCAGCAGCTACAACAGTCAATTTTCCCTACAACGAAAATTCTAGTTAATTTTGTCTTCAAACCAGCAAAATCATAAAAACGTGTAAATCTTAACAGTCTATAGCAGGGGAAATACCATGTTGCCACAGTGAGTCCTCGTTACAAAGGAATGCCTTCCCCCATACAATTCCCTAACTTCTTTAACTGCACTTTATCAGCAACGTGAAATTCCCTGGCCAGGAGGAAGAACATAGCACTCGACAATGCTTCATTTTAAACAAGGCATAAGAGATTGGAACTCAAACTGGTAAGGGAATTGGGGAACGAAATGTTCATTTCTTGGAAGTGAAAGAGAACTTCCCAATCACACATCAGGCTCTTTTCAAGCACTTCCTAGCTCGTTCTGTAATCCTACAGCTCCCCTGTGTTCACATTAAGAACACCCTCATTTCAACACATCAGCCTGAACTTCCTGCCACATGAAGAGCAGGTTTCTAAGTTGAAGCCTCTGGAAGCCAGGTATGTACCCCGTCACCCCTGAGAGACACGGGTTTATAAAGGTGTCCCATTTCTCTAGAGTTGTCAGCACCCTCTCCATGGTTTTGAAATCAATTTCTACAGATGCTGCTGCACTTTTGCAGACGCTGTCATAGTTATGATTGTTAGATCCTGAAGACACACAAATCAATGTTATTTTAGGTGACTGCTCCCGGATCTTTTATTAAGTAATTTACAGAAAACAGGAGAGTTTGAAAAGCCTTTGACAGCAGTACCATCCATTTGCAATGCCACACCTGGTTAATTTGAGGGAAAAGTCAGGAAATATTCTCATGGATATTGCTGGCCTTGGAAAATTCTGTCTCATCCTCACTCATGATTCAGAAGCAAGCCTCTTTCCTGGCACTGAAAGGGAAGCTGCTACATATTAATTGTCTTGGAAGGATCGATTTTAACGGCCAAATTAAAGGATGAGCTGCCCATTATTATTTTATTGTCTATGCTATACACTGAACACTACAATGCTGCAGAAAGGAATGGAAACGTTTGTAGCTGTCACAGAGGAACACAAATGAGCAATGAAGAGAGGAAATCTTTTGCAGTGACTCAAGAACTCTGTTACACAGCAAAACGCTTTTTAGCATATTTCACTAGCTTTCTTTCTTGACTATGGGAAGAGGACATGTTCAATATTTTTATTTTTAGTAGCAAGGTACCTAGAATTATGAAAACTGAATTAAGCAGTAGAGAAATGGAAGAGGAAGATTATTATTTTTTTAGTTGCAAATAGAATACTACGTCAAGGAAGGAAAAGTACAACACTAGATGGGTTAGGCTAGCTACTCATCAAGTGTGGAAATCACGTGAACTTTGGGGATTTGGCTGCACCAGACAATCAAAGCTCTGGAGTTTAAAAAGCGCAGGACCCAACCGTTTTACTACCGCACATCAAGAAATATTAAAGTATCTGCAGTTGCTTGTGAAAATTCCTTCTCAGCCTTTCTTAACACACACACTTTAAAAACAGCCCCAACTTTTCAGGAACGCTTACAGCAGTTTTAGCAGTTAAAACTAGGAAGGAACAAAGACAGGAAGGGCAAGGGGTCACGTTTCATCAGAGCTTGACTACGCTCCAGCTCCATGTGGGCTGTGCCTACTGTTGGAACAGTATGGAAAAAACACCATACAAGAAATTCACAGTCTTCAGGAATTCGAAAACACTCCTTGGAACACAGCTCTTACGTACTTCTCCAGGACGGCTCTGCTCAAACGGAATCCGAGAGCGGCAGAGGCGCGTAACCACGGGCAAAAACAATTACTGTGAAACTGAAATATGCTTCCACAGAAATTAAAAAAAAAAAAGGGGGGGGTGTGGAGGAATCCTGATTTCTTCCAGTCTTAAAGGGATACAACCAAAAAAATTAATTTAACTGCTGTATGTGCTAAGCGGGGTGGTAACTTATTTCCAAATGAGAAGTAAATAGAGGCACAATACAGACCCAGTGCATTCGCACACGTCACCTTCAGCTCCTAGCAGCAGTGAAAGGAAGCCTACAAATGAATGAAAACCTCTTCTGTGCTCTGCTTATCTGACAGCACTATCAGTCAGACAGTTTTCTCATGACATTTGCATAAGCATTTCCTTCTAATGAGATTCCTGCATACCATATGGACCAACCTCTCTAATACTACAAGTTTGTTTGGTTTACTATTTACATACCGCTGAAAGCATTTTCTTATTTCTATGATGTTCCGGAAGCAAAAGGAATTCGTTTTTTTAGCCAACTACTGCTACAGAACAAGCATCTCACTTTTATTCCCCTAGATATCTGCAAATTTTGATAATTCTTTTGAACTAGGGGCTAGTAAGAATTAAAAATAATAATAATTTCAAAACAAAACAAAAACCACTAAACTACCCCACTCACAGAGAACCAGTGGTTACACTCAAGGACAGGGCTCCACCAGCACCTCTGACATACACGTTGCTCATCTCTCACATTTTTTTAAAATCAATTCTTATCCTGAGCTGTATTTTTAAAATAAGTATGCAATGTACACAAAGCTCAGTTCATAACCCTTAAAAAAAAAAAGTCTACATCCTCAAAAAACCCTGCGGCCCAATTGTATATATTTCCTATCCACAGTTTACTTAAATTCACTCATGCACAAGGCTGACAAAACATTTATTAACTGAAAAACTTCAGTTACAGAAGTACTTCAAATATTATGAGAATTACTTCATTACCCACTCCACATTTCATGTATGCTAGTATTCCATCTCACTTCATTTATTTTATTGCTTGTTTATACAGTATAGTTTAACAGGATTTTTAATGTTGGTGGTTTTTTTTTTGTTTTGTTTTGTTTTTGGCTCATGTGAAGATCTCGGCATATTTCAGTCTTTAGGGAAGTGTGTGTCATGGGGAAGAATAACAATTCTGAAAGACTGCACACAATGAATTATTCTGGACTAAGTTACTGTCCAAGTAAGCAATATCAAACAAGTTAAGCCTCAGTCCTTTAATCCAATTGAAAACAGATTTATACCAGTTTATATACTGATATAAGTGCAAATGCTTACCTAAAACCCATAACTCAGATCCCCATGGACTCAGGATGCCTAGGATAACTCTATATCCTTTCCTCTTAGGTACTGAGGGCTGTGTCACACATATGAAAAAATGATGCAAATCATGCACGTGTGTATGGCTGCACAGAACTGAACCAGCAGTACCCGATAGCTGAACTCAGTGCAAAAAGCTCTTTCCACTCAAAAAGGGATCAAACATGACAGAGTTCTGAAGTTACTTAAACACAGCTGGAAAAGCCTGTAGTTTATTAGGAAATATGCAATACCAGTATGCAGCTATTCAAAAAGCTGCTCTGAATTTGGTTTTGAGAGCTTTCTGGATATACACTGTTAGAATTCATACGCTGAGCTTTTGGCCCACTGTTACTAAATAATCTTCCAAACACATTCCTCTTTTCCACAGACTTTTGTCAATCATATACACACACAGTCTGTGGTGGTATTTCAGGTTTGATCAGACAGCTCCAGTATTATTTCTTCATTGTAACTAGAAGAGGAATACACTATTTGGAGTTTCAAGGTGCTTCATCCTGACTTCTTGAAGCTGCTGATTTGCAGGCTAATTACTACTATTTGTTTCAGAAACTATCACAGAAGAAATAAATGCACTTTGCAATAATAAATTAATCATCTTATAAGACACGCATAAGATTAAGATAAAGAATCAGTCTTTGCATACGTCACGTTAACTATACACTATGGAACTGGGACGAAGACATCGTCCACCTTTGGTAAAACGTATAGCATCACTTCTGCTTTATTCGGAGTAATGATGCACAGCACAGCACATGATACCCTGTGCAAGTGGAACTGCTTAACTGATCAAACACACACCCCAGTATTTAACATATGGTTTTCACAGATTTAAGAGAAGCACATAATTTAAGCTTTCATGCTTCCCTCCAAATAAAGTGATTTAGATTTGTTTTCTGCGCTTACTGAATCAGCTGAGGAAACACCCTCATGTTTTCCAGAGAGTCAACTTGCCTTCATTTGGTATTCATTTCATATTTGCAAAACACTATTATAATGAAATTATTATAATATTCCAGATTCAATCTTACTTCAAAGGCCAGTGCCAGACAATAGTGTATTCTGTCTTGGCATTTGGCAGGCAGAACAATTTGCTAACTTCACTTTGAAGCAAAGTCCCTTTACGACTATTTTCTCTCTTCCCCAGGCAAGCACAGCTCAGGCTTCTCAGGCACTGCCATGGCTTCAGCGAGTGGCACTCATCCTGCCCAGCACTCAGGCAGTGTCTGAAATTAAGGATAAGTGCTAGTCCCTGCTAGCTAATGCTATAAAACAGCGTGGTAACACAGCACCCTCTCCTGGTTAAGTGCCATCACTTCTCACTCCGGGGGATGAAAACGGGCTCTTCCAAAACCAGAGGACAGAAGCAGATTGCTGCGGAGCAGCACAGGGAGCTGGCACCCAGCTGGTAACCAGCCTGGTCTCCCAAGCAGTGCTTGGAGCTCATGCACAAGTTTATGCCAGGTTGAACTTTTAAGATTGAATTCTGTGTGTTGGCAAGGCAGAAAGACGAAGCAAAGCAGCCCTCAACATGTGCCTCTGCAAGCAGCAAAGCAGTCACATTACCTGCTGCTACCTCACCTCCCTCTGTGCCAGCACAGCCCTCGTGGCACTCACAGGACAGATGAGGTCCTAGATCAAGAGCTGAAGTGCCTGGATTTGTATTACAGTGATACATGAAGCCTGTAACACCTCTGGGATGCCACACCAAGCAAACCCAGAGAAATGCACTATTAGAAATGCTGCCTTACAGATACCTGCAGACAGCAGGTGGCACCACCAACTCACCTGCACTGGGCCAGAAACTGCAAACTTTTTCAAGCTTCACTTTACCTGTGAGCTTAGACTGCACCAACCAGAGCACTGGTAAGAAATCATGAACTATGTATCACCTTCTGAACTATATACCACCTCTTGCCCAAAAGCTTATTAGCCTTTAGCATTTCCCCACACCAAGGGAACAGAAAACACTAGGGAGCATCAGCAGCATTAACTTCTCTTATCTGTCTGCTTCCTATAACCACCTTGAAGAGCATTTCTTCTCCAGCTTCTTTTGATTATAGCTAGTTTGGACATCATTTAAAATAACACAGAAGACCCCTTCAAACAAAAAATTAAAACCTCTTTACATTCACACCTTAGAATAAAATTATATAATAAACTTCCAACTACTATTTCATTTTTGTGTGCTTTTATACAGGTGACAGACATAAAAAAGCCTTTATCTTGTAATACAGACTTAGTAATCTCCACAGTCAACATCTTTGAGATTTCTGACAGTAAAGTCTTACTGCAATTCAGCAGAATAAAAAAGCAAAGTTGTCCAATTTACTGTTACATGCAAGAAGAAAACACTGGAAGTACCAAAGCTTGTCAATTATGACTGAAGCATATGCATACAGCTATAATTAGTTACCTTTTAAACTCGTCATGATAAAATTCAGATTTGCATGTCACCATCTCGCTGGCTTGACTGTCATCACGACTCCTGACCCCACCAAATACATAAAGCTCAGAGGCAACTCCGCAGGCCACTGCCCCAAATCTGCAAATCCAAATAAGAAAGGAGGAAAAAAAAAAAAACACAACCAAAAGATATATCAAAACCATTTAATCCATCTGAATTTTCTCATTTTTTTACATACATGTATATAGCTAAAAACATATTTTTATCAAAATATTTTATATTCGACAAAGTTGGATGAGTCATTAATATAAAATTATGAGCATCTACTTCAGACCATGTAAATGAACAAAACAACAAGTACAATTCTGAAGCTCCAGCTGAACTACAATTTCTACTTTGTTTTGCATCAGGATAGTGTTGCTTGTAACACGAGAAGCGTATTCCTACAGAATCCATATCTATTGCTTGGATACTTATCTTTACTCAGCCACATCTTGGCATTACAATCACAGGCCACCATGATCAGAAAGACAGTGTGAAATTCACAGGGCTTTCTAACGGCAATATTTAGGGATTTGTCAAAGGAGTAAAGGTAAGTACTTCTAATCAGAGCATCAGCACGTTGGTGTTAAAAAGTCTGTACATGATATGAAGCATAAACTGATATAACACTGATGACATGAACTGTCAACTCTTCCTTTATTTAAATAAGTAAATAACCAAATGCTTTTGTGACTGTTCTGGAGGTTTCTGACTGAATATACTCTTGCAATCTAGTTCTCCCCCTCCTCCTGCCCTCCGTTTTTACCCACCTTCTCTCCTTCAGAGGACAGATTGCTGTCCACTGCTGAGTCCTAGGATCATAACACTCAACAGATTCAAAGAGCTTTCCATAGGAGCCTCCACCCATTGCATAGATTTTCTTCTTCATAGCTGCATAGCAGCCAATCTCGAAGATTAAAAAAGAAAAAAGTACACCTAAGATTACATGCAAACACACAATGTCAAGAGCTCAAAGTGAACTATATACACACGCAAACACACACACACGTATTTGGGTTACCTGTACTGTACGTCAAACAATGCTGTACATAGAAGTTTTCAGCCACAGTTTTAATATATAAATAAAGTTGCTCATTTCATTTTGAGGATTATTTGTTACATTTTCTACTTGAAACAAAGGGTTAAAATACATAGGTTGGTTTAAACTGTTTAACAGCAAGTGATGCGATAGTATTCAATGTAGTTCTTACCTTTCTAACCATAGTCAAGTCTGGCTGCTTGGTCCAGGTACGGCTATAAATATCATAGCTCTCCATAGAGATTAGCTCCCTTTCACCATCCTCACCTCCCAGAATATACAGAATTCCATCAATCTCTACCACACCAAAATTATGTCGTGCCTAAGGAATAAAGTCAACACTGTAACTGCTGTTGTGAATAAATCAATACAATTTTTTTTCTCTTATCTGTCAGCAAAGTGATACTGGCATTATTTGTGTTTTAATTTATTTACTAAAAGTTAAGGTTCAATCTCACAACAAACATTATTAAACTCTCCAATTAAACAACACAAAGGGTAGTCAAACAGCAGCAAAGGCAGAAGGGACTCTGCAGAAATCTAAGAACAGAGCTTGGCCATATTTCAGTTTGCATAGTAGCGGCCTCCAAGATGAAGCTGCTGCTTTCAAGTCTCTACAGTAGCAAAATCTGGACCCACGATCTGTGAGAAGGCAGCCCTTCTGTTTTGTAAACAGCACAGATACCTTCGCTGTCTTACTCATAGTAAACAAGAAACATAATGCATCACAACTACAAACGTGGATTTCCTCTGAGCACAACTACAGGTCCTCGCCAATAAGAGGAAAGGAAAATCCTGTGGCAAACAACAATTTTGTAACAAACAACCTGTGCTGATTTAAGGAAATAAAATATGCAGGCACATTAAAAATAACAAATGCAAATAATAAACTGTTCCTTTTTGATGGGATGCAAATATGAAGAAGGAAATATTAACTCAAAACTTAAATACAACTGTGCAAGCCAACTTCTGCATGTTGACCTGCCCTCTGTCTCTTCTGCACAGCCCAATCCCTTTACCCCTGTAAGAGTTCTCTTGCATACAAGGGAAACTTATGCATATTCATAGAAGGTCAGTCTACACAGAGCATTAAGCATACTGCTTCAGTGTGGAATTCCTGAGGTTCAGCTTTACAGCTAGCTGTTCACCAGGTTTTCCAGACCCTGCCGTCATTATCGAACCACAAGAAACCACAAGATATAAGTAGAAAGCAATCTGTAGCATGGCTTTGAATGCATAAAATGCAAATGACAGGAGACTCAGAATAAAATTTTGCAAAGCAACAGAACATTTTGCCAAAGTAAAAAAAAAAAAAAATTAAATTAAATTCCAACAGTTAAGTAAGGAGCTTGCCTCATTCATCGGTGGCAAGGAACTCCATGAATTGGTATCTGGATCATATTTCTCTCCAGAGCTTAGCGTTCCTTTGTTTTCATCTTGACCACCAAGTACAAATAAAAATCCTTCTGTAAAACAAAATATGATGTGATGTTAAAAACAGGATTCACACCTGCACACTGAGCAAGACAACATGACTGGTGAGCTGTATCCTAGACTTTGCTAAGAGGTTCAGACCAGTCACAGGTCAAACTCTGGGCTGGAGAAGGTAAAAACGCTTATTTATACTTGTACTTAAGTCTACTACTGCAGATACTATTCAATATATTCAGTGATGCAACAACTAGAATCTACTTGAAACATGAAATACTCCTGGAGAGACAGATGAATAGGTTCCCACAAAATATTGTGCGAATGGTCATTTTAAGACACTCAGATGACAGAAAGTTTCACAGAATAAAGTCATGTTTTGGCCAGACAAAGGGGAAGCATGAAATAAACCCAGTGCAACCAATCTTAAAATAAAAGAATTATTATAAACGGTATCTCGCATTTTGAGGCAGGGTAAGTTTTCATAACATTGGCTTGACAAACACAAAGTTCCCCTTTACCTGCTGACAATACTCCATGATTGATCCTTGGAATACTCATAGGAGCAAGTTCAATCCAGAGCTGCCTATTGGGGTCATAAAGAGGACACATGCACCGCATCACTGAGGTTGGTTTCCGTGATCTGAACACAAGGTGAGGAACAAACAAACAAAACTGAGACACGGTTTTATAAGTTCACTGTTAACCACTGTGTCTGAAACTTTTCTGTTCAGAGCAACATACATTCATAAAGTATGGCATTTACCTGGTAAGGAGAAAATCCCCAAACCAAATGCAAGTTTTACTTTTGTACAAACTGATGACATAAAAAGCAGGAGCACCTCATTCATATTACATCTGCACATACTTTTATGAAGAACTTTGCTTGAACTGAGAAGAACTGATGGGGATTTTCAGTAATGTCTCAGAAAAGTGAGAGTGCAACCTGATATGCAAAACCTTAAATATCTGAGTGCTTTATTTCACTTCTATAAAGAGCTAACTTTTAGAGTGCTAAACTTTAACTGGACAAAACCATCTCCTGCACTGCATGGGTAAAGAAAAAGCAAAGAAAGGGATTGCGTGGAAAACAAATTTTCACCTGGCATCTCAGATACATTGATAATGTTCTTTGGAACCACAGCTACTATAAGCAAAACAGTTAAAGCACACATTCATTGTTATTCAGGTTTACTATAGATGCTTTTCACATCATTAGAAAAGAGTTTCTCCAATGTTGTGTGCTTATTTTGAGTAAAATCTATTCAGTTAAAAAAACAGCCAATGTTTTCTAAACATACATGACCTACTCTAAGTCTACCCCATGTAGAATTTCAGAAAATTATCACAAAATATTTATTGCTGAATCATTCACGAAGGTATTTTAGGTGTGGCTGACCAACTCAAGACCAAGCTCAAATGAAATACTAATAAGCACATTAGGTGTATAGAAAACATGCTGTGTTTTCAGATGCCCTGTGGATGCTGGATGGTTGGATTTGGCCATTTGTGACAACCTGCAATGCCTCTTAGTACTTACACTCTTTCCTCTCCACCGACAGTGACGATACACTCTGAGTAGCCCCGGGGCTTGAAGGAGGCCAGCATTGCCTCTCCCTGCTGCGGTGGCGTGAGCGGAATATTGTTGCATTCTTTGACAATCTCCCGTACCAGCGGTTCGCTCATCATCTGCTCCCGTAAGTACGCTGCATCCAGGCCTGACACCCACACTGCTGACATGACATCCTTCATGTGAACCTACAGAAAGAGGCAAATGCAACGATATTCCCCAGACCTTACAGAACAGCACCAAGGCACCTGTACATACAGGTACTTCTGTACCTATCAAAAGCTTTAAAGAGTATTTTTGATATTGGGAAGTAGTAGCAAAATCTACAGCAATGCTATTAAGTCTTTGAATTTTCACTACAAATGAGCTGCTTGTTCTCTGTCTCTCTGAGATCAAGATTATGTTATTAAATGCCAAAAGTGTCTTTTTTTTTTTCTTCTTAGTGTCTATGAAATAATAAAGACAGCAGATAATACATCATCAACACAGCTTTCACCTTTTACAACCATGCTGTCTGCATTTTTGGCAAAATTCAACTCTAATTCAAGAACTACATTATCCATGAAAGAAGCATACCCAGAAAACAAGGTTTAGAAGGAGCAGCTGAGAGAACCAGGACTGTTTAGGATTGAGAAGAGGCTGAGGAGAGACCTCATTGCTTTCTACAGCTACCTGAAAGGAGGCTGTAGGGAGAAGGGTGTCAGTCTCTTTTCTCAGGTGACAAGCGATAGGATGCAAGCCAACATTCTCAAGTTGTGCTGGGGAGCTTTAGATTGGACATTAGGAAGAATAATTTCCGCATGGCAAGGGTGCTTCAGCATTGGAACAGGCTGCCCAGGGAAGTGGCAGAGTCACCATCACTGGAGGTATATACGAGATGTGGTGCTTAGGGACATGGTTTAGTGAAGGGCTTGGCAGTGCTTGGTTAATGGTCTTGATGATCTTATGGGTCATTTCCAACCTAAACGGTTCTATTTTAAGCTCCCACCAATTAGAGTAAGCAAAGTGATTTGAATTACATTTGAAAAAATAAACCTTTTGATTTCCTGACCTTTCTTGATTCTGAATCATGAGAAATCCACCTAATAACCGCTTCAAAGACGTATTTTTCGTTTCCAACATTGAGCTTTTCCATTGACAGTACTTCTTTCAGTTTTTGAGGAGTCAGTTCCAAGAATTCCTCCGTGCTGCTGACATCTCGAAAATGAGTTTCCAGATACTCTGAGGCAAGGTAGTGAACATGATGCAAACAATAGTGCAGTGCAAAGTCCCGAATACCAATACAGTTCTCAGCAGCTATGCAGCCTTCTAAAAACTCACAGCAGAGAGTTTTTAAGTCTGTAAGCAACAGGAGATCAGCTGCCTGTACCACATCTTGGATTGTTTCTTCATTTAGCCTGATCTGCAAGAATTAATTTAGAAGTTATCGCTATCACTCATTTGCTTCATGACATGTCTGCATTCATTACACTCATTCTCAGTGGCTGGAAAATGGGAGTATTAAAGGGTATAAAAATTATGAGAAATCACTACGACTACTGCATGTTTATAAACCAACAAAAAAATGGAAAGGCATTAGCTTGACTGAAGGTGTCAAGCAGAACTTTGCACCTCAGGGAACTACAAAATTGCTAATCTAATCTGAGAACCTAAAATGAATTTTGTTGCAATAAATGAATAACTTTTACAAATGCATATCCAGAAAAGAATTCCAAGCTATATTGGCCTTTTTGGTTTATGCTGAAACTTAAAACTAGTTCAGCAATCACTGTCTGGTTCTGAAAAAACTGGACACACCAACTTTAATTCCTGCTAAGGTGACTGGAACAAAGATCTGAATGGGTACACAGCCAGCAAGAGGCCAGAGAACTGGGCATGAGGATGCCTGCTGTACTGTAATACCGGTCAGTGATGGGGTCTCAGCCTCCATTGCTATCACTCCAGTTTTCTTTTACAGTAGTAAAAGACTGTGTGCTTTAAAGCTGGTTACTGAAGTTAGCCACCCTTTTAATACCAGCACTTAACACTGAATCTTCTAGTCCTTTCCCCCATAGCACGGGAGAACTGCAGATTTCAGTCTTTATTTCACATACAGAGCCCATGTGTGGGCTTCTTCTGCCTTGCAGAAGTTGTTTCAGTATTAAACTTTATAGTGAGATTTCCGATTGCTATTCTGACAGATAAGCCTATTTTAAAACTCAGGTTATTTTTCCAAACAATTCAATTTTCATCTAGCACATTATAATATCGTACCTGGCCACTGAAGATGTAATCTAGTATCTCTTTCATGATATCAACAGATATCCCTTCAAGTTCAATCTTATACGTTGAGCCATCGTCCTTAGGAGGATTGTAATTCAACTTCGTTCTAAGAGGAGAGGAGAAAATGAATCAATAAATAAAAAACACTCGTGACCTGGGCATACTATTTATTTCTACAGAAATCAACAGTAAACAAGCTATAGATCACTTCAGATGAAACAGGAATGTTAAAACCTTACCATATAATTTGAAAATTGCCTCTCTTGAATTAGCATGAAAAGGCTATATGCACAGTTTCTAATATTGCTCATCACATTTCCAAACAGAACAAATATGTTAGCCTTGCAAACTATTCATGCATCAGAGAGCCAAAGTAATTTTCCCATGGCTCATTCATGGCAAACATTCATAAACATCACTTAGAACTTCAAAAAGAATGGCAGTTCTGCTGAGAGGTGAAGCAAGAATTTGCTTTGGTAAAGGTTGAAAAAAAACAAAAACAAAAAAACAACACTTGAACAAAACAAACAACCAACCAACCATTGGAATGAGCATACGTGATCAGAATATACACTGGCAGCACAAATATTTTGACTGCATTACCTTTTTGTGTAGTTTATGATGTTATCAGCCTAATGCTATGCCTGGCTCTAACTGAACTGTGTGCTCACAGTTCTAGGAAGCAGCCCGTGTTGTGCTCTGCCAGGCTTTAAATATTCATCGACACCAGTGGACACTGTACTCAGGAGCAATTTCTTTAAAAATACCAGGAACAGTTCGATGTGCTTTTGAACAGAACGGAGAAGTGGGGCAGGAAGGAGGAGGAAATAACAGCAACGCAGCCAAGTTTGCTTTCCATCAGTTGTAAGTACAAGCACTTCTTCCAGGAAAGACAACTAGGAGTTCAAAAGGGAACCAGTCTAGTAAACACAGTCCCAAGAGCTGAAAGCTCATTTTGAACTTTATTTTCACACTTTAGGCAACCAAGAATACATTATAAAGACCAGAAAAGTTGTTTCACTGCCTGTATATATATACCCACACGTTTACATAAACCCTTTAAAAGCATTTCTATTTTCATTTGAATATTTTCTTATATACAGTATGTTTCTTAATGTGAAAAGCTGTGGCTTTACTAAGCTGAAGACATCTTAATTTGTCACCATCCTCCACTATCCACACTCATACTACATAAATACTTAAATAGGACTTAGCTAAGGGCCAGATTCTGCTTCACTTACTCACACTCGGGATAAATTAGTTTCTCACAAGATACAACTCACATCGAATAAAATCCTAGTCTATAAGGAGCTATTTTTAAGTGTGAATAAGGGCGGTAATTTTAGCCCTTGAGTTAATCATATTTGTGGTCTTGTTCTCACAGAGCTCCGTCACGAGTCACGCTGCTCCCATTCACACGGTCGGCTGCAAGAGGGCTGAAGCTGAGCCGCTTCGTTCCGTGTTTGTGCAGCACCTAGCATGAGGTGGAATACAAATAACAGGACAACACCAGGATTTGGATTAGTGAATTGCTGATTTCCTAACACTTGGAATGTGATGAGGAGAACCAGACTGGTTCTGGGGTTCTGTGAGGCCCCAGGTGACTTCTGACACGGCATGCGGTGTGAAAGCAGGCGCTGGTTTGTGAGCTGCCAGCTGAAGTCCTGCAGAGCAAAACCAGGCTGGAGCACCGCTGTGCAGCTCACGCCCCCACCTGGAATCGGCTTTTGTCATCCCCACGAGCTCCAGGTGATAAAACAGCACACACACACACAGAACCGAGGTGTCCTTACACAGATTTTCAGGTCTACCCAGAGTACCTCCATTTTACCTATGCCAATTACACTCGAGTTGGGGGTTTCTGCCACACAGAACGTGGGCCAGCCACACATCATGGGTTTTGAACCAAGCACAAGGTGTATAATAAACACATTGCATGCCAGGGCTAATGGGGAGATTAGGGAAAGGACTGGTGCTATTTATCACTAACTTTCATCTCTGCATCACCTGCACACACCCAAGCTAAATCACCTCATTGCACGGACTTTACATGGACGCCTCCTAGTAACAAGAGAGCGTTGCTAAGAGTTTTTGGGTCTTATCAGGCTGGATGTTCTAATTACCGTGTACCTTCCAGGCCACAGCTGTTATTAACCTGAGAAGAAACAAACCAATCACCGACGCTTGCCCAAAATAAACTCAAAGCAGAAAAAATAAGCTTGTGAGCACATCGATTGATTCCAAAGTTACAGGTACTTGTATGTAGGCAAATATTCACTGTATGCAAATGCATCCCACTCACTTTCGGGTAAGCTTTCTTCCTATCACGTGTCCTGAGAAGCGGTAGTTATCCGTCTGTCTCATAGCCCTCATTTGCTAGCTACCAAACTACTGGGTTATCTATTTTGGTGCAGAGATGTCTGAGCTGTGACATAAGAACCACTCCCAAAGAGCAGCTGGAGGTGCTCCTTGTTCCTTGTGTCGGTGCTGCGAGACAGCTGCTGCCTGATGGGGAGAGTGGAGGGGAGAAAAAGATAAATATAAAAAAATTAAAGGATGGATTGTAACCAGGCTTGGGCTGGAAAAGGCTAAGATGGAAAAGAGTCTAGTGTGGAAGTGTGGTAAGAAAGCTGAAGGAGGAGAACGAAGGAGGGGGTATGTAAGAGGAAGGAATGGAGACAGACGTGCCTCCTCTTGCATCACGCAGCATCGGCTGTCACCTGCACCCACTTCCACACCTCAGCAGCAGAAGCAGTGTGGGTATCCCTGGCATAGCCTATGCAACCACCGGAACGAGAAATGTTTCCAAACATGTTTGTTCCCAGTTCAGGTGCAGAGTGGACAGCACGTTGTGAAACGCTTAACCCTGATTCTCTATCAAATTTTGCTCTAGAAGAAAAAAGTTCCACACCATGCTCGAACAGAGGTTTCTAGCCTGTCAGTACATCAGGCAGAGGGACCTTTTCTTTCCCTGTTGTGCTCTTTTCCACAGTGATTCACTCAGCCCAGGACTTGTGCAGCTGAAACCTGGAAATGGTATTCAGCAAATGAAGGTGCAGAGATGTGTCCGGCCAGATGTGGCTGCTTCTAATACATGTGTGAGAGCTTCCTACTAAGGACAGCATTTCTAATTACTCTAAAAGCATTCTAATTTGCCAAACCACAGCAGAAAAGACTGCCTCAGTCTTCCTCAACTCAGATGAAAGACCAGAACATCAAGGTTTAGAAGGAAATAAAAGCCCACAGCCAAGCAGAAAACCCATTATGCAGGAGCAGAGCACACCTGAGATGCATACCGAGCTGGGGGAAAACAAGGCCAGGCAACTTCTTAGTCCTATTTTCTTAAGTAATTTCATTTTGAGCAGCTCGACTCCATACAAGTTTTAAAACCGTGTGTGTCCATGTCCCTCATCATCGTAAGTTGAAATTGCTCCTGGTAATGTAAACAAGGAGTTCAACAAATCCACAACATCCACCCCAACCTCTTGTACCTGTAGGAGAGCTGCTTGGCATGTACCATACCTCGAGCAGGTGGCACCCAAACAACTGGTTTTATGCTGTGTTTTGATGTTGTGTGTCTGCCTTAGACAAATTTAGAATCTGTTCTTCCACATCACTTAAGGAATACAATCCTAATGAGTCATCTCAAATGTCACTGCATAACGCAGAATAAGGAGAAAAATTCCAATACCTCTTCTGTATACGTAAGCAACAACATAAGCAAGGTAAATCGTTAAAATGAAAACAAGGTCTTAAGAACGAGTTTTGGTATCGCTAGGAATTACAGCTCACATCTAAGAGCATAAAACAGATTTAAAACATTAAAATAAAACCAGGTAAATTGAAAACTGTCCACAGTTCTCAGTAAAATTAAGACAGATCTTCCAACATAACTCTCATAAAAACAAACACACACACACAAAGGAAACCACAGCCATACTTTGAACCTTACAGCCAAGTCTCTCTAACAGCACTGCTGTGGGACACTTAACATAAATGAGAAGAACATTTAAGAGGGGACCTTGTTTTTCTGACCTTTTACCAATGACCTGAGGGGGTGGAGGGGAATAGCAATACTAACAAAAGGTAATAATAGAAATAAACCAACAAACAACATGAAAGACAAAACAAAGGATTCAGCCACCACCACCAAAACTTGCTCTCTGGAGCCAGTCACCATTCTGTAGGAGTATTTTATCGTTATAACCTCTGCCTTATCTGTGAACTGTTATGAAAAGATAACAGATACATTTCTACAGCTGTGACAGATTATATAGAGACCAGCTGTATTCTTGGAACACTTTCATGCGGGTATACAGGTACCTAAACATAACAAAACTTCTGCAGACTGAGCCCTCCAAAGAGCATGCTCTAGATCACATTCACCTCAAGTAGGCTAAAGATATTTATGGTGAAGAACAATTGGAAAATTTGGGAAACAAAGCCGGTTGCTTTGCTTTTGATGCTTCACAATGAGAAAAGACCAGAGGTTAAAACAAAACCTCTGCCTGCTTTGACATCATTGCACTGCTAACAACGCAGTTCCATTGACCTGCTTACAAAGCTATCAGAAACAAAATTTCAGGAGGCAAGAGGGAAATGCTCTTCTTTTTGAAAGCAGCTGTCTTTCCAAATTAATGATTTTGCTCCAGATTAGCCATAAGGACTAGTCTACACTACACAAGCTCTGCCAATATTTTTATACTAATGTATTTTGGTATTAAAGTGGCAAAACTATCATTCTAGACCAAAGGGTAATAAAATCAGTTTTTGCTGACGTATCCTTTATCTGCAGCAGTGTTTTGACCTTCTCCAGACAGCATTTTAAAACAAAGCTATATTTCTAACAACAGTTTCTGGCAAAGACACACACCAAACTTAGAACATGCTCACAGCTATGACTCAGTCCCGAGTCAGAGCAGGATCGCTACCAGACACCAAAAAACACCAAAAATGTCAAGCTAGTACTTTAAGGTTTTGCATCAGTAAGGAGAAAATTTTAAAATTCTGGTTTCAATGCTAACATAAGGTCAATTCAGCCTCCTCCTGATCCAGGTTTCCTTATGCGGGTTGAGTCTTCAGACTACGAGCTTATCACGTTAAATCTGAGTCCCACCTAAACTTCACCAATACAGCGGCCAATTCCATTTTATTTCTCTGCCTTTATATCTGCAACATTTTCCACCCATTGAGGCTGATTTTTCTGCATGAAAAATATATTAATAATTATGCTATTAAATAGGTCAGACAAAAACATGATGCAGCAGTTCACTCCACCCACCGCCATCCTCCAATACGGTATTTTACAACCAAATCAGAAGGTTCTCTTTGAGGTTGCACCCTGGCCTTTAGCAGTGCACATAAAAGACTGTCTTCACCACACCCTGTAGAGAGTGCCAGCTCTCAGGCTGTTTTGGCTGTGCCTGCTGTATGTCTCTCTTTTTAAGATTATCTGTAACTGCAACTTCTGGTCTCAAGGTGAAGTAGTCCACCCAACAGCTCAGCATAATAATCTGCAGAAGTTGCTTCAGAAGCTGCTTCCCTTGGCTCAAGCATAACGACAGCTAGAAATAACTTAAACTTTTTATAGATGGAAAGATTAGGTCAAGAATTTAAAGCTTTTTTTTTCTTAATGGGGGGAGGAAAAAGGAATAAAGCAATTCCTTCGACAGCAGCACAGGAGACGTGTTCAAGGCTCATGGGCTTCCCTCAATGAAGAGCTTGTTTACTCTAAAACCTGGAGTTATTCCGACTACACTGAGCTCATCCAGCGCTAGGCTGTAATCTCCGCTGGAGATCTCCCCTCAACCAGCATTTCTTGCCTAAACACGCGAGCCAGGCCTAAGTAGACAGAACACACACTTGACTAACAGTCTCCAAGAAGGGCCTCTTGGAGCTTCTCAGCCACAAAAAGTACGGGACACTTTCCATCTGTTGGGTTTTCCAGCCAACACTTGGTGTTTGGGACACAAACCAGCCAGCTGAGCTCACAAAGAAGTCGAGCACAACGTGGCGGAGCTGGCCGCAGGCACCAAGGCCTCGCGCCATGCTGGCGGCATGAGGCAAAACCAGGCCTCAGTGGTGTGCGCAGCCCGCACAGCTCCCCAGCCCTCACCTGGCCCATCATGTACCTTCCTGCAGCAGCGATACCTTTAACAACGTGGGATTTCTGTGCCAAGGAGTTTAGGAAGGTCATCTGTTTGTTATTAAGATGTAGAAAGAGAGATTTAGCCCCCATTCCTCAGCCGGCAGCAGGCTAGCTCAGTGCAGTACTCATCAAGGCTCCTCTTCAGTGAATGACATCAGTTCCATATTTCTGCCATTTTTGTGCTCCACACAGTGCTTGAGCTCACTCACTAACAGGTGATTCATGAGATTCCATTCCACACCAGCTGAAACGAAGAGCTAGCTCCCCAAACAGCAGTGGTGTATCTGCCAGGCCACAGCTTGGAGCTAGGACCAACTTGCTTGAAGAGCAAAGGAAGACATTTCTGGGATATTGTTTTAAACCAAGAACTCAACTGTACCTTACTTCAAGATGTTTGCTTTCAAATTCGCACTGCTTTTAAGCTTGTTAAAAATGCCTTTTTTTTTTCTTTTGAAGGACCAAGTAAAATACCTTACCCACACCATTAAAATTATCATTAAATATCTAAGACACATAACACTATGTATTATGTCTCTAGTAACATAAACACTCCTGTGGCTTCCTGAAATCTTATTTGCAGGATACCAATGAACCTGCTGAGAAAATTTGATTTATTCAGGTGTTCATACCTCACTTATCCTGAGAGCACATGGGAGAAAAAGTAAGTACAAAGTAGAATGGACAAAGTTCGAAGCACACAAGTAATACTGCAGGACAGCCAGAAGCTGCGAGGAGCACTGCCCATCTCTGAGAATCCACCTGAGGAAAGCAGCAGCACTCCAAGCACGCCAGAAGCTGGAAAACTGAGTTCTGCAAGGCTGTAATGAAAAGCAACAACACGGTCAAGAGAGAAAAGGAAACAGAAGCATGGATTTCACCAGCACAGAAGGAAGAGCCAAGAGTCTACAATTCAAAGGACTAGATGTGTCCACGAACACTAACAATGCTTGTAGCAGACAGCTTAAAGTCACTCAGGAGATGTAAAACCAACATGCCTGAGGACATAAACCAGCCACTAACTACATGGTATTAAGAAGTTATTTCCTTGATAGGCAACAGGTAGTTTCAGAGCTGGCCATAACAGCTATTTTTGTTTGCTTGTTTTCTTGGAAATATTAAGCAGTGGCAAAGATGTAACAGGGGAAGATAGATAGGGGAGACTCCAGCATGACAGTGCATAGGTGGCACTATGCTCAGCAGCATGACGGAGGGGGAAAGCTTTGTACTATACCTGCAATAAAAGGTCTAGACAGAGCAAAGCAACAAACTCCTTAAGACCATCAGTTACTTTTCACATGTCAGTCCACACAAAGAAAACGTTCCTTCAGTAGTTGTAGCTGAGACCAATGCAAACAGAACACAAAGGAAGATGCGTCCAGACTCAACTCCAGATTTTCCTTCCTGCACAGGAAGAGCTTCAGAACACCCTGTCCCAACCACAGAGTATGTTTTAAAGGACACCAGAAAAACGGTTAATAAAAAAGCCCTTTTAACAACAAAATTGCTTTGTTTGGCAAAAGTTCAAAAGCTAACACGGGCACAAAAGCAACCTGCCCCACCTCCTTTAACTCGCCCCTCAAACTGTGCATGTATAGGAACAGTGCGTCTCCAAACACGAAGACCAAGAAGCGTCCTCTCAAGGCTCCTTAGTAAACAGCGTGCTCCGATTTCCTGCTCTCCCTCTGCCTGACGTGCAGCAGCAGCCCAGCTGTATTGTCTGCCTGTTTTCAGCTGGGAAGAGCCTTACTGTTTCCTCCCTCTAGGCCATCTTTAGGGGCTTGTTGGAGCAGGAAGGTAATTAACAACTCCCCACTCAAGCCTGGCATAGCACTTTTCAAAATCCTTTTTACAGCATAATCTCCTCACATACCTTTATCACTGTTGCCCCCAACTACCTGTCCAAACATAATGCATATTTAGGTGCTTTTTTCGTTGTGCCAGACAGGAAGTTTCTGGACATGGTTGTGATTTTGATTTATTGCTTCTCAGAGTTTGAGACTTACAACTCGGGTATCACTAAAGCATCACAGGGGATGTTTTAGTGTCACTTGGAAAGAAGTGTAGCCTGATCTGAAAAACAGCTTTAAAAGTTTGGGAGGAAAACCTGGCACAATTTGTTCCTACCTTCCTGTAAGAGTTCAAACTGTCAGGGCAGCCTCTGAAGTCCCCAGGAAAGTGACAGAAACCAACCTCTTGTAAGAAGGCTTGACTACAGCATGGCTTTACGCCACTGCTTGTAGCACCATGCTGACAGAAGGGGCAGGCGGACAGCTGAAAACTTAGAACAAGCACAGAGCAATTCAGCTGAACCAGCGCTGGAGAGAACGGGCTCCTGATCACCAAACACCTCCCAGCCTCAGCAGTCATTTATTTTAGTTCCAAACTGGAAGAGTTTTAAAGGACTATGAAAGGTCCCCACGAATGTCCACTAAAACCAAACAGGTAGCAGGCAAGGCACAACAGGAGCAACTGGCACACGTCGGCCTCCACCTCACACGGCTCTGCGACGCCGGTACCAAAAGCTGCCACCTCAGCCTCTCCTGCGCAGACACGCCTGTGCACGAAGCAGCCCGAGCAGGCTGCCTGCCCGCAGACCTCGCTACTCCCAGCACGAGCAGCGCAGGCGCTGGTGACGGAGGACAGGTCGCGGCACTGCTCCGCTGGAAGCTGTCTCAGCGCTGGCAGGTTACGGCTTGGGGTCGGGGAAGGGTCTTGCAAGGTCTGCTTCAGCGGGTTGAGCAGCGCAGGTAAGAAGATGGAACTGCTGTCATGTAATTCTGGTCAATATCAATCCACAGAAAGCATTTATAAGCAAATGGAACGTAACGTGTACTTGATCTTACATCTTTATTTTGGTCCGGCTATATTATGCTCATCTGGAAAAAGATGAGAATACAGTTACTGCTCCGTTATTAAGTCAGAAAAGCCTCGAGGAACAGCACAGCGTGCGTGCACCCATCCGCAATCTGTTCACACAGATGTGTGAAAGCCAAAGATGAAACTTGCTGAGATAACTACAGCAACAAAAAAGTAATTTTAAATACAGCACTTAATTGAGACAGCGGAACCACCGCTGCGTGACAGAGCAAAGCCTACCCAGGAACTTGGGTCCCGATACCCTCTGCTAACGCAGCTCTCACTGCACCCCGATGCACAGGCAAACAGACGGCAAGCCAGCAAAATACTGAGAGCTGCAAGTTTCAGCTGGCCATGAACCGCTCATGCCAGACAGTGACAGAGCTGCTCGGATGAGAACATCTGCTGCTACCGCTGAGGATACCAGGAATACTTGGACCAGACCTATCCTATAAAAGGTTTGTGGATATATGCTACAACTTACGCCACGCTTACTGGTGTGAGCATAGTTTATTCTGTCAAAAGCACTCTGATGCCAGTGTAATTTACACTAGGGTCACAAACTAAACAAATTAAACCAAAGAAAAGCGTCTTGCGCAATACAACTGTAGCTATGTTACAGCTCCTGCCAGGACAAAAACTGTTAAAAAAAAAAAAAAAAAACAGTAAAGTGCAGAGCTGTTGCTGGGTAGTTGCAGCAGAGAAAATCAAGAGCTAACCTGGCTCAAATTTAACTTCTCTGGGATGCAGAGCAGTCTCTCTGAGCCAAACCACGCTTTGTCCTATGGCAGTCTCTTCATCAGGAATCCTCATTTTCTCAGGCTCAGGAACATACCACAAGATGTTAGAGATACGCAGGAAGACTTTTTTTTTCTTTAGTTATTTTCTTTAATAAATGCCAGAATTTGCTCCAGGAGCACACTAAAGGATGAAGCAAACCTGTACATACAAGGCAATTCTGTAGGAATTCACACAACCACCCGAGACCTCGCTGCCCCTAGGAGAGCTACAAGCAACTGGGCATTCAGCAGCTGAGGCAAGACCTTAAGCTACCACAGGAATTAGAAGCCTTACTGGTCCCAGGCACTGAAAACTCATTCATGAGGCTGGCATTTTTTCCCTGCACTCTCAGAAGCTAGGGTATGGACAAGAAGGACAAGACCAGGAAAACATCTGTGCATCTTCCTTCCTCTTCCCACTGCAGCTGCCACCGCTGAGCCGCATGGACAGCCCAGTTGCCAAACACCTGGAGGGATTCCACACCACCACAATTTATAAGTGCCCCACTCGTAACGCTCTGCCAAACAACTTCCATGCAAAACCCAAACCAAGCAATGCTCCTCTCTCCGTGGCTACACAAATCCTTCAGCATACACAGGCTCCGCTCACACCCAGCCACCCCCTCACAACGTCCATGCCTACTTATTTTCCTGCTCACGCCCTAAACGAAGCGTTCATGCAAACCATACACAACTTCGGAACCTGCCCACCAACTTGCCCACAGCCACAACACTTAATGACATAGCCAGATACAGAAAATGCAGCACCAACTAATAATTACAGTGCTTTGCTGCTAAGTTCGACATATCCATTCGTTTTTCTTCCAAATTTTACTTCTGAAATGAGTTGCTGGATTTTCTGAGCTTTATATTGATTTGAGTTGCTTGAGAAATTCCAATCGACATTTGGAGACTGTGACAGACTCTGGTACCAGAGCGTGCTTTGGAATCATCTCACCTTTCAATACCAGGACATAAAATTCCTGAGTCTCTTTATATAGAAATGTAAATCAATCATTTTATTAAAAAAAAATAATAATATACGGGACTTGCAGAAAGTAGGTACCGTAGAGACACATTTTATCTCTAGAGCGACTGAAACATTAATTTTAGCTGAAACCACAATGCTCCAACACTGGCAACCTACCCGACCGATTCCAGCCAATGCGAAGACCAGCTGGAACATGAAAGAGATGCTGGAGTGATGAAAAGAGGCAGCACAGGTGGAAATTAGGCTCTGCAAACGTAGGTAAGCCAAACACTTCTCTTTATGTGCTGCAGAAGAATTAGGCACATGTATTTTTGGTTCTTTGTATCTTGCAAGCCCAAGGACAAGAGATGAGTAAGCTTAAAAAAAGATAAAAACCACCACAAAATCATACTTAAGTATTAATGCATGTAACCTACTTTCACACATAGTTAATGAGGTCCTTCATGGGATTTGAATCTGAACAATTTTGAGTTATATATATAAAAAAAAAAAAAAAGCCGCAACTCTAATGACTACAAGTTTTGTTGTTGTTGTTAATGCAGTTAGGTCTGACTCTGACTCCTCACACACACCTCACTTGTGTTTCCCAGCATGTTTTTCAGAGATGAACAACAAAATGCAATACATGATGAAAATCTGTTAAAAGTACTTTCCCATCAAATGGCATCTTTTAACTGCACAGTCTTTTTTTGCAGTAAAAAAAAAACCAGCAGTACAGATATACATGAAACATGCAGTTGCCGTAGAACAATTTTTCCAACAACGCAGCCTCTTTCCATCTAAAGCAAGCCTCCCAAGCCTTAATTTTGGATAGGGCATTGGGTCATCTCAAACGTGATGAACAACAGCCTAAAAAAGATCCAGGCATTCGATGAGTACTGAGTCAACTGCTCATCCTTATGTCATGCCTTTGATTTGCCTCTCAACACAGCCTTCCACAATTGCTTCTCAAGAGCAGCGCTGGAAAAAAAACAATTATGAGTATGCAAACTCCTCGGTGTGTTTCTTGGAAATCTTCCTTCTCTGAGCATTGGATGCTGTTTGATTTCTGAGCCCTGCCAGCTCCTTGCTGTAGGTGGGAAGCGCTGCTCCTTCAGCTCTGTCCAGGCTCGACATCCTTCACAGAAGTTAACCACCAACTTCACCTGCCATTTATTTATAGTTTATCCCCGAGAACACCGAGGCCCTGTTATAATTGCCATCGCACTGCCTAAAAGCACACAAAACCACGGAATCCGAGGTGTGCAGCCGCTCAGCCTCCCAGCCCCAGCACACGCAGGTGCTGTGAGGACTCGGCAGGCTGCAGGAAGCGCTCCTGCAGGCTGGTGCTAACGCAGCTCCCTATTCCTGGCCATATTAAACACCTCGGCCGCCCGCAGGACACACACAGGAGCCCTACAGTTACCCCCGCTGCTCCTTCGGGCTGCGCCCGGCTGCTTTTTGGGGCGTTTTGCGCTGTCTCAGCGCCCTGCCCGGAGCCCCCCGGCGGCAGCGGGGCTCCCACGGAGCCGAGCCGTACCTGATGTAGGGGCTGGCGGCCGCCAGGATGTTCTTCTGCACCGGGATCTCCTCGCCCTCCAGCACCAGGTGCGCGTCGCAGAAGCGGCTCTCCTCGCGGAACGAGCTGAGGGCCCGCAGTAACCGAGCGGGGTGCTGGGGATCCGACACGGCGCTCGGCCCCGACATGGTGCCGTGCCGTGCCGTGCCGGGTCGAGCCGAACCGGGCCGGGCCGTGCCGCCTCCCTCAGCGCCCGGGCACCATGGCGGCCCGCCCGCCCTGACATCATCTCCCCGCGCCGCCCTGACGGGGCGGGGGCTGCCGCGGCCCGGCCCCGGCCCTCAGCGCCTCACGGGTCCCCCCTCAGCGCCTGGGGGGGGGGTTTGTTCCCCCGAGCCCACCGCCGGTTCTGTACAAGTTACTCTCTCCGAGTTCAAACGTGGTTAAAATCACTTAAAAAAAAAATCACTTTTTTTTTTTTTTTTCACGGGTTGGAGGTGAAAATGAGGCGTGTTAGCATAAGGAGAAGTAAGAAAATGGGAATGAAATGAGGTGAGATTCGCTCGCAGAGTGCCACTGCAGCTGGCAACGGGCCCTCTTCGGGCGAAGATTTTCGTCAGAAGGATTCTTCACGAGGTTTTAGGCCGAGTATTTAACGGGCTTAATTGCACATTAGGAGATAACTTGATTCCGTGTGCTGCTTTTTTTTTTTTTTTTGTCTTTAACAGCATCCAAAATTTAAGTAGTGAAACTCGATTTGCAGCGAGCGAATGTGCTGTAAAAGCGGTGATGTTCTGGATCAGTCAGTGCTGCCAGGCGGGGGCAAGCAGAAGTTCGCCGCAGCCCCCTGCTCTGACGGGTAAATAAAATTCGGGTTTCTCACTGTGAAGCACCCCACTGCAACCACTCCTGGGGCTCCACTTTGGGGGAGAAATGTGTTTTCTGAGGGCCTGACTTGGTATAGCTGGGGTGGGCTGCATGCTTTTTACTACTTGCATTACTTTAAGTCAGTTTCTTTGATGTCAATCACGGTATTTAAAAAATACATGTTTTTGAAATGGGGACAACTTAACATTTTATTTTATAGTTCATTCTAAATCAGCTCAATCCCATCTCCAAGTTATTTCAATGCTGGAAAAAGTAGAGTAAAGGTATCTGGAAATGTCCCTGTAGGAAAGAGACATGAATGGCTCTACAAAGGCACCATTGTCCTCCCAGAGCTAGACACAGTGCTATTTTGTTCTCCAGATGGAGATTTCAGCCAGGACATCTGCACATGTAGACCCCAGTAAGTCAGAGCTCTGCACCAAGCACTTCCTTGTGAAGACTGTGAACCTTTGAGCCAGTGTCTGCCGTTCAGCCCTTGCCAAAGTGCTTTCTGACTGGAGAGGGGTCCCAGAGAAGAGTACCATGCTCTAGCATTGTTGGGCAGCTTTCAACAGGAATCTTAGAAGCAGCAGAAAATGCATTTCACATCCTGTGTGATGGCATTAAAAAATCTATGAGAAACGCCAGCACCTTTGCATCACTTAGTTTTTAATACTACATACCTATCTTAAAGTATTAGAAGGCCACTTCTTCTGGCTTGGGTATAATTATCCAGACTGTCAAATGTCCTTATTCTGAGTAAGTACAGTGGAATGCAGAAATGTGGAAGCGATGCAGAGGAAGGCACATCCCCGGATCTCTTGGAGAGTATTGAAAACAGCGAGCACTGCATCCTGTGCTGCTGGTGAAAGATGTGTTTTGCTGCTTGTTATTAATACTTTGGTAATTGCATACCCAAGGGAGCAGTGGTTTAAATTATTGTGAAAGCTGCCATTGAGTGGCTTGGTTATTTAAAAAGAAAAACACTGGTTTGTGTCTGTGCCTCCTGCACAGACTATTATGTAGGAAAACATAGTTGTATTTCTGGTTTTTAACTTGTCCTAGTAAACAGTGCTTCTGCTTCCTCCTGCTGTGTATGTGGGGCAATGGGCAAGGTGTAACAGATAATATCCACTTTCAGAGAACAAATTAATTATTATGTTTTGTTATTTGTTCCATTTAATGAAGCTCACTGATAAAAAAAAAAAAGCAACAACAACAACAAACCACTCCTACCAACTAGAGGGCCATTTGTAACATCTTTCAAGTAACTATGTGTGTATACTGATGGCCTGATTCTTTTGCTCAACTGTTTTTTTCCTTTAAAGGAGCGATCTATCCATACTATTTTTATATGAAATCACTGTGTGTAGGTTCTTTTTATGCCATTACAATAACTCCACTAATTTTACTGGGCTGATTTTTGACTTAATTGGTACAAAAGAAGAATCAAATCTTTCTGTTCCTCAAGACTTCATTCACAGTAAAGGATGTCAGGGGAGCAAACCAAATGACAGACTCATTACCATGTGCCACGTTACCACAACAAAAAAACCACAAGCCATGCAGCCGCTTGGCAAAGCACGTATGCATTCCCCCTTGCTAGTGTCAGCCCAGAAATGATACTGTATATTACTGTACACATGCTAAATGTTTCATTACTATTCCAACTCCTAAAAACAGTCTCAAAGAAATTTGTGATTAGCTATATGGTCTGATCCATATTGCCTGGATCCATACGTAGGAGGATCTGGATCAAACACTGAGACCGGCAAATCCAAATTTACATCACTCTTTTTGTCTTCAGGTTGACTACAAACCTGACAAATCCTGTGCAATGTAGACCAAGTGAGTATGGCACACTTTAAAAAATCACATCCAAGACAAATTTGTACAGTTTATTTTCTACCGTACTTCTACATGAATATAAATAAAACGTGCTTTCTTACACTATAGATAACCTGTCTGATTTGGTTTTATGATAAATATCCCCTATCATATCTTCTCTGCTAGTATGAATTAGCTCCCTAGAAATCAAGTAACTCCTGTATTCAGGAGAACTCATGATCATCTGAAAGCTTAACTCTATGAATTCTCAGATGAAATTCTGGAGACAGGCAAAGGAGTTGTCTAATAATGGTTAGACTTTTTATTTATGGTCACCTTTTAATTCCAGAAATATTTGTGGAGACTTGTGAAATATGAACATATACAGAATAAAAGAAACAGCATCACCCTTAACTGGTATTTTCCCAACATCCAAAGTCAGTCTGCCATTTCAATACTGCTTCTGTGTTATTTACAAAAATGGAATTCAATTTCTTATTTAGATTATAAAATTTATTAAATAGTAGGGGCAATATGCCTAGTAAACACTGAAGGTGACTATTTTTTGCAGACACATCTCACTGAGCTGTTTATTTCCATTTTCTGGAATTTGTAAACCTTTGAATAGCCCAAAGTGCTTACGTACACTCTACATCTGACCACAGTGATGTTTTTCACATTAAGATTAGGCTGTATATTCTATATGTACTGTAAACACATAGGCAAAGGGAGTTGGTACAGAGCAAGCAAGAACTGCAGGTGATGTTAGTTCAATTGCTGCTCTGCTGTAAATATCTTACGTAATCATGAACAAGTCACCAAAGCCCAGGTGCTCATGTGATGGGGAGACAGAAAATAACAATGATTTCATTCTGCTTCCTACCTGTCAAACACAGTGAGTAGCAGGGACACTGAGAATAGGTACACAAAAGAAAGAGATACCCAAGTAGTTTGGTGACATGTACAGACCAGATGCACACCTAAAACAGGTGGAGGTATACCTAGTTTTCTCCATCAGTAAAGATACACTTTTAATCAGTAAATACACTTTTACCTAAACAAATTAGTGAATGTGTATATCTGAGTTCTGCTAGAAATACACTGCTCTTATCCATACACATACTATTAGTAACAGATTATTAGCAATATTAATAAATATTACATTTCTGTTTATCTTTTAGACAACGTAGTCATCTAATTACATGAAATGTCACGTCAGATATTCTCAAGGAAACAGGATTTGAAAACAAACTGCTTATAACATTAAGATTGAATAACACTGAAGTATAAATGAATGCTACATAAAATATTCAAGTTACTTGGTTTCATCATCATAAAAAGGAAAAATACACCAAGGAATTATTAGCAAAGCAGTTTTTTTTTTTTAGGTTCTAAATTAGGAAGTTGTAGCACCTGAATGTAATACTTAACTTTGGTTACAGCGGAGTTTAAGAAATCAAGCACCAAGAAAATGCATTGCTATGAATTAATATAATAGTATCATAGCAGATAGTTTAACGTGAGGTTTTCTAGCAGAAGACAACTTTCATCATGAACTACAGTCTTGAAACAATCCATGAAAATTTCATGAGCTGTAGATATATGTTATTTATCCCCTATATCACATTAAAAATACTGTACTTCATTTGCTCAGAAAGCTGTATTCCACTTAAATAAAACTACCTTTGTCTCCTATTCCTTCCCCCACAACAGTAGCACTTTTTAAAGACTGATCATTCTTCTTTTGGAATAGTTATATGCCAGTTGTGCATATCATTATTTGTAATAAAAGTCATTGCTATCTCTTAAAAGGGATTATATATAGTTATTTAAGATAATGTATATAGTCATTTCTTGCCATAATATAGTTGCTCCTGAATGACAAAAGGGGTATTATTCCACATTCAGTAGAGGGTTGTCTCGGTCTGTGTAATAGGATAAATAGCGTTTTACTCAGTCTCAGTCTTCAAAGCTTTCTCTGGTATAAACATTCCATGCAGGTCCAGGTGCATTTCCACGTTTACTCTGGCTCGGCCCAGTTCTTTGAATGTTTTAGCATCCAAGATGAGTAGGAAGGGTGCCTCCTTTGGATCAGATGTCACAACACAGGTCAAAACAACACCTGTGACATACAAATGGAGAATTAGAAGCACATACTAATTACACCTAGCAGAAAAGATAACACTATCAGGAAATTAGTGTTGTTTCTTAAGAATCTGAGAACACAAACTGAAGGTGCTTATGACACGAAGAAGTCTGACTGAGAGAGCTAAAGGACTAATGAATGGTTCTCTGTGCTTTTTCCTAGTCTGCCTGCAGTTCATTAGGACGAAAACAAACAAACACCGAATTATGTCCTTGACAATCTTGTTGGGCAGCTGAGCAGTGAAACCTGGGACACATCCTTTCAGCTATTTATCATTTGCCTTTGCACGAAATTGCCTCAGAACACAACTGGATCGAGATTACAGGGATACTTGCAGTGCCACTTCATGTTCTCATCTGGTAACAATGACTTCTGACTGCTTCAGCTTCTCCTAATGATAAAGCCAGTTCCAGTTGGCTCTCTGGACAGTCCTAAGCATTAATTTCATTGTTTATGGGCAGATTGGGACTTCATGCAAGCTGATTTTGCTCTATTGTTTGTTTTTCATTTTCTTTTATCTGCAGGAGCAAAATGGGTGGTACCAATTTTAATCTGTCTGTGGAAGCATCAGCCCAGCTTTCTTGTCATGACTGACAACAATGAAACTTTTAAGATTTAATACAAAACTTGTGTAAATCCAACTTTCAGAATGTTGTTACAATTTTACCATCATCCTCTTCTCTTGCATCGGGGCTGGGAACAAAAATGGGCTCAGATGGCCAGCAGTGGTCAGCTCTCCAGTGCAGCATTTCCTTTGTTTGGACATTCAGTTTTGCAATCTGAATCATTGTGGACAGAAAAGAAAAATGTCAGTGACCCAGACAATGGTTTATTCCAAAGGTACATCATGAACAGACTGCAGGCATGGGGGAGCAACGCTAAGAGTTGAGGAGCAATGAGGGATGTGGCATCACAGAAAGGAAATACTTGGAAAATGTTAAACTTTGGAGTTGTGTTTAGTGGCTGCATAAGCATAAAATGATCTTTTAATTTTATAAAGACTATTTTACTTCAGCAGTGTTAAAAGAGACACAGATACCATTTCATTAGATTACAATTGCATAGGGGCTTTAAGTGTTTTACAAACACAAATAGGTCATAAGATCTATTTACTCTGCATCATGGGTAAATATTACTCTCACTATACAGACGAAGAGTGCATGGCACTGAACATGTAAGTGACTTTCCCGAAATTACTGCAGTTCTGTTGTAAAGCAGGAAACAGGATTTAAACCTTCCAATTTCTAATCCTGTGAATTATTTTCCTTTTGTTGTGACCTCAATATTTATCAAGGCCTTCTATTGTTAACTAGGATATATATGCCAGAACAAAGGCTATTAGTAGTGATGTAAAGGTTAAACCAATGGGCAAGAATGCCACACAGATACTGGTACTAACTGAAGGAACAGCGTGCAGATTTTATCTCATTAATGGGTCAAGTGCCTGACCAAACCAGCTTCCAGAGGGGACACGTGACATTTTCACCTCAGTTCTATTAAGGGCTTTTCTCTACCCATCCAGATACAGTTTTCTTCTTTTCTCTTTTGATGTTTAGTCAGAAAAATAACTTCATACAAAAATGAAATATTCAGGCACTGGAGGAAGAATCTTCTATCCAAGGTGACAGCAGTTTTGCTTACAGACTTTACAGAAGGATCATATGTGGTTGTTGCTGTGTCTACATTCATTAAAGACTAACTGATGTGAAAAAAATCTAACATCTTCTATATTGCTATTTATATTTGACAAGCAGGGATTATCTGCACTGGAAATCACAAACTTGCATATTTGCGTGAGCTACTGTCAGATGTGCTGCAATAAATTTTCTTGCATCATGCAGAAATCCAGCTTTATTTTGTAATCATTTGTGGTAATTATATAGAAGAACCCACAGCGATCTCAATTTGCTCTCAGAACAGTAATTATAAAGAGTGAGTTGACTGTACAATACTCTTACCTTCAGCTAGTAGTACTTTGCATCTTAATCTATTTGTTTTCTAGGCTGTCTCCTGAAAGGCTGGCATCATGTGTACACAAAGAATGCATTTACTATCCTCTAACACTCAACTAGTTCTCTAGCAAAAGGTAAAGCTTTCCGAAAAAATTGATATTGCTACAACTTCTTTTTTGTTTGTTTGTTTGATTTTTTTTTTGTTGTTGTTAGTATTCTTAAGGGGAAAATATTTATTACAGATGTGTGTCTGCCTAGTACTCTTCTTCCTTTCCCTTACTGTCTTTGGAGCTTTTGGTACATTACTGAAGTTCAACCTAGTTTAGCAGAAAAATGAGGGCCTCAGTAACTATAGTGTTCAGAAGACTTGGTGGAAATAAAAAGCTGGATGAGGAAGCCTGAGTTTATTAATACTTCATAAGGGGAACAGTACTACATGAGCTTACCCATAGGAGAATTTAGGCGTTCCATATTTCTCCGCATGTGAATGACTCACCAATGGGAAAGGTTTTGACAGAAACCAATTCGCTGTTGAATGCAATCTCAAGTCATACCCATAAGAAAGTGTTTGTTTGTTCTTTATTGTTCCCACAGTTTGGCCCAGGGAGGCTGTTTTAATCATACAAGTAAGCTAATGATGTCCAGCTTTTCATCTCCCTGCTTTCAGGTGTTGAAGTTTACAAACATAGTACACAACTGCAGTGTTGTTGCTTAGAAGTTTTAACTTGAGGTTGAAAAAAGGTTCTGCTGTCTGGAAAACCAAGGTTTAACAGTTTCAGTCCTGGCCTCAGAACCATACACTTGCATGTATGAATGCAGATGAGGCTATATTTTGGGCCAGACTAATAAAGCATGGTTTACTAATAACCGTTTAAATTTGATTTGTGTTACATAAATACATTTCCTGACTTCGTACATGTTAATGATACCTTTGTAGGAACTGGACTCCACTGGACTTCCGTTGCATAGACGTACGTGTATTTTTTGCCATTATATCCATAGTTGATGTGAGGCAGTTCTATCCCTAGGTATAACAAAGGTCAAGACTTAGGAACAAAAGAAGAAATATATTTCAAATGTACATTTACATGTGCCAATTTTCAGGAAATGTTACTCTATGAAAAATTTTGACAGGATTTTAAACAGGTGTTGCATATATTTTGTATGTCTGAACTTTTAAAAAGCCAAAGATGTATATTAACAGAGCACAATTAAGCCAGGGTTGTTGGTTCAAGAATGACAATTTTTCATTCTTAGGGATTCATTATATTGGATTTTTTTTTCATAAATACATCAATCAGAAGTGAACATTTGAGATATAATCAGACACTGCCATTCAAAGAAATGACTTTCACTTTAAGTAAATGTATACATATACATTTTACATATTCCTGTTAACACACATACACATACACACACACACTCAAGTTTAAAAATCCACTTTCAAAGGTATACTTCATAAAATACATAACTAAAGTTACTGCTTATAACAGACCAATTTTACTCCTTATAACAGGTAGATTTGCGAGCCATATTAGTCACTGTAAGATCAGACTTGGGACCCTAAAATAACTGTTAGACTTTATTAAAATGAGCTGTTAAGCATTATTAGAATGCACCTATGTGTAAGTGTGTAAGAGAAAGTATTTGTGTAATGGATATGCCTCACCTTCACATAATATTTCAGGTTGGCAATAGATGCTGCCATCTTTCTCTTTTACAGCAGTTGCGGAAGTTGGAAGTGTGACTAAATTAGAACCTACTTCTGCATCCTGAAAGAGACATATGCTGAAAATGTAATGTGCTTCTATGAATATGCTTCTAATTTAGACCTTTCATCAGGTTTGATATTAATATAGACAACTAGGGGGTTAAACAAGTATTACAGCTACAATAAGTTCCTTCATAATGGCATTTATTCTGTAACATTAGATACTGACCTTTTCATTAAAAATCTTAATATATCATCGTGTAACCATTTTGGATTACACTGAGCATTTAGAAAGATTTAGATACACATGGTTATGTTCCAGAAACACAATAAATAGATTATGTAGATTGCAAATTTAATTAATGAAGATGGGTTTTAAAGAATTAGGTAGGAAATTCCCACTAAAAGTCACCAAAGGTTAGTTTTTTTGCATCTGCTATTAATCAAATGCAAAAATAAGTGTGATCCATTCATGTTTTTAATGCTATTGCTGAATTTTTAAGATTGCAGGGTAGGTAGGATAGCTGGCGTGATCCAGCACATCCTTTGCTATTGCTACATGACTGTTTTTGAGACAAGAAATAAAGCAAGATTCTAAGATGTAGATGGAAAAAGTATTATCCATTCTAAATGTATCAAGCAGAAACTTGCCCAAGTTGCTGGGCAGTATAAAATCTTCCCTGCAAGCAGTGATGTAAAATTATGTTTTAAATTAAACTGAAAGATAAGATCATTCTTCTTTCTGGTAAACTCAAACTTAAATTAAATCTTCTAATTTTAATAAAACTATTGCAACAGTGGAGAATGTGAATATATTGTATATAGGCTTCCAGTAAAGTGGAAGAAACAGATTGTGCAAAACCTTATGCATGCCTTTCTAGCCAACAGTTAGGTTGGTATACCTGCTTATATTTGATAGCATGTTACAAGTAGTTGCACAGGTATGGAAATTATATATGCTCAAAAGCCTTTTTCTCCATAAAGAAAGACATCAGGACCTAGATCCACATAACTGTATGTCCAACTGCTCCTTGCCATTTCTCACAGTATATAAACAAAACAAAACAAAACTCCTGCACACTTTGTGAATATGTTATTTTTAAAGAATCAGAATTTTGCACAAAAGGGCTGGCAACTAATAATTCACCCATTTTTCTAGTTGATAAATTTTAAATTATTGATCAAAGAACAAGTTAAAAAATCATTTTCTTCCTACCTTGTCATACTGCAGAGGAACAACAAATCGCTTGCAGGTTGGGATGGAGGTAAGCTTGTTGTTCTCTTCAAAGTCTTTACTCAGTTTTTTTAAGTAAAACATGTCATATAAGCTATTGTCTGTGTAGGCAATAATATCAAAAATAATGTGGCCATCCTCTTCATAAGCATTTACATGGTGATAAAGCACCAGAGCATCCGTATAAAACTTGGTGGATACATCTTTTTTAGTCTTCCTGTCTACGAAGTGAAACCATGTCTGAAAGGCAGCAAACATTATTTAAAACCATTACTGAATGATCAACAAACAGTTATTTAGGAAAATGTTTTCCAACAGGTAGCCATCTACATTCTAAAGCACTGTCTGTCTCTACTGAAGCATATTAAGAATTCCAGATTTGCTGCTAGGAGGCAAGAACTTCCAACCTAAAGACCAAAAAAATTCAGGAGTAAAATAAGTGTACAAGTGCTCTAAACTCATTTCAGTGTTGCAAATTACTGTTTGGACTAGGCTGAGGATAGAAGTTTTCCAGTAAACCTGAAAAATCCCCTGGCCCGTTTTTAATTTAAATAACTTTGTCTTAGTTCAGAGTTTGTACTATTCTTTGCTGGTCCACTTGACCCTGGCATGCTCCACTTGTTCAGGGACACAAAATGTGGAAATAAGATCCTCAGAACACACTTTCTTTCCCCCCTCAGTTGCCACAATGAATTCAGGTTTCTCCACCAATCTGGCTCTCATACGTGATGCAATAGATCTAGAGCAGACTTCACCCACACTATACAGCGTTCTTTTTGGAGCAGGAGCAATTCTGTGTTGGGGATGATAGTGCATTTTTAATTTTCTCTCCTGGCACACATTATTTCTAACAATGCCCAACTATCCTCTTTCTCAAGCACTTCAGCATCAGTATTTATTTGTGAAACTTTGGAGATGGGAGAAAATATTAAAAAATGCGACTTCTAATAAAAAATGTGAAACATGAAAATCAGTTGTTGAAGAAAAAAAAAGGTTATTACTTAAATTAATGAACCAGATGAAAGACAGAACAATGTGGAAGAGATTGCTGGCCTGGCTGACTCCATTGCTCAGCATTAGAAAAAATACCTTATCATCCTTATGGAAGGCAAGGCAGGAAGCCCAGTTCACACCTCGGATGTAAGCAGTTGCCATTTTGACAATATCCAGTTTCAATGGCTGCTCTATGAACACAATATAGTTTTCTGTGATTCCAAAGCTATGGTAGTAGCTTGGGTGGAGCAGCGAGCGAGAAGGGATGGAGCATACCACTTCCATGTGTTTAAAACAAGATTTATTCTTTTCTGTTTCTGAACATAAATGATAAAAAATAAGATTACATTTACAATAAATTCCAATTCAATCTTGTGCTTGGATTTTTCCCACATAAGGAGTAGGTAAGTATAGGTTCCTCTCAGTTTTATTTGCATTTTCCTGTTTAGAAAATGGCTTGTTTCCTTCTGCAGAATTAACATAGAAGGTTGCATTTGAGTGAAGCAGCACAGTACCACAATGCCAGATCCATTCAGACAGAGACCTCTTGTCTCAGTATTTGACTCCACTGATAAACATTTTCAGAAGTTCCTGAAGGAGAAAGCTGTTCAATTAAATCAGCAGCTTTACATGGGGTTTCAAAGGCCCCCATGGTTTTGAACTTATTTTTATAGAGATGTTCCTGTTCAATCTATAGTGACTTTGTTTGAGCCCCAGCTAGGAATAACAAACATCTTTCAACTATGGAAAGTCTCTTGGTTGTTCACACATGAGGACAGACATCACATTAGCAGCTGGTTTTAAACCATGCATTGCCTTGAAGGAAAAAGAGCAAGTGATTTGCACTGTGAACAATGGATAATATTTCAGCAAGCCCTAATGTAGGCCAGGTTAGAGAGGAAATAACTTCATATTAGGTACTATTTGGTTTTATGCTTCCCTATAATAACTGTATAAGTATTTTAAGTATTCATTTATCAAGAAAAATGAATTTTACTACTTCAAACTGTAGAATACTACCTGACAGACAAAATTTTTTTCTGTTCACACTCCCTCTACACAAGGTATAGAAATTCTTGTAGAAGAATTAGTTCACTGTAGTGAATATCTAGTGATAATCAAAGTAGAATTCTTTTAAAAGCAAACTCTAAAAGCAACGATCTTCAGACTGAAACATCCTGTTTATATAGTATTCAAGATGAACCTTTGTAATAACATATATTCAGACAGGCTAAGCAGTTAACACTAAGTTCACACTACATTAAAATTAAAAAAATAAGCATTGTATGTTTCTGGAAGAGCTGTATTGTCTCCCTTTGACCTCACAAGAAAAGAATCTGCCAACATGTTTCTAAAAAATACTGACAAAAGACAGATCTTACCTGGCACAGAGGAAGTAATCTTAAATAAAAGGTATTTTGTTTTCCCTTTGTCAACAATTGAAGTACCCATGTTGAGAATATTTCCAGCACTGTCGTAGTGTGGATGAGAAGTTGCCACATTTACAGCTATATATTTGTTGTAGTCAACCTGGAAAATGATACAATAGGAGATTTTAGAGATGCATAGGGGTATTTAAATTAATCATAGCTAACACCCCCAATCCACCAGCCTTTCAACACTGGTAGCCTTCCACTGATGCCACCCAAATGCCTTGAAATTTCAACACTTCAGTCAAATGAGTTATGCAAGTACTCAAATGATTTCCTAATTCAAGGCTAAAACAAGGTACAAAATCTGAATTACATTCAGATCTTCCTTGAAGCCACATAAGACAACAGGAGGATTGGCTAAAGAAGCTACTCCACAGATGCCCATTTCTTCCTGAAAGCAGTTTATTTAATAGCACTATGAGACTAGCAGTTTCTGGAGTAAAAAGATTTGTATTCAATTTAGAGCTTGGGAATTGTACTTAAACTTTAATGCATGATAGGAAAACTCAATGCATATTTCAATATGTCAAGATTTGCTTTTAATAATATCTTGCATGAGGTGTTGAAAAGTCATCATATATAAATGACCTACTGAATTATTAATTATGTAAATCACTTGATAACTACAGATACATAATAATGGGAATCATCCAAAATAATCACATCATAAGCACAATATATGGTATTTTGTCTGCAATTGCGTACAATTATGAAATTGCCCAAAGCCCAGCTTTTCCCTAAACTGCCTGTGATTTATTTTTGAACTCCTGAGTTCTCAAATGAACTGGTATCTTCACCATTTCACTTTACCATGATTTCAAAAAAGTATTCTGTGCTAGTAAGGAAATAGTAGAAGGAGAAATGTATCTTTCCAACTTCGTGTACTGATTCTTACAAATCAGCCTGAAACCGAATTTGTTAGAAGGAACCAGAGTGACACACAGCCATTTAATACCTTCTCTAGAGTCTCCAGAGTCTGTGGATTAATTTTTCTGATGAAGTTAGTCTCACTGGTAGCATAATAATCATCCCCAGATTTCATAATGTTGATCAGGCAGTTGTCTGTGAACTCAGGAATGGTGTGAGACAAGTATGAGAATGCCCTGCAGAGAGGAAAGTTTCATATTGGTTCATTAGACAAGCTGCAGCTGTACTTGCTTTTACCCCATACGAAGCAGAAGTCACCCTGTGCAGTGCGGGCTGTGCACAGTAGCAGGTTAATGGAGCTGGGTCTGTCTCTCCCCTGCTGTGTCCTCTTCTGGCAGCTTTTCCACTGCCTCAGTGGACAGCGTGAAAGGTAGAGGAGATGAAGTTCTTCAACACCATTAGCCTGGGGGAGGATTAAGGACATGTATGTATGAAACTGTTTTTCCATGCACAAATGGACATTCAGGTCCAGTCCTGCCGACAGCTGTGAGATAGCCACTGCTTTATCAAGATGGGCTAATTACACGCTCTCCTGTGCATACCTCATGAGAATTTGGCCTAACAGTTTCTACCTAAAAGCTATTAGGTTTTTCAGGGTGTGCCCTCATAAAATAACTTGATTTATGTACTCGCTGATGGTATATTTTTGTTGCCAGCATTATCCCTTATCACAATTGTGATTTCAAAGTAGATCTGATTTCACATATAGGCTTCTGTGACAGTTCTCCTTACTAGTGTAGGATTTTATCATAGTCATTTGAAACCATGACAACGTTGCTCCTATCCCTTATAGACTTAAAATGCCAGTGTTATCCTATTACTGTAGAAAGAAGAAAAAAAGCATCTTCTGTCAGAGTAACAACTCACAATGTATCAAAGTTATAGTTATTTTGCAATAACTATCCATGTTTATGGTCTTACCAAGCATGTAATTTGAGGTCATTAGATGTAGTTCAGCCAGGAATAAAAGATGGATGAACTACTTGCATTTGCCATATAAAGGCAATTTTACAGGCTCATAAATAGCCTGTCATCCTTTCTAGCACTATGAAAGTAGCTATTGCAATGACCCCAAGCGGTTGTGATTTTGAACATAAGGTTAGCTCAGGTCTTTGGGTGCAGTACTTCAAAGCACTGCCTGTGACTCAAGAAACAATTGAAAATTTTCTTCACTTTCTTTTTGGGAGCTGGGAGTGTAGAAATGGCCTTTAATACAGCAGGTTTTTATTTATTTATTTATTTCAGTCATGGACGATTTTCATCTTTCTGCAGAATAAATTTTGAATTAATACTTTCCCCATCTCTTCATCTTTTCCTTTCTTTCTTGCTGCTTCGCCCCTTACAGAATATCAATTTAATAAAATTCCATGAAACACATGGAAAATATTTGTTTTTTCAAAATTACAATGAAATCTACTTGCACTAGTGAATAAAACAGACAATATTACTGATGAAGTGGATTTAGAATATTTGCCTTAGACTAACCCATAGAGTGTATGTTTCTGGCTGTATCCTCCTGGCCTTGTCAGTAGCTGGTAATTGTAAATTTACAAAACAGATTTCATGTTTGTATATATGCGTCAAGGGTAAACAGAAAGACATCTGTGCTGGAGAGAGAGGTAGATAGCAGAATCTTGTTGGAAAAAGCATTGCTTACTTGGCAAATATGTTTTTGCATGGATCTGGATAAGCCATAGTTCCAAATTCAGACACCACGATTCGGTTTGCTTCTATATTGCAGTTGTATGAGTCACTTCGGAGATACTTACTTCTGTAGTAGACTTCACCTGACAAAGGTCAGACAGGTTTCAATCATTTCATACTGAGCTCTTTTGAAAATTACCACAGACAAAGCCAGAGAAAGAACCTGTCAAGCAAATATCCTTTAGCAAAGAAAAGCTCGCTGTGGCAGACTCACCAGCCACATAACACCTACGTGTACTATTTTTTTTGCAGGGTTATAGCCAGACACCTGGAACATTTTAATGATAATCAAACTTAAAAGAGAATTAGCAATGTAAAACACCGAGATTTGGCTTGTTGAGCTTTTTGTAAACTGACATGCCATAACTTACCATTTTTAAATGTAAAGCTATGCAGCAGAGCCAAGCCATCAAACCAGTGGTTATATTTAGTGTCCCCTATTGTGTGCATCCCTGGGCCATTTCGGAGAAGTATCCCTTGCAACCAAGTGGGCAACTGACCTGCAAACAAAAATGACATTTCAGTATTCATTCATTTAGGGAAGGGGCATGCTACAGGACAGTTTTCCTAAGGGCATAGGCTTCAAATAGGCAGATGGACTATAGGGCTAAGTCCAGATTTGTAATAGCATATGATTACGTTTGAGTTTTGGCTAACTAAAATATGACCTGATCAATAGTGTGGCACTAGTAATATTCTGCATAAATACCAATATATGAGATTACCACATGAACAAGAGATTGCTGGAATGTAATTTGCTAAAAAACAGGAAGTAAATAAAGTTGGACCTTTCTTCCTTGCACTCAGATATTAAAGTGATGTGTATAAACCCTTTTATTCATGCCAGGAAAAGCTAGAGCTTATCAGAAATAAACATATTTTATAGGATATATGACTTGTACTGCCCTTCAGTATATCAATTTAAGCTTTAGGCTAAATGAATTCCAGTAAAAAGTTCTTTAATTAAATTACATAGCATATTGTAGTGTCATTTTGGGAGTGCATTTGTGACATTAGTCATAATGTTGGGGTTTTGAACACAAAGAGTGGGTAGAAATATTATACTGAAAATGTGTAAGTATTATTAAGGTTTGAATACAAAACGTTCCTCATCAAATCCCTGCGGGAAATACATTAGCTATCATTTGACATAGAGAATAACAACAATTAAAGAATGTCTTTAGGGTTAAAGAGCTGAGCAGAAGCATATCAGATATGAAATTAAAACCTTCACTTGCTTCTTTGTGTGTATGTCTCCTGAGGGAATATTTATGATCACATACTATACTCCTTTTCCACACAATCTCTGCAGTGAACACTGTCTCTACATAAAGAAGCTGCTCAGAAATTTAATTCTCCTTACAGTCCAATTTGTGACCCCATGTCAAATATGTCTTTAATAATTCTACCTTTAATAATTCTACCTTTGCAACAGATAGAAATGTCCACCCATTAAAATATTCAATTTTGTCAAAGTTGATGCAATTGTGGAGAAGTAGTGATGGTTTTGTTGTAAGGCTTTCTGAGATCCTAAAGGGGCTTTGACCACTTTCCAAGAGAACAATTCCTGAATTTTGACCATTGTAGGTAAGGGAGGCAAGGACGTTTGCCATTTCTTCAAATAAATGACATTAAGCATAAACCATCCAAATGCAAGGAAGGATATACAGTAAAAGCCAGCTTTGCATAAATATATTGTCAGTCAGGATAGCTGACTAATATTGTGTGCCACAATACTCACACAACTTCATTACAGTTACAGATCTGGAATACATTAAGAAGAGAAAAAATGTTGACACAATGGATTTGCATTTTATCATTATTATTGCATTTTGCAAGAGTTTTGAAAACCAAACACTGGGTAAATGTTTGTGACTAGCAAATGAAAAGACTGCTTCGGAGGAAACAGATTTAGAAAGAAACTAAATATTCAAGGTAGATACATATTTTTTGCTTGGCTGATTACTAAGCATTAATTACTAAACAAATTTAGTCTATTTATATGCCTCAAATGCAAGTGTTTCTCTTGTTGTCACTTCCCTTTCTAGTTTTCTGTTGTTTGCAAATAGAAGGTTGTAGATTCTGCATTTTCTCCAGAACTATTGACAACTGCAGTATGGTGAGTGTAGTCTTATGTGCTCCTACCCTCTTACCAATGTCATTTAAGACTGGAAATCTATACAGTAAGCCTGAACTGCTGGTCATGCACCAGCAAACCTTTTGGTAACACTGAGTTGAGGCTAACTGCATGTGTTTTGCTGCAACCAGTCTTTCCTTCCCTCCAGCAAAAATATAATACTTCTGCTGCATTTCAGGTCTTGTGGGATCACTTCTGTTTCGGGGCCCATCATTCAGGAAAAGCAGATATTTCTGTAATTCACTGAACGTCTTGCAGCTTCTAGGGCTAAAAAATTTGTTTAGTTATTATTCCTGTCTATCAGAATAAAGATGCCCAAGAAGTTGCAGGACAAGCCAACAAAATAATTTCCCTTCAATAGGTAATCAGGGAAAAAAGTGATCTTCTGTTTAAAGCACTACAAAACTGATGCAAATTCTCTAAGTCTTGGCATAATTCAGTGTAAATTCTGGCATACTTCCAGTACCAAAAGCAGGGAGCAAATTGGCATCTACTGAGGTTTTCAGATCAAAATTTATCTTAGTGGGACTTAAATATAACAGTGGGTACTGATCAGCATCCTAAAGTGCCTAAGTAGCTTTAAAAATGTGTGCCTTGTATCTTTTTTGCCTCATGCTTTTACCTAAAGCGGCAATAATGATACTTTTCTGTACTGTGTGAGGACATGAACTAACACAGTAAAATCTCCAAATATTTGGAAGATTATTAAGAATCAGAGCAATCAAGCCTTGTGTGATCACATGGCTGCACAGTCTTTAGGACAGTAAGAGCTAAATTATTTCTGACGTCAGTAATACGGGGTCATATTTACAATGTACTTATTGAGTAACAAGGAGCCAAAACGTAGGCAGAGCTCAGGGCTAGCTAAATATTTGAAGAGGTCTGGGTTCTCTTTAATTTTCATTAGTGGTAAATACTGATTCATCATTACCAATGAAGTAATATTTTGTATACTTAATTTTATTTACTGAACTATTCAGTCTTTGTTTAAATAAACCATTCCATAGTGTAGATCAGGTATGGTCAATAGTTTTGTTTGCAAACAACTTGAAATGTTTTCAATAGAAAGATTTTATTACGAGTGACAAAAATTAGAAAGGCATAAAATCACCTCAAATTAAAACAATGCACTTTGACTTGAAACACAATCTTTTTCAGTTCAGCCATCAAAATGAACAACAGCAACATCATGCAAGTTGTAATTGCCTGCTTTTATATAGCCTACCTGGGAACTGACTTTAAAATTGGCATTAGATGCCTGCTATTTCTTAGACTATATGCTACAAAAGACACAGCATACATCTATTGAATTGGGGTTCTCAGCAACAAACATCTCCTACAGCTGTAGGAAAAAACTCTTTGCCTCCCTCTTCTGTAGTGTAAAACAAGGAGTAAAAATGTTAAGTTGATCAAGCATTCATCCCTAGAAAGCCACTTTAAGCTATCTTGCTGGAGGACACTGCATTTTTTACTGGAGTGCCTTCTGAACCATCTTTTTAACAGCACACAGTGGCATGTGTTACTGCTGCTTATCTATTTAGAATTACTATTGCTAAAGTGTCCCAGTTTTAGCAATCCTCTCCAGGATGCAAGGAACGGCTGAAAGAACAGCGAGAGGGTAGCGAAGGGTTATGGCGAAGAGAAAATGAAAGTCTAAACAGAGCCATGGGGGAGGGGGTGTCACCAGATTAAATTCTGAGTCTTGTCCCTCACTGCCGACTTCAGTGAACCCTGTTCAAACAGACTTTCTGGAAAAATACACAGAAATACCCATAAAGGAAGAAAAATCCCCCAGTCAGGGGCACAAATAAGATCTGAGTTCAGTCCTTTAAACAAAGTTCGCTGACATTTCTCCCTTTCTCGGTTTCCTCCTTCCGTGCTGTTTCGGGTGAACAAGTGTTTCAATGTTTACAAATTTGAAAACACCAAAATAACCACGTGTATTTGAAGAGATTTGCATTCACTTACCTTGCACCTCGGCTTTTATGGGCTCTGGATGTTCTTCTTTGTTTTTACTAAATATCGTTTCCATCTCTCATGTAATCAAACGGTTTCTGTGTCCTCTACCCAGCTGTTCCTGCAGGCGTAGCAGTCCCCTCCTGTCTGGGCTAAGAAAAGCTCTTTCCTGTTACATAGAAGGATAAGGTCAAAGTGTAACTCGAGCTAGTGGCTAGTGGCTTATAGATCGATTTATAATAGTTGATCTTTAATCCTTAACACATACACTATAATACTTGCACGTTCTCCTTAACTCTTTCACTAATTCAACGGAAGAAAAATGTAACCTGCCTTTTTGCTCTCTGTGAACCTACCTCAAGCAGCCACACACACCAGAGGAGTCAGGTAAAATGAATCTGAAGCATCACCTTCAACACTGCAGAGAAAGTTTTAGATATTTTATAGGGTGTTTGCCCCAGCTGGCAGGAGCAGAGACAAAAATAGAAGAAATGTCTACCCACCATTCTGAATATGGCTTTTTGGAACTGACAAACATGTGGGGTGTCATCATTTTCTTTCCATGCTGTGAAATTTAAACTGGGCTATTCTATTAATTAACAAAATACCATCACTGAATGGCCATGTGCTTTTTTCATTATATACAAGCTGAGTGTGATCTGAGTGGCACACCTTTGAATTAAACATCTTTTTACAAATAAATATTGTAACATATTGTCCCATATGTGACCTGATTCCACCTCGTTATTGGCTTCTTGGAGTCTCTGTGAAAGTATGGCAGGAATAATTAAAAAGAAGGGGGATTTTTAACTTCATGCATTTGTTTCGAGATAAGGTACTTAACTGAGTTCAACGTTGCTAATTTTAAAATCCTCTAGGAAAAGAATTATTTCAATATAAAGCATGTGATTGCAGAACAAGTCACAGGCTCCATTGAACATGAAGGATAAAAAGATTCTTTGCACAATCATATATTATGCAATTTCATATGGGGTTACCCTAAAATCCGATTTTTTCGGCTAAATCACTGTTGTTCCCAAAATGTTTTAACATCCATTAAGTCTCACGGATCATTCATAAATATCCATATTCATTTTACTGAAAACACAATTTGCGCTGTGGTGACTGCTGTGACTCACTTGTTATACACATATATTGCTCCTCTCATCCTTACCACCGTTTTTGATGACTTATCTTGGGAAATCATCAAGACAGCATGCCTTTGTCTCCATTTGGACAGCACTAACAGAAACGGGTGACTCCAAAAATAAGAAGCCAGATAAAAAAGAAAATAGGAGGGTTGGATTTGTTGGAGTCAGTAGTATCTTGAGGTCTCTTCCAACCTAGAAATTCTGTGATTCTGTGATTCTGTGATTAATAAAGAAACAGCGTGTTTGAAACAGGAGGCTGTAGGAGACAGAAGTGTCAAAGTCCCCACACGTACACACATGCTGACATACATACATAAATATCTACATGTATATAGACACACATGCATTTGTGTGCTTTTATAGAGAGATGTAGACTTACTTGTATATGAAAAGCCAGCTAAGGGATTTTTTCAGCAATGCTGGAGGGTGAAGAGGATCTGGCAAGAAAGCAAAGCTAATTCTGCTTCCCCTAAGCCACAGGGACATTTTGCCTGTCCCTGGTATTATGCTCTTGTTTAGTATGTTCTCTTCAGCACATCTTCCGCAGCTCTTAATGCTCTGGTTTTAATTGTTTGACCTGTGCCTCATAGAAACAGACGTTGTGTGAGTCGTCTGATCTGTAGCAGTGCTATTTACGTACAGCAAGCAAGCAATAAAAGGATTACTGCAAAACATTTTTGCCCTTCTTTACCCTGCTTATGTAGTTTAAGATTCAGCTAACATAAGATAACTGGAAACCTCGTTAAAAGTTACTTTAAGGGAAGAACAAGGAGGTATTGAACACCCTTTGAAATCATCCTGAGTGTTTTCAGTTAGCTAATTTCAGGTGTCTGCCTGTAAGTTTTGTCTGACATTTTGTACAACTTAATAGAGAGGCCTTGCAAAGTTCTTTTTTTCCTGCTTGTCTGTGAAAAATATTTATTCATCAGAGAACACACACTATTTTTTTTTGTCTCAGGGATGCTAATAATAGATGACCAGTTCAGTAAGATATGCAGAAATTAATTTTCTTGCTAACTGTGCAATTTTTCCCTTTTTACCTTGAAATGGATTAATATCAAAGTATTTATTTAAAATTATAATTGTCTGAGGAAGTAGATGTGGAGTGGGTGACTCCTCTGATTTTATTATTTCACAAAGTTTCTTTCTCCTTTGTAGAAACATGCTTGATGGGAAAGCATAGAGGAGGTTACAAAATTCCATGTTCCAGAGAACACGAAGAGACATCTTTTCTACTCCTCCTTATTATTCTCATTTATTTTGGTATTCCATGAGAAAGAAGAAGTTCAGTTTTACCAGCAGGACCTTCCCTAAGAGCTGTAGTTCTTTGTCAGCACAAAACTGTGTATCTTTATGATGAATCTGAGGCTCTTCCCTGTTAATGTTTTCATGTCTGCTTTCTGGCTTTGGCTCAAACTTCCTATACAGAACAAAATAAAGAAGAGGTTAGAAAAGGGAGCTGCTGCCTTTCCCAGGCCTACAGGAAATACAGACTTTTCTGGCTTTAGAAGAGACTACCAGAATCTCTCTGATCTTGGGTTTACCAGACACATTATAACTCATACATATAATGTTTACCAGAAGGGTATAAATTCAGGGAGATTGTGCTGTCTGTATGAAGAACAGACAGTTTTCTGTAGTGTTAGATTTTTGCCATGTTATTGAAGCCATTTAATTGGATAGTTTGCAATGAAGAAGTGAGAGCAGAGTTGTTCACAACTTAGAGAGGAAGGAAAAGAGCTGTAATATAAAATCATGAGTGTAGTCTAAAGGCATCTATCAGTCTGACTGTAAGAAGCGGTCACATTAGAACAGTATCTACAGTGCCTCAGCACCTTCAAACACTCCATGTTCAAGGGAAACAAAGTTTTCCACAGCAGAATAGCATTGTAAGTCTTGTTGCCTTCTTGTAAATTTGCAACCGTGCTTACTTTCTGTGTGTATAAATAACTACGCATTGAGCACAGCTCAAACTGCTAGTTAATTAAGCTTCTGGTATAACAGTAATGTAACAGCCAGGTGTCTACCTTTGTACTTCTGGTTTCCTTACACAAGTAGATCATTGCCTCATAAATCAGAGAGACACCAATATTATTCCTTATCTCCATACTGAAATATAAGTACTTACTTAATTTACTTTTATCTCAACCTTTCCATTATAAAATTCAGGTTATAATTAAAACCCATTAACAGAGGTCAAATTACCTGAATATGTCTTTAGGCGGCACTAAGAACTTCCAGCTATCAACTGTTATCCATTATTACCGAATAAAGATTTCAACAGTAAAACTGATAGGAACCTGGAGTTGTTCTTGCTGAACTCATACTGACTGCTATCTCACCGTACCAGGAGATGTAAGCTCCAACAGTTATCTTTATTAAATACTGTCTTATTGACATGATCTCATTTCAGAAGAAATATGGAAAATTCCTCAGCACCACTGAGGAATAATTCTCTTGCACTGTCCAAGTACAATTACCAAAACAAACCATCAATATGACTTGTTGACATTTAAATAACAATAGTTTCTGTATATTATTATGAACAGGTTTTGTTTGGATCAAACCTGCTTTGATCAAATACTGTTTTGATCAGTATCATTTGGTTCAAAGTAATTATTTATGTGGTTTTGGTGAATTTTGGGGGGGTGAGATTTCAGTAAATAACCCTTCCTTGATTAACATTCTTACGTGGCACACGTTTCCTCTTCTTGCCTGTAGTCACACTTCTGCTGTGGGCAGCAATAAAGCACAGGAGCCAGCTGGGAGAGGGGGTGGTGTTTGGGCATCCACTCTCTGACAAGGGAGAAAAGTCAAACTACAAGCCCAAAGGCAGACTCTTCTACAGGGACACTTCCTAGGCAAGACCCTCAGTAACTTACCCAGACATCTACTGTGCCAGAAGGTAACCATACACATCCCATAAACAGAAATTATGTCCAACCCAGCAACTCCTGAATGCAGTCCTACTAATCCGTATCCTGACCCTATCATTCCAGATATGGATTTCTACATTAATCATTGCTCCCTATAAAGATAAGAATTGTTTTCTCTGTTTTTCTAAACAAGATAACATCACAATTGCAACTCGGCAGGACTCACTGGTAAGTTCACTGTATTGCCACATGGACAATTAGGCATTAGAACAGCAACAAAACCAAACCCCTTGTATTCAGCAAACAACTGGGTCTCACTAAAAGGACAAGCAGCCCAGGACAGCAGCAAGGAAGAAAGCCTGACAGTGACCCCCCTGCCTTAAACCAGTTGACAGATGGTCTTTTCTAAAGCAGTCTTTAGAGACAGAAGATGTATGTGTACCTAGGGGCTTTTCCCCATCCCTTTCCAGGCAGTCTGCTCTGTACTCAGGACTTCCTATTTGGGTAATAATGAAGCAGATCTTCTCAAGAAGCAGTTTTGCACACAGTGGATACGCATGGGACACATCGAAATGGGAACTCACAACCTTGGCTCAAGTTAGCGATACCTGAAAATCATCTTTCTTCTAGCTCAAAGCTAGAGCAATGTAAAACAAATTTCCATGTATATGATTGTGCACTTCACAGAACAGAGATACAGTTCTATTCCTGATAAAATCTATACATTACATTCGGTAATATTCAGGAATGTGAAGATGGAAATATCCTATAGAGAGTAAATTTACTTGCTCTTCCTCAAGGCAAATGAACAAGAGCCAAAATGAACAGGGGTGTGATTTATTCCTTCCTATTGGCAACTCTTCAATTCTTTAACTCTTTAAATCAAAGATTATGAGTACTTTGAGATTTGGCTACCAAACCTGAGACAGTCTTCAAGGGTTCAATTCTTAGGAGTAGTGAAGACCACCTAGAAGATTTCCTTACAGAATCTCAATGCAAGCCATTTTTTTTTATTATTATTAACATCTATTTGTGTGTGTTTGTGTCATTAATAAAATATGCTTCTGTTTTCTTTTACCTCAACAGCTTCTACTTCCAACAGCAACAACAACAAATTAATAAACCTTAAAGCGTCCTTTGAAAACTAGGAATAAATCATTCATCATTGCCTTTTGTGATGTTTTATGTAGCGCAATGCTTTGCCAAAGAAACTTTCTCTTTATGGCCACCATCTGGTGTAACTCATAAGGGCAAGTTAGGACTCTGAGAAATCTGCAGGGCCCCCTGTAACATTTCTGGGAAAAATAAAAGACTTATTCCAACAGGCGCACCAGAGTTCACAAACAAAGGACTTATTCATAGCTTTATCACAGCTTGGAGTGAGGGTGTGAAAATATTGAGAAACCTTTGTCACTAATTTCTAGTCAAAGCTTGCAAAGCACAATTGCTTTGCAAAGCACAATTGCCTTGCAAGCCCTATTTCTGCGGGTGAATATGTTTTAGTTTAAGTCACTGGTACATAACACGTGCTTTAAGGGTGGTTGCTACATCAGCTGTTCAGGCAGCCAGCTATAGCTGAACAGAAATGAACTAGTCTTGGATATATGTGAGGGGCTCAAAGTTCCTTAAAAACAAAACAAAACAAAGCAAAACAAAGCAAAACACTTTAAGTAACATCTTAAACTATTTAAACTCTTTAAATTCTTAAATTTAATAGCCAGTTACACAAAGGCAAGCAGCAAAAAATAATGATAATAAATAAACCATTATCCGGTGAAGCTCCCATGTGGACTTCTGGCATAAGAAAACTAATTAAAAATGTGCTTCTGTTGAAGAAGAATAAAAAAAAATAAAAGAAAAAAGTTTCCTACAAAATGGTAAATTCAAGCAGCACTATCTGAAATCGAGCCATTTTTCAGTTCTGAGTGAAAAGGGCTTTCAGGAATTTTCTCTCTTCCTGAGGACCCTGGTTGCTAATTTTGATGGTTTAAAAGCAGTATTTTCTTTTCTGTAAATGCTTTTCTTTTCCTTGTGGTAAACAGAATAAACTGACAGCCTGCTTTAGTGACACTAAAAGGTATGAAGTCAACAAACTGAAAGAGGAAAACTATTTCATACCCCATCTGCTGCAGGCAGTTGAAGAGTTACATGGAGCAACTGTAGATTAGGAAAAAAGAAATCACAGTGCTCTAGAAATTGCTAACTGTAGGCTCACTTGGAGAGCTTGGCTTCATTTGTAGACATTTCCAAACATTTGTTGTCCTTCTGGGGGCCTGTTTCAAAATCCATCAAAGCCAGAGACAAGGCTTCCATTAACTTCAACGGCTTTGGAGCAGATCCACAGAGGACAGCCTGTGGCACCTCCAGCTCTGGCACTTTTAGCAGTATGTTCATGTATTCAGATTTCCAGCTGAAGAGAGAGAACTGGATAATGTTACAGAATCAATCCATCACACAAGTCAATGGCACTTACTGGAAATACTCAGTATCACTGAGTCAGATACTTTTATGTACAGTCTCCTTCTTCATACCTATGCTTTCAGAAACAGGCTGTGTTTCTCATATATAAGAAGCCAAAACAGAAGGGCTTTCTGCTGGCTTCTCCAAAGCCAGGCAAGTCAGCATGGCCCAAGAAGAAGCAAGCAATCTGAAGGAAACATCATGAAAATATGCAGTGGTAAACTCTGACCAACAGCTGTCCTCAACTCTGACTTTTGCAATACTGTGGGAGGTCCCAGAATGACACCTCTGAGGTTCTGTATGCAGCCCGAAAGGGATTGTTAATCTGTGGGCAAAATCCACAACATGTTATCAACTGTTTCAGCAGAACCAGCTGATAACCATAGTTACAGGGTCTCTTCCAGGAAAGGGAGGGTTGCCTGGGCACTGCCTGGGCCAGATCCATCAGATAATCAGAGTACGGACCGGCCATCCTCAGAGGTGGCAAATCCAGGCTGAATGTTCATATCTCAGCTGCTGCATCAGCCCTCGCTATTAATCAGACAGAAATTGCTGTGGGATCTGGTCCAAGGGTTCCATAGCTGAGATAAGTCTATTATCAAGTTCAGTGGGAGGGGGGACATCTAGCACAGTTACTGTCCTTCCATCACAGGGCATTTTCTTCCCCTTTCCTCTACTCCTCTGCAATTGTCCTGCCCATTAAATAATTACCCATGATTTTTTTCTTGAACACGTGATCATAATTCTGCTTTATCCAGCTGAGCAAGGTGACTGACTATGAAGTGGAGGTCAAGAGAGGCTTGGGACTGAAGACAATTCTTAAATGTTTACTGGATGGAGTGCACATACTTTACCCTGTCAGAAAGCTTTAGATAGTTAGAGCAGGGCTGGCATACTCTGAGCTAAGTGCATTACCTTCAGGTCAATAGTGCAATGCTGCTGGCATTTCTGCAGTGCGGGAATTCAAGCAAGGATCACTGCATCTCTGTGATGCAGCTCCTGGCTCACTGAGCCACGTCCAAATATAAATGCATGTTCATTCAGTGTCGAGTTGTGGTGATGTAAATTAATAATAGTTGCATCAAATTCAGTGGAGGTAATGCCAAGGGCATGAGGATCACAACAGCTACAGATCCTTATTTGTACTGTGCTTCTGCTAATCCAGTGGCCTTGTAAGCCTGGCAGGTATCTTCTGTAAGAAAGTTCAGAAGTACTTAGGGATTTCAGCTCCAAAATGCTGCTGGACTGGCTTCACAAAGTCCATCAGCAGAACTTTGCAATGTCCGCATATGGCTTCCAACTAGCTCTGATGATGAAGGCAGTACTTCCACCATTTCCAAATCACTGTATTAACTTCTAGCTTTGTCTTCTACCTCCAAGCAGGAATAAGTGAAATAGCTCTGTAGAGTTAAGCAGCTTAGCTCTTAAGGGAAGATGGGAGCATTTCACATGGGGTGGGTAATTCTAAACAGACACAACACTTCAAAATACATCCTCCTTGGAACAGCTGAGATTAACCTCAGGATGTGTAAACAGGTGGCCAGGATGAATGATACAATAATTACAGGCATCACATTGAGAAGCACCTCAAATAATCACACTGAAACAATAATAATTATTAGAAACGAAGTAATCCAAAACAATTAAATGTATCTAGAGGAACACCATGTGTTTTCCCATATCATGATTCCTTGTGTTTCTGACTTCCCTCATCCTTCTCTCATTCTTACTGTTGTATCTCTTTGTTGTTGTAAAGACATCCAGCTTTAATGCTCACACAATGACTCCTTTGATGGAGGAGCTTTATCTCACTTTCGCATGTGTCCAGTAACAGCATACATCAACCTTATCTTCTCTGCTCATGAGGAAAGCAATCCCATAATGGCTTCCCTTCAACCTGACTTCATGCGGAGTGACACCTTTATACAATGGGCCTCACAATGGCCATTGCAGTGACTTAGCATCAACACCAGCTGTGTGCATCCTCAGATGCAATCACCATTATGTATTAGAAGCAATCTGTTCCACGTCCTATTGCTGCTTTTGCAAACAGCAAAGAGGAAGGAGGAATACTGATGACATGACAAGGATGACAACTCACGCTTTTGAAGAAGGCAGCAAAAAGAGTGGTGATGTGATAAGCAACACCAGTGCCATGCAGGGCACCGAGCTGAAAATGTGGCTTGGGATCACAGTTCTAATTTTTCTTGCTGTATGTTTGGCTGTGGAGGAGACACCAGCTGAGGAAGGAATCCCTTGCTCAAAGTATCAGCTAGCTTTCAACCACTCATGCTATGAGTTTGTGAGACTCCAGCAATCCTTCAGAAGTGCCCAGAGATGGTGTGAGAGAGGAGGGGGGCACCTTGTCTTTATTGAAAACGAGGAAACTCAAGAGTTCTTGCAGAAGCATATTGTCGAGGATCAGGAATGGTGGATAGGACTGATCTCAAACTCCTTGCTGAATGAAACTACTGACGGTAGGTGATTTTGAAATCATGTCTTCTTTGAAACTGTACCAGCCTGTGATGCTTACCTACCATGACAGCAAGTGCAGTCAATCCCTTTATAGAAAGCTGCAGAAAAAACGACGTCTTCTGTAGCTGTAATTTAGTTTTCTATTATGATGTTCTAGCTGTGTGCTTCACTTCTCAGTTGCATGTTGTCATCCTTTCCATTGGATCTTGTGCTTGTGCAAACACATGGTGAATTAGATCAGTTAACCCAGTTAAAAAGATATGTTGGGTTGGTTCTCCAGTGGACAAGCCAGCTGAGCTAACTCATCACGCTAGGAGATGCTGCGAGATCTGATGCAAGGGAATGGTGGAATTTGGAGGCTGGGAGCAGGGGGAAGCAGTGGTGTCTTTTTTAGTGGCTGTATCAGATTACATGTAAAATGAAACCGAAGATTTCTATTCAGACAAAACCATCTTTGCTTGAGTAGGAGCAGGGATACAGTCTCGCTCTGTAGGCTCTGACTCCTTAGTTGTGTTACTGTGGAAAATAAACAGGAAATGATTACTTTGTTCACAGGGTCAATGATTTGGCTGGACACCTCAGATATAAGCTACAGTAACTGGTACGAGGATCAGCCATCTTCTTTCTCATCCACATGTGGGTACATCCTAAAGAATGCCAAGTATCGGTGGGGTGTGACTGAAAATTGCAGCCAGGAGTTTGACTTCATTTGTGAGTTTGGTAAGATACACAACAGCTGGATCTAAGAAGTGAGCATACTGTATTCATAACTGTGCATAAGTTGTCTTGTTTCTTTCAAAGCGGCTGTGCAATAACCTAAAGCTTATTAAAAATGAACAAGCAAAAAAAAAAACAGTAAACCCCATCAGGGGCTCTTTTTCTACCTGAGCGAGGTGGAACCAGTATGACTGCCCTGTATCTAAACTCGTAATCATAAACATGGGCCAAGGCAAGACCATCAAAATAATTTGTCACGGAAGCAAAAATACAGCCGGGCTTCCAGAGATAACTTTTCTAGCAGCCTGGAGCAAGCAAAAGTGAGAGCAAGTTTTTCTTGCTCAGACCCTCCTATCAGGTTTGAGGGCTTCCCCAGGACAAGGAAGCAGACAGGAGCTTGTCCCTCCTGGTGGCATTTTAGTGTTCAGACAGAAAAAGGTACAGACATCATGTCCCTGGAACTGTGGCTTGGAACAGTCCTGGGAAGGAATGCTGGCAGCATGATCCTATCCGACACATAGATATGAGGGGAATTTGTGTTCCTTGCACTTTGCACATAAACCAGGCATTTAAAACTGGAACTAAGGTCACAAGCACCTGAAGGCAGGTGTGGCTGTAGGCTCACTAACATAAATACTCTGCAAATCCAGTATGCAAATCCAGGTTATCACAAGCCATAGCGGTGCTACTGCCCTGGTCCAGTCCGGCACTACCTCTGACATAATTAACAAATCATTCCACAATCAGCAAAACTAACAACGACTTGATTCCTGTCCTGATCTCCTGTTCCACATCCCCCCCTTATCCTCTTCCTCAGCTCTCCCCGTTCACTCCCATATGCCCAGCACTTTCTGCCTCTCCAAATCCTTTTCCCTCTGTCCCCACAGTTCTGCAGCAGCTTCAGAGCTCCAGCTGTACCTGCTGGCAGCTGAATCCCGTCATGGAACAGATAACTGTTGGGTTATGATCTCTATTCCTAGTAGGGGCACTGATACAGCTCCTTCTCTTCCACTTCCCTATTGATTTTCATGAAATTTTAGGGTGTTTCGAGGTTTATGTCTATATATCAAATTTGGCTGAAGATGATAAACCTTAAAAATGATTGGGGGAGAGGAAACTGGCAGACAGCATGATGCCTTAAGCTTATTTTCCATGCAAAACCAGACTAACATTATTTTGCCATTACAACATGGTAGACAACTGTCTGCAAGAAAGCTACCATCTGTTACCATAGGATCTGACATAAAGCCCATTAAATTCAAAGAAGTCTGCATTATTGAACAATGCCTGACCATCATTCCATTACCCAGGAAACTGTGAACAGATTAAAGCAATTACAGCCTTGGTTTCCTTATCTACAGCCCATATTCATTAACACACATGCATATTTCAATAATAGACTCCTCTTTTACTAGCTTTGCATGTAAGGAATTTGATCTAATATCTGAAAGAAACAGGGACATTCTTTTCATTCATTCCTCTGGGTGCTGAATGGTTGGAGGTTTGTGCAGCCTGACAGTGCTTCAGTTTGTTTCTGTAAAATGGGCACGGTGGTGTTTGACTCCCTCACACTCAGCTACTGCAAGTCTTGGTTCACAGTGATACCGACTTCAAAATCTCACATGAAATGTACAGGTAGCTCCGAATGGGATCACTAGTTGAAGTGAACCTCTCTGATTCCTGATAACCTCGTTTACTTGATCACCTGAGATGTTTATGTGTGCAAAAACAACCAAACAACTAAGCAGACAGACAGCATTCTGCCTTCATCCCTTCTTTGTCTCTCTGTCCTAGAATCATGTTTCTCTACTCAAGTGAAAACTTTCCTTAGTTCAGTTCACTCTTCTTACTACTTCTATCCTAGCATTTGGTGCTCCGTAATTTAGGAATTTGATGCAGCAAAAATATACAGGTTGACCAGGGACTGTCCATAAGAACACAAACCCAGTTCTGGACAGTTTTACAGGTAAAAGTTGCTGAGACAGCAAATACTACAGGAACGCTTTATGTAGTGTAAAGAACAGATAAATGCATGAGATAATAGCCCGTATTAGAATATAACAGCAAGTTATTTTTCAAGCTTATTTAGAGAGCTCTAACGTATAAACTGATCATGTTGCTATAGCTACAGCCAGGCTTAGATTTAGCTTTAAATAACAATAGCACACAATTACTGCAGTGTGCACACATTGGCTCTGTTAATCAACGTGCTTAAGGGGAATGATCAAAACAGCCATTGGAGGACAATGTAGTTAAAGCTGAGACAGCTGAAACAGAAACATTCTTTTGCAACACTCCCCTATGAGAACAGCCTTTTGCATACACTTCTTTGGGGTATTATGTATCCTGATTACTACAGGATACCAAGAATTCTGTAAGATAATTAACTGTCCCAGATTAATCAAGGAATAAGGTGTATGCTTTTAGAGATATGACCTTACTCATTTTAACAGTCCTGCTAAATGAAGTCAGTCGAATATTGCACAGGAACAAAGGTGTCTCTGTAGCAGCAATGGGATCAGGTCCTGTACTTAATATGCACGATCTTCTCCAGTGCCATTATCTGAGAATCATGCAAATCTCACACTGCCACAAGGGTTTCTGAAGTAGAAAGTAACTTTAAACCTTCCAGTACTACAGGTCAAATAAATGCTAAGTGTTTCCCACAAAATATGTTTATTTTTTTATTTAAAATGTTTTCTTTTACTAAAAATGTTCTCAAATTTTTGCTTAAGATGGTAAAGAACATAAATCTATTTTTTTGGATTTCCAAAATGGAAAAATATTTGATGCTTTGTTCATTTTTTCATTTTCAGTATTGTTTAGCTTAAAAAGAAGAAAAATAAAACAAAAATAATAATAACAAAAAGAAGGATATGGAGAACTGTAGCAGGACTTTTCAGAAATTCAAAAAGTTAATTCTGATTTTTTCCCCCAATAGAATCTGGCCAAAGCATTGCTTGTGATAGTTCCAATGCCACTGTGCAGTGTGGGTCAGGAGAAGTTATCCAAATTGGAGAGACCTTCTATGGACGGAAGACCCCTCACTACTGTGTATTGGAAACCCCTCTCCAGTATGATACAGATGAAGACTGTAGCTGGATCAGTGTCAAAGATGAAGTAGCAGGTAATACCTTATGGCATTGTTTGTCAGAGTCATATAGTTCCTGGTCCCTAAAGTATTTTGTCTTGTACTTGAGTAGCTTTAGTGAATGGAACAGTATATTATTCCTAAAATGAAAAGGATCACAAAGAACTTCTGAGATGGAGGAGGGTCCCACAGGAGGCTAAATGGGAAGGAGGGAACAGTGCTAAGTACCAGGCAATAAGAAACACACTAAAGTCAAAGTGCTGTAGGAGTTTTTTGTCTAGAGATCAGTGACAAAATATTGCTCCCCTCGCTGGTGTTCTCGTTTCAGTAATCACCTCTCACCTGAGCTGTTATGACAGTCAAAGACAAAAACCACAAATTCATGTAAAACTTCTTTCCAGGACAGTGTCACGGTCTTCAGGCCTGCCAGGTGGCAGCAGATGGAGCTTTCTTTGGAGACCCTTGCCCAGCTTCAGGAAGCTATTTGTCTGTTCAATACCACTGCAAGGAAGGTGAGTGGGAGAGGGCTGTCAGCACCAAAAGCCTGTTCTGCACTTTGCTGTAACATTGTGAGCATACGATTTATCTTGAAATCCCTGTTCCATCCTCAAAGAAGAATCTGGAAGAGTGGAGACCACTCCCAAGTATTGAAGGAACCAAAATATATCTTTCCTCTTAACTGACAGCTCCAGAGGGTTTTTGATAGGACACAAAGCCAGGAAATTCAGACACATAAAACAAACAAATAAAATTATGTTCCAACATGAATCTTGACCAGTAGATACGGAGAAGAATCAGCTCCCGGTCATGCCACTAATGCACTCAAATTGGCAGCAGTATCAGCTCTGCTTTGGAGAAGTCCTGCTCTCAACAATACATGAAAAACAATTGAGTTATGTAAGAACCACAGACAAACAAAGGCACTGAATGCTGTCATTATGTTTTACAGGTCTGCAGCTGGTTGTAACAGATAGATGCTTTATCTTTGAAAACATCACAGTCACTTTGAACTGGCTGCTCTCCCCATACACTGGCAACCTTTCCTGTGTCATCAGCACTGGAGATGGCCACACGGTTGATCCTTACTACCCTCTAACGTAAGATGAGTCCTTTACACATCATCAGACAAAGAGCAAATTTCACTGCTTGCATTTCATTGAATGCTTCAAGATGAGATGTCAAAAATTAATCAGACTGGTAACAGACCACACATGCAAGATACTTGGATTCTGCAGAAACTTGTTTTGAAATAAATACAAAATATTATGTCAAGCTGCCAACCACAATCTTTCTTCTGCTTATTATGACAAGTGATTCCTATTTCTTACTAATGGAATTGAATACAGATCTCTAGCACACAAAATAACTGAAAAAAATGTCATTAATTGCCGAAGAAATAGGCAAGTGTTATTTTTTAAGAGTATTTTTAAATAGTATTTTTGATAACATTTAAAAAGAATGCAGTGGAATTCTGGAATTTTTCTTTTATTTTAATTGCAAAAAAATGTGTCTTTGAAAGATCAAACACTTTTCTACTTGATTTAAAAGTCAGATTTTGTATTGTCCTAGTGCTAGGAATGACATAATATGAATCTAGAAATTTATTTCTCTACTGATAGAATCCCACTTGAGCCAACTAGAAAAATAAGAGTAGAAAGAATGAAAACCAAAAAGTCATAATATACTAGAAATAGAAAACATTCCTTCAGAGGTACAGACACAAGCCTGTAGCTGTAAAGAACATGAAAAAAAATCTTTAGTAGAGAGCCTTTAGGTGAAATATACTTGCTAGCTTTAAGCAGAGGCTTGCTGGTGTTATGGGAGGCCCTTTTACTTCACCTGTGGCCAGCAGTCATGCTTATCTGTTTTCTGCATGCAGTTTGATACCCACTCTTGCAGGGACTGCTTTTTCTGTTCCTGTCTTGTCATTGCCATGTTTCTGAAACCCAGTTAGAAAGAAACATTTTACTTCATTTAAACAGAGAATGAAAAATATGCATTGTCAGTGATGATGTCTGGATTTTCTTTTTTTTTTTTTTTCATTTACTAGGTGTCACAGTGATAGTTCAGAGAGAATAGTGTTGGGAGTAATACCTCTTTGCTTTCCGTGGTGCGTGTCACTCAGGAAGGGTATCCTTAGGTTCTTTTTACCATCTCCCAATGCTTATTAGCAGTAATAGCAGCTACTGCAGACTTCCTTGTATCCATTCATCTCCTGCTGCTACCACTACTGGAGCTGCATCAGTCCCAGGAAATGAAGAGACATTTTTCCAGCATGGCAGTCGCACATACATAGAGCAAAATAAAAGAGCAAGGTTTGAGATCTGACAAAACGCTGAGCAGCCTCAGCTTCCACTGATGTATCCTAGAGTAGGTAAATCAGGAGTGAAATAAGAAAAGAGAAATCGAGGGCACTGCTACATACTCTTGTGTGAACAGTCATGTTCATTTCCAATCTCCTGAGTATAGCAGAGGTGATCAGGTCAGAAATTTGTGAACTGTGACCACCGTTAGCAGGTAAGACTCAAGACTTTCCAGGACAGTTTTCCACAGGCAGCTGTTCTCCTTCTGTTCTAGACTGGTCAGCAATGTCACATACAGATATTCATCTCCTGGGGAGTTCACAGTTTTCGTGGAGTGCACTACCAGCGAGTGGCATGTGACAGCACAGAGGCGGGTGACTGTTCAAGACAAGCTGGATGAACTAAGCCTTACCGGGTGCTACAGCCAGTACGAATCTGGGAACGGCTCTCCCTGTCGAACACTCTATGGGGAGGTGTTATGGATCCAAGTTGAACTCAACGGAGGTGAGCTTCATTACTCTGCATGCTTTAAATTGTAGGCTAAATCTGATCCTACCCATGGGACAGAAGCAGGATTTTCATTACACAAAACAATCCTTCTTTTTAGTGAATGATTTTCGTCTAATCATTGCATTTCTGCAACTGAATGCTCTCGGCTCCATTGGAGGGGTTCTTTCTCAGGGGTATTTTGAACATGAACACAAACCTTTTTTCCCCCTTCACAAATCTGACGAAGCATGACCACAGCTTCAGTCATGTGAATCCACACGAAGCCAGTAGCAGTATTTATGTATTTGAAGTTAGGAATGCACAGAAATGCCTCTCTAGCATAGGGTAAGAGGATTCCCCACTGAGCAAGTCGTATTTGCTACTGTGTACTTTGTGCTCACTTCAAGCTCCTGGGATCCACATGCTTAAAAAGTGAAATTCAGAAGCATGGGTTTGAACTCTCTTGACTGCCTTAGCACTCCCTGCAGAAACGAGTCAGATTTCCATAGGGAGCCAAATGGGCACAAAGGCACCAAAAGGGACTTTATTCAAACTGCCTTGCTGCAGTACGCTTATGGCTCCTTTATAAGCACCTGAATGCTGCACAAAGCAGCTAGAAGTGGATTGCCTATTACATAGGCTGTGAGAAATTTTGATCTGTCTTTCTGCAGGTAACGGAGTGACCTACGTTGTACTAGCAGGTAACGTGACGCTCGCTGAATCCAGTGCAAAGGAAGGAATCGTCCCGCACAATCTGACACTTGACAGTGCTGCTCAGGAGCTGCTGGGCCCTGGGATGCATCGGCTGGAAATCCGAGCATCCAGCAACACCACTGCATCAGAGATCTCTGGGAGCATTGCCGTTCACTTAATTGAGCCAGTCTCTGGTCTTCAGGCTGTGTTAGCTTCTCATGCTGTGCAGCTGGGGGAGAATCTGGAGATAAATGTCTCTGTTCCTCATGGTGCCCCAGATAAGCTGAAGTTTGAGGTGGTTGGATCTAACGAAACTCACTCTCATGAGGAAAACAGCCCTGCAGGGGAACCTCGAACATACTTCATTCCCATGCACTCTGAAGGTACAGCACGTTGACATCTCTGCTTCTGAGACACTCACAACTGAGTGGGGGAGTTCACATAAACAGGCACAGCAACTGGGCTAGGGGACAGTAACTTACTTTTTGATACTTTTTGAGTTTGATAACTTTTCTAACCATTTAAACTTGTCCTGCAGAAGTGTATGAACAGCACTGGCCTTTAAGTGAGCTAAAAAAACAGAACTGGCAAATGGGTATCCATAAGGAGACGGAAAGCGAGGTTTCACCCGAATTTTGCAATTAAAAAGACGTAGTGAACTAGTCATTTTTTCATGACTGTACCTGATTCAAGTATAAATGAAGACATTTTCCTGACTCACAATGTGTTTTCTTCCAGTTTGTCCATACGTATAACTTTTTCAACTTTATACTCCTTTTCAAACTATGGTAATAAAAAAACAAAAACAAAACAAAACAAAACAAAAAGTTCTCAGTATGGATGACAAAGAAAAAAGGGAGCTCCATCCTCATCTGCACATCAGTCTCCAACATGTAGCTTTTGTTGGGACTTATGAATAAGCTTTTTAGCATTTTTTTTCTTTTCATTAATAAGAATTCAAAGCCTTTAAAACATGGGATTAGGGAGACTGTCCTTAAGAGTTAATTTAGTTTCATAAGATAAAAAAGTTTTCTCCTCTAATGAACTATTCAAATCCCATGCCAAACCTGGAACACCAGAAGCTAATTATGATTTCATTTTATGTTTTAAGAATATTCAATATTAGAAATTGCAATGGGCCTCCCTATGCCCATTTGAACATCCCTTCCCTTCTAGCAAAACAAGACAGCTGCTCTCTCAAGATGTCTAAATTCATTTGGACTCCAATACTAGCACATCTCTAGATTTCTTTGTTGTAGTATCAAAGCCAGCTGACAAAGAACAGCATTGCAAGTGCTAGAACAAGGGCAGCTGAGTAGTTAAAACCTGAGATAAACAGGAAGACCATTCCCTCAAACTCATAAAAACAAACAAACAAAACCAACCAAGAGAAAAGAATAGGATTTTCTTAATGTATTGGATTTTATGTCACAAACATGGACTGGTCTGCTGCTATTCTAAATTGGTCTTTTGTCTTCTCTAGGTACTTTCCTAGTGAAAGTGGTGGCCACGAATGCCTTCTCAAACATGAGTCTGGATATCGGGCTCATCAATGTGCTGGCAAACACTTCCCATAAAGAAGGTAATTGCATTTATCTGGCAGTGCTGGTTTTTACCATATAAATGTCTTTTTGCAATCAGAGCATTTTATGGCGTGTTTATGGTTTGCATCTAGTAATTGCTTTCTTTCCAGCAATAGTGCTGAAAACTTTTGTGGAAGCTTCTTCCTGATGAAGGCAGATTCTCTGGCTTTGAAGTGGTCATAAATTAGCATCTCTCTCTATATTACATATTGCACATTTGCTGCTTGTCCTCAAAATTAAGTAGTGAAGTTTATGTCCTGGGATGTAGCTCTAAAACTAGGAAATATCTGCATCACAGCAATCATATAAAATGCTGTCAGTAAACACTTCTAGATGGCACTTGCTTACATTTACAAAAGCAGATTTTACCATGAATAAACTGACTTTAGTATTGAGACTTTTCCGGTACTTTCCCTCATTTTTCCTGTGTACATCAACTGAACTTCTTAACTTCTGTGAACTGATTTTGATTTACACCATTATGTTTGAAGAATTACAATGATCTTATTTATAGTGACAGTTTGTTACTGTTTTACCTCCTGAAAATACATTGTTTATCACAATTCAGGAGTCTGAGTCTTACAGCCCTATCTTTCAGAGTGCCTGTAGTCAAATATTTAAGGTAAATTCACTGAGGACTGTCTGAAAGCTTTATAGGTAGCAATGAAATATTCTTTTTTTTTTTTTTTTTTTTTTTTTTCTTTGTTTTGTTCTGTATTGAACAGATTCTGCTAAGGAAAAAGGCAGCTCCAAAACAAATACCCAAAAGACAAACGTAAGTACTATTTAAAGATCTTTCTTTAAAATTGACATGCTTAGAAATTCTTCTCGCTAGTAAAAGTGCTGCAGAAGATATTAAAAAGAGGTATTAGCAACATATTAGATTATGGACTAGATTTTCTGTGCCCCAAATAGTTTAACATAGAATCTACACCAAGCATCTCTAAGACAAATGTGTTCGCAGGCATTCAACCTACAGCTCGTAAAAGCCTGCAAATAACAATTCCAATATTAGAGAAAATGAACTTTTCTCCGTGATCCAGTTTGGGAAGTTGAAATGTGATTAGATACATTTTAAAATTAGATAAATTTTAAAATTATCTATGTGACTAATGTGAACTTTCCTTTGAGGGGCTATCTTGCAAGCAGAGTTTAATACCTTTTTATATTATTTCCAAGTGCTTTCTGCTTCTGTATTGGGATGTTTAAGTTACTTTGTGAAAAAGAAATTTCCAGCTCATGGCAAGCTGAGAAACTAATGAAACACTAATTGCCAGCAGCTGCACAAAGTTAAATCGAGAATTGCTAGATATAACATTTTGTTATCATCTCAAAGATAGAGTTTTTAACTATAACCCTAGCAGACAGACGTCTGCTATGGGAGACGCTGCTTCACAAGGAGGCATCACGCTTTACAAATCAGCTGTAAGAATATATTGCACCAGAGGAATATTAAACTAATTTAAAAGTAAGTTTATCACAGTTCGTTGCACAGAAAGACAAATTCAGCTACTTTCTTCTTCTCTTTATCTACAGCTGTAATGTATCCATTTCTGATAGAAAAGAGATGTACCAGAAAACACACTAGAAGACAAATGATTGTCCAAGACTTAAAAGTCTTGGTCCAAAAAAGGAAAAGTAATGGAAATTAGTTTCCTAAGTACTTGGATTAATTTTTAAAATAGGAGCTGGGCTCCTAAACGGGTGTGAGTTTGGGAATATCTTGCCACGCATCATTTCTCTGTGTTATGTGTTTCTATTCCCGTAGCTTCTACTCCCATATAAACACTGCTTAGGGAAAGATCGTCTAAACTACAGATCTGCATCTGGGGTCTAACCTTACACACATTTTTAATTTCTATATGAAACAAGATGCGTGTGTGTTTATACATGCTACTCTTCTAACTGGTACATTTCCTTATTATTTAGGATCACAAAAGAAAAAACAAAATATATATTAAACCAAGTCGCCATGTGGATCCTTTCACAACTGTTACTCTTGGCTGGCCAGATAACAGCACTAATTCTAGTTTCCTCTGGTCCTGCGGTATGTGCATTTCCTGAAGCTTTTCCACCAATTTCTATTACATCAGCGTCAAACTCATTGTCATGTTAGACCAAGCTGTGAAAATCTGACTAGGGGACGGTTTAGTCCCCTGCCTGGCTTTATAAAAGTTTGCCACTCACTGTATACGAAGAACATCCCTCTGCCTTATTCTGGTTTTAACACCCACCTAACCACGGTCTGTAATAATGCATAGTACACAGTTCTGTCTTTTCCCAAAGGCAGCTCCTAGGTTTTAGTTTTCAAGATCTGTCCATCCTAAGCCTTCACCCCGCCCCAGTGAAGACCTAATTGCAAGTGACTTACATAGTTAGGCATTTGAAAGGTATGTGTCAATAAAATTGCAATAATTAGCATCAAACCTAATGCAAGAATATTTATGGCTGAAAACGGGACTGAGATTCAGAACATCTGTGTCCTGTCCTCATATTTATCCCTGACCTCATATATTATTTTGAAGAAATCAGTTTGAACTCTGGTTACCCACTCTGTAAATTGGGTTAAGGAAACTCGTTTACTTTATAAAGCTCTTTGGAGCTGCTGCCAGGCAAGCCCTTTATGAGGGACATGGGATGCTACAATTACTCTAATTATAAAAGAAATTTCATGCAGGAGCTTGCTGGCCTGAGTGGAATGAATGCGTGCAGCACCAGATAATCTTAACCAACCAACGAGAGGTGCAGATCCCACCTTCCTGCCTTCCTCCTCCGAAGTCAGCAGTGACTGTGAAGGTTACAGTGCAAAACCGTGGGAATGAAGAGAAACAGGATGAGCAATGTCTCTATGTGACTGCAAAACAAGAACTACAGCTAGAAATCAGGTCTGTTTTCAAACCTTGATGTTCACTATTTAATATTACTACTACACAAATCTAGGGCAAGGCCACAATTATCATTAATAATAACAGTAGTAATAGTTTACTAATTGTTGTAAATCCATTTATTTATTACCATCAAAGGAATTAAAGACAATGGGTCTTGCAGCATTTTCCAGTTCACATTTCTGAACATAATCCTTTTATAAATTGCATAATATTTCTCCCAAACCACTTAGGCATTTTGACTCCCACTACCTCCTTTCAGTGCTGGAGATTTCCATATGCAAACCTCATTGAAATGACAGGAATAAAAGTTGTAAGATATGTCTGAAATTCCTACTAGACACCCAGATACACATTACTGCTTTAAAAATCTGGTTCTCGGGAAGCTGGAACATCACCGGCATTTCGATGGTCTGTTAATATAATAATTTTAGGAGATTAGGTAGGCTTCACTTGAGAGCCTGAATGAGTTTTTGAACATAAATAGCGTCTGGATTCTGCGCCTTAGTCATTGTTGAAAATGGAGATGAAGGTTCCTAAACCTCTTGCTTTAAAATGGAGTATTTCACTATTTGTGAGTCACGTCACCTGGACATATATCACAGGACTTTTGCAGATTTTCATTAAACAAGATTAAAACAACCAACATCAAGGACTATGACATCTCACAGAGTTACTGCCTGTAACCACTGTCTTACTTCCTTACAGGTGTGAGGCAAACTGCAAGCCAGTGAACGCTAGCGAGGAAGTTGTTTTGAGTGTCTCTGGACAGAAGGACTCCCAGGCCATTTCGTATAACTGGTACCTGGATAACACATTCCAAGACAAGGTGAGAGCATCAGATTTGTCAGAAATACTGCACACACAAAAAATAAACATCTATCGTGAGGGAAAGCCATGTGGTCTCAGAGGGGGCACGTGGGGGGCTTTGCAAACAGCTTGAGGATTGAGGTACGGGGGAGCTACGTTTGACAGTGGTTATAATGGAGGGCACCAAATTGCCACTCTGCTCCTGATAAATTGCAACAGAAATCACAGCAAAGAGCGTCTACTGTCATGTTTTCTTTTCTGTCTGATTTCCAGTCTGCGCCCCTCCCTCCAGCCTGTAGCCTGACTGGTTTCCGGCAGGACTCTTTGAATTTGCTTCAAAGCAACGCATCCATGTTGATAATGAACAGCTCCTTCTTGCAGACACACGGAGAAGCTTTTCAGATTAAAGTAACAGGTAGGGGCAAGCAGGGTTTTTTAGACTCCTTTGAGATAGCCTCTGCCATCCTGACATCATACTGACATTACATGCACAGAGCCTCGCTGACAAGCAAGAAGTTAAATTATTCCACAAGTTGAGAGCTGTTACTTTACATATGTGTTCTTTGAAATAATTAAGAACTATCTTTGTTCTGGGCTGTTGCACAACAGGACAAATTCAGTTATCTGACTCCAAGCTGTTAATGACTTTGTTAAGGCTCATTTGGCAATGATGTTATATTAAATACCCGATTAATGACCCAGCTTTGCTTTACAATGCAAACACTACCACATTTTTAATACTTCTTTTCCTCTTATGGCTTAATCAGTAGTGGGATTTCCCTTCTGATTAGGTACACAGTGATGCTTCTGGTGCCTGAACAAACCACATCACTGCTAGAATAGGTTAGAGTAATGTCTGCAGCTCACTGCTGCCATGGCATGATCGCTGACGTTCTGCTCCCTCCACTCCCAGCAGTGACTCAGCGTGGCTACGGGGAGGACACCTACCTCGTGAGCACGGTGCCTCCGCCCCAGGTCCCCAGCTGCACTGTGTCTCCCAGGGAGGGATCCGTGCTCACTGCTTTCACAGTCTCCTGCAGCCCTCCATGCTCAGTGGATTCATGCCAATCCCAGGAGCTCACATACTGCTTCTACCTGAACTCAAGTAAGTCCCGAGATGGATGGTTTGGCTGCTTCCCCATGTTTCTGACAAGCACTTTTACTGATGCCACCAAGAGCAAAGGCACAGCCTGCTTCTGCTTCTCAGAGAGTCTAAACATGAGTCAATCAGGCCTGCACAGAGCAAGCCTACAGCCCTCTCTTCTCAGAGAACAGGAGGTGTCTGTGTGATGTCTGGTAGGTAATCCCATCTTTCCTATTTCAGATTCTCTCTTGCACTGTGGCCCAGATCCTGAGCTCTTCCCAGTTTATCTTCCACTTGGAGAAGAGGAAAATAATTTCATTTTACACGTGACAATTACCATTAGCAACAACTTTGGCGATACAGTTCAAACTAATGCTTCAGTGAAGGTACACAATACAAGTTCTCTCAAGTTGATATTTAATCTGTGATTCACTTTTGGAACATCTTACCATTTTGTACTTACTGCATGCCTGTGACTGTGCAATGATCATTTCTGTATCTAACAGAGACTAATCTCTGTGGACTCAAAATAGTCAGAAGGCACTTCTCCTGTTTTTATTCTAGGACAGGATTTTAAAAGATGACCTACGTGGACATTGGGTAGTGAGTCTGGAGTTACTCTCTGTAGGGCCCTGAAAACTCCTGCTTTTGTGCCAGTAGAGATCCTTATCAGGCCACTAAAACTCCATGTGTTTCTCCATGCCTCACACTCAGCAGATGTTCGTGTCAGTGTGCTTTTTTGTGCAATGCACAGGGTGAGGCTTGGAAAACTTGGGGTTGAATTAGAGTCTGCTTCTGCTTCTGCACAAATTCCTCAGCCAAGTGGGTGTCAGATGTCTTAAAAAGAAAGTAGTTTTTCACAGATTGAGATGGAATTGGGCTCTTTTCTTACATTTGGGCATTTCTAAAGATGGCCCATAGGATCTTAGAGAGCAAACATCATTCTAAAGGGTGGTAACAGCAGCACGAGTCTGTTCCAGCTGTACAAGTCAGTGACTCCAGTACTTAGTCAGGAGACCCAAGAGGATGGCAGAACTGCCTGGAGAATTTAATTGAAAATAAAACATGAAAAAATGGTAACAGAGTTTTCTGTCTACTCCAGCTAGGCTGCCAATGAGATAACTGTGGGAACTGTTCAAAGATAACTGTAACAGTGTTAGCAAAGTTAAGAGCATTTCTGATTTCTTTACCAGGTTGGACACACAGATATGATCGATGGGAACCTGACCCTACAGGCCATTGTATCTGAGAAGGCAAACAGCATCCTAAAAGATGGGAACAACAGCATGAGTCTTTTCCAGCTGTTTAAGTCAGTAACCTCAGTCCTTAATCACGAGACCCAAGAGGAAAACTTTAACATATCTTTACAGACGGACACACGAAAAGAGGTCAGCCAGACACTTGTTTTCTTGCAGTACAATGCGATATAATTGACTCTTTGTATTCTTTGGCAGCTCTTAAGTAATAAAAAGCTCATATATCACCTCCTCAAATCAATGGAGATTTCAAGTTTCTGGTATCCGCCTCTGCGTTTGGCACAGGTTTCAGCTATTTTGTACTACTTGCCCAAGCAAAAAATAAATAAATAAAAAATATCATCCATGAGGAAAATAATTCATTCTCAATTGTTAATGCAATAATTTAAACTAATTTGGATGGTCATTTTAAGCTTAGAGGTAACCCGATTTTGCACAAAATTTAAATGTTAATAAAATTGCCTCTCCTGCAGGAGAAATATCCTATGACAATTTCCCTAAGAGTAGTAGATGGCAGGTAATTTTAGTTTGTTTCTTTCAGCTACAAGCTAGTTTCACTTTTAAGTTGATATTTGTATGGTGCTTTGCATGCCTCAGATGTAAAGATCTAGAGAAATGCCATATAATCCTTCAATTGTGATTCATTATTTGACTAACATCAATTATACATGGCTCTGCTCTCTCTGGAAGTGACATTTACATAATAATTCGCAGACTTTAGTACAAAGTCTAAGAAGTAACTCCCCTTGCTATTAATGGATGTTAAGTGTATAAATTCTCTGTGTCAGGAGGTAACAAAACTCATGTGATTACACACTTATTAAGGCAAGTGGCATCTTGTCAGGAGACCTAATATCAGTTCAAATGATCCTTGTTGTGGAGCTTTATTCTACCACAGTTTCCAGCAAGCCTGGCTGTCAATATAAAGCACTACTTGCTTAGTCTTCATTAGCATCTTATTCCTTTGCCTAATTATCCCTTTCCATCCCAAGCTCCGAGGGCTGATGCTGACAACTCTCTCTGCTGTTAACGTAACATCAGTGCAGACTGCTCTTCAGATGTCAGAAGTGTTGAAAGAAATCACTCACAGGAGTGAGGAGCTGTCTGCCTCTGCGCAGGTAAGCAGCATCTCACCTTCTGTCTCCTTACACCAACAGTACAGACACTGTTGCACCCCACTAAACTTGGAAGAGTTTTGGTGCCTTACAGGTACCTGTTCTTTACTCATTTTTTTTGACTGTACCAGCATGTATGCCTCGACCAGAAGGAATGCATTTTGCTGTTTTGAGTAAACAAATGTGGACCCACAGGGGTTGTCTCAACAGCCACCACAATCCAGGGGATAAGTGGCTGGCCAGTTACATTCTGTGATACATCTTTAGGGTGAAAACCTTAACTTTTAGCAGAAGACATGCTAGGATGTATATTTTGTCTTCTAAAGCATTCTTAGAATCCTGAAGAAGAGGAACCTGGGAGGTTTTTTTTTGTTTGGTTGTTTTTTTTCCTAGAAATTTGCTGTGATCCTTTGGTCCCTGATCCATGCAGTGTCACAAAATGCACATAAACAAGCTGCCAGTGAGGCAGGAACAAAACGGTACCTAAAGGAATCAGGCACAAATGTTCAGATTGCCCTTGCAGAAGTATTTATTGAATCTTATCTGGCAATATGACACCGTTAGTAGATGATGCTATTTATGTGTAAGGAGTGAGCACATGGGAGGACAGAACAAACTGTCACTGGGGAAGATTCACAAATACACTGGCAACAAGAAGAGCTGTCGTGAATTCTGATGTATTGTACAGTTGCAGCCAGCCAATGGCTTGGGAGCATGTCAGCAGTATGTGGTTAACTTTGGTGAGACAAGAGCATAGCTCAGTTTCAGCACTCACTCCACGCGAGGCTGCTAAGCACTTGCAGACTGTGGGAATGGACATGTCCAAGCTTGCAGTGATTGCATTTGGCTTCCTCACCCTGGGCTAAGTGCTGGCCAGTGCTTTCACAACCAATCGTCAGTCAGGGGCTGTGTTTTGGCACAAAATAAATACTGCAAGACTCATTCTTTGACATTTCACACAGCACAAGGCCAAAGGTGTCACTTGCTGGTAATCCAATAGGTTTTATGGAAGCTAAGATTGAAATGTACGTGCAGTTGACAATAGGGCTGGATCTTTGGAGTCACCACATGAAAGCACAACCTGATTTACTTTGTCATTGTGCATCTAAACTCTTCCCTGTCCCTGTGTTTGAAAGACATATTTTCTTCAGATGTTATCCATCTTTTCTACGGATTGAATCTGTGGAAGCGTGCTGCATTTTTCACGTTAGCTGTGTTACATGTTAGTATGCCATCTAGTACATCATCATTATTGGTGTTTCAGGTATTACCCCAGCACAAATTATTACAGCAGAACAGGTATAGCCACAAACAGTCCCACGGGATTACTTACATTGCAATACTCAGTAAAAGCCTCAATGACACGTCACTTCTGTCATCTGTAGCACCAAAACATTGAAACTTCTCCCTTTATTTCCCCTGCAGGTGGAAGCTAGCAACACACTAAAAGATGTAAGTGCTTCCTTGCTCACTGTAAACACAGAGGACAGCAGAGATGATCAGAAGCTAAAGGATGCAGCCACCTACCTATTTAATGCAGTGAGCAATGTCCTACAAGCTTCCGTACACACCAGAGCTGTGAACACTTCAGTGCCAGAGGCAGAACAGGTAATTTTGGTTTGGTCCAGTTTGTAGGGTCCTGTAGCAGAATATTTACTTGCTTTAGAAGGTTTTTAAGAGTTTTGCTGCTTCATATTTTTCAGTTGGCATTGGGTAGGGTTTATTACAACGACATGGTGGACTTGAATATCAAAGTAATCTTCTGCCCAGTTGGGCCTGTTAGAACAGTCTGCTAATGGGAATGATAGGAGCCTCTTAAGCTTTGTTACATTTAAAGCTGAACAGGACAGAGCGCTGGAGAACACAGGATCAGTGTAAGACCTCTAACAGAGGACAAGCAGACTGACTGCAGTAAGATTTTTTTTTCTAGATTTGATTCTTTTCCCTCCTTTTGCCCCACAATTCAAGGAAGCCACAGCTATTCTGTATTTGTGATTGGCTCCACTACTTCAAAGCTGGAATCAGCTCTGGTTGCTGCTTACACTTCTTCAGAAAGTCCACTCTGATTTTCTATTCAGAATTATGCAACGTGTTTATTTTGTCCTAGCCCTTCCTATTTATATGTAAACTGCCACAGTTGCCTTTGTGTGCTTCCTGGACTGAATATACTTCAGGTTTCATCACTGCAAGAGAGGAGGGCATGATATAAATCTAACCTGAGTGAAAAGGTTATGAACTGTTCAAACTCCCCCAGCATAACACACTAATAACACCTAACTAATAGGTAATTAGGGCTTGTTTTTCAAGTGACTAAACACTAAAATGTGCGGTGAAAGAGCATTAATGTACACAAGTGCACAAACATCGTGCATGAAATTGATGCAATTTTTGTTGTCCTTCAAACTTCAATTTGTAGAAATTCTAAATATTAGAATTCCATTTACTGTAAGATATTTGTTTGCTGTATGCAGTGTTTTCTTGAGAATTACAGAAGTTGAATTGCTGACAAGAATAATTGTATCTGAGATTAAGAAGCTCATCATCAAGTTTGCCAGCTTTATAAGACACAGTAAAACCGGTATTTCCTCATAAAAAGAAGTAAGGGCAAATAACATCCAAGTTGCTGATTCTGAGCAGCAGTGTTACAAGTCCCCTCTCCTCTAATCCTTTTCCAGAGTTCAGTGTCACACCAGCTCCTGAACACAGTTGAAAATCTACAGAGTGCCCTTCTGTTTGGGAAGGAACCAGACGATGAACCCATGGTCCTTACCACTCATTCTGCCACCATGTATATAAACAGGTAACTGTAACAACGCCTCCTAAATCCTGATAGTTACCCAAATTTTCCCCGAATATCCATTACATTATCCTTCAATGAAACCACCTAAAAAATATTATAGCATAATGACAGCTTCAACAGTGTGATGAGGCTGCCATTGCTGACTGATAGGAAGAACAGCTTGGACCCCAATTAACTTCAGTAAACCAGCTTAGAAATTCTCATGCTGTGCCTTCTCTGACCAAGGGACAAACTACTGCTACCTCCTGGGTCAGGCAGTAGCTGCTTACCTTTGAAAGTCTGTGGAAATCTCAGTTAAGTTCTTTTCTTCTTTTCCATGTTGCCAATAATGACATGTTATACAGAACTGTAACCAGCCTGGCAGGAACAAATACAATCACGAGGAGCCTGATAAGCATTCTCCATTGCCTATAATTATCCCCAAATTGTTCCTTGAGAGCCTGTTTTTCGTCCACATTTAACTCTGCATAAAAATCAAGAACATGTTCACACAAAGACCAGGTGTATCTTTTGCATAAGTACACCTAAGTGTGTACACCTCCGCATCCAGATATGCCAATTCCACCCCTTTTTGGGATGATATATGGTAGTGTTACATGGAGTACAACATCAGGGAAAATGCACTAAGTAGTTACTGGCTGAGTTAGAAACAGTTTTCCAGGTATGTTATACTAATGAAGTGAGAAAAGTTTTTTCTAGATATGAAATCCATACATGATTTTTTTTTCTTTCATTCTGTTCTGCTTGTGTTCAACCCTAACTGGACTGGACAGATTACAGACAGAAAGCCTGGATGGTACAGCCATTAATATCTCCAATTCCAGCTCTGCCAGCTTTGTTCTTCCAACAGCTTCCTCTCTCAGTGTTTCAGGAATTGATGATGAAACAGTGGATATAAGGGCAAGTAAACAGCTTTTATCTGACCCAATCTGATCTACAACTTACTTTCTTGGTCTAGTGGTTTTAGACTCCTTTTACAGTGAGCATACAAGTACACAAATCATCCCTCCAGTCATAACAAGAAAATTATTTGAAATATTTTTCTTGTCAAAGAAGCCTTCTCTTATCTTAATTGCATGAAGTTGGTTGAGCAAGCTGAGGAGGATTGAAAGCTTAAACTCCCTGTCCCATTATCCCCTCACATACACTCCTGATTCCTACCTGGATGCTTAGAAAAGGTGATAGAATCAATGCTGCATACTTATGTGCTCTCTTTGTTTACAACCAGTGCTCTGAGGAGGATGCAACAGCTCAGAGTCAATATCGCCATTAAAACCAACAGGCAGCTATCCTCTTTCATCCCAGGTAGAAACAAACGAGTCTGAGGCACTCAGACCCTGCAGGAGACGAGGTCTGTGCATGTCCTGACGATAGCACATCGCTGATCTGAATTAGGAGACTTTTTTTTTTTTTTTTTTTTTCCCCTCAGAACAAGGGATTGCATATTATTGTGATGTTTTTCTAATAGATTTTCTAAAGGCCTCTGATTGATTTGACACTCTGAGGACACTCCTACAATACCTGTAAAACATACACTTTTCTCATTCTGTCTTTTGCAGCTCTGTTTAAACATGTCCAGAACCCCCTTATATCAGTGGAATACTGAAAGTGTCTTACCTGAGCATTAGGAGAGGCTCCTGAATCCTCTCATTGTGATGATGACTCTGACACACTCTTTTGTGCATTGCTGTCACAGGAGAAATAGATTTCTTGTTCCTAATGCCAAGAGGAGTGCCACAGCTCTCACAGAGTCACTTTCAAAGAGGCTTATGCAATTGCATTTTGATATCTGGTATCTAAAAGACAAGATGGTCACAGTGAATGGAAACCCATAAATATTTTTGTACACATTTCAGAATCCAAATCACTTTCAAGGTTTGTGTCTGGCCTCTCACAGAGCTAAGGCAAGTATTTAAATCCGGATGCAGGCTTCTTTTGACTACTGTTTGGGTCTGATTTCAAGGCACCTTTTCTCAGCAATTTAGACTTTGAATATAATGAAATATTACCAATAGCTCAAAGCTGATTCTTAATGTCTTGCTAATAGATGGTGAGCTTTGCCGTGAATCCCTTTTTCTCCAGCGACTCCAGTTTTGACATCAGTGGAACAGTGGGAGGTTTAAGCCTTACTGGTCTGGATGGCTTGATCATACCAGTCAGCAATCTCAAAGAAAACATTGAGGTAAACCCACTGGTTTCTATCCCTATTCCTCTTTTCTCTTTTTCCATTTACAGTCATTTGTACTACCATCCTCTGTAAGGTGACTATAAACTGTGACACTGTGTTTGCTACAACATATCATGGGATCATGGGTGCCTGCATTTGCGATGGAGGGATTTGTGTGATTTAAAGAATAAAATAAAAAAAAGGGTCAGGAAAAATTACTCCAGACTACAGTCATCCCAAAACACAATGTCATGGATGTCAACATCCAACAAGGCAGTGCACACATATTACTCCTGTTTGGGCTTCCTAGCCCATGTATAAGCTGACATTTAAATAGTTGAGATATGCAATTCATGTAGCCAGCATTTCAGTTGTAACCTCAGCTCTCACTTACAAAATGCACCAAGGATCACAGATCTTGAGACGATCCTATGTGGATTTGAAAGGGATTTTTTCAGAGGTTAGCTGACAGTATCAAGACAATCACTTTGAAGACAGTATTTCTGTTGGCCATACTTTCCTCATGTTATTAAAAAAGATTTTCTAGTGTGTGGCTGTATTGTGCTTATAGATAAAAATAAAACATGCTTTGCTGTATTTGAAGCTATGTCTTTCTGTTTAAAACCAGATCATGTTACCAAGGCATTCAGCAACTCAGGAAGATAGGATTCTGTTGAATCTGGGCAATTTTAGCACTTTCCAAGTCAACGTCACCTCAGAAAACACATCTGTAGTGATTTACCTGGAATGTGAAGAAGACGTTCCATTAATACTTTACTCAGGGTATGGTTATCGCCCTAATGAAACTAATTATGACCTGAAAAATCATCTGTTCTGTAAGAAAACTACTGGAGGTAAGACAACTTGCTAGTGACCCATAGCTTGGGTATTATGGGCTTGTGTAACCAAGACAGAGCTCTGTGCGTGGTCACTACCCACGGCAAGTTAAGAGCACCCGGCATGGACAACGTGGAGAGCTCATCCACAGCTTTACAGTGTCAGCACATCTATAGAATTGCAGAATGAGCCCCAGCCATAAGTTCAGACATCTATCTTGAAAGAAAGGTCTCAAAGGAGTTCCAATCTCATGCTACGGGAACAAAGAGTGGGATGCTTTGAACAGTGAAATGCTAGGGATTATTTGATACCTGTTTCTTTCATTTTGTTCTGTTTGTTTATTATATGCAACACAGCTGTATTCTGAATTAACATTGAAACTAAAATATTTATGTTCAAGGTGAGACAAACACCTGGGTTCTTAGCCCAGCAGAACTCATTTTTGGAGAGGGAACTTACTACTTCACGGTTTTACAAGATATGGGCGTGGATTCCACAGCCCATGACAAGTTAACGATAGCTGTTACTTGCTTCGCATCCCGCTGTGTGTTTTGGGATGAGCACCAGGGGAACTGGAACAGCTATGGATGTCAGGTAAGCAGAGAGAAACACAGCAATGCTTATATTATATTTACTTCAAAGCCAGCCCTTATAACCCTCATCTTAGAGTAAAATGATGGCATTGAACTCACGCCATAAAATAACATCGTTTTGAGACGTTTTAATAAAATCAAGAAGTGAAGGTTAGTCCAGGATGGCTAAATTTTAAATGACATTTTCATTCAACTTCTTGGGATGTGTCCCTTATTAATGTGTCCTTAATAACTTACCCGTCTCAGCACTGTCTTTTCATTTGCTTGGTTAGTTTTCTTATACTTTGAAGCCAAAGTATATCTTTGGCTACAAAGTATACAAAGTATGTTTTATCTATATTTTTTTCTGGTTTTTAGGTAGGACCAAAAACAAGTCCTAGAAGCACACAGTGCCTCTGCAACCATCTGACCTTCTTTGGGAGCTCCTTCTTTGTCATACCCAATGCCATTGATGTTAGCAAAACCGCACAGCTATTTGGTACCTTTGTGGACAACCCTGTGGTGGTGACCACTGTAGGATGCATCTTTCTGATATATGTGTTTGTAGTTGTTTGGGCTCGAAGGAAAGACATCCAGGATGATGCCAAAGTAAGTCTTCAGCTAATAACGATTCCCAAATCCCGCTTTGCCCAGTCTATTTTAACAGAATTTTTCAACCAGCCCTACTCCCTTCCCTTTGCATAGCTCACAAGATAACCAATTCCTATCCCCAGCTTTAATGCAGCCATACTCATCAAACTGCTAACGCTGTATTGTGTCACTCTGCAGGTGAAAATCACAGTACTGGAAGACAATGACCCCTTTGCTCAGTACCGTTATCTTGTGACAGTTTTCACAGGACACCGCCGTGGGGCAGCCACAACCTCCAAGGTACCAATGGCACTGTGCAGGGAGAGCTCGTGCACTCATTTAGAGAACTGGAGACATAAAGGAGCACCCAAATGCAGTTTCTAAGCCAGAAAGTCCTTAGAAAGCAGGGGGAGTATGTCAGAGGAATAATCATACACAGGATTCTGAGATGTGCAAGTCTTCATTTTGCCATCTTACTCTCCAGGTGACTCTCACCCTCTATGGACTCGAAGGAGAGAGTGAGCCACACCATCTGACTGATCCTGATACACCAGTCTTTGAACGTGGAGGAGTGGATGTTTTCCTGCTCTGTACCCTTTTCCCTCTTGGGGAATTGCAGAGTATTCGACTGTGGCATGATAATTCAGGGGACAATCCATCCTGGTAAGTGGATGCAGGGAAATAATAAAGACTTGAAAATATTTTTATAATGACAGCAGTTTTCCTTTCCTAGTGCTTATAGATTATCCTTTCTACAAAGGAAGTGTTAGTTTCTTTTTTTGCACAGTGCTGTGTGCTCTGTGCCATACAGCTTACACACAGCCTAACAAGTCAAAGGCCAGAGGTTGTCCTCCATGGTCCTGTTGAGTCCTGAATTTCGGAGCACTCAGTTACACGTGAATGTGACCTGCACGTTTTCCCTACAGGTATGTGAATCGAGTAGTGGTCCAGGACCTTGCATGGGACCAGAAGTGGTACTTCCTCTGTAACTCCTGGCTAGCCATTGATATCGGAGACTGTGTCCTAGATAAAGTGTTCCCAGTAGCTACAGAACAGGACATGAAGCAGTTCAGGTAACTGCTGTTTTATGGCCTTTTTCTCTCAATCAGTCTAGAAAAACAAGTATGCAAAGATAAGCCTCTAGACAAAAATGAAATCAGGGAGAGCTTTCCATTGCTCTCAAAGGGCTCTGAACAAGACGAGGAACACACTGGTTAACACAGCCTGACTGTTACTCTAGCAGTTACAGCACACTGGAAATGCTGGCATTAAAGGATAGCCTGATGGACATATGGAAACCCAAGCATCTTATCTTAAGTGTAATTTGCCTAGAAATATATTACAGAAGCCAACGAGCTTCATGACTAGCTTTAACCACCATGGTATGGGCAGGAGGAAAGGCCATAAAGTAGCTATGACCACTCCATGTAAATCAGGCCATGATATTTGATAATTTCTCATAGTTAGCATTTCTTCTGACAGTGCCTACAGACATGAACAGGTCAGGACCCTGAACTACGGCTTTATTTTTCCCTGTCCTTTCTAAGCACTCTTGATTTTCCCTTTGTCTTCCCAGCAATCTGTTTTTCATGAAGACCTCCAAAGGTTTCCAGGATGGGCACATCTGGTACTCAGTTTTCAGCCGCTCCCCACGAAGCTCCTTCACACGAGCCCAGCGCGTGTCGTGCTGCTTCTCGCTGCTGCTCTGCACCATGCTGACCAGCATCATGTTCTGGGGGGTGCCAAAGGATCCAGCCGAGCAGAAAATGGATCTGGGTAACAACCATTATCATTGCTTGGGCAGGAAAGTAAAGAGACAGCAAAATCTAGAAGCAGGGCAGTTGAACAAATGGGCTTTTTCACAAGATGCAGACCTGATGGTTCCTGAGGTTATTTTCACTCTTTCCCTCTGTTTGATCTTGACAGGTAAGATTGAGTTCACATGGCAGGAGGTGATGATTGGCTTTGAGAGCTCCCTCCTCATGTTCCCCATCAACCTGCTCATCGTGCAGATCTTCAGGAACGTACGATCCCGGCCAGCCACGCCGGGCAGAGAGAAGAAGCCGGGAAAGAACGGCCGGGTGTCTCCCAGCCTTCCTCCCACCCCACAGCTCACCCAGGCCGTCTCGCTCACTCCAGAGGCTGTGATGAAGGTAAGTCCCTGTGGCTGCTCCCCACCGAGTCCTGCACTGCCCTCTGCTGCCACGCACGACTCCACATCTCCAGCTGAACAGCAGAAATCTTCCCTGTCAGATGACTTTCAAATTGCCTGAGGTGACAAGCCAAACATGCTTTGGTGCAAAGCACTCAGTTACCCATCTACACAGCCATGGGTGAGCACAGGAGACATCCACCTTCAGAGTGTATTCCATGTGTAGGGAATCCTCATCTTCAGCAAGATCTGCCTCCGTACATCCCCGACTCTTGCACAATTAAGATGTGTGTTCAAAATCACTGTGTTCAGGGGTCAACAGCAAACATCAAGCAAGGCAGCGAAGATGAAGCATATCATAGACCCAGTCTTCCTCAGTGTAGGTCCTCAGGCAGGTAAGCATTTCTGACTCCTGAAAACTGTCTTGCTGAATTCGTTGAAATCTGCCTGCCACTTCCAGCCCTGCAGATGTGCCATCCTTACCCATTCTGGGGATTTTAGCAACTGATGCAGCTCCCAGCCAGTGGTGCCTTCTGAAAACGTCAGCTTAAGTCTCTGCAGCCTGAGTCACTGCCGTGTTGCTGCTCTCTTTTCTAGGACATAAGAAGAATTGCCAACTCACTCTTTAAAGCCCTGAAGACTCCATCACTCACTTCAGTATCAGATCTTGGAAAATCAACTAATATCAACACGCTTTTGGCATTGGTTGAGGACATCATCTGCCACCAGAACAGAGCTGGCCAAGAGTTTTACGATGAGAGCAAAAAGAAGGATGACCCCATCATTGTCACACTAGGTGCTATGGATATACCAGGTAAACAACACAAGGTGACACATCTGCTGAAACCTTTGTAGTGAAATTGATGGTGACACTGGATGTGAGGACCCAAGCTTTTATGTTCTGACTCAAAGGCAATTACACAATTGTAGAACAGCTGAGGCTGGAAGGGACCTCTGCAGGTCCTCTAGTCCACCACGCTGCTCAGAGCACAGCTGGAGCAGGTTGCCCAAGATCATGTCCAGCTGGATGTCAAGTATCTCCCAGGATGGAAACTCCACAACTTCTCTGAGCAACCTGTCCCAGCGTTCAACTGCCTGTGCGATAAAAAAGCTTTTCTTAGGTTTAGATGGAATCTCCTGTGTTTTAATTCGTGCCCATTGTCTCATCCTTTCACTGTGCACCATTTACCACCCAGCTGACTGAAGACACTGAAATCTTTTTCTTTTGCTGTAGAATGAAATCTAGCTATCAGCCTGGCTTCAGAGATGGATCAGTATCTAGTAGCATCAAGACTCACAAATACAAGTTGTTTCACAGTCATTTTGTCCTGCCTGTTTTTTCTATTATTGGCTTCGTGCTGTTGCTCCTTTCAGTCTGACTCTTAACTTAGGCATTGATTTATTTGCAATTAAACAATAATATAAATAAGATGTGAACAATATAATAAATAATATATGAACAGTGAACAGTCCCACTGATTTCACAAAGACATATATTTAGCTTTTCCAATGAGTATTTGAAGCTACCAAATGCAAAGGTAAATTATGAACAAATTAACACTTGATCTTATCTGACTTTGCTACTGAGGTTTTAGGACTTCTGTTTTGTGAAGTTGCCTACTGGCAACAGTTCCAGTCCATTCCAGCAGAAGAATGCTAAGGCTTTAGTAACAAAGCTGCATTACATGTCCTTTTAAATGTTGCTTTGTCACATTTATAATCTTGGGCTCTAATTTTTCTAGCCTTTGTACCGAACAGTATTTTAATCTAGGGATAGCCATGCTGATTTTCTCTCTCTCTCTCTTTTTTTTTTTTTTTTTTTTTTTTTAAAACTCTTTACCTATAGAAAAGGCAAGAAGCCCGACTCCAGAGAAGGGAACGTGTGAACGACTGAAACACAACGATTACAACCGTTGCTTGTACATGCAACTCCAGCATGTAGAGATGGAGTTGGAATTACTGGGGCCCCACAAATTTCAGATGCCTCAGAGTTATACACAAGCTGTTCGTCAGGTTCAGCACATGAAGAACCTCCTGGAGAACCAGATTTGCCCATCAGTGTCCATCAGTGAGAGGTAACCTAATACTCTTCACATTTTCAGTATAAGTAAATTCAGGTCATGAATTCAAAACTGTCCAGGATGACAGAGACGAAAATAAGTACTGCTTAACAAGTGCCAGATAACTGTTACAACAGCTGTAGAAACGTGCCATACTATTATACTACCGTAGGAGCAACAAAGAAATCTCAATGCATAACTGCACATAAAAGGAATAATGACAGATCATTACTCTCTGTCAATTTTGCCTCCAAAACTGAACGTTACAGCACAGTGCCACATGACTGTACGGCGCTGAACATAATCACTGAGCTCCAAAGTCTCATCGGTCTCTAAAAATGCATGAAGAAAAATGAATAAGTGGACAAAAATATTGCAGGAAAAGCTGATAATTAAGTTGGAAGTATTGAAAACAATACCACTAATTATCTCTCTGGTGTTTCTGGTGATCTCACAGGAGAGGTATCCAGCAGCTAAAATGCACTCATGTTTATTTTTTTCATCAACATTTCTACTGGAGGTTCAATAATGCATAGACTGAGGAGCAAATAAACACATCGTATTTGTTTTGATTTCAGCTGGTGGCAGCACATTTTCTTGTATTTTTGCTATCAATATATCTATATAACCGCATTAGTTAAAAAAAATAAAATATATATTTTGGTAGAGATTTTAAATCATAAGATGTTGCCAAACCCCAATGAACCTGAAGACTGTGATTTTGGCTTCTATTCCAGTGCTGAATGATTTTTTCTCTTCTGGTTGACTCTAAAGGTGGTCTCTTACTCCAAGCTCCTCTGGTGATGGAAAGAAAAGTTCCTCTTCCAAAGGGCTGCCCTGGTGGTTTGTGTTCATTGCCTGGTTCCTTGTGGCAGCCACTAGTGGCGTGTCTGGGTTCTTTACCATGCTCTATGGGCTGCATTATGGGAAGGAGAACTCCATCAAGTGGCTGATCTCCATGGCTATCTCCTTCTTTGAAAGTCTTTTCATCACACAGCCTTTAAAGGTGAGATCCTCAGAAGTACAACCACCTGTCAACATGAACTCATTCTGCTGTCTTTCCAGGAAAAGGGGAAGATATGTTTTAAAGAACCACAGGATTTAACATATAAAAGTTAGTCTTTCCCTTTAAAACTAGAGCTAACACATAGACCACAGATTTCTGTTGTCATTTGTTGGCACTAACTGCATTAGTTTCATCTCCCCTGTTTTGTCAGAGTTTAATAGGTGATAAGGCTTCTGACCAAAGAAAATGGGCCATATGGTAAAAACAGTTTAGTTAGACAGTCTCTAGGGCTTGTCAACTATTCTCATGTTTATAAGACTTCCACAAAGCCAAAGTACAGTTATTCTCCTGCAGTATCTACATCCAAAGGAGGCCAGGTCAAAGTCTGAGCTTTTTTTTTTTTTTTATGTGAAATGGGCTTGTAGTGAGTCTGTAGCTAATTCTTGCAGGTGCTGGGATTTGCTGCCTTTTTTGCTCTGGTTCTGAAGAAGGTGGAACACGAGGATGAAGAAAACATGGCCATTGATGGGCCTTTGTCTGTACCAGGTAACTGTCTGTAAAGTAAGAAATTATTTCAAAAAGTGAAGTGCTCCCCAAGGCTTTTGAATGGTTTTTGCACCAATATGTGATTCACAGTGGGGACTTTGCTGGTTATTTTTATACACCCGAATCTCAGCTGAGAAAGTTAGCAGAAGTCAGTAGAATGCAAAGGTGCTGTGCCTACATGCCCAGCCATTAGCACTCACAAGATCAAGCTAGAGGTGGGGACGAAGCTTAGTAACTGATTTTGTGTCAGCCACAGAAAATACAAAGACTGCTATATGATAGGCAGATACGTTTTGAATAACGCCTAATGAAAGAGTCCACAAGGTCAAAAATACTGAAGTCCTATGATATGAAAGCCCTCAGTACATTGTTTTCCACACCCACCATGTGTCCTTGTTACCAAAGAGTACCTTCTGCAATCACAATCCCATCTAGAAAAAGCTAACAGCAGCAGACAGGAGTCCTAGGGCACAGCAAAGAATACTGTTCAACAGCTTCCTTCCTCACTTGGTCACTCTGAGCACATCATCCTTTAAATATAAATATTTCCTTGTAATATTCACAGAAGTGAAAAGCAGGACACAGATAACTTGTTGACTGATGCCAGGTTTTACTGCTCTCACCCACAGGTGACTCAAATCCTCTCCTGGGAGCCCGCCGGGACAGCAGAAGCAATATTTATCGGCCACCTCCTGCAGCTGATGTTGAGAAAATGAAAATCAGCTGCATGAAAGAGCAGAAAGCATTTGCCCTCATCAGAGAAATCCTGGGTATTTCCCATATGAAGATTACCTCATTTTATTCAGTAGTACTTTTACATCAGTGAAAATATTGTTCTCTTGGGTGAAAACATTTCACTGTGTCTTTAGCTTTCTGGCAGCCACTACAGCGTACAGACTGGCTGCTTAGGAGCAGCTTGAGATGAAAGTGTGGCTAAGGTTGGATTTTATGCTAAAGAGACACATTACAGACACAAAAGCTAAACAAAAGTTAGGAAGGGTGGAAGTAGGTCAACAGTTAAATGCAGCTGGAATCAAAAGCAAATGAGGGACATCTTTGCTGGCCACTTTTCTAAGAGGTGTATCTACAGATAGCATTATGTTTTAGTGCCTCTGAAAACAATAGCAAATATTACCTCGATATTACTTGGAATGAAGTTAAAACTACTCATTCCCTTAAAAGCTGTCATCACTGTGTGTGTTCAGCCAGCCTTCCCACTTATTTTCTTGACTACTACTCAGATTCCTACTCGTATTCCAAATGTGATATGCTTAAACTGCAGCACTTTGACGTAGCTGGTGTAAATTCATTAGCACTGGTCAGCCAGATTCTTGCAAAGCATCTCCTTAACCTAATAAGCAATGGCAGCACTAATCAGTCCTGCAATCTATTTTGAACAGCAGTGTTCATTCTGAGCTCACCTGCTGTCTCTCTCTCTCTTTTTTTTTTTTTTTTTTTTTTTCCAGCCTATGTGGGGTTTTTATGGATGCTCTTACTGGTTGCCTATGGGCAGAGAGACCCCAACTCCTACTACCTAAACAAGCACATCGAGAGCAGCTTTACAGATGGATTCCACGATGTCTACAGTTACCAGGATTTTTTCACATGGGCAAAAACCACCTTACTCAAAAATCTTTATGGATCATATACAGGTGCAGAGACTGCTTTGGTAACACCTCGGTTCACTTCAGCTTGACAGATGCTGAAACATTATCTTTTATACATATCCCCAACTTGTACACGCATATTTGACTGGAGGAGGAGACTATGAGTGCAAAAAACTAGGATTCATAATCTAAATACTCGTGGATAACAAAAGCCCCACAGCCTGACCCCAAGTTCCACGTGGCCTGACATTTTAATTACCTTTAACATAATCCACAAGTTTTGCACTGCAATTTTCCATTTTTCATATTTTGCATTACTCATCTCAGGTACTCAGAGATATGCCTCACAGCTTTGCACAAGCTTCTTCCCACAATTAAAAAACCACAACGGAACGACAGATAGATGGCACTAGCAAGCTTTTCCTCGGGAGAGCTGTGTCTGCATGATGGCTCAGGTCAATGGGAAGGACAATTAGGCGCTATCAGCATGTTTCTATCTAGCCTTATCTAGCAACAGATGAGAGCCGTGTTCCAGCTCCCATCTCAGAGTAACTATGAAAATACATTGGCAGAGCTGCTGCCTGGACAGGATGGGCAGCAGCCAAGTGTGGGCAAGGAGCAGTGCACACAGGTACTTTGCTGTGTGCCTCCAGGCAGGCTGCTCTTCTGCTGGCCTCTCTTTCCTTCTCTATAAAATGTAGACAGCTAATGATGCTAAACACTGTTATCCGTGGATGTTATCTAAAGATTGAGTTAAAATCAACACAAGGACTTAATTTTCAGGACTGTTTCGCTTACAGTGTTTTTTGAAAAGGAATCTGTAGCAAAATATTAATGTATCAGTGACTCATAAATGAAATGAAGTGGTATTATCAGTGGTTCTGTCATATTGCCAGCGCTGCTCTTTTCCCTCTCCCGTTCAGGATTCATCACAGACGGCAACTCCAAGCTGGTGGGTAGTGCTCGAATCCGCCAAGTACGAGTGAAAGGAGACACCTGCCCTCTTTCTCCCAAACTCCAGAGTGTGATTCGGGAATGCCACGCCCCGTACTCCCTACAGACAGAGGACACATCGGACTACGGGGAGCACTGGAACACTTCGGTCTCTGCTAACTCCTCTGACTTGAGCTCAGCATGGCAGTACCAGAGTCAGTCCGAGCTGAGAGGTCAGCCTGTCTGGGGCAAACTTGCTGTCTACAGGGGAGGGGGATACGTGATTCACCTGGGAACCGATCCTGACAATGCCTCCAGGTACCACCTGCTAAATTATTACTGAATCCTCTGTTTAGGATTCATTTCAGATTCCATCCTGAAGTTTGCTGGTGTGGATTATGCTGAATAGTGTAGGTTTGACTGTGCTGCCTTCAGTGTAATTTATATTCTTGTCATATTTCTCCATGTTAGGTAACAACCAGGATCACAAATTATAATCTGTTTATCCTAATTTACACACACAGATTCCAGATTTACATAGCTGTGGAAATACATGATGTTGAAAAACTAGAAAAACAATCCCATCAATGTAGTGCTAATCCATCATTGCATCTAGGCTGGCCTTTAACTTCTTAAATACTGCATTTTCTAAGGGTATGTCAAAGATTGTGAGAAAATAATTTAGCCTAAATCTTTTTATGTTAGTGTTCTGTTATCTCATTATAAGCCTCTGCTTGTTTTCCTATCACCGTAAGATCTGTGAAGCTCCTTCATCTCTCTGGTGTTTACACTCTCCTGATCCTTACAGACAATTGAATTTTTACCTAGAGGGGGGAGAATTAGTGCAATGTGTGTGAATATGAATAGGCACAGGGAATACTTTTAAAAGTGAAATAATGGGAAATGAGGCTTTGAAACCCAGGCCTTGGCAGAATTTGGCAGCCAGGAGACATGAGATAAATAAGCAGGAAGTTGTATCCCGCAGGGGTGGAGTTCCAAACATCTTATCTCTTACAAGTTATCAGAGATACCTGTGTTTGTACAGGAACTCCTGTGAGGTAAGGGACCTGAGGCATCTCAGGTTTAGCACTGGCCAGCTTCTGGTACCTGATTCTCCAGAGGAGCCAAAAAGAAACTTATCACCTGGAGTAAAGATCCCCTATCTCCAGACTCAACAGGACAGATTTCCTCCCAGACATCTTAGCTCTGGTTTGCTCTTTCTCTATGAAAATGAGAAAACTCCTGTTCTCCATGTGATACCGTGTGCGTTAGATCACTGTCTATAAATTTTTTGGCAGAATTCTCCAGTACCTTTTCAACAACGTCTGGCTGGACACCTTCACAAGAGCAGTGTTTGTTGAATTTACAGTCTACAATGCCAACGTGAACCTGTTCTGCATTATAAGCCTGATGTTTGAAACCAATGCTTTAGGTGAGAACCTTTTAAGTTACCTAGCTCTCAAGACAGCAAGCAATATATCTACAGACTGCATATTTACGTACTGACAGTGCTTACCCAGTTCTTGATTTAGTCAAGTAAACAGAAGATTTCAATAAATCTCCTCATAGCAAAATCAATGCAAAGAATTACAAACCATTTAGGAATAAATGTAAGTGTAGTACTTGCTGAGCACCACAGTCATACAGACCATAATGGCATGTATCATCTTTGCTCATGCTTGTTCATCTACTGATGAAGAAAACACACTACTGGCACTTAGTCTAGAATTACACAACAGGAACAAGAAAAAATATGTTTCCAAATCATTTAAGTTGATCAATACAATACTAAGACAAAAAGTGCAAATAACAGAATCTCTGTTATTATGCTGTTACAGAAGACATAAAATACAGCCATGTAATCATAATGCTTAAACTGGATACAACAGTGAAACTAGATTCTGGTCTGAATACCGTACAAAAACATTTGATCTGAGCAGTAGCCTCCCTCAGGTTTGTCCCAGCACTGGAAAACGCCCAAGTCAAACCACAAAACTGAGTTCATTTTCTTTTTAGAATAAGATTCAGATTTATATCTCCATGCCCTCCTGTTACATTTTTCAAATGTAGTCTAATCCAAACCACATGTAGTCAAGTCTAAATCTCAGTTTGATAGTTGGATTCAGACTCACATTGACATGAATGTGAGTACGGAGGTCTTTTTAGTGAACTTAATTGTTTGAATGAAATCAGAAAACTGTAATTACTATAGCACTGAGGTGAGCATTGTTATTTTTTAGGGGCCTTCTTCACAAGTGCAGAGCTGCAAAGTGTCCGTCTCTACCCATACACCAACAGCCTCCACATCTTTGTTGTTGCAGCAGAAGTCATTTATTTCCTCTTTATTGTGTACTACATGATAGTACAGGTGAGATGCAATGGAAAATTCTCTTGACAGCATCACCTGGCATTAATTTCATTTGCAAAGACTTTAGGACTGTACTTGACTTCAGTAGTGCTGCTGCTGGCTTGCACCAATGGAAGACTGAATCGGATACTCTATTAAATAATGGGAATGTGACATTTTATTTGGCTGGAATGCTTCTTTTGAGAAGACAGTGTGAAATTAGTGCAAGATGTAGTTTCACTGATGTGCACTAGCCTGCTTTATTGTGGAGGGCACAGCCCTAACCTTTAGAAGTGTATTAGATGATATAGAGTCAGGATGAAACAGTCAAAACTCCTGTTTCCACAGGGAAATCTGATGAAGACTCTGAAATGGAGATACTTCCACAGCAAGTGGAATCTCCTGGAGATGGCCATTATATTGATTAGCTGGAGTGCCCTATCAGTGTTTGTGAAGCGGACAATCCTTGGGACCCGAGACATCAGCTACTACCAGGAGCACAAAGAGGAGTAAGTACTAATGCTAGCAGCTACTAAGCTAGCTCCTAGCTCCCTACCTGCAGCGCCCTCTTCTGAATCAACAAACCCTGCTGCTACAGGACATCCAGCCAGCTAGTGCATAGGTTATCTGCTGTGAAGAAGCATTGGGTAGAGGACAGTAATGGCTTATTTTATACAGAATGGAAAATAATAACATTTGCTAAAAACTGGTCTAGCATAGCACCAGTAACCCCATCCCCTTCAACATTCACATGCTCCTTTCTGAGCCAGAAATTTGATAGCAAGTTTGTACCAGCTACCTTTAACCTATGACTTCCTAAAAATGAGCAGTTTGTGGGTTACAGCCTGGAGCCTCTATCAGTTTTAGCTAATGCTCTTAAAAATAATAATAATAAAAAATAAATAAAAAACATACTATCCTATGCAACTGATCCTTTTGTGTGCACGCAGCAGGAAGCTCAGACAGGAACTCAAGCAAAAACTCAGCTTAGTTCTCCACTGAAAATTAGTTCAGAGTGAGTGGCTTTTCCTGATTTTATGTATTTAAAGGCTCCTGTGTGCATGGTCTAATACTTCTTTTCTTTATTTCTAACAGCTGCGTAAGCTTTAATGAAACAGCGAGAGCTGATGCAGTTCTTGGCTACCTGATTGCTTTCCTAGTGCTCCTCTCCACAGTGAAACTGTGGCATCTGCTGCGGCTCAACCCTAAACTAAACATGATCACTTCGACTCTACGGAGGGCTTGGGGTGACATCTCTGGATTCATCACTGTTATCGCAATCATGTTCCTCGCCTATTCCATCGCTGTGAGTGTGACTGTGGGTTCTGTTGTCCACAGTCTGCATCTAGGTATTGCCAGGTTAAATCAATTATTTCTGAATGGTGACAGTGATGCGGCTTTGAAATGTAAAACTGAATATAGCTGCCTATCTAAATCTTAGGTTAGAAGCCTGGAGCCTGATTCTTTGCATAAGTGAAAGAAGTGACAATATCCACTTGCCTGTTTCTTTGCAAACTGAATTTTAGTACAAAAATGGAACACTGGAACAAAAAAAAAAAAAAATTCTCTGTGTGCAAGGGGAGTAACAGAGCAAAGTACAGGAAAAATCATTTTCTGGATAAAGCTCAAACTGGGGAGGGTACACAGAGTGCCATTTGCTGTTTGTCTGCTCTTTAGGTGGGAAATAATTATTTTTCTGATTATTTTCCTTTATTTGAGGAATAATCATTATTATGCAAACAAAATGTTCTTTTAATTCTAATGAGATCAGCGAATTATTGGACCACAATTATGTATGTGCATTTACTGTTTTATTTGAAATGTTTTGTGTAAAATTTCTGGCAGAGGGCCATGGGAAATTTGGCATACCTCAATTGCTAAACCACTGAAAAGCTTAAGTGAAAACCATCTGGGCCAAAGGAAAAATGTAATGTGAAAGGCAGTCCTGTAACAAACAGGACCTGAGGCAGCTTCATCCTGCCCAATTTCTCATCATCATAGCATTCATTAGCTGATCTTGCAGCATGCGCTCTGATTGTAATGTAAGATGTGCCTTGTTTCCTCTGCAGACAAACCTGATATTTGGCTGGAAGCTCTACTCTTACAAAACTCTCTTTGATTCAGCAGAGACCATGGTCAGTCTTCAGCTGGGAATCTTCAACTATGAGGAGGTACCCCCTCTGATTTGGAGAAGTTTATTGCTGTGCAATTAGCGTCTCAGCTATCAAACGTGCTTTGAACCAGCAAACAGAAGGATTTTCAGCTAGTGCTAGACATGAATCTAATTTTGCAAGCGCCACAGCCTCCTAAAGCAGCCACATTTACTCATTAAATTAAGAAAAAGAGTGAAATACATCTTACATCCCATTCTGAATGTCAGTAGATTCATAATGAACATTTCATTGAGCAAGCTGCTTACATTTTAACTAGATATGTTACTTATTGACTACAGGAAAACTTTTGAGATAATTTTCTTAGAAAGCCACAGAAGGAAATGTCAGCGATGCCCTTGCATTTGTTCTGAACACATACCCATCAGTTTCTCAAGAAAGGCAAAGCCTACCACAAGTGAACTTTGTTGCATATATTTTTATTATTCCTGACTTTCTCATTAAGTTCTTTCAAATATTACAGTATCCTCAGAATGACTCTGTGGGTTAAGCTCAGACATCTGACTGTGAGGTCCATGGTGGATGTTTTTAGACCATGAATCCAAGAGGGTATGGGTAGCTTTGAAGATCAGTAACTGGGCATAACGTTTTCAGCTCTACATCTCACCCAAGTTGTTAATCACACAAAATATATTCCTATGTTATAGCTTACATCAAAATGAGGTTTTTGAATTTCTATACAACCCTTATTTGATATGTGTTCATGACAGTCTGACTGGGCTTCTGTGTAAAGACGCTGCTAAATAAAAACACACAGAGAAACACACATAGTTTATCTATGCTTTGCTAGCTAGGTCATGATGGAGCTTCAGCTGTTATTTGGATAAACAAATCTCCACACTTGTCAAGTTTCAAATCACATGGAACTTTCATACCATTACAATCAAATGCAAACTTAAAAAAATAAATAATTAAATTCCCATATTCACATATCATGTATATAAAATATCCCATTATCTTTGTACTATATTGTATCAAAGTACAAAAGTGACTAAAGGAGAAAATGTATTTTTTATATATAACGTATATACAATGATTTTCAAAGAGAGAAACTGCTGCGTTAACTGTTTATATGTATTCTCTTTTTAAAAACCAAAATGTGATGTCTTACCTTATTAATACTACAGATCTTGGACTACAATCCAATTTTAGGCTCCTTCTTGATTGGATCCTGCATCATTTTCATGACATTTGTGGTGCTGAATCTCTTCATTTCAGTGATTCTGGTTGCTTTCAGTGAGGAGCAGAAGCACTACCAGGTATGTCGATCTAAGCTCTTCTGCTGTTATTTAACATTTATCGTGTAGTGCTTACTCACAATTTAGGTATTCCACCACCTGATACCCATGTAAACTCAGTCCTACATTTAAGAAGTCAACATTTACTCATAAAGCACGCTTCAGATTTTCCAGAATTACGCCATCCATTCCTGTTCAGGCGAGTCTCTGTTCAGATTTAGTATAAGATCTGTAGCCTTCTGTTCACATACTAAACCCAGTAATGAAGTTTTAGACTTCTGCCCCAGCTCCACTGAAATCAGTACCAAAACAGCTACCGACCTGACGAGGACTTTACAGAGCCCATTAGCAATGTCACTGAGTGCCTGATCTTTTGAGACTTTTTGGTAGCATGGTGTGAAATCCAGGCGAGTACTACTCTATATTGTATACAAAATTCAGTGGAGAAGAAAAAAGTGTGGTTAACAGAAACAAGATCTATATAGTTTTTCTCATTTACTTCATCTAGAAATAGTGGGTGGCCAGACACGCATACCAGTAGCTGCATGGTAGCCAGGTAGTGAACTCCAGGCTCCAGTAAGCAAGATCTCCATCGGCTTTGACAGAGCCAAGGTTTCTTCTGTAATGCAGACACCCTCAGGCTACCTGGGACGTTTGTCTTTGATAAAATATGTTTGCACGATGCTTTGCTTCAGCAGTTATTTGTGCTCTGTTTAAAGTGAGAATTGAGTTATTTGGCATCAAGTAGTTTTTCTCTTGCGGTTTTCTCCTGCTTTAGCAGAGGCTGTATTTGATTCTAGTCTGCCCATCCTAGTAACTTTATTTCTTGTCATTATTTCAGGCTTCAGAAGAGGAGGAGATCGTGGATCTAATGGTAATGAAACTTTTCAGTTTCTTCGGGATTAAATGCAAGAAGGAGGAAAAGCCTGCCAGTAATGATCAACTGAAGTAATCTGTCAGCAATTCACCGATAACCATAATGAAGAGCTGCTTTGTTTGTGGGCAAGCGGTTTTACTTTTTAACTATCAGCTGCAGCGGCTAGACGTAGGTCATCGCGCTTCTGACTGGAACGCCTTAGCCTCCAACACAAACTGTTGTCGACTGATGTTGTAACAAAGTGTTAGAAGTTGTGTGAAACGTAAGATAAAGCATCCTATGCGTACTCACAGCGGGCCTGGCACCTGTATTTAATAAACACCGAGTGTTTGTTGCACCGCTGCCTCAAACCGCTCACTTTTTGCCAAGCGCGCAGCCCCGGCAGATGGCGACCAGGTCACCCCCTACTTCCCCAGGGAGGCAGCGGCCACTGGGGCTTTACCGCACATCCCTGGAGCTTCCCTGCCTCCCTCCCTCAGCTAAGATCCCGAGGCACCCCGTTGCCCACCCCGAGCGCTGAGCCGTGAGGTAGCCGTGAGAAAATGGCGGCCCCGCCCGCCGCCGTGAGGCGGGAGCTCGGCGCGGCACCGCCCCGCCTGAGGGCGCCGGGCAAAGATGGCGTGGCTGGCGGTGCGGCGGCTCGGGCCGGCCCTGGCGCCCCGCTGCCCTCGCCTCACGCTGCGGCCGCCCGCGGCGCGGAGCCTGGCCACCAGCTCGCTGGCGTTGTCCGGTGAGTGGCGAGAGGGAGCTGGCGGTAGAGGCCGCCGGGCTGGGCGAGCGGCTCCGGGGGGTTTTTAGGGCGGCCCGCTGCCCCTTGTCCCTTCCCCCGGGGCTGCGGAGCGGGGGCGCCGCCGGTGTGGGGCTGCCCCGGGGGTCCTGGTGCGGGCGGGATGTACCGGGGGCTGCTCGCTCGCTGCACCTGCTTGAGGCGGGGGCTGAGGGCTGGGGGAAGCCGTCTGCCCCGGGCATGGTGTGGGGCATACGTGGTAGCCTGCTGCTGGCTCTGCTGCTGTGCCCCGCAAGATGGCTGGGGCCCACAGGGGCTGGGGGCAGCTGCGGGTGTGTGACAGCAAAAGGTTTCTGGTGCTGCTCTGGTTCCTTGCCCTGCAAGGGATTAGGGGACAGCTGCTGCTCTGCCTGGGTTCTTGCAGCACAGGTTTCTGGTGCTGCTCCAATTCCTTGCCCCACAGGGAGCAGGTTTGGTGCCCTTAGCTGGCAGGGAGCCGGACGAGCTCCTCGCCGTGCCGCAGTCCTGCAGTGGCTTCATCCCCTCCTGGCCCAGCTGGGGGCTTTGTGGAGCGGGCAGCAGGCCTGGCGAAGGCACGGGGCGCTCCTCGATGTGTCACACTGGAGCATCCAAACGGCACCAGCAGCAAAAGGAAGAAGGGGCAAAAAAGGCATGGGCAGGGAGGACAGGGCTGCAGCAGCACTGCGGTTAGACCAGTGCGGGCCGTCAGAAAATCTGAGCCAAATTTCAGGGCCTGGGGCCTGTGCATGCTGAAGAATTGGGATTGGCCTCACCAGTGCCCACGCAGTGCGGCTACGGGAGCATCACGGGGGGCTGCTGCCCTTTTGCATGTAGATTTACCTCATTGCTTCTGTCGAAACTGCCTTTGAATGGAAGTTTGCCACAGAAGTCCAAGCACAGACTGTGGGACTCTGGCAACAGAAATGCAGAACCAGTAGGAGAACAGGAGAATAGGCTGCAGAAGCAATGACTGCCACTAAGAATGGGCCATAATATCTCTTTTATGTAGCCTTATAACCTAGCTGTTTAACTGCTGCCTACTCTAAGTGAAAGAAATAGCATTTATTAGTCATTATTTGCAAAGTAGACGAGACAAGAGCTAAGCTTTTTTCACTGTTCCAGCTGTTTAATATACCTATTGCTTTCTATAGATATAACCTGAAGAAATAACATAAATTATGCTTTTGTTTTAGGCAGAGAGGAAAAATTTTGTATGCCTGTTTGTGGAGGTGTGAGTTTTCCTTCACTCTTCAGGTATATATTTATGAAATATTTAATAGAGGCAGGATAATCGACACGAAGGTCTGAACTTGGAGTGTGCTAGTTAAGCTGAAACTGAAGTCATGTTGAAATGAATGACGCTAGAATAAATTTAGCTCCTCTTCTGAAAAAGAATACTCACAGAAGAGATTTGGCATGCTTTTGACATCTCTTGTCCGTTATTTTGATTTATTTAATGTGCTGATGGCATAAGCTCAAAGTTCAGTTTTTGAGATTACTTATTAACTCCTTCTAATTTGACCTGGACTTTATTTGCAGGGGCTTTTGCTACGTGATTAGAATTTTTCATTTTTCTTTTTTTTTAAATGTCCTATGAGAAACATATGTGCTCTTCTAGCTGTTTAAAAACATTTTACTGCTTTGTTTCAAATCGATCATGGGGGTCTGCTTTTTTTTTTTTTTTTTAATCTTGCTTTGTACACAAATCTTATACAGTATTTTTGTCCTACATAAAAAGATCCTGGCTGGTTTCTTCATGACATTTATAACATTTCATGTTCAGCTCGTGCTTGAGGTTCTGCATTTTTCTCTGTTCTCATGGTTCATTGCTCATTTCCAATGAAATCCCTATTACCCATGGGTAAATGTATTGACCTAAATTGATTTGAAAGACATTTAGTTTCTTTCATTCATTAGAACATGTCCTGAGAGATTAATGCAGATACAAATAATGCTAGCTGAAATTGTAGCTTTTTTTTTTTTTTTTTTAGTGGTATTGAATGGAAAAATCCTTATCTTTGCTTATCTTTTTCCTCAAAGAACTTTGTTTGCTGTACTTACAAAAAAGCACGTTGTGCCACCACCGTCAATATAAACGCGTATCAATCTTGAGCCATCCTAAAAAACAAACCATTTTCTCACTACAAGTGAAACAGCTTGAAACATTACTGACTTAGATTAAGGATTTTATCAGATCTAAATAAAACTGCTTTCCTTCATGTGCAGGCTTAGAAAAGAAACGAGGCTTTGTGGAAGCTGAATTTCTTTAGGGGTTACAAGGAGGTCAAGCTAGAAGAAAGGCCCAAGAAGAGAATTTTGGACTCAGAGGGCAGGTCCAGCTGCACTGCTCAGGCACTAATCTAACAGGAGCTCTGTTTAAGAAGTTATCTTCTTCAACTTCTGGAACATCCCCTGTGCAATTGGACAGGTGCTATAAGTGGACATTAAAGAGAAAGGAAAGAAAAAATATCTGGGGAAAGTCTGAGGAAAAGGATGATGCAGGCTGAAAGCATTCTCAGAATAAGAAGAACTATTAGGAAGAAAAATAACTTTCAATTACTACTTTTGAAGATTTTCCATATGTCTTTATAAAAAGAACTGGCTCTAGCAAAAGTTATTATGAGCAGCCCTTAATCTAACAGATCTAAAATATATCCAGAATTGTAAGATTGCTGTGAGGAGATTTAACAGGGTCTTAAACATGCATATTTAAAACTATTCAGAATAACTTCTGTGTTGTTCTAATAGTAAAAACAGCAAATTCTCTGAAGTAACAGTTATCTGTTTGAATGGCTGTATTAATTTGACCTGTACTAATTGTGCTTAATTTCACACAGATCTGTGGGAACATTACATAGGAGAAATAGACTGGAGAGGAAGGGAATCAGCCACTTAAACTTTGCAAGGTTAAAATGTAAAGGTTAAACTTAAAGGTTGCAACTTCATTTCAGCTGGCGGCTCTAAGCACATTGAGTGAGATGCTGTAATGCTGACACTGTTTCTACCATGTCTTTTACACTGGCCTTTTCAGGAGTAATAAAGTTGTTGGCAGAAATAAGCACTAACTATGCTTGAGAAGACCCTAAGCTATCATAGAATAGCGTAAGTGTGAGCAAAGTACACGTATATGCTATATGTATTTAAGCAAGCAGCGTGCCACTTATTTCTGAAATATCAAGTTTGTTTCATTTTAGCCCGCAAATTCACAGACAAGCACGAATGGATATCAGTTGAAAATGGCATTGGAACAGTAGGAATCAGCAATTTTGCACAGGTATCGATCACCCCCCTTTCTTTTCCTACCCAAGTGTGTAATATTTACTTACATACCTGCTCTTGCCCTTGCTCTTTGGATAGTTACTGTTTTTTTTATTGTTGTAATTGCATATGCTATACCCACAGAACGAGATTTTTGGACTTGGAGCTGTCACATTATTTGAAAAGTGAATGCTGCTTCAGCATTCTGATAAATTCTTAATCGCTGTAGATCAAGCCTATAGAGAGCTGAATGTGAGGAGAAACTTACTGGTTCAGCTGAATTTAAAAGCTCTTTTATTACTTCAGTTCTTAGGCCTTAGAAGTAAGCGACTCTGTTAAGAGGCTACCATGGACTTTTTAGGTCAAACTCCACTTGAACATGAATGTGGTGCAATTCTTTTGGCTAAAGAACAATTGTGAATAGAAGTATAACATGGCATATATTTCTCATTTTAAAATAGTGGGGATGGGAGGGATCCCTTTGGATTTTTTTTTTTTTGTTTTGCTTTGGTGCAAGTACTTGATTTGGAATAGTCACAGGCAAATTCAGGACAGAGATTTACTGTATGTGAAACTTCAAAAAATCTAGCATGAGAAGCTATCAGTGAATTGGAATTGGTGATTTTTAGGACAAACAGCATTTCCGGTCATGTTTTCTGCAAATAAGACCACTGCTCTGTAAGGTCCCTAGGCTTTTGTGAGGCAGGGCACATTGCTCGCTGTAGAGGCACAAGCCTGTTCCGGTTGAGCTGATTCTTATGGTGATAAGGCTCCTTATTCACTTGGTAAGGACAAACTGTGTGCTTCCAGCTGTCTAGCTGTCCCTTTTCCTGGGGAGAAATCACTGCTTTTGCTTTCAAATTACACTGGAAGAAAATTCTTTGTGCTTTCTGCCAAAAGCCTAATTCCCTAAAATCACTGGCAACTTCGTCCTTTAGAACTGTTGTTGCGCTAGCTGGCATTGGGAAGATAAGCAGATGTTCTTTCTCGTTCTGCATGATGAAATCTGTATATAAGCCTTGTAACTCAACCTGAGGGCTTTTAACACTGTAATAGATAATTAATTAGGCATTTGGGTCACCTAACATTTTTTCAAGTGAAATGTTTAAAAAGACAAAGTGACAAATACACAATACTTAAATGATATCTGTGCTTAGAGAGAGAGATGACCTGTTTGCATTGGTTCTAGAGTTACTGTATCAGATCTCTGCTACCTGTAGTTTCCTTATCCTGTGCCTTGATGCATTTGTTTTTCTTTTAAGGAAGCACTAGGAGACGTTGTTTACTGTAGTCTTCCAGAAATTGGGACAAAATTGAGTAAAGATGGTAAGTTTTAGCTCTAGTTTCTAATAATATAATTATTCTACTCATCCCACTTTTCCAAAGTCAAATTTTATCAAGTAATCTTTACATTCGTTAATATCATTACACATCTTCTGGATGCAAAATAAATTCAGGTATTTCTATGACTAGAGACAACAGTTTTCAGATGCTCATTGGCATACCACATGTGATAGTAGAAAGTATTTATTTTTAAAACTGTGAAGACCTTTACTTAAAAATCAACTATTTTAGCTATATTTTTTGTAATAATTCTGTCTATACTCTGCTTTTAAAACACAGACTTTGATTTGGACTTGCTTGTGTTTAGGCTGGCTTATTTGTGATTTTGCAGTTGTGCATTTCATTAGTTACTTGTGAAACACTCAGATTTAACTGATAGCAAGCTCTAATTTTTCTGTGAATATACACAATAATTTATGCTTATCAGTAGTGTCACTAGCAACTTGCAAATTGTTACATTCTTAATCATTCAGTTTTGCAGGTTTCAGTGTTAAAGAGTGTTTCAGTGTTAAGAGCGAGCATTAACAGGTAGAAAGGAGAAGCCCATCCCTGCAGTGCACAGAGCACTGCCTCGCTAGTGTATGAAAAGGTTGTTGTTAACTACAGTGTTGAAGAAAAGTGTAAATTTACCGAGCTGAAGTAGCAGGCATTTCTTTTGCCATCCTTCTTGTGTAACAGGTCAGTATCAAGCTGTTCAGGCCAAATCTGTTACATCACATTGAATGGTGAATGTTTGACAGAAGCTCTTTCTGTTTAGGGTTTTAATTAACAAACTTGTAGTTTTGATTTATCTGAAGGTATTTCATTTCCATTTACTTCTCTTTTTTGCCCGTTCTGGTGTTATTCTAACTCCAAGTTTTCCCAGAACATGCTGTTCTCTGAGTCCCTGTGCTGATGCCTATCTGCTTTTCGGACAGCTCCATGCTCCTCTGGCCTCAGCCTTATTTGTTTATGGTTTAGAGCTACTCTGGCTAACGTTGCTCCAGGCACTGTTTCCATATGAAACAGAAAAAAAGGGAAGAGCAGCTGGGTGGTTCCAGTGTGGCACTTCTGAATACTAATGAGTGTTTTCCAGTGAGTGCAAGTGTACCATTTGATGTGGTTTCTGAAGAACAAGGCAAGCTCCTGAAATTGTGGCTATTTTGTAACCAAGCTATGCATAAAAAGGTCTAAATTGTAGATAGGCAGTTTATTTAGACATCTTGCAGCAATAGTTGGATGTAGTTCCTTCTAACTCTGCGTCATATCATGCTGTAGGGCTTTAGCCAGAGGATTAGCCAAACATAAGAAATTTCCACTCCTTTTGTAACAGCCAGCTAGCCAGTGTTACGCAAGTCCCCCACAATAACTGAGCAGCATAAACATCGAATTTAGTACTGCTGATCACTGTCGTGATGTTGGTGACTTCAACTTCTTTGATAGTTTTCCTTGCTCAACATAAAGGCCCTTTACTGCTAGGCCATCACTAGAATGTCTGAGTGAAACAAAATTGCTTTGTGTATTCCCATTAAAAGCATTAAATCGTGTTCTGTGTTTCAGATGAGTTTGGAGCTCTGGAAAGTGTGAAAGCTGCTAGTGAACTCTACTCTCCTCTCACAGGAGAAGTGACTGACATTAATGCTGCCCTTGCTGATAATCCAGGGCTCGTCAATAAATCTTGTTATCAAGATGGTAAGATGTCATGGTTTTTATCTTTCAATAAAGAATACCACCTGGATCCTGGCAGTGTTGATTGCTATCACAGATAGGTCTGTGGTTCCTAGTTCTTCCAGCTTAATGGTATGGAGGCTTAAAATGGAATATATTGAATGTAGTTTAAGCACAATAAAATTTATAGCATAAAAATTACTATTGTGGTCTTGTCTTGTGGGTAATTTGTTTGCAAGGTGTTCTTTTCAGACAGACTGGTTTCATTTAAATGTCTTTCCCTTGATTGCATTTCTTTCTTTTTGATCCTGACTTGTGATACTGGGTGGTCAGGCTCTTTTACTCTTCCTAGACAGCCTCTCTTTAGCACCAGTGTCAGAGACAGTACCAAATTAGATAACTGATTTGACTTAAAAGGCCACTTCAGGCTGTTTGTTTTTAAAAGTATTGAAACACTGTTTTGCTGCACAGGAAGTCCTGTTGATTCTGTTACAGAGCTCTAATGCCTTGTAGGAGTATCTTTCTAAGGAAGTAACATGAATGAATCTTTCATTATAGGATATTAGCAACTGTTTTTTCTTTTAAATTTCCTAACTACAGGTTGGCTTATCAAGATGACTGTGGAAAACCCTGCTGAACTTGATGAACTGATGAATGAAGATGCCTATGAGAAATACATAAAATCCATCGAGGACTGAGCTGGAATAATCAAATAAACCCATACAAAATATTTCAACGTAGTTTGTCATCAATTAATGAAGTAGAGAATATCCAGTTTTGGCAGCCTGAGAAATACCACTTATGTTCACAGATGCAGACCATAAATAACGGCAGTGATAAAATGTTTAACATGTGCATACCTGCGAGGGATTTTTATTCTAGATTGTCTGATTTATGTAACTTCAGGATGTAAAAAAAACACAACAGTGCCTCTCTAACCTTCTAGTATTTTGTACTAATTATAGCTGCAGAGATGATACCAAAAGAGAAGCTATATCAACTACCTCTTTGCATGATTTTTGTTTACTTCTTTGAGTAGTGAAATAAAGAAGGAAAACACAAAGGATTAATAAATTCTGTAATCAAGTAGTTCTGCCTTTCCAAAGGTGTAGTCCTTGTTTTCTGATTTACTGTGCTTTCTTACAATGCAGAACTCATGCACTGACCATTTAGCAAGGTTCTTGAGTGGATTGTTTAGAGGGTTTTTTTTTTTTGGCCGGACTAAGTAAGCACTACATATGTCACAAGCAATTAAGGCATTCTACATCCTGTGCCTAACACCTGTGGTGATTTCACAAGAATAAATACTTATTGAAAATGGTGTTATAGTAGTAGTTTGACATACAATGTAGTAATATATATCGTGAGGATCAAGTAGGCATGCTGCTGCAATGAGGATGTAAAAGGAATGAGACTCAAGCTTTCCTTTTGCAAACCAGTAAACTAAAGCAGCTGATTGCATTAGACTTAATATTCAATGAATCCGCAACTGTGCATTCAAAGTTGATGTGACATCTGAAGGTAGGTTTGAGTTGTACAGACCTGTATCTTAGGAAAGTATAATTGTACAGCAGAGGTTTGGACTACAACTGTTTCCTACAATTTTAAAATGGTTGTCAGAAGCTAAGCACAAAATGGGAGAGAAAACCAAGTACCTTTAAGTCAATCTAACAGGAAGTAGGTAGATGTTTAATCCATCTAAGGTGACAAAGGTAGAATTCCTATCCCTTTGGAAGTTACTTTCAAAAGCACAGCCCTTCTAAATGACTGAAACAGACAGTAAGTTATACAAAAAACTCTTTGTCAAAATTCCTAGTGCATAAAGTTATAGGGCTTTCTTTTAAGATCTAAAAAGACTAAAAAACTTATCAATTTTTCACAGTATCATGCAGTATTCATGGCAGTCACACAGTCAGGGCCATAGGGCTAAGAGCTTGACCCTTGCCTGTAGTAGACTCCCTGATGTCAGGTTAGGGCTGCAACCTCCCTGTATGCTTTCTGGAGGGAAGGTTTATTTCAAATTGGAGTGCAGACAAACAAAGGTAGGAATACATGGAACTTCCAATTTGATAACGTTTCTTCTCCCAGCTCCTCTAAAGAGATGAGCAATGACACCTAGGCACTTTTCTTGGGTGGTTTAATACTGAGTGTTTAGGTATTCTGCAGTTATTTAGACTAAGCAAATCCACTGAAGCAAATAATTTTGTATCTTTCTATAATCCACTCAACTACCTGAATTATAGTGCCAAAGTGATGTGTTGTCTCTTGTTTGATGCGTACTACACAAGCAGTACTCCCAGTTTTCAAATAATCCTACAACCTTGCTACATTCATCATCAGGAGGAACCTTCAGCCAGACCAGCGTGCCTGGGTTGGAGCCAGACTGCAATGCCATAAATGCGAGTTTGCAACCTCAACCTGTAATGAATGCCTTTCATCAAAATAAAATGAAGGAAAACGAGTGTTTTAGTTTTGAACTATGACACAATTCTAAATGCTGTATAAACTGGGAAAAAAATAAACATGCTTACCAGTGTGTTCCTATGTAAAATGAATAAAGGAGATGATTTTTTTATTTTTTTTTTACAAAATAACCACTTCATCTGTGCCCTCTTAAATCTTGATCCTGAGCTTGAGGACATAATGCTAATAATGACTGGATGCTAAACGTTACAGACTCGGTAGAGAGATTACTTCTAGGGTAATCATAATTTCCATACTTCTCCCACAATCAATAATCTTGACTCTGTATAACATCGAGGTTAATAATATCAACACTTTTCCTCTTGCCAGCACGTCATTTCTGTTTCACAGACACCAACCCATTTATCTCTCAGATTATCTAACTGAATAATACAAGCTTTTATTAAATCCATGGTTAGTTTTGAAGATTTTTATCAACAGCAGTCCTAAAAAGACTGCTTACCTAAAACTTTGCCTTTTTGGAACTGCGAATTGCTGCCTCTCCCAGTGAATCATGACCTATCGTGAATGTAAATGCAAATCATGTAATTGTTATTCTGATCAGAGGGGAAAAGCGAATCAATGGTATCAAGCTGAAAGAACAAAACCACTTTAATCATAACACTTGGTGTTTTGAAGTGGTGCCATCCCACTACTGCTATGGCTGTGTAGGTTGTACATCATGAATTCAGGCAACATTACACAGATGTATCAAACTACCATTGTACACAGCTAGTGAGCCATCAGCTAATTTTAGTAATAAAGATGTTACATCAAATAAGTTAGTATCATATCTAGCACAGTAAGCATTGGAAATATGTTTCTATGAAAATATTATTCTAATTCGTCAGGAGACTGTCATGAACATAAAATAAGGACAATGTCAACTTCACTGTCATTAAATTAGCTGTAAGACAATTACCTAAGCAGCCCTGATGATTAGATTAGGAGTGTGGCAGATCTGTTTCTAATGCTCCCTTTAACTGGTGTCTCCGGGGAGCGGACAGGTACCTCTTTGCTTTTTCTTTGTACTGACAGATTGGGAATTTGTGTGCTGTAGGTAATGGCTCCCATCACAGAATTTTAATATGCCAAGTGGACATTTAAAGGACATACCATCTATCTTCTTGTCACACTGGTCATATGAACAAACAGAGCTGCACCAATAAATCAATCCAGAATGACACTCAGGTCTTCAACTGAGTGTGAGGTTTTTCTGTTGTGGTGCTGGGAGACATCACACAGCAAGGGACAACGGAAGTTTCACCACATGCACGGCTTATTTTGGAAAAGAGAAGGAAAAAGAATAGTGCCTAATTCACTAATAACAAAAGTTCACCAGTGGGCAGAACGTTCCGGGCTGTCAAACGATGAGGTGCAGATTTACATCATTTGAAGTTAAAAAAAGAAGTAATTGTACAGTTTCACCACACGGTGGCACTCAAAATGTTAGAGATGGTACCGTGGAAAGGTAAGGACATGGAAGTGAGGTCAGCCTGTTTTTCTAGCTCAGCTGCTTGTCTGAGAGACAGCAGTGACTCAGCTTTAGTGCCATTTAATTCCCTAGGTCAATTTCATGATCAGAAAGAATACTAAGAATATCGAAAATCTTCATAAACCACTCCTCACAGAACTGTACGTAACAAGAATTCACTCAGACCCCATTATATCGTATCCCTCATCTTACCACCTTCCGTCTCCCACAGTTCCTCATTCCAGCAGCATCTCGTCAGGCTGTTAAGATGAGGCATTTGGCCAGAGAGAAGGCTGTGCACAGTCTAAAATGTTACTGAGTTCTAAGTATGATGCCATCCACTAAGTCATTGGGAGCCTTTCAAATAACCTAGCAAAGTCTGACTGGTAGCTTTGGCAAAGAACAATGTTCTTCCATCAACGCCACAGGCAAAACAGCTTTTAACATTAATGAAGCAGTATCAGTCTTAGAGAGAATGCAAAATTCACCTACATAATACATAATACATAATACATGCCCCTTGTACAGAGAAGAGACGTGGTTTTATGAGGTGAAAAGAAACTGGGCTGATGGAAAACTGAACACCTTTGGGAAAGCTATTCCTGGGGAATTTGACCTTATGGATGTAAGGCAACATGGAAAGAGTATTGAGCAGGCAGTGCCAATTAGTGTAAATTACTAGCAAGATATGCTCTAGTTGGCATGAGCCTGAGACAAACCATGAGAGCAGCCTAGGAGCATCCTCAGTGTAATTCTTCACTTTCCCCTAACTGTTTGAGACACAGTCCTAGAAGGACAGCCCTTGGCAGAGGAACATAGTCTGTGCTGTCTGTATTGGATAGTTACCCTTACAATATTGATACCCCTCTCTTCCTGACAAAGCATAATTCAAACACATCAGACCTGATCTATTTTAATGCAGTACAAGTGTCGTACATCCTCTGCTATTAGGCTGTTTTATTTGTCATTTGTTTATACTGATTAATTATTTATGCTATTGAATGCGTTTTGCTCAGAGATGTATTTTAATGGAGGTGCAGTACTTCTACCTTTCTCTAGCCATGAAAGTCAATCCACGAGATAGGAGGATGAGTCTGCATCTGTACTTCTGTTCTTCAGCCATCACCCCCTCCCTTCTTCATTGCAGGGGTCTGGATCAAGAGAAAATGACAGAGAATTAAGTCTTGTTGGCAGCTCCTGCCTGTTCTGACCTCCCCCAGTTGTGCCACAGATGGTAAGTGAAATCAGCTCAGCTGCAACTGAAACATTTTTGTCAACTTTCTATTAGCCTGAGAGGCATTTCTTCAACCAGTTTGCCTGGTAAATACGTTAGCCAACAAAGAGAATTCAGATGTTCAAAACCTTGGAAGGATTTGTCTACTTCCCATGTCTTCCATATGTTTAAAGAGGTAACTGGAGGACAAATTTGGATGAGTCCTTGAGATTCATTTAGCTCATACCTGGATAGTCTCAACTCTGCATCACCACTGAAGGAAAAAGTATGTGCCCATTAAAGAAACAGCTCTATTACAGCTAGTGCTCAGCATATATGGGGCCTAGAAACCTTCCTCCTAGACCAAGTGGTCCTTCTGCAGTGGAAAATCAAAACTGTTATTTAAAAAAATAAATCACAATTCTATTAATATATCTCATACCTTCCCTCTATGGGAGCCACTCTCTCCTCATCTGAAATACTGCTGTTTCTGCACCACCTACTACCTAGCACAGACTTTTGGCAGCTGAATACTGAATTGCACAGACTGGTCCAATTGTTGCTGGTGAGCATGGCAATGCAGAACTGGGAAGGATTAAAGCCACAAGCAACTGAAGTACAGGCATCCCCATCTGAACTACAGACTGCTACACTGGCTATCTTTGAAACTGTGCCGAGACATCAGACTATAAAGATAGCTACCGACGTTTATGCCAACTGATTAATCCCATCTTATCTTTCTGAGAGCTGATTGTACTTTACGAGACCAGACTTCCAACCCAACTCAGCATACAGCAACTTCCATAGAGATATTCTCAACAGAGACTGCTTGAAGACATGCAGGCTTGAAAACTGGCCTGAAATGCTGAATATTTGTCTTTGGATGTGCAGGCACATCACCCAAAGCATTCCTCTGTGCACTATGGATGAATCAGAACATAACTGTTTGTCGGTTAAAAAAGAGGTTTATATATGCTCACAATTTGTATCATTAATCTTTAATGACAGCAAGAAGCTACAGGTTTATAAATATATATTTTTTTCATAATTGTGACAACCAGTGACTAGATGCAGTTTTGGTGGAAAATAATCCGAAATACTGTAAGGCTAGGTAAGTTACAAGGCATTATTAGAAAACGTCGATTTTGAACTTTTGGTGGTATCACAGTATTGTTACAAATATTAGAAACAAACATTACTTAGTGAAATACAAACATTGCAGAAGAAACTGCAACCAAAAGTAACTTACTCGTAAAGTTTACAGTTAAGAAACAAATTCTTACTTTTTTTTTTCCAACGAAGTCAAGGTAAATTGAAGAAACAACAACAAAAGCTTGCGCTTAAGGAACCCACTCTTGAACAGACAACATCTCCATTACCAAGAGAAATAATTTACCACTGTGTGGAAGGAGTTAGGTTTGTTTAAACCTCTTCAAGATCCTTAATTTTTTTGTCACAGCAGTTAGCTTTCCTGCACTGCAACATGGATCCCAGTCCTGATCAACTTTAAAAACATATATATATTAGCTTTCTGAGTTTAAAAGTATAATACAATTTGGTTTATTTCTAAGATACAGGAATATAAAATTTTAAAACTCACAACACTAACACAGTGTTTTCTCCTGGAAGGTGACTAGAGAAAAGTATAACGCACGAGACTTGCATAATTGTATGAAATATTGCCTTGCTACTGTTACTCAGAGAATGCTTACGATTTAGTGAATTCAGATTGCACAAAAAAGAGCCTAAAAATATAACACCATTTAAGACATAGTTTCCTTAATGACACTTTAACAGAATATTCTACACATAACACAATGATACAGCAACCACAGCAATCAAGTCAATCCCTAAAAAAAACAGGTGCACCATAATATTGCATAGAAAGAAATCCCTGGTATAAATACACTTGCACGGGAGACTAGGACTTTTTTTCCTGCCTTACTAAATCAATGGACATAAGTTTTTAAAAAGCACATCTCACATTTGACATTTTTCTTGCCTATATTCTTTGGAATTACTAGTGCATATGTTATTTCAAGCACAGTTTTATTCTGCATGCTATTGTTTAATATTAAAAACAAAAACAAACAAAACCGAAAGGAAAGCTGTTTGCTTACCTCCCCCTAAAAATGAAATGTAAAATGTAAAATTATTGTCTAATGTTGCATAACAATACAATCAGACCTTTCTCAAAAACAGAAAGCTCAAACAAAACTCAGTAACTGAATGAAGAGAATATCCACACAAGATAGGAAACTCCTGGGTTAAAAAACCTCTCTGTAAAATAATTTAAAAGCAGTATTCAAAAGCTGGATACAGACAGAGTGGAACCTCAGGAATAACCAATAGTTTAATTCACTTTGATTATGGAAGACCTACATTCAAGTCCGTACACTGATTAAAGAAGTACTCTTACCACCTACCTATTTTAGGACAATCCTCTCATATAAGCTGAACCTGAGAAATCCTTCCTATTGAAACACATACGTTTCCCTGAACATGGTCCATTTTGAAAAATGTCACCATCTTTCATTAAGAAATCCTGATCCACTCTACATAAGGCTTTTTTTTTTCCACTTTACAGCAAAATTGACTACGTTTACTTCCTATGTTAAACTACATATGCTCGTAAAATGTTAATTTCAGTGTTGAAAAAGTTTTTAATTTCAGTAGGTAATCCTTCCGTATATTCAGAACACGTACACATGAAGTGCATACAGGAAACAGAATTACAGATGACTTGCCAAAAGGCCATGCAGTATATAATTGGAAGGTAGATGTCATTCTCTGTAGATATTCTCTATAGTGAACACTTTAATCCCATGATACAAACTGTGCAGCGAGATTGAGTCCATCTATAAGTTTCAGCTATATGCATTATGCAGCATCAGGTAAATAACAGTAAAGCTGTAAAGACAATCATGTCTACACAAATAAATTTAATAAAAAACTAGAACTTCTGGTTTCAGATAGAATATATATTTAGAATATCTGTGTAAGTGGTGAATATATACAATAAATATATTCTGTTATATTAACTATAGTCACAGTTTTTTTACCTAGCTAAATAATTTCAGAGGTGTACCAGGAAGACGCGGTTCTGACAGTAACTCCTTTCACTGTAGTATGGGAAAATATGACCAAATTCTTCTGGCTGTTAGAGGTGCAGGATTTCTGGCACAGTTGAAAGAGTGTCAGGTATCAGAACTGATTATTAGGTTTTTAGTATAAATTTCATTTTAATGAGAAAGCCATTGCCGGACTTTTGGTGGGAGCGTGAAGGAACAAATGAGATTTCTTCCTAGGAAATGTTGAAAGGCACATAAAGATTTCAATATATATATTTAATAATATGTTAAAAAGCAGATTCTGAGTATTTCCGTCGGTTACTTTATGTTTAATATATAGAATTAGCAGATGGTTTGCCTGTTGGCGCTTCAGAAAAACATTTCATGTATCTGTAGAGATCACACACGTGCATGAACAGACAGCTGTTCGTTCAAGTGATGCATCTTCCCCTCACACATGCTGCAGTAACAAAAAGTGTGCACTTGCTCTGCTATTTAATACGATACTGAGGCACACACATTCACAACAAAAAGTTATTTGCAAATGGTAAAAGGAGAAAATAATTAATTAACCTGAAGTAATGTACATTTATTGGAAATGAGTATAACATTTCAATTATTTTTAGGCTAGTGAATAGTAATGTGGTTAGCTAGCTGAAATTCAGTTTACAGTCACTTAACTGTTTTGATCCCTGCTAGGACTTCTATTGTTTAGGGTAGATTTCACAAATATTGCCCTAAGAGGCATGGAATCACATGCAAAAACTCTATCAGCTTAAATGTGCAACAGCCAACATGAATGTGTAGCAGACACACAGTACGATTTGACTTACTGCAGGAAGTATCACTATTGCACATAAGATGGCACGTTTCATAAAGCTATGACTCTGCACAATAAATGACAAGACAGGTTTTTACACCTCCAAAGACATAATGAATGTGATTATGAATAATTCACTTAAAAGTGAAGTACGCTGCCTAAGGGTTATTGCCTTGCCTACACCTTCTAGCATCACTTGGAAAGGAAGGTGGCATGGGCTTTCTCCATGCAAATAGAAACAACTGAGCTGTCATTTTTTCCAGAAAAAAAGATTGGCTTTAAAAAATTGTATCCTGAAACATAATTCAAATATTTTACTTTGCCTTTTAAAGTTAACTTCGTGGAACGATGTTCTTTAGAAATGTGTTTAAAAAAAAATTGTCTTGCTCCTCCTTCCATTAAAATGACTGATGTCCTGCCAACTTGAGAAGGACCCTGTTCAGCACAGGTTTTTCTCCTCAAAGTTATCACTTATGTAGATTGTAAATTCTATTTGGGATTTTAATTTTATTTCATTTCCATTTATCACAATGCTTCTAGCAAACCCCACCTAAATAGCATCAGAGTGAAAACTAAAGGACTGGAAACCATACATGGATGCTGCCAGTGGAACAAGTACTCGCAGTCAGTGCACCTAGACATGTTTTTGGAAATCTTGAGAAGAAATTAATGTGATAGAAGTGAAACCGTGTAATCAAAGCAGTGCAGCTTCAGCACATATCACTGATAGGTTTCTGTTACAATACCTCACACTTCTTCCACAGACATCATCAGTAGCATTCTCCAGTCAAAGCTGGCCGGGCCAATCTCACCTTTCAAGGCTTTCAATGTAGGTGTTTTTAAGTGCTCCAGAAGACTAAATCTTCTACTGGAGTTGAACGTATGTCGCTGATAATCTGTGATCAAGCTCAAGCCCATAAATTTACCCACGAAATTGAGTGTTGAACTAAACATTGGCTTAACTGCTCAAAAGCTCAGGAGTCTGCTTTCCGAAACATTCTTCTGGTGTGCCACATCTTCAAAAGGTTTCATATTCAGATGTATATTGGACTGAGGGGTTAAACGTTCATAAACAAAGTTTATGAACGTTTGGCGTTCAGGCCAAGCAAAAAGATGTTTTGGAAAGCTGTAACACGTACGTAAGAAGAAGTTTGGCTGCATTTCCACCGTATTTCAAAGTGCTTTCAAATGGAGACAAGTTCTCTTCCTTCTCTCCAGTATTAAGGCTCTCATAACAAACTAGGTTTAACTAGAAGACACTTGGGCTTTCTTTATCAAACATGCTACTTAATATGCTTTAATCATGAACAGTTTAGGACCTGAGTTCTGCAATTCTATCTTTATAGATGTGTGCTAGCGATACATAGGGTTACTTCAATATAAGATCAGGGCCTTAATATTCTAAAATGTGAAATACTTAGCAGGTGCTGACAGTATGTTTCTTTTATATTCTATTTCTATAAAGATCACATTGATGAGAAAACTTGTTGGGGAATTAAAACGAAGCAACCAATACTACAGGAAGGTTACAGTTGGTATGATTTCTATTAAAGCAGAAAAAGCAGTAGAGAGAAATTAAATGAAATTATCTTTTCCCATCAACTTGCCAGACCATTTTATCCAGAATTCACAGGTTTAATTATTCTGACTCAACCAGACCCTCAGGAGACAAAAGTGCCCTCAATTTCCACTGAAGTTGAAAGGTTCCATAAGAACCTGGCATTAATCAAGCTGTTTGGGATACTTAACCCTCACGAGGAACACGAAGAATACAGACTTACATTTCATTCCTAAACAATCTACAAAAGGTCCAAAATGTTGAAGGCCTGATCCTACAACCCTTCATAACAGGAAGATGATACCAGCGTTCGTTCTGCCACTCTCAGAAGTCATCTTTGTAGAAGTCCCTCACCTGCAAACACAAACGTGCCTAAATCCTGGAAAGCCAGCACCCAGATTTGGCACCAGCACAAATACCAGCTGTATTCAGCCAAACTCCTGAAAAAGAAAGTTAAAAAACGAAAATGTTGTTCCCTGCTACTAACATCCAAAATAGATCTTTGAAGGCAGAAGTCAACATACTCTGCAATTTCAATGTTTTTTATTGATACTTCTCTACATCTATGCAAAGATATTACTTTTCCTCAATCTGACTGACTAAACATAGCTAGCTTTGTGAAATCTGCCACTTTCTGGAATTACTCTGAAAAATCTGGAACGTTTTGTTTTGCAAAAGGCAAGCCCCCGCCCTGATGCCTTAGCATAACAACTCCAATTAGACTGTTAACAGAAATAAAACTGGAAATGTTGCTTGGGATGCAAACCACAATTACGGATTCAGTTCCTGCCACCTCTAATTCTTTGGTGCAACTTCAGGACTACCCTGCCAACCTGGCCACGAGCAGCTTTATGGGAACAATCCTACTGAAACCACCATGACAGACCTTTACAAGGTATCATGTGGATTTTAACACAAAATGCTTGCTTTATAAAACCTGTTAGTAGGCTGTATTTCCATTAATACGTGACACTATTTCTCTTAGCCTTTTTCTAAATATGCATGAATGTATGAAACAGGGTTCAAAATTTTAAAACTTGAATCTTTGCTACAAACCCATCAGCCATTTTTTCAGCATGAGAAATACAGCCATAGCTGGGGGCATCTGCTTTGGGGTTCAACACCACCATCTGTCCCCTGCAATTAACAATTAACACGAGTGACCGCGTCCATGTGGACACTGGGGTCTGGGGGGCTCTGGGAAGGGATCCAGCACCTCAGCGGCTGAGGAAAGAGGATGGGTGCCCAGGGCAGTGCTGCCAGTGTTTCCAGAACCCAGTGCTGTGGGCACAGCACCCACGAAGATTTGTTTGCACCTGTGGATCCTGATTTTCACTGATAAGTCCCACAAATATTGACGGTCTCCCTCCCCTCATTCCGGCCCCTCACCATGCAGCAGCTTTGGTCAGGAGCTCGAGGTGCAAAACCCTGCGGTGTGCCGGCCACGCTGCTGCCATGGGACCGAACATCTCGCACCCAGCCTTCACCCTGACCGGCACCTGAACCCTTATCCCCATGTGGTGCTACCATGATAGAAAAGAGAAACAATTTATCTGTAAACGGAATCGAAAAAAATATCTTCTGGTGGCTTACGAAGAAGCTTCTGGAAGGGTGGGCTGGGTGGGACGGCGGGAAGGGTGAGGTGAGGCGAGGTGAGGCCGGAGGGTGCTGGGGTGTCTCTGGGGTGTCTCTGCGCGGCCGCCCGGTGAGGCGAGGCCGGAGGGAGCGGGGTCCCCGTCAGATGAAGTGGATCCAGGCGGTGCTGTCGGGGTCCTGCGGCGGGCAGAGGGCGGCCGGGGAGGGCGGGCGGCCCCGCAGGCGGTAGTTGCTGCCGCCGTTGTTGTCCCAGTACTCGGCGCCGGCCACGCGGTAGCGGACGGCGAACTCCAGCGTGGCGTCGGCGGCCACGGCGGCGCCGAGGGGCAGGTGGAAGGCGAAGCGGTCGGTGCCGCCGTCGGGGGGCCCGTGGGGCTGGTAGGCGGCGGGCACCTCGGCGCAGCTGGCCCAGCGGTTGAGCGTGTAGCGCACCGACACGGCCTTCTCGTAGGCCAGGTTGAGGACGCGCACGGCGCCGCGCAGCCCCGCCGGCTCCGCCCGCACCCACTCCAGCCTCACCTTGTGCTGCCGGACCCGCTCGGCGAAGCCGGGGCTGGCGCCGGGCTGCGGAGGGAAGAGCGGCTCCAGCAGCGGCGGCGGCGGCCCGAAGAGCACCGGCTCCAGCTCGCCCAGCGCCGGGGGCTTCCTGGTCTTGAGCAGGTCGGCGGGGCGAGAGGGGGGCGGCGGCGGCACCCGCGGCAGGTCGGCCTGGCAGAAGTGGCGCACGGAGGTGAGCTCCAGGCCGAGCGAGTCGGCGAAGCGAACCGTCTTGCGGCGGGCCGGGCTCTGCTGCAGCGCCGGCCGCAGGCTGCGGTCGCCGGGCGTGGGCAGCGACTTGGCCCGGCGGCGCTGCGTGGGGCTGGGCGGCACGGCGGGCACCGACGGCTCCCGGCCCCGGGGCGCCGCCGGGGGCTTCTCGCCCGCCGCTTCCCGCACCGCGGGCGGCGGTGGAGGAAGGGGAGGTGGAGGTGGAGGAGGATGAGGAGGAGGGGGGGGGGGGTCGCCGTCGGGGCTGCAGCCGCCCTTGCACTGCTCGGCCAGGCTGCCATAGAGGCAGGCGCTGCAGCTGAAGTTGCGCGGCAGGTAGAGCCGGGGCGGCGGGGCGGGCACGGCGCTGTGCAGGGAGCCGGCTTTATCCATCGGGGCGGGTGGCTCGGGGGGCTAGCGCCCTGCTCGCCGCCTCAGCCCGGCGGCCTCCCCGCTGCGGCCGGCCCCGGGGCCCGCCGGTGGGTGCGGGATGCGCCGCCGCTCGTCATCCTCCGGCCCCCATCGCTCCCCGGCCTCGGAGCGCAGCCCCGGCTGCTGCCACCGCCCTGCGGCTGCCCTCGCTCTCCTCCTCCTCCTCCTCCTCCTCTTCTTCTTCCTCGTCTTCTTCTTCCTCCTCCTCCTCCTCCGCCTCCGCGCTGCGTTCTGGGTCTTTCCCGGCGGCTGTCAGGCGGCAGCAGGAGGCGGGCAGGATTCCCCGCTTACGGTTCATTGCGGCGCTCTTCCCCGTCCGACCCGTTACAGAAATAGCTGCTGAAAGGAAGAGGCAAAAGGCTCTGGCAGATTAGAAGGGGGCGATAAGACACGGCTGGCTCGCGAGCCGGAGCCCGCAGTGTACATTTAAAGGAAGAAATCCGGCTAATCCGCTACAATGCGATTAGGGTGCATCTGCCGAATAAAATACACCTGCCAGAGCCCGGCTGCTGATTGCCATCTGTAGGAGGAACAGCTCCGGTCTAGACGCGGAGAGCTGCTGCTGAAAACACAAGCAGCGTTTGTTCTTTTCAGGAGGTTATTTAATAATTGCCAGGCAATATTCAAATGAATTAGATGTAATGAAAACCAGAGCTGCTGCGGGCAGTTCAAGGAGCTAAAAGACTAGTTTAGCAAGCCGCTTCATTCCAGTCTTTCCGTAATCTGGTGCTCATTTTTAATTAGTAAATTGCATTAAAAGCAATGATCCTGCCAAAGGCTGAGCCTGAACTGTCTCGACGTCTGATTCTCATTTAACTTCTGAGCAGGAGCTTTTACACCTTCGTCATTTTATCTGCAGCACTTGCTGTCCCTTTGCAAGTCTAGGCAGTGGAAATGCGGCTGATGGGATTACCAATGGGACAAGTGAGCCCGATAAGGACCAAGAGTTTAAAAAAAGCCACCAGGACACAGGGAAAAGCTTCCTGTTGTCTCATATTAAAGCTATCGGCTTTAATTCCTTTCTTAGTAAGTAAGAAAATAATTCCTATGTTATTTCCACTGAGTCCCAAATCTTTTTAATGACACATGGTTCATAAGTAGGGAATCAAAAAGTATGCCCAGCAGTGTTAGATTTGACACCGTTATACTTCCCAATGATTTGTGGTGGCATTTTCTTAAATTCACAGGATGATCACAATTTTTGAAAAGTCAAACAGTAGCAACATAAAGAATTACCTCTGAATTCACTAGCTCAGGATCTTAAAACTGTCTTACGTGTCCTTTAACTCGTACTATAGGAAGGATTCATTAGGCCACTTTTCCATGCTTCCCTCACAAAAATGAGCATTTCAAGAAAACGTGAATTCATGCTTGGTTTTCATCTGCTTACATTAATTTAGGGGAGAAAAGGAACTGACCCGAATAGCTGTTGAAACAGGCTTTAAGGCTGCATCCTTTGAAATGTTTTTTAGTAATTTATCTGTCACAATGAAAACACTTGACACTTTTTTTTTTTTTGCTAATGTTAACTTCACTTTTAAACCACTGGACAGTGAGAACTTTGCTTCTTCCATTAATGTGTAAAGTCTGTGTGTTTTTAAACTCTTGTGAAACTATCAGAACTAATAAGCTAAAGTGGCTTAAACCTGATTTTGTATAGGAAGGGTTTTCAGTCGGTTTTGGACATGTCTGTGGTATATACTGGCAACAAGACTGGGGTAAGCTGGTTTCTGCTGTATTTTACACAACAGGGATGCCTTAGCAGTGTTCAGCTTCCCCTCTTCTGGTAACTTTAGTTGCCTAACTTCTTCTTATCATAAACTTGTGTAATACTCCTGGTTTTGTGGCTTTTTCAAGCCACTTGTTGCAGCCCACAATCTTGGAAAAACAAAACAAAACACAACAACCAACTCCTTTCTTCACAGGTGATTGTTAGTTGTGTAGCTCATGTAACTGAGTTGAAAATGTAGATTCCCCAAAGTTACTAAACCAAAGACTGGCATAAAAAGTGAGAAAATCCTGTGGTAAGAATACAAAAAATAATATGGTAAGCTTTGGACTAGCCAGGTCATAGCACCATGAGATGCAGATGGATAACCACATAAACTGATTCATGTCATGAGAATACTTCAGAAATTTCAGTTCATCTTTTTTTTTTCTCTCTGTCTCTTTTTTTTTTTTTTTTTTTTTGCAAAAGAAGGAGTAGAGGGAGATTTCATATAAATGAATGCCCACTGTAGAAAAAAATCACAGAATATCCTTGTGGAGTAGAGTTAAAGAAACCCTTTTACAGGGAATGGGAATTAAATGGTAGCTAAATCATCAAAACATCAATTTACCGGCTAATCCTGGAGGTGCTCAAATTTTCACCTGTGATTTCCCCCAGTGACCTGAAGCTCTGGCACACACAGGCACCTCAGCCTTGTCTCTCTTGAGCACTGTCACCACAAAAACTGCACCAGGATCTACAGCAGAAGTATTTCTCACTGTAATTTTCTTGATCTAAACATTCTGCTCGTGTTGTTCTGAATGTACCATAGGGGTTGCGCTGCTGTTTTTTTATGCATTTGCTCATTTCCAAACAGTGAAGCTGTGGGGACATGCACCACATCTTTCACTTCTGAAGATGTCTTTATTACTAGGCTGGCCTTGGTCTTCCTATGAATTTAAGAAAGATGTGGTAAATTAAACAGTTTCAGGCACTGAAATTTAACAAACATACACAGAAATTCCCTCAGATAGTCCATAGGCTTGTGCTGTTATGTGGAAAGTGTGGCAAGAGTTTGTAATGGGAAGCGTCAGACACCTTCGCTTCTAACAGGAAATTCTTTCAGCTTTGCCTACTGTAAATAATTGTACACAACAAATGCTAACATTCTTAGAAGTGAGCAAGCACTACCGCATATGCAAAAACTATGGCTTAATATATGCAGTGGTAGGCACCCGTACACCACCCCCTCTCTATCTCAATTTAGTTCACAGAATTACAAACATGTAAGTTTAAAAGTCTGTTGTTTTACATTGCTAGCTACATTAAGTATCCTGGTTGCTTTTCTAAATATTAACGTCAGCAGCAATTTGATAATGAAATAATTAGTTCTGACATAGCTAGCCCTTCCAAAGCAATACCCTCTACTTTTCACTGGAAAATAGTATTTTTATGACAAGCCAATTTTGAAGGTTCCAGCAGGAGTAGATCAGTTGTCATGTAAATCGTAGAGCTCTGCAGTGTTGCTCCATTATAGCGTAAGAAAAGCAAAAGGTCTTACATTAAAATTAGTCTCCATTGACTTAGAAAATGGCAATCAGGTGTTGTTTTTACTCATACAGCCTCCTCTCCTTTTGCAGATTTAAATAGCATAACTGTAGAATAACATTTTGTCATAATAACATTGTCCTACTAACTTTTGGTAGACCAATCTCTGCATCTTCCAGCAGGCATCAAAAATTTTAAAGACAGCCTCTTGTTCCGCTTGTGTAGCACTGAGTGACCCTGACATTTCCGCAGTGCCAAACTGCATTTAAAATCAGCCCGATGCCTGAGAATTTCCAGCTAACCAAACAGAACCCGGTCCTCTCTTTTATTACAATTTAAATGATGTGGAAAGCAAAACTGATTCAAATCACTGAAGGCAATGAACTGGGAGCTTTCTTCTGTTGCGTTTATTTATTGTCTTGACTCCAGGTAATCTAGGAGAAAGCAGATGCTGGTGCTGGGGAGCATTAAGCAGAACCACGATGGAACCATTAACAGGGGAGGAGAGTCTGAGTGCTGGGGCTTATCCAAAGTGGCCACTGTCACATGTCTGCTCCAACTTTCCAGAACAGGTTTATTTTTAGTAATGAGAATTGTAGGGAGATAAAATGGATGTAAAGGCGAAGTGCATTATGATTACATCAGCTTTTGAGATGAAGTTGTGACTCAGTACGTGAATTCAGAAGGTCAGCTTCTACTCTCATTTACATCTGTGCAGCTCTTCTGATGCTGATGAACTATGTAGGTGTTACACTCAAATATCACCCAAGAATTTAATAATTTTATGTGACTACATGAATCTGGCACTGATATTTACATTGACAGTTTGCAAGCCTTGAATGCTCCATTTGTTCTGCATGCATATATTTAAAAAAAAGATCCCCCTACACCATTTAATGTTAGTGAGTAACTCAGACCTCTAATTTTCCCTGAGAAAATATCTTAGTCAAATCTCAGAGAAATGCCAGATCAGAACTGGGTAATACACCTGAGTAAGGCACAAAAACACTTAAGTATCCTGTTAAAGAACAATGATATTGATCTTTAATAGCAAATATTACCTTCTCTTAACCAGGATGTGCAGTCTTTAACTATGAGGATGCAAGCTGTGTGATTCATGGAGTTGTATCCAGGATGTTTGGTCTGGGAGATCGGTGAATGTTTTCCAAAGGACTGCATGTTCTGACCAACAGAGCTCTGACACTTTGAAGGGTAACTTTGTGGCTGGTTTGTGGGTTGCTTTTTTTCCTTTCTACTTTAAATATCAAGATCCAAAGAAACCTATAGTAATAACAAGAAAATAGAATACTAAGAGTTTACCTCAGTTCATGACCTTGTGAATCTGCCTTCTGTACGTCTTGAAGCTCACACACAATTTTATTAGTTAAGCATTAACCACCTCTGTTGACTTAAGTGATTGGCTTAAGACTTGAGGAAAGTGTGTAAGCTATAAAGAGCCCCACATTAAGACTGCAATGGAAAAAGCAAATTAAAAAAAAAAAAAAAAGGATCTGTCATTTTTCAGAGAAGATGATAAAGAGCATTCTACTTAAAGTATTTTTTCTCATATGAATAGTTGTACTCTTTTTAAACAGTGTTTGTTTTCAACAAGGATAAGTAACAGCAGTGCTGGGACTCTTTTGGTCCTAAAACTTTTAATGTAGATTTTCATGAAAATACCTGAATAAATGCACTTCGGGACGTCCCCAAATCCCATTTTCTGCTAAGAGTATTGGCAACTCAGTCTTAATGCTGTGCTATAAAATAAACACAGGACTGTTTCTAGCAACTGCAAATGGTCTTAGTAGTGCTTGCTAATGATTTTAGGAATTAAAACATGCACCTCACATCCTTGATTTTAATTTTTACATCTTTCAAATTTAAAGGTCTGTTGGTCAGGCAGCAATTCATTGTAAAGTGATTAATTGTAATAGATTATTTAGATTCGTTGTATTGTAAGATCAGTTTGTCTCCTCCTTTTCTATTTGTTTCTTCATCACTTTTTCTTTCATTTCCTCTATTTGGCCCTTTCACATCCATTTTCCTCCGGCACACAACTCTTCCCTATTCACAGTTTTCAGGCTTTATATAGACTCCCTTCTTCCTCGGCGTGCATCCAACACTTTGCTTTGGTTTTTCCCCCTTTCAGGCTGCCCGGCTCCGTCGTTTCTCACATTTGCAGTTCTCGGCTGCCCGTCCAAGCCCCCTGAAGGGCTTCAGAGCCCATTCCCACTTGGCATCACCAGCCCCCTCAGCTTCAGGTACCCATCCACATCCCCCCCCAGCACCCACGGGAGAAGCAGGGAGACCAGGAGCTCGGCACAGCCGCCGTCCCCTCCTGCTTTCCTCACAGACAGCTCCCCCCGGGGCCCTTCGCTCAGCGCCCCGGCGCCATTTTCCCGCCCGGGGCGTTGCCGTGGCGACGGCCCCTGAGGCGGCGGTGGCGGGCCCGGGATGCGGGGCACGGCGGACGGCTGTGGCGGCGGGGGGCGGTGGGCGGCGCGGGCCCTGCTGCGCCTCAGCGACCGCGGCGCCGCCCCGGAGAGCCGGGCCCCGGGCTGCGGCTGGGAGGAGGCCGTGAGTTTTAAGGCAGAGGGATTCTTTGATGTTATTTTAGAGGAGTTTGGGGCTTTTTATGCTCGTTTTTACACGCAGAGTGGAGAAAAAAAGGCGTGAGCTTCTCTGAGGTGCTGAGGGAGTGACCAGTGCTGGCCTGTGACACAGAAACGCATCAGAGGTCACACTCGTCTCTTCTCCCTGATGGAGAAACTGAAAGTCTGTGCAGAGGGATTATGATAACTCCCAGTTCCTTCTTTCAGTTCAGGAGTGCATGACACAACATACCAGGCCTTCTTAGGAATTAAACTCCTTGTTTTGTACTCAGAAATAGCATTATTGTGTTCATTTACATCAGCCAAGACTATTCCTCCTCCATTTTCCTTACAACGCTCTAGCTTGTCTTAAATTTAACATGTTTCTCTATTACCAGGTGCAAGGCTGGGGTACCACCGATCCACTTGCTTGCTTTCAGCTGCAAAAACAAATCAAGAAATCAAAGGCAAGTGATACCTCCAACAATTGCCTGCTTTGCTTAGACATGGTGCAAGCTACTGACAAATGTTCAGGCCAAGAAGTCAAGACTATAAGAAATCAATCAAAAGCAGAAAGCAAGTTAAACACAGAGGCTGCAGCTGATACTGCTCCAGAAGAGATTTCAGCCCATTCTAGTAAGTCTAACTGTTCTACAACACATGGCAGTAAAACAGAAATACGTAACAAAAAGGTACACTCTTTCAGAACACACCAGGGTGAAAAGAAGAACCTGCCAATAAAAGAATACTGTATGTGGAACCTAGAAGATGGGAAAAATCCAGATGCTCTAAAGCATAAAGTGATAAAACCCCAGGCACTTGATGTGCTTGATCCGAATGGCTGTGACTCTTTGACTTCAAAATCTTCACAAGTACTTCCACCCGTGAAATATGCCACTCCCAAGGATACTTCAGACCCTTCCTGGAAGAACAAGCAAGCCATTATCCTTCAGAACACACTCAATGGTACTTCAGTTGAGATTGCTTCCTGCAGTCATGACGCTAAAGGAACAGAGCAAAAGGGTAAAAAAGGAGCTGACACCATGAATGATAAAATGAAGGAAAAAGGAGAAATTCATGAACCATCAGCATGTTTTTCAAGTCATTCAGAGGTCTCCCTCCTGCAGGAAGATCCTGAACAGTTATCCTGGCACTGTGCTCTTACATCTGACAGAAGCATTGCAACCATTCCTAATCCTACTGCTTCCAAAAAGAACATTCATCAGGCCTGTATGCAGGTTCCACACACAAAAGGAATACAATACACAAAACATGACATCCGAGGCTCTTTAACCTACAATGCCAGGAACAGGTATGCTGAGGTCAAGGAAGGAAACAAATCAGAAATGCAGGCGGTTCCCCTGGTCTCTGGACTATTACCTTCCCTAAAGGCCAGTCACACTGCAAGAGCTGAACTGCTGCCTAGACTGAACTAACACTTCTAGTTTGCAATCTCATGCCTTTTTTTTTCTTGTTAACTTATGGGGAAAAAATAAAATTTCCTTGTGAGCCACTGGGATATTTGTAGTTTTTTTTAAATGCTATTAATAGCATAAACTGATGAATGCCAATTACTTTCACATAGGTTTAGTTTCTTCCTGACCACAAGATAGATCCATTTAGTCTTAACAGCTTATTCTGGGGATGAAGTGCACCCTCTTCATTTAGAGTCACTCTGAATGAGTTCTGTGGCCTACTGTGATAATTAGGTATTTGATACTGCTGATCACTGAAACAACATCTAACTTTAAGAACATTCTGCTCTGCAAGGCCTTTAATAATACCCTTAAAACAGTGCTAAATCCTACTGAGCTTCACAGACAAACATTTGCATACATTCCTTGCTAATTTGGCACCTAGGAGAAACAGAAATGATCTGGAAAGCAGACGGTGAGATTGACAGTCGTTTACAAGGTTTGTTCTTTTTTAAAGTAGATTTGTTTTTTAATCCTGTTAACGTTTTCTTTGCTTGTTTCTGTTTAATAGATGTGTATTCTTGTTTTACCTCATCATACCAAATAGGGCTTCCAGATCAAGTTCTGTTTTGGTTTTGTGTTAAACAAAAAGCAAATTAAGAAATAGCAGTCTTTCCATAGAGACAGCAGTAACTGCACTTCAATTGTAGCAGCTTCTCCCCCACAAACAGCATGCTCCTTTGCATTCAGGACAGATTCACTGCAACTTACCCTTCCCCTCTTCTGACGCTTTGATGGAGATTTTGAATGGGGAAAGATAATGTCAGTGCAAGGCTCCCAATAAGATATAGTTTAAAACAGCTTTAGACTGAGGAATTCCGTATCTTTTAGATTTATATCTTTACTAATTCAGCATGTGCATAAAATGTTAAGTTTTTAGCAGTTTTCTAGCCTCAGCTTGTTAATTGTGTTCAGGTATCTGAACATCACAGCTAAGAGAATAATCACCTTCCAGACGTGTAGTTTCAGAGGAAGAAAAGAAAAAAAGATGACAAATATTCTGTGTACCTAAATAAACTATTGTGTTTATTCCTTTAAAAAAGGGAAGGACGATGTGGTTTTCTCTCTTCCCACAGTACTGAAGTGACATGACCTCCAGAGAACACAGGAGTTGAGCGCTAGTGTTAAGTAACAGTTCCAAGCTGTTCGCTTTGTCTCCTAATATTATTCTTCTGGGAATTGCTTAGGGAAATCTAGAAACCTTTTAGAACTGTAATTTGTACAGCAGGTGTGTAACAATTCTTTAAGCATGTCCAGCGGCATATCAGCTTAAGGTGCAGAGCCCTTGCACTGGAGGTTAGAACAGGGCCACTATTTGGGGGGCAATAAACTTGATTTTTCAAGCTTCAGCACCTCTGTATTGGAGAAGGGAGTGCCACCTACTGAATGGCTAAGAAAATAAGCACTTCTACCAGAAATAGCACATAGTTGCTTTCAAGCTTACTGTCTTCTGCATTCCTTTGCTCTTCTTGAAGAAGAAAAGCTAAACATTCTAAAAATTCTCAAGGTGTTGCTTTGGACAAACATACGATAATTGTTCATAAACGGAACAAGACATCACTGTTCAAATCTTGACAATGTAGTGGTACACAGTTTCTCAGTGTTCTTGCCAGTGACCTATTTCAACTGGTTTTGCCCAACAAATAGCTACAAAAATTTACTATCTCCCCAGTACAGTACTTCCCTCAAAAGTTTTAGCATAGTTACATTTATAGCAGTCATGTAACAGATCTTTGATAAGCATGCACAACGATACATCAGCTTAAGATATGGAAAATGAAACATCAGGAGAAATTCACTCTACCTACATTCATACAGGACAGTAAGTATCAATGCGTTTTATTACCTCTACTTAATAAATTACGTGGATTTCAAGAAGTGCCTATATCAAACATTATGTTGCTTTTATGTTGCAAAGTCAATTTATACATACCTTAGGGAGGAATGTATCAGTAAGGTTTTGTTTCAATGTGATGCTTTTGTGATATTAAATAAACTGAGCAGCCAGTGATTTTAAAATAGGGAAAAAGAATAAGTGGGAATATTAATTTCCATTCATATTTTGATGCAGAATTATCCTTATAGCTGCTACTAAGATCTATATGCATCTTTCATCTCTTTCAAAACTCTGGATAACTGAAAATCCACCAATGATTTTTTGCAGTCAAGCTCTTAGTCATTAATTTCCAGGAAACATGTATTTTTTTGTAGTAGTAGTAGTAACTTTTGTCTTACCTGCTATTCAATCATAGTGCTACAATTACTCGTTCTGACAGAACAGAGACATCCTCTAACAAACCACATTCTTCACTTCTTTGTCCCCTTCCCTCTCACTTCTCTTTTGGCAGTGTCTGTTCCAGTCCTGTGCTTCATATTTAAATATAAAATATAAGCTATATAGTGGAAGGATCCTTCACAAACAGTCCCAAGATAAGTAACTGAGTCCATTTATACTTGTTTCAAGTCCTCTGTTTTGCACTACATAGAAAACTCAAATGTACATGCAACTGTGAAATGAATAACATTAATAACAGTGAGGAAGAAAAGAGTCTCTCCCACTCAGAGAACAGAAAATATTGCTGCTTCGGAAAAACGAACTGCGTTATCAGTGAGTAAAGCCAAGCGTTCATTACAGTGCTTATAAGTTACAGCCACTGCAGACAGCTAACCCATTCTTTATAGAAAAAAAGTTCCAAGTTGAAGCTAAAAATTCTATTTCCACTAGTAACTAATACAGAACTTCTGTACTTTGTTTCACAGGTAAAAGGCTTGAGCAGAGATGCTCCTTTCATTGCCATCAGGTACAAAACAAGCTCCCACTCCCCCAAGTATCAGTAAGCAAAATTGTTACTTACGAGTACGGTTGTAGTAGCTCATGGAGACTTGGCCCAGTCAAACAAGATTACAGGAGATTCAATTAAAAATTAATTGCTATTTAATTGCCAGCAAATCTCCTGCAAGAAATGGTATTCCCAGGAGGGGAACATTTCTAGCCTACCGTAGCAAACCTTTCCATTGTGCTCCCTTAACAAATGGCTTAAAGCAGAAAGGGATACTGGCCAATTTTGTGCTGCTCACACTTCTCAGGACAAACAGAAGGATTTGCCAAGAAAGGGGTGTAGCAAAAGTCACCCAGCAAAGCTGCTAAGTAAAGGATTGGAACAGAAAGATACAAATTCACAACACTTAAGTCATGATAAACGTGATGAAGTTATGTGACCTTGAAAACACCGGGTTCTTCTACCCCAGGAAACAGCAGCTTCTTGTTTACATGCAGACTCTCTCAAGAATAAAACCATTCCCGCTCAGGGAAAGGAAATAAACTTAAGTGCTAGATCAACTGGGAGTGTTTCCTGCATTCAAAGTGCCAAAACAAAACATGCAAAAGGGAATTGGTAACAACAGTGTAAAAATACAAAGAGAGAACACCTGAAAGCTAAATCAATGCTTCTGTCTTTTTGTTTTAGGTCCAGGCTTCCAGGGGACTGGTTCCAGAGAACACTTTGTCAAATCCTGGAGCCAGAAAGAAAGTCGGCCTCTCTTAAATTCAATTGTTTTGACAGAATGCAATCAATCAGCTTGCCAACAAGCAATTTCGTTAAGTGAAGGAAATTCAGAATCTAAACACAAACTGATCAGGGGTACTTTCACTGCCAACAAAAATAACAGTAAAGTCTCAGCAACACCAAGCAAGGAAGTAGTTCAAAAACACATGGGGCTGATCTCTGAACAGCCATCGGCTTCTTCTTGATCTGCTCTTAATCAAGAGTCAATTTGTCCTGCCTTTTCGGCTGCCTAGCCATCTTTGCAAGTTTCATGAGGACAATCTGTTCAAAGTAGCTGACTTTTGTCCACAGGTGAAGTCTGCTCTATCTGAATAACAAGCCTGAAATAACTCAACCCAAACTAAGCAGAATATTGCTACAGCAGGAATAGCCTGCTATTCCTGCAAGGGTAGTCAGTTCCTAATACATTTGACTCTTTCAGAGCTAACTTTAAATGCTCTGAATGGGAATTTACTTTCTAGATACTTCCCACATACTGCCCTCTGGAAATACCTTCTATATTTTGCTACCACTGTGGCTGAATGCTGCCTCATGCACTTACCTCAGCATCTGATGGCACCGAAACCAGCAGCCTGGTACACACCACAGACAGAGTTTGTCGTGACTACAGCTGCTGTAATAGCACAGATGAATTCTCAGTGACAGAGCATCTGCTTGTTCACCTATTCTGAATTAATATGGAAGTTGACAAGATACAAAAGTAATAATAAAAGCATTTTATATTCTCCAACAGAGGATGGTAGGACCATTATTATTAAGCATGGGGACTATACAGACAGGGACAAGTATAATCCATGCTCCAATTCAACCTAGTATAATAGTATTAAAATATCATTAAAAATTATTTTCTCAAAAATTATTTTCACAATTGCATACAATATCTTTCAAAATAATATGAGCTATTAGAAAAGATTGCGATTTTCTAGCCAGGTACTTTGAAAGCTATTAATCACAAAGCAGTTAATTTCTGCTTAGGACTCCAGATTTTGAAAATTACACAAGTAGATGAGAGTGCAGAGAAGAACTCAAAGTAATTGTTCTGTCCTAATGGTCTGTTGTAGAAGGCACATCAGCGAGCTGAAACTGGAAAGGTATTCCATGGCACATGCAAGATAATTTAAATTTTGCATTCATTTCTAAGAAGTTTGAGGTGGAGCACCACTACTGCTGCCAGCCTGGATGCTGCTGGTTGGAAGAACCCAGCCCCAGCTACAGACATCCAAGTCAGCACAAAAGTCTATACACAGGCTCAGTTAAAAGGAGAGAAGCTCTCTAATGGGTGTTCATAAAATGTAGCACCTTGTTATTCTGATTACGTTAGTGTTTTAAGTTTAAACTTCCTAGGATTCACTGGGAAGTAGGAGTACATAGCAAAACTCAAGTTTTTTGCAGCCTCTGAAGATCAAGGACTGATGCTGTAAAATCACTGTAAGTTACAAAACCTCTACAAATCCAAAAGATACCCAGCTTTCAAGAGGTAAGATGTTAAGGAGGAACGGGTGGTACTTCCTAACAGGCACTGTATGCCCTGCCCAGGCCTCTAGAGGAGATCACAGCCATTACAACAGAAGGCAATAATTGGTTGAAGTTAACTTTATTCCAAAATATGTATAATTTACAGGACTAAATAAGTGCTTCATTTGTGAACAAAATGTTTCAATACTTGTGAATAACTTACTAGTAGCTTTGTGTAACACTTCAGTTTCCAACATCAGGAAATATGAAACAGTATTTTGGCACAGGATTTTCTCTGCATGCATTAATATACTTAAATGTTTCACAACTGTTAGGACAACATTCCTTCTTTGGGATTGTCACTTGTAAAACAGGTATAGGAAATGAAAACTTGCTTTTCTCTGCTTGTTGCAAGTTTGTTGGCTTACATAGCAAGAATCATACATCAACATCCTTTGAAAACTAAACTTGTCCACTAGATCAAAATCCCACCAGTGATGAGAAAACACATTTTAAGGTCATTTTCCAGACGTATTAACTCACACATGCTTTGGGAAAGGCTCACTCGTGAGACTTATTACTCATCCATTCCAAATAGTTACAAGTTTAAATTAGATCATAATCAAATCTTGAGTTCTGTAAGCTGCAAATAAAGGCTATTTTTCATATCTAGCTTTATTTTTATCATAGATGCACTTGCAAATATCTGTAAAATAGAATATTATCAGTCTAGCTCTGCATGCGAGTGCTTGAAGCATGCATGTAAAGCATTACTTGTTGTAAAATGGATGCTGCACGGTTTACATCATCACAAGCCATCTATTATATTCCATCGCTAGTTATGTTGAAGATACTCCTGAAAAGCCAGTATATGAAAAAGAATCAGATGTAAAGGATTTTTGTTGTTTGACTAGAGATCAGCAGCTCCTTTGGGAATTTCCACTGTTTCAGGCTGTCGGATTACATTTTCGATGAAGCAGAAGAGTCGCACATGAGACAAACAAAACATCACCCTGACTGCGAGGCAATGCAGAGTTGAACGACGTAGTTCCTCGATGCTGTTCATTGCATAGCAATGGCAATTGAAACAAGAAAATGCAATCATGCTCTAAGCAGCAAATCCTTCTAGCACTCATTTTGATTCACATCAACCGTGAAAACAAACAAAAAAGACAGTAACAAAAGGAACAGAAGATGCAGGTCTGCACCATGCATGGAAGCAGCTTGCTACCACTGAGCAACCCTATCCTCATAGTGTTCATACGAAATCATCAACGGAGGTCTGTTTACAGTAGATCTATTCTATTAGGAACTCAAGTATAGCAGCACCTTAAAACAAACATGAATGAAAATGCTTGCAAGGCCCACAGCATTAAAAACATTTTGGTGTGAATGTATTTGGAAGAGTAAGTTGTACATTAAGGTCATGTTTAAAAAAAAACAAAACACAAAACATTTCAAAAATAACTTAGAGGAAGCTATCTATACAACCTTCATGATAAAGGCAAGTAAGTTTGGTTCACCTATGAATTGTCATTTCAGTAACAGATACTATTTTGCAAGTTGAGCACCTTATGTTGATTCACTGGGTATTTTATTGGTTTTACTTATGCCATATTTGAAAAAGTTATTTAAAAACAAACAAGAAACCCTCAAGATCTCTAAGATCAATGCATACATCTCTTTTCCAAGCCACACAGAAAGATCAATTTACATCTGACCAAACATGTGAGCGTGTTACCAGGATAAAGATTTCAAACAGTGGAAGGTCGTCACCTTTCTTTGTTCTGTTGCCTCCACACTCTCAGGGTACGTATGGCTAACAGGGAAATTTAACCTTTTGTTTTCGACAGAAAACATGACTGAGAGCGTGCCCTGGAATAAAATTTTGAAAGGAGTGTTAATTACATACATGTTACAGGTGCTGACATGGTTAACAAGACAAGGTCTCCGAAGGCTGTCTTTACAGCTTTAAGTTCAATAGCTGCATGTATTATTATTACTATTATTTTACAATTTCATATCATTTGGAAGTGAGAAGTTTCTAGACACAAAAAGCTTTGCATAGCTAAGAAGATGTGTCATTAATAAACTCTGACTTTAAACTAGTGATGTCTTTTAAGCTGACACGAAGAGCTAAGGGTATGATTCGCTCCCTACTCAGAGCAAAAGCAAGTATTTACAAGTGTGTTAGGGGAAATAGATGTAACCCTAACTCCTAAAGCAGAAGCAGCTTATCTACTCTCATACAAACTTTCAGCATCAAATGACAAAAAAAAAAAAACACAAACACAACACACAAACAAACACGGAAGGCAACAAGACAAGACTTATGTTTTGGCTGCTTTGTGCTTCTCATAGAATGCATGTCCCAGATTTGCTTATGTTTCATTTCTGTCTGATTTTTTATATGCCTTGAAAGTGGGATGTATTTAACTTTTATAAGTCAGTGTTCTCTCAGAAGCCAAAAATTTCAAGCAGAACCACTCAGTTTTGCCTACATGTGTACACAATTCTATTAAACAGCACAAAACTACGTTCTGCTAAAACGTATCTGTGACTTACAAATATCTCCAGCTATCTGAAGAAGTGCAAGACACTGTTATGTTTATTTTGAAATTGCTTGGAACAAGTTGGATCCATTAGACAGCACAGCTAGCAAATACACCTTTTCTGACCAGGACTACAATGTTCTGTTAAGAATCAGTGAGGCTGAAATTACAGTAAACTGAATGCAAGATGAAAGTTTTTTTTTCTGTTAAACTGATGATCCAGAAGTCCTGTGAAGTCTTTGGAAATAGTGTTACCACTAGTCATTTGTCAGGCTCTATGGGCATTTTCACTTGTTTTCTGAAGCTCTGACTATCCTTCCCAGAGACAGAAGACTGAACTTGCAGAAGCAGCAGTTGATACACAACGGTAAATCTCAGGCTAACTTTCTCCTTAAAAAATAAAGAAAAGCTCAAGCCAAACTACCAAACTAGTGACTAATTCAGTTTTAGAGTAGTATTACACAGACATCCAGATTGAGATCCAGTAATTGCAGCATAACTTAATTAAGCAGGAAATGCGAAGAGTAAGCACAAGTAATATTAGTATCACTTCCAGATAAAAATTTGTGCTCAGAGGCTGTGGAGAATCTGATGTTACTTTCTGCATAGCGGTTCAAATGGCAGTAGAGGATACAAGAGAGAATTAGCAAAATAGAAAGTTGCTACTGATCAATACTTACAACAGAAACAGTGCCTCGAAAATCAAATCAGAGACAAACTGCAGAAAAAGGGAGATAAGTATCATTTCAGTACTACCAAGAAATAGTTCTGATTGAAATTTATTTTGAAAACAATGGCCAAAACAGAAAATTAACCATTTAAACGAATCTGTTTAATTTTTAAGACTAAGTAGTATTGATCACGATTTTTTTCGGATCAGGTTTCAACAGGTTTCCTGAGGGATTCAGGAACTCTGAACAGTCTGTTGTAGTCTTTGTATTTGCACAAAAATACTTAATGTATCCAAAATAAGGGACGTATACCACTAACATAGGATCCAAACTTCTTTCTTTTATGGGGAACCAAACTTCTGAAAAAAATACATTAATTTAGGGAAGCAGCTCACTGACAAAAGACAATGCGTGTGCATTTAGTGATTTTTTTAATACTTTCAATAAGTAACTTCACGTTGTAGTATTGTGCTCAGCTAATTAAAGTTCAAACTTTTAAACTGATGAGGAAAGGAAATGGTATTTGCACGTTCTAACAGAACACACTTATAAATACTTTTAATTACAAAACACAATAAATGAGTAACAGCTGTATTGTAAGACTGTCCACACAAACCTTCCTTTTTTTTTTTTTTTCTCCTGAGAGTCACTGTTGTTAAGGGTTGGCTTACACCTTAACAACATGGTGATTCTCATTTGGATTTGTAAATTAGCTTAGAAGTCCTTGAAATGCCAGCTGGTCTCTCAGAAGGCTGAAACTCAAAGCCTTCCGTAATTCTGTTCCTCACCACTTGAGAGTTCTTCTCTTGCAGAAACAGACCAGCTTGCTATATTCAGAGGTAACAGTTTCTCACTTCTGCCTTCCACAGCTGTGAGAAATAGTTTTCCCCAACTCTCAATTCCCTTTATCTCAGTAATCTAGGAATCAGATTCATAGCAGCTTGTGTCACTCTAGACAACTCGCACACTGACAATGGAGAAGCCTCTGCAAGCAGAAGCGTTCTCTGGTATTCCAGCCGGGGGAAGAAAGGAGAAGAAAAAACATTTTTAAAGCCCAAAGATGTAACAAGAGTAGATAAACACTGCAATGCAATAAATTAACTCAATTTTGTCATTCACCTTATTTCTCAAAGTAGGTAGGCAAACAGAAATCGGTCACACCTTACAAAATAAAGAATTACAAGCTATGTCTTCCTTTTCCAGTATATCCCACCCTCAAGATTAGAACTCTAGACCTTGTGAGAACTGGTGGGACTTTCCCTAAAGCAAAATTGCTGTACTCCTGAGGGAGAGTACAAGATTTATTTATGCAGTTTCTTCAGCCAGCTCCTGAAAGTGTCTGAACACCCACCTAGAAGTGCTGAAAAACTAAAAAGGCAACGCATTCGTGGTTTCAGGCCTTTTTTTTTTTTTCCCCTCTCCTCAGGAGGAAAATGAAAGTTTCAGGGTTGAAGAGATTATCTCCAGCATCAATTGAGATACTTAGTAGTGTGTTGACTTAACCATGGCAATTTAAAGAGTAGTGGGAAGAGAGAATAAAATGGAAAGGTATTGCTCATTTTCAACAAAACAAGCTAGCTGCATTGGATGAGTAACTGAACTCCCACATCCTTCAGCTGAGGATACGGAGCTGCACAAAGTGTAGTGAGCCTTCAAAAACTAAGGCTTGGACAAACATCTACTGGAGGGCTGCCTAGTAAATACACAGCCAATAGCTCTCCTCTCATAATAGAGGAGTAAAATCTATTACAGGCCCAGGAATTTGACACAAAGATATTTTGCTTTTCATTTAAGGTAACAGAAACTAAAACCTGCCCAGGACAAAACCAGAGGCCTACATTTCGCAGGTATTGTAAGAAGACAAAAATCAGTTAAGGCCGAATTCCAGCATACATTCACAACTGGCTTACATTTTTCATGTAAATGCATCTACTGCAAGTATGGTACCAGGGGTAAACTAAACGTAAAATTGAGGGGTGACATGTTTCTCTTTGACAAATCAGTCTGAGTTTTTGATTACACTCAGCAAACCCTCCAAAAGCAGCAGGCACCACGAGCTGCAGATCAATGTGCAAAAGGAAAACACACCTCCTCTTCCAAAGGGCTTTGGTGAGCTGATCTGGCAGCTCTGTTGTACAGAGCTCAGGCTGCTTTGTTTCTGGAAGCAGAAGTCCAAAGTCCAAAACCAGGAGAGTATGTGCAGGAGTATCTTAGAGAATTTAATTTCTCACCTTTAAAGGTTTCTGTTAAGGTAATGGAAATATAAACCCTTATAACATTTCCCAGCTTGTATCTTGGTAGAGGCTAGGGGAACTTCAGCAAAAACAAATTATTCCAGTTTTTGAGGCACAAGCATTATAACATTTGCATCTAACACTCAGCAATAATTTAAGCAGATCTCTCCTGAAGACTCTAAAAATATTTTAAGTCCCATTTATTACACTAGCTAAAAGGACAACATATTGTTCTCTGTAATTATGTATTCTAAGTTATTTTCCTACCATTCAAAGGGCATCAGTGCCACCTGGGGGAAAAAAACCTACTGCTTTCTACATTTTTTCTTTTAAAAAAACTCAATGTTCAATAATTCAAGAGTCTACATGTATCTAAACCTGTTGGACAGGTGTTTGGAAAATACTGACTTATACAGGAGAGAAAACTGTGAAGGCATAAAGTAAAAGACAACAATACAGCTTATTACGTCCATGCCAGATTTAAAATACAAGCTACTAAAAAAAAAAAAAAAAGTAAACAGAAGTAGCTTACACTAAGAGAATCCTCCCCCATAAGTTCAGGGAAGCATCTGAATTGGACAGGTCAGGTTTTGGTCCAGCACAACGGAACCCTATATATAAGCCAGAAATAGATATATATGGGACACCTTGGAAAGTTCTTCCATTTAAGTGAAGCAGTATCAGCTTTGTAAAGAAGTCTGAGCAAAAAACATAGGCACCACAAACTTTTGTTTAAGGTTCAACCATACATTAATGTTCTGCCCTCCCCCAGCCCTCTTTACGCACACACGGTGTATGTTGAAGTTACATACTCAATGAAGTACCTTCAGCACAAGAAGTCTCTTAGGCCAACTGCACGCAGTAACTACATTCAACAATGCAAAATGGGTGACTTGGTCAATCTCTCTCTCTCCCACCCCAATAATTTAATTTCAAACCATACAAAACAGTTTTGTGACACAGTACTCAGTGGCTGGGCTTGTCAGAGCTCTGAAACAAGGAGCATAGCTCTTCACAGGTCTGTGTTTCTACCGAACTGAACTGGGACTCCATTGTATTCCAGGCTAAGTCAGCCAGAAGAAAGTCATCCATTGCTGTCTGTGTCTCGTTGCTGGTAAGGAATAAATTCCCCAGATTCTCAAAGCAGCTGTCCATAGTCTGTGTTTCAGCACTACTGAGCTGGACTTTGCTTTCTATGCTCTGATTAGGTATGTTTTTAGTGGCAGGATATACTTCTGTCTGGGTTTCTGTATCCGATGAGTCAGTACTCATGGAGAAACTAGACTGCTTCAGAATGCTTCCTAAAGGCAGGTGGGTATTACTGTCCAAGAAGAAATTCAAGTCTGTCTGTGTCTGCGTGTCAAACATCTCCAAACCTAAGAAGTTAGAATTCCCTCTGCAGCTATACGATTGAGTGGCACTATCTGAAAATAAGAAATCAGTCTGAGTTTCAATGTCCAGCGACTCCAAAACTGGCTCAGAGTTTAGGGTACCAAGCTCGCTCTCTTCAGTTTGAGTTTGGATATTGGATGCTGAAAAGAACTCCTCAATGTCAAAGTCTATTCCTGTGCTCTGTGATGGACCAGATGGCAGATGTGTGTCAGTATTAGAGCTAGTCTCGGACAAAAGGCCACGATTATCCAGGGTCTGGCCAGACATGTTTCCTGAAAAGATATTTTCCAGATCACTTAGCAAGTCCATTGTCTGCGTTTGATTATCCATCGTATTTTGAGGTGGAAGTATATTAGTCTGGGTATTAAAGCCGATAAGGGATTCAGACTTGACTGTATCTTGATTGAGGCTCTTGCAATTACTCCTCTGCAGCAAGGCTTGATCAATATTTGCAGTCATTAAGTTGTTTTCTGGAAGCTCAATCTGAGTAGAAACATTGTATGATGAATGAACGTTGTCAAAGATGTCACTGCACATGACAGCCTGGTCCATTTGCACCCTTCCATCAATGGAGTCCTGTGTTCTACTGGTTTGGGTCTCTCTAGAAATGCCACATGTAGGGAAACAAGCCTGACTGAAATCATCAGTCTGAGCAGCTATGGATGAAGTCAGTTTGGAAGCAGGCAGCAGCGTCTGCGTTTGTACACTGATGGGTAGTGAAACCTGTGAACTAAATGACAGATCTGTCTGAGAGCAAGAAGACACAGAAGAATCGGGAGTCCAGGCTGCAGCCGGCACAAAGTTCTGTGAAATATAAGATAAGTCAGTCTGTACATTTATTGAAGAAATGTTACTCTTATGACAAACATTCCCCGGTTCTTGACCTGGGCTATTTGGTGCAACCTTGTCCAAGTCAACTTGCACACCAGTGCTTACTGGTTCCTTATCACCAGAATGTGTTACTTTTGAGACAGGCATAGTGTCTTTAAATACAAGAGTTTCTGCCTCCAGTGCTGGAATCAGAATTCCTACAGACTGAGGCAATAAGTGAACGGTACTTAAAACTGAACCTTGATTATCAACAGCCACTACAACAGGTTTGACAGAAGAATCTGTTGCAGACACATACACAGGCAAGTGAGCGAGCTGCATCACTGGAAGTTTAACCAAAGCCACCTTGGGCTTTGGCAAAAGCATCTTCGGTGTACATTTTGGCTGTACTTGCTTCGTGAGGTTAGAATTGCAGGAACCTTCAAAAGAGGCCACTAGTTTCACTTCAGATGACTCCAATTCCTGAGTGCCAGGATTACTATTATGTGTATCGATGAGTGCTTTATTTGCTTTCTCTGCCAACTGCTGATTATGTACGGAGGTTTCCATTTTCCTTTTCTTACTAGGAGGATCCCTGTGAATACGAGATCAATAATTTATATTCTCTTCAAGCATAAAACATCTGCCTTCCATGTTTTGAGTCAAGACATTGAAAACAAACTCAGGTCCCAGAGGAGGCTGGAGATGACAGGACAACCAATCCTGATTAACATACCAAAAAATCTCCATGCACCTTAGTGTTGTAAAATTTAATTCCTTACTCTCCCATTTATGAAAAAAAAAATACATTTTTTATGAAGACCTATGTTCTAAAAGGAGATTGAGAAGCTTTTTTCCCCTTTGTATGTTAAGCACTCTGATTTGAAGATGTTTACTCTGTTATTTTGATGTGAACTCAGACTGAGTATTGATGAAACAGAGTTTATAAAATTAGCACACAGGTAAAGGTCTCTCATGGAAACAGGATACAATTAGCACTCCCTCACACAAAATTTTGCAGCAGTTCAATCTCCAAGGAATACAGGCTAGGCCTCAGGAAACAGATTGTCCTTTATGAAATATACATACACACTTTAAGACAACTATAAATCAAAATATGTATTTATAGGCTTTTTTTTTTTTTTTTTTTTAAGAGAAGAATCCACTAAAACTTGCAAGGGTGACTAGACTATACAGGAAAAACTCAACTGCATTGCACACCAGTTACCAGCTGTAAACATTTCCAAATCATCTCTACTTTCACGGAACTGTAAAAGCACTTCCAACAAGTGTTAGCAGTAACTCACTGTTTTATATACAATGAAAACTGAAAATTGATCTTATTGATTAGACAATCATCACTGCCTTGAACAAAACAAACTGCTAAAAGCAAAAAAACAAAGAAACTGCTGGATAGTTAAAACAATGTGAGCCAATCTCAAAAGTAATCAACAGAAAGGAGACAAAAAGACAGTATATGGAACACCAAGGACTCAGGGATGAATACAAATAGCATCAGTTTAATCGATTCACTTTTACCTGTGCTCTGCAGGAATTTCGTGGCCAGTTCTGTAAATATGAGACAGTAATGCTGGCCTGCTGGCATACGGGCACCCACAAGTACACCGGAAAGTCTTGCCACAGTCCTCTATGTGCCGTTTCAAATACCATTCTGTACCGTAGGAGTTACTACATTTATCACATTTGTGCTTCTTTTCAGCATGCATCTTCATAAAGTGCTACAATACACAATGAAAAGCAAACATTAGCCTTCAGGTAAGCTAAAGATGAATTAGAGGAAACATTAATATTTACATTTTTACTTTATTTTTTAAATAGTACTGAAGAGTAGAATTAGAATCTTTCGTGTCTCATTAGGAAGACTTACAAGCTTAAAGAATTCAACAGAAACCATTAAAGTTTGCAAATCTTGTACTACGTGCATCTTACAATACATACTACCTTCAAGTTAAGAAAACTTGGGATTAAATAGAAAAGTTTCCTTGCCCAAGCTGGAGTACAGGTGACTAGTGAAATGTAATAATTAACAAGTTTTTATTTGCATGTATGCTGTGTATACACAAAAATCATACTATTTTCAGCTAAGCTGTGAGAATGGTCTCCTGGGAGGTGCCCGATCATATTAGCTCTTTATCAGCAGCTTTCACCACTTCAAAATGCAGATAAAAATGTATGTGCCCTAATGCCATTGGAATTTTCTTACTGACATTAATGAACTACAGATGAATCTTGCCAAAGAGTGTGGCAAGTACATGTTGCAACATGAAGACACTCCTGAGGATCTACAGCTGAGCAAAGAGTTTCAAGTCAAACAAGTCAACTTCAGAGCAAACATCAGAACTTTTCATTTATGGCACCAAGTGCTAGATACCCATTCTCCTAGGAACCAGGCTACCACAGGTGACCAGAGAAGAGTGGGGTTTTTAATCCCACACAATGAAACAAGTCACATAGAACTCTACCCATGTAGAGTTTCTGCATATACTTATATATGCTGGGTGCTCGTATCCAAATGCAAAAGCATACACTCTCTGGAGACGAGATGGTCAGTATCAAAACAATATAAGAATAATACTTTAGGAAAAAGAATTACCTGTTTCACAAGAGAAAATTGGGAAAATGGTCTGTTTGGTCCTCTAGGGCAGCCTTCGATAGGACAGCAGTAGAATTTCTGTGGAGTTTTCAACCCTTTCCTTATGGGTGCATTAAATTTTCCATCCTGAAAAAGAATAAATTGACAACAATTCTATAAGTCTGCATACTAAAGGCACTACCCAGGATATACATCAACTTAATTAGTTTATGCAGTGGAAAGTTCTAACAGAATTTTCCCCCTATGTGGATGCTACCTTGCAAATTTACCAGAAATACATCAGAATTACCAAGTGAAATCACAACAAGCTCTACAGAGTGCTGGTACTGTACTGTTCTACTTCTACCAAGATATTTGCTTGAGGTTGCAAGTTATACCCATCTTTTGTGCTATTTGAGCCAAAAAGCTTTCCCTACAGGTACTACACTACACTGCCAATTCAATGTGGTTTTATTTGTGTGTAGCACAGTCTACTTGAAGCTCTGTTAAAATAAGTCATATATTGTATAACAATTTTCTGACACTAGAATTTTGCTGGCACTATTTAGAGTTGACCTGAAGAATGAAGAAATGAAGAATGCAAGTACACACTGCCACTTAATTCAGATCATAAACCAAAATTCACTTATTCTATGAAACTTGTAACTGGTATGCTAATTCTGAACCTCCAAATATGAAGCAACTGATACACCCATGTATTCCAATAATATAAATAATACACCTCACTGACTTTATGATATGCATACAACAGAAGGACATAACTGACTCAAAAAGGACCTCAAAAATACATATAAAAAGGACACACTGATGGGATTATCCGGATCGCTCAACAAAGAATCAATCCTATTGAGGACACAGCCCTGGAAACCAGGCAAGACACATCCCTCTAGACATAACCTAACTGGAAGAGTCTCAGTGGAAGCATCAAACACGTGTCCTAGCAAAAAAAAAAAAAAAAAAAAAAAAACAATTAGCAAAAAACTGATGCTCAGAGTAGCTGAGTCTCCTTACATCATGAGACTGAGTAGAGGCCGACCAAGTCCCCAGAGCCAGTTAAAGCAGGCCAGCAGGCCATGATACATCTCCACGATCATTATTCAGGTGCGAGTTACTGGAGCATGCCCTAATTGAGCTCTGTGTCTGCTTTTCCTCAGTGAGATAACAATCGGAGCACACACGGGAAGTGTTGAAATGTTGATTTTGTACCACCGACTCCCTAACTATGTTCTCTGGGCAGATCTCCAGCTGCTCCTGCTCGCACAGGTATAGACCATCCGCAAGGAATCCATATCACGCAGCAGCAGGATCAGGTGAAGTAAACATGGAGTACTCACAACAGCTGCCAGAGCAGAGGGCTCACTGCTTCACCTGCTCTTCTTACCCAGCTACAGCCATAACCCAACAGCTCTGGGTGCTGAGCAACTGGAAGCTCGTTATTGAAGCATTTACTTCACCTGCACTTCAGGAATATCACGAATTAGTGGGACACCAAGATTCTATTTTAGCTCAATCTAAGATACCTGAAATGTCACTTACACTTCCACATGCTCAACATTGCTACGAGTTCATTTTGATTAATGACGTACTGTACTCAAGAAAGGAAAGTTTATAGAGTCTCTTGATCAAAATGATCAGCTGCCAGTTCACACAGGCACAAAAACCCAGCAGCAGATGAACTCTCTAAAAACTGAGTTTTCATGCAATGTTTTAATATTTTAAGCATTTTCTGTATGTGCAGCAGCTTTTCCCATGGATGAGCCTTTCACAAACAGGCAGGTTTTTTATCTCTGCTGAGTAATTCCTGTGAAATTTAGTTGTTCCAGCCACACTGCCTGCAATTACTCTTGTTAACCCCAGATTTACCCAGAAACAATTTTACCAGATGCAAGCCAAAGTACACAGGAGGAATAAAAGGTTTACCTTTAATTCAAAACTACATTTGGTCTCTCCTGCTGCTGATGAAATCACCAAGCTCAGTAAGCAGCAATTTGAGTTGCTTAGAAGTGTGTTATATTTAACGTTACAGTTCAGTAAATAACACAGCAATATGTTCAGGCACTTAGCAGGTAAACCGGTGTCAGATTTTTAAAAACTACCCAAGTACTAACACAGAGAATAAAGCCAAGTGTTTAAAAGCTATGTAGACACAAGTGATGCATTTCTTCAGTAAAGAAAAGGGCATTTACCCTTACTATTAAAACCTAGTGTGGTAGTGTAACATTTGCATTTGGGTAACTGACCCAAAGCTTAAGCTGCCCTCTCCAGTCCACCACTGGCCAGTCTGCTTGCTATCACTGCAACCCACAGAACGCTCTCCTTCGCATCAATTCCTCTAGCTGCATTTTTAAAGCACACAGATGCCTTCCCCTTCTCTCCCTACAATAATATAGACAAAAGACAGAACGATTCAAAAACTTTTCAAGCCTAATACATTAAAGTCCAGCTTCTAGCCATTGTCCTCATCTGTTCACTGGCTTACTTAAGCTAAGGAGCCAGAAAACAAGCAGTTAGGAATCAACACTTCATCATATCTTCTTCTTTGTTAGGCCAAACAAACCAAATTCTTCTAATTTCCCTTTGTCAGACACCCTTGCCATTCATCATCCTTAGCTGCTCTTTTCTACACCTCTCTGGGGTTTGTTTTAGCTTATTTGAATCAGATTCCTGCCTGGCAGCAGAGACAGAGGATGTCCTTCTGAAACATTTCAGGCTTGTCCTTCTCACAGCAGCATTTCCCTAAAGGCTCCTATGCCTGTGACCAGGTAATTCGTGTGTTTCCCATTTCAGTTACATCTGATACAAATGAGGACTGGTCAATTTTGTTATTAGTTCACAGGACTAGGACCTTTCACACGGTCATCTTGCTTTCTTACATAAATGTCGTCTGCTGCAGTCGCAATACCTCATCGTTTTTGTTATTCTAAGATCTTATTGGTACTAACTCTACTAATGACAATTAACCACGTCAACCTTCAGCACTATGACATCCTCTTCTTCCCCAGCACTTCCTTACTAGCTCATTTGCTAAGCCCTATTTTCACTAATACCTTGTGTATCACTGCCAAATAAAAACTACTACATTCTTTTACTCTTGGCAATCAGGTCTTCCCTAAACTGTACTTGGTGTCCACTGCATATGCTCAGAGTACGAGCTCAAAACTTAAAGGACTTCTGCTGAACCTGAACGACTGCTTCCTTTGTGCCTCTGCTCGTACTTACATGCAAGATACAATGAATAAATAAGACAAACATTGTCAGCGAATATCACATTTCTACTGTCTTTTTCCCCACCACTTTCAAGTGGAAACTGAGATAGTAAAATTGACAGCAAACATTACTGAGGAAATCTGATGTGAATATGGAAATAGAGCGACTGCAGAGAGGAGATTGCAAGAGTCCTTGAGACTATCTCCTTTTGTTCATCATGAGCTCAAACACATTGTTGACGCTAATTTGCCATTTCACTACACAAATGTTTGTTGTTTACAGGCCGTGGCTGCATTTTCAGAAAGCAGCTGGGAATGCTTCTCTTGAAGTTGTCTGGGAACAGCATGCACCCTCACACATCCCGCATTGTCATTTGGAGAAAAATAAGGGCATCGTTATGAAATGCCCACGCTCAGAAACACGCTGGCTCAGCTGGGGCCCCTGCCCTCCTCCCCGCAGACACACTGTACATGCTCTCAGCAGTACAACAGCAACGAGGGCGTTCCTCCCAAATGGCATTCACGGGGTTTTGGTGCTGTTATTCAGACATGAAAATAAATAAATAAATAAAGATCAGCCCAACTATAACACTCAGTGTTTGGATTATGGTGCTGCTGTTATTCAAGTGTTAAAAAAGTAAGTCTTAGAATCATTATGGTTGGAAAAGCCCTCCACGATCATCTGGACCAGCCATCCCCTTACTGCCAACATCACCCACAAAACCATGTCCCAGGGCAGTTATAAGAGTCAGCGTTGGGATTGTGCTGCTGCTGCTACTGAGGCATTAAAAAATAAATATCGCTCTTATCGAGGCAATAAAAATAAATACGAATACAGTCAGCCCAACTGTAACACTGGGCGTTTGGGCAGTGAGGCTGACTCGTAAGGGTGGGGGCCGCGGTGTGGCAGCTGACAGGCGGGACCCCGCCTCACCGCAGGGAGGTGATGGAGGTGATGGAGGTGATAAAGGTGATAAAGGTGATCCAAGCCCCGAGCCCCTCATGTTCGGGGGGCGACCCCACAGCGGTTACTGAGCAGCATCCCCCCCACAGCGCTCTCACACCCCCCTCTCACACGCTTTCTCCACAAGGAGACGATTTAAAGGAGGAGGCGGCGGCAGGACCCGGAGCCTCCCTCCCCTCCCCTTCCCCTTCCCCTTCTCCCCTCAGCTCAGGGCCGGGCCGTGAGGCGCTGGCGGCCCCGCTCCCCCGCCCTCCCCTCACTCCCCCCCCTCCCCGTGGCGGGCGGTACCTGCATGCGGTGCGCCTTGCTGAGGTGCATGCTGAGCGCGGGGCTGTTGGGCAGCACCTTGGCGCAGCCGGGCACGGTGCACAGGATGTTGGTGCGCACCTGGCACAGCTCCGTCACCGACGGCCGCACCAGCTCGCGGGCGGGAGCCGCCTCCCCCCCCACCCCTCCTCCTCCGCCAGCACCCGGCGGCAGCGCCGCCTGCCCCGGCCCCGCGCCCCGCCGCGCCGCCGCCGCCATCTTGGTGTCAGGTGCTCGGCCGGCGCTTCCGCCGCGCGGCGCCGCCCCGCCGCGACGTCACCGCCCCCTCGGTGTGACGTCACGCCCGCTGCCGTTACGTCACGCGGCTGGGGCCGAACGGGGACGATGCTGCGCCTGGGCTCGGCCGGCCCCGCTGCCTTTCTGCCCTGCCAGCCTCGTCGTGCAGTTCCTGTAATTAGTAATTAACGAGCTGCTTGCCTGCAGTGCGGTGTGGTTGTGTGGCAGCCCTGGTTACAGGAAAGGCGGCTGAAAATGAGAGAGAGATTTTTATATTGTCCCCAAGAGGCAGCGCAGGGTGGGTTTTCCAGAAACAGGCTGCAGGCAAGGTGCTTTGTGCTTTAGGGAGCTGTGAAATCTTCCAGTAAGTCGTTATCTCAGGTTTTAATTTATTTGGGAAAGCACACAGCAAGAGGCAAGCCTGAAATGCACAGCATAAGCCCCATGGGTCTGACTCCTGGAGTGGAGGTTGGGGAGGTAAGGGTGAGACACTCAGAGCCAACGCATAATGGGTGTGGGCTTCTGTGTCACACAAAACCTGGACTTGTTTCAGACAGCTAATGCTGTGCTAAGGGTTTGGTCAAGCTGACGTTGAAATCACAGGTGGAAGTGCCAAAAAAATTGGTCACTAGCAGCTAGTCCTAACTTCTGACACACTATAGAAAGATGGCAAAATCAGAAATGTGGTCTATGCTAAGTCATGTTGCAGTAAGCCACACCAAACAAGCTTTTAGGAGAGGACTCAGTTTACACATTTATTTACAGTTTAAAATGAAAAAAAAACACAACACAACATTTCCATGCAGCGTCTGAAAACAGTCACACTCGGCCATGAAGGTTTTTCGAGAGACTGTCTCTCCATATCAACATATCTGAAGGACATTGGAAATCCATGTATACAAAGTACCCGCACAATCAGCCTCCAGGTAACAGAATTAAGAAACAAACGTTCATACACTGTTACTGAATCTTCAGACCAAAGCTATATCTTATATTAGAAATACTACAGCAGGTTACATACAAAGATCTATATATAACAAATTACTGTTTATCAGAGCTAAAGAACTCCGCTGTAAAGCCATTGGTTGCATCACTGAATGTGGCCATCTCCGTTCTGCAATCCTTATGGCCCCATGCTCAAAGAGCGTGCAAAGATTGCAGAAGGATCAAGTCTTGAATGAAAAACACACTCTTAAACACGGAATATCTCAAAAGAAAATTACTGCCAATTCCACTGTATTCCTCTAAGATAATATTTCATAATATTAATATCAATAGCTAGAATTTTTAAATTAAATATTTATTATTAGCTATTGCCCTTGGTGAATAAAAACACTGAATTTGAATTAAAATGCAGTAAAGCTAGATGGAAACTTCATACTGAGTTCTTCATTCCCAGAGTCTCTTCTACCAATGCCCTGCAATGGTCTTTAAACATAATTTTAATTTACTAAGACAAAAACATGCCTGGCCCGAAGCAGCCACTTATTCCAATGGGATTGTTCACATATTTAAAATGGCACATATGTTCAGTTTCATCACTGTACTGCAGCAGAAATAAGAAGGCCACCTACACTACCATAGCCATCTATACCTGCAACAGTAAACTGAACAACTACACACGTCTTACTGTATCTCTATTAGGCTTTAGCTTCTAACAGCAAGTACAGGTAAGAGCATTCATCACATTTAAATTTAAAATAATCATGATTTGAACTTCACAAACACTGCCTTTTTGTTTTTTAATGGCTAGCCTAAAGCCAAAAACAAACAGCTTTTAAGGGAATAGCAAAGAATAAATTAAGATTTTAAAATCTTAAATGTTTATTATTATATAGATTAATATCAGTAACAAACAAAATGTGTATTTCGATATGAAAAAAAATCTCTTTAAATTAAGGGCTTACAAAGCTTCCTGGAAGGACATCTTTCCTCTCTCTAATTTTAAAATAATTCCTAGCTTTTTGTGGTATGCACGTGAGTAGTGGCGAAAGAGGGGCATCAGCCATACCTGCAGAGAGAAACAGATAATTATAGCTTACCTCAGCCAATATTCACCTTTCATAATTGTCACATAATTGAAAACACAGCTTGAGTATCTACATGCCTACTTAAGAATAAACAGGTATGTGTTTAGATGTGAGGTTTTTATAGTGGTAACATTTTTATTGTACCAAATTTCTATGCATTTCTAAACCATGCAGACTCTCTCTTATGCAAGGTATAAGAAGCAAGTAAAATGATTAGAATATTTAAACTTGAAACGATTAAAATATTTTTCCTGCATTTTACAGAGTTGGAACACTCACCTGCTGGCGCCAAGGATTTCAGTGATTCTAATAGATCTGGGCTAGAAAACTTGACCAGACATCTGAATGGCTCTCTTCTCTCCAAAACATCCATGTTAGGATCACTTTTAAACATTGTCTCAAGCTGTTAACACAAAATTTCCAGGCAGTATAAGAAATGCATGCATTTTATGTGTTTATTATCCAAACAGTGTAATATTTGGGGAATCATAGAATCATTTATTTTGGAACAGAAATTGCGTTGTCTGTATGACATGATACACTCAGAGTCAAAAACTGTACAGCTGTATGCCCAATAGCTTGTACATCAGTGTGAGTAGGTACAGCTGTAAGTAATATTTCAACTCACTTTCAATGGACATATTTAATTTTTCAAACTTTTTGAGTCAAGTACAGTCTGAACAGGTTAACAATGAAGTAGGAGAAGAATCAACTTAAAAAAATATATATATATTTCTTAATGGTAACATGATTTTAGTTGGAGAAATATTTTGTTAATAAAATCAGAGGGTGCCACCCTGTGGTAAACAGTTCTCTGGTGGAAGTGACAGCCAGTTCAATAACACAATAAATGATTAGGAATCTCTCAGAGTTTCCAGCGGAAATCAGCATTATCCATGAAGTTAAATGACGGTGTTATATGTCATGTGAGCTTTAAATGTACTTCAAGTAACCGTCATTCCTCATGCCTCAAAACACAGCAGGTTTAAGTCTAGCTTTGTTACAAAACCAAGTCAAAATGCATAATTAACAAGGTTGAAAGACTGAAACATGATCTAGCGTTTTGACCAAGTCTCAATGCAAATCTGTTTCCAATGCTAGTTTTAACTGATTTATTTTAAAATGTCTTCCTTGAAGTTTGAATAAATACTGCATTTATTATTTGCAATTTAACATAGCTATAACTATGTTAAAATTACAGAAAAACAAAACAAAATTTATTGACTTCACTACCTTATATTGTGCAAATTCAAGTTTGGGTTGGGGACCATCACCAAAAACTTCCTGATTCACTCTCTGTATTCTTTCTTTCTCACTTTTATCTTCTTGAATTATCCTTACGTCCACTGCAGGGGAAAAAGCAGGGAAGCAAAGAAGAAAAAAATTATAATCAGAAACAAACCAATAAAAAGACAACCATTTCAGCTGATATAAATATTATTTTTCAGATTGCGTGAATGCTCAAACAAAAAATTGGAAGTAACAATTTTAAAGAATTCATCATTGTTTCATATGGTAGTTGTTTGCATCACATGTATTCTCATTCATTACCAAGAAAGAAAACAAGCTAATAGGAAAGGAGATACAGGTCATTGTATATTCTTGCTTTCATAAACATGTGTCCAGTGACAGTCATGGGGAAAATATTTACCTCTCCTAGTGATACCCATATTATCCAGGGATGGATAATATGTCAATGTAACACAAGCACATTCCCTATTATGAACCTCATTCAGTAAGCCAGATATTTTAAAGTGCAAACCTTACAAGTAATGACATTCAAACTTCTATTTCATTTCAAACACACATACCATTTTCCGTGGGTACGTTCTTTTGTTGCTTTGGATAGTGGGTCTGGAAGTTCTGGGAAAAAATTAAAAGGAAAAAAAAAAAAAAGAATTTAGTTCACTTCTACTTTTAGAGGCTTTAGCTCAAAAGAACTTTCCAGATTTCTTTTCACTTCTTGTTCTGAAAGTGAGTATTTCAATTTTTGACAACTACAAGAGTACAAAGCCCAGCTTTATTTTGAGTAAACGATCCCCATCCTATGATATTTGTGAACATTTCCCTAATTACAAGCGTTACATGGGTGAGCAGAGTAAGTGTCCATTCTAACAGCTTCCAAATCATTACTCTAAGAAGCTTAATGAAACAATGCTAAAAAGTCCTAGGATTGAATTGGTCAGGTACACAGACTAAGTTTAACCATCAGGAATAATAAAAAATAAGTGGGCTACCAAGTAATTACATCACCACTGTAATGTTACCTTAATGAAAAGCTGTCCACCTCAGTAGTTCAATATTATTGTAACTTGATGATCTCTTGGAAGAGGTGAATTTTTCCCCTGCTAGGGGGTGAGAACTAGGCCTGAAACAAAAAGCAAGACTCATCTTAGGATGTACTTGTGAAGCGGCTCACCTGGCTATATCTCTTAAACACAATATCTTTAAGGGAGTTTAAACAATGACTTCGAAGCTCCATTTCACGGATGTCATGGTAATTGGAAGCAACAACCAGTGCCTTTAAATAAAAATTGAAATCGTTTTAACATCAGCTTTAATCATCACTGTGTTTATAGTATAGAAAAAGAGAGAATTTCTAGACATTGAGATGTTTTTGTTTCAAGGGGAGCAACTGCTCTTTAATTAGTAGGACTCATGTCTTAAAGATGCTGCATAGATGTTTACAAAGTATAGGGTAATCTACAAAGCATTCAGTAGATTAACCAAATAATCAGATAGCCTTATCAGCTAAAAATACATAAATAAAGCAGATTAATAAAATAATTAAATCACTAGTATGAACATCTGATGAACAGATAAAGAAGAATACAAACACTGAACATGACGATTTTATGGAAAAAGATAACATTGCCTGATGAGCTTGTGCATTTAATTCTTGACATTGTTAACTTTAAGAACCGTTAAGTACGTCGATTTAACTTCAACTTCTGTAAGATAATTTAACTCAATATTGCCTAACATTTGGTTAAAGTAGAATAATTTAAGGTCAGCAAATCACAATAAATTGAGTTTATTCATGATGCATATTCTAAAGGTCACAAAGGCACAAAGATGAGAGTTGTGTCCCCCCACCTTCTTTTTTTTTTTTTTTAAATCAAGACCTAAGGGGGAAAAAAACTCACGCAAATTAAAATATTTCATTAAGTGACCAATCTTTACCCTTCCTCTTAGAAGCTAACAGAATTATAGATCCACAAGACTGTGGTGGAGTCAGGGTATACACAGTTTTGTTCTATACCTGACATAGCAGAGGTAAGTTGCTCTTAAGCACAGAGACAGAAATGAAGACGTAGGGAGTCTGTGAATGGTATACAACATAGCTGGTTTTGTACTGGTTTGGTTTTGTATATGGTGTTCCCCACGCAATTCTAATCCAGATTGCATTGTCCTCATATTCTCGAAAACTGATGGTGACCTGTATAAAAAAAGAAAAGTTTTACTTGAAATGCAAAATCGACATTCAGGTGTCCAGAAAAATTAAGGTATTAAACCCGCAATCACAAGACCCACTACAATATACTATACCACTGCTTGAATAAGAAACAAATCCCACTAGCGTGGTAAGGATTGTATTTAAATCAAATTTTCACAGGAAAATGATAATCTCACAAAGAGAAAAAAGTCACTTTTCAAACTGTAGTATGATTTTTATTTTCCTCGTTCAGAAGAACACGTATATCAGTGGGAACTGAAATAATTTATTACAAAAATCCCAATTCTCTCTTTTGGGAAAAGAGCAACACAACAAAAACGTGTCTATTTAAATGGAGGACAAGTGGTAATATTTCAAAAATCAGACATTTGAAAAACTAAACTTTTGATCAACTTAGCTATTTTAGACCTGAACATATTACTTAACACTGTTCAAGAATGCACAGTCAGAATTTTGCAGAATATTCCCTTTTCTGTTCTTGTAGAACTGCACCTCAGTTACTGTTATGTTCAGCTGCTTTCTACGTTGACTCAGTCTGGGAGACAAGAGTGGGAAAACTTCCTTGACAAAAAAATTGCTTTGACTGAGGCACACAGTCAAGCTCTTCGTACAAATAGGTTGGAAACTGTTTGAATATGTGGACCAATATCACCTCTCAAAGTTTTTATAAGCCTTTTCCCCCCCCTTTCTTTAAATGAAGTTACTGCAAATCTATTTGAGCTTTATGAATGAAATATGATTACTTGTTAGTCTGATTTGTATTTGTTGCCCTCTACTGTTTGTCAGTGGGAATACTTTGTGTCAAGAAGCGGTAACTAATTATTCAAAGGCTTTTTTCTGCTCCCTGGCTTTAACAAAGCAATTAAGCTAAAGGAAAGACTTCTACAAATTGCTCAGTAAAAACAATAAGATGACAGCACCTCCTTCCAAGACTTTTCTTACCATGCTCCTTTTTGTAGACTAGAAACTACTTCTTCCTATTGACAGAGATGTTTCAGTCATTGTAATATAAAAAGTTAAGGCTAAGTTCTCACAACCATCAAAAAATGTCACTTTAAAACCAGAAACTATTTTTAATGCCATATTTCAAGTCAAGCTCATATTTTATTTAACTCCAGCATAACTGTAAAGTTAATAGAACAAATATGCAATAAATTTTTCCTATTTTTCATACACTTATTATCATTCTTACCGTGAATAATTCCATTTCATTTTGATGCAGATTGTAAGAAAAAAAAAGTATCTTGCTAATCTTATGGAAACAATCCACTGACACCCAACCTGTGCAACAAATTTAGAATGGATTTTTTTCTTACATTTTTCAAAGCTGACTGAAGTCGTCCCTTAAACTTCTTTTTGAAATTTGAAAAGTCAAACAAGTCCGTTTCTTCCCCTGTTAAACAAGAAAATAAATTCAGTTTATAAAAAAAATAAACAGAATTCTGTTTATAAGAACTAGTTAAGAGAGATTTTCACAGTTTTGCTGAAAAAATATTAAGGAGAAAAATGCTGATGTTGCATAGCCTTCTAAGAAGAGCTGTATATTAAATGAGCCTCATTATTGATATATAATTATATATATATATATATGTAAGTTACTATTTGATTAGTCATTACTTTCCAATATTTTTTCCAATAATTTCCAATAATTGCTAGAAAATTTAAAATTAAAAGTATTTGAAAAACATTAAAGATAAATCCTTAACAGACTTTGTATTTAAAATATATGCTATGAGGCAGCACTGCAGTAAGCTGCTAAGGACAGTAACAGCAAGGAAAGGTACTTTACCTGTTTTTTTCATCTGGTAAACACTCCACATTCTTTTGTTTGGATAGATGTTGTTGTCTAAGAAAAATAGGAACTGCTCAATAACATATCATCCAAAAGTAATTAAAAGAACAAATCATTTTATATCATTTTATACTTTTATGACCAGGTCATTACTTCTGATAAGGCAATATAATTTATTCAGCATTCTTAACTACCATCAATAGCAAACCTAATAGCCAAATACTTTTTTAATTAATAGAGATAGGTAGATCACTTGTAATTTAGTTAAGCAACTAATAAAGGATATTTAATGTTTTAAAGAAGCGCTTGACCTAAAAACAAACAAGTTTAGGGTTCAGCGCAAGCTGGGGAAGTCTCTACATTTACAGCTGTGTTCTGGGTTGACATCTCTTTAGAATTTAGGAGAAACAAACATGCTATTGGTGATTTAGAACTTTGGAAATTAAAAAAAAAGGCCAGACTCAATAGGATTAATCTAAAATGTAATCTTTTTCCAACAAATGCATCCATGCCTTATTAAGGCACTTGCTATGTAATTAAAGGACTTAGCAAGTTACTCAGGAAAAAAAGAAGAAAGGAAGTTATTTTTACTTACAAATTATGTCCAGAATGGCTGCTTGCTTTAGGTCTGCAGAATTTTCCTGGAATGAAAAATGACAGAGCATGGTGACTGACCTGCATTTCCAGAATGCTCTATTGTGCTATTTGATGGGAAAAATCTCAGGACAGGTAGTTTAAATCACATTGCACTCAGATCCACAGCATGCACGCTCTCCTCTAAGAAACCAAAGGTGGTCCCAATGCATACAATATGGTTTAGAGATATCAGTAATGAAAGCTATTTCAGCAGGGTTAAGTTCCTTCTGCAGCAATAGCAAGAACGTAGTGTGATGTAAAAGCAATTAGAAAGTAAAATTAAGGGGTATTAGTGACAGTATGCAATGTTGACTAGTATTTCACTGTCGGGAACTTTAACATGTTTGGTTCTTTATTTAATGTTTACATAAACATTACATAAACATTATGTTTACATAAAAAGATATAAGAAACCATGACACTTCATGTTATAGACAAGTATTTCAAAAACATACAATTTTAAAATTCTGATCCTAAGAATAACTTAGTAATTAATTTGATCCTTTTGTGGCAAATTATCTCTGAGTATGAAATTCAAAGAGAACTACAAAAGCTACAGAATATAAGATGTATCAATACTAACTGTATTTGTCACATCTGGGTTATGATACTATATATAGTTCTGATACACCAGAGGCAGAGTACAACAGAAGTAGCAGATCAGAAAACTTTTCTGCTTGCAGTGCGCAGAATGGAAGTAGTTCTAGACAAGGAAATTTTTCAAAAACTTGAACTTATGAAAAGTCTCCTCCAAAAACTAAGCAAGTGATATTAAAATGGGAAGGAAATCAAAACAAAAACAAACAACAAACAGCATGAAAATTTAGAGCACTCAGGTGTCAGCCCAGGTATATATAGCCCCAGAGAGCTCTAGACAGAACCACTGAATATACAAAACTGCGTAAATCCTCAAAATTTTACATTTACATGAGCCAACCGTGAGTATATGCTTACACAGCAAAATAAGGATGTTATTATAGCATGCTTGATCATTCCTACAGCACTACATATGTTATACAGGAGGCTTCAGCAGACAAACTAGTGCTGTCATTACCTGCATGAAAGAGCTTTTCACCAGCACTACATAAAGAGTAGACATCTCAATTAATGCCTTCATTTTGTAGTTTAGAAACACCCTCATTTTGTAATGAGCTGACACCCTGAGCTTTAACTGCCTCAAACACCTCAGGGCTCCAAACACGGTACTTCCATGTTCAATAAGAACTAACCCTGCACTCCTACCAACCCTGCACAACCAAGGCTGTTATTAGCCTGCCTTGACATCTCCCAGCCTACAACCTATCACTTAATGCTAGATTATGGCCAAATAAAATCCATTTTAGCCACTGGCGATCCAATAAGTGCCCTGCCGGCCGCTGGCTGGCAGCCCCGAGGGGCAGGCTCACCTCGCAGAGCTGCACCACCTCCTGCGAAATGCTCTCCTTGGTCTGCCGGAGGTTTATAGCGCCCAGCTGGGTGTCGGACAGGAAACCCCACTGCCGCAGCACGTCCAGGATTTCATCGCGGGGGATTTTCAGCACGGTCCTGCGGATGTACTCGGCGACGACCTCATCCATGACGAGAAACACCTCAAAAACACCTCAGGCGGGGGGCGCAAGGGGGGCGCGCGGTGCCGCCCGCCTCAGCCTCAGCAGCAGCAGCAGCAGCAGCAGCAGCAGCGCGCCCGCCTCGCGCCCCGCCAACCGCCGCCCGCCTTTCGAAGCGCCCAATCAGACGCCGCGCCTTGCTCGGCCGGGCCAATGGCAGCGAGCCCCGCTCCGCGCGCGGCCCCTTCCCGCCGGGCGCGCTGAGGCGGCTTCCGGCCGGGACTGAGGCGGGGGCGGCGCCGTGGGGCGGTGCTGGGGGGCTCGGCTCTGGGGAGCGGAGTAAGTGTGGGGGGAGGCTCCTCTATAGGGAGAGAGGGGCTATAAAGGGAGGGCTTGAGGGGAACCGTCTTTGTGCAGCCTGCCCTGAGGAGCTGTGTTTTTATCCTGGCCTGTGCTGGGGCTGCCCTCTGGGTGCCCCTGCTCGCCTCACGCCTTCAGTCCCGGCTCGAGGAGGGCTCCCCGCAGCCCCCTTGTTCTGTCAGGGAGCGGGGGACTGCCCGTTACAGCTCCCCGAGCTCTTCCTCCCGTGTCCCCTCAGGGCTTTAAAGACTATTGGAAGTGCTGAGAGCTGGGGGCAGAGAGCAGTGTGTGGTGTGGCCTCCTCTGTGTAAGTTCTGATAATTGGGGGCAGCAGCGCCGTGCTCCTTACAGCGGAGGTGTAACGCTGGCAGCCTCCTGCCAAGTGCTGTGCAGCTTCCTTGAGCAGCTCCTGGTGCTCGAGGGGTGAGGCGTTGTGCTCTGATGGGAGCATGGTCCTCTGTGTCTGTTTCTCTCAAAAGCAGGAAAATCCGTGTACAGTAGACAAGGAAATTCTCCTAGTTATTAAATTCTGGTCTTTTTACCTGTTTAATCAAGAAATGAAATAGCAATGAAGTGAAGCATGGCCTGGTGGATGCAACTGAAGCGCAAGAGCAGCTTGCACAAACCAGGAATTTGTCTACAGCACCTCATCTTTGGCATGCTTTAACTTTATACTCACTGTGTCTTGTCATTCTTGACTGAATAGTCTTATTTTCCATTTTCCTTGTGTGATCTAATATAATAGGTCTGTTAATTGCACAATCGTGCAATCTAGTTTACCTAAATGCCTGAAAACTATGGATGAATGCGCCTCTTCCAAGAAAATGTGCATTTGCATGGTTGGAGCTGTAGTACTAAGGTAGTGCTGCCATTAGTCTGCCAAGGAACATGATCTGTAACTATCCACTTGGTCGCTTTTTTCTAAGGATGCTTGGATTGGATAGGGAGAACATGGGGTTTATGAATACAGGACAGCCAAGCTGATCGCAATCAGTAGCTTTTGAGTATCTAAGAGTAAAATGTGATCCGTCATAGTAGGAAGGCAGCAGGAGTAGAAGGAGATTACATCAATAATATCTTGTGATGTATTGTACAGTGTAACTTACTGCAAATTGTAATAAAAATATACCATTAGTTGTCCCTTTACACTGATGCTTGTTGTATGAATATGTCCTTAAGTAATCAATAAGAGGAGAAAATGCCTGATTGTGCTTTAGTTGGTCTATTATTTTAGTCAGAAATGAAACTGTGGAAATTACTTAATATTCAAATTAGCGTTCAGCTTGCTTCATTCATTAGGACTAATGCCTTCTTTACTTGCTTTGTTAAGTGTGAAATTGGCTACCATCTCACTTTAATGGGTATTTACTGCTGAGAGTAACAGGTGAGCAGTCATTCTAATGGGAAGGATGTTGAACTGTGGGCAGACAGCAGTCATGAAAAAATTAAAATGAATTTGAATCTTATTTGCCAGGCTATTTTCTTATTCTTTAGGCTCAGAGAAAGTAAATAGAATCTATAAAGAAAATTTTAAAGTGGCATCATTCCCCCACACTGCTTCTTGTGTTTCCTTGCTGCTTACAAGTCTTCAAAAACACATATCTAAATTATTAATCCCCTTCCATTCTAATTTGTGATATTGGAAAACAAAGACTGAAGTTTAAGAGATTGTGACTACTTTTTAATAAGATTCAGGCAAATGTTATTTATTAAAGTGAAGGTGTTTATTCACCATTTAATTTGTTGGAAGAGTGGGCAAGCTAAGGGTCATTCTCAGCGTGCTTAATGGCAATGGAAGAACAGCAGCATAGAATGACACCAGAATATCCTGATCTGGAAGATGTTAACCCTGTTAATGAAAGCTGAAAACAGGGTCCTTAGTTCAGTTTCCCAGGCTTTTGAACTCCTGTTAATCAATTGTAATTTCTCTCTTCATTGAATTTTTAGAGTACTCTGAGCTATCATCAGAAACATTCATAAGTTAATGTCAAAGACTGATAATACTAGGAATGCAGAAATTGTGATCAAATGATTTGGCTAGTATCTTCAGGTAACGTAGGCTGGCTAGGTCTGCAGCTGAATCCTTTTTTATGCTGAAACTTCACATAAGCTTACAGAAAAATGGCAATGATTTTAGTAAACAAACAGCTGGTGAGTTGTAAGTATTTTTGTCCAAAGTCAAACTGGACGATACTGTGTAACTGAGAACTTCAGACCAAAATGTGTGGCCTTACTCAACTTGTACAGTGAAATAAAGTGCAAAATGAATGTTACCCATGGGATACAGTGGTTTTCTAGGGGTTTGTAGGTCTGCCTGCCTTTCCCTCCTCTGTTAGCATATTCTTGGTTGCACTGCTGCCCTGTGGGTGTTATTTGAGTGTGTGCAGCAAATGTAAGCGTTTTGTGGTGCTGTAGAAAGCTCAGTGCTTCGGGATAAGGATCTTAGTGAATAACAATGAGGATGCAGTTAGCTGCAATTTTTCATCTTCAGTGTTGACAAACAAGGATTTGTGTTTTACTCTAAATAGTCTTTTTTTTCTGATCACTATGTGAATTTCTTCTTCTTTTTTTCTTTACTATTGTCTTTGGAAACTTGGAAAAAATAAATAAATGACTTACATGTGCAACTTTTTAAATGGAAAAAAATGCAAAATTTGGTTTAAAAATAGCCTTTTAACACATTCTAATGAAATATGGAAAAAAATCTGAGAAAAACATTTACCTAAATTGAAACTTCAATCGATTTCTCCCAAACATGGAAATATTAAGCATTAAGCTAATCAGTGAGCCTAAAAAGGCAACCTCATCTACTTTCCTTTCTGCTTTGGGGTAGAAGAACCTGATTGGTTCTTCTTTTATAGGAGATTCTGGAAAAAGGAGAAAGGAGCTATATTCCTTTTTTTTTTCCCTGGATTCCTGACATGCTGGTCTTACGCTTCATTTGGGGAAGAAGAGGGAATGTACAAAGCCCTTTCCTTCTCCCCAGGTCTAGATATTTCCCATAAGGAGGTCAGGAGGAGAAGCTAGCGACTGGAGAGCAACAAGCACTTCATCCTCGATCTTGTCTTAACAGGCGTGTGAGTGAAGTGCATGCAGTGTTCTTGGCCTCTTCTGGGACAGCCTTTTGGTTCCTGACTACTGGCTAGGTATCTGTAATTCTATAATACTTGCATATTCCTTCTATGCATTAAAAATAAATATTTGATGTATTGAACAAATGTGTAGATAGGTTTTAAGATTAGGGATGAGTGTCAATTCTTAATTTATATGTTGGTTCCTGTTAGGAAGTCTTTAGCAATTTGATATACATAGTGCTCAAGATGGCTTATGTGTGGATTATCTTCCAGGTATTATTTTTCTAAGAAAAAAATGTCATCGCTGGAAATTAAGTATCGGTGTCAGAGATGTTAAGGCTTTTGATTCTTTAAAAATCTGTTTTATATTGGAAACCATAAAGCTAGAACATCCTTTATTTTCCTCACTTTAAGATGAACTGCACTTTTAATTCCTTTTTTTTTTTCCCTTAAGGATAGTGTAGATTTAGAAACTGGTTAAGGAAGTTGACAAAAACAATTGTCTTTATCCATGTCTTCCACCTTCAGAAGCTAATAGTTTATAGGAATTTGCAGTTAGTTCTTAGTTCTTTATGGCACTTGAACCAAATCATTTAGCTAAACTTACACTGTAATTTTTAACAAGGAAGGACAAACTGCAGAATTCAGAATCTCGTATAAAACACATTGAAGGGCAGAATACTTTTTCACGATACGATGAAATATGTCTATGTGTTTGTGTAGAAAGTTCATCTAAATACTTCTCTCCAAATATTTGCTTCAGATATTAATGTTTGCTTAGCATTCTACAGTCCATTTTCTTCTTAATATAATTGCTGTATTTTCCTAATATTTTTCCTCTACTGCTAATATTTCTTCTACAGCAATTTCATGTTTATGCTGACATTCTTTATCCAGCATTTCGGTTAATAGTTTCCTCAGAGTGGTTTATATGTCTTTTTCCCAATCTTTCTGCTTATTTTTTTTTTAGTACTTTTTCATACTTAGTGTCCTTATGAGCTATCAACTATATAAAATTCTGTCCATGTGGACTTAAATTTTAGTAAGATGGCAACTTGCTGCCTTCAGGATTATTAAAAAGCAGCTAAAGAAACCAGCAGCTCATACTCTCTTTTATCATACGTATTTTTGTTACCCTTGAAACTCTTTCTCTTTTAGTCATTCCCCTCTGGCAAAAATATTTTAGCCTTATGTGATCATTTGTAGATCTCTGGCTCACCTGACACTCCTGAACATAAATATAATATTTAGCTCTGATAACGCTGTTCAGTCGTGAACTTCAAAAGTACTTGAAGGCTCCAGGTAAGCCTTGCATGACCTCTGTAAGATGTCTTGTTATTTTAATCTCTTGTAGCCTACATGAACTGCATGCTATATCTGGTAACAACTAGAAATATTTTAATATTTGAATATTATATGAAAATTAATGTAAGGAGCACTGGCCTATGTGTGAACTGGTGTGGCTTCTTGGACTTGTGACCTGCAAGAGGTGCCATTGGGGATTCCTTTGAGTCAGGTGTCATTAGAAGGCTTTTAATTGATGAAATACAATTGTGATAATTGTTACCTCTTTGTGCCATTGATAGCTTTTCTGAGAAAACTCTGCACATGGCAGTGATTGCCAATGTTAGTTTAGAAAGAATGATTCTTTCCTTGAAATACTCCCTTTGACTTTCTGGCACGCGGTGATGTGCACGGTGCCTGTTTCTCTAGAGTGTTACCATTGCTTTCTTCTGAGACAGCCAGCTCAGCTGACAGTTTCGGGAAGAGCGATCAGAGGCTGAATGATGAAGAGGTTTAATAATCAACCGGGTTCCCGTGTGTTAAAGTAATGTGCAGACATCGAGCAGGTCACCCTCTCAAGGGAATGCTAACTTTGGTGCTCTCAAAAATTCTACTGATAAATTTAAAACATATTGACTTTGTGGTGTGCAATCAAAAGCTGGTGGCAATAACACAGCAGGGTTCTTAATCACTTTGCTGTTACAGTCATGCGCCTGCTGTCATATTTCTAAAGGCTCATTTGTTAATTTATTGAATTGAATGCTTAAGCAACTCGCGTGGTTTCCAGCTTCTGTACTAGGAGTGTGTGTAGTGTAATGTTAGACTTCCTGATAGCATGGGGGAGAGTCTTGAAATAAATGACTGGAAGTCTCTGCGACATGATGCCGAATGTATTCTCGTTGGTCTCCAGAGCCTTGTAAACTTGTTTGGATTTTAAAAATTTTGTTTGCTTGTGGGAATGTAATTCTTGTTAAGCAGAACACATGATGGGAAATACTGGGTAAATTAGTGTGGATATATTTGGCTTGAGGAGCTATTACTTGAGTATTCTAGGAATAGAAGAGTAGCTCATAGCTGCCAGCACTGCAGCTGAACATTGGAAGTTTGCAATTGTAAAATCTGACCTTTGACTACTCATGTTTAGATTGTTTAGCTGGAATGTTAAGACAGTGACAACAGCTTTAGTACAAGGTGTAGTGGTATTTGCCTGATGCTTGCAGCTAGTAGGCTGCTCTCTTTGGGAGGAGGGAGGATAACAAAAAAATACTAAATAAACAAGCCAAAAGAGATCTATTTAACTCAGGGGCAGTATGGTTAATATAAGGAGAATTTTGTGAAGATGTCTACTTGTCCTAGTACAACTGGACATTTTTACTTCCCTCCCTGGTACAGTGATCTTCTGAAACAAAGTTGTCATTATTTTAACCATTGTTATATCACATTATCATCCCTTGCAACAAAAGATCTTGAAAACTACTTCTGGGAATATATATATATTTTTAAACGGAATATATATAATTTTAAAGTAATATTTAAAAAAATAATGCATCTCAAATTGGCTCCTGCCTCACAGAGCCCTGCAGAAGAGGGCCTGGGGGTCCTGGCTGACACGAAGTTAAACATGATTTAGCAGTGCACCCTTGCGGCAATAAAAGCTAATAGCATATTGGGCTGCATTATTATGTGTACCTAGCAGATCAAGGGTAGTTACTATTTCCTTCTTCTTGGCGTTCTTGAGGCCACATCTGAAATACTGCGTTCACCTCTTTTGATCACAAAGAATATAAACTCTCAGTTAAACTTTAATATTTGGGCTCTGCAGATAAACAAAAGTGCTGGTTTTACTTGCCTTACCTGTATAATATGAACTTTGTATGTTAAGCATCATTTTTTATTTTTTTGTATAATATGTGATAATTTTTTAAGTGGTCAACTTGAACTCTTATTTATACTTTTTTATACTTTTAATGTATATATTTTAATATTGTTTAATCTTCTCAGATTCTTGGCCTTGAACTACTAACATCATTGCTACCTAAGATGCATCCAGACCTGTCTCCTCATCTGCACACTGAAGAATGTAACCTAGTTATCAGTCTGCTCAAGAAATGTCACAAGGAGGTAAGGAGTTCTGAGCAGAGAAAAGAGTGGGTGGGATGGGAAATGAGCGTCAGATAAATTAGAGTGTCATATGATCATAGAGAGAAAAAACCTCCTTTAGGCAGATCAGCCAGGAAACGTAACTAGTATACTTTCACTGAAGAGGTATCTGACAACTGTGTGTAAAACTTTGGTTGTGATGTCCTAAGGAAATAAAAGAAAACTTTAAATTTTCTGTGCTAGTGCTTGACAACTGTGGACCTATCTAAAAAATTTAAATGATTTCTGTGCCTTTTAGTACTCTGTGCATGCGTGTTTCTCTCTCAAAATAGGCAACTTCAAATGCTGTCTTTTTGTATGCTTGCAGCTTTTCTGTATTCCAGCTGTCCGCAGGCCAGATGTGTTAGTCTATTTATAAGCAGATGTGTCGACGGGGATCAGGGCATGCAGCATGCCTTACGTTCAATGCTTGGAAAGCTAAATGTGAATGGGTACTTGCCTTCTTAGTGGGCACCTACTAGGATGTAAAATACCAAGTTGTCTTGAGGCAACTGCAGCTTCGTCACTGGTTCAAGATGGAAACCTCCTCTCTCTCATTTAGCAGCCATTTAAAAAATTTGATCAGTAGTAAACTTCAGATGTAGAAGTCGGCCCCGGCAATGAAAGCTATCTGCAGCATTGTTGCATTATTATTTATAATACCCAGTTCTCTGAGTTACTATAAATAGATGTTCTGTGCAGATATATTTATGTATTCGTACATGAAAAGTTAGTCTAATTTTAGTTTCCATGTGTACAAAAGTATATTTAAATGTTGGATATGAAGACAATGTACAATGGCTTATGAGGTCACATGCAATCTACAGTATTTTCACCTCCATGTTCATATATGTTTATGATTTTTTGATAATGTTAACTGTTTTGATCAAAATTCTAAATTTATCTTTCCCAAAGTCATTACAGAAAGAAAAACAAGGCTGACAATACATGAAATATGAGTGAAAAAGTTTGGGTGAAAGAGGGATAACATTTTTGAAGATCTGATTTTAAAGTAGCTAAACTAATGTAGAAAAAACTGTAGTAGTACCTGATTCTTTTTTTTTTTTTTTGATTTCTACATGATGACAGTACAGAGAACAGACTTCTAATTGCAAAATTCAGTTTTAGTGAATATACTGTACTGGGTTTGTTCAGCAATTTTATTTTGCTGATTTTTTTTGTTACTGCAATATTTTGAGGTGTAAGCAACCTTGAATCTGTTAATGACATCTCATACATGACATTTCTTACACAATTGTCTTTCTGTTCCTATGCTCTGTGTAGATATTTTAAACCTAAGATAGAGTTCTTGGGTAGAACATCTCCAGACTTTAAAGTCAAAAGGTGTATTAAGTGTAAGGTTTGTTTTTCTTGAGTTCTATAGTTTGTCTTCCTAAAATGTTGTTTTAGGCAGCTTGAGAGATTGTAGCAACTTTATTTTTATTAATTTTTTCTTAGTTGATTTTTTTTTAAAGCAACATTAATGTTGTACAGGTGCTTAGTAGCTAGAATTAAGCTAGAAGACTCTTTGTACATTAACTATTATGGTATCAAAAGGATTGCCAATTTGAACGACTGCCACCCTCAGTTAAGAGGACAATAAAACTCATAGGCAATATATAATTAAAATGTCTTGAATTTTCATAATTGTGAAAACACAGCCAATCAGGAAAGAAACTACACTCAGATTTGTCCTGCTTTTTGGTATGTACATAGCTGGGCTTCCTATACATTGACCTGAATCTACAAATACTCGTTTACTATTTGAAAGTAATGGCTGACTTTTTTTTTTTTTTTTTTTTAAATGAGTGTTAATATACATGTATTTTAAATAATGTAGCTTATTAGACTACCTTGGGTTTAACAGAGAGCTGGAACTGAAAGTTGTACTTCAATTCAATGGCAGCAAGTGATTCAAAGGATTCTGTGGCCAATTTGTCTTAGCAAGGTATTAAGAACAGCAATAATACAGTCAGGCACACGATTATATTCTCTTGTTTTGGTTTGAAGCTCATCTTTTTACATGAAGAGGAATTGCTTTTGTCAGTCTTGTTCTTGCCTATGAGAACATACTTGTGCTAGGGCTCTCAAAACAGAGAGTGAAGATGGCTTCTTTCATATCCATTTAAAAGGAAGCAATAAGTTTTTGTTTTAAATTGAAAGGAAATGTACTGAAATAGTGTTTTGAAATTGAAGTCACTGAAATCTGAAGAGTCTGTGATCTTAATTATAGTTATCAGTGACTACCTGCTGTTTTGTCAAAATGCTGAAATGGCCTTCGGCATTCATTATATATGAAGATCCTTTATATATAATTTAAATTAATGTTCCTGAGGGGTGAAAAGCCTTATCTGGAATTGTATGTACTGTATTTGCATTTTCACGAAAGTCAGTTTGATTTATTTTATTCCTAATCTAGGACCTCCCCATTATATCAAGTCTTAGATCTAGTGGGAAGAGGTTAATGGCATTCCTATTCGATGTCGTTATTTTGATTATTTTTTTAACAACTCTGCTCTTATGCCAAATGTGTGCCTTAAAAAGACTTATTTTTATAGATGGCAGCTGAAAGAAATGCATATTGTCTTGCACTCATATCGCTGTAATGGGAGTAATAACTATTTTGGAAAAACAATTTCCCCCCCTCATAATCTGAGCCAAAATGAGTTGACAGTTTAGGAGTCTGCCTAAATAAATGTAGATTCCACTCGGTGTGTGTACTAGTAAGACTGGAGTTGAAATGTGGAGTGCTCACCTTGAAATTAGGCATACTGGTGTGAGAATAGAATAAAATATTAAATCTGCATTGGATGAAATATAAATGTTTTAAAAGCAAGATCAGCTTGAAGTAAAGTGACCATTTATCACATGCAACTGCTTCGGTGTCATCTGATGCCCTTTATAAAGCAGAGAGGTATAAACAAGCTAATTATAGCACTGCCATAGTTAAGTGTCTGTCATAAACTTTATTAACCCACTCCTAAATTCAGTCATGTTCTATTGGCTGACATCTATCTTTGCCCACTATTTGAACTCTTAATAGTGTTCGGCATGTTTCTATAAATCCATCTAACCTCTCATCAGCTGCAGAAATGTGCATCAGTTTCCCTAATGAAAACTAGGTAACGCTTAAGTATGCTCAAGGCCTATAGTTGAGCTGTGTCATAAATGCATCCTTTTCAACTTTGATATTTGGGGAAACATTAACCATCCTGTTTTTATACTACTTTTAATGTTTCAGTCACTTAAGTTTAGTGGCTGCATCTTTTGGACCCACAACACATTCTTCACATAGTAGGGATAATGAAGCACCGAGTTCTTTGCCTCTGGGATGCCTGGAGATCTTCCTACGTCTTTCTAAATCACAAATGAGTTCAGAACACAAAGTTTCTGTATGTTAATGAAGCCAGTGCTAATTGTAAGACTGATTCCTAGATCAATAAAATGTATGCTCTACATTTAGACTTAATGGCTCCAGTGTAGGTATCACATTTCAGTCTGATAACACAACATGGTGAGTACCTTAAACTTTCAGCAAGATAGGGATGCTTCAAATGCTGTTTAGAAGTAACAAACACCTAGCTACTCAGTAAAAAAAAAATTACAGAGCATCATTTTTCAGGAAAAGAGAGGTGGAAAAGACAGCCAGGATATGTTGCAAAACCCAAGTGACTTTTAAGAAGTTTAGAGCTTCAGAGGAAGAAACCTTTGAATTGTATTTTTTTTTTTTCTTCTCCCTAACTTATTAGCACAACATTTTGAAATTTTTTGGCCATTGCAATGATATTGACCGTGAGATGCGGAAGTGCCTAAAGAAAGAGGTAAGAAATAAACAAGTTAATAAAAGCTAAATATTTAATACAAGAAAATTAAAAGTCCATGCAATAGAAATTGTGTTTTACTAAGTAGTACAGAGCAATAAAGAAGCCTTAATATGTAAGCACATTCTGGAGTGAGCTCTTGAAACCTCAATTATACTTTGACCTGACAAATTTACCTAAAAAAAAAATATTGCATGAACAAGCCCCAAAATGGTTTTAAGATCCATGCGAGTTAGGAGATGCAACTCTGTCTTTGCTTGCTACTTTTAGCAAGATTAGACACTGGAAGTAACAATTGGGATCACAGAGGATGCTGTTAGAGTCAGTATTTTCCTGTGAAGATATAAATATACGTGCTGATGAGTTTTCCTTACATGTTTTACTATTTCAGTGTTTTTCTTGTCAGATTAAAAATCTTGAAATAATTGCAGAGTACAGTTCAGAATGATTGCTTCTTGCACAAAGCTTTGTGCAATAATCACTTCTTGTATTTTGTGAAACTGGGTGGAAGTCTCAGATACATCATTAACACGTAGTGCATTTTGGGTGGGTCTCAGATGCATCATTACATGTTGTGCAGTTTGGGTGGGTATCTGGCTTTAACAAATGGCATGGACTATTTTTGGAGATCCAAAAATAACCAAATACACAATTTTAACCAAGCAAATACTGCAAATAGAAACTGACACTTCAGAGGTTCCTTCTAGCCAGAACAGCTTGGGCCCCTCTCTTACTGCTCGCCCCTAAATTGGTCTGTGGGAATTAATTTCATCCATACTTGTGCCAAATACCATTTTTTTACCATGTAAAAACTGTAGCATGGATTTGAAAAACACAGTTTCTTTCCTTGTGACCTTATGTTTTTTTATTCCATTGAAGCCATTATATTAAAAAGCCTTCTTGAAGGCTATGTTTGTCTGCCTTCTTAAAATATACATTAGTATGGTATTATTATAAAGAACCTGAAAGGTTGTTCACAAGCATAGAATAGCTACAAATGAAATTTCTGAAGATCCATTGTTCTCATTCCATTTAAAAAAAAAAAGAGTTAGTGGAAAAAATAGACTAAAAAAATAGTCTGACAACAAATTCATTTTTCAGAAGGCAGACACTTGCATTAGTTCATATCTTTTAAAAGCAAAAGCCTGACCAGTGCTTTAGAATAGCACCAATGCAACTTTTTTCCTAGTTCATATAGGAAGTGTAGCAGTCGTACTTAAGATGGGTATGTAATTAACTTCCTCCATAAGATTAACTGAGTCGTCTTTATTAGAATGTTCTAATACTATTTAGCTTAATAAACTTTAACTTAGAAATAAGTTTTTTAATCAAATGTTAATTTCAAAGTAAAACTAAACTAATATATGGATACTAATATGAACTGCATTTCTAATATATCAAAGATACTGTTTCTGTTCATGAGTAATAAGTCTACACTTTTAAATTTGACTTATCTGTTTAACGATAATAGCTGATCTATTATTTACCTTATCTTTCTTCCAGTATGAAGCAAACAGGGTCAAGAACCAGGAGACGCGACGGAGAATAATTAATGCTCATAAAAACTCTGAGAAGTGAGCTGCACTGTAGCTGGACAGCTGCATCTTGATAGTGACACTCGCATGAAAGCTGACAGAATATCTTTCAGATCACCACTGTTCAATTCAACCTATTGTTTGTGACATGATGGAAAAATAAATGTACTTAAAACGTACTTATTCCTACAAAGTCAAACTGAATGTGGAAAAAAGTGAAAATAATAAATGATCACCCATAGCTTAATTTTTGACCTCGAAAAGAAAAATATTGTGGCAATTCTTTGTTCTGGTGTAATTTTGTTGCAGCTGTTAAGTAATGATGAGTCAGTGTGTAGAGTATTATGCATTCAGAGCTGCTGTATTCCCAGCCTCCTGTTGAGTTGCATTTATTCTTTCATGTTTAGGAGTTTCTTTCGTTTTTTTTTCCTACAAAACACTGAATGACTTTTCATTCACTCTTTGGGATGTTGTGATAACACTGCTTAAATGAATTATTACAAATAAATTTTAAAGGGACATGGCTTGAAATTAGGAGTGGCCTATCAAACAATAATTGGAGTTCTGGTGTTTTTATTGGAACCCAAATCATGAAGTGACCACCTTCAGTTGAGAACATTAAAAAGTGTTTAGAAACTCAGAATGAACATTTTTCAAGGGTTTACAGAGCCTTGCCTTGATTTTATGCTGAGTGTAATCAGTGTATGCTGAGTAATTTTGAAGAGGAACGCTGCCAAAAATACAAGCTATGTTGTTCTTCCACATATGCTGGTACTAAAGGGGAAGTCAAGATCTATGCAGTGTGCACTAGGTGATCCTGCTTGGCAGGAGGGTTGGGCTAGATTATCTTCAGAGGTCCCTTCCAACCTCAGCCATTGCAGTCATAGAGCTGCTTTTCTGGGTGTCTCATTTATTTTAAATGACACTTCTTTCACCTAGCAAAAAAAAAAAAAAAAAAGGCTTGTAAAAAAATAAATAAATTAGTTTTATTGAGCTAAATGTAAGTGTCTTGAACCCTTTTGAAGAAAGAGTGCCTGTTCTCCAATGAATTCTACAGTTTGTTATAAGAACTGTTGTTGATACACAAAGTTATTCTTGCATCTATTTTTTTTTGGGGGGGGGAACAAAGCTATATTTTTTGTTCTACTTTGAAAGATTTATTAGAAGAATTTTACTTATTTTTCAGTACCTGGATGGATCTGGTTAAATTGGTAAAAACTTGACCACAAATGTATCCTTGCAGAATGTGAGTGAGAGTTCCAAGTAAAACAGAAACAACTACTGCTGCGTGTTTTGGTGTGCTCTCTGTTAGAACGAGTACATGTGCATTATGTGAATTAAACACTTGAGTGGTTGGAAGTGATGTAGTCTTTTTGTTGGTGTTCTGAGATTGCTCTTGAAGACTTCATGGTGAAGCTCCCAAACTGGGAACGCTGAATCTTTGATCCTTCTTCCATTTGTGATGACAAAAATCTGCTTCAGGCAAATTCTTAAATTGGATTTGGTGTTGCCTGTAATTTATAAATAAATAGGGAATTGTCCTAAAGATTAGGTTGAGATGCTGGTATCTGAGTGCAAAAGCACTAAAGCTTTCTTTTTTCATCAGCTTCTGTGAGTCCAAATCTTTCACTAAATAGCAATAAAATAATAATGTAAACCACATAATGTAGCTCATTAGTCACAATCATATTGCCAAAGATCAGTCTGCTTAACAAATGGAAGCCCAGGTTTCTTGCACAGTTTATATCGATGCTTTAAACTACACTTAAATACATTTTACAGATAAGCTTTGTCTAATGAAAGTCTGATCACATTCATCTTTCTGATTTTCTTTGCTAATTCTGTGTGAATAGTGTGATTTGGGACCACCCCACACTCCTGTGGTTTTCCACCTTTTTTTGAGGGGGGTTATATTGCAAAGTTGAACATGAGGCTGAGAAGTACTAGTGTAGTAATAGTTACAGTTTATCTGCTGGAGAAGGAGAGTAAGGGTGAAATGGTAAATGTGGTTGTTTTTGTTTGCTTCCTGAAGTGAACTGAGTAGTGATTAGGGGACATGTCAGGTGAAATAAACCTTATTTGTAAGGACTTTGAAGCGAACTTGTGATGTCTGTTGTGCCATAGAGATGTTTTCTCCCCGTTGTTCTTCCTGAAAGAGTAACTTTTAAGAGAGAAGAAAAGAAATTTGATGGAGCTTTCTGTTGCGTCATGTGAGAAACTCTTTGGCACTTCACGTAGGAAAATGGAGAAGGGGGAAATAAAAGCAGAAAAGGCAAACAGCAGCTATGATACGGACCTGGCCAGAGCAGGGAGGTTTTCAGATCCAAGAGCCAGCACAAGTCTGCAGAATTCAAGGATGGGAGGAGTACAGAGCAAGACAGTGATGGCACTACCCAGTAAAATCCTTTCAGCTATACCAGAGACACCTGGTAACTGTGCTACCAGCGGTGAAAATCTGCTGCTCTATTTCTCACCTTTGTTTCCAACTACTCCAGAAAAGAAGTTAGTGTGAAGCCGTAAAAGAAGACACTAGCAGCAGAGTGGTAAAGATGTTTTTAGAGTATGCTATTGCACTGGTGTGTCAATTCCTCAAACTGGGTGGACTTTGTCTTGCTGGGAAATCAAATGCTGGCATCTTTTCTTTCAGCAGAAGGAAAGTGTGCTCACCAGCACCAGCACAATGTATGTGCAGCAGGGCTGGTTCCTGCTCTGGTGTTAAACTGCCTGCAAAGAGCTCTGTACTGGCGATCATTTCTACTGGGAATAGTTTAAAACATTAGTTGTCTGTCAGGGGAAATTAATGAGAGTTATATTCCAGTGAGTGCTCAGCGGCCAGCTTGCTGTAAATGAACTTAGGACACGATCTGCAGCGACTGCCCTTGTGCAGCACAACTTGTTTTGCCCCATGAACAATGCCAGAGCATAAGCAGCACCCATTGCATGTGTGTTCCTGAGCTCCATGCTGATACGGAGCTAAGAATTCAGTACACTACTGTTTATCCAATTTAGCCTTGATCTGTGCTTTCCTGTAGCTAATTTAGTAATTAAGTTGGTAAGCTGTAATATTGGCTTTCATGTAGGTGATTATTTATACTGTTTTAAACCTCATCCCATGTATGACCTCCGTCCTTTTTGCCTAGTTTTTTGGACTTCTAGATTTTTGAATTGAAGGGCCAAAATGTGTCATACCTGCATGGCTCTTGTATAAAGGGCAGGATATTCAAATATCCTGTATATACAACAGGATTTGAACCTGGTTTTACTATTAAGCTGCAGCATTATGTGCACGTTAATATATTATGAATATGGTGTTTGTCTTTTCCCTGTTTCACTCTGGTTGGTAACACCCTCAGGTAATTATGGCAGAGCCACTTGTTGCAGATAAAGGCTATCTGAAGTTTATAGATGTTGCATGAAAACCTAGATTGAGTTGAGCTGACCATTTTTACAGTTTGGGTGAGGGCTGTAGTCCTGCCAGTGTTCCAGCCCTTGTCGTTTTCCCAACTGATCCACTGGCTAGTCAAGCAGTTAGGGTAATTGCTCACAAACAGTGATAAGTTGATAGTGAATTTTATAGCTATGCATAACTTCCTGAAAATGAGGGTGTACTCAAAATCCTGTAGGAAATGTAGTCTTGATACTCACTGCACAGGAATGATTAGTATGAGTAACTATAAAATGGAAGTATGCAGCTGAAAAGTTAGAATTATGTATATTCTGAATCATTGTAATGAGTATTTTTAATGTTATTTATACACTTTGCTAAAGCTTTACCCATGAATGGTGACTTAAACAGTCAGGGGTTTCCTAGTGCTGGCAACGCCCATGTTTTAAAAGATTGTGTGACATCTAATGTAAAATTTGTTTGATATAAATGAAAACACGGTATGATACCTAAAATGATGTAAACAACGTGAAAAGTATTTCAGAATCTGACAATTTAATTGAAAATTAATTATTAATACTTATGCTTAAGCAAAGGGATTCTCTACTTGGACAAAGCAATGGATTTTAGGAGTGTAGATTTACACATTCAATGTTAGTAACTTTCATTGGAGTGAAATATCACGGCAAATCTTAATTGTCCCATGACAACTTCTGCTTATTTTATAGAAACTTGCACTTGTAATTCACTGATGTGAATTCTACTTTGCCTGATACAAGTAGGAGGAAACATCTTTGCTGGAGGTGTTTGCGTCACTCAGGATAAACAGGCGTTTGGTCGAACGGCGCTCCATGGTAGCCATGCTTGCTAAGCAGCACAGCTTGCTTGTGGAAATTAAGGTCTACTAAGAAAAACTTGTAAGTGATTACTACAATCACAGTATCTTTAGCCTAAAAATGGTTCTTGGGAACTCTCATGCTTTATTCCTTTGGTCTATTGGTGACATTTCAGAGCCTGGGAATTTCAATATGGATCTGTCATGTCACCCAATGGGACCTTTTTGTGTCTGTGGTTTTTTTTTTTTTTTCTTCTTCCCTTTTTTTCCAAACAAAAGCATGCAGGAGGATCTTTTGGGGGATTCATTACCTGTAAAAGATCTCACCAATGGATTTACAAAATTTATCCCCAGAGCAGCACTCAGCCATCTAGAATCTGATGATTTGTTTTGGCTTGGGCAAAAGTGTCAAATCTTAAAGAATAGAGATGTGACTAAGTTATATTACTGTTAGAGGAACATGGATAAGCCACCCAGTCCTCCACATTGAGGTTTGCCCACCATGGGGTCACCCAAGTTCTCAGAGTACTTTTTTTTTTTTTTTTTTTTAAATTATGTTTCTCCCAGAACATCACTGTTGAAATAAGCAGCCTTGGTTGGTCTTTGTTGTTTTCAGTGTTGCACAGGGCCCTGGCACAGCCCTGAGAACCACGCCAGCCATGTAAATAATCCTCACTGGTTGGTTTGGTAGCTTTAGAAGACTACACCTTGCCCCCTCCCAACCCTCAGATTTGTAGTTAGAGCTATAACAGATATTTTGGAAAGAGCACCGAGGTGCCTGGTGCAGGTGCTCCTCTTTTCCAAAATTCCGCCAGGTATTTGAAGTGGCTGACATGCCCAGCTCCGAAAGCAGCCAGAAGCGTAAGGTCGTTCTCAAAGACAGCTGGCAGTGCTGCCGTTTATTTTATTCGTGATTCATTTTGGATAGCATCATGGCCTAGCTGTTAGTTTGTCACTCGTTTTGTGTACTGTAGTACTACAATGTTTTATCGAATAGCACCAAAGACTTTAAGTGTGATTCATGAAGTAATCCAGCAGAGCTGTCTGTGTGAAGATTCTACCTTTTCATTCTCTTATTTTTCTGCAGCTTTCACAGCTAAATATCTGTGTAGGCTATTCTGCTGTATTTTGGTTTGCTTCATATTCTCACGTTGCTAGTAATGAACATTTACAGTACTTCAGGTGTACGTGGGGTTAGGCAGCTGTGGTTCCAAGCAGCCCATGTAATCCCAGCCAATGTTAAATGCGTGCTCCTGAATAGTTGTCTTTGGGATGCTGACGGTCCCAATTTAATTTAAACTTCACCCCATTAGTGCTTCCAAAACACCTCAGAGTGAAACAAATCAAAAATCAAATACCCAAATTAGTAATTCCAAATGGAATAACAGATATTTTGTAATTGGTCCAAAGTGTCTTCATTTAGGGGAGTATACAGGTGTGTGGGATGCAACAGCAAACAGTCCTGAACCTGGCTGCTGTTCGCTATCACACAGCTAGCAGGAAGCGCCCTTGGAGGATGGGTTTTCAGATCCAAGACATTTTCATGGTAAGAGGGTTCTCATATTTTAACTTTGCCCTTATTGTGATGCTGCTGTGTTGCTGTGGGTTGTGTTTTGCAGGATGGCCAACAACAGAAAGAAACCTCCAACTCTCCTCTGGAGCTTCTTGGTATTCCAAATGGAAACTCTTAAATCATCTCCCAGCTCCACCAAGAGCAAAGCATTCAAGTGGAAACACTTACATGGCCAGTACTCACTGGAGGTGTTCTAATGCTGCGTCTGCTTTTGGGGTCTTACCACATGTTAAAAGATACTGCATAGAGGAGTTGTGCATTGCACGTTGTACTGGGAAACAGGAGAGTCCATACCTGCAAGTGACGTGAGAATTTGCGCTAAGAAGAGTAGCAGACGGGGAGCCTCGGCTATGAAAATATCTCAGTTGCAGTGGGTTGAGTATCTGGGGTAGAACTTGGGGAGGGTCTTTATTTTACTTTTATTTATGGCTTGGTGGGGCTGGCATTGTTTGTGGCTGTAGATCAACAGGGGGCAGTTTTAGCATGTTGTTGTGCTTTTCAGCTGAAGTTTCCTTAAGCCCTAACACCAAAAATGGTGCTTAGTGATGTAAGTCGTGCCTGGCAAGTGTAGGTCATATAAACCTTGGTCCCTGCTGTGTCCTTTCCTTGGTTGTTGTGTTGCCGTCTGTTTGTAGCCAAGAGGGTTCCAGAGACTACACAGCAATTCTGGTTTTATGTGAGTTATTAGGAAGGCAGAAGAGGAAGAATTAAAGGCAGCAGTGTAGGTTTATTGAAATTAGTAGCAGTGGTCCAAAGCTACATTTGAAGTTGGGTTGTGTGTGTAAGCATATTTATGGCTACTATGTTTATGCATAAATATTTAAAAATAAGTACGAGAGCGAAAGAAAGGAAATGGCAAATTTAACCATTTCAGTATTTTCCTAAACCAATAACAATTTATTATAAAAAATACCAGTATTTTGACTTGACCAGCGACGACAAGTAATGCAACTTATTTTTGATGTTGCCATAAACTCCTGTAAGTAATTATAACCCACTGTCCAAAGTTAAATCACGTTGTTCTCATCTTCTTTTCAGCTTCCTATCAAAGTGGTGATGAATAAATGCTTCTACATAGCCCCTTGGGGTCTGTGGTATATTACAGAGAGACAGCATCTAGCAGATACAGATAAAAATAGCCTAGGGAAACCTCAAGTCCATCAGGACTCCTCGATTTTAGCGAGTGATGGGTCTAAAACAATGACATAGACTTAAACATCTGTGAACTTAACTTCAGATTCAGATCTGTTTTTATTTTACAGCTTCCCCTTATCTCTGTAAGCAGAACCAAAACCGTGGTTCAAGTCTTTCTCCTCCTGAGGATGAGATTTATGGGCTTGAAATGGAATCCAAATTCGGCGTTTTATTTTGGCTAGTCTTATTTTATATATATATATATTTTTTTTTTTAATAGAACAAAATATGAAAGCCACCTTAGCAGCTGGCTGTTTAGTGTTTTACAATAGCTAAATTAGGATTCTCAATCTAAATGTAAAATTGGTCCGTAGGAAGGGGAAGAACACAAGATGCTGCCCTGAGACAGTTGGCAGGTGGCAGTTCACGTAGCATTTTCCTGAAAACTTAACTCCTTGATCTTGACTTGAAGCCTGGTACTGGAATGATAACAAATTATTCCTGTTGGGCAGAGACCGCTTACAGCACAGGACAACAGATACAAAGAAAGCGCGTGAAGGACTCAGATTAGATACACCAGAGATTGTCTGCTATAAGCAAGTATGGAGATGGAATTTGAAATTGCAGCTGATTTTCTGCAGAAACTTGTATTCTATTACATTATTTTCACAGCAACATTCAAGAGTTCTTTCCATTAGGTATCTTTTGAAATTGTTTTTAAAAAGTGTTCTTTGTTCTTTTTGGTTTGCAAATAGACAGTGGAGCCTGGCTAGTAGTTTTAATTTGCATGGTTGTGGGGAATTGTTTAATTCTCCATTCTGAGTCCTCTTTCCCTAGGTCAGCAGCCAGCAGTGAGGAACATTAAGTAAAAATAAAACTCCTATTTTTAGTTCAGCTACATAATGTCCTATTTATATTGCTGAAATTTCAGCTAGTACCTGGCCCCTTTCGGTTCAATGAAACATCTCTCCTCCATTAGCCCTCATCGCTCTTTTTCTCATACCTGCCCCACTTGATTCTTTTGCAGCTATTTTTGTCCTTTTGGGGATGCTTTTCCGGCAGGGCTCTGTGCTGACAGCTATCAATTCAAGTGATTCAGCTCCAAGGAAGGGCAAGTAGCAGCTAGCAGGCAATATGCAAAATTTGGCATAATTGATCCTCAAAATTTCACACGGTGGAATTTTATTTTGAAAAAAAAAAAAAAAAAAAGCTGTAATCATAATGATGTTATCAGTCTCTGCAACATCCAGATAAATTTTTCCTTCTGGTTTCAATCCCTCATGACTACTGAAAACAAGGTCCTTTAACTTCATTTTCCACAGGATGATACATGCCAGTCATTTTCTTCTTTTCCCATTTGTTTTGTATAACTCTTACACAGCTCACCATATTAACAAGAGACCAGCGAGAGGGAGAGAAGGAGGAACGTGCACACAAACATCTCATGGTTAGCCAGCAAACTGGCTACTGTTTGGAAGAGAAATTGGTAAAAATGTGTTAAAAACCTCGGAGTCTAGCTGAAGGCTGGTGTTTTGGCAGGTAAAAGATGGCTCTCAGCACACAACCTGAGAAAAAATGCATTTGCAAAAGCAGTCGTTGCCCTGACCATGATCTTGGAGATAAGGCAGCCACTGTAACAACAAGAATAGCTCCAACATACATTTGTCAGCTTGAGGAGCTGCAAGGAAATGTTGATGTGCCACTGGGCATTGTTCTGCTGCCATCAGAGTGGGCTGCAAATGGGAATATCGCTCGGGTTAAGCCAAGGCTAATCCAGAAAAACTCCTAGTTAGACCCTATATCACCAGAGACCAGGCACCAAAAATAACTTTTAAGAACCATTTTATTTATTTCCTCTGTCTGATGTATCTTGCTTGGAGGAAAGGAAATGACTCGTAAACCTACTGCTTTTCAGCCGGGTTGAGTCATGCTAGAGACTGACGAGGAGTTGGCTGGGGGCGGCGGAGGAGGGAATGCAATTCTGGTAATGTGAAGACCTTGTCATTGTGTGGCAAAGTGTGAGTTTTAAGAGCCATCATTATGCTTGAGAGCAATCTTTGCACAATATGTATGAGACGTGATGCCAGATGTACTGTGCTGGAATAGATGGAGCAAGCATTTTGCCAGGCACGGCTGGCTTGTTATAATGGGGAGCAAAGCCTGATGGCCAAAACGGCTGTTCTTGGGGAAAATGGGGGCTACTTTCAAACGACAAAAGCAACTTAAGCCCACAACTTCAAAGATTGGGCTACAAACCCTGTAGCCCATGCTCCTTCACAAAATTCAGTGTTAGAGGTACAGAATACTTTTTATAAGTAAGTTCCTTTTATAAATAGCTCCATATTGCCATGAAATTCCAGGTATCTTCAGAACAACAACAGCAAAGCTGTTGTTTCTGTGTTCCCCATTTCATCTCCTTATTCCAAGACAGATCCAAAGGGAATTCCTCTTTCTCAGAGAGCTCAGTAGTTTTTTTTCCTTCTTTAATATGCATGTTTTTATATCAGAAGCACCGATTAATGGAAAATAGCAGAGGTACAAATACAGGAAAAAGTACATACTGCTGCCCTGTCTTAAAACCTCCATCAGTAGTTGGGCAAAAGACTCCTTTTGGAAAGAAGGACGGTGGCTGGGAGGAGGTTAGGTGGGATAAACGTGTCATTCTGTTGTCAGATTTGGTATTACAGACCTGAGGTGGAGGCTGTGCTGAGCTTACAGCGGCTTCCTGGGTGATGAAATTCCCATTTTTAACCTTCTTTACCTCTAACGAGTTCTGATAACTTCATGTCTTGTAGCAAACATCCGAGTTATTTATTAAATGACTAATATTCTTGCACTTTATACAGTCATAAATAATGTGTGTTAGATGTGACCGTTCCTGGCAGAGCTCCAAACTGGGTTTCTGCAAATAAACATTTGTTTGCTTTCTACTTAGTAACAATGAAAGGAACGAAGATACTGCTACGGTATTTTTTCAAATACTTGGAGTGTTTACTCCAACATTTTCCCAAATTGTTATTTCTTAGAGACAAACACCCGCCTCCTTCCTGATTTCCCATCCTCCCCTCACCTTTCACTTTGAGCAGAATCCTTTCCAAAGTATTCGGTTGGACCTGACCCAAATACAAATATGTTAAATTACGCCATTGTTCCATTTTTCCTGAAGTTTTTTTTCCTTTGTCTAATGCAAACCCACTTGATGCTGTCTTCTTGGGTTTGTGGTACACTGTGTAAATGCAGTGTAGCCTTTCAGTAATTTCTGCGTGCTTAATTTCAGTATCTTTTTATTTTCATAAACTTTGCAAACATTTCCAAACTGGTGAATTTTGTAGACATGGTGCATTACTTCTTTCTGGCACCATGAAAGCCACCTTAGCATAGCTACATCTGCATTTGTGATTAAACATCTGCATTTAGAGGCTGGTTGAAGACAGGGGAGGAGTAATGAGTTAACGCCCTTCATTCATGTTAGAGAAGGACACTGTGGAGCCAGTGGTGGCTTCAAACTTTAATTTGAACTGTGTGAAAAGCAGGTACTGTTCTAGAGCACAAATTATGACAATGAAATGGGAATACACGACTTGCTTTTGCACATGTGTTCTGCCTGCTGTGAATGAGAGGTCATGGCTGACAATGAAACCCATGTGTGAAAACAGTTTGTGTCCCTGTGTCCTTGAGTTAAGGCACTCAGTGCACTGAGCTTGGTTCAAATATTTGTCCATAAGCAGAATATTTACAAAAATATATGGTGAATAATTGGTTATGGTGGTGCTCAAGCTTGTCCATTTCTTGCACGCTTATAGAGTAGACTGGTTTTGTGCACATCTGTTGGGTTGTATTAACCAGCACATCAAATGAAACTCCGGGTGAAGTTCCACCAGGAAGGTACTAACGAACCTGGTGGTGATGCAGAACCCAGTAATTTTTGGAGCTGGTCAATCCCTGCTTTGATCTCTCTCTTCCCCTGTCACTTTTCCTTCAAAGGCTGTCGAAGAGTGACCCGTCAAAGCAATCTGACAAAGGGCAGCAGCAGCGAATTGAGTGTCTGGTAGAAGACAGTCAGGGAAACAATTGCTGAAATACTGCCCTGTGTTGGTCTAGCTATAGAAAAGAAGCCAAAAAAAGGCTTATTGGCAGGGACAGCAACATAACTGAACTCAGTGGGAAATAAGTAATAAGTACTGGCACCTTTAGGATCAGGTACAAGTGATCCTTTGTCTTCATTGTGTACTGGGAATGATTGATGAAAAATGTATGCTACAGTTTTATGGTTTGCTAAAAGCTACGTGTAGAATTGAGGGTACTGCTTTATTATTATGTATCCCCTATGTTTTCAGCTGTAAATCTGGTTTTCCTGAGTAGACTTGGGTTCTGGAAATGGGAATGATTATTGTAATCTGCAAGAACAATTGTGCAATTGTGTTTTGTGAACTAGCTGAGAAAATTTCATGGAAGGCAGAGCAAGGTATGAGCTTACATGTTTCAGACAGCCATTCTTGGCACCACTGAGCATCATTGTACCTGTGTATAAAAAACAAAGCATGAGGACCATGTGAAGAAAGGCCTGCACGGACCTCTGAGCATGTACAGAATCTGTTTTTCTTCAAAGGACTGGGCACCCTAAGGTCATTAAAATGCCATAAGATCTTTGTTTTTGAACACTGTTTTGGACCTCCTTTGTAGCCAAGAGGCAAAACCAGAGGTGAACAGGCAGGACTTACAAAAGACTGCCCCCAAGTTTCCCTGTGATGTTCTAAGCACTGACTTCTCTGGCATGCTGCTGCCCTTTCACTTGAAATGGAGCATGAAATAGGTGACTGGCCTGGGCTTCCTGAGCTTTCTGCTGTCCAGGACGCTTTTTAAGTCTTGGTTTTCATCATCTGGGTGGCATTCCCTCACCCTATCTCTAAACCCTCTTAGGGAGAAAAAAAAAAAAAAGTCTAATCCATATTGTGGATTTCTGCTTCTGCATGAAGATTTTCCATCCCTGAGCTCATTTCTCTCGAGAAGTAAACTTGAAGGAGACAGCAACACAGATGTATTTGTCTCTCTTGTCCCAAATGATTAATCATTAAAATGCAGCAGGCTTAGCAAGCTCTATGTGAATTTTTTGTAATATTTTGGGACAATAATATTTCTGAAGTGATTGAAGTTCAGTGTGAGCTGATAGGGTCAAAAAACACTGCTCCAGAAAAACTTCTAGTTGGGTAAGCAGGCTTTTTCCCTCAAAAGTAGTTCTGGTCTTTCCGTGGACCCTTCATTTGCCACTAATTTCTGTTTTGCATTTGTGTCAGGAGGATTTATCTGCTCTGATGCTGGATGTCCCAAGCCCTGCAGGTTTTTGCTTCAGCTGGATAAGTAGAGAAAAGCGATAAAATTAACAAGTGTGTGCCTCCTTTACTTCAGCTGTGGCAAAATCCAATTGCTCCATCAATTTGAGTGACAGCTTTGGACAAGAAATTCTCATGTTTATTTTCCTCCCAGTAATCTTGCTCATTGTTGAAGGACAGGTGAGTAGATACTGCTTCTCTGCTGCTAGTGTTCATGACAGCATAGAAAATTAGCATTAAGGAGGTGTGTTTTAGAAATGTATGTTTTTCAGTCCTTGTCAGGTATTGGAATTTGTTGGCTGTTATGGTGTTAGTTGCTAGTTAACATATTTGGGGATTTTTTTATTCCTTGGTCCTGTGTCACAGATGCCTGTGGCTCATTGAGTGCTCTGTGTATGCTTTCCATGGTAGAGCATTACGAGCATTAGACCTGTGCACAAACTCCTATTTGTCATGCTTTTGGTTTGAAGTGAGAACTGAGCACTGATTCCAACAGTTGCTGCCCTGTTTGAAAACAGTTAGACTGAATTTATACAATTTATTTTACAGAGAAATAAAATTAAAGCAGATAAAGGTCCTCTTCACTACTGCTGTCAAATTCTCTGTTAATGGTGGCACACTAAGAAGAGAACGAACACTTTATTTGTTGTTTCTTTACTGCTAACATGAAGCTGTTACTCTTGATTAGTATTTAAAGCAGTGACTTTCCTAGGAAATTATTCATGACTTGATATTTACTACCTTGAGTGCCTAATTTGTATGCGTTCTCATGAATTTTATCTTTTTCTAAACTCTTAGTTGTGTCCTTTTCCCCTTTTTCCTGTGTCTCCATTACTGTATATAAACATAATCAAACACAAATTAAGATATTAATTAGATTTTGATACCAGTATTTGCAATAGGAACCCTCTGTTGCCTGACTGTTTGAGCAGTAAGTGCCACGTAATGCTGTTACAACTAAGACTTTCCACACTAGTCCGATCTCTTTTGATTTTCAGGGAGATTTAACGATCTTTGAGGTCCTCCTTGCTGCTTTTCCTTTTGACATTTTCCTAAGTGCTGGACAAAGGGGCCCTTTTCGGACAATCAGCTCAACTTCCATGAAGGAGTTTCTGCCTTGCCCTCCAAGCGTGCTCATCTCACAGCCTTATTGACCTGTAAGAGAGAGCTTTTCTCGTGCAATGGTGCGTAACCACAGAGGCCAACCCTTATAATGTCTCTGCTCTTATTAGGTACAAAACTTTAACAAGTGTTAGGTCTTCTGTGCCCTGGCTGTTTGTCTCGGCGCTGCTCTCTCTCCCAGCGTACCGCAGCTCGTAGCAGTGCTGAGCCGTGCTGGTATGGTCAGCAAAACCCCTGTGGCTGCTGCAGGAGCAGTGCACGTGGCCGTGCTCACCTCTGTCCTCATCCCATCTGCTGCTTCCAGACATGAGGGGCCCTGAGCGGGGCAAGCAGTTTTCCTTGGGTGCTTGTGTGTGATTTTTCTCTACTTTTGCTCGAGCTGGTGGTGATTCCAGAGGCAACAAAGCAGCTCATTGACAGTCATCCTGGCAGAATTGTGTTGTTTTCTTTATTAAACTGAGTTTATAAGACAGAGACTGGGGTGGGCTTAGTTCAAGTAAGGTAGAAGAGCCGGGAGGGTTTTCGGTGCTATACCAGCAATCTCCTGTGTACCAATGGCAGCATCCCTACTGCAGTGCAAATCGCTGGGTAGCTTCGCATACCTTTTCTTTAGCTGAATATAAATAAACAGCAGGATACTTGAAAGAAATAACACTCCAGAGAAAACACAATCCTTGTGCAATTAGAGCATTTCTATTTAGATAATTGCTCACTGAAATTATAAGCTTGGATCTAATCCTCAAAGGATACAGAAAATTGGCAGTTCCAGGATGATCTACTTCTTTCACTCCTTTTTCCCTTCCTAATACATGAGCATCTTTGTTTCTCAAACCCTAAATGCTGTTTTGTTGTTTTTTTTTTTTGGCCTTTTTTTTTCTACTATGGTGAGAGTGATACCGAAAATGATGGAATAGCAAAGGATGCCCTGGAGATAATCTAATTTTTGAGGGAATCTGTGGAGAAGAGTGATAACAAGCATGGTAATATACTGCTGCTTGAAAGGAAAACATGACCTCATGCAGTTACAGAGGGGCTTGCCCTAATTATGAGTGCAGACAGGGTGCTCACCAGGGTGTTGGTGAGACAGGCAGCGATCCCTGCAAACGAGTATTTACCTCAGTGAGACCGCTCTGTCTTACCCTCTTTCTGAGGGAGCCATGGTCACTGTGAATATATATTTTTTACATTTCTAAGAACTGTACCTCAGTGCTTAGACAAGGAGGTAAAAATGAAGTTCTGTTCCTGACACCTACTGACTTCGGATGTGAGTTTAGGCAGGTGGACTCAATTTCTTTGCATCTTTTCCCGTCTCTTCGTAGTGGGTATTACCAGCCATGGGTAGAGTGCTTTGAGTTACTTTACTTTGTTTTGGTGTCTTTCTTTCTTTCCTTCTCTGTGTGTAGATACATAGCTAATTTTAATCCTCAAAATTTGTGTTAAACTGAGACTCTCCTAATCCAGAAAACTGGAAATACAGAGATGCTTCCCTGTTAGACAGCTCATGAGAGAGCTCTGAAAAAATGTTTGAGCCAGAGTGTTTTCAAATACTGATGTGTAAAAAAAAAAACACACAAAAAACCCTCCCCTATAATCCATGTTACTGCTTTGTTCAGTTGTGTTTTCTTAAGTGTTTCCTCAATTCTCTGTTTGCAACCCGTTTTATGAGACATTTTTGCACTTGCAGCTTTATAGAAACAGTTGCTGCCTTGAACACCTGCCAGAGAGTCGATTTGTACGGATGGAAGTAGACTAAAGAACTTAGAACACGTTGCAGTTCGTAAGATTAAAATCAGAAGTTTTGAAAATAACACTTCAACACAGATAAATTATAGAAAAATGATTGAATTTGTTGACAAAGCAAACCGTGAAGCCAGTAAAGCAGTATGTGAATTACCCTTACTAGTACTGAAAAATAGCACTGTATTTATATGAGAACTCCAGATCAGAAAAGTCAAACGTCTTGTGTATGACTGAGAAATGCTTACTGGCTAGAGAAGTAGAATATGCCTTGAAGTTTTTGCATGTGCAAGTTCTTTCTGTGTATTCAAGAGCTCAGATTGTTTTCACAAATCCATGGAAAAATGGGTGTGTAACCATACACAGTTTCTGTGCACTAGGCCTCTTTCCCAGCTCTTTAACATTTTAGGAAGGGAAAAAGAGTGGGTGTGAAAGTATGGGGGCAGTTGGAGAAGCCACTCTGTAAATGGTATGGGACCGTGTCATTCTGCCTCCTAAAGGACATCCTCAACCCGTCATTCAGTCCTTAATCCTACTTCTGCATAATGCACATTCATCTAATCTGTTCTTGGTTCTCCACGTGATGCCCACCACCGGACACCACAGAGAGGCTCGCTGGATTTCTCTCCTTTTCAGGACCGCTGTGAGTCAGATCCTCGGGGCCTTGCCCTACTCTTTTCTACAGACCTGGAAGTTCTGGGTGCAGGACGAGATGAAACCACTTATTTTCCTTCCACCCTAGAGCGTGATGGCACGTATCGGTTCCAATCTAGCATAAAGCAAAGTGCACAGCTTTTGCCTCGAAGGACTGTTTTTATTGATTTGGGTTTGGTAAAATACAGAACCAGCCTGCTCAGTATTCTCCCCGTTCGTGGTCTGTTTGACACTCCCAAACGGGCGTGGAGAAAACCCACAACAACTGAAGATTGTTCTGAGCTGAGGAAATGCTTGTTGACAAATTTCCTTGATTTTAATTTTCAGTCATGCTGTTAGATCAAGGCACAGCAGACTTAATGGCTGGTGAAGTCATCCACATTTTCCTTTGTTGCTTGTGGTCTGCTGAATGTTCGCTTGTATTACTGCAGGACGCGAGTTTATGAAGTTAATGTGTTGTTATGAAAGCTGCTTACTGGGGCCATTATACACCTCTTTTTTTCTCCTCTTTAGCAGTCAGCCATCTGCAAGAGCTATTCATTGTAGCCAAATGATTGCGATAGCGTTCAGTTGGGGCATAAACAACAGCAGAGCTGCTTTCATTAGCAAAGGGCGCGCAGAATCAATGGCTGGGGCCAATTCCTTCATTCTGAAACTTGTATCAGTGCAATTCATGTGTAAGTGGCTAAAGTGGTTAACTTCTGATTTACGTGAGCTCAAGTGAAAGCAGATACAGGTCCGTGGACTGGCACTAATCATGTTGATGGGAAGCCATTTACATTACTGCCAAGCCTTTTTTATTTATTTATTATCATTACAGTGGCAGTGAACAAAAGCCCGAGTAAATCATAAATTTCACTATCTATAATAGGTGAGAAATTGAGAAATCTTCTAGTAGCAGCCCCAAATTAATTCTCAACAGTCGTTTATCTTCGTTGTTTTCTACGAAGATTGGCTGAATGTTTTTAATGCACATGGATTTATATGAGCACTGATTATAAAATTTGTTACTTTTCTTAGTGTTAAAACACTCTTCACTGGTTATATAGTATTTGTCCCAGAAAGGAAAACAGCAGAAGGGGCTCCCATGTAGTTTTCATTCCTGTAGCTTTTCAAAGACTATTTAAAAAAAAAAAATCTCATGAATCTGAATTTAGGCGGCTAGATTGGTGCTTTTCTGTGGGGAGTATATCACAGATGAAGCAGGCTTTCTCAGGGGGGATTATACCTCATTATTTGGGCGAGTTAATTGGTAGTGCAAACCCCACGGAAGCATCAGCTTCATCTGCAGACACAAGATACCTGAGCTGTCTGGAATAACCTCATTTTCTGGTCTTAAAAAAAAAGAGAGAGACTTGTGCATTTAAACATGAATTTAGCTGGGGTGTGTCTATGTGTTGCTGAAGGAAATGATTCCACTTTGTGCCCTCCTGCGTGCTGGCAGGATTCACACCTACTGGGCCACCTCCTGCTACCTGCCCGCGTGCTGCAGGGCTCTCAGCATTGAGGAGCACGTGCAGGGAGCGTGGCACAAAAAGGCTGACCTTGGACAGGTTTGCATGGAGCAGTTTTAGGGAATGAGTTAAATTTGTCCTCAGAAAACTTCCCCAGAATACATTAAAACTTTAGTTAGTTTTTCTGACTAAAGAACAATGTCACTTGGTGAGATTGGTATCTGCAGTGGGCAGGAGGAAATTGAAGAGCTCTGAAGGTTTTCGGCTGAGCTTGTTGCCATTGTGTTGCAGAAATGCAGTTGCCATAGCTAAGGTGTAATTAGCTTTTAAGGTAATATTAGAGTGCTTTTGAATGAGCTTCCCGAAAATATGCAGCAGCTCTACCTCTTTGTTTTGTTTTGTTTCCACAAATAAGACACTGCATTAAAAAAAGCTCTCGCATACACTAACATGCATGCACTCTCACACTTGATTTTTTTTTTTAAACCAAGCAAACAATGAAACCTAAACGCAGGACAAATATCATAATTATGATATGCATGAGCAGTAAGTGTAATTTTGAACATGACAGTATTATCTGTTGTGCTCCAAAGCAGAAAAGCCACATCTTTCCTGCCCTGACAGAAGCAATAGGAAAAGTTAAAACATCATTTCTCAGGTTCTATAAACCAAACTGACTGATGTGCTGTCTGCTGAAATATACATTGCCTCAGAATTGATGCTGCTGTTATTTTTTATATGTCTAAACTTTTAGTGATTTGTCTTCCTTAAAGACAGAGAGAAGAGGTGGGGGGAAGAGATTCCCAGCATCTGCCCATAATGACAGATTCTTTTATTCTGTATTTCAAATCTTTCTTGATCAAAACCATGCCATTCTCTGAACTGCGTCTCAAGAAGGAAAAAGAGTTTTCAGCCTCAAAGGCAAGAATTGAACAGCTTGCCCTAGAGGGCTTTAAAACTAATAGCGAGGGTGAACATGCTTGTAATTACTCATTCTGGTGTTTTAGGGTTGGAAGATGTAAAGTAAAACAATCTGAATTGTCTTTCTAAATTGTTGCACAGTGAAAGATTTTCTTGGCATGAGAAGGAAAAGGATAAGAGATCATGAACCTAACACAGAGGAAGACCCGGGATGGTTTAGAACTGTCTTGCAATATACTTAGTTTACTCTTTCCTGAGCCATTACTTCTGTGTTTTATCCTTTGGAGAGGAAGCATAATATTTCTCAAGTGAGATAAATTAGCCCTTCTCCTCTCTGCCATTTATACGCTGAAGCTCTGAAGCCATGGCTTCCTGCTGACTTTCCTCCAGGATACAGCAAGACCCCAGCTGAAGAGGGCCTTCCCCTGCTTTTCCCCTTCCCCAGTTTTTGCCTCGTTCAATACGAAGTCATTATTTGTCTGCTGAGCATCCTGTGATGCCCAAGGGGGTCAGTGAAATGCTGCTCCGTGCGTGACAGAGAGGAGGAGTGGATCGGAGGGGGAAGGGCAGGGGCCACATTTCCGACTTTCATTAGTCTAAAATTTTCTGTGCGCTTCTCTGGTCTGTTTGGCTGAAGTGGTTTTGGTGCCATTGGAAGCGAGCAGCTGGGAGCTGCAGCGAAGGGGCAGCAACCTGCACAGCTGAGCTGTCGATCGGTGTCTGGGAGAAAGCCTTCCACCAGCACAGCGATGTGCAAGGTGGGTGTTTATCCACACCCCCGGGTTCTTCCCTCTGCAGAGCTGAGCTAAGAATCTAATAAAACAGATGCCTGCATACAAGGCCTTAGATATGTGCTGCTGAAAGCTTTACATGTTTATATTTTATTATCTTGTATTATGTATCATTCTTTTCTGTTTGGCAGGTAAAGGATCTTAGATGATCAGAATAGAAAGCATGAGGAAGGGTTAATATGATATATCCCAGGAAAATATACTGGCTCTTGAACGCACTGTCAGTTAAAGGATTAGCAAAGATCTTATTTCATAGTTGCAAGCCAAATTTGATAATACACCGCTCTTTATTTTCTTTTTTCCCATCGGCTGAATGACTGATTTCTTCAGGAATTAATAGATACATCTTCCTTCTCTTCCCATTTCACCATCAAGGCCACTGAGAATCCACAGGAAGATGAGCAGAGGAGAGCTGGCAGCAGAGGCTGTGTGAGGTGGTACTGCCAGTCTCGTGTCCTTAGTTCTTAATTAAGTAGTGATTGAGAATGTGTGGCATTGTCTTAACCAGAAGGGCGGTCTCAAATTAAACCGTCAGCTCTAAATTCTTTTTCTCAAGTCCCCCCTCTCTCATTTTTGGAGGAAAGCTGGATAAGGAATGAGTATTAAATCCCTCCGCAGTGCCAGGCCGTTCAGCCAGGAGCCGGGTGAAGGTGCCTTCTGCCTCCGCTCTGCCGTGGGAGATGTTGGACATCCCCGGCTGCCCCGTGCTGTCTGGGCAACCCGTCTGGGCGATTTCGATGCAGAGAAAGCCTGTTCCTTTTCAAAGGTTGGGAACAGTGTCCTTAAACAGCAATACATGGAGTGGGTTCCTTTATGGGGCATGGGCTGTGGGAGTATGATTTGTACTTACACCTCGAGCTCTCCATCCTGTTAGAAGGCCAGCCAGGAGCCCAGTCTGCTACGAAAGTTCTTATTACAAAACTGTCCTTGCAAGAGATGAGTACACACAGAAAAGAAAACACACTTATGGCAGGTAAAAAATTTGCCAAGGAGATTTTCTTAGATCTTCATCTTCATCATCCTCTTTGTTGTCATTGTTCTATTCATGATGTTCTTTTTCCGAAAAGTTTGTAAAATGACGAGAGCACAGCATGTGGGAAATAAAACTTGGATAAATGATTATCTAATGCAGCAGAAACTGACATTAAAATATTACAGAAACAAGTGGTTTTTTGCTGAAGTGGGGTCTTCTGGGCAGATCACAGCAGCTGAAGTTGGTCTCTTTTGGAGACCTGGTGATACTGCGTGATGGAAGATCAGAAGCATTATTGAAATATGGTAAAAATCAGCTGCACGTTCTGAAATTAGCAATGTTATTTCTTCTGGCTGTTTCATTTTTCTTAGGGTTCAGCACCTTCTACAGAGTAGTGCACACTAGAGGACCTTGGAAATGAAAACACCCTGGTTTTGATATTCGTGTCGTACCCATGGGAGAAAATATATTTCAATATAAGTATATAATAAGCAAGATTCTCCACCAATGTAAATTACTGCAGCTCTGTTTCTTTTATCAGATCATGCTATATAACATGCAATTGAGGGATCTGGTTCAGAATAATGTTCTTTACAATATTTAATGCCATGTGTATTTCTGTCTATTTTACTTTCAGCTTAACTAAAAAGAAAGCAAATATCTATGTTAAAAAAAAAAAATCCCACCAGAAGGATTTTGTTTGAGCAGTTTGTGAGAGGAGGAAGAACCAAGTATTGTATTGAAGCTTCTGCATTGTACTGCAGTGAACATAACAGAACCCTTAGCTTGGATCATGTATTGGTTTTAAAATAGAGAAAGCTAGTTTGAGAAATTGATGTGATCTCAGCCTCCTGCTGGGTTCACTCACACCTGTAACAGAATATTGAGCATCGATATGCTTGGGTACATCAGTTCTTTTGGGCAGATGATACAGACATAAAAATCTGGTATCGTTTCTTACAGATCAGTAAGAAGTTGGGTGAGCAATTTTCACAGGATGTACTTTTGCCTATAATTGTATAAAAATGTTGAGAATACTGCAGTGACTCTCATGGAAACTGTCTCTGTAGTGTCATTCTGATCTACCCCGCCTCTCAAATTCTGAAGAAAAAGTAAGTAAATGTGTCAACTGAGCTGCATTTGTGATCTCATAAATGCTGTAAACAGCTCAGATTCTTCTCAGTGTACCTGTCTGAATATTTGTGCCTCCCAGCAGATCCAGCGATGGGCAACTGGCTGTGTCATCAGGCTTTGGATTCAAAGTGCTGCCGAAAAGACCACAAGATCAGAGTACAGGAAACTTCAGGGCATGTCAGAAGGAGAAAGAAGGAAGGCTATAGTACGTGAGGACTAAGGAGGCTTAAAAAAAAAAGAAAAGAAAGCTGAGTTTTTTCTTGTGGTTATAGGATTTGTTACAGTGATTCTTGCACATGAATGCATGCATTCACAGCCGCCTTTAGATGTACATAAGCAGTACACATACTTTTCCATTCTGCACTATGCTTCCTCCTCCTCCTCTCAGCGGTAGTGAAAACTGTTCCTGCAGATGCTGGCAACAACCACGTGTGGAGACTGAAGCAAGGAAGCCAGGGCTTTGAGCAATAAAGGCACGCGTATCCGGTAGCCTGTGTGTTTTCCGAAGTACTTAGAGTTCAAAAAGAGTAAGTTATTTTGGGAGTTTTCAGCGTTGCTTTGTGGTTAATTCCTTTTCTGTAACAGCAAGAATTCATCCCAAGCTCTTGCTCCATGTGTACCTGAAAGAGGAGGATAGTAAGATACGCTCTGCTAAGAAAGGTGGTGTCGTAGGGAAGATCTGCTCGGTAAAATACTCTGCAACCTGTGTTGCTGTGCTCTGTAGATGCATGAGTCTGAGTTTGCGCCTGCCCCATTAAAAAGCTGAAGCTTTGGTTGCTGCTTTCCAGTTTACTGTAGGGTTGTATGGCTGAGTTGAATGTTGAGCGTGGTATCCCTTCCGTAGATCTTTTATGCAAATTTTAGGTTGGATATTAGGAGAAATGTCTTTACGGAAAGGGTTGTGGGGCATTGGGACAGGCTGCCTGGGCAGGTGGCTGCATCACTGTCCCTGGAGGGCTTCAGGAAATGTGGAGATGTAGGAGCTGTAGCATGGGGTAGTGGTGGGCTTAGTGCGAGGTTAAAGGTTGGACTGGGTGACCTTAGAGTCATTCCGACCAGAATGAGTCTATAAAATGTTGAAAAAAATATTGCCAAATTTGCTAGAAAAGTTGCAATTACAGGACTGAAATTTGAGAGTGAACTTCCTGTACACTAAATGGCCGGCAGCTTGGTATTTTGGTCTTTTATGTTGTTTGTTTTTTTTTTTTTTTTTTTCCCAGTGGCTTGTGTACAACATTCAGACTCAGCCATGTAGACAAGCTGACTAATTCCTTCAGAGGCTTTCTGCTCTAACATATTTGTCTTGTAATTAGTTTTTTTCAAAACAGTCTGAGCAATGTGTGAGTGCTATTCGCCTTCTACAGGTAATAAGCTGAAGCAAACAAAGCTAATGACAGTTTATACTAACACTGGTTGCCTATATAGGGACATTGGGGACCTAAGTCATGTTTTTCAGCCACTGAATGGTGCATGTTGTGATCAGGGAACAGCTTCCATGGCAGGCAGGCAGCATGCAGAACCGCCCTACCCAAGGACCTCCAGTCAGAAGCTCTGCAACTGTGGGACAGTCTGATGCAAAAGATTTTCCAGCTGTGAGGAAGCAGAGCAGAGATGGGGATGAAATCAGTTCCCTAGATGTGATGTTCAGGTGTCCTAACACGAGGCTGTCCCCGTTTCTCTTGCCTTTCTCTTCCCACGACCACCCCTGTTGTTTCAGATGTGCTTGTGGGCTTCAGTGACAACGTGGGGGGAACCAGCCTTTTTCTCCTAATGGACCGAGCCCAGCATGTAGCCGTCCTGAGCAGCAGGGAGTATGGAAAGAACAGTATGGACATCCCCCACCAAGGGCCATAATATGCTGCACACTCCATGGGATGTTGCCGCAAGCATCAGTTCTGCTGGCGCCTTGCACAGCACTTCCAAGTCCTTTGCTTTCCCTTTCCCCTGCAAAGTCTTATCCTGCCAAATTGTGTTTTAGTTCCATTCCCTATTTATCTCCTGTTCTCCCCCATCTAGACAGACTACTGGCACGAACGTTTCAAGTCTGGCAAAGACATTATCACCCGAGAACAGAGTGGCAGTGCTGTGCCCTGCCTTGGTAGGGCTGCAAAGCCGGGAGGATTTCTGTAGCAGAGCTGTAGCTGAGCTGCTGCCGTGCAATACCCGAGCGTGTTTTCGTGAGAGGCTTTGTTGGGTTTCCTGTGTAATGATTTGTTGACTTACAGCATAAAGCAAATAATCAGGCTGAGTACCGCTCCTAAATGGAACCGGAGTAACCCTGTGTAACCTCTTAGTACTTTCTGTGATAAAACCCCTGTAGCAGACAGGCTCCGTGAGCTCATACCTCGTTCTAGCGGCTGGCCCTGCAACAAGAACATTTAACTGCTTAAGCAAAGCTGCTCCTAGCTCACAGTGTGGAAGACATATTTGGTTTTTTGTCTCAAGATGTGCAAAACCTCGTCCTCGCTGCTGTGCCTGTGTGGTTATATGTTGGACGTAGGCTCATACATAAAACATGCTACCGTGTTGACTCTGCATATGCCTGTAAAACAAGGCTGCTTAGTGGGAGCTTTGGCTATATTTATAGCCCTCTATTTTCTTCAGTGCATAAGAATAACCAGGCATCCTGTCTTTTTGTTTTTTAGCAGCAAGTTCTCCACCTGTTCAGAGATTTTACTGTGTCATTTAGATCAACGTTTTAACTGGAGAAACAAACGCTGGGTGTATCTGGCCTCTGGTCTAGGAGCTGTACTGCAGTCTTACTCGGTGACACAGAGGAGGGAATTTTTTTTGTACAAATACCCTTTGGCAATTCCTGCTGACAGAGGTAACAATAGGAAATGACGATATTTTAATGGAGGTCAATATTTCAAACACATCGAGTATATTGTAGTGAAATTTTGCAGTTGTCCACAGAGCATCCCAAAGGCATATTTAGGGCTCATTAAACCCAAAATATTTTGTGTTTGTTTTAAAAGTCTTATGCAAGATAGAGCACAGTAGAAGAGAAACGTGTCCACGCTGTGTGGTTTCGTTTGCCATGCACGCAGCAGACAGTCTGTAGCTTGTATTTCCCTTCTCCAGAGCAGATTGCCTCGACTTGCGCGCTTGCAGAATGTGCAAGTACAGTTGAGCATCTGCAGTCCTTAGGTTTTAATTTGTGGATGTTCCTGTTCGTGTGTGTAAGCTGGGAGCTGCAGAGGAAAGCCCAGAGATCCGTGTGCCCAGTTGCACAGACACGTAACGCAGTTTTGGTGGTCTGAGCACCTGTGGTACCTCTGACAGGTAACAGAAGGAAGAGGGGTGACTTGACATTGCTGAAACGTGTTACTGGAAGGGGAGAAATGGTGAAGGCTGTTAAGAGCTTTACTTTCCTTCCCCCATGTGAATTATGTATGTTGTAATAAAAGACCAAGTGTATGTTGGGAAGAATGAGTAATTGAATGAACTGTCATATCTCCTTCCCACTCACCAGCTTGTGGGATCCAGCTAGGGACCGTTAGCGGTGATCTCAGCTGCGGGGCAGTAGATGTGAAGTTCACAGCTCATCTAGCACACTCACAGTTAAAAATGTTTGCTCCTTGCTTCAAAGGCATCGCTGTGAGCTCTCACACGAGGATTCCAGTAGACCTCATAAAAAGTCACAGTTTGTGAATTGCGAACGCAAAAGGGAAAAGGCTCGGTAAATAAAACTGCACTTGAGTCCTGCAAGTAGTTCTAGAGATATTCAGCCGTTGATTTATGCAGTTGATATTTTCAGGTGTATTCCTCTCAAGTGTAACTTCCATCATAGGTCATACCAAAAGAGCTGGAGTTCTTCAGTACAAGTGTTAAAATAGCTCAATCAGCAAGGAAGCAAAGTTTTCAGGTTTACAATGACAGGCTGGATGGAGTACATAATTTCTTCTAAAAGTAACTTTCCCTGGGTGTGATGTATTTTAAAGCGTGTTTGGTAATGAATGCTATAGTTAAATTGAGACTTGCATGGTAAGCCTGTTTTATAAACTCATTTCTATTCAGCAGACATTTTTTATCTTCCTAGGAGATGATTTTGTATGACTTTAGATTTCGAGCAAGACTGCAAAATCTTTCCTCTGTTCTGTCCAAGCTTCTTATCTACATTCAGCCCAAATAATATTTTGTGAGTGTTTTTCATATTCATCAGGGTCACGAGCCAAACCACATTACTGATCTCTTTGGACATTTTGTTCCCCAAAGCTTCACCCCCTTTCATTCTTGTGGCCTCCCTCCTTGTCCCTGCTTTCGTTGCTCTTTCCCAGGGAGGCCTCTCTCTGCCTTGGATACATTTCTTCTGAACCGGGAACTGGTTTTGCTCTTCTGCAAAAGAAAAAACATGGAGAGCTTAGAAATTCCACAGCAGTGTTAAAAATAAAGCCAAGGTCTAGAAAGACTTCGGTGATGCAACTGATGTTGTTTGATTTTCTGAGGTTTCCTGAAAAAAACAGGGAAATCAGGACTTGGCATGCCTATAATAAAATGTTTTAGGAAATCTCTGCTTCCCTGTATGTTTTTTTCCTTAAGGTTAGAGAGATGTCCAGTGTTTCTGAGAAATACCAAAGAGCAAAAAGAAACTTATTTTGATGTGCGATTCAACCAAAAAAATTGCATCATATTTTAAATTAATAATCCCTGGTAATAGAAGTTGCACTCCTTTAGAAATCATGGAATCACCATTTAATAAGGAAAATCTATGTAGCTTTTGTATATCTCAAATAAGCTCATAGTTTGTAGTTCTTATGTTGAAAACCAAAAAGAAAACTAACCATCTTTCATAAAGAGAAGTTTGATTAATTTAATACTAATGTTTCCTAATCTCCTGCTCTTCTGAGAATCACTTTTAACAGGATATTGATTCTGTTTACAAAAAAAGAACCAGTTTATTAATATAAAATTGGAATTGTGCCCAGATGGAAATATGTACTGCCTTGCAGCTATCTGTCTTGTGCTGGAGCTGAATGCTGAGGTTCACCCACCATCCTCAGGCAGTATCTGACTTTACAGTAAAGGACTTTGGGGACTTTTTTCATTTTTTTTTTTCTTCCTATATATCCTTGGTAGATTTTCCATAGAGATTACATGACTGATACCTGCTGAAGGTGTTGTCCAGTGCAAGTTAAAGTGTCTTGGTTTTCAGCAGGAGATCCCAAGCTCTAATCCTGACATTTCTCATGTGGAAGTCAGCCTAAGCTTTATCACTGGTCTCAATCCAGATAGGGGTATGCCTCTAGGGGGGATTTGTAGGCACCATTTGTACAACCTGCGTTATTTATTTGCAAATGTAATTGTTCAGTGCCTAATTTCTCAGTCACCTTATTTTGCATTTTATTAAATTTCTAGGTCCAAACTTATCTCGTGTGGATGAATGGTTAGTCTGTGAGACGTTTGTTTTTTTTTTTTTTTTCAGAGGAACCTTCATACCTCAGAAAAATATAGTCATGCAAATGTGGAGTGGTATGCTTGTATGGAACAAAAACACAGCTTCATTCCCCTCTGGTATCTGAGGGTTTTTAAAAAATAGATATTTTTATTGTCTCTCTTTTGCCTTAACGAGTTGACCACTTTTGGAGCTTCGCACAGGAATTTGGTTGGAAGAGGAAACTGGTGGTGGAGGAAGGTGCTTTGTTAATCCAGTCTGGTGTAGGCAGTTTCAGTGACCATACCTAAATATCTTTGCAGTTTGAGACCAGAGCCAGTTCAGATGTCACACTGCAGGTTTTGCTGGAGCAGGGAATTGAACCTGCATTTTGTACAGCAGGCATACCACCACCTTAACACATTTACTTGGTTTCTCTCTGTCAGCTGGCTTCCAAATACAATGGTACTGATGCATTTAGAAGTGCACCTATGCCCACAAGAAAAATAAATACTAGATTGTAACTAATGTATATTGTAAACAAGGGAGAGCAAATTGCAGCTGCTGGGATGTGGCTGAGTTCAGCTCTATTGGCTGGCGTTTAATTTGGGGAAAAAATTGTCATAAATATGATTAAAGATTATAATAGAGAATCTAATATTTGTTTGGTAAATGACTGGTCGTGTACAAAAGCCTCTCAGTCTTCCACTCTCACGGATCATTTAAACTCCATCATTCCTTGGGGTTTTAAAACTGCTTTGAGTATATATAAAAGGGGCTGTTGGCTAGAGGTGAGTGGGCAGCCCTCCTCTTGCGCTGCAGTAGTCTCTGGTTTAAAATCCCTAATTCCTGTTGGAAACTTGAAGACCTGAGTCTGTGAGCTAAATCCACGTAGGGAATTTAGGTCTTACACTGGGCAGCGCTGCAATGCCGTGAGGTTAAGGACCCACAGCAGGTTAGGTGCTGAGGTGGCTGCACAGGTTAGATGGCTTAGCAGGGGATCTGTAACCAAGCAGGAAAACTCGATACAATTGTGAAAAGCTCACTGGAGAACAGTAGGTAGTAGCTCTTCATTATCATAGCTTTTTCTTTTTTTTTTTTTTTTTTCCCTAGAACACAGAATGTGGAAGCTGTAGCTGTAGTGCCCTGACCTGCTTGGTGGACGAATCTACCTCCTGCAACATCCAAAGGTACACCCCAGACAGTGAACAGCACACTTACCAGTGATGAAAGGCTTTCTCTGAGCCTCCTGTTAAAAAGTTTTTCTCTGCAAATTGCTGGTAGATGGTCAGTAGGCCAGGGAGAGAGGGATCCTATGGCTGTGGCTGAGGGATTGGGGCATTTGCCTGGGACGGTGGGAGTGAGCTTCCAGCTCTGCTCCAGCAGCACGGCTTTGTGCATCAGCACAGCTGGAAAACAGGCTGCTGGGCACATTGGGCAGGCGAGTCCTGGGCAGCGTGGTGACTAACTAAAGGTGGATTTGGGGAAAAGCAAGGCACAGAACTGAGCAGCAGCAGATGCAACCTAATCTTTATTTCTTGGCTGGCACTGCTGCTCAGCGGTCTCCTGGCTGACTCAGTTACCCGGTGAAATCAGCCTGCTGAATCCCAAGGAAAAAAGCCGCTTTGATGACACGGGGAGGCTCTTCCCTGGTAATCTGTTCACAAGGTAGAACATGAACCTGCTGCAAATCATCCTCCTATAACATAAATGCCATCTTCCTTAATGTTCAAAGTGTGGATTTTACAGAGTGAAAACCGGGAATTCTCACAGAATAAAAATGTTCTTATTTCAGAGCATTAATGGAGTTACAGGTTGAGAACCTCACTGCAAGCATGCGGGGTTTGCTTTCTGTACTTTGTTGGTTATAAATCCTTTCATAGCAGTTGAAGATGACCTATTTTTGCAGTGTTTCAGGTCAGATTTGAATCTAAAAAATGTACCATTCTTCTTGTCAAGTGAAAGAGACCTTCCTCCTGTTTTAAAAAAGGTAGCTATTTCTATGCATATAACCCGCGGTCTGCTGCTTTCATTACAAACAGAAGCAATCTGTGATGTTATGTCTCATAGATCATATGCAGGTAGAGCAGAGGCAAAACTAATCCAAGTCTCCTCACCTCTAATATCTCAGTCCAGCTCTGTTTTGTAAGGTGATTTGAGGACTTAATTTCAACAAAAGGTTCTTAATTTCGTGTTTTTAAACATGTAGAAGTTACACATGAGAAAAACATGACTGGCTGGTAGCTGTGTCACTGCACACATGCTCAAAATGCTGCCTCAGCTCAGAAAAGCGGGCAGTTTGGGTTTTTAAAAGGTTGGCATAATTCTAAATCAACGGAGTTTGCCTGAACACGCAGAAAAAAATGCCAGTGCAGACACAGAAGACGGGTTCTCCAAAGCAGTTGTGTGAATTTGGAACCTAATTTCCAATAATGCAAATTTTGAATAAATGCCATGAGGAGAGGCCTCATTTCCTTTGACTTGGCAGGAGCCCCTCAATGTAATCATAACGGTGGTCTTAAAAACATGTGAAACAGTGGCCTCAAGAAATCTGAGGGTTTTGATGGTGCAGGAATGTGCCGTGTTGGTTTGCAAATCATACAATAATTTAGGCTGCAGTGGCCTGGCGAGCTTTCATTTAACACAGATTAAAAATAAAAATTCAAATTTCCGTGTGCAAGTATAAAGTATCTGTCATCACAGTGATGTATGAATGTTACTTAAGCTTAGATTTAAGAACAAGCAGCACCTTTTCTGGGCCCATGTTCACCGCAGCCTATTGTTAATTAGTCTTAAAGACACCACGGGCTGTTACTGTGGGGTATTGAGGTTCTGTGAGCAGCTCTGGGACATGTTAGGGTGTCAGGTAGTTACTGCATTTATACCACAAATAAAGAACTCCTGTCAGCAGAAACAGGAGCTGTTAGAAAATCAAAATGTCTCTGTACTTGGTGTCATGGGTTGTTATCTTCTAAAGATAATAATGTAAGTACGTTATCAACAGTTTTCACTCCAGTAGATTTTATTTTGTTTCTGCTACGATTGCAGTTTTGTGGACTGCATTTCGACTTACTCTTTTTATTCCCCTGACCCTTTTATCTTCATTAACATAGTTTTCAGTTTTAAATATTAGCAATTTCTTGTGGTTCTAATTAATCCTGGCTGTGCTGAATTTCTTTTCCTTACTGCATTTTTTGCTTACACACAGACTTCTGCCTCCTAACCGTATCTAGCCTTAGCAAAGCGTTTTGGTGCTTCTGCTACCAAGTTCACTCTTGCCTTGAATGCCTTACCCTTTGCAGAGTCGTGTTGGGAGCAGGTTTCTGCTGTGTCACCCACTGCCTGTTCAGCACATGGGCTTCCTGACAAGCTCTTCCTTGTTTCCCTGGGGGTTTTTCATTATGACTGTGCAGAAGAGCTGCTGGCATCACTGCCACTGTGCGTTAATTTTTTCATTTCAGTCCCTTTGCAGCGGAACTCCTTGGTGCTTGTGAGTTCTCTTCTGCAGTGTTTTAAATATCTTTCTTTTTTCTTTTAACTTGTGTAGCTCCTGTTAGAGGAGGTGTGCTTTCCAACAAGAGCCCCTTCTCTGTGACCTAGAGCCTGTCTTGCAGCCTGCCTGCAGCACGGCCACTGGGCGGTGGACGTTGGAATCTTTTTGGTTTTGAAGGGATTTGCATAGTGCACGAAAATTAATGCAGTCTACTGGTGAATGTTTTTGCACTTTTTTTTTAGTAATTACATATTATTATAGTGCTATTTAAATACAACCTGACTAAAGCTTTTATTAGTACTTTACTACTTAATTAACAACTATTGCTGAAAACAGTCCCTGTACTAAGATTTATTCCCACTTAAGCATCCATCCTGATGAAGTCTGTCTCCCCATTTGAAGGAATATTTGACATTCTGTGGGATGTTTTTTCTTGGCTGTTTCTTGAAAGTGAGCCACTTATTTAGTGCTGGGTATCTGAAATTATTTAAAACACTCTGTGCTTATGCTTTCTGCATAAAAATTGCAGAGACATATAAATAAAATTCTCAACAATAATTCACATCCTTATCTGGGTGAAGAGCCTGTGTACAATGTTTCCAAGTTGTAAAGTGGTCAGATACTTCTGCTGCTGAAGCAGTAATTGCATCTCACTTGTGGTGCCCCCTCTTGTGCCATTTCGTTGGGTCTCTTACTGCCCTACCTCGCTCAGTGGGTTGCAAAGATTGTGACCTGGTATAACCTATAGGTGTTATTTCCCACACTGATGCATGTACACAAATGAGTTTGGGTACAGAAGTGCGGGAACAGGCAAATCATGGTCTGTTTGTAACTGGTAAATTTTTTAAGACTTTTATTTTTGGTGGAGGAGTGCCGGGTGTACAGAGCAGTGCTCCGGAGCTCCGTAGGATTCCTGGGAAGTAGTGCTGGGGTGATGCTGGAAGATTTCTTAGAGCTTTCAGCACACAGGAAAGATGTGTCATGATTTCCTTCCGTAAACTGCAAGCGTAATACTGCAAGCTGACAATCTTTTACATTCCTCTTCGCTTATGAATTTCAGAGGGAGGAATTTACCATCGTACCCAGGAAATTTGCTTTCAGAACTGGAGTTCTGCTGAACCCGATTCTGTTTTCACACTTGTGTAAGCCGAGCGGGAGCCAGGACGGGATTGCTCACAGTAACTGATGCTGGTTTCCCACCAGAGTTGTTCTTTGGTCGTACTTCTGTATTTCCAGTCCCGTTCTGTATTTCGGTGAGGTGCTGGTGCAAGGGGATGCCGTGTTTGCAGAGATAACCACCTTGGTGCTGTGCACCTCAGAGGAAGGCTGCCGTCTTCAAGTGTCCTAGGTTTTTATCCACTGGCTGAGCTCACGGTCAGCTCAAATGTATCTCTGGTGCAGATTTGGCTGTCGCATCTGCAGCTTCTGCTACGGCTGCTACCACTTGTAGAAGGGACAGGGCTGAGGTTTGGGGTAAAAATCCTTTCAGCCCCTCCAGCAGGGTTTGGCAGGGCTGATCTCCTAATGCCATAGGTGATGGTGGTCTCTAAACTTTGGGCTTAGGCTTTACAAGGGCTGATAGATGGGAGAAAAATTCTGTCATACAGCGGCGTGAGGCACGGCCCGGGTAGCTGTTCTCAGCCTTTAGCTGGAAGCCCTATCTGTGCATTAATGGGGTAGCTGGAAGGATAATTACCCTTAGCTAACACTCTGAAGGCAATAACTAGAGGCTTTTGTTCCCCCCCTTTCCCTCCCCTCCTCCACAGGTGTCCACTGTGGTTTATACACCTGCAAAGAGTGAGTAAGAAAGGCGGTATAAAATGCTGCCGTTCTGGTTTGGCCGTGTTTAACAGCCTTGTAAATGAGTGTTGAGATTTTCAGGTGGAGGATCGGGTCCTCTTTCAAGTCTTTTTAATTTTTTTTTAATCCTCAATCTTTTTATCCTTTTTTTTTTTTTCTTCCTATCCTGAATAGAAAATGAAGGGTGATCTTGCAAAGCGATGCTTCAGTGGGGAATTTCTTAAGAGGGATTAGTTTAAAAATGATTTAGGAAATCTCCTGATTTCATCAAACACTCCACCAGAATACTGTGAAGCCAAGCAGCATGCACAGATATTCCTTTGGGAATATGACAGATCAGTTGAACTGTGTTTTTGGTAGGAAAATGGACTCCTTCCTCTGTCTGTGCGAGTATTTAGTGGTATAGATTGTAATGCCCTCATGAAACCCTTCCGAACTCGGCCTTGGAGGGTTGTCAGTGGGAGTTTTGTCAGAGGAAGGATTGTAGGGCTGGACTGATGCGTGTTCATGAACCTCTTTTCTATCAGTTTGCTGATTACTATTTTCTTAAGCACTTCTCATGCATTAACATCCGAGAGCCTCTGTAAATCGGGGAATATTGAGATGGTTTCCTCTACTAGAGGAGAGTAAAATCCTTTTTTTTTTTTTTTTCTTTTTATAGGGTGTTTTCATTCTGTTCATAAGAAAAGTGTTGTCTGGAGTGAGGGTTAAATGCACTCCTGACACCTGATTCCCTGCCCTGGCTGCTGACTCACCAGGCGCTTGGCACGGGGCCACCGCGGATGTGCCGGGTGTTCGCCGGGCGCTCAGATCACACATGGAGGGCTGTCGGATCTTCTCGTGCCTAACTGAAACAGCTAGGAAAAGCTCTAGCCCTTCACATTAGCTGTTTTGCAGCCTATTTCCTCCCGGTTTGCTTTTTAGCCTTTCAGGAGATTGTAGCATAAGCGGCTTTATTTTAGGAAATTCTACGTAGCGAGGACCTGTGTCTGTTCCAGCTGCTGACAGCCACGTCTGGAAGACGAATCTTACCAGTGTGTGTGGAGGTATTTCTTTCCAATAGGCATCACATTAGCATACAGGAAAATACGTCTATCTTTTATCCTGTTACATGCAAGCACATGAAAAAGGAAAGGTCCTGTTTTTCCGGTCTGGCTAATCCAGGCACAGCGTGGTGCTGGAGACAGCGTGGATGTGCTGATCGTCTTGTCCATTGCTGGTTTTGGATGAGCCTGGCCACTGCCGTAAGAAATGTAGAGGTTGCTTTATAGAGACTTACATTTCTCTGGATGTCATTCCAGGAGCAGCCGTGCACAGAGGAGTGATGCAAGGTCACTGTGGCAGGAAATCCCACAGAGGGCTGGACCACTGATATTATTAAGGCTTGTTTTAAGAAATAAAGGGAGGATTAGGGTCGAGCAGTTGCTGACTCCCTACCCCACACAGCAAGCAGTGGGCATGCCGCTGCCTATCAGCAAAGCCGTGCTCATTTGACCCCTACCCCTGGAACAGCGGGGAGTCCCTTGGCAGCGCGGCTGGCTGCAGGTTCGAGTGGTTGCTCATTATGAGCCTAATGGCAAAAAGTGGCCTTGGAGGGAATTGTGTGCCGGAGTCTGAGCCCCTGACAAACAGCTCACTGCAGCTGCATACAAAATAAACAAATGAGAGGCTAAGATAATGCAGATCTTGAATAATTAGGCACGGGAAGAGTTTTATGTGAAAGCCTTTATCCGTTTAAAGAGCCTCTTGTACAAGATGAATACCCTAGGGCCTGGTAGGCAGCGCAGGTAATCACTAAGCAAAAGGCTGGCAGGGTGGCAGTATGAAAATGCTGATCTTTTTGGAGTGACAGAAATTGTAGCACTTATTTACAGACGCATCAGAAACACGTTTCTGGATGACTGTACATAGCTTACTTCTAGATAATAGTAATTAACTTAATCCTAACAAGTCCAGATTGCTGCTTACTGTTTAAATAATTTTTCATTATAGAACCTCTAATGTCACATGCAGCTTTTTATCTCATGCCTTAGGAGGCAGTGGTAGTTCAACAGCCCGTTTTCCAAACATGACCCTTAATTACAAAGAGCATTTTCATTTTATAGTTGTGCACTGACATGTTTCTATGACCGATGAATGACACGAGTTATATAGTCATCCAGAATTCAAATTAATAAATGTGACTGAAAAATTGAAGGAGGTTAAAGCATAGTAGAGTACCTCTTCCTACTAACAAGAATCAGTGATAAAATTGAAAATGTTTAACTTCATTAAAAATTTCTTAGCCAATGGTGTTAAATTTTGATGAAAAGATGTGGAGTTCTGCCTCGTGTGCCACATTATTTTTCAAGGAAGATGACTCCCAGATATTCCCAGCACTGTTATGGTGAAGGAGTTGGCAGGAGCGTCTGTCAGCCACTGGGCTTGAGCTAGAAGTAACTGAAGTCGGAAGGAGGATCTCCACTGATGTTTGTGGATTTTGATTTAGATCACTTCCTGGCACTGGAACAAATCAGTAGTGCAAGGAAAAGCAATCTAGTTAAGCTGAGGAGTTTTTAAGTTACTCCTGCATTACCGGCTGCAGCTGTATCTGGTTTGTGTACTGTGGGGATTGTGTTGTACAGGCTACAGGTTTCCAATGGGGTCCTTACACGCCATTTTTGCTGGGAATGGGACACGAGGTCACACAGATGGTGCTGTGTCTGTCCCCACAGACACATGGCCTCTCCTTGTGGAAGGAGGAGGTTTGCTTATTAAATGGAAATTCCCGGAAGGACAGGTGAAAATGTAATTGCTAGGATTGCTCCTGACTCATTAAGCAGCATTACTGTTTTTGCATCAAGTTAGATAAAGATGGCATTCTGTAAATTTTTCAAAATAAATTAGGGTCACTTTCCAATACCCGATAGCCTGAGGTTATATATGTGTTTAAATGTTCCTGTGGAACCAGCCTGCAGCAGAAACCTAGGCCTTATACTGGTAGAGACTTTATGCAAAGTCTCCATTGCTTCTTGTGCATTTCTGGTCGCTGCTTCGTGCTCTGTGTTAAGTCATTTATTCCCTACTAAACAATAAATGTTTCCTTTTTTTCTGAAATGAAAATTCCTTTCTTTCTCCCATAGCACTTCTTGACAGTTCCAGGTGAAAATTACCATGTCAGGCCAAATGGACTTAATAATTGGTATCCAGCAAAGCTCTGAAGGGCTCTATTTTTACTGTACCTCTGTAATGAGCAAATTTTATAAAACTGAGGAGAGTATAAATTAAGGCAAAGCATTACTAGCACAATTTAAATAGTTTGAATTCTAGCCCAGGTTGTTACTCTGGTTTTCTTAGTAATTTGAAACTCTCCATGCTATGACAGTAGGTTGTTTTTGTGGAAAAATCAGACAGAGGAGTCATAAACAGATGCATCCCATGTTATTAAATTGTACGATTTTCAGGTCTTCTTACATGAAAAATAGGGCACCAGGGAGAGGTGAATTTCACCCTTTGACTTTCTCCTCCTTGACCAAACATCCTTCAAGATCAGCCCCTGAGACTTGATTTGCTTTCAGTGCCCCCTGCCTTTAAAATGGCATTCTCTGCTTTTCTGATGTGCTGTCACTTGCTGATTCAAATCCTCTCCTTGTGCTTTCCATATGCAGTATTGTTCCTGTTAGTCAGAACCCAAACTGAGAAATGGCATATTGGAGTTTATGTCGTGCTTTGGCCTGTTTGAGCACTTTCAAGATCTTAAAGCAAGGAGGATGGCTGCCTGCCTGCTCTTTTCTATGTGCAATTCATAAACTAGTCTGTTGCCTAATTAGTGCTGCAGTCCTCTTTAAATACACCAACTTACTGGGTTCCTCTTCTGTCGGTACACGAGTTTACAGCCACAAGGACCAACACTTACTTTGCTAATTAAAAACTGAATTTGTAATATTTAAGTAGATTTTTAATATTAAAGATTTTTTGCTTTCTATTAAAATGATCTATTTAAAAATAAAATGACGGCATTCGATATTAAGATCAAACCTTACCAATAAAATGTTTAGCTAAGGAAGGTGTCATAACTCCTTCAGCATGTGCACATCGCTTACAGTCAAGTGTAAACTCGAATTAATTCATGACAAGAGTCATTATAATAAATAATTGGATTTGTTGATGGTGAAGCAAGACTAAGTTGCCTAATCCTCTGCTCTAAATAGCTGACCACAGTTTTTACTAAGAGTGTCTGTCGTGTTAGAGCTAGCCACGTAATTGTTAGAACATAGTTGTTGTCCTTTGAGTCAAGTGGATGGCATTGTTTCAGCTCTTGCTGTACAGGCGGTTTGGATAACTCTGTCTCCCTGTACAAATACCCTTCCTTCTCTGCCCCAGGACAAGTTTCTTAGCTACTCTTCCAGTCATGGGCAGTACATGATTGGAAACAGCACTCAGGGATGCTTAAAGCCAAATAAAAGGGGTTCTGGCTGAATTCAGACCTCCTTGGCAGACAGCACTTCAAATGCAAATCCCCTCCTGTGGGGCCAGAACTCTGTATGCAGTAGGTGGTTCTGAGCAGACGTGCAGTAGGTGGTTCTGAGCAGACATGCTCTAGGTGCCACGTACATGTCAATAGTGGAACCGATAGTGCTGTAGAAGGTGTCCTAAAAATACAGTTATAAGACGGTCCTCGGTAGTTTTCTTGGATTTGATCATGAAATGGTAAAGAGTGATCATTATGAATAGTTTCTGGGAATTCTCATTGAAGCACTTTCTACTGCCTTTTTTTTTTTTTCCATAAAAATAGCTTTAAATTTAATTTCTCTTTTAAAAAGCTTGTTGTATGCTTACTTTCTTGAAAAGGTAAGAGCCTGTGACTAGCTTTATTGTATATAATACAATATAATATGTAATGGTTGAGTCTGTGGCTACTACTTATCACATTCAATCCGATTACATAAAGCTGGAAATCACTGCATTGAAATGAAGTTTCAATGTTTTTATTCAAAGCAGCTTCTCACAATGTATAAATACTGCATATTAACACACATGAAAAATACAACTTCTAAGGCACCCAGAAATGTGTCCATACACTAGTTACAGGACCATCAACAAATAAATTGTGTACAATTTGATCTAGACAGTCAATATTTGATATATCAGAAGATACAAGTCCCTCAGTACTGTACCAGTTTCAGAAAATATTTACAACACTGTGATATAGGGGTGCCTGTACCCTTATAATATTATAATATGTACTCGTCATTACAAATATTAGAAACTGTTTTAGTCTGTTCCATGGCGTTCTGACAAAATAACTTAAGGGCCTAATTTGCAAAGTTCTACAATTATTAATTACTTGTGCAAGTTCTGAAAATAAATTTACATTGACATAATTTGTGAATTTTTGGTTCTTTGCTTCATCTCAGAGGTTTGGTAATAAGCCTTACCAATAGACATGCCATCCCAGCTGAACGTCACTCCTTTCCCAATAGGTCAGTGGATACATCTTTTCCCCTTACACTCGACGTGGATGAGAATACAGTGTTTGTAGCAGAAAGAGACTATTTGATCTTCAGTACAAATGTCAAAGTAGTTCACTGGCTAAGGAACTAATGCTTTGTTAGAATAATGCAACTCTTTGGTCCTTTGTTTTCATGGAAGGCATAATATTTTTATTCACTAAAAATTGAAATCCCGTCCGTGAGTAAGCAAGCTAGTGAATGACTTTCAGTGTAGTATTTAAAGTAGCAGTAAAGAGATTTAATATGGCTTAAAACATACGGTTAATTGGGCAGACACAGATAACACATCTAGGATAGCGAGTACCCAAATGTACTATGATTAAGATTGTCTATAAGTCTCTTATGTAAACTTCTTTAGTGTCTCCTAACGAGTGGTGGCTTTAGCCAGATTTGACTTTTATAGACCCAGCCACACAAAGCCTGAGATTAAACTACTGTGGTTGGGAGCACAAATGCACAGTTTATATATAACGAAGCCCGTGCTGTCTAGTCTAACTATGTTGTTCAAACAAACAACCCGTATTATCCTTTTCACAAGAAAAACTTAAGGCCCTGTACTCTGATTTGCTAACTTTCTTACAGCAATTATTTGGGGAAGTCCTTAGTACTACATAAGAATTATGTAGCTTTAAAGATTTCTTGTACCTAATGGTAAGGCTTATTCACAAATGCAATACATTTATAAATTACATTTAAAACTGTAAATGCTGGCAAAATAATTAAAAAAAAAAATAACAAAACAAAACAAACCCCAAACAAAATGGTCTGTTTATCCCTAACATTAAAAGAGCATTTTATTCTAATGAAAAAACTATTGGCACAAAACCATTATATTATAGATTAAAAGAACAGTTAATAGTAGTGAAAAAGATTGCCTAAAACGCATACCCTAACCTACCACAGAAATATAAAAGTTTATATTCTGAAAATATATACTGTATTAAAGTTTGTAAGCTTATTCATTTAAACAGAAATGTACTGAAATAGTAAACTAAGCAACACTTATCTACAGCAAAAATATACATGCAGGACAACACAAAATAAATTGCTTACCTTTAATATCTACAAATGCAAAACTGTAGATTTTTAAAGATTGTACAAAACAATTTACACAAGAATAAAATAACATACTTAACAACAAATTGCATTTATAATCTTAAATACTGTGAATATTAGTAAAGGTACCCAGACTAATATGTACAGTACATTGAAATATCTGAATACCTAGTAAGGACAGGAACACAAGAGAAAATTGACTCTGATCTTTAAATACTGGAAAAGAAGCTTTTGACATTATTATTCTTTTCTTGAAGGGAAAATAGATTCCATGAAAACTAGACTGTAACTGTATAGATATGAATAATTAAAAGTGTTAACTATGGTTAACGCTTGCTTTAATGGAAAAATAATTATAGAAAATGTATTTCAACCATTTCTTTGTCATAAAAAATGCTAAGATACAGACATTTGAAAAATCAGATGAAATGATGCGCTTTAAAGGTCTAACGACTCATGATTCTTTGTTTGAAAATCTCACATAGAAAGCATACCTTCACATTGCTGAGCAATTTTCCCATATTTATCTACAAAAACCAAGCATAGTATCGAAATAAACTTCCTAACATCTTATTAACAATGACTAGGAGATATGGCTCTCTGGACGGGAAGAAAGGAAATAAAGGAAATTGAGGAATCATGGTATTTTCATTGCTTTTTTTTTAACGTTTTTAACTTCTGAAGCTATATGCTGGAGGCCTGATTGTGCAAACCCTTGTGCAGGTGAGTGGTTTTCCCTTGCATAACCCCTCTGCTCCGACTGGGAGCGCCGTCCTGGTGCCTCAGCGCTGCCGCAGCTCCGGGGCATTGCTGGCAGCTCGTGGAAATAAGTGAGTACTGATATAAAACGGGTGGGCTGTCTGTCACCTCAGATGGTGCTTGGGAGAGCATTGTGTCAGACACTTCAAAAGGAGTTACCTGTTTTGATAGGATTTCTTGGATATATTCAAACAGGCTGGTTAGAAGGCAGATTTTGTCTTTTAATGAAGAAGTTCCATGAGAACTCCTGCCTTCAGGGTAATGATTTCCTTAAAATTCAGCGGTACAATTAGGCCATAGAAACAGTGCTTCTAATTATTTGTGGAACAAGAAATGTTATAAAGATGTGTTGAGGCTCCTGCTTCTTGTAATCACCTGTTAGCTAACTTTACAAAGGCTTCGTTGAAACTCTTCGTGGAAAGACCGGGAGGGACAAGACCTAACAGCCTCGTCTGCAGAGCGGAAACCATAAGCGACACACTGAGCTCAAGGATGGAGAGCAAGTGCAGAAATTACAAAGCAAAATAAAATGTGCAAAGCTTCTGCTTCAAGAGGCTTTAATTTGGGCGTGCTAAAATGGCAGCTGAAGTCATGGAGCATGCTCGGGTTAGTTCTTTGTGAATTGCCTTGCTGGCAAGGAAGAAAGGAGAGGGATCCAGTGTTCCCAAGTCCGTCAGTGCCACTGAGAAGTCCCAGGATCACTTTCTAAAAAAGCAGATTGGGTTTTTGTTGTTCATTGCAGACTGCTTGTATGGATAGCCGTAAGTTGCTGTAGCCAGGTGGTGGGGTGGCCAGATGTGGAGAGCTGGGAGAAGCCGAACAGTGCCTCTCCCTCCACTCAGCTCGATACCTAGCACCGTGTATATACACTGCTGGCCCACACCCAAAGGCCTCCAGAGCAGGAATTGTCTCACACCTGAGGAGTCAGGCAACTAGACTAAGGCTCATAAGGATTGGTTTTCAGACTTCAGACCAAAAAGGGATGCCTAAACCTGAAGAACAGTGCGATGCCGAGTGACGGCACCGCTCACCCTGTTACTGACATCCGGCTAACAGGAATATAGTAAACGTAAATGAAGCATCTTGTTGGCAAGCCCTTCAGTGCTCCTCGAGAAGGCAGAAAGTGAAGAGAGACTCAGGGGGGACTCACTATTTCAGAATCCACTTTTTTTTTTTTTTTTTCTCTTAACCTTGGCAGATGAATCAGTTCCATGATTTTTGTACAATTTTACACATAGAGGAGCACGCCCGTGGCTGTTTCTTGCAGTGCCCGCAGCATGCTGTGTGTTTTCTGTATACTCTTTCTTTTTTCTACATATTTTGCTGCTAAAAATGTGTTTGCATTCTCGTGTGATACCATTAACTCAATCAAGGGAAGTATGAAAGTAAGATCCGTGATCAATAAACAGCTGAATATGAACACAAAATAAATAAGTTAAATAAATTCAACAAAGAAAAAAAAATCCTAGTAGTTTTTTGTAAACCTAACTTTACATATTATACATATAAATTACCAGATTTTTCCATTACATTGTTAGAACTTAGAAAAAAAAATAATTAAAACATTTCAAAAGTGTGGCGTTTGGGTCTACAAAATATTACTCTGACCCAGTTCCTAGCTTGAGCCCTCAGCATCAGCCCAGATGTGTCGCGACAGCAAGAACAAGTTAAGAAGGACAGACAAAATACCTCCTCACCGATGGTGGGCCTTATTGGGCCTCGGGGGTGCTTCTCAGCACATGGAATGTATACTTCTGTTGGGATGAGCGTGTGAAAGATGCAGCCCTCTGTAGAGATTATGTGCACTGAACAAGCCTGCCTACATCTCGGTTACACGAAATCAAACCAGCTACAAGAAGCCGTGTAGCTCACAAGGAAATCGACACAACCATATGCAGTAGGGTACACTGTCACAAATTCCTCAATGATGCATTGCCTCTGCTTTTCCAACACAGGTAATGTTTGACTCTGGTCACAACTGGAGCATTTTCTGTTGAAGTTAGGCCAAGACATCAGACTTCGTAAATTTTGTCTTGCAAGTAGCTGAATAACGAATCCAGTCCTTTGGAAGAACTCCACAGCTGTTTTAGCATCTGACACTCTTTCTCGTTCACATCTTCAAGGCCGGATTTCAGGAAGCTCCGCACGAGACACTTGGACTCTTCTAATACCTAAAGCCAAAACATTGCTCAGTATTTTATCCTAAATCTGATAAACTTACTATGGATAATGGTGTGAACAGCATTTTATACTACAGACACTGTTTTCCAATCTAAATAACCCCCTGGGGCACAGAAATCAGAAATGATTTACAGCCATAACCCCACTGGTTGATGGAGGTGTGTGCATCAGTGCCAACATTTTTAAAGGAATGAGGGGCTCTGAAGGACCTGGATTTATCTGGGTTTGCTATGCAATATTTCTAGAAGGAGGTGAACTCCCTCCTGTTGAAACAAAAATGTTTTCTGTAGAGTAATTAGTAAAGTCTTTAAGGCTATGGAGGATGGAAAGCCAAATGTGGATATCTGCCTTTAACAGTTGTTCTCCATGTATCATTTCTGCACCAGAACAGAAATGAAGAGGAAAGGGCTTTCCTGCTGTAAATTTCTTTTACTGCTGTAAATTTCTTTTCTAATATATAACGCAAATATGTATCTCACAAGGATCCCAACTAGCCAAACAAAACTATAATAATTCATACACTGCTGAATTTTGGGGACAGAAGATTTAATTTAAACTAATACAGCCCTAATGGTAAAGGAGAGGCAGCCTTGTCGACACCTACATGTTAAGCCCAGTTCCTATCTGGTTTAGGTTTCAACACTGCTATTCCACAATAATGTTTCTGTAACTCAAGTAAATGGCATTGACTGTAAAGAGTGGGGCCTGCACATTTTTTTCTCTGTTTGTGAACAGGTATCCAGAGTGAATTTGGATGAACTCCTCATGTGCACTGTTTTTGTGACTTCAGCCTGGTTTGAGGATCTCAGGGAGTAAACCTGGTCTTGGAGGGTTTTAACTCTTGTCCTAGTCCACAAGCTAGCACTGCTCTTTCCAACAGGTCTCAGGAGATTTCCTTGGCAGCCAATTGCCATGAAGGAAAGAAAAATTCTCAGTAAGGCCCAGAGGTTTTCCCAACTCATCATGCACGTTATATCAGCGTGATCAAATGAGCTTATGCTACATTTCCAGAGTTTCATTCTGAATGTCTTCGGTGAGATCTAATCTACACTTCATTTAATTAAAAATCTCCCGTGTCTCTACCTTCTCTTTTACAACAGATCTTTTAAATGAAACTAAGGGATGCCAAGAGAGTTTCAGGCATAGGAAGTATAAAAAGAACGGGTAGCAATTTGCACTTCAGTTAGTGCAGCTTTACTGCAGCCTGTATCACGTTCTTCACTGCATTTTTTAAAACAAGGATGTGCCTGGAATGGGAGTGTAGCTGCCTGGAGGGGAGAACCTTAGAAAGTAAAAATAGGAAAGGATTTTCTTTCAACTTCTATATACACAACAGGGCAGTCATAATGCTGCGGCCATGGTGCATGCAAATGCCCTGTGTCTGAGTCCCGCTGCAGTGGATGTTAGCTGGCGCTATCCCTCCCTTCGGGTGCTCATGTAGGACACTGTGCGGAGTCAGGAACTATGCAGGTGCACAGGAGAAGGCAGTCAGCGGAAACATAGCAGGCCAGGACAGTGTGAAAGGCAAATAGGTTTTCTTCCTGGCCCTGCAGAGATTTCCCTGTACAGGTGCATTGCTTCAGACTTGCTACATGAAAGAAACTATGCTGAAATTCCCTTTCAAAATCTGTGGCAGGGCGGCTCCACACATTGAGTAAATGTGGAGATGGGGAAGTGAAAACCCTCCCTGCCCCTGAAAAATGGGAAACTCCATGAGATTGCTAATCCCAATCCCATTTCCTGTTACTAGTCTCTTACATGGTTATGGCCGAGGACCTTTCTGCCGTGATGAGCCTCGGGAGCACACCTTACCTCTGCAAAGCGTAACTTAGTCACAAAGCAGTTGGAGTCCTTACCACTGCACTGCAGGACGCCATTTCCTTCACGCGCAGCATCACTTCTTGGCTAAACGTTGTTGGCCAGAATACCTGGGACACAAGTCCTCTGCTGCAGGCTTCCTGCGCTGTCAGCTTTCTCCCACAGAACAACATTTCATTTGCCTGCGAAACCAAAAGATTACTTGAGATCTTGGGTCAAATTTCCCTTTTTTTCCCCTTAATTTTCCATTATTGCTTTTTTGCTGTTTTTTTTTTTTTTTTTTCTACACCTGCCTGCTATTTTTCAAGATTAAATTTACAAACGGTTTGCTGTATCTTTCCATACTGCAAAATACTTCAAAAGGAGTTCTGGTAGCTATTTAAGGACTGTGCAGGTGGCCAGAGCACAGCATGGGTTTCACGTAAGTGAAAAGTGCTGGCATGCACGATGAATCCATATTGCTGACTTCACGAGAGTAACTGTCGCCGAGTCATGGAACAGAGCATGAAATATATCGTGGGGCAAATGCTGCTTTGTTATTCTGGCAAAAACTAAGCAGCCTTACTGGAATTACAAGGGATCTACTTTAGAGAAGCAGATACCAGAACCCAGCTCTGTTACTGCACAGTCCTAATGCAACACAAAGTATTCTGCAGCATCATTCTGCTAATGCATTTCTTCCCTTTTCTAGCAAGATCTTGACAATTTTTTCTTTTCAAACTGTGTTCAGTCTTTCTTGCATACAGCCTGTGCAATTTATTGAATTCAGAGATCATTTCGTGAGAAGAAATTGGTAGGCATTAAATGAACTTCCCATGGATTACATTTCCATCTATGACAATTCAGAGAAACAGTTGTTTTCTGTTTTAATTTTTAAGGAGGGAAAGAACAGCATGAATTTAACAAAGGTTCTTCAGCAGTTTTAGGTGGAAAACCTTACCAGTGCAACACCCAGAATTTGTGGGAATGTGTAAGATGAGCAGCCAGCTGGAGTGAGTCGGATTGTTGCATATGGTGTCTGAAACCATGCCTTCTCACTTGCCCAAACGATATCACATAGTGGCAAAATAGAAGCTCCTAACCCAAGAGCAGGGCCGTTGATAGCAACCACAATTGGCTTCTTAAACTGAATAAAAGCTTTTACAAAATCCCTAAAATGAAAAAAATAAAAGAAAGATCTTGAATACAGAAGTAACACTTAGATGAATTCCCGAGCTTAAAAGTATTTAATCTGAAAACAAATCAGAACTGCAGATGAAGACAATAAATGCCATGGCCCATTTTTATGAGGTCAGAATTGCAAGCTATTTTTTACTTCACACACACAAAACGACTCTCATAATTAGCTATTTAATCATTCGGAGTACCTGGCCTATTAAATACTTTTGCATATGTTGTGTATGAACTGGCTAACTGGAGTGCACTGACTGCTGTGCTTTGGCAGAAAGGTGTGGTTAGGGTCAGTGTTACTTTTGGACCAGTAACTCATGAATTTGTACATGGTGCTTCTCCGTTTGTTCCAGAATGGCTCGTATGGACTCTGGTGGTCTGGTTTGGCCAACTTGATGAACGTATGAAGGACAGGAAGCTCGTAGGTGTAGCGTTGAGTATTTCTGTTTCCTAAAAGGTCACTGCAAGTCCCATCAGTGGATGGTGAGATGGTGAACGCTCATGGCACACCCGCTGAAAGAACAAGACCCCCAGAGGGGATTCAGAGAGAAACAGAAATGTTCGAGCAGGAAAGAATTTCATGAGAGATCTGTTGGGTCTTCATTGCAACTGATTTAGGCAGAGGCTTAGTGAAATAGATACCCTTGTCCACCTACAACTTTTCAGTTGGGTTTGAGTTCAATGGGAAATAACAGGGAAGTAAATGTGATCTGATTCATCTGGATGAATGAATTGGAACATATTAAATTCCATGTACTTTAAATAAGTCACCTACCAGGAACTGTGGAAAGACATCTGTCGAGTGGAACAGCCTATACACCAATTAGGAAAAAAAAACAGTGTAACTGAGGGCAAATTCTGGGCTCCAGCAGCTCAGTGCACAGCAGGTATATGAAGGCAAACAAGATGCTCAGTTATTTTAGAAAAGAGACGTATATAAATCAAGCTCAGAACAAAAGAGGTTATTCTGTTCCAGCCTTGGGTATTTATTAGATCCAGAGTGCATCATTGCAGACTGATTTGAGGAAAGAACATGATTTTTTGTCAAAGGTGCCCTTCAATGAGCTGCAGATTTCTCCCTGAGGTCATGAAGACCGAGACTCGTGCTTCTGGGAGCAGGAGGTGTGCCTCGCAGGTCAGGGTGCTGATTTGGCAAAAAAAGGTAAGTATTTTATTGGACTGAAGTGCAAGGACTTTGGCTATATTTTAAATGGAAACAGAGAGTCCGATGACTCTTAAGCATTAAGTGTTCAATGACTGAGGTCTGTTTTTCAGGCCATCTAGTAAGGACTTGGTTTTTGACTTTGAGAAAATAGTCATGGGAATAAAACAGAAGATCAGAGAAAACACAAAGTGGGGGAAATAAGGAACATCATATCTAGGTGTTCAAAACAATCTCTAGAGGATGGCAGGGCTATGGAGAGCTGTGGTTCATTTTTGTTTGCAGAAACAATGCTGTTCCCTTGTCTTGTTATTTCTTGTTTATGGGCTTGGATAGTAACTGTGGATCACTGCACCTGATTAATTCTGGGGTTTTGAGAACTGTAGTAATGTCATCAACTCTGCTTGGAGGACTGTGCATGGGAAAGAGGGATGTAACAAATGATAGGCAAAAAGAACAAGCAATATGGCTAAGTGATGGCAGCAGATGTGAGGACCATGTGGAGGCAGAAGAAGACTTGTGGAGAAAAACAAAGCACGGGGATAAGTGGGACCTGGAAGCGACTGTGGAAGAGAGATTAGTGGTGTGCAGAGGAAATGGGGAGATGATGGGCAGGAGGAACAAAGCAGAACACATTAATGAAGGGGAAGGGATGAAGGAAATGTGAAATCTTCATATGAGTGAGCAAGGAAGGCCGGGAGATGGGGAGAAAGTGGAGCAGAACATTGGGAAGACACCGAGCCTCTGTCATGAAGGGAGGATGAGGAACAGAGTATGGCACAACGGACGGGTATGGAACATGCCACCTATAGGATGGAGTGGAAAGCTAAAATATCGGGAGCTTACAAGGGGAACAAATGCATGTGGTCTGCAGAAGCTGCACGCCACTTATCGGTGTTTCCTGCTTAGGACATCACTTGTTTCAGCGAGTTCTCTGCCCTCAGAACTTGGCACGTTCCCGTGTCTCCAACCCATAAGTTCACATGCGTAGCTGCTGGGATAGAAGATCCTTGTTTCAATTCAGGGAAGTCTTTGAAAAGGACTGAAAGCTGTAATTGTTGCTTGACAGCAGAACCTGAAGCCTGAAGACAGGAAAGTGTCATGTACAGAAGGTTTTGATTTCTCTAGAGGAGGTCTGGAAAGCTGACCATCAGACACACTTCGGGATGCCTCTGTGTTGTTGCAGTGCTGCAGTCAGGGCATATAAACATGTCCAAGGCTATAAAGAAGCTGAGCAAGTAAGGTTGTCCATCCTTTCTTCTGACCATACCCAGAGTTTTACGTATCAGATCCTGTCCTGGTGCCTGCCTGGTGGTGCGACAAGGCAGGCTGGTGCTGGGAATGCTTCCTGTGAGTCTCTTGAGTGCAGGACTCTGCAGGCCATGCATGTGTAGATGCTGTGCAGTCATCTGTCTGCCTTTTCCCTGCTGCAGGAGTGCAATGCCAGGCACGTGCCTGGGTGGTGGCAGCTCAGCCTGGAGAGAAGCGGCAGCACCACGCATCTGTGAGCCTCAAGCCCCAAAGGCAGCGGATGAGGACAGGGGCCAAAGGAATATATTGTTCGTGTGAGATGAGATTTTGTTTTGACTTGTAGTCAGTATACAAGATCCGTGGTTTAGCAAGGGAAAACACATGGTAACGAAGACTTTAATTTCACGTTTGTAGAAGCATGCTACTCTGACTTGATGTAGAGCAGTGCAGGCAGAGAGGCGTTGGTGTGTTTGAGGACATCCTAGCCACTGAAAAAGGGAAGCCTACATTTTTACTACTCTTATTATGGTGTATTTTCCATGAGTTGAGTCCTTTGTTCACAGAAAGCACAGACAGTGCTGAATGGAAAACGTAGTGTATTGTTTCCAGAAGTACAATAAAAATCTATTTCCAGTGGGCCTGAAGCCAACATTCTTGACGAGGAGAGGTACGTTGTAGGAGCACTTCAGGAGCATTTGGTGAGCTCAAGGACAGGAAAACAGTCTTGCAGTCTGACTTAGAGTCATTTAAATGTTGAATCGGTAAGTATACCTCTATATTAAATGTGTGTAGGTAATTGTGTACATATATAACAATACCTCTCTACACAATATTTACACAAATAGTATTAAATTTATATCTTTTCAGGGAGTGTGAGTGTGCCTGTGTTTTCAAACAAGAATACTGAATTTCTTCCCTCCCTTTTTTTTTTTTTTTTTTTTGGTTCTACATTTTTAAAAATGCTTCATATTTAACAAACAGTTAGGATATATCCTTCAAAAGGATTTTTTTTTTAAATATCACTAAGTGATATTCAAGCATAGCTAAAGTGTTAAAAACAAGTCATAATTTATTATGTTTAAGAAGTGCATTTTAATTCTTTCAAAATATTTTGAGAATTTCAGAAATATTAAAGTGAGAACCAAAACTGATCTGCATTACTTGTAACCAAGATAATTGGTGGTTAACACATCACATAACAACTGTACCTACTCTCATATTTTATAAATACATCCAAAGTACGTGTCCATTGAAAGACAAATTCTTTAGTATTCCTTCAGAGATTTGTTAGAATTTGCTGCTTAAAATTTTAAAGCTCTCAGAAGAATCGTATTTGTGGGAATTAAAAAATTAAGAGACCAAACCCTGTGCTGGTACAGACTGGTGAAATACCACTGACTTCAGTGTGGTGATGTTGATTTATATGGGAAGATCCGCCAAATATGAATAAAGGATACCTTGTGGGTAATGGAAAGATTTGGTGATGTATTGTGCAGATTGATTTGTAGACTGCATGTCATAAACCCTGCATTTCTATTAAGGTAACGTGATATATATATATATAAGGAAAGTCACATTTTAGTTATGAAAATAAAACTACATTTGCATATATATTAAGTAATTTAAATTTAAGAAAGAGTGGAGACCCTTCTAATAAGGCTCTGAAATACAGTGGAAAACTGCTGTTGCAACAGAATATGACTAAACCATGGATTCCCATTTGTACTGAAATTCATTAAAATGATGAACATTAAAACAAGTAAAATATCTGCCTTTCAGGAACCACTTTAGAAAATGAAGCAATAGCGAATTTGGAAAAACAACAAAGTTGTATTTGAATTTGGAGGATTAATTTGAAGTATTAAATACAGAGAAGTGGAATAAAATAAATCCCTGTGGATAGTTAGCACTGGAATAAATGTGCTTTCTTTTGTAATAAGGAAAGGTCCAAGGTTCTTACTAAACAAATTTGTAGGACTATAATTAGAAGGCAATCAACACTTAAATATACAACATTTTTGGACCTGATAAATATCTTTATAATCACACACTGCATTTCATAATTTAGAGATCATAGGTAAGCTTGGGTCACCTTATAGCTTCTGCAATCCTAGTGCTTTCCTTTCTTCTGTCATTGGATAACCTGCCAATTAAATATGAGTAATCTAGGCCACTACAGAATACACTTCCCACTGCGCTGAGAAGTAAGAGTTTACTGTCATCAGCTGATGCATTGCACAATGCTCTCCGAACTTCCTTCATGATCTGTGGATAAAGAAAAGTAAACAATTCGACATGCATGCCGTTGCAATATCATTTCCCTACTTTTACAAACCTTATTGATTTTGAGAGACTTAAATTTTGGGCACTATTAATACTTACATCAATGATATATATTTATATAATTTTAATAGAAAACACTGAGAGTTTGCAAAATATTTTGTCTTTGGAAGTGCTTTGTAGATGCTTATTAAGTCAAAGAGTTTTTAGAGCTCGGCTGTTCTTTGCTTTTTCTATGGGAAATTCTAGCTAGCTTATGCTATTTGCTTACAATTTAATAATTTCAAATATCACTCTTTTGTATTCAAAATTCAGTGTACATCACTGTAACACAATAATAGTCTTTAAACCTCAGCAGGTTGTAAATAAAATCTGTAAACCCCATTTTTCAGTTCTTCAACTGCTTTGGTTTGTATGGCTTGAACCAGAGCGAGGTAGCACAAGAGGACATTATAGACATCATCATGACAAATATATTATTCATTTTTCTGCGGTCAGTGATATTGTTACAGCCTACAAAAGTTAGAACAAAAATGCCACTAGAGAGAGAGATGTTTTTACACTCTGATTTAGGACTGGATCAAGGTATTAATCGCACCATAAATCAAACTAATCAAAATCTGTATGGGATTGAGCTGCTGCTATTGTAAGAAAATAGCCTTTCATCCAAGTACAATTGTTTTCCTAATGATTTTTAAAAGGAAATGTTATTTCATGAACTTCTTGTCAGCAAGTAGCTTGTCAGCACAGTTTGTAAGCTGTAATCGATTTAAGCAATTTGAGCTTCCCCTCTTTTTCGTCAGAGCTTTGCTCTTCACCCCAGTAGGGCCCTGATTTCACCTAGCATGGCACTGCCTGGGCCTGAACATCCTCGTGTGTCAAAGCACCTCCTATGCCCAGGGCCCCGCTCAGCCAATTGTTTCTCATTTGCTCTCAGGGTAAATTTAAGTAAAAGATAGCACAAGGTGGTTGGGGCATCAAATTTGGTTTCCCTGAGAGAAAACCAAGATTTTTTAACTTGTGATTATTTCTGTTCGCTACTTAATGCTTCCAAAAATTTCTTTATATCTCCAAAGTGCTTTATTTAAGAAACACAGAAGTTTTATTTTTACTCTTCTAAATAGGTAGGCTTCTATGAGAAATGTTGCGGCTTCTGCGAACAAGTTTGAACTTGTATGTTCAAGCCACGGAGTGCAGTGCTGTCTGCTTTCCATACGTTTGCATAAAAACACCCCGTTGTTACTGCCTGCTGAGGCTGGGACGTGAGAAAGCAGGTGGTGAACTTCTAGGTGCTTTACTTTTACACGTGCTTTACTTTTACACCTGCACTTTGGAGCTGCTGCACTACCGAGTACGTGGCAGTGGGTGCAAGTGAAGCAATTAAAAGCAGCAGAATGTGGATGTGCGTTTGAAATTCTTGTGCAGGTACAAAAATGGCATTAGGAATATTACAAGTGTTGGTTCTTCTAAGAAGCTCAGAGGCTGCCTTCACTTCAGATGGAAAAAATATAGGCAAAGCTGCACGTTTTGTAAAGGGGGAACACAAGGAAAAAAATACACAAATCTCTGTCCAAAGTTGAAAAAGAAACTTTAGAAGGTGGTAGATGTTAGAAGTAATAAAGCGTCTTTTGATTTTCCTAGTTCCATGTGAATGCCAGATTGCCTGTCCCCAAAAGCTGCTCATTCATAGGGAAAGCGTATAAATAATATCACAGAGTAAGAGTCAAACATTGTTACGTACTCTGAGGAGCTCTGCCACGAAGTGGTACTCTGTTCACTGAGTTCCCCTCCTGTTCCCCCTCCTGCAGTGACATTTGCTTATGTGCCACCTCTGTGATGTAACTGCTGCTGTCCTTCAAACACATCCCTACCACTACAACCCTGTCTCCTTTTTATCTCACCCCTTAGAGATTTGGATTGCTAAAGCCATCTTAAAGTTGGTACACCAGAATTTAGAGCAGAGATCACACTACCTTTGGGAAGAACCAATGTTCTCCTGTCACTGTTTTTTCAGTGTTTAGGAGAGAGGGATAGTGAAGGGCCATTTGTACAAATTGATTTCTGGCATATGGTTGAAAATGGGGAGGCTTTGACAATATACTGGAGAGTATTTTTGAGCAGGAGTGGAAATCTATTTCCACTACTTCCCTACCAAAAGAAAACAGCACGACAAAACAGAAATACATAATGTAGCAGTGTTTTCAATCTCCAAAAGATTTTTTTGTTTTGTTCTTGGAAATATCTGTAAGTTTGGTGTTAATGCAATCATTAAAAGGTGCTCAGAAACACTGGAATATACTGAATCCAGTGAAGTCAGTTGTCACTCCCTTGTTCTGTGACATGACTCCTTGGCTGTGCCATCCCAAATTCACCCGGTTACCTTATTGCCTTGTCCCTCAGCCTATCTACATCCAGCCTGCTGTGCTCTGTTGCTTCTGAATGCCTTGGCACCGTGGCTTTCGCCCTGATTATTCAGGTATGGATATTTCCCTGTAGATGTTTATATGATTACAGCAAAGCTACTAACAGTAAAATAGGATAAAAGAGATGGTTTGGGTTAAGGGTTAGAGAGCTGTGTATTAAACTGCACTACTCTAAATATAATTTTGGTTCAGAACCTGCTGTCTGTGTTGAAGTATAAATTTCGATTTAATGCAGCAGGGAATTCAGTTTACATATATAGAGATGCTATGTGTTTCAGTTCCATTTCTTTATCAGATTCTAAACTCTTTTTCTCTCTTCCATGGTACTTAAACCTTCCTTCATTTTGGTGTAACTGTGGCATTTGTCCAATTTATTTATTTTTTTGTTTCTGTAATGGACCAGATCTAATGCCACTATGTGCAGGGCTCCACAGCAGTATTCTCCAGTTCCATGCCTTTTTTTTTTTTCTTTTAAATTAGTCTTTTTCTTTTTCTTTTCTTTTTTTTTTTTTTTTTTTTTTTAAATGTCCTTTTAGGCAATTATCACTTGTGGGGGCAGTATTTTTATTTGCATTTGTTTGACTAACATTTCTGAAGAAGCTTTATACAAAACGGTTTGGCCTAGTCCTTCAGCTTATGAAAATCTATCAGCTTATAAATTCAGACCAACCCTAATGCCTCACTTACTGATTTATTGAAACCCAAATATATAATAAAATTACCACTTTCTCAAAAGTTGCTTATTTTTTAATCCTATCACGAAAACAAGTTGGTTAGTCCTTTAATAGGACACCTTGTATTGCAAAACAAACATAAAATATTTAAAGGTTTCATTAAACTTCTAAAAGCTTATTTTAATGCCTTTCACAGGACAGAGGAAGTTTTAAAAGGTGCTTGGTGCCCTTTGCTTTCAATATTGCTTACATTCTGGGGAAATCAGGAAGCTGGGAATTTATTGCCTTAATTATACAAAGTGTCTTCAACAGAAGTCTCTTGTTTATATGAATAGAAATACTAGATAAAACGGTTAACTTCTCTGAATCTCTGAGGATTCATTTTTGATATCCTTACAGGTAAATATTCTGTAAATATTACAGTAAAACTAAATCTTAAAGCCATTCAGTTGTTCTTGGAGCCTCTTCCTCAATTGTGCCTTTTTACACAAATGCACTTCTTGTTACTCGCTGGCTCTTTGTGCAAACAGATTCTGAGCCCTTTCTGTTTGACAAACAGAGGAGTTACGAATCTGCAAGGCTGGCTTCAGGCAAGTGTGGCCAAAGAAATAATTTGTATGAGAGCAAAAATACAGAAAACAGTAAAATAGTATCTGCTCCTCCGCCTTTTTTTTATTTTTTAAAGTCAGAAGAAGTTGTAAGTAAGGAAAAGTGAAGGCAAGGCAGTGCTCCAAAATGCACCTGGTAGGACTTAAAACCCTTCGGTGCTCATGGCTAGAAATTTGAAACCTGCCTCTTTTGTAGGTGAACTGTACTTGAGGTAGTAATACTCGTCTTCAGTGCACACTTTAGCTGCTTGGGGTACGTTTTGTGTTTAATTCAGTGGAATATTAATTCCTATCTGTATTAATAATATGCAGTAAAAACAGTGGAAGGATCCATTTAATTGAAACAGAACTTGGATCCTTGCAATGTGCTGAGATAAAACAGCAGCAGCAGCAAAATTGGAGAATGAACTTCAGAAGCAGCAAAAGGCCTGTGAGAGACAATGCCCTAATGGAGGCGGTAATGATGAAATCTTTTTGCATGTCTGCTTTAGAAATTAATTTTAAAAGTGGCAAGCCTGAGCCACTGCAAAAACAAACCAAAACAAAACAATCAAAAAACCAAGCTGTGCCATTTCATGACACTGGCTTCAAAGTTTTATAAGGTCTTGTAAAATGTAAGAAAGGATTTCTCTAGTCCCTGTACATTTTGTAGAAAAATCTCAATTACTATAGTGGTGCTGAGCCAACTTTGGTCGGTGCAAATGCTGCTGGAAGAGCCTCGACACTTTGTGCTAAACCACAGGCGTGATGTGGTTACCAAAATGTGGGATGAAGATTCAGGTAGACTTTTCTAAGCCTTTTATTTTTTATTTATTTTTTCCTTGTAGAAGTAAGTTTCATGGCCACAAGTGCAGTATCATGTCAGAGATAAGGAGGCCAAGTTTTGTTTTGAGTCAGCTTTGACATGCAGAACACTGTGCTGTAATGCTAAAGTTTTTAGTTATTTTAATTAAAGTGAAATTAAAGTGGCAGAAATAGCAGAGGGCAGTGGATGAACAAAACGATTGGATTCCATCTGAAGATTAAGGTAAAACCCAAAGGGAAGCAGGGGAGCAGGGGTGTTTACGGGTGAGAGTGATTTTTTATGAGATTAATTTTATAATGATTGTGGGCAATGCACCCCTTTTCCTTTCTTTAATTCATTTTTTCCTAACGTGGATGGCTGAGGATAACCAGACCGCTATTTTGACCACACTGAGTAAACCTACTCTCTGCAAGTTAATCATTTTCTATTTGGCAAACATAATTTACTGAATGTTTAATCGAGCTTGAAGTTAGCGTTTCTTTTGGCAAAACGAAACACGCTCTCTTACATCTTGTAGGAGTTTGGGGTTTGTGCCTTTCTATTCAGTGGTGCTGTAAGGGGCCAAAACTAAAATTGTGGGACTTTCCCTGAACTACTCCATCAGTTTGTCTTAGCTATGGCCATGGGTGACAAACTGTAGGGACAGCACATTCAACACGCTCCTTTCAGTTTCTTGAATTTTTGCTGAATTTACCACCATGGGAGGTGCTGGATTTCGTGGTGTGAGTGCCCAAGGGCTGCAGCCTGGAGCGAGGCCAAAGAAGTAGCTGCATGGTTGCCAGCAAGCGGCCTTCAGAGGCTAACAGCTTTCAATTGCTCTCAGCCTGGATGAGTTTTAAACAGACAAGTGCAGAGAGCTCATTACCTTGATTAATTCCTGGCTATCCAGATTCTGGTCAGTAAAGCAGCTCTTTGAAATGTATTTCCTAGTTGTCAAATGAGCTCCCATAAAGGTTCTAGAAATAGTCAATGCTGGTGATGCAAGGAGAGGACTATTACGTGCTCATCATTTATTCTTAGGCAGAGGTGGGCTCCAGGCATATTGAAAGTTTTCAAAGAACGAAACAGATTGCTTTGGCAGAGCTGAAGAGCTTGAATTAATTCACTGGGCAGTGCATTTGAATGCTGCTGATGTGGAACAGCACAGCCAGCAGTGTAAAGATATGTCTGTTCAGCCTGAACATGCTAAGTCCTTGATTTCCTACCTTTTTTCAGGCCCTTGAGCTCTTCATTTAAATTACCTGCAGCGTCAATTAGTGGCAATTAATACATGGATGGAATGATGGATTTGATGCAATCATCTAGCATGTTTTTAGGGACTAGTATTAAAAGCAGGTGTTTGGTGTTCTGGGTTAATTACTGAGACCGTCCTTTAAATATTAAATAGATTAAAAACTAGGAGCCATAAAGGTATGTACCGACAGTTTTAACTATTTAGTGTAATTCTATGCATTAATGTCCATGTGCGTGTGTGCATTTGGGAAGGTGGAGTCAAATTTAGGGTCCACAGCTTCTCAGCCCTTCCTGTGACTACGTATGTACTCGAGTAATACAAGCTACAAGTCTGACCCTAAGTGTATAATGTTTTGGAACAAGGGAATTCATTAGTATCGTGTATATATTGAACATCTTTATGCAATTCAGCTGAGACTAGAACCCTTAATTGGCAAAGATTTCATAACTAAAGATTCATAAAGTGATTCAGAAAACAAGCAATTAGGGATCGAGGTATAGTTTTACAGTTACTGTTTCAGGATATAGCCTCAAATGCCTCCATATGCGACAACTGGAGCGCTGTTTAAATTAATATAATGAAAGAGACCAGATTTCTACTAAGGACGGTAAATATCAATTACTTCAGCATGTGAACAACTGCTTCATACAGCTCCATGCTGGAAGTACAGACTCTGGCATTCCTTCCCTTCCTTCCAATTTTCAGTTTCAGACATGCCAATTCAGAATTAATTTCCATTGCATTCTTTTTGATAGAAATCCCAACCATGGAAAAATTAATTATATCTGAACTCCATAATTTCTTTTTTAAAGATAATCACTTAGCATAAAAATACAAAAAATACAGTTCAAGTCCAGCGTTTCCACGATAACCCACACATCAGCATGGTTTCTTTGGCTTTTAGGGCTACATGCTTACCTCTGGGGTCAGTGCATTGTTATCTGAAGTCTGACTCGAGAGCAAAATATGTGTGAAACCATCTTCTTTCCGGACTACAATGTCCCTGAACCGGCAGTTACTTTCATTTTGACGCACGCTGTATCTCAGTCTCTTATCGAAGACATAATCTTTTTCCCCATCTAGTTTCCTTTTCACAGTGCTGTGTAGATTCAAGCTGCCATTGGCCAGAGAAGAACCTTTCAGATGGAAACAATCAGAGCATAATTATGTCTATACTTTCAAAGAAATGGAGTCATACTTTTTATTAGCTTAAACATAATGCAATATTTACAATAGCCTCTACACGATAAGTTTGGTAAATCAGAAATATGCCTGTCTAGTCAAATGTGGCCTCAAGCCATTCCTATTATTCTTTAAAGCCTGTATATTCCAACATGCAGTTCCTTTTTGTTCTCTGATCAGACAACCACTGGGTCAAATGACTTGTAGCATGTGGGACTGGTACTCTTAATGGGATTCAGCTCTGCTTTGAAGATGAAAGCAGTATCATGGTCTGTCCTATCACTTTGGGGTGATCCCTGGATTCATTAGGAAATTCCAATCCAGCTTTGGATGAACTTGACAAGGCAGGTTTTGTCCAAATCCCATTTTTCAAAGTTACATTTTCTTCCTTTTATGGTGACCAAAAAGTGATTACGAAATGCCAATTTTAGCAAGGGTTGTCTCTCGTTGCACATCTCTATGTGATGGTAAGTTTGGGGAGTTCTTACTGAGCTGGTAGATACCACAACTACATTTCCCTTCCCTCTACCCATATGGTTAGCATTAGAAGTAGCAGTTACCCATCACTGCTCTGATCCCAAGCTTCTCCTCATTACATTTTGCAGTCACAATAATAAGCTGACTAACAGATCTGATGCTGATATTGGACCTCGTACACTGAAAGGATTAATGCCAATGCCATGTTGGATGGTATCCAGCATCAGGAAAAAAAAAACAGAACTATGAAAATAAAGATGAAAGTTCCTTTTGAAACATAAATGAGAGTAATAACAGTTTATTCTGTAAAAGCAGTTTATTTTGACATACAGTTGGATGACCTGTATGTTATTATTTTGCTCATCTTTGGAGTTCCATTGCAATAGGCGATGCATCGGGAAATCTTTACAAGATTTCTATGCAAGACTCCTTTTCTAATTATAGAAGTTTCACACAATTGCCATTAAAAGTAAAGCAGGGACAGGTTGCTGATGAACAGGGAGGATTAAATCCACTCTGTTCGTTGCAATAGTTTCCAAATGTTTTTGTTTGTCTGTTTAAATAGACGTAAACCCACGATACTCCCTCGTAGAGAAAGGCTAAGATGCAAACCTTGCCAATGCAAACTCATTCCAGTATCTGGGATAAAACAGATGAGAATTTTTAAAGGGGAGATGACATGAATAGAACATAATTTAAATTTTATAGCTTAAATGACCACTCTCCAATTAAAAATGCTCTGTTGGAGTAGAATTGAATGGTAAATTCATAACAGATCACTCTCTAAAGCAAAACCAGTTACCTTCGATTTATGTCAGCTACATTTCAACTTAGTTGATGTTTGTGTAGCTAACTGAATGCTCTGGTAGCTAACGATTGGCAATGGCCTGTGGAATTGTTCAGCAGGTGAAATACCCGGGTACACCCTGCAGTTACGATACGTGATGTTAAAAATATGCAGAGCGCTTCAGAGTACTTACTGGTACCTCCCTTGGCTTCCTCATAGAACGGGTGTACACGTGTGTACACACAGATCTACATACAGAAACGTGTCTTTGTTAAAAAGTTTGCTATTTGTGTCGGTCATAAAGCTCTTTTCATAGTTAAATTAAGAGATCCCATCCAAAACATTTCCCGTATTATAATAAAGAGAGGATTTAACTGGTGCAAATGAATGCCTATGACAAATTAAGTTAAATCATCAATTTGAAAACAAGCATTTGAAGCCAGCCAAATTTGAAATTTTCAAGAATTGAAATAATTAGTATAATATAGTGAAACAAATTAACTATTTGATTGGGTTAGACATTCAAATATTATGTTTTTATCTACTCAGTCCTTACTATGTTGCTTGACCCAGCAACAAACTACTAGGATATGAAGAGGTAAAACTCCCAGAAAAGTGTAAAGAACTTATAAAACCAGAGGCATGAATGAACATTAAGTGGAATATGTGTCCGACTAACTGTACCGATCATCTACCTAGCGTAGAAGATTAAGCCACATCTATTTTAAATACAGACACTAAGAGAATGGTAGAAGATTAATTCACACAGATAATCCAGCTCAGCGAAAAGCCTCACAGAAATAATTTATTTCAAGTTTTTTTTTTTTTTTGTCACATTCTTCTTTGTTCGAGTAATGTCGTTGGTCTGTAAATTAAATATATGATGTAAGAAATTATAGATCTTATCAGTATTCTAACTGTCTGCACGCCAGCTGACAGAAATTTAACCTTGGTAGAGAAATATCTAAATTAAATTTGAGAGAAATGTAAATGGAAAAGTGCAATTTCCAAGAATGGATGATTAACAGAACAAGATGTAGTGAGTAAATTGTTGTCTCACTGTATACAGTGCATCCCTGTAATCTTGTTTAATCTGATAAACCAGAGAAAATGATCAGCAAAATCCAAAGACAACACGCCTGCAAGATCAGGCCAATTCAGCATGTCTGCTGCAGAGATGTGATGGAGCTACTGAGGGCTTGCTCTGGAGCCACTAAAGCATCCAGATTGTCTTTGCATGAGCTTTAATGGTTAGCACCTGCTTAACACATCGGGTAATAGTACCTCAGCACGTCAGAATGAAAAATGGCTGTGTCAGGAAAAAAGAGGCCTTCACAAAGCAATCTGTAATGCATGGGAAATAAATTACGGACGTCACAAATTAAGTGAGGAAGCTTTAGGTACTTCTAAACGTGGTTTACTGGCTTGGCAGTGAGTATATGATGCTCAGTCTAAGTACAAATTGGAAGCAGAAAATAATCCTTCCTGTACGGGGAGAGTAATGTAATCATTAACTTTCTTGTGAAGGTACCTAAACACATACTGGTATTTAGAAGTTTCAGTATTTCTTAAGGGAACTTAAGGTATTTCCACACCACTGGTGCATGCAGTACTCCTCTGAAAATGGCAGTGATGGCTGCTACTTGAGGAGGAAACCCAAGCTGGCCACTTTCTGCAGTCCTTTGCCCTCATATCATCTCTCATATTGGACAGGAATATGAGAAGACTGATCCTTCCCGTTTCCTTCAGTATTTCCTCGTGGACCTTTCCATGGATTTCTCTAATCCCTTTCTGAGCCTGTTGATGCTGTCTGTCTCTGCAGCCTCCTGCGGTACAAGTTTGAGAAGTTTAGTAACCACTACACAGAGGAGAATTTCCTTTCATCTGCGCTTTTATCTGATGTTCCACCAGTTTCAGTGAGGGGTCCCTAGTTCAGCTATTGAGGGATTTAGCGCACAACAGTTCCACATTTATTTTACTAGAGACCTTCATGATGTTATGAACTTTGATCATATCCCCTCTCAGCCTCCCTCTCTCCAAAAGAAAACTCTTTTAGTCTGGTAATCCACATCACCGTCTGAGCTGCCGGTCCCTGTTCCTTGTACTGCACTACTACCAAAGGGGAGGACACATCGTGATGTTCCCCTTGCTGCTGTTGGAATGGGAAGGTGCCTAAAGGCTCCAGATCACTCTGGGGTTCTGTTATACTGGGCACTGCAGGAAACAGATCAGAATTTGTAGACTAAAAAAAATGAGGTAGACAAAGAGTAGATGAGAGAGCAAAAAACGTGCAGTGAGCCTCAGATCCATCCCTCCGGGCTTTGGAGGGCTCGGATCTCCCCATCTACTTCTGCTCTGTGCTTCCACTCCCAGAGACAAGAGACACCTCAACCCACCCTTATTTTCTGATCCTTTCTTTCCGTTTCAGCACAGCTCTGCAGTCTCTGTGCCACCACTTAGTGACCTAGTGCTGATAGCCAGGCAGGCAGCCACACCACGAGCAACTGCTCAAGCTGGAAAAAAACCTTTCTCCAAAACCTTCCTTAATTTTCCAACAGATTGGGTTCATCTCGTGGGCTCAAGAGTACTGAAAGGGGAGGGGATGGGGATAACGACCAGGATGTCGTGGGAAGAAGGGCTGGGCTGCTCCTTTTGTTAGCAGCACGCATTTATGCTGACCGAAAAGGAGCTTTGGGTTTCATTTTTCTAGGTGAAATAAACCACAATCCCTTATTCTGCCTGGTGAAACAGCTTGGCATTCCTCTCGGTCTTTCCAACAGCCTTTCTCTGTCTCCTTTCTGTCTTTCTTGTGGGCAATGGTTAATACTGCACATACTTAAGGCAGCTTTCTGGTGATAATTTACTAATAATTTCAGACTTCTTCAGCTAAGGGAGCATCTGTAAGATATCTAAAAGCAATGGGTTTTTATCCAAACTGAGAAAGCAAGCATATTTGGTTGTCTTATACTGCCAGGATTTCTCCAGAATAAATAAAACAGAACAAGCTAAAAGAAAAACAAGAGGAAACAGTGACTAAGTTCATAGAGAAAATTTAAATTAAGGGCACCATGAGACTACAAAGATTTCCGTAATGGAGAAAAACAGTGGTTAGTGATACATGACAAGCAAAAATTCTTCAGCAGATGGCACAGAAATAGAGCAATGTAGAAAGGGAAAGAGGAAATTAAAAGGGGCTGGTTTTTGATGCTGTCAGGAGACCTGACAAAACAATCACTCTCAATTACAATGTATGGAGAGAAACAGCGAGGTGATAATGGGAGACAACAAATGTCACCAGAAGGAATGCTATTGTTAGCTCTCGAGAGCATCCGCCGATGTTCTCCTGCAGAGGTTTTCGACATGTTCCCATCTGCAGACCCTTAAATAACTGTCGGTAGAGATGGCTGCCCTCCTTCTGAAGGGACGTGCAGATGTCAGGAGAGGTTTTATACGAGAGGTCTGTCCCAGCTCCAGCACGTTGGGGTTCCTGGCCTCCACTAGGACGTGAATAATTTCGTGCAAACATCTGTAGATGTACACTCATCTTTCTGGGGTAAATTGCCTTTTTGTGAGAGTTTTATCTATGGGCTGAGCAGGAAACAATTATCCTCAAGAGGATGTACAAAACCAAACACAAATTGGTGGAAGCCTGTTAGAGCCGCCAAAAACTAGTTTGCAAATAGTTATTTGTTTCAACAGAACTGACAGCATGCGGGGCAAACAGAGCAGATATTTTTTGATTAGCTGTAGTATGTAGGGTACTCGCTATATTGCTTGGCTCCATCAGCATAAAGCAAAGGAATACTGCTTCTGGCTGAGGGTTTTTGGAGTCTTTCACTTGTGCTCTTCATCTCTAGACCAACTGAACTTAAAATTTCTAAATGCACTTTCTGTGCTTTCGTACACTTAGCTGCGAAATGAGGCTGCCATTTGGGCTTCATAGAGGCAAGCTCAAAGCTGACACAGATGTCTGCTTTGTAGGATCCTGCACGGGGCTGCCCGGGAGCCGCAGGGTCCGGGAGCCAAACCCAGGTCCTCCGGGCTCCGGCTTTGTTCTACATATAGCGCCTGGGAGCCCTGCGAGCGCTGGTGGGGCACGCCGGGCTTTCGGCTTCCAGACTCGGTGGCAGACAGCCTGAAACCTCTGGCATAGCTGGCTGCCTCCAAGCTAAACGTGGGAGTCCTGCCAAGCAGACTGCCACGGAGCTGCAGGTCTCGGGGGACGGAGCCTTGGGACCTTGGCACAGATCTGGAGAAAGTTTTGAAACCCAAGATGTTTGGAACAGACCTTCTGTTATTCAACAAATTGGCATTTTTTTTTTCCTCTGAAAATTTCTTCATTTGTAATTTGTAAAATTTCAGAGCAGTTTTAGTGTGACATCTACCCTGATTAAAGCGGGGCTGTGGCTCTAGCTGACATATGGCAGGGGCGTGCTGGCATCCTCTGCGCCACTTCCCTGCGAGGGTGAGTGCTGAGGGGTTCATAAATTGCTGGAACTGGTGAGGAGTAGTGCGAGGCTCCCTGATCTGACATTTCAAATGAAGCACATTCCTGTGTCAGGAAACAGGCCTTCTCAAGCTCTAGGAAAAAGAGCCAGTGATTTTATTTTGACCACTTGGTCTTGGTAGTCTCATCTGCCCTCTTTGTAGCTTTCTCTCTGCACTGTGCATGTGCTGGGTATCACAGAGCAAGACGGGAAGGATTAGCTGCTAGGCCAGGAGCCCTCTGTACATGGCCAAACACTGCTTTGGCACAGCAGCTTCCAACTGAAACAGAGCACTCTTACAGGGATCGTTTGGATGGGGTTGGTGGATACCATTCAGTACGTCCTGTGGGGACAAATGGAAGGCTCATTTGACCTTACAATTCTTTGTAGCCCTTTAGTTCTTCATTAAAAAAAAAAAATCTACATTAAGGGAGTTAATGCACCGTAAAGATGCATTTTATATCAGAACTTCCACTACAAATAACATAAAGCAAATGCATTAAAAATCATTAGAACCAATTAGAAACCAATAAGAAAGCAAAGAAAATCACGTTATACACTCCTGTAGTTAGATACACAAGTCCTTCTAGGGAAGCACCTAACTTTTTAAGCAGACTCACATGAGCTCAAATCAATCAAAACCCTGAATCCTGCGCTCTCTGTTGTGTCACTGACATCAGCTGGGCCACTTACGCATTTCAAGCTGGCCATATATTTTGCTAGCGTGTTTTTAGGAAGATACTTGATGCCTGAATTGCAGCAGTTGTAAGATGCAAGTATGAAGACCCGGCAAAGACAGCTCTGCCTCCCAAATCCAGTAGCATTTTCTAGGTTGCCAGTAGGGCAGAAAACGGGAAGCTGAGTGATATAATTTATGCTGACTTTTGAAAAGTTTTTGGCAGGGTGATTCACAAGAAGCTGTTAAGGAAATGAGTGCTATCATGGGCTATGGAAAGTGGCGAATAGAAATAAATAATTGGAACAAATGGTTACTTTTCATCATGTCAAATGTTTAGGAGTTGGCTGCCCCTAGGACCTGCAGAAGGATTAGTTTACTTCTTGTATGTATTAATGAAGTGGGAAGAAAAGTATGAGAGGAAAATTTGAAGAGAATACCAAATAAGTAGAGTAAAAATGAGGTAAGATTTTGAAGAGCTTCATTGAGTCATAACAAAAAGGTGAACTGGCAACAGTAAAGCAGATTAAGTGCATAATGAAAGGAATCATACATATAGCTGTGTTCTAAATTAACTGCAACCAGCAAGAAAAATAATTAAGAGCGACTGTGTATCGCTCAATGAAAAGCTTTATGCAGTGTGTAACAGCGGAAAAAATCATACGTAAAAGACTGTGTTGCCACAATATCAGTAAGCAGGAGGAAATCATTTGGAAAGGCTCCTGCTGGTTTTAAAAGGTATTAAAAAAACAACACCAAAACCAACGTACACCAAAAGTAAAGGTCAAAAATACCCCAAACCTAACAAAATGAAACAAAACAAAACAAGAAATACAATCAAACAATCAAGAAATTGATCAAATTAAATATGGATGCAAGGAACTTTCTGCCACAAAGCATCATCAAGGCTGTAAGTTTGGTAGGATGAAAAAAGATTGTACATATATAGGTAATGAGAAGCTACACAATTGCATTAAACTGCACGGTATTTTGTAGATAACATAAATTTATCTTCTCTGAGACCTTATTCTTTGAGAACTAAGCCAGTCAGTAACTAAGGCAGTCAGTAACTAGAGGGATTAGGAAGAAATTTTTCCTGTAGGCAAGTTGCCTTGTTCACTTCAAGGCTGTTTGTACCTTCCAGTAATGTCAGTAATGCATCCTGCAAGTTCTGGTGTTGCTAGTCACTGCCAAACACGAGGCTCTGGGAGGTCTGAGTATTCCCCAGCACTGACTACATTAATCCTTACGAACCTGAATGTTACCCAGACATACTTACCAGGATAGTGATAGTATCGAAAAACGAAGTCTCAGCATTATACATACCTCGGCTGTCATTCCTACTACATGCCTTGTCAGCATGGCCCCATCAGGGCTTCCTACTGCCAAGACCTGCAACAAAGCCCACACTGCTTCGTGCCACTCCGTGGGAAACAGAAAGAGAGAAGCCAACTGACAAAAAAGTGCCATAGTGTATTGGGAAAGGGGTGTGAAACTTGGTTATGTGCCTCTCACCACATCCCTTGCGTAGCATGACAATGATTTTTTCCATGAGTGGGCTCTTTGCTTGCAGTTTCTGCAGTTCCCCCCCCTCAAGAGACGGTAGCTGTGTAAATCACATACCAATTCCGTTCACAACAGGTGCGTCGTTACTGACTTCCAACACGCTGGGCAAGTTTTGTTCTCCTTCGTGATCATTTATATCCATGTTTTGCTGTTGTGAGCCATTCCCAAAATGTCTAGAATCTTTTTCATGACTGCCATCTCCATTCTGCAGACCATTATGTGGCTTTTTCAGTGGCATGATCTGTAAACCGCTGGGAGTAGTTCGGTAAGTTACAGTTTTAGCAGCCCTGTCATTAGCAGCTGCTGGCTTTGCTGCGTATCCTCTTTTCTGTTTTTGAAGAGAGGGATTAATTCTCTTCCTTTTGTGTGCTGACCCTTTGGCCTTCCCAGATTCAGAAGGTCTATGTGATATTTTCTCAACAGATGACCCTCGGCTTTCCCGTAAAAATTTTGGAGTGCTGGCCTGTTTCCCATGTCGCGATCGCTTTTCTCTAGTAACGTGTAGTCCATTGAACTCATCAATAAATTCCTCACAATGTAGGAGATGATGTTCAGGTTCCCAGGTGTCTTCGTTGCTTCCGTAGCCTTTCCACCTGATGAGATATTCCCATTTGCCCTTCTTGTTCTTCCTTTTGTCTACAATCCTCTCCACCTAAAAAAAAGAAAGAAAATCACAAAAAGTATCATATTAGAAAGAAAAGCAGCTTGGTCATGAGAAACGTGTTCTTCATTTGCAGCTAGGAAGGCCTCCTTGACATTGTAATGCAGCTTTAGTATTCATGAGATTCAGCTCCTACAACACGGTGCCTAAAATACGAAACGACTCCGACACTGAAAGTCTACCCAGGCTAGCCAAAAGGCAGCAACCTATTTTCCTGATTAAAGCTTATCTTCATTTCATAGGATGCAGTCCAACACTATATTCCCGTTGGATCCTACACAGACCACGCTGCGTGCTGATGAGGGCCTAATTGCTGTGTATGTATCTGCACGACAGAACGGCTGGGGATCGGAGTTACACGTTTCTGGTCGACAAAGAATTGCCAGGAACGGACCTGGCAACACATGAGAGGGATTCAGTAGCCCCAGTGGTACTTTGACAGCAAGGCCATTTTCCCTTCTAAAAATATTGAGACATGAAACGCCTGATCAGACCTGAGCTGGGAACCTGCAAGAGCCAAAATGTGAAAAAACAAGAGACCTGGAAGATCAGTACTGAAGGCATGATTTCTTCAAAAATCTGTTTGTAAAACGAGCCTGCTGCTGCTCCATTCCTCAGCTACCTCTTGTCTGAAAGAGCTGGATAAAGTGTCTTTTGCTCTGCTGTCAGCTCTTCAGCATTCTCCTGAATTCACACATGGATTAGGTACCTGTAAATGCCTTCTTGGTGTCTTGAAGCTATCCTGATCAGAGAACCAATTAGAACAAATTACAATTTTTACACACAAAAATTATGGCCATTACTGCCATCTGAATGCGAATTAACAGCACTGTGCTGTTGTGGACAGCAGACTGTGCAACTGGGGAAGTCTTTGAGCTATCTCAGCACTGGCAAGGTCTCAGCTAGAGGGAGAGTGCATATGAGAACCCACATTAGTGATCTATATTGGCTTGTGAGTGAAACTCAAAGAGAATTATTTGTTTTTGAGGAGAGGGGAAATGTAACAACAATCCTAAGTGAGTTAGAGATGGATGTGCAAAGGTAGAAGCAAATAATTCTGTGTGGATTGGACAGCAAGTCATGGGTTTGAACGGCATCAGGAGACACATAGACAACTCATTAGGAAAATCTTTGTGATGGTAAGAATAATTAAGCACTAGGTAGATAACTTCAGGAAGGTATAGAGGGTTTTAGAAGAAACAACTTTTGTCAGACCAACACCTGCCATGAGTAGAAACTGTTGGAAAATGGAGTATGGTGAGAAAACCTTTTGTGGTCTCTCCCAGGTTTTATTTTCTGATTAATTTTTTAACTTCTTGGAAATGTGGCTTAAGAGGAATAAAGATGTGACTAGTGAAAAAAAAAATCACTATTGTTAAACAAAAGCACCATTGTTAATTTAGAAGAAATAAATAAATGGATAGCTAATGTAAGAGTTTTCACAGCTCATCAAAGAAAAATGTCTCATGTAAAGAACAACAGTGGAATCTGTACGGAGAATTTAACCTTGGAGAAGGGCAATCACAGCCGTGTAAGTAATTGTTCTTTTTAAGTCCCCTGTTAGAGCAAACCAATGGATTAATTCTGTCTGTTCACTGGCTGGAACTGTACATTCATAGAAATCTTGGTGGGCTCCCCAAAGGCGTCTGAATGTAATTAGCAACTAAACATTATACTTCCATCTCAATTCATCTACCTGGGAACTGTGCTAAGATATCTGGGTCTGAGTCATTGTGGCCAGCTTCCCTCCATCTCCAGGGCACTCAGCTGCAGCATCCCAACCAGCTCATCCCTGTGCTCTGTCTTATCAAATATCTGCACAGAACCACTGAAGAAGCAAAGCAAGGAATCATCTGTGCTCTGAATTTAGCACAGTCCCCTTCAGGATTGCTCAGTGTGGCAAAACAATTAACTGGAGCTCAGTCTAGGAAGTTTGAGATCATTTGTGTTAAAAGAGGAAAAGTACTCACAGAAAAATGAACTGCCTTCTTGTGTCCTCATTTTGGGACGTGTGGCTTTCAATTGTCAAACTAATAGACTTACTCTGATCTTGTGGACTTCACAGGGAGCAGCTGTCCAAATTATCCCTGGCTTTGAAATACTTCTCATCCTCCTGTCTGGGACCAGCCGGTAAGACTACATCAACCTGCGGAACCCCGGAGTGGCCTGTGGTTGTCTGCGGATTTGTTACTTTAATTACTGCAGCTCAGTATACCAAGGAGCAAAACATATATATAAATATATCCTGGGGAAAAAATTAAATTGCTGCTAAACTCAGTAGACCACAGCTATCATTAGTGCAGAGAATTTGGTTTAGCACTCTTCTGCTTGTATGAGCTACACAGTGCATGCGCTTCCCCCTTCTTTAATTGAGGATTTCAGGCTTGGAACACAAGCTCTGTGTCAGGTTGATGCTACCTCGGAGTATCTTTGGTATTTCTTTTGATGGATTGCACCAGTTGTGTTGCCCTACTTGCTCACTGAAGGAAAAGCCTCAGAAAGGATGGACAAATAACTTGCCATTTTCAGAATCATGTACAAAAACCAGTTCTTCAACCTCACCTTTTTTCACTCCCACACAGATGTTTACATTTATCTATACTCTTTACCCATTTTCACATTGTTGCATCTCACAGGGAAGAAGTTCCTTGGAAATTTTATTTTATTTTTTATTGTGGAAAACACAAAATTATTTTGGTGATGAGACATTATGCATTTCAATTAAGAGGATAAAAGGAAAAAAACCACGAGTAGTCTTTGTTCCTGGAAACAAAATACTGGCAACGGAGAATGTGATTAACCAGTTCAAAACAAAACATCATGAGGGGACAATAGAAGTATTTATGAAATTGGGTCAAATTTAATAAATGGTTTCAGAAAAGATATTCAGAAAGCAAATATATTTGGGAAAGCCTAAGCATTTCATTATAGCATTTTCAGAACAAAGCTATCAGTGTTTCTCTTCAAATTTAACTAAACAAAACTAAGATGAAAAGGTTAAAGAGGCATTAAGTAACCTAAAGACAAAATGTTTTGTTCTGATCAGCCCCATTTTCAGTTTATTGTTTTGCTGGGGAGAAAATGAAAAAAAAAAAAAAAGTGGGTTGATCCAAACTTGTTTGTTGTCAATGAGTTTTTTGGTTCAGCCATCAAAACCACTGGCTTGACTAATGATGCATAAAAAGTCTGAGTAGATATTTACCTCGTCCTCATTACTGTCTCATTGTTCATTACTGAGTGCATTTGTGGGTAGCATCAAACATGCTTGACCTCTAAACATGGTCTCTTATCTCCCTCGCGGCTTTAAGTTCTCCATTGATTTTTATCCCCTTCAGAGTGCCACTGTGTTTTTTCACTGCATATAGTGAAATGCTTTAGCATGAGCATAAATATCAGTTTGTTACCCACACCTGGTACAGCCTGTCCCGTTTTCCTTCTATTCACAGTCCATGTTAATAAAGAACATCACTTTCTTGTATATTTGCTTTAACAGGTAGTATATAAAGTACTAGCCTTTCACAGAATCACAGAATCACAGAATTTTCTAGGTTGGAAGAGACCTCAAGGTCATCGAGTCCAACCTCCAACCTAACGCTAACAGCCCTCCACTTTCTGCATTCACTTCAGGTTACACAAGTTCGTATGACTTTTCTTAATGAGAAGTAATTCTGTGACAGCTAGTGATTAATAGAAATAATACTTTCATTTGTTTCCTAGAATAAACAATACACGGTCTTGGAATATGCAGAAAATACCTACAGCTTCCACGTCTGATTTTCCATTTCCCCTCTGTTCTGTCTTTAATGACAACTGAATAAAATCTTCTAAAAGTGACTTTGGTAGTTACAGTTTGCCAAATCCTTGAATTCACTATATTTGGTTTGGAAGAGTGAGTAAAGTCTAATAATATTAAAATGACCGTGGACAAAGTGTAACGGAGGGGTATCACAGATAGGAGAGTGCTAGAACTGACATAGCCCATTACTTGCCTGGACTCTGTCTCTCTCTCCATCTCTACTAATTCTGGGTATTTGGGGGAGCTGATATGTCACTGTATAATATGTTTAAAGAAAACAAATAGAATAATAGAATAATAGTATCTGTGCAAATGCATTTGCAACATACTCTTTAGCTTCTAAATAGTCTTAAACCTAACAGTATGCACAACTGCAGAAATTAGGATGAAAGTCAAAAATGAAATCTTTTTGTTAAAAAAAATGTACATTCTAAATTTACTGTGAAATTAAAAAAAATAATCCCAGACAAGTATGGTACAAATATGTGGAGCTTCATAAACTCAGGGATATGATCTGGTGATCAAGTGCACACGGTTTCCTTCTTCACAAAAGATTCAGGGTCAAAATCACTCATTTAACCACAGTGTTAGTGCCGACATCCAAAAAAAATCTAAGCCAAGTTAAAAAAGGGCAATTATCATTCAATTATTTCTATAGATACAATTGCAAAATCAGAGCACTATATACTCATCTCACAGTTCACAGCAGCTCTACAGAACATACAAAAAATCTTTACGCTCCCAAATAATCACCTTCTGGGAGATCAGTCAGCTTCCAGAAAGGTTTGGAAGACTGTGCATCTGCTCAGTGATTCCCAAAATACAAGTCATGGCTTCTTTGTCCATGCATATCTATGGAAACAACTTAAACTGTAATCTGTGATGCTCAGGTGGTCTCTTTGAGCATGTAGCACAGAGCAGCAGACTGATTTCATGACTCACTAGAAAAACTGCTTTTCATTACTCTAAATTACAGCCCTTGTACTGCTTTATGTATATATATTTTTTCTATGGAGATCCGTGTCCCGTGTTGTGCTTCAGGCTGTTGGAAGGGATGTAGATGTGTATTTGAAGAAGGTGCCAAGTAAAGAAAGGCAGTAAGACTTCTGCGAGAGATAAATGCCTCCTGATTCAGCAAGTTTGTTTTCTGAAAATTCATAACTGCTGTAACTATTGTTAGCTTTAATATTTTGCTTGCTTGGATTTGTGACTTGTGTCCCTCTTGTATTTTTATTTATTTTCTCAAAAAAAACCTGCTAATCAGAGCATTTGTTCAAGATGTAAGAAAAAGATGGGAGCATATCTTCTGAAAGGGTTGCTATCCACGTTAGTAAAATAATGCTGGAATGGATGCTGGGTCTCTCCTCAGCATCTGATCCACAGTTTAAAAACAGAGTAGATCCAATTAACGTGCCAGCTACAAATCCTCCCCGGTACTAAATTTGTGTAGTTACCTGGAAGGAAGTGGAAATGAAAGGGCAAGATAGTCACAAAATAAATAAGAAGACATTCCCGATCTCAATTATTCACAGGCAAAACCTCAATTGACATCTTCCCAGGAAGACGTTGATGTCAAGAAGACACTGCTTTTTATTCTTTTCCCTTTTTCTCTTTGTAAACATATGGATTTCTTCTCAGGATCAGAAGAGGTGTTTAACTTGCTAGTGGAATTCTACCAGTTCTGTATTTTCACTGGAAAATAACCTGTGAGCCTCATATTAAACTCAAGCCACTGCTTTAGGTATACATGTCCTCCAACACACGGACACGAAGGCTTAAGGCAGACGAAGCAAATGTTTAAAACCTGCTGCTCTTGTCTGGGTGTTGGATCTTTGCGTCCCAAGAGACATCAGTGCCATGCAGGCTGCCTGCTCTGCGCATTGGTGTGCCGGTTATCTGGGAGAGCAGAGGGGCACCGCCAGCTGTTTTGCAGGGGTAAGGAGGCAATTTGAAATTACTGCCACAAGTACTCTTTGCACATTCCTAAGACTTTTCAAGACCCAGCATTTTGCCTGCCTAAGTCCAGTCTGTTAGTTACCTACCCTGGCATCCAGAGATTTTAAAGAAACTGAGACATAAGCCGAGCTCTGTGCTTCCACATGCAATGTGATTTCCTCTTTGTGCAAGGGTTCTTCTGGGACAAGAAGCTCGCCTTTAGTACCAGTTTAGATAAGACAAAGCCCTGGCTGATAGCCTGCAGAGAAACAACCAGCCACAGCTTCCATGCGGTCCCGTATCTCTAGTGGCTTTACACAGTTTTTCCTGGAAGCCCCACCTTTCTCTGAAATGCAGGCTCATTCAAACTGAAACTCTGCTCTGGTCTCTCAGTTGTTCATTTCTGGAAACTGCCCTGGTGCCACATCTCCAGCTCCGCACGCGGTCTGTTTGCCCCTTTGATCTCATTCGTCCCTCTGGCTCACTCTACTAACAGAGCCCATTGCCGTGCCCTTCCCCGCTCTGGTTTTGCTTGTTGCAGTTTCTCCTGGTTAGTCTTATCCCTCCCTGTCTCTTAAAGCTATTCTCCCCTGCCATGTAACTTTAAGGATATGATCTAAATCATTTTTTTATTATCATATTGAAGTGTATGTGCATAAAAAGTACCTGTGGTGGATGTGCCAGAATCATAGTGGGTGTTTGAGCAGGTAGGTGCAACAACGCACCCAAGGACCTTCCACTGGAACAAAGGGACTTTTGTATGGACCTGTACTCTCCCTTGAGAAAGGACTGGAAAAGGAAAATTAAAAAATGATGCAGGGACCGGGAAGGGACTTCCTGATCAGCATGTATAGTCCCTGTCATTGCAGGCAGTTACATCATATAAACCCTTTCATGCTGCACACATTAATGATGCCAAACAAATTTCTGCCCTGGGCTTATTATTGATAGGTTGCAGAGCAAACAGACGGCAGTTCTGCGATGTAATCATTTTGTAAAATACACTGAAAGTTTCCATCTGGAAAACAAACCAGCTTTCTAAGGTGCAAAGGTGTCCTAGAATAGTAGAGATGCTCTTTAGCAGTAGGCTAAGTAATCCTGACGATGCTCCTTACATGTAAGAAGGGCGATACTTCTCCCTCTGCAATCCAGCTCTGCACCCATGTCGCCAAAAGAATGGGTTGAGGTGGCAGACCTCTTCAGGTCTGTCTTCAGGAAACGGTTTAAATCCTCTACTTAGAAACAGTAATCAACACATTCAATGTGGAAATCCAAAGAGCATGGGGGTTTGTATTTGATTTAAAGCATAATGATGAATTTCATTTATCAAGTCATCATTTTCTTTTCTATAGTAAATCAGTTCATGATTGTTTTTCAGTGTTTGCATTTCTTAAGGAAAGGAAAGCAAGAAGCAGGGCATACCAAATGTCCTTTACGTTAGAAATTAAAGTCAGTTCTTCCAGAATGAATCCAATAGTTATATCTAGAAGAGTTGATTATGATAAAGAACACTTACTTTTATTTCAGTAGTAAAGTGCAGCTGGTGATTTTTACTATAACACTCAATTTGGTTTGCTCATTATAGTGCACACTTTAAATTTGGAAATAACAGATATTTTCCTGGTGTGTAGACCAACTAAGGAAAAAAATAGATGTTCTTCCTATTTACTACCACAAGTGAGATAGATGTGGATGAAGTTTGCTTGAAGCAAAACTGTTCTTGTAAAGTCTATTGCTGTGGCAAGCACAGATGACTAAAAATGAATGAGAAATTTAAATGCAAAATGACAAAATATTTTGCTAAGCTCTACAAAGAGCTGGTGGTTTTGGACACCTGTGTGGCTCTCAGCTTTCTACACTGTGGACTATGTCCTGGGCTGTTCCTCTGCTGAGTTCAGTGGGGTTCTCCAGTTTTATACCATCTCAGAGTACGTGTGTGGGGAAGGTGTGTGTTTGTCAGAGATGAGTTCAGAACAAGCAAAACCTAGTAAGGACCTGATTCTGCCAACGCTTTCTTTAAGGGATATCAGCAGGATTATTTCCAATTTACTTAGGTGCACATACAATCAAAGTAGGAATCCCTGGGACTTAAACCATGAGATTTTTAAAATTTTTATTTAAAAAGCAGTTTATAGGAACAGGGAGAGGACGTGAAGAGACTCTAAGCAAACCAGTGTTTATATGAACATATCACAGTTCTTTCAGTAAAACTGGCTGGAATGTGTTAAAGATACTCATGTTTCTAAAGAGATACAGAACTGTGCATGCAGTAGGTAAAAATAAAACAAGGGCTATCTAGACTATCACTAACACTAGAGCTTTTCACCAACACTAAACAACACTAAATATGTTCAGAAATTCAGGAATTGTTAATTTATGTAAAAGATGAACCTGAAATCATTAGATTGAATTAGTGCTGTCTGTCTTCTTTTATATTCATTTTCATTTCATTCTCCTGTTACCTTGCTCAGTTCTAGCTTATTTTAGTGTTCTGTTGTACCGTTCACGCACTCTTTTTCTCCACCATATGGACTTCATTCAAACTCAACTCAAGGCCAGGACTTCAGCTCAGCACGCTTACATGCATCCCAAAGCTTAGCCAGAAGTGAAGATCCCCCCCCACAAAAAAATACAAAGGTTCAGCTATAATACACTATAAATAAATATTTGAACTACTCTGCTGTACTACCACTCGGTGACTCATTGCTTTACAAATGCCACTGGTACAACTGTCATAAAATAAACCACATGTTCTTGTGTGGTAGGTAGAAAATATTTTCTTATCCCTTTTACAGAAAAGTGGTAGACTTGAGCACGAAGAAGCGAAGCCTGGTTTTTGAGGAGCTGTTCGCCACTCGCTGGTTTCCATAGGTGCTGGGGACTCAGGATTTCAGTGTGAGCAGACTTCAGCTGCTCAGAGAGGCTTTATCAACCTCATGCAGTGACATCTGGGAAGAGTTGTCCAAGGGCAGCCTGCTGGCTTTGTAAAGCTTTTGTGCCGTGGGGGTGATGGGAGACACCAAGAGGGTGCAGCCTACTGGGGGACAGCAGGGCTCACAAGGTGACTGTGGCCAGCTACGTGTTCGTCGTACACCAGCCTCGCCTTGCTGAAGTACTGTAAGCACTGCAGAACTGAGCTCTACAGCGATCTTTGCAAGAGGACAATCTAACAGCTTTGTGGATATTTTTGAGGAACTTGCCCTGTATTGCAATGATATCTTGGGAAAAAGTAAAGCTCTGTGTTGAAAAACATGTCAAATGGACAATTAGAGCAGGCATCAGGAAGTTACGCCAAGATAAGGGATGTGGAATAGCAATTTTGGGGTACGATATGTAACGGGACAGAATACATTTTCTAGCTGCTGTACACAGGAAGACACAACTATCTTTGAAATGATCAATATAGATTTGACGGGCAGCAACCCAAACAATCCCCAGCCTACAGCTTGAATGTGAGTGAGGATGGTGTTCCCTCCATCGTGACTGAGACAAGAGGGAGAGCAAAATGAAGAACTCTGTCCATGTTGTATCAACGGCTGGGCAGGGACGAGAAGACGTCAGAAAGATAAATCATATATCCACTTCGTGCTTTCTATCCAAACCAGAATAGGAGGCAACTGGCTTGGAGCATCCATACAGCAAAGGCAGTGACAGTCACATTTGTGAACAATACCACACAGGGAGAGGCTTTGGAAGGAAAAGGCTAAAAATAGATAACTTTGTACAATATATGAGAAGGTTGAGGGGCGATCCTCTGAGTGAAAAGCTGAAGTAGCAGTTTGTAAAGTACTGGGATAATGAGAGAAGCAAAGTCATAAAATACAAAGGTATCTTGCAGAATTCAGTAGAATGCATCGTTTTCCTGGTTACACAAATGAAGGTAATGTGATGGCAGAATACAAAGTGAGCCAAAAAGAAAGGTAGAGCACAAGGAGGAATAAAGAAACATGCTTTAGGCGACTGTAATGCCATGCTAGGAGCTCAGAATTTTACAAGTATCCAGGATACCAGCACAACATCACGGAAGGATGGCACATACAGGTTCAAAAATTGGCTGTGGAACAGTAATTATCAAAAAGGAAGAATAATACACCATTGTCCCCTCAGAAACAGCATTCAGATGAGTAGGGTCAGAAGACCAAACTGTAACCTCAATTATTACTTTGGTTTTCAGTGCAGATTGAATTCGTGTTCCAGATCTGGGTTGTGCCCAGCATAAAACCCCCTTAGTGCTGGTGCCTGGAAGGAACGAGCTCTTACGGGTTGTCATATAGGCAGTTAGGAAAGCTGTCAGCATTCCTCAGACTGACGCATTTAAAAACATCTGAGTGCACCTAGTTAGAAATTTGCGTTTAAAAAATGGGGATGGAGCTCTAAAAGTGCAGATGTAAAGGAATAAAAGGGTTTGAGTAACTGGACGGACTCAGTGAGTCCATCTCAGTAATTGACCCAAGCCACGGTGATGTTAAGTGCCCCCATTCCTCTTGGTGGCAGGGCTGCAGCCCCGCGTTGGCCGTACGTCCAGGGGTTGTGGCAGACTGGGATCCTGCCCTCCTTCCTGAGGGATCCCAAGCAGCAACACTGGGGTTTCTCTGGCAGAAGCACAGATCCTGTTGGCTCACTGTAGGGTACTGCAGAGGCATGGGCCACCTCTTGATGCTGACGGCTACCATCTCTTTCTGTTGGTAGGTCATACGGATGTCTCAAGCGGCTGGGGAAAAATGGGTGAAGCTGAGGAACCATTTAGAAATGTCTGTGCTTGAAGCAGTATCGAATATGTAAGTAGTGAATATATTAGTGGGGAAATTTTCCATCCATTTGTTAGTCAGATTCCTAACTTGGGGGCTGTCGTAATGCCTCAGCTGCTCCTGGATGCATTTACAGCAATGGTGAGGCAAAGGGCTTTGTTCCCTGGGCCTCTGCAGAATGGGGCACTACATGTTTATAAATGTAGGGTTTTTAGATTTATTCCCTACATTCGTCTCACTGGGATTAGACTAGTATATGTTCTCTCCGTGGCACTATGCCAGTCACAGACTGAGGCTGTGAGGGCTGCAGCTGTCTGCTTATTATTAATTGAGAGTCAGTGCAGAGACCAACACACACGGGTTGGTGCTCCAACACCCATACTGTTTTCCACACAGTTTATGAATGGAAGTTTAAATTCACAATTTAGTATAAAAAACCTCTGGGTCACATTTAATACTAAGGTTCCACTTGCAAATGGCTTATGAAATTACAGAAAGGAGTTTTAACAAATACCTAATAAGTTGTTAGAGACTCTCATGAATCTTGCACCTAATTAATCTTCTAATGAGTCTGTGATAGTCTTGTAGTATTCTCACAGTCATCCCTAACACAAACCATACATATCATCCAATACTGGAACAGGTGTCCAGAGAGGCTGTGGAATATTCATCCTTGAAGATACTCAGATCTTGCCTGAACAAGCCCCCAAGTAACCTAATTAAGTTGGTGCTGCTTGCAGGAAGGGGGCTGAATCAGATGGCCTCCAAAAGTCCCTTCCAACCTACATTATTCCAAGACTCAGTGACACATAGTTTTTGCCAAAAATATTTACTAATTATTTACTAATTTATTAATTCTTCTCTACTTGGAAAAGCAGCTGAATTTGGGAAACTGAGTTCTGTTCAGTCTGTAGAAATGGGCGCATGAACTGACTCGGTTACACTGAGTTTAGATTTACCAGGCTGCTGGAAGGGAGTTTCCCATAAGCAGCTCTGAACTTCCTTCTTTCCTTGACCTGACAGCATCAGGGATTGTTGACTCGCAGGTCATACAGCAAGAGCAGTCTGCTCTCTGAGATGTACGAGGGAGAGATGGGTTGGAGGACCAAGGTCAGCTTGATCACAAGGTTAAATGTAATTTCTTAGTCATTAAATGGACATTCTTTAACACTGAGATACATCGTGAAGTCAATATCCCCATTTAAGGTCACACCTGTGCATTTTCACTGTTTGTACGAGCATCCACTATTTATGGTATGAGCAGGACAAGAAAATGTGTGGTAAATTGGGGTGTGAACAAACAATACGTGGCATGGTAGCAGCTACATATGAGCTCTTCATCCAGTGTGAAGGAAATAAAGCCAGCCTGAATTCAAGAGGGATACGTTGCTGTACTTTATCACAAAGATAGGAGGAATCATGCTAATAGAAATGTACTTGTAGTTCTCATACTTATCCAGGAGGTTTGTGCAGATACAGTAAGAGAACATAGCACAAAATGCTTAGGTGGGGCTTAAAAGCCTGGGCTTGTGTTTCAAGCCACCACCTCAACTGCTCACTTCATCTTTATTTGCTTTATCTGAAAAGAACGCCTCCTCTGTAAAGTGATTTCAGGTCTGGTATTGAAAATGGGAAAGGTGAACTGAAATAATTTTTATGTACAGCAGTCTGAAAAATGAAAATTTTGATGAAGCAAATCTGTTTAAAATGGGAAAAAAGATTGTTTAACTTACACTGAATGTCTGCATTTAGCGTTTGTGCTACCTGCTGCTTGTACTTAGCAGTGTTGTAGTAGATTATCCAATGTAACGTCCCTAGCATATCTAGGAGGGCTAAGAGGCTCATAAGATGAATACACATTTTAGTTTGCTGGGATAAAGAATGTGCCTGGGTTAGATAGCTGTGGAATTACATAACAAATTTCTGATCATGCCAACCTGTCCTTGTCTCCAAGGAGCAGTTGTGTACAAAGCCATACATAGAAAAAACAGTGTAGAAACACAATGGAAGAGTGTTATATTCTTACCACTTCAACAAGAATACTCATAAACATTGGGGAAAGCTTTTATTATGTTTGTCAGCTGTAGCCTAATAATAGAACAAAAAAATCCTAATCTTTTTGGAGTATTTCATGGGTATTAACTAAACTTGAAATCTAGAACACAACTAAGATTGTCTTCTAGATATGGAGGAAAAGTATTTTATGTAGATATTTTGAAGGTTTCAAGATGGTATGCACATGACTAAAGTGTTTAGTTTGATTCCAAGGAAACAAGAAACTCTTGGTGGTCATGGAAAAAGGATTTAAACAAACTGACAGTTTCCGATAATCGGAGAGTTTCCCTAGAGAGTAGTATGTTTTTGCCCAATTAGTACTCTGAAACATTATTTTTGTAGTTACAAAGCACCATGCAAATCTATCCTGCTAATCCACGGATGCTAATGATCATTACTATTATTTAATAGCATGACAGGTGGAGCCTGGAGCTATGAACACTTTTAATATGTATTATGCCATAAAGTTTTACTTGTTCTTAAAATTAAATGGTCAGAATATGTTGATCAGAAAATCTAGTATAGAGTGTCTGTCAGATCAGTGTTAATGATTGCTAGTGTGCTCCAAAACCAATGATGTCAGTTTTGCAGTATAAAAATTCGGTGTTATTCTGGAAAAGACCTTGCCCTTGGCTGTTGAATGTCACATGCAGTGTTCTGAATATGCACTGTGCAGTACAGGGCAAATCCAAAATGTGCATTACTGTATGCTACATTATCTTTACAATTTCTGCTTTGTTGATTCTGTTTTAGAACAATTACAAACAGTCAGTACAAATTTTAAAAGGCAAGTTCACACCCGTGAATTACTTTCAAAGGGAATCTGAGATGCTTTACAACATGTGTAAGGATATATGCTAGTTAGATGACAGCCACTGGGGAAAACTGAATGGAGCGTTCTTTGGTTTCCCTCTACACTGCTGGAGTCTTCTGAAGGTGACAGTGAGGGAGAACAAAGCATATGAGTCACTTCTACATCTCCTCCATTTTCTTGGAAATGCTTCTTGCTCACATGAGCACTCTTGGGTGCTAAGTAACTTCTGTGGATGGCCATATAATATAAAGTAATTTTTATTTAAGATAATCAAAATGTTGGAAAACAACTTGACTTTCAACTGTTTGGTGATGTATTTTCTTAATTTTTAAATAACCTTCTTAATACCATGCATATTAATAATGGAGAGTCGTGTCCAATTTCCAGAATAAGAATCTATTTGGCTTCAATTTCATATAGTAGATTTTTGGAGAGCAAAGAGATTTTTCAGGCTCACTTCTAACCCAGAATTTGTATCTTAGGATCTAGTTTCTTTACCGTCTAATGCCTACCTCGTTAGAGGATGTATAGTCAGCAATATGAAATCTATGCAGGTAGTTGTGGGCATTGCTCTATGAATGGCATCCTCTGATAATCTACATATGCTGCAGGCACAATGAGAAAATTTGTAATTCTGAAGAACTGGATTCTGAAATTGTTTGTGACAGTATGAAATAGTAAAATTGCTGCCACATGAGAGTGAAAAGCACTTTATAGTATATTCACACACGAGAACTTGTTCTTGACGAGTTGGTTACCATGCTTTCTTAAAACTCTGGGTTTTTAACCATTTTTAAAATACAAACCTAATAATATCCTATTCATCAGATATTCTCATAATAATGGTGAAATACTCTGCATGTTTGAGCTTGAGCTCTCCAACATTTTAAGCTCGCATTTCTAGCATAAATTTACTGCATAGTGTAAGCTAAAATTAAAAATAGAAGACTAGTAAAATAAGAATGATCTCGCAGAATGAACAGCATATGATACCAACATTTTTTTTTCTCTGTCACCAGTGTTGCCTTTCTTTGCTAAACAATTGGGCTGTGGCTATAAAACTTTTGGGGATGCAGTGTCTTGATAACATTTTGACAAACGGTGGAGTACAGATCTAGAGTAAGTTTTATATGCCACGGCACAGAAGTACCACTGCCGCTGGAGTGACATTGTTCATTTAAGAGGCACCCATGTTTCTCTTGTGTGATGGCCCAGACTTGATTATTTATCTGTCACGGCATTACTTACAGGCTCACAGATTGATAGATTTGAAGGCCAGAAGGGACAAGTCTATCCATCTAGCCTGTCTTGGGTAACACAGCAATGGTTTACATTCAGCAGTGCCGTACCAGGTCCCAAGTTTTGATGTAGTTAAGCCACATCTATTAGAAAACCATCACATCTTGATTTGAAGAGATTCACAGAAAATGTGCCATTACTGGTAGGGAAACTTCCTAAGTGCCATAAAATGCTATAACCTTAATGTTAAAAAGTGTATCTAATTTCTAATTTATGCAGGGTAAACTTCCAGCCACTGGCACCTCTCTGTTAGCTAATTTAACTCTCCAAATCTTAAATCCTGCTGAGTGGTTGGCAGCTAACTGCACAGGTGGTCTCCACATTTCTTTAGGTTTTGTAGGATTTTGGTGCTAAAATGGTGCCTCTGTCTACAATTTTGTAGCTGCTTCAGAAACCATATTCTACAACTTCATCACAAACACTAGGGCTCCTTAATCTGTTTGAAGTTCAAATTAACTTATTGCATATAATTTGGAGGGAAAACATTTTTATGAAGTGCAGGACTACAATAACTGCATTCAGGCCAACACAAGACATCTTGTTTTCTTTGTGAAGTGTGTACCTCTTAAAGATGGGACAGCTGTGACTAAAGACAAAGGCAAAATTAAATAAAAGGAAGATATGCAGTGTGTTCAGTTCCATGCCCCAGTTTTATTCCCGCTATGCAAAAATTTTACTACTTATTGTCTTAAATCTGTACCCATGTGTTCAGTCATATGGCCAAAGAGAACAGCTTCCCCCTGTGCTATACTGGATTATTGCATACAGCTATATAATTGCCCACATCTGTCTACAAACTGCTTTACATCCGCATAAATCTGTACCCTTTCTTGCTGAAACAGGACAGGAATATTCTGATCTGTTTGTGAAAAATTCAAATGCCAGATATTCATCTGAATTTATTTTGAGTCATAATACCACACAGTGCAAACCTTGCAAAGAAGTCACATCTGAAAGTTACACATGCTATAAAAAATTAGTAATCTGCCTTTAAAAATGAAATTCTCAGTGTCTGATTTTTTAGAAGCACATGCTATGAATGCAAAAATACTAATTAAACCAATTAAAACACTTTAGGAGTACTCTGAAAGCAGGCACATAAAGTACTAATCCAATGTAAGGAAATAGTTTAAATACTTTGAATTTGCTGGTTTGTATATATATTTTTTTACCATAGCTAAATACATTAAAGCCTTTTTATCTTGAGAGTTGCAAGGATTCGTATCCTGTGTCTGTGCCTGAAAATAAGACAGGAGTTGGTTTTGCTGACCTGAGAAATCATTTACTAGGCATGATTCACCAAAAATTTGTTGTGGGAACTGAAGAAGTAACAGAGTTTTCTTCTCAACTTCAAACTTATTAAATAGTTTGTTGAGACTGTCGGGGTATGTAAAAGAGCTGCTGTCACTTTAGAGCAGACAGAACCAAAAAATACATGATTTCCTCAAATGAAATTCATGACTAGCGAATCAATTTCTATTAAAATAACCCAGTTCTGCATTTCAGAGATCAGGGAACTCCACGGGGTAAATTCAGCCAGTAGTTTGCATTATTGGTACATGAGCTCACTGGGCCAGGGCAGCTGAGTAGGAAAGATTTTCTTTCACTGATTAAGTACAGAAGCGACACTTCCCTGTCCTTCGAATCCTTTTGTTGCCTATATGAAAGCTGTACATATTGAGCTTAATTTTGAGGCCATGGACTCAGGTGTGGGTAACTTCCCTATGAATGGAAGAGAGGCCATGGGGTGCCAGAGAGCTGGGGACGGGCAGCAGGGCTGGTGGATGACTTCCCAACAACGAGGCCAGCAACATCCAGGGAAATTCCACGAAGCAAGATGAATGGATGGGAGAAGATGGGATGGAAAATGGATGGAGCAGCGTTAAGCACAGAAGAAGTGCCTTGGAGCTTTCAGAGTAGAACAAGTGGTTTGGGGTTAGGAATGATCTGGAAATCACTGTATGTACTGCCTAAATTGTGTGTCCCTGCTGGTGAAGAAAGTGACTGCCTTAGCCATATGTCACGTGGGAGATTTTCTACTTTCTTAAGCTACAAACACAAAAAAGAGAGCAGCACAGATCTAAGGAAAGATACCACAGCAAGATGTGTGTTCTGGGATGTCATTTTCCTGTCAGAGCACCATCACCTCTTGCACTATAGGCATTATGGAAAGATGTGAATATTTTCATTTAAGGGCCAGCCCTCAGGTATGTTTTGTTTCTAGACACCTGAAAACCTTTTCAAAATGTTTCATAAAAAAGAAAGGAAATGTGGCTTTATCAAACAGTAGGACAGCAATATTTTTTAATATATCTGTAAATTCCACGTTCCCCTAAGTAATGCTAGTACCTTGCACATCTGATCTTTCCTTAATTATCTGTGTCAAAAGCTGTAAATTATTTCTTGGTAGAAGACACAAAGTATTAAACCAGTGGTAGATTCTGGTATGTTATTTAAACACTGCTATCCTCATAGCTATGCACAACCAAATCCCTCCAGCGCTGTAATGAGCAAGGTAAACTTGGCCACTTGAAGTCCTGTTTTTTTAAAAGACTTTTATAAAAATATGTAGCCCCAGGGCTTTTAATTTTCTTGGTATATCTACCATACTTATCAGCTTTTGGTATTAAAGCATGCTGGAATAATTTTATAAAGGTTATTTTTTTTAAAGTTTTTGAATGTTACAAAGTAGACATCCTCCAAATATATAATTTACAATTCATGTCCATTAATGAAGCTGTCCTGTGGCCAGAAAACATGTGCGATAGTACTTTCCTTTTAAAACCATGCCAGTTCATCACCCTGAGTCATTTTTCGGTTTCTATGATGAATGTGTTTTTCTGCAGAGGAGGCCTCAGAGTCTGCAGGCTGGCTGGGTCTTTCCTTCAGAGCATTTTCAATCCTAACCACTGCGGGAGTTGGGTGTCAGCAATCCTTTCCAGAAGCAACCTTAAAGTTTAGGACCAGGAGGAAAGAGCCCTGCTCATTTTAAGACAGAGTCTGATCCAGATATCCATTTCTCTTGATGGGAGTGATTACATGATATGGCTGTCTGTGATGAGGAGTTGATAGCCATGACTGTAGAATTAATGATTTCTTTCCATCCTGTTTTCCTAAAAGTGAGATAAATGGTGCTGCAATGAATTTTGCCCTTTGAAGGTCAGCGTATATCCTGCACATGAAACAAATCCTTGCCGTTCATGTTTTAGAAGAACAGTATTAACATTCATGAACGTTTCAACTTCAGCCACGTGATGAGCTTGGTTAACAGAAGTGCCAGCTGCCTATCTTCTCGGGGTACTTATTTCATTTCACAGAGCAAAGCAGTTTGTTTCTACGTGAGGTTTACCTTCTGTGGAAGTCTGTGAACAGGGTGACCGGGGGCAGTGGAAGCCATTTGCAGTACAATGTCATTTAAGCTCTGCTCAGAGAAGTCTGATCACCTTGATGCTGCAAACAGCTGCGAAATAAAGCAGGTGAACTCTTACGCCAGGGTCGCTGGTGTTGCTGAGATTGGTGCAGCGTGGGGCTGGCGCAGTTTTTCAGAGCTCCACAGTGTACTTGGTTCAAAGGTCGGGCTGGGAGCACTGCTTTGCAGGACTGAGAACTCCAGAGAAGCTCTCGGTCCTATATAGGATTTATTAAGCTCATTAAAATAACACCCAGTCCTAAATGAGCCGCAGCTTTGCTTAGCCTCTGTTGTGGCTCTTGCAGCTCACAGAGTGTGATTGCCTCGCACAATAGCAGCGAGAAGCCACAGATCGAAAGCAGCTGCCTCCATGTTTGAAAAGGGGAACGTTCTCCTCGCAGCTCGCAGTTTCTGTCCCAGACGTGCTGCAGCTACTGGTTTACCCTAGTCAGAGACGTCTCTGTTTGAGTCAGAGCTTCGTGAAACCTTCTCAGAAATGGAGCTGAAGACCAGTCACTTCAAAAGAAAAAAACCCAACACACAACAAAATGACTGCAGAACGCTCTTGGTTCGTCCTGTCTCGCTCAGAGGCACTGCATCTGTTACTGCAAAGCCGAGTTACGTTCCTCTCTAATCAGAAGGGGAATGGGAGGCCTTGCTCTCAGTCCTGCAAGATCTGAGGCCGCTCACACAGCTCCTCAGCTAGCCCCGAGGCTTACTTCTAAATCTTGAATAAGTGATGCATCAAATATTAAATATCCAGTAGGCAATCCCAGATATCCCCTCGCTGCCTGTACGTGTGTGTATTTAAATACACATCCAAACCAGACCTTGGTGATTTTCACTACTAGACAACACGCTCGGTGCCTAACTGGGTCGGAAAGACCACTGCCGTGAGCCCGCGACTCACCAGCAGTGCTCATGATCTTGGGATGGCAATAGGAAGAAAGGTGGTTAGGAAAGTTCTGTGAGAGCTGTTCTGAGCTGCAGTAAAATCCAGAATTTATGTGGGAACCTAGAACTTCTGCAGAAGTTAGGCTAAGCTGGAAATTATATCAAGCACTTCAGGAATTCTGTCTTGGCTTGGGATGGAACAGCATTTCAGTGCTCTCCTTGGTTTGTGTACTGTACTTTGGACACATACCTTGAGATGGAGTACAGAAAATCAACGGGTGTATGCACTAAGCTGTAAGAGCAACGGAGATTGTATATCCAAAGTAAAAGGGTGGCTTACACATTTTAATGTAGCAGCACACAAGCCTTCTTTTCCTTAACACTAAGTAGGCTATAAGAGGAGCAGTTAATAGCACAGGAGAAAAACTGCATCATTCATGGTAAAAATGGAAGGTCCAGTTCATGTTAAAAAAAGACCTGCCTTTGTCTTCTAAACACAGCAGGTTGTCAGCGGTATTTGATATGAGTAAATGAAGCACAAAAAATAACAGCAGCACAGTCGCAGAACAATTCAAATCACAGCTCACAGCAGCTTGTCAATAAGTGGTAACCATGCACACACTTCAATATTTGATACCACTTCTAAGAGTGAGAAATGTGCTACCCCTGGCACTCACTGGAAACACTGTAAGTAATGTCACGTCAAAGAGCCAAAGCGTGGGACGGTCAAACAATGCAGGAAAAAGATCCAGCATCCTTTGTGTAGACTGACGGCAAAGCGAGGGGGTGTTATTCGGTTGGGAGTAACAGGAATCTTCCATCACAGCAATGCTCCCATCCCTGGGAGCGTCCAAGGGGGATGGGGCTGTGGCAGCCTGGGCTGCTGGGAAGGGTCCCTGCCCATGGCAGGGGGTGGCACTGGGTCATCTTTTGTGTCCTTCCAACCCAAAAGGGGAAGCGGGGAAGGCAGGCGGGCAGCCAGGCCGCTTCCAGTAGCACCAGAACATCCTTGGCTGAGCGAGGACACGAGAGGGGCTGTGCACACTGCTGCTGTGCTCCCCGGCTGCTGTCAGGGTGCTCGGGCATCCCACCCGGCACAGGCTGATACTGTGCTTGTCTGTCAGTTCCCCCAAAAGCGTGAACATCCCGCTAGTGTGTACACAGCAGCACGGCAGCTTCTAAAATACTAAAAAACCTGATGCCAAAGAGGTGAAGCTGATACCTGTTGCTTCTTTCAGTTTGCTGATAATTTTGTCATTGTTTCCGTAGTATGGTGTGTTTTGCCAGCTATACACTACGTATAGCTATAATGCATCATTATTATTTATCTGTAGCATACAGCAGTATTAGGTAAGTAATAGTTACTGTTCGGGTAAAACACTGTCATGCTCCCTGTCATCTGTACTAATCATCTTTTTGCTGACTATTACATCAGTTCTGATATTTCCGCACAGAAGTAAATTACAAGCCAGTGGTACCACCAAATTACACAAGACTGGAAGTTGCTTTTCAACTTTTCACATTTTGGGAGTAAGAACAACTTGAGCTTGTGCACCCAACCTCTGTTACAGTCCAGTCCACAGTTACTGCAGCAAAATTGTGTTGTTCCTTTATCAGTCATAATTGCCATGACTTATTCCTTCATGAACTTCCAGCTTATTTCCCCTGCAGACACATGGAAACATTTTAGTACATGAATGTAGTTTACCCTACAATTCCTTGTACTTACTGTGTGATCCAAAACTTCTCCACCTCCTTTCCTATATGGATTGTATTCCCATTTAATTTAAAGCCATGCTGTTATCTCATACTGTTGGTGAACCTAGAAGGTCGTTACTTCCTCTGCTCATTTAGAGGCAAATTCAACCACTTCAATCCAATTCAATCCAAATCTTATGGTCTATCCTCCTAAATCTGCACATTCATTGCTGCATCGGATTCAACTATTCCTTCCTTACATTAACCACCAAAGAAACTTTGTGATCAACATTGTTGCATTCTGTATTTAGCAGGAATTCCTCAGCACTTCTCCTGTGAGATTTCCTGTGCTAAACAACCTGATAACCTATTGCAAAAAGATTTCTGAAAAAACAAATTAATCAGGTGTATTAATGTATTTTGCAACAGTCCCTTCTCCAAAAAAGTGAAATGATTTAACAGCTAAAAAAAATTATTAGAAAAATTTAGCTTTGTAACATTTCAATTGAAGTCCATTAGCATAATCATGCAAATGCTACAAAGTAGTCTTAAAAAAACTATATAATGTGATATTCTGTTTTGTAATTCTGCTCTTATGACTAAGAGCAATAAGATTTATAAGCAAAGCTCTTTCCTTTGTAGTTAGCCTGACATCTGAGAACAGTTTAAAATACCACTGCTCACTGCAGAGTGCTAAGTGATGTCAAGAAAAAGTTAGTATTTGTGTATATGAAAAGATATAACAAGATGAGCTCGTCAGTTAAAGATTAGACTGTTTGCATCTAAGCGTATTAGTAATCACCATTTCGGGGAAAAAACAAACAAACAAACAAACAACAAAACACACAAAACAAAGAAAAAAATTACACCACATAGCAAGTTTTTGTGTTTGTTAGATGTTAGTGGCTTTTTAATATATATTCAGGCAAGCCCTTAAAGACTGATGAGCATTAACAATCCCGTACAGCACTAGGGAAGTCTATGAAGACTACTGAAAAATTTAGTTAAAAGTTGTGAACAAACCGTTTTAGATGCTACTTTTCTTATGGAAGTGAAAGCTATTTTTATTCATAAGAAACAATTACATTAATATAACTTTCTAGTAAGACTCTCTTAAGAAATTCCCTGATTCTGTGCATTTACTCAAGTGGTTTTTAGTATATCCTTACCCCTTTACCCCAGTTCTTACACACAGCTATGGCAGTGAGCCAACGCTTCGTTTTTATTCTGCGTGTTTGTTTTGATGTTACTTCATCACCTCCTCCATCCTCCTAGTCTTCAGTTTGCTCCTTCCACCTGTTGTATCTTGTTGGGAGCCTGGACTGAGAGGTTTCTAAAACAGAAAGTGACCTTTTCTGCATCAGGGAGTGACCCACTATTCTGATTTGTCCTTTCGTGTGTAAGGATACTAATTAGCAATGATTAGCAATTAGAATACCAGAACACAACTTGTAAGGCAAGTATGTTTGTGATCTCTACAGACCGCATCAACATCTTAATCAATACCCATGTTTGTTTAATGACTGTGGTATGTACGAACCTAAGAAGTACCACACAAGGTCAGACTAAAGGTCCACTAGCTCCATGCTGTGTATATTCCGATAGAAGTTGATACTGGATGCTTAGGAAAATAGAATCTATAGAGTACATGCTGCCTTTGCTCTTCCCTCCTGGCTTCTTATAATTAGCAGTTTAAGGATTTCTTTGTACTGAAAGGTATAAAAGGATCTAGCCTCCAAGAGGCTGCTGCACCATTCTTCGAAACCATTTATAGTTTTGACTTCCACAACACCCTGTGACAAAGAGTTCCACGCTTTAACTACTGCGAAGAAGTAGTTCTTTGTCTCAGCCCTCTGCCTGATCGTTTCGTTTGCTGCGTGCCTTTTCTTGCACAATGAGAAATAGCATTCGTCGCTGGATTAACTAATCATCCTCCATTTGTCTTTTCCACAGTCCGCCACAATTCATATCTTCCATGATCACTTCTGCCAGCCAGAAAGTTGCCATAAGGTGTCTTTTCACCGACAGCCACTCGGTGCCCTTCTGCCCTCCTTTCTGAAGCGGGTGCAGCTCTGCAGATGTGAGTGCACAATGGCATTCCCCGGTGACACGAAGACGACCATCTTCTGTTTCATTCTCAATGGCTTTTATAAAAACACGCAGAATTCTGCTTGCCTGAGGTTTGCCTCTGATAAGCAGCACTCTGGCCCCATCCTCTGGGCACCCTTTCAGAGCTGGAACACATTTTCTGGTTTAGTTTCACCTGAAGGGAAGTGGTCACCGCTCAGTAAGGCTGTTCTGTGATGCAGATGCAGGTGTGAGCTCATGGAGAGACTCACTTCAAAAGCAGGCACCTGATCCAAATTAAAATACTAATGTAGACACACCCAAAGCCTTTCCACAATGATTCCAAGATATCTCCTGAATAGTAACGGCTTCTTCAGGGCTCATTGTTATGCAGGTATAGTCAGGATTAGTTTTCCTTTGATCATTAGCTTGCATTTATAAACACTGAGTTTCAGCTGCTGCCATCCAGTTCTTCACTGTCAACCTTTCTTTTGACAGTGCTAATAATAATTTATAGATTATCAGCAACAAATGTGGTTACTTTCAATAGCTGAGGAGTCTGTTGTACAGCACAGGTCTTGGTACTGATATTTGGAAACCCTGATATTTGTAACTGCCCTTCACCGCTTCCTCTCCCTGAACTAGGCTGCCCAAGAGACAGCTAACCCTTTGGGACTACAGCTTTGTTTAATTAGCTCCTGGGGGTTCTTACCAGAAGGGTTTTTAAAAATCCACTTGCAGTGGCCATAGACATCCCTATCCACTTTTTCTTCGACTCCAAGAGTTCTGTGAGACATGACCTATGTCTAAAAATTTATGGTAACTCTTCTCCAAACCAAGGCATCCTCACATGTATCTGCAGATTGTACTTCCTTCTACAGGTGCTACTAATAGGCATACAATATAGATGAGAATTGGTGGTCTGTAGTCCCTTGTGCCCCTTCTTAATCCATCAAGTGTTAAGCACCTGTCAGTGGCTATATGTTTATAAGATGGTTTCAAATAAAACCCACAAATCTAAATGAACGCAGTGAAGTGCCTTATGGGAGAGAATATCCTCATTGTCCCTCTTTTGCCCTTCTGAAGGAATGGGCAGGGACTTCTGTGGGTGGCCCTTGAGAAATCTAGCAAAGCCTGAATGGGACAACAGCTGTTTTTTAAAGAAAAGTGTACTTCTGATAGATGTTTTCAATACTGGTTTTGTTTTAGTGCTGTGCTGTAGTCTACTGATCATGTTGCTACCATTTACAATTCTGCTGGAGTCATCTTTCTTTGGTAAGCCAGAAGAATTTTTTTTTTCCTACACAGATCCATCATATCAAATTATTGTGCAAGTTTTTAGAAACATAACAGATTTCCAACAATATTTTACATTATGACTGATAATGAGACAGTATTGAAATCTACATGTTCTCTATGTAATAGAAGAAAACAGATTGAAGTGTGTTGCCTTTCAGCTCTGCAATATTACCATTCTAAAGTTTTGATAATAAACAAAGAGTGTGATGCTGTTATTCAATGGGCCAAAAGGACAATTTTCATTTTGTCAAAACCAGAATATTTTCATTTGCATAAACATGAAGTGAGACATCTTCTATACACCCCACTACTGGTTGCCCTACACTGCAAATATTTCTTGTTAAATTGCTTGATGTATTCTGTCCTAATCATTTAGGCATCAGGAACAATTACATAGTTAATGAATATATATTTTTTTTGCCAATGTCAAAATGCCAGTGTCACAAAACATGTTGCAGAAAATTTCTGAAAAATATATGGGTAAGGAGGAACAACAAAAAGGGATTGCACTGACAAAAACATACAGAGCCAAGAAACTGTAATACTGCTAAAAGTCAAATGAATGGACAAAGAAATGCTATTTACAGCATAGCTGGCCATCACAATTACTCCATTGACAAAAAAAAAAAAAAGCCAATTTATTTCAATATTAGATCACATTTAAATTTTGCCATTATTCAAACTAGTCTCTCTCTAAACATTTTAGCTTTCAGAAACAATAACTAAACAATGAGTTTATTGCCAGCTTTTAATTTTGAACCAAAGACCAAAGCCAAAGGAAAACACTGTATTTGTCATTCAGAAAGCATTGCAAACGTTTATCTTTAATTGTTTTAATCTTCTGTTAGCTATAAACCCTGAAATTGGTCAATGAAGGGAAGCACGTTTAGTGCCATTGCTTTGCTTGGGGGGAAAGTCTTTGCATGTTTAAGCCTTCGAGGGTGATACAGAGCATATTTTCAATAGTCTTTCCAAAGGGGAGCATTCTTGTAACATGCATCTTGAGATAAACTACACTTGATCCAGATAAAGCACTTTGTAACGATCAGGGTTGTAAGAAAATTGCCACATGCATAAGAAATTGATTGGTGTTTGGTATCCCCAAAATACACCCAGCAGTTTCCAGTGTAATAAGGAAGTTGGAGTAGTGGTAACAGTGACGTTGTAGGTAAACAAGACAGTCATTATGGGCAGTGTAATGTTCCATATGCAGCTCGATGCTGGAATTTCTTAGTAAGATAATGAATATTGCTGGAGTTACCCAGTTATGCTTTTGAAACTCACTCAGCATCATTTATTTAGAGAAATGCAAGACCCATGCAGAAGGCACCTCAGGTTAACTGTTTTTTATTGGCACTATACCTCCATTTAATATATCGTCCAGTTTAGGATTAAAGAATACTGTCTGCACTGCAGATTGCACCTAATTTGGACAGTCCTGTAAACTTCCATCAGGCAGCAAGATTTCTACCTGCTGTGAACAATGCTGCTCACAGGTTACCTTATTTGGGCTACAGTTGGCTTCAGAAAATTGACTTTGTTAACAATTCAATGACAACGGGTAGGTAAATAGCTGAGTCTTCAAAATACTCGTTAGTAAAGCTTTTCCACTTAGAAAAAAAAAAACAAAGAAAAAAAACAACAGAAGACAAATAAAAGAAATAAAGACGTTAATTACAGATGACCAGGTGCTCAGCTGGTGGGAACAAACCCAGCATTACCAAATCCATGGCCTCCCATTCTACAGCAGGAGCAGATGCTTAACTCTGTTCTACCTCCCCCAGATCCCACCTCAGCCACTGCCTTCTGCTTGTAAAATGTCAGGTTTCTTCAACATGGGATTGTTGTGTCAATAAAGAGGTTGATTTAAATTGGGAAGTTACAGTGTTTAATTAAATATACTGTGTTTTTTTTTGTTTCGTTTTGTTTTTTGCTAGTCACCTCTGCTTTAGAAGGTACATGCATGAAACACTTCAACATAGATTTCTGCTTTTCACTAGGGTTCTGTAAGCAGGATTGTGTTTCTCCTAAAAATGTCTCAGTTGAAAGAGATGCAAGATGGAAACAATAGTGCTCAAAAACCTATATTTGTAAACTTCACTTTGGTAGACCAAAGATTTTTTTCTAGGCTCTACATCTGCAAACCAAACCTAGCATCCAAAAGTTCAGTTCTCTGATTTGCATGTCTCCACATGTCATAACGACTCAGCAGGCCAGACCATACCATTGCTATCTTCAAGTGTTGACTTTGCTGGTACCTGAGTGCAGGTATAAGTGAGAGATGTTGCAACTCACCTGGAAATAGATTATCTTTCTGGTGGATCACATAAGCTAAAGTAAACGGCGGCTCATTCTTACACAGCTAAGATTTAACTGAAACCTGTCACTGAGGTGGACGAGCCTCCTTCCAATGGGCATTGTAGCATTTCAGTAAGAAGATAGCATTTTTTAAAACGTCACACTTTCCTAAACAAAGTAACACTTTAATGCAAAAATTGCTCAGTTTAAAGAATGATTTTATTACTGTGATCCAGAAATATATGCATGTGACAGTCCCCTTCAGAGACTGAGCTATAATCTTTAGATCACTTACCTACAGTGGTGTAATATAATCTGACACCATGTTAAAAGAAGACTTCAGATTTCAACATCGTTGTCACTGAATGTCTAATTGTGTTTATTATATATAAAACCCCAAAATATTAAATAAAGAAGAGCAAAGTCAGCTTCATGAGCATCTCCGTGATACTGATAACTGATTCATATATTCATCAATAAAATAAAATTTTATTGCACTAAGCAGGATGCTCTGTGTTAGGAAAAATAAACTTAGGTACACTGTTCATACTGATTTTATTTTTTCCTTTCAAGCCATCTTACATATTTTTAATAGCAGAACCTTTGTGAAAGAAGTATTTGTGTTAAGATAATGTGGGAACTAAATTCAAGATGGAGAATACAAAATATTACCTCAAGTCGCTGACAACAACTTAAATGTGAATCAACAAATTTGGTATTTAAGAATAAATACATTACCCTTTCTGTTGGTTACCAGAATTGAAAAGGATTTCCTATCAACACATCCAACAATGTATTTAAATCATAAAGCAAAATAGGGTTGTCTTCCTAAAGGCCACTATGAATAAATACCCTTTTGTGAGTCCTTTATTTTTAGTTTGCTATTTCTAAGGAATATGCAGCATAGCTCTTTAATATTTAACAGGTCATCTCTTACAAGAAAGAAGAAAAAAAAAGGAATATTCCATGGCTCTTACCTGCCCACAAAAGCTTGAAGTCATAAGAATATGGAATTCAAGCAATTCAAAACTAGTATTTTATATAGCCTGGAAATTACACTGAAGTACATATATATTTGTTACTGTTAAAGGAAAATAAATATATAGTTACTTAAAAATAAAAACATTGAAACTAATACCAACCTTCTAACATTTAATGGAAGGAACTCTCTTTTGATGTAAGGTGTCTTGGTTCTAATACACAAATCTAGAACTGACTACCAGTAAACAGAACTCCCAATGGGTGTTCTTTAGCTTCTGGAATAAATTGGGAACTGCATTATGGTTCTAAAAGAAATTTAATCAGAGGTATTTCAGGTGATCAGAAGTTATTTTTAATTGGAGAAAGGCACCCAGTTAACTAAACACTGAGGTTATTTCATCTGTGGTCTTAATTTGCATGAATATACAGATACTCGGTGAATTCATCTTTAAATTGGAAAGGTTAAAAAGTTTTTTAAAAGAACATAGCAGTAAAAAAACATAATTGATGACCTGACAGGATTAATATGAACATCTATTTCCAAAACTTAAAATGTTAAATTCAAGTTTCTTGAGCGTCACCAACATACAAGAAGTTAGCAGAAGTAATACAAAGTGTACTTTTAAAATCTGCTTTATCATGACTCCTAAATCAAGATTGGCTGTAACAAACATAATTGTGCAGCCAGTATTAAAGACTCTCAGTTGCAGAGGTATTCATTATTGTTGACTTGTTTGCTGAGGTTCAGTAAGAATCCTTGAAGGACTCAGATATTACTAACAGAGTCAAAAGAGAATCAGAAGTGTAGTACACCTGGGGGATATTACCATAAGCCCAGCATCACTGTTATACCAACAGCCCCAATAAATTTCAAGCTGAAGTCCTGAAGTTGTTCAGGGGTCATCTACATAACATTTTACTTGTGCAGGAGGACAGAAGAGTGGTGTATCCAAGCAAGAAAGGTGTCAGCTCTTTGTGAAGACACAAAGCACTACATCTCATCTGCTAACTGGCACAGAACATCCCAGTTTTAAGAGGTTCTTTCTAAACTGTGCCTCTGATGAGGTTGGTTGGTTGGGGACAGGAAGGTGGAGGGAGGCCATACTGAGTCATTTTTAAAATGAAGCCACAGTCTGCAAACTTGTGACCTGTTACACATACAAACTCTTCCAGCTTTCTTGACATTTCCTATGACCTCAGTTATGGAGAACTTCACAGTGGAGATGCGAAATGTAGCTGGGCTGATAAGCTAAGACCTGCACATACTTTTTCCCCAACGTCTTTGACATGTAGATGAAGATTTTTACATCAGGACCAGCTGAGAAGGTTGTATCTCAGACACCTCAAGCAAGAAAGGCACAGCCATGCTCCCACTTACCTGTTCTGGTGGATACAATTCTACCACATGACACAAAGATAAGCAAAAGTAGTTCACGTGAAGCAACAAAGAAAGGAAGTGATTCAGAGCCTTCAGACCACAACACTAACAATTCACATTCATCCATACGAATGCCTGCAGAGTACCGGGCACAAAACTGCCTGCAACCTGGGCTCCGAGCCTGCCCTCTCGCAGAACACCTCCACACCAGGCTACTGCTTGAGCAACACCACCCGTATGCCAAGCAGCAGTACTCAACACACAGCCCACATCCAACTGCCAAATGCCATCACCTTCTAATAAGGCAAAGATCATTAAAAAAAAAAAAAAGAGTAGATTTTAAAAATAATGAGTAGGAGCTAAAACACTGTGGCTACCATTAACCCAAGAGGTATTAGTTTTATTTCTTTTCAGAACTAACCAAAACATCTCATGAAAACTGAGACAAGACCAAGCAGAGATCCTCGACACATCCCAGAAGTTACTGATACAAAATTGTATCACTAAGTTTCTCTGGTCAAAGTTGTTCTTCACAGAACTCCCACTGGCTACGCTGGAGCCCCGACTGCAATACAGTTGACATGCAATAGCCTTAAAATTACAAAGTAACATGACAGAGATCGCAAAATGGTGGGGAAAAGGTCAATGGTACTATTCAAATCATCATGTGCTTCTGATCATTTAACACCACTTAGGAGAGCATAAGTGCTTTCCACTTCAAAGGTCTGTGTCCCACTCAGTAAAATAAAGTCCTAATAGAGCAGTGTCATCCCATAACTACGACCTTTGTCAGAGACTCTGAAAGACCACGACGAAGCACAATGCATCTACACGAAACCTGCCGGATCCTCCAGTTCTCGCTCTGAGGACCTACACCACATCACCAACCGGACTCAAAGTCCGACCAGGTCCACAGCAGCGGTTGCTGCACACCCAAGCACACGGCGATGCCTTGGCAGCACTTGAGCACCGGCTAGAAGGTGATCAGCTCCCAGCCCTCGAGCCACGCGCTCTGGACACCCAGGGCACGAGTGGCTGTGTCACCAGCAGTCGTGGAGCCCCGCAGGGTGCTCTAGACCAAGATCTGGTGTGGGACGCCCAGTCCTTTCTGCTGTGCTTGGCTGGCAGAGCTCCACGCCGCTTCCATTTGCCGGCACTGGGTATTTAACACACCTGGGGTCCGCTCCCTCTCATTTTTTAATCCCCGCTTCCTCCCTTCTTCTCCGGCACGCTCAGGGCGGCCAGACTCGTCCAAGGAGTCCGGGCGCTACAACTGGGTGCCTGAGGCCAAAATCCGCCCGGGGCCGGCCTCCTGCCCCCCTCCTGCCCCCCACCTGGGCTGCGGGGGGCCGGGGGCACCTCACCTCGCCCCCCGGCCGGAGCGGGGCCGCAACCAACTTGGCGGGGCCGGGGCCGCCCCGCAGAGCTCCGCAGAGCCCCGCACGGCCCCGCAGAGCCCCACACAGCCCCGTCCAGCCCCGCAGAGCCCCGTCCAGCCCCGCTCCCCCGGCCGCCGCCCCCCGGGGGCGAGGTGAGGCGACCTGGCGTCGGCTCCTGCACTTTGCACGGCGGGCGCGGAGCCGCCTCCATCCCTGCGCCTCCCGGCAGCGCCAGGGCGCATTTTTTCGCACTAATCTGCACATTCAGCACGTCCAGAGCGCCTGCGACTTTACCTGGACTTTCTCCACTCTCCGGGCTCATCGCACTGCGATCACCTCCCCATCCTACCGCTAACTCTCGCTCTCCTTCACTCCTTCCTCCTTCCCTCTCGCAAGGCCTGCTAAGACCGAGCCCGATGGAAAGTAGAGAGAGAGAAAGAGAAAGAGGCAGAGGGAAGGGAGGGCAGCCGCTCCATCCCTCCCCCCCCCCCCCGCCACACACGCCAGCCCTTTTCCCCCCACCCCAGCCCTTCCCTCGGCGATTTCCTCCGCTCTTCGGCAACTGAGGGGGCTCCCAAACGCTGCCCTCCGCGGCGCCCCCCCGCCGCCCGCCCGCCCCGCGGCCCCCCGCTACCTCGTAGAGGTCCCCCGAAGCCATGCTGGGGTGCGGGACCGGGCTCCTCCGCGCCGTCTCCCCTTCTCTCCACCTCTCCCGCTCCCCCTTCTCTCTGTTGAGTAAACTGTGTTTTGCAGAATGACAGGCTTCGGGGCTGGCTGTGCGCAGAATCAGAGGCGAGGAGAGGCAGAGAGGCAGGCGGCGGGGCTGGCGTAACCACCACCAGCAGCAGCAGCGGCGGCGGCAGCAGCTCGGGCGCACAGCGCCCAGAGCCGCGTCTCCCCCGCGGCGGGGCCGGCACCCACCTCCTCGCACCCCCCTCCCCGGCCTCACCCGACTCCCCCCTCACCCGCCCGGGGGGGGGCCCCGGCACGGCTCCCCCTTTACCCCCCGCCAGGGAAAGTCCCGGGGCCGTTCGGAGGGCGGCCTCCTCTTTTGCTTTCCTCCCCCCCCCCACCCCTTTCACCCCCCGCCCCTTTTCTCCTTCTTTCCGAGCCGGGAGCGCTTCAAACTCTTTCCGCGGCCAAAATAAATAAATAAATAAATAAATAATAATAAAAAAAAATAAAAATGGAAGTGGTGTGGGGGGGGGGGGAACAAGAAGCGGCGCGGCGGGCCGGGCCCACGCCGCCCGCCCAAGGTCACGGCGCGGTGTGCGGGGAGCCTCGGGCGGCCCCGGCCGCCACCTTCCCGCCCCCTCGGCGCCTCATGGCCGCCCCACCCACCCCGCGGCCGTCGGCGAGCAAAATGGAGGTGGCGGGGTCCCTTCCGACGGTCCCCCTCGCCCCCCTGTTGTAGCCCCGGGGAGGATGGCGGGGGTCTGGCCCCCATCTTGCCCCCGCCCTGGAGCAGGCGGTGAGGAGCCTTCTCCCCGCGCCCTTGCAGCCATTTTACAAATTAGCTGGCCCACTCCAGGAAATGGAAGCCACCGGCCTCCCACCGCTTGGTCTTCGTGCAGAGGCATGCGGCATCCAGCCCTCCAATGCAGCGTGGAGCTGGCGGCCACCTCCGTCTCAGAACCTTCTGGGCTTTCTCCTCAGAGGTGTCCTCCTCAAGTGCTGCCACCGTGGGGCTGCCCTCATGGAGATGCCATGGCCTCCTCCTGGCCCAGCGCGGTGGCCTCCATGAGGCACATCTGCGCGAAGGTGCTCCGTGAAGGACAAGGGCTCCGTTCCTCTGGAGGTTTCTCAAGTAGCAAGGCGTTTTCATGTGGTTTCATGGCTGTACGTTGTGAGAGAGATGTTTTACCAGGTAAAGTGTGAGTGTCCTCTCAATATTAGGTTTCTTGATGTGAAGGAGTGAAGTTGGGTGTTGCTCTGGTCAGCTCTCACGTTTTAGCTTCACGAAGATCCTGCTGTAGTAGTTTTTACTGGCTTGTGCTCCATGTTTTCACCTTAATAACTGATGTACAACTAGTAGTCATTGCTCCAGAGTTTGGGAGTGATGCTGTGCATGGTTGTGGCTTTTGTTCATCTTCATTTTATTGGCATTTCTCATGTTTTGCATTCAGTCCTTCTTGTAACATTGTATTCCACGTTAATGTGAGACTTGCAGCGTCCACACTATTATCTGAGTAGCAGATTGGAGTTAGTTATTGAGGATAATTTAGTAAGCTTGAGTATGGTTAATATATGTCGCTGGTATGGAGCACTGAATTATTTGTGAAATTTCATTTATGACCCCCAATTCCAGCAAGTTCCAAGTGGGGTAGAGCCAAAGACTCTTCAAACTGAGAGGATTCTTGAAATATTGATACTGGATATTTTTAATGTTGTCACCCTTTGTCGTGAAAGTAGGAAATAACGCGTGCACATATAGGTTTTGATTGACCCAATCTCCTGAATTGTGAATATTACCTCTGGTGATTATGAACTTGCCAGCTAACCAGTTTAGTATTGACTTACAGTTCAATAAAACCTATCTTATAGTAGTTTGGAGCTTAAAGACATTTATGGTTCATGTGGTCTACGGGATGGTGCAATAACATTGAATTCCTAAGGACAAGTGACTCTGCTTATGTAAAATGTACCTGTTATCTTAACTAAAGTAACTGGAGGATTTTTCTCTGCTTGCCAATTTTCTGGCGATATTTGGATTTTTGAGATTTGATACTGAAGAGTAAAATGTTGAAAGGATTAAGAAATACTGTGAACTACTCATGCCTTTAGACATTTTTTAGCAATTAGTACAGCAAGAAGTTCTTAATTTGTAATAAATGCATTACTTAAAAATCACACCCCATGGTTTCATCTTGAGAAACACATTGTGTCTTATAGTAAACTGAATTTTATTTTTACATTAGCAAATCACCTCTTCATGGTCCTCATTGAGCAAAATATTCCTTCAGTAAGTAGATGAGTAGACATTTTAATACATTTCTCTTTAGAACCTGTTTTATTACATCTACTGTTTTGCTGCTTTCTTCAGCAGTAAACAAAATGGCAGTCAAGCCCCGTGAGTCATTTTTCAGATATGCTTTTTAATATCCCTTCTCTGAAATTGTTGCCTGTCCTTGTAGTATCAGCTCTCTCCAAAGATGTTGTGAATGAATTAAAGAATGTCCCATCCCAAGCTGTAGAAGAATATATGTCTTCTCTTTCAAGACAGGTCTAATAATCAGACAGTTCTTTCTGGGCTTTGGTGCTATTCTGCTCTCAGACAACTAAAATTAGAACAGCAAACCTTGCACCATGTTGGAAGAAATATCTGTGAGCTGGTGGTCTATATTTTTGAGAAGTGTGTTTACATTGCACGGTGTTTAGATTATGTTAATGCTGTCAATAGTGTTGCCATAAGATTTACAACCCAAACAAATATTAGTTTGGGAGTTCTGAAAAGATGAATGCTTTAGTAAATACTTTGAAGAGGGGAAACATCTTTTTCCTGATTACTCATTCCTTGTTTTAGAGTACACGGTCTCTTGGGATGCAGTGGTGTGTGAGTCAATAGTGAGGAGCAAAAGGAGGGCTTTTGCGATTGTCAAATACAAAAAGTTAATTGTGGTTTCAGTGTATTTCCTTGCCGTTTAGCAGAAGATAAGGTTTTAAGTTTTAAAAAATCCAACTGACCTTCATTTGTCTAGCAGGTCTCTAATGTAACTAGTCAAGTCATGCAGCATATCTCTGAGTCTTCTGGAAGAAATAGAAATAATTAAATTTATTACCTATTTTTTGAAAAAAATCTCTGGTGAGAGATTTTCTGGAAGTAAATATTTACCAGTTTTAATTGTCTTTAAACATCAATACCTTTACTATAAAATGAAATTATAAAAATCTGGATGAACTCTAAACTGAATGTTTTTGCTAAATATGTGATTATTCATTACTCTTATTGTTTTGTCGCCTTCTCCTATTTCCCATCCCAAGAGAGTAATGCAAGCAAGGGAGACATTCCAAGTGCGATACGTCACATTTGAACACTTCTTTTGGTTTGGTTGATGTTCTGGTTTCCACTGCTTTAATTACAGGAATTATCTCTCAGATTGAATAAACTTAAAACCTAAACTACTGTATTTCAGAAAGCTAAAATACTGTTATCATAGTTGTGCCATTGATTTGTTATTGATTGTTTAGTCAGTCTGTCCAGTGCCATGCAAATACCATAGATATTGTGCAGTCACTAATACACTTCCCCTAGGAGCGTACAGTCTGATAGTGCATTTTGGCAGCAAGCTCTAAGAAAAGTCACTGTAAAGGACTGCATTGTGTCTTCAAGAGGAAGCCAGATGATGGGAGAGAATAATTTGGAAAACAAAGGAGTCGAGAGAAATCCTGTATTAGGTGGCAGGGAGGTATTAAAATTAAATGAGAGAAGAGTGAAAACAAGGCATGAGTGAGAAGAGGGAGAGAAGGACAAGGAAACAAAGGTGAATGCAAGGAGAAAGCTGTGTGAAGCCTTGGCTGTACAAAAAAAAGGAATATTTTAGTAGCAGCAACTGGATGTGAAGCAGGGAGTACAGTAACACAGCCAAACCAAAGAAGGAAGGATGACCAGAACACAAAAAAACGTCAGTCAGGGTGAAAATGAAAGAAAGTTTTAGTGAATTCACGAAGGAAAAGCTGGCAGGAAATGGTGAATACCTACAGCAGGAAGAGGAGAGTCAGTTATGACGCCACTGTTCTGCCTGGGTGATAGGCAGCATGGTGGATTTCCTAGGGTTTGGTGCTGTGATGCTGTGTGGTTCTTGGGGCTGAAAGAGCTAGAATATCCCAGGGAAGCTGTCAGGAAAATTATCAAAGATAAGTCATGTAGGGAGTTGCCAATTAAGACGAGGAGGTCCTTACCATAGAGATAGTACCTAAAAATCAGAGAATAGATGAACGTGAAGGGAAACTAGGAAAGCACCATTTTTTATTTTTATTTTTTTTAACAACTGATTTAAATATTTTGTGACAAGAAGTAAACTTGGGAAAAGCACTGTGCCATGCTGTCCTTGAAAGCAAACAAGTAGTTGTGATCATTTGATTCTGATGCTGAATTAATGTCTTCCTCCAAACTCTTCTTTGGTCTTATAACATGCAATTACCTCTCATCAAGAGGAAGCTTTTGAAACAGAATCTGAAATGACACAGTATAATGAAGCAAACAATAATATATAGAAAACACAGTGACGTTATTTGTTAGTGTACACCAAATGCCACAGAAGAGAACCTTTGTGTTGAAAGGATGTTTTATAGCAGCTGTCCTGAAAACCATCTTTACTTCCCACAAACACAACAGATTCTGTTTTTGTAAGTATGGCCAATATAATATTGCTCCCTTCTGGGAAGGAAAAAAATGAAACTTTGACCAAGAGTGTGTGGGAAAATGGATGCCAACTAAGATGCATGGAAGAAGGCAAATATCTATCATGGTTAGTAATTCATGTGGGAATCCATATAGTGCAGTTGTGTATGTGTGTCATTATCTATTTGGACTTAGAAAATAAGTCCTGTTGTTTAGTATGTAGGTGCTTGTCAGTTAATTTTGATGGGAAATATTTCATATTAGGTATAGTGTGCGCCCTGATTCTGTGAGCTGATTCCTGTGATTTATTGATTTTTAACAGATTTCCATGCAAGCATGAGGATCAACTCATTGCAGTCAGCTTGACATCACGTGAGAAAAAAGCAATGGAGAAAAAACTGCCTTAAGAATGAAGGCATGGGATGGTGTATCATAGGAGAAGGAACAGAGACAGTGTATGTGATTGTCAGAAAAGAAGAAAGTACGGAAATTACCCTGCTAGAGGAGACTTTGCTGTCAAAACAGTGTTTCCCTAAACCAGTACAAGCAGTGTTCTGTAACAGCAGTCATTGAAAAGAGCAAGAAGAAAACCTGGTAGTGAGTAAGACTTACCAGATAGAAGTGGCTCAGAATTGGCTTCTGGTGTGAGTCAGCAAAGGTATGTTTTCCATGAATTATTGTCACAGCCACATAACAGCCACTGTAGAGGATGCTTTACCAGAACACATACTTGTTGTGGAGCATAAATGATTACGTAGGACCTCATTCAAAGAACATGGAAATGAACGGAAGTGTTCTTTTGACCTCTATGATTTTGAGTGCCTTCCACAGCTGTTCACCTCTCCTTCTGGTTCCTTTTGCCATCCTGTTGTATCATTTACAGTTTCATTTTATGAAACTGAACCATGTCTGGCAACAAGGACTGAAGCTAATCATTGTTGTGTCTTTTCCTATAATGAAAATTAAGATGGCTTTGTCTTTGGCTCAACATATTGGTTCTTTGCCAGTACCTCCCAAAGACACTAAAAATAACATCTTTCCATGTTCTGCTCTCTCTTGTTTGCAAATGCTGTTCTTGCACCTGACGTGGTCATAGATAATAGAAAGGTACCCAAACAGTCCTTTTAAAACCAAAAGATCTGCTAACTTTGTGACTAGTGATAAAAATAAATGGGATCTACACGTGGGAAAGTGTAGATCATGTAGAAATAAATTTCATATGGGAACTCTCTTTTAAAATTGGCAGCACAACTGTTTTCAACAGATTTAGGAAGCCATCATATACATTAAGTGGGAGCAAATGACAAGTGTTATTTTCTTATATTCCTGTATATCTTGAACATCAGGTAAGAATCCATGGTAAGAGACACTGGGTTTTGGTCTCATTTTTATGTGGGTAGAAACAGAAGTGTGAAGAGGATAACTCAAGTGCTTTGTTCTGTTAAGCAAAAAATAAAGTTATGTGAATACCTAAGAATGTTAGAAATTGTAATGCAACGTGGGACTTGAAATTTGGGCAGTGCCAGTTAAAGGAAGTTGGGTTAAGTTTTATCAGCACTATATGGACAGGCTGCATAAGAATCCTTATAAAGAATCCATAAATAGCAAGACAAGATAGGAAACACTGAAATGATTGAAAAATTCTCTTAAGGGGAAACACCTGACAAATTCAGTATCATTTACATACGAAGCATATATAATATTCAGTTATCATGGTATATTACAGCATATTAGTAAGCTAATTGATATATTTCCCTGAAATTTCGTGCTATTAAAATTGCACTGAGCTAGCAATATATACTAATACATAAATATGCAGGGTTTGAAGGTGTACTTGTGTATATTTGTATGTTAATCAATACAGTGTTTTGTGCATGGACTCATTTTGGGTCTCTGTATTTTTCACTCACAAAACATCCTCTGTATAGCTAGGCTATTCATGAGGGCAGCACAATGAGAAGCAGTAACTCTGAATGGTTGTAGTAATAACTCTGAAACCATGCAAGGACAGATAACAATTCAGAAAACTAAAAGACTTCTTCCTTACTAATGAAGGGCAATATGGAGCCTGATCCATTTATGAGAAGGATTACACAAAGTCAGTACTTGTCGGGGTGGAGAACCTGAAGCTAGAAGTCCAAGTGTCTCCACATCCATTTTTCTATGCTTATGTGTAAAAAACATAATACACCAAAGCGTTTCAAAAATACATGTGTTCGTTAGAGAATCACAGAATAATGGATACTGGAGAAAAACCTCCTTAGATTGTCTAGTCCATCTCAAAGCAGGATCAACCAGAATGCATTTGCTCAGGACCTTCTCCACTTGTGTTTTGAACATCTTCAAGGATGGAGATTCCTCAGCCTGTCTGAGCAACTTGTTCCGGTGTTCAACCACTCTCATAGTATTAAAAAAAAAAAAAAAAAGTTTTACTTAAGATTAAATGGATATTTAAATTAGAATCATAAAGCTATATTTAATCAGTTTATTTTCCATGAGGTTTTCAGAATAGTTTCCCAAATAAGAAACAATAGTATCTTGAACATGATGGTCTGAAAAATGAAATGTAACAAGGTACGATGATTCTTCAGATCTTAGCAAACTGCAGAGTCAGGGACAAAATCCATGTCACAACTCTCAGGCTCTTGCTCCAGCAACTGATTAAATTATATCTGGCATTGTTTCTGATTGCATTGTTTAAGCAGGGACTTCTTTTTGTGGTTACAAGATTCTTGAGACCCGGATATTATGTTGGATTTTATTCAATAAAATGCATATATGTCATATTTGAGTATCCTAACACAAGCTCAAAATATTATCAAGTGCTAGTAAAGATTAGCTACTCTTTGCCTGGAAATGTAGAACTTTTAGATCTTGACAAAATAGGAAAAACCTGTTGTATTCCACGGAGAAGTAGTGTTAACTTTGTCTGATGGGCATTCAGAAAGTCTCTCTAATGTTACTAGTGACATACTTTTTGAAAATTAATTTACCAAAAATATTGCTTAGGAGTATGAAAGTTGAAATGTAAAGAATTAAAAAAATAAATAAATAAATTCCTAAGATGTTTTATGTTTTGAAATAATATATTTTATGGTGGCTTATAGTACAATCAGCAATTTTAAAATATGTAAATATTTCATATGTGTCAATTACTTGTAATTATAGATACCTTTAAACACAAGTTAGTGGAACTCTCCATTTACATACAAGGGCTGTTGTTGGGTTTCATAATAACTCTAAGAAGAGAATTATACCCACTGTGAATGAATATACAACAGGCTACATTACATTACGTACTTAACTATGCTAATCCTTAGGACTGCTTTTTAGGGTAAGGGCTATAAACCAGGCCTTATGGGACCCAGTATTTGCATTGCATTTATTTGCAGGAAAAGTACACTTCAAAAGCATACTTACACATTTTTTGACAACATGCAAAACAGCAGTTTCTAGTTCTTAGACATTATTCTAATTTTTATATGCTTTCATTTTTATTTTAAGGCACTAAACATTCTTAACTGTAGAAATGTTAAGAATTTAACTTTATCAGTTGTAGCACCAGAGTAGCTATTAAAAATTTGACCTCCATTTACAGTACCGATTTACAAATAATGGACCACTTACCTGCATTTTAGTGTCTCTACCAGGCTGTGTCGGTATAGATGAGCAAGTAGCCAACCCACTCGTGGTAGGCATGGACTAGTCCACAGTCTCCATAACAGTGCTTTCATAAGCTATGATGGACTGACCTAAAGTGAGAGTTAAAGGAAGTAAATGAAAAAGCCTCATTTTAATGTTAAAGACCAATTTGTTTACCATTGTGAATCCTTGAAAAGTCAGGGAAGGCTAAAACCTGTGTAGAGATGAGAATCAGGTCCGTACCTTTGCAATGAAACGCAAATTTCCTACCCAGTCTGGTTGGAACAAAACAAGTTGGAGCGTATTAAAAGCCACAGCCTGAAAGCGGGCATTTCAGCGAATTGAAAGTAATGACTCCAGTGTAGCAACAGCAATTCACCCTCCCTGAAATTCTGGCCTGGAGTCTTTAACTGGAGGTAAATCATATCTCAGTAGGAACCGAAGAGGTGACTTGCTCCCAGCTCACCTCTCATCACATAGTATTACTGTGTGTGATATTAGTTCTATAATAATGCATTAATTTTACTTCTTTCACCGTTCTCTTGGCAACATGTTACTTCTGGTTCAGAGTTTCCTGAAAGCAGAAGCTGTATTTTTGTTGCAGTTTGGCATTCTGGTCAGTTGTAGTTGTAATTCTCATTGACTTACATTACTTTGTGTTCCCTCTCTGGTTAAATGGACCACAGCAAATAAGCCTATCTAAGCTTACTGTATGGAATTAGCAGCTGAGTTTTGTCTGTTTGTCAGCTCATGCAGCATATTATTTGTAAGTATATTGTACAGATAACTTTTCATGCAGGACCGTGCTGAATATTGATAGTAGTATCATCAGATAACAAGCTTGTTTTGCTTTGTGTTACGTTGGACAGCCTCTCGGTTTCACTTTTTGGTGCACAAAACAGTCCATTCTCATTTAATTCTGGGTAATAACAGACAATTTTCTATTCTGATTTTAATGACAATGCAGTTTCAGAATGTGGCAACTAAAAATCCCTTTGAAAAGGGCTCCCCAGTTCCAACCAGAAGGAGGTGGGTCTAGAAGGACCTCCAGATGTTGTTTTCGTGCTCTCATATTCTGTGAAACCAGAGGGAAAGGTCTGAGATTTTCTGCTTGATCTCTAACTGAAGTTCTAAGGATTTTACTCCTTGAAATTGCAACTGTTAACATCATGTCAGTACATAGTTATACGAAATAAAAGTGTTCAAATTACCTTGTGTGGGTGGAGGTAATCTGTGCAGCCTTGAACTGCAAATAGTAATTAAAAAGGGTGGTAGCAGGATGTATCCTGAGCTAGAGCTCTTGCTCTCTGCACTGCTGTGTGCTCTCTCCTCACTGCGTTGTGTACAAGTGCAACTGTAGCTGGAGGAAGGCAGGAAACAAGCAAACTGGTGAGAAAATCATGATTGCCCGTGGTTGTGGTGATGCTGTGTACCACTCAAATGTGATTTCCAGCTAGCAGACCATACCTACAGCTGGGCATTTATAATTTCTGAGAGGCTAGAATCTGTTTTCTACATCTTCGTGTTCGCTCATATGCCTTTACATTTAGGCTTCAAGCTGTTTCAAAGTCCATCTCTTGAACTTTTCTCGAATGTTAGCAATACAAATCTGTTACAGGACAGTGCAACCCAAAGACACGATCGCTTGATGGCTGCCTGATGATTCCTGTAAGTGCTCGCCAGCTTTTGGCATTCAGAAAGTGGTAGGGCTGGCAAATGTGCTTGGGCAGTCTTTGTGCCATAGTGGTCTTGGTGCTGTGTGGTTAGCAGCAGCTGCAATTTGGAAATGAATTTCTTGGAGGCTTTAGGATGTGGTAGGCCTGTTGCAAGGGGTAGGTTCCCTGGTTCCCGAAAGCTGCACAGCCAGTGCTTGAACTGAGAGCTGTCCTGGGTCTCCCACACGATGTGTAGCAGTCTGTGTGCCACTTCCCATGCATCTACACAGGGATTGAGTTGTAGTCATGGTGTAAGAGGGAAGAGAATCCTTGTGGTAAGGTCTGCCTGCTCTCTTTGCAGCAGGTCTTGCTGATTTTTCTGTGTCTCATGGGGTAGCGTGGGCTGCTTGGATGCCTGATGGAGAAGAAGGTTCATGACACTGGTGATGCCAAAACAGGGCAATGTCCAACATGGTACAGATGCCAGGAGCCAGGGCTGATTCAGCCAATGCTATGGCAAAGGTGCTGCCTTGCTGCTGACTTGGGTCACAGCTGTGCAGTGTCCAAAACAAGGCTGTTGCCTTTCCGTGCACATACCAGCTGCCCCACGCCACCTCCCTTCCTTTCAGCAAGCATCATCCCCTTGTTGCCCCATCTGCAGATCCTGTGCTGACCCACCCATACGTCTCACCAGGGCCAGCAGTGCATCTGGGCGTGGTGCTGCCTGCTGCGATGTTCTTCTTGTAGGTCACGGACGTGTTGGGCTGTGCTCTGTGCTTGGCTTGTTCGTGTGATTGCTTCAGAGGTGGCGACAGCAGCAGAGGGAGAGCTGCCCTTGCCCCTTACCCACGCAGCCAGTCATGCTCAGTATTTGCCTCCTTGCCAACTCTACACATGCAATCGCTTGAAAGGCTGAAAAAGCAGTTAACGTGGAGGAAGGCTCATAAAAAAGCAGTCTGCTCCCTGTGAAGGAAGCTCTGCCTGTGAAGTAAGTTTTGGAGTCTTGAGTTTCAGGTCTAAATGAACTGTTACCCATGTCATAAAAACCAACCACTTTCTCTGGCAGTCTCAAAAGGCTAACAGTGGGTATAAAATGGGAATTTCTGTGCTGTCGTAAGTGGTGGTCTACTTAGCCCAAAGGTTATGCAGTCTTCTCTTGAGAAATCCATTAATATGTCTCCGCCGTTGTGGTTGTTAGCTGCTGCCTTTGTTGGGCAGTAAAATGCCTGACAGGACAGACCTTGCCCTTCTTTCACCAGCCCAACAAGACAGAAGGAACTGAGTCCACGAGCTGGCTGATTGTGGACGCATTGGTAGGTGGCACCCTCCAAAAAACCTTTTCTTCTTGTCATTGAGAAAACGTATTTCTACAAAACATAATGAGGAATATTAAGTAATGCACATAGTGGTATGTGCATTAATTTCAAATATAATAGATAAATTGAGCCATCTCCCTGCAGGAAATCCAGATCAGAGAACATTTGTTTCTCTCGACAGTATTCACGAGCGAACGCAGACATGGAGGAAATTTCCTATCTGGGCAGAGAACATTTTCCATAGTCACACTGTGGTATCTGGAAAGTTAGAAAAATAAACTTTATTTCTTCTCAGAAGACAGAGACTGCAGACATCAGGAGTCATTACTACAACAAAAGGGAGCAGTAACAGATAAAACTTTTCTAACTTGGCTGAACTTTTAAACCAGGTGACTGAACAGCTACATCAGCAGCTGCGCCTTTGGCCTGTTGTTGGTCTTGAAAGCCATGCATGACATAGTGACCTTAAAGGCTCTTACTATATACTCCCAGCTGTCTTTTAAGTAGAAATTACTCTTTAATTTATTATTAAAAGGTAGTCCGTCACCTCAGATTTCAGAGTACCCAAGGAGGGAAGAGAAGTGGGTATATGTTGAAGGAGAGGTACCAACCTTACCCTTCTCCTAAGCTGGTGTCTGGAATGTGATGTTTACACAAATTTCTTCCCGGATAGAAGGTATTGCTACTGACGTACCATGGTAGCTTCAGAATGTGTTTTATAAAGTTCGGCTGAGCCACAGCAGTGACACATTGTACCTGATAAAGCTAGATATAAAGGATTAATTTTCTAGTTTGTGTCTTTCTTTCTGTGTGCCCATGATAGATGACATGACAAGAGAGTCCCAAATGCACTCTGAATACTAAATCATTCATAAATGCCGTTGATCAGTATTCACCTTTCAGGATGGCAAATGCACTGATTCCCTTGATCTCGCTTTTTTCTCCAGTGTTTCTCAGCAATGGACTTAGATGAAGAATGGTGGAGCAGTGCTGAGGCTCCTCGCCCCGCTCCAGGGCATCAGATGTGTTCACTGCGCGAGACAGAGATGTGGCACCTCTCAGATCTATCATCTTGAAATTCCTTTACAGGGAAAAGTTCAGGGTAGAATTTATAACAAAATTTGCTGAGCAGAATACAAACAAAAAACAAACCAAAAAAACACACACCAAAATCACCCAAAAACTAACACCCTGAGAAAAAAAGAGAGAAAAGGCATAGAATTAAAATTATTCCACTCAGCTCAATGCGAGTTTGTTCATCCAACACTTTGCGTTACTGACTTTCAGATGTTCACAGTTTCCTGGTTTCTAGGCTCTAACTAATCTCATCATTAAGGAGCTTTTTCTAGCAGGTAAGCTAATGTTCCTTTTGCGTTTTTTGCATCAAAATCACATTGACTCACCAAATATGATTATATCCTTTTTGTTTGTTTTTCTTTCCCATTTTGGTGTTGTATTTTTCACATTTCTTTTCCTAGAAGTATGTTAATTGTATCCACGGAAGTCCATGGATGATACAATTGTACCAATCTTTGTGTGGTATTGTAGCCTGTAACTTAACTTTCAGGACGCCTCCGCACCCCTTGGATTTAGCTAAAAACTTCTGGGAAATTGAGACTGATTTCAGTGGCTTTCGACTGGGCATTTAAGAACATTGTAGCATAAGGATCTAAAAAAGACTTGCTTTGTTCAGCATAGGAGGAGAAAAACTGAGAGATGATGTGAATACATGAGGGAAGAAATGCAAGACACAAAAAAGAGCTTTATAAGCTAAAGAGCAGTATTTGTTTATGAAAAAAATGGATCTAAAAGTTGTCATGAGTATATTCTGGCTGAAAATCTGAAGAAGGTTCACGAATTATCGGAGGTTCTGGAACAACCTATGAATGAGGTAGGTAGGGGATTCAGAGAAAGAACGGCTGCTGTTAAGGTGGAGCTCAGTACTTTGAAAAGGGTTGTATGACACGGTGCCTACCGACTGCATCTGGTGACTCAGGAGAACCTTTCCAGTCCCGTGTTCCTAAATTTTCCTGAGCAATTCAAGCAAAAAAAGAAAGAAAATGTCAATTTTAAACAATTTGTAAGTCAGCTCAGCCTGAGTACAAGTTAGTGGCGTAAAGAAAAGGCACTTTTTTTTTTTTTTTTTTTTAGCTTAAGAGCATTCTGCCTTCTTTAAAGGCCTGTGGCAAGCAATGGCAGCACATCAAACTAGTCATAATCTTTTAAAGTATAAGGGTTTAGACATTATAAATGTGGGACCTGCTAATAGTAATGGTTAGTGTCTTTTACAAAAGGTTTGGATTAGAAAAGATAACTTGGGAGACATGGAAAAAACAAGTTCTATTTTCATTGTGTGTTGAGGGAAACGTTGGTATAATGCAGTTAAGGGAAAATGAATTGTGCTAACGGGAATTCTTTGTGGCCCAGGACTGTCTGTAGCAATTCCTTGTGCAGTACCCAAGCATTGTGGAGAGGCTTAACTGCATAAGGAGTTGTAAGAGATGTTCCTCTTCATTAATTTGTTGGTAAAAAGCTTCATACATTTTGCAGGTAAAGGAGTTATGTGTCCAGACCGTTGGTTCAGTAACTAAATTCTCCCTTTCCTCTATTGACACAAATACTTTTTTAGTGCTGTAAATGAAGAACTCCACAGTAAGTCTGCAAAAACCAGAAGATACGTTAAGCCACATTCTTCTTTGCAAGCTTTCCTTTCAGTATTTGGGATTTTCTTATGCAGCAGGCTCACTAGAAACTCTTGCTTCGGCCTAGATTAATCCCTACAAGCGGAATACAAATTACTTTGTACTCGTGGATTAAGAGTCGGTTAACGAGGACAGCTGCTATTACCTCGGTGGCGTGGCTGAATTTCCTATGAGCCAAAGGCCTCTCCGAGAGGGCACTCCTCACCTGCAATCTTGGGAGCAAAACCTGTCTGAGAAATGACTTATCAGTGCATTTTCTCCCTGGTCTAATCACGTTTCTCCTGAGTCAGCAAAACCCACCGTGGGACTTCAGCAGCTATTTCTGGGTCCCTGAAGGGAGGGGGTGATTGCAGGAAGCTTGCAGCATTGCTCTGCTACTACTGGCAAATTTATCAGTGTCAGTGGTTTCCAGACTCTTAGTCTGAACATTAAAACTAGTAGTTGCAAGTGGGACATTTTTCATCAAAACTTTTTTTTTTTTTTTTTTTTTTTTTTTTTTTGTTATAAAGAAAATGGCTTTTCAATTAAATAGTACTTCTGGGAAGGGGGAGCAACAGCTTTTTTTTTGGTACATTTTTTCTTAGAATATGAAAACATTCAAATGTTTTCAATTCTGATAATCCAAAACATGTTTTATATAGACCCCCCCCCCCTCCCAATTTTAATAAAATATTTTTGTCTCTGATTAAAACTTTCCATGAAAGCAAAAATCTAGCTCCCCAGCTGCCTCTTCCCTGTACTGTTTGGCTTTCCACAGGTGGAGCTTGTCTGAGGGCGTTTTGAATCCCTTACAGCTGCCATAAGTAGGGTAAAAAATATGTATTTTTTTATTGTAATATTTGTTGAGTGTCTATCCTTGCTTGGTGTTAGCCAACACTTAAAAAGACACATTTAAAAAAAAAAGTTTCTGTTCCTGTGTAGTGCACTACTGGCATTTTCTATAGTGAAAAGGTTACCGTTTTAGTATGCTTGACTTATATGTAAAGAGTATACCAATTTTCAACTAAAATGTGCTAAGACAACTCTGGCTTGTCTTCTAACATCCATTACTAACTATCTGAATTCTCCAAAGTGCAGGAGGATACTTTATGCTGCTAATGACTGACTGACCTTTATATTAACACCACTTCGAAGACAGTTTAGTGGCTTACCTCTTTAGTGAAATTAATAAATTCAGGGGTTCTATTAATAAGTATTGTGATCCATAGTTCTGCTTTAAAACATAATTATATGTTACTCATAATGTTCCTTATACTCCACTGTGTTCCGTCTCTTCATTCAAAAGCTGGCCTGCGATGTAGTTGTACATGTATTTCCATTCTCTCTTTCATGCGAAACACCACATCTTGAAATCAGTGGGGCCACATCATGCAACAGAGAAGTATTTGGCACTGCATTGTCTGAGTCCTGTCTCTCCACACATTGTTCTTACTGTAACTGCAAAACACGTGTCCCATTACTTCTGTGGTGGGAATATCAAGTAGGATGTAGAACGTTGACTACAGTACTGGGGAGAGCATCATGGCATAGGTGGCCTCTTGAATAAATGCTGGGATGCAAATGACCAGCGATCGGCATGGCCGGTCCAGCTTTCCAAATGGTGGTGAAATTCTGACACCAAGTACACACTAGGCATTGGTTGCTTCCCGCTTTAAGCCTTAACACTTTTTGTAAAGCTGTGATATTTATCTCGCCTGTTCTTTTTTTAGAAGACTGGTGTTTGAGAATATGCTGAATACATTTCCTCTTTTCTCCTGTTAGCAACTAAGTCTCATTGAGCTTTCAGGCAAGCAAGAAGGTAGTTAGACGTTTAAATGTTATCATTGTCATGTGAGAAGAACTGGGATAGAAGGCTTTAATTCATCTGCAACTGCTTATCCAAAACACTTTGTCAAGTCTTTCCTGCAAAGAAACTGCAACAGCCATGAGTCAGCAGTGTGTCTGGAATGACTCAGCAGTTTATCTGATTATGGCATTGTAGCATCACTGGTGCAGTTGGAAAGAAAAGGCAGCAGAAATGAAAGCTTGCTGCTCAGTGCAGACAACGTCAGCCACAGGTTGTTAGTGCCTCTGCCTTCACAACGCCGAGGGAGGTGGTTATGTGGAGGTTCCCTGCTCCGATCTCACCACTCTGTGATTACAGTCTGCCATGTCGCATCTCCGGTGATGTTTCCTGCAGCGCTGATTTCTGCCAAAAAGCTCCACCTGGTTCGCACACACAGTTTCTCACACAGGGATATCACCTTGTGTTTGTGAGCATCACCGCCTGTTTGTCTGCGTGAGGCAGGGAGACTCGCGCACCCAAATGGATTTCATGCCTGTCAGTTTAATCACTTGTGTGTGGGGGTTCCAGCATGCCGAGCTTGAAGGGATTTGGCTACGAGATGTGCATATACTACAGTGTGGTTGCAAGTTGAAAACTAATTTCACTACTGGTATGTGTATTTTAAACATTGGTTCCAAAAAAGGTGGAATTTCTTAGGTGTATCTTAGTGTTTCCTATTTAGTGTTACTTCTCATTCCACAAGGCAAACCAACGATTGTGAACATGGTGTCTCTCCTTCCTTTTGTATCTGCTGTGACTCTAACACTTGGTATCTAACATCACAAACACTTACTTTGGAAAGTATAACAATATTACAAGAAAGGCTAACTGCATTAAATTGTTACAGAACAGAGTTTTTGTTGAAGTCCATGCCTTTTCATTTTAAAGCTCACATGATGACATCGAAGATCAATAAAAGGTTAATGTGTTATATTTCGGTGGTGAGGAAAGAGCAGATTAAGAACTGTTATAAAAAGCAATTGTACTTTTTCAATGGTTACAGCTTTGCATTTTGACTTGGAGTATTACTTATGCAATTGCCATATTCCCATGACTCAGTCATAAAGAAGTTGTGAAATTCAATAGTGTATCCTGGCCAGGTAAATAAATGGGGACAAAATATTATAATGGCTTTCACATTTCATATCCTGTGTGTTTTATCTCAGATAAATAGGCTCGATAAATGTTACAGTATATGCATTCATGCTACAAATATTGTATTTGACTTCTGACGGGTCATAAAGTGCCTTTTGCAGACCTTCAAGGAAATGTCAGTCTGTTCTATGGAAAATGTATTTCAGTGCTAAATTTACTTTAAACCACGTTGCCCTGCTGAACTTACCCGTCTTAAATTTGTAAATTGTGTGGGTACTAAAATTTATGTTTGGGGTTGATCTGACTTAGTTACAAAGATCTTAATTCCACTGAGAGAAGTAGCACAAGCAGGTTTCTGTGCATCCTGTTGCATTTTAAGATGTTCAATATTATATTAATGTAGGAATAATATCAGTACCTGTTATAAGCTACATGAATTTCGCGATTTTAAGATATAAACCAAAAGTAACTTAGAATATTGCATAGAAGTCTAAATTATGTTACAGTGGTCTATATATTGTATTGAATGGATTCTTCATTGTTGTTTAACACAGTGATGCCTTAAGTTTAGCCTTAAGTGACGTGACTGATAATATAAACTAAAATGATGGTGCTAAAATAGAGGGTAGAGGCAGCATCAGCTTTGATCACTTGAATGGGAACTTATATAACATTTTGCGTTAATATAGTAAATGAGAATATTTAGCTAATGTAGCTTTTCATCATTTTTTTTGATTCAAGTCGCGACCTGGTGTATTAATCCTTAAATCAACTTGGGAAGTTGAAAGTCTACCTTTGTAAAGTAATATTCTGTAACTGATACCTTTGAAATAAGCCTGTTTCATCTAAGGACAGAGTTTGGTAGATCTGAAAAGAGAGGAGTTGTTAATGCTAGGTAGAATACGGCACATGTTGATATAGCCAGATGTGGAGTTCCATCTAGATGACAGTGTTAGTTTTGCATTTATTTTAGTATTTAGGATGATGCAGTCCCAGATGATTCTGTTTATGTATAATGGGAAGTTCTTGTTCGTTGCTGAGACAAGGCTCGTGCATCATTTCTCTTAGTTGTTCCATGCAGTTTAGTACAAGAATAACTAGTTAATGTTTGCAAGATGTCGCTAAATCTTAGAATCTAAGTTAAATAAGAATCATCATATTTATGTGTTACATGTTACTGAGGATTACATATGCATTATAGCTGTGGTCTTTGAATTATTTCTGATCATAATTTATCTTTGAGCTAAAGACAGTGGATGGCTAAAATGTCGGTTTAGTGAAGCTGGAGCTGAAGTCTTCAACTGGGCTCCATCCAGAATGCCAGGAAACTCCAGAGGAGTTTTCTTCAATTTGTATTAGGAAGTAGAAAGTTATTTAATATTCAGGATTTGTTGATGCTGAAGAAGAGCTTAAAACATATAGTAATGCTTGGCTTAATATTTGTGAGGAAAAGTGTGTTGACAACCAGCCAGCGTGTCCAGGGCTGCTGCTTAGACCTGGTGTTAGCTCAGGGGACTGCTGGGACCCATCCACTTCCAGCAACGTTTTGAAAGACTTCCCGTCAAATGAGATGGGATGGAGCCAGACCCTTCATCTGAAATATATCAGTATATTTTTCAAGCAGTAAATTTCAGTAAGTGACAGGAGAATTACACAGGAAGAAAAGGCATGGGAATATACTGGGGTACATAAATGTAGTCACCTTCAAATTAAAATTCTTTCATCTGAAAACTGAAATCTAAGCGAGTTAATTATCATGTTAAGTCAGCTCAGGTATCCAACAGACTCAGAAAAATCTGTTGAGCATCAAAATTACAAGAGTAAAGAGATACAGAAGCGAGCACTGACAACTGAACCTACCTTGATCCTTTCCCCCTTCTGCCCCAGGAGCTCTCAAAAGACGGCTGACAAGGTAGCTGCCATCACTTCAGCTACTTAGGCAGAACGGCGATTTACCTGCGAGGCTGTTGCTAGATGTGATCTGTTCCACCATGCAAAAGCAATTTGTTTAAAGCCTGTCAGAAGTTCACCACTTTAATAAGAGAGTGATCCCTGTAACCTGCAGTAAGAGTAATTAAAGATTTAAGTGTTACAAACTTTTGTGTGTCTTACACACACGTTCTAGAAATAATTTATGTACACAAAACTGCCTCAGACTGACTCCCTCGAGGTCGGTGATGTATTTCCCATTCCCATAGCGAGGTTAAGACTTCATAAGAGGGAGTGATAAAAATCAGAATTAAAATGTGAATTGTAGGGAGACTTGTGCCCTCTCCAGAGATAATGTAGTAATTGTTACTCTGTAAAAGGCAGGATAAAATGGAAAAATGTCCAACTACTTGTGCTATCCGTGTTTGAAAGCTGATCCTCAGAGACTTTTTGTAAGAAGTGGAAGTAATCTTTTTTTTCCCCTATTTAAAATTACTTTAAAGATTTTTATTTTTTTTTCAGCTGTGAAGAATTAAGAGAGGCTCTGTTGCTTTTTCTTCAGCAAACAAACAAGTGTCTCACCATAGTCTACACATCTCTGCATGTGATGCTCCACCAAACATCATGTGTGTGTGTCCACATGGACACTGCTGGGGAAGAAGAGGCTGTACACAAAGCTGTATTTGAAAAGGCATGAGCCATCTGCCTGGAGTCACAGACCTTTCATCACAGCAGTGATCCATTGAGTCTGCTTTTCTGTTCTTAATGAGTCCTGAAAGTCAGGAAGCCAGTGACTCAAAATCTTCTGTATGGAATGCTCTGACTAAAGGATTTTATGAGGTGCGTAATGTCTGTGCTTCCTACCTACCAGGTTGACTTTTGCAGCTCAAAGTCTGGCACGCCGACACATCGGCAGCTAAACATCTCTCAAGGGCTGAGACCAAGGGGCTTTCAAACTCTGCCCCACCTTTTTGTAGCTGAGATGCATAATGAACAGGGAGTCCAGGAAACACCGAGCTTTAGAAAGCAAGTTTTGCCTGTTCAGGTTAGTTAATTTAGTCATGTTTTCTTCGTCTCTTTTAATGGAGAACATACAAGCTGTTGCCTTGAATTTTCCGACCTAATAGACAAGCAATTTGTTGGTCTTTCCAGTCGTTAATAGAGGGCTTTATGTGAGGTATCAATCACTACTTCAGTGCTGTAAAGATTTGTCACGCGTCCTTAAAAAGATTTAGGAACTGTAATTTCTAAGTTGTTAATTGCTTTTTTTCCGAGAACTGTATGCCTCTGGGCCTGCCTTTCTTTTTTTAGTATAGACGGTTCTGAGAGTTTTGAAGTTTTTCCTTGCATTAAATTTTGAAGAGTTCTATCCAGAGTTGGTGGAAAGCAAATTGCTTGCTTGTTGTTAGAGCTAATAGTTTCAAACTGTGTGTATTGCATTTGAGAAAGACATGGATAGAGACATTTCTAAAGTGTCATATTCCATTACAGTGTGAAATTCCACAAAAGTTAAAGCACATTGAAAAATTGCATTGTCTTCCCCAGCATTTAGCTTGAAGACAGACAGACCTCACAAAAATGTCAAAATTCAGTGAACTCCATATAAAATGTAATGAGCTTTTGACTTTGGTACTGCCAGGATTGCTGGCAGATGGAAATGCTGTTTAAAGCCTTCATAGAACCTTTCTACTATTTTCTGGCTCAAATTTTTTCAAGAATGGTTAATACACATGGACAGTTTGTTGTTAAGTCAATGCTGTCATTTAGCTTAAATAGACATTCACAGTATTTAGCTCTTTAATGTACTTCAATCAATCATAAACCTTTTCAGGCTCCTGTTTGCTAGGCTGAACCTAAGTTCATTCAGTTTTCTCGTGGAAGATAAGGTCTGCCTTTCCCATTCATCTTGGTAATGATTTTCTGTGCTTGATTCAGTTTGTGTTCATTTTTCTTGAATGGGAGCTGCCGAGGCTATGCGTAATGCTGGGACAGGAGTGATTCCAGTATCTTGTGGAGTGGCAGAACGAAAACATTTCACCTGCTGCCTGCTAACCTTGAACCCCAGACTCACAGAGTTGTTGAGACTGGAAGAGGCTTGGAGAAATCAGTCTGACCTTCCTGCTTGAAGCAGGGTCAGCATATCAGCCAGCTGATAATCAGTCAGCTCAGTATGTCAGCGTAATGCTTGGTAGTCTTTGGAGGGGAAAAAAAAAAAAAAGGAAAGAAAGAAAACTGGATATTGAGAAAAATCCAGAAAAAAAAAAAAAAAGAAAATAGAAAGCATTACAGTGTCACTGCATATAGTGCATTTGATCCATAAAACTGTATGTAAAGTTTTGGTTCTGTGTGTTAAAGGAAATGCAGTAGAACTCCAGAAGCTGCAGAGGAAAATCATGGAAATGGGATTCCCTGCCTTTTGTTGTAGGAATCTGGGCTGAAAACAGTATTTAATGAATTTTTAAATGCTGCATTTTTTTTTTTTTTTTTTTGATTGAAGACTCATTGCAAAACTGACTTGCACATGATGGAAACCATTGGAATTATTTCTCCCAAAGAGAATAAAAGCAATGTGCAAATAGAGCCTGTGAGTTTACTGGCATTAATTATATGGTAGTGATATTTTGTGTGTGACAGAAGAATAAAGTCATGCTTTTATCAGTGGCATTTATATTAGCATTCTTTTCCACAGAAGATCCATGGGTGACAAAATATTGATGTTCCTTAAGCTGTTATTGTTTTATTGTGGCATTGATGTTATTAATATACTGTTGTTATGCTAATGTATCGCTAGGGTTTGTGTCTCAGAGGTTTGTCCACAAAATATACACTGAATGTAGAGAATGGGTGAAGTACGGAATTGGTAGATTCCCTGAGCTTCTGTATTACATATGTGAGAAGTTAATGTTAATATGTATTGGTATATATATATACAGATCTGAAAAACTCAGGAAAGAATTGTGCACCTCCTACTCAACCAGTGAACTCTTTTTGTGAAATAGAGAGCGGAATCCATGTGGGATTTTTCAGTAACAGAACTTGCAGCTCACCATTTCTTACTGCTTTGTAGTAATTATATTTATTTGAATACATGCTCAGCATCAAAAGCCTATCACTTTTATTACAGGTCACTGGGCATTCCTGGGTTATTTTGCTGAAGGAAGCTGCCCTTCTGTGATATTCACAAAGCAGATTACAATTTAGCCCTATAAATCGGGCTTTATCTAGCTACTTTATTGTTAATATCAATAATAAGGAATGAATATTATTTTTTTCTTCACTTCTTGAGGTAGTGAGTTCAAAATGGGAATCCTGCGTTCCCTTGGTGCCTGCCACAGCGTTTTCATAACATCTTCCCACCTGCCATTTGAGATGCTTTGGATCGGTCCCCTGATGATGCTCCTACGCTGGGGAAGTGAAACCCATGAAGTCGCTTGAAGGAGGGATGGAGCTGATTAAATGACTGTAAACAACCTGATCAGAGAGGCTGAAAAATATTTTCCATACTCTCATCAAATATAAAGCCATTTGCACAAAAGGTAGCAAGCGTAGAGGAAATATGACTTGACTCATCTGCTCCATTTTTTTTTTTCCAAAAGGCCGGCAGTCCGCAGTCCAACATAAGCGAGGGGAATTATGATCAGCAGGTACACTTACCTAGGGTCTTGGAGAAGGGATTTGTCATGAAGTTGCCTGAAATGCAAAGCCATGGTGCTAGAATAGTGCTGTAATGGAAGATCAAACTAATTCTTTCTGGTACATTAGCCTAATTTTTGTAATGCCTTCCCATGTGCATATAAGATCCTTGATGCATGGAGCGATGCTGGCATAAGTTATTAGCTCTGTGCCCCAATTTGTTTGTTCATCCTGGATAGTCACAAAATATGTTTATTTCAGACTAAAGCTTCTGCTTTCTAATTAGATGACACTGAACTATTCTGTTTGCTTGCTTTTGTTGTTGTTTATTTTTCACATAATAATATTTGGAGAAAGAAGCTAAGTTTTTGGTCTTTTTAAATCATCTTTTCAAGAATAAGGGCTTGGAATCTGTTGCAAATACTTAGCTGTCTACGTCAGCATGCGATTGTTGACATTGCTTGTTTGTGATAGCAAACCGGTTAGTAAAAGGCTTGGAGCATAAGCTTTGTGATAGATATTTCCAAAACTGTGGTGATCAGTATTTACTGTTAAGTCTGGCAATGTGTTATAAATTAATGATGACTCAATTTTTCCCTTTAAATTCATTCATCAGAATGTCCAAATTAGATTATACTGACTCCAGGCTTTTGCTTTAACAGACTGCAAACCCCTGTGGAAAAATGCTATGAAATTTAATAGGAACAAGAATAGTAAGATTCTACAAGAATTTAATAAAGTCCCATGGAAACTTTTTGAATTACCATAGAAATGAATAGTAAGGGATACCTTAGATAGACTTTTGAAATCGCTCATAAAACTGTGTGGCAGTGGTATAACTTTCTAGAAAATTATGAAGATTATTTTTGGGGGAAAAATTCAAAGCATCAAAAGACTCTAATTTTTTAATTTCCAAAAGAATGTTTTCACACAGGAACGTTGGAGCCAAACCTGTCATTAAGATGTTGGATCTGTAATGGCAGAGCCCAGGTGAATGCAGCCTCCTTTGGGCTGCACCAGTCACTTCTCCATTCCAAGCATTGCCATCGAGTCGAGGAGGGCTGCCACACCTCCCGGCCAGCTCGGGACGTTGAACCAACTTGTGGCTTCAGCTGAGTCCTCAGAAAAAAATTTTGATTCTTATCAGTTCTGGTTTGAGGTATTTCCCTGTATGCAGGAAGGTGCCATTGTGCAGCCTCCTTTACAGAGCTGTCCTTTCCAGTCCCTTTACTGGGACAACTAATGGAGAAATCCTTAAAGAAACACCAAGGCTTCAGCAGGAGAAGGAAGGAGCCGTAAGAAAGTTACCCAGAAAGGTTCAGCTCCAAAGAAAGACAGAAACATGTTTGTTCCTCGCTTTGCGGGGCGGTTTGTAGTGCAGACTACCCCAATAAAATGATGTTTAGTCATGATGACAGAGAGTTCCTCCCCGCAGCTGAAAGCTAGCACAATAAAGAATAACTTCGCTCTGGTTGAGCATATATTGTACATTGTGAAATGCTAAGCACTGAAGATAAGGATAAGAAAACAAAACAAAAAACTTTCTATTTCCTAGTGGGTCTGAGATGAATCACATAGCTGGGTGTGGAGCAGTCTGTGACCTTCCACCCAAGCACAGTTTCTGATGAACTGAGAAGCTTTCTAAAGTTGTTTCTCTAACTGAATCGCAGAGCTTGATCATCCAAAATGCTTTGAAAACACAAAGAAACATTTTGAACTTGACTTCTAAAATATTGCTTTCGTTGTTTGGTGCAAATGATTGCTAATTTAATATGTTTTTGGTTTGAGGCATTTCTTTGGCATTACAGAAGTCATAAATGCTCTCATTTTTTTAGCCTGATTTCCTGAGTTGTGTGTACAGACGTTGCTCATACGATTAGCTTGCAAGAGGGTTGTGCTGTGTTCTAGAATGGGAATTTTATTTCCCATTTTGTTCCATATCCCAGCTTCAAAAGGTGTTTGAACAACTGTTCTTGAACTCTTTTTTATAAGCCTAATAATCTTTTCCTGTCCCTTGGTCTGCTTTTTGGATTTTTCCACTCTTTCTCTGAAGGGTTTGAATTCTAAGGAGGTGTTAGCACATTTTAATTTGCCTGTTATTATTATTTTTTTTATACTGGAATATTTCAATAGGGCTGTGGTTTTTTGGTTTTCAAATAACAGCTATTCCATTGTTAATATTCAGAGAGGATGGTTTGACCTATAAGCTCAACTTTTGTGATCGCTTCTGGAAACTTGCTGGCCATCTGCTACGTATTTTTAAGGAAAATTAAATGTCCATAAAACTTCAGGAGGCATCACAGATATGTGGAAGTCCATTCCTTGTTTTTTTTTCCATCATAAAGAACAAATGATTCAATATTTTCTATCTCCTGAAAGAAAAACTATACTACCGCTGAAGGTTTAACTTAAAGCAAATTCAGCAAAATTTCATGAGATTCATTCTGAAAACAGAAGGTGTTTTAATAAAATCACTGTGTTGCCAACTGGAAGGCGATTGAGATCCTTTAAGAAAGGTCAGCCTTTGGTACAGCTGGTTTTAAAGGGTAACTATTCGCAGGGTCTGGCAGCAAGAAAAGCTACTCTCATCTGTTTTGTCTAATGCTTTTATACTTTGGAGGAGGTTACACCGTAACCACAGTGTATGCAGTAACTGCCTTCCTTGGGATACTCCCAGTGTGCAAAGCATGTTGCTCACAAATAAGGGTTTTTGCATGCTGAGAAAAAAATGGCAAATTGTTTACATACATAATAGGAGCTGTAATAAGGTTTCCATTAATACTCTAGTAGAAAAATCTTGCAGTGGTCAAATATTTTGTCGTTAAAGAACGGGCTAACAACAAGGAATGTATTTCTGCTGGATACGATATCTGTTTATAACTGATTAAAAAAATAATAAAAAAAGGAAAGATGCCTGCTCAAACCCAAGGATCGAGGATGGCATTTGCCACACTCTTGGTTTTGGCTTAATGTTTCCCATCTAAGCCAGTGGCAGAGTGCACACTGACTTCAGTGTAAGCAAAATGTGTCCAAACACAGAATTGTTTAAAAAAATACCAGGAAAATACATTAGTTCCCTCAAAATATACAGCAAGCTGGAAATTACTTCTAATATTAGACTAATTTTTTTGAAGAAAATTATTCCGCTTAAGAAAACTCATATCTAATTTAGATAAGCAGTTATAAGAAGTGAAAATAAATTCATGCTATTGAAAACACTAACAGGTTAGCATAAGCAAAACTCTCCAGACAAGAGCAGTGACATAGACGAGTTCTCACACATACTGAGAATAATATTATGAGCATTTCTAAAAACTTGGTAGAAATTAATATTTAATTATGCATGACCTGCTCTTTTATCTTGATTCTTCTGCAGTCCTGCTGCTCGGAACTAGAAAAGCAACCTCAGTGGAGGAAGCAAAGTGGGCTCTTTCATACGCATTCTCCAGCAAAGTCCAAAGCCTTCACATAAATGCCATCAGCATTTATAAAACATGTAAAAATGAGTCTCCTTGTTAACTGATATCTGGCACAATTCTTGGAATGGATGCTGACGTTCTGGGCTGTATGTTCCATTATACAAAGGGCATGGGGCTTGGCCACAGACTGCTAGCAGAGAAATCCTTTACTGTAGGAGGACTCCCTGCTGGGGCTCCAGAGCTGGACCTCAGCCCGGGATCTCTCTCCTTCCTAATATCTTCTCTGTCTTCTGCACCAAGTAGGGCTCTAATGAAGGAGAGGCTCTGTTTCTGTCTGATAGATTTCTTACTGTGTTTGTAGGTCCCCAATATGGCTGCAAATCTATACAAAGGGGAAAAAAGGCTTCAGAGCACTGTCTTGTATGACCTTATTTCTCTGTCCAGTAGTGAGTATTAAGTATCTTATTGAGAATTTCAATGCCAAGGTTAACATAATTTCTTCTTGAACTAGTTCCCTATGATGAAGTAGAATTGTTCAGGAGACAGATTGCTCTGAGAGCAGAAGATTATTAAGTGCAATTCACTCTGTTAAACTGAGCAATATGCATCACTAAATTGAGCTTTTCTCAGTGCTGGGTGGTCATTCTTCTATTTGCTTGGTAAAGTGAGGGGATTGGAACCAAATTCCCTGCTTGGATATGATCATTATACCAATTCCCAACATCTGAGCTCCTAATTATGATTTACTAAGAATTTGGCATGAAGCCCAGATTCCTTCAGGAACCAGAATTCAGTGTTCCCAGTGGACTCGCGACGATTCCTGTGCCAGCCCGTGCAGCAGCGGTGATCCCCGGGTGTCAGCCCCCAGGATTTTGGGACAGCAACGCTTCCTCGCATCGAGACCAGCCATCATATTTGCTACTGTTTGCACTAGTGATGGAAATATTTCTCTAAACATTTCAGTTTTGCAGCTTTCAGGATAGATGAGAGAGGCTGCTGAATCGTATTGCATTATTGGGTAATAATATTGATGCCTGGTCAACTTGTCATTCTTCTTTCCAATAAGCTGAAGCAATGTAGTAGTATTTGGAGAGTTTTTCATACTGTAATTAACTGTAAACAGCAGTAGGATGGTTTTCAAAATATTCCTCAATAAGCTATCTCCCAGCTCATAGAGCCAGAGTCATTGTCTCCACTTGTTATTAAATACTCAGTCATTTTATACATGTAAAAGCAGATTGAAAAACCCTTCCTTCACTGGTGTCATGCTGGTCACCTGATTTTCTGGGGTTCATTTTGTGGACAACCACCCTTAACATGAATCTTCCAATCTGTATGAAGCGCTGAGTTTCTCCAGTTAAATACACTTTAAAAGTTCTGGCTGTGCTATTAATGTGTATTTGGACAGGGAAAGATGCAAAGCTTTCCTTAGTATCCTTTATTAGAAAAAAATATGAGAGTTCATTTGGGCCTTGTGTAGACAGAATGGGATGGCTCCTTTGAAATCCAGTGAAAATGCATCCTTTTGTATGGCTCTTTGCTGCTGTAAATATCAACCTACAAGAATTTGGCAGCACAATGAAACTGTTCAGCTGACTGATGCAGAACTGCTGTCCTGCACCGAACATGTGGAGAATCATCATATATTTGAGGTATCTGATTTTTTTTTCCCCATTGTTTAACTTCATCATCCTTTAAAATAATACAATAATTTTACTTGCCAGAAAACGTTTGTATGGACCAAGCTTGTAAGCATTTTTATTGCCTCCCTTTAATTCTATGCTTATATATTATTTCCTTGGAAGACTGTCTGTTTGAAGACTGGGCCATTCAGATTTATAAACGTAGGGAATAACATCAGTATAAGCATTTACTAGAGACCTAGAAGCAGAGGAAATATCAGATTAAACATGAGTTATTTTCGTTTCCTAACGCAGGGCCAGTTCTGCCCTTTATGTGAAATGCAGGTGACTTCTATGCAGCTGCAGTGCAACTTGACCTTCAAACAGTTTTTCAGCAATGAGTTGGCACCTTCTTTTGGTTTTCATTCAGTCATATAAAATTATCACCTTAATTACAAGGAGAATTGTAACATCTTGGCCTTTTGCTTAAGTTTTCAGGACCCTCTTGTTTCTTAGTTTGGTGAGTGAAGATACTGTGTTTTCTTTTGTAGTGCAATATCCTCCATTTAGTACCATTTCCGTTCCTCCAGTATGTGCAGTTCTTAAGCACAGGCAGAATTGGGGCTCACTCATCAGTAAATATGGATTTAATAAATACTTTGCAGTTGCTTCATTTACATATAGTTACATACTTATTTCTTAAGGAAAAATTAGCTTTAAATTCCATCAATAGAAACTGTTTCAGTTGTAATCTGTAACTGACAGGTGTATGAAAAGCAACGTTTAACCTGATCATAAAAGTCCCAGCACTGAAATGTCATAAGTCAGGACCAAACAGTCTTGGGAAAGGTTAGTGGTGATGCGTACAAAAAAGATACAAAACTGAACTGTATTTTTGCTGTCAACAATCACTATCCTTTTGGTAAAAAAAAAAAAAAAAATATTTAATCAGACCTTTCGGTTTGCATTTGTGGAATTAAAACATGGTAACTGGACTGAATTTAAAAGTTTAGCTAAAAGGAATAGACCAAATTTTCGAAGCTTAGTAAGTGAAAAATAGCGAATGAATTAGTGTTGTAGTGACACTACTAACAGTGACATTTGGGGCATTGGCTGCTGAAGACGTGATAATTTAATATTTTGATTTCTGCACAAGAAACTTAATGAGTTTCATGCATTCTTGAGTGCAGGTTTCTGCATTCATTTTCAGGGCTGCCTTCTCTTTTACAAAGTGCTGTCCTCCTCTACGCAGTCCTGTTGTTTCACAACCGTATTGCACAGCAGGCAGTTTCCTGTAAAATGACAAATAAGAGAGGTCTTCGGTGTAATTTGGAAAGCAGCATTTACGTCTGAACTTCTAGCCTCTGTGAAGATGCGACTTTCTGTGGATCAAAATTGTTTGTGGATTTTTTCCTTTACTTCGCAACAAGGTGATCAAGTAGGTTGTGTTTAAAAAAACAAAAACAAAACAACAACAAAAGAACAAACAGCAATGCTAGAGATTATTTCACACGTTCAGTTGGATTACTTAAAATGTATCAGTGCGCAGTCTGTATTTAGAGCTTTGAATGGGCAAAGAATAAGATCTTGTAGAATTATGGCTGTTTCCTATGTTTTTGTTTGTTTGTTTGTTTGTTTTTTCTAAGCAGAGGTGAATCAGAAATGGCCCCACGTGAAATCAGACACAAACGCCCCTCCTTTTCTGAGCAGGAGAGGAGACGTGGCTCCTACCAGGTGGAGAGCCGTGCCCGTGGTAGGCTTTCCCTGTCCGCCTTGCGGGCTGGTGTGCTGGAGGAAGCCGGCAGAGCCAGCGGCGTGACCCAGCCTTCTATAATTAGATCCTGATGTAAACGACAGAGTTAAGCCGTAACTACTCAACTTTCATAAAACTGCTTTTGTCATTGCTTGATGTGTGCTGCTCTACTGAGCAAGCAGGTATCGGAGCCGATGCTAAAAACGCAATGTTATTTTTACAGTGACCTTTCTAAATAACCTTAAAGTGGTGTCATTTGGATCAAATCAGAGCTGGTGGTAGTTCATTAGGCTCATGTCACTGTGCACTTGCCTCCAAAACATTTAATCAAATATCCCCAGGAGTCATTTAATGTGCTTAATCTGACATGAGACTGTCTTCTTTCCCATTTTAAATAAAATCGTAATATGTTTTGTGTTTGTTATGAAAAAAAAAAGAAAAGAAGGGAATATTTAGCTATTTTGATTTTTAAAGGTTGAATGGACAAGGTCTGTCTTTATCAGAATGAAAAAAAATTGCTGTTTAGTTGTCATTTAAACTTATCCCTTAAACTTTAATTATACCTGTGGTACTTATTCTGATGCTGTAATTATTTTCAAATTGTTTTTTGTGGGAGGTGAAAAGCGTCTAATAAAAACAGGTACTGGTTACAAAAATAACTTAAAACTAATAGTATTCTTAAAAAAATAACCCAGCTATCCTGTACTTTAAAAAAATAACCCAGCTATCCTGTACTTGAAAGCAGTTTGATAATTAAACCGAACAATTTAAGAAGCCAAAGAAGCAAAGCAATTGGAAAGGAAGTAATTTCTATAACTAGCAAATATTTAAATAGAACAGGACTATTTCCTGCAGTGTAGGATTCTTTGCAGAGTGTTTCGAGCAGTTGAACTCACAACAGGAAGTAATTTGCTGTTGAAAATAAGATCACATGAAACTCACTGCCTATAGTGATAAAAGGGAAGTACTTCACTTGGTAAAACTGCTAGCTAATGTGGAGGCATCAGAGCGGTGTAATGACACTGCGTGTTCTAAATTAGCGTGGAATGTCAGAAACTGGAGTAGAGAAAACATGGCAATCACATGTAACAAGCATTAAATGAGCACGGGTCCCACTGGACATCAGATTACATGACATAGCTGTTTGGGAACATCAGCATCTTTTTCATAGGGGCCTGGAAGTGTGAATCCAATTAAAAAAAAAAAAAAAAAAGATGTTAAAAAGATGTTTTATCTCACTGCACTGTCACACGTACAGAAAAAAGGATGGGAGTGAATAAAATTCTTTTTAAATTCCTATGCAGACCAAGGTGCAAGTATGGACATGTAAGTAGAAAATTAAACACATTGAAAGCCAATTTACATTTTTCCTCTGAAGTGATGATAGGGAGGATTTGACAATGTCTGATTATCCACATAGAGAGAGTAAACTATGACACTTGTCATTCTGAAGTATCGCCCTTTTGAATGGAAATGGGGCAATCTTTTCCAGAGGTTGATGGAAAAAAAATAAATTCTTAACATTAGTCAATGTGTAACTCCAGAAAAATTTTAATCCTTTTGCAAAGTCACTCCTGTTAGCTGTATCAGCTACTATCTATGTCTAATTTATTAACGACTGATAAGACAATATTTTTTGAGATCAAACATAAAGACATCTCATGTCTGTTCCACATTTTCTTACCACGTCACCCTTGAAGGATCTTTGACACCCTGAAGCCTGAAACTGCTGCTGGACTCACTGTACTTACTCACTGTACTTACATTCTTAAGATACGTGAGGCAGGACCGCCACTCTTCCAAAGCAACCTCTTTTCTTATGGCCTAAAGCCAAAACTTGCAGGAATTGTTCAGTTGACTTTGGTAGCCTTTGCATCTGGGTTTAAGAAACAAAAGATTTGTTGAGAACATCCTTGTAAGGAGTTTTTCCCAGAAAATATTTACACTTAGTCATTCTTTCTCTGGTACTGTCAGGCAGCATTCCCTGTATTTGAATAGCAGCTTGGCCATTATTAGCAGGAATAAGAATAGGGTCATCTGCTTTAATATGCGCTTAATTCACAAATGGGATAGTAAGGCATATTCTTGACATATATCAGTGCTAATGTACTCTTTTGAATTTATAACAAAAGAAGTTTAGTTCTATGCTTCAGCCTTAAATTATTATTATAATCTGAATTTTAATTAAGTCTTTGCTATAGAAACATGTCATTTTAATGCTCTCAGTAATAAAATAATACATTATTTTAAGTAAGTAGCTAGAGAGATGTTATGGTAATGGTTGAGATCAAATGTGTTTGCGTTCATTTTAGGGATAGAAATGTTCTTATTTCTAGGTGTAGCAAAGTGGCATGATTGATCATTTTTTTCTGTCTTATGCCAAAGTATGCCCATATATAAGTAAAAATCTTCTGCAATTCTGAATTAGTAACAAGTGCTTTCTCAGTGGAAATGTTGTTGCTTAGTGTCATGTGTTTCATTTTGCCAGGAGTCACACAGTGCCTTCCTTCTGCTCACTGGGGTCTGGGGGACTTTGGCAGAGAAGTCAGCTGGAATTTCTTGGCCCTTGATTAGCTGCTCCCTGCCTTTGTGCAGGGTGTTATGAGAGCAGGGAGATTCCTCTGCTTCCCTGGGATGTTACAGTGCAGATGTCCCATATATCCACTGTAGTGCAGGATTGCACTGCTCAGGATTGTGGCTGCTCTGAAAGTTGAGCAGTCCGCACAAGTAAGTAGGTTGTGAGCCAGGCGTTAATAGTTTTGTGCAGTTTAAGAAGATTTGCTCTTTTAGTGGCTTTGTCCCAGAATCACAAAGCAACAGGCTTTGTGATTCAGCTGCTGGATTCATTTCAAAATATGCAGGTTGCAGTTATTTAATTACCCAAGTTTTTGTACAGGTGGGACTCTCATTAAGTTAGAGGTTACTGGTAGAATGAAACTATTTGAAGTCTTATTTCTCACAACACTTGTTAATTTTGCAGTTTCTGCTCGTAGTTTTTCTGATAACCTCCTTTAATCACAACATGCCATGTTGACAAAAGTTACTTACTTAGTAAGCATGGCATAGCACAACATTTATACATATTCATGGAAAAACAGAAAAAAATATGGTATGAAAGTTGCTTCAGACCCAATGCAATCACATACTTGCTGATAATTTACATGTGTATTACACAACTATTTATTCAGCCTTTAAAAGGGGAAAAAATCAGTTACCAAAGCAACTGCTATATTATGTATTACTAATGCTATTTTTAAGATAAAGAACATTGGTAAGGCACACATATCGGTATCTCTTAGGAACAAGTACACGCTTTGCAAAGGGGAAAACACCAGAACTATTGTAATCACCAAATTTAAAAGGAAAAGAAAAGGAATTTTTGACCTGTTTGCTCTGTATTTCCTTATAATTGAGATTTATCACAGTTTTACAGCATTGCAAAATATTCATACAAGATTTTTAGGTAATATTCAGGAAAAAAAAAAAAGGGAAATTGTAGCAAGCAACAGTAAAGGCTAAGAGAAATACTTTTTGATTCGGGATAAGTCAGGTAGATCAGGCAGTATTTGCAATCTACAGCATGCAGCTGAACAGGCAACATTTATGTAATTACAGAAAAAGGCTCTATAAATACAAGCCATGGATAGCTTTCGTCCTTTCTCTTCTGCTCAGCCAGTAGAATAGTCCTCTGTCATTGCTCGGAGAGCTGAGAACATAATGTGCTCTGTATTTCTTGCCACAGAGCAAATGCTTGGGACAGAAGATGTTTGCATATCACTGTTATGGGCCAAACAACTATGATTCTGTGTCATAGTGGAAAATAATAGCACATGACGTAAGCTTCAGTAAATCATTTTTGTCCTAAGTGCACTTAGAACCGAGTTACAGACTTTTAAAATGCCTGTTTCTGCTCGTTCTGGCATTCCAAGAGGGCACAGAAGAATACGGTCAGTTTACGAAGAGTTGGATTTTATAAATTATATTCCAGCCTTTTCTGATAGCAGCATGCTCATGAGTAGACTGACGTTTCCTTGATTCTAGTTGCACTTCAATGTTGCTTACAAGATAATAGTTTCCAAAAAAATCCTGGTCCATGGCTCACTGTAGCCAGTGCATTGTGAGTGCCTAATGTTGATCAAAGTCCTTCAGATGGGATAAGTGATGCTATTCCTGGACACTATGGTGTGTTTCTTTTTTTTTTTTTTTTTTTTTTCTAAGCCTGTAGGGTTATGAATGTGAACATAGCTTTCTGGAAGTATTAGTCAAAGATCTGTTTCCAGAAACTCTGGAAAATTTTTTTTTTTTTTTTTTTTTTTTTTTTTTTTTTTTTTTTCAAAAATGCTTGCAACCTGACTTATTCCCTGCAGAACCTTGTATCTGTGACCAGCCAAGGTAAAACAATTGTCAGATTGAAACTAGCAAGGCTATTATGATGCTTTAAATGAAAATTAAGATGTTCTGGAACAAATATTTTGCTTACGGTGAAAAAAAAGGTTATATATGACTTGCCCAAATTCAGTCCTACTTCCCACTTGCAGTAAGTGCTGATCACCTCCTTGAAAGACCAGCCCATTCAGGCTCTGGGTTATTCACTTAGATAAAGCTACCTATGTGATTTTGTGGCTGAAGAGTAGGGATGGAAATGAGCACTCAAGAAATATTACATTTATGTAGTGTAGGGGGGAAAAAAAAAAAAAGCAACAGCAATGAGAATAACTCACAAAAGACGTTTTCTCAATTTTGTTTTAAAGGAGCATTTGCCCAGCTCTGGGTCAGACTTTCAGAGCTGCATAAATAAGACAAATTCCAATGAAAGAAGCATGGCTGGGTTTTTCCTACAACTCATTGTGATCTATTCTATTTGCTTAGTGAAATAATTGATTTATGTGCTATTACTAATCTGTCCTGTAACTTCTTCAGTCATTTTTGTTGCTGGCTGAATAATCCTTCAGGTTTCCTGCTCTCCTGTCTGATGAATAACAGCAGTGTCTAAGTCCATTGCTAATCCAGTATTAGTCATTTCACCACTCAGGTGCAGTATCCGTCTCTCCAGGTAATCATCTGGGTAAGTATTTGGGGAGAAGCATGAGCCATGGGTCGGGGCATGCGTTCTCTGTGGTTGAGGCATGCAGAACACTGCAGGAGAACTTTGATTTCTGAAATGAAGATTGAAGTAGGTAAGACATCAAAGTCCACGCAGCACTCTCCATTTTCTCTGTAAATGGTAGAAATCCTATTGGCATCTGGTAGGAAGTAGGTATGAAACATTGAAAGATACTTCGTTGCATCTACTATGCCTATGCCCTGGTGGAAATGGACAATTCGTTTTGAGAATCCAAGAGTGTCGCTTTCAACAAAGAGGTGAAGATGTGAGCGGAGGTGTGAGAAGAGATGCATCTGTTTTAATTTGTCTTTATTCTTCAACTCTGCGTACTAAGGGCTTTTCCTGGCTCCCTCTGCTGGCTATGAAGCTGGCTTAGCAATTTTTTTCCACTACGATATTATTTTTGCTGATTAAAATAGCTATGGCAGCTTTGTATCTGTCTCGGCCTCCCACCCCCTACTATCCGGCTCTACGCATTCTTCTGTGCTTAAACACACGATTGTTTTTATGACTAATTCCTCTCCTTCCTCATTAGATTACTGTGTAATTCATAGTTAAAAAGGAATCCATTCTTTTAAAAAGCAATTGGTTACTCCAAGCACATAAACAAAGGAGCAAAAAAAGAAAAATTGTGGAGTTCCTGAAATATTAAGTAGTAATTTCCAGTACGAGCTGACTTTTTATCAACACTGAAGTTAAATAATGAAAGAAAATAATAACAACAGAGTAGGAGCAGAAGTCCTGACTACGAAATGTTTGTATTATGCTTTATACAATGCCTCTTTCCTAGTCACCTTAGAGTTGAAATACTGCACCTGCTTTACACTATTTAAGCAATATTAATACTTTGGCCTGACACAGAATTTCCATCTCTAGAATATTTAAGTACAAACTGATTAAATCTGACATTTCTCCAGTAGAGGAGGTAATAAATATCATGAGAGATATATCCCAGAACATCCCCAGTCCACAGTAGGGGACACTGATCTGCTAAGATTAAGTAAAACAACAAGTCAACCAAGCAAACAAAACAAAGGAACAAAACAAAGAACCCCAAACCCACCAACCTTTGTTCAGATACTCGCTTTTAATTCTGAATTCCACCACCTGGATCTAGTTTCTACTGCGTGTGCAGTTAAGCACAATTATTAGTATCTAGTTGGTCATTAGCAGACATAGTCATGATATCTATGATCTATGATCTAGTCATGATTTTGGTATTTGCACAAATACCCCATTTAAAGAGCAGCTGTAAGTGTGGCGATGTGCTACCTTAAGCCTTAAAACCTATGAGCACTGTGGCCAGGTGTGTATTAGCTCACCAGGAACAGCAACTGCTTCTGCACTCCCTGTTCTAACCCACTATGGGGGTTTTGGAAATGCTGCCCTGCACCTGTGGGGCTCACTGCATTGCCAGAGCTAAAGGGTAAACGTGGTGGCAGGCAGAAACCTCGGTCAATGCTATCTTGTATTACTCCTGCTGCCGTAATATAGGATTGCTGCGGGATCTTGAATGTTTTTATGCCCCCAGCTTCCTGCTGAGATGATGTTATTGCTTGGGTTAAAAGCTAAGTGAATTTGTGTATGTACACACTCCAGTCAAATACACGATTGCTAATAATCTGCATAGCATGAATGGAAAAGCATTGCAGATGTGGTAACACGGACATTCACTTAAACCAGTAGCTCACGTTTGGTTTGAGGTGAGCTGCTGCAGTCTGGGTTGGAGACTGCACTTCTTTCTGAATTTTGTGCTGCCCTTCTTCTAAAGCTCTTTTGGTTGTTTTTATTTAACAAATGAATAGAAACTTAAACTTAGTGCTTCTTGAAAATTTTCTATGAAAGCTTTTCTATATATTAAAAACAAATTTTCTACCAAGTGAAAAAATTAAGTTTTTAGTGCAGTACAAATAACTCCAATCAAAATGATCAAAATGGTTAAATTTAAGGAAATAGCTTGGAAGTTTGCATTTTTGTTTTGGACAAAAAAAAAAGTATCTATATTTTGAGTGCTGGGGGAAGAGAGAAAGAAATAGCAACTCTGTCATGTTTTGACTAACTTCTCTTGGAAGAGTCCTTGATGTTCTGAGCTGTAAGTTCTCACAGTGTTATGAACTATGTAAACTGATATTTGTAGTTTTGGATCAGTCATAAAACTTGAGATCCTGACTTTCTCTTGCAGCTCTTGTTTAACATTTGATTCATTAAATCAATTAAGTTACAGAGGTGAGTTATTGTTGTGGTACAAATCATCATTTCATAAGATGCCCACCACCCTACCTGGTTGTCTTTCCCTGTTTATTTCTGGCATTTGCTGCAATTCTTTTTGCTGGAAGAACTCCCGTGTTTTCAGAGATGAGGGTAATAGGATCCTGGCTACTTAGGTAATTAAAAGCTTCAACTCGATAACAATTTACATACAGGCCAGTCACATCAGTCTGTTCAGATAAAATATCACAAATGGTGTACTGTCCACACAATGTCTTTCCTCAAAGTTGAATAGAGCCTTAATGTGAAGGCTCGTTGTATTTTGGAGGGTGTCCCCTAGACTGTGCTTACAGATTTTCAAACCCTTATCGTTACATTTTCTGTTAAAGCTAAGGTTAGATGCATAGACTGTCAGTTGGAGAAAGATTTTTGTGTAATTCCATGAAGTTTTTGAACTTCTTATCACATGGGGAGTGTTCCTGATGGAAACGGGATGGTTGGGAGAGATCAAGGGTAAGAATGGGCCATCTGTTAGTAAGGTGGTGATGTGTGATTTTGCCTAAATCGTTTTCATTCAGAAGAAGAATCTTGTAAATGTTAAAATACACTTCATCCAGTTGCTATTTTTTTTCCCCCTTCATAGTTTTTGTGTTAGATAGAGCTGTCTTTTCACCAAGGTTTCTCACGTGCCAGATGCCCTCCGTGTACTGCCGTGCTGCTTAATGTGAAGCAAACGGGGTAGCTTATCTAACGTGACAGGTACAGCTGTCTGCTGCCAAAGCTGTGACAGGACTGACCAGGTTTATCTGGGTGAGTGGTCGTCTTGATGTTGCAACACGGGAGCTGTGAGTCCAGTGGATGAACTGGAACAGTCCAAGGAGATGCATGGCCTCTGATGTGGAAAAGCAGAGGCAGCCTAGATGCTAATGTATAAAGGCTTCAGAAGCTGATGAGTGACATTAGGATGGAGGTTTTGGGGCTGTAGTGGAGGATGTTTGGAATTCCTGTCTCTTGGAAAGTCTGGTAGACTCCATTTGCAATAAAATAGGATGTAAGTCCGTCATTGTGTGGTTAGGCAGGTGGCTCTACATGTGAGTCAGTGGAGGAGTCTCTCAGTGCTAAAACTAATAAGGCATAGACTTCCCAACACCTTGGTGAGTAGACCTATGTTAATGCACTGTAATTACACATAGGAGTATCTGTGGGGTCTCAGAAAGAGGTGCGATTTCTCTACTATTTCTGACACTGATTCTTGGTGTTTCTTCCATTTGCAGACCCTCTGTGCCATTTTCTGATGACAAAACCCATCCCTGAGGGCACAATTGATATTAATGAGGTGTAAATGACAGATGAAGTGAGAGGTGATAGTGTCATCAACCAAAGAAATAAAGAACACTATCATGAACAAGCACAAAACACTCAGGACAGAAATGAACTGTAAATAGTATTGTTGGACAGGTTATATTTTTTTTTTAAAGGTAATGCATTGGAAAAAAGATAATCAGAGCATGAAATATTAGCATGAAATGGCTCTGACTATTGTAGCTCTTAGCAAACATTTTTGTCAGGGCATATATTGTAGGGGATTGAGGAAGATGATTCATTTATTTGTTTAAGAGTGACAGTGAAAGAAGACATGCATGGCCATGGTAAGCTGGTATTTTACAATTTCTGTTTATGAAAGAAGGGGTTGTTGTTTATGGGTCACCACATAAATAAAGGAAGAGAAGGAAAGATGAGGTTTAGCAAAGGTCATGAAAGCTTTAATCTGGAAGTGTATGACGTATGTCCTGATGTGTTAAATTCCCGTGAAGTCTGGCAGGATGTGTGTTTTTTTTTTTTTTCTTGATACGCTGATGGGCTGATTCATACCTGTCCAGCCACTCACAATCCATCTAATTTTTTAATCACTAAAACACATAAAAGCTGCCTTCCAATTTACCAGCACCTGTACAAGCCCAGACTTGAAGAAAGGCCTGAGTTTAAGATGATCAGCACGCAGGTAATTCATTTTCACCCTCACTCTGGCCTAAATTTCACATTTTGTAACAGTGGCTTTGGGTCTTTTCAGTGGCTGATACCCCTTCAGGTTTCCCCAGGCTGCTGGCCTCAGCTCCGTTTGGGTAGAGATGCTGTTAACTTCCCATTCCCCTTGCTGTGGCACAATTGTCTGCACAGCCCCATGTTTTGGAGGCACAGCTGCAAAAAACTGACAGAAATTTGACTTTGCCTCATGCTTCATTTAAAGTGTGCTGTTCTGCATCACGAGCCTGAGCACCGCTCTTCTAGGGTGCTGTGGGGTAAGGCTTAGCTCAGCATAACCTCTGCAAGAGCTTGCATGGCTTTTTGGTGAAATCTGGCCTGTAGCTGCTCATATATGCCCCTTGCAGGCTTTCAGATCACTTTCTGGTTGCCATTCTATTTCTATCATCCCGACTTTGGAAGAATTTTTTCATGAGCTACATAATAAATATACTGGTCTTGGTTGTATGTGATTTCACAGTAAACTTGATATTAACAGGAGTGGTATCAAACTAATAATATGTTCTTGTATCAGTTGTACAATGTATGGAAATATCTCCCTGCTCTGCAGTCATGTCCTCTTAATTATTTTCTTAATTAGTAATGACCTTCAGTGCCTCATTGATGCTTTTGTAATAGCTCCCTGTATTTGGATGCCTAATGTTCTTTAGTAAATTCTTCTTCAGCTGAAAATTCGTCTGTATGCTATACGCTAAAATATGAGTTGTTTGGGGATTACCAAGCAACATCTGGTTAATATATAATTTTGTAGGGTGAGATACACAATAATTTTCTGTAGCAAAAATAACTTATGAAACTCAAAATGGGAAAAACGTGATACGCTTGCTATCATGTACGTTTATGACTCAGTAGAATTTATTAAGGCATAGTGAAATTTGGAGCATTTGTAGCTCAACAGAATGAGAAAACCCCTGTTACTGGATTTAGCTGAGGAGCTGCAGCTCTTTTATTTCTCCAAGAACACCATCAGCTGGATCCCACTCCCATTCAGTCAGCTGGCTTGGATCAGCTGGATCAACTTCTCTTGGTGTAAGTAGGAGTTGGAGTGGGTTGGAGTTGCATAAATTGCTACATGTGGCTGATATTGGAGGATAAAATTTGAATTGCCATTGTATTCTTCTTCTGAAAACCAAATAAAAGATTAAAAAATGCTAGTGTCATTAGTTACAATTCTAATATTTTAGTGTCAGGAAAAATGCAGGCCATGTCTCATTAATTCTTGCTCTGATGCTTGTTCAGGATTTGTTCTTATTTAACACTTGAAGTTCTAATTGTATTACTGGCACTCACAGGTGACACCAGATGTCTATCTGATTAGACGACCGAAAACTTCTCGAGACTATTTTCTAATGCGGATACCTAAATTAAAAATTCATAACACACTTTCCTCAGATATTGTGCAACATTCCTTTAAAATTCAGCGTTCCAGTGAGCCATCTTCCATGATACAATATTCATGGGAAGTAATCACAGAAGGTTGCAATGCAGTCGGAGCAGATTTGTTTGGAAGTTCAGTGGCATTTGTTTGGGAGTCTTTGCAGGGAGCTTGCTCCTCACTCGGTGATGCACTGTGCTAAATTCCTCCCTTCTGCTGTTCCTTGGCATGTTGGCCACTCCTGGGCTGCTTGTGCTGGTGCTGTGTTACTCAGTGTCCTGAAAATAAGTCCTTTAAAATTTGCTAGCTAAACTATTTTGTCTTTTATTTTAGAAGGAGTGTGTAATGAAGCCTGTTTGCTCTGATTTGATAGCGGGATGTTTCACTGGGTAATCTGGTTCCTGTGTCAGGCTACGCATCTGTTGCTCAGTGTGAGCAGCAAAATTATGTGATTTAGCTGTCACCAGCTGATTTAATGTCCGTGGGTTTGGGGGTTAGTAATCAATTCAGATACAACTATTTAACTTGCATTCCCTGGGAGTCTCTTGCCACAATAGGAGGGAGCACAGCAAAATGCTCTGCTTTTCCAAAACATCCCCTTGATCTTATGATTTGACAAAATTTGTTTTGAGAGAGTTTTGTTGCAAGCCTCCAGAAAGAAATTGGCAACTCATCCATAGTCCCCTTAGGGTGATATCTTCAGTGATTTATGTAGGAGTCTGTGGAGCTGAATATGTGGGGAGATTATTTTTGACATTCCTGGCTTGGAGAAATTATGCATTTTGTATGGCTGGATGCACAAGTTCTCAGGTGGCATTGATTTTTTCAAGGTAAAAAATAACGATAGCTAATACGTGTTTTCACATGTAATTATTTTAATTGTATTTTAATTTAGTTTTCTAATCAGAAGTATCATTTTCTTGCTACTTGAATTTAAGTGATTGTGAGGAGTTTCAATCACAGATGTTTAAAGAACTAAGTAATGTTGAAATAAATGCATAAAGTTGAAATATATATTCTGTTTTCCCTTCGGTTCTGTAGGAATTCAGCTGCTTCAAGTGTTGCAGTTGCAATGAGATTCTGCTGGGAGAGCCTGACAGGACACTCAGGTACAGACGTGATAAGTTTCTAGAAATCACAGTGTGATTGCCTAAAACTTCCTAAAATGAGGCTGAACTCAGGGGCCTTTTTATCTCTAGATATGCTTTCCTCTCTAAAAATATGAATGGACTTACTTATTTGAAGGCAATATTTACCCGTATTCTGGCTCTACTTCTTTAAAATTAGTTCCTCTTCTATGTCCTTCTGCAGTAAGAAGCGTGGGACTCTCTCCCTGAGCATCACAGGTGACAGAGCATTTCAAAGCACTCAGTATTTTTATTGGTATCACTGCCTTTGGTACACATGCAGGCATCCACGAACTCCTACCTCTGCCTGTTCTCTTTTGAATTTGTCTTGAATCATTTTTTTTACTGGCTTGCTAACTACATCAGTCTTGTCCCTCATCCCTCAGAGACTGCTGTGCCCTCATCAGGTTGATTTCCTGATCCTGTTCAGTTAGTGGAATTTCCAGTAATTTCATTTAATTTTGGGTCCCGGTACTATGCTCCTTTCCTTCTGATGCTGCCAGTTAACTTCCTTCTCACCCTATCATCAGTAAGGTCTCATAGCTGAGGTACAGCCAACTCCATTTCCTGTCCTCAATGTGCTTTCAAGATAGCTCTTTGGTTTTCTTTGACACCCACCTTCTACTCCCACTCCTTCGCTGTGGTTCCCTCATCATGGAAATGTCTGCTCGGATCGAATACACAAATGTGCTCCGGGAGCTCTGCTCTCACAGAGGAAAATAGTTGTCGGAGGGCTGCGAATAAAACAGGCTCGGAGCTGAATGGAGCGGCTGCTTTTAGGAAAGAGAAGCATTGCAGTGCATTGCAGAGCAGCATGACTTGGATGAGGTATAAGTGACTCACTTAAAGCCATTCCTTGTTTTTTTCTGTGAACCAAATGTGTTTCTAAGCTGAGAGAATAAATGTGACATAAACCTGGAAAGGAGACTCCAGATCATTGTGGCATTCCGTGGTTTCGTTAGTGTGGCAGACTGCGTGTAGTATGGTTTCTTGACAGTTAGGAATAGGTTTTGGTTTGCCTACACACTTGAAACCGAACCAAGAGACTTTCCTGTTTTCTTAACATATGATCAGCAAACATAACTCTTGTTACACTACATACGTAATTCCCATAATATTGTCGGTTGTGCCCTGACGTAACGTGTAAAGACACAGAGGATCATTTCTTCAGGAGATGTAAGCTAGTGAGGATGAGAGGTGTTCTGACAGCCAGGCACTCACACACCAGATCTTTCTTCCCCATTCTTGAAACAGAAAAATCTGAGCCTGTTCTGGATGGGCAATTGGTAGGTAGGCTCCAATACCACAGCAGATGCCGTTCTCCAGCTTGAAGCAGAGAAGGTACGTGTGGAGGCAACAGAGACAAGCAAATGCTTCAGATGGAGTTGCATAATTCCTATTATCGAAAAAATAATTGAGCAATAATGTAAGTCAGTAGCTCGTTCTCTTCAGTTGGGATAGCTTAAGCTTCCCAGTATCAACTTATACTTATCAGAGAGTAATGCATCAGCATCAGTGTACCTGTCAGACGCGCAGGGTACAAGCAGCGTTTGCTAGATGGACTGCAGCAGTTTATACAGATAATAAGGTCTTTATTATAAGAGTGGTTACTAGAGGTACAGCCAAGTTGTGCTAAGTGCTGCATAAATGACCAAGATGAAGCAAGACAAACTGTTTCACACGTGCCAGTGACCGAACTGAAAGGAGAAGGCAGGCTTTTTGGTTCGTGCCTACCTCAGACCATGCTATCTTTGCGTGTAAACAGTGACAGCAGAAATGAATGCCAGAAAAATGTGTGTCCATCCTCACGTCTTTAAAACCGATTGCAAAATAGGTTTTTTTTGAGGCACTAGTAAACATTTTGCTCTTAAAGAAGAAACAGGTAAGGCTCATTTTGTTGGGAGATTATCCGAAGGGCTTATTTGCCTTTGAGTATCCTGGTTGGCAGTGAGGGCTGCAGCAAAACCCTTGAGTGTGTCAGGCTGTGTGCGTGCTGGCTGGAAGGCTTGTTTGGGATTTGTTGGCTTTATGTACCATGTTGGTTCACTTACCATGGCTGGGTTGAATATGTAGTGTCTGAAATAAATATACATGTATCTTACCACAGTGATTATTCACTGTTTCTTTTGTTTAGATTTTAGATTGGGGTCCCAGTATTCCCTTGCTTAGAAAGATCAAGAAAGCATGATGTGCACTTCTAACGTTGTTTTCTAATTTTTAGAAAAGAGACTAATGACAATGAGCGGTGTCTGATGATGATAATAATACTAGTGTGTTGTTCAAGACAAGTTAAAATAGGGAAAAGCAAATGATAGCAGTGAGTCAGCCTTTCAGAGCAAATATCTAGCACAGACCTTTACTCTGGGTGACACTATCACAATGCACTCGACCAGAAAATCCTCTACCAGAGGCCTTTTCTGAAGATGTCACAGAGAGAAAAACGCTCAATGTAGTAGCCATATATATTGAGAATGATCAAGGGAAGATTTAGGAAAAACTAAAGAGCTGAAAATCTAATTTCAGATATGAGGAAAATGCTGGACCCATAAATAAATAATAGCCATGGAGCATTTAGAACTGCAGGATTAATTATAGCCTTAATAGAAGGCTGAGAGCGAGAGCCTACTGTGAAGGCATTACCGGGCTGATTAAGGCCAGTCTTGGAAACAGAACACTCATGAATATCTGTTTTGAATGACACCTGAAAATGCTGGTGCAGAAACCCAGCATGGAGTTATGCAATCTCATACACAAAGGAGAGGTATGTGCCAGAGGCCAGGCAGACATCTGACTTGCAACTGATACTTCCATTCTGCTTTGTGTTCAGATCAGTTAGCACATCAGTGATAAACACAACTATCTGGAAAATCAAGCCTATTTTTATGGAAATGTTAAGTTCCAGTTTGTTTTTCTGGTGTATTTTTGTAATTTTGCTGTCTCCTTTAGTCAGAATTGTTCTTCAGATTGGCCGATATGAAACTAGCGTGGATTTTTGGTATATATGAACAAACTGTGTTTGGAATATGCCACCAAGTAGTTGATGGATAAATAAAGAAAAAGTAATCTTTTTCAACTTGTCTGAAGAAAGCAGCTGTAATTTTCTGAGTTAATTACTTTCTATGAGCAGGAGAATTATTAAAATAGCTAGAAATTGCACTAGGTTTTCTGAAGTAGATAACAGAGAATGTTTTTTCCAAATTGTGAATTCAATTGCGGGCTGTAGTGAGAAGGGTGATGTTACAAATCTCATTGATAGGCAATTTGTCCAGGACGTAGTATTCATAGATTTGTTGAGTGCGTCTTTCATCCTGCAAGTACAACATGTTCTTGTGTAATTTTACTCAGGTGATCAATTTAAATTAGAAGATTAGGAACAAGTAGACATCTGTGGACGGCAGTGGTGTGTCATACTCCCAGACCTCGCATCGGGGATGGGATGGTGGTAATGATGGTTAGTACGATTATGATTCAGCTCTGCCTGTTTATTTGTGATGAGGTTAAATGATCGCAGATTGGCTGCCGTCCAGTGAAATGGCTGAAGCGTGGATAGACGTGGGACATGCTCATCAGCAAATTTAACAATAAATTTAGGATTTAGTTGAGCTTATTGGAGATGGCATTAAGGCTGATGGCAGTTGCCCTCTTCAGATCTTCATAAACATCCTTTGTTTGGCTGAGGTCATTGTTGTGGAGCTATGACAAAGCCGAGATGCAGGAAACTCTGTACATTTTGCCTCGGCAGATAACTGGAAGTATGCCACGGTGCTTTTTCTTCTCTTTCACTTTGAGAGTTTAGACTTTCCATGTCAGGAATATTAGAATATTTGTGCATGAGGTTAGGTCCTGTTGCTCACAGCAAAAGCTGAATGTTGGTAGAAAACATTTCCATTTCTAACAACAGCAGAACGCTCATTTTGAGATACAGACTTGAATATACTACCCTGCTCTGCAGGTTTCCATTTTCTCAGCTAACATCTGTAAATAACTTTCAACTTGTCCCTATTGATTCCCCAGCTGCTCTATCTCCCTTGTCGCTAATGTCAGAGACAGATGAGTTTTGAGGGGAGTGCAAGAAGGCTGGAACAGGAGTGCTGCAAAGAGCCACGGAGCAGTCGGGATGCTCCAGTTTGTCACCAGTATTCTTCTGGCGCCCAGAGTCTGGAAATTCATTGAAGTCATACAGGTTTTCTGAAAATCCACCCTGAACATTTACATATGAACAGCAAAAAACATGAGTTTACTTTGTATTTAATAATGAATCATCTTCCTTTTCCTTCTTTTATTCTGTTTCCTCTCTGTGTTTTATCTTCCACTCACTGAATTCAATCGTAAAACTCAAATTGGCTTAAGTGGGACAGGATCAGTTCCTGTGCCAGGAGGAATTATTATAATAGGGTGAAGATAATCTGGCATTTGATGTTTTATGTAATGATATCGTGATATTTTCAGGATTGTGTTTACCTATGAGTTCTGATTGAAGTTATGAAGCTACTGCCTGGAAACATTTTCCCCTGTAGATATGAAATCATACCCAGACTGTGTGTTTTACAGGCAGGTGGTATCGGAGGGTCAGTAAGCATCAGAACCCGTTCCAGTCTAAGCATTGGACACTGCAATAGCTGATCATTAAATAAACATGACTGTCAGGTTTGTCCTCAGTTATTTAGAAGATGGTAATTTCCTTGGAAACTGGAGTACGAGACTGTGTGTTAAGGCTCGGACTTGAGAACCACGGATGCCTTCTAGGTAGGAATGCAAATAATCTGTGAGAAAAAGGGAGAAGATAGAAGGCTTTACCTCATTGATAGGAAGAGCATTTTTAGCTGTAGGACAGCTGAAAAAAAGAGCAAAACTGCTTGCCTAAAAAGGACAGCAAAACCAAGGGAGGGTTTGCTAATCAGAGATGAAAATAGATACAAGAGAGGAGAGTCAACTGCTACAGAAAGGCCAAGGCAAAAAGCAATGCCAGAGCCCCCTTAGGCCAAGCAAAACGTAGATGTACCTACCAACGCCGGCAGGTCCAAAAGCATTAGGTTCAGTGATGGTTGGTGCACAGCTGATGTATATATACAGAGAAAATCTGACACATCCCAGCTGGGTCAGGCATACTGCACAATTGTACACAGCCTGTGCATCATATGTGCAGTGAAGCTGATGCAGTGCTCTACGCATATGGGATTCAGTGTTGCTGTGAGCTGGCCATTTTGGTAGGACAGGCATCCAGCATTTAGACAAATGTGTTCAGTCAGTGCTCAGAGCAGCACAGAGAGGGAGATTTCCTGCTATAAACCACGGAGCAGTATCCACACTGGGAGAGCTGGCAGGGCTGTTGAACATACCTGGATCCAATGCATTTGGGACCCAAACACATCTGTGTGTGAGCTCAACCAGGAAGATACAACTCCCAAAGTTTTCAGCCTGCATAGAACAGGATTGTGTTCACAAATTCTAGTCCTTTTAGCTTGGGGAAAAAATGAAAAATAATAAAAAACCCAAACACAACCCCCCAAACATTTTGGATGAAGGTCAGCTTGAGTAATGCTGCATTTATTCTTACAGATACTTTTTACTCATTATATTCAGTTCCCTCCCTTCTCTCCCAAATTTGTCTGTTCATCACTTCCAGCCCACCTGCGCCAGCTTTGCTCTCTTACTCTTTTCTTTCTGGTTTCCCCTTCCTCTGTGTACACACAGCCTCCAGTTTCTCCTTTATTCTCCTGTCCCGTGAGGCAGCATTTCTGCAAGCTGCATTCCTTACTTAACAGGATTTGTGTGTTGTTTTTATTTTTCTTTCCTTACCACTGTACTAGGAAGGTGAGTCCCAGGGCAATTAGGGATACACATGTCAACAACTGAGTCTCATGAAAACTGCAGAGCTGGAAGTTTGCTGCATCTGTGTTTTATTTTATTTGAAGTGGTTTAGTATCTTGTATAAGTTCCTGTCAAAAGCCATGGTGCTCTTCGTGTTTCGTGGACACCTGGAATTGTTTGAGAGTCTCAGTTTTACGGTTGAAGTTCCTGGGTGAATAAATAATACACAGTTTAATAAGGGGTGCAGCAACATGGATGTTAACCTAAAATAACAGCACAGAATCATTTTCATGGCCTTCACCAGTGTTCATGAGAGTCAGTGGGAGGTTCTTCATTGGCTTCAATGGGATTTTCATCAAGCCTGTTGGGAATACTGTACTAAACCTCGCTCCAGACAGCAAGCTTTATAATACACTGTACGTAAAATGAAGTAATAATTGTCTGGCAAAAAATACTGGACTGAAGCCAAAGGTCAGTACAAATCAGCTGTCATGGAAGGCTCAAAGGTTGTTCAGGTTCTGTGTAACTGTTCCTTATGTGTGATAAGGATATGTGAGAGTACATTTTACAGTGAGAAACTACCTGTTTAGCTGGGAGGGTGCATTCTGCGAGGTATTAGTGGGATTGCACTAATTAGTGGGACTGCAATATTTCCTCAAGAATGTCTGCATGTGATGAGATCTCCAAATGTGAGCCCTCACCACATACCTGCCAGGGAAGGTGTTTCAGGTGACATAGCACTGGCATTGAAAAGACACCTTTACTTCTACCTTCACTGTTTGTGTTCATTAATGGAGACAAACTCCCAAATCTGTCTGAGTCATTAGCAGTAGCAAAGTATTTGAAAATTGCAAAATGTCTTGAGATGTTTGTAGAAACAGAAGTAAATACTGCAAGCAAAATAATGGATATTAATAATTTCCTTGCTCATTCAAGATTAATGATGTCAGGGTTAATCACCGCCCTATAAATACCCAAATAAATAAAATAGATTAGGCAAGTATTATCTGAGCATTTGCCTGGCTATCTGGCTTTCTCAGGATCATTAATTATTGACTTTTCAGAACTTGTTTCTAATTGACTTTAAATTTCCAGTATAGAATACTTGCAAAGAATGTCTAGAATTTTTTGAATCACCTATGAAGTTTCTTTCCACCAAATACATATGTAACCCAGAATAACTACCCTCAGGTCTTGCATGCAAGAAATATGAACCAACAACTGAGAAGCTGTGATTAGATCAATTAGTTTAGAAACACTGCCTGAAAATTATTCCCATATCTTTTATTAAGAAAAAGTAAGAGCTTAATACAGCAACTTAATCTGTTCTTTGACCTCCTCTATGAGTTGGAAAACAACACAGACAATGAATAAAACATTTAGCCTGAAAAAAAAGAGTTAATCACTTCTTTCAAAAAGGAGAAATAGCCAGTGGTGACCATAATTCTGCTGAATATTTTGCATAAAAAGTCCGTTTATACAAAGCTGAAAGACTTAACCTGTACTCTGTCTTCAGAGTGCCTGGAGATGCATAACATGATGTTGTATTTAACAAAAATATTACATGGATGATTAGTTATATCTGAATATACCTCATATCTGAGTCACTTTTGCCTTGATTGTAGTGATTAAATAGCTTTTGTTTTAGCTTAGAATCTGAGGATGCTTTTGAAAGGTGCAGACTGCTGCTATTGGACAACTTTCTGGTATATCAAAAAACGTGGCAAGAACTTTAAAATGTTGCACTTGGTGTTAAATACTGACTCTAGGGCCTCGACCTACAAGGCATGCTAAAAATCCTCTTTAAGTGGTAAAATGTGCTCATGTATTTGTGTACACTTATGTATATAAGCCTATTGCTATTTTGCAGTTGAGAAAGCTGGAGGACAGACAAAACTAAATTAATTTCCCACAGGCAGACAGTGAGTCAGTGACAGAACTGATAAAAGAAACCACCGGTCCTGTTGAGATAGACTGAGCAAAAGCTGCGGCGTGGGACTTTCACAGACACAACACCAACCATAACACAGATGCAGATTATTTAAATGCTCTGCTCTGGTCACCCCTTCTCTAGATAACTTCAGCTGAGCCTGGTTTATGTAGAAGAAGCTCTCGCTGGCCAAATCTGATGGCTGCTTCCAGCCGTTGGCCTGCGGGGCTGTTTGCAGTCGGTATCTGTAAGCCACCTGCCTGCAGATAACCTGGCCTCTGCTGGTGTGTGTGTGAGTAACTGGGTGATGGGAGGAGATGGAGGAAGGAAGGAGTGTCAAGGCCGTGCCTGTTGCTGTCTGAAGGAGGTTAGTGCCATGCATAACACACTTAAACTAAGCTACTCTACAGTTCCCATAGTTCTTTAAATTACATAAAACTGTAATGGTTACTGATCATTACTTACATTTATAATAGGGAAACTCAAAAGAGAAACAGCTGACTTTAAAGTGACACACTAAAGCATCAGGTAAAGGTTTGTAAATACAGCAGCTCATATTTTTGCAGTGATGAAAACCAATTCACCCAGCACATCTTTTTGTTTTCATTTCAGTAATGCTGTAAAAAGTCAATAATAAAGTACTAGAACAGTGAATTAAAATTGGAATTTTGAAGAGTGAACTCAGTAACAATTACTAGTACCACTGAATTAATTCATTTAAATATTTTATTCAAAGTATTCTTTGCCTTCCTTTTAGCTCCAGGTAACTTCTGACATGAGGAAATATCAGATCTTAATTGGAAGATGCAAGTGTTTATTGTGGCATAAAATTAAACTGATCAGAAAAAATGGTTGGTGGTAACTTGCAAAATTTTACTGTTCTGACAAGTGAACTGTATTTAGTAACAATCTAAAAAAGTTGAACAAATATATCTTTTTTCACAAAAATACAATTTTCTTTCCCACTGTGTAGGACCAGGCTCTAACTTTACAGTCTGCCCTGGTATAAGTGCTGCTTCAGGCACAGGATTGAGTCCTGATTCCTTCCCTTCTCCTGAGGGGCTAGTAAAATGCTTCACCCTTTTTCTTTTTCTGAACCAATGCATCTTCTTCTGGGCAGCTACCTTAGATGGTAAGTGTAAATTTTGTTGTCCACATTGCGTTATATGTTGCAGCAGGAAACTTTTCAGTGCATCATTTCCTTTGGCATTATGTGGCAGCCTTGAGAAAACCAGTGTGGGTCAAAGCAGCTCTGTGTGAAAGATCTATCAAATTGGCTCTCTATGGAGTTTGTCGTTTGATTGATACTATGCACAATTAATTGTTAAAATATGTTCTTTCTCTCCAAAACCAAACATACTGAAAATTACTACCTACTTATACACCGGTAGGTTTGCTGCCTCCTTTCATATGTCAGCAGCCCATGCTGCAAATTATGCTGTCACCCTCTCGGATATCTTGTCATGCTTTTCACCCATCTCTTTTTGCTTTATCTGCTTGATACCATCTCACCTGTCTTAAGCACTCAGGCTGCAGCCTTTCCTGCCAGTTGTTCTTCTAATTTCCCTGTGCGCATAACTAAGTTTTGAATCTCTTCTGTCCTTCAGCAGAGCTGATGTTTAAAACATACTGCATCTCTTAAAAAAATAAAAAATAGAAAATCTGTCCCTGATTCTTTCATATTTCTTCACCCATTTCTCTTGCTCTTGAATGTTCTATTCTTGCATTTATGACAACACGGTGTATTGATACTCTTGTCCGACATATATTAATCTGTCTGTTCTATTGCTTCTTTATTCCATTGGATCTTATCAAGTACTGCTCCATTATTCATTCATATTTTTCTGTGTTAAAATGTAAATTAATTTTTAGAGCAATTTTCTCATTTCTAGTTGTCTGATACAATCCTGATGAAATTCACCTTACTTGACGGAGAATTTTCATGTTCTGTGAATTTTCTTCAGCTTCTCTGAAGCTTCATGAAAACAAATCCAATATGTTTTAGTAAAAAGAAACTTTCTTTGTGGAAAGCAAGGGGCCTTATTCAGTAACATACTAATATAGATGTATGTTGGACATAATTGCACGCATAACTATGGAAAATAACCATTTATGGTAAAAGTAGATTAAAAATAACTGATTTATTGGAACAGATCACACTTAAAAACCCTTGAGGATTTGTTACTTGGGGGAAGCAGGTACCCCATGTACTGTAGGATCATCATGGTGAAAGCTGGGAAGGCCTTCTTGCTTGTGAGCTCCGGAGAGTGGAGGCATGGCTGGTTGGGAAAGCTGTGGATACTTCTTTGATTTGCCTTTGATATCATGAACGTATTGTAATCACACTTAAAAAAAAATGAAGAAACAAACCTGCAACAAACATTGTCACATGTAAGGATACAGAGAAACACATCCCTTATTACTGGGTGTCTTTTTTTACATTTATTTTTATGCTTGATTATGTGACATGACTGGGAGAATGCATGTAAAACAGTTCTGTAAACACATTGCTAGAAATACAGCCTCTCTAAATATAGGACAATGGACTCCTGAAAACCACTTTTCTGTTTAAAAATAGCTCTAGAAATAGAGCTCTAAATTAATAAAAACCCTTATGAAAAGTCTCTTAGTTAGGCAAAAAGGGATAAAATAATTTAAAGGCAAGCACAGTGAAAACGGCAGTTTTGAAATGAATAGTTGTGTGGAAATGCTGGAGAATTTTAAGCAGCGCTTCCTATTGAAAACCTCTCTGAACTCTCAACTTCATACCTAAGATAATTGAAGGAAAATTAAATTTACCCTTAGGACTATTTGCAGGAAACTCTTCTAATAACGTTTATATTTAGCAGATAATAGTACATTTATGGTGGTCACAGCCTGCCTAATAGAGCTGTAATAGATATATTGTGTATTTAATCAATATCAATGAATAATAACTTCTCTTTATTAACTGTAATGGCACCATGGTTAATTTTAGCCTGTGTTGGAGGGGTATCTGTATTTTGTTAGACAAAGACAATGGTATTTTTAAAAAATAACCCAATATAACTGTTTTTATCAAGGCTTTTTAAAGATTCAGTGACTGCTTATTATACATCAAATGTCTAATCTTTTTTCATTTCCAGTATAATGCGTATTTTCACCTGTTGATAGGTATTACAAGATGCTCAACTAGCATAAGTAAAAGTCAATGGGCACATAAATTCTACCAAATACCTCTGTGCTATTGGCATCACAAATTACAGCTGCACTTAAACATTTGCAATATTTTCTCAGTTAGATAGTGCTATTGAATATGTTTCCCACTGAAAATTATGAGAAATACAGCATGTTATTACTGTGAAATATCTTAAATAATCAAATTACTATGTAGTCTCCTTGGCTCTTTTTGCTGACTCTGGCTGCTTCCTCATTCTTGAAGAAAAGCTGCAATCATCTCCTGTTCTCGATGCTTTTTGTGGAGATGGCGAGCAGCTTCTTAACCTGTTGTTGTTCGTTGGTGGTTTTCAGTCCCATGATTAATTGGGAAGCAAAATTCTGTGTCTGTTGATTTATAGCACAGTCTTTCTGGAGTTGTGAGGTGTCCAGAGAACACTCGCCCTGGAGATGCAATCTGTCGGCAGGTCCTGGGCTGCCAGAGAATGTGAGGCTGCTGGAAGGCCACCGGTGGAGGTGGCACTGTCACCTCTGAGTCTCAGCTGATTCCTCACTGACAGTGCCAGAATCTAGACAGCCAAATTTATATTCAGTTGCAAATTGCTGCACTCCCTATGATCTATCGCTTTGTCTCCAGCTTAGAAGAATGTATACGAATTATTACAGTTTACAAGAAGTTATGCTTCATTCAATGGAGGATAAAAAGAGGTCTTTAAAACAAGCTGAGAAAGTCTTTGAGATCTTTGTTTCACAATCAGTTTGAGTGATGCCATTGCTGGCATTCGAGGCTGGCCTCACCCAGCTTATGGAAGTCAAGCCTGTGATGTGCTGCTTTTGTGCTGCTTAGATTCATGTTCAAGGCAGCCCTTTGTAGAGTGAAATGGCAGTTATCTGACTCACCTCTCGAGCTGATCCGATGTACCTTTCCTTGCCATCACTGTTAGAAGCTACTACATCAATGGAAAGAGCAGTATTATCTGGATGAAATGTGAATGTCACAAGAATGGGCTGTATCAGACCATCTTCTAGTTCTGTATTTTTAGTATTCAGACAACATCATCAGCCACCGAGGGAAGGCATCTTCCATAACAGAGCCATTGCAGTCAGAGCTGAAATGCTGACTCGTGCTAGGGATGTTCCAAGGATGCTTAAACTCACAGCTATGCTACGTTTGAACTTGGTTTGCTTTTTGCTTCAAAGGCAAGTAAAAGTAGAAGGTTTTGATTAGGATATTGCAAAAACTTCACATCATTGTCAGGGTTCATTTTATTCTGTAAATGACATAAAACTCATGGCATCAGTAACTAATAATATTTCTCATATTAGATTATTAGAGAACCAGATAAGTCTGGTGTCATTTTATTTAGAACCCTTAGGAAATACTCTGCTAAAACACTTCCCGTTGAGGACCGGAGATGGTGCAAGTCCATGTGCTATTAACCCGTTAGTGCTCAGCTCCGTACTGTACAGGAATGCAGGCTGAGATGAAGTGAGACTGAAGAGCTCTGGGTTTAATTCCTCGTATCTCACAGATTTCCCATGTGACCTTGAGCAAATCACTTACTCTTTTGATTCTGTCTGGAAGCAGAGAGAGCAGGATTTTCCTGCCTCACAGGCATACTGTAAGCATGTCGTCTACTCAGACACTGTGGTGTGGGGGGGCCGTGGGGATATGTAAAGCAGACAGATGTGTTGCTGCTCCTTCTCAGGAGCAGATTCAGCACAGAACAGCGTTCTCAGGCTTTCCACAGAGCTGTGTGAAGTTAACACATTTTCTGCCCTCCCCCCCTTTCATAAAAAAATATTTAAAATTCTTCCACCACATTTTTTTAATCAACAATAGCTGCTCTAAACCTGTATCTCCATTGGTGTGTATTCAGAAAGCTGTTTCAGCATGAAGGATGAAGCTTTGTGAGGACATACCAGAACAAGATTCTTTTTAATTTGAATTCTGACAAAAATGTGCCTGCCTCGCTTTCTCCTTCACCTCACTCCACATTGTCCCCCGTGGCCTCCTTCTAGAACTGAAATCTGTTGGTGTTGATCTATCTGTTGAAACACTGATAGACATATTACGAGAGAAATCAGCAGTCGCATGGCATCCAAACTGAACACAGCAGGGAGGATAATAACCAAAAATTAAGCCTATTGCCAAGGAAAATAATTCAATGATAGCTAACTTAGCAGTCAATTTTAACAAAAAAGGGGATAATTTTACAAAAAAATGGGTGGCATGCACTTTGTGCTGTGGGATATGTAACTAATGGTTTTACCCAAGCATCTCACATGACAGTTTTGCCTCCCAACCAGGAGATTTCTCTCTCCAGTGCACTCTTAATTTTACAGAGCACTGGGTCGCTGCCTCTGTCTCCTTGGGCTGCCTTGCACCACTGCTTCCCAGGGGTATGCAGAGCATCGTAGCAGAAGGGTGGGTTTTGCAGCCTAGGCCACTTGACTTTAAGATCATTCTCAGTGAGAGCAAAACCGTAACAAAAAAGTGGGACTGTGATTTTCTTTAGGATTTGGATGTACATTGCCACAACGCAAAGCACGTGGAGAAGAAAAAGCATCCAAAAGCATTGTAAAACTTGCTAATACCAGTTTGAAATGTCAAGGTTGTGCTTGTGGGTGTCCTTCCACAGGCCTGGTTCATGTAGCATCTTAACGCGTGTGGTGGGAATTTCTCATGTATGCATTTCATGGAGGGGAAATAAAGCTTGGGGAGATTTAGTGACTGCTGCAAAACCCGCGTGAAGTCTGTGGAAAGACTACTTTGGATTTGAATCAGGTCCCAGGGGACTTGTCTGCTGCTGTACGGGAAGTCCGACCAGGGAGTTGACCTTAGCTCACCCAGCAGCCTGCTCTTTGAATGAGAACATCCATGCCCTCTTTTTTAAGCACCTCTTTGAAGGCAAATTTGGCTATCATGTAAATTAAGTGGGGTATTTCGTCTTCTTGAAAGGAGTTTTTTGAGCATCTGAAAAAGCTAGGGTAGTTTAAGTGACATTTGGGTGAATGGTGCTTAACATTGGTTTTGGTGGCCGCCTTGTATGTGTTGCATTAGTATATACAGTGGGCCTTAGTTTTGCTTAGTTTGAGTAGAAAATAATAATGTCTATTTTCTGTGGTTCGGATTACCCACTCATCTTTTACGAATGAAGGAGGTTTTGTGGGGAGATTTAGGATTATCGGGTAAACCAACTGATACAGCTGTAAAATTGGACAAGCCCTCAAAATGAGACTCCTAGCAACTAGAAACTAATCAGTACCATGAAAATCTTAGTTACTTTGTCTTTCTAAAAATTCCTGAGGCGAAGAAAATGTCTCTTATATCATGTAAATCGAACTTTTCTCACTTAGCCATAGCTCATTGAATCTGCTCTGTTAGCATGTTTATTCTCATGCCCTGTCGAGGCTCTTTGTGCTACTCACTGTACCCAAGTGGCAGTTGAATACTAGATCATCCAACCTGCAGCCTTTCAGGTTGTTTTCCTTTCATGTGGCAGACCATCTCTGAATAAAATGTCCGGTAAGCCCCAAGGCTGTTTAGCCCCCTGGCTCTGACCTCCCCAGGTACAGAGATGTCCCATTTACTCTGACTGCAGGGGGAAGTTACACAGCCTTCACCTGCCACATGCCTTTACCTGGTCCTGCTGGTGTGGAGAAGGTGCAGCCGCGTGCAACCCTCCAGGGAGCTCCTGCAATGGAGCAGCATTGGCTGCTGGTTAAAGGTACCCAAAAGTTGTACAAAAGGGGCTCAGGAATATGGAGGCAACCACTCCAAAGAGCAATCTGAGCATCAGTGAAAAGCCTGCTGCCATCTCTGCATACCGCCGTTACAACCCACTCACCCTCCATGCTCGCCGTGATGCTCCTGTGTGTGTGGTGCCTTTTTCCTCTGATGTTATTAGTAATTAATATCTGTACATATATAAATCTTTTAGCAGAACAGAGCTATGCTGGTGAGCACCAGACCTCCCAGACCCAAAGCACGCTGCCTGCCTGTGACAGCACTGAATGCGGTGTCAAGAGTCGCAGATTTCATTTTGCTGAAGTAATGCTAACTTACATTATTTTGTGTGAGATTACAAAGAAAGATTGTGATATTTTATTACCCTGTCAATCAGGCTGCAGCCCAGCTCTCGCCTGAGTGCAGAGCCCTCTCCCCCCTTCCTCCTCAAACAAAGCAAACAGAAAACCACACACTTTTGGAAGGTGTTTATCATGAAAAGTGTGGAGCATGGTGACACCTTCAAATGGAATAGAAAAAACATGCCAAATCAGTTCCATTGTGAAGTAAAGAGAGCAGGTGGATTTCATGAATATATATGTGTATTTACTGGGCCTGGAAGATTTTTGTAAAAACGAGGATGAAGTAAATCAGTACAAAATACGTGGCAATGGAATGAATTTCTTTAGAACAGAAGTTTTTTATTGGAGAAACATAATAATTAGTTTCTGCCATCCATAGCTGCAGACGGAGTGCTCTGCTAATGAAAGATAGTGCAGATATCGGCTGTGAAAGAATACAGAAAAATTACAGGCCCTGACAAAAGGGGTTGTTTTTCATTTACTAACTTTTCTTCCCTGCATTTTCCTTCGAGTTACCTTGTTTTGTGTACAAGAGATTCGGGGGGCGGGGGAGGGTGGCGCATGGCGTGCATGGGCAATTACTTTGCATACTCATTTCAATCATAATCCATTCAGAGTGATAAAACTGAAATCAAATGTAATTTATAATCTAGAACATTGCAGCTAGAGCTTTTTAAATATTACAGCTGCAATGTGATTTGATGAAATCCCTTACAATCATTCAGCTCTTTTAAAACCAAAACACATTTATCCGTAAGTGACAATTACATCTTCATTTTTTCTTCTGAATATTCGACGTGTTGTTGTGGTTTGGGGGATGATCTTATGTAAGTAAGGATTGCTGGTTGCACGTAACACTGTTTATTTTCAGACCCGCACCTCTCCTGAACCTGTTCCATGGGCTGCCATTTGCACAATACTGCTAATCAATACGAAATGATGTGCCACTGGTAGGTGGTTAAAAAGAAAAAAAACTTCAAGTGGGGCTTACCCAGTTGTAGTGGCTGTCTTGTTAACACCACCGTCATGTGTTCTGAAATGACACTGCACAGTAATTCCACTATGTAAGTGCTATGATATGAGTGGCATTTAATTCCGTGTTTAGAAAGCCCAAACCAGCATGAGATGATTGTACATCCGCTCTCCTAGCACACACAGGGAGAGGAGTTCCCCTAGACATGACACAGAGTGTAATTTCTTAGTTATTGATTTGTTTTATTTCCAAAAAGCCAATTGTGAGCGAATCCCAGTAGCCTGACGCTGAGTACATCTGTAGCACATTTCTGAGCAAGCTGCTGCCAAACCAGTTTCTGTTTTGTCCACAGAAGCTGATCTCTTCTGTGTGGTTAATTGCCATTATCTTTCCTTTATTTGTTACAATCAGAAATGCCTAGCTGTTCTTTCATGATTCTGTAAAGCATTGCAGCATTATTCACTTTGGCAGAGAACGCCTGGGTGTGTTGAGTCCAAAGTTGACACTGGTTGGAAGGACTCTCCGATTTCTGCAGGCTTTGGATTGTGCTCCAGTGTCTTTCTTTCCCTGCTTTCCAGCACCAGCTGCAAGGCCTGTTTGCTTCTGGTTGCAGCTTCCTGCCTCTTGTTCTTTGAGCAGCCTCGTTTCAGGTCTGGTGCGCTTCTTAGAGTTGTGCGGAAATTGGAAATTCCCTCTTTGAGGTTTTAAATTTGATTTAGTTCTCTACTGAGACAAATGCTTTCTCCCTCCTCCCCCTTTGACTGAATTCTTCAGGAAGAGAAATGTTTTGCATTTTCTTTGGGGAAAAAAAAAAAAAGGCTTGAACTTCTTGGTGGAGTAAGTGATCGTTTTCAGGGACATAGCAGAGGATCAGAGCTCCCCAGCTGGGCTTGAAAATCCAATATTGAGGCAATGAGGAAAGTCCAGTGGAGAAGGAAAGCCAAAACCACAAAACTGGGACAATACGAAGCAGTAGGTACTTGATATGAGGTAAAGGAGTGGCCTAAAGTGAATATTCTTGGATTTGCCAGCCTCAAGATGTTAAAAATGTTGAGTTGGATGTTCCAAAGCAATCATCTGTTTTGCTGAAAAGACGCCGAGTTCTTGTTCTTTTCTCTGAAGTTTCAAATTTCTGCAGCTCTTTCTAGCGTATCAGAGACATACCATTAATATTTGCAGATACTTTGAGAGGTAGTCCTGGGGTGCTGCAGCTGGTCCCGTCCTTCCCATCTGCTGATCTGAAAGCTGCTGCTTTCCAGCCCCAACCCAACCTGTTTCTATGGGTGTTGCATTGCATGGACTGAGAGCCCCCAGCTCTGTCCTTCACCCCCAGCCCTGACTCTCCTTGGGTTTTGTCTCCAAATTGAGCACGGCCAGCTGCAGAAGGGATCCTTTTGCTCTGGCCCTTTTCTGTCCTATTCTAAAAAGAGAGCTTAGGAAAAAAGAGGACAGAGAGGAGCAGAGCTGATGAGCCCAGGAGGTGTGGAGAAGTGGGGCAGGTGGACAAAAGGAAGGCTTAGGAAGAGTTGAATAGAGCTGCAGAGTAGCTAATGATATAAAGAGGGAATGGGAAAAATCTGATAATGTCTTTTGGATTTGAGGGCGCGCTCACCAACAGGACTCTGCTCACAGGGGTGAAAAGTAAGCGAGCCGGACAGGAGCAAGGAAGGCAGGAGCCAGGATTTCTGTTCTTAGAAGCCTGAGAGGGGCCTGAGTAAGTATTGCTGTGCTGGGCAAGGAAGAAGTGAAAAGGGAAAAAATCCTGAAAAGTATGCAGAATTGTGTTACTGTATTCCAAACATAATGCTATTTAAAACGTAGTTGTTTCAAAATAACACTTCCAGATAAAATAACAATAGAAGCAGTCTAACTATTCAAGCTGCTTGGGTTTTAATGGAAGTATATGTTCTGATTAGATTCCTCTGTCCAACTCTATATTCAATTAATTTGATAATATTGACATTCATTTTCTTTCCTCCTTTTAATTGCTCAGCCTTATTGCTGTTTCCTGCTTCGTGTCGTTAGTAAATGCACGCTTTTGCAGATTGTGGCACAGCAGAAGACAGTAAGAAGGGCTGAGTAGGAAAGGAGGCAGAAATAAACTTTACCTGGTAACGTGCCCCATGTTTTCTGGTTCCCACATGGTGTGCTTACATTCCACTTTTAACCATATTTTTATGTTCTTCATATTGTATGAAGTGGTTTACCTGAACCTAAAAATAGAGGTAGATTATAACATTTGAACTAGTTCAATCTGAAGGTTCTTGTTTTAGCTGATGACATCGCTGGTTTTCATTATAGCTGATTTTTTTTTTTTTTTCTCTTTGGTCTGAAAGAAAGGCAAGAGAGTTGGGCTTAAACAATTTGGTAAAAAGTCTTAGTAATTCAAAACCAGCAAGTCTCAGTGATTGTGTGCAGTTGGAACTACATCCCTGTAAGTCCCTGTAAAAGGAAGGTGCTAGTTCAAGTGACCAAGGTATTTTGTGTGAACGATCTGTGGAATTGTAGTTGTTTGTGCAAACATGTAATTTGACTGCTCGTGTATAGAAAACATTAGAAATGTACTATTTTTGGTGCTAATACACCAATTTAATGATTTTTTTGATGTGATTGCATATGGATTATACCTGGAGGATTGTATTCTCTTGTGCTGTGTGTAGTAGGTTAAGTGCTAAAACATAAATCTGTTGTGAAACACGTGTGAACGGGGTGTTGGGAAGCCTAAATGAATCTGTACAAACTTGTGCTTTATTCTGTTGGGAGGTGTAGAGATACCCGTGTCTTCACTCTCTTGCTAGGGTAGTATATCATATTTTCTCTTTTTTGTTCCTATGTTTCAAAATCAATATTGTCTCTGCAGTTTCAGTTTTCTTATCTGCTGTATCTTATCTGCTGCCTTCGCGGGGCTAGACAACAAAGTCAGTCATGAAAAATATTAACAATGGAGATTTTTTTTTTTTTTAAACAATATACTTTTGGATGAGTATTCCAAAATAACATCATGTCATTTTAATGACTGAGTTTCAGAGTGTGACCGTAGATCAAGAAAACCTAAAGCATTGACTTGCTCTATACCTGTTTTTAATATTGCAGTGACAAATCCCCACAAAAGGCCACTTGGAAGCATTTTATTTGTGTTTTGTGTTGCAATTATTCATTGCAGAGAAGCTCTAACTACCTCACCTGAGACCTCTTTGCAGTAGCTGCTGTATAATCACTCCAAAAAAAGGCAACACAGAGAAGAATGAAGAATGTTATTTTCACTATTTCACGAATGGATAGACAGACACAAAGACTGGGGGTTGTTCTGGATCATGCATACATTGCAGAAATAAGTTGGACATTTTTTTAAATAGTCTAAGATCTGAATCCTGGTGCAGTTCCTCAAACCAACAGTCTTCTTTGGGCATTAGTAAAAAGAATAACAATGTTAATACTGAGTTTAATTCTTGGTATTGTTTCCCTAAAATACTAAAGAGAAAATTCAGGTAGAGTATGTGTATTAAGGCAGAAAGAACAGAAGTGGAATCCGTTAGGCAATTATATTCTCTGTCCTAGAATGCGGAGGCCTAGCTTTTAGAAAATGCTTCTCATTCATCACAGGTACAGAATTCTGCTCTTTAGATATGCAGAATTTGTTGAGCAAGCAGTGAAAATAAAGTTTGTTTGTTTGTTAGTTAGTTTGTTTATGTTTTCAAAGGCAACATTCCCTTGCTTTTCTATCAGTTACTGTGCTGACATCAGCTGGGACCCAAGCCTTGGATGTGCACAGTGCACACCAAGTGTGGTGCACTGGAAGAAGCTTGCAAGAGCAGGGTTTGCCACACAGAGAAGTATTTCAGTTGTGTCAGCACAGGACTGAAACTAGGCCGATTATCTCTACGCACAGGCTCGTTTATTATCTTGTGCACAGCATCAAACTGATAAGGCTTTTGGACTTGAACTGGCATCTCCACAAGAGTCTTCAGCCAGGGTTGATGCTAGCAAGGGCATCCCCGCAGTGTGCTCCCTGCACAGCAGACACAGTTACTGTCTCTTCTCAGCCCATGCCTTGGGTAGGTGGCAAAGAGACCAGCACCTTCTGAGAGGCTGGCTCTAGTTTGGCAGTAAGCTTCTTGTTCCCCGAATCCCAGTTTTGGAGAGGTGCTGAGTACTTATATCTTCAACTGGAGATGACGACTCAGGTGCTCAGTGCACCTGAATGTAGGTTATTCATTTCATCATTTCTTGCCAATTTTCAGCACTCAGCTTCCCAGGACTGCCTTCCTAGCGTGTCTGGACTTATTCACAATCCACGCCTTTGAAGATCATTAACACTACTGACTAGACGTGTGGGATTAGAGGTGGGTATTTAATGAGAGCGCTGTTGTTTCTCCATGCCTTTTGGGGGCTGGGATGAAACATGATTTAGAAGCTTGGATTTTGGAAGATGATATATGTAAAACCGGTCTCTCTGCATATGCTGGGGGGTTGTTTGAAGAACAAGTGACTTCCATCCCTATTCTTTAGCATATGACAGATCAAACAAAAAGTGCCACCTTGCTTTAATGTTTTTTTTTTTTTTTTTTCTTCTAGCCAGATAACAGCTGACTAAATGTACATGAACAAATACCTTGGGATACCTCACTATTTGTGTTTCTTTAGAACCAGTTTAAGTAAATTTACATTTAAACTCTTTCTATCTAGCAGTTTTCTCTCTGGTTTGGGATTAAGCCAGCTAAATTTGTGTTAAGATGTACTAAAATTGGATGAAGAATGCTAATTTTGGAATGATCTGGAGTTGATGCTTCAGATGCGGCTGACGCATGATTAGGATAATTTCTTAAAGGACAATGGGGTCTCATGTATCCTGTGGTACACAGGCACAAGGAGTGAGAATCCGGGTAGGAGTGAAGACGCAAGTTGGCTCTACCAGCAGAATTTCTTTAACATGTGTCACTCAAGAGAGAAGGTTGAAAACTTGCAGTCCTTTCAGCTTGAATCTGTATTACCTGGCTTTTCAAAAATAGAGATGTTTTTCGAAAAGAGAGTTGTTAATGGAAAATTTTCTTGAACATTCTCTAGATCGATTTTCTTGAAACTTATTTTCAGAATATATCTCCTGTCTTACCTGTCATTGGAGGAGCCCATATTGGTGAAATACTATCTATGCTACTTCAGCCCAGGAAGACACCTGGCAGCAGTCAGACAAATTTAAAGATTTTTTTTTTTCGCCCCCATAAATGTGACAAATATTATGGCCTGTCCCTCACCATTTTAAAACGCCTATTCTGGAGGTTCCAGACTGACTGTGTTTGGGTCTCCTTTGAGCTTCTACACTGTGAATAAGATCTGGAGCAACCTGTGATCAAATTTTAATGAGCAGTAGTCATACTATCCACAGGCATAGATCACACAGCCAATGTTAGTGGTTAGAACTACACACATCTAAAACAGATGCCTTTTTCATCATTGTCTCTGCGTTACTCTTCTCTGGGGATATAAAATAGCATTTAAGAATCCTCCCAAGGGTGCATTCGTGGAGCAGATAAGACAATTTCTTCAGCTAGATTGCAGCTGTAATTCTTTTCAATTGTAATTGCCGGCTGGAGAGGTGCCTGCAGGCCAGAGCAATGCTGTTCTTTACATTAGTTTCTTTGAAAAGAAGGGGAAATATAAACCTGGTGATTGTTTCGAATATTTTTTTTCCAGGTGTTGTCAAGCGAACTCAAAATACCAAAGTATCTTAGTAAAATAGAAAATAAATAATAACAAAACCCCCATGGTGTTTCCTCCTTTGGCAGGCTCTAGGCTTACATACTTGGGTTGGGAAAGCTGTCCCACAGTTGGAAGCCTGTATTGCAGTCAACTGCCTCTCATCACAGTGTGTTCTAGGTGAGAAGACTGCAGTCTCTCTCCCTTAACTGCTCATTTATTTCTGTGTTGCTTTGTTTGTGGCAAAGAATGAAATGTTCTCTCTCCAAACATTCTGACATTTGGCAGGGATTGAGGAAGGAAGCGCTGTGCCAAAGCAAATCCCTGAGCAAAAGCTGCAGAGGACTTACTATTTTTACTTTTTTTGTCCTGAGAAAATCTGTGAGATGATGGAGTCATGCTGCAACTGCTGTTCCAAAAGGTGGCCATTTGCGTAACGACAAATGGAATCAAGTAAATTAATGTGGTGTAATTTAGCAATACTTGACTTAGCAAAATGGTGTTGTGCCAGATCTTCATTGCCGTAAGTTGACTTGATGCAGGTGCAAAGATGTGTGCCAGTCCTGAGGCAGAACTGAGACCAGTGGGAGTTGAGTAGAAAGCTTGCCAAGTATAATGTTTATTAATTTTGCACTTGCTAAGGGATAGCTCTGTAGCTTATTGCTGTGTCACACTGCTTTCAGGCAATCTATACTGGAAGATGATCAGTTGCAATGCGTAGGGCTTGGGCTGAAGAGCGCTTTGTATTGTTGAACATCAGAAGGGGAAGGGCAGGACTGGCAGGTAGCCACACAACAGCTGGGGAGGAGCACCTCCGGAACCGAGGGAATCGAAGTCCCCATGGCTTTCCATGTTGTAAATCAGTGTCCGGAATCTGCACTGTGCTTGAGCAGTTCCCCAGATCACTGACATGATTTGAGGTTAGATGTAGGACTCAATGGGTGAATTTAGGTTGACTTTGTAAAGATCCAATTAAAACTGTCCACTCTTGAGTCTTGGAGCATGAAAGGGTGTAAGACTCCTTCACGAGTCCAGAGAAGTCCAGAATTAGGCTACTTATTAAATGGCTTGTTTTCAAGAATACCAAACATTTGTCTTTCCTGTTGCAGTCAGTAAGCACTTTTGGCAATCTGCCCAATTCAAATGTGGTTTTAGAAATATTTACACAAGTTTCTATTTTTAATAATCTTCATCTTTATTCTTGTAGCAGCTTATATATTAACTGGAAAAAAAAAATAAAGCTTTTGAGTTCAGTTAAAAACTGCTGATTTGACAAATCTGTTTTCTCCATAAAGCTGCATGATGGGAGTGTGGTTAAATCCAGTGGCCTTGTCCTGGCATAAGGAATAGTAGATTGCACATGGCATATCCATTTCACTCAAAGCCTGATGCAGCCAGCCTTGGGCTCATTACTCCAGAAATACATTTTCCCTGAAAAATGAGTCTATGTAAATTTTAGAACTCAAAAGTACAATTCAGCTCTGAAAACAGCCAGAGTGGTTTGAGAAATTCACATGAGTAGTTTGAGAAATGAGGTGAATCGTCGTTCCTCAGAGGTTTTTTTATACTAATAAATTGCTGTGGTGTTTTGTTTTTTCATGAAAATTATGAGTCATGTTGTTTCACATACAAGAAATTTAATCAACAAAGTTGGTGTAGTGGAGTGAATGTACATTTAGCTTGCATAATGGTTCTTGATTTTCCAGAATGGGGATTTTTTATACCTGACAATACGGAATTGGTTTGGTTGCCTGTTGACTGTAAGAGATGTTTGTTTCTAGGAACCAAAACCAGTGGGCTGGTCTGGATTCTGAAAGACTCATGACTTAAAAAGACTGTTAGAGGAAGGCCTAAAGAATTAAGAAATGTACAATGACTGAGAAAAACACTACTTTTTCATTGTCTTCTCTCTCTTTCTCAAGTAATTTCACATAACTCAGAATTGGGTTGTCTTTCACCATCACTATCTTTAGCCAAGGCCCCCCTGACAAACGATGCTGTTACCATACCCTATTAACTACTGGTCAGTTGGTTCACGATATATTTAAAATATCATGTGATATTTAAAATATCTCAAGTGATATTTTAAAAGATGATGAAAATGTATAGGGGACACATTCGGAGGAGTAGACCCAGTCTTCTAATGTAGACAGTGGGACATGGGTTATCAGAATCCTCTTTTAAATGACACGAAGTCAAGATCTTGGTCTCAATAATATCCATCTGCTGTTGTAAGAAAGTCAAAGTTCAAGACAAAGTAGCTCCTTCTTTAGTTTACACTCTGCGTGTATTGCAACACTGATAAGGAGGAAAGAAAAAAGAATGAAGAATAAAAATATGAAACAATGTAAAATAAATACAACTTAACATGAAATTTGTACACTCCAAGTGCTCAAGGAAAAACATAGCTTTAGGCACCAGTCCCTATTCCTTTCATTGCAGGCTAAAGCAAATGGAATGGATAAATTCCATACTGCTCTTTAGAGAATGTTAAGATTTTTATGTCAGTTGGATGTGAGGGGAAAGCAAAAGAGTCTCTTACCCGTTTATACCAGCAGACAATGAAAAATGATTCTCTCTCAAATAGATAACAACCTTACCTTCATCCCAGCAATACCTAAAATGGTCTGGAATGGCTTTTCATTATCTAGCTTACACATCTGAAAAATGAAAAGCAAGAAGAATAGAAACAGGAAACCAGTTCCTTTTGATGGATGCAGTTTCACTTCTAACGGCGCTCTTGAAATTCACATTCTCAGACACGTTTGCCCAATAATTTTCAGAGCAAAGTCCTTGGGGGGATTTCCCAAATGACTGCTATATGCATTAAGAGGAACTAAGGCTTTTCTCCCTCTTTTCTTTCCAGAGGTATGTATTTGTGTGCAGAATGCTTGGCCCAGATCCTCAGATGCTAGATAGGCAAATACATACCATAGCTGAAATTTGCCCTGCAGTGATGCTCATCTCTGCACAAAATGCCAGCACAGCACCTTCTGTTGTGTAAGGCCAATTTTAGGTCCTTAATGTGGTTCTTCTGTAGTACATAAGAATTTATGTAGATCATTGCACTGGGGTAAATTTTCCTTATTTGCAACCAGAAGAGATTCCAGTGCCATTCCCAGGGCAATTTCAAACCATGCTTAAGAAATGCTGCATCACAGACTCTTGGTTTCTGTAGTTCATAAAAGAGTTGTCATCTTATCTCCACTTTGATTATTGCTGCCTTGAATTGAACATATGGCTGTGGCTTGGCACTGCCGGTCTCCCGGGTTGTAATGACAGGCAGTCTGATGGAATGGAGATGGGAGGTTCTTGGGGAGGATTCCTTGTACAATACAGACTCCAAACATAGGGATTATTACTCATAAAACGTCTAGATAGCACTGTGGCTTCTCTGACACTGGTCAAAATCTGTGCATGTGGGGGAAAAAAAATTGGGAATTTTTCAGTTTTGGGTGCGTCCCAGTGACAGGTCTTGTTTGTTGGATCAAGGAGGAGGATGGGAAAATAACGAGAGAAAAATCTTCTAATAAATTATGTAAATCCTTTGGTCTGTAAGAATAGCAAATGTGCCTGGTTTGGATTGTTTTTCCCTGTGCTTCTCTTCTATTCATTGCAGAACCAGGAAGTGTAAAGGGCAGAGACCTTTCTGGAGTGTGGCTGCAGATCATTTAGCACAAGTGGACCTTGGTCTTGTTTAGGAGCTGGGAGTTCCTTTGAGCACTAAAACTAAGAATTATTGTTAATTCTTAAGACTTAAGACGCAAGCCTTTAACATTTTCTCTGTTCCTCCATTCAAACTTAATTATTTAAATGCCTAACTTGTTTATAGCTTACAAAACCATTGTTTTGGGAACATTTTACTGAATAATAGGGCAAAACAGAGAAGAAGTTCATTTAAAAATGGAAAGATTTGGACTGCATCCAGCTTCTGAGCTTTGCTTGCTTGCTTAGAGAGAGGAACAGCAATAATATGCTTCAGGGTAAAATACTGTGACTTAACTGCATCTGTTGTGTGACTGATGATGCTATAAGGTTTGACAAACATTGGCTCATTGTCCTTTATTTCTCCTAATATCTTGTATTTTTTTTTTTTAAATAGTATTAATTTGTGATAATAACTGGAAGTTCATGGACAACTTTTGTGAAGGTTATAAAACGCCAGCGACATATGTGCTTATCTTTAAGGCATGGTACGGAAATCCTAGAGTGATCTGAAATGGGGAGGAAAATGCTGATACCAGGAGTCTAGACTTGGTCTGTGAAAGCGATGAATAGTGACTCGGCATCCCTGTTACTGCAATAACATTTTACTAGACGTTGCTATGTTAAATACTTATACATGATTCATGTGTAAAAACAAAAAACCAAAGTGGAACATACCCATTCATGCCCAAATTATTGTTGAGATGCATAAAGCTGTTGCAATTAATATCACTTTTAATAGGTTTATTTAATCTTAATAATATATGTGGATCTGAGGCAACACTGTGAGACATTTTATAGGCTCCCAAGATCTACTGCATTCCTTTACCAAGCTGTTTTCTGTGCCTGTTCCTTCTGCTTTGCTGCCTGTGTTTGATGTGAAGGATGCTATGAGAGAAAAGCATAAACTGCATACCTTGAATACTGAGCTTAATGTTAGATTGGGTGTCCTAACTGACAGCCGGCTGTTAAAGAGAGGCTGGACTGGGTGTACCGAGAAAGCAGAACAATGAGGAAAAAAAAGCAGACATTGCCTGAGACGGATATTTCAAGATATTTCAATGGAATCACCTGGACTGAAAATTGCAGACTTGATCTGCCGAAGTAAAAGGATTCAAACACTTACAAATGCTGACTGTCTCCAGTGCTGTGGTTACACATGCCTGCCAAGTGTTCCGGATAATCTGAAGCTCTTTAAGCTTTCAGTGGCAGCTGGAACCTGGTAACACCTGGAGGAGCCCTGTTGCATTTGGTGGATGCTGTTGCAGATAGGGAGAAAATCTCTTCAATTCTCCCCGTTACATTGCAGAGTGCTTTATTTTGCTGTCTTTCTGTGCTGGCAGAGAGAGATCATTAGAGACAAATGATATATTTCATTTATCTCAGACAACCCATTTACAAGCTTGTCCAGTGTTTCCTATGACTCTGACCCTTCCCTACAAATAAATAATACTGGAGTTCTGCCACTGGTTTCAATTTGAGGAGAATTGGGCTCCAGCAGAGGGTACAAGCCATGGGACAGTAGTTAATACAGCAATTCCTATAGCAATGTTCAGCTTCTATTAGTCTCCGTGGGTGCACCAAGTCTCTAATGGTAGAAGCCTTGGGAGACCTGGCTTTGAAGTGTATCTGGAAAGTGACCATAAAAACAATATATTCCCCAATCTAACCACTTGCAAAATTTCCATTCTTAGGCACCAAAAGCACAGTTATTGCCAACATGACAGGCAGTGGGAGGCAAAACCATAGGTACACTGGATAGGAGAGGAACACAAAAGGCCCACAAAGAATACTGACCTTGTTTGCGAGTAATGGAAAATGTTGGTGCCAAAACCAGCTGGAGTTAGAGTTATAGCTGGAAAAAAGAAGGAAAAAAAAAAAAAAACGTGCAGGGAATATGCTGACTCTTGTTTTACACTACTTAGCAAAGCTGGGGCTGATTTAGGATCACTTCCCAACACAATCCCCAAAATAAATGCTGTGGCCATGGGTGATAATATAAATTACACATCAGTGACAGTAAGTTAAGACTTCTGCCCTGAGTATATACCTGAAAAGGATGAGGATCAAAGAGTTAAGGCTCTACAATTCAGAAATAAATGAGAACTACCAGGTTTCCAGCTAAAGCAGGTTCAAAACCTGCCCATTACTGAAGGGCACTTACAGGACACTGCTTTGGGTTCAGTGTAGCAGCAGCCCTTTCTTTCAGCTGGTTGTCCAGCAGTCACTTAAACCTAAACCTGGCCACAGTGGTTTTACCTAAAATGGCCTTGTTAAATACAGGTTTGCTGTGAATGTTCTTTTATTATTATTTTTTCAAAGCTGTACAAAGCAGATCTGTACAGACCATGGCTCCATCTCTCCAGTACAGAAGGGTCTTCTAACAGTAGTGAAGGACTGTCACATCTTCCACACCATATTATTTTCATTGCCAGCATAGTGAGTAGAGAAGTGTCACAACTGAGTTTCCTCTTGGCAGGATTTATGTTGCCTAATTTTAAGTATCTACAGCGTAGATGTCAAAGTAAGAGCTCATTATCCAAACTCCCCTTGCAATCAGGGGAGAGAAATGGGCACTTCTAAGGCTGAGCTAATCAATAATTCACCAAAGAAGGTGAGGGAAGCTACCTTTTTTCATTCGCAGAGTCTCAGGAATCAATATGTCGGATGTGAGAGAGTTTCCATTCTTCTTGTTATACTTCTCAGGTCTTTAATTCTCTTGTTAAGTAGTTGCAAGTGTTTCAATGTGGACATTAAAACCCCTCCCCAGATTTAATAACAATGGTATTTTTCTAGTATAAACAATAGAGTACTGTGTTTATGCTTTCATTGCATTTAAAACAGTTTCAAAGTATTGTATATACAACTATTATAGAGTGAGTTAGTAGTACTGCTTGTAAATATTCCTTAGAGCTGTTAAGCTGTTTTAGAGGCTTTGAGTAAATATATACCACTATCAAAAACGAGCAGCATGGTTAAACAGCAGTGTAAAGGAAGGCCTTTATAAATAAAGAAGCATCTGGCTCAAAATGGGAGGTGGAAAAGAGCCATTTAAATATGAAAATAGACGATATATAAATATAAAACCATGAGGCAGACCTAAGAAGATTTTGAGGAACAACTAGCTGAAGGCATAAAACCATTGAAGAAAAATACCTTTTCCTCCAGAGAAGAGATTCTGCCAGAGAAGCTGCTTAGCCAAAGGATGTGTAAAAAGCACAAGCAAGAAAAATGACATGGCAAAGAAGCTGAGTGAATTATTTGCATTGGTGTTCATGCTAGAGGAATGCGTGATTTTTTCCTTTATGGTGCCAAGGTTGAAGACCTGTCTTGTGTTCAGGTCCTGGTAGGAGAGATTTTAGAAGAAACGGAAATGAAAAAATGGATAAAACAAAGCTGGAATAATGTTTCTAATTTTTTTATTAGAAAGAGAACTAATGTTGTCCTCTAGACATGTGAGCTGGGAATCTGTGCTGTGCAATGTGTTTGTGACTGAACTACAGAAAGGACCAGGAGTAGTGAGTTGATCAGGATTTCTGGTGATGAATTATTTTTGAAGATGGAAATCAACATCTAAGGTGAGAAAAGTGATTCTAGAATCATTTATGAATGGTTCTCTGAAAATGTCCCCTCAACACGTCGATCCAGTGGAGAGTGCTAATGGTATGTTGTGAACTATTAGGATGAAAATGGAAAACATAATAAAAAGCCGCTGTAAGATGGTGTACTTAGTGGTGCAGATGCGTTTTGAATATGATGTGCAGTTCTAATCATTTACCCCTAAAATAACAAGGAATTAGGAAAGGCAGAGAGGATAACAGGAACGGTCAAGCACGGACAGCCACAGAAGGGAGACCAACAGCCTGAAACTGCTCAGCAGGGAAAGAGGGGGCCCAGCAGTCATGGGACAGAGGTTTTGAATGGCAAGTTGAAGGTGGAAATAGTGGTTTCAATTTGTCTGCACACAGCACCTACGAGGCATGAGATAGCACCTCTGAGCTGCAGCTTTAAAACAAACAAAAGGAAGTATTCGTTTTGCACAGCACACAATTAAGTCATGGGATCCATGCTACAGGATGTTTCGTATGCCAAAAGTATATATAGGTTTGAAAACGATTAGACAAGTCATGAAAGAAAGGTCCATTGAGGGCTACTAAACAGGAAGATGCTGATGTAAGCTGCAGTTCAGGAAGTCCCCAGGCTGCAGGTTGCCAGGAGTGGTGGAAGTTACGGGGGGACTGCTCGGGGCGTCTTTCTGCTCGCATCTGCTCCTGGTTGCTGCCCCCAGGGAGTGAATAGGGGTTAGTTCGTGCTCTGGCTGTTGTGTGCAGCTGTTGACATACTGTGTTTTGGAACCCCTATCTTAGGATATTAAAAGTGAAGGAAGAACTGAATTTAATTTTCTTCGCTCCTGCAGTTTGTCCATTTCATTCATTTCATTCGGTTTTGGTGATGAAACTGGACCGCTGGATTCATTTCCAGTTGCAGTGTGCTCGCTGTCTGGTTCTCCAGCGCTACCAACATTACACCAAGCGGGGATGTCTGGTGCTCCTGGACAGTGTTTCCAAATAAGAGAAAAGAAGCTGTCAAAAAGATAGGGAACAAAACGAAATAACAAGAGTATTTCTATTCACACCGTGTTCTGAACTGGTCTTCTACTGATGGCTGTGTTTGAAATGTCAGTAGTTAATTTTGGCTCATTGTTAGTATTTTAACCCAATTCCTCAGGAATTCAACACCTTCAGAGGAGTTTGCTGCCCATGTCCCTTTCTGGTAGGAGTTTTGAACTCTTCAGCCCTGGTTTCTCATAACAGGTGTGGTGGGTGTTCCTCCCATGTTGGGGACTGCTCCTTAAAGGCAGGGTTCGAACAGGAAAGAACAATTATAAACATTCTATTTTAGGGAAAATCATCTAAATATGAATTACCCAGAATAAAACCAGTCCTTTTTGGTGGTAACAGCTGATTGTAATCTTTCTATCGGATGGAAAAGTAACATGAAATCAATGGCTGGACCACTCTTTGTTATATTTTGCTGCCACACTCATGGAATCCCTGAATTCATTCAGCCTATCTGCCAGCTGCCGTATCTGAAGAAGAGCAATGCAGCCAAGGAAATCTAACCCCAGAAGAGAAATTCCAGACAGAATACAGTGACATTTAGATCCTCCAGAGTGTATTACAGAGACCTGAAGGACTACTACAATTAGTAAGCACAATAGCAAAGATTTTTAATAGCAATATAGAAAAGACAGGCTCTTAAGCGTTACAGGAATGTGACTATTTCTTGTTAAAAGACTTTACAGTTTCCTATTGTTAGGTTGATATCTTGACAACATTTGATTTTCCTTAAGATGTTCACTTTAAACCAACATGTAGAAGGTCAGATGGCAAGGAATATACTTTACATGGTAATATATTGCCTTTAATATTTGTAAGCCCTATAGTGTGCTGCTAAGGAATAATGTGATCGGTTGAAAAGATCCCACCAGCTCTGCTTAGCCAGCAGATTGTTCCTTCCAGTAGACACTTCTATAATTAGATGTTTGAAAAAAGAAAGGATGTTATTTGTTAGTAGCATTTCAGTTCAAATGCGTGCACCGATACTTCAAGCTGAGAAGTATATATTTAAAAGAAATGGAACTGGAAACACATTCACTGGAGGTGTATCTTTTCCCCATTTTACAAAAATGAATATGAAGCTCAAGTGAGGTGGAAGTTTTGGTAGCTTTCTTTTTTACCTTTTCAAATTGCTCCTATTTATTTATTTATTTTACTTTTTTTTTTTTTTCCCGTGTTCAAATGAACAACATGTTAATGTTCATTTTGATAAATTACCTTCTTATTTGTTCATCAGCCTAAGTTGCACCTCATAATTGCTGAAGCTCCACTGAAAAGCTAGCTAGATTTCCCCTTTCCATTGCTTCTACTGGACATTTGTTTCAGAACTTCACTGATTTTTAGAAATGTCCTCCAGGTTTCCACAACATATTTGTTTAATGCTAGGATTGTCTTTTTCCTTAAGCAGTTCTTTTTCCTATTTCTGACATGTATATCTGGAACTGGTAACTGCATCTTCTCAGCCTTGGTTTTGCTTGGCCAAAGAAATTACACTCATTAAAAATACTTATAAAAATTTGTAAAGCAGATCATTTGACTTCCTGGACTTCTGAGCAGCTTTCCTTTATACCAATCCTTTTTTTTTTTTTTTTTTTTTTTTTTTTTTTCTCCTTCTTTAAAACAGATAATGGAATTGTACTGTTGTTTAGATAAAGTCTGCTCCGTACTGTATATCTACAGAGTTGCTGTTCATCTGACTTCCCTTTCACGTTTTTCTTCAGATAGTACTTCACTTAGGTTTACAGAAGGGGATTGAAGTGCCTTCTTTGCATTATTTTCAAAGATTTAGTTGTTTGAGTGCCCAGATCTGAGTTAACATGTTTCAGCCTTGTAGCAATTATGTAGTGACAATTAGCATTTCAGATATTTCTGTATATTTCATTGACAGTCTCTGAAGTTTCTATGGAAAATGATGAATCTGGCTGCTCTTGGCTTGGACTGGCGCACGCTTCGTTGGGTTAGAAACTGGCTGGATAGCCGGGCCCAAAGAGTCGTGGTGAATGGAGCCAAGTCCAGTTGGAGGCCAGTCACTAGTGGCGTCCCCCAGGGCTCGGTGCTGGGGCCGGTCCTCTTTAATATCTTCATCGATGATCTGGACGAGGGCATCGAGTGCACCCTCAGTAAGTTCGCAGATGACACCAAGTTAGGTGCGTGTGTCGATCTGCTTGAGGGTAGGAAAGCTCTGCAGGAGGATCTGGATAGGCTGGACCGATGGGCTGAGGTCAACTGCATGAAGTTTAACAAGGCCAAGTGCCGGGTCCTGCACCTGGGGCGCAATAACCCCAAGCAGAGCTACAGGCTGGGAGAGGAATGGTTGGAAAGCTGCCAGGCAGAGAAGGACCTGGGAGTGATGGTGGACAGTCGGCTGAATATGAGCCAGCAGTGTGCTCAGGTGGCCAAGAAGGCCAACGGCATCCTGGCTTGTATTAGGAACAGCGTGACCAGCAGGGCTAGGGAGGTGATCGTCCCCCTGTACTCAGCTCTGGTGAGGCCGCACCTCGAGTACTGTGTTCAGTTTTGGGCCCCTCGCTACAAGAAGGACATCGAGGTGCTTGAGCGGGTCCAGAGAAGGGCGACGAAGCTGGTGAGGGGCCTGGAGAACAAGTCCTACGAGGAGCGGCTGAGGGAGCTGGGCTTGTTCAGCCTGGAGAAGAGGAGGCTCAGGGGTGACCTTATCGCTCTTTTTATGTACCTCAAGGGAGGCTGTAGCGAGGTGGGGGTTGGCCTGTTCTCCCACGTGCCTGGTGACAGGACGAGGGGGAATGGGCTTAAGTTGAGCCAGGGGAGTTTTAGGTTAGATGTTAGGAAGAACTTCTTTACAGAAAGGGTTGTGAGGCATTGGAACAGGCTGCCCAGGGAAGTGGTGGAGTCACCATCCCTGGAAGTCTTCAAAAGACGTTTAGATGTAGAGCTTAGGGATATGGTTTAGTGGAGGGCTGTTAGCGTTAGGTTGGAGGTTGGACTCGATGACCTTGAGGTCTCTTCCAACCTAGAAAAATTCTGTGATTCTGTGATTCTGTGTGATTCTGTGAATCTGAGCCCATCAAAATGAGCTTGTAATTGCTTTTCTGTGATTATTTTTTTTTTCCCCAAAGAGAAAATATCAGAAAAAGCATGATGATGCATTATGCAACCCTACTTTTTCATATTCTAAATACGCATTGATGTCCATCCTCTGAACTATGTTCTTGTCGTTGCACAGAGAACTGGTTTATCTCCAGAGATTGTCCTGAGGCTCCTCTTGGTCTGCACAGTCAAACACTTGCCCAGTAATCTGCGTATCAGTAGTAACGTGAGCCTGAGTCCTTTCTGCCACTTCTAGGTCATGCCCAGCTCTTGGATGCAGTGCCTCAGGTTGCTGTGAATCAGCCTTTTTCAGCGTAGGGAATCTGGCAGGGAGCACAAAATTGTGGGGTTTTGCTGCAGCCATGAAAACTTACAATACTTCTGTGGAAACCAGAGAATATATCAGTGTCAGGCTAGTCTGCAATAGCCTTAGTCAGGTCTGGGCCTTATGCCAAAATTCATGTCGTTTCATTGCTTTTTACTTGTAATGGATAATAGCGCTGCTGTGACCAATTCTATTTTTTTTTTCTTCCCTATGTACAGGCTGAAATTCTGCCACAGGATCAGAGACACTTGAGAAGGCCAACCTCTGCTCGGTTGGACGGAGTGAGTTACTGATTTCTTAACCTTACCATGAATTTCCTTTACTTGTTAGTTAGTGTGAGACCAATAATAATTATTAATGAATTTATTTAATAGGCAATATAGATACTCTAGTATTGCTGAGCTGCACTCTACTGTTACTTAGACAAGCATATGCTGTTTCTTTTTCAAGTGTTTTTGTTGTACTTGTCATGTACATCAAATTTAAAAAAGCACCATACTTAGGTAAATTGTAGGTATTTAAACATGGGCATTAGGAGGTTTCTTAGAAAGGGCACGAATTTCTTAAAACTGAGATGGAAAGTCAGTGAGAGTCTTTGCATCAATGAGGGCGAAGCCTGGCATAATTTTATCAGTTTTGGAGAGACCGAAGTTATACCCAAATACTAGAAACCAGAGAAGACTACAGTAAATGCTAGTAAGAACAGTATGCATTTTGGGTTCAGCAGATACATGAATGTTTTGTATTACAGATAAATTAAGGAAAACAATTACTGAATTTAAAAGAAAAAAAAAAAAAAAGATTATCTTCTTTAGAATTTATTCAACCTTCTTCCAGAACGTTACCAAACATCTCTCCCAGTCACATTTGCTACAAGTTGTTAAAAACCCAACCAATCCATAAAAAGGAGACAATTCCCCTATAACTCTGTCAGCTTTTTTAGAGTGTTTTCTGTAGAGTTGCCTCTAGTATGCTCTTGGTGTCCTAGCCATTAATTTCTAAGAGACTTCTTCCATGTGGGAGCTGGCTCTTTTATCTAAGCAATTTGCTTTTTTTCTGCTGTTCACCTGCCCTTTGCCGTGTGTGTTTCTTGGGTAGCTGTGTCACACTGCAAGCCTTTCCTGCAGCAAGCCCTCATGCTCACTGCTCATGGCAGCTTTCTAGCCCCAAATTAGCAAAGTTTCCACACCGCAGCAGGCATGCTGAGTGGATGAGCACCGACAGAGCCACAGCCAGGCTCCGCAGGTTTGTCTGCTTCCCTGGAGGCAGCAGCAGGGTGTTGGGCAGGGTTGTTCAAGGGCTGAAGGCTCACCCTGGGGCGGTGAAGCAGAGAGGGTGAAACGGTATGTGGGACATTGCTTCACACACCCGGGGAGTTACTGTTTGTGGGCAGTTTTAGAAAGTGTTACCTGCGGTGCTGGCACTACAAAGTGCAAGTGGCAGATATTGTGTGAAGAAGCAGCCACACCAAAATTGCTGCTGCTGACCTTGGGCTCAGTGACTGGTGAGGCTGTTGGTGCTGTCTGGAGCCTTGCTGCCTTCTGAGCCTGCGGGGATGGGAAGGGATGGGATGGGATGGGAACAACACTGCCACCATCTTTTCCCAGAGCATGATTTTCCTCCCTGGGAAAGACAGCTGGGAGCTGGGTCCCCAGATATAACACTTGTATTTGGCTGTGTAGGCTTCTATTTTATTTTTGCCCCTTCTTTTGCCCTTGGTTAAATTTATGCCTGAATTCTTCAGTGGGCCTGCACGTGGGACAGCTGCTCGGGCACCCACAGATGAAGTGGTCGTGTGTAATGGGGGCGAGATGGAGGCTCCACGGCAGCTCCTCTGCTCCCTGCCTGGTGACAGGAAAAATAGATCCTCAGGTCCCCATAGTCTGAAGCTGTGGTTTATTAAAGTAAATTACATTTTTTTTTTTTTCTGTGAGTTATTTATTATTATGCTTTTGCTCAGTTATCAAATTGGAAGCAAATGGTGGAAGAATTTGCTTTGCATGTAAATGAGGAAGGCTGAAACTACTTCTCTTCACCATGGTACTTCGCGTACCGTCTTCTTAAGCCCAAATGGCTAATCTTTCTGTAATGAACTGGAGTATGTCTTTTCACACGAGTAGTTTCAGTGACTTTAGTGAGATTTCATGCATTAATAGGCAAGCAAGATTTTACCTTTGAGAGCACCAAATCCTTTCGGAAAAATCCTATAATGTTTAAGTAGAAATGAAACCAAAGAATTTATAGATTAATGATTCAAGCCTACAGAACCTAAGGGATGGTTTTCATAGTTTCTTTTAAACATCTGGTAACGTTTTGCATTGCTGTTATGTTTACATGGGGTTAATATACTGAGTAGCAGTAATATGAATTGCAGGGCAGTGAGCAACAGATTGCCGATGGCCACAAGAATAGGGGAAGAGGCAGCAGAAATCACCCTTATTAGCAGTCTGTGAGTAGTTGCTCTCAAACACTTTGTAACACTTTATTAATATTTTAAGGGACGTCTTAATAATTATTCCTTTTATCATTTACTTAAAAATGGACTCTAAATATAAAGTGTGATCACGTATCCTGTCCCACTTGAGTGCTGGAGGTGGATTTTTGTTCTGTGCTCTATGTGTTCTTGGGTTTGTCCAAGCATCAGTAAAGTAGGTCTTCTTTCCTATTGTATCTGCCAGATGTAATCAACCTAACCAAAAGAATGCAGTTTTTCTCCACTAATAAATATACTACATATATTTGTATAACACTCTGTAATCATGACTTGGGCGAAGATCTTATGCCTTTGACTGGGAAGGGGGCAGACTACCCATTTTGTGTTTCCTTACCTTACCCAGGTACCAGATTCAATGAAAAGCTGCTAATTCACAAATATTGATCCTAGGTTAGACCTTTTAAGAGTTATTAATAGCTTTCAAGAGCTATTTATTAGGAAGAAACCAGGATTTGCCCCTTTGTGGTGACGCAAATGCTGGATTTCAAAATGGGCAAATGCAAAGCAGGAAAAGCAGATCATATTTGAGAGGATCGTGCTTATATAAACTTGTTTATTGGGGGAATTCACTTCCAGTGATTTATTATTCACCTTGTGCAACATATAGCGCAGCAATACACAAGCCTGTTTGCGAAAGCTGAACAACTGCTGTTGGAAGAGTGGGGCCTTTTTTCCCTTTGTGTTACAAGGATGAGCAGATGTTAAGCAACACTATGCTATTTTATGACTGAGCTTTATAAAGGCTAGCAATATGTATTGAAAAGTGTTGAGGTATGTTTTCTGTTAGAGACTGATAAAAACATATATTAATGACATCTGGAATTTTAAAGAAAAGTAAGAATTGCTTCATTTAAATCAGCTGTCATAAGGACAAACTTAACATGCAGAGCATGGACTCCTGAAAGGATGTACATGTGGTGTAGAAAATGGCTATCAATGTATGGGGAAAGGAGAACGTGAATTAAAACAATCAAGCAGCGAAGCATTATATAATCATTAGGAAGAAAGGATGAAGCTAACTGGTTTCCTGAAGTGAGCAATTCAGGCTACAATAATGAGAACTTTTTTTTAAGAGTGAAAATTCAAATAACTTACTTTTGATATCCTCTTCCTTGAGTAATAATTATGCATGATTTCTACAGAAATGCTCTTCTCATAGTCAGTCTATGCATATAAGAAACTATATTACTAATTTTTTCACTCTTTGTAATGTTTCTAATCTTCATTAATGGCCTTCATTATTATTCAGTTATTCAGTTTTAGAAAAGCCTGCCAGTTATGCCAAATTATGTAGGGATATATGAAATTCTATGGGTGTTTTTATGCCAGTTGCTAGAATGATAAGTGAATATTTGTTCTTACAATATGAGAAAAGTGAATTGGTGCTGATATAGGGCACTTTACGACTAGCCAGTAACATCCCAGGTTGTACCTGCAAGCAAGAGCATTTGAATCACAGAATTAGAAAATACAGACTCAAAATGATGGAAAACATTATTCTTGGGTTTATCATTTTTTCCAACTGTTTGGTGTAGTGCCCAAGCAATCTGTGATAAGTTTTGTCATACAGACTAAATCAGTGGGCTTATTTTTTAAATCTCCTACCGCTTTCTAACCAACACAGTTGTCAGAATTCCTTCATGGCATTCATTTTCATTTTCCCCATTCACAAGCACAAACCCTGTCAGAATACTGGCGACCTGATTTAAATGGTTATCAGCATTGCTGTAACACAGAGTCGTTTTCTGTTGCTTTTTTTGCTTTCTGGTTAAGGATATGCTGTCCTTATTTGCTTAATAAATGGGCAGTTAAGGATCTTCATTTTTTATGCTTGCTGCACATTCATGTTTTATTATTATTTTATTCTTTCTATTTATAGATTTTATATTAACATTTGATGAATTTTCCACATAAACGGCAATGCTTGATGTAATTCATATCACTCTTAATATGTACAATTTGCATATATTATCCCAAGCAATGACCTAGTAAATGAATTAAATAAGCCTTGGTAATAAGAATGACATATCTGAGCCCATTTAGACAACAAAAGACAATGACTTACCAAAGCAGGGCAGAACTGAGAAAACACAGGCACCATCTCAGAATCCGCTATGTATTCTAATTCATCCCAGCCTCCATTGCAAAGACACAAACACCTTCAGGAATGAACCGGTGTCTGAATGGAGTAGTTAAGGGTAATAGTTTTGGTTCTGCTGGTGAGCACAAATAAACATATTCTTGAGAAACAAATCCCCCACTCAGTTATATGTGGTGCTTATTATTTTTGAACCTAAAATCATTAAATTAATTATATCATGTACATCAAAGCAACACGGAAAGAATCATAATTGCTGGCACTGTGCAAGCCAGGCTGCTGGCTCTTCTTTCTTGAGGAACCACCACAAAGCAACCACTTTAGAAAGAGAATGGCAAACATTCAGAGCGATGGAGCCAGAGTGTTAACCAGCTTCTAGGTAGGTTCCTGTATGTCTGCTTCACCTGATAACGTTCCCGTTGCTGTCTCTTATACTAGGTTACTGTTACCCAGCTAAGATGCATCTCCTGAAAGTGATAATCAAATCCATTTGGATTGCATAAATTCTGTAAGATTTGCTGAGGCAAGATAATCATTAAAATGTATGTGTTTCATGCAAGAAACTACCACCATAAGACTGGAATATTCTCAAGGAAGTGTTTATTCCTTTGGTGATTATTCAGTGTTAATATTAATTTAACGTATTATTAAATCCCTCTGTCATGGTCATGCATTTATTCTTTTTTTTTTTTTTTCTTCTTCTCTTTGTGATTCATATTTAGGTTATTGGGCTTGATTCTTTTTTCTCAGAGATTCTTACACTAGCTTCATAGGAGCTATTTGTAATTTCCATTAATTTCATGCTATTGGAATTATTCTCAGTGATCTCATTGTGAGTTTTTTCCTGTCCTTTCAATTGTTCTCTGTTTTCCCATTGGCAACTCTGGAAATGCCAGGCCTTGCCTACACAAATTAATTACTTCAAGCTAAACTTCTTTGCCTTGATGGGAAAGAAAGTTGAGTCTGTACAATGAAGCCATTATACCTGCAGTAAATTGAGAAAATGTTTTTATTCTTTTAGCCCAGTGTAATTTTGTTTGGTGAAATAACTTCAGTGTGATCTTCTGTGGTTCATTTTTCCTATTAGGCCACCAAATCTTCTAACACTTTTCTGCACCTTCACAGTTAGATAGGTGACTGGAAAGACACATTTATTCATTACAAATTATATTTGATGGATGGGCCAATCTATTTCCCTTGGTGCTCTTGATAAAACTTAAACCAAAAATACAATCAAGATAAAATGAGTAATAACACGCTCAGAATTTCAGGGGAACATCACAAACACCCTTTGAAAGCCAGCACGGTTTTTTACTAGCGCCCTATTCCACGGAAAGAGCCAGCTCTCATTTGAATCCAGTTCTCCTCAACCGTCTAGATGAAGAGGCAGCCTACTCTGGAAAGGAACAATCCCAATCTATTTTATAGCAAAGTCAGAAGCTTTTCTGCAGCTGAAAACCCCATATGGAGAACACTCTACTGCCAAATTTCTATCTATTAAGTTGAACGGGATCCAGCATATGTGGCTCCCTTGATTACAGTGCTGACCGAAATGTGCAAAGAGAAATGTGTTCTTTCAAACAGACAGCTCCTAAGACAATTTGGGCTTAGAGGTTTATAAAATTCAAATTCCACCTGGATACATACAATCATCGAGGGACAAAACCCAGAGCTCTACCATTTTATGTTCCTGGTAAGATGCATTGCCTACCAGAGAATAAAGTAGCTGCTGCATTCTGCACTAGCCAATTTCTCTAGCTCATTTTAAAGGGTAATTTAAGCCTCCTTTTTGTCCTTCAGTATGCCTCTGATGACAAAACCAGTTTTCTAATTCCCAACTGCTGGTAAGGTCCGTCCACAGTTCGACGCAAGGTTAAAGCTTATGTCAGACACTTGAAACCAGCTGATGCAGGTACTGGTGGCACAAACTGGCCCCGTTACGGGCAGGTTGGTGCAAACCACAGAACCCAGCCAAGAAGTAGAGCAGGTACTTGGGGGCAGCCGACATTAGACCTAAACTGCAGCTGTGTCTGTACTCAGGGGGTCGCTTGTAGCTGGGGCTGTGCAGTCTCCAGGCCTGCCTTTGGCTGTGCTGCAGGGGCATATCAGACTGGGTCATTGGTCTGAGCAGCCGTATTTGTTGGAAAAGCCCGGTTCTTAAAGGTTTTGTCACCTCTGATTCCTCCTTACAAGATCTCGGAGCTGGTGGTTAAGGCAACTCAGAAGCAATGGCTTAACTGGCATTTAATAGACAGAAGAAGTGTAACAGGTTGCAATAGCATCTTAGTACGATAAGGGACTTACACGGCCAGTTTGTTTGTGTCTGGTTTGAGGGGAGTCCTTCATATTGGAGTCTGCATTTGTCAGCTCTGCCAGAGCAAACAGAGGAACCCAAGACAAATTCAAGCAACTCAGTAGCTACAGCAGAGAACCTGGCACACCGTGCCTCTGCACTACCTTAATGTCTCTGTACTTACACATTTTGTCGGTGGCTGTTCAGTTTAGGAGTTGGTTTCACTCAGCTAACAAGCCCTGTCTGGACAGTAGCGGCTTAAGGGGCTTAGATATGGGTTTGGGACATGGAAGACATTGAGTCAGGTGGGCGCTGACTTCAAACCAGTGTGTGAGCTGTGGGAATAGGCTGCCTGTGAGTTAGGGCAGTTATTAGAAGAGAATAGGAAAGCTGTCCCGGTGTCCTGGCCAATATAGAGAGATGGGGTGACATTCTCACTTACTGCTACTCCATTTATCGTGTCAGGTTTATGGAAAATCAGAGTCAGTGGGATGTAGGCATTTAACCTGCTTAAGTACTTTTGTAAATCCCTTTGGGCATCCACCTAAACTGTGAGGCAACAGAGAGCTTTACATTTTCAAAGGCAAAGTAAGGACATTAAGCAATTAATCCTCACAGTGGTCCTGTGAACTGTTGTCATCTAGGTGGAAGAGGAGACTGAAATGGAGAAACTAAGGTTACGGAGATATGTACAGAAACATGGGATCTCTTGATAATCAACCCTATAGTTATTTCCTTCCTCTTATTCTGCCTGGCTGTTATTTGTAGATGATTAAAGTTAGATCCATAGACTTCCTGCACGAATAAAATCTCAACTCTGACTCACCTGCCATCCTATTAAGAAAATATAATAGAAAATGAGAACATATCACATGTGTTTTCTCAGGTTTCAATTTTTTTCAGAGGCCCAGGCAGCATGGAAAAGTGGTTAGTAATGCACTGCTCAAAAACATTTACAAACCATCAGTCTTTGAAAGATTGTTTTTTGATTAAAAAAAAAAAAAAGAAAAATGTATTTGCCTGTCTCCATTGACCAAATCTCTATAATAGGAATGAAAGCTTGAGGAAATAGGTACAAAGAGGAAAGCAGCAGTTGTGTGCCAGGATTTTTTTAAGCGAAGTGATTAGGCAGTGCTGTTCTTTGGAAGGGCTGGAGATGGACAATAACTGTGACTCTCTGGGCTCCTTAGGGAGGGGTTGCATGGACACGTGGGAATCCCATGCACTGAGAGTAGATGATGAAATCTCTGCAAATCCGGTAAGCACAGACCAGTGAATAACTGCAGAGGTAAAGGCCAGCATCTTCCATGGTGGATGGTCTGCAGGTGCCATTAGTGAAGACGTTTGGTAGCATGGAGCTGTACTGATTGTCCTTGACGTGCCAAGTCACCAGTCTGTGTGTGATGGCCCTTGTCCGTGGTGGGATATGCCAAGCATCCGGCTAAGACCTGCAGAGTGTGGGGCTGTGAAAAGAAAAAAAAGTTGTGAAACATCAATTGTAGATGTTATTGTAAATTCCAACAAGCAAACACCACATTCTGTAGCAAATGCCAGGTCCAGAACTGTCTTCAGTCTCTGTACAGTCCAATTTAAGGATAATCTTTGATCTTAACCCAGCTATATTAGTGCATTGCTAGATTTATATTCAGAAAGATTAAGCCAAAGAGCATTCAGCAGGGAAGAAATTCAATTTTTCTTCCATCCTAGGGAAGTACTGTTCAGATACCTAACAAACTGAAATAACCAAATAAAAGACTAGTCCTTAAAGAAAGGACACTGCTTTAGTGTGTGCCCTGTGTAGTCTTGAGCTAGGTTTTAACAAATTAGTCAGAACTACACGAATATTTCTTGAGCAGAGATCTGACAAGCAGAACTAGACAGAAATTAGGACAAGCATTTAATAATTTTCCTCTCTTCTTCATTAACATTTGATTCTTACAAGTACTTCATGACTAGTTTTAACTCACAGTAAACTCACTGGCCAATTCTCAATGTCTTGGTTTAAGGGGCACGTGAGATCTTTTGGTATGAATTATTTATTTTTAATCATTTGTTTGCAAAGCCTGAATTTGCTATTTAATTTAATCGGGCACTAAACATCTGTCTAGGAAAGAGAATCGCTGTCTTGAAGGACGACACTGAAGACAGCACTGGCTCTATACCCAGTAGCAGCAAAACCAGAACTGAGTCCCAGTCCATTAGTCTAAGTACTGGACCATGCTGTGTTTCCAGTCAGAAAGCTCAGACTTATTTTTTTGTTAATTATTCTTGGTTTATTGTGTGTGTGGTATTACTCAGCGTTCAAACCTGGTCTGTAAGATTCAGGAGGTTTACTTTCCACCTTAGCCTGGAAAAGACCAGCAGCTGACTCTTGCTGCTCAATCAGCCCGGAAAGACATTTCCCCAAGGATATTTGGATTCATTTCAAGTTCACAAAACTTGGATTTCAGATTGATTCCCCTACCTATTTTTGCCCAGTTCCTGTGTTTTCCCTTCTCGGAGTTGTATTTGCCCAGGAGAACCATAGAAAGTTGGCTTTTTCTGAGACATCTGTGCAACATTAGATAATATTGTCATCAAGACACTACTATTATTGCATTGCATTTCATCACTCAGGCAGTGTCTGCTCAATGTTCATCCTGTGCTGTGTTGTCAGTTCGAGGCACATGACCTCATGCTTGCAAAATATGATCAGGAAATAGGTTTGTGGTTTTCTTGATATGGAAGTCCCTTCTGTAATGCCTGCAGTGCGCGGCAACTTGTAGTGGTGCATCCTAAAAATAATCGTGTAAAAAAGCAGAGGTGCAATGACAGCCTATTAGGTTCAATTCTTAATTTTTTCCAGTGATACGCAAAGAGCGACTTTGGTGAAATCCTGACTTTACTGAAGTCTGTGGCAGAACTTCCACTGACTTTACTGAGGCTGGGATATATTGGTCTAGCTTGACCCACTGAAGTGACTGACAGAGCTAATATCGTACTTTTTCTCAAATGTTACTAATTTAAATATAAATAAGCTTCATCATAACATGTAACATGCAAATATCTGTGATTGAGAAAGATCCCGTACTCCTAGTTGCAAGCCCAAATAATTCTTGTACTGAAAGACACTGCAGCATTCATGAGCAGTGCAGCAGAACTTTGAGGAAGTCATTGCTGGTGTCTGAGAGCTCTAACATTTACAAACGTTAAATGAGCACAAACATATATTTTTATGCTTGCTATTCTAGACCCATGAAACTTATCTGAAAGGTTACGAGACAAGGGACTGAAAATGAATCTATTACACAATTGCTGCAGGGAGTTGCTGAGCACAGTAATTAATTGCTGGTGTATTCATTTGCGGCAGGAGGAGCAGCAGAAGGAAAATATCTCATTGAATTTAGAATTGTATTTATTCATGTATGCACTGTGGTGTTACAGCACAATTATTATTTGACACATTGGAAGCAGACTTGTGCTCCGTTAGTTGCTTAAGCTATGTGCTATTATTGGGCGATCTGCTACAAAAATGCACAAAAACTTTGAGAGATGCGTTCAGGATTATAATTGATGTCTCGCAGATCTCAGCATGGCATTCTCGAAACCCAGCGAGAGAAATATGAAGCTCTGCTTGGCATCGTGTACTGTTAGTGCATGGCCCCCTAACATGCTGATTTTTCCACAGGGGCAGCTGGGAGAAAATCTCCAGTTCAGAGGTCAGCAATCTCTGTTGCATAGCTCTGTTTTTTTATCCAAGGCTGGAAGGAGATGCGGGTGCAAGCCAGCCTGCGCTGCTTTCCAGTTTCCAGTGGTGTTGGCACCAGTCCACGGGCAGCCGTTCATCCAGCATTCCTGGCTGGAGGATCGTTGCAGCAGCCATATAGTGTGTCAGCCAAGAGGAAGCAAGAAGGAAAAGGAAAGCGGAGTTATGAAGTTAAAACCAAGAAAATAAAAATTCCAGGCAGCTACAGAGGGGCAATGGCTGCTGGTGGGGGTAATAGTTTATTTGGTGAATCTGTTGCAGTTTCTGATATAACCTCCCTAATCCAACTCGCAGCAGTACCAGTGCAGGTGATGGTGAGCTTGGTCCTGTCCTGCTGCCCAAGGAGCAATGCCCTGCCCCAGGGAGCCTCATGGGCTCCAGGCAGTAGAGCAGGAGTATTTTACACCAGCAAGCGGGAGCAGGTTTGAAGTGGTTATTCTTGAAAATTTTGAAAAGAAACCAAGAGCTTCCTCTAGGCCTTTTAAACAGCCTAAAGGAACAAGAAGTTAACCTCTCCTTCCTATCAGGCTGATGAAAGAAACAAACACAAGCGATGACAGGACTATATTACTCTATTAATATGACAGATTCTAATTTGTGAGAATAAATGAACCACATTCGGTGCTTTATTACTTTCAGAAATTCTAAAATCAATGCAAGATACGCCATAAACATCATTCTTGGCAGGCACTCATTGAGGTAAACATATAACTCAAAGACAGCTTGAACCGAATTCTGACCAATTTAGCAAGTAATAAGCAAGGCAGTCTGTGATAAGAACATTAAAAAGAAGAGACACTAACAGAGTTAGGAACAGATGGTATCCATAAATAATGTTGAAATAATAATAATATTTTAAATTTATATATGATGCCTTTCAGTCTGGAAAATCCCACAATGCCTTACAAAACTGAATTTAAAACACAAACTTAAGCTGGAATGCAGCATTTCTGGTGTGAAATATGACAGTTGTTTGAGAGCCCAAGCAATGCCAAGTCGTTTGGGACAGCAAGAGAATAAGAATTTGAGTTCATTGCCGTTGCAGTAAGAGCTTGGGTTGAATTTTATTTCTTTCATCTTCTCTAATCTCCTTAATCTATCATCACTGATGGTGTCTGGATACACTGCCATTATACGTCGCTGTTATTCGGAAAGACCAGTCTCCTTCCTGTTAACGATATCAGATGTGAGGTTGATTTTATTTATTAAAAACTAGAAATGATCAGCAATTTGGCTTTATCTATGCAAAAAAATGACATTCTCAGCGCAAATACCTCCCGAGGCCAAGTAGCAACAGCAGTTCTGTACATCCTTGTGCGGGGAATATTAGCTCCTGTGTCAGTCTAAATTCTGAAGCCTGTGTCTTTCACTGCAGAGCATAATTGCTCCTTCCGAGCACTTAGTAGCTCAGCCTAACTTGAGGCTGCCTTCTGATCTCAGATAAACCCAGGCAATCCTTCTGGCTTTAGTGGGATTATGCCAACATAAGTGAAACTAAAATTTCCCCCACGGTGCATGAGAGTTGATAGGTGCGTAAGGCACTGTGTGACATTTGAAAGCTGCAATGGAAAAGTGCTGGAGGATGATAGGGGAAAATCATACACTGTGTACACAGAGCAATGGAAACTATTTAAAGCAGCTCCAGCCTCCTGCATTCTGCCTGGTCCCTTCCCAGGGAGAAAGATGTTACATGATAGCCTGGATATTTGAACAAATAGGCTCCGTGTTAGAGAAATAATAGAAAACGTTGAATACGTCTGAGTGATGAATGACACAATCTATTCACAAGAATGCTGAAAACAAATCAGAAAGGGTTGATGGTTAAAATTAATTCATCTTTAATACTTTCCCATTTGATTCTATAGGAATCAGCCAACATGTTCCCATTCCAGGCCCACATTTTTGATAATGGCATCTCCAAGGACTTTTTATGTCAGATGAGCTTTGTAGCAAGCTTATGGTAACTCCCCTGGAAGTCACAGCTCCTGGTAGAAATGCTCCAAGGTACTAAAATAGCTTAGAATATTGGAGTATTTCTTGAGAATGGGGGTTTTCCTTGTAAAAACAGAAAAAGAGGTTGGTAACAGGAATTTATCTGAAATTAACTTTTTAACCCTTCCAAAAAGCTATTCTAGCTTGTACTTATTAAACACTTGTAGCTTAGCCTGGATGTAAATATTTTCCATTCATAGGATTCCTGTACTGTCACTGAGGCTGTGAAGGGTTTCTGTGATGGCGTGGGACTCAGGTGTGAGCAGACTTACCCTGTGTGCACAGAGAATAATGACAGCCTGCCCTGGGCAGTAAAGCAAACCTGGCACCTGTGTGCTGCCACTTATTATTGTCAAAGCTACTGTCGGCAGCGTATTCATTCCACGTTTTGAAGCAGATGATGATTTAGATGGCAAAATGAACTAATCTGTTGTGCAGTGCTACTCACAGCTCGCTGTGAGCCCTTCCACTGGGAGGATGTTGGGTGGTCAGTGGATGGACTGGATGTTGCTGTACTCTCAGCACTATTTGTTAAAATATACAGGGTAAAATCTGCTATAAATTAGCAGAACTTCTGCTGGTTCCATTGGATCCAGGTTTGCTTCCACTGGTGTTTAGACAAACCATGTAGTTTTTGGATGGAAGGAAGAGAGGGAGACAGAAATTATGTTGTCACATATGCAGACATTAGCATGGGGATAGCTTCATGTTACTGAAGTGTTGTCCTGAGCATCATAGTAAATAGAGTTTTGTCATTTAATATGTATCAGTTATGCATTGAACAGTCCACTCTAAATACAGCACGCATTTACTTTGCAGGAAATACAGATCTGTGATTTAACCATGGCAATTTGTGCAGGAATACTTGGACTGTTAGCTTAGGTGGCAAACTGTAGCTCATGCTTGATTCTTATTTGTACCAGCGGGGTGCTCGTGTAAGGGCACGCATACTGACACGTGTGGGCTCATTAGTGGTATCTGAGACCATTGCATTATTTTAAAAGGTTTCTTTATTTTCGATCTGCTTTTGTGAACTAGTGGACAGTCACATGTTCATTTCTGATCATTAGCATCATGGGAATTGACAACTCAATGCATTTGTTTCCTGATTTTATTTTTGCAGTGCCATACCTTCAGTGCATCAGAATTCAGTTGTTAGTTTGAATGAAAAATTAGTTTAAAAACATGCAGGTCCCCATGGTCAGAGTTGGTGCTATGTCAGGGCTTCTGTTCCATCATTTCAGAGCCTTGAAGCTGGTGCCTGCAAGCTCGTGCAGACAGGAGCTCTCCGTGTAGGCTCGGCACAGTGACTTTGGTCCTTCTTGTGATTGGGACACGTTCCTAGCTGAGGAGCCTGCCACTGCAACTGACATCTTATCAGTGGGCTGCATGGAGGGGCTGGGTTTGGGCTGGGCACAAAGATACAGCACCACTCCCCACCACCCACCAGCACCCCTGGGTGCTTTGCAACCAGCCCCCGGATCCATCCTTCTTGGGAAATGTGCTCCCCAAAACACCTTCCTGCCCTTCTGGGAGCTGCTTGGGCCCTATATGCTAGACTCCGCTGCCTATGCAGACTCCCTTGGGGATATTTTTTTCAAATGTTGTTTTTTTTTTTTTTTGAGCTGAGACACAAGGTAGAAAAAATGTGTTTCAGTTGTCCTTGCTGCAGTCTCTACTCTTTATTTCTGTTAATACAGGACATCACCTTTCAGGCCTGTCGGCATGGTATGATCCTTAAATGCCAAATTCATGTAAAAACATAGAACCAAATAAATGCATTTCAGTCCAGCTTATAAGAAAAGGGTCATTCCGAAGCCTGCTCTCTGAGCATTGTGTTAGTTGTACTTCGTGCACAGCCTTATCTTTGCCATACAGACTCCCAGTTTGTAGGAGATACGTCCGCAGGCCTGTCTACATGTATGTACATACTTCTGGCTGGTTTAAAACTTCAGTTCCAGCTGAAATTAAGAAAAAAGTCTGAGCATTAAACGTAAACCACTACTAACAGCTGCTTTGCATAAATTCCCTCTGGATGATTTCTTTCCTGTGTCTTCTGTTGGGTGACATTTATTCTCATGAGCTGTGGTAAGACCACAGTGAGCTGGCTGACCACAGTAACTGCTGCACATCATTCTGCTTGCTGCAGATTAAGAGCACTGAAGGTATCTCTCCCACTCCCCCCCTTTTTTTTTTCACTTGCAGAACGACTGAAAAAGGACAAGGCCAAGATATTTCCTCAGTGTCGCGTTTTGCCTCCTCCTGCGTGGTGCAGAAAGGAGTGGGGGAGAGAGGAAGAAAAGAACAGTTGGACTATAATGACTCTGGTGTCACCCAACTGCTCACAAAACATGGGTTCAAGAGAGACTGGGGCTTCAAAACACCAAGGCTGGAGGAGGCAGGGCTGTAAACCTTTCCTGCACTAGCCTGCAGAATAGTTGCTGCTCCATATGATTTCTGTTTCTGTCCCCAAAAGTACTTTTTGCAGTAGGAATAGAATTCTATAAATGTTCCTTATTTATTATTTTGCTGGAGTGAATTAGTTATGCTGAACTTAGATCAATAAAATGAGAAAAAGAAGAAAAAAAACCACCCAAAGATAAAAGAAACGCGGAGAGCTGTGCATTCCAGAATAAACACAGCACTCCTTGCCGTGGTACAGGCACTGTTTGTGCCTGGCTTCTCAACAGGGGTTCTTGCACATCCAGTAACTTTGTTTGTATTTTGTAAATTAGCAGATGGCTCTTTGATACAAAGGAGAAAGTGTTCCCACATCAGATTGAGCCTCCTTCTCTGTCTTCTCCCCCCTCTGTTATTAAACAAATCATAGGGGGAGAGATGACCACAGTGCCTATATGCAAAGGGGAGAGGGAGCAAAGGAGAAAAATATGTGGAAGTTAACTGTGAAGTTTGATTTATGCTGGCTGCAATAGAACAAAAAAAAAAAAAAAAAATCTCAACAGAAGATACTCTTATTTCCAACATTTCTAAGTTTTGCTCCCGGAGACAGGGTGCAGCCAGATAAGTATTTGCAATCCTTTTCACTGCCTCGATTATTAGAGGCCTTCCAGGGAGGTTGCCTAAATCTCATCAGTTGAGGGAATCACTCAGGTGAGTGTGTCACGGCTGATGTGCAGGAACAGTTCTGTCCCTGTCATGTCACCATGTCAGGGTGCAGCCTGTGTCCTGGTGGTACACCCAACGCATGGTGCCTGTTTACCAGAACAGTGGGGCTTGATCTTGGCTGGACCCTCAAGGCAGTGATTTGAGTAATGTACCAGCAATTAAATAAGGCTCTTACAGACTAGATCTGGCTAAAGCATGCTCCACATTGCTCCAAACAGCCTTTTTAATTGCTAGTCTGAAATTTCTTTGGAAATGTTATTGCTACAATAGTCAACTCTCCCCTCATTTACTTGAAACCTTGTCTACAGAGATATTGTGATGATAACTATAATGTGTTTCTTTCTGCTTGTGTGTTTAAAGTATATATGCACGAGAAATAGTGCCCTTTGGGGCAGGCCTTCTCTTTCTGATCTGTTTGTACAAGACCCAGCATTGTTGGGTCCCAGTCCATGATAGAACCAAAACAATACAACAGTACTGTAGATAAATAAAGAGCTACTCTATCTGAAATTAAAATTCCATTTAGGCACTATTCAGCACTTTCCCCTACAGCTCTTTGCACCAGAAGTCTTGCGTGAAGAAGTTCCTTTGCTGTTCCTATGTCTTCGTGTCTGTCTGGTCCCATTGACCAAACTGCCAGTGGGAGATTTGTCATTGGCCCTAGTAAGAGTAACAGACCCAAGAGTAATGGGTCCTTGCTTGTTTTAGGATGAAAGATAAAATGCATTCTTCTTAAGCTTTGCCTGAAATGTAGCACGTGTCCAAAGGTGGAACAAATTATGGCTACTTCAGCCTCAAACAGTTCAAGTAGCAGTTCAAGGGAAAATTTACCCAAGTACTTATGCAGAGACTGACAGGGTATGATAAAACCAAGATGGATTTAATACTAGCAACAAGTACTGTAAGCAGAGGAAAAAGAAATTATGAGAAAAAGTTGCATTATATATAGGAAAAATATGTACCATGGAAAAATACATGTCCAACGCTAAACGTGGGCACAAGCCCAGTGCTTCTCATTTTACAATCACTGAGAGTGGCTCCATTGACTTCCAGGGGACTTGAATGGGATCCAGCTCCAAATCTGGCTTCCTTAGCTCATGATTACTCCTCTTGGAATTAATAGTGTTTCTTGAATTAGGACAGAAAGGCATTTTTGATACTACAACTCATGCCCTCAGTACTTCATTACATTAAATATATGATCTGAGAGAGAGCCCTTTCAAGGTAATGCCTGTTAGTGGTGTGCATACATTTACAGTGATCTTTTGTTCTGTTTTGTAAGGATGGGAATCCAAAGACATACATAGGGAGTTAAACTGTCTAGAGAAGTTGAAGGAGTCACCCGTCTACCTGCTAGAAGTTCCCAGTATCATTAAGAGTGTACATGGGTGGTAAATTGTCTGCTGGGTTCATTTGGTTTATTTGCTCCTTTTGATTGCTTGGTGGTTAATCTATGGGCGCTCCTCATTTCTTTCTTTGTGTTTCTCACCTGAGCATAAATGGGCAGTGGCTTGTCATGGGGAACTCGGGTTTAGAAACTGAGAACAGCTCCCTGCACACTGCAGATCCATGTCCACTGGGCAGTGCTGGTAGCTGAGGCAGATCGCACAGATTATCTGATTTTCTTACAGCTCTTTTATTTGATGAACATGTAAGACCTTTTCAATGAATACTTTGTATTCGCTGCTAAAACACGGTTTCTGACTGTTCTTTTGGCATACAACTGTGAAACTTATTTTCTGCAGCAGAAAATCTTCAACTGTGTAAAAACTTTGCATTTTTTATGAATATTCATTTAATATTTATAATTATTTTGGTCTTGCTTATGTACTCCCATTGTTTTCTAGTATTCAAACCATCTTTTTGGTAAGTAATTTGAATGTTGGTACTAACAAGTGCTTTCTTCTATGATGCCTGTCACACAGGGCATATTGTTCTAAATGGCACAAGAAAATAGCAGTCTAGAACCGCAACGTGCTCGGCAAAATGGCTCTACCCCTGCCCAACAGGGCGAACGCCTGCGTGCTTTTCAAAGCAACTAGTTTAGCACTCTTCATTTGCAAAGAGGGAAGGGAGAGGAGAGAGAATCGCTACTCTGAGAGCAGCTTGTCACATGCTGACCTACTTTTCCAACCAATCTGCGTGCAGCCGGAGCTGCTGTTGTGTTGACACTACATAGCCGAGCTAAAGCAAACCCAGCAGAATCCGTGGCCTCAGAGCTGGGCTCGGGAGAAGACAAAAGGCCTTCTGGGTTCCAGGCGAGTTGCAGGCACGCAGGCACTGCAGGGCTGGGAGGCAGCGAGCTGATTTTCAGATCTGTCTCGTGCCTGCTCTTCCCCGTCAGATGCAAAGGAGATTATGCTCCCGTAACGAGGCCACTTGGTGCCTAATCTCCCAGGTACAGTCGTGTCTAAAGCAGATGTTGTTCATCCGGGGACGGTCTCCTTATCTGCGTGGGGGACACGGCCAAGGAGCTGAATTGGTGGCTCTTATCAGCATTTTCTCTCTCCTGACAGGAACACCAGGGTAATGAGGGAAGAGGGCTGTGCCTGTGAGAAAGGCAGGGATGCCCATTTGTCATGCCTGTCTTTGACTCCATGTCAGCCACTAGGGATTATTGGCAGATGATGCAAATTACAGTAGCCATAGAGCTCCCCTAATCTCCTGCAGAGGGGACAAGTTGTACAGAGCCTGCAGACCAGGGAATGGAAACCTTTTAAATGTCCATACCTCTGTAGCTGTGCTGTTTGGGTATTGTTGGATCCCAAGGTTTAATTCTTTCTTTTTTTTACTTGCTATCATTAATTTTTGAAAACACCGTTTCTTGATGTACTGCACGTCTATAACCCCTGCTGTAAATACTGGGGAGGGCTACTGCTACCCCTTGAGAAAGGTGAGCAAGAAGTATGTTGTGTCACCACCACATCAGTTTTTATCATTTCAGCCAATGTTTTCAGACATTTGCAATTTACAAAGCAAATACAGCTACTCTGCCCATGGAAGCCTCTTGTCCCCTAATGGAAATGAATTCTGGTTTATTCCTAGCAGCTTGTTGCAGATAACGCCATTAATGTGGCTCGTTGCTAAAACATTTTTTTATGACTAGTGGTACCTTAAAGCAAGAGCTCTGTTGATTCTGAGAGGGAGAAAGACCCTAAAACTTTGGTTTTGAAAACAGTGTTTCCTTTTCAAGTTTACACTGTTCAAGAGATTTCTTTTTACAAATCGTGGCTTTGTGTCTCCTCTAGAGAGGGTATTTGTAATAGGACGCAGGTAAGATGCCTTGAGACCAATTTATTTATTTGGGTCCTACAGAAATAGAGTGAACCTCAGCTTAGTAGGACAAGCGAAATATTGAAAATGAATGAAGTCAGAGCCTCAAAAAATAATAATAAAAAATAAACGAGGTCTAGTAGAAACCTGTTAACTAGTAGGTTAACTGTTACTGGGACTTAATGTACCCTGTTGCTGGAATCCTTGGCGGACATTTTAGCCCAGTGTCATGGCATGTGCAAAGTACACCAGCTGCTGTGCCCTGCCTCCCTCCGTGGCACCCTCATCCCACATCAGGCCTGCCTTTTTGAGAGCTGACTGTATCTGCTTTCCAAGTGGATTAAAACAGGCACTTGTAGGGTGGATGAAGAGAGTCCTTGGATAAAGCAAGCACAGAACACCGAGTGCAGTTGTTATGCTGAACTTCCCCACCGAGATTCGGGTATTTTAAAAGTCGCTCCGTAGAGTGGGTTCTGCTTCTTCCTAGGAACATGCCAGTGGGGAAAAATTTGTCATCTGCCCTTCTGCTGAGCCCATGTTTCTGGGATAGAGGTTTTCCTCTCTGCCCCATTACCATTTCTCTGCAGCATTGCCTATTGCTAAATGTTTCCTGGCTACCTGATTTTGCCATCCTGCAAGCCATGCAGGGCAGGAAGCTTCAAGGGCTGCTTTCAGTGGCGTGCTGCTTGGTTTTGGGAGGCTGGGGTTCGAGGGTTTGGGTCTGCATGAATCTCCTGCCTGGGGGCAGCACTCAGCCTCACTGCCTCATGCACACATGGTCCAAATCTTCCTACACCTGAACCATGAAAGCCAATGGAGAGCTCATGGGTGGTGAGAACTGCTATTACTGTAGCACTCAAAGCTTTAAAAACTTTTTAATTAACAGTCTGAACTTTTTGTGAATTTGTGAACTTTTAGGTAGTTTCACAGTTCACAGAGAATCACAGCAAAGTAGATTGGTTCCCTACATCTGCCATTTCTTTCATCTGTGTTATTGCTTAATGTTTCTATTTAATTTACATTAATTTCCTTCTCAGTGTCTGTTATTTAACGTTCTCTAGTTAACAAGTAGTGCTAGGAACTGAGTGCCCTGAGTTCTAGTCCCAGCTTTCATCCTTCCCCATCTAGCAGTGTCTGAGCCTGAAGAGCCAGGACCATGCCCAGGCTCTGGGCATGAGACAAGATCAGGGAGTGCACGTCTCTCCCTTCCCTACCGTGATGCCCATGGAAACCCACAGCTGAAAAAGAGTTTCAGTCTAATCCTGCCAAATCCACCCGGTCCCTGTTCTGCATGGTCTGACTGCCAGGATCACTACACTGCTCTGCAGCATGCAGATGTAGGCTGCAAAAAAACTTAGGTGAGATTCTTAATCCTCCTGCTTCAGTTTCCTGTGCTGTGCAAATAGTCAGACTCTCACTGACTAGCACACGGATCGATTCCTTACCATCGGGAAAGAGATTTGAACTTCATGATGATGCTTAATCAGAATTGTGTGCTTAATGTTAACGTTGCTGTTATGTGAAAGCTTTTTGACAAATTCAGGATACATTTTTAAATTTCTTTGGACAAGTCTGTAAATGTAAAGTCTTTTAAAGCAATGTAACTATCAAGTCCTTGTCCGGCAGCACGCGGTTTATAACCCTGTAACAGCAGTGTTCCAGCCTGTGCTTCATGGATGTGGACTGGAGAGATGGGATGCGTTAATGACTTCCCAATAAGCAAAGCTGATAGCCCTGTTCTTTCCCAACATCAGAGGTGTGACCTGATTGTGGTGGGTCTACTTCTGCTGAAAGCACAATCAATGCCTGGTATTTCCAATACCATGAAGCTAAAAAAGCGCATTACATTTTTCAGCAGGAATATCACTTCCAGCAGGAGCAGAACAAATAGCCCTTTCTAGCTGTTTACACGAACAGACTTTCAAGTGTATCCTCCGGTTCCCTTGGGAGGTAATTTTTAAAACTTGTATCAATGGAAAACAAAACTGAGTTAGTCAAGTGCCTCTTCAGAGTCCTGAATGAAACGTGGGCTCCCATCCTGCTCGCTCAGGTGAGCTGCTGCCCAGTGAATCTGTGTAACTGGCACAGCCTGCTAACCCGTCCTGTTAGAAAACAGAGCTGAGCTGCCTGACACTGCCCATGGCTGCGGGCACTGAGCGCACCTTGGGTCTTCTCTTTGTAAGGGATATCTGTGCAGCTCAGAGCCCAGCATTAGGAGGATCCATCATCAAGGGATTGGGAAGCTTTTGGGATGCTGCATACATCCTACCTGTGCCCTCCGTACTGTGGGCACTATAAAAGCTGGGGCCAAATGCAGCCATGTGCAGGCACAGCTAAAGCCACGGTAGGACCATGCACACTGCACCAAAAGGTATTAATTCCTTCAGCAGCTCCAGTAAATCTTTTTCCACCACAAGCATACACTGAGATTTGCTCCTGCCCAAAAGAGACCTGTGGGACAGAATCCGTGTCAGAAAGGTTAAGTAACTCAGTCCATAATTGCAGAGACTTGTCCATAATTTCCAATTCTCTGTGCAGAAAAGGAAGGCTTTTCTTTCCATTAGACCATGTGGTTAAAGGCAGAGAGAACCTGGCCATCGTGTGCAAATCCTCCAAGTTTAATAGTTTCCTCATTTGACATAGATTTTCAAGCCAAGGTGATTAATGAGTCATAAATATAATGCTACAGTGATCCTTAAAATAAACAACATTCCTTGATTTGAAAATCCCAAGAGATGAGTTTTAATTTCTCTAACCAATCTGGGAATGTAAAAGATTTTCCTGCAGTGCCTTATTGATACAATTTGACCTTGCTGAGCAGCGGAGCTCCCCGATGGAGGTGTGGGGGAAGGAGGGGGTGTGCGGGCACACATGCAAAGTGCTCTTACTATGCCTCTATTCAAATTCCCCTTCCATATTCTCGTAAGAACGAGCTCTCTGAGAACCAAAAATAGCACAGACGGAAAATATTCTCACAAGATGATTGTCACACAAATAAGAATAGTTTCTCTTTAACCCATTCTCTTATCAGCTCAGCTCCCTGCAGGCTTCTGATCCTCCGCTGGTGCTTTACTTCAGCCAGTGGCCAAGAACCTGTTCATGAAAAGCAACAATTTAATGGTAATAAAATCTCTCTGTGGTTGACAGTGTGCCGCTAAGCTGGATTAAATGAAGTGTGTTTACCTTGTTTTAACAGCTTTAAAGTATTGCTTTGGTGATGGCAATTTGCAGTCTTTGCAACGGGCTGGTTTAGAGTTTTGGTGCCTGTTTCTCTGGGTCCTTTCTTGCACTGCCAGTTCCATCTCCTAATGCTCTGTTGGTTTCAATAGGGTTGCACAAAATGCACGTCTGACCCAAATTCTTCCTGCCAATCACAATTTCCTCTATAGAAAGAGAAGGTGAATTAACGGCAAAGCCTTTATTTATTTTTATTACTGCAGCACCTGCAAGCCTCACTTCTGGAAGAGGAGAAAAAGGCCTGGGAGAGGCTACAAGGACACCAGGAACCAATACTGCTGCATGCACAAAGCAACCAAACCATTGTGGAGTTTTTTGTAGGTACCATGGCAGAGTATGGGCATGAAGAGGTTGAATGAGAAGTATGAAGCTGTGGATATTTCTAGGGAGCTCCTGCAAAGTGAGAGGAAGCCTGAACTTCCTTATTTGAAACTAGCAAGCAGGTGGCGTGACCTGGCAGCACCCGTGCATCAAGGAGGATGCTGGCGATGCAGGTGATAGATCCATCAGTCTGCCAGAGAGGGAGTGTTAGAGGGTGGGGAGGTGGCAAAGGGATTCAGAGAGAGAGGGGCAGAGGAGAGCTGATCCCATAAAACCCTATATTATCTGGATGGCTTCGGAGAAATGCACCCTGTAGTTAACAGTGGTCTGCAAACGAGCTTCTCTGTCAACAGTTACCGTTGCATGATGGCATGTTAATTCCTGGACTTCTGTGATAGACAGTTACATATAAATAAAAGCTATCGCCCTCTTCTTTTATTTGAATTTGTTTATAGACTATGGAGAAAAGCTGATGGTTGCATATTTACCACACAACAGATGTTCATAGTTCGCAGGCACATCATCTGCCCAATTGCCCATGGCTTTGTCTATTGCAATTATTTTTTCCCATATGTACACTTTGGGTCAGATTCCAGCTCGGAGACAAAGAGGCTTTTATTTTTCGTTCCTCTGGAGCTACTGAGGTCAGTTGGGCTTCTGACAAGGGCTGTTGCATCCCGAAGAAGAGCTCTGAAATGAAGCCCATGGCAGTAACCTGGAAGGGAATGATTGATGAGCTCCTGGTCACACCTCTGCTACAGAGCCTTCTGTTTTGGGCATGATCCTCATTGCCCATGGTGCCTTACCCCAGAAAGGCTGATGCACCTGGGGTATTCCTGCAAGGACACCGTGTACTGACTGTGAGAGAACTTGGAAAAGCCTGTCCTGTGATGTTTCCGTGCTGGTTAAAGCAGGGGGAGTTTGTGGGCAGTCTGAGCACAGGAACGGTAGAGTGCTGAATGCTGCCCAGACAAGCAGAAATATTTTACTGCCATTAGTAGCTGAAGAAGTACCGTCCTCCCTTCTTTTCAGTTGTAATAACCTGGGATGGTCTGGATTCTCTTTGCACAAGGGTTGCCAGTGAAATTCCAGGCTGAGAAGGAGTTGGGAGATACACGTTCCTAAGGAGAGAGCCTGCTGCTGGTGACCTGCCTGGTGGTGGCTTGGCTCTGCACGAGAATTTGTGCACGAGGATTTCCCTGCATTTGGAAACATGCCCCACATTTTTAGCTCACACACTGAGCTAATGTGCTGCTCAGCTTCCCTTTGTGGTTTTGTGTCCCTGGCAGAAACCCGTAGTGAGGAGTGCTTGCCTCTGCTGTTCTGGTGTGGGCAAGAGATCCCGGCCCAGCTACACGGCTGGTGCTCGAGCCCTGAATCAGAGCAATGCAGTCCTGCAAGGAACACGGTGCCATCTGACTGCAGCGTAGTACTGGGAGATGTGGTGCAGGGAGAACACAGCTCGCTCTGAACAGCCTGCTTTGACTTCGGGCAGCCTATCAGCCAGGCACAAGCCAGCTGGGGATGCCCAGCCTTGCTGAGAGGTAAGCATAATGAGGGAGACACAGATATCCTGCAGGTATCTTTCTGTGGCTTATAACTATTCTTAGAAAACTTTTCCTGATATACAGCCTATATGTTGTGTTCTCTGAATTAAATTAGTTCTTCCCTTATCCATCACATATTCTTGTTTACTGTGTTGGAAGCTCCTATTATATTCCCCAGAGTCGTCCCCTTTCTAGACCAAACAAATAGAAAAGAAATTCAGCCTTTCCTTATGGAAGGATGTTTTCCTCTCAAATTTGTCTACATTTTTGGTAAAACACGGTGTTCTAAACTGCGCCCTAAGAGGAGTTTCACTGATGCTTAATGAAAGGGAATGATTACTTCCTATGCCTGGCATGCATCGCTCTTATTAATACATCGTTGAATGAGCTTTACTTTTTTTCTTGCAGTGTATCATGGTGTTGAGTCATATTCCACCTGTGTCCTCCAAAACTCCTGGCACTCATTTTGCAGTAGTGTTATTTCACCAGTTATTTCTTAGTTTGTATTTGTTCATTTGATTTCTCCTTCCTTTACTCAGTACTTCACACTTGCCTTTATTGAGTTTTTTGCTTGATCTAAGGATGTTTCTTCAATTCATCGAGGCTGTTCTGAATTCTGAAAGAATCTTTTAAAGCATTTGCAGTCTTCCCCAGCACCCACAGCTTCTGTACTGTCCTTTCTATGAGCTGAGTCATTAACAAGAACGCCGAATCAAACTGGTTTTGGGACAGATCCTTAGGGGACCTTGCTTGACAGGTCCAGAGATGCTCAATACCTGTGGGAGGAGAAATCGGTGTTTGAACATAAGCTTTGGTCTTAATTTGGAAATAGCAAGGCATTAGGGCAGCGAAGCTTCATGAAACATGGTGAACAAATAATACACACGTGCTTCGTCTGTGCAAGCTACCCTGTGACTTAGTGCTGCCCAGCATACAAACGCCACGCTCTGCCTTTGCACCGTGAATCCACGCAGTACCCCAACGGAGTTATAAATATACATCCTCCTTCGGTTTGAGAAGTAAGAAGAGGCTGCAGATGGGTGAGAACTGTTCCAGTGCAGCTCGCGCTCTCACCCGGCGCATAATGAGATCAGAATGCAGGCAGGAATGTGTGGAGGAGTGGAGCTGGCAAGGATTCACCAGCCTGAATTATTCTAAGCCTATTCCATCCCTAATCAAACCTTTTTCCTTTTTTTTTTTCCTTTTCAGTGAAGGTGCTTTATGGAGATGCTTGTGTTTGAACGTAAGGTTTAAGCTCTTTTTGCTACATGAGCAAATCCTAGTTGACAGGATATTGCTCTTCCAAGGAATTTTTGGTGTGCCGGGCTTCTTATCACAGCCTCCTTTACTATGGTTATTTTGGAGCACTTGGCATTTCCCTGCTATGTAGCCAATTTGCTGGATGCTGGCACGTATGAAATTGGATCTTTAAAAGGATTCCAGATCATTTTTGATGCTAATATAAGTCTTAAGAAAAGCCAACAAAACAAAAACAGAAAGAGGGTGTGCAGAGCAGCAGCACGTGAGTTACCCAGACTTGTTTACATCCTGGTTTGCCAAAGATACAGCTTGACCCCAGCATAACCTTGAAATCTCCCCAGCCAGAGGAAATACTATGTAAATTAGAGCAGCCCAAACAAAACAGGGAGACAGGAGCTGGGTGTGCAGAGCAAGCTGGAGGGGCAGGCTTTGCAAACACTTTGCCATCAAGAAGAAATAGGCACAATTTTTTTTCCTAGGATGTAATCTCTGTGAAAAACATCACTAACCAAAGATGGCACTGCTCGTTTGACACCACCACATCTCTTTCACATCACACAACCACACTGTGCTTGCTCCTGCCAGACAGAGGGCAAAACCTTCCCTGAAACCATGCCGTAAGCGGCATCAGGCACGAGGGCCCAGGGAAATGTCCTCCCGCCCAAGCGCAGCAGCTGTGAGATGGGTTTTAAGAGATGTCAGCGGTGTCTTGGGGCCCTGCCGCAGGAGCAGAGTGAGGCCTGCTGCTTCTGAAGTCCCAAACAGTGGAGAATTGATGGTGGTGGTGGGCAAGGCCTGCGTCACCCCAGGCAGCACACTGAGCGTGTCTGACCACAGCCGGGCCGTACACGGACGCAGCCTCCCCAGCCCCTCACCATGCCAGGAGAATTTTATTCCTTGTCTCATTGTTTGGAATTGATTTCAAGAGAGGGAGGGCAGTTCCCAGGCTGACCCCTCTTTGCCCTCAGACCCACGAGGCTGTTAATCTCCAAATCCTCATCTCCAGGAGCGGGGAGCCCAGCAGTGGCGAGCAGTATTTTCAGCCTGGCAGGGTGCAATTATTGAGCTCACTGTAGGCGCTCACAAAGCCCAGAAGAAGCACAGCTTGTAGCCAGAAGCATGTTCACAACCAGGGTAGTTTAGGAGGTAATAGTGAGATATCACAGGGGGAAAAAAAGAGAACTTTATACCCCAGCACTGCCAATATCCCTCCTGAAATCTCTATCAAACAGGTTCTCCACCATGAAGTGTTTGGGGAGAGCCTCACCTAGCTTGAGCATTTTGTGATGCCAGGAGCAGCAGGCTCTTGCCTGACAACACGAAGTCAAATTTCTTGCTCTTGAAAAAATGAGCATTGTCCACAGAGCAGGGTTGAACCGAGCTGTTGTGCTCAGATGTTTTATTCCCTGGATCGTCAGGGGTTCACCAGGGGCTGTGCTCTTCAAGCCTTCCTCAAGGCGATGTGAGTGGTCCACTTGGGGCTCAAGTGCTTTCCAGAAAGAACAGAAGTGCCAGAATTTGTTCAGGTTGTTGAGAAATAAGAAGTGAGTTGTTCATAAAGAAGTCTGTGAACATTTCGTAGCATTTACTTGCCTGCTGTCTCCCACTGGCTCCACATACATGCACTGCACATGGTTCCTTGTCAGAATATGAACCCCCACTGCTGAAGTGTAAAACGACGTTTAGGTAGATATATTTATCAAAGCAAAATATGTTTCCTGTGTACACTAATTGGCATAAGAGTCTTACTTTAAATGCAAGATTTCTAATCCTAGGAAAGTTGCTTAGCCAATAAAATGTGTGCTTGAACAGGAGAAAGTTGAAAGAGAATTGAAGTGTGGAAAGAAGAAATGAATCTTCTAAAGTAAAGGCAGGGGGGGCAGCTGAGGAAATACTCAGGCTGCCTGAGATGTCCTTTATTCCTGTCCACAGCAGGTCTGTAAGTTTGGAGGGGTCTGTGCACGGGAAAAGATATTATTCAATAGGAGTGTTGGTAGCCAAGCCTAGCTCTCACGCGCAGTGCTGCTCTGTAGCAGCACGAAATGTGAAAGCAGCTGAGTGAAAAGCAAACTTCTCTCTCCAGTGGAGACCACAGGGTTCAGCTAAGTCTGAAAATCTGCCTTTTTAATTCATTGTCTCTTTAGATTTTGACTGTGTGGGAAATCTTCGTTCCTACTTGCACAGAAATTTATGAAATAAATGGGAAATGTAGCTTCTTAATATTTAATTTGCTTGGTGATTAAAAGAAATTAGTTTCAGCCATTGAGCAGTTTAGCAGACCTCTATTAATTTTTATAAGGAAATATTTGCCTGACTTCTTTCAGAGAATTTATATGAAAAGAATAATTATTAAATCTTCTCCCATCTGTATCTTCTTAAAAAGGACATATCTAATGTGAATAATCAGAAATTAAATCCTAGTAGAGTGCTCATACGTTAAGTGTAACGTACTCTGTACGTCAGAAATAATGTGTAGGCTGTGAAGTTAAAATAGACAATGCCCAGAAGTGTTTCAGACATAGAATTTATTTGCAGATTTTCAAGACAACCAGGCAGAATCAGGTACTGAATTCAGGCTTCACTTCACCATTTAGTTTGAGCCATATAAAGTTTCAGTGCCTTTGGAAATCTGTGCCTTGCTTTCTGTAATCATTAGCGAAGAAAAGGACCTGCTGCAGTCTCGTGGTTTTGAGATAGTGCTAAGATAATTTACACAGTGGTAACCAGGTCACTGCCAAGCTGGAATGGAAAGACCTTCCTTTGGTACGTGTGTAATGGAAAGTGTGATATTTTCAAATGCAGAATGATCAATGAAAACAATACTTAGCCAATGTTTTTCAGGCACAGTAATGATGAAGTAGGCTTTCAGATTACTGATTTCAGGCTTGTATTAATCTTTTTCATCATAACTTTGTAAGTAAGGCTTTTGCTATAGCTTTTGCTTTAGTACACTGAACCCGTAGTCTGATTGCAATTTTTGAGAAGTAAGCATTGTTCTATAGATACAGCTTTGGGCTAAAAATGATTTTAATTTTTGATGGTTTCGTTGTTTGTGCCCACCACTAAGTTATCTCCAAACACTGTGCTGTGGCTAACGGCTAACGTGGAGCTCCTAGAGAAATATTCACCTCTTAGGGAACATTTATTCATATGCGGTTTCATAAGACAGCACGAGAAGTAGGTGAATGTAATTTGGAAAATGAAAGTGGAAGGAGAAAATGATTTGTGGCCCAGGCAGCAGTGAAAGGAGCAGTTTTGTGACGCCACCTTCTTTGCCCTCCTGTGCCTGGTGCGATGCCCGGGTGAGAGGCCATAAAAAAACTGTCAAAACTGTCATTTCCCACCAATAAATTTAGAAAGAGGTAAATTTTGTCTGAATGCGGTGGGGTAAAAATAGGATAAGTAAATACTCTGTGAAAGGCACAGGGTATGTGAACACCACCAGGCTGGCTGGTGGCAGGGAACCGAGCTGTCTTCAAGCAAAGAGGTGCAGGGTCTGCCCGGGCTGCTCATAGACCAGCAGTGTCAGCGGGCTGTGCTAGCAGCACTGCAGCGTAGCTCTTCTTGCAGGTGAGTCCTACCTGATGGGAAGAAACCTGGGAAACCCCAAACTGCTCCCAGTTGCCTGCAGAATGTGCAGTGCCCCTGGGCTGCAGCACAGGGCAGCTTGCTGCTGCCCTGGGTTTGCTCTGCACAGCTATTTCTTGTAGTGACTGTCTCCTTGCTAGTGTTATTATTGATGCTTTATATCACATCGGATCCTCATTGTTTTCTGATTCCCCCGTTGAGAAAGACTTTTAATCTTCCTTCACGTGCCTTGGTTTAGTGCTGTAGGTGCACTGACACTTCTGCCTTCCAGAGGAAACGGTGAGCGTGTGCCTGTCCTCATGCAGGGACAGCACAAGCAGGCAAACGCAGAAAGATTTTAATTAGCTTAAGGATAAGTTTCAAAGAGCCTCTAAAATGTAGACATACCCAGAGCTTGCCATGGGGCATGTGTGTCCTGCTGCTGCTGCTGCGGAGGGCAGCGCAGAGGCAGCCACTGGCTTCTGCCTACAAGACCAAGCTGTGGGCCAGGCTCCAAATTCTGCTTCGCTCTTGCAGGCTCTATTTTTTTTTTTTCCTCCCTTTGAACAATAAGGTTTCACTTTTACTTTGGACTCTGTCTCAGATTTATGTTGACCATTAGTCATACCCTGTACATGCATCTATAAATAAAAATCCAACTCAAACTGTGCCCCCGCCTGCCCGCCACTGTATTGGCTACAATAAAATGCTTCTCCAGCAAACTCTTGCCTCTTGCTAAATAGTCTGACTCATGTTTTCTGGTTAGGGAAAAGGGAGTGGCATCCTGCAAGGCCTGCGAACCCCAGAGCAGCGCCATGTGCTGCAGCCAGTGTGCAGTATGGAAAGGAAAATACAGCCTTTGTTTGCTTAGCTTTATGGTTGAAATGTAATTAATGGCAAGTGGGTCAAAAGTATGGATTAGAAAATCATGCTCTAAGTTAAATTTGTATGTTAAAAGAGGAGAAAGAGGAGTCCTAAAACATCTCTAAAACATCTTTTTTTTTTTTTTTTTTTTTTTTAAATTGGTTGTAGGGCTATTTAAAAAAAACCCTAGTCTGATTGTTGAGAAAATGCAGACACATGGAAATATTCTTATGGTTTCCAGATTATTTTCATTCCAATGTGTTTAAAATAGCTTCTTCTTTTTTAATTATTATTATTTTGTTTTGTTTTGTGAGTTATTCCTGGTTAATAATAATTTCCAAATTTTCTCATAAGCAGAGTCAAAATATTATTTAAGATACATAAGTTTCATTTAATATTTAAGTAACAATCTCAGCCAAAAAAACCAAACAAATAAACAAACAACAAAAAAACACCCCCCACCTTGAAATTCTATCAATATATTTTAAAAGTAATATAGGAGCTTTTGTGAAAATCCCACCCCTCAAATTACATTAATGGCAACTGTTATTTTTCTTTTTAGATGTTGTTTTCTTTCTTCATTAGATTCTCAGTTAAGCCTTTTGCTACATGAAAAAGATTGCAGAAGTATGCAGGTCATACTCAGTGTTTTAATATAAAATATAGCTGCAATTCAAAAGAAGTGGAACCAACCTCTCACACTCAGTGTGCCTAATATCATCCAGTGTAAGAAGTCAGAACATTTCTGAGAGAAGCATTAGCATCCCCACTGCTTACAGCAATCTTTATATACTTAGCAAGGAAAAACAACCCAAGGACAAACCAGAAAGCCAAGCCTCCGAGGTTACAAACTGGCCTTTACTCTATCCAATGGCATTCCTTTTAGGTTTAACTGAGCTGTGAGATGTTAAAAATCGCTATTGCCCTTCTCTCTTGGGAGGTCCTCAGGGAAATTCAGTCAGTTGCTAAAATCACTGAACTGCAGATCCCAGCACACGCTGCCAGCAGCACAGGAGCAGACACTGACTGAGAGCTGTGTCCTGAGGACGCCTGCGTGGTTTGGGCAGAGCAAGGTGGGATCATCCTCACCATTGAGCATCCCACCTTCATTTTACCCAGGATCTGTTTTTGCAGGTTCCCAACCCCACTTTTGGAGCACTGTATGAACCCAGCATGTCGCACTAAAAATGCAGTTAGATCTTTTGAAAGTAACAGCCTTCCCCTGTTGTGAGCTCATGTATATTTTGCCCCATTCTCCAGTGATGAGAACCTGTTTTGGGTAGTGAGGAATCAGTCCTCCTGCTGGTATTCATTCACAGCAGAGAGAGCATGTTAAAAGGTGTGCAGGACACAAATGTTTTCTTCAATCTGAGACTTTAAAAATCCAGTCTAGTAACCAGCACCTGGAAGATGGCAAAAATCTACTCAGAAGACAGAGAAATTTCAGAATTATGGTAATTATGCAAACAGTATTCATTTCTGTGCATGTAGGTATTATGATCCTGGACTACACAGTCACATTTTGTCTCTGACAGCCTGCCTGCCACAATGCACAGGCTGGATGCACAAGGGAGACAAATTAAGATTGCATGTGCAGCTGTAAATGTGACATTTGGAATGTCTGAAACAGAACAGAAATAGCATTATTTCAGTGTAGATTTTTGTGTGCATACAAATAAGCTTGTGGCTTATGTTCACCTCTCGCAGGTGCTGAGGCTTTGGTATTTGTTGTACTTAGTGGCTCTGTACTTGTCACTTCTAGAAACTGGTGGAAGCACAGTGGTGGAATGAAGATGTCCTTCCTTGGGCTCTTGCACCTAGGTAAGGTGTGTTTCACTGCACATGGAGTATGCTTCTCAAATTACTATAGATGTTAAAGGTGCATTAACTCATCACAGGTCTGTAAAGACTATTGATAGTGCTTTGCAGTAGTAAGATTTTTTCCCCAGTTTTTTCTTCTCCATCCTCATGCATATTGGCCTGTCTGCTCTGTAGCTCCTTTATGCAACATTGCTGAAAAAACCTGAGAGGTTGCTAAATGAATACCAGATTTTCTTTATACAGAAAAAATATTTTTTGTGAGCCTTAACTACCCAAATTACAAAAACAAAGCTTGCAAAGCTCATATTGTACGAGCTCACGTTGTATGGGCATCTTGAAAGATGACCAGAATGATTTGGATGTAGTGGCATCCAGCTCCTCCGTTTGGCTGTGCACGTCTGTGTTGCTGACTATCGCAAGCTTGCATGCAGAAACTGTGCTTGGGCTCCCTTGTTGTGAAATCTTGGCTTGGAATGGTAAAATAATAAACAACTATTAGCCTGTTTGCTGAAAACAGAATGCAAAATTAGATTAGACCATAATGTCTCTTTGAAGGAACATATTTGTTAATTATTTTGTAGGAAGTTTTTACAAAGAGATGTTGTGATAAGTAAAGTCAAAACTTCACCTTGCATAGGATCTGCTTACGTAGCTGTACGTACTGGAAAAGTGGGTGGTGGGGCAGCTGCATAAAGAGATAGGCTGCTGGGAATGGAAAATGGCTTTTTTGGCTCTGCTACCTGCTACGGACTTAACAGGAAGGGAGCGATAAGGAATGTAGCGGCTGCTGGGAACCGTGAGCTAAGAGCTGGTTTGCTCCAAGCCACTAACCCTCAGGGAAGACTTGGAAGGTCCCAGTGAGCTTGAAAGATAACAGCCTGCACTGGCACGATGAAAGGAGAGCTGAAGGACACGTGGAGATACCACCTCCCACAGTGTCACTGGACCAGCCATAGTCAGACCCCACCGAGGTCTTCTGCTTTTGACCTGCACTGCTAGCAAGGCTTTGGTTGCTCTAGAACAGCCCTGAGCCTGTACATAGGCTGGAACCATTTTCTTCAATATCTACTTCCCTTTTTGTATCACTTAATACAAATTCAATCAATACAGCACTTTATGAAGTGTGTTACTAAGATGTGTACTGAGCTGATTGTTTTATTACTTTGTTTGCGTTACAAATCTGCTCCTTGAACAGCCAAAAAGATACTGAAGGTATTTTGCGTCCTCTGTTATAACCATTGCTTAATTTGTTAATGAAGCTACAAATGGCTTAATGCATTATGGAGAAAAGGAAAAGAAGCATCTGACTATATGGTGGCATCTCCATAGGGGAAGTTTAAACCAGAGTGAAACTGTCTCTCACAGATATGACAAAAAGCAAAAGCATTTTACCACAAAGCGATGACTTTTTCTTGAAGAAGGTGCTCTTTATCCCAGAAACAACATAAGCATGACATGATGTGGCAGTTACCATAGCAACTAATTATTTTTTATTGAACAACAAGAATAAACACAATAGCTTCACAAAACCCAGCATATCTTGGCAAGCAAGTTAAAATATCCCAGGGCATCATCAACTTGTGCAGTCATCATTTTTAGTTTCTTTTTTTCCTTTCAGAGTTTTTTTTTTTTCTTTTAAAAATGAATGAATACATTTGATTACAAGTCAGAAAAGGTATTTTACTTCCTCATCTGCCTGATTCCTGTAATGAAACCTTTCTTGTGCTGTTGCACTACTGATGCACTGTGGTCATTTAAGTTACGATAGGAAATGCCTGCCTCGGTTGTGCTCTTGAATTGATGAGCCGAAATTTCCAGTAGGTGCCCAAGTAACGAGTGAAAGGTTGACAATTTAGCTGACAGGAGAACATGTTGAGGAAAATGGAACAGATGGGGGTCTTGAAAATACCATTCCCTTGAAGTTTGTGGAATCAGCTATTCCACAATAATAGTACAAAGCAGAATCTTGTTCTGTAATTACAAGGCTAAAGGAGAGATAGTTTTGATCCAGATATTATTGATTTAGTAACTGTGGTTAATAAAGTAATTCAGAAATTGTTGCATGATTCAGGCCTGGCTGAAGGCAACTGCACATTCTTTTATTCAGAGTCCCTTTTAATACATTGGAATTAATTTTAATGAACATCACATTGAATACATGAGTCATAGGTGATGTGTTGATGTTATCAGAGTTGGTGGGACTTTTGCAATGCTTACACACTGTTGTCTGGGTAGAAAAAGAAGAGAGGGGAAAGACCATGACACTCATTACTTGTTCCTTTAATATCCAGAAATATGTTGGTTTGGATAGATTACCTCGGAAATACTGCTGTTTTTTTTTTAACAGCAAATCCCACAATGTTAGTGAAGATTCCTGTCCTGTGTTAGAGCTCATGTATGTAATTCGGTCTGGGTAATTCTCTGTGCTAAACTTACTCTCACTTCTGTTATTGCAGACCATCTTGAAGGCAAGTATAATATTAGCCTCTGTAGCAGTATTGCTGCTATACTTCCAATTATGCATGCAGGCTCATCTGAGGACAAATTGGATATACTGCCAAAGCCAAAATATTTCAGGAATTTTTCTGAAAAAAAATTGTCTCCATCTGATATATAGGAATGAATGCAGAAAATATCCATCTTGGTTCTGCTGTTTAGGGTGACCTTATAACTGAATATCACGGGTTTAATTCTAGTTTCAGTTAGGGGGGAAAAAAAAAAAAGAGATCCCTCAACCACATATTCAACCTCAAAGTCAATATTTTGGTTTGGTTCAGAGCCGGTTGCGTTAAACCAGTTAAGGTCAGATTTAGTCTGGAGAGGCTGCAAAATTACAGGATCAAATGACACATGATGTACTGTGAAACTGAATTTCATTAGAGGTTGCATAAACAGAATTAATATTACTTAACATTGCCCCAACATCTGAAGTACTAAGAAATCTGAGTGAACGGGATCGAAAACCTCCCCGGGTAGTAAAGTACGGTTGTGTGGTGGAGCTCAGAGGAGAGGAGGTGATCCTGTGCGGTGGGGTCTTTTGCTTTGAGTCACGGCTGAATCAACACAGCAGCCCATGGGCTAGGGGAAATGGCCACTGAAAGGAATGGGATAGATTAGCCATTGTCATGCTGTCACCGTTGGCTGTCCTCTCACTGAAACACGAAAGAGAGACAGATTTGTTTGCTGCTGCTGAAGATTCAGTGGTTCTGGTTGTTGGGATGTGATTTAAGTGCCCCACTGCTGTGAATGAGGTGAAGTAATTCTGCCAACCTAAAAATGCTCCTGAGAAGCTCTCAAACTGTGCTAGTAAAAGGGCTGTAACTAACCTCCCACCAACTTTGGTTAAGACCCCTATAACATGTTCCTAATTTTGGTAGTTGCGATGACAGTCCCAGTTTGCTTCTGCTAATGTGGGTAGAGAGGCAAAAACTGCTGGTGAAGGGGAGAGATGGGATAGTTCATGGGGTGTTAGAAATTCTCATATCCCTTTAGGATGGATCACTGCCCACTAGTTTTGTCAGGCTCCCGACTCTTCAGTTCTTAGTGAGTATTTGGACGTAGTGCTCTTGCTAGCGATGTTGAAGAAACTCCACAGATCATCTCTTTTTAAGAAAAGGCCTGGCTGTGTGATCATCAGGAAGAAAGCAAGACTGAGAAGGAGTCCTAGCTGGAAAACTCAAATGTTGACACACCCCCAGCCAAAGAACTTTTAAGATTTATGTAAATAGTTGAATTTTGATGCATAAATGCTAGTAGCATTTTTGAATTATATCTTGCTGAAACTCTGAATGCTAAGATGGCAAAAATACTTGGTTCTGTTGATTTACTTACTATAACACAGCCTGGCGTGTTAAAAACTGTTTACAGAAAAATGCTTAATCCTTTTAAAAACCATAAATGGGATCGTGGCCTGCGTAGAAATACTGGATTCATTCATGAAATGTAGAGCATTGGGCAAATTGACACAGAAGCCAAGAGATGTATAGTTCTGTGATGACAAACTATAAAGATAAACAAGCCTTTGTGGAACCTACTGTGAAAAGGAATCATTTATTAGAAAGATGCATGCTTTCTCAAGCTTTTTCATTTTCTTTCTGGCACTCTGTACGAGGTACTCCAGACGCCGCTAACAGAGCAATGCCTGGAGGATTCGCCAAGAGCTGAAATTACAGCATAATGGGCTGGGGACTGGGCAGAGAGGATCCCTGTAACTACAAGCATACACAGCGGCTGAAAATGTATTTCTAAATGTGGATTGCGGTTATAATAGCTCAAAAAGGAATTTATTTTATATCATTCAACTAAAACCATGCAGCCAATAGATACCGATGAGCTCCAACAGTGTGGTTCACATTCCCCAGACTGAGCAGTAATGACTCACGAGAGTGATCCCTATTCATACGTGTAGGCAACACAAGCCAACTCCTGAGCGAGTACAGGTTGAGGGGCAGACTGTCATTGACTTCTTCACTTGCATAACCTGAATATATTGCATCTAGGAGCGTGATGCTGACAGCATTTTGTTGTTGTTGCTGTTGGAGTACAAGGACAATGGGCTGCAAATCAGTTCAGGGCAATTCAGTTGTGTTATGTTTAAACATTATTTTGGAATGGAATATAACATAATATTACAGTGAAGTAGATGTGACTGTCCAGTCACCTTTATACCATGCTGTCAGTGATGGGGCCTTGGAGGAATAGCATATTGTATTGTGTTTATGCCCAGCTCAATATTCTTTTACAGCATCGTAAGTTTAAAGGTGCTTTCTTGTAAATGAGAACCAGGAACTGCGTTTTTTTTTTTTTGCTGATGATTTCCTTTGTCTGGGATTTTCCACTGTGTTGAAGTTCTAAGAATACAATGTCCAGTGCTGTATAATCATACAGATTATGTTCTTTTAGATCAGTACCTGGCTTGGTATTTACCAGGAAAAATACTTGGCTTTATCACAAAGACTTTTGCTGGAAGATTGAGTCCTGCAGCTCAGTGACGCAATCTTCATTTAACTTACTATTAGCATAAGAAAAAAATAAGGAGAAAATAGCTTCTGCCATTACTTAGAGGATCAATATATATTTTTTTCAGTATAGTTCTATAATATAGGTGGGTTTTTCTGATGATAAATATCAAGCCTTAGAGAAAGAGTTACGGAGTGCTGTTCCGTAATGGTAAATGGTGTGCAGGGAATTACAGCACTCCTTCTATAAGACCCCAAATGCCTTGACTTCATATTGCTCTTTTAACCAGAAATGCATCTAAGTATGTAGCAACACAAAAGAATGAAACTAGACTAGAATCATGTAAGTTGTAAGTAAAATAATAATATAGTACTTGTCCATGACATGTATTTCCTCCTGCTCGCCCCAAACTTGAAATCTTTATCACAAAGGTAACTTTCTTTCCCCTCCAAAGGATTTTAAATTGGAAGTAGCAATAAAGGATGTGGCCAAACTATGGCAAAAGACACAAATGTAAACTTGGGCTAGTGAAAGTTTGCTTCTACTTGAAAATTCTGCTGAGTGTTATAGCTTAGTCCTGCTATGTGTAAATCACACTGAGGATATATCTGTACTGCAGTGTAATGGCAAATACCCAAACTAACATTAAACTAGTTGCTCACATACCAACAGCAATCTAGCTGTGGAGATGCTTAGCACCAGGTATTAATTAGCTGACACTGAGCTCTGTGCTGCTTCAGGCAGAATGCTAGAAATGAACCATGGATGCACTACCTGCCTCATCTAAAACTAATTCAGAGAAGTGCATCATTGCAGGAGTAATGGCAGTCGTAGGCTGTATCTTTTGACAGCTGTGTATTTTTTGAAGCAAAAGCCTCTTCTGAATAGTAGAGGAAACAGTTGATTATCTGTGGAAGAGGCATTTGCTGGGAGGGAAGGAGCTCTTCATGCTCTCCGACTTAAAAGTATCTCCACCAAAGCCTTCAGTTTTCTTTAGAGATCTATAAAGTAGCCCTCCTGGGCCAGTATGTGATGTGAAGCCATACATCGAGTTGTTTCTGATAAAGGCACTGTGCCCTCCACAAGAAAGTTTGAACTGGCAGACAAATCTCATAGCATTAGCACTTGCTTTACTTTCAAGAAAAAAGCATCAGGCACTTAGATGCTGGCGTGTTCCAATCTGAATAAAGCAGCACAATGAATTGTCTTAGCAGCATGCTTGGAAGAACAGCATTTCCTCCTACCCACTGCCTCCCACTCTGAAGTTTGTAGGAGATCCTGTATATATATTACAGCAGACGTATAGTATGCGCTGATTGTGCTGCGGGAACTTGCTCACAGGCAGCCAGAAGGGTTTCATTTCACAAGTACGCTTCTGTGGCAACATATGAGGACTGCAGCGAGGGGAAGAATTTCCCTTTTATCTGAACTTCAGCTGGAGTCAAAGCAGTGAAAGATGCTGAGTGGTCTTGTTTGAGCCTTGTAGAGCACTTAGCCACGTGCTTAGGAGGCACATTTGTGTTCAGCCCCACTAATATCAGTGGCACTTGTATGCCCATACTTTGCAGCAGCGAGGGCAGTGCACTCCCACATAGCTGCATGTGGCCTTTGGCACACAACCGCTTTTGCTGTTGCAAAATGTGATTTAGGAAAACCTATCACAGACGGTTCATTTTTCACCCTGTGAGTATGCAGAAACGAGATTTTATCTGCAGTGAGGACATGCAAAGCTGTGAGCAGTCCAACTCACGGAGCCACAGTCACACCTTTAGGTCTTGTCCAGCAGGGACGTCCTGCACTGCATGTTGCATTTGGTTGTATTTGCATGGCAAGACATCCCTTTGCCATAAGGCTCCTTAAGGGCTAGCCCTAGCAGGCTACACCTGATTAATTTAAAAGTGATTATCATAATCTGTAGTGCCGTTCCTGGACTGCAGACATTGCAAGGACAAATGAGAGCTGATCTCAGCCAGTGAACTGTCGTTCACAGATAATATAGTGTTAAATTGAAATGTTGTTTATGGAGAGGTCCTCAGGAACAGCTTCTGAAATCACAGTATTTGGAAGAGCAGCAGTCAGTCGAGAACAGGTATGTGCTCCATTGTGTATATCAGGTGCAAGACTGACATGCTAGTCACCCTCCTTAGTTTGCATTCAATCCTGAGTAGAGACCCCATTGCAGTAATTGCATTTAAGTACGGCACCAACACCTCTAGCTTTGGTCTCGTAAGACAGCTGCAGTAAGAGGCTGCTCCTCCTTCCTGAGTTGGAAATAACAAATCTGGCAGGTTAGGGGGCACATTCCCTCCTGCAGGTACTCTCTGGAACTGCCCCATTCTCTGCAAAGCGTAGCAAGGTCGATGCATCCACAAGGCACACCTGAGCCCTTAGCACCTCCTCCATCTCCCATGAGCCAGGCAAGAACCAAGCAAGCATGTATGGACTTGGGTGTGCAAAACACAGGGTCAGACGTAGAGGAGTTGCTGATTTAGTGTTTGTCCTACAAATTAGAGAACACCACACAGTTGTTGCATATTTTTAAAAATAAGATATACATGTATTTACACAACCCCACATGAATATATAAAAACACATGATTTATTTCATTAAGGACATTTCTGGCTGTGTTGAAGTACTGGATATTTCCTGCACTAAAGGAGGTTATGGAAAGGAAAGTTTAATCCTGGTGCTCTTGAAGCATTTCTTAGCATCTACTATTTTAAGCATTACCAAGGGTCAGGAGAAGAGCTGAGGATCAGCCGTATGCTTAGAATTTTTTTGGCAGGATGGAGTTGACTGAACACTTTAGCTAAGCAAGGAAGATAGAGGGTCAACATGAAAAATTGGAAATGGCATATCTGGGCAGTCTTAATGAGACACACAGAGGCATGGGTCAATTCTCATGATTACACATCAAGCTTAGAATCACAGGAATCCAAACCCCCGTGTATATTGGCTGGGAGTCTGGAGATTTAGATTAAGTTTAATTGCAGTTTAGCAACTTCTGGAACATGAAAGAATAAGGCAGCTATACATCATATTTGGGTTTTCATCTATATACAATATGAGTATATATATGTGAGTGTTTGCTTTTATGTGTATGTGTGCACGCGTGAGGTTAAGTAGTTGTCCCTCTAGAATATCTGCAGGAGTTACTCAATATGGTCATTTTCTTAGATCAGTTCTTTCCTTTCATTAATATATTTTTAATATCATGCAGTACTACGATAATATGCAAAAAAAAAATAAAAAAATCTGACAGCTTAAGAAATGCAAAGATCTGTATAAAATAACAGAAGAAGATACAATGCTTTCGTCACTTTTCTAGCACCTTTTTACACATTCAAGAAAATAGGCAAATGACAGCAAGAACAGAAATGTAAACTCTTGGAAGCTGCAAATATGGTTAAGTCTACCCACAAATTCTTCACATTTGAATGCCTTGTGAAATGTGACAGGTTACGATATTTTTTGTCATCACTGAATTTCATAGACCATTTTAATGATGTGCAAACATTTTACAATTAAAAAGCAATTATCAGCCTGTTAAAAAAGTTGCACAATACTGCAGACTTTGTCCTTCAGCTCAGTCATTTTGTAGACAAATATGTTGTAAATCATTAGCTACAGGTTCTAGAGAGATTCTGTTGGAGACGCCTACAAAGTAGTACTGAGAACAGTGAAATTCACCCCATTGTTGACTGACATCAACAAACAAACAGACTCTTCAGTGGTTGAAAGGTACATCTGCTCTTTGAAAGGCATAGTTTAGTGCTCCATAAATTCAAGGAGCATCACTCGTGCAATCTTTGGAATCAATATTTGAATAAGCAATTGTCACATCTGCCAATGCTGCATTGAGTAATTGAAAGTCATTAGTTTTAAGGGGCTCTACTGGAAATGTAGAGTCGATATGCATTGATACATTTTCTTTAGTCAATAATGTGGCCAATAGTCAATCTTCTTGGCCGATGAGCACATCTGCAATTTTATATCAGGTTATTTTACTATTGACTTTAGTATATACAATATCACCTCTTAAGGACAGTAGGTCCATGTCCAAAGAAGGATAATGTTAACAACACCAGAGAGAGAGACAGGTTCAGTGCATATATTTATTACTTCTTTTGCCAAGGACAAATTTTGCACGGCACTACCAGATCTTCCCTGACAGACTATCAGCAATAAAACAATTACTAGAAAGAGTAGCTCTTGTGTAATTCAAAAGGAAAATAACAGCAGATGAAAAAAGCAGCAGGAAAACTCATGTGGTGAAAAATGCCTTGTGTTGTTGACACTGTTTCCTTCACGCTTCTGTGGAGATATGTTTAATTTGGGAACAGTGTTCCCCAAAATGGCTAAATCCTCCCTGCCCTCCATCTAGGTGCAATCCCACAGCATCTGTGGCCTGGGGCAGGGCAGTTGGGCTCTGCTGTGGGCTTCGGGGGGGGGGGCGTTCCTGGGGCTGCAGAGCTCTGGGACCCTTCCTGGCTCAGCAGCTTCTTGTGGGGCTCTTGGTGGTTTGTCCCACCCAGCAGCCAGATGTGGAAACACCTCCAGTTGTTCTTGGCAGTTGGATGTGTCCCTTGGCTCGAGCTGTAAGTCTCTGTTTTGCTTCTGATTCCTCTTTTGCCTAGACTGCCCAGGCTTCTCTGGCCGCCTTTGATCCCTTTTGCAAATGCTGCTTGTAGGACATGCACCCTGGCTTCCCAGCCCTTCGCTTGGCTTCTCATCATGCTTTCTACTTCCCCTTCAGCTCAGGATTTTTTAGTTTCTCAGACCAAACTGGGATCGTGCTTTCCTGCTTAAACCCTTGTCTGAGCCAAACTTTTTTTTTTTTGTCTTTTCTGGTTTTGGGCAGAGATGCATCTCTTTGGGTATTCTTCCAAACCCCACAGGGCCTGGCTGCCCGGGTCCTGCCTGACAGGCCCCACAGTTTGGTGAGATGGGTGGGTTTCCATGTGGGGGCTGTGGGTGTCCCTGGAGATCACGTTGAGTTTGTTGTGGAAGCTGGGCATGTAAAATGGCAAGTCTGCATGGATGTGGTTGTTTGTAGGCTGTTCTCTTAAGTAGTCCTCACGTATGACACACTGCTTACGTGTTCCTAACACTGCTAATGCTGCTGCTGTCACTGGTTACAAGTCCATATGTCTGTTGTTAATAGGGGTCAGGTGCAGTTTCATGTCTGTCACTAGCACTTCAGGGAAAATACTTCCATGTATCTTTTCAATCAAGAAACGTTCTTCCACATTACTTTGTGTTCTAAGACTTCATATAATATCCTATAGCTTCTTCACTGTTGCACACGTATACCCACACTTTCGGTCAATTATTTGACACCTTGGACAGGAAAAGCACACAAAAAAGTCTGGGATCGGTCAGTCTCAAACCTCATCCTCCACATGTCCTCCACTGAGCTTTTGCACAGAGGATTTATCACCCTGCAGAGTGAACGTCTCCTGCTGTAATCATAAAACCTCGCCACTATTTCAAGTGGTATGTAATAGATGTGTGGCAGCTGAGCTGGTGCAGCCCCTGGACCTCTGTTCACATCCGTGTCCCTGAGCACAATAACTGGAAGAGGAGAAGGAGCCGGCCCTCGGGGAGCTCCGTCTGGTCGGGCTGCGGTGACTGCCACCAGATAACAAAAGCCCCTCAGCAGGGTGCTGTGGCCTCCACACACGCTCAGGACAGGGCTGTGTGCTCTGTGTGAGGCCTGCTGGCTGCTACCAAACTGTCCCGTCGGTTTTGATGCTCGGAGGAGATGGATTTCATACAGCTCTCAAGAGGCTGGCTGGGGAGATGTGTATTTTTAGTGCTGGAGGCCTCCACCTTGGGCATCGACCAAAATGGCAGCTGTCACGGGGGACTGCACATGGAGCGGTGTTCGATCCCTGCTGGAGCAGGAAGGCAGAGGCAAGTGGAATTGGTCACCTGCCGTGTATAATGCCAGACACATGAAAATAACCAGTGACTGTATGAAATGAGTCATCTATAGGCTGAAGGTTTGATATGCCAAATTTGAAAGGTATGAGCTGGAGGAAGAATGTGTTCCCTCCAGAAAAAAAATTAAGCTATTTTACCCAGGCTCTTTGTCATCGTTGTTTTTGTTTTTTACTTGAACGAGAGACTGTTCTGACTCAGACTTTAATTTGAAAATGAGTTTCCAATGTTCCCCTGGTGAATATAACATAACATATATAGATTCTTACTATGAAGACGACCAACATGTAACCCAAATCCTTGCACTTAGCCTTTACATCTAATTTTCAGATGTTCAGTTTCCCAAGCAGGATTTTTTAAAATGAAATAACTTCATAGTCCAACCCAGTAATTCCGACATGAAATATATCTAAAGAAATACACAGAGTGTGCAGAGTACAGTGTTTCTGTGGAATGGCATTTGGACTTAGTTGAAGTTTAGTAACACAAAACAATACATTAGAGTTAAAACACGCTGGAAATAAAGAAGAATATAGTTCTTCAAATTTAAATATATTACATGAAAATAAAATACCATTAATAAGTTACATTCATGGATAACATTTACTGCATTTCCCAGTAAGAACTAGAATGATGTGGCCACCTTCAGAGGTGGGTCAAAGATGCATTTTACAGCTCTGGTAGATTAACTGTGGTGGTTTAAAAGACTGTCACTCTGGTTGTCTAACACATCCCTCTTCAGATATCCATGAATGAGCAGCGCATGTTTGAAGTAACACCCCAGGCAATAAGCTGTGGCATCTCAAGCATAACTTACATCCCATTTGGCTGACATTAACCTCTGGCATGAAGGATGAGGTAGAAACCTAGAAACAGGACTGGTTTAGACTGCTACTCCCGAATCTACTAGAGCTTGACTCACAAAGCTCGTTCATCTTCTTCTGACCTCAGCAATGTATGTAGGCTCAGGTAGGATGAAGGCTTTAGTAGATCACACTTAGATTGGAGAGATGTGATAGATATGTCAACAGACAGGAAATTGGGGGATGATATGTGCATTAATCCCCAGAATCTAACGATGTCATTGGACCTTTTTCAAATGACTGTCATGATTTTTTAACCTGATATTGTGAATATGTATTTTTATTCATGATAAAATGCTCCAGAAAGGAAGTGGAGCTTTGTGCAAAGCCAGCTGTTTAGATTTGAAAGTGAAGTTGTAATTACCCATCCTTATTCATACTGTAAAAAGTGGTTAGCACTTTATCAAGGCAAATATTTGAGCTTATCACCCTATGAAAATACTCCTTTTATCAGCATAAACTGGGTGGAAAATATCTTACTAAGAAAAAAGAAAAATTCTTTCCAGGGATTGGTGATACTGTGAATTGTTGTGCTTGGGGTAATAATTCTGTGAACTGACAGATAAGCTTAGAAAACTCAAAGTTCAGAATAAATAAAAAATTGATGGTATTAATGTGAAAACCTCTTTTGTGTGTTGTTAGAACTAGGCCAGATTCTTATATCTTTGGCTTTGCAGTACTATCAGCATCCACACCTTTGTCATAAGTGCTAAAATACTAATGTTTGTAGAAGTTCAATCCTTTAAATAAAAATCTTAGCTTTTACTTCAGAAAACAGATTTATGTCTGGATAGAGAAGCTCTAAATATGAGAAGTGTTTATACAAAAAATAATCAAGAAAGTATAATCAAGTATCCCCTCTTGAAAAAGTATTCCCTCTTGAAGCAGAAACATGCAACAAAACCAGATGAGTCATCTCTATCTTTGCTAGTTCACTCATTCATATCAGAATCTTATCATCAGGAGAACAAGAGAGGCCAAAGAGAGACCGCAGACATTTCTTATTTCATCTCATGATTTTGGGAGGGTTGGTTTGTGATTCTAATAATACATGGCAATGCTATACTCACCTGACTAGATATGTTGTCCCTCAAGTAACTACATATGTAAATTTTCTTGGGGGACCACATTAAATGTTGCACCATAGATTATTTCTACAATAGGCAAAATAGCTCCTTATGCAGAAACTATTTTCTTAGAATGATGTCCCATTAGTCTTTTTGCCTTAGACTGCTTTAGAAACAGTCAGACATTTCTGATGCCTAAACATTGTTGTCACTACTCATTTTCTGTGTGGTACAACATGTCTGGAAGATTGACGTTTATCTTCCGATTGTCCATTATCAATTTTAAATCTGAATGGCACGTGCACAGAAATTTATCCCTGCCTATGGAAATGGATTGTCAAGAAAGGTTGTAAAGAATTGCACTGTCTTCCAGGGTAAAAAGCTAGTCTACTATTTAAGTAAAATTATTTGATTAGCTCAGGAAACTAATAGTTCATAAATAATTGAACTCTAAACTCAACCCTTCAATTGGATAAGATTCAGCATCATGAAAGATTTTATATGCTTTGGTTTTGTTGCTGAGGGCTTGGAAATATACTGTGTAGATATCAAAAAGCTGTCAAGCAAGATTTCTAACAGGCTGAGTGCACTGAGGAAAGAGTTAGTTAAAGTCTAAGCATGAGTGATAGTGTTTGCATAGTAGTGCAGTGATTATAGCACTGCTGGACTGTAAGGATATGACTAATGTTATACCGAGCTAGTAATGCTTATGAAGCTTGAAAAAATGTACAACACAAATTATTTTTCTCTCCTGAAAATGACACTTGAAATCTACTCAGACAAACTGAATTGGTTCCCACATGAAGCCCTGCAGGGAAAAAGTATGTGCCAAAGACAGACAAGAAGGAAGTGTAGTTGTTTGCAGACATTGCTACCGGTCACGTTGGCTTTCAGGACATACTGAAGCTGTGTGGACAGTCAGCTGCTGAAGGTCCTGCTTGTAAGGTCTTCAGGGCACCCATTTGGCATTTCTAACCTGAACTGAATTGAGAGGTTTCTTTCTCAGTTGTGCTTATAAAATGGTGGCTAGTTGCTGCAAAACTGTTGCACCTAGATGAAAAAAAAATCTGCACAATTTATAAGAGCAACTTGTGATGAAGATGGGTGAAAACTGAGGTTCTTATTCCCTTGGAAAGGTGGAAAGTGTGCCTCCTATGTGCTGGCTGTATCACTGTTACCTCCAAGCTGGGGCAGAGGCTGGGCAGTGTGCTCTTTAGGCTAGTCTTGGCACAGATACCTGTTGAGGAAAGGGATATTTTGAGAAGAATATGGTTATCATCTCAGTAGAAATTAGGCAGTAATTTTTAGGTGAGAATTAGGGATTGAGGGTGACTTCCCAGTGACCCTTCTCTTGAGGAAAGGAGTTTTTCCTGTCTGTGTTATTTATAGGTGGTGATTGCTAGGAGTAGTGAAAAGTAAATTGGGAAAAAAAAGTCTTAAATAATGACAATGCTTCAATAGAATTCTGTTTGCATTGCTTTCTTCATCAAGAAATTTGAGATCAGCTGGTGAAAATTTAACAAAGTGCAATAAAAGGGGTTGTTTATTGTCAGCTAATATTTTGGTATCTGGTCATTTGCTGTGCAGTGTTACAGAAAAGTGCCATTTCTTTCTCCACCCATCCTGACTCACAGGTGCTGTTTAGGTAATTGCGGGAGTTACTGAGCACCTGCAATAAATACTCTTGTCATTGGGTAGGTATAGAAGAGGACGAGTAATTTATGTGGTTGATATGCCGGGAAAGAGGAAGTAGGGAACTGGAAGCCTATACTGACAGTGGAACATGGCTTTGCAATGAAGTACTTGAAGTAATGTTGTTTCCCTAAAGGTGAAGACAAAAGAAATTTTTGGGAGGCTGGCCTAGGTCAAAATTCCTACCCCTGTGAGGAGAGGTGATGGGACCACTGTCATCCCTTATCCCATGTACCAGGACAACCCCGTAGGTCAGGAGCAGGCAGTGGGGAGAAGGGGTTTGTCCAGGTTCTTCGTGCTGCTTCATCAGAGGGCCCCTACCCTCCTGCAGCAGGGGGGTGAGAAACAGCTGCTGCGTGTTTGGGGCCCTTGCAGCCTGTAAAGTGATTCACCTGTGTGCCAACTTGGTGCTGCAGGTTTATAGTGCAGACCTTCTCGTGAATTCTCAAGTTTGCTTAGGCTGCAGTGTTGGGGAATGCTGGTAATTAAAATTAGGAGATTTTCTTTGGAATGGGAAGTTGATTTACTACATGGCTGAGCTCTCCTGTGGACTGATGTACCTGTATTTTGGGGGAGAAAAGACTTAGGCATGTTGCTTGAAGACTCTGGAACTACTGATTGTGGTGCATGAAGAAGTCTTACTGTCTTCAGACATGTTTCTTTAGTAAGTTGAATTATAGCAGTACCCTGGGATCTAATCGAGTAGAACCCCTGGTGCACTTCTCCTGGATGGCATGCCAACTGCGAGATGGAAGGTAGGTTGTGTCCCAAAGATGTTTATAACCCAGGCACTATTAGCAAGACTAAAGAAAATGCTCTGTGTAAAGAGTTTATGGAATTGAATTGCCAGCTATGTTTGGGCTTCTATAGAAGGCACCATCCAGGTGGTGTCATATAGGAGAAGGTTTGAAATGTCTGCTGTACTATGGCCTTCCTGCTGTCCCCCGAGGTGTTCCCTGTTTCCTGAAGTTGGATGGCTAGTGTGAAAGCCATGGCTTTGAATCTCATAGTGACAACCAGGAAAAAGAGGGGAGAGAGCTTTTTCCCTCCTGAATTTTGGTTTTGAAATTAAACTGTATTTTAAGTGAAGAATACCTCTTCAGGATGCCACAATATCTGAGAGTCGTGGTATCACAGGTGAGTTGGGTACAGGCGTTTGTGGAGTGTTGCTGGTCTCAGATCCTTCATTTTATCATGGAGCTGTGGAGTCAGAGCAGAAACTGCCCAACCATCTGTATCTGAAAATGTATTTCAGATAGAATTGTAAGTACTCAGTAGGGGTCCAATTTTAGACAGCCCTAAAATGTGACCTTTAAAAGGTGCTATTTCACACTTCTGCAGTAATTGTGCCTCCGGAAAGCTTCATTCCTGCGTCTCTCTATCATTTGCACAGCACTGCAATCTCTGATTGTCTGATTTATTTTGGTGTGATTTGAAGTTTATGATGTTTGTGTGGACTTCTGGTTTTCCAATTTCTTTGTTTTCTTGGTAAATGTCTGCAATGGGAAACCTTGGAGTAGTTTACCATATTCTCACCACCTGGTTACCTGCCTTTGGGTAATACTGGCTTCTTGGCCCTTCTGAAAACAAACATGATATCAAGACAGTATTATTATTGAAGCTTCCTTCTATCATGCTTTTTTTTTTTTTTTTTTTTTTCCCCTTTGTATTTCTCTTGTACAACTTGAGAAATCTCTTTGAAGGTATATTTTGGGATTGATTATATTTGTTTCTCCTTTCTTCCTTTCTATTTCTTCAACTTAATTAAAATGCAAGATGGTGATAGCTAGTAAAAAGGAAAATCAATATCAAGATGAACTATTTTAAGCTCATTAGTAAACATTCAATTAGGTATTTTGTATTATGGGTAAAGCATGAAAATATTTATTCAGAGCAAAGGTACTTCAATTAAAGGAAGCTTTTATTTTCATTTTTTAAAATCTCTGAAGAAATATGCAAAGTTTTCACTTTTTTCCCCCTCTATGCCAAACATATGTAATAAGATCTCCTCTGGAGTTTGAGCAGTTCATTCCTACTGCCCCTAATTCACTCCCAAATAAAGCAGCGTACAATGGAGTCTTTCCTCCACAGTACATTCACCCTGCCAAAAATAATGTCTACTTGCAAACATAAGTGTCTTTTAGAAGGATTATTTCTGAAGAAAAAATGAAATAGTGCCTATTTAAACACATTAATAGGAATGCAACTGATGCAATAAAAGTAAATTCTGCTTAAAAGTCTTGGCCTGGAGCCTCACTTCCATCGGTTCTGCTCCTGGATTGTGCATGTAGAAATGGAGGAGTGCAGCAATGTCTCACCTTCCAGACCCCAGGGTGAAGATCAGATCATCACTGTGATGCCAGAGCCTTTGGGTGGTGTGGGAAGGCCAAAGCAGAAGATAAAGGGTGTTGAATAGCTTGTATCTGGTGCCTGGAACATCAGGTGGGATTGGGGATGTGGCTTTAAAGCAGTAATAGAGAGAGGGGAGCAGCTACAGAGACCAAGCTGGTGCCTGCAGCACCGCTGAGCCTTCCCTTGGTGGGAGGGAGGAGGGCAAGATCTCTTCTGCCTCCTCTTGGAAGGAGACTTCTCAAAGGGAGTAGTGAGAACCTGAGTGGCAAAAATAAGAGCTTTTTCTTCCCTTTATGTTGTCCTCTAAACAAACAAGCTCTACTCTGAAACTATATTAGGGAAAATGCAAGTTAGGTAATGCCTTGGAGGGCATTTGTAAGGAACTCTATTACAGGCGCTCTGTGGGTATCACAGCAGGCTCAGATGCTGTGTCTCCATGTGCTTACATACTGTCAGTGTCCGGAGAGGTATTTTTGCCCTGAATCAAGCTGCCAAGACTTCTGAAGGAGAATGCCCCTCCAAATGGTGCAGTGTTTTGTTGTTAATTCTGCACAGCAAACTCAGCACTGTCCTCGTGCTAAGGTCCTTGCATCAAGAGCTTTTTGTCGAGAATTGAGTACCTGACCCAGGCACAAAATGCACAAGTACTCACTTCCAAAAGTGTTGGACAAGCACAGTTGACAAGAAGCATTTTTTCAGGAACAGACAGCAGCAACAGCAAAGAACCATCTGCTCGTACTGGTCCAGACTGCAGGACTGGAGCCTCTTTTACCCAGCAAGCAATCACTATAAATCAATACTACTACCATGTAAGAAATTACTTTCAGCCCAAGCTATGGCATTTTAGAAAGGCCAAATTTGAATAACACGCATAATGAGTTTGGCCAATTAATTAGCTAATATCAATATAAAGGGAGAATGCGATGGGCCTGTTTTCCATTGATACCAAGACCCTTTTGTATCAGTTGCTTGGCAGGAAGGTATTGTTCAAAGTTGTTAAAAACCATTCCAAATGTGTCTCCATATTTTCATACAGCTGCTATTCATCAGCGAGAGCTAAGCAGATAGTGTAAAAATATCTGTGAATACTGATTCAGGTTTGCAAATTAATTGCTGAGCCATATTTATGCCTCTTTTGTATTCCCTTTCTGTGAGTACAACTGAAATGTGCAATCAAGATGCCCATGGAAAGCACTTGCAAGCTCAAGTGCTTGTGGGGAGGGAGTTGTAAATTTGTGTGCTCAAATATTGATGGGGAAGGAGTGCTGCTGGTGTGCTGAAGTGTGTGCCTAGGTTTCCATCTCCTTGCAAATTTGGCCAAGTAAATTTTAAGGTTGTGCTCTCAAAAACCACAGTTTTTTTTCTTTAAATTTACTCTCTGTGAATGCAGTATTTGCATCTGGAAACTGACTCTGAAGGTGAGCTGAGTATATTACAGAGCTGCATGGTGTAACATGTTAGTCAATTGTTATGCTCATGGTTAATGAGGATAATGTGAGAGATGTTTTTAAAATTTAAAGAATTTCTAATAAACACATAGATTTATCAGTCTTTGGCTATTTCCAATTGTGGAAATAAATGAATGGTAGAGCGAGAGAAATGCTGATTTATTTTTGGAGTTATAATGTGTCACAATTCAAGATCAGATTAGGGTCAATTTACACTAAGTCTTCTTCTGAAACTATTATATAACTGAGCCCGAGCAGGTCACTATGTCCTGCTCTGCATACAAAAAGCTCCCAGACTGTGTCTATAAATAAAGATCAAGCTAAACCAGACAAGCTGCTTGAGTCTAATATTGGGAAGATCATTTTGTGCTACCTTCTGCAAATAATTACGCCGGAGTCCAAGCGAGAAAGGCGCACACTATCATCTGGTGTGCGCCACGCATACAGAGTGAGAAAGATTATCTTTGTGCATTAACGGCAGCATTAATAAATAACCTTTCCTAGCTCCTGATAAACTTCAGGGCTAAAATATGAGCTGGGGGAGTGGGTGGTGGCTGGTTTTCATTTGCCCATCCGCTTACCTATCATGTTTTGTGTTGCGGTGTAAGAAGACAAAATGGGATGGCATGGTGTGTTTGTGAGATGCTGTTGCCCTAGTTACCAGCCTCATCTCAGGGTTAAGGTTGACAGTGTGGGCTCATTCCTTAATCTCAGCTCAGGTTGCTCATAAGGGGAAAGGCTTTAATGTTAACTGAGCCCGTCTTTGGTCTGGGGAGTTGGGCCTTTAACAATGCACCGGGGAATTTCTTCTTTGTGGCTGTCATAGCTTGTCTGGGGAATGGGGAAGGGAATCGTGTGGTGGGGGAGGGCAAACCTCACTACGGTGAAGCTTATTAAATTATGGAGGAGGGGATTACTGGTGGGAGCAGGGCTGTGGGCTCCAGCAGCCATCAGAGGAACATTTTGTGTTGCAGGCTGGCAGAGGACAGTTTTTGTTACAGCCCCTTCTACGCTGCCGGATAGGATTGCTTCGTGGCGAGAACCGTATGGCTGGGAAGGTTTCACTTCAGCCAGGGTAACAGAAGAAGGTGCAGGGTTTGGCTGTAGGATACCAGGTGTGTGCAAAGACACCTTCCCTCCTAACAGCCCCCTGTGCTGATAAAGGATGAATTAATGGTGCTGCTCCCACCCTCAGCTCAGCTGGGCAGGAATGGTTCAGGCTGAGGCTGCCCTCCTGGGGAGGCACCTGCTCTGCTGGGATTAACTCTGTAACACCCTCCTTTTTCATGTTAAACTCCCTGAAACACACAAAAGTGTGTCTTACATGCCACCCAGGATCTTTGGTGATTGAAGACATCCAAATGTGGTGTTGGAGGGGATGGTATCAGGATTTAATTGAGAAAGGAAATGCTAGGCAAAATGTAAGGGACAAATAGCCTTGCCAGGGAAGGCATTGGAAGTGAGAGATTGCTATTCCCTGCTAGGCTGGTCTGTGCTGGTCTTTCCTGCATTATCCAGGACCTTTGTGTTCTGGTAAGCAAAGGCATTAGTGCTCATGGAGCAATAACCCCATCCTCCAGCTCAACATCTGGGAGGTGCAGGTGGAGCGTGCATTGCTGAAAGGATCCGCTGTCATTCCTCAGTTTATGAAAGTGCCTTTTTAATTTGTTCTTGAGACATTAATTTTCCTTGCCCACTATTGCTTGTTTTCAGCCATCCATTATAAAGGGGGCAGTCCAGGATATTTGTGTGCTATCATGACAGATATTTCATACTTTTTAGTGTTCTGTAAAGATAGTGCCATGAACAAATCACCTGAAGATAAGACCCTCTATGCTTGATAACAGTTAGTCGGAGACCTATAAATCATCAGTACAGTTGCTTTTCATATCTTCTTTTCCATGTGCTGGGTTTAACCGTGGCTTGCTCTGTTTGCAGGGAGGTTGCAGACTGTGGGGTAAGAACACAAACCCACAGGCCACGTTCCTTGTTCTCCGTGTTTACTTTCCTTCAGCTCTCTTCCTTGACCTATTCCTGGAGTTTACACATCAAGATAAGGTTTCTTCTAACTGCCAGTCAGGCGAGCTTAACCCCGAATCTAATAATTAACTTGTGTTGTGCTTCTTACATCAGCAACCACCACAATCAATAATGGGGCGAGAACTGGAGTTTAGCTGGCTGCTTTGCAAATGATGCTCGAGGCGAAAAGAGGCGGAGTGGCTGTTGCACAGCTGTATTCTCTCCAGCTGTCCAGGCCCCACTATGACAGCCTGCTTTTGTAGATTAAGGAGCTGATTTGCAGGGAGTGTAAATCATTGTAGCTCTATTGACTTCAATAGGGGATCTTTTTCTTTCTTCCCCATATGTTTGTATGAGAGTTTGTTCCCTTTCCCTTCTGTTTCTGCTCTTTCTCTTCAAGAGGCAGGAGTGTGGTCCCTTCTGTGCTGGAATTGTGAGCTGAAATGGGGTGAGCACGCAAAAACTTTTGAAATCATCCCATTCACACATACAAATTGCAGTAAGTACATACTAGATGTTATGCAGTTAATGAGGTGCGTGCATTCATAGCAACTGGGCACGTAACAGCACATACGTTACTTAAGAAGTACTCTCAAAATCACTACTTAACACCTCCCTGGCAGAGAGAGAAGCAGCAGGGCCCCGGCTGGCAGAGCTGAAGGAGCTGAGCAGCCACAGTGGATATGGAGATGAGATTTGGTGCTCAGGAGCAGAAGGGATGCATTTGGCCCGGTGATGTACTTTGCATACTCTGAAATGCACTTTCCAGGCTTTTCCTATCAAGATGATTTATAATTGTTGCAGATGGTGTCTGGGCTAATCCCCGATGAGAACTCTCTTAAGCTCCTGACAAATTTGAATCTGTGTCCATGTATCTCATCAGGAGCATGGAGGCATCTCTCTGACATGCTACTGAAATACAAGTGACAGAACCGAATCAATGTAAATATGTAACATGCAGGACATTCTTTTAATAATATCAAAGAATGAGATATTTCCTTTTTAAATTATTAAAAGGAAGCATAATTATTGACTGATATCATCTTACCACTAAATGTAGTTTTCTTACCTGAGTGGTGGTAATGGGGTAGACAGGAGAAAGGGATGCTACAGAGCCCAGAGCTGTCAAAACGTAGTACACTAAATGAGGCAGATAGGAACAGCAGAGCACCCTCTAAGACCACATTAAAACTTGGTGGTTGAGTAGCTCTAATAATAGGAGAGTATCTCTGTATTTTGACTGAGTACAGTACAGATCTTAGAAAATAGCTGGATAACACACTGTTTACTGCAGAGATAATCTGTGGTTTTCCTCCAGAAGTACGTGGTCACAACTCAACAATTATAAATACTCTCCCTGGACACTCTTAAACAGCAAGAATCTAGCAGATGAAGCTCTGCCCACTTCAAGCTTTAATGAATGTCTTAGCAATATTAAGCCACTAATTGACTTGTACTGTAGGTCAACGAAGAAGTAAAATCTGCAGTCTGTCTGCTCAACTATATCTTGCTGAAAGCCTGCGTTAGGCCAAGACACTCAGTAGGGGCTGTGGTGCTGAGCAGCCAGTGAAAAATCACAATTTTATACATTTTAATATGACCACATTGCTGTGGACACGCAAACAACATCTGGCAAATGGTGCAGGAGCAGTTACATTGATGACAGCCCATTTGCTATTCTGTACCTAATAAAACGTTGAGGAAAATATCTGTACAGGACAGTATTTTTCATGGTGAGATTTGTTCTAAGTTTCAGGCAGAGCTGTGTTAAGACAATTTGGTCTCCTTTTCTGGTTGTAGCTCATGCTCCTCCTACTGCTTTTTCATGATCCTGTTGAATTTCAAGCTCCTGTTACCGCCTCCTTCCCCTTCATCTTCTTTCTGGGCAGGAGAAATAAAAGGCATTAGCAAATTGCTTATATCTAATACTTGTTCAGTCCCACACTTATCTGTGGCTTAAATTATACTTTTGACACCTTGGCTTCAGGGAGCTAGAGTTACAAGAAGCTTTCTAACACCGCACTGAGAACAGGCTTCATACCGAGCTAAAGGCAGAATGGGTGGTTTGCATTCAAGTACATATGGAAGACTGATCACAGTTTTAATTGTAGCAATCCTGAGAAATACGTTGGAGTTCTGGTTTCTTAAAGGTCATCAAGGAACAGAAGTTCTCACTCAGAAATATTCTGTTCTCCTCTGTGCAGTGGTAAATATGAGGTAATTCCAGTGGCTTCAGTGGTGGAAGATGGGTTTACACTGGAGCATCTGCTACCAAATTCTGGCTCATCAAATGCTTTAAACTCCTGTAATACTGGGACGTGGTCTCCCTAAACAAAGAGTCTTTGAAAGATCCACATCCGGAATGCACCTGCTTTTGCCAAGTTGGCTAAGTCTCTTTCCTAGGGGTTTCATCCTGGCGTTTCAGCTGACGGTTCGTCTCTATTTCAGTCACTTAGTTTTCTGCCTCGTGCATGAGAAGATGGGATTCAGTCATTTCAGTTCACCTCCCTTTCTTGTCTCTGAGAATTAGTTCCCAAACCAATTGTCCCTGCGTTCACAGGATCGTGATGCTGTTTGTGTGTTGTCCCTGCCATCTGTGTCTGCTGTGTTATATTTTTCTGGGCAGAAGGCTCTTTGCTCTTATACACAGAGCAGAAGGGTCGTGACTCAGGGAGGAAACACGTAGCTCACGCCTGATGAACGTCCTTACTGGGCAGTGCTGAAGGCTCGTGGTAATAACTCTTATTAATTCTAGCTATGTTTACACGAGAACGTCTGAGTGATTTAGTAAGCATGGTAATTGCATATACAAGCAAATGAATAGATGTATGTTTTTGACCAGATATCAACTTGTGAATGCCCAGTGTATAAATTTTAAATATTTGCAACTAGCAGCTTCCAAGTAACTACAGATCAAGAACCATCTGTAGGAGGTATTTGGCAAATAAATTTAAATAATGAATACAGCTAAGATGATCCTGATCTACTCGCAGACAACACTCACAGACAAGTGTAAGTGTTATGAATTATTCAGCTGATTCTATTCAGAATTACAATCTTTTTTAGAACTATAATTAGTGAGCCAAAAGAGGAAGTATAAGGCACGCTAACAAAGGTCTATTCTGCACTAGTTCTTCGGAAAGATTGAAATGAAACGCAGACAGTTTGGAAGCCACAGCCCTTGTTTTAGAATTGTCATCTGCTCTGTTTGCTGACAGTGACTTTTGGTGCTTGTTTACTGCAATTGACTTAGTTACGGCATAAGTTACACATGTTTGTCTTCGCAGTGTGATGCGAAGCTGGCATCTGCCAAGTTTAAAAGTCAGAATAGGTGCTGTTAGTCATTGAGATGATCCCATGGAATAACGATTGCTGTGACAACAGAACTGCATTGTCTTTATTTAAATCATGAGAGTTTCTAAACAGAATTTTGGGTGGGCTCTATCTGCTCACAAGGGAGAGAATTTTAGTGTCTTAAAGGCTAGCAGGAGCAGAAACCAGGGAGAAACGTACAGCTGGTGGTCATGGAAACAGTTATCAGAATAATTTCAATTAACCAAGCAAAATATATTGTTTGTGTCCTCCTTGTTCATTCAGTGCAACTGAGTTCAAAGTATCTGCTGCTTGCATCAGAAACTTAATTTCTGGTGGGTTTCTGAAGCAGCCATTTCAAGCCATACCAAGCTGCAATTGCCTTGCAAGTCATCAGCTCTAATGCTAATTAATACCTTTTGGTGTTCCTTTTTGATTTTCAAAAGTGACTTAAAATACAAATTCTTGGGAGTTTAAGGGGCTGTTTAAATTTTAAGTGAAGGAAAAAGCACACAGTTGAAAGCCCTTGTCAAGGTTTGCAACCTGAGGCAGCTCCTAATGAAGTCACTGACCAAATTTCCTGGGAGCTAAATGAGAAGGTGGCTGGCTGCTGGTTCTGCCTTGCCTTGGGTGGCTTGGACAAGTGGGAGCAAGGAGGAAGGCACAGCAAGTGCACTTGAAGCATAGGGTCTTTCTGCAGTCTTTGAAAGCCTGGGCAGCCGCCCGTGTCATGCCTGGCTTTGCATAATGCCCGCCGCGCACACGAACTCAGCAATCCCATGGATGGTTACACTTCCAAGGCTACCTCCGCTCGGCTGCGAACCCGCAGGCTCAGAAGGCTGCACAGTGTTTAGGAAGGCCATCTTTTGTTCACTGTCAGTGCTTGAAGAGTAAAATACCAGGCTGTTGGAATGTGGGAGAGAAGCAGGCAATGGGGCTAGGGAAAGTCCTGTGCTAACGCCCCCGTGGTAGTGCGGTGGGGAGCATCCTGCCCTGTGGGGCCTGGTACCACGTTCCTGTAAATGTTCCCTACCTGTGGGTTGCCTGGGCCAGAGGCACAGCCCCTTGCAGCTGGAGGCAGCTGGCCACAGGAGGTGTATGCTTGCTTAATGGGTAATAATGGTTTTATTTTTCAGGTCTGTGTCAAGGGAATTGGTTGATAAGGATTTAGTCAAGGTACTGACAGTTACCTGTTGTATTTTTACTGCATTTCCTTTTGGAAAGTTTTTTTTTCTGTGTTCCCTCTTCTCACATTCTGCTATGCAGATGCACCTGTAAGTAGCTGAAGCCAAATGATCTAAAAAAGCCAGAAAGGAAATTCTGAAGTAAATGTGCCAAAATGAAATAGCAAGGAGAAAAAAATAAGCATGACAGAGCAATCCTTGAGAGGAACCAGGCAGTTTAAGAAGTCAGAACTGAAGTGGACAACCCAGCCAGTGGCTGAGCATAGCATGACAGGAAGGGAAACAAAGCCTCGTGTATGGATGGTGTAGAAGGAGAAGTTGTGAACACTTACCTTACAACATTGATAGTTGATTTAATAATTCAGTACATGGATGTGCACACTCAGCGCAATGGCAGGGTGTGTTTTTGTTTGTGGAGGCTACAGGGACTCCCCTGCTCCATCGAAGTGTTGTTAAATCAGTCGTGTGTAGTCAAGAACCAGGCATAATGGTTTGAAAAGATCTTAACAACATTTATCTGTTGTGTGGTCTTTGTGCATTTGTTCATTGGATGTGTAAAACATCAGCCAAAAATAATTTACAGCAATTATTTCCAGTGACAGGCCAATGTGAATTCTCAGAAGCAGAGGATGACTATGTGAAAATAATTATATGTGAATATCCAGCTGAGATCTTTTGAGCCACTAGAAAAGGGTAGTATGTAAGCAGTGTTGTAACTGGAGCGATAACACATGCACAATCATGTTAATGCTGTAGAAGTGTTTTAAGATATCCAACTGGGCTAAATTGCAGATGCAAAATTAAACCCAGGAATACTTTGTCCCATAAAATTGCAAGTTCAAAATTTGGTCAGGCTTTAAAAGTCTTTTTCAACAGAAAAACACCACAACTGATCCAAACACTTGGGCTTTAAAGACATGTGGGCCCTTTGAAAACTGTAATTCTGGCTCATCATATGAGTATCTTCAGGACAGTACAGCACTGAGCTAGCATTATCATGTATAATTCAGCAATGTATGCGATGTGTATTTCAGCTTAGTTAAAATTTCTAGTGCTGCTAAATAAAGATGTATTAAAAGCTAATCTATGCCTGCAGACCAAGGAAGTGAGAGAAGGACTAAGGGTCTGAAAGAGGTAGGGGTATCATTGTGCAAGAGGTAGGTCTGGAAATCTGCAGTCACAAGGAGATAAAAGACAAGCCAAGTGTGGTTTCTCTAAATGATCACATCTGATATGTATTGGTCATGTTTAGTCATCCTGTGCCGAATAATGACCTGCATTGTTCCCTTGTTTTGGTAACCCGAAAGGTAGCTAGCTATGTTGGGATGTATTTTAGAGCTCAAAGTTTGCACTGAGTGCACTGGTTTTATACTGTAGTCATGGGAACTCTCGGTCTTCAAGCACTATGTGTAATGAATAATATATTATGAGACTATTCACTAAGATTTCTTGTGTGCTATAATATTAACAATTTCCCACATGTGGGATTCATATTCATCCTTCTGTGTATTGAAGGATAGCATAAGTAGATGTCTATTGTGCAGCAAACACACTGATGTAGTACTTGTTAAAATTATTTCCAGATCATGCGGACTGCAGGCATAAAATACCTCCTAATCTCGTAACATTATTAATGAAATAAAATAGTGTTGTGTGTTTTACTCACAAGGAGAATTTAAAAACAAGCTCCATGTTTAAGTGACAGATTCCATAGAAGTCCATATCCAGAGGCTGACAGCAGTGTGGGCTAAGACTGGCTGTGCTGTGTGTTGTGCTCTGCTTGGCGGATGTGGTGCCGTAAATTGTAGACAAGTCCTGAAGGATCACGAAGCACATGGCTAGGCAGCTGTGGTCTCCGGTTCTTGGGCACATTTTCAAATCTTGGCATGCCGAAATATTAATTTCTGATTGAGATAATGTAGCACACAGCCCTTGAGTTTAATATGCAGAAGTAATTGTTTCTCCAGGAGATGACTGAATCCCCGGCTAATGGATTGAGTGGGCGTGTGAGTGGGCCAGGTTGATTCGATATGTGGTTCGGTCTTGGGTGAGTGATGGGGTCTTGGCTGGTTAACTTCAAATCCAGGCTCTCTTCCTGCTGGATCAGGGGTAGGGGCTGCTCTCTGCATGTTCAGCTGTGCCCAAGGACTGATCCTCACAGGTCTGAGAGTCGCTTGGCACAGTGGGTGGAGGAAGGTCGGAAGAGTTTTTCCTGTCATGGCAGGAAAAGTACCAACCCACTTCTCTCTGCTTAACACACTCGGCCCCTTCTTAATTTAGCACCGTGTTCTGGGGCCTTAGGGGAAGGCTTGCACTTGAACACTGACCTGGGCATGGTGTACCAACACAGATCTCTTTTATCTGACACCTTTTTTAGCAGAATTGTGGAAAGTTACTGTAAATAAGCATTATGGAGAGGTTTTTTGCAAACATTATGTTGGGTTTCACCTCTTACAATTTAAGAGCCAGATTTTATGTGCTCTACATCTCTGTGGTTCAGGTAACAGCATATAGGCAGTCATTTCCATTTCTGAATTTTCTGAAAAGTGCCCCGGACTTTTTACAAAAGTCTTTGGAACTCAATTGTTGGATGGGATACAGCTCTTGAATGAATAACAGATTATGCTGATGTCTTGATATCATTTTTGTAGTTCTGTAAATCACTGTGACTTTTATAATGCCCTCTAACTGGGATGTAAATTTGCTCCTGTAGATACTTTACCCTGACCACGTTTGCTAAAGCTGGCATTGCTTTCAGTACTGATGTAGAGGAGTATATTACATACAGTGCGTGTGGCTGTATTTGCATCATCCCCTGCTCTAAATGTATCCTACAGATAAAGACTGCCATTAGGTTGCTCTTGGCTCTGCTTCATACAGGCATTATTCAAACACTTCATGAGGTTGGACTGCAGAAAAAGTGCCTAAACCTGGTACTCCTTTATGTTACAGAGGCAGGACTTCCTTGTAAAGTCTCCCAGCAAAAGGCTGTGCAAGAATGCCTCTGGAAAAATAGCAGGGTATAGTTTTTTTTTGGTATGATCAAATACAACTTATACAGGGTAGAGGCCATAAATAATCAAGAGGTGTATGTAGCACTACTACAGCTTGTACTGGTGGAGATCTCTGGTGATGCTGATGCATGTGTTCACAGGTCTTTCACTGAGAGCCCTGCCAGTTGTACCTCATTTGAGTCATGGTAGAAGGAGGCTTCCTGTTGTTGATGTGACAGAGGGGAATGTTTTTCCCTGATCTTTTGCATTTTTTGAAGATTAGCAATGCAATCACACCAAGAAGTAGGTTTTCAAATGGGCGTATCTGACAATCAGGAACAGATTGAATTTATAAGACACGTTTGTGTGCTCATATTTGTTTTTTGTGTGTTGCAGATGTGCTCCCAATGTCAGTAGGTGTGTGTAGACGTTATCACCGACTTGTGAAAAACAAAGTCTGTTTGACGCCGGTAGATAGATAGCCTGGCAAATATCGTGGCAATGATTCAAAATGAGGCTCTGAATGTGCAGTTACTGTCCCTTGCTTAAACATCTCTTTAGTAGGAGGGCAATGTCAGGCGTTTTCTCATACTGTTGAGAAATCCTGCCATGGGGAAATCAGTCATAGTTCAGATGAGACCAATTACTTCATTGCAGAGATTAATTGTGAGTGCAGGAATGGTGGGGAATGGAGACTAGGACGATGCTTTCTGCTTCAAGTTGCATGTAACTGTAAGGGAAAGAGGAGGGTATGGCTGTTCCGTGATTTTATTGCAGGGTTTGAGTTGTTGCAATGTATGGTTTGGGAGCAAAAAGAAGAAAGGTGACTTTAAAGGTCTTTGGGATGCTGAGTACTTCATTGTTAGTGGATGTGAAGCGAGCTAATTTAGAGAGCAGCAGCGTTTTCATGCTTATTTCAGAAACTCAAGGACGCAATGCACAGGCATGGTCGTTCTGTTGTCTGCCATCTAATGGCCAGACAAAGCAAAAGTAACCTGGTTTCAGCCTGTGGTCTATGAATCACTGGGGATTCTGGAGCTAAATACAGATAAAAATAAACAAATAAGAGCTTTTGCTCAAAAGTTTAAGTGTGTTACATTGGGGTGTAAAATACCATTAAAAATCACTTGATGCCACAGTAGAAAATTGCTAAAAGATAGTAAAGAAGTCCATCTTTGCCTGCCAATATATTGTTTTTAAACACTGCAAGTCCTAAAGCAAATATCAATCTGTATGAGTGAAAATTCATAATTTGAGACATTTTAGTTTTCCTTTTTTTTTCTTTTTGAGCAGGTGAATAACTCTGTTCCTCTTTCTTTTCCCCAGTTTCCCCCTCCACTGCTATGCATGCCCCCATTCTTTTATTATAATGCACAATAGAGAAGATCTCTCACTGCTGGGGAATGTTAACACACACCTATGCCTTCCCTTCTCGGGCAGACCACAAAGGCATCCGCAATAACTGACACCAGTTCCACCGCACGGAGAAAGTGCTTGAGGTAAATCTCTGCGAGAATAACAAAGCAGAGATGGGGAGATGGTCTGGTTTAATATCCGCTCCATCTTCCTTATCTATATTAGAAACGTCTGTCACTAAGGATGTCTGAGTAGAGCTGAAATTATGAAGCACCTTCCAGATTCCTTTATCTCCTAGAGCAACATTAATACTTATAGCTAATAAAGGATACTGGGTGAAGGAAACTCCATTGTTTGCCTGTGCTGGTGCATTTGTTTAGGAAACATGCCTTTTAATTCCATAATGTTATTTGAAATGCCTTCATCTGCTCTGAGAAAATAGCCACTTTTGTTATTCTTTGTGAAACAGAAGCTGAAGATAGCAGGCTTGCTCACAAAAGCCCTGATTTGAGAATGCTAATGTTAATTTAAGCATTTAGTTGCCAAATTTTCTTGTGATGATTTTTTTTTGTGGTGTGCACATGTAATATTTGTATATCCATTATTCCCCATGTTTCTCTGATTCACAGGCACTGAGTAAATATTGTCTTTGATTATGATCTACAGCAGAAGTCAAAAAAGACACCACAAAATGGGGCTCCTGTTCCTAGACAAAAATCTCCTTTTTCCTCTGCTTTTCCCTGGGAATCCAGGGGAACTTATTTCCACACCCAAAGGATTTATGAGCTTCCTTTTTTTGGTTGATACTTCCAATCTAAATATTACAGATTACGGTTATTTCTAATATGGCATCTGGCTTAAGTAATGGTGTGGGTAAATTCCTCTCTCCTTGTAGCTCTGCTGTTTTGAATGCAAAGGGTGCAAATAGACGTTACCTCCCTCGATAGGAAATGGTGAGCAATGGAACACTTGAAAATAAATTTCTGAGTAATAAAACTGTGCCAATAGGAAAAAAATTCATGCCTTATCTCTTAGAACATCATCGGGGAGGGAAAGCGGATGAAACCCTTGACTATTTTTGTGAAATGCTGAAAACAAGATCTGATAAATGTGTTTTCTGATGTTCTAACCTAAAGCAGAAGGTGAAATGCATTACTTTAAGTGAGGTACTGTGGGTGTGTGAAATACATTAAAACCCAGAGAAACATCCCACTTTGCAAAAACAAACCTATCAGTGGGCTACCTACCATAGTGGTAACTTCACTGAGGAGCAATGTAAGAGAAGTTGCAGGTAAGCCCTACAGTGATGGTTTAAAGTCTTTTCCATAGGCTGGTGGCTTCATGGCTGCTCTTTCTGAAAAGGACTTGTTTCATGCCCTGCCTTTATGAGGAGCCTACAGCTAAGTAGCACTGTATTGTACTGGTGTACCCTTGTGCACTAGCACAGATACCTCTGCAAGAATTAGGGGGAGCTAAGTTTTTGTCACTAACTTCTATTTTGTGGCTTGCTGAACCAAGAGTCGCACTCCTATTACTCAAATTATTCAAAAGTGGAGCACACAAGGGGCAAGTAAAGCTTGTGTGAATGCAGAATAACTTTAAGTCAGTGAAGTCATTCTGCTGAAACAGTGGTGTAGAAAGAAAAATGGTCCTGCAGGCTGTTAGTCCAAGGACCGTTTTGCTGTGTGTGATGGCCAAAGGCAAGTGGCACCTCAGAATCACAGGTCATTTAGGCTGGAAAAGGCCTTCCAGATCACCAAGTCCAGCCAACCCTTGGCCTGACCTACTCAACCCCACCATTAAACCAGGTCCCTTAGCACCATATCCACACATCTCTTCAATACCTGCAGGGGTGGGGATCCCACCAGCTCCCAGTGCTCACCACCTCTCTGGGAAGAATTTCCTCCTAATGTCCAATCTAAACCTCCAGTTGTGTAGCTGTCTTCTTACCCAGTTGCAACAAAACAGTGAGAATGTCTAGATTTCTTTTTTGATCCATGTGGCATAGCCTCAAGATGATGGTATCTTTTGTGTATCATTTTAACTGTTAGATTGAGAAGTTTCACTCAAATGATGCTGTAGAGCCAGGGCTACTAAAAAGGGTAATCAGGTCAAAGGCAGGCTTAGGTATTTTTGGAGAAGAGGAACAATAATCCTTACTACAGCATGGCCCAAAACAATAAACCCAACTGTCCAAGGGAGAATGTGTGCACTCACAGCTCGTGCCCTCTTGTGCTTCCACTCTGAAGAATTTTGACTTAAATTGATGTTGCTTTTAAAAATAAAGTGCACCCAGTTCAATGTAACTGAAAATTTCTCAAATAAATTCTGAGAGCCTTTGTCATTTAGGGATAATTTGCAGAGATGCCCAAAAAAAAAAAAAAAGGACCCAAAATAGTGTATTTGGACTAGCTGATTTTCTGCTTGGTTGCAACCTGGGGATTTAACCTCTTCCCTCTCAAATTGTTTTCAGAGCTCAAGAAATGAGCCCTGATCTCCCTGTGGCTTTTCCTTTCCTGCTACTTGCTGTGTTTCTTACAGGGGTCTGTCTGGTCGCACTCTGCCCCCAAACGTGGATGGTCCAGAATTCAGAGAGAAATCAGTGCTGTGATCTGAGCAGATACGCCGTGTACCTCTGCTGTTATGCCTAATTAACTTAGGACATTCTAGGCTTTCTCTTGAAGCATCAGTGTTCCTTTCTCCCATGGATGCTGTGAAGTCCCACAGTGAGTCTTGTTGTTAAGACCTAATTTTTCCACAAACTGAGAGATTGAATTTGTGCAGGTGCCAGGCAAAGGGAGCACAAACCTGGAATTCTCCCGGCTCTTCTAATTTAGCTGACTGAGACTTGAAAAATCAATAGGGGAATTATCTTGCTGTCTCTAGGTAGTAACTTAATAACAAACATGGTTAAAAGGGTGACATCAGTTTATTTAGGAAAACTGAGGCTTTTTCTGTGGGTCCACTCCAGCATTCATGTCCTGCAGTGTTGGAACAGTGGAGCTGGGATTGGTTCCTCTGACTGGGGAAACACAGAAGTTGTGCTATCATGGTTTAATTCCAAAACTAACTGAATAACTCTCCAAAATAATGAGTTCCTAACTGTGTTTTCAGATTTGGTTGTGGTAGTTAATTAAGCTGACTCTTTCAGGTTCACTGTCATTAACTAACACTTCAGATCAGACAGGTTCTTCAGGGAATCCAGTGTCATCCACAAACTGATGCAGTTAACAGTAGCTATGTATACAAGCTTTAAGTGCATATATATGACATGATTATATTTATGTGTATACAATACTGCTGTAAACAAAATGCTGTCTAATTTTATTCTTCTGTCTTCCATAAATCTGAAGAATTTATCACTGAAGTTACATTGGCAAGTGCTATAAATATATTACAAAATACATTCTGAAAATTCATTTATTGGCAGTAAGAGAATTTAATACTTAACATTTTAGCACTTCCTAGATAAACTGTGAACATCCTAATTGCTGTTAATGAATGTGGTCTACTTCAGACCATTTTGACTTACTGTTGAATACCACCTTCCTCACCATTACGCTTGTAAAAATCTTGTCACGTAAATACACTTAGCAGACAAAATACAAATACATAAATTTCAGCAAGTATGCACAAGTGACAAATTAGTAGTTCAGTATTTTACAAATGCTTTATCACTTACATGGTTTGTGTATCCCTTCTGTTGCATCCCATGGTTATATTAAATTAATGTACAAATATGAGACTACAGAGCTACATATGTCTTGAGTTAAGCTGAAGTTAAAACTGAGAAATACCCAATTTGATACTTCTAGGTGTATTGTGTAAAGTGAACAAAATGATAAAATTAAAAAAAAAAAAAAAAAACACAGCCAGCCAGACTACCAAATGCACTAAATATGCATTAAATGAAATATTTTGAAATTATTTAATTGGCAGATGAGAAAAATTTATGAGAATGAACAACTGTCTTGAATGAATCAGCTGGCATAAGTTGTTGTCCCATGATGGACATTCAAGATTATATGCTAAGGAAAACCCATGTTGCTTTACTTTGAAAGTGGGAGGTTGACTCTATGAGCACTTCATATTTTAGTTTGTTTTGAGGATTCCAAGCACATAATACTGATAATCTTTTCCTTGGCTAATTGCCTAGCTAGCATGTTACAGTTGAACCTGAAAGCTGCTTTTCAATGAATAACAGCTATTCTTGACACCGTCAACACTCACTTAACAAAATGATCATCTATGAAATTAATCTCTTAACATATTTCTTTTCAACCTACCCCTGATCAACTGTTAACTAGTTAATTAGTAAAATCTCCGCTGGTTCACATAAATGACAACTTAAATGACATAGTGTGACACTTGTGCTCAAAGAACTTAAACTATTTCCTTGTTTTTTGTCTTGACCATTCCATTCCTTCTCAATAACCCACCTTTGCTCAGATCGATGTGCTCTTAAAGGGTTTTTGACTAGGATTGTGGGGAGTTTGCTATTATTTCCCTTTCCTGCTGAAAGACATGAATGAAAAGTTGACACGTGTTCAGTTTGCTTTTGCTAATAGAAAATAGGAACAAATTACCAGGAAATGAAATGGAGTGTTTCAATTTATGCTCTCTAGTCAAGATGTTGCCAAAATTGTATACTACTACAATGCTTTCTAGGAAACCTGATTAGAGACTGTGCTGGTAAGAGTATCTGGCAGAAGCACAGCTGAGCCCATGTGTTTGCATAGCATTTGTTACTATGCACATCGTTATAAATGGACCAAACTTTGCCCTCTTATCTGCATCTACGCCTCTCATAGGAACAGTGAAATAAACTAATTTGTGAACAGTATTTGACCCTTGGAGAACAACACGCATCTGCTTAAGGCCATTTTTCCATAGAAAAACATTTTTCAGCAAAATGATTTAGCATGTGTTTAATTTTAATGATTTGGCTTAAGTGTCTTTTTGAGTGCTTTATCAAGCTACAGCAATCATCAGCTGCTTAATAAATATTGGATTAAAGTCTGTAAAGGGAACTAACATGTGTATCAGAAAAAGAAAAATGAAAGAGCATTGCCAGATACTAAGCTTTTCTCTTTGTAATGTACTACTGTGTGGTATGGGCTGGAGTATATTTCTCACTGATGCTGGAAATTACAACACCGATACTATTTTTGACAATAAAAACAAGTGGAACAGGCACTGTAATTCTGGCAGTTTGCTGGACCTAAACAGCAAAACCTCCACAGAATTTCATGCTGTTAGAGAACTACACAAACAAAACTATTTGCCCCCAAAATGTGTTAAGAGCAGTTGAAATTCAGCAGTGCTTTTGCGTATGTGCTGAAATTAAAAATCTGGTCTTTAAATTAGTAGCCTATAGTTAGGATATTAGTAGAATAAAGGTTTGCTAATATATGGCAATGAATAAGCTGGATTTTTAAAATTATCACAACAAAAGCAGAGAAGATAACAAATAAGTTGTTTAAAGTGTTGTCACGTGTCAATATACTGGTTCATTACAAAATAACTTAAAATGGTTATTTTCCAGTGCACATTTCAAAAACACTCTAGCAGTAAATCTTTTTGTATTGCACTGGCTATAGTAGTGTCATCAATTGCTGCCCATTTGATTTACTTACCCTTAAAATTTTGAACAGACCTGCCCAGCTGGCTTGCTATGCTTAATTTCCATCATCCTGGGCCTCTGTGCTTTTGGGTTGATTTCCTCTTAATATGTAGCAGGACTGAATCTTGGTCTCCACTGCCCGCTTCCTGGGTGTTGAGCTCAGACACCTTCAGTTCCCAGGAGCAGGAGCAACCCTCTCAGATTTTTCGGTGGAATACAGCCTTTCCAAGCTGTTCAGCAGAGTCAGAGCAAACATTCAGATTGGAAAAAAACACCAGGTTTTGATATCTCTCCTTGGTGTAAGTTTTGAGTGATACATAACATAACCCTAATAGCAAATTGCTGACTCCCTATCCACTGAGACATTCAGTGATTTATCAGTTTCATAACCTCAACCACAATTCATGTGATGTACTACAAAGATCCCTGAGCAGTATTCAACAGATTCATTTTTCCTTTCATCCTCATGGCTATCCCACATATTTTTCTTCTTTGTTATATCTAGAAAAAAAATGGTCTTGTGATAAACTGAAGGCAAACAATCTGATGCTTTAAAGTTTAAATAATTACTTGATAAAATTTTCATATAATCTGCATGGCCTGAAATGATTTGTAGTACAAGTATGACTGGACAGTATTTTGAGTGCAGGCTCAGCTCAGACTCCCCTCGCTTTCACAATGTCAGCGTATAATCACATGCAAAGTAGATCTTGACTTTGGGATGACAGGAGAAAAGCTTTTAGCCATGCTTACCTTGATTAAAACCGTATAGCGTAGCCAGAACAGGGGTGCTGTATCCGGTTCTGTCCTGACCTCCCAGAACCAGGAGGGCAAAACAGCCACAAGACTCATTCTGAGAGACCAACATCCCATGTCTTTGGAACAGAAAGGATTTGTAGGCAGCTTAATCTTATAAAGGCCTTTTAACAGTGCATCTGTTCTAAAGGCACTCAACAAAAGGTATCTGGTTTCCAGAGCTGCTGTTTGAATGTGGACCTGATTTGAGAAACATGAGCTTCAACCCACCTTTTGACTCATGTCAAGTACAGCTGATGTATTGGATCTATCTAAAGGCGTAGTTACCAAAAGTTTTGGTTTCATGATGGCACTATTTACGATTACCAGCAAACTAGTAGTAGTTTTACATCTGAGTGCTGGATCTACTTTGTCGGCTTGAACTTCTCAGTCCAGAAAATACATAATGAAACTGTTGCTTCAGTCTATAGAAACTGGATGACAAAGATAGCTTCTTCTTTCACTTCTTTTCCCTTAGAAAACACAAACAAAACAAACAAACCAGGAGTTGAAGACAGGGCAATACTTAGTCCCTTACTGACATGAACTGTGTTATTTACATTTGTATTCTTTAGTTCATGTAACTGGTTACTCTGGGTCACAGGGACACATTTATATGCATACGTGCACTGTGATTTCTCCTCCAACAGTGAGATGTTTAAGTAAAATGACTTAATTGAAAGAATAGCTCGAACATCCAATAGAAAGGTTTTCAAGTATTTTGCTTTATTTTGCTCTTCTGAACATCAAGACAAACATCCAACATTTTGGTATTTGCATTACAATTTGCTCACACAAATTGGTAGAGCTACAACAGAATATTAAATTAGCAACATTTTAGTCCTGACAGTTATGTTATGTAAAATTTGTAAGTGCTATGTTTGATATTAAATTTCAATAAGTAATATTAGTTTAACAAGTAGAGCTATGTTACTGTCTAAAAATACTGCCATACTAGGTCTATTCACATGGGTTCTGAATAACGACCAGGAGATACTCCTTATCTGCAAAAAGATATAAAAATACTTAGTTAAAATATTTTATCTTCTTTCCTGATAAATATCCCATATTAACCTATTCCTCTCCAACTTTGTGTATAAAACATATGACATAAAATATAAGACATTCTTATTAAAAAAGTACTTTAATAAAAGTTTTCAGATTGAAAAACTGTCATAAATGTTAACTATACCATTTAAAAATTATTTTAGTAAGCAATATATTTGCCTTCAAGAGGCTGTGAAGATATTTGAACAAGATGAAAAAAGTCATAAGATAAGCACCTGGAAGCTAGCACTTGTTATAACAAACTTTTGACATCTGCAGCCTCTTCTGCAGGTGCACGGATCTTCTTTCAGTTCACTAACTAGTTTATTCAAAATTGAGAACCCCATTTAGAGATGAAAAAAACAGAAAAGATTTGAATAGACCTTTACTATGAATAAATTCTAAGCATGACAATCTTTGCCTACTAATTCTAAAAGCTTAGGGAGGTTTTAGAAGGAATTCAGTTGGATAGCTATTTAATATTGATTTTAATGAAACATTTCTTAAAAGTATCCAGGGAATTTGATAGGTTTATATCTGCTTTGGAAAGTCAAGAAGACTACCTCTTGACTTGTTCTGTTGCCTCCAATATTGAGTACTATAAACCCTGTACATTAAAATGTTAATGTATCTGTTTTCATGGTGAATATAGAGTTTTCCACATACACGTTTTAAAAATGCATTTTCTACAGTAGCCTTATTCATGAACAGTTAGAAGAAACTTACAAGGACTTTATGATTCTATCATTTTTAATAGAAATACTACCTGGAGCTACCATGACTTCGTGTTTCTTTGATCTGATCCTGAGAAAGGTTAGATCATTCTGAGGATCAATATCTCTCACTGTGCTCCTTGCTTTAGTGGTGAGCTGACAAAGAAGACCTGCATACTGGACTGTTGTGGAGTTATCAAGAGTTGTCCTTATTGGAATTCCTGAAAACAAATAGTTTTCTAACTCAGTCATTCAGTTAATTTGCATATTCATATACCGCAGATCATAACAGAAATAAAACAAATATATATATATATAAATATATTTGGGTTTGTTTGCAGTGGAAAGGAGTTGCTGATTTCAAGTGTCTACGTGTCTTTTAAAGGATAACATTAATCAGTGACAATTAAACATTGAGTTGCCTTATGAAACTGTTGAAAGAGCCTAATTGCCGTTTAAGGGTCTTAAATGTCTAACAAATTCTGTTCTTTAGTACTTAACCAGTTTTGGTGCTTCATCAGTTTAAAAGTTGTCACTGGGATTGGATCTTGGCTGCAAGATTCGAAGCCATACTTTAGCTGCAGCACTTGGCACGTGCAGTGATAGAAATTACACGTTCCCAGTGAAATACCAAGAGCAATCAAAGGGCAGAAATGGCATGTTTGCATTTGGCAAGCAAAACCACTCTTAGAACGGTCCCTTACAATTACATGCAAAATATTGACAATTCAGAGTACAGAGTGTATTGATCCAACTATTAAAAATGTGATCACCTAAGATTAATTGTTGATTTAATGAATCATTATCAATAATTGTCAAAATCATGTTTTTTTAATGTTAATAGGCTACCAGGTGAAACTGTGACCCCTGTGTTTATCTTGCGAGTATGAACCTATCTGGCTTTTAAAAGTTTGTTTCACTAATAAAAATAAATAATTATTCAACCTACTAACAAAGACAATAGATTAGAAGCTGGCAAGGCAATTTTCTCTTTGCATACATTTGCAATGCGTCTTCCAGATGGACAGGATAGGAATACAAAAATAGATTAATATGAGTCAAGTTTGATTTATAAAAGAATTAGTATGCAAAGATCGTGAATGCTAGGTGAGAAATTAGAGGCAAATGCATAAAATAAACAACAGAACCTCCTCAGATACTACACTATTCCATAGTTTTCCTAGCACAGTATTATTTGAATCACTTGATATCGGTGTTGTCATGAGAAATAATTGTGTGTTGGTATGATGTGTAGTAAAGTGCAAGAGGATGACCCAGTACATACTTTGTGTCTAATGTTTATTACAGAGATTGAGGTTTTACCAGAAACAAGCAGGTGTTCCCAAGTACTGCATTAGCATGAGCATATCTGTATAGTCAGGGCATTAAATAGTAAGTCACTTAAAAGCAGCAATGAATGTGTCAGGTTTATATGACCTCGTATCTAAATGATCACTTCAAAAAATACAGCACTTTTAATGGAAGTGGTAAATGTTAAGTGATCCTCCAAGGTCTAATAATAACCTGAAAATGAGTTGACAGTAGTGACATCCTTAGATTAGAGCTAGTCTATGTTTACTTTAGGAAAAATTCTCTTTGCTTTTGGCCCCAAAATTAGAGGAAGGCAAATAAATCCCTCATTAGAAATGCTGTGGTGTGTTCCTTCACAAATGTGAAGGATAGCAACAGTTTGAGGTTTCCAAAATGAACATTGTATATGTGGCATGGTGTTTCAATGAAAAACTCAACACGGAGCATTGAGGTAAATGGCAGGCTGTTTGCATCAGGAATCTTTCATTTGCTGTTTCACCTGAATACTACTTCACCTAAGTATCACCTACAGTATTAAAAAGTCTTAGTAAAAGATATTTATTTACAATGTTTTATCTTGTAGGGAACCTGAACAATTTGAGAAACTTCACCGTTGTGCCGTTGGTTAAAATAACTTTACTGTGATTCATTCAAGTTATACACTTGTTTTAAATATGTCAGCATTGAGATAAATTGAACTGTTTTTTGTATAGGAAGATTTGAAAGAATTAGATGGAACAGTCCCACGTGGTCTGCAGGTTTATGAGGATGAGAAAGTTTGAACAGCACATGGAGGGACTTTATACCTTGTCTTGAATAGTCTAATGTACAAAAAAAGCAGAACTGGAATGTGGAATGTTCTTCCTCCATTATAAATAGAAGCTGTGATGGAAGGAATGTGTAACAGCCTTTGAAGAAGAATGCTGCTGTAGAGCTGTGCAGGGTGCTCACCATCTGAGCATCCCTCAGTAGCACAGAGCTACCACAGGTAAAGATGAACTGCGGTAGTACACCGAAGAGGTTTTAAGAAATTCAATGTAAGAAAAGGGTTATTTTTCTAATGGGTTTTGTCATTGGTTTTGCCTTCAGAAATGTATCAGCCTGCAAACTCAGCAAGGATCATCTGTGTAATCTAAGTGGGTGGCTTTGTTCACTTTGAGTTTGCAGCTACCTCTAAGTGCCCATTGGATCAAGTCACTTTCTGTTTATTTAAACAGAATACAGAAACAGCTGAAACAACACCTTTTCTGAAACCAGCCTGTTTCAGTTTAGTAAACAGCTGTATCTAGAAATGAGCACAAAGCATCCTTTCCGTTACTGTTTGCCAGGCTATGCACTTCTTGACCTGCATCTAAACTGCTGCTAGGGCAGTAGAGTTTGGGGGCATTGCAGAAGTGAAGGAAGCGAACCAAATTTTAGGGAAGGTAATTGAGTGAGTTGTCTTATTCGTAAAGGAATTATTAAAATAAAGACTAACCTGAGAAGCTTAGCTTCTGAAAACTGATAAAACTGATTTCTGCGACCAGTTCTGCTTTTGGCTTGCAGTTTTCTGTATCGTGGACAAAGTTTGCCTGACATGAAACTTGCTCACCCTACTATGACGACACACCATGACATGATTTTAAAGAACTTCTGAATATTTAGTAGGGCCAAGGCACAGCTCCTAGCGGTGGAATACCAACTTTGCTTGGCAGACACCAAATTATGGACTGAAAAATGGCCACAAGAGCAGCATGTTCTTCCTGTAACCTACCAAGAGATGTTCAAGACACAATTTAACATGTGTCTTTAACATCTTTAAGATGTTCAATTACAATTTAGTTAAACAGGGATGAATAATAATACAAAAGAGCTTAAATTAAATGAAGGTTATGATGCTTCCACTCATTCCATCAGAGGAGACTTATGTCAGAGGTCTTGACATTTCTTTCCGTTAACTCGAATCCCAACCTGTGTTGCACGGGGGCTTCGAGGCATGGCCACAAACCACCTTTTCATGCCTTGTGGTGAAACACTTGCTCTTGAAAACAGCGTTTTCACAAAACGTTGCAAGTAGACTGCTTCAACGCCTCACAACCTACGCAATGTTTTACTTAGAGGACACTTCTCGCCCCTCCAGGGCTGCCTACTCGGAGAAAAGTCGGTGGTGTGTTACCTTCCGCGTTGATGATCATGGTCGCAAAGACCCCTTTGTGGGCTTGGATCCTCTTTAGGGTTTCGTCCACTTCAGCCTACGAGCAGAGAGGACACTTCAGCACTCCCGCGGCCCCCCTGCCCCTCGCCCACCGCCCCGCTCCCGGCCCGCCCCGTCCCCCTCAGGGCCGCGGGCGGCGCCATTACCATGGCCGGGCCGTTGCTAGGGAGCGGCGGAAGTGACGGCGGCGCCGGCCCGGGCCCAGGGCCCGGCCTGGACACCCGAGGGGAGGCCCCGCGGCTGTGGGGTGCCGGGAGCCGAGCTGGGGATGGAGCAGCACAGGCAGCGTTGCGCTGCTTGCCTTTTGGTTCTTTATTTTGGCATTGAAGCTGGCGCCAGCTAAATCCCAAAGATACCAGTTCGGCTGCTGTCAGCACAGACAAGCATTGTATCCCTCGTGTTGAGTGCTCCTTTATCACCTCTCTGCGTCCCCAAAAAGTGTCACTGCAGAGCGTGCTTGGCATTGGCACCGCTGGAAGTTTCCCTGTCCCATCCCACCATGCTGTGACATCCCCACAAAGACAGGCACCGCGCTTTGGTACAGGGTGTCCTGTGCTGCTGGGACTCGCTGCGTCCTTCAGATCACTGTGGGTTGCTTTTTTAACCCAGCTGTGTACTGAATTACCCCCATATCGCAATGCTCTCTTCCCAAAGCAATTGGGGATCAGCAGCACTTTTCTTCTTTTCCATGCCCCAGTAAATAACACTAATGTGTTCAAAAGACTGCATAGTGTCCAACAAGGGGAGTACTTACTGCATCTTTTATTGCTCTCCACAGGTACCTTAAAGGAGGCTGTAGTGAGGTGGGGGTTGGTCTGTTCTTCCACGTGCCTGGTGACAGAACGAGGGGGAATGGGCTTAAGTTGCGCCAGGGGAGTTTTAGGTTGGATCTTAGGAAGAACTTCTTCACTGAAAGGGTTGTTAGACATTGGAACAGGCTGCCCAGGGAAGTGGTGGAGTCACCATCCCTGGAAGTCTTTAAAAGACGTTTAGATGTAGAGCTTAGGGAAATGGTTTAGTGGGGACTGTTAGCGTTAGGTCAGAGGTTGGACTCCATGATCTTGAGGTCTCTTCCAACCTAGAAATTCTGTGTGTGTGTGTGAATATGAAGCTTCCAGAGTTGTTCTTACTGAAATGGCTTTTTGCTGCTTTACCATAAAGAGTTAACGTATTTACAAAAATTTGGTGTCAAGGGGAGGCACCTTCTCTTCCCCCCCACCTTTTTTTTTTTTTTTTCATGTTAAATGGAGAGGTCCTAAGAACAAACGAACAGGCTACTCATCTGCAACTTTAAAGGACCCAGTTGCATTTGAAACTTGCAACAGTATCAGCACATAATTTAATGCAGTTTATGGCCCTACCTTGGAAAGAAAGTAACTTCAGGCTGTGGGATCGCTCTATCTGTTGCAACAACATTACTCTAGGAGTTTATTAAGTTCAGACTGGCAGGGGCTTGCATAAATCAGAAATGTAGTCAGCGTGCCTTCAGATAAGCATTAAACTGAATCTAGAATCTGATTTATGAAGGAGGGGGAAAATGATCAGAACCATCAGTGTGTTTGTTTCAGAAGCTAACTCCTGTGGGAGTTAGCCCAACATCCTATGACATACTGTGTAAAGCAGTTAAAAACACTGTGCCTGTGGTACTGGTCCTTCTGAGTGACCCTGTATCAGCTGCGTGAGTCACAGCTCACCTGCGAGCAATGGAGCCAGCAGTGCAATTTGCCTCAATACACCTGTGCGGTTTTGCTACAGTAAGGAGTATGGTGTTTTGCATTTATTGGAATTGAGATATCCTTACAGATACTTTTTCATTTCTTTTTTTAAAAGACAATTGGAAGCACTGGTGCATGATTATTGAATCTGACTGGAACATCTGCTGGGCAATTTTGTTTTAGTACCATCAATAGATGTTCTTAAATGAAAACTTATAGATTGTAAAATGTGAACCTGATCCTGCTGTCAGTGTTAGTCACGGGACAGGTCCTTGCTATTATCAGTCCAACTAAGGTCAGCTCACTGTAGGAGAGAGTGCTGGAAGGGGTAGTGGTGATTCTATCCCCAGTAACCGGGCTGGCAGTACCAGGAATATGGAAAAATGAAACAGAAAGGAAGTTATCCACTTACTCTGCTACCCCATTGATATATAGTTTTCAAGGTTTCTTTCAAGAATGCCATTTTCCTTCAGGGATGCAAGATGCCTATTTGTCTTTTTAAAACCAATAAAATTACCAGCTCTGCTTTGCAAAAAATACTGAACTGAAGCCAAAATGGCAGCTAGCGTGATACAGGATTACTCTGGGAAGCATTGTTTATGCTCAGCATTAAAGATTGAAATGTGCAGACTCTTACAGACAGTCAGATAGGGTTTGTCTCAGATTTAGACTTGTAACAATAAATGAAAGGATTTCCTTGATGACTTGAAATTTAACTGAGAATTCAGATTCCTAGCAACGTTATTCTTTTGGTACACAGTAGCAAACACCGTATTAAGAACAGGGTGTTACTGCTTGAGAATCAGGAACTCTTCATAATCTGGGACTGAAATCTTGGAAATGCTTACTGGTGTAAGTTTTAAGTATTTGTTAGTAGCAAGTGAGTAGCTTCTAAATTTCAGGTGCTTGAATTTAGAGTGTGGTGTTTGAACCCTTTAAAGTTCTTCTTAAATTTATTCTAAAATTTCTGTATTTTCAGTTAATTTTGAGGAAAATAATCAACTGAAAGATGAAAAATACTTAAAGCTATTCCCATGTGTTTTTCTTTTTCAGGCTGTGGCAGAGGATGCAACTCCCCACATTGAAACTAGGAAGAAGACTTTGCTGGTAAGCACACAGGAATTTAATTTCTTTTATACTTCTTGTACCTGGAGACCCAGAAAGAGAGAGAGAGGAGGTTAAGGTTGAAATCAGTATTGAATCAATTTATAATCGTACAGTAATTGGATAAAAAAGCAGAGTGCTCTGGTAAAACAGGTGCTTATACATAAAATGAATATTCTATAATAATTATTGGTACATACAGGTGGAGTCATTCAGAGTTTTGTTTAAAAAAAAAAATCAGCCTTGTATGCCACTGTATTTCAGTTTTCAGGGTTATTGCTTAAATTGTTTGTAGTGCAACATTTATATCAAAACAAGTCCCATGGATAGAAATACATCAGAATTAAAGAAAATCACTTTTCTTGACTCGAAGTCGTAAGCACTTCTTTCATCATTTTTGAAGGCTTAAGTACATCTTCCCCATCTCCCAGGGAACTGCTATTGAAAAGATCAACTCCCCTTTTCTCCAAAGCCCCTGTATGTACCAACATCGTGCCTATGTGGCCCTTTGTTAAAGTAAGCCCAGCTGAGGAGATCCGGTGTGAGTCAGAGGTGGTGATGCCAGGCCTGCATTCCTTCCCAGCTTCCTCTGTGCGGTGGTTGGATACAGACTGTTTGCAGTAAATGTGGGAGCATGAAGTGGTTGGTGGATTCTTCCACGGGGGAGTGATATGTGAATAGACGAGATGCAGACAGCCTCTCACCGTGACATTTTTTCCTTTGGATAAGTCAGATGCTAAAATAAGATTGAAAAAAATTGTATTTTAAGCTAGCAAATTTTAACTTCCACTGGTACTGGATGCAAATCACACACAGTCGGTTAATTATTGCATAATGACTCAGGAGATGACTATTTCTCTTACTTGATTATTTGGTCCTAGCTTTAACCTGACACTGAAACTGCTATAGGATCTGCAGTCCTGCATTGTGAATGCTTTTGGCAGGCTAAGATATTAAAAGCAAACAAACAAAAATACAGTTTCAGTCTGGATGGTAGATGGAACATACAGAAGAAACCATTTTGGGGGAAATTATTATGTATTTTGTCCTTTAATAATTCTGCAGGGAGCAATCAGGTATTGTCAGCAGCTCCTTCTGTGTGTGAAATAAAACAAAACACACAATGTATGTTACTCAATTAAAAACTTGATCCATTTCTCTGTTTGCATTTTTTTTTAAGAGACTTCCTTAAAAGATGTGAATTAAGGTAAACATAGTAAAGCTAGTCATTCTTGCAGTGCCATAATCAAAACTGTAGCAAAGTTCTTGCCTTTCTCCACATGAAAAAGGCCTCGAAGGAAGCATTTGACCTAGAGTGGATGAGATAAAGATCTTTCCCAATCTCACTGTCTGTTAATAAAGTTTTGTTTTAATCTTCTGTTACCTCCATGAATCCAAATACTATAAACTGGGAAAGTATTTAAGAAAAATTGTATGCCATGTAGGCATGCATGAAACAATTTTTAAAAGTTATTCTGTAAATAAATGATAGAATGGAAATTCATTCAAAATAGTTTGCGTAAAGATTCCTTTCACAACTTTTGAACAGTTTCCCATGCTTTTTCCCTTCTGTGTGAGGAATTTCTAGCTTATATCCTCTAGATGGTGCTAAAACTACAGCATATTGAAGCGAAGTCAATGGCAGGTTTTGAAGAAACTGTTTTGCTTGTTAAAAGGCCAACTCACTTAAGTCATGTAACGTTCAAAAGGATTAATGACTTCAGCTAGGCTTACAGGTTTATTCAAGGTAGAATCAACGTAGGTTGATTGTTTATCCTCAGCTGGGTAAGAACAGAACAGGTATTTTATAGGTATAGGAGACTTGCAGGAACTGTTCCATGGTCAAATTATCCCCTCATCTCCTGAAATGTCTGTAAAGCACCTCCTTAGTGCATCCGTACCTCGAGTGCTGCTGATGAGGGCAGAGGTGACCAAGTGTAGCCCGTGGTGCTGATTAAGTGACAGCAATAAGCCTCTTAAGACTTCCAGCAGATGTTGCTGCTTTTGTATGCTAATGGAAACTTTACGAACCATTTTCTCTTCCTTCTGAGAGCAGATGTAAGTACATGAAAATCGCTTCCTTATATCAAGAGCAAATTGATAATAACCTTGGTTCAATTGTAAGGCAGAAGCTGTAGAGGCACTTTATTTGATAATTGCAGAAAGCTTATGCACAGCTTCATCAAAATTAATATTTGATATTCTGCCAACTTTCCTTGTACTGAAGCAGTCGAGCAAAATCTGTGCTGTGAGCACATTGCTACCTGGGTCTTTAAGCCTTCCACATAGAGGGTTTCACACTGGGATGTGCGCCTGCTCTATCAAGTCCCCTTTCTCACCTCTGTTCTTAAAGTAGCCGCTGCCACCCCTCTCCACCCTGCTTATTTCAGGGTGTCAAGGTCACAACTGTTGCCTTAGCTTAGCAGAGGGGCTCCTGAGCATGGGAGCTTTTGGTGACCTAATGTGATGCTCTGTGTGGTGTCCTGTGAATATATAATAAAAGAATTGTATGTCACAAAGGAGGATGTTGTGCAATACGCTGGTGTTCCACAGTCCTGCCTTGGTAGGAGATACCCACTGAAGGGGCAGTAAGAGTTTAGAGAATGACCCTGAATGGCTGAATCACACTGAGGTTAATACTGTTAGCACAGGGAAGGCTGTGTTTGTGATTAACTTGTATGGAAACACTGGGCTCAGGAGTGTGAAAACACAGGAGCATCATTTGGGAGGGGACCAACTCTATGGTCTCTGTTACAACAGAGCCTTAAATAGATGTAGACCATGCCCTTTGTAAGATTAAGAAAGAACTTGATTATCTTTGCAAGACATCTGTCTGAAAAGGTATATTTGGACAGCAAAGGAAAGGCCTGAGCCATGGGACCATATTGTAAAACTTAATTTCACTTGGGTGATTGCATCCTTCCTGATATAAGTTGACATCTTGCATGTTAGATTCTTAGTGAGGCTGGAAAAAAATGGTCAGTGTTTTCCAAATAAATAACTTAAGTGATTTTGTGTTTTTATTTTACGAGATAGAATACTGGCAGCCTCCTCGCTTGACACTATTAAAGCGCCTGTAACGTTCTTGATAGGAAAGAGAGTTTACTTGCTGGCCAGACTTCATTTTGGGTTGCAGCAGTCTGTCTGCAGTTCAGCTATATTTTCTCTTAGATGTTGCAATAGTGTTTCTGGGCTGACTAGTGACAGCAGCTACAACTCAGTGTATATGCCTCCTTTCTTAAACATCTACGTAGCATGATTTGTCCTCTTTAAAGGACAGCTGTCCTTCATTCCAGGAGGTAAGTGAGTGACCATAAGATCTGTAAAGTCTGCATATCTATTTTTTATGTTGCTGATGCACTCTGGTTTGACAGTTGTGTACAGTAAGAACACGAGTTTCTGAGAGCCGTTCTGGGTACTAAGTGTACACATGCACATTCAAAAGTTAAACAAAGAAAACCAGAAAATAGGTGGTTCCCTGCCCACCACCAGTTAAAGGTTAAATGCCTCTCTTTAGTACCTTTTATGTCTGCAGCGCAGTGGCTAACCCTGGGTCGCAGCAGTCTGTGGGTGTTAGTAGAAGAAGGGGTTGGGGCCTTTCAGCAAGGACAGCCTTCTTCATGCTCTATGGTGTTGAGGTGTGAGATCCAGCATTCAGCTGTCCTAGCTGCTTGTAATTGCCATCCTGGGAGTGGGAATGGCTACTGCTGGACTCCAGGCAAGTTGTCTTTATACATAATCATCAAAACGAGCACAGGAATATAACTGTCAATGGAGACGAAACTAGTAGAAAGTTGGGGTAAAATTTATTTACCTATATTGACATTTTTTGTACAAGAAATATTTTGGACAAGAAATACATTTCCCATTACTTGAGTGTTCTGGGTGTCTTTTATCGAAGTCCCATTAAAACTACAGTCCTTGAATGCATCCTGTAGTTGGAAGCTGTATGCTCATATTTATTATTTCTTCATCTCAGTTTGTCAAGAAGTAGGAATTCCAAAATAACACATGAAGTCAGTGTTTTAAACTTTACAAATGTGAAAACACCTCAGCAGGCATACACACATAATTAGATATCATGAGATTTCTCCATCACCAATGATACCAGCTCATTTACTAGAGAAAGACTGCTTGAAGCAATGCTATTATTATTTTTTCCTAAAGGCTGTTTTAAACATAAAGTTTGCAAAATCAGTTGTTAGGAGTTATTGTGTTGCTCACAGACCAATGATGAGGAAATTATTTACAACTGAGTATGAGGAACCAGACATATCAGAACTAATGCAGCTGGAGCCTTGTTCTTTTGGTATTGGAGGTAGGTTTTGTATTGTTTTTAACCTTCCCTTGATAAGGAAGGAATCTCAGGATTGTATATCAGTGTCCAAAAGCAGAAATAAGTTTAGTAGTAAAATAAAAGGTTTTTAGAGGTGATCTGTGACCACTGTAAGACTTCTTGGAAGGGTAAGGCTTTACACTAGATTGAGTTGTTTTATAACCCACAATTGTATCCTCACCAGTCACATTCTTCCTGCATATATCACTCTAACTTTGTGAACCTTTAAATGCTTTGGTCACCTTCTTTATCTCCATTACCAGCAAAATGCATTATTCAGCCCAGTCCTTGTATAGCCAGTCAGCTTAGCAAAACCCCAACAGAACACTAGTGCTAAATGTACAGTGGAGTGGCGTCAAAGCAGCATCCTGTGACGAACTTCTCGAGCGCTCTTGGAACTGGCAAGCTGTCAACTAAATTTAAATATATGACTTTGACATCATTCGAGTGAAACCAGAAGCTGCAGTGAAATACTGTACGCTGTCTTTCATGTGGTGGCAATGTTTCTACGAGGCTGTACATGCAAATTAAAAAATAGCCATTGGCACATTGTTTCCAAGTAACCAACATATAAACAGGGGTAGGTGCTCTCTAAACACAACTTGCATTACACCATCAATCATGATTCATGGGATTCCGTGTTCTCTTTCAAGTGGACGTCTCGGTGCATCCTCGGTAGCAGTGATCCATGATGTGAGGGCAGCAGCTCCTGCCAGGTGCCAGATGTTGAAAGCTCTTTTCAGTCTAATCCAGCCCTTTCCCCCTGCTTTGTGCATCCTGTGAATGTTTTCTCAAAATAGAGTATCCCACTTCTTGGATATAAATTTTCACAACAGCTTACTGAGTGGGATGATTTGCTTTGTTTCTTCTGGGAAGGTCTTGTCTCCTATGCAAACTGACCTTTCAGGAGGTGCCAATTACCAGATTGTCTGAATAGATCACAGCCCAGGACAGCATATCCCAACAGCCCCCTGAGTTCAGGGGAATTTGTGAAATAGGAGACTGCAGCTCCAGAAGGTGGTAGTGTCCTGCCTTTATTCCTAACATCCTAGCGTCTTTCCTGGATTTTATGCAATATCCAGCTTGAACTCTTCTATAATTTGGGGCAGTTTTCTGATTGTCTAAAGATTTTTTCTGAACTTACATTGCACTGTATGTTTGTGTCTTTTTCCCAATTTCTCCTTTTGTCATTGTTCTACTTTGACCCATTAATTATTTAATAATAAAAAAAATCTCATTTTATTCACTGAGATTGAGGGTGAGTAAAAATTCACAAGTCTTGCCACCTTCCTTACGTACAAAAGCTATTACAAGCAAATAAGTTCAGTAGCAATTCAGTGTTAAAGTGTTATCACGATTTGTAAATGACGCTGCAGTGTGATGGTATTTACAGGTTTTCAATCTGTGATCCTCTTGATAAAAGAAATGATCTCTGCTGCAGTATGAGTCTGTTGTTTGACAGCATTTGTCAGTGTCTTCCTCTTCTCTGACAACTGAACGTGAGCCTTTTTAGCTTGCGTAGCCCAAGGGTTTATACTGAATAAACTCTACTCAGACTCTCATGTCAATATAATAAACAGCTTTTTTTTTTTTTTTTTTTTTTTTTTATATATATATAGATGTAATATCCTTTTAAAGAAATGCCAGCAATAGTTGCCAAGCAAATGCTGAGAATAAATCTGAGAGGAACTTTCATTCATATCCAAATTAAAATCAATTTTTATTTCTGACTCCAGACTAAGCTCGCTGGACATAAGTGAAATTTTGGTTTCAGCAACCTCACTGCTTTCAGTGAGCTTGGTTTCAGGCAGGTGGGATGCAATTCAGACAATCCACCCTTAGCCCTTAGTCATCGCTAGCATGTTTTTTGTGGTGTTGTTGCTGTTTTTAATGTGCGTGTGTGTATATATATGCTGCTTTTTCAAGTTGCATAAGATGGATATAGTCTTCTTCAAAGAGGCAGCTTTTAACTCCTATCAGCAAGCCTCTAATCTGATAGTTATTCTGACCTGCTTCTATGTTTTAATCCTTATTTTGCCAGTCTATAATGGCTCAACCGTGCTGACTTCAGCAGGTGTAATTTCTGCGTGTCTGGGAGATGAGAATTGGCTTCAAGGGCTGTGAGGAAGGTGTTAAAATGCATTCTTAGGTACTGATCCTAGGAAGTCCAGAGTGAAACTTGTGCAGCTCAGGTTATTTTAAATGTGTGATGCCATACGCTGAGTGTGACTCCTCTGATGGGGTGTTTCCTGCCCCAGCTTATAGTGATGTAACAGTCGTTGTCCATGACAGCAGGTTGCTGAGAGCTGTGCCAACGGCACGTTCCCGGGATGGCTGCTTGGAGGTGGCATCAAAGCCTTAGGGAGGATGTTCAAATGGTGCTTATTGGTCAAGCAAGATGAACATGATGTGGAGCCATGAGGAGGTGAGCCTAAATTTTGTGTCTAAAGAAAGTAAGGCAGCAGGGGAGGCTGTAGTTTGGCCCCCAGGTTGGTGGGTGTGTGCCAGCAGTCAGGCGGTTCCTTGGCAGGATCTCTTCATGTGCATGCACTCTGCCCTCCTGATCAAAGTTGTGGGTTTATTTTTTTTTTCCCCTCTTATGTAATTTCTAAAGGGAGTTTCTGCACCTTGCTCCTATCATCATTGATTGCACTTGGTCCTAAGTTTTCTGTGATAGGACTGCTGCCACACCTCCTGTGTCTTCAGTGCACTTGATTCCTTGGCTACTGACATGATGAAGGTGGATCAGATGCAAGGTTCTGAGAAAAATCAATGCTTTGAAGAATGTTCTGAACACTTCTTACTGGAAAATTTACAATTTCTAGGAAATAACACGGTCACGCAGTTGTTCTTGCTATTGGGTACTTTAATGTGGCCTTAGAAATGGAACCTTTCAGGATGTTTGCTGCTTCACGAATGGCACTTGATTAAGCAATGCTCATCTTTGGTCAAAAATACCTTTTAGTTTGGATTTGATCAGCCGGTTGAGCCATGGTGATGTAGCTCTAATTCTGGCCTAGTTTGGTGCAAAGGAAGAAAGCTGCATTAAAGCATAACAACCTTAATCACGTGCTAGGTTTTCTAGAAAACCTTAAGAACTGAAATTGTAAGCTATTGATAAATGTCTAGTTAGTCAACCACTTTTTGAAGATAAGAGCTTTGAAGCAAATCTGGGCTTTTCTGTGCAGCTTTTTACATTCCAGCTGGGACCGGTTGGTCTTTAACAAGAGCCAACCAAGGCTACAGGTTGAAACCAATTTACCACGGATCCTCCACTCTTCCACCATTTGGAACTTCACAATCTCCTAGGAGAAGCTGTAATAATTGACTTGGCAGATCAAGTACAGCTGCTGCCATTTGCAGGGCTTTTTCCTGCTCAAATTCTAGAGAACAGCAATTGTTCAGGGCTACCCCGTGTACTTCTAACTTGGAACAAATTTCCTGCTTCCCTCTGGGTTTGTTCCCGTATGGAGCGAAGGAGGGCAGCACCTGAGGAAGTTCAGCCACACAGTACTGGGGAGGCTTCCATCCCCATCTCCTTCCTTTGCAGTGGCTCAGCTTTCTTCCCATTAACATCCCTGATCCACGCTGGGTCGGAGCTCTGAGTCCTCCAGAGTCCTCTAGACCAGTCCGTTTGTCTGACAATGCTCAGAATGCGGTGGTTTTGTAGGCAAGGGAGGAACGTTTTGCTATATAAACCCTAAAAAGAAAGCATCGTTCTTCTGTGCTAAGAATTCCCCTCGTGCTGGGGATCTTTAGCCGTGTAACCCGACGAGGAATCGGAAGGTCTCGGCCTCTAATGATGTGTTGTGTGATCCTGAGCAAAGCGCCTTGCCTCCCACTCGGTGCCCTGTCAGGTTTCCAAGCGCGGGCCTCGTGCTGTGTGCTCCGGCGGGGCCCCTAAATACTGCTGCTGTATAAAATACAAGCAACTCTTCTCACAAATAGGAATGCAGGCTGGGAATTTCCAAAGGGCAGAGGAACGAGTCGGTTTTTGTGGGCTCCTTTAAAAGTCAGAGCTTTATGCTCAGAGGCTTAAGGCAGCTTGCTGAGAGCCAGCCCCGTTGCGGTTGGCTTCAGCGATGGAGGACAGCAGAACAGACTCCAGAGATCTCCTGTTTTATCTGCCTACCCTTTTAGGTGTCATGAGGGAGAATTTTAGTGCAACAGATTGAACCTCAGATAAGATTACGTGCTCTAATTACCAGTGGGATTTATTTGTCCAATTTTTTTGAGCACTGAGTGGAAAAATGCACATATATCCCTTAAGTAAAGGAAAGGCATGTGTGTGTGATTTTCCACTCTTAACTAAGTAAAGAGTAAGATGACATGCAAGTGCAGATGGGAAAAAGGTAAATAAATAAAAATTATCAAAACAAACATTCAGATTTTTCATGTACCTAATGTACTTGGATAGTTACTGAATGGCTGTAAGGTTTGGTTTTTTAAAGGCTTATTTTTAAGCTGTAAATGTAAACTAAATTAAACTGATAGTTTTAATTAAATTTGAATTGGCTGTGGTATTATGCCACTTTAAAAGCCACTGGAGACTCTCAAGTTGCATTTAAAATCTGGTATTGTAATTAGTGATATCTACATTTATTATGGTGATAACTGCACTTTAATGTATTCGGTACTAAGCAAAGCTACAAAATGTAAACAGCTCTAATAACCATGGTGATTTCAGCTAGGCTGTATTTCCTTGGTCTTCCCCTTAGATGAGCTGAGATATGAAAACTAAGCTTTAGAAAGCTAATCAGGAGAAAAAGTAAAAGTCAGGGGACAACATTAAATACTTTCCCTTGGGGTTAAGGAACTGTTCTGAGATGTTATCTTCTGATCTTGTCTGCCACCTCCTTGTCTAGGCTGCTGCTACAATTTCCATGCTAAGTGGTGTACCTTGCAGAGTTTCCTTCCTTTTTTTCACCTGGTGTCTCAGGAAAAGAGACACCTATAGTATATATGGTATAGCTGCCTATATGGCTGCAGCTAATGTCAGGAGCTCCTAGATGCAGCACCATCCTTCCACCTGCTGGACTCACCGCCTGCTTTCAGTGCTGTGAAAACCGGGTATGGGGCTGCTGGTGGGGGAATGCCGTCCTGTAACCTGGGTGCTAATGTCAGTGCAAAGTAGGGTAAATTTTTCTTCTATTATTATTCTCACCACTGCAAACCCCTCTCTTGTGAGCCTGTTGTTTCTTAAGTGAATTTTATGATCTCCCTGGGTTCACGAGGCTCCGTCAATGCTGCCTGCACCCCCTGTGGTTTCAGCCTGTTACGCTTTGCTGTCTTTGTGTGGGCCTTGCTTGGGGTTTTTAGGACATGCTTATTTCTCTGGGAAAGAGTGGGATTTGTCCTGCTTTCCACATCATTGACTTCTGTTTAATTAGCTTCCTATTAAGTGAAGGAGGTATAAGCATGAGGGAGTGGTGAAGAGAAGTACTTTACAGAATTGAGTCAGGAAGAGCAGCCTTTCTGTGGGAATATGAAACAACTGTGGTCCACTAGCTGAGATAAAATTCCTGTATTAATTCTATGAGCTTCTTGACTGTTCCAGGGGAAGGACAGTCTCAAATCCTACGGTGAAAAGCACGTAAGCCTTCCTTGTACTAAGCTGCTGGAGTGGTTCTTGGCATAATTTGGCTCCTAGCTAAGTGAGCCACATCAGCATCCTTGGGTTGTTCCAAGACCTGCCAAACTCCTCGGTTTCAGGTTGTCCTCTTCTTCCAGGTGCAAAAGAAGCTTTATTGGGGTCTCAGAAGTGCTTTTGCTGGAGATTTTCCCTATAGCTGTAGTTGTCATTTTAAGATTCTCTTATGCTGCGTTGACCGTAGTGTGCACTATAAAGGGGCTGAGATCGGGGGAGAAGATCTAACTGAAGGTTTTAGAGTAATTTCTGTAGAACCATATTGATTTCATCTCCATTAAATTCATGGAGTTTTCCCATAAGGGCTTTTTAATTTAACTGTTGCTAAAAAATGCTGCACAAATTACCTGGCAAGAATGCTGTGGAGTTATAAGTCCTTCAGGCAGTCCCTTAAAGGCAGAGCAGTAAAGTTGGGTGAACTATTCACAGCCAGGAATTTTCATTCAATGAATTTACCACTTTGTCTCTTAGCAGATTACTGACAAACAGCCGCTGACTTTTTATGAATTTGTTCATTATCCCAAATTATTCAATGCCTGGTTTATGCAATGCAGTTTCAGCTTCAGGGCTGCTGGCAAACTGATCCACGAGTATTGTTTGAATACCACTGTTTGTAATTCTTACCGAAAAGCCTTATAAAACTCAATAGAGGCCTGGTGTTTTATTTCTGGGCACGTCTATAAAACTTAGCAGAAAATTATATCCTTGCCATAAAATTCTATAGCTTGGTTTAAAGTAGTTATAATTTTCTACTGATTTCTGTGTGGTTTTAGTATCGTTTATATATAAAAAATGTTTCATCACTGTTAGTCTCTCAAGTTTTTGTAGTTTCTGAAAACAGAATGAGTTGATGATTTGGATGTAAATCTCTGGAAATTGACCTCTTTTATCCTTGAGTTTGTTCAGTTAAACATCAGTTATGTTGATGCCTGTTATAACTCTCTTTTTCACTATTGGGGTGTGAATGTCCTGCTTGATTTTGTCTACTAAAATGAAAACTGAGGCATATAAAAAGGACTGCGTAATATCTAAGTTCATTAGATTTCTCAGTTCTTTTGAGTGGAATTAAATGTCCTGGGCTGTGACAGATCAACAAAGAGTGAGGTTTCACTAGTGAGAACCAGGCTTCACTCAAATTCCAAGGTATCTCTGAATTTTGAAGGTGTTTTCTTGGGTCCAAACATGCACCTTTGAAGTAGTGGGAGTCTGTGAGACTCCACCGCTTGCATTATTCCATTGATGTAAATATCTTTGGAGATCCGTCAACTTAAATGAATTGATGAAGATACAGAATTCCCTTTTGATAATGTTGTGTTGGCTTTGTTTTATTACACTTCTGTTTTTAAACGTTCCCTACTGGTGTAACAAGAGAAGATACCAGTGCATTGAGAATGCTGCTGAGGATGAAGGTGGTCAACCTGTCTTCCTTGGGTGGCCGAATCATATTTAGTTTTGACTTTGCTACTTCTTGTTAGTTTATTTAAAAAAAAAAAAAAAAAAAGGGCAAAAAAACAACCAAACAACAACAACAAAAACATCTTTTTTTCTCCTTATAGACTGTGGTTCTCTTAAATTCAGGGTAACAAGAGGGTAGCACATGATGCTTTTGTATCCGTCTATGTTGGGTCATTCAAATTGCAGCTGTCCTACTGGAAACTGGTATTTGACATTTTTCTTAGGTCGCACCCTTTTTATTCCACCACACCCGCCAAGAAGTTGGAATCCCTCCTGCCTCACCCCCTTACATCACCCGTTACATGTTTCAATGCTATTGCAGTATATTCAGGAAGCTGTGAGTGATGTTCTGTATGATTGTTTTCCTACTGTCCTATCCTGGTGTAGGGCGTGTGTCTAGAGCTGGTGTAAAGGAGGAATAGAAGCTTTTATGGAGTTCCTTTTAACTTAGGGGAAAAAGAGTTAAATGGATCAATTTCTTATTACCCGTTGCAGTTAAAGAGAATGTTAGAGATTTCATCAGCATTCATTTACTACATTATTAATAAAGTTATTAAAATCTCAACAGTCGCTATGCAAAGCTATTTGAGCTATCACAGTTGTCTTTTATACTTAGCATGGGAATAAACTGCAGCATCTCAAACCACAGTGTATCGTGGTGCCCCCATGCTTGAAAGCTGGTGTAAATCTGCTGTGCGCATCTTGAATCTGCAATACCTGAGTGTTTAACAGCTGTGGTGTGCAGACATGTTTTGTCTTCAGGTAATCTGGTAAATCATGGTACTTGGTAATAAAAAGTATATCTGGTAATAAAAAGTGCTTAGTTTTCCTGTCACTTGGTCATGAGAACTTCGCTGATTCAAATTTTATATTGAAATGTTACTTTGGAGACGCCAGTTCTGGAAAGAAGTGGGCATGATTCACGGACATGGCTGTGCGTAAAATCAAGCTGTACTGTGTGGTTAATGCTTCCCAAGTTGAGTGTATACTTCCTTGGGAAGACTCTTCAGACATTTAGATAAAACCCATAAAAGGGCTTAATATCAAACATTAATCTCTTGGGATCAAAAGATGTACTGCATAGCTGAAATAAGGAATGAGAAGGTGTTCAGGTCATTCATGGAAAAAACACAGTCTGTCCTGTGAGCTTACAAGGGCTTTCCTGAAGTAACTTTTATCTTTAGGTCTGACTAAATAAGGATATCTTTCTTTTTCTTTCTTGATTGAAATGCTCAATGGGACTGAGCTGTTTTGCAGTTTGTAATTGAGCGTTTGCTGCATTAAGGTACGTGTAGACTTGCAGTTGCTCTTGAGGCAGAGGCAAGTTGCCCTTGGTGAAATGTCTGGGAGTAAACTTGTCGGAGAAGCTTGTATATTGCTGTCAGGGAGACATCTTATCACTTGTTTTCTGTGGCGTGTTTTGAACTGCATCTCTAGCACATAATGTTTCAGGTATTCTAACCTAAAATGCCACAGCTCGTTGAAATGTTTAAAAAAGTCTGCAGTGAATTATCATTGAAACAATCTGACATTACGGAGCATACGTAGTTTTCAGTACTCAAGAGCTACATTGGCCGTGTTACCATACTAATCAAAAGATGTGTTCTCAGCAAAGACTTCACTTGCCAATCTACAGGGCTGCTCCAGACCACCAGCCACCTAGTGGTTTTACTATGCTTTAAATGTGTGAGATGCTGGCTGTTCAGTATTGAGTTTTAATATGATAATTTTATTATCCTAAATAAAGAACATCACAGAGGAAAAATTTTTTATTTTGCCATTTTTTTTCCAAGTCTTTGGGAAAGATTATATGAAATGTCCTTGCATGCCCTGTAGCATCTTTGCATGATCTTTTGATCATTTTGTCAAATTAATATGCTTATTATTATCGCCTTGAAGAGGTTTTTTCAGCCCACAGAGCATGTAAGTTTTATGATAATGAGAAGCTCTTAGTGAAACTAGCATGCAGCGTCTGGAACATTATAAAGCATATTAAAATGGCTGAAGACACCTACTCTGCTCCTCGTCCCAATATGAGAGGTTAGAAATTTAGCACCTGCAAAGCATCATGCTGGGCTTTGTAAAAGTATTCTTGTAAGTTGTGAGCGGCATTGCATAGCTGGCGTGCCAGCAGGGATTGCCATCCTGCCAGCTCCGTCTGTGGTAAGGAACTTCCCAGGAGTGTGATGTTAGCAATAACAGTAAAACCCATCGCATTTTAGGAATACAATTTTCAAGGGGGCAAAGAACAGAAAAAAAAAAAAAAGCCATTAATGTCCTATGCTTTTCTCTGTGCTTTCCACATGGAGACCTGGAAACCGTCTTGGTTTGGAATATAACATCTGGGGTAGCTTTCTCTTGAGAATGAACGTGAACACCACTGCTCCTCCCTCCAGGTGGAACTCCGAAAAAATGCAGTCGCCAGATGAACTCCTGTGCTGGGCCTGGTAGAGTACTTCCAGGGACCTCTGCCACAGGAAGGAAAGAGCACTCCACTGGCGTCTGTCTCATTTACAGGGGCGTCTAATCTGGTTGCCTATATTCCTGTTCTTTTAATACATTCCTCCTACCCTCCATCCTCCCCCAACAAAAAATAACTACAATCAAGCCAACCAACCAACCAACAAAAAAAAATAATAAAAAAAATAATTAAAAAAAATGCCCCACCTTCCAGGTCTCATAGGTCTCATTCTCCTTTCTGGACTTAATGCCCATTGCTGAATCGATTTTGCTGCTTTCCCTCCTGCTGTGTGCTGGTATAAACAGAAAGATGAGGCCTTGTGTGTGTTCATATGCTTTTTGATCTGATTTATGATGCCTACATCTAATGCTGACTTTAGCTTCTTGTTCTGTGCCAGCACAGTTTATGAAATGTAACTGAATTGCTATCGCTCTCCCTGGCTTCATCTGATGGCCCTCTGTTTTCAAACTAGCAGCTGAGAAGCAGTTCGTTTGCCTCAATCCACCGCTTGCCTCTCCTTCCTCTATGGGAAATTGAATCTCCCTTCTCCCTTCGGTCACCCTTTCTCTTGAGCTATAGAGGCCAGCTAGTCTTCACTCACCATCATCTGTTTTCCAAAAACCTCAATTATTTTTGCAGCCCTTTGATGCAACTTTTACAAATGTTTTCTCCCAACTAAGTGTGAATGGAACGATGTGTAGTATTGTGAATTTGAGCTTTGTTTCTTACAAAATTCCTCAACAGCTTGAGCTGATTTATTTTGCACTTTTATTTATACTTTTCAGTGTCTCTATTCTTTGCCTTTTTATTCTTAATTTGGATATTTTTCTCTGGAAATTTCTCAGCTAAGGAAATAGAGTGAGAAATACTGAGCTGATTTTAATGTCGATTTTCCTACCTCCATACCAAGGTAAGTTCAGTACCTTAAACTGTGAATGATTTCATAGCATTTTGTTATACAATGCATTTGGATCTGTCCCGTTATTTCCCATTTATGTACTTAGGTAAGAAGAGTGGGTTCAGAAATGAAACTTGACCTTGGCTTTCTATGGGGAAGGAAGACTAGGAAATGGGACTCTGCTTCAGCACACCTGGGTATATTAGGAAGATATATATATATATCTGTCATATCTCAGATGTAGGAATCTGAGCTGACTGTATTCTGTGGCATTTCTGACTTAAAATTCGCTAGGTTGTGAACTTACAGTGATTTTTTGGCCATATCATCACAGTTAGGGGCTGTCTTTTATTTTCCTTATTTTCCATGTGTTTTACACTCTTGATATATTCAAACTGAGCAGTACCTCTGAGAACTTCCCAAAGACATGAAGACCTAACCTGGGGCTAACTTCCAAAGGATCCCCACATTCATTATCACAGGAATAATTTACCAGTAGAGCTTTGTTCCTGTTCTGACACTGGAAGGTTTAGTCAGTCAGATCTTTCTGAAGTTCTCAACAAATATCTGAGAATTCAGCTCTTTTATAACCAGCATTTCTGCTTTCACCATGTGAAAACTCATGCTCCTTTTTCTGACGGACTAAATGACCTTGAGGTCTCTTCCAACCTAGGAAATTCTGTGATTCTGTGATATAGATGGGAAAGGAAGTGGCAACTAGTAAATGACTCATCTTATAGAAATATCATCTATCTGTCTAAGCTGACACCACCTCAATCAGAATACACTTCTGGGGAGGCTTCCTGAAGATGTGTTAAGCTTGTGGAAGTGCCTGTTCATAGTGAGTCGTTTGGTGCTATTTAGAAATACCTTCCGAATTAACTTATCTTCTCATAAATTTCATCTCTTAGCAGTTGCCCTTCCTTTGGAAATCTTGATCATGGAAATACTTGTGAAATTTGGGTAGCAGCAAAGTCCATGCAAATTAATTCAATTGCTGAAGGGAATGTTGCTAGCAAATTCTCCATAGTGAGTCCAGTGCGGAAATGGTTATTAGTATCCTGGTTCTGCTTAAGGTCAGTGCGTCAGATGCTGAAGCTACATAGACAAGGAAAGCCGAGAAGTTTGAGATCTGTGTCACCCTTATTGATGGTTATCTTTATTTGATCTTTCTCTAGTCTTCTCTGAGACCTTCTAAGAATCATTAGCATGCTTAGGGGTGTGAGTTAGATTTAAAAATGCCTTTTCCTTATGACCTAAATGTATTGTTGATATAAACGCATTTTCTGCTTAAAATCTTACATCTCTTCAGCAATCGAAACTTAACCTCTTTGACAGAATAGCACAGAGCTATGAGAAACCTCATCCTTTTAAGCAACCTCTTCATTTGAGAACGTGTCCTACTTACTCTTTCCTAAAAATATTTTCCAAGAATCATCATTGAAGACAGGCTATTTATCAGATAATTGCATTTTTCCTGTACGTTTTGTATAAAAGGACAAATCTCTGTCCATCTTGGAGCTGAAGAAACTGTGTTCACTCATCAAGAAAATGCAGAATAATCTCACTGGATATGTGAGCTCGTGCCAGGCAGAAAAACTGTTCAGTGTCAGTCAGTATGAAAGATGCTTCACTTTCCATCCTTCGGCCTTCCAGGAAACATCCTGGCCTTCTCAGAAAGACTGGGAAAGAATGTTCCCTGCAATACTGGCGGGCCCTGAGGCATGTCTGACATGAAGTCCCCACGTAGCATGGTTCCTGTGTTCACATAACTGACCAAACGGAGACATTGCTTAGGTTTCTATTCTTTTAAGGAAGGCATTTTTTCATGTGTGGCTTTTCAAGAAAGAAAAACACAGTTGCTGGTTTCTTTATGCAATTTCCTGTTCCCTTCCCTTCCCTTTTTTTTTTTTTTTTTTTGAAATTGACCGTGCTCTCATATTTGGAGAAAAACGGTGCTGTCCAAAAAAGATCAACAGAACCCAAGTCCTCTCCTTTAGAGTCTGATTAAAGAATTGCATTTCCCCAAACAGCCGTGTCGCAAGATGCCAAGTGCAGAAGGCGTTAATCATCTGTACCTTATCTCTAGGAGAAGCCGTCTTCAAAGCAGAAAGGAGGAGAGCTCTACCCTCGAGATAAATGGCATATCGTAAATAGTGTGAGGCACTCAGATACTGTGATTATGAGCTCTATAGAAATGCCTATAAATAATACTAGGAGATGCCCAGATATTGGAGCTTACTTATGAAAATAAATAAACCACATAAAGATCTGACAAGATTCAAGCTTTCCTCAAGTATGAGGACACTTCACTTTGCTTTTCTCCTTGCTGTCTGAGGGCAGAACCTGTCGTGCAGGGACTAGGTCGCCACGCGTAACTTGCAGTCCCTTGATGAACAATGAAGCAAACTGCAGTGTAAGGCAGCGTGAAAGCATCGAGGAAGGAAAGCTTCTAGAGGCACGTTTAACTGTGTATCCTTTCCAAATTTTGAATTTAAAAAGAAAAAAAATAAGCTAAGACAGAAACTTCAGGAGTCTGAATCTTGAGATCTATACCCGTGGAACGTGGAAGTGCAGGTTCTGATACAACAAAGCAAGAGGCAGATTGCTGCTGGCTGCAGTGGGAGCATTAGACAAAGGCTTTGCAGACGTGCTCCTGGCACTAATGCATTAGCTTCTGGTGACTTCCCTGCTTCTCTGCTGGAGAGCTGTGTCATTCATTCAGCAAGATCAATATCTAAAGAGAAAAAGATGCATTGATTGGAATTAATCCTTTTTGTATGTGATTTTTTTTTTTTTTTCCTAGGCAATTTTGGGCTGTTTGAGTTCTGCTTAGTTCTACTTTCTCACCAAACGTTTTGCTGTTAATACTACTTTTCTCTAATAGGCTGCGGATAGCCCTTGAAATCACTTACATGATGAGTAGGTTCAGACACTCTCAAGTGCACACCCGGTGTTGTCGAGATCATGGAATTAGACTGCTCAGCTGTCAGCTATGGTAATGAGCCTTACCAGTGGTGAAATTCAGTTGTTATGTGGGTATTTGGATATCCACAAAGCAACAAGTACTGCAGTGAACTGAAGAGAATTACTTCTAAATTAGAAATAATGTTTAAGCAGAGATTACTGTATTTGCCTAGCTCAGTGCAGCAAGTTTCTAGGGGAGCACATGCAAATCTCTGCCTCGTGTTCAAAGACAAATGCTTTACTGTAAAAGTGCCACAGATATTTTTCAGGTTTTAGCAAGTACTTTTATTTGTCTCTTCTGATGTTCTGCTCTTTCATTTAAAGAAAATATTAATCAGCATTTAAAATAGGGGAAGAAAGCTCTCTGTCTTTTACATGGTCAACTTTCTTTTACCTCATCACTCAAAAATGAAGAGGTACGAATCCAGTTTTAGTGATGTTCTTGACCCTGTACTGTGCTGTGAAACATCTGATGGGAGTAGGATCCCCCTCACATGTTTCTTGGAGCATGCTGAGGACGTGTGCTCCCTATAGTACACGTGGCTAGAACTGCTGGGTTTTGAAGCTAGAAGAGTCACAAGGGTTGTGAGTCCCTTGGGAAGGTTCTGAGGAAAAAGACATTGCTGAGAAAGATTACTAAGTTTTTCTTTTGATTGGAAATAAATTAGGCACAAGCTTAGTGTGTTTGGGGTTTTGTTGGTGCTGCGGCATGCACACTGCAAGGTTCCTCTCTGGGATGTGGTGCTTAATCCGTGGTTGTGCTCTGCACACAGCAAAAAGTTGTGTACAGTTTGCAGCCTGGAGAACTGGGCGCCTCTGCTATTTACTAGCACAGCCTTGACCTGGATGAAAATTGGCTGAAAGCTGGCAAAATTTCAACTCACCAAGCAAAGCAGGTTTCATTTTTCCTGTGGGATGAGGGTGAATTTTTGGATCTTATCAATGTCTCAGTAGTCCAGCATTAGCACTTGGGGGTTAGATTTCTTCTGCAAAATGTTTCTTCATCTTGATCTTATAACCAGGACACTACAAGTTATTTCACTACACATAGAACAGAATATTTTTCTGGTTCTACAAATCTGGTCTGTCTTTGCAGAGCTGCTTAATGCACTTGGGCTGGCAGTTGTTATGGCATCTATTGGGCAGAACTCATTGACTCAAAATATAACAGCTCTGTGATCCAGAATCTCCTTTCATATTTTTTTGGTAGATGACCGACATTCATGGCAGCTCTCACACAAAAGCTGTGAATCTTGTGTCACCCAGCCATGTGATGAATGTCTTTCTCTTTCCCTCTTCCAGCCTTGGTGGCTTTACTGCGTGCATGGAAATTTACTTGGTCAGTTCTCAGAAGTAATAAAATTTATGGGAATTTGGGCCAAGTACTTGAGTTCAGAAATATTTTGGTATGCAGTTATTTCAGTAAAGTACACTCAAAGCTCGCTCATTCTTTCAAGCCTCCAAGATGTGTTTTTTGAGGAAGAGAAATAAAAAGTGAGGAAACACTGGCTCACTGAAGTGTTGAATATTCTGTTCCTATAAACTAAGTCATAAATCAAGAGCAGTTTCCAAACTGTACTTTGATGGTATATAGATGGATTGATTGATTATACTTCTGATTATACGTATGAATGTCAAGCAATTTCATTAGCTAGTAGTCTCTGGGCATTTATTATGACCAAATACCTGCCTAGAGTAGTTTATAGTTTCAGAGTAATTATTTTATATTTAATGGGGATTGTCAGGGCCTTTGCCCACATACTGCCATGAAGTCTTAGTATCTGTGTAGCAATTGTCAGCTGAGCCCTGGGTTCTCCGTAAGATAGCAGTAAATGCTGCTGGGAATCGAGGGGGTCCCAGTGGGCCAGCTCTTCAGAGCTGCAGCTGTGTATAGAGCCTAATAATTATGAACACAGTGTGATATCTTTGCTATTGTTTGCAAGTACAGTTCCTGCAGGTGATATTTGCATGCGGTACTGGTACATGTATATGTTAGGTTAGCTTTGCGCTTCAATTTTATGCAAATGTGGTCTCATCCTAGGAAGCTTTAAAATTGAGCCATTTGTATGCTAGCATTTGCTTTTCTGTGGACACGTCCATTTCTGGATTTTGTGCTATTATGAAATGAGCCTACAAGCCGGTGAGTTTGTTTAATGACACAGAAAGAAACTTCCTATGTAGTATTCTTGCTTTCTGTTTATTGTTGAGAAATGTTGATGTTTGGACATTCGTGTTTTTCTCCTCTAGTCATAAATTAAGAACAATTCTTAAGTGAGGTTATTGCTGCTATCTTTTTTTGAAGACCTAAAACCTCACATTATTAGCAATTGTTCCCATTGTCATAGGGAATAAAGTTGTAAGAAAAAGACAAGTGGAATTTTAAAATCTGTGATTTTAAGATATTTCACTAGCAGGATCAGGCTGTCATATTGCTTGATAGAGCCAAACCAGAGAGGAATGGTGTGAAAACATTTGAAAGACTAAATAAATAAATAAATAGAAGGTTAAAAGATTTTCTGGGGGTCTCCACACATTGAATAGTCATCAGTTCTGTTACCAGAATGGCTCCTGGAATACATCTGAAGGTGCCAGAGAGAACATGGTCTCTTCTCTAATTAAATTCTCATCTTTGCCCAAATGGTTGAAAGGGCAACTGTCTTAAACCTTTGAACTTTATTTGTAATACAAAGCTTCAATTAGATAAAAGACAATAATTAGCAAATCTTTTATCTTTGGGCATAATTAAATCTTTAAGGAAGGACACCTTAATCAATGACTTGTAATGACAAGTTCATAAATTAATTAATTCTTCCAACGAGTGTCTGGCAGAAATCAATGAGTGTTAAAAGAGATTTGGGATGAGGGGACACCACTATAGAAACACTGTAGCTCAATTACATTCGGTTTAAAGACTCTCATCCATAAAGTATTAGCTTTTTCAAAAGATGATGTATTATTTAAAGGCAGATCATTAAAATATTAACCTCTAATATTGTAGAGCCTTCTTGTTGATCTTCCATCTCTACATATATACGTACTTGACCACAGTTCATGATTAGCTCTTTGTGTTGGTTCTCTACCAACATGCAGAGTTAGTTTGCTGTTGAGTCCTCGTGTCAGGTCTTATTACTGAAACCAGCTCTTGGCTGAGCAGCCTCGGTGTGAACAGCCTCATTCACTGGTAAGGATCTCCTGTCCAGGAGAAAACTCGCACAATTAAGCTTGACAGGCTTAAAGATTCTTGCTTGAGAGCTTCCTACGTTCCTGTCCATCTAACACTTCATAATGTGGAAAATTACATAGCCATTAACTTGAAGGTTTTCTCTTGGTATCAGGATGGTAAAGTGAAGAAATAAAATCAAGTGGCAGTAGGATTTGGTTCTCTGTTTGAGAGCTCTTCTGACCAGAGGTGGGCCCACACAAACCTCATGAAGTTCAACAAGGCCAAGCACCAAGTCCTGCACCTAGATGGAGCAATCCCAAGCACCTTTCTGCCTCCTAATTTCAATCTTCTGGTTTTGCTGACCAAAAATGACAGCGGCTTTGCGGTATTTTGTCTGTGGGATGCTCTGACTAAATCCTGGGCCTTTCTTTCTTTGTCTAAATATCATGTAGGTGCTTGTGGATATGTTGTTTTGGTGCAGCATTAGTATCTCACTCCCTGCTTTACCCATGCTAATACTTTAAAGTTGAGGAGGAAAAGTTGCAAGCAGTTGAGTGGCAATTTCCTTTCGTTATGATTTTCCTGGGTTTCATAGCATTCAGAGTATCTCTGTGAACGTAGCTTCTGTCAGATTTTGAATGTGCATATCTGAGGTGTGAGGATTTTACTAGTTTTTCTGACCTTCCTCTTATTTCCTGCAATCCCTCACCACAACAGGTAGCAAGAAGTTTGGTAGAGGTGTGTGGAGAGTACATTCTGTAGGTAAAGAGCGATTATCTTTAGAGAAAAGGATGGGACAGTTGCTAAATCAATCAAGTTGAATTTCTCTTGGATTCTTAAAACAAGAATTACAAACTGGCGCTCTGTTGTGCATTTCTCTCCTCTATATAAATTGGGCCCCATATTAACACGTGCAAATGGTCCCAGAAGTTTTTACAGCAAGCCTGGGCTGCCAGGAGGCTGGGAGCTGTAGTCCCCCAAATCTGGCTGGCAGAGCTGCAGGCGCCGGAGGCTGCTCGTGTTTGCTTTGCCTGGCAGCCAAGAGGAAGAGCTCTTTGGCCAAGCTGCAGGAATAGGCCCAGTCTAGTCACAGCCAGCGGTGATCCTCGCTGGCTGGAAGATCTCGCTGGACTAGACTAAACATGTGGAGATACCGTGGTGGAGGCAATCGGGAAGGAGAGCTGAGGGTATTGCAGCGGGGAAGGAGCAGGATGGGCTGGAGCTTGAGGGTACGGGGTGCAGGGGAGGCCGGCAGCGCACGTCGGAACCCAGCGGGCTGCATTTCAGCCAGGGGAGACAGAGGCATAGCAAGCTGTGCTTTCATCTTCCTTCTAATTTAGGGAATGCAAAACCATCATTAGGTTTACACTGCCCAACAGTATTAATTAAACAAATCCAGCTTCCTATAAGGTATTAATACATTGCATTACAAACTCCATTTTTGGGCAGTGGAAATACACAGCTTCTCGAATGATCGATTCTCTTTGTTGTGTGGGCCACTGATTGCCAGATAAAGTAGAAATGTTAGCGATTTCCGATTTGAAACTTGTTAAACAGCACAACAGATGGAAAGTTCTGTTCAGCGTATGAGTGTCCAGATCTGTCACAGATTAAAAGAAGGGTAGCATACGCTGGTAGCCGGTCTTGATAAGTATCTCTTCAGAATAGTGAGGCAAGTTTCCCTTCTGCATAATCCAGTGGCCCTGCCGCTGGCAGGGACCATGCTGCTCCTCACACGTTGCAAAGATCAGGTGCTCTCCTGTAAAACTGCATTATAGCTCAGAGCATCTTTGGGCAGATTTGTTCACTACCTGGATGTTCGCTGTTCTTCAGAAGGGTGATAGGAATCTAAACCTCTTGCCTCTTCAGATATATTCTCCCTTCAGAGCTGTCATCCAGGTTGTCAAATCTTATCCTTAGCACGTTTCAGCTTTAAAGGTCCTCTTATCAACACCACAACATTCCTGTCCATCCCATTACAGCTTGTCAATGAGATCCTCTGAGTATGGTTTGAAGCAGCCTAGGAATCTTTTGCTAAATTCCTTCAAAAGAATTTAAATAGTCCTAATGACCATATTACCTTACAGGCTTTTAAGTGTTTCACCAGCTGCTTGAGTCAATGCGCCATAAATTGTAAGCCTTTCTGCAGTAATCTCAGCGTTTGTTTGGGAGTTAAATATTAACAGATCTTTTTCTCCCTCTCAGACAGGAGGCTCCTGCACCTGCTCCGTTCCCTGCAGGGTCTGTAAAAGTGAATGCTGCGTTCCTCTCGAGTGCTCTGGGTGCTGTTCTCTGTGTGTGTGCTGTGCATGGGGCCAGTTTGAAGAAGACTTACTGATGTCCGGACCTCTGCATCTCTTGCAAACATGCCTTCTTTCTGGTAGAAATCTTGGTTGGCAGAATGCCCGGCTGCATAGGAAAGCTGTGTGGCTGAGCAGTGGATTTAACACAACGATGCAGTTAACTCACTGCCGTGCCCTTTACAAGGCTTTATTCTGCATCGCCACTGTCTGTTTTTTGGCATGCTGGTACTTCAGGTTGTTCAAGAAGACAGAGGAAAAAGAAAAGACAAATGATAAATATAAGAGACAAGTTAGTAGCATATACCTGCTGAATATTAGAAGCAACGTAAGTGGTTAGGCCACATCAATACAACAGGCGTACCTTAGGTATTTATTTTAAAGACAAAGAGGGACTGCCTCCCACACATATTTCAGAATGAATCTGAAATGTGTTTTTATCACTTAAAATGATTTCCATCAGAGAATAATAAAGAGATTTGATGCCTAGGGTACTTAATGTTCTATGATGTATATTGTAATAGCTATTTTAACTGTAGGAAATACCCTAATAAGAAGCAGTTTGCTAGTGTGCTGATCTAGTTGATTCTTATCGTAGCATTCTCTGTAAAATAATAATTGAAAGATATGACAATTGAGATGTTTGATTAAACTTTGGCATCTGATAAACTCAAGCAGAGTTAGGCAGATCACTTCAAGAGCTTTAAAAAAAATCTAACATTTGTTTTTGATGATACCTTTTCTTTTATGACCTTTGCTAGATACGGTAGTTAATGAGGTGAAGTACTCTGAATGTATACGGAAAAAAATTAAGCCCAAATCATGTTAAATATTTTCTCATAAAAGAAGCACAATGAATCGAGTCTGTACTTTTTAAGGCATATTATTTAACAGGCTGTAGACTTCAAAAAATGTTTTTTTTGAAGTAGGTATTTAAGTCATTACCAAAACCCTAAGTTTATAAGGCATTTTCTTCTCCTACACCTCCTCGCTTTCCCTCTCTAACCTCTTTCCACCTCTGTCCCTATCAAAGGCTGAACACCGTTTTGTTTGTGCTGTGGTGTGGCAGTTACAGGTGTTATCAGGAATGAGCCATGCAGCATGAACTGTTCTGTCCTTAATCCATCGTGGTTGGCATCTTTTCTTCTGTATTCCCCTTGTATTGCTTTTTTCCCCCATGTTCCTATATACGCTAGCTTGTTAGATTCACCTGCTCTCATGTCACTTCACGTGGAGTCTGTCCAACATACAATATTACCTTTCTTGCTTGTTCATACACTTTCCTGAAGGATTTATCTTATTATATTTTTACAAGCTCCAGTTCAGCAGAATTTTTAAGGAGAATCCAGTTTCATCCTGAATAAAGCTAGTCCCCTTCAGTCTTCTGGGATTCATGACCACGCGATTTAGTCATTCTGAATAAATTCTCTGCCCGTTGACTTTCTGTTGGTCTTGAAGTCTCCTTTTGCTGGCTTTAATTCTCAGTCCTTACCTCAGTCTTGTAGTAGGTATCTCTGAGGAGAAAACTCAGTTCTTAATAACTTCAAGATACTCTTTTTTGGTTTGCTTTTATTTTTATTTTTAATTTCAGGCCAAGGATCTCCAGCTGTGCAGTCAGACCCCTGGGATAGCTGAGCACTGAGAGTATAAATGTAAATGATACAGTCACTGCACCAGCGGCATCGTCTCTGATGAACGTCAGGGAGTTGCTTTCCTGCCAAGTCTTAACTGAGGACTCAGTTTTCATTTGTGAGTGCAGGGCTCTGGGGCTTCTCAGGGACGTTATGTGCTTTCATTTTCATTTGCCTGGGATGGGAAATCAGCACTGCTTGGAAAGGGTGGCATATTTAACATCCCTCCCCCAATTACACTGGTGCCAATAGATGGGAGTCAGCTTAAATATATCCTCCTACTAACTACTGATGGACTGGCGCTAAATGTTTATTTTGGCTTAAAGGGACACTGCTGAGATGGTAATCAGCAGATGATTTTGTTTCAAATTTTCCATTCAGTGCATAGTTTTCTGGCTGACTGACTTGGCTTTGTGTTTCAACAGATATATGTATATACATGGTTATCCAGTGGTCTATATGGAAGTAACAAGGTTGCCTTCGCTCATTTATAATACGCATTCACAAATGAGAGCATAACCTAAACAGTTCATTGCAGATGTTACCAAAAATGCTCTGAGCTAGGAAAAAAAAATATGCAAAAACTGAATGTACCTCTCTGGTTGTGCTATCCTTTTGTAGGCTACTTTCTGGCTTAAAGTGCTCTCTCTGCTTTTGTCTTAGTGCAGTGATGCTGTATGCTAGCATCTAAAAAGCAGGTAGAAAACAGGGTGGCTTCTTTTCTAAGTGATCACAAAATCGTAGTGTATTTTTGTAGTAGAGCTAGTGTTCAGTTGGATGTGTAGCTTTTGGGTGTTCTGCCATGGCCCTCTACATTATAACTCCACCTTCTGGCCTCACAAAGTAATAAATTGTTAGCGCTGGGTACATCGTTCTTGATTTGGAAGAAGACATTTTATAAACAGTGACAGCAAAGGAAGAAGAGAAGCTGCCCTTGTGTTATTCCCTCCTATTGGGAAGTTGTGATTTTTGTGAGTTTGTGTGTTCATCTTTGATCTGAGTGTGGCAGTGATCTAGACCAGCCTGTCAATATACTATCTGCAGCATTGCATAATGATGTAGAGACAAAGCTTTGTAAATCCTTTAAACCAAAAGACTTTGACTTAAATTCTTCATTTAGAATCTAACTTTATTAGCACCTATCCTCTTCACTATTAAGAACTGAAAAAAAAACACCTTGAGGCATCCACAACTCTTTCTACAGAGCACGGTGTTTAAAGAAGTGAAAGTCTCAGATGAAGGGCATAAAGCAGGGCAGTTAGTATAACCTGTTCAACATTACATGCATGTGATATTTATCACAGGTCATTAGGTGATATTTGCTTGGGCATCTTGCAGTATTTCTGCCTGGTTTTGGTTGTGTGTTTTGTTTTTTTAAGAACACATGTTGAAGAAGACGTATTGAGTGATGCAAGTGTAATTGTGAGGTGCTGATCGTGTGCTGCCAGCCGGGAGGCACTGCCGAGGTCAGGCAATGCTGACTCGGAGGGGAGTGGTGCTGCAATGCGATTTGCTTCTGGCCTTGGAGCTGGTGAAGCCAGGCAGCATCCGTCCCGAGACCAGCCTTTGTGAAAAAGTGCTGCCACTGACTTGCCAAGTAACAAAGATAACAAAAATGAGGATTGAGGCAGGTTGGAGGTGGCTTGCCTTTTAGTACAGACCAGCTTCTGAGCTATCAGTAGTGATGCACTTGTGGAAGTCAAGGGAGCTCCAGTCACTGGCACTTGGGAGGAAGCAGGGCAGGAGCGGCCATTTCAGCCACCTCCATCTCATTGCCTCCCTCAGCACCTGGGGAATGGAACCAAAACTACAAAATAACTTCAGGACTAGGTTTAGTTTTAGAAGTAATTCCAGTTCCTCAACTGCTTTTGGAATTTGGCCCATACTTTTTGCTTCAAAAATCCTCAGAGGGGAAAGGTATGGGTAGGTTATGTGCACTCTCTTACAAGAGACCGCAGCAGAACTGTGAGGTGCCCATCTCTGAAGGAAATGCAGATTTAAAAACTTCTGTGTGGTAATGACCAAGCATCTCGGTATCCCACCAGGAATTTAAAAGCTCGTTTATTTCTTTCTGGCCACATGAAAAGTTGCATGGCTCAACTGAGTCATCCTGGGTTTGAAGTAGATTTCACCGGGAAACTATCATAAAACGTGATAACTCTAAACTTACATATTATTAAAAGTAGAATTCATAAACAATAAGAGTTGCTGGAATACACAGAATTTCAGCATCTATAAACCTGAATATCTGCACCTCTGACTTTTGGGCTCAAGCCAGGCCATTACTGAAGTGGGTCCAGCAATTCCATGTTCAGGTATGAAATATGGGCATGAAGTTTGGGTAGGGAATGAGGAGTATAAAATCTACATTGACAATACCATATATCCAAGTCTAAATTTTGGAATTTGGCTCAAATATATTGCAAATCTAGCAATAGCATATAAACACTTAGGATGTGATCTGGTGATACAGCTGTAGCATTGCAAGCTAAAATCCTGATAATGGGACTTCTGCCATTGCCTTCGGTGGAGCCAGAAAGTATTTCCTCACAACGTTACATGATAATTAGGGTTGGCCATGAAGTCACTCCTCCATCTGTACTAGACCTGGGGGCCTACACCGAAGCCAGCTCTGTGTATGTGGCTCTTGTTAGTCTGGGTCCCAGCCCACAGCAAGGGGCTCAGCCACCCGAAAAGGCCAGCAGTAGGCCCCTGTTCTTTCAACCCCTGTCTGTTTGCAGGCAGAAGGAGGGGAGGGAGGGAGGAAGGGTTCAGGACCGGCTGTGTTGAGGGAAGGCTGACTTGCAGGTGGGCTGCAGCAGAGGCTGACCTCTCTGGAAGAGTATCAGACCTTTTGGGGTCAGGCCGAGCTGCTGCAGAGAGCTGTGTTTTGGAGTTTATAATTGGTCCCTTGAGAGCGGTGATGCCTTTGATGTCGTCCCTTATCAGCAGTGTGCGCTGATAGTGCCTGAGTGACTCGTCTGAATTCATGTAAGAAGCTGGTGGGGCCGCAAGAGCTGCTTGAACTTAGATGGTCTGGGATTTTAGGTTAGCATCTGAAACCTTGCATCTTGCTTCCCTGCGCTTTCTTTCAGGGCATGTCTTTAGCAGTGACTCCTGCAGTGGGCTGAAAGCAGAATTTGCACAAAGCTGAGCAACTTTTAGTATTTGTTGTCACTTTTTGAAAGCCTCAAAATATGATTTTTTTTTTTTTTTTGTCCTTTTTCCCCAATAAAGCAGCTAGAGATGTAAAAAATCAATGATGGAAACAGTTAATAGACTTCAGGGCAATCGGAGGGCTTTGGCTCCTACTGCAAAATATTAACAGCTGTAATTTGACCTCAAAGCCAATTAATTTTGGCCAGTGTAAAATTCCATACACTAAATCTGTTTACGATACTTCACTATTCTAGGCATCTGATACTGTGCCAAGACCTTAATATGTCTCAGTGAACAGAGGTCAAGTCATGGCCTTAAAATGAAGACTTGAAATATAAGCTGTGCGTGGGTGGGTAGCCTCATGTCCCTAAGGGGCTTATGAGTTCCTTTTCTATTGCTGTATGATCTGAAACTCTGGTCACTGCTCTCTGTATTACCTTCTTGTATTTCTTAATCAAAATAAATCCATTTTGCAGTTCAGAAATGATCTCTTTTTTTTGCAGTTTGTCCGGACCGTTATGTTTTTCACACGCGGCTTTAATTAAGCATGCTAGCGGTTATCTGTTGTCTGTGTCGTACATCTGCTCAAAAACTCATCTTGGTTAGATTTCTTTGACACGTCTAAGTTATATCCAGCTTGTACTTCGGGGTGAAACAATTGCATCCTGGTGATTCTGCCTGTGCTACCCAGTCCTATAACACTTCATTCTCCCGTCTTTGGCTTTTGGGTTTGAATTTCACTCTGTTAAAGTCTGCAAACGTCAGTGAAAAGAAGTGGACTGATTTTGGATTTAAAAACTGGTAGTTTGTGGGCTTTCTTGGTTTTTGTTTCTGTTTCTTTCTCTCACTTTGCCTTATTGATTGCTGCATGGCAGGATGCCAAGCTGTGTTAGGTTTTGCTTATTGCTGCATGTATACCAGCTTGATGGAAGCCCAGTTTGGTTCCGTCAGCTGACACCGAGCTGTGTTGGTGTGATTGGTGTTGGGCGCTGCACCGGGTGAGCAGGCACACTGCAGCCTGTGCCACCAGAGCCATGCAACTCTGCAGCTCAGAGTAATAGACTCTGGGCAGACAGGGTCTAAATCTCAACAAATCCATGAAAATTGGCTTCCAGGTACAGGGCTGGGCCACTGCTTGGCTCTCGAGAGCCAGATGATGTGTTTTATGTCATAATGAAAGAAGCAGCTTTCTGAGATACTCTGCACTTCTCATGTATGCATTTTATTAAAATCTCCTGTTGGCATGTTCTGAGCAGCTTTTGTGCAGGCTGGAAACGCTGTGTGCAGTAAGCTAAAGGTGCGCCAAGCTGCCTGAGAGTACCGAGTGAGTGATGTGAGTGTCTGTTGTTGCACAGGCATGGATGTGTTTGTAATCATGGCTGAGACCTTGAGAAACTTTTGTGAGAGAAAACAAAACGAGATGATATATGAGTCAGTGTCCAAAATGTTTGAATCTCTATAGTACTGTACAGTACTACTAGATACAGTACTATAGTACCACTAGATATAGTACTGCATAAAAGACAGACTTTGAAGGCTTATAATGAAGACTGCCAGTAATAAAGCATCCTAACTAGAACTTTGGAGGCCAAATCCTTGTTTTTCTTAATCCTGATTTATATTGAATTTGGCAGAGATGTGCTGGCTAGCCAGAAGTCCAGTCCTTGGCTCAAAGGAGTTTTTGGGCAGGGGAGAGCTGGTGAGGGGAGTAGGGAGTGGAAAGACCAAAATTAAAAAAGCACAAGAACAAATTGCTTTAGTCATTTCCATTTTGAATTTACTTAGCCATTAAAACAAATGAGATTGTCTTTGTCTGTGATATATAGTTCCCAGCTGATGTAAAGGGTATGAAAATAGTTAATGGCTTAAAGAAAAAAAAAACAAGAGGGTTTGTATTATCTTAGGAGATTGTCTCTGTAAAGCTGTTCCCCAGGTACCACCAGCTGGTGTTGAATTTTGCATACCTTGTACACTCGAAAGAATAAGATTTTTGAAGGAAATAAATTACAAAACCCCATGCAGCTGAGGTTGCTTCTTTAAGTGGAAAAAATTAGTCCAATTTTCCAGCAGCTGGAAGCTGAAATGTCTTGATGGTGTAATAGTGATACCCTTTGACTGAAGTTGGACAACCTGGATCATAGGTTGTATGGCAAATGACACCTGTAGTAAGCCCGTTTGTTTTGGGGCTGCTTTCTGACCTGTCACACTAGAGAGCGCCAGAGAAGCTCAGACTGGAGCAGCACAGCCTGAAATCGTGTGTCTGGGCGGCCTTGGGAGGGGTGTGCTCAGTCAGCCACTCTGCCCTGCCGTGCTTTTCTCATAATGTTGAGGGAGAAGAGAGTGACAGGAGAGTTTTCCATAGCAGGGAGTTTTCTCCCACCTTTAAAACTTGCTCCATTGTGGAATGTGTGGAACATGCAAGTGAAAACTGCTGAATGAAGCTGTATGAGGTGTGGGGCTGTCCCAGTATTTCAGAATAGGATTTAATCAGATATTTTTTATGATGGGGATAGGGAAAGGAAAGGGGAGAAATAGCATTGAAGGTGCATGCTCCTCTGATTCAAATATTTGAGTTTTTTTTCATTCCTGTGAAAAAAGTCAGGTTTTCGTCAGTGTTAGGCCAACAACTATTTTCGTTTTCAGTGTGAAAGTTTTTTTCGAACAGACCACCAGATGGTAGTGTTCCCTTTGTAATTAGAGCTGTGATTTCCATGGAGCAACTACTCGTTTGGCACAGGTCACTCAAGGACTGCTCAATATATAGCAGAAGTAGAGATATGCAAGTCAGGAGTATTAATAGTTAAATAACCACCACCAACAAAAAAATGTGTGTGTGGGTGTGTGGATCTGCAGTCTTCAGCCAAGGAAGACAATAAAGGACACGGTGGAGCCCTCTGTGTTACAGATAAGCTGCTAGCCAGGAATCGTGGAAGTATCACAGGTGATTAAAGCAATAAACCACAAGGCAAGCTGGAAATAGTCAATCTTCTGCAACACCGAGAGTTGCTGTTCAACTCCAGTGCTTTTCCTCAGTGTCAGACACGATTTTGATGTTCAGCTGGGACACGCAGTATCACTTACTGCAAAGGTTTGGCTGGCAAGTGGATCGAGCACTGAGGTGGTGGATTTAGGAGGTCAAAATTACCTGGTGCTGGTGTCTGGTCTCGGGCACATCTCTTCATCAGTATGTGCCACGTTTTTTTTAGGGGAGGCAAGGTTACTGATAACTCTTACCAGGTTCTTAGAGTGACTTAAAATATTCAAGAATGCAGTATTGTTATTTCAGCTGCACATGGCTCTCATCAGCGACTGTCTCGGATAACGTATTTGGGTCGGTTTGCCTAAATGTTTTGAAAGGCCTCGTTTTATTCAATGTCAGGATTAGAAGAAGTTGTGAAATGTCACGCTGTGTGGCTGAGAGCATACAGCAGGGTGTGACAGAGGGGTTTTAAAGGCAGTGCTGCCTGGGAGCTGCATACCAGGAGTGCTCAGTATAATCCTGGGTAGAGACTGATGGAGAAATGCTGCAGAAGGTTACTGCAGACACTTGGTTGTTTGTTAAATGAAGGAGCCCAGATCTGTGTGGTCACTTCGTTTGGGGTATTCCAAAGGAAGAACAACAAACAGCCTCAGTCTGGGGACAGTAATGGGCACAAGGATGAAAAGATACCTGACTAGTAGTGGTGCTTACAATTGCAGTAGAAGTTTTTTATTACTTATTTTTATTTTTCATATTATTATTTTAATAGAGGAATGTCACTATATGCAACATAGGGTGTCAGCAAGTCTCGGTCCTAATTCCCAATGGGAAAAAACAGAGTATGCTCCTCTTTGTGCTGTGCTCTGAGCTCCCCCCTTACCCCTCTGGCCTTCTGTCTCCGTTCCGAAAAATCCTTTTTTGCCTCAGGGACAGGTGCATTTCCACTGGAAAAGGCTTTCTGAACCTGTGAGGATACAGACTGGGGAACTTTTGAGCTTAGAATCAACAGGTAGATTTTTCTGTGCAGTGTTATGCAGGTGAATGTAGAGCAAAATCCGTATCACAGCATCACAATGGGTTGCTTGAAATGTGATGTGTGCTTGCAAAGTCATGTCCCACAGTCTTTGGAGTGCTCTGGTAATTACAGAACACAAAACTTGCTGCTGGGTCTGCTTTAGGTTTTGAGGTGAGCAAGTACTAATCAGGCAGCTTTTAAAATCTACACCTGGGATGTTTTGTATCACTTTAATCTGATGGGCACATATTTGTGCTATGAAAACATTAGAAACAACGCGTTTGGATACTTTGCCTGCTCAACAGAAGTGTGTGCTCATAAAACAGCGAAGCCAAGAACTTGGGGCTGAGCTCTTCAGATTTTTTGGAGTCCCAAGAAGGTCCCAAAGCAAACCAAGAGCAACTGTCCTGCAAAGAGAGATCACCAAGTGATCAGGTAAACTCCCAGTGAAAACCCATAGTATAGCTGAGCTCACTGCACTTTCTGAGGCTCCTGTATGGTTTCCTATGTGCTGGGTGTGATTGCAGCCCTTTGTGCGTCATTTCTAAACCACTGAAAAATGAGTGGATTTGCTTGGGTACAAAAGACAAGCAGAACAGAGCTGATTCTGCTACCAAAGGAGAAAAACTGTCTTTGAGTGTATCTGCTTTTAATAACATTTTCTTAGGGATGCATTTTAGTTGGGGAAGGAGTCTGTTTCCAGCTGCAAGTGGCTCCTGCAGAATTTCACTGGGATAACCAAAGGCTGTTTTTCTTACTGCAACATGCCCCATCTTCAGGTAGTCATTTTGATTCTCATGTTGTGTGTATGCCATTCCTCACAGTTTTAAGATTTTGCCAGCATCCATCTTGCATTGTTCAATCAGGCACTTGTTGGCTGCATGAACAAAGTGTTCCAATGAGTAATGAAGCTCCACGCTGGTGCTGTGGTGCCACTGTGGACATTTCTGGTTTTATTCACTTGAACTAAAATATCAGCCAGGAAAAAAGGAGATGTATCAGTTCCAAAATTTTAACTTTATTTATATGGTTCAAATGTTATTTAATTGACATACTATCTGTTTTTATTTATTTATTTATTTATTTATTTTTCCAATTGAGTGATCCCTGTGTCTTTTAGAAGTGGAATCTTTAAAACAGAATCACAAGGCCAGTTTTAGGAGAAGATCCACTAATAGGATGTGGTAAATACTAAACTCTGGACCCGTAATCCAAGTTTTGATAAAAACCAAACATCCAGCAGAGGAGGAATGCCATGCCTCTCTTTCCAGAGCACTTAAAGCTCTCTACAAAAAGGAAAGTGTGGGGTGTGTGTGTGTGCGTGTTTGTTTTTCCCCAATGCTCAGATCCTAAGCTATTCCTGAAGATTTTTCAGTACTTTGTTTTGCTAAGTTCTTCATCCTGTGAGCATTTCTGTCCTCTTCAGAACTTAATAGACTCGTTTTTGTGCATGATTAAAGAAAAAGGAGCATGTTTTTGACCCATTACCCTGCCTTCCCCTCCGAGGTGCATGCCACGTGCACGTCAAGGCAGGAATGTTGTGCCCCTGCCTCCAGCCGCCTGCCTTTGGTTTGAGTTGCTTTTGTAAAGACAGTGCTTACCTAGGGCTGGTGCTGGAGCACGCTGCCGTATCCACGTGAGTCCTCAGGCGAACAGAAGAAAAACGTTATATATGGATGCTAATACTTTGTTCACGTTCTTTACAGGGACCTTAGAATCAGGACGCAGTGAGCACCGTTTGGCTGTGTTAAAATGATGCTTGTAGGTAACTTTAACTCAAGAAAAATTTCTTAGCAGTGATAAATAAACCAGTTCTGTGGAGAAGGAAAGGTCCTGTGCTAGCATACACGGTTCTGGAACCCCAGCTGAACATCCCTGTAGAGCTGCATCCCCACTAAATTTGCAGGGCATATTGCAGGGAAAAGTTCCCCTGCCATTGCCCCAGCCCTGTGGTGTCTTTTCACAGGGAAATAGCAAAGGGTTTGCTGCCTCTCATCCTGGGACTTTATGTGTAGCGAGGAGTGTGGTTACTTGCTGCCTGTTCAACCAGGGCTGAGCTTGTGTTGGGAGGGGAAGGAGGGTGTGGGAAGCAGCCTCTTTCTGCTGCCTGGCTGCATTCTTCTGTGCCCATCTTTGCTTGCTAGTGGATTATAATCATCTGCCTGGTTGCTTAGATTTCCAGAGGAAGGACAGAAAACGGAGCTGTAGCTATCCGTATAGATGGAACAAGTTTTGGTTTCCTTTTCTACATAGGCTCATTTCAAAAAAGCAAATCATAGCCATCATCCCTCCCGAGTTAAACAAATTACACAAATCCTTTGCAGGAGTGACCCCTGGAGGAGCTGTGGTCAGGTCCGACAGCAGAATTAATTTATGACATCTCTGTCACAAAAAAAGTAAATAGCATTTGAATTTGGTTGTCGTAAGCTCCTGAGGTCGATCAGTCAGACTTAAAGCAAAATGGGAACTGGTTTCCAGTCTCTCTCACTGCCTCCCATCCTGCTGCTGTCAGAGTGATTCTCCTTTTTCTTATTTTTTTTTCCTCAGTACGGCGTGTCCATCACAGGCCTAAATCTCCGAAATACTGATTTTGATCAGCTAAACCTCCTTTATTTTCAAATAAGTTCCAGTCGCTGTACACATTTGATTGGCGCTTTTCCCCAGCAACCTAATGCTCAGTTTGGAGTAATGGGAACACAAACCATTAATAAAAGATTAAAGAAAAAGCAAAACACCAGGATTTAAAATTCCAAACATATCTCTGTAGACCGTCTTTATAAAAGGCAGTTTCTTCGGCAGGCGTTGAAATGCAATTCTTCCTACGCATTAAATAATAAAATCAGACATGTGAACTTTCAGATTGCTGTGCTGAGCAAAATGGATGTAGTTCTTTTAAGTCCATAAAAGTAAAGAAAATCAGATTTTAAGAACCAAGATCACACTTGAGCACAGTTGGAAAACTACAGCATGTTACCAAAACCTCATTAAACTGTCATAGGCTTTTTCTGTGCATTTCCTTTCGCAGTCGTCTTGATTGCCAAGATATTTGTGTGTAAATACTCTTTCCTAGCTGGGTTCCCCTTCCTCGGATGCTGTTTGTGACAACACAGCCATACCGTGGGGACTGTGAGGTGCCACGTCAGGAACTGCAGTGACCTCAGGAGCCTGCTGGATGGCGGAGGTGGACGAGATGGCCAAGGCAGGAAAAGTAGAAAAATATGTGGGGAAAAATGAGGGAACTCCAATAAGGTGTGGATAAAGTACTGGTGCGTGAGGTTGCTTTTGCTCTTTAAGGTTCACTGGCTGGCACTGTGCAAAGCTTCACTTTCTGGCATGAAAATCCCCGTTTTTGGCTTTGGAGCATGTGTTATGGGACATGCAGCAAAAGAGAGCTTTCCTCCACTAAGATAAGCAACATGAGGTAAACTTAGCCTGAGAAGTGTAACTCTGTCCCAGCTTCCAGAAAAGGGAGCATTAAATCAGAGCCTATAGCACTTAACGCTTCTCTAATGCTTAACACGTGGAAATGGTATTGAATCCTCACAACAGCCCAGTGCGAGAAGTAAGTGCTAGAGTCCTCGCTTAAAACTGGTGAATGTGTGATAATGTGAACAGTAAGTGAACTCTCGTGGGGTGATTCATCAAATCACTGGCAGCAGTGGGACAAAATCTAGAAATTCCTATCTTTATAGTCTCGTGCTTTTTCTCTGGATCAGATTTGCCTCTCAGGGAAAACACCATTTTCAGACTGGATCTGTTCAGTTGTGATACAGCCTCGCTCCTACCAACATTGTTATGCTGTTTTAGAGACAGGTAAGCCTAGGGTTACCAGAACATATTCATCTCTTAAATGTCCACAAGAGCTTTTATGCGTAGAACTCATACAGATGCTTGTGCAACAAATGTGTGAGCTGAATGAAGCTGAAATGGGCTCACCCTTCTGTATGCGGAAGTCTGCAAATTGAGCATCATGTATGCAAAGCATCCCCTTTTGCAGGGTCTTGAGTCTCTCTCTCTCTTCTTACGCATGCCAGGTCTGCACTAACTCCTGATTTATATCACTTTAAGTGAGAGGAGAATCAAGGCCTTTGACTTGTAAGTCTCGCTGAAAACACATTTTTATGGTCAGGGTTATAATGGAAATGCTGACAAACTCAGACACTTAACTATAACTGCGCGGAGTGTGACGCGATAATAAAGATATGTTTTACTGCCAAACTGTCTTGTGGAGACATTAGGGGAACGATGTTTTTCAGATTCTCTGCTGTAAATATGCATAGTTTGGCAAGGAAAAGGTGTTTGCCAGGTCAAAGTCGCTGCTCCGAAAAAGAATGCAATAACGAAATAATGTAAATAGTGAAGCACCCAGCACCTCTGATGTAAGTTACCAGCTCTGAAGAGCGAACTGCCAAATTATTATTTCTTATGATCGTGTATCAAACATAGTATATCAGCACACCATTAATTCAGTGTCGGCAGTATTGATTCTCTGTGCATGTAACTCCCATTGAGATCATTACTGGGTCCATTTGTGAAGGGACTACAGGCACTCGTGTCACTGAAACGTATGAAGTTCATGTTTGGGGGGGGTTGTTTCACATGTGGAACTTCAACAGAAAGGCCCTTCACTGTTCAAAAAACGTATCTCCAGTCTTATGGTGAAAAGCTGCCATTTATTTCAGTCTGAAGCAGACAAACAAGGCTTTCATCCAGTCCTGGGTATGAATGTAGGGGGAATAGGGCTGGTTTTACTCCTGAGCATCTTTTGTAAGTAGGCCCCCCTCTATTAGAGCTGAATGAATTACTATTTTTGAGGTTTTGTTTCTCTTTTCCATAGTGCTAAAATAGTGGTTTCTCTGGGTGAAGATTTTTGAAAATACATTGTTTTGTTAAAGCTACAACCCCCACCCCAGACCTGAGATGGAGTCAATTGAGAGTTGAGCTTAATGATGGGCAGAATTTGTTTATTTTTCATCTTTTTTTTTTTTCCTTTTTTTTTTTTTTTTTCAAAATGTCCTTCACAATCTACTCCACTTCCTTACTTTCTGTCCCTCCCAAGAGCAAAGCAGAGGCTTATTTGCTGTAGTGACATTTCTGAAAATCTGCGTGGCAGCATCACTGTTGCCTATGGAGTAGACATCACGTTCAATTTTGTTGATCCTGTATTTGTTTGCTGGAAAGCAAATCCATCTATTTATCTTCAAAGTCTATTTTCCCAGGTTTCTGTTGCTTAAAGAGCTACACCCAGCTGCAGCAGAGTCCCTGACTGCAAAAGCTGGCGATATTAATGTTTTGCTCTGCCATCCTAATGCGCAGTGTGATGTTTTGGAAGTGTTCTGTCTTGTCAGCCTGTTGTTTTTGCAGGCTGCGTTGATTTGGGTGTCAGCTATGTTTCCAAGAAACTTCTGAACCCAGGTTACTTTCTAGTGGGGAAGAAAAGAGATGCTTTGTTTACCATGCTATGAAAATTAAAGACCGAGGACTTTCAAAAATAGGAGCCTACAGTTAGGATCCTTAGCCTGTGTTTAGATTTTGAAGGCAGTGGCCTTGTTTTCAAAAGGGCTGCGCATCCAGGAGCTCCTGGTTGGAGCCAGTGGTTATACCTGTCTGAGTCCTGGCCTCGGACTGTGGTTTTTGATACTCCACGGGATTTAAAGTCTGATATCAAATTTACTTATTCATAGCCACATGGTGTTGCACGGGCGGTTGATGTAGTTGCTGGTACAGCACTATTGTGAGGTCAATGGCACAGAGGCAGTGCAGTGACTGTGACGTGCAGCTGTGTCACGACACACACGTGGTTGCCGTTGCCTCTCTGCACACTCCCAATCGTGGTGCTGGGCCCCTCATCACCGGGAAGGAGCACGTGGGCTGAAGCCAGCTCGAGCCTGTTGCCTTCTTCAAGGTTCCCTTCGGCTGCTCAGGTTAGAGACTCCCATCTGAGCCACATACACATACTGTGCTGCACTGGCTGGCTCAGGAAGGCGATCCTCTCGATTATTTTAAGGAAGACCTTCTACACAAGGCCACCCACTCAACTGATACAGCCATTAATCTAAAACAAAGGCCATCCTGTGATCCCATTTTGCTAAGTTCAGTTTTCTTCATGATATCACGGGCACATCATCCCTGCCTGTCTCCTCTGACCAATCTCCTTGGCAGGAGGTCAGCGCTCAGCCTCAGTACCCTGCTGGGACTCCTCAGGAGCAAACACTGTAAGTGCTGGTGGCAGGCGCAGCTGGGATTGTATTTCCCTTCTATGCGTGCTTGTGATTTTGAGGGAGGCTGGAAGGGAAGGAATAAAGCTTTCTGGACTAAAGTTTTCCATATTGGGTTTCTATTCTGTAGAGAGCCTAGCTCATGAAGTTTAGAAGAAAATTCTCTCTTTTGTTTTCAGTTAGGAACAAAACAAATATACTAAAGAAATAAAACAAGAGTTGCAATGAATTATTGTACTTCACTCTATTGAGCTTCATTTATGAAGACAATTTTGGCATACAAAATTTGGAGTAAAATTTCTCTGGCCACATTTTCAAGCAGAAGCAAGGCAAGTAGTCTTTACAAATAAGTGGTTGGAACAAATTATTTCACTTTCAAGCCAACAGATCAAGGCTAAAAGGAAAGAAGCTTATGATGCTTCCAAGTGAAGATTACATCCTTTTGCATATGGAAAATGAGGTATTAGCTAATTCTGTCTTTAAGACAGAGCCATGCAGTGCTCTGGGGCCAGGCCTGTGTACCACCAGAGGCTGCAATGTGCCATGGGCAAATCTGCAGAGCATCCCCGTGATCTACCTCCTGTGACTTGTTGGTGCAGCACTGTCTTAGAATAAAAGTGCACAATGAAGTGATGAAGAGCATAATGGGCATCTTCGGGATGTTTCCACGTCCTTTGTCTTCCTACTATCAGCTGCAACCAAACTTCACGTGGCTATTTTTAGTGTGGAGGTTGCACACGTGTCCTCAGTGCTCTCTGGCAAGCCCACACAGCAAGGTTTGCCAGCGGCTAAGCTGGATTTCCTAGAAGAAACAAGTCATGTAAAAGGCGGTAGCTGAGACGGGAAAGCAACTGCTGGGCCCCGACTGCTCTGTTTCTTGCCATAACCAGCAGGCAGTGCTCCTATTGCTAATGGAAGCAGGAGGTTCACAAACAAACAGCAAATTATATCATATTCTGAAGAGTTTCTTAGGAATATACCAATTTATTGCTTTTTTTTTTGAGCAAACAAAAATCCTATGGCATATGCATCCACCATTTTGAGCATTAGTCTTGAGGTCAGGATATGCCTGTTGGGTATTTTCCTCTTAATGAAGTAACTTGCTGCAGAGGTGCCATAATATCCTAGCAATCTACATGTTCTCTGGCCAAAGTACTTAAAGTTTTAGCTCCTTCTTGAATATGTTGGTTGGAAACATGCCGTTTTTAGAAGCTAGATATCTTTTATTGGATTTGATGGGAAATATAAATTGGGTTTGGAAAAGGGCTAACCGTTCAAGCCCTCGATTCTCCCTATTAAGATTTTCCTTGCAACTTGGCCTCTTTTAAACTCCCATCTCGTGCATACTCTTTTCTAATCTGATACCTCAGCGTACATATCTAAACATGATCAGTGACAGTTTTAGCTGCGGGGTGAGACTTTCTGTGACAAGGGCAGTGAGCTCTGATTTGAGACCATTCATTGCAAGTGACTTCAGCTGTCTCTTCAAGTGACATCCAGCTACTTGAGGAATGAGGGATGACGAAAGTTCTTTGGACAGAAAACTTTCACTGACAAGAAGGTGACAGGTCCTTGCACAGCTGGTCTCTGATATGCCTTGGAAGAGGCCTACATAGTTACTAATTTAAGTTTAGCGGTGGCTGCAAGCATGGAGCAGACAAGTTCTTGTAGATTTGTAACTCATCTGCAGGAATGACAGGAGTTGGAGCTACACTTACGGTGCTTGCGTTGTTGTATAACATTTCCAATAGCCCGTGTTTATTTAAAGAGCTAAGTAAACTGAACTGCAAGCTATTCTCATTCTCATTAATGCTTCTTAATATGTAGCTGAACATGGTGTATTCTCTTAATTTGTTCATTTATTTAAAGTGGATACTGACCTTTTTTTAATGGTCTGTCAAGTTGTAGTAATGGTATCCTCAGTCTTCAGGCTGTCTATTCCATCTTTTTTTTTTTTTTTTTTCCTGTCCTAATTTTCCCCAATGTCTCCTATCAGTTTTTCAGCTCTAGTGGTGCTAGCAAGAATGAGAGCTCTACTGAGTGGGATGTGGGTGGCTGCTGTTTTAAGGGGACATCTTGCCTCGCTCAGAACAAATGTGTACAACTCCTAAATCGCCATGCAATGTGCCCACCATTGTGCCTGTTGGCAAAAAAAAAAAAAAAAAAAAAAAATTGAGAGATCCTTGTAAACTAGGAGGAGGGTGGTGTGGCCTGAACGTGCACAGGTGAGCTCTTTCCACAGCACTTGGGTAAGTGCCTGCCATTGCACAGGAGCTGTGGCTTTGTCGTTTGTGTTTGCTGGCATACAGTTAACAACATGGGTATTTGGCCTCTGTCATATAGTTGTAGTATGTCATGTAAGTACCTGCTGATTGCTTATGTGTCTGTGTATATGGTAGTAAAGGTTTAAATGTTGAAAGTTTCCACTGTGAGGAATTCTCACCTGAAAAGGAAGTGCTTACTCTTCAAATGTCAGGTAGCTCTTGGAACAAAACATGATGGAAACCAAAAAAATAATAATAATAAAAACTTGTGGCCCTTGGGGTCCAGACGTAAGGTGACTTATGGCTGGCATTTGAATAACAATGCTGTTTGTTGTAGCAGATCTGATTGTGGAGGCTCCTCCTTTCCTTCCATTGCTCAGGACTGCTCCTCCCACTGCCTTCTCTGCTAGCTTTTTACGTGGTTGGGCTGTGTCTCCAGCAGTGACTTTACATTATTCTCAAAATATCTCATTTCACAGCTGTGATTTAGAGCACGGCTGCAGAAATGGTTGAAGTGGCCCAGCTGCTAGGACGGTCACCTCCAGCACGTGCGGTGCAGAGGGGTGAGGCCACCAAGCGCATCAGCCCAGCTGCTGACAGGAGAGCAATGCTCAAGCCCTGTTGGCATGGACTATTAAAGGCAAGATAAGTGAAGTGAGACTAATTGATGCAAAGGGAATAATGGAGAACATAATAACCCCAACGCTGGGTGGCCTTGAGCTGAGCTCCAGGGAAAGCGTGGCCATTTACACCCCTCGAAAATTTGTCCTCTTCTGTGCGTGGGAATGTTAAATCATACCATCAATGGAGTTTCAGCTCTCCTGTAATGTCCTTACTTCTCATATCTGAGACATTGCCTGGTTTACTTTTAAGATTACAGAAGTGTAATCTGTTTCTCAGCAGTTGTGTTTCAGCCTACAGCTGGTGTAAGTCAGCAGAGCTCAATTGCCCGCACAGGAGTCACAGCATTTGCAGCCGCCGAGGCTTGGCCCTCAGCAAATAAACACCAGTGTATTATTGCACGGATTTGACCTCATTTGTTTTTTCCATCTCCTTGACACATCATTGTGCAAATTGTCATCGAAACAAGGGAGTAGGAAAGGAGATGATTAAATATTACATAAGGATAATAAGGTGCGAGTAAAATTATTTCTGTGGCTTAGCATGTATGTGTTTTTTGGAAATTTCTTTGCTAGCTGGAAAATGTGAGCTCTGTGTAATGCCAAATAAACAGTTTGCTGTAGATATTCAAAAAGACCAAGTGCACCTCTTACAGATACTTTGTTGACAGTTAAAAAATGACATATCTATTATTCATGTCGAGCCGGCTGACAGGAGGAATGTTGCCCTAACTTTCGCTTGGTAAGTGAGGGAAGTGGAAAGCGCTGTAGCTTGTAACAGCAATCCTGTTGGTTTACAGGATCCCTGTTTTTTCTGTAGCCTGATTTGTAGTATGTCTGAGCTGAAGCTTGGTAGGCCTTGGCACTACAGTGACAAAACTTCCTTTGATTTCAGCAGGACTGTAATTTGGCTTTGGGTATGCACGTTTATGACTAAGGTCACAGAAACCTGGTGCAGATAATGGTTTTTGTTTGGCTGTTATTTTTATTTATTTATTTATTTTTTGGAAGTCACTAAGTGTAAAGGAGTGATGCTTAGCTCTCTGACAGCAAACCTTTGATTTTTAATGACTCATCTGCATGAGCTGATAAACCATTTAATGTTGTGAGGCCCTTTCCTGGAGGGTTGGCTTAACAGACTGTTGCATCAGAGACGTGTTTGTACAAAAGAACAATGTTTGCAAGTGTCTGAGGTTCTTGCTGTAGCTGATATTTTTTTTTTGTTGTTGATGTTTTGTATTTTTTTTTTGTTGTTTTGTTTTTTTTGTTTTTGTTTTTTAAATTTCACGAGAACTATGTGTACATACAAAATAACAGTATATCGTAAGGTGACTGCTTCATTGATGATTACACATCACTGACTGTTGAAGTGTGATGTAAGTTTTGTGCAAGGAAGGGGCCATGCTTGCTACCTGTAACGTGAAAGCTGTGGCAGGCAGCACATCTCCAGTTTCCCTAGAAAGCTGGCCAAATCAAGGGGCTCAGCCCTTCAAACATTAAGATCAATGTGGTTATGTTTTTTTTCCAGTTGCTCTTTTCTCGCTTTCAAATGTATGTCCCAGGCCTTCTCTGCTTTTGTGTCTGCCTCGCATTTCTAGGATTTTAGTGTGATGTGAGTAATGCAGAAATGCTTCTCAATGAAAATTGTTCAATTCAGCCTTGCGGGGTAGAGCAGGACGATGTGGAAAACAACCCTAGAAAGCACTGATAACAGGGATGTTGTTATCAGCACCAAGATCTACTGTTAGAAGTGGGTATCATGTGTAAGTTTTCTGTGAGTAAACGTGGAGCTGGCTGTGCTCTGTCCCCAGTCAGGTGATACTTGTCTTCCGAAATCTTGGGAGTCTGGTGGAGGGAGCCAGGTGGAGGTGTGCCTAAAAGTGGGCGCTCATCACAGAGATGATGAACCAGCACGTGCCTCAGGGATCAGAATCTGTCCTTGGAGTTAATGCTGACCTAGTCCATTTGAAAATAAAAGAAACTGAAACAACTTAGTGCAACTAATGAACTTTGTGTTGACTTCTCTTCTGCCGTTTGCTCCCAATCACTGTCCTGAAGCAGTGGCAACACCTCTGTGCAGTGCTGCCCAGCGAGGCGCTGACTTCATGCTGGCTTTGTGGCACGTCATGGGCCCTCACCATGGAGGCCAGGAGCCTCTTGCACGCCGCCTCCCCAGCTGCCCTTGCCGTGCCTCTCATACCTTGTAAAAGCAGGTGTGTTCTGCACCCACAGCATTCCTGAGCCTCTCCACGGGATAAAGGCAGATACAGAGCCAAAGGGAAATATCCCTATAAAATGCTCATTATATTTATTACACTCTTTCTCAGGATGGGCTCATCAGGGCCTCAGGCAGGTTGCGTGTGGCAGTTGGGTTCGCTGCTGTAGTTTGGATTCCCATAGTCTCCAAGGACAGACCTAAGAGGCAAGGTCAGGAACAGGGAGCTGTTTGGTTGGTTTGGACCACCTGATATTTTCACATCGTACATCTGCAAATGCTGACGCAAGGCCTCCAGTGGGCTGGCTGCCCTGTAGCAGCGAGACAAGGGTTGCTTTGGCATCACACGAAGAAGGGAGCATGGAGAAATGTAGTATTGCCCAGGTCTACATCACTCAGCAGAGCAGTGTGGCTCTGCAGAGTAGAACAACCTGTGCAGTACAAGGGGAGTAACATAACTTAGCCCATGTGGCAGGACCCTTGGGAAGGGATTGCGTCTTGTTCAGATCTGGTATTGTGTCTGGCAATGGCTAAAAGTCACAAGTTGACCCGACAGTATTTCATCACGGCATGACTTCTGTTGTGTGGAAGTAGAAGTGCCTAAGGCCTCGCATTTACCTGCTTCTGGTTTCTCAAGAATGTAAGCATAGATTTATCTGTATAAGAAAATTAATTTTGTTCAGGAGAGAATTTGAAACAGAATGCAGGAACGATTCTGGAACAGGGCAAGTAGAACAGTTACTTAAATCATCTCCGTGTTCTCTGATAAATAGATCGAGAAGCTGGACAAATTACTGAATAGCATGTTTGCAGTGTTGTTTTCACCTGAGCCTGAGGAATGTGAGGCTGAATTTCAGCTGACTATATTGCATTCCTCTCTAGAGCCAGAAATAGGATTTTAGCTGTTAGAAATTGATTAATGAAGGTATTGTTATTTAGACCAGGCCCTCAGGCTTAAATTTTAGCATAAATGACCAAACCAAGCCATTTGTTAGAAGGCACAGCTTTAAAAACCATTTGTCTAGTTCAGAAGCAGAAAATATAATGACTTCTCATTGTTTCAGGTCTTTTATTGTCTACCTTGCTGCCCAAAATGACTGTGCCCAATTCCTTTTTTTTTTTTCTCCCCACTGAACCTGTGTGGCATCGTATTAACATGGCACATAAAGATCCTGAGGTGAAAATAAATCCAGAAAGATAAATATCAAACTTTGAGATGCTGTTCCGTGTAACTGCATGTTTATCTGAACTTCACGCACAACATCCAGTTAGATAATTTGCCCACAAGGCAAGTTTGTTTTGTTTTCACAATGTTCTGCTACTTGAGATTATTTATTCACTGCAGCAGAGCGATGAACTAGTCTGATTTGTTAAACACTGTGAGGATAGATAATGCTGGATTATCTTTCGTGGAAAACTGGAGTGAGAAGCAATGAACTGTCACCCAGTGCATCGTGTTCCAGGATGGGCTAGAAAAACTGGTACGGGTGCAACCCTGGAGGTAAGAGGAGAATCCTGTCCTGTGGAAATGTCTTCTCCTGCTGATCCCTTCTGTTTGGCCTGTAATAACCTTACACCAATATTGGGGGAAAAAAAAAAAAAAAAAGTAATATTTTCTTTTTATAAAGAAAGAAAAAGAATTGAGAAGAAATCATTGTGTTATTAGTTAACTTCTTGAATGTATGTTTAATTAGCCAAATTAAAATGAGGTATTTGTTCCACTAATAAGCACAAAAACCTTATTTTAGGCTTAACTCAGATTTTATAGTCAGTGCTGTCTTAGACATTCCTTTGCACTTAAGAATCATTCTTGCATTAAAGTGACAGGGGAAGTCGAGCTAATGCGCTGCATTAATGGTAGAGCATCTTGCAAGGCGTTGTCACAGGAGTTCTGTTCCTTTAAACCTTTGTGTATGTGAAGTTAAACTGCTCACTAAAAATTTAGCAAACTTAAACTGCAGCCAAAAAAAACATCTGCTTTGGACATGACTTACTTTATTTTCTAGCAGGAGGGCTCCATATATCAGTGCCTTGCCTTGTCTAATTTCATTAATGTGATCTTGTGTCCATCCTGTGGCAGTTTAATAGACATTATTTGTGGCCTCCATCAAATAAAGCATTGACCATAAATCCAACTTCACGTAAATGAAGATATAAATGTCAATCTGCATTACTGTATAATATTTATTATTTTAATTAAATGAAACTGATTGTGACATTTATTAGATCACAAGTTCCTTGTTAATGGCAATGGATAGCAAAAAAAAAAATGTTTATTTTAGAATAGAAAAAAAATCTGCTTGTTTTAAGTAATTTTTCTCTTAATATTATTGCTTTAGGTTAGCAGATTTTGGGATCTGCATGGAACATAATGTCTGTGCTTCTTTCTGGGACACAATCTAGTTAGTGATGCCAAACATGACACGCACAGCAGAAATATCAAGGAACAAATGTATTAGGAAGGTGAACACACTGTTTTTGTTAGTCACTTCATAATACAAGTATTTACATTTAACTGAGCCAATTTTTTTCTACTTCAGATTGGATAACTCCTGCTATTTAAAGTCAGATATTCTATGTTTATGGTAGTAGTATTTAAACTTTCTTCAACATGAGGATAATACAGACTGTAACTTAAACAATGTAATTTCCAAAGTATTGTGAAAAATACAGAAAATCTGTAATTTTAAAACACTGAAGTCCAATCCTGTGTAATTTAGTCCCAAAGATAGAAATCCATTACAAATTACAGACTGTTCTTATTTATTCTTTTTTGGTTGTTTTGTTGTGTTTGTAATGTACAAAAAGCATAATACATAGTATTTGCACTGGGTATAGGAAAGGATTTTGAATAAAATTCCAAGGTCTTGATGCGGGCAAAATTCCTTTATCTGGCAAATCTCACATGTCAGTAAGAAGTGTAAGAATGAGGGCTTGATATCTGGTACGTTTCTTTGCTTGCAGAGAGTCAGATTTTATCGAAACTGAATTTACAACAGCCTATTTAGTGGAAGAACAGCCTTTCTATGTCAAAGATAGGTCATCAGCTTCTTACCAAATAGGCTGTATTCAAAAAAGAATCTGGATGATGAAGATGTTAAATTTTATTTAGGAAACAAAATAACTGAGTTATAGCCTTATTATTTTCTATCAGAAAATATTGATCCTGATCCTGTTAGTGATGCAGTCAGTGGCAAAACTCCAGCTAACTTATTTGAAAGTGTGGAAGCTTCAGAAACCAAGATTAAAAAAAATCATTTTTTAAAAAATGAATGCATTTCATTTCCATCTATGTTTTTCACAATTATTCCTTGAAAATGAATGGAAATGTTCACACTGTCTTTAAAGGGAAACTTATTTGGATCTTTAAACATCTGAGACACTATTTTCAGGGTAGTTTCACAATGTTTTCTGCAGAACTTGGGTATCTTTCACAATGAGGCTAAAGTAATTTTAAGCAGGAAAACACAACATTGTCTAAATTTCAGATCACTTTTAAGTAAAAATGTTTTTGGCATATTTGTAACACAGCTGGACATGAGGTCCCTGTCTGTATCAAACACTGTTGCTCGGCTCTAACTTAATTCCATTAAAGAGGAGAAAATTCTGGTCCTGGAGTTTATCCTTTTGGTCGGTATTAAGCAGGTATGCTCATAATAGTCTTTAAGTAATTACTTGGTGTTCTCTATTCCAGCTATATCCAGTGTTATATGGCATGACATAGAACAAAAAGATTAGGAAAAGCAAAGCTGAGAAGCTGGTACAAAACTGAGACTGGAATCAGAGTAAAAGACAACATTTACATTTTCAGGTGTTGCTCTCCTGTATTTATTTATTTTTCTTCAGTGAAATCATTGAGGAAAAGGAAAAACTTTCCCAGAATCTAAAACCAAATGAAGTGAAGCCAAGAATACTTCTGAAATTGAGTCGTACTTTTAAATTAGGAGTTTTATGCCAGTATATTTTTTTTCAGCAAGTACTTAAAACATTTTTTCACAAGTTGGTTTGCAGTCATGTAGATACATAACTATGTAGCACTCATGTATTCCTCTTGAATTTACTGTGATGCAGTTTTTCCTAGATTTCCTCCGTGCTTATAAAAACGATCTGTGCTTGTATAGATTTATAGTATTTTCTTTAAGCCTTTCTAATAGCTAAAATGGATAGATCTTGGACCCGTGTTAACAATTCCTCTGTGTTGCACTGAGGAGGTGAAAACATTCTTCTCTCTTTTCACAGTTGTGAAGAAATTGAGAATTAGCATTGTCGAGATAACCACCGACGTTGTGCTCCACTTACTGCTTCTTTCAAACTTGGTTTTACATTCCCTGTAGCTCAGAAGCCTGAGAGAGATCTGTACATACACGCACTGTGTGAGAACTCATTTCATCTCCAAATGCTGGTCCCAACGACGAACTTTGATGTTCAGCACCCGCTGCAGTGTGCCTCACCTGAATATTTCAGCACCGTAGCCCGGTCCTTTGCTCCAAAGCCTTGTTGGCTGCCAGGCGAAGGTCACTGTTCGTCTGCTGGCACATCAGATGCTTTTTAATGTAGTTGTTCAGTCCTGTTGTAATCCTGTAATACAGCCAAACCAAATTCACCTCCAGAGACGTACTTGTGATACTCAGTCATGTTTGTTAGACAAGATCTTTTTTTTTTTTTTGTCATCATGTACAACACTAAATTGTTAAATGTTCTCACAAGCTGTCTTTGATTACGTTTCTGTTCTTTCTGTGTGTCAATATTGCTGTGATTTCCTGAAACTATCCTAACCATCTTTAGTTTCAAGTCCATTTCAGTGTCAACTTAGGTTGTGTAGCTCTCTGCTACCAAAATGATTTTGAAGGATTCTGTAAACACTTTGCGCTTTATTCCAGAAATTGAGAGGGGTCCATTCCGTAAGTCTTATCAGTCTTCAGTCATTCTAGTTTCTTGATTCCTTGTTCTAACATGATTTTCATTTCCTTCTGTGTTTCTTCTTCCCCTGGGAAATTAATCTGAGTTCTGACATGTGTTCCCCATCTTCTTTGTTGAATCTGTGAGGCAAAGAATTGATGTTGTTCTTAGTAGGGGCTATGCCTTCTGTCAATAAACTACACTTTCTGCTGCTTTGAGGCATTGTCTTTTCTACTACTGGTTCTTGTTTGTGTACCTAAAAATAACCAAACCCTGCCTTCAAATAAAAACAAACTCTTCAAATAAATGATTTTTTATTTTCTTGTGCTCTCTTCAGACTTCTCTGGATGTCCCACTTCCCTGCTGTGGCGTGATCCATCCCACCTCCTTCCAAATGCTGATTGAGCCTCTGATTACACTTCCATCTTTTTTTCTGTGCAAAGTGTGAAGGAATCTGGTCTTCTAGGTTCATTTTCTGAAGCGTCACTGGCTTGTTCTGTTACTTTGGGCAAGTCACTTAATCTCGCTGTGGTGCAGTTTATCCACTATAAAGTAAGTCTAATAATCCTTGCCCGCTTTGCTGAGCCCCGAATCTTGTTTGCCTTCTTTACATGTGCAGTCCTGAGGGTATTAAAAAGCTTCAATTATTAATGTTTGGAAAGTGCTTTGAGATCTTTGGATGGAAATCCCTGTATAATCATATTTAGCACTTAGCAATTCACAGCACAGTATAGACGCTACGTAATCCTCAGAATACTCCTGTGAGACAGAATTACCTGTCAATACAATTATTATCCTCACTTTACTGGATAGGGAGGCAGAAGGATTAGGACCTAATCCTGCTTCTCTTCAAATATATGGGAGTTCTTCTCTTGACTTCAGCAGGAGCTGGAAGAAGTCTTCTCTGACACATCAAGTGTTGGGCTGCCTGGGATTCCAACCCACACTCAACCTCATGCACCCTCCTTCCTCGCCGTAGTTTAGTATTTCCTAGTCGTGTTACCTGGACTTTTTGATGTGATTCATTTTTGATCTTCCTCTTTACAGTTCTGTTCTAGTTACCTTTTATGTTCTTTTCTCTTTTATATTTCCTGTACCTTTTGAAGTCCCAGTGGCTTTACTTTCTGATGCCGCATGTAACCCTGGGAAATATATCATCCATGGAATTTTCCACATCACCTTTTCAATTTTTTTCCTTCACTGATTTATCCAGTTCAGTTCTTTCCCTCTTCATAACATCTTTATTCTTCTGCTGGATGTGTTACTGCAAGCTACTGCCTTTGGAACACTGCTTCTATAGTTTACCTTATCAAATTCCTACTCAAGAGAAATCTTAGAACAGTCTTCTCATTGTGAATGTTGTACGATGTGTCTTGCCATGGTTATAATAATTTCAATGCTGTGATTATGCCGTGATGCCCTTTATTTCTCCCAGTTATTTTAGTCTGTTCCAATATTAGACAAAGGAGACCAGCCGCACGCTGTGGACACTCAGGATCCACAGTCTTCCCCTTAAAATGCTAACCAAAGCAGTGCTATAAAAAGACTGCAAGAACAAGTCTTTAAAATCCGAATAAAATTATTTCAAGAAGGGCCTTATGCGAAGGAGAATTTGGATGACAGACCACTGTAAGTTCATTCTTCTTCACAGAAATAACTTCAGTACTAAAACTTGTTTGTCAAAGAAAAAAAATCAGTCTTGCTGAGGTGTTGCATAATGCAAAGATGTAACAAGAAATTCCTCCTTAATCTCAGATGCTGACTACGCTCTTTCAGAACCAGCAAAATTAATAAAATCTGTCTTAAAATAAAGAAACCAAGCAATTACCCTTTTGTCACACCAACTGCATTTCTCTGCATGTTGGCCCACTTTGTTCACGGGACCGTTTTGGAGTACACCGCTGATAAAGGTAAATAAAGTTACCACCCGTACCCAACCATGTCTGAAGACACAGGCACTTTTGAGTCAAGAGAACATTGGTGGAGCCCTTGGAAGAGCATTCGTGCCAGGGGCTGGGCCACAGCTGCTTTTGGCCATTCGCCTTTCTCCAGTTGAGGAGCTCTGGAAGACCTTCCACATCTCCTCTGTGCAGTGCTGGAAAAGGCTTTTGGACAGAAGCCAGGATATATTCATTGCCATGGGCTCTTAGTGGCCAGTATAATACCTCTGGGAAAGGCAATGTTAAGCTAATTAAAAGCTAGCATTAATAGCACCATATTTCTGGCAGTTTCTTTGCTCGAAACAGTTATTATTGAGCATTAGAAGTAAAATCAGCTCTATAAAAGTAAACAGTTTTGTAGTAATGTGACTATGACCTATAAAGTGACAATCTGACATTAATTTTTAAGGATCATATATTCACATATGCTGTCATTGTAGAGCAAGTAACATGACTGGAAGGAGGCCTATGCATTTGGAGAATGCATTTACAGTTTAACATGCTGTTACAAATGTAAGGAGGCTCCCTCTCTCTCCCTCTAATTTTTTTTCACCAGCTTGACAGTTTTTCAAACATATTCACTGTCAGCCCTAACAACCTGTCAACAACTGCCATTATGTGAAAATTGCAAAGACTTGCTTGAGCACTGTGAAAACTGACAGACATGCCACAAGGATAAGTTCCTCAGAAACAGAGGGCTAAAACTTTTGAAAGGTGCTCCAGCCCTTCCAAGGCAAAATGAACAGTCAGATATCAGGGAAAAAAACCCATACACTTGTCACATCTGATATCTATTTCTTTTCCCCTCAAATTGAGGTGTATGTGAAGGAATAAAACATAGATTAGTACAAACTGTGCAACTTACTAGAGTTTGTGCAATTTTCCTCACTGTCAAGCATATATGCAAGAAAGGCCAAGTTTATTCTGGGTGTAAATCCAGTGTCTGTGTAGCTTCTACAAATCCCAGGGAACAAAGGGAAAATTCACTCTTGTAGAAAAGCTTCTACAAATGGAATATTCTTTTTTTTATTTGTGTTATTGTAATTGATTTTATTTTAGTTCTTTTTAAATGCTGGCTAGAACGTCGTGCTCAGAACCAATCCTGCAATGTGCTGAGCACCTTTTGGGGCTGTTTGTCTTATTCCATACACATGTTAAACAGCTGTAATTCCACTGGCATCCATGAATTTATCAGCTTCTGAAACTGGTGTAAAGGAGAGCATCTATCTCTTACATTGAAATAAAATGGTCTGATCAGGTTTGTGGAGGAAGAATGTAAGAGGATGAGGCTTGGACCTATGCTAATAACACTGCATAGCCAGTGAGATCACCAGGAACTCTGCTCTCTGAAAATCTTATGGAAAAATGGCATCTGAACTCCAGTTGAGCCCGTTAATAGCACGGGGAGATGCTCAGGAGAGCAGAGCAGCCAGGAGAATTCTTTAGCTATGAAAATTTTCGGCTCTCAGTTATTGTTTCACTGTAGGTGTTGTTCTGAATTGAAGATGCTGCCTCCCAGTGCACGAACCCCTCCTCTGATTGCTAGACCCGATGGACTCTCAAGTCATATCCCCGTTACATCTCCTTCTCATTTGAAGCCCCATGTGACTTTAGTAGAAGGCTGTGAACTGAACTTAATTAGAAAATTCATGTACAGTTAGCTTTGAAATGTGCCCCGTGGTGCTGAGCTGCTGGAAGAGTTTTAAATCCTAAACATTCTCCATTTTTGTCATTTACCACCAGTCCCGTGGGAACGGGTCTGTGCCTTGATTTATGCATCGATTCTACCGGGATTTCTGAACATAAGCCTGTGTGCAGGGAAGAGATTTGAATAAGCCTATTCCCATTGTTTTAGGATAAAAAAATAAATACAGTGACGTTGAATTTTCTTTTGTTGAATGCATATGAAATGGGGCATGCGTGCCTCTAAAGGAAATTGGAGGCATGAGTCTTCTAGACTGGAAATGAAATTGCAGCTAATTATGAAAAAGTGGCAATACTTTTTGCTTTTACATTAAAAGACTATTGTAATGAAGTAAAGAAATGCTTACTGTGTAGTGTGTAAGCTATGAGTTACACGTTTGATGTCTAGCTAGAAAGTGACCACTGAGTGAGCCTCAGAAGAAGCTCAGCACCTTGCTCATTCACTATCCCTAAACTGTTGGCAATAACAAAGCACGTTCTTGTGGCTCAGCATCCACTTTTCAGCTCGTTCATAGCTGTCATCTGTGATGGAGGGCAATTAATTCAAGCCTTGGGTCTGTATCTCCCAGCTGCGGGATAGCATTGTGATAGCCTTTGCTACTTGGGAGCTGGGAGAAGAAAGCTGGAGTTGCGGGAGCTGAGATCATCCAGCGATGAAGCAAGAGAAATGCCTAGGCAGTTAGGTAGGAGGGTTGCTTTGGTTGGATGACTGTCAGAAGCTGGGTGGGGTGGACAGAGAGGAGAAAGAAAATCAAACGGAAGCTATGGCAAGAACCTCTGGCAGACATTGCTTTGTTGTAATGCCCTGGCAGGATATGCCCAAGGGGTATTTTGGAGCTGGGCATGGCTTCTGTTTGTGTTTCAGCAAAGCCTGGTGCATTCACCAGGCTGCTTTCTGGGTTGGTGATTAGCCTGGGAGGCTGTGCACAGGGTGGGTGTAGGGCTGAGTATGAGCTCATGTTGGGGTAGGCTGTGTTACTTGCAAGGCCAATAGTGTTCCCTTACAAATGTCTCATTTTCTTTAAATAGCCTCTGACACAAACTTAGAAAAGCCCTTTTAAAATATGCTTACTAATAGTTATCCAAAAACAACTCATTTTGCCCATTATTTGACCGAGTAAGAAGAGGATTAATTGATTTAAAAGAGCTTTTCACTAAGAGATGCTTAATTTCCTATTAGTCTTAACCTCAGAGTTGTGCCATGTACCACATTCTGGTCCTGTAAAACAAAGGTCCTTGTGGGGAAGAAACCTTAAGTGGACCAAAATTCACAACTCTGAAAGACAGAAAACTTGTACTTGAATTTACTTCTGTTTTACCTTCTTTGTTCCCCATTTTCTATTTCATTTGTATTTGTGAAAATAAAAATAATGTTCATTCATAGCATACCCTTTTAAGGTAGATTTTCTTTGGGATAAAAAAGATTTCAAGTATTTAACAATGCTTATTGTAAGTAGCATTTAAAATAATGTCTTTTTTCCTTTTGTAACCCATCATATTCAGTTCCTATGTAGACAGTCTTCCCTGTTCTTCCCTTTTTTTTCATTTTCTTTCCTTTTTTTTTTTTTTTTTTTTTTTTCCCTGTTTTTGTTGTTGTTGTTGTTTCAATACTTCTGAGCTACACAAGGAAGATGTGTCTTTTGGTTTAATGTTTATCTGGCGGTCTAATCTTGGGGCACTGATGAGCTTAAGTCAGAGCTTCAACGATATTTATCTAATTGAGTCTAAGTTGCGGCAGCCTGTTGCAAGATTGTGGGGAGATCTGAAAAAATATTTGAGATGGTCATCTAATCCTCTGGTTGCAAGGGGTTGCCTTTTGCCTTCCCATGATTTCATTGTCGTTCTTAAGATGGAGATTGTTCAGGTAATACAGTGAGCTGAAATAGTATCTGGTTTTTATTAAACTGAAGACTGCCTGTGTATTTTCAGTGTCCTTCAGTACTTGTGGGGATATGTAAGGTTATAAATCACGGAAGGAAAACACCGTAGCACCATTTCAATAAAACATCCTGCTCTAGAGTGTCTGGGACAGAGAGCATGAGTGTTTCACTACTTTCATGGAGCATAATAAGTCATTCAGAAGACAAAGTGCTTGTAATTTCTTGTTATACTGTCTAACATTCTTGGGCAGGATTCCCATCCAGGGCTACTACCTAAAGCCAAAGGACCTGTTTCTTCAGAGTAATCTCCTTTCTCTAGAAAGTACTTAGGTAGAAATTGGAGCATTTCCCCATACCAGGAACATTCTTTGTTTTGCTGCACAGCTCGCAGAAAGTCATTGTAAATGCATACAAAAGCTTCCTTGACCATTGTGTAATCAAAGTACTTTCTTCTTAACCTGTACTTCTTTCTGACCAACTTCTGTGATGCTATATTCATGTTGACTTGCTCGATCCACAAAAAAATCCTATAAAACTCTTGGAATTCTTGTAGATGAACTAAAGGGTGCCAAGACCTGGCTAGGACCAGCATGGGACTAGTATGCATTTCCTATGAGGACTTTTATTTGCTGGGGACAGGTTTCAGTGGTCCATCTTCTGTGAAGAAATATCGATTCCAAGGATTCCAGAGACATTTGATGGCTTCAGGAAGGAAGGCTCATGTTTTTTTAATCCACCACCATTCCAGTTCATCTTTTTCAAACCCCTCTGTGACTCCGGAGTTCAGGCACCAAGCATTACTTGTCTGCCTCAGTCAGTCACTTTTGACATCAAGTGTACTTGATCTGGGGCTGGTAGTTTACTTCAAACATTGTTCATATGAATGGGTCTGGCAGCTGGGAGACTGCAAAAAAAAAGTGCATGAACAGTGATTCTTGTTTTCTGTCTTCAAAACAGATCTATTGTATGGTTTCTGCTGGCTGTTTTGAAGAGCCTTGACTTTGAAGCTGGAGAGAAATCATTATCTAAGTCGCATTCATTTAAAGTTGAGGCCTGTGGTCTCATAAGCGATCACTCACATTAGCCTTATGAACCTTCTCCATGGATGGGTGAGAAGAATATTGCCTTATTGTAAAGCAATTTAAATAAGGGAATGTCGTGGTTTAACCCGACCGGCAGCTAAACACCACGCAGCCGTTCGCTCACCCTCCCCCCTCCCTCTCTGGGACGGGGGAGAGAAATGGAAAGTGAAGCCCGTGAGTTGAGATAAAGACAGTTTAATAAGACAGGAAAAAAAATAACAAAATAATAATAACAATAATAATAATGATGATACAATGGTGATAATACGAAAGTAATAATAGTATGTACAAACAAGTGATGCACAATGCAATTGCTCACCACCCGCTGACCGATGCCCAGCCTAACCCCGAGCAGTCCGGCCCCCTCCCCCCGGCTAGCCACCCCTATATATTGTTTAGCATGACGTCAGATGGTATGGAATACCCCTTTGGCTAGTTTGGGTCACCTGTCCTGGGTCTGTCCCCTCCCAGCTCTTACTGCACCCCCCAGCCTGCCCGTTGGCAGGACAGAGCAAAGGCTGAGATGTCCTTGGCTTAGTATAAGCACTGCTCTGCAACAATTAAAGCATCGGGGTGTTATCAGCACTCTTCTCATTCTAAGCCAAAACACAGCATTCCACCAGCTACTAGGAAGAAAATTAATTCTGTGCTAACTGAAACCAGGACATCTATCCACCCCTTATTCCATACCATTTATGTCATGCTCAGGTTACACTCTTTTCCATACATTCTAATTAGTCACCTATAGTAATCATGGTAGTGATAACATACAGTATAATATACTATTTAACATGGTGCAATTCAGTTCATGGGCTATTCTCACCCAGTATTAAATCTCCTTGAGGTACACACCGGACCTCTCCGTTCTTTTGCATCACCCACCAAGTATATCCAGGTCCCTGAGCGAAAACAATTCCACGAATAGGTTTGCCTTTTCCTGAGGCAGGAGTAGCCCAGACTGTTTTACCCAGCATATTTTTTACATGCACTACAGGAACTTTATCCCCATCTACAGTACGTAACAGGTTTGATTGGGCAGGTCCAGCTCGGTTGGTAGATCCCCTAGTATTGACTAACCAGGTGGCCTTTGCCAAATGCGTATCCCAGTTTTTGAACGTCCCAGCGCCCATTGCTTTCAAGGTAGTCTTTAACAGGCCATTGTATCGTTCAACTTTCCCGGAGGCTGGTGCATGATAGGGGATGTGATACACCCATTCAATACCATGTTCTTTGGCCCAAGTGTCTATAAGGTTGTTTCGGAAGTGAGTCCCATTGTCTGATTCTATTCTTTCTGGGGTGCCATGTCGCCATAGGACTTGCTTTTCAAGGCCCAGGATGGTGTTCCGGGCGGTAGCATGAGGCACAGGATATGTTTCCAGCCATCCGGTGGTTGCTTCCACCATTGTAAGTACGTGGCGCTTGCCATTGCGAGTTTGAGGGAGTGTGATGTAATCAATCTGCCAGGCCTCTCCATATTTATATTTCAGCCATCGTCCTCCATACCAAAGAGGCTTTGACCGTTTGGCTTGCTTGATTGCAGCACATGTTTCACAGTCATGAATAACCTGTGCTATAGCGTCCATGGTCAAGTCCACCCCTCGATCACGAGCCCATCTGTATGTTGCATCTCTACCTTGATGGCCTGAGGTGTCATGGGCCCATCGGGCTATAAATAATTCACCTTTATGCTGCCAATCCAGGTCCACCTGAGCTACTTCAATCTTAGCAGCCTGATCCACCTGCTGGTTGTTTTGATGTTCTTCAGTAGCCCGATTCTTGGGCACATGAGCATCTACGTGGCGTACTTTCACAGCCAGGTTCTCTACCCGAGCAGCAATATCTTGCCACAATGCAGCAGCCCAGATAGGTTTGCCCCTACGCTGCCAGTTGTTTTGCTTCCATTGCTGTAACCATCCCCACAGGGCATTTGCTACCATCCATGAATCGGTGTAGAGATAGAGAACTGGCCATTTTTCTCGTTCAGCAATGTCTAAAGCCAGCTGAATGGCTTTCACTTCTGCAAACTGACTCGATTCACCTTCTCCCTCAGCAGCTTCTGCAACTCGTCGCGTAGGACTCCATACAGCAGCCTTCCATCTCCGATGCTTCCCCACAATACGACAGGACCCATCAGTGAACAGGGCATATTTCTTTTCATTCTCTGGCAACTGGTTGTACAGTGGGGCTTCTTCAGCACGACCCACCTCCTCCTCTGATGATATCCCAAAGTATTTGCCTTCTGGCCAGTCCATGATCACTTCCAATATTCCTGGGCGACTGGGGTTTCCTATTCGAGCCCGCTGAGTAATCAGTGCAACCCACTTGCTCCATGTAGCATCAGTTGCATGATGCGTAGAGGGGACCCTTCCCTTGAACATCCAGCCTAGTACCGGTAATCGGGGTGCTAGGAGGAGCTGCGCTTCAGTACCGACCACCTCCGAAGCAGATCGAACTCCTTCATATGCTGCCAATATCTCCTTTTCAGTTGGAGTATAGCGGGCCTCAGATCCTCTGTATCCCCGACTCCAAAACCCCAGAGGCCGACCTCGAGTTTCCCCAGGTTCTTTCTGCCAGAGGCTCCAGGTGGGGCCGTTCTCCCCGGCTGCAGTGTAGAGCACATTCTTTACATCTGGTCCTGTTCGAACTGGCCCAAGGGCTACTGCATGGACTATTTCCTGCTTGATTTGTTCAAAGGCTTGTCGTTGTTCAGGGCCCCATTCAAACTCATTCTTCTTACGAGTTACTTGGTAGAGTGGGTTTACAATCAGACTGTAATTTGGGATGTGCATTCTCCAAAACCCCACAACACCTAGGAAAGTCTGTGTTTCTTTTTTGTTAGTTGGTGGAGACATAGCTGTTATTTTGTTGATCACATCCATTGGGATTTGACGACGTCCATCTTGCCATTTTATTCCTAAAAACTGGATCTCCCGTGCAGGTCCTTTGACTTTATTTTGTTTTATGGCAAAACCGGCTTTCAGAAGGATTTGGACTATTTTCTTCCCTTTCTCGAAAACTTCCTCTGCTGTGTCACCCCACACAATAATGTCATCGATGTACTGCAGGTGTTCAGGAGCTTCCCCCTGCTCTAGTGCAGACTGGATCAGCCCATGGCAAATGGTAGGGCTGTGTTTCCACCCCTGGGGCAGCCTATTCCAAGTATATTGGACTCCCCTCCAAGTGAAGGCAAATTGTGGCCTGCACTCTGCTGCTAGAGGGATGGAGAAAAATGCATTAGCGATATCAATTGTGGCGTACCACTTGGCTGCCTTCGATTCAAGTTCATACTGAAGTTCCAGCATGTCCGGCACTGCAGCACTCAGTGGTGGCGTGACTTCGTTCAGGCCGCGATAGTCCACTGTTAGTCTCCACTCGCCATTAGACTTTCGCACTGGCCATATGGGACTATTGAAAGGTGAATGAGTCTTGCTGATCACTCCTTGGCTCTCCAATTGACGAATTAGCTTATGGATGGGAATCAGGGAGTCTCGGTTGGTGCGATATTGCCGCCGGTGCACAGTTGTGGTAGCAATTGGCACTTGCTGTTCTTCGACCCTCAGCAACCCCACAACAGAGGGGTCCTCTGAGAGACCAGGCAAGGTAGATAATTGTTTAATGCCCTCTGTCTCTAAGGCAGCAATACCAAAAGCCCACCGGAACCCTTTTGGGTCCTTGCAGTATCCTCTTCTAAGATAGTCTATGCCAAGGATACATGGAGCATCCGGACCAGTCACAATGCGGTGCTTTTCCCACTCATTCCCAGTCAGACTCACTTCAGCCTCCAATACAGTCAACTGCTGAGATCCCCCTGTCACTCCACAAATATAGATGGGCTCTGGTCCTTTATAGCTCGATGGCATTATAGTACATTGTGCACCGGTGTCTACTAAAGCCTTATACTTCTGTGCGCGTGATGTGCCAGGCCATCGAATCCACACAGTCCAATAAACTCGATTGTCCCTTTCCTCCCCCTGGCTGGAGGCAGGGCCCCCCTAATCCTGGTCAGAATCTTCCTCGTTTCTGTGTTTGAAGGACTGTCTGCTGGAAGTTGGAGCAGCAAACTTTTCGGAGAATCCCTTTTTCCTGATTGTTTTCTTTTGCAACTCACGTACCCGTGCCTCTAGGGTCGCGGTAGATTTTCCATCCCACTTTCTCATGTCCTCTCCATGGTCTCGTAAGTAAAACCACAGGGTGGCACGGGGTGAGTACCCACCATATCGTCTTCCTTGTGTCGTCTTCCTTCCTTTGAGGGAGAAGGCAGAGTGACCCAGGAGGATACAGGGGTGGTGAAGGAGAAAGGGAGAGTAAGCAAGTAAGGAAAAATATCCTCCCCTTTCCCCTCCACAGATTGACTCTCTAATGGAGAAAAACAATAGGTATAATTGCTAATAGTTCCCAAGATGCTGTTTCCAAAGTACAGAGTCCACGATGTTACTGAGTATAAATACCAAGTTAGAGTCATGACCAGATATCTTATCGTCTCATAAGCCATTGCTATAACACTTAGTACCATAATGGTCTGAAACCAGGGCCCGGAGAGGAGAAACAACACTACAGAGAGCAAATACGGAAAATAATGTACTATAATACTCAATTTGGAAAACAGGCGCAGCAGAGTTGTGATTAAAGCAATCAGCATTATGACAAGTGACTATTAAGCAGGTCTAATCCTTACACCAATTTTAGTTTAACACACTCTGATCAGATCTGCCGTTATCTCAACCTTTCGGGCCCCACGTTGGGCGCCAAAAAGACTGTCGTGGTTTAACCCGACCGGCAGCTAAACACCACGCAGCCGTTCGCTCACCCTCCCCCCTCCCTCTCTGGGACGGGGGAGAGAAATGGAAAGTGAAGCCCGTGAGTTGAGATAAAGACAGTTTAATAAGACAGGAAAAAAAATAACAAAATAATAATAACAATAATAATAATGATGATACAATGGTGATAATACGAAAGTAATAATAGTATGTACAAACAAGTGATGCACAATGCAATTGCTCACCACCCGCTGACCGATGCCCAGCCTAACCCCGAGCAGTCCGGCCCCCTCCCCCCGGCTAGCCACCCCTATATATTGTTTAGCATGACGTCAGATGGTATGGAATACCCCTTTGGCTAGTTTGGGTCACCTGTCCTGGGTCTGTCCCCTCCCAGCTCTTACTGCACCCCCCAGCCTGCCCGTTGGCAGGACAGAGCAAAGGCTGAGATGTCCTTGGCTTAGTATAAGCACTGCTCTGCAACAATTAAAGCATCGGGGTGTTATCAGCACTCTTCTCATTCTAAGCCAAAACACAGCATTCCACCAGCTACTAGGAAGAAAATTAATTCTGTGCTAACTGAAACCAGGACAGGGAAAAAAAATCTATGTGCTGTGAATGCACACAGTATATTACATGTATTTATACATTATGCATCCCAACTCCTACCATTTGCTTATAGATCACAGCTGTTTCTTTTCTCTCTTGACCTCCTTTAGCTTGTGACATGCTCTGCTATCATTTTCTAATATTATTTTCACTAGTGAAACTGCTATCTTTTCCTTTTTCCTATTGTCAGATACTTGCTCATCTTTTGTTCTAGCTTAGGGCTTGAACTCAGAAATCAAACTGTCCTGAATTTTATTTTTATTTTAATTTTATTTAATTTTATTTAATTTTATTTTATTTTATTTTATTTTATTTTATTTTATTTTATTTTATTTTATTTTGTTTTGTTTTATTTTGTTTTATTTTATTTTTAGGAATGACAACTCATGTTTATTTGATTTTTAAACTTATGTAGCAGGTCTTTCTCTAACACTCAGATCTCACCTAGAGCTTTTTCCTCAGGGTCTAAAAATGCCTTCCAAAGAAGGTAGATCTGTTGTCTCTGTTTAACACAGAGATGATGGAAGAGTCCTTTCCTTAGAGAAAGAAAGCAGATAGTGGAAACAGGCAGAGAATGAGCGAGTGTAATGTTATTCAGGCATTTCTCAGGAGCAGTGCAAGAAGTTTCTGTGCTGAAGTCACGTTCTGAGGCTTGTTCCAGGACAGTGTTTGTTCCCTGCCACTTCCACTCAGGAATTACCTGGAATTTGTTGAGAGCATTTGGAAAAACTTCTTCATATGATAGGGATCCACGAAGGCTCCTGACTCGTGAAATTTCTGGTCTTTGTGTCCCTGTTTAACTGCTGTGGGTAATTCCCAACGCCTGTGGGGTTTACCAGTGTGTAGCATGTCATGTTTCATGGCAGGGGAAGCTGAGGTGGTGATGTGCTGCTGTCTGTGCGGCTAACCAGGTTCAGGGGCAGGATGCAGGCACACCTGTGCCACCGGCCACACCTCTGCCTTGACAAGGAGCCTCCTCCTAGGAGGAAAACGGGCTGGAGCAGTACTGAAAGTCAAGGCAGCACTTGATAGGAGGGCAGAGGGTAAAACCTAGTGCAAGGGGGTGAGGATGAAAGGATCTGGTGGATCCTAATTCAGTGCAGCTTCATGCAAGCAGCACAGGGAGATTTACAGGAACATCTGTGAAATGGAGAAGTGGGTATGATAAACGGAGTAAGTCAATGACAATTGGTGAAATTACACCTTTGTGTCATAGCCTATCAGTAATTGCCTCCTACTATATTTGGGTCACCTCCCAGTAGCAGTAAGGGGATCGAATGGTGACCAACCCACCTTTTTTGAATTACTAATTTAGGAAAGTGGAAAAAAGAATTGGGCCACAGCGTGTGAATCATCCCAGCTAAAGGTCAGACATTACTGCTCTGTACTCCCTTCATTTTACCTAAAGGTACTTGAGCTTTTTATAATCAGGCAGCCAATAACGGCTTCAGTGTGTAAGGAGACCCAATAAACTTGTGAGAATGCAAGAAATCAGATGGAACAGTCTAGAAAATCAAACAAGTGGTTGGAAGCAATTGTAGTTTTGGTAACACTGCGACTCCAGCAGCAGCCAGCTGTCCCGGAGCCCCATCTTTTCGGGTGCCATCTGTAGTAGGATATGGATGTGAACACCTCGGTCTTAGGATGCAATACTGCTCTGCCATCTGCCAAATATAAGCAGTTTTCACATAAAGCCAATGGAGCTACTGATTCAGGTAAACCAGTAAACAATATCACTGCTCGGTTTTGTTGATTGCCTGTTGTAGCTCTCATTTAGGAGGAGCTACATGGAATTCTGGTTTGGGTACATTTGTTTGTATGGGTTATTAGGCTGTGTGCAAGTTTTCTTTGAGCTTTCTTTAAACAAACGAGCAGAAATGTGTCATAAAGCAAAAGGCTCTTCCCCGAGGAGTTTTCTGTTCTATCTCAGCCAGATATGAACCATTGGGATCAAAAGCAAAGGGCCCTGGAGATATTTAGATATCTGAAGGAAAAGCAAGAGATTTGGATGAAGGAGGAGGGTGGCTTTTTGGTCCAGAGAAGCTTTGCAGGGTATTGGTGCACATCTCAGGTGAGTTTAGGAGAAGGTCATGAGCAGCCCACTTCTTGCTGCTGGGTGTGGAGACAGCTACTCCTCTTTGGGAGCAATTTCCTTGGTTTCAGTATCTCCCAGTGACAACTCTCCAAAGAAATCATCTGGGTTTTTTGATGCTGTTGTGGTAACAGGTTTTGACTGACTGTATGAAGTCCGTTAAATTATGCATGAGATGTGCATTTTGCCCAGTTTGAACTGTCCACACTAATGGAAGGGCTAATGTTAGATGAACAGCATCTCGTAACTGATGTGATTCTTAACTGGCAGGCAGTGGGCTGTCAGCGTGAGCGTGCAGGAAACCCAAACACATGGCCACGGCACAGAAAGCGTGACAGGGTATATGCAGAAGGGGAAACTGGAGTGTGCTGAGAAAACAAATAACTACAGGCCACTCTGAGACAAGTAAACAAACAGCGTGAACAGCCACGTCCTAATTTTTTTTTTGATTAATGGAAGGATAACTATCGGAGTGTGATGTAGGTGGAGGTAGGCTTTGTCTGGCTCAAGCTGTGGTGGAATGCCAAGAAATGAGATCTCAGAACCTCCCGTGCTGAGATCAAGGTCTCAGAGGTCTGACTCAGCCCAGGAGACCTCAGGACTCAGACACTTCTTCATATGTCATACAAAATAGGACTTTTTTCAGGCTTTGAGGGACTCCGCTGGCTCAGCCCATCTGGCGAATAGCAGCCTTTCATTTCGGAACAACAACAACAAAGTCCTGCAATGCTCAGCAGCATATTGGGCAGCGAGGCCATAGGAGGAAGCCCAGCGTGCTGTTAAACAGCTGTCTGGATCCCTGTTTCCAGGAGAATGATGAGCTTAGGAACAGTTTGGCGTTTTCCTCTAGAGGTGCTCCATTTCAGGGTTTCCACAGGCAGCGAGAAGTCTGCTGAGGGCTTTGACAGATCCCATCATTTCGCCCTGCGCACTTGTGTACGTTTCAGGGCTGTGTTTAGCTTGGCTTTTTCCCTTGCACATGTGAGCTGTGAGGTCCCTGCGTGAGACCAGTTGTGTTTCGTGTGCAGGGCTACGCAGCAAACCAAAAAAGCACATCTGGGAACTCTTCATCTTGCAAATGCTACAGTGCCCTCCTCCTCCTCTGTTACTGCAAGGATTTTGTGGGTTGCATGCAGAGGGAAGAAAATCAGAGGAGCAAGTGGGGGCTTAACTGGCCTCCTGGTCTCACTGGGCTGCCCTCTGCAAGGCACGGCTGGGTGGGTAGGAAGGGGCACAGAGGGATGGTTACGGGACTGTCTGCCGTGCTCTGACACCAACTCTCCCCCTTAGTCTGGGTAACCATAAGAACTGTGAAATTTAGTATATTTTGTATTTTTAAAATTTCCCCTCAAACCACTCAAGTTAGAAAGATATTTCTGGTAAATGAAAGCCAAAATTCTTAGCTGGAGCACGACTCCAGGAGCTAAAGTTTGAAAAATCGTCCTGGGAGCGTAATTCCCCAACAGATATGGGGGGCTTTGGGAATGTCCTTTGTGTATGTTTACTTTGTTCCATCTCCCTGCCTGTTCTTTGAGTAATATCAGTATTGACTTCTGTGCTTTGTTATTAGAATTTGATTATTTTTATAAACAAAATCCCTAAAAGTAAAGACTTTATACACAGTAAAATAGTCTCAGGTCCTCAGAATAAGAGGAGCCCGTGCCTATTTTTTTATTTATTTATTTTTAAATATTGGGCTTGAATTTGTGAGATACTTCTTTACTTCTTCAGGGTTTTGTTTTGCTCTCTCCTTCATATGGAGGAAAGTAAGTCTCAGATGTGTGGTAACTCTTGTTAATTCTTTGTTTTTCAAAGATTTCCAGCTCCCTGTGTTGCTTAGAGCTATAGAGCCTCCTCTATAGGAAATTTATGTTTTAGTGGGCTTCAGGCATACCTTCATGTCTCTGCAAGGCTGGGAGGGAACAGGCCAGACATGCAAGATTGAGAGTTTTAAAAATGAACTTCCCAAGAAGGTTGTCTGGGTGATTTGTGGTTGGATTCTTGAAAGATCTCCTACATGGTTCAGAAGGGACAGGTACTATTACATGCTTGTGAGTTTTCATGTTCACTGGTTTTCAGAAGCTTTGAGGGAATGCTTTTAAAATGTGTAAATTTGGGAGTGTAGCTCTTGCTGTCCTTCAGTGGAACTTTTTATCCTCATTCCTCGAATTACTTTGAAATTGCAACATAATCATTAAGTTGTCCAGAACACGTTAAAAAAAAAGAAAAAAAAAAAAAAGAAAAAAAAAGTAACAACTTAAGTATGAGCAATGTTTAAATATTAAAAGAAGACAGCTTTAAATATATAAAGGTTCACTTATCAGCCTTTAGTGTCATTACTTAGCTAATCAGAACTTCTAAAAGACAATTTCTAGAATAACATTCTCATCTTAGTGGTAAAAAACAGCAGAGCAAAATGAAACAGTTCCTATTTTCCCAGTATCTTTGGACTGCAAAGAGCAGGACTCCAAGGGGAGATTGCAAAGGTCATGGAAACAGTTAAACCACGGTTTAAGACAGCGGTCGTGCTCTCCGTATTCTGTTTTTCTAACCTTATGTTTGCACGTATTTTTTCAGCTGCTTTGCTTCAGAATCCCTTAGATCAATAATAAGAGGTGTAGTAATATCCCTGCTGTTAAAACAGTGTCAGCGAGTAACCTGCGAGCCCGGCTTTTTCTTGCAGAGAATCCGAGGCTCAGAGGGTAGCGAGTCTGTGCAGCTGTCACTCCTAACAGCAGTTCTTGCTGGATACGCCTAGATATAAAAATAAGGTTTCTGTTGTCAAGCACTGAAAGAGTTAACAGAATGACTTCGGGGAAAAAATGCATTTCCATCTGAGCTCTACAGCTAGGTTTATGAGCTTGCCTTGTCCAGGCAGGTGCAAAACCTAGGAGGGAAGAGTTAAAGATGGAATATACATCTGAGATGAGATCCTGTTTGGGTCTGAAAACAAGACATTTTTTCTCCTCCTCTGGGAGCTCTGCAATTTAAGTAAAGAAAGCAGGTGCAAAGTGCTCTGAAGACCAGCAGCTGAATAAGTCGAAAAGAATTTTAAGTACAAGGATGCTGTGCTTCTCACAGCAATGACAGAAATCAGTTTTGGAGGTTGCACTGGGCCTTCCATAAAGTATCAGTGGACAGACCTGGGTTTAAATAGATGTTTGAACTACTTGTTTTATTGACAGGCTGTCATAGCATGAAAGGGGAAAATAGAGAACCACTGCTAACAGCAGCAAACCTAAATAAATAGCTGCCATGCTGTGGGTCAGTGCTTCCTTTTGGTGCCTGCAGGAGATTCTTGAAAGGGTGGAGAAGGGCAGTGAACTCCCATATGGCTTCGCAAAACTTCAGGAGCCGGCAGTGTCCCAAAAAACAGCCTTGTGGAGTTCACTGTAACCATTTCTAGGAAAGAGGTTTGTTGTTTTACAGCTCTAGGAGGGTGGAGGGGATGTTCTGTCTACACCTATGGGAACAAGGTCCCTGCTATGAGGAACTTACATTTCAGTCAAGACCTTATATGACAGGCGAGATGTCCAAACGAAGTTAGCCGTGTATGACTGGGTAGTTGGGAAGGCAGAGAGGTAGGGAATTGCCTCAGTAAAAGCATGCAGTGATCACGAAGAATAGGTTCCTGTGGTTTTGCTGAAAGGAAATTTAAGAAGGAATTTAAGTAAGACTAGGAGAGCCTCCAGGCTAGTTCGGGATGGCTTTCCGTGCAGATAGCACCTGCTCAATGCAGGAGCTACGGGAAGATAGGGCTGGCATTACTTGGTGCATGATTTACAGGAACTGTGCAAGAAGTAGGAGTCAATGAAGTTTCTCAAGGATTGCAACGAGCAGTGTGCAAGTACTGCAACAAACAGTTTTGTGTCTGCAATAGCCGCATTAGTAATATGCCTTGAGAAGTAAAGAGCAATTCTGTAGCCAATGTTCTGTAGCTCCAGTAATCAAGTGATGCAAAAAGTTGGAAATGAGAAGTCCTGTTAGTTCATCTCCCCCTATAAAGGGATGTTTCCTTTGTTATATATGATAGTAATTAGCTTGCTTGCAAGGGGAGGAAGTATGGAACAGAAAAGATTTAAAATAGTGATGGAGAGCCCAGACATGAGAGAATGAGACCTCAGCAGAGGATTATCAGGACGGAAAGCAGTAGTTAGTACTTTCCACCTCCAAAACACTGCATAGCTATTAAGCAATTAATCTGCACAAATGAGCCATGAAAATGATCAGTGGCTTTGTTGAAGTCCAAACACAGTGAAATCATGTTTCAGATTTGGGACTTAATGTTCCCAGTTTTATGGCTTAGATGGGAAGAAGAGAGAGATCTCAAAGAGCTGTTGATCCTGTGTGAGCACCCAGGACCACCACTGCATTGCCCAGAGGTGGATTGCTGGAAGCTCCCTTCACGGATTTAAAGGAAGCGAGGACAGATGCATAACATAAGCCCTACAGTTTCACTAGTGATTGGTCTTCAAGTTCTGTTCCTTGTGATGGAACCAAAGTATACCTTTTCAAAAGAAGGCTTTGGTTTTTGCCTCCTAAAGCATAAATAATTTGGCACATTACTTGAAAACTTGTTCCAATAATTACTTAGCTTTCCTCCCACCCTCTCGTTTTACATAAAGAAATTGTAAAGGAGAGATCTTTAAAGACTGAAGTTAATTGTTCCATTCTACATGGATATAGACTTAGGTATTGTTGCACTTCTGCTGATTGTCTTACAAAGCCAGAAATATAAATAGTACTTTCTTGATTTTTTTCCAAATCTCTTCTATTCAATCCAGAAACATTCTGTGTTCTCCTTGCATTTTTGAAATTATTTTTCAGCTGTTATGCTATGGCTTATGCAGCAAATAACAGGTGTGTGTGTGTTTTCAATTCTGGGATTTGCTCTTGTAGAAAAATAATTAACACTGGCAGGAGTTTGATTGCATTAATTCACAAAAAGAAACACCCAAACGATAAATCCATAGTGGGAGAACTGCCCATATGTTACAGATTGGCTTAACATGGATGAGGCATTAAATAAACTAAGTCTGAAAAATAAAAACCTTATCAGCTTTATTAGCGTTGAACTCTGTGGCTTCCACTGGGGCTGACACACTTAATTAAAGATGCTCTGGTCTAATTAGGTTGCACATCAAAAATACAAATACAAGTTGTTGTTTTTTTTTTAAGACTTATCCGAGCTCCAATTCCCAGTGATGCGAATATTTATTTTATTCAGTTAGTCTCCACCTAGAACAAGTGTTGCTGGGTTAGCTAACACTAAAATACAGGGGCTGAAGTCTTTAGATTTCTTGCACTGAATGAGGCTGGCTCAGATCTGTAATGTCTGCATAGCCGAGGATGACAAGTGTGGGCTAGGGAGAAAGAAGATTTTATTCTGAATTTTAAATGATTATCTGATTCTATTTGACTGGCTTAATTCTATCGGTGACTAGCTCATGAAGAAATCCATCACCTTCATTTGTTTTACTACCCATGGGATTGATTCCCCTGTGGGTCCGGTCCAACCTCTGTCGAGGTCAGTGGAAAGACTGACATCGATTAAATAGAAGATGGTTCAGAATCAATGGAAGTGCTGCATGTCAAGACAGAGGAGTGTTCCTTCTTTCTAGGATCTCCTTTGCTTTAAACACTGAATCTTCTCCTACTATCAAACAGGAGAAATCTACCATACCCTGTTGTGTGTTCCCATGATTTTCTCTCATTGGGCAAGGATAAGGGGCCTTTAATCCAGTGCCTCTAGTACCTGTAACAAGATCTTTGCTTTCAAATTGATCTTGGAACATGATGACCTTGTCAGCCTTTTGCTGAAGTTTTTGTACTAGTTTTTTTGCAGTTTTGTTTTTCTTTTTCTTGTAATTTTGCTTAAGGTAAGTTGCAGTCACAGCTGACATCAGTGGCTTTATAAAGACGTTTAGATGTAGAGCTTAGGGATATGGTTTAGTGGGGACTGTTAGTGTTAGGTCAGAGGTTGGACTTGATGATCTTGAGGTCTCTTCCAACCTAGAAATTATGTGATTCTGTGATATGTTCTCCTGTCCAACAGGTCTAAACCCAACCTCCCATCTACCAGAAACAATTTTCACTGGTGATGGTGTCTGCACAAATCTAAATTACTGTGAACTAAATTCTTCTAATTCTTCTTTCTAATGGCTATCTAACGAGATAATTATAACTCAGCCGAATATGTGGGGGCTGAAGAAAGGTATAAAAGGAGAGGGCTTCAAAGCCTTTCATTAATGGAAAACACAAGCACATATATAGCTTTTTAGCTATAGATTTCTGATACTGTTTTGGTAGCTCTAAACCTGAAGTGGCATCCAGACCTCCCTCAGTGACAGAGGAGGACTGAGATCCCTGGCATGAGGCCTGTGGCTCTCACTGATTTTACTCCGTTTGTGAAACCTGAGCCTGCATGCTGCAAAATGGACACCTAAAAAGAAATGGTTGGCCACAGTTTTATGTCTGGCCTTGTTTATGACTGTGAACATGCTAATGTTTCCCAAATAGTATTTCTGTAACATCCTCTTGTGGAGTTATTTTGCTTTTGTACATTCAGTGTTAATTTTCATTTTTCTTAGTGATTAGAAAGTGCTCAGACTGCCTCATGCAGTTTGCTGGTTCAGGGTTAGTTGCTGAATTAGGATTTTGGAATCATTTAAAACTGTTTCTTGGGGAAAGGAGACAGGCAATTCTGATTTATTAAGAGTGACTTAGTGTTAAATGGAGTGCAACTCAAATGGCAAGCTGCCTTGAGCTATTTTGGCTTTGTTTCCTGCTTTGCTCATTGTGTGTGTACTTCTGTGTGTACATATATACAAATGCAAATCTCAAGCCAGAGCTGAAGAAAGCAACACAGTCTCCTTGCTCAATCAGTGATCTACCTTGAGATATCTAAGTACTGGAAGTGGATGCGATGTCCCAGAGGCTGAATTATTCTTTTTAATTATTTCTGCTGAACAAATCTACAGTAATGACACAGCTCCACAAGCTGGCCTGATGTGCTTGTCCCATAATCGAGAGCAATTCCAGGATCCACATTCTCCATTATCTGCTTGAGTAAGGACATAAATACGATTACAATAGGTACTTGAAGACAGCACTGAACCGAGGAGGGATGCACTGCTGCAAGGACAAGTCCTGCTGAGGCGCTGCTTGGTCTGGTTCTGGCCCAGATACAGTGACCCTGGCAAACACCACGAGGGGCCTGCCATGCTGCTGCTGCTGCCACCTTCTTCCTTTGCAGGCCAGGCTACCAAGTTGTTTTTCTCACAGTGGATAGCACAGAAAGCCACGCATCTCTAACCTGTGGTATGTTTTGCGGCTGTCCTCAATGTGCTGCTTTCTTCAGGCTCTTCAGGGAGAAAAGGTTTGAAGCATAAATTGTGAGCCACGGCAGAAAACGTGGCCTTGTGTGCTTTACTGTTAGTATCAGCCATCTCAGAGTGGAGTGGCAGCTTTATCAGTGAATATCCAGCAATTTTTTCAGATGAAGTTAGACATTTAGGAATAGATGCACCTCTTTCTACTTTCTGAACATACATTTTGTTATGACACCTTACGGAACTCATTTTAAACTCTGCTTCAGGGCAAAAATATTTATGGCACACTTTAAATAAAACATATTATGTGTTTTGTACAAACATATGTATCATTGTCCCCCTAGCTGGAGCTGATATAATTTCTGACACCAAGTGCTACGCCTCATGCAAAATTCATGACATGTCATTGCATAAGAATGAATGTGTTCCTTTAAAAACAGGCCTTTCAGCCATGATAACCACTTAGTCTTCAGCTCCGGGAACCCAAATCCTTCCTTGCTGTGACTGTTTGAGTAAACCGCTGTGTCAGTGACTGACAGCCTACCTACACAGGTGCTAGTTTGAGCGTGACTTTCTCCCACAGATGATCTTCATGTCTAAGTCAATGGTATTTTTGGTCTATATTCAACATAAATCAGCCCATCCTTAGACTAGCAGCAGGGCTGGTCATGAAGCTTTTCTGCCTGATGGGTACATAAGCCATCCCTTTGTTAAAAGCGTTCAATACTGAAACTTTTCAATTTTTAATCCTTTGTTATAAAAAGAGAAAGGGTAAAAAAATAGTTCTGTCAGCAACATATCTGTGGCAGAAGATTATTCAGTCATAACGTAGCGCTGTGTAGGTGTTGGAGGCAGAGATGAAATCTGCATAGTGCATAGCACAATGTACAAGTGGCCTCCGGCCTCCTGGCTGAACAAAGAAGGGGGCACAACAATAGGGGTGGGGAAAAATGATGGCAGGAGAGGAAAAAAAAGTGCCCCTCGGGGTGGTTGGAGTAAAAGGGAGCAGTGCCAGGCCCTGCCTTCTGGCCAGTGCTCTGCTCCCTTCCCAGGGACGGGGGCAGCAGTCCCAGCTGGGAGCTGGTGCCCCTAATTCTCCTCTCCTGTGTACGAGGCCACGGAGTGGTGTTCAGGAAGTTCATCCCCATCTCCATCAGCTCTTCTGAGGCAATGCAGGTACTCCTGTCAGCTGTCTGTATGGAAGTTGCCAACAAGTCAATGGCACATTAATGAACAGAAGTCCTGTGCCACAGAGACTGTTTTCTTCAACCCTCAGTGGTACTTAATGTCCCCTAATTCTGTGTTTCTTTAACAGTTATAGTAGTTTGGTGAATCTGGTTCCATCCAGTGTGCCACAGAAGAACGTGATTGCTTTTTGAGGAGCTGAGGGGGTGATTAAAGCATGACTTCAAAAAGGAAAAATTAGATAAAGAGTGGAAAGTCAAGAATAAAAATAATTAAAATGAGGGCGCTGTTCCTAAATGGTCCTGCACCAGCTGTGCTGACTGCAGGGTATGCATGCAGCTACGCAAGGGTTCTTCAAGAGATCCAGCACTTGGCTTTCACCTGTGAGAGGCTGCACGGTGGCTGAGTGGAAGTCTGGCTGGCACTGCAATGCATACAGGATGATTTTTAAAGCCATGTTTTCCAGTACATCAAAGGCCTGGTACTCTGACAGCTACCGCCCCCTAAAACTATGCGGGATGTTGATGAAGTGCAGCAAGGTCTATTGAGGCCTCGTACAAAGGCTGAGGAGTGTTGCCTCCTATTTCAGCACAAACATCATCTTGTGCCGAAAATTACTGCTCTGACACACCTGGCTCCATCTCCCTGCTATTAAACCGATTAATACAACAAATGATATTTTATAATAAATAAGTGTCACTTTTATGATTTTAACTGGTCTTTTGATTTGTTTCCTATTTTATGTTGTTTAGACAGACTGATTTAGACAGTTAAAAATCCACTTAAGCATGATACATTGTGGCTGCCTGACAGACAATAACATTGATATATACGACTAGATGAATCTCTAATTAGATTTTGGCAGCGCTGTCACAGTCAGGGAAAGTTTCCCCAAGTACTCCATTGAAATGATATTTTATGCAACCTTGTGTAACAAAGGCCATTTTTAATTAAGCAGGTCCCCTCAAAAGGACATTAAACTTAATGTACATTTTTCAGTGGCCTTTGCCCTTGCAGTATCTGCCTTTTCAAATATAATCTTTGGTAGAATGACTTAGCTTGTGTATTTAAATAAAGTACATAAAACAGATAAAAATAGATTTAAAACAAACAAAAAAGTGATAACTGAAGCTTGCTCTGAATGCTACAGGTAAAATTAGTTGTAAGTCTGGGAGCAATTGTCATTTGATAAATTATTGTTATTTATATAGTCAAGGAAAATGTCATTTAGAACCAGAGAACGATTATATGACTGCATGATAATATCAATATTCTCTAAATCTCATCTTTTATGAACACTTCAAAGTAACTATAGAATAGAAGAGACTATTAAGGAAATGGAAAATTATTTTCAGTAACATCTACCTAAAATACTTCAGGTTAGTGTTGGAACTGGAGAGAGGCCTGCAGATACTAGTGCAATATAAATGGGAAACATCGAGTACGTCCAGCTATGCTGCAGTCAATGGTGATGTACAGCATTTTACTTTCTCCAAAGCTGCAGTGAGCTAGGTGTTAAAATCTGCGTTGCTTGACTTACACTTGTCGTGGTAGCTGCACATGAAAGCTATAAAAGGGGCAATCAGATTTCCTCTTCCAGGTCTGGACTATTGTTCAGGTTTCATCGAGACTGCAGAGAGCAGATGTGAGCACAGGATCCCGAGTACTAACCTGGGACTATCTAACTGGCCTGCTTGCATGCAAGTGAAATAAAAGCTTTCCCAGTAGATGTTTACAGCTCAGAGAAAAACAAACAATAAATGTGCTATTCCTGTATCCTAGCATTTAATGAGTGAAGATCAATTTATTCCTAAGTACATAATAAGAAATCTCTAGTGATGCTAACTGGAGTTGTGTGTGTGGATTCTCTACATCAGAAAAATAGTTGAGGAGGATGATACTTCAGGATGGGACACAATGTCCAGAGTCTTCTGAATGTTTTCCAGTCTCGTCAACTTGAATGAGAGCAGAGCATTTTATTTTTTTGATCCTAAAGAGATGAATTCTCTTATTAGCAAAAGCAGGGCTGTTGGGCACTTGTTGATGTCTGTAGCAATTCTTTAATTGCAAACCTTTAATTGCAAGAAGTACAGAATTCCACCTAGTCTATTCAAACCTTCTATACATATCACTAAGGAGGTCATTCTGTTGATTTTCCTATATAAAGAAGTTAGCAAGGTAATTTGAAGTCTGAAGGCAGAGTGTGTCCCACTAATGTCCTGTGTGGACATGTGTGGTGCCTTTTAAAGCAAGAGTTAGGCTAGGGCTTGTTTTCATAGGAAGATAATACACGTGAAAACACAAGTGAGAATTTACTGTCACTGTTCCATCTGTATTAATTCCAAAAGTGAATGGCAACCGCAACATTTGAGAAGTCTTACTTCACTCCCATGCCAGTGAGCAATTTTGTATAAAGCTATCCTTTGCATATGTTTTTGACAAGTTGGAGTGCAATAAACTGAAGAGCATATGTATTTCTTTACAGAAACAAATCTATGGACCAAGTAATGTGGTGTGATCGTGTGAACTGAAATGCCAAACTCTGCAGAACTGCAAGAAAAAGGTAAATTCTTCATTTCATATTTTCTGCTTACTATTTTTTTTTTCTAGTTGCAAATTTACTTGGGGGCATTAGATTTAAATTGTCACAGCTCATATTTTGGAATGCATTTTTGGATTTGTACTAGAATTCAGTGAGATTTTCTTAGCAACTTTGAACAGAGAAGGTAAGTTTACCAACCTTTACGCTACACTGTACTTTGTGAGGAAGACTTGGTTAAGGTCAATTTATAATTGCCAAACATGCATGCTCTTTAAGGGAGCATACTCGACACCTACTAGCTTCTTAATGCTGTCATGTAAGCCTTGTCAGGAAAAAATACAACCTTCAGTGGAGTTTCAGATGACCATTTCTAGGATGTTTAGCTAATGTTCTAATCGCCCCTCTCTGTCTCCTCCTTGAGCTCTAAATTTATTTGCTTAGGCATTTAAGCCTTGGTCTAGGGCAGGAGCTTATTTTTCCCCAATAACCCCCATTTGTTTTAAACAGTAGATCTGATATCTTCTCTACTGATGAGAAAGATAGGAGGCTGTTAGCACTGGTACTATTTATATTGTGCTAATAGGTTTAAACCCTCTCACTGAGCGGTGCTGATGATTTAAAATAATGACTAGGCAATAAATTTTTACCAGGACAGGTGTACAAATAGCACCAAAAAGAGAGTGCTGCTCAGGGTCAGACTATGAAAAGAATGGTGTCCCAGATTATAGTGCAAGATGAAACTGTTTCATGTGCTATTAAGATCTGACAACACAGGGTTTCAGTTTTAGCCACCAAGACTTATCTGCTGTCATTAACAAGATCCACATGAATCTAATACGCAGACCTGAGTCATAGTCATCTCAACTTCTGTTCTCAAAACTATTCATTTGAAGAGTGGCCCTAGCAGTTATTGACTTCAGTTGGCCCCAAAGCTGCACCCACAAAATCCTGGCCTTGCACTGATTGTCTGCAGTTTCCAAAACCTCCCGGAATTCCTATCGTAACTGTACCAGATGTGAATAATGGAAAGACAATGAATTACTCCTGACTTCAGTATAAGACAGCATATCTAACCTGTGCTAACTGACCATGGCCCTATTGTTTCATTAAATATCGAGTTCTTTGATAGCAATGTTTGTTTCCAGCAATGGAGACATTTTTTTGAAAACGCTTTTCACTAGAATATCATAAACCAAACCAAAATGTTTTATTTTCTACTCTTTTTGTTTTCAGCTCCACACTTCTTACTTTTTTGTACTAAGAAAGTATTTTTGTCTTTCCATTTTAAAAATCCATACTGAGCCAGCCCTGATATTCACACTGCAACATCAACTTTCCAAGAAATCACACTAAAATATTTTTCAATAAATGAATTAAGTATGTAGAGCAGAAGGTAGAGTGAGTAAGTTTAGATCAAATGTAAAATGTTGTAAGTTTAAAATGTGATTTAAAGTACGGGCAAAAAGAAAGGTAGATCCTTTTGACATCAGTGGTTCATCACCTATTTAAATCTCTAAGCAAACGTCAGTGAAATTGCTGTACCTGGATAATACTGTGCCAGTATTTACAAGTTCATGAGACGTGAGTGTAGGGGAATCCAGCAGTATTTGTTTGTTCAGCAGGTACGCATTTTGAGTCCTGTAGTCAAATAGCAGCTATTACAACCTTGCTAACAATAACTTTCAAGATGATACAATCAAAGCATTATATGCTTTTGCTGAAGGTAGCAGCGTCATTGTAAAAGTGGTATGTTTGAATGGTAGTCTTAATACCTGCATTGCACACACTTTTTTCCCCTCAGGACACTAGGCTTGTGAGATAATATATACAGTACTTCAGAATGTAACAAAGCTCTCATTAACTTCCGAATGTAGAATTCACCTACCCCGTGTTTTAGTGTGGATTTATACTATCTGATTTGCAGAAGCAGTTAAAGATTCTCAAGTCGGCAGTCAAACAGTTTTATTCTGTACTTAGTTACTGAAATATCAGAGATTGTCCGCCAATGGAAAAGATGTCAGCTTGGCAAAATACGTAGTTTACTTCTTTGGAAGCTGTAGTGCTTGTATGTCCTTCCCCATATCTCTTTTGTTTGTTCTGTTATCATTTTACAATAGTGAGAATCACATGACCCGTGTTTAATTTGGTTATAATGTTTTCTTTCTTCTGGTTAAACTGTAGAGATAAGTGACTGTTCAGTCCAAGGTCTTGGATTTTAAATGAACAGCTAGCTGCTCCTTCATTCATCACTTTCTACCTGAATGGCAAACAAGGAGCATAAGAAAGGAAGGTAACACAAGGGTCACAAACAACAACATAAATTGTAGCTTTGCTAAGAGTACATTTGTTGTAGAATACCTTCTACTCAGTAATTCAAAGGACTTTACAAATACTGCTGTTTTAAACTTCTTAGCATTCTTGAGTACCAAGGAAATGTTATTTTCCCATACTGCAAACAAGTGTACAGAGGAACAGAAAACGAATTCCTGAGTAGCTTTATGACTTGTACTGTCTTGGTCTTCTGGATTACCAAATCCCAGTTTCATCTGTAGCCTTGAAGAAGTCCAAGGCCTAATCACTATATTAGTCAGAGCAAATGTCTGAGCCAGTCTAACCACCAGTAGGAATGACTGATGCAGGTTTCTCTGAGTCTGCCATCCTTGCCTAGGAAGCGGAAGGGATAGAGGTGAGAGGTTTGTCCCAGAGGCTCTCTGACTGTCCTTATAGGGAAGGTCTGGCTAAGTCTCTACTGAAAAATCAGAAAAAAAAAAGGGAGTCTGCTGTTTAGCTGAGACTCCCTTTGTGAAAAACCGTTTGGAAAGAGCCATTAGCACATGGTTGGACACCATTTCCACTGTGAAACCTTTGTCCCAGGGCACATACAAACCAGTGATTATGACACTAGTCCTTCCTGTGTTTAGAATAACAAGAGATTTAATGGCAATGAATCTGAGCAACATTTAACATAGCCTCTGGCAAACACTGTTTGCTCTTTTAAGGTTATCTGGTGACCCTAAAAACATAGCGAGCAAAGCTCAGTGACCAGGTTCCTACTGGAAGATATCCCCGTAGCAGGCAAGTGGCACACAGAACAGGTACCAGGATATTTGTATTTGTATCAGAAACCTACAAAGGCCTTGATTCCTCAGCCTCACTGTACTGTGTGAAGATAAAAGTACTTGATGCAGAAAGATACAGACAAGAAAATAGGAGATGCTTGAAAAGATCTCACTGTCCTTAATCCTCCTTCCCCATCACAGACTGATTTTTATTTTATTTTTTATTTCAGAAGAAATTTATCTGTAGGGAAAATTGGAAGGAAGAGAAAGACCAGGCATGGTACAGCTGTTGTCCTCCATAGAGAACTGTCTTGGAGGAGGTATCAGGGTGAAAAGGTGAAGTAAAGGGAAGGGGAAAAAAATAATAATCCTTATGGTTGGCAAGTGTTGCCACTGTGGTGGTCAGTGGATGTTTTCCACATGTGTACGTGAGGGCAGCAGGGATCTTGGAGCTTGTTTTTCTTCTGTGTGCAGCACAGCACGTTGGCCTAGATTTTATTGCTGTGACCTGAACTCATCTTTGTACCATAAGGGAAATACTTGCAGTGCTTTACAGATCTCAGAGACAGTCTCATTTTCTCAGCACAGAGCTAATATATCAAGCTAATTTACTGCCGTAGTGTGTTGCAAAGCCTATATAATATTGAGTAAACATTGTTGGCTTATACATTAACTGTAACTAAAACCCTGTGCAAACTTTATTCTGGCTTCGGGATTTTCCTTGAAGGAGTGACTATGACTAGGAAGGGAAGGGTAGAGGTTTCTTCTTTCTTTTTCTTTTTAATCTGTTAAATTTGGGTCAAGTGACAGGAATGGTTAGGAGCTTTCTGTATGGATCTTTTTCGTTGTCAGGATCCCTTAGCAGGGTTTAATGTGGTTTCTTTTTCCTATTTGGTGTGCAAATATAACTGAAGAAAATAAGAATCTGGATGTCTGTCTGCTTTGGACACTTAGTGGAGCTGCTATGCCTTTGTATGGCTAAGAATTACAGTGTTTTGGATGATCTTCTAAAAAAGGGAAACAAATATTTTGTTCTTTATCTAGGTCTACTTATTCAAGGATTGTAATGTGCTTTACCAGCAGCTATTAATTAGAACATAAAACACTCATGTAAAGAATATCCTTTAAAAAAGAAGCAGGATACTACCAAGATATTCTATTATTTGTTGAAGAGAAATACAAGTATTTGACATGCTAAAACTATTGAAATTAAATTAAAATAAGTTGTGGTCATTTGTGAAATTTCTCAGTGACCTTGTTGTATGGACAAGCAGACTGAAGTCGTAGTTGGTAAGTAGCTCAGTATCAGACAAAAACGGTATACGAGCAACTTCAGGATTAATAATCCTGACTCTCAGAGCTCACTCTTGTCGAGAGAGCTTTCTGAAAGCAAGCTGTGAAAATGATCCTCCTATCCATTAGCAGTGCACAACTGCCGCTCTCAGCAAGCTGTGAGGGAACTGAAGGGATCCTCTGAAGGTATTTCATTTGGTACCCTAAAAATCTGGCTGCACTCAGTCCGGCCAGCACCTGAACAAAGCAGGTATCCAGCTTCTTGTCTGAGGATTGTTCAGATACTTGGTGACTGCTGAAGTCATAAGGCACTGATGGGAGAAACCAGCAGAGGAATGATGATATGCAGGAAGCTCATAAATCCAGTCTATCAGAAGAGATGGCAGGAACACCATTGCTTTGGAAACTTAAGAGTAGACTGGTTGCTTTTGTAGAAAGTGCCCTCGAGGAAAGCTGTCCTAGAAAGGTGTCGGGAAAAGCATTTTTCTGTGTGCAATTCCTGTGAAGCTATTTTTCTGTCCACTGTGTGTATTTCTGTTATTTATGGTAACCATATGTTCTAGTTTTACTGGGACTTTCCCAGTTTCTCATGTGGTGCTGTCCCAGTGTGCTGGGAGCATGAAATAACATTAATCAAAAAAATGTAAAGGCTTTATTTGTATTCAGGGCATATTGCTCTGCAGAGTAAAATTCATTTTGGCTTTACGGTGAACGTACTTTCCAGTGGATGAGTGTTAATCTTATTGAACAGTGGTAGGAATGAAGAACAAAACATCAGAGCTGTTGTTTTGCTCAAAGTGAATATTAATGTCACCTATTCTGTGTTTCATGGCAAATGCGGTTTGTGAATCACTGGAAAAAATCCTCTCCCAGGAGAAGGAGCCAAATGTCACTATAGGGTAGATTGTGACAAGAGGGACATCAGTGTTTATTCTGGAAAAGCAATCCCATGTGTCTTCTGCATGAGTCTGGCAGCCCTAAAATGAGTCACTAAGAAGTATCCCATTCTTTTGTTTATCAAATCTAGTCACTTTTAATCACTCTGGGTTTCTACTGCATTGGGCCAGAGGACCTACCAACTCTCCTCTCAGCTCGCATTCCTTTATTTCCTCCTTTTAACAGTTTACTACTGTTGAGGCCTGATTTGCATGTATCATGTTCCATACAGTCTGTGATGTTTTTTGAGCTTGCTATTCTTGCATTGTGGGTGGGAGGAAAGCAGCCTCTGGATTGTCTTCAGTTTCTTTTTTCAAAGAAAGCCAATTGAGTCGTATTTTCATTTTCTATCAGCGAAGGAGGAAGGGTAAACAGATTACTTGGGAGCCCATTTCTACTTCTTTTCAGATAGGAGTTAGACTTGGACCTGAATTTTGGACTTTAACAGTCTCTGGGGAGATCATCAGGCACGTGCTCTTCCCGCCCCAAGTTCAGTAACTTAAAGAGTGTTTTTTTATACCATTAGTTTTGCGATGAGTCTGGAGGTCAAAAGTGGAACAAGAGGTTTTCTTGGTCCTTCCTAAACCAGGAACAAATGGACACTATAAACCTAATCTGAACCCTGGTGAGAGCAATGGAGAAACTACCAGTGACTTTGGGGTTTGGATCAGGCCCTCTTTAGAGATTCTATTTTCACATGTGCAAACAAAATCCTGCAAGAAAAATACCTGTTAGTTACACATTTCATTACAAACTGCGAATTCGTACCAATTTTAGATTTGTATGATTTGTAGATCTTGCTTTGGAAATTCTGAATGTAGTAAGAGGAATATAGATAATGCTTGAATTGTACAGCTAATACTAGAACCAAATACTATACTTACCAGAGAGGAGAGGAAGCTCATTATGTGCCATTATGAGTCTGCTACTTTTTCTTCACTGGGATTGCAGAATTTTTGAGATATGCTTTCCCAGTGCTTGAGAATCTAAATCTTCCTTGGTTTTCTAACATTTTATAAGTTCCTTATTGACTCTAGTACTAGCTATCATTGTTTAGGAATAGAGAATATTCATGTTTAACAGTTCACCCAAAATCTCAAAATCCTTAATGGATTGTAGAGGGCCTTTGCTTCTCAAAGTCATGTGTGGAACTGGAGAGTTCTGCTTCCCTGCCCGTGACTGTACTCATCCAGCCACCATTCTGCTCATCATTTTATGATCAGCTAGCAACCTTTTTCAATGCCAATTGGATTTTTCAGATAAAGCCACTAATTTTGATTGTGCAATAGAAATCAGCTTTCAATGGTATTTCAATTAACCTTGCTATTAAAGAAATTGCTTTTTGCCAATACTCAATGGTTGGTTGACATTCAGGGAACACATGACTCCTTTTAATACAATCTGTATTGAAAGAGCAACCTGCATTTGTTGCCTTCAGACTAGCTTCTTGTAGTTTGGGTAGTTTTCAATATAGCTGAAATACAGTGGGCTAGAAACAAATGCACGAAGTATTTTAGGTTAGAAGCTTTCAAACATGCTCTGCTGTATTCCATTTAGCCGCCCTGGTAAGATTTGCTAAAATACTTTTATTGGGAAAATTTATATAGAGTAGGAGGGACAAGAACTTGGGACAAGAGCTCAGCAGTGTGGAAGTGTTTCAGTTGATACCCAGCTAAGCAGCGAAGTTCAGAAACCAGCACTGTCCCTAGCACAGAGAATTCCCCCCGGATTGCTGTGCAGCCCTGTTGAGTGTTTCACTATTGCAGGCTGCATCGGTCCTCTTCAAGGCGAGGTTACTTCGATTTGAGCTTTTGGCTTGATAAAATGATTTTGAAAGTCCTGAGAGAAGGGGATCTTCAAGAGAATGGGAGTTAATTGCTTTCACCCAAAATGTTGTTCCTGACTGCCTGAGCTCCAGGTGGCTCTGCAGCAGGCGGGGGCTACCCAGTCCTTTGAGGAAGCACTGCCCGAGACTGGGACTTGTACAACCGGGTTCCTGCCAAAGGGCATCGGTTGGTCATAGTGCATTTCAGAGCAATGAGGAAAGCACAGGAAATCCTGCATGTCCTCCTTGATATAGATTAGACTGCTATGTAAATAACCTCTGGAAAGTCAGTGCCACCAGTACAGATCCAGGAAAATGGGACTATGGCTAGACAGATGTGCAAAACATTTGGGGACAGATTCTGAGAATTATTTTTCCAGCAGCAAAAAGTCTTTGAAGGGTACTGGTGCTGGGTTTCCTATCAGAGGATGGCTTTTATCATCACACTGAAAACTGTAGTTACGTCTTCTTGTGGGAGATACTTGGAGCACACTGACTGTGGGGTTGCAGACTTGAGATAATTACTTCACTGTGCCCAGCTTTGTATTTAGCATAGGGTGAGTCAGCGGTGTTTGATTTTGTTTAGCAAAATACTGAATAATCAGGGCTAAGATGCCCAACATGCATGCTTTCTATTGTTTCAATGGATTTTCCTATGGCCATTTGAAGTACGTACATTTGCTTTTGAACAGAAGCAAGCACACGGGGCCCTGATGTTAGATGTTAATGAATGTGAGACTGTGTTTGTAGCAACTTGCAAGGTTCAGTCTGTGTATACCCTACAAAGATTGCTTGTTTAGGAATGGAAAAATACATGTAGAAATCGTGTACATTTTGCTTATGAGCTCGTTCATGCAGGAATCAGATAATCTGGCTCCAGACATTGTTCAAGGGATTTCTAGTGGGCATCTGGCTCCATGGAATTTATCAGTTGTGCTCAAAGCAGCCCAGCCTGCTTTCCAAATTTCATTGTTTGTTTTGAGACAAAAAGTCACATCCTCTGCCTCCAATTTGCTTTCTCATTCCTGAGGACCCCAAAGGTTAAAACCATCCCAGTCAGGAGAAGTGAGCTTTTCTGCTTTTACATCTTTAATTGAAATCTGAGCCAAACGACCCAGCCAGTGCTTGAGAACTTGAACTAACTGAGAAGTAAAGACCAATCTGAAATTACAGCAGATGATACAATAGAGCACTAAATAACAATATAAAAAAAAATAATAAGAGGCAGCCAAGTTGTCAGCAGCATACCGGTATTTTAGATAATCCCCTCTGGGCCATTTTCTTAACAACAACCAGTTGTGTTTATCCAAAGATTAGTGTAGAGACTTTTGATTTTACAGTGCATGTTCCCCATTTACTTTTAAAAAATATTTATATACTTTTAGATATATATATATATCACTTAGTATTCCATGTGAGGCAAATAATACCACGTTGATCTAGGTTTTATTGGCAGTGTATTTAATATTTGGGACGGGGTCTGTAGTAAAGGGAAAGCAAAAATCTATGGTCCTGTGGGCTGAGGATTCGAGCCAAATGTTTGGGTCCCAGGAAATTGGCCAAGGCTGGATGCTCACAGTGTCAACTCGCACGTACAGTACATAGTTTAATTTTTTATCATGAGTCTTTTTTTTAAAAGAAGCAGTTTGCCATTTCAGCTCTGCTCACAAGACGAGAAATCAGCTGAATCAGTTAAAAATAAAAATCTTCCTTTGACTTAATGTGACAGTAGGGTTTTGCCCAAATAGGAGTAGAGATCTACTGTGCTAGAAAAAGGAAGAAAGGGAATTGTATGAATATGGCTTTCACAATGCTGCCCAGTCCTGTTCCAAAAGGGAGGAAAGGATTTGCCAGCAATTGCAAACAGAGGTTTGGGTTTCTGCCTGTTTTAAGAGATTTCTCTCATTTTAATAAATGTTTGAGTAGAAATATTAGAAAAGAACTGTCAAAAAGGATTATTATTTTTGCAGCTGGTTTTGACACCCTCAGCTACTTTTTTTAAACAGGAAAGTTGCATTATAACAGTAGAGATCCTGAAATAAGAGTGGCTTTATCTCAACTCCTTTACTGGATCAAATCCCTGATCAATTGGAAACAGGTGTAAGTTAAAATGAAGCAGGAGTGTTCACACTGAGATTGGCCCTGGTTTAATGAAATTGATTTTTCAGATCAATTTAAATTGAGCTCATGCAATTTGTTCTGTTATTTAAATGAAGCCTGCAGGAGTAGTCTTGGAATGAGGGACGGTACACGACACGAGTAAGACTATCTGAATCAGGACCATTATTATTATTTACGGGAATCTACTTTTCAATGAATTGTATATTTTTTTCAAATTAGGGGGTAGCAGCCATAATAGGCCACTGGTGTTGGCTCCATTGATAATTATACCATTTTTCTCCTTTTCATAATTGTCCTAGTATGAACTGTGCTATTTTAGCAGAAAGTGTTAATTATTTTATCAACAATTGGCAGACCCTGCTTCAATTTACTGGTTTCCCTTTAACCAAAACAAAGATTACAGGCCCTGTTCCATAGCTCAGCTGCTAAATCTTTACTAAGAAACTTGGGAACCCCTTTCTCATGAAACACTGTGTAAAGCTTTAAGCACTCTTTGAAGCTGAGTTGTATTAAATGATAGACAAAAAAAGCCCTCTGAAGAATTGGTGCTTAATTACAACTTAATTAGCATAATTATGCATGCTAATAGCATCTCAAATGAATAGCAGTTGTCAGGAGGTTGGGACCATCTGTAAGAGTGTCGGATTAATACATCATTTTTTATTTCTAACAACGCTGTAACTCTTTCCCTGAAAGTGATTTTCATTAATCAAGTTCATTTTTATTATATAGAAAATTTGGCATTTTTCATTATGGGCCATTATCCGTTTCCCCATGCAGTCCTAATACAATACTAATGAGACCCCATGTGGCTACTCCACACTGACAATGGTAGTACAGGTGTATTATTATAATTGTTACAAACAGCACATTGTACCTCAGGACTAGTAGAGTTCTAATCTCAAGATATCAGGGTTTCCACTTGGTACCTTCCCTTGGGTCCAGTACAATTTCCAGAGCTTTATGAAAAACATACATGTTTGTGGTTATGAGGAAGCAGATTTAAAGAGATAGAAGCGTGTTTGTTTTAGAGCTGGAAACTTCGGAGTTCACTGAGATGCTTTTGAGATTTTGTTTTTCTAGCTCTGCTAAGCTTTGAGCTTAACAGAAATTGCTTGCTCCAAAGAGCTGCTGCAGGCAGCAGGGATGATGCAGTGGATACTCCAAAAGCATCAGTATTTACTTAAGATTTTTTTTTGTGTGTGTGTGTGTAGGCGTTCAAGCCCCAGAAGTATTATTCACCATAAAACTCAGTGATGGAAAGGCAGTGAAAAAATCTTCCTGCATATCTGAATGTCCCTGGAAAAAAATGTCAGTAGCCCGGTTGCCAAGCTCTAGTGGCGCACGGCGTGTATGTGCACACACAGAGTGGCACCTGAAAGTTTACAACTTTTGCATTTGATCAATTGGCCAGACTCGGCTGTGAGCGGTGCTACCGAAAATCCCAAGTGCTGTGATTGAATTCTGTGGACTTAGTTCAGATTTCCAGTGCAGCAGCTTAGTGCATAGCTGACCTTAACGCTTGTGTTTTAGCTTTAACTAATTGGTTAATGTTTGCTTTGTAGAATCAAAAAGCTCTGTGTAAGCTCTAAGGATTATTTTTATTTAGTGGCATGTTGGTATATTCATGCCTAATGTTTGTGTTGGATTTTTTTTCCAAAGGCGCTGTTTTTTTTTTCAGATGAGATTTTCCCAAGGGATTTTTTCTCTTACTTTCCCTAAATAGCTTCCTGAAAACCAAAGGCCTTCCAGTAAATTCTGATTTCCTTTGGTGGCCTGACTACAGAATGAATGGAGCAGTTCTGGAAATGCATTTTTAAGGAGAGGGAGTGAAAGGGAGGGGAGAGGAGGACAATCAACAAAGCTGCTGTGCCCGTATTTATCAGGCTGCCAGTGGGAGCCGCGCAGTTCAGACTGCACTTCTAATCAACCCTAAACAAAAGAACATTGAAAATAGCTCAACTGACACAGTCCTCGTCATAACTCAGGATCTGGTGGCAGGCACCAGTAAATCCTGCTCTCTTGTTGTTGTTCATGAATATATTTGTGCACATAAACCCCTCTCCAACATCTTCTGGGGTTAGGCATCTCTATGGAACAACCCCATCAACTTTTCCCCCACCGTTCAATCAATCCGGGCTGGAGACAAATGTCCTGTGGCTTAGGAACAGGTGGAGGTTGAGAAAATAGGGCCTGGCCAGGATCGAATGAAGATTGCATGTAAATTAGCAGCATTAATATGTAAAACAAAAGCTCAGCGGAGACTATTTGTCCTGCTGTACAGCTACTCAAAGCATGATGTGGACCCTGGGTAAAATATCAGCCGCACCCCGAGATTAAGCCTGGTTCCCGGCGTCTAATGTGCTCGAATGTCATTTTATACTGAAAATGTAACATGAGCAGGCGAGATGGTATTTAAATGGGAACTGGAAATTGCTGGGAGAGTACCACAGCCTGTTTGCCATTGCTCTGCTCTGCCATCCCCTCTTCAGAGCCCTGTGGTTTGAGCCTCAGTTCAAGGGCAGCAAACCCCATTCCTGTGGGGGTACCAGCACAGCCTTTGTCTGCTGACTGATTCTCTGTGCTGCCTGGTTATTTCTTACTTGAAAAATCAAGAGGGATTAATCCTGGAGTGCATCGAACACCCAGAAAGACACTGGCAAGGAGGTCACCTATAAATGAGTTAAAATCTGAGTGTGCCCAGGCTTGCCCCCATCTGACAGTGTGCAGCATCCTGGGCGGGTGTGCTCAGAGCTGGATGTCTTTTGTTCAGGGGCTTTAGAGAAGGCTTAATTGTAGTGCCTTGGATAATGTTTGCTGGTGTCATCAAGCATCTTCTGGAGAACTAAGAATGCAACTTCAAAGGAATGTCACCTGCAGCATTTGCATTCAGTTTTTAAGAGGAACGCCGGCAGTTGCTGCAGCCCTGGGACGATGTAAGGTGATTTAACTCCAGAGTCCCTGAGCAAGGCAAAAGGTGAAGCTCTTAAAAAACAAACAACAACAAACTCCTCCAAAATACAAAACCAGAGGGAAACTAATAAATATCAACAATCACATCTCCCTTTTTGCTTGTTCTTCCTCAGTTCAGGATTTAATCATGGATTAAATAAAGCTCGGTGTCTGGCCTTGATGGCTGAGGGAAGGCTCGGAGCAGAGGTGGCCCCGCTGCAGGGAGGGCAAGATATTGCCCACTGCAGCTGGCAGCAGTCCCGGAGGGGGAACGGAGAGCACCAGGGAGCTGGGCGGTATCTAGGGGACATGTTGCTGCTGTTATTTATCAGTTGGAGTGATTTGTTATTTTTAGCTTTTTATATTTTTTTTTTCTTTTCTAACCCCTCAGTCCTCTTACAGATCCTGCCTCTCAGCTCGATGAGATAATCCTGGAACGGTTTGTCTCTCTTTCTGTGATTCCTCCTAACCTTTTGCTCTACTGCAAAGTGCAGAGGGATTAATTTTCACTGATAGCATAAAACTGGGGGAAAAGCAAACTAAAGAACCAGAAACCCAATGCTGCTGAAAGCTTGGATGGCAAAACAGCACCCTGTCCGGGCTTGGTGCAAGGAAGAAGCTCTCTCCCTTGTCATCTGTTAATTTTGCTTGAATTGGCTTCTGCACGTGAAACCCAGGGTATGCAGTGATTGCAGCAGAGAATGGGTGCAGCGATCCAACGCCAATAAAGCACTGGCACATGGGAGCTGGTTATTAGTTTACATGAAAAGAATTGCAGGGCGGAGGCTGTAAGTGGAAGCAAAATATGTGCTGCAGATGGCTGTCTGTTGACTTTGCTATGGACAGATTATATTTTACAGAGATAAAAGAGTAATCATAAACTGGATGTCCTGCCAGGACAGTCTATGTACTTGAGTAATAGACTCGGACTATGGGGTTAGTCTCCAAGTTCATATTAAGCATGTATTTTCAAGAAATTTGTGGATTCTCAGCTTCAGGATTTAGTTCATCATAAAAAAGAGTTCCAGGCCATGGAGCTTGGGCCTGAATCCAAACCTTTGCCAGATTTAGCGGATTTGGAATGAGTGTTTCCCTTTTGAGCTGGAGTTGTGTTGACTGGGCCGATTCTGAAAGTAAGAAACAAAGCCCCAGAGATGCGGGCACCTCGTAGCTCCACTCTGGGATGTGTGTCATGTATGGACGAGTGACACCTGGCACTTGAACCTCTTGATCAGGAGGGGTGCGAGTGCTCTCCCAGCTCCGAGACGTGGTTTGCTGTTTGTGGCCCCAAGCAGAGAACTTCCCAGGCAGAGCGAGGCCTTTTCTCTTTTGCTGCACACTCCTTCCACGTGTGTGCTGAGCTTTCTTTGTGGTACATTTTTAACTAGAAAAGTCCCTGAACTGTGGCTCTGGGGCTAAAACCCACTGTACAGGATCCTGCGTGATTTTTTTTCCTGGCAATAGTGGAAGGATTTTGCCAGCAGATTGCTGGGAGTTCAGGAGCGCGCCGCTGAAATCTCTGCGAGCGTTTGCAAAGGTTCTGTGCAGCAGGGGGAAAGCACACTTGTTGGGCTTTAATGAAAGACCTGTTAGTTGGGTGCTTAACAGCACTCTTATTAATGCATAAAACTTCCATTGTTTCTTAATTTACTTGAAAGGGTTGTTTAGACCTTTAATTGCCCCATAACAATATAGTGATAGTAAGTTAGATTTCAATCAACATACTCATGAATTGCCAGTATTTTAGCAATAAATTGCTAGCTAATAAACTTGTAGCTTCCTTTGTAAATGCCAGCTAAAGGCCTAAACATTCCTCGCAGAGTTAATTGCACATTTAGTGCTCATGTAATTTTGAATTAATTACATGCCAAATGGATTTATGTTCTATGTACTTAATAAACCTTGGTAAGTGCCCTTTTAACAATCAGTTGGTATTTAGGATCCTATTTGTGTAAAAAGGATGACTTATGACACTGGGTCAGGATGTTTCCACCACGTGTTCACGCGCTGGCTGCAGTGCCTGGTGGCTTGTACGTGGTTCAGGACCAGAAGGTGCAGAATTAAATGAGTGCAGATGGGAATCCAGAGGAGGCCTGTGAAGATTTCTTATACCCCAGCCTGATCCCATAGCGAGGGCTTGGAGTCTGTGGAGGTTTCCAGAGCCCACTCAGTGAGCTGAAGGATTGGTGCTGGTTTTATTTTAGATTGGGGCTGTCCTGCAAATGTAGAACGTCTCTTGGTAACAATAAAGGGCACTGCACGAATCAGTGGCAGAATTGGGGAACACCCAACTCCCTGCAGAAATGGAAGTACTGTTTTGTCAGCCTCTGACTTGGTAGCCTAGTGAGAAATATGCTTCCTGCCCAGCTAAGTATTCAATATATAAAATTATAAAAAGCCTTAAATCTGTCAACGCTGGTAGCGTAGACCTACATTGTAAACACAAGGATGGATGTTCAGGCCGGTAAACTAACTCCTTGCCATAAGTGCTCCCAGCAGCTGATCTTCTGGGGTCATTTTGCTTTGAAAACACTAAGCATGAAGAAGTTCACTGGAGCCCTTGTGTATGAGCTGTCCCAAAGCTCCGGGGTCTTTGTTTGTGGTGTGCTGTGAGCAGCGTGTAAGGTATTTGGCCTCGTGGCTTTGCACATGTGTGCACTCAGAGCTCTTCTTGTCTAAGAGCAACCTCCTTCTGAAAGGCTTCACAGCCTTTAACACGCACAAATGGCAACCTGTAGGCTGCGGGCTTTTGAAAATTTAATTATTGACCTTTATTCATTTTCTCTCTCCGTTGCAGATAACATATCATTTAGTGCATTTTAATATGTAGTGAGTGCTCAGTAATAATATTTCAGGGAGATATTGCTGTCAAGTCGTAGCGGTGCTCGGGTATCGGTGTGACAGGAATCCCCCCTCCGAACAGAGCACAGACGAGCAGGCTTTTGCCCTCTTTACGTAGAGATAAAGGCTGAGCAACTTGGGAATACAGAGGCAGGTCAGGGTGAAGAGAAGAGGGCAACAATAAAATGAAAAAGCAGTTCCTTAGGGCCTGAAATGGAGTTCTACATAAAACAGAATTGTATAAGTTCTTCCACTGCTGTGAAAATGTCTGATTTCCCTTGTTGTCGAGAGGTCGGGAAGGCAGGTTTACAAGCACCAGATAACTGATGCAGCAGTATTACTAAAGACGTTCCTCTTTTTGTCCTGGTGAATGCCATTCAGAGAAAGTGTTACACCAGCACTTGAGGTATCTAAATAACCGAGGCGTCTCGTTCTTTGATGGAATGGAAGAACCGCAGTGTAAATTTACCGACGTTGTACTGAAAATATAGCTGCTGTGCTTTGAAGTGGACGCACATTGAACCATGAGATGTTGTTGACTGGGGGATAAAACAGCAGCATGCCACATAGCAGGTGTTGCCATGGGATGGTTGACCACGCCACCAGGGAAGCATCCCAAGTGAAGCAAAGGTAGTTGTAAATTGATAAAATCGATAACCACTTGTTAATATCAGCTACAGAGCACAGCCAGGATATCAGGGGTCGAATCTGGAGTTAAAAAGCTCTCTGTTTACACCTAACACTCCAACAGATAAGAGTGGAGGAGGAGACCACCCCTTAATGATCTCAAAGCATATGTTTTTTATGAAATGGGGAAATTGGCTCAGACTCCCATCAGATACAGCCTCCACTGTAGCTCCAAGCTCAGCCTCACAACCCAGGATTGATTTTGCTTGCTCTGTACAACATGGAAAAGCAGATGTATCACATATATTAATGAGCAGTTTTGCCCATCAGGGAAGCAATATTGCCAACCCCAAATGCTCAAAGAATAGAAGATGGAATGACAACAGTACTAATAAATGTAGCTCTGTTTCACGCTCACATTTCTAAGCACCTCCCTTAATTTTCCCCCTCTGAGTCTCTGTACCCAAGTGGGCTAGAAGCTAAGATCCTCTGGAGCTGAGCAGTTGCCTCTAATTAAATACCACCTCTTCTGAGATGTGTGACAAAGCTGCAGAACTGGCTTGTTCTGGTCTTTTTTTTTAGGCATTTTCCTAGAGGCTTGTATTATTCACCAAAGTAAAGCTCTTCAGTTAAAAACCGCTGTGCAATAATCCCCAGGACCTTTTCCTAGCCTAGGCAGGAAAGACTTTTTGGTCTTCTTATCTCTGCAAAATGCCCTGTGAAAGGACATCCATCAGGCTCTTCTCACAGTTGTTTTCCTCTGGATGCTGCCTCTCAGGTGATAATTAACCAGTGGTAATTAACCTCATCTGAAATCCCTTTCTTGCTGTAGCCTCCCAAAGCATTGGGTGGTGGTCCCATGACAGGGGCTGAGATGTCTCCATGCCACACCACATGTATGGAAAGCCTGGTGAGGCAGGGGAGTGGTGCTCCACCTCCTACCCCTTTAGAACCCAGTGAAGTCCTTCCTATGACAATTTTTTTCACTTTTTTTTTTTTTTTTTCTTCTAAAAAATGTGGTGTTTTGTTTATTTTCCAAGGAGAAAATCAACTCATCCTTTCAGGTGTGGGTGTGGGAAAAGTTGAAAAAGTCTATCTTGGGATTTTTTCTTTTGAATAAGATAGTTCTTGTATAAATGCTCAAGGTTTTGTTTTGACATTTTCAAAATAAATCTGACTTCCTGTGGCATCTTTGGTTAGTATAAAAACAACAACAAAAAGCAGCCAACCAGCCAAACGTTCACCCCCAAACTGCTAAACTAGAAGAGAAAGTTACATAAAAGGGATAAAAGTTTTCCGCTGCCCCCAAGTAAATTATTTTCTCATTATTTGTTTCATTCTGAGAAGTGCCTCTCCCCAGAACTAATGCAGGTCTAAGAATAAACTGGGGCAGGGAGAAATTTAGGGACAGAATAAAAAATATTGGGACAGTCAGTGAGGTGAGGGGGTAAGGAAAGATGTTCCCTGGATGGCAAAGGTTTTAAAAAGGGCCTTGCATTAATTGTGCTCAGGTTGTGCACAGGGATTTAAGAAAGTGCTACCAAATAAACAATGAGGACACCGAAGTATGGAGGAAGTTGCAAGTTTTATTAATTATGCTCACTAATGCGAAGATGAGAAAATTAGCCAGGTTCTAAAACACAGAAATTTTGGTAAAACATGCAGATGCTCGAATATATTGTCTTCAGAAAGTGAGTAGAAGTACTCAGCTCCTCACAGGACTGAAGGCTTTGAGATGCATTGAAGTCACGAAGCCCTGGCTTACTGCCCTTCTTTGTCCGAACTCCAAGAAGACAAAAATGGAGGCTCCTAAGTCTCCTGTTTAACCTCATTACTGCTGTTTTCCGCATAATAAGCATGGCATCTTTGTTATGTTGCCTGCTCGGTGTCTCAAGGACTTGCTCTTTGGCTGGGCACATCTGTCACAAGCATTTGCTTCTCCGAAAGACAAATTCTGCAGCCTGTGGAACACCTTCAATTTTGTGGAACTGTGTTTGATATCCTCTTGGTAATTAATATAAATGAGTTTGCTGTAAGAAAAGAAGGCCACAAATCCTGCTTTGGGCAGGACCAGAGGTTGCAGCAGCATACACGTGCCTGTGCGATGTGCTGTCCTGGCTGTGCCCATCCCCAGCAAACCAAGGCTGTCCTGCAGCAGCCGTGGGAATGGAGATCTCTCCGAGCTTCTTGGTGCTGTGCTGGAATTCAGGAGCGGTGGATATTTTTACTTTTCAAGTCCTAACCACCTCACCCCAGGTGCGAACCAACTATCTGTTCTCTCCTTGAAATCCTTGAGAACCCCCTCAGAGCTCCAGTCCCAAAGGGATGGATTTATCATGCCACTTTCCTTTGCTAAATGGCCTAGCACACTGATGGACATCCCTGCACAAAAGTATAGTTAAAATTAACAGTGCAAGATGCTGCCCAAGAACCGCAAATACTAGACAGGGACCCAGCTGCAGCTTCTTACACTGCTGATAGCACTTCTGCATGTGAGTTAGGTGACTCACATCATTAAGCACTTGCAGGAACATTCTCTGTACCTATACACCATCAGCCTTTTTAATCTTTCCAGCCCAGACCCCTGGAGCTCTGCTTTGTGTTCAGGTGGCAGGCTCGGTGATTTATCCGATGCAGGCACTTCATGCCCCACTTGTGTGACGTTCCAGCTTTTCTAGGCTTAGTGCAAGCAGCTGCATGCACCAAAATGGCCAAAAGGTGAAAGGAAATGAACTTTCCTTTCTAGCCAGAACCTGAACACAGAAATCTGGATGCTTTCTGTGCTTTGCAGCTGGAGCCAAACCGAATGGTGCTGAGCACTGCAGCGGGCAGGCCCTGGGTGACACCAGCGGTCACAGAGCAGGCTCTTGTACAAACATAAAGGCTCACTGGCAGGTCAGAGAGGACCAGAGCACTCTCCCCTGTATCATTTTGGAGGATTTTAGAACGGGTTTTCCCTTTAATAGTTCAAACACGCTACATGTCTACACTACTTCTGTGTGTACTTGAGGCCAAAGAGAATTGCTATGTATCTTAATTAGAGGATGGAAATAACCAGCAGTTCCATCCTCCATGGAAATTCCTCATGCAGAACAAAGGCAGATTATAACCTCATGTACTTATTTTCTTGTCATTGCAAACTGCGGAGCTTTTTGAGACTCCAAAATCACCATTTGGAGAAGAACTGAGCAAAACTGGGGTTTCAGATCATTTCCCTGTCCGTGTACTTATCGAGCGTAGTGCTCTGAAATCAGGCTGGAATTTGTCAGGGAAATAATTGCAGCCACTGCCTTGGAACTCTGCATTTGCAGAATTTAGTTTTCCTTCTTCGTTTAGTCCTTTTATCACCTATGCACTTTTATCATTTTCTCGGTTTTCTTTTTTTATCTTGTCTTCCTACAGGCGTGTTTATCACTCTTTTTAGTGTGCATATGTCTGTTGCCTCCCTTCCCAATGCCTTCTATTTTGGGGCCTATTTCGCAAAATTTGACAGACAATATGGGTGTCAGGGTTAAGTGCCTCCAAGTTGTGTGAGAACAGATGTCTGGGTGCGCTCAGCTCTCATAAGACAGAGGAAAATCCACTCAGGAGCTTGCACTGGAGACTCAGGAGGGGTGGGAAGGCAACAGCTTTAAGTTCCAGTGCCCACAGGCCAAATTGACTGAAATTTTTCCATTTAACCCTATAATTTTACAAAGCTTGCTTAGAGAGAATGCTATGTGTGGCCTAAGAAAGAAATCAGATGAATAATAGACCCCCAAACTTTTGAAATATGTATTTAGAGTTGCATGAAGCTGGAGAAAAGAAAGAATAAAAAGAACAGAGTAGGAAAATATGTTTTGGTGCTCTAGGAGTTTGAATATTTGAAAAAATACTTTATGAATGGATGAAAATGTGTTCTACTTATGGAGGGTAGAAGCCACTCCAAAGCATATATATAGATATATATATTTTTTTCATTTTTGACTGGCCTTTGCTTGGTTGCATCTCCCTCCTGCGTGGTGTGTGGCCCCCACCCTCAGACGTGCTCCCCACTTCCTGAACTCTTTAAGCAAGGGATGTGCCAGGATATGCCCATGTTCTCGATACCCCAAACAACAGCAGGACACAAAGACCTACCACACAAGTAATGTTTTTCAGCTTCTTATTTCCCAGTACCCTCCCTCACTCTGTCATCAGCCAAAGCACAGTTTGGTCTTTCAGCTGTGGATGTGCCAAGAAGAACTCGGAGGCAGGACCTTCCTGGGAGTCTCCTTTTCCTCTTTGAAAGCAGGAGGCAATGGTGAGCCGTGGAATCAAGCCTGAGCTCCATCTTCAACATCTGGAAGAAGTCAGCAGCAGATAGAGTCATGAGGCCTGCTCCAACGCCCACAGAAAAGGAGCATTTCCCCTGTGGGCCTGGCCCTCCATAACTCACATCTCTTTGTGTTGCTGGTCTGACAAAACTCCCAGAGACAAATACCCTCACACTTGGATCCAGAAAGGGTAAATAAACTTGGCATTTTAGGTCCTTATCTCAGGAAGTCATCAATAATGCCCACTTGTTCTTGAGCCTGTCAAATCCATTGACAAATAAGGATGAAGACATCTCCCCTTCTTTCTTTTAAAGCTAGCTTCAAGCCAGCAAAGTCTCCTTATTTACTGTTCCCTCAGCTTCACCGTCATCATAATGTAACACAGCCTTGTTGGAGTCAAGCCTAGTCAGGGTATGTTTGTTTTTAGAAAAAACTTTTGGTGCAGGAATTTGTCCTGTCGCTAGAACAAAGATTCATTTTTAACCCGTGCCCTGGTGTCATCATGTTCCTTTGGACAATGCGCTACCTTCCCGTGCCTCCGTTTGCCACCCTGCCCCGTGCAGGTGACGATACCTGGCATCTTAGCAGTCTGAGCTCTGGGTAGCACACTGTCAAGGGGATCTTGTGCTCAAACATTGTGCTTTCCTCTCCGAGAATGGCTGGGGGCGCCTTTCCCAATGGGAGCTCCAGCTCACAGAATAAAGATGCTCCCTTTGGTAAGGAGGGGGAGGTATTTTTGACTGGTGTTTTTGTTGGCTCCCAGCTAGCTAGCTGAGCCGGCTTGCTAGCACTCATACATAATTATGCCAGATTCCAATGTAACAAATGGGTTTAATTATAAGAATAGGATACATCATAATTGTTTAATATAATTAATAGTGTTTTATTTATGTCCTGTGTGGTAAGACCAGGATGGGTAGGGGATACATGAGGCGCTGTTTGAAAGGCAAGTCGAGATATGAAGGAAATACCATGCAATACAGACAGCGCATCTGATGCCACTAGGCTTCTGTAATAGGCACTACTGCAGGCATGGTCGTGGTGATTATCCACTATCATGTCTTGAAGCAGACATTATACGTTAGAATGCAGTGTTACAGAAGTTTCTGCTTTTTCTGGTGGCAAATGTTTTTTCTAGCTTGTTGAGAAAAGGAAAACTTAATTCACATTCACCGCAGACAGCTTCTTCCTCTGCTTTTGACATTTAACCCTATGCTCAGGGGCCCAGAGCCTGCTAAATCCATGCTCCCGGCTCTTAGCCCTAACATCTCGTATCAAAATTCCTGACTTCCAGCAACCAGGGATTAAAGCGAAACAAAAGTTGGAGCAGAGGACTTTCTCCCCACCTCTCCCCTTCCATTACATTCAAGCCGCACTTCCTGCACCCGCTATAAATATTTCAAGCAGCAGCAGCCAGCGCTCGCAGATTGGGGCGGAAGCAGAAACCTAACCGTGTCTGCGCCCTCCTCTGCAGCCGCACGAGCAGCCAGAGGTCGTGTGCATTGCTAATGACGCCGTCTGCCCGCTGGAAACTGCAGCGAGGGTTTTCATTGCTAAGCCTTGGTTTGCAGCCTTGGAGGAGTTGGAGGCAGCTTTGTAATGCCGTGGATCTGGGCAATCATGGTTATGTAAGAGGCTGTAATTAGTAAAAATGCTGAAAAATGCGTCTCTGCTTCTGCAGCCTCCATGAAGTAGATCCTAGTGGAGCTTCTCGATCTGAAATTTACTTTCTTCTGTCTTTTGTGTGCAAGCTCCCGCTGGAATGACAGCTTAAAAAAAAAAAAAGAGAAAGCTTTAGGAAGACAGGGAATTAAAATCTAAGTATAAATTCATAACAAATCCAAATGTTTAAAAACATGGAGTTCCTGACTAATTTACTTAGTTACCCTGTTGTGGAACCACATGTCCCTCTTCTTTCTTCTGTATCATGTTAGCTACTTTCTGCGAAGTTATTTTGGGCACAAGGATTTTGCTGAGGAATTTGAGAAGTCCGTGACCTCTCCTGTAATTTCTTGACAGCCACTTTAGAGGTAACAGGACTTTTAATTACATGTACATCATGGCACTGGTTTAGAATAATCTAACACCCTGTCTTCCGTGCAGACTGAAGAAGTACTCCCACAGAAAAACATGACAGCCCTGTTAAAGCATTACCTATTTTAGTCTCTACTTGATATTTTAGGATTCGTTCATTTCAGCGTCTGTTACTGAAAAGTAGAAATCCTGCAGTGATACTTTTTTCCTATTGCTGATGGACGATTGGGCAGGGAGAAGAGCACGCAGTGGAGATGAGCGTGTCTGTATTGCAAACGAATTGTTTGAGAGGTAGTGGGGAGAAAACTACTGGTTTTAGATTTTTTTTCCTTTCCTTTTCCACTTACAGCTGAAATAATTTTGTTTGATTTCTGGCTCCGTGGTATGTGAGGCATCGGATGGGACTGTTCATGCCAAGAGAACGATAACAGTCTGGACCAGCTCTCAGGTCTACAGATTCCTAATCCAGACCCTTGTAAGAAAAACATTTGGTATCATACTTTTCATCCACACCACACACTTAATAGGTGGTTTGTTCCTACTTAGGAGCGGGTCTAAGGTTTCCCCTGAGCCTTGGAAGGGCTCACGCTTGGACAGTGGATGATGTCAGGGTCTTACAGAGTGAGCAACGGGAAGCCTTGCTCCTGGAAGACTGTATTGACTTGTACGAAGAACAAGCTCGTTCCTGTGATTTTATTCCGGATAAAGAGGCGTCTGTAGTAACTCTGTACAGCCTGAGAGAGGCTCCTTAGGACTTTTGAAGATGACATTTGATTTGCAGCCAGAATAACAGAGTTCCACCTAGACAATACAAGGCTTTTCTGCATAAGCTCTCTTTAGGAAAAGATTGTATCATAAATGATTTGAAGCATTTCCTTAGGCATTTAGTATCATCTTTAAGAACCAGATTTATCCACCTGAGCGGTCAATGGGAATTCTTCCGCTGACTTCAAGGTGGTTAAGTGAGGCATTTATTTTCCATCCTTTAAAAACAAAATCTCCGTGACTATTGCATATATTATTCTTCCTTTTTTTTTTTTTTCTTTATTTTTTAATTTCTGCTGCTGAACGCCTCTCTGATATTAGTCTTTTAATCTCCAAGAAAAGGAAGCAAAAATGCTGATAAGTGGAGACTGGACAGCGGATGCATCAGCTGTGTGATTATCTTACTGTGTTTGGACATTGAAACTGAGAAGTTGCTGCCAATTGCAGCCCGTCCATGGGGACTGCTGAATTCTGTCAATGAATGTTGTTCGATCTCTTTTTTTACTAGCTGCTGTCGCTATCTTTTTGGACCTACTAACACTCAGGTCAATATCTGAAAGGCTGTGTGGATAGAGAGACTCAGTTTGCTCCCCGAGTTGGTAGCAGAGGTTATATATTATAAATCATATGCCATTACTTGATGAATTTGGATCATAATCTAAGGGAGACATACAGCTGGCGTGCTTTTCTCAGCTGCCCTACCAGGATTAATTACAACATATTTCTAATAAGTGCTCTTTTTCAAAAATAAAAGCCATGAAATAATAATTCTTGGGAAAATGTTTGACCTTTAGCCTTCACTTGTCTTACTACAGGCAAATGTAAATCAGGTGGCATGGCTGTTGTACAGCGAAAGCCTCAGGTCGGCCAAGGCTGCAGAGTCCTTCTCTGATTCTTCTGAAGTATTCAGGATTGGGGAGTTGGGTAGGCTAACCCTAAGTACATTTAGTCTGGGTCAGGAGTGGGAGCTTTCTTAAAATTAGGGAATGGCTGTGCACACACACACCACCCCACATGCATGAGCCCCCAACAGCAAGCTGCTTGTGCAGGGCTGTGGACAAAGCTGCTGGGATTAAACTGGAGTCCTCCCGTGCTGTCTGCTACCAGCAGTTAATGAGCTGTTGCCTGCAATGTTTAATGCTGTGTGTAATCAGTCACTAATTGTAGAAACAACTGATTTCGGGGAGTTCATGGCAATTATAACATGTTTGTAATAGCAGGAGTGTGCTAGAACAGACTAAAAAAGGCATGCCTTTGTCTCGAGTAAAGCCCAGCCACGTGGCTTGGGAATAGGAGAACCTCTTCTCGGACCGTCAGTGGAACCAGAAGGTGGGTATTAAATATCTGTCTCTAAAAACAGCCAGTAATTGTTCCTGTTGCAAGTAACATTAATCTAAGAAGTTTGGAGGCAATATTGCTTGTTTTCAGCTTTGAAGGAATTTATGCTTTCGGCTCACCTGATGACATGTCAAAGTATTAACCTGGCACGGGGCACGGGTGTGGGGGGAAGCGATGTGTTAATTTCCGTTCCCTTATGAATCAATCGATAAACAAACTGTAATGTCACTATAAATCTTAGAAAAATTGCCTGCTAGGAAAATGTGAACATTTTTATGCAGTTCCTGCTTTCAGAAGCTTGAATAAAGGATAGCCCTGAAATATGCTAAGTCTGAATGCTAAGGTTAAATCAGCAACGCAATCAGTCAGCGCGGCTTTGCCTTCAACGTGCAAAATTAATATCACCATAGGATCTCTCCATCTTAGTCCTGTTCCACCCTGGTGGTGTGTCAGGAAAGGTGGCGAGGCAGCATCCTACCTGAGCTCTGCCGGTACCCTCTCTGCTTCTGTTTGATGCAGATTTATCACACTTACAGGCTAAATCTCGCTAAGCTACAGAGAGCTTTTAAGACAATTATACTGCAGTGTCCCCTTTCTGCAAGAGTCACAGCCATAATCTCGCTAAGCAGCAGTGCAAGAGCAAGTTGGATAATTAATCTGCAGTCTTTGCCTTTCATTTGTAATGACTTACTCACTTGCTTTAAAAAATGTAATGCGTCTCCTAGGTGGCCTGCCTTCTTAGTGTAAATCCTTGAGGTATATTTTTGATCTCTGTGCTTTTTCTTATGGCCTTATCTACCTACACCTCGTAGGCCTGGTGGGAGGTGAACTCGTGATACTGTGTGCTTGGGATCTCCAGAACTGGGGCCGTGCTCGATTTTTGTGATCGTGGGTGAGGTGCTCAGCAGCCCCAGCCCGAAGAAAAGGGATGGATGGGAACTGTGGCTCAACAGGAGGAGCTTGGGCAAAAATGTTCTCTCCACTTTGCTGCTCCTCATCAACACCAGCAAATTACATGCTCACACCAGCCTGGAGGAGATGTTGGCACTAGCAGTTATAAACATAGCTTTCCGTCAGTGTAAAGGTGGGGAAAGATATATTGTGATGTTGGATTATCGTGGTTAACCCAGTGCTGCGCCTTCTGTGGGCTAACACATTGCAAAGCTTGGTTCTTCCCAACTGCCCCAGCCATAAAATTGTGTGCAGCATCCTGCCAGTTAGCAGGGCTTCATCTTCTGGTGAGTGCTCGCCGAGAGAGGAAACGCTGTCTGAAATTAAAAGGTATGGAGATCCCCATACAAGGCAGCACACTTTTGTTTCAATCAAATATATCACAGGAATTAATTTATAAATTAATTCTTATGGAGTTAACAAGAGATAACAAGCTAAAAACAGTTATCTGGTGGTGGATCTCGGTCCACCCACAGAGACAGAGACTTGTATTCCGTCTGTTGTTATAACAATCAGCAAGAAAAAGGAAAGAGCTTAAGAACTGAGAATTATTGTGCCTATTGTGCTATTTGTATAGGCAAGTTCTCCAAGCAACTCCCGACCTTCTGTTGGCGGGTCAGGTTTGGTTGTATTTCTCAGATGTTTTGGGGGACAGCTCAGCTGCAGTGAGTATTAGTGGAACTAGGGCAGGTTCTAGTAGCTGCAGATCTGAGCTACCTGGTTTTAGAGGAGAGTAGCTCATACTCATACCAACCGACTGTATCGAGGAGCTTTTCCTCCGGTAATGCTCACAGATAGGAAGTGGAAAAGGGAGAAAAGTATTTATATTCTTCACTTAAGTTTGTTTGGCATCCTCATAGACAGCTTCAGAAGATAAAGCTGGCACAAGAAATTTGTCAGGTGTATACTAATGTGATCTTTAAAGAAAAAAAAGAGCACTTATTGCAAACCCCAGTGCTATAACTTTTTCATGTAATTATGGCAGGTCCTGATCATTTGCAATGTTAGCAGCTCCAAGCTTCAGTTAATGTTTTCAGCGCTGCATTTATCCAATCCACCGCTAATAATTTTTAGTAGACTTCCTGTGAAAATGTAATCACTAAAGAAATGTAAAAAAAAAAAAAAAAGTCAGGCTTCCTTGGATCTATCATATTAAACACAATATTTTTAGCACACTAAACCTGTCGGGTTAATTTATGGCTGCTGCAACCCAGTCAGGCCAGGTAGAGCACCCAGCACCGTGTGATGTGGAGGGGGAGACCCTGTGTACCCCCACCGGGGTGTAGGGCACGCAGCTTTATAGGACAGGACAGCCTTACCTGATGCCTCTTCCCCTTCCTTGGGCTCGCTGGTGCCTGACCTGCGGAGCTGGGTTTGCGGGGCGAGGGGACTGGAGCCCTGCCTTTGGCGTGTGCACGCACTTGCAGCGAGGCTGAGGTCAGGGCAGAAGAATGCTGCTGTAATTCTGGCTCCAGGCAAGGGAGCACAATGGGACTCCGGGTCTGGCTCAGCCAAAGATTTTCTGTATGATCCTGGTCAAGTCACTTAATTACTTTTGCCTCATTTCTCAGTTGTACAGTGTATATCCTAAGGCTTCAGTTACCTGCCTTGTCTATTTAAATCAAACTCCCTTTGAAGCAAGGCCTGTACAATGAGACTGTAGTGTTAATTGGAGTCTCTGGGTGATAGTGTAATTGCGTGTAGTGTAATAACAACATTTCCCTGCAATTTGCATCAGCTTTGCCACTGAATCAGGCCCCTGCAATGATTAAGTTTCCATCCAGCTCCTGTTGCATATCGGAGCACAGAACTTAGGCTGGCCCATTACCCATGGGCTAAGCACACCCAGGGGATTTATCCACAAGGCCACTGAAGTCAAAGGCAGATCTCTTCATTAATTTCTCCGGGGCTGGGATCTCGCCCCAAATCACTGCTGCTGGTGGAGCACCGTGGGAGGCCTGCTACCGAGTCCTCCCATGCTGCTGGCGCTGCGTGTGCGGCCACCGTGGGAGCGATTTCTCCAGCTAATTCAGCTCAGATGGCTGGGACCTGGGGCTGGATCCTCTGCTCACACCGCGGGGGCTGGTGCCGCTGCGTACAGCCCGGGGGAAAGAGGTTCAGGGCAAGTGGAACCAAGCAGCGTTCATCCCCTTAAGAGTCAAGGTTGTATTCAAAGCCTTCATGGAAAATAAATAAACAAACAAAGTTTCACTTGATTTTAAAAGAAACAAGCGGAACATAGAATTAGCAAACTAACCTTTGCCATACATTTACAGTGACATTTTGAACGGCGTTGCACGATCTGGAATGAACCGTCCCGACAGCAATTGCTGTTTTGTAACTGTAAATAAAATCCTGATGAAACCTAAGCTTATGTAAATATTTTTAAATGGGAAGAACCCAGACAAACTGTAATGCGAAGTTGGGGCTGATTCTGATTTAGATCGGATCTGCCAGCGTAAGTCAGCTGCCTGCGATGGAGCCTACAGTAATTGGGTCTGAAGCGAGTGGTTACGAGTGGATTGTTCTCATGGTTTTGTGCAGCAGTGTGCAGGAAGGGAGAAACCCAAGCCCATTTACAGGGCCTGCACAAGTGCCGGGAATCTCATGTGTTCCACTTAAACTCCTCGGAATGGGGCTTAAATAGGAAGTTAATCAAAGAAATCAATACAAGGTCAAACGGTGTTTGTTTACCCCCGCAGTAGACAGGAGTGAAAAACGCATTTGCAGTGGAAGTCTGTGAAGTTGAGAGGGTTTCGCTGACTTTCAGGATGAATTTGGCTGGGAACCCAAGTGAATAATAAGTAGTCACTGATGAGGAAAACTTCCAATTTTGTATGGTGTGTGAGCAAGAGCTTCCATTTTTCCCAACTTTAGAAGTGCCTAGGAGGAGCATTCAGGTTCAAATTTCCTTTTTATTATTCAAAATGGGAATATTTAATCCACAGAATTAGTCATGTTTAAGTAAATTTAAAGTGTGTGTGTGTTTTTGCCAATCCAAAAGCAAGAGGTGGAGCATCTTGTTACGGAGGAGGACCTGGAGCATACGGCAAGTTTTTGCCTGCTGTGAAATGCTCTGTTGCAGTCTGGATACACACCAAGCAGATTTTAGCTGTTGCCCAACATCTTGTTTCTGCACCCATTAAAATGAGCAGAGAAGACTCACAATCTTTGCTGGTGGGTGAGCAGTTTAACTCTGAAAGTAGTAAACTACAGTTTCCTATGGAAAAGGTGGGATCTAACGCTGCAGATAATCTGCAGTTGCCATTAATTTATGGATTAGTCTACACACACCCTTACCACCTCAAAGAATGTTTATAGTAGAGGCTCTTCCATCTCTGTGTGTTGCATGTGTGTGTGCATGCATAAAATCTATGAGTAGAAGCAGCGAAGAATTTACCAGGTGCACCTTCTATTAATAGCAGGAGGGAATATTCTCCTCCGGCACAGCCCCTGCTCGCTGTAGATAGAGCTGTCAGATACTCCCTGTATAATGCGCTAAATCATACCCAGCATATTCATTAATAAAGTAAAAATTCAAGTGAATATGAATTGAAGTGAATGCATAACTCAGTGAAAGAGCTGTGTAGCTCTGTCTCACGTTGATGTGTGTGTATGGCTGGACACGTGTCTAGACAATATCAAGGATTCAGTTGCAGTGGTGACTTCCCAAGATGAGGCCATGTGCAGAGGGACAGGAGCTGGTATTTGTTGTTAACTCTGAACTTTGGGTCCTGAGGTTCCTGTTACAGTCAATGGGGCGAGGTCAGGGCCACCAGAGGATAAAGCAAAGTGCCTGGGCAAGTCAGGCTCTTACCTCTTTTTCTAGCAGCTATATTAGGTGGTGAACATATTCTCTGAATTTCAGACATGCTAACGTTGCTCTATTTATATCCGCATCGTCTGAAAAGGTAGGGCCTGTCTGCTGTAGGATGAGATAGACACATGGCAGTACTTTCATCCACTAAGTTCAGTAAAACCCTGACTCGACTGATAAAAGCGCTTTAATAAGTGCAGTGGGGTTTGGAGTCTGTGCCTTGGAATTATTCCTTCTTTTCAGTTACACTAATGCATCTAATAAATTAACAAGTAAAGGGATATCTTAATGCCAAACAAACCTTTAATTTTGAACTTAAATTCTCTTGTACATTTAGCTTGCCGCCTACCAGGCTAGCTGTGGTCAAGAAGTACTTCAGTTCTGTACCACAGGATGTTTTTCCTTGTGATATTTGAAGTTCTTTTGATTATTTTCAAATCTGCCGTAAGGAGATATACTGAATGTGTGTAGTGTCCAGTCATGGGGAAGGACTGGAGGCGAGGGTGACATAACAGCCTGTCTCCAGGTCCTTGGGGATTTGTTGGTGTGGCTTGTGGGTTGCCTGGCTTAGAATCTGCCTGGTGATGGCACAACAAACACGTCTTTATGTGGGAGTTCATTCTGACTCTGGGTTTGAGCTAGCTGGACCCTTTTAGCAAGCCAGGACACATGCAAATGACACCAGGTCAGCAGACATACATTATCAGGAACTTTGGAATTTATTAGTTTCAAACGATTTCTGCCTGCATTTGTCACAGTACTGAGATGGCCAAATACTTTGATTCTGCTTCTGGTTCTTACTGCTTTGCAATTTAACACTTGCAAAAAAAAAAATAACATTTGCAAAGCAGCTAGACACTGGTAGCATTCTTTTTTGTTGCTTGCAAATGAATAAGCAGTAGCCAAAATGATAAAAAAAAAAAATATATAACATCAAGCCTGCCTGTGTGCCCCAAGTTTGAGGTGTAGATGCTGCAGACCCCACGCTGATGGAAGGAGCCATGGCTTCACGCCACCCATTGACATCTGTAGGTGCTTTTGAAGTCGGTGGGAGTTTTGCTGTTGACTTGAGCAGGGCCAAGATTTTTCCTGAGCAGACTGTTCCCACAAAGGCAACTTGCATGAGTAAGAGCATCTGGATTGATTTGTGTGTGCCTTCAGGTTTCCTCTCAGCGCTATTTGAATGTCCCAAGAAGTAAAATAAACGCCACTGATGCATTCATGTAATTTTCAATTATTTGTGTAACACAAAAACAATAGTTTCCGCGTCTGTTGTATGATTTATGTTTCCATAATGCACAACTGGTGCTTTGACATGCTGCAGAAGAGAATTTGTTGGACACGGTAATACTGATAGAAAAATGTTCTCTCTATTTAGATGTCATGACTATTTTATTTTTCAAGTGAAAATTCTAGTGTCACATACAAATGTTACCTTTTCCCCTGATTATCTTGTACAAAGCTAATAGTTTTGGAATAGATACAGATTTTTAATGCAATGCTATGGTTCTGGTTTATAGAAAAATGGATCAATTACCAAGGCAGGCTTCAAAGAGGGAGACTGCCCTAAGTTATAAATGGCTCAGTCCTTTAATTCTGTCATAATCCTATTTGATATATAGTTCTCAGTGCTGCTGAATCCTTTTAGGGCTCTTTGATCAAGTGAGTACTTTCAAATGTGATGCCTCCTGTCATCTAACCCACTAAAAATAACACAACTTGCCATTTAATTTCTGGAAACATTCGTTTTCCTTACTTTTTTTTTTTTTTTTTTCAGTAGAGTTAAAAAAAAAAAAAAAAGAAAAAAAAGAAAAGCCTGACTTTCATAGTAGCTTATTTAAGGAGAGAAAGAAGGACTGCTGGAAACAACTTTTTTTTTTTTTTTTTTTTTTTTTTTTTTTAGTTAGAGGCTGCCTCCAATATTTCTGCTTTGGTTGATGGCCTGAGCTCAGAGACAGGCTGCTGCATCGAGTGCATCATCAGCCAGTAGATGCTGATTTTCCAGGCTTCACCGAGGATTTAAATAATTGAGAATATTAGATGTGTGAGAGGTGCCAGGACGTCGCAGAAAGCTTCTCTTTCCAGAAGCAGCAAATGATGTAGCATGTATTTGGTGGATACCAAATACCGAATGTCTTGAAACTCAACTCTGAGGAGCAGATCTGTGTAAAGTGCCTCAGATACAGCTTTTTCCAGCATCTTCTGAGTCTTTTCCAGATCAGGTCATGGGACTCATTAAATGTGCATGTATGATATGGATACTTCTTTTTTACTCCCCATTTTTAAAAGAGCACCAGGAAATTGTAGGGTTACTAGTCCCAAGTTAATATTTTTTACATTATGATGATGTGGTGCCAGAACTCCTGCTTTTCTGTTGGGCACTATAACTGATGTAACTGCTAGTCAAAATTCATTTCTGTAAAGAGGAAAAGTAGTCATGGCGGTGGGAGGTTTGATATTTGGCATAGAGAAGGTCTTTGTTTTCCTTCTCCTTTGCAAATGCTGCACTGTTAAACTCGGGATTGCTGTTCCTTGTTCCTGCAACTGACATGCACCTAGGTTAGCAGGTCCACCAACTTCATAAAGAGTGTGAGAGAGGGACTGTAGGGTCAGATTGTCCAGCCTCGTGCAAGGTGTCAGCTTTTCCAGCTGGAAACTGGCAGCTCCTGGTGCTGCACTCGGTAGCTTCCTGCAGGAGAGCCCTGGTCTGGGGCCCCAGAATCCCAGGAGGAAAACCTGGCTCCCGCAGGAATGGCTGTCTCTGCGCCTTCTTTTCACCCAGCCAGCCACAGCTTCCAGGGGCTCATTATGTCCTGGGAAGAGAAAGCACTGGAGGAGTGTGCCTGAGGTGAGTCTTGCAGACCATCAACGCGAAGTGCCTTTGAACATTGTACTCGTGGAACCCAGGGAACTGCAGCTCTGTGGGGAGCTGTAGTGCAGACATCCAGCAGTGGCAGCTTGCAGAATTTGGCTTCTTTTCTACCTCTGCACCTCAATGCAAAAGCCAGTCAGCTCCTGGCTCTCTCACACATGGCTGTGCCTTGTCTTCCCACAGAACTCTCCCATAGAAAGGTGAGGAGAATAGGTTAAAGCTTCAGTTTCACTGTAAATTCTCTAAAAAGGTAGATTAAATGTCAGGGTCTGTCAGTCAGAGCAATTAGGCTTTCATACAGCCTTCCAAATGAAGTGATGGGGGCACAATAGCCAACGGCTGGCTTGTAAAAAGGCAGTGCAATGATGCAGCTGCCTGCGGCTGCAGAGCACTGGATGCGTTCTCCCACAGAAATGGATCATCCCAACCAAAGTGTGTCCCTGTTTCAGATCAGGTCTTCATCAGCATTAAAGCAGTAGAAGAGACCATCCCGTAATTCCAACCTGTTCAGATGTTATTTTGCTCCTGCTTCCAGGTTACTGTATGTTTGGCTGGAAACCTGAGCATTTTGAACTCCTGAACCACCATCTGCTCAATCTATACAGTCTGTTTATCACAGGGTTTAAGTGCACTGGAAGGTTCAAACCATTTTATGGAGTTCTGCCAGCTGAAATGAAATATTAGTTGCTGTATATTTTGAAAAACTGTCTCTTTGTAGGCCAAAAGAGCTTGGAGATCCCCGGCGGTAATCAAAGAGCAGCGTCACATTTTTCATGGTTAGGGGCTCCACTGGTCTCCAGGTTCTTCAGAAACCCAGCTGATGAATGAACCAATCAAACTTAGATCTGAATTAAATCCCAGACTCCACCGCTGGAGACCTGCATCAACAAAAATAACAACCATTGCGAGAAGCCAAGCCTTGTGAAAACAAACACGCAAAGCACCCATGTGGGGTGTTGAGCTTCATGTAAAATGAATTCCTCCTTGGAAAAGAGAAGGTAAATACCTGGTGCTGCAAGCTCCTCTGCCTGGGTAAAGGGGTTGTAATCCACCACCCCTAGGGTTGTGGGCTAAGTGCTGGGGCTCCTCTCAGTTCCGCCGTCCTCAGAGCAGATCACTGCGGACAAGAGAGAAGGCAGCTTCGACCGTTGGCCCTGTAATGCAATTAGTGCCAATTAGGTCTGATTCGGCACCTTACTCAGCACTCTGGCTAATCCTGTTAAGGCTACACTCAGATGTCTGTTAGCAGCAGGGATTGCTGAGCCTTTTAACCTGACCTAGTGCCGAGTGAATCCCTCCTGCAGACCTCCTCTGGTCTGGATCTTGTCCTCGCAGTGTGGCCGCAGTGCCCTTCACCAGCCCAGGACTCGAGGTAGCCACGTGCTGCTCCACTGAGGCCAGGCCTGTGGGGCTGGAGAGCAACAGCCAGGCTGAGGTGAAAATCGTGTGGCTGAGGGGATGTCTTTGGAAGGCATTTCTGCCAGCATCCTCCTGGTTTCACAGGCTGCGTGTCCTGAGGTAGATGTCTCATGGTGGGTCCTGTGAGGCGAGGAGTAGCACAGTGAGGGAAATGGTGGATCAATCCTTCCCTTTCCCACATGCTGCTTCTCACCATGGACTTCGGAGCTGGCCTGAGGCCTGAGCATGGCTCCTGGCCCTGGGCAGGACCCTCGGCAAGGGCAGGCCTGGTGTTGGGAAAGGGCGGACGGGGAAGCAGGATTAGTCCTGGGACGAGCTCGGAGCATGCAGCTGCTGTCCCAGCTGAGACACTTGCCAGCCTGCTAAATAAACCCAGCCGAGCCACTCTTTCTCTTTTCTGATCAAAGAATGAAGTGGCTTAAGCTGGATAAAGCCTGTGTTGGTGACAGACTTCGCTGCTAGGGCCAGCTCGTACATTTCCTTCGTTTAGCAATGGCTTTTAAGGGTTTTGATCTAATTTTTTGGGTCTTAGAGATAGGCAGAAAATTCTTACACTTAATCATACATTTTTCTTTTAATTATGGAGTTTGGCAGCTTTAAAATGTAATACCACCTCTGCAGTGTTTCCTATAGGATGTGCTATTAAAAGGTATTGTTTTATATTGCATTCCCATTTCCCTGCAGCTGATTTTAACACAGAGCAGCTTAAGAGGCCACAACAGAGAGCAGTTTGCTCGTTACTTTTCAAGGAGAAATTGTTTTGAGTGAATGTATAACCTCCAGAGCCCCAGAACACATCTGATTTCCCCTCACCTCTGCTGTGACTCGTTCCGTGACATGGGACTATTGATAATAATGTATCTTCTTACTGTACTGCTCAGTACATTCTCCTGTAGGTAGATCTGGTTAGAAAGCACTTGAAGTTTCCTTACACATCTCCACTTCCCCAAGGGATCAATGTCTTGATGGATCACATTCAAATGCGTTCAACATCTCACGGAGGGTGTGCGAAAGGACAACAGAATCGCTTTCACTCTATCCTTATCCATTTCCTCCTGCACTCCCTGTTTTACAACTATTGGCATGCCGGGAGGGAACAGCGCTTCTCAAGGTCACAGGAGGTGGAAAATAGCCTCAGTCAGGGTACAGAAACTTTGAATTGGTACAGCGAAGGCATGACCTTTCTCCAGCTCTGAGGAGAAGGTGGTGGGATTTGCTGGTGGTGGCAGTACGCGTGTGTGTGCAGTGGGGTTGTGGTGGTCTGGAGATTTTTTAGCCTTTGCAAATAAGGTTGAGCACTTAGCTTTAAAAAGGTTATAGTAATCTTTGTGTTTTCAAGGTAAGAATAGCTCCCTAAGTTTCCCAACTTTGCATTACAGGAGTAAAGGAGATGATGCCAGGATTAGAGCATTCCTCCCGCACTTTACAGTGGGATCTCTACATGTACCTTACAAAAACGCAATAGTTTTATGCATTGTACTCTTGCTGTTTCAACTAAGTAGCGCTGTTTCATCAGTATTAAAAAGCAGATTCTAACAGACCCTAGTCCGGCAGTGTCCAGTAGCCAGCAGTCACTTTAAGATGGTTTTGCTGTGGCTCTTGCAGAGGTGGGAATTAAACTTGAATCTTTCACATATCAGATGAGCCCATGCCATTTGGTTTCAGAGAAAGCAAGGAAGAAGTACACCACTTTGTTGCAGCCTGAAGGTGGAATGTAAATTCCCCATGACCCTATCCTAGCAGAATCTCTCCCGAACTGAAATGATATATTTTGGAGCTGCCAAAAGGAACGCTTGTCAGGGTTTGTGCAACTCACTTCAGCGATATGCTTTTGAGAGTGAATACAGAATAGACAAGTGCATGCAGCATCCCATGAGGCATCCAATTACTGCTGGAACTTTCTGCCATGGATCTCTAAATTTTTTTCAGTCAAAACCATGATTTACAGAATTTTCTGGGAGGAAATTTCATTATTGTCAGAATACATTCATCCTCCTCTGGGGAAAGCAAATGGAGTATTTTGTTTCCACTTGGACTTGTGGAGGCTGTGGCTTGTAGAACCAAATTACACGCTGGATCCCACAGACATGCAGTCGGTCTCTACCTGAACTGCCAGGGCATTTTACGGGAGTTGTAGTCTCCTGGTGCTACATGTACCAGAGCGCCAAGCTTCAGCATCCCTAAGGCAACCCTAATCTTGCACGATCTGCAGCTGAGCTAGAGCTCGTGCCACAGGAACCTGACTGCTGCCAGCTGAGGCAGGGGGACCTGGTGACTCAGACCTAGTGTCCATCTGCAATAAAAGCCGTATTAAACAGGGAACAGCTGATTTTGCTCTGCAAAGACCCGCAGATTTCATAGCCTTGTAAAAGCAGGAACCAGATGTATATTTTAATGAAATGTAATGAATTCAGGATTGGCCTGCCAGCAAGGGAGGGATGCAGAGATGATAGGAACTGAAGTGAGGTATTTATTCATTTCTCTGCAGAATTTATTGGGTCAAAACCAAGAAATATTTAAGCTGAGTTTCTCAAAGGGGGGTAGGTTCCCAGCTTGCCCTGACAGGAGCTGCGGGGCATACTCTCTCTTGGTTTTCTGGAAAATCTAAGTGGCCTCCATGGAGGTTTTTTCCTACTCTTTTTCCTATGTCCTTGAAGTGCTGTGAAATGTGTGGTGCTCATATGTGATGGGTAAATCTTTCTTTCTTGAGAAAGGTGGCTTAGATAACATATCACATCATGCATAACACCCTTACAGTGCCAATCACAGAGCATCTCAAGTGATTCCTTAGCTCAGAAACATGTCAGATAGGGATGTTTATTGCCTTCACTTTACAAACTGAGAGACAGAACGAGCTACATGTAATCACACGACTGGATCAGAAAGATACTCTGGATTTTGCAGTAGATTTATTTTTCATGTGTTCTGTTAGCATTGGCTCAGATTTATTTCCTAGCAGTGATCACATCCCTATTAGCACACGGCCGCATGGTGTTAGTTTCCATACAGCCTAATTTATTAGCAGTGTTTCCGTGAAGGCTTCATAGTCGGAAAAGATCCCCACATACTGTATGTGAGGAGAGCTGCTTAAAATCAGCCTGCCTCTTCTTGTCTGGAAGGTGACATTTCAGCACATACAGCTTTCCACAACTTACACTTTTTTTCTTTTTTCCTTTTTTTTTTTTTTTTTTCTTTTTTCACTTTGCATAGGATATTTTGTAAATATTTGTCAGTTTGCCAATGTTTGTGCTCCTTGCAGCCCTGAACAAAGCTTGTTACTGTTAGTGAACATATCTGCCTTTCCTGGCGCCTTTCCATGTCATTCTTAGGATTCCACGTGTTTTTAACATACTACAAATAAATTTTATTGCCATTAGTTCTGCTGACCCTTACATCCTTTTACCTCTCATATCAGTTTTCTGCAACTCTTAGTTTCTCATTTTATCCATAGTTTTCAGTTCCCTTCCTCTTTCCTCCCCCAGTTGTTATCTATTCTTTTTATATACCCTTGGTATTTTTAAGTAGCTGCTTTCCCTTCTCTCTCCATTTTGCCTGCTGGATCCTTCTTTCCTACTTGTGTATTTCGGAGCTAATTAATAATGCTCTCAGGTATCCATCCCCACTTTCTGTTTGCATTCTATGTACTAGTGCAGGCAACAAGATTGGTTTTGCCCATAACCATGCTGAACCAGCCAGATTTAGGTCCAGGACAGAAAGAAACCCAAAGATCTCTTTTACATTTGACTCTGCTCTTACTTTTTCCGAATGCCGCAGGATGGTGGCTGACAAATTTCCACTTGTCCCTAGGATGACTGAGGTAGATATAAATAAACCACATGTGACCCTGCAAGGAGTGTGAGGGGTTGAAATCCCATCCCAAATAATCAATCCCACTGCAATTTCCTAAGTAAGGCTGGAGAAGGGATAAGAGTCAGCTGTACCAAGTGGCAGTGATTAGCCTGGGTTAGCCCGGATTGCCTAGGAATGGCGAGGTTGTTTGAGTGACCAGCTGAACACAGACCTTCAGGGAGGGGATGGATGGAGGGTCTGGGCCTGCTTCTAGGTGGCAGAGAGCAGTTAGCAACCAGCTGTACAACTGCAGAGGTTCTGGGCAAAACATTATCGGTTTATCACGTTGTCTGTATGGACATTTTTGTGAATGGAGGGGCAGATCCTTGCTTCAGGAGTTTGTTGTCCTTTTGTTTTTTCCCTGCTCTGTTCTTGGAATAGGCCATTGCTTTAATGTTTCTGAAGTGGAGGCTTGCAAGTTTTTATGTCGGGTTCTTGCAAACAGAGAAAAAAACAACCTTAGGTTCAACCATGGCTAAGAGAAGCGAGGTAACCCCAACCTGATCTATGGGCTCACCTGTTGGAAAAGTAATGTATGCTTTGGCCTGAGAAACAGGCTCATGGTAGTGGACCTGGCAGCAGGTTAGCAGGTGTGTTGCTTACTGCAAATGAGTTCCCTGGTAGCAGGACGTGGGGATGAGTGCCTACTGCTGATCAGGGCTGTGCCCAGCTCTAGCTCTTCAAATCAATATAAATTAATAAACAAACAACAGCCCATAAAGAAGAGTGGCTATGGAGCTGTTAAAATGCAAGCAATCAAACTATACTTAACCCACTTTCTCACAGTAATGCTATGTGAGGGTGCATATTTAAAACGCTACTATTAGACTCAAAAGGAATAAGAATTGGTTCTTCCTGAAAGTTATTTTGGAGGAGACTTCTACGGGGCCATCTGAAGAAGTCATCTGGGCTTGAGCACCATATGTGCACACCCACAGGTCTGTGTAGGGTGTCTGGGAGCTGTGTGCACGCTGGGGCCGGACTCCTGCAGGTCAGTGAGACACCACTGGACCAGCTGCCAGGGGCAGGGTGGCCGCACGATGCAGGCGCCCAGGCTGTAAGTGCCACCGTTAAGATGTCAAAACATGGACTGGGTTTCATTATTGCTCTGACATCTGTTTGGTCCCAACTCAACCACCGTCTGGCTTCAGGATAGCATCTTTGTAGTTCTCTGAAGCTCACCTGAGATGTCCATGCTTGCGTTACAAAATCAGCAGTTAATACTAAATGATATATCCATGTCCTTTGGGATGTACGTCCTCTTGTAGGCTTCATTTCAGTACGGTCTCTGCTTCCAGTGTTAAAACTTCCTCCTTGTTTTGTGTTTCAGGCTCACGTCATCTGACATAGTTGTCCAGTTTTAATTATTTTATGGTTTCTGGCATAATCTAGTACCCTGCTGAGGTATCTCTGATCCATTTCATTCCGGTGCAGACATGGAACGATCCCATCTCCAGCAGTAATGCTCTGTGCAGCTGCCCGGTCAATCAAATCCAGGGCAGCTTCTGCGAGCACAAGTTGCTGTATGTCTCTGTTACGGTGTGCACCAAATGCATAAAAACATGGGCTCCTTTTGCAACACACAAAAGTGCTACTTTTTTGTACAAGCACAGAGCAGAACATCTCTCCTGCAGCACCTGTGCCATATGGATAGTGATGGTAAGGGGGGCGGGGAAGAAGGATGTGGCCATACTTCGTACATCTCTCTGGAGAGCCTCCATCAGCACTAAACTTGGATGCAGGATGCTCACAACCTCAGTGTCCTGACTGGTTAGGGCCTCCTTGCACAGAAGAGCTGTCTAGAGAACATGGAGCGGCTGAGAACCCCAATTAGGACAGTGGGTTTGGAGCTTTCTTTGTGCTCAAGCTGAGACCAGAACAACTTCTCCACAGCCTACATGTCAAGAAAACTTCCTTCCTTTGCCTCATGTACATACACACATGCATATTCCAACCTTTCTCCTTTCTCTAATCTATATGTGTGCAAGGGTTATATACATAAATGTACCTATACACCACATCCACCCTCCCCTCTACCTATTGTAATGTTTTTTAAACATTTGTGATTATACAGCATCTTGTAAAGAATTATGAAGTTCATAATTATTTATAAAGTTAATACTTATAATAAAATGGTTGCCCTTTGATGTCTGTATATGTTTTCTAAGCTGGGATGACCTATATTGTAGAGGTATTATGTATACTAGGTGATGCAGGGATTGGCTTGGGAATTACCCATGTTTAATGAACACTAAAATTAGAATTTGACTGAAATCCACATAAATGGCTCGACAGCAAGTTTGACTGCCCCTGGGGAGCTGTGGGCAGCTCAAATTTACCCACAGGCATTTTTGGAAATGTTTTTTTTGAATCAGCATAGTGTGCTTTTTGGAGCAGAGAGTGCAGCTTGCACTTTAAACTCCCCTCTCTTCACCTTGTCCCCCATTTTGGTGTTGAAAAGCTCTCCATGGAGAATCGAGCATGAAGTGTGTTGCAGGTATAACATATGCTACCCTCTATCACGTTTTTGCAGTACGTGCCATAGGAAGTCTTCTGCTTTCCCTACTTGGTGGCCGTGTTGCTTGGACTCTTACAATTTGGAATTTCCAAATATTTAGTTTCTTCCGTAGCTCTGTGTACTTTGGATGGTGTGAGACGTGGTCTAGCTGTTTCATACCTTGTTCTCCACCATTGCAACATTAAAAGCATGCATCCAGAGTTAATACCAGCTTTTGGAGATGAGGGTTTTGCGTTTTCTTGTTAGAGGCTTGTTCCCTAACTCTGGGGCAGGATGAATCTGCCCCCCGTGCCTTTCTCTTACCCTAGGAAAAGGCTTTAATTATCCTGCAGGAGGCCTGTTTATACCATGACTATTAGATACTGGTCACTGAGGGGAGATTCCTCCAAGATAACACCCAGCACTTCCCATTTTGCACACACAAAAAGGTGAGTCTCATTTGCCTTGCGTTAGCCCCACACTGGAGGCAGGAGATGCCTCATTTCTGTGGGGGCAGGAGGAACAGAAGCAGGCAGCCCCCTGCACCTCTCGCCAGTCATGTCCCAGCAGCTGATGTGTGACATCGAGCCGTGCCACATCCCATGTGCCACAGCAGAGAAGGCTCCTGGCTTCTGCTGCAGGGCCATGCAGGAGTCATTGGAGCTTGTGGCCTCTTTAATTCACAGTCCATGCGAGATCCCATATGGAAAAATATCACAATTAGAATCGTTGCCCATGGTCAGTGTGAGAGTTCTTCGTGTGGCTCAAGGAGAAAATTGGCAATTTAAGAAGCCAGCGTTCTGCAGGAGAAAACCTCCAGGAAAATGAATATCCCGGATCGTAAGGGGAACACATTTTGTTATGGGTGGGCTCATTTGTGGGACTTTGGCTTCTCTCAAGAGGTGTAGATCTCCTCTTAGGATGTACCTTTGAGGAAGATCTAAGTAAAATTCAAAATGTTCAGACTGTTTTTGAACTGTTTTATTGGGGTTTTTGACATGACACGGCTGTAAACAATTCAGTCCACCATCGCCTGGTTAATTGGTGTGGTCTGAATTTGTTCTTTGCAGCTTTATGCTCCAAAGCCTGAACTGTAGCCCAGCCTTTTAAAATTGAAGTCTACATTGTCTCCTCTCCTCTCCTCTCCTCTCCTCTCCTCTCCTCTCCTCTCCTCTCCTCTCCTCTCCTCTCCTCTCCTCTCCTCTCCTCTCCTCTCCTCTCCTCTCCTCTCCTCTCCTCTCCTCTCCTCTCCTCTCCTCTCCTCTCCTCTCCTCTCCTCTCCTCTCCTCTCCTCTCCTCTCCTCTCCTCTCCTCTCCTCTCCTCTTTCTCTCTTTCTCTTTCTCTTCAATTTTGTCTTGCCTCATAGCTGCGAGATGTTGACTTAGCTGCCAACAGACAAGCCTTTTTATTTCTTCTGACTGCTTCTGCAAAGCTTGATGGGGAATTTGCATAATCAATGAGGTAACCCTGTCACCCCAAACATGGAGTCTTTAAAGAGAATAGTTTTATGCAAATTAGATATTGATGGTGTAATGATTAATTGGCCCCAAGCCTTTGTTAATATGCAATTGTTGTAGTGCAACATGCATTTGTAATTATTTCAGTTTGGTTGTTCAAACAAGTGGTGGGCATTTAATTGCTTGCAGCACTTGAAGAGGCAGGATATCAGAGAGAAAAACAAAGGGCTGGTTAACCAGTTATCTGATGTAATGTTAGATTTCCTTTGTGTATATTGTGTTACAATGGTCAGATTCGTAGGTGATAAAAACCAGTGCAACTCTCCTGATAGATATAGAGCTATTCTGACTTACAGCAGCTGAGGATGTGATTTGAAATGTTCCTGAAGTCAGATTTCATGGTCGTATTTGGTGTTGGTCATCTGGGAGTTAGGATTGTGAGCAGTGTTGTTTATTGCTGTTGGTTATTACTATTAAAAAGAAACCGCTTTGGCTCCAAAGGTTGCAAGGAGTTAGAAGTCTGCATTTGGGCGAAGCTGCTTGGAAGGCTGGTTCAAGCAAGCAAATCAGTATCGGAGCCACTTTACATTCTCCAAGGTGCTCATCTGCTCTGTGCAGCTTCCCTGCTAGTTTGATATCTATTCTCCTTTCCTTTTGCCTCTACATCTGTGCTTACCGGACAGGAAAAAGCTGATATTTGTGGAGGAGAAGAATTCTACTTCTCCATGACTGCCCTTAACCTACCGTCTGTGTCAGCTTTCCGTAGCATGTGAGTTTGTGACGCTTCCACTTGGAGAGTACATCTAAAGTTACGAAGTTCCTCTCTTAGGACAAAGCTAATTTGGAGGGGATAGCAGAGGGATCCACCTAGGAACAGTGAACAGAAAGGAAGCAGCTGAGTTTTATTATGAACTTCTAAAAATGAACTCTGTTCATAATTATATGTCATTCAGTAGCAATAGGGCGTGAGGGTAGAAGCTGAAGTATGGACTAGAGAAAGCATGGGAGTGGGTAGAGTGTCACAGATCCTTTCTGGCAGGATAGCAGGATGCTGTTTGACTCAGCAGCTGAGTTCTTAGAAATGATGTGGTTTTTATCCTTTATTCCAGCAAAGGAGACACTGGAAGTGGGAGGCGTGGGTATGCACTGTCAGTAGGACTTGGCTTAGCAGTGATGTGCTGCTAGGAGGCTAAAGGCACGATCTTTTGGGTTCCTCATTCCCACTTTGGTTTCTTGTTTCCCCAGATCCCGTTCCCAAATTCCAGATGTTTAGATAGACTCCTCACTGCACTCTGTCTCTTAAGTGGCACGCTGTGCCAAGAGGCCGTAGACTGGGCATCCCTGGGCTCCAAGCAGGGGATCTCCTCGTCTCAGGGGACACCCATGTGTAAAACAGGTAGGAAGCAGACACGGCAGCTGCTGGACACTGCTCCAGTTATTTCTGAGGCAGAGACCTACTAAAAGCATCAAGTTTTAATGCAGCATTTTTAGACTAAAAGCAGTGCATAGCAATAAATTGCATCCTAGAAAGGATGTAACGAACACTTCCACCATAATCTGTAAAGAATCCACCATCCTATCGTAGAGATACCACTGTACATCTGAAAAATGTTGTTGGAGTGAATGAAGTCTCTCAGTTTACACTGGCCGAGAAAACCTAATCCACAGCCTTTATTCTCTCTTACTTTGCACATATATTTAAAGAATAATATATCATTTTAAAATGTATATTATTTATCCCTAACTATGTTTGTAGGATAAATAAAAATTTGCATGATAAAGCAGATGAGCAATTCAAAGATGCTCTGGTCTCCTGGGTAGATTTGAATTTAAGCAGGTATTGTTATGCATTTTACCGAAATGTACACTGAAAGAAGAACTCTGAGTATTATACCAATACTCCAGAACAGTCATGAAAATTTAAGCTTCGTAAACTGCTTAACTTGTGTTTTCTTAATACTCTTGTAGTTTAAAGGAGCTAAAGTGTTTTATTATTATTATTCTTTAAAATTAACATTCTCTTCAACTTCTCCACCAAACTTCAAGCAAATGTTTATGAGCAAGTTACAGAATAAAGCTCCAAAGAAACAGTTCTCAGCGGAAACATGGCCCAGTACTTACTGGGGCAGTATGGGATATTCAGCTCCAGTGCCATGTTTGTAATCCAAATGACAGCATCTCACCTATCCACAGCACAACTCTGACATCAATCTTTGGTTATATTTCATCAGAACAAGTATATTCTGTGCTTAAGATAGTCTAGAGGACTGTAATAATTATTAAAACAAACCATCATAGATTGCTTTCTGCTAAAAGGGTAGTGACAGGTTTTCATGTAAAATCAATCTCTGGATTAAACAAAAAATCATTATGGTAGAAGAAGAAAGATAATTTAAATAACTAATTATCCTTTCTGTTCATACTCTAAGTAGCTCTATAGGAAATATGTGGAGTGTGTGGTCAAAATGTTTAAAATGCCAGACCATCATCTCCCTGAGGCAGGGTGGCTGTCTTTGTTTTTGTCACTGGAGCGATTGAAAACTTAGATAGCCCGGCGAGCTAATGAAGATGAGAGTATTGTGAAGTTAATCATGGAAAAGATTCAAGACACAATGGGAGTACCAGGGGCAGAGCTGGCAGTGGGAATTCCAACTGCAGTTGATTTTTTCCTTTCATTTTGAACTCAGAAAACTGAAGCTGCCAGCTGCATGGCTGCTTTCCTCAAATCCTGCCTGTGCCACGTGGAGTAAGGAGCTCTGTGACTGCTGAGCTCCCCGTGCCTGCCTGAAAGACCAAATCCTGCTGTTCTGTGTGGGGTCTTGGTAGCAGCCGTAACCTTTGGAGCCCTTTTGTTTAGTTCATTATCATTTTCTGGCACGTGACAATCCAGAATAACTGATTTCATCACAGTTCGAGGAAGCAATGGAAGGAAGAGCTGTTGATACGGCAGTATTGGCATGTGTAGAGGGGATTTTTAGCTATTTTTTCTCAGTGACATTGTGATAAGGGCTGCCTTTCACAAACACAGTGGTGTAAAAAGTGTGCCAAGAGTTGCTTTATCCCTGTGCATTCTCAGAGAAGAGAGAAACCCGTGACCCTGTCTGAAAGTTACCTACTGGGCCAAACTCAAAGGTGAGATCTAAGCCGTTGCAAATTATATATCAGTAGGAGCGTGGAGGGAACTCTAAATTGGTGGAAGTTAAGGTAGCCATGAGTAGAAACTGTGACACAAAATTCCCCCCTTTTACTAGCTGCTTTTCACACACCCTCCCCGCAGAACACGTGGAGGCTGAGTCCTTGTGGCTTGAGCTGTTTCCAAGCTGGTCATTTACCCAGCCACACTCCTCACCTTTGGCGGCGTCCCTGGGACCTTGTGTCAGTCCGTGCCCTGTACCGCTCCCGACAGCTAGAGGAGCGTTTACTGACGGCAGGGAGCTCCCAGAGCTACCTGCTGAATTGCATTACAGCCCTGCTGGCAGCAGGGCAGGTGGACACACGGATGTCGAGTCCGATCAGGGCTCTGTCCGTAACAATTTGCTCTTGCTGGAGAGCGAGACCGCAGCTGGACACATCGCGGTGAGCAGAGCGGGAGGCTAAACGTTTCCCTTCTGATTGATGGCTGCAGAGATGTGATAAATGTTAGAACGGTTGCGGCAATAATGATCCCGTGCTGTCCAAGAGGTTGCATTAATTTAATTAGATTTGTACTGGAGTCAGAGATGACCTGCCTCTACGCAGTGTCTTAAGCAGTCAACACGCACCGGAGGTGTACAAGGGGGGGTTGCTGTCTTTTTTTACTTCATAGACAATAAATCCTAGATCAAAGCAAAAACAAGCAATGATACGTGTAATTTTTTAACAGAAACTCTATAAATATTCAGCGCTGCTGTTTGGCAACATTAAGAAATCACTGAAAAATGCAGTCATTGCTAAATGTGTTCATTTGAGAGGTTTGCTCTTACAAATGCGAATCTTCAAAGGCCGTGAAACTTAACAATAGCTTCTCAGCATTAGACAGAGTTAATTATAACATCTCCCACACAGGCAAGGTAACTAAACCAAATCTGTATCCCTCTTTAGTTTTCGGCCTGCTGAGTGAGTGCTGTCAGGAGGAATTTGCCTCACCGCAGGTGCTTGGTGCTGCCAGCAGTGTCTGTCGGGAGGTCCTGCAGTTCGCCTGCAGGATTGCCCGGTGCAGAGATGGAGCATGCACTTCACTTAGGCTGGGGAGCACGATGTGCCAGAGACAGAGGAGAAGCAAAGAAAAGGTTAAGTTCCCGAATTTTTAATTGAGCTCCAAGTGACTGTTTGTGAATAATTGGTTGTGTCAAAACGTAATGATTGCTGGCTTGGGAAGCTGCAGCCTTTCACCCGGAGGTCACTGGCTCAAATCTGGACTGTGCTGGCTGTAATGACTGGTGTTCAATACCAGCTAATGTGAAATGAATTGCTGATCTCTGCCCAGCTTCTACTGGATAAGCATCCGCATCACCGATGGATTGTGCTGGGAGTCTCAGCAAAGGCAGCATCCAGAAGTAATCCCCTCCTTTTTATGTGAGTTCCCTGCCGAGAATTGGTTGTCTGGTCCCTGAGACCTGGCACTATTGCTACAGCAGCTTTATTAATGCAGTGGAAAGGGGAGAACTTCACTTCTCAATGTTTCCTGCCTGGCAACTTTTGTGTGCATTCGGTGAAACCTCAGCAATCCTTCACTAACCATGAGGAGCCCTTCGCAGCACTAACAGGGCTACTGGCACCCAGGGCGTCAGTATTAATCACTGAGGATTGTTCTCTGGGGACTGGACATGGTCGTTTCACTCCCTATTTAAAAATATTTTTGAGTGTTCATCTTCCGGAGACAGGGAAATAAAAATGATAGCCCTTGCAAAACAACATTAACCCACATTATCGCTCCCCTAGCTGTGTCACGAGCCATTCTTTCTGCTGCTGGAGTTAGTGTGAGATCTGTCACCGTAAGTATCCCAGAGCACTGGGAATATTTCTGAGCACACCTGTGGCTGTATGTGCCTGCCGAAAACACGCCGTTCTGCGGGCAGTGGGAGCGTGCCGCAGGGATTTGCTGCAGTTCCTCAGCAGATCAAAGCAACCCAGCAGCCGTGGGGGTTCACCAGTTCCTTGGAACAAGGAGCAATTAAAAGTTTATTTGTGCATCCTGGACTAAATAAACAAGAGGTAATTCTGGGCTTCCAGGGTGTTTCCGTGAATACAACTGGGCGTTACTGGTGCTATAATGGTGCTGTAGAGTTTTTGTGGCAACTTCGATAAAATGCAAACCTTCAGGACAGGGAACCCAGATGAGAAAGCTTCATAAATTTGTAAGTTGATGTCGATTGCTTCCAAAGCACCCAGCTCAGCTTTAGCTGCTTAAGGCCATTCTTGGCTTGTGTATTTAGGGTGAAATATTTTTCCCACTGTAGTTTTGCCATTGATTTCAAAAACGAAAGGGGTTTCCCCTCGACTCAGCAGGTTTGAAGGACTTTGAATCAGTATCAGTTTCATGAGCTCGTGAAATCCTTTTTCTTATCTGAGTTATTTGGTGGTGAGTTGCTTTATACTCTTCGTTGAGAATCCGGGAGGGTGTAAGAATGCACGTTCTCCTATTTCCTATTCCTCTGAGTTGCCCAAACAGCTGGATCCTCACACAGACTCTTGTGGGAATGGCGAAGGTTATGAACCAAGCTGTTCTCCTGGATTGGGGGCCCTCTCCAGACACATTCCAGCTGAGAGTGCTGGCATTTGAATGAGAGAAGGTCTTGACATCTTAATTCTGGACTAGCAGGTATCACTCCCCATGCAAATATAATTTCATAGAGTGTGAGCAAGTAACATATGTCCAGCCCCCGCACTGCAGAAGCCCCAGGGAATGGGCAACTGAAGTCCAAAAGCCAAATGTATTTCCTGATTAATTGGGCCCTTGAGGCTTTTGGGTGACATTAAAGAATCTGCCAGTCATTTCCCCCCCGTCTCGCCTCTTCCTTTAGACAGTAAGTAGTAAAATAATAAAATCTGCTTTCAAGACCTCATTACAATGAGGCACTTCGTTCCAGATGCTTTGTACCTTCTGGGAGACCTCGTCCTGCAAGGGGTTGGATGCACGTCTTGAAAGCTTACTTTATCTACAGAAGGAATACAAGTCTGGTACTCTTATTCAAGCCACGGGAACTGGCTTAGACAGTGTCCACCGTGTTCTCAAACTCCAGTGGATTGAAGAGGGAGCTTTGGGGATGAAAGGTTGGACTTAGAAAAGGAGCCATTTCCTATAGACAGAAGATACCTGCAGATTTAGGAGGTCAGTGGAGTGTTATAAAAACTGTGATTGTAGCTCTCTTTAGCTGACTTCAGGGGAAGAGACCTGGAGATACGAGCACCTTGAGACCCGGAGCTCAGGGAGAGCTTTGTCTCTTCTTACTTACGGTGCAGGTGGGGCAGGGTGCTGAGATTTCCATGTCAGGGCAGCATGGTTATAGTGGGCACTGGTGGGAAAGAAGTGGTCCCATCTCTGAGAATGGAAATGACACTCTTCCATATGAAATTAATTTTCCCTGTGTGGCCTGGCCTAAGAGTGGTGACTCTAAGCAACAGCTCAATCTTTTTGGAGAGTTCTATATTTTTAATTGATCTGGTTTTAACTGCTCAGGGTGGCATGATTGATCGCCAGCACCATGCGTGATGAATCTTGCCCCTTCCAGCTGTATCTGAGAAGAAGGGCTGCTGTGTCATCCTTGTCCTAGAGGAAATTTCCTTCTGTCATAATTTCACGACAGAAATTGGCTCCGTGAAGCCAGCTGGCCAGTGGGGTTTAGCCCCTGAGTGCTTGGCCTTTCCCCCGGGGCTGGGACAGCAGCACCCTGCACGGTCTCAAAAAGGACCACGGTTCCTTCTGCTGCCTTCGCCACGGATATGGCTGGGTTTTTACGAGGCACAGGTAAGGGGGGCTCCCCGATGAGGGCCAGCACCGGCGTGCACGGCCGCGTGACAGCCCCGTGGCGTCCTTGTGAAGCTGCACCCAGTCAGAGGGAAGCGGAGAGGAGCTATATGGCTATTAGAGTAAAACATAACCGCCTGTCAGGGAAAAGTACTGACAACACGCGCGGCAAGCGCTGCCATCTAATGCCTGTCAGCAGCAGCGGGTAGTTTTTAACATTGTTCATATTCCTCAGCGAACGCGCCTGAATTGGCGGAGACAAGGATGGAGTTGACACGGGCAGGGCCTGTCAGCTCGCATCCGGGGGCGAGCTGTGCGCCACCACCGCCCGCTCCTGACAGCTGCACCCAGGCACTGGCGTCTTGGGGACATGGGGAGCCCGAGGAGGGCAGGGCAGGTCCCAGACCAGCTGCACCTCGTCCTGAGGAGCGGAGGTCCGCTCAGAGTGTGGGGAGAAAAACGTAAAAACGGGGGGAGAAGGAGCAAGGAAAAAACAATGCCTGTTATGTTTCATGTCAATGTTGCTGTCATTAGGTAGTCGGGAAGGTTTCAAACGGATAAACTCCCCTTTGGGATGGCAGCCCGCCTTGGCAGCCAATTTTAGGCTTTGATTTGATTGATAAACTCTTTGTGACAAGGAAGGATAAAAGAGGCCCCTAGTTTGGTACATATAAATAGGAAATTAGCTGGCAAAGTTGTCAAAGATAATTAACTCTCTGATTCTGTGTGTCTATTCAGGTTGACATACTGAAATTATTTAGAAATGCACATGTCAACGCTCTGACAGAATTTGGTGCTGATCAGATAAACAGTTTTTGAGATGCCTGATTGTAAAATGATGTAAGAGCTTAGCTGGTGGTTTTATCATTATGCATTCTCTTAGCAGCAGCAGGTATCAAACGGCAGCCCCAGCCTTTAATGTGCTGGTTCGCAGATCTGGAGACAAAGTTTAGCGCTGTACTTCACAGCACTTAGCTGCTTGTTCTCTTCCTTGCCCCTAGGTTAAAAAAAAAAATACTAACAATGTGCTAAATTCCTGGGTGTTCATCTGCTCCTCATCCTTTCCCCAGGCACAATTGGAAGTAAAAAAGATAAGGGTCTGCGAGATAAAAGGTCTGAAAGCCGTGGCATTTTGTTACTTCTTCAGAAGAGATAAACCACTCACTGCTATGAGCCCAAACTCTGAGATTGGCAAGGTTAGGAAAGGGCTACAGGAAAAAATCGGTGACTCTGAACACTGTCTGGAGAGTGGCTCCTGTTAATGCAACGGCAGAGAGCAACCAATATATTTAGCATTGCAACCTCAGCGTCTTACCCACGTCCCCTGTTTGCATCTTGTCTGGAGCGGTCGGTGCAGCACTAGTCTCTCCCCCTTTCCGGAGCATACCTTCTGGATGGGATTTGGTTTCCAAGTCCCACCCATGCCCTTGGAAAAGTTAAACTCGATGTGTAGGTGTTGTACAGCAGGGGTGAGGGCACTGCGGTCTGTCAGAGCAACCTGACTTCGATATTTTCTTGGATATTCCCTCCCTCTGCAAGTGTTTTCCAGCCTCCAGACAACAGTGGCTCCTTGGCAATGGGAAGGTGCAGGCACCATGACATCTGTCTAGCTTGATGCAACAGGGCTGGCCTTGGATTCCCTTAAAGCACGAGGGCTTTGTGTGGGTTGTAGGCTGAAATGCCTGGTGCCAGGAAGCACCAGCACCCCGGTTCTGCGAGTGACTGTGGCAGCACCCAGTCAGCTACAGCGCTGCTCTCAGCAAGTTGGGGTTTTGAAGCCAGCAGAGTCTCAGCTGACTCCGGACACTGCCTGAAGTCTTACAGCTTTCTGTCACATCTTGAAAGCTGCCACTCACCCCATGTTTGCAGACAGACAGCTTTGCTTGAATGCTTCCCTTTCCAGAGTCCTGTCCAAGGTGTGACTACTTGAAGGAAGTGGAAGAGGAATGAATAAAGGATCAGTGTGACACATCATTGCATTTGCCTAAGGGATAAAGGAGACAGTGTTAAAAACCACTGGAAAAATAATAGGCATCTTCCATGCAGAGTCTCTGCCTTGTTCTGTTTGTATGCAGAAAGTGCCCCCGTGTCCTGCTTGAGCTCCTGCTGCTCTCTGCCACTGCCCACTGCCTGCCTGCAGCCTTCTTGTGCCCTTCCAACCACGGCTTTTGAGGCAATGTGAGCATGTAAAACATCTCTGCCATGCAGACAGCAAGAGCTTGCATATTCAGATCAAGACTCTAGTGAGGTGCTGCCTCTCTGCCAAACCTCTCTCAGCGTATACAAGCCCCTGGCTTTGATCAGGCTGTCGATGAGGAGTGCCAGAATCTTCCAAAGACCTCCCCCAAAGGCACACCAAGTACTGAACCCCCCACAAAGGGTAGGCAGTGGTTCACTGTAACTCCATACCAATGAATGTGCTAGCGTCCTCCGAGTCAAAATGATAACGACACACGCATTATTCTTCCTGAGAGCCCCGCGGTTCCTTTTTATCATATTTTGCACTCATTTGTACAATGAACAATCTCCTGCCTCCCATCACTTACTTACACATCAAGAAGCTTTTTGTCTGTTTATAAATAGGGTCTCACTTGACATAACACAATTCATGATATTGTTTCCTCATCCATAAGCATTTCTGTAGTGCTCATTTCAGCATTTACATTCTGCAACCGTCTTGTACAACTAGGCACCCTAGGGGCCAGGAATTGGGCTTGAGCAGTAAGATCTTATTTTTCCCTCTTTTTGCTGTTCACCTTAGCAAGAGAGTTCAAGAATGAAGGTTTGTGATGGCTAATAAGGGAATGGAGGCAGATAACTATTCTAAGTGCAAGTGCTTTATAAAAAGATACCCTAAACACTGCCGTCCTGGCATTATGTTCATCATGTCTAATTCATACCTCCCAGCACATGGCGGTGGGGGTCTGTTCACAGAGAAACTGATATCCTCATGTATAATGCAGCATGATCTACCCTGCCATATAGATCACTGGTTTAGGATGAGTTATCTTTAAGCTGCATGCCCCTGTGTTGCATGGCATCTATCTTACAATAGGCTTGTACCTTATCACAATTGAAACCAAAGGAATAAAGCAGAAGGAAATGCACTTTTCTCTTGAGTGGTTCTCGTTAGAGCTTAGTTGAAATGTAGCATCTTACAGAGACTGTTTGTACACAATTTGATGATGAAGGCTCTGCTACAGGCAACCTGGAAACATGAAATAGGGCTTTAATCATAACACTTCCACGTTTCTCCATTGGGAGCTGTAGGTGTGCAGTGCCTTGGAATAGCAACCTGCTTTTATTTTGATGCCCGACATGGATTTGTGTGCCTGGGATTAGATATGCAGATTTGAAAACAAAGTCCATGCATGCCAGAGGTACCCAGAAGGCAGAAGCCTCACAGAAGGACCTGGGTAGGTGACAAACTGAACATCAGTCAGCTTTATGCCTCTGCAGTAAAGAAACCAGCAGCATCCTGGGCTGCATTAGGAGGAGCATTGCTAGAAGGCTGAGGCAGGTAATTATTCCCCTCTGCACAGCACCTGGGAGATATATCTGCAGTGCTGTGTCTGCTCCTGGGCACCCAGTACAAGGACATGAACATCCCAAAGGGAACAGTGAAGGGCCACAAAGATGATTAAGGGAAAGAAGAATCTGACTTGTAGGAAGGGAAAGAGAACTGAGGTTTCTCCAGGTTTTCAGCTTGGAGAAAAGAAGACTCCAGGGATTTCTCACCAGTTTGTATCAGCATCTGATGGTGGGAGTAGCAGAGACAGAGCCTGACTCTTCTTGGTGCTGCAAAAATTGAAATACAGAAAATTCCGTTTAAATATCAGATTATTTTTTTCAGTGTGATGGTGGTCAGGCACTTCTGCAGGTTACTCAGAGACTGTGGAGCCTCCATCCTTGGAGAAATTCAGAACTCCACTGGACACGCTGCAGAGAACCTGCTGTAGCTGACCCTGCTTGAGCAGAGGGCTTGATGAGAAGATCTCCACAGGTTCCTTACAATCCCGTGATTCTGTGATTTTGTGAGTATTTTGCACCCAATTGGAAATACGTCTCCTAGTATGGAGTCGCCTTTTCCACAAAAGACAAGCGTTCTTCTCAGGAGAGGTGCATAGGTTATTATGTCCTGGAGCAGAAGCAACTTCCTCATAACTTGTTGGCAGATGCTTGACACATCTGTTTGCTTTAGACTTGCACTGAAAACGCATTTCTGTTCCTGCATCACATGTGTCAAATTCGGCTTCTGGGGAAATGTACAGATGTTCACACAAAGAGAAGAAAAAAACATGCCACAGGAGTATGTCATGGTTGTTGGTACATCATACAATGTATTAATGAGGAAAATATGTTTCCTTTAATTAAAATGTTTTGCCTAGGATTAAGATATGTTTTGATTTCAACAGGGTTTTATGTCTGTGTGGTTAAATAAACACATTGGATGTGTGTGCGCAGCGATGCTCACATGCTGCTCTTCCCATCGGGCTGTAAGGATGACGGTGAGGGTGCTGCAGGGATTTTTTGCAGGAACCTGCGTGCCAACCCTTCTGTTGCTTTTCATCTGCTACTTCTTTGTGTGGTTTACTTTCCTGCAGGAAAGTAGATAGAGTGTGTAGGGAACAATCTGAGGCTTCTGAGGAGTTAAAAGTGGGAAATAGCTGAAAAACACAGTAAGTGCTACACACACCATGAGGGCTGGGAAGCAGTGGGGTATTAAGGGAAATAAATTGAATGGGAAAGAGGTCTTTTGCCCTTTTTCAATTCATTGTTCTTCTGGAACTTAAAAACCAGTAGCTATTCCATTGGATTTCCCATGTGTCGGCCACATGAACATGCCGTCTGTGCGTATCCTTTTTCCATTTCTCCATACTGGATTTCCAGGCAGAGGTCCACATGTTTCAAAGCTACACTCATTTTACTTCTTCTGGGTTTGGGAGCTAGTCTTCTCTAGCACAATATGCAGCCTTTGTTTTACCCAGTTCCAGACCTGAGAACTTCCTACCTATTTTCCTCCTCTCCTGCAATCACAGGTTATTTTTTTCCAACAAATAGGACAACGTGGGTGGTCTTGAATTACCTGAACAGGCAATCTCCGGCCATTCTGCTCCTGCAGTCACATTGTCACTTGGGATTTTTGTAGTCTCCTGGTGTCCAGTTCTGGGTTTCAAGGTGAGGATCCCAGCACTGCTCTGTAACTTGCAGCCAGCAGCAAGAGCAAGTGGTAAAACGCCCTTCCCGTGTCACCATCCTCTATCTGAGATACTGTACCTAAATCCTCTTTCCCCAAAAGACATTCTGAGGCATTTCATGTATCGCACTGATAACTGTTGGCATATACGTTTGCCTAAAAATTCTGACTCACGTTGCACAGAGGGAGCAAAAATCTCCAAGCCCAGGGCCCACATCTGCTCCGCAGCTGCACCAAGCAGTGCATTTATCATCGGCTTTTGTGATGCAGGGTAAACTATGACAAACCTCGTCTTCCTAACTAATTAATGAAAGGCCTTGGGAATATCTCAGCTTGAGAAAAGAAGTACAGGAATGGAAAAAGGGGACGACTATGGAACTTTTTTATTTTTATTTTTTAAACAGGAGAAGGAAAAAATGAGCCTTAGTAGCAAAGAAAGAATAGAAAATAGAATTTCCAAACTTCTTTTGGAAAACAGAATTACAAAATCAGTGGATAAAAGGCAGTTTCCTGGACCTACTGATGATTTGAATTTTAGTAGTGCATTTGATGTGGGTTCTCATGACATTCCCACTTGCAAAACAAGTTTACACATTGGGTTGGGTATAAACATTGTGTCGTAAGGCCTGCAAACTGGCTGAAGGATAATTATTAACAGCAACGTGTCTTGTTTTGGGGAGGTCTTTAACAGAGGTTGGCAGCAAGATGGGGTTTATGTGGCTACTTAGCTACTGTGGTTTGCGAGAAAGCTGTACGAATAAAATCTTTAGAGGTTGAGTGGACAATGAAGCTGCCCAGATATGTCCACATAGAGCTGTAGAGGATGGGCAGGTGGACAGAAAGCACCGCAGTATGATACAATATGGGAAATGAAAAGCTAATCCATGAGGAAAACCTCCTTCGGGGGGAAAAACCTAGAAGAACTTTTTGCTGACAAGAGACCTGAGGTGATTGACGACAGAAAATTATAAATGTATTAATACATTAATATTATATTAAATATCTATTTGTGATACAATGACACGGCAACAAGAAAGTGCCGGATGGGACGGGGAGCAGAAGCAGGCATTTCTTGGGGTTATCAGAGCGGGGTTGTGAGAACCTCCTTCCTCAACCTGTCTCTGATAAGACTTTGCCAGGATGGTGTGCTCCGTCCTTGAGACCATGGTGAGTGGAAATTCAGAGGAAATCAGCACATGTGGGGCTGTGTTTATGGGTGCCCAAGTGACAGTGGCTCAGCCTCTGAGAGCTGCTGAAACCAGGGACAGGGATGTGAATGAGTAGTGGCTGCATGGAGGAATGCAAAAGGCATAAACACCATGACATTAGAAAAAAAGTTGCAGAGTTTTGTTAAGGGATTGCTAAGAATAATACAACTGAAACTATCAACTGGACAATTGAAGCAGGCTATTAGTGAAAACATCCTGAATGGATGAGGTCATTGAGGCTGGAACATTCTCCCCTGGGGCTTTTAAATCCAGTTTGGGGAACGCACTCAGCGCCGTGCTGTGGGGATGCACTTTGTGCTGCCTTTGTGCTAGAGGGTAGGTGAGAGGGGCTGAATTTTAGATTGTGTGAACTTCTCAGGGCTACAAAATCCTGTGCTTACTGGGTTTTCACTCCTCAAAGATTTCCACCAAGCGCACCCCATATCAGCTATCAATGAAAAGTCAAAACTTTCTTCAGCCATTTGGCCGAAACAATGTGAGGCCTCACCGAGGCCCAGAAATTTCTGCGTGTACATTTTTGAAGGTCTGTGCAATGGGTACATGGGACGAAGTTCTCTGGAGAGTGTGGTCCTTCTGCACATGGGTGTAAAGACTGAGGGCCCTATGGGACTGCTGGAGGCATGTCCGAGGGCGTGTGGACGGACAGATTAATGGGAATTTGTGCGGTTCGTTGGTTGTGCAGAGCTCTGAACAATCAAATCCCTTCAGATCACTCCACTAACTGGATTGCTTATGACAAAATCACAGCTTTTTCTCCAACACTTTTTAATCTCCATCTTGAAAAAAATTGGAAATGACATGGTAAAGTAAGGCCAATTAACATGAACAATAGCAGTTTATTTGCTTCCACTATTTTACAGCATGCAGTCTGGTAGAGCAACGTGCTTTACTTTTTTTGGAGACATCAAAATAAATAAGTAAATAAATACATGACCCTGTGGGCTTACAGATTGAGTCAAAGAGCAGAGATTATTCCTGGCACTGCTCTCAGAAAAAATTGTTTCCTTTGAAAACACCAGACATTGACAGTTTTGCATCAGGACAAAATTAGGATGAGGTGAAATCTCTCCATTCAAATTGTGCCAATTCAGCAGATGTTTCAGACAGTTCTGGAAGGTAGAAAGAAATGAATAGAGACTAGAAACCGAAAACAACCCCAGATCCCTTGAGACAAAGGTTACTATTTCTCTCCCTATCAGCTCTCCTTTATTTCTAGTGAGATAAGGTTATCTAGGCGTTTACAGTCATATTTTAGTCTTGCACTTTTGTAGCACTTTTGTATACGAAAGATGTCAGAGCTTTTAGCAAAGAGGGTAAAGTGTCATTATCTCAATTTTGCAGGTAAGGAAACAGAAGCACACAAAGGTGCTGAGACTTGCTGGCAGAGCACACAGCACACCACCAGCAGAGCCCCGCACCTGATAGATGATCCCGTGTGTTTGCCTTTGGGCCGTGTCATCTGTCATCTTAATGGTTCAAACATTTTGGATTTAGTCGTACTGTAAAAGCAAAGGACTTAGAAAGAAAGAAAAAAAATAAAAGCCAGTGCAGAAATTTGCCCACTAAAATCAAAACATCTAATTGAAAAACTTCTAAGAAATAAATGTCATGTTATTGTTCTCTGCTAGGGAAATGCTCTCAATTAGGATTTTAGAAATGTTAAGCCGTGCCCACCCTCATTCTACAAATTAAAACCAGCTACGCTTGAGAGAAGCTACTAAAGAGAGTTAGTCAGTAAAAACACAAGTGATTATTCTAACATCTCATATTCTTTTACCAAAACAAAATAACATAAGCTTGGAGACTGACTGACTTCTATCATAAACATTAGCATGCTGTGCTTGGACCTCTGGAGATCTGGCAAAAACCAAAATGTTTTGTCTCCACGTAGGTTTCTGCTAATGGATTTTCCATGCATCCCTTGTTTCAGTTTCTCTTACCGTGTGTGGGATGCAGAAACTCGCTGCTGCTCTGGGCAGTATCAGTTCCTGCTACTACCTTAAAAACATCAAGAGGCTGATTGCACACTACTTTTTTATTATGCGCTGCGTGTTTTTAGGGGAGAAAGGAGCATTGTTTCCCAGCATTTTAACTTTGTGTTCTGAAAAAGGTATCAGGCTGGGAAAGAACAAGTTTCTCTTTCAGCCTGCTGTGTGCTATGCTGATGCGTTTTAAGCGTGCTCTCAGTTTGTGTGCATCAGTGAATTTCATCCTTTATTGACGTATCACACGTGAATTATATTAATACTTTGATCCCCAGTCCTTGATGAGTTCTCCACTGCACAAGTCTCTCTATCATCAGTGAGGAAGGGGTAAAAACACCAAAAAGGGACAGAAGTGATCACAGCTCGGGAACTTCCAATCTTATTACAAGCATTGTCCTTGCAGGAGAGCTCATAAGCAGAACAATCTAAACATGTTTTCTTGCAGCTCCTATGCATTTCAGCTAATCAGTTTTCAAGTGCTGCCCTTCCCACTCTTAATTCGCTTCCATCTGAGTATTGCTGGGATTTAAGAAGCTGCAAAGCTTAAGCAGAACACCTGCCTGCCTTATCCCATCTGCACAGCACAAGCACCAGGACAAGAAGGTAACGCAGCCTTTGTGAAGCATGGGAAAAATATTCTCTTCCTTTATTAAAAGAAGGACAGGTCTTACTGCTATACCTTTGCCTCCTTTCCAGCCCTGCTACTTGTAGTGAAGTTGACCCTGATTTTCACCTGAGAAAGCACTTTGCCAGCACTCTTTGAGTGTTGTTAGTTTCAGAGAGTTAGGAAAATGTTTTTAGAGATTTCTTCATTATTTGTTCCATTTGCATTTAGTATTTGTTTACCTCTCACAAATAAAAAACATGCAATGGCAATAAAAAGAGCAATAATTTTGAGATTTTTTAAAGTTAATGGCTCTTTTTACATCATAGCTCTCACCTAACGTTTCCCAGTTTTTCTCTACAGCCATATGGACTAGAAATTAAGGCTTCAGAAAAAGACAACACAAAAATCACCGAAGCTTAGGTTCTCATGGAGTCTCTTGATTTAAGTCACACTTTAAAAAAACATTAGCTATTGCAAGGCTCAATAAAATCGCTAGAGGTTGCAACACAGAGTGGGAGGAGAGGCTCACCCACTGTAAATCTGCCTGCCTCCCTGAAGTCAGTGGAGCTAGGGCTCTTTGCACCAGCTGACATGCCTGTCCCAACGTTTTTTGACTTGCAATTGTTTTTTGATTTAAGGGAAATGGTTACACTGTGGCCATCTGGCTCACACTGAAACTGGAGAGGGAGAGTCTCTTTGGCTCTGTTTCCCTTACAAATAAGTCAGCCTCTGAAGCTTATTCAATATACTTTAAAAAAAAAAAAAAACAAAACACACAAATGAATAGAATGAAACAGCAAAAAAATGCAGAATGAGACCCTATAAAAGCTGCATGATGAAGTGCTTGTACACAAGATACAGTTATAATTATGTGCATCAGAGCAACATGTTTCTGCTTTCCAGAAGGACGAGGGATCAGCCTGGACAAGTTGCCCTTGGGTCCTGTGCAGGGCTGAGGGCACCGCAGGAGCTCTGGGGCTGGGAGCCCTGGTGCAGGTGAGGAACTGCCTCTTCAGCTGGAAGCTTCAGCCTCTTACTGCTGTTGCCTCATCTGTAGCTGTCCCAGATTCTAGGTGTTTACAAGGACCACTTCGTGGGACGTGTATCCCCCAGTTAAGGGAGAGCTTCCTTGTTCCACAGCTGGTGCTTCACAGGCAGTTCTTACGACTAGATTAACCTCTCCCTGCTGCTTTCACATACACGCAAAAAGCCCCAAACTTCACCTAAGCAGGGAAATGTATTGACACAGGAAGGTTTTTTGTTAAAGATTCAGGTGAAAGTGGCATGAGTTGCCATAGTTACCCTGTTTGATAAAGATGTAAACTGTACTTCATCCTTTCAACCTTTTTCTCATCTTGGTTTTGTTTTGACTATCTGGTATCGTTTTTATTATTTAGTATAGTTTGGTGATTACTGTTGCAGCCTCTGAATTTCTCTTTTTACAAGAATGTACTGTACTGTGCTTTAGAATATACAGAATGTTTGCAGTACACAGGATGCCACATATTCTAGCAAAAAAATACACACAACTCTGTTTTAGTATGAAGTCTTTAACCTGAGATTTTCATGTACCAAAAGGGGAGGGTAATACCAAGTTAGACATAGTGAGATAATGCCACACAGTCCTAGGTATTGTTGTATGTGGAGGCTAGGTTTTGCCACTCTAATTTCTGTCTGGGTTTTCCTTACTCTCTGAGAAACCTCACTACAAGAAATACAGCTTCTGCTGGCATATGTGCTAATTTACATAGATGGGAATGCAAGAATCTGACCTCTAATATTACAGGGACTTATGTTTTTACAGTGTAGGAGTGTGTCACTCCATAGGCACACCGCTGGTTCCAAGTGAACTGTGGGATGCTGCTCTATACCAGTAAGGCCACTAGAATCCAACCTGAACATTATTCCTAGATGAAAGGCAAAGTATTTCCAGTACTTGTTTGTCATCATTTTTAGTAGCTTTGTACCTGGTTTCTGGTGCTCCAAGAGGAGATCTGCTCTACTTTTTTTTTTTTTTTTTTTTTTTTTTCTTTTTAACTTTTTCCCCCCTTTTTTTAATGCCTTCTTACACTAAATGAACAATGAGCTTGTCCTCAGACATCCCACTGCAACACAGTGGCACCCTTCTGAGTGGTGCCTCGCTATGTGAGAGGAACAAAAGCCAGTAAGCAGTGATGACAACCACATAATCCAGTGTTTCGCAGCCCTCTATCTCACGGAAAAAGCTGTGTCCTGGTGCCACTCCAGCACAGGTGAATATCTGCTCCTGTCTGAGACTCAGCAGGAGGCAGGGGGACTTCCACAGTTCCTCTTTTCCTGCAGTGCATGAAGATGCTGAGGACTTGATAGTATTGAAATCGGAATAATTGGCCTTTTCCTGATCGTATTCCTCAGTCAGAATGGAAAGAGAGGCATAGATAGCACTTTCTGGGGAGCACATGGAAGCCAGATGTGGCACAGTGCTATTTGGAGTACTGGGATCCTGGCTCCTCCTAGCTGTCCTGCAGTCATCTACGCTCAGGGCAGAGCACGAGTCTGCTGCCACCCAACATTATCAGGCAGGAAAATCTCAGAAGCACGAAGAACAGATGTAAAAGGAAACCAAGAGAATGGATTAATGGTTAATGCAGCAGCTTTCTTGCACATTTGAGGTGCCTGAATTACTTCGTCATGTACTACATCCTAAAGAAGCTCCTGTGAGTTAGCTGACAGGACAGATGACAGTTTAAGTGTTGGGTTTATCAAAGGAAGCTGTGGAGAGATGAAGCAGAGATCAGACACATTCCTGGTCCAGCCAGTGCTACTCAAGGGGACGTCAGAGTGCCCCAATACATTACTCTTTATGCCCAACCCAAAAGCTCTTTTCCCCACTTAAATAAGAAGTCATATGCCTCATGAAAAGAGTTTAGCTCCACAAGGCTGTAGCAGCGTGGGGATGTACAACTGGATCTGAAGCACACTTCTGAGAAACCCGTGCTCTTTTGTGCGTGCAGCACTGAGGTTGCTCATTTTCCGTGCCTACCTCAGAGCAAGGACCCTCCAACAAAGGCTTTCTGGCGGGCAGAGGTAGCTCAGATTCGCTGTCACAAAAGTACTGCCTGTCATTATTCCCGAGTGCCTTTCCTGCCTTTCCTTAGAGCATTAGCAATGCAATAAAGTGGATTCACTTAGCAGAAACGGGGAAGGTTTCATAACCAGTCAGTCTCAACTCTTTCTGTCCCCAGAGACTGAAGTTACAGGTTTTGCCCTGCTGCAGGAGTTCGGATTTTCTTGGGTGATGCTAACGCCTTGTTTCCGCTTCCTTCAGTGCTTTCACTACTGGTGAAGTGTTTCATTGTATGTGATGCTCTGCAGCCATGCTGGATTGTAGTGCCTCCTGTCCATTAATCTTCCTTATTGTTTCCAAATTTCTTTTGTTCTCTTTGTCAGCACAGACCAATGAAGTGCAGCCCTCAGCCAAGATCTTAAAACGATCTAAATAGCTGCGTAGACACCTGGTCTTTGAAAGAATGATGTAGTTTTCTCCTATGAGCCTAATTATAGTTGCTAATGCATTGATCCATAGAAAAAATGGGCCCGCATAGTAACTGTATGGTCAAAGCTGCCAGAGGGAGTAGTTAAGGGAAAGATACGCTGCATTAGATGGAGCTTCATAGCCCCGCGGAGCTGTGAGAGATCTCAAACTCCTCTCTGTTCTCTGTGCTGCTGAATTGCTCTTAGGCCTAACAGATCTTCTTTGTATCAACCTATAAATACAGCTGTGTCTACTGGATTTTGCCCAAGGGCTTGTACATCATAGTTTGCTAAATTTTAATCATGCTTATGTTTGCATTTGAGTGGAGTTCACATGTCCCATAAAGCCCTTAATCCTCAGTTTGCCATCCCAGGCAAAATGCCCAGTCTCAGCTGAGGCCTTCCTCGCAAACTGCTCTGACTCCATTGACTTCTCACCACGTTCTCTAATGCATTTATGGATCTGATAAGAGCTCTGCTACAGACCCACACTCCTTCTACCAGCAATATAAGCTGCTGTTGATACTGTTCGTTAAGAAATACTGTACAGCACTCTGTCAAACAAATGAAATTCATCCATCTCTCCCCTTGAGTTTTACAAAAGTTTCTTCCTATCAGCGTGCAGGCACAGTGACAGCTGGAAAATATTTTAGCACAACTGCATGGAAACACTGAATTTTTTGTAAGAGGTTTGAAAAGCATGTTGTAATTATTGTTTGACTCCTTTGTATACAGTGTTGCAAGATTACCCCTTCTTAAAAAACAAATTAGCTGTGCAGTTTGCATTCAATTTCTGCATGCAATTACCATGATTATGTGTGCAGTTCACATAACTGCACATAAAAACTGTCAGGATTCTCTGTTGGCTGATGTAAAGTGCACACGCTGTTGTTCACATGCGTTGGTTCGGATATCAGATTTGCAAATCTGCCCCTGCTCGTGGCCTGCTTTCCAGAGCTGTGCTTGCTTCAATTTCACTAAATGGCATCTCTCAATCAGTCCTTAAAATTAACAACTGCAGACTGAGGTGTGTTCATCTGACGAGGATAGACCTTCTCCTACAACAAATTATTCAAAGGAATTTCTTTTTTTTTAACTTCCCTTTGATGTGAGGTAGTACAAAGGAATCCAGGACATGGCTTTTCAGAAAAGAGTTCTGAAATATCCTATGGGCGGCATTTTATTTGTGTGCAGTTCTACTCTCAGAACATTTCTTGAAACTGTTGTGAACGTGCTTGTTAAGATTTGCATGTGCTAAGAGCAGTATGTTGAAACACCATCCCCAATCTGCTTCCAAGTTAAAATATAACCTCCTCGTGCGTGGTGCTCTGATGGAAGCATGTGCAAAAACTGTGCTGTGCACCAGCCCAGGATCCGACTCTGAAAACATAGCAATAATATGATTACTATCACTCTTGAAGCAGTTAAAAATCAACACAAAACAGTGAACTACATTTTAGAGTTTTCATTCTGTTTTGCTTTTATTTTTAGGTTGTAACTTAAAAGCTGCAGGCTGCAGCAGAAATTGAAAACCCTAAAAATATGAAACATAAGTAAGAAGAGAGACTCTTCAGCTTGATTACATCTAAAACACACATGTGAAGGAAATCTGTGGTGCAGAGAGAGTAATTTCACCAACAAAGTGTGCCATACACCAAGTCGGTGGCAATGTCAGCACTGAGAACCAGGTCTTCTGGCTCTCAGGCTTTTGCCCTTAGCACCTGACCAACACAATAACATACTGCTTCCATATGTTATTGTATATTTATTTCTGTATTACTCTCCCTCTTTTTCCAGGTTCTTATGAAGATATAAGAAATTATTGACTTTTTATTGAATTTTTTATTTTTAAATCTCCTTAAAACCCAGCACCTTTTATGCTAACTTCCCTTGGCCTGTGCAAGCCCTCTTTGTCTTCATCTAAGGCTCCAGAGGGAAAAGCTATTCATCTTTATTTCCTTAATTTGTCCTTCTTTAGACACTGGCCAACTTCTTCTGATTTTCTTTGTTCTGAGCTAGATTTGAATAGTTCTGAAGCTTCAGAGCTTGGGGATATGGTTAGCACAGTTGGAGCAAGAAAAAATTGAGTTCCTCAGAGGTGGTAGTACTGGATGAGACCCCACCACTGAATGTAGCGAAGAAACTACAAAACTGTAGAAATGCCTCAGGTCTTCTGATGCTGCTTAAATAGCACTGGTAAAAATAGTGTTTGTATTGCCACTGAGCAAAAAAGGGAGGGATTATTTTTGATCCTTTGAGTTTTCTCCCAAAGATAGAGATTCAGATTGTACAGAAGCCCTTGACCTAACACAGACTTGTTGGGTCACACGATGACCTACCACAGGTTGTCCACTTAGGAAATATGTTACTGGGGAAAAAGATGTTTGCTGTGGACAGAAGGAAAGAGAAAAAGGAGCTCTGTGTTAATGCCGTGACTCAGAAATTACTGTAGGACTATTTTCTTGGTCCCTAAAACAAGGCACAAAGCCTCCGAAGAAAATATTTATTAAGCCACAGATGGCAAAGCTGAGCCTCCGATTTCCCTAAATCCTTAAGAGGATTGTGGTACAGCTTATAGGAGCATCTTAGTAGCTGGATGCTCAGCTTCTTATTAGATATGTCATACATACATACAGCCACAGTGACTAGAGCAGAGAAAGTGTTTGCATTACAGCTTTACTAATTGCGTATCTTAAATTAGGAGAACAGAAAACTAGTTTTTCTTTTCTCTGTTGTATTTGTGGAATGCTTTTCCAGTGAAGGATGTAGGGGTATTGTGGTAAATTATAGTTTTAAAGGAAAAGCCAGTGAGAGAGATTTTCATGTTTGCCAATTTTTAGGTGAGGGTGACTTGCACATTTCCTGAATGAAAGAAAACAGTGGTCAATGTGAATGGGGGCAGGAGAGAGGACATACAGCAGTCCTGTGATTTCACCAAACTGAGCAGAAATAACTATCCTCTTGTGCTGTACCGCATGTGTCTCGGGTGGTTTCTTAGTGCAGGTCTCTTGTTTGTCATTCTTACTGAGAGGGAGTTTTTGGGCTAAGTGCTGCTTGGAAAAGGTCTTCAGAGTATGATCATATAAACCGTCTATCCTTAGGTAATTTCTGCAGCTTTAGGGAAACAAAACCATGTATATTGCTTGACAAAATTAGTTGGATTACAGGACAGCGAGAATTGAGTTTACATTAATGTTTTCTTCACATTGAAACAATAGATTTCAAAGCATTGCTAGCAGCCAAACCCGAGGAAGATAGTCCTTTTATATGCAGTCAAGCCCTAAATGTTGACAAATTGCAGCTAATTGTTGAACTTCAGCTTTTTCAACAGATTCACAGATTAATTTAGTGCTACACAGTTATAAAGCAGCACAGTATAGCAACTGTGCCCATCTCTACTGTATTCTGTTAGATCAAAGAACTAAATCGGTGCAGAGATTTAGACAGTCTGGTTGTTCTTCTCCAGAAAAGACCCAGAGGCAGCCCAGCGTGGATGCAGGCTGGGTGACCAGGAAAAAAGATGTTGGGTTACAATGAGAAGTGAACAAATGGACAGTGTGCATGCATGTAGAGAACTCAGCAGTGGTAATAGTCACTTCAACTACTAAAAACATTTTAAAAAATGCTAAAAATGCTAAAACCAGCAGTAACAATGACTCTGAAATGCATTTATAATTAACTGAAATAAGGTCAGCTGGTGCAAAAATAAAGTGTGCTGTAAAATGTGTAAGACCATGATTTTTCCAATCCGTAACCGAGACACACCTACCAATTCATTACTGCCACAGAGGAAACATTAGCTCATAGAATGAATAATATTTTCTCCTTGCTGACATACCAGCCTTCCTAGTTCATGCAAATACAGAAGTACAAAGGTGATTTTCTTTTTTTTTTGGTGTTGACTTTAATACTTCGTATTTTTTTTTCATTTCTGAACATTCATTGAAAAGTGATTCTAGCTGCCCTGCCTCAGATACCAGCTAAGATACGTTGGCTGCCAGGAGAAGAAAGTGCTTCATATTTTTGAAAGGTGAAAAAAATCTGTGGTTTCTGGTTAGCTCTGAACAAGCCATCAAGGATGAGTTGTTCCTTAATGGCATGATTGATTATGTCATGAGAAAATATACCATGCCAGACAGAGATCATCTGTGATAAAAGCAACCATGCAATTACGGCAATAAACTGAGCCATTTTGCCAGCCAAAGGGGAGAGCTGGGGAAGTTGTCATGGAATTTAAAGAGTGGCTTGCGTAAAGCTGGATCGGGATCGCAAACCTGTTCTGTTGGATAATTTGCGCCGCAGAAAAACCTGAATATTTATTGGTGGTAGCAGTGTTCTGGAATCAGTAGGTGGCTTCCTAGATCAGCTGCTTCTCAGCTTCATTCCAATGTTTGTAGGATAGTCTGGGGGCAATTGTGTTCCAGAACAGCTGGCTGGAACTGGAGTGCTCACAAGAAAAGTTCTGTCCCTGGCAGAGGTGTTGTTAGAGTTTGCTCAAGACTTTCCTCCCTAATTAAATGGGTGTCTTCCTTGACTTTGATCTTATGAGTCACTCACCTAGAAACTACTTAAGTTCTGCAAGACATCCCTGGATAAGTCCTTCAATTTATTTATATCTTTAAGATGATTTAATACCGAGTTAATGATTTAGGGACCTATCTGATTCCCAGAAAAGCCAGCCAGAGACTTCTCGCTGCCCCCATCTAACCAACTGGGTATAATACCTACTTACATTTAAATACCGTTTACATTTCCACAAAAGAATTTATATTGCTTTCTAATACCTTGAATGCAGAGCTTTTTATAGCTTACTACCCCATAAATCGTTAATCCTTACTTTAAGTTATTTTTTTATTAGAAATAGAACAGAAAACAAAGCTACAAGTACAGGCCCTTCACTTTTTGAGAGGTTCCAGCTTCAGGTACCTTGAACATAAACTTCGTTCTGTGGCTTTGGCCACAGACTAAACAGAAAGTAAGCCCATTTTCAGGTTCCAATTTGAACATATGGTAAGTTCTTCTGAGATTAGTTGGCCTGAGGGTTTTGTGACACTGGAAGGGGGTTGAAATCAGAAAAGGTAATTCCTTGCTCTCTGCTGAAGAGAAACAAAATTGATTCGTTACTGGTGTTTTAGAGAGTTTTGTTTTTAGAGACACCAGAGAAAAGCTAATTCAACCAGGAAGTCTTCCTGTTTTCCAAGACAAATCTGTCTGTTACTTCATCTGTAACTTTGCCATTGACTTCAGTAGATGTGGAGTGAGTAGCTGAGGAGTACAGGAGTTGCTAAGAAATTCGGTCCTTGACTTTGCAAATCTAACGCATAGATTTATTTATTTATTTATCTATCTATCTATCTATCTATCTATCTATTTATTTATTTATTTTTACTTGGGAGCTTCTGCTTTATAAAATCACTGGTGGCACATACCAACTTCATGAGGGAATCTTAAAACCTTGGGAAGTTCAGACACAAAGCCCATGCTGTGATAGGCCTCTCTGCCTGCTTTGGCTGTTCATGCCAGCGAGGCACCCAGCTCACATCCAGTTCCACTCCTGCCTTACTGGAGCAGGTGCGGAGCTGTGATGATGAAGCATGGCTGCTGATGAACACACACGACAGCAAAGATAATAATTAGCACAAAGTGATGTGGTAGAGGATCTAGCCCACATTGGGGACAGTACGGAGCCTTACCACCCACGAGGGATCTCTGGGATGATAGCTTAATTGAGAGGAGTTGCTCAAGCATGTACCACACCTGGCACAGAGTTAGAAACTTCTGCTTCGGGAAATGTTTTAACAAGTTGTTTTCCTTTTGCTATTGTCACCTGAACCAGAAGATTCTGGGACCTGCTTATTGCATAGCCACACCTCAGTTTATGCATCAAACCTGTTTCATTTTGTTTTGGTTTGTGCTGCTTTTTTTTTTTTTTAACTGGTTGTGTTCATGTACTGAGGCCTCTCCCGCGCTTCAGATCCCAATCCAAGCAGTAAATGGGAGGTTGCAGAAGAAAGCCACCACGAGCGCACAGGTGAGAGGTGGAGTGCCTTACATCATTCCAAAGAACACAATCATTGCTGCTCAGTCACACTTTTGTCCAAGCTCCAATTTTTATGAAGATTATCTGTAGAAAAAATGAATATTGGATGTTAGCCTCATAAATCTAAGTTGTACTGGATGATTTATAACAAGTATTGGAAGCCCAGTTCTACGTTACCAACTGTGATTTGAAATTAAGCACAAAAAGTAGCAGTCATATCAACAATATGCACCAAAGAAAAAAACTAACAACCCTACCCTGCCTAACAACTCTTTTTGGAAGACAACCCTTGCCTCTTTTTCTTTCCTCTAAATAAATAAATAAATAAATAAAATTGCAACACATCTGGAAGAATAACTAATTTGAGCTACTTTGGACAAAGGGGAGAGAATCAATTCATATGTCAAATATCCTCAAAGGACAGTGAAGATCCTAGTCTTAAGTACAGAGTGGGCTGCAGCTTGAGTGTTTGGGGTGATAAGTGTGCTGGCTCACTGTCGTGACAGAGCTCACGACTGAGTGCTGCAGGTGATGTTGCTGGCCTGGTACGGTCTGGGTCTACAAAGGACCTACAGCTGCTAAGAGAGTTGATGCCTTTTGCACAACCTTCAGTTTCTGGATGACTTCAGGATGGGAATCCCAACAGATCATTGCGTGAAACATGACTCATGATAGCCAAGGGGAAGGAAAAGTGTCTTACGTCAGTGTTGGTGGAGTCAAGCGAATAAAGGCAGTGGGAAGCTGGTTGTCCAGAAGAAACTGGGGATCTTATCGGGTTTTGTAAGTTGTGAAACTAGGTGGCAGCCAGCCTTCAATATCTGGAGCAGATGTGAATGCGTGCCTTCCTTGTCTGCTGTTTGCAATCTGTGCCACTTTCAGGTCAAAAAAAAAAAAGACAGTTTTCCTCCTGACATCACTGGGACTAATGTTATCTCGCTCCTAGCAGCCTTGCATGTGCATTTAATGAAAGGAAGCATAAAGCTGAAACTTTATAAAAAAAAAACAACATTTAGAACACAGAAGTTGATATGGGTGTCAAGTACATACAGATGACCTGCTAATATTTGGGTATCTGAGAGTGAACGTCTGTCTTTTCTTTGTACCCTCTAAGAAGAGATCATCAACCGAGCAGTTAGCATGGCCTGTCCCATGGCGGTGCTGGCACAGAGGTCAGGGTGATCTGAGCCCCTTCAGTGCTGCGAGCTATTAGCTATGTTTTCAGTAAGGGGAAAGGCAAGAGAAAATTTAAAGCAAATATCCCATTGCCACTTGCCTCCTACTAGTCCAGGATGAAGTCACAGGCTTGTTCCCTTCTGAAAGCACACAATAGTGTTTCATTTCAGTGACCCTGCCGTCTGCTGCCCAGCAAGCAGACTTAAAGGTAGGCTACATTCAGCTAAATCGCCTGAGGCCTAACCACTTTTGGGAAAGTTAAGCACTGCTGAAAGCTTCTGGTGTTGAGCAGAGGGCCTACAGCCATGCAATGAAAATCGCTGAGCAGAGGCTGAGGGGTCTGATTGCAGCCCCTGCGCGTTAAAGCTGCGAAGTCTCCAAGTACAGTCCCGCTGGATGTAAACAGCATTCCTCTGCTGGGGTGGCAAACGATACCTTCCTCCCTGCTGGGCCTCACCATATCGCCAAAACTTGTTTACTCTGTAATTTAGAGTTCATTGTAATCTAAATGGAGATTTTTTTTGCAATGCAAATAGGGCTGTACAGAATGTAATACATTTTATGTATCGCTACTGTTTATTGTGGCTATATAACTTATCACTCATCACGCAGACCGGATTGCAAAACACAACGTTTCAAACACACTTTAACTCTCAGATTGTGATCAGTAAAAAGAATATATTATACTTATAATATGCTCTTTCTCTCACAGTATTTTACTGCAGAAACCCCATTTTGCAGGAAGGCATTCCTAGGAATAAAAAACTGATCTTGATTCAAGTGCAGAAGTTGTTTCTGGTTGCGTAAAGTGGGCAGACATCTAATCAGTCCCTTTATTTGATATCCTAAACCATCCTATTGTACTGGCTGATGTGCATAGATGGGGAAGTCTGCTATGAACCCCAAAATTCAGAGTGCTAGAAGGTAATCTTCCACAATGACCTAATGCTAACATAAATAATCGCAGTTTGGCATGGCTAGAACAGTCTACTCAACTCTTTAAGGTACAACAGCGATGTTCATGTGAAGGAAAAAGGACTTCTCTCTCTTTGGCCTGTAGGAGGTGATCTAGGTTTACATCTTCTATAATGAACAGGCTGTTGTAAAGTGATAAGCAGACTCAATAAAAATGAAATTAAAACAGAGCCCGGTGAAGTGGGATGAAGTGGTTAATATTTGTTGCATACCCTGATGCTGGACTTTGATCCTCTGACAACACCCACTGCTCTCCAGGTGACATTGCAGATAAATGATTCCCTTCAGCGAGGAAAACAAGTGATAAAGCGATAAATTATTCAATCACTGTCAGTGGAATATTGGGCCTCCTATGCAGCTCAGAGATTAGAAATCTTTTATTAGCTGATTACAGTTCTAAGTGTATGCATTCAGATTGTCTCCAAGAAGCCTGGTTCTAGGAACACTCCTGACCTACCCAGCTCCTCCTATACATTTAAGAGGGTGGTGTGGCTCCAGAGCAGGTGGACCAGGGAAGCTTGGAACCTGTATCCAGAGAGGCTTTGAGGACATGGACACGTGGTGCCACGGCTGCTATGGTCTGCTGTTGGCAACAGTCTTGTGCTTGGGGAGAAAAGTGGAACTAAATGGCAGCTAGAGGTTTCATCCCGTCTGCCCAGCTCCTCTCAGCGCCCCAACTTCACCAGTGCTGTGCTAGGTGCTGATGTGCTCTGGTTCTTATGCAACACTCATTGCTATCATATCTGAGACTGGTGCAAGGGCCACACAGGTGGTGGTGTGCCAGGAGATCCGAGTGCCTCAGGCATCCATCAAAATTCCCTTCCAGCACAAGCACCTGGGTTCTTTCCCACAATAAAATGAGCAAGAGGATTAGGTGGTGATATCTCCAGGGATTTTGGCCTGAAGTGGAACTTGGGGCATGGCTGAGGAATATGAATGGATTGAGGAAATGCTACCATGCCTAAAGACATTGGTGATTTTAGCTGAGCGTTGTCATAAGGTGTTTTTTGGCAATAATATGAGGGGTAAGAATGGTCGCCACAAGAGAGAGTGATGCTGGAGGGAGACACTCAGAAATCAATGTAGGTATTTGGCAAACTGGAATATCCAACAGTGTTGGAATTAGCAAAGCTGTTTTAGCATTTCCTCTGCTAATATCCACTCTGGTAAATAAGAATTTCATTTTTGTTGATGTAATTGCAATCAGCAAAGCGTTTTGTAAAAAGACAAGATCTGTGAATTGTGTGCTTCTGCAATTTTTTCTCTCATATCATATATTCAGACTGAATGTGACATTTCACTCTGCTTTGACTAGGGTGCTTTCATTTAATTTCAGCAATTTGGTAACACTGAAATAATGTGAAAGTGGCAGCAAGTAGTTTGCATTTGAATATATTATCTTATGTCTCACCAGCAACGGAAGTTGTATTTATGTAGGTAGATGGTAGCATAAGAGCCACCAGTACTGACTGTTCCGTAATGTAAGTAGTTTTCCTTCCTTCCTTCCTTCCTTCCTTCCTTCCTTCCTTCCTTCCTTCCTTCCTTCCTTCCTTCCTTCCTTCCTTCCTTCCTTCCTTCCTTCCTTCCTTCCTTCCTTCCTTCCTTCCTTCCTTCCTTCCTTCCTTCCTTCCTTCCTTCCTTCCTTCCTTCCTTCCTTCCTTCCTTCCCTCCGTTTCTCCCTTTCTCTCTCTCTCTCTCTCTTTAAATAATTAAAATCCCTAACAGCTCTGAAATCACAGTGGCTGTGGAGTACTGGTGTAAGATGGTAGCAGTAAAGCTGTCATTTCTGGAACTGCCATTGAGGAACTTCCGCAGTTTATTTGCTGAGTGATCAGGGAGGCTGTCACGGCATAACAGATTTGGAAGCAAACTATCCACTGTTCAGAGCTGCATGGCTCATCATAACAGCAGTGCAGCTAAATCCTCGGTGATGTAAATAGCTGTCAGCTCTCAATTAAATCGGGATGGCTTTGTAACAGTGCATTGCCGTACCTTTCAGATAAGTGAGCCTATTGTTTTCAGTGCCAGAGCAATTCCTGAACGCGTGTAGTGCTGCCCAGAGCGTGCTGCTTGTAACTATTCTTTTTAATGCACAAAGTAGTGAATATGGACAGGAGAGAAAATGCCTCGTACCTTTTGCTCTGGCTGAGTTGCATTGCTGTACAAGGGTCAGAAAATAGGCTGAAGTGCAAGGAGGAAGCAGCCTAGTTCAACACGGCCGGTGACCCAGGGAGGTGTGTCTGCTGGTGACGATGCTGTGGCCTCTGCCTCAGTTTTGCTGCTGGTCTTGGCAGCATCTAGTAGCGTTCTCATGATCTTGGCTGAAGGGAGGCAGATTGCCTCACCTGCTGCTCCATCCGTTTCCTTTTCTCTGTGAAATGCATGGTCATGAACATAAACGAGTATTTGCAGCCATGTATGTGTGCACAAGGCAGCCTGGATTAAAACATAAACTGAATAAGCTTTACAGTACTTTCTCCAAGAATCCAATTAAAAAAATATGCTTTCCATCACAAAGATGCTATCAACCCAGAAATGATACTTAATATTCCCAGGACTGATGATTAATAGTGTTTCAATCAAAATTTGATTATAATAATCCTAACCTGTTTAATGCAAGCTCTGTAGAGCCTTTTATTTTATTTTACTTTATAACTGAATGAAAATAATAACAATGCCATCATCAAAAAAGGAAAAAAAAAAAAAAAAGCTTCAGTTGATACTGAGGTAGTTTAAACTCATTTCAGCAGAGACTCTTTAAACTAAGGGCAAATGTTTTCTATAAAGTTGCTCTTTCTGAACACCAGCATTTATGAAAGTCACATCCACTAAATCTATGGGTCTTTCTCATGAATGTTTTATCTAATTCCAGCTTTGCTAGCACGTCAGAAGATTGTGCTTTTGGTAGTTTTCCAGTTGTCTGGTAGAAATCCAGTTGCTTATTCATGGATGAAATCTGAACAAGATGGAAGATACTGCAATGAGTGGAATTACCTTTTGGCTTTGATGAGTTGGTCTGGAACTGGAGGGAGAAAAAAATTCTTTTAAAGATAATTTTCCCTCTCCAGCTTTATTTAGTTCCTTTCTCTCCACTCCATCCTTACACTTTTCTCTGGGCACTTGGCAAATATGCAAGTGCTGTTAATATTGCTCCTTGGCTGAACATTAAAAGCATATTTTTGAACATGACTGCTAACTCCTCCCTGTCTTGCACCTCACTGATATGCCTGGATCCTCTTGGCTCCATGCCTGGGATTGTACATGTTCTTGGAATATCCCAAGGGAGATCCCGTCAAACAACTTCTGTTCACATGACCTAACGCTTGTTTGAAGGTGCCTGTTCTTTCAGCTTCTTTCTTTTAACACCTGAGTTTTGAAGTGCAGGTATTATATTGGCCTTTGGAGAAATTTGCTTCAACCCAGCTAACTTCTTTTTGCCTGGGCATGAAAAATTTCACTGAAACTACACCATGCTCACGTGAATACGGAGTTATAATGGGTCACTGGACATTTGCCTTAAATACAGAATACAAACAATGAAAATACACCAACCTTTAGCCCACAATCATTATGTGTGGTATCTCTGTAATAAATATAATGCCTTGTGCAGAGTTCAAGGCTCACATATTTAAAGGCTGAGGGATTTTCTTCCCACCAGGTTAAAAAGCAAAATGTTGTTGTTATAGCTAAAGATGCTTCATTTTTTAAATTTAAAATATATTGTGAATAATATGAAAATTATATAGAAAAGCTCAAATGCAAGCTAGTCAATATAGGATATTTTTATCTACCATTGCAGTCTACATCACTTCTGTATTAACCATCTCAAGCTAAAATATGCCAGACCATTTGGGCCTTCGTATAATGATGTTGTGATTTATTGCACTCTCAGTTTCCATCCTGCAGCAATTACCAGAAGAGCTGATAATGGTCTGCAATTTGTTTTCCAGAACTGGGAGTAGCTGCCAGCAAGAGCCGCTTACAGGGAAAGGTAGTGGCTGTTTACCTGGATTGCTCAGCCAGACCAGGGAGGACAGGTCAGTGACAATCCCCCGAGAATACAGAATGAAGCACCAGCCTGTAGAACTGATAACAGCCCTTCCTTCCAAGATGGTGCGATGGGATGCAACAGAAAATCTGATGTGGTGTTAAAATTCTGTAAAAAAGATGAGACCTGGCTAAAGTAATTCTTCCTCCCCTCCAGGTCACCCATTAAGATTTGTTTTCTAAGATATGTCCTTGATATATACCTTGACACACCCCCTGGTTTTAAGAGCTCACGGTTCTAGCTATTGGTGGAGGTTCCTTATAATGGAACTTACTGTAAGCACCTGTTATGGTTATATGGAGTCTTTATGGTGTTAGAGCTGTTTTGAACCAGCTTCTTGATGACTTAAGAGTCAATGTTTCAAAGCTCAGCAGGTATTTTTCAGAATTTGAACCTTCCCCTGGCTATGACAACTATTTATCAGCTGCCAGGAGAAGAGATCCTGTGAATCTCACTGCAGAAAACATATCTTTGGGTTTTCTTATCTATCAAAAGCATAGTTCTCTTTAATAGGAAAGAGCTTGCAGGCAAGAGGAAAGTGATTTGACACAAGGTGTCATGGTTTAGGTCTTGGTAAACATGCAGAGGAGGATTTCAGCAGGTCAACTGAGGACATCAGAAAGCTCCCAAATATTTGGAAGACTGAGAAAAAGCTTCAAAAAAATGATAAATACTGATTGTATTCTTCTCCCTTCTTCATGCACGCTTCATTAGGCTCAGTGTCTTAAGTCGTAGGATGGTAAAATGGGCTTCTACTGTGCCCATTTAAATGAAGAGTTAAATGGCATGCCTCCATCCAAGTGGACTGTATCTGTTCCTGTAAGATGGCTGGAAAGAGAGGAAGGATTCCTCTTGGCACTCCTATTGGTAAAAGTCAGATCTCACTTTGAACAGAAGGGTATGGATCATATCCATTGGCAGAACTAAATCCTGTCCTGTGAAAAGACAGTGTAACAACCAGAGGGGATTGTAGGTGGCAAGCACAGGTAAATAAAGACTCTGCATTATTACTTCTTTATTCTCTCTGCTTCCTTTCACGTATACACTTCTGTTTGCCAGCATTCCCTCCTGCAGTCTCCAAAGTCAATGGGATTCCCCCTAAGTTTTCAGCAAGAACAGGAGTATCAACAACTGCAGGCACTTTAATACATTTCTACTTTGGCAGGAGGCCATAAATATTTTCCCACCATCCTTCCGCCCAGTAGCAGCAACTCCCCTTTTTGGGAGCTCATTTTGTTCCTAAACACTTCTGAAAGTCACTTTGCAGTGAGTAACCAAAATAACCAGGTATTAATTGTGGCTAAGAACAAGGTCCAAAGTGTGATTTGTTATACTTCTTCGGTTCATCTAGAGTAAATAGGAGCTTATCTGTGGAGCTGTCTAGGTTTTGTACTTCTGTGATATCTGGAAGCTATAGCCCAAGATCTCAGAGGAAACTTTGAACCCACTATACTAGTTTAAACAGGTTTGTGGCCTTTGGCTTTTTAATCTTTCCCTTGGTTCACTGTTAGATTTGAGTGATTGCCAAGTTGTGTAGAAGCCTGGAAATTGGATATTAATCTCGAAACTCTTCTTTAGGTTCTTTTCCCATGGAGGATGTGGCACATTAAACCTTGCCCATCCAGCTGGGCACAGAAGAAAGTCTTCCACTTTTATTTCAATGTGAATTCTCAGTGAGAATGGAGGAAATGCAGCATTTTGCAAGGGTAGATACTGAAGCAGCAAAAGACTGTGAAGATGTCTTTGTTTAAATGCCTTTATGCCTAATTCTCATTAATAATACGGCTTTGCGCTCACATCAAACCTTTCCAGTAACGATGTCAAAATGTTTTGCAAATTATAATCCACAAAAAATACATACTTTTATCTTATTGTGGCTTCACAGACTAGGCTGTGCTTGAGGTAGGAAGAAATTATGATTTTTAAATGCCTCAACTGGTCTAACACCAGAATACATTAACTAGTTCCCTACTCTGTTATTTTAGCCACTATTGAATTTCTACCACCCTTTTTAAGAAACAGAGATTTCATATGGATTTGTAGTATTTAAGAAAAGTTGTTTCTGAAGAGATATATGTTAGTCCTAATATATTTTCTGTGGAAAAATGTGTTGGACTTAAGAGTAAATTATCAAAAAAATAAAAATAATAAAAAAAAAGTTTTCAAATTGGAAGTTCAGCTCACAAGTCCCATAAGGCTTTTGAAAACTCTACCTTACGTGACAACCCTTCAGTCTTTGCCCACATAATTCCTGTTGGTTTAGGAATTCCAGTCAGTGCTCAGTTGATATGAAAACCAGACAAATAGAACAAATTAGTAATACAAGTGGTTCTTCTCATGTATGTATGCATATATAAATAATACTTAAGGTTTATGCCTGGTAGCGCTTTTTATCTTCAGCTGTGGTACGTGGAGAAAGTGTTTACCATAACCACACCCTGGTTATTTAAATAAATTTCATTTTTGCCTGTTTATGCAAGTGACAAAAATGATGCTTCCATTCATCCACAGATGGATGCAGTATCAAGGGTTCCTTGGGAACTCCAGAGGACTTGAACTTACTCCAGCTTTAAGAATAATAACATCAATTTTTCTATCTGAAAGATTTTAAGATATAAAGAGAGCTGTCACCAGTTCCAGTACATTGAGTGTGAGCCTAGGTCAGACCATGGTAATCTTTAGGAACCGGACATTTGGAAAAGCCTGAAGTGACTTGTAGCTTGGGTGAGCGAGCCAAAATGAGAGTTCAGCAAGTATATGTGCTAAAGGTGGTGTCTTTGTCCAGTGCAATTCAGAGTAGATCCAGTACAGTTAGGGATTCCCATTTGGTTTCTTGAGTCTGTGCTAATTTACCCCATTTTTGGTCTAATGCTTTGCTCCTGTCAGGCCTGCAAAAAGCAAAATGCATTTGCAAGTCTAATAATGTGGGTGAAACTGGTAATTACTGTACATACTTCTGGAAGATCTATAATATAATTAACAGCTGCTGTGAGTTGCAAGATGACAATGAGAGAAGATTTATGTGCTCCCTTTTAACTCAAGCACAGTTTATTTCGATAAATACAATTTTGAGATAAGAATAAGTGCAGATTGCATTGGCCAATCCCTGCTGTGACACTGAGATATGTATTACCTCTGTGCTCCAATTATCCAAAATGATGTTGCTTTCCCTTTTTCTCTGCTTTGGTTGCCTCTTTAAATGCTCTCTACCGCCCTTGCCAAAGGGGTGCAATTATCCCTACAGGTTAAACCTCTTGATTTTGGGTGGAGAAGTTGTGTAAACGTGTTGCCAGTGTGGCGGCTTGGTGAATCAAACTTTCTGCCCTTACATAACTTCCTTCATTAAGAGTCCCACCTGGCTGTCTGCTGTTTGGGTAGGAAAATGACTAAAACCAGTGAGCAGGGAGAGCTTTTTATGTCCTGGTGTGCCTTGCCTCTCACCATTGCTGTGCTACCAAAACTGATTGCTGGTCCACCCCTTAACATCTCTAACATCACAGCAGAGAGGGTATCCCCCTTATGTAAGTGGCTGCCTTTGGACAATCATTTACCATCCATCTTGGCATCATTGAGCATAGAAACTTTTTTGTTTGAGCAGAAACATTGATCAGAAACTGGCCAAAAGGCCAAGTGAACTGACTGGGAGTAGGGTCTTCACAAACCTTGAAACTCAAGATGGGAACCTCTCTGGCACTAAGTCCAGCTGTCTTACATTCCCTCAAATATCCAGAGGATTCTCAGTGCTTGAAGGCCAGCTCTACCACAGGTGAGTGCACTTTCTGACACAACTGTGGCCAGAAAGGAGCAATGAATGAAGTTCTGCTGCTGCCCTTCAAGATTGCAAAGCAGGTTACAGGGGCATAGACTCCCTGTTGAAGATCTTCTTCTCTTTCCAACCATGTCTTGTATAGTGAAGACAGAAAAAGTCTACTTATTTAAAGCTGTCTGTGCTCAGAGGGGTCGAGATTTGCTTCTTCTACTGCCCCCTCAAAGAAGGTGGAGTGAAGGTTAAGACAGCAGTGCAACTGAATGTATGACTGAAGCTTATGAAAGCCTGTTCTCCTGAAACATCCTTATTACTGAGCTCACTGAGTGAGGAGCACCTCTGTAACCTGCCAGCCGTTGGCTCTGTTGCACTTGGTGTTGTGTAGTTCACTGATTAGAAACAATACTAGATGCACTTATGATAAACTCTTTGTTGGACCTCTAATCTCTGCAAGGCTGGGCTGATTTGAAATGTGAAAGCAGACTACGTGCTATGCAGCACTACACGTCGGTTAGGTAATGACTAAAACACCAAAGAAAAAATCATGACAATAATAATAATGATGATGCTGATAAAAATAAAATGATGTAATAGGAAAATCTCTCATGTTACGTTTACTTAGTCCAAGCAATTTAGAGAAAAACTGCCTGTTCCCAAAAGTCAGATTGGGAAAGAAATTCCCAGACAGCAAAACTAAAGGCATTGTTGTTATTTGTTTTTGGAGCTGCTTTTTTGGGGAAAAAAAAGAGACAGTTTAGATTCAAAACTTTGAAGTAGCCTGAGACACAAACAGAGCTAAATAGTGATAAAGTACAACGCTGGATTTGACTCCTTGCAGTTGTAAGGGAAGAAAACATTTGCTTGCTGTTTCAGTCATTTATAAAAGCATCCCTGGTTTCTTTGTGATTTTTTCCCAAATGTCACAATTTTTATTCCAATTCAGAAATAATTCAACTCTTTTTTACAAAGGGATTAGAACTAATGAAAGCTTTTCTGCCGATTTTGGTAGGATTTGGAGGAAAAAAAAGAAAAACAACACAACAACCAAAAGATAATAAGCTCTAACCACTATATTTTCTGGATCACTCTTATAGTAGTAACACTGCTCTCCCTAAAAACTGCAGGATGATCTGGGGCCTCATCCAACTCATGCTGATGTCTTTCCACTCAAATAGGATCCTCGGTGAAAAAAATTAGAGTTGATTACTCAGTAAATATAATGCATCATATGTTACAGGTCTTTCAATCACTCTTGCATTTGTTCCAAAGCTTGGTACAAGATGCTTAGGAGAACTGCACATTATTACAGGCCTACAGTTGAATTCTGTTCTTTTTATTTTATAGATTTCTTTTATTAATATAAAAAAAGGAGCAGGAAATTTATGAAAATGCAGGCCATGTCAACTCGGTTCAATTTCTCAACTCATCATCTTGTCTCAGTTCTAACGGGAAGAGCCTGAAGAAGGCCCTATGGCCAACTTGTCAGCTCTAATCTTCCCTTCTATTCTTAGCGGATATTTTATTAACACTTTTTAAGACTGTTTTTTATTTATTTTGCAGTCTACATGCTGAGGCAGCAGCCAGTTTGTTTCTCTTCATCTTTCTCTCTCTTTCTCTCTTGCTCTCTGTTACATGAGAGAGGAGTTGGCTCTTCTGGCATCAGAGTCCACAAATCATGGTAAAAGGGATTGTTGCAGTTTTCATAAATGTGGTGTTACTTGAAAATTATAGACTGCAACTGCTTATTGCAGTTCTGTGCAATGGCTGTAAATTGGGCCCTGTATCTTTCTGGTGACAGTCATTCCTGCAACAGGCCTTTTAGGAAATTGGAAGGGAAATTAAACAAGAGCAAGGGGTAGCTTTCCTTTTATCTTTGACATGCCTTCCTGAAATCCTTATCTATCATATTCAGGCAGAGATTTTACTGAATCGGTGGTGGATTTAGATGTTGCCTGTTTGTGAAACTGCGGACTGCTGATCCTGCGCGTCCTTTGAGGCAGATCTTTTGACAGGGTCTAGTTCCACATGACATTTTATGTATGATGGACCAGGATATGACATGGCACCAATGGAATGCATTATTTCTCTATATTCGGTGTTCATTCATGTATTGATCAACTCTCTCAAGCGAGTTTAAAAGGATTGAGCCGAATATGCTATAGCCATAGGTAGGGAATGGTTTACAGAGAAGATTGAGTGGTCAGTAAAGAAAGGCTATGTGGTGACTTCATTTCTTTCTTTCGTAGGAGACAGAAAAGTGTACCGAACTCTCTTTTATCCCTATTTTTTATTCCTCTCTACTTGTTGGCTACCTGGACCACAGATCCAGGCATGCAGAAGTGAACAGGCCTACCTGCTGGTTTTGCGGGATGGACATGGAGGGAGCAGAACAGTGGTTGTCTGCTCACCCTACTCACTGACCTACTTGTCTGCACCAGAGCATGGGATGGTAGTGAACAGAAATTCACTGAGCTACTAATCCCACCTTCCCATCCCCTGTGGGGAAGGGGACTGCAACTGCAGTCGAGGCCTTCTTGAGCTGATGCATCTTACTCACCACCCTATGTACTGGGATGTGCCCAGTCCTAATCCAGCCCTGCAGTCCTGGCCTTTCGTCAAGTTTGGTTTGATGGGAAGGGCTCCTCACCTAACCTTACCTTTCTCTTCACCACAGAATTTGCCTCAAATGAACTCTGTGTTGACACTCACGCAGGCAAAAAGCCTCTGTCTGGAAAGGCCTTTTCTGTTCTCCAGAAGAACACGTTAATTCTGGCTATGGCAGTTCCTCTAGGCCCACACCTCTGACACACCCAGTATTAAAGAAAGTTTAAACAAGCACTTACCCTTAAGGGTGGGAGGGATGCTCAGATTTATCACCTTACCACACCCCAGATGCAGTCCTGGTTTCCTCCAGGCCCTGTTAGAGCAACCAGGCTCTTTCCTTGTGTGTGGTAAATGGCCTCCACATTGTGGTTTGTCTCACTTAGCAGTCTCTTGCTCCATAATATTGCCTACTGCAAGAAAACTGTCAGGTACAACAGCACCTTCTTGCACAGGTTGAAGAGAATCAGCCGGTGCTACAAATGTAACTAAGTCACGGATTTAACACCCTCGTGCACCTCAAACCAAAACAGAAATCTGACCTTGAAACACCTGTAGCTCTCCAGCTTTTCTGGCAGAGTTGCCAGTGGAACAATACCTAACCAAAAAAAAAAAAAACAAAAAAAAAAAAACAAAAAAAAAAAACAACAAACCAACACACAGAATGACAAATCCTTAGACACGCCTGGTGAGAACTGGCACAGAAGTGTAATTTTGCTAAGCACTCTGCCAGGGCAAAGCCTTTCTCAATCCCTATGCCATGGTTAAAGGGACATGAACAAGTTAAAAGACAGTTAAAAGCATCAATTTCCTCATCTTTGCTATAAGCGTTGTTTTTGATTATTCTAAATAATAGATTGTAAGAAAACAAATCTACTTTTGATCTTGAATACTACATGCTTACTTTTCACTAAGCTGAAACAGAGAAAACCTAGAGCTCAATTTCACTTTTTCTTCTGTCCTCTCTTTGTTTTCATGCACAAGCACAGTGCTTCAATGTTCAGGTTGTAGATGATGCCAAGGAAAACTGAAGTCCAAACCAAGAAGCTGCTTTCAGTGGAATTTAGAAAAACAAATACAGAAAGCTTTCTGTTGCTCATTTTATTTCATTTTTAATAAATCTAAATTTTGGGTCAACTCAACCTGACAGTATTTATCTAAATAAACTTGCAATAGTTATGGGAATGAGACCTGAACCATAAATCAGAGGAGGAGGAGACTTTGATTAGCATTTGGCTAAGAAGGAACACTTCTAAAGCAATAGGATTTGAAGGCCTTGCCATATTTACACTGAAGTGGGTATAAATTTTACCAGTGACTTTGAGAGAAGTAGAATCAGACTCTAAATTGGTGAGTCTGCATTACTTTACTACTCTTATGCATATCTAGTAGTACTTCAGCTAACTTCACTTTTTAGCTGGAGAGCTAACTGGAGGGGTTATTTGGAGTTGCCTTAAACCTATATGCTGCTAAATGATTTACTGGATATCCAGATACCTATAATCCTGGAATTAGACCTACTGGGATATAAATCCCTGAAGCGCACAAGCGGTTAAATAAGGACTAAAAGGAAAAAGAAAAACCCATCTAATCCTTTCCATGCTAAGGTATATAATAGCACAAAATTGGAAAAATCCATCTTCCACACCGAATAAAGAGTGATTACAAATAAAGGCAAGAACATTATCCAAAAGTATTAGGAGCTAGCAAAGTACTGTGATCAAATAGAGCAACAAACAATTCCTGAAAGAAAGGGAAACTTCATAAATATTCATGTAGGTGTCTTAAAGAGTCTGCACGGACACAAAGTACAGCTTCCTTTGTATGCACTTTATCAAAAGTCTTAGGGAACCCTATTCCTTACCTTTATTGAAAAGTTGTCCTTTTTCTGTGCCAGGTGAGCATACGCAAAGCTCTCATAAGCAGAGAGAAACCCTGGGCTGGCTTTGCTAGGGTTTGTGATACTGCTGCCTTATAGTGAGCAAACACGGGCTGAATTGTCTGCGATGGAAATTAGCAGTCTGCTTCAAAACTTGTTTTGGGCAGGGGAAAACTACCTAAGGATTTGAGTGGCCCAGGAATCAAGCCCCATTAGTATCCTTGTTGCTCTGTGTTCTCCCCTTTGCGTGGCTGATAATACAGTTCTTGTTTCAGACAGCCACGCTTGGGAATGACATCCCCAGTTCTGGTTACACTGTGTAAGAGGTGAGCCAACCACGTGCTTTGAAGGGGGAAATACAACTGTGTGCAAGTAATGGGGTTAGAAGAACTTCCTTGGAAGCACCTCAGCGTGATTCAGTGCTGATGCAAAATACTGCACAGTACTGAAGAAAGAAGGAGAGAAAAAAAAGTTTAAGCTTATAGAATGGTCTTTTGCACAGCTGTTGCTGAAAGGGAGCAAACGATGTTGGTTTGACGGAGTGCGTGAGGCAGTGTGCAAGGCAGTATCTCTTCAAACAAAGGTTATTGTATTCACTGCAGTTATCCTGTGGGAAAGGAAGTAATATGCTTCCATCCTAATTCCTGAAGTGTTCCTGGAAGAGCCAGCTGATGGACTGACTGTGGTACTTCCAGTGCCTTGTCTGGTCATTCTAAAATTGATTTCACAAATATTTCATGTGTGTCAGGTGGGCTGACGAGGAAGAGAAGAAATCTAAGAACAATTGATCCCACTCTTGCTCTGCTATACATCCTTACCACCTTAATATTGCAGAAGTTGGCCTGTCTCCTGCAGTCCTGATGTTAAGTAATTAGAAGCAATTCCCTCAATAAGATGACTTGCATGTGAACAGTGATAAGGGCTGCAGGATCTGGCCCTGCACCACCACTAGAAGGATGCGATTTTGTACAAATAGTGGCATTCATGTGCAAGGAGTGGATGGATTACTTTGATCATTTAACAAAACGAGCAGAGACAGGTAATTAATTGTGGCTAGTAAATATTTGCCCAGTACTCACAAGTATGAGCGGATCATGGTTATTCTGCCTCTGGGGCTACCTGTGCATAATTTCCTTTGTTTGGCAACATAATGTGCATTCCAGACGCCAGGGAAGAGTCATATAATCCTTTTATGGCAGAACCTGTGTGTTTACCAATTCCCCCGTACAGTTTGTGTGCAGGTAGCTGCGGCTCAGTTCTGCCCACTTACCCAGTGCTGTGTATCCATGTGGGAGGAGCAGCAGACACCTGCCCGCTTCGGGAGCCAGTGATGTGCCTTGGCCAAATGCGGTATGCTAAAATCATGGGCTTCCAAGACCGCTCTCAATCTCAAGGCAATTTCATATGTTTTGCCCTTCAACAGACGATTTATATTAGTGAGCTGTGGAGTCAGCGTTTCCCTTCATAAATCTCATTCTACAATAGACATTATTGAGGTGGAGAAGTTACCGGGTTCACAGACCAGAGTTTCTCACGCACCACGCTACAAGGTGTGTGTCCTACACTGGCGCCTTAGCATTATTCACCGGAGACTGGCTTTTCTGGGAGCCCAGAGGATATGTAGCAGAGCCACCGCTGACTCCAGCCCTTCTGAAACTTGCTGATAGGTCAAACAAGCTTCCTTAGAGTTTTTTTTTTTTTTTTTTTTTTTTTTTTTTCTTCCCTTGGAGATGCACATTTAAAGTGCTCCTCCAACAAATACCAGGGAGAGCAAAGGCAGATAAATGCTAAGCTTCCTTTGCATTCCACAAGAGGTCCCAGCCAGTCTTTTTCTTCCAGCAGCAACCCTGGGGCAGAAGGTGATGCATTTTATTTCCTCTCACATATGCAAAACAAAGCCTTAATAAGGCTTGACATAGCTGTTCTTCTCCATGTGTATTTTAGGGGGTTTTCTCTGAAAATCTCACTGGATGCAGGGTGGTCTTAGACTTTCTAAACACTTTGGCTGAAATTCTATTCAGAATTTTATCACAGGGCTTTGCACTTGGATGAATTTCACCCGTAGTTTCTATTTCACCTATATTACAGATTTTTAAGGCCAGCAGGAACCATTATAATCATCTTGGCTGATTCCCGTAAGCCAGAGGATTTCACTTACTGATTCCAGCATTGAGCTTGTGGTAGATCTATAGCACATAGTTTAGAAATACGTTCGACTTTGATATAAAAACTGAAGTGACAGGGAGTTTGTCCTAGGTAGTTTACTGCCCGTCCTGGCTTGCTTTTGTGGATCAATCATCTGGCTTACAGAACTTCGGCTTTACAAGAAGAAGAAGAAGCAAAAGATAATGGTGTCTACCTCCATGATTCCCATTTTACCATGAACAGAACTAAGCACCGCAAATATTGTAATTTATTTTTTACAAATCAGTGCACACATATTTTCAGAATTTCAAAGCAATTGTACATTAAAACACTACACCCTGAGAAGGAGGTGTTTTTTCTTTAAACTATTTACAGTGAAGTTCCTATACGTTACACAGAGATGTAATTTTTCTGGCAGTTAAAGTGTTTCTTTTTATTCTTGGAGGCCTCATTCTGGGAAACTGTGAAGTTAAAAAATACTAATGCTGTTTAGCAAGCCAACACAGAACTAGAAGTTGACAATTTGCTTTCTAAGATAAAGATGTGTATTGAGTGTGCTGAAAAGGCATCTTGATCTACATTGGTCATGTTGCAGTAAAGCTATGCCTAATTAGATCTGTACAATTCACGGTGACCACAGTGAGCTTTGTTATCTGGTCAAACCCCTGTGAGCTTGTCCTTCTGAAAGTTTGTTGAGGCCATTGCTCTCGTTTCTTTGTTGAGAAACAGTGACACAGAATTCAGATTTCGTGCCTCGCCATGGACTCATTTGCTTGATACATGCACACATGACACAGGCTGCAGAGCATAGTTACCACAGCTGACTGGTAAAGGAGAGAGAAATCATCTTCATGTGCAAATAAAAAATCAGAGGGAAATACAAACAAACAAACCTTCTCCTTTGTGTTTTATTTCAGGATTGAAATATGTCTTGGATTATGTAGGAACAAGATTTCATTGCCTCCGAAAATGTTCACTGCTGGCAATAGATAGCCTTAGCCTCAAGTTCCACAGCACAAGTCCTGTTGACACGAACAGGACTGTGATTCTACCCAGGTCTGTTGGTCCGTGAGACACACAGAGCAGCTCTTCTGCAGATGTGATTATATCTGACCCAGTCAAATGACAATAAGTGAGAGCTCTCTCAAGGCTCCAATTATTTCCATCTGCTAAAGGAAGGATGCACTTGAAACAGGTGTCTTCTGGCCTTTTCAACTCTAGGTGGCCAACCTCCAACTGGCTCAATGGTGGGACTATTCACAAAGGAAAGGGAAACATCCCCGCATGCGCACTTCCTTTTACAACTAATGCTCATGCCATGAAGAAGCTGTCTGAGATATTTCAACGGGTTTCAGATTCAACTCTTCATCTAGAGAAACAGTTTGACACGGGTATTTGCTGCCCATTTCATCTTAAGCAGCCTGGCTATCATTTGTAGTAAACTCTGAAATCAGTAGTCCTGGAGCTATGTCTTTTATTTGTTTCTTTTAACCTAAAACAAAGAAACAAACAAACAAACAAAAAAAAAACAACCAAAAAGAAACCAAAAACATCATCATATTGTAGCTTTACTTTTCAGATTTTGCCCTGTCATTTATTTATTTTTCCTAACAGGGACCAGCCTTAAGCACAGGTGGCTGCTGTGGCTCTTTATTTCTGCTGATAGCAATTGACCTGCCAACTAGCTATTCTCTTGGTAATAGTAAACAGATTCTTAATGGTTAAACTTCCTTCCATTTGAATTCTGTAGTCCAAAAATAATCTAGTATTTTATTAGCCAGGGAACCTATTATTAAACACATACATCATTCTTACCAGTCTGTACCTCTGTAAACCTAAGTAGTTTTGAGTCAATATTTTAGGTTTTGTTGTGTGTGCATGTTTTTTTTCTTCTTCTTAAAAAAAAAAAAAAAAAAAAAAAAAAAAAGGATATGACCCCAAACTATGGAAATTAGAAAGTGAACTGAGTGATTAGTAAGTAAGTAGAAAGCCTGGGAGCTAGAAGCTATACACAGTTTTGACAGTGTGTTTGAAACTACATGAGAAAGAGTATCTGACAAGTAGCAGACTCCTTGCTGGCTATGATAGACTCAGAAGTCAATAGTTGATTTCAAGGAGTTTATTTCTCTGGATTATCTTGGTTTATACGAGTTATGACACCTATATTTTTAATTTATTTTTTGCTATCTACATTACTTGTTTAAATTGTACAAATCCATCATACTTTCTCAGCTATTAAGAGAAAGGCAAGATCTTCTTGGCATCAACCAGATGACCCCATGAGTTAACTAATTATGAGAGTATCGGAGCTTTCATGTGTTAATGTGATCTGGGCAAGACCCATCCTAGCATAGCCAAACCATATGGAATTTATATCTCAGTCGGTATATGGGAAAACGACATTATTTACTCCAGGATATGGTAATGCTCTTATTGACTTTGTGAGTCTTTGTGAATGAGTGCTAATGCTCGTGGAGTTGACAGACTGATATCACAGGCTAGGCCAGTGTACAATCCAGCAGGCTCTGGTCAAGCTCTTGCACAGGCTGCTCTGCCAAAGGACTTCAGCCTTCACCTACAACACCCTTGTTTTTCCATTACTAAGACTTTCCTAAACACAGAGAGCCAAAGAGACATATTAACACATGCATGCATGCCAGAAGGCACACTATGTCTCTGTAACCAGGAAGCACATTTGTTATATAACAATGGACAGGGCTGTTCACCTTTGTTTTTCATCTGGGTTAATCTTTGCCACCTTACTTAATATCATTTAGGTGACCTAATACATTATTTGAGTGAACTGTAGCTGGCCAGAGTATCCAAATTTCCTTTTCCCATAATAATGAGAAAAGACAGCTTTTACTTTTCCTCTTGTTGCCCTGTCCTATTGTGCTCTTTTAGGAATGTCTGTGAGTACAATATGGGTGGCTCCCCTCAGCTGGACATCCCGCTGCATGGCTTAAAATTGCAAAGTTACCAGTTGTAAGAGTTGGAAGTGGTACTGTCAACATGGCTGCTGCTGCTCTTCAGCAAAACTTTCACTCCCTTTGGCTTTTAAAATGTGTCCCTGCTCTGCCTTAGGGGACATAAATTTGTCTACCTTTTGAAATTTTAACTATAAAAAAAAAAAATCAAAAGAGGATTTTCTGGGTTGTTCAGTTCTTGAAACAACCTGTGGTCACAAATGGCTAGTCTATTGTTTCTCCATGGAGTGAAAGGCTCAGGAGGAGACTATGAATTAATTGGCACAAAGATCAAATGGCCAAATCTGAAAATAAGGTCTGGGCAAAATGTTTTCTTCTCCGTTAGTAATTTTCAATGACAAAAGTCTTCTTATTCCAAACTCTCCCCTTTTCTCTCCCCTCTTTTTTTTTTTTCTTTTTTTTTTTTTCTCCCTCCCCATAAAAATAGTATTGATTGTAAGTTTTCTTTGTTCTTTTCAAGAGCTGTTTTTCAAATTCTTACTTTTTTTTTTTTTTTTTAATCATTTGCAGTACTTATTCTGCCTCCCAAATCCATATAGAATTTAAAAAGTGTATTTCTGATTTTTTAATATAAAACCAAACTTTACAGGCCTCATGATCCCTTCTTGTGAATAATGAAAACCAAATACAGTGGAAGGAACTAGAGAAGAGAAAACATGAACATAATTGGTTTGGGGATGGGACAGCAGGGCCAGAGAAAGGACAGCTCCAGCTCCAGGAGCCCTTGTGACGTGTCCCCATGGCGGGGCTGCTCCTCCTGAAGCCTTCCATCAGCCAGCTCTGTTTTTCACTGCTTCTCTTACAGGAGCCATGTCAGGAGGGTCCCTCACAGTTGACTTGAGAAAGGTAAATGTGGCGTTGAGTGGCATTGCTTCCTCCTAAAACCACGTGGAATTGGCGAGCTCTGTGGGGCAGCCAGCGCTGCTCGTTAGCCTGCCCTCATATCTCAGCAGCAACCTGCCCAGACCGCTGCTCCTCGGGCCTCTGCTGTGCCCCGAACACCACAGGCACAAAGAATTTTGGCTAAGGCTGTACTGAAGTTTGATTTAATAAATCCCTCTAATAAGTGCAACAAAGGAACAGAAAAGATCCCTTTGGTGGCTGAGCCAGCTTAAATGAGCAGAGTGCTTTACAATTAACAATCCAGCAGTGCGCTTCACATGCCTGGCTTTATAAAGAGCAAAGTGAAAATTACTTGCAAAGCATTCAGATAAATCTTTGTTTTAGAGGGGTATGGAAGCGCTGTTATAGCCGCTGACCACCGCCAATGATCATAAGGCCATCCAGCTCCAGGTCACTCTCACAAAATGGTTGCCAATATCTTCCCAGCAAACTCCCTATTGATTGCATAAATACAGTACAGTACCCATGAGGTAGTGTTGACCTGTCACATAGTAAAGATGTGGCAAGCCCCATAATTCATTACCAGTTGGAAATAGAACATCATTGGAGAGATAAGGATAACAATGACTTTCCATCCAATGATAAATTACTAGCAGCTGCATTATTTTCCCTCACTTATATATGGCTCTCTTTATTGAATTTAGCTTGAGATAAATAAATGATCTGCCAGGAGCCTGGTTAATATTACTTCTCTGGGACCCATTTCAGGCCCAACTAGGCTTTTGCTGATAATATCTTTAAGCTTTTCAGTAGGGAGAAACATAACATTTGTTTCTGACAAGAACCCTATGTCGCCTTATCTGTTTCATTTGAGAGGCCGTCGACCTCAGCTTCTTTAGTTAAAATGAGAGCTTTACTGTAGAGGCTAAGTTCTTGAACTTGACTCTCTTCTTACAATGAGATTATATGTCCTGGTTGTAAATTTGAAGCCACACATGATATACAGTTATTCTTAGCATTTCCTGTTGATCACGGGGTGGTATTGATTGCCCTGCTTTTGAATCCTTCTTCTATCGGTTTGTGAAGAAATTCCATCTTTTTTATATTATTATTTTTCACTCCATGATAATCTGCGAGCTTGTCAATGCACATTTACGTTTAACTTCACGCATTTGTTCCATCTGAAAATGACAGTATTTTTTCACAGTTTCTCCCTTCTCCTCCCTCTTTAGGAAGAAGACAGCTTAACAAACCCATATCCACTTGGCTAAAAATTGAAAAGAGCAGTCTAAGAACAAAAGATTAACTCTTTCCGTGAGTCAGCATGCCAAGGAAGGCACTCGAATGCCTGAAATTCTTTTTATTACCATTAATAATTTATCTGCTGTTTCACTGATTCTGCCCTGTGCAGATAGTGTTGGATGAGACAAGGCAGGGACAGGATGGAGTGGAGGCAGCAGGAGTATTCAGCCTGTGCTGCACTAACTGCTTGGATACCTTGAACGGGGTATTTTTGTTATTTCTGGGAAGCCCTATCATCAGGTTATAGATTACAGTCAGACAGTTACCATTTTTCATACAGTGTGAATTAGAGAAAATTAAACTCAACCACTTTTTATAAAGCCTGTCATAAATAAACTGGCTGGTGGTGTTAAATATAAGTCCAGCCACAGTTTGATTCACATTACAGAGAACAAAGAACACGTTCTGTTTTAACACTCCATCATCATTATTGTTATTTATACTATAGTAATGCCTAAAGGCTCCAGCTGAGTTTGGAGCCCCCATCTGCTAAATGCATAATCAGACCTGCCTCGGAGAGTTTACAATAGGGACAGGCAAGTCAGAAGGAGCAAGAGAAAACCCTATTAGACCTTCCCATCCCTTTTGCTTTACAGTTGGAAACCGAGGCAAAAAGAAGGAAAGAGGTTTGCTGAAGGCAAAACCTTTGGCTAATTTAGCAACTGCCAGGCAATTGTGTGAGTTTCTGCCAAGTGTCTTGATGTAAGATCATTTTCTACGGCTTTTTGGGGGGTCACCTGTCTCCTTTATGCTTTCCCACTGGGCAAAAGTTAGAAGATAAAATGGGAATGTGACAATAAATCTCTTTTATCTGATGTTGGAAGAATTCGTGGTTAGGAAAAGAGGCACACCCTAAATAGCATCTTGCATAGATTTGTGTAAGAGAAGATATAATCTGTGCGCGTGTTAATTTTAATTTGAAAAATGTCATCTTGAAGTAAATAAGGAAAGTTTGCCTTTTTATATAATAGGAATAGTTTTGGCATGTATTGGTCATTTCCCATGTTGAATCAGAAGATAAAAAATATGGCACAATACTCCTAAAAGGCACAAAGGTTAATTTTTCTTAAATCAGAAAAATAGGATAGTTGTGTGACACACACTGAGTGTCAGCCCTGACCATTTCCTGCTTATCTCGAGAGACTGACAGGATCTTCTCACCACTAATTATTAGCTAAACTCTTCAGAAATTAATTTCACATACAATCACAAACAGAGCCAGCAGGAAAAAAAAAAGGGGGGGGGGGGGGGAATGGCGGATATCAAATAAATTCCTTGCTGCCAATGAATGGTAATGCATTTTGCATTTCTGCTGTGCTGCCATTCTAATGTTTCCCCGAGTACCCTGAAAGTATCGGGATGATATTCACACACACACACAAAGCCCAATTAAAGAGGCTTCATGCAGAGCTTTCCATAGAAGACTGAATTAACTCCCGTGCCCTTGTGTATACACGATGTGTGAGCAGGGAGGGGAGGAGGGCTGCAGCAGCCTTATGTTAATCCCCAGAGCAACCTGGAACAATGTTTTCGGTGGGTTCTCACCACAGATTCCAGCAGCTTTGTTACCAGCTTACTTCAATCTCCACATCTTCAATGTGATGTCCTGTTTGGGCCTGGAGGGGTGCGGGTTGTTTCTAGGAGAGGCAAAGCCATGGGACAGCCCTCCGCTCTGGCACGGCGGTGTCACCGCAGCAGGAAAAGCGGATGCAGATCACTGAAGATTTGCTCTCTGGTAGCTCTTCTTGCTGACATCCTTCTGCGGTGGTGGTTTGGTGAGCCTGGAAACCAAACTGCTTCAGTGACTTGACCAACAGCTAGGGGGGCTCAGCTGGCAACAACCCCCTTTTGGACTTACAGAACATCCTTCCTGGCTAGGCAGGGACTGCTGGTTATTTCTCCGCAGTCCTGGCAGTGACTACTACCAGCCGTGTGGCACTCATCTGCAGCTCTGTCCTTTGCTCTGACAAGGAGGACTCCTGATCTGTTTTGTCCTTTCCACAGAAGTGCTTGTGCTACACAAGCCACATCTCTTACACAAAGTGGCTTCTTCATTTACTTTGAGGCTACCAGAGAATATAATCTTTAGTGCTGTTGAGAGCTTTTGCAGCATTGCTGTCAGTACAGCTTCGACAAGGATCTTTTGCAAACTTTGCCAGAGGAAGTGTACCTTCTGTATCTACCTGTAAATCTCGTCTGGTTCACCTGAACCACAGACTTCTTGGTTTGGATACTTAGCCTCAGCTCTGTCCACCTAGATGCTGAATGCTGCAGTAACTTCCCTGCTAGCCAGATATAATCTTGGTAGGCAATTAGACCCAGGCTTACACTTCGGTGATAATTTTTATCCGTTCTGCTGGAGTCACCACCGTTATGGCTGATCTAGAGCAGCAGATCACAGCAGTGCTCCCGAGTTCACTCCAGCATAAAGCGTGCAGAGCGAACCTGCCTCTTCCTGGTGGTTTGAGAAGAGGGGTGCGGTGTTAGTCACCCGCGGTATTCGGCACAGAGACCTGGGCTCCAGGCAACTGCTCCATTCATGTTATTGGCTCAGCAAGAAAAATGCCACCGATGTTGACCTTGTCCTAAATATGCAGCCCCAATCCCTGTGCCACCAGCTGTCCAGAGCAGCCTTTTAGAGGCTGATTGTATCTGCATCTGGTTGCTAGAATTGGCTGGGTTTTTGTTATTTCAACTGTGTGGTCACAGAGAAGCAGATCCCTCAATAGCGTAGCTTTCTCTTAACCGAAGGCACTGCTCTATCCTACGCTGGTACTGACAAGGCTGGAGAACAGGGCTCTCTTTAAGTGAAAATGCTCTGCCTTTTCCCCCTCACACTCACACAAGTTAAACACAGCTTCTTGTTTCTGTCATTCATCCTATTAAGTAAAGCCCAGATTGCCAAGTGCAACCTCATTTGCCAATTTCCAGGGATGGCAAGCGTATATATATCTGAATCATAAACCCTGAAGGAAGGGCCTTATCTGATGTGGTACACCAGGCTTAATGGGGCTGGTAGATGCAGCTGCATCACCTTGGGTAAGAACTTTATCAGAGCCTCTTATAAATAGCATGCCTGACGTTACATGCATTATGCCGAAGGACACAGGTGTTTATATTTACAGACCTAGTACTTACCTGCTTTAAGTGATTCTTTGGTGGTAAGATCTAATTGAGTAATATTCTAAACTGCTTTAATTCAGTTTGAAATTCCAGCTCTGCAGCAAGATTTTGGAACAAATGCGGTTTGACTAGTTATCATCGTCTCTGCCTTACTTGTAGGATGGGGATGCATAATGTGGGGATGATGTAAGAGCGGGAATGCGAGTGAAGGAAGGCTTTCTGCACTTGTAGCCATTACTGCTGAACATGTCGTTCTGATGTTTTAGCCACAAAGGCCTACGTGTCCTTATAAATGTAAAATTTCCTTCTTTTTCCTTGAGCAGATGGAAGACTTAGATGGAAAGGAATAAAAACATAATTTGCCAGAGCCCTCAATTAATCATAATCAAGTTTGTGCATGTTATACTCTACAAGGGTAACAACAATGAAACTGAGGGAGAAAAGGATGCTTTCCTCAGGCAATTTTGAAGACATAAAAGCAATAAAAGAGCATACTTCAAAATAATGTGGAGATATATGACTGCACTAAATAAAAATGCTTCTTTAACGTACTGTAAAAATAAAGATGTTTAGTTAGATTTATCATTCTTGTTATAGATGCAAATTCATCCCCTGGACTATGCCATTGGCTCTGAAAGCATCCAAGGGATGGTTAAGGCCCACTATTTTCTGTAATAACTCTACCATTGTTTCATTTGTTAACCAGCTAACTAGACGGTTCATTCTCTTTACTCTGAGGTAATGTATGGGACACCTTGATCCTGCATATAGAGACTTTTTACTCTAACACTACATTTAAGCCATTTTTATGTGGTATAGTGAGAAGAACGGTTTGCTTTTAGTTTGCATGAATTGCATCCAAACCTGTGAAACTACATTTTTAAAACTAGTTTTGCAAATAGCAACACATGTTAATTGAAAGCAACCCCGCTCCCCAAATCCTCACTAGATTGATTTTGGAACATTACAAACCAGTGACATTCATTTCTGCAGCCTCATTCAACCATTGCAATGAGCAAATGAAACAATTGTTTTATTTGTAAGAGGAGATTATCCCTTCAAGGCAGATAGAAGGATAGTGCCTACAGAACCCCATTTGCAGGCACAAAGAGCGCTTAGTCAATTTTTGGCAGTGATACTGAAGCTATTAGTTTTGGATATGAGTTCACTGATGTTCAGTGCTGTAGATTTCCAGTTAGTTCATGAAGGGCCTTTAAAATTACACACAGAGCTTCATTAATTGCCTCAGAAAAGCAGCAACAAATACCAGGCCCTCAAAGTGTCTGTGCACAGAATTGCCATTGATCTCAATGAATATTCCTCACTGGAGGACTGATCCTACCTCCTGGGAAGGCAGGCACAGTTTTTCCATTGGTTGCAGCAGGCATTGGCTCAAAGTACAAGAGCTTTCGCAAGATCAGGTCCCACTAGCTGCGCTCAGCCTATCTATTTAATTATCTACGTATTTGTTTTATATGCACTTACACATACATACATATATATGATCTTAACTCGGTTTGTTAAAAATTTAACTCAAATTGGAGACCAATTTGATACCAAAGATGAGGCCTTAAAAAGGAACGAAATCTAAACTTAGCTTTGAGGTCTTGAAGATTTTTTTGGTCCTTTCCCAACTGAAAGAGGAGTGTTTGAACATTTCTTCTACACCTCACTATCCATAAAAGAATTTCCTATGCCTTCCTTGCAAACTGAACAACCCCATGTGATCCCTGATCACAACAAATTGATTTATTTAAATAAAAATAATGATCTTCTTTCCTTTTGCCAGACCCAGCAGCAAAATCCCATGTAACCCTGATCAGCAAATTGATATACTTATCTTCTTTTGCCCTCCTTTCTCGAACCCAAACAATACCACCCTGATCCCCAAGTAATAAGAAAATGATTTATGCAAACAAAAATAATTATCTTTCTTTGCTCTCCACCCTCTAACTGTATAATCTCAGCAGCTCCTTGTTTAACAAATTGATTTATTTAGATTAAACAAATGGTGATCTCCTTTTGACCTCTCTGGAGCACCTCGGTGGCAGGCTCCTCTCATTGTCACCACCTTCCCCATACGGTTAGAGGGACGTATTTTAAAATATAGTAGCATTCCTGACTAACCTTGATATTTGGTGACGGCTTAAATCAAAGTTCACAGGAGCTCTGTTACTGTGCCATGAATTTAGGACACATTTTCTCTGAAAAATAATAAACGTAAATGGAATGTACCTTCCTCCATATTGTTTATGGCTGGGAAATCAGTTCCTTAAGAGGAACTCTGCAGAGGGTGACTCTGTGCAGCTTGACTACACGGTCTCCCCCATTTAGCAACGCCTAAGTGCCTTTCCAGATAGAGCTTTAAAGCACTGGCAAACCCAGAGCACAAATAAGTGCTACGCTCCCTCACCTAAAACTCAGACAGAGCCATCTAATGCCAGCCTGCTCGGTGACAAACACCAGCAACAGCTGATGGATGAGATCAAAAACTCAAAGGACTTCATCCATTAGGATTTAAGGGTCTGTCAAACCACAGTTGGTATTGGGAGGACTCTGGCAAAACTTTCAGAAGTGAGAAGAGCAGCAGAATCTTGCTTAAGAGCCATTAACTAGATCTTTTGGAAAAATATTCCACATTTCCACTTTTGAAAAACATTCCACTGAAGGCTATAAATACATATATATGTATGTTTATATATGTGTTACTGTGCTGGTTTTATTTAAGATTGTATTTTCTGTGCTGTCCAACCAGTATCTCTGTTTTGTGCAGCTGCTACTTAAATAGTCATTTTGGCATTATACAGAATTACATAATTATATGTGCTTTAAGCAAAAGTGCAAATAGTCCCACTTAACACCTAATCATGTGATATCTGTTGTGAAATGCTGGTGGAGGAGCCAATAGATACGACTGTTACTTTGCTATTAGCTCTGGTTCTTTGGAGGCGAGTATGGACTGCAGCTGGAATTTAGCATAGATGGAAGAGGGATTATGTGATAGTGGGAGCCTGAGTGTATTGTATATAGAAACATTCCTTCCTCGACCAGTTTCTGTGGTGTGTAATACTCTGAGTAGGACATTGGTGTTAAACAGTCTTCCAGATTTCGAAATACTTTTTTTTTTTTTTTTTTTTTTTTTTTTTTCCAGTTCATTCACAACTGTGTGTCTGCTTTGGTTTCAGACCCACTTGCATTCTCCAACAGAAGACAGTGACACGACACAAATGGTAGCACAAGGCTCTTACTGTTCCATTCAATAAGTGAGTCTCCATGGATGGATTACAACTCCAAAGAGAGTTGCAAAGAGAGGTAAGAATGATCATGGAGCACTGAAAATGTTAGTTCATTACAAAACCAGCAAGTTTTCATTCCCTTGAATCCTTCCCCTTCAAGGTATGGCACTCTTTGTGACCCTTTGGAAATGCATGGAAAAATCAATAAGAAAGATTATTTTATTGTCATTGGGAAATAATATTTCTTTTACAGTAATTTTAAGTAAGTTTTATAGTAATGAACACTGAATTGGGAATCACCGTCTGAAAAACTTGGTCATGCTCATTTATATGTAAGCTCTTCATATGAAATTCAAATGAAAGGGAGAACACTGCATAAACTGGTCAAGAAGTTGCAAAGTAGTTCTGAAGCTTTTCAAATCTCACACTTGTCTCTTCCTATTTTAAACATATTTTTTGTTCTTCCAAAAGCCAAAATATTGAGGCTTTTGCGTCTAAACACCTTTGCATTTATAGTGTCAAAATGTGCTTGTATATTTGTTTCAAAAAATTTAGTTTCTTAGCGCTTTAGGCCCTGATCCTGATGCATTACCTTTACTCCTGACACATAGAAGTGTAATTGACATGAGACTCAGATTGTAGTGGTATGCAAAAACGTTCCCATGGAAAAAAAAAAGTCTTGTTCTGAAAGAATGTGGAAGATTCTAGCTGCAGCCTTTTAAAAAAAATGGCCCTCTGTATTGGCTTGCCAGAGAGGCAAGAATTTCTCCTGCAGATGGGCTGGAATTAGCAGAACATGAAATAATGTCAATGATAATGGTAAGAGGATTAAACAGCAGTTCTGATGTTATTGAACGGTTTGCAGGGACCATATTAAACAGCCACATCAGTCCACAGGTCAGCCCTGCAGTTCTTCTACTGAGCAAACACAGACGTGGAGTTCCCTTTCATGGTCATCGTTTCACACCTTTGACGTATCTTAGACTCTTGGGACGTGGTGTATGTACAGCCTGAACATTAAAGATTCTTTTTTTTAGATTCTTAGTGGACACCAACATTTAAATTGGTAGTAGCAGGAAAGAGCAGGGACGCTGGCAATGGTCTTCAGTGCAATACATGCAAGTAAGGGAAAAATTAAGCTGCTGGAAAGTTCCCTTATGGGGAACTTGATGGACTTTTTCAGTTGCTGACAAAAATTCTCCTTAAGGATCCAGTCAGTTTTAAATCTCTTTTTCTTCTGGGTTGATCTTCCCTGCATTTTGCCAAAGCTGACTGTGAAGTTGCAGTGGTTGAATTTCACAAGTCTAGAGGAGTTCGTCTCATGTCAGTGCTGCCAGGCCTCTGTGCCTGTTCAAAGTTTGTGTAGGTCTGCTGGGACTACAAATTGGCCAGAAGAAATGGAGGGAACAGTGTGTCTTAGAATATTCCTGTTCCTTTTCTATTCCAACAGAAACTTTGGCAGTTCTTTAATATTTTCCTCAGTTTTTGTCTGAAAGCAGGAGTCAGAAATGAAGAAAATAAATAAAGCAGCTACGTGATAAGCAGTTTTCTTTTTCTTTTTCTCTTTTTTTTTTTTTTTTTCTTCATATAAATATATGCATGCATATAGTAAGGACACAATGGGACAGATTCTTTTTTTAAAAAAATCTGAATGGTTTTACCTGGCTCAGTCCCGCAGCTTTCAAATAATGATATAAATACAGCTAAGCTATGTGTCAATGTAGCATTACTGAAGGTTAAGGTTATTGACAAAGAGTTCTTATAGAAAGGAGAAGATAAATCAGCTGATAAATTGCAGAGCCTTTGGTCAATAATTGTTTAATATGACACAAATTTTAAGTGAAATTTACAGCACACAACCACTCCACATGTAGCCACTTCTTCCTGCAAGATGAAATAAACATGCAACCAGACAGCATAGCAATGAATTACACTCAACCTCAGAAATGTTTTAGCATGTCTCCAAGAGTGGCTGCCTGCTTCAGTGATGGATTATAACTTAGCGTGGGATCCCACAGGCATGGCAAGGTATTTATGTAGTGTTCTGATTGCTCAGACACTTGGAACAAATGTATAGCCAGTGCTAACAGGAATCAGAGTATCACTATCTCCCACTTTATTTCATTTATTTATATTTAGCAAGTGCTGGAATACTACAAGCCACCAAGCACAACTGTAGCTGGAATATGGTTTCCAAAGCTTATTCACAGTAGCTCATATTCACAGTGGGTAATGGTATATTACTCCATAAGTAGTTCCATCGATTTCAGTGGGTCCATTAGTAGAAAGAGGTGCTATTCCGTGTAGCTGAGTGTATCTCAATTTGGTCCCATGTTTGAGATATAGAAAGAGCTTGTTTACTGTTCTGTTTTTAAATGCATGAACAGTTTTTAAAAAAAAAACTACTCCTGGTCCTCACCAAAAGGCTAATAATACTGCAAAGTGCTAATAAGGTAGGTAGGGAGCTGGTTTTGCAATATTTCATTGCTTTGCAGAAAACAATGCTACATGCTCTTCAGTTAGTGTGTAGGCAGATCTGCATCCCATGTGCTGTTTTTAACTCTGGACTTGAGCTGATCCAAAATTTCAAAGAGAAAAGTAAAAGCTGAGATTCACATCAGTAGCAAAGAACATCAGGTGATGTTGATTTAAAGAAAACATTAATCAATCCAGATTTGCTTGGAACTGGGCCCAGGTTCACTCAACAGGTTGGTGAACCTTAGCAAATCTTTCTGTGAATCTGCTCCGTGTTTTGACTTCGTAACATGATCTGAAATCATCTGAGTTTCTTGTGGTTTTGTTGAGCACATTTTGGAATGCTCACGGGGGGTGAATCCAGGGAAACACAGAGGGGGGTGAATCCAGGGAAGCACAGAGCTGCTATATTTTGCATGATGCATTAAGGTAAGCTGTATTTCACTCTTACTGACACTCCTTGATACCAAATGGAAGAATGGTGTTGATGCTGTCAGTGCAATTTTAAAAGAGGAGACAATCACTATCTGTCAACATTCTTGTGTCTACGGTAGTCTTTGATTCAGAGCCAAGAGACAGTTTTCAAATTGTATCCTAAATGATGGTAGCATACATTTTGGACTGTTATTTTCCCCTGTTTTTGGTAAATGACAGAATTCTTACTGCATAGGCAGATACTGGAGTTGTGAGGAAGATGTAAAGTTTTTTGATGTGTACTGGTTTAAACACATTATGTAGTGCTAGAAAAGATTAAGATTTTATTGTGAGCTTATGGATAAACAACTTGTGTTTTAACTTTGTTCTGCTTGAATCTGATTTCATAAATAGCTGTACACAACCTCCATAGCTGAATACGAAGTATTTAAGGTCCATCTACCTCGATCAGGTCAAAAATACGATGAGGTGACATTTTCTATTCATTTTATTTCTCACCCAAGCTAGAGCCCAGAGCAATAGAGAAGTGAGACACTCAACACAAGAAGCAAAATCTGGTTCATCAGAGCATGCCAATTTTTTGATTCAGAGTGAGCAACAGAATCATTTTTCTAGAGTTGGGATCTTGGAGAGAAAGGCTGATAGGAGGAGCTATTATTTTTTTTTACATTGTTTTATGGCCTCGTAATTGAGATACATTTGTAGATCAGTATTATGAGAGGTGGCCTAGGGAAGAGGAGCAGGAGGGATCATGGAGGATGGGTCAGTGAGTGTAGTTTAATGTCCTAGCATATATACAAGGTCAAACTAGTTAATGGTATTTTCTGGTCTTGAACCTGAGAAATCTGAAGATGGAAAAGTCAGTCTGCAAAGGTAGAAATTAGGAAAAAATGTAACAGGCTGCAGCATCCTTTAATGCCCCTGAGGTTCTGCCCCTCATAACCCATCAAACAGACTGTGCTACAGCCACAGATTGAATTGTCCTGTCAGTACACTTAGAAGTACAGTAGGAAGGAAGAACAGTTTGCCAATTGTACTCAAGCTAAAGCTGACATCTTTATTTTCCTCTAAAAGAGTTGTGTTTGCACCCGCTTGTATCACTGCATTTTTCCACTAAGGTTGTCTGACTTATTTAACTTGACACACAGAGCACCCCTCAGAGGTCTTTGAGATTCAAACTAACATTGGAAGTGACAGCCCAGATAACGTAGGTAATCATATCGGACCTTGTGGGACTGCACTGACTACTTTTTAATTGATAATTCCAAGTTTCTCTAATAAATTTATTTCTTAATTATATTCACCATGTCATACATGGTAGTAATGATTACCACACGTTTAAGTTTGCAGCCTAGAAGACATACTCTTCCCCAGAATGTAATCATGATTTTCCTTCCAAATTAAGATTTTCTGAGAAAGGAAATGAACAAAAGCTGCACATTAAATCCAATTCCTCCCAAATAAAGGCAGGTAAATTTTAGGTACTAAATTGGATAAGTGATTTTAATTAGATGATCATTTCAGAAGGATCATAAAACATTTAAATAACACTGAAGTTATGTATATTTAAGCAGTTTTATGGAGAATTAAAGTCTTAAATGGTAAATTTAAAATGTAAATACAAAAGTCGATGGAGGAATGTTAATTGCTTTTTCTAAGTTTCTCACATAGACTGGGATGTTACAAGAGGTATCACGAATTACAGTCATTAGTAATAATGTGCCCAATCCAAAGCTTATTAAAGTCTTTGGAGTTTTTCCATGGATTTTAGCAGCCATTGTATCAAAACAACAAATGCCTTTAACTGTGCAACTTACAGTGAAAGTTACTTGTGTGACCAGAATTATATCCGTGATGTCAATATTCTAAAATAACTGTACATTTCTAGTTAAGCTTCCTTTTAGAAGACAAAAAATGTAACTTGACCTTACAAACTTACCCAGTACCCTTTGAAACAAGTAAAAATACCTTGGCAGAAAGTTTGCATCAGAAGAAATGCTTACACACCAGGAGAAGCTGTTATGTTTGGGCAACAAAACATGTCAGCAAATTGGGTTATTGTGAAAATGAAGTCTCCCATGCCTGTCCATACCTCATTAATACTTTTACATTATTTTTTATTCAAATAGATCGAATCAAAACTTAATTTTACAATTTAGTTAGTCACAATGTTTGAAACTTGTAAGTTAAAATCAGGGATAGTAAGGCTGAAAAATCATGATATGTGCATTTGTGTAAGTTCCTCATTTTAAATCTCCTGGAAATTAATATCCCTTTGAAAGAAGGAGCTCAGAAAGGGGACAGCAGCAGGTTACCTTGATCCCCTGCAACTATTTGCTCTTCTGGGAGAGCACAAAAGAAGCAGGGCCACATCTCCTCCTCCTCCTCACTGCCATGCAAGCATTTTACTCCATGTAGATGTAAGAATCAGCTTGCAGGGGCAACTGTGCCACCAGCAGTCAGAAAGAAGTGGGATTGCCATTGTTTGGGTCTCCTTGTGATTAAAGTGTTGTTACTGGCACATGCAGGGAACAGATGTGCTAAGAGACCAGTAGGCTCCTGTGCCCAAGGGAGAAATCACAAAGAAACAGATTTTTCTTCAGAAAATATTCCCCCCACACACACCCCTGAAATGATTTATTTCAGAATTAAGTAGTAGATCACAAAGTGCAATGTTTGTTTTCATCTTGTCAGTGCTGAGATGAGTTTGATTGCCTTTTCTAGAGGAAAGCAGAAGGCTGTGCCAGCTCCGTGGCGGTGCGCGGCCTACAGGTGCTGTCCGCCTGCGGCCTGCTGGGGCCATGCCCAGCCTCAGGGGCTGGGGACAGGTGTGTGCTCCTGGGTCAGGGCTTGTGGAGAAGCCACCCTACATGCCCGGCACAAGCACTCCCTGAGGTAGAAGTGAAGCCAGTGTAAACCTGGTTGTTTCTTTTTCTTCAAAGCGTGTAACATCCCCGTTGCGCACCATCCGAGGCACGTGAGCTAGGGCTTTCCTCCGCCTGTTCCTTCAGCTGTTGAACGGGGACATTATTATGCTCTTGGATGCTGAGAGGGTTAATTAATTATGTGCATGAAACCCTTTGAGATTCTCAGATGAAAGGTGGCTTTAGAATTGTTAGGTGTTATTATAAGAAAAAAGAATGATTTTATTGCTTCATGTTAATGGTTAACATCTGCACCACAAAACCTGCTTGATCACATAAAGATTCTACTAAGCATTTAATCCTAATTTGCAGGCTGATGCATATTCATTTTATTTAGAAGATTAATTTAGTCATCAAAGGTTAATCTGCCTCGGGTTTGTAATTAGACAGAGCAGTGACTTGGCGTCTCTGGGCTCACCCAGGTTGCACTGGGGTTTTGGAGCGGGCTGGGCTGTAACTGTCACCGATCTTCACTTCCAGCTAGCACTCAAAGCAGGCTTAATTTTTGGAGAAAGTAAATGGTGAGTGCTAAAAGCCCTGGCCAGTTCGAAGATGAAAACTGAAAAGAGAAATGCAGGCAGATGAACTACCCACTTCATGAATTTCAGAATGCTGGTTTAATTCATGCCCTGGCAGGCAAACTCAATGAAATGTCAGAGGATTAAGCGAGTGTTTTTGTATGTATATGTAAAAATTATTAACAGATTTCATACTGCTTTGTTGCATGAGTCCTGCCCCACTTTCCATATTGCTGATTAGAAGTGTGCAGAACGATTCTGAGATAAAAGATTGGGAGGTTTTCTGCTTGAAATCTCAGATTTTAACTTTTAGCTGATGTGACATGGTTAGAAGGCTGTATAATACATCCTGTAGCTGCTTGTCCCTCTGAAAATTAAGCCTTTTGTGCTCAAGGCTGACTTCTTTAATGAAAAGTCACTTAAGAAAATGTGGTCCTTGTGGAGAACAAAAATAATGTTTCCTTTGCAGGTACACCAGAAGGCATCTTTAATTACTGTTTATAAAGCTGGCTGTTACTTAAGTGTGAAGAATTATTAGTGGCACTGTGTTGTCTTTTGAAGTAAGGAAGAACAGTTGCTTCTTCTTTGTCATGTCCTCACCTCTCCCCTGCTGCAAAGCTGTCAGAGCAGTGTGATATAACAGGGTGTGTACCGCACGCTGCTGGGCTTCAGAGACGTCATTAGGTAGCGAGATCCCGCTGCAAACACAGGCAGGGTGCTGGGAGGCCAGTGTGACATGGAACGTGCTCATCTGTACTGTGCTAACGTGTCTGTGGCGATGCTGTGAGCAGGGAGAGGATTTTCAAAGGGTACTTCTGTGACTTGGGGATCCAGCTCACAGCAGGTTGGATGGGGGAGTTTTAGGGTAGGAGATAAGACTGAGAAATTGTAGGTGAAAAACTTGCAAATTTTCAGTTTACCCTAAAAAGAGTGTTCTACTCATGTAAAATCAATACATGCTGTAGTATAAGTACTATAAATAAAAATCATGATACTAGATTTTAGGAAGTTGGCAAACTTTTTATGTTTCAGTGCAGCTTAGCTTTGATTGGGTTCAGCATGCAGATTCTAGGGAGTTACTGCTTTTTTTTCCCCAGCACAGTTCTCACATCTCTGTTATGATTTGCCAGATTTCCGCTTCTCTTTCTGGTGCAGAACCTCAAGAGCATCCAAGAAGGGATTTTGGAGGCCATAAACAGTTCCTAATTGAGAACAGCCCCAAATCAAGTTAAGTGCCAGCTTGACTATCGGAATGTAAATGAAACTCTTTTATTAAAGCATTGTATCTTAATTATTACGAGAACAAGTGGCCTAACATGAGAAAGCTTTTAACATAGTAGGTATTTTCTTGAGAGCTGGTAGGTTGATTCTGAGTGGATGGTTACAGCTATGGCTTATTGTCTTTTCTGCTTTCATTTTACTTGTTCTGATGACGGTTTACTGGCTTCATTTGGACTTGAGGTGAACTTCCAGCTCACTGATAAGCTGTGATTCGTTGAGCTACTACACCTGAGGCCTGTTGTGAAAAGCAGATTTCCTATTTCCAGTTTAAAAGGCTGGAGAAGTTTTCTTCATGTTTTGAAGGAAGTTAAAAGTGTTTTGGATTGATGATTTGCAAAGCTAGGACATGTTGCTGGGTGACCCATTACTTGTCAACTGTAAATACTTGTCACTTTGCTCTTTACAGCAAAGATAGCCAGCCATGCAATGAGAGTACATGATTGCCATTCACTACAGCGACTGAAAACAAAAAGAAAAAAGAAGGCAGGAATACATGTCATTGTAAGCAAGTATTGGAAAACAATGTTAGTTACTGTTATATAGTTCAAGCCTTTCTCTTCTAGCCAAGAAACTGGGAGTGGAATAGACACACGTTTGCCACAGATTTCAGACTGCTTCTGCTAACTTAGTCATGTCCTCAACCTGAGCCTTTAGTGTCTTCACTTGCATCTTAATTTTGAGCTGATTTGTATGAACTACAGATAGGTACCACCAAAATGTGGGTCGTGAGCTTCATCTGTCATCCCTGCTGCTATATCATTGACTTCAGCAAGCTTCCAGAGGAATGAGTTTGGCCGCAAGAGGATGTGAACTGTCAAGAAGACAAACCTCTTTGTCATCCATTTGAAATGTTTGTGGGAAAGAATATCCTAAATATTTAGCAGGTTGTGTAATTTGAGAGGCAACAGAGTTTGTTTTTTTCCTTCCTACCTTTCCATTTTCTTTATTTAATAAAGGAAAACCTTGCCTTAGGCCTAGTGTGCTTATGACGGGGAAAAAATATCTGCCAGAATCTCCATTATTGCTCAGGCCTGTATATATAGTTATTGCTCTGGTATTTGTAATAGCAAAAGGTGACTACTCCTCTTAAGAAAAATTCTGTGTGCAGAAAAATGCCCTCTTCCTTGCACCTTTCAAACCCAGCATACCAAATAAGTCCAGGAGGGTATGTGTTTGTAAAGTTAATGCAGCAGTGCTCATAGCAGTGTATGTGTAAGGACTGGACCTGCGTGCTGGGCATTGCAGTGATGTGCCTGGGTGATGCCTGTCTTAAAATCAGGAGGTAGCAAAGAAATCTTTAAGCCAGTTCATCTTCCTCTCCCTTGCACTGTTTTGGAAGCAAAGCCACACAGACAGCTCTTTTGGGGTGCCAGTGAAATCTACCACAGCCCACCCTCGCTTTGGGTGGACAGAAGCCGTAACGTGGATCATCAGTGCTGCAAACTTCAGATATCCCCACAAAGGTCCCCTATTTCAGCACTTCATAAATACAGCCAACAGATTGCTTGCGTCAACCAGCTACAAAGATCTTGCCCCTTCATATTTTGACTACAGGGAGCTGCAATGAGTCAGGCTTGGGTGGAGGGGGGAGATCCTCCACCCAGATTGCCAGCTCAAGCTTGCCACTGGTTTATCTTATGCTCTTAGGCAACATGTTAAATTCTGCTTCTGGAAGACCTTGGGGTTAAAATCTTAAAGCAAAAATGCAGAACGTCACAAGTACATATTAATAACCAACTGCTACCTGTTGAAGTTATGTATGTACTGGGACCCTGACAGACACCCCCATCAGTTAACTGAGGTGTTTCACACTTGACCCAGTAAGAGGTGTGGCACAACACTCATGAATTCTGCTGAGCATGGGCAATATTGTCACTGCTCTCAGTGGAGCCATTCAATATGTGTGCATAATGGCAAGTTCCCAGTGGGTATGCAAACATACACGTTTAGGTATCATTGAATTTGCATAGTGCTGTCCACAAAAGTCAACATTTTCAGGTTTTTAGAGTATACTTAGAGTGTACTCCTTTGTGCTTGACAATTCTGAGGCATATTCTTGTTGACTGGGATGATCTAGGCTGTAGGTCCCTGGCACTGGCATTGTTCTCTCAAATGAGTATGGTTACGGTTCCAAGACCGGTTGCTGGTACCTTCAAAGGATGAGAAACCAGCACCTCCTTTGGCTGGCAAGGCTTCTGTGCAACTGAGTGCTTCTCTTTCCCAGCAGAAAGGACTGTGCCTTCTGCCTTTGCCCTTGCCTAAGGGTGAGTTGTCTTTATTACAGTTCCCCTATGGGCACAGGAAGTGATATTATATAAGAAATCATTTTGCAACCCTATTTCTACTAATCATTGCCACTCCTACCATAATAACAGACAGATGCAATATTCACGATTCATGTTTCCATTATTTTTCTGCTACAGTTTGCATGTGTTTTCCATTTAATTACAGTATATGAATTTCAGCTCTCTCATTTTTTCCCTTCTCACATTCAAAGTTGAATTTGATATCTGTGATATATAGATAGGCCTGTGGTAAATCATTTGATGCACTTTACACTCTTCAGGCTGAGTCTCTGCAAATCTCTTAAGTACTCTGAATGTTTTCCAGTTTTGTTTGTAATGCAATAGTATCTGGGATACTATTGTAGTATCTGCACAAGACAGAAGAGTAGCACAAGCATTTAAAGACCTTTGCTTAACAACAGCAACAATGCCAAAAGTGATCGTAACCATTTATACTTTTCAGAGAACTCTTTGCACTATTATATCTCAAAACAAATTTGCAGAGGAAGAAAACTGAGGTGCAATACTAGGAGATGACCTGGATACTACCAACAGGGTAGTGACAGTCCTCAAATAGGAACCAGATTTTTGTGACTGATCTACTCAGTGGGAAGCATGACTCAAAATAATTTATACTGGAAGAACTTGTGGTGTGCTACTTGTCGGATTTTTTCTTTACCAACATGTATCACCACGTTTGTATTGACCGTGCTGTAAAACTTGAGAAAGGAAATTTCAGGTCAAGTATTATATGGAAGAAGCCAGTTAAAATAGAGAGGCACAGAATTTTCAGAGGGCCTTTAGTAAATGCTTATTTATGCAATGTTTTAAAATGAATTATTGGAAATCTTACTAACAGTGGGCTCTGCCTCCTTCTCTCCTTTCAGGACAGAAAGAGTGGAATTATGCTCCCAAGAAGAAAAATCCAGAGTAAGAGCACTGGTTTAATAGACATACTTTGGATTTACACTGGCATCCTGAAAGCAGAATCGTCCCCTGTAGATGTGGCAGTATCACTGTAGCTCTCTCCAGGTAACACACAACCCTTGTTTTTTTCTGAGTGCAGTGTCTGATTGCAATGATTTCTATGGATCCATTCACTGTGTAAATGACACATTTAAAAAAAAATATGGGTGAATGCCCACTTAGTTTTCACAACTGCCCACAGAGGTTGTGAAGGCTTGATATACTCTATTGAGTAAATAACCATAAATAAAGCAGGCTGTTAAAAATCTTTAACTATGCATGATGCCATTAAATGATACTGTTTGGAAAGAGCTGTGGTGTTTCGGAAAAATTATACATGTTTTTTAACAACTGTCCAAATATATATTTACACATACTTTCAGATGTACACAAAGCTATCTCTACAGCAACTCATGGGGCCCTAAAAGTTTTATTCAGCATTCTTTGAGTATAGTATTTTTAGTAGCTTAATCACCACACGGAGAGAGAGGTGGCAGCTAATCATAGGGAGACATGCTGATTTCAACAGAGCGAGAATATGGGGATGTCTTTGAACCTAAAGGTTAGGACCTGCAAAGTCACTTGTAGCTTACTTCTCCCACTACTTTCAGTACCAAATGGCAAAATATTGATATGGGGTGTATGTAATATGTAATGAGTGGACATACATTTCTAGATCATATAGGCTTTTAATACCTGGTTGTTCAACCAGGTGAATAAAGAGAGTTTCTTTTTTTGCTGTCCTAGGTCAGTTCTGACTGGAACTAAAGTTATTATCATTGTTTTATGTATTTATTTATTTATTATGTGTATGTCATCTATAATGCAGATATTTTGTGTTCCTGGGTTCCCTAGACTCAGAATATTGGAGATATTTGGTGTCCTAATTCCTATTCAGTCCAGGAGTAGCAGAATCTCTTGTCTTCTTCTGGCTTTGTTGTTTAACATGGATATGGTTTGTTACTTGAAAGACATAATTTCTTCAGATAAGGAACTTCAGAGCAGGGACCTTGCTTTCCTGCTTGCCTGTGATGTTATCAAGCAATAATCCTTGTTAAGTAAGGATGAATGTTCAAACATGATCAGGCTGGTGAAATATCTTTTTGGCTGCAGAGGAGATCTGGCAGAGTCTCCCTCTGCCTTTGGATCACTTTGTAGATCTTACTTTCACTGGCCAGTTTACTTCCGAGTGGGGCAAGAGGTTGTGTATGGGGTCATCAGCTTCTCCCTACTGCTGAGGCACCACCTCAGACTGACATCTCACCTGCATCTTGGAATCGTGCTATACAAAGACATGTTTTAGTTGTAAAGCTCTAGAACCAAGTTCTCTGAATCCATGTCAGCTGAAAAGGTGTTTTGGATTTCACCAGCTGGTTTTATTGCATGCTAGAGAGCTCCTGTGTTAAGAAGACTTGTCTTAAGGAATCCTCTTATCGTTCCTGTGAGAGGTGGTTACATTTGAAATACAGTAAGTCAATCTGTCCTTCACCTCTCACGGGCAACCTGATCAGTCCCCATGGGGCAAAGTTAATAGAGTCTTGCAATATCTAAAATGCCCCTTTACAAGTGACACCATTCACTTTTGGGTTGTGCTACTCATTTGCTAATTCCTGTCTCCTTGCAAAACGCTCGAGGTGGTTCTCTGGGACTCTGATTTCTCAGTTTGACTTGTTAGGAATGAACATGGCCCTGTGTTTTTGGACAGTTGTCAATTTAACCAATTAAAAGAACGTCTTTGGATAGTTATCAGAAGCTGGAGCTGAAAACATGTTTGCAATTACTGATGACATAGCTGTTTCTATTTGCTGCTCTCTCTTTTAATTCCAGAAAGTGATATTTTTTTTGGCAGTAGATATGAGAAAATATGTCACTGTGTATAATTGCAAAATGCTGTTCATTTCTGTCTTGTAACTGTGGGGGGTTAGTTGGTACAATACATTTGGTTCGTTCTTGGCTCACTCAGCTGCATGACATACTCTTAAGTATATTATTAATTATCGTGTTAATATTCATTACCATGTTAATTTCCATGGGATCATATAATTCTACATGCCTCTAAATTGGCGTTCGAGTGTATATGCAAGCATAAAAAACACTGGATGATGTCCTAGGCGTTTCTACTAAGCCCTAAATAAAATCATATCCCATACCTTCTCCTCTCAGAGAATGTTTTTGTTTCTTTAAAGAGACTTTAACCCCACCACGATATTTGCTACAAAACAAGGTTCATCCCTGTGAATGTGCTTTGCACAGAGCTGCTTCAAATATTCCTTGCTCTTTCAGCCAGATTCTGAATACAAATCCTCAGCACTAGCTTTACTTCAATTTCCTAGATTGCATCTGCCACCTCATCAGAGCAATCGGACTGGTGAACACTGAAGAAACTGTATAATATTTCTGGTGGCTTGTATTTTTCACTTGATATGTAACAAATATGTGAATAATGGCTCTATAAGAATCTGTGAATTTTTCAGTAGGTAGCAAATCGTTTTGCAAGAGAGACTTCTACTAGAAACAGCAACTTGCAAGCAGCAAATTTTGGGATAAGTGGTGAGCCTCAATTTAAATGCCTGTCACCCAGAGATTTATAAGAAAAGGCTTGATACCTGGGCTACATAACATTGCAAATATTTCAGGTTCAGCCTCCTGTGAGCACTGACCATCCTTACCCGAAGCCACTGAAATCAAGGGAAATGTTCTATTATTTCTGAATCCGTATCAGACTTCTAATGTGTGTGCCTGTGTGGAAGCATGAGAGCACATAACAACTAACAGAAATGCTCTGTTTTTTCAGAGAGCAGGCCCATCTAACTCACAGTTGTTCGTTTCTGAAAACACCTTTGATTTGGAGGGAGTGCACCTACTGCAGCACCTAGGCTATCATGTGCTTTTTGTTTTTCTCTAATTCCAGGGAAGTTTTAAAAAGTTTCAGTGATACTTATCCACTTTTATTTCTCTTATCTTAGGGAACACACAGTGTTAAGGGAAGAGAGAGGGGTGGCTTTAGCTTCTTGCCTCAGCTGGTGGGTTGCTGTTCTTGGGCAGGCGTTAAGGGCGATGCCGTGACACTAGGCTGGGGCCACAGCACTGAGAATTTTATTGTAGTGGAAAGAATAGCTCACTGCCAAAGTCCCTGTACAGCAATGTATTTCAAGGTCAGGCATACTGTACAATCTTCTCAACACATGCATGTAAATAAATGGTATGGGTTGAGCTCTGTTGTCATGGATGTTTTTCCCCAGGTAAAGGTCAGGGCTATTGTGAAGAAAATTCCCCTAAGAAGCCCTGCACCTGAACACTTAGAGCTCCTGTTATCAGCTGGGATTTAGTAGTCTTGGTTCTAGGTGGCAGCAGAGCCCTTCTCAAACCCACTGAGTCGTGTGGGGTACACCTACCCTCTGTAATTATGTGCAGAGATCCCCAGATAGGCAGCCTCTGTGAGCAGCACGGCCGCATCGGCCTGTTCAGAGAGCAGAGCTTGTAGGGCAGGGGCACTGCTGCACCGACAGGTCCATGCCGCTGCTGGAGCGAGAGCTGCTGCCTGTGCAAGGCTGTGCAGGCAGCTCTGCTTCTTCACAGGTCCTTATTTGTTTCTGCAGAAGTTGCATCTTTCTCTGTACTTTAGTTCCCCTTCCTAAGGCAGGACTCTCTGGCACTCTGTCTTTCTGTCTGCAAGTAGTAGGAGCAGTTTTGAGCATGGATGAAGCCTACCAAGCATTTGTGTATTGCCTACCACAGCGAGCTCTGCCCTTCTAAGAGACATCAATATGCTGCTATAATAATAACAATAATGGTGATGATAATAATAATAATAATGATAGTTATTTGGTCAACAGGTTGTATTCAGAAGTCATAAGGCTTATTTTAGGCAATCAGACCTATCTGAACACGGCCATTTAGAAATGTGAAATCTAATTCAGTATCTTTATATACTTCTTTTAAAGTGAAATTAGCATTTCATCTGAAAATAGTAATGGAAAGAAAATTGCTTGGTCCAGCAAGGTATATCAGAGATTCATGCAACTGCATTTAGACGTGATGATAGAATAATTGTTTTCCATCAAGCAAACCAAAGAAGAATCCATAATAAAATTTTACAAGTTAGCTGCCACTAAGAATAAACTCAAGAGCACTATATGAAATGAATTGGGTGTTTTAACTGAATCTTCTCTCAGGACAATAACTCTAATGTAGAGCCAAGGTCTGAGGAGGTCACCTGCAGAAAGCCCTCCTGGGGCATCTCAGAGGAGAAAGGAAATATTCTTCTCCCTGTCAGGTTCACTTCATGTCCTAATATGTCTGAGGATGTGCATTGAAAATGTAATACACAGTCACCATTATGAGGGTTCAGATAACAAGGGTCATTAAGAAATCTCTGAGGATAACAAACTTAACCCTGTATGAACTTAAGGATCATATCCTGCCCCTAATGCAAAGAGTAAGTCAGGGTGATTTTAATTGTGACTGAGCTAAAATGTCACTTACCATTAGAATCTTTTTTTGTTTGTTTGTTTTAGTTACAGTATTTCTCTAAAAATGTACTTGAATATTTATAACTGACATCTACCAAACATAATCTATAGTGATCTTTTTCAGCACTGTATGGAGGAACATCTGGTTTTCCTATTAATGAAACATTTGTCATATCTGCGATTCAGTGAGTCCATGAATGGGGTGTGGTAATTCAGTGCAGGATCACAAATTAAAATACATATTGAGAAATCTCCCTGTTTGTCATCACAAGGATGTTTCTAGCTCCACGGGCTCCGTTCAGGCCCTTGGGGTAAACCAGGGTGTATCGCGACTCTTCCCGAGTGCAGAGGATGATGTGTGCTGTCCAAAGAACGCGCAATACTCCCGGTTATGAATAATCGTAGATATTATTTTGTTTTCAGTACATGGCCTCACAGCAGGATGCACCAGGGCGAGGTGCTCAGAGGAGGTTTTGGGGATTCCCGTGTTGGCTGTGTGCAGTACACAGTGCAGAGGGCTTGAAGTTCCCTGTCAGTGACAGCGTGACTTACTGTTGGAGCTGTGAAAAACCTTCCCTGAGTGTTCCCAGCCCTTTCTCAAAGTGGCACCATTTAAGCCTGTCTGTATCAAGCATGGAGGACACTTTAAGTTCCCTTGTCCAAATCCCTGTGCTCTGTCCTACAGACATGTGTCCGAGCCTTGAGCCTCAGCTCCTGTACATTTTTGTAGCTCCATTAACTGGGATGCCATCAGTTTGAACAATTACAGATTACAATGATATTAAAGTATCCAAGCAGCACTTGCCAGAAGTCAGCAGGGACAGGAATTATCACATTCTTAGCTCTCCAGTCATGCTGGGGTTGTTCTCTTGGTTCCTGTGCCCCACGTCTTGCATGCGGAAGCCAGGCTGGCAAAGATCTGATTAGCAGTTTTCCTTCCGTGACCTCCGACAAGTTGCTTATACCAGTGAAGGAGCTTGGCTAAGCGTAGAGCTTTCAGTATATTGAGTTTACTTAAGGAGATTTAGGTACTTACAGAAAACTCTACGTAGATATTGACTAACTACAAGGATTATGGATGAACTTTATTTATTTTTTAGCTCCGATTCTAACTCAGTGCAAGCCAGTAGGGCTTTTTGGCTTGATAAGTTGGGGAAGTCTTTTGTTCATAGGAAAAAAAAAAAAAAAAAAAGATCCCTTGGGTATATTTCAAGAATGATAGAAGGAGCCTTCTTTACTTTACAGCAGCTTCAGTTCTTTGTGCCCATTTGTCAGTAGCATCCATCTCTGCATCTCTGAGGTAGTGCCAGGGTGTTGCATACAACAAAGCCATCTCCTTTCTCTTGGGACCAGGCAGAACTTTTGTCTCATCGGATTTTGTTTCTTAGAAACATTTTTTTGATTCCTGATGATTGGATGAACTGGCTAATGGCTTATTTTCTTCTTCTTTGTTTCCTCTTTGTTTGGCCACTGCACACACAATTATATTCCCTTTTTTGTGTGATGCAAGCTGTACTTGCTAACTGAAGGCACTGAGCAGCATAGTCTCTGGGATGCTAATAGACACATGATCTCTGGGGAGAGGCAAAATCTGAGTCCCTGTGAGATGGGAATCCCTGCTTTCTGTGTCCTGTGATGAAATAGACTCAGCCTAATTCTCCTCTCTGTACAATAAATCAGAAGTTATTTCCTCGGACTAAAAAGGGGTTGCAAAGAGATAAAACTAGTGATAGGAGACTTATGGCCCTTCTCTCCTTAGAACATGCAGTTGGTTAAATTCCTGCACTTCTCAGACAGCGCTGAGTGTCATGAAAGTGAGCATTCAGTCTGTGGGGAGTGGGATACAATCAGGATGCTAATGTGCTGTGAATGCAGCAGTTTCCTCCTTGATGTCACCATGCTTTGACTCACCTTTGCTGCCAAGGTATTTGCTCACCTTTCTCCATTTGTAACTCAGATCTATACCTGCACACATTTGCAACTGAGATTTGTACAAGACAATTTTATGCTTGAAAAGGGAGAATCACTTTACAGCTTTACCTGTTGTCTGTGTAAATGTACTGAGGCTTGACATCCTTGCAAGAATTCTTTCACTCTGTGCCTCTGGTTCTCTTTGTCAGTACGAAACAGCACATGCATAGTTCTAAGTGCTGAAAATCAAATATTGACGTGATATATTAGCTTCTTCCCCCCAGTGCTCTAAATATGGCTCCACTTTGAAATTACGTGCACTACAGAATATTCAGTTGCAGCACATTGCTGGCATACAGCTTTTAAATTGTTAGTGTTTGGCAGCCCTTGGTTTTTAAATTCCTACTGATCACAAGTAGCTGGCACTAATCAGCTCCAATAGAGCTATGGTACTGTGTACCTTCTGAAATGGCTGGAGAGCAGATATACATCTAAAACTCCCATTTATAATAGCCACATGCCAGAAACACTTTACTCTGAGCAGGGTTTTTATTTTACTTTTTACATCTCTCACATTTTACATCTGGTTCAACAGTTCTGAAGGAAACTACATCTGATGTGATAGCAGGAGATCTATATCACACATCTCAAAACCTGCCAGAAATGCAATTTAAATATAGTTTTGGACAGAGTAAAAAAGTATTATTGGTATCAGATGTCTGGGCAGTGAGAAGTTGAGCTGTGTCTCTGCTTGATTTTTTTTTTTTTTTTGCACAGAAGGAAAACATAAGGTGAAGTCCTGGTTCTCCTGGTTCTACTTAAACCAGGGAGAGCTTTCCCATTAATTTCAGTCATCAGAGTTTCACCTAGCAGCTGTGAAGCAACTACCAAGTTCAAGTAAAACTGTATAGTCCAAGTGGTGAAGGCAGACCTAAATATGGCCTTTTGCAGTGAGCAGCAGAGATTGGCCTGGGTTTTCAGTTTGGATAACTACCACCTGTACTGTGTCACAGACTTCAGAGAGAACTTTTCCAGTATTTGGATTCACCAAAAGTTTGGGCAGGGAAAGCTGCTCCTGGTGTATCTCACTTTATTCCGGTTTATTTTCATGGTGCAAGTGCAGAAATACCTGGAGTTTCAGATAATCTAGTTTGTCAGTAGGAGTTTTATGCCTTGCTCATCCAAGAGAGCACATACCGGCAGAACTGAGCTTCTGAGTGTTGTCAGTCATTCGTCAGGAAGGACAGAAAGCAGGACATGCCAGGTGCGTTTCACATCTATCACCTCCTATGGCTCGGGCATGAAGGGGCTGCGTGCATGTCATCTGCACGTTTATTTGGGTTTAGCTGCTTGGAAATAAGACCGCCTGCACTTTCTGTAATTACAGCTTTAAGAATGTTGTTGCTCAGGGTTTGCTGAAAGTCAGACTTCACTGAACCAGGGCACTGAAAACTGCTAACAGCATCTGGTGGTCAAGGGGTAAGGAACATTTTCAGCCTCTCAGGCGTCAACGATAAGCCAAAGCACATATGAAAGTAGCCCAGCTAAATTCTTGTGCCAGCTGGGTAAGAAATGTCATGGCACTGAGTTGGGGACTGTTTGTGCAGACAAAGATTTATTTTATTATTACTAACATAATTATTATTATTTTATACCCCCGCTCCCCCGTGAAGGACCAGGGCCCTGGTGTGACAGGCAATGTGCAGACACGTTCCAGCTTTTGTTTTGAAGCACACTACATTTTTGTCTTATTACTTTAGATCATAATCCAGCACCAAAAGAAATCAAAAGCTGTCTCTGAATTCAGTGAGAGCTGAGGGCATGCGAAAGCTCGCAGGAAATGCTCAGCGTGTTGTCAGGATCAGGCCCGTAATGTGTAACTCCAGCCTAGAAAACTCATTTCCTTTGAAGCTCAGTTGAGTGTTACTACTACACATCAGCATGTTGCACCACACAGAGTATATCAAATTTGATGTCATTTTTTTTTCTTCCTTTTTCCCTGGGAACCTGTAAATATCCTCTGGTAGCAAAACCAGAGAGGAATAAATTCTCCTCGATGTATTTACAAATGTGAGAAGCTTTTCAAGTTGTATTTGCAATTCTCTTTCTTGCAATGACCTCTATTTTCATAATCCTTCATGGAATATCATGGTTTAAAGAGCTTTCTCTCCCTGCTGTTTTTGTTAAAAGGTTTTTGGTGTGATATTTGGAAAGTCAAATTCTGCATTTAAATGTTGTGTTTTCACAGATATAAATGAAAGAGGCCATATTTATCTTTTTTTCCTTCCTTTCCCCTTTTCTGGGAACATCAAGCAATTCTGCTCCTCTGCATGTATTGTTAACTAAACCGTGAGAGCATACGGCAGCTTTAATAGTAAAGCAATTGTGATTACATCTTGCTTGTAATTACATTTATTTCCTCACATATGTCCAAAAAGGCAAGCATTAGTTTGGCCTGTGTAGGCATGTGTTAATGGCAGGAAAATCATCTGGCTGCTTGACAGCAAGGAAAATAGCTTACAGTCACTTAAAGTCTTTCATGTCATGGACACTTGCAAAGACGCTGGGCGCTCAGTTTCTGGCTCGCATGCTTCTAAAATCAATTGCATTTTGAGAGATGGGGAATTTGTTATATGCTGCGGATTTGCATCTAAATAATCAAAATATGGAGAGAGAGGAATAGGAAGGTATGGGTGCGTGATCACAAATATGAAAACCCGGTAATGGCACTCCAAGGGACCGATCCACAAATAGCCACGGGCCCCACGCTTTGCTGTATGCTACACCTGCAGCTGTCTGTGGCAAAAAAGCAGACAAATAAAGAGTTATGGGATGGATTTCGCTACTCTTGTGTCCACATACAGTCTCATTGATTTAATTGACTGTATGTGGAGGCCAGCACAATTCAGAGCGACCTATAGGGTCACATTTGCTCCTGTTAAAACAAGGCTTTGCCAGCCACTGCATTTCTGGCACAAAATGGCTCCAGCAATAAGCATTCTTTTTAACACAAGTCTGGCTAGAATTTTTACAGACAGATTTATGACAAAGGCAAAATTGCATGCATATTCGCAGAGAAAAAAAGAAGTTTCTTATGTGAAATGATAAACGTACTTTTGCTTTTAATGTCAACCAGAAAGTCTGCAAAGATCTTCAAAAGCTGCATTTCCCATTCAGCTGAGCAGTGTCTGTCTGATCTGATCTGTCTGATCCCAAATGCTGTGCTAGAAGAGTGAGCGTTTTTCACTGTTCGTATAAGCCACGAACTAGGCCAATTTGTAGCAAAATCTCCTGAAATTAGAGATACATGAAATCTTGTCAGTAGTGAGACATTTGGATCTTCAGTCTTGCGTGCTTGCCTTCCTCTGCCATGGCCATCTCAACTAACTGATGGTACTCTCCAGTGGAAGAAGTGAGTACCACCCAGCAGAAAGCTCTTGAAAAGTGTCTTCATCCCATGTCAGATCCTTCCCACATTTGTGGGCATAGACCAGACATTTGATTGCCAATACTCATGGTCTCTGAGTCCATAATTTATGGCCCCAGCTGTAGACATCATTGCTGAAAATTTATTCATGAAGAGCTAAATACATGAACAAATGTTAATTTGCACATCCAGTTCAGCAACAGTTTGTCAGTGTGTACAATTCAGTATTTTTCTTCCTTAACTAGAGAGGCGCCCTGAAAAGATGCTCCACAAATCCCAGCCAATATAACTGATACAACTTACAGCTGACTTCTCTGGGGGAGGCTGGCAGTCCCTGGCTTACAGGTACCAGTGAGGAATCACCACACTGGTTTTGGCTGAGTAATTAGGCTGGGCAGCCGGGGCAGCCAAAGAAATACTCATACCATCAGAGCTGGTTCTGCCCTCCAGGCAGCATGGACAAAGAAACAGCAAAATAATCCTAGAAGTTGTTTACTGGGTATGTTGCTGCTGTTTATGAGGGCAAGGCGTTTTCTAGTTTTCTTGAGGCAATAAAACTCCAAGCGAATGCTGGGCACACTTCTGCTGGCATAGTTCTGCTCTTCTGTCTTTGTAGACATCCCTGTCCTTTAGCTGCTCACAGTATGGGCAGTCATTAAATCTTTTAAAATGAAATTTGTGAGGATAGCCAAGAGCTACTATAGGAATAAACCCCAGTTTTGTTGTTGTTGATGTTTTTCCATTTGCTTAGTTTTGTTTTTGGCTACTTTGTAGGTTTATTGTGTTTAGCATTCCCTGTCTCACAAACCTCCCATTGAGCGAAAAACTTCCAACAGCAAGAGCACAGAGCAGCTATCGTGGTTACTGACATCGTTTTGCTCCGAGAGAAGGAGCCTAAATGCTCTTCTCTAAGCATTATAAGCAATGGTATGGTTATTATTTGCTACGGCAATGGGAGGAGGAGGCAATGGAGGACTTAGTATGGGTACAACAAGAAAATAAAAGTGCATGATCTGTGTTACACTGCAGAAATGGGGCTTGTGTTCTGACTGGAACTGAGGGCAAGTGCCAACATCTGAGCCCTGGGTGAGGAAAAGCAGAAGGCTGGACTGGAGTTTCGGTCTGTTCCCCGTGACAGAATTCAGAGTGCTGAGAAATCTGGCTTTCGATCTATTTCTGGATTTGTATGCTGTGTCTCTAAGAATTATGTTAGCTTTTTGCATCCTGCCATCTGAAAATGTTAATATTTAGAGGACTTTTTTTTCATAAAAACAGCAACAACATGGAAAATATTAACAGGAAACATTTTAGATGCTACAGGAAATTACAGCTGTGAAGAGTGTTTCATATTGTGTTAGCAGAAGATTGAATGAGGCTTCTTGCCATCCGAACTTTTAAATCCCTGAAGAGAAGGCACGTTTCTGACTCCGTATCTGCCCCCAGGTGCTATGAAAAATGTGAAGAGCAGGTATTATTGTCTACTTTGCTTTCACTGGCTGAAGAATCAGCAGATACTCTTACCTTTTAAGACAATTGAGTTGCATAGCTCCTAGGCATCATGGATTTAGTGAGATGGAGATAGCCCCTTTATAGCTATCCGAGTCTGAGCACGGCATTGCAGGCAGTGTTGGCGGTGGGACATGAGTGTCCGGCAGGCAGTGCCTGCCTGGGCCTGCCTGGGATCCTGCTTTCTGAACTGCAGGGTGATCATCAGTCGCTCCTCCTTCCCTCACACCAGCAAGGGCATCAGTATTTCAGAACTGCTCTCGGGCACAAGTGGTCTGTAAAGACACCCAAGGCTCAAGCTCACCAGCAGCCTGGACATGGCAAGTTCAGGGTGAGCAATGGAGCTGCCTGAACAGACAGGTGAATTCAGGTATGCTGAACTTTGTTTTGTTAGCTGGCTAGCATAAGTCTAGTCTGGTTACTTCAATATTAATTTTATAATGTGTATCCCTCAAGCACTAATGTGAATCACATCAGCTAACTGACTGACTTGCTCTCAGATCCTGCCCACGTTCCTTCATATGAGGCTTATTTTCTGACCTGGTTGACCTAGCAATGTCGGTGCTGGATGAGCCTTTCCACGGGAAGATGTGCTCGCTTCATCCTGGTCAGAAAACTCCCTGGAACTAAGGCACAGAAACAGCAACAAACAAACAAAAAGAGAGAAAAAAAATCCAGATTTCTTGAGAGGGATTCAGAGATAAGTGCTGCTGGTGGTGTCATGAGTGTAGGGAGCCAACAGGGGGGTGCCTGCGAGCTCTGCAGTTTTGCTTTGTTTGTAATTTCAGACCAGCCACCGCACTGGAGAGGTCTGTCCTGGCAGTGCAGGAGCTCTCATTAGGGCTGTCTGCACTCCCTGTATATCCACTTTCTTACACCCACAGGATGGCATCAATTCTGCATGTACTCATATTCGCAAAACTGCCGTGCTCTGCAGTCTGCAAGGGGCGGATATACCTGATCTGCCTCAAACTAACAAATCCCCCTGTGCATGGAAATAAAACAAACCTCAGAAGGGGGGAAAGTTCCCTTTCTGAGATGATCAGATGCTAAAATACAGTTTCTTTTGAGCTGTATTCTGTTGGGCAGACAGCTATTGATGTGGTCCCCATTGTCACTTAGGTATTTGGTCTATTCATTATTTTCATTTATATTGTTTATGTAAAGCACCTAGAGGCCTGTGATAAGCAAATTTCATCGAATAAAATAAGCCAACTTTAGTAGGTCAATTAGCATTCTCCAAAGATCATACGTTTTAGCAGGGAGTTTTGCAGTTTACCACTGTTGTCTAAGGAGAAAATGAAAAGTAAACCCTCCTCTCCTGTACGGTGTCAAGTACCAACTCTAAATTAGAATGTTACTTATTCTTACTGAAACTGGGGATTCGCTGTACGAGCTGACTAATCACAATGCTGTGCTCTGATTTCATTTCTGGAGACCATCCAATGGAAATAGCCCGCTTTTACCTACTGGGAAGAAATAGGCAAATACAGTCATGTTCCTAATATGTGTACTCAGTATATCAGCTCCTTCCAGGTTGCTTGCTAAATGCAGTTTAAGAATGTTCTAAGATACAGACGGGGAGATTTGTAATGAGACCGAGCCAATGCATTTCTAGTGTCTGTTGTTTGCTTTACAGTTGTAAAATCAATAAAACTTCGGTGTACCAAAGAATATAGCTCAGTAATACAGCGGTGCGTGCTGATGGAAGTTGTCCTGGTGTAGAATTTATTTTAGGTTCAAACATTATGAGCTTCCTTTTTTCCCTACTTACACACCTTCTGGCTCTTTCATTGCCTCCTTCCCCTCACTTGCTCGTCCTCTTTAAGGGAGGCCTTTGAGATGCTTTTTCTTCTGCTTAAGTTTTCTTTGGTTCTTTCTTGATGCCTTTCTGCTTGAAGGCCTTTCTCCTTTCTAGGTACCTTTTGACTATGAATTTTCCCTACTAAGAGTGCTAACAACTTATATGTTTAGAGTGCCATGCTAAAACTATTTTAGATTACTAAGGCCAACCTGCCTTAAGTTAGGTAAAATTAGGTACCTTTATAACTCCTCATCCAAGTAAGTGCCCTAATTTTCACTCACAGTTTCACTTTCTTTTAGTTCTGGACTTGAGAACCTGTTGATGTTTCTGCTTTGCTAACTTAGGGTTAAACTTCATGCCATATTCAACCAGACCAAGCCCTATGAGCTGTCTGTTTTCATAGTCTACATCACGTCTCTTCTTACTGTGGGCTGTATTTGTGAAGTTGACCTTCCCGGGAATCAATCACCAAAGCATGATACTTTTTTTTAGTTTGTTGGCACTTTTTTTTTTTTTTTTTTTTGGCTAATGTTGCTCTGACCAAATGGCACAGAAGAGGTGGGCAGAGTGGTTGGGAGTGAAGAACAAGGAACAGCAGGATCCTGTCTGGACAAGCTGATTTAAGGAAAAATGATCTTTTAAAGATGTTCAGAATGATTGTTTTTGTACAGCAACGTGAAATACTGTGTGTTTTTTTTTTTTTCATTAAACAGGGGACATAGATATCTAAAGCAGTTCTCACCCCTGCAAAACCATTTGCTTGATTTCCCTTGGTTGCTGATGGTGTTCATCAGCCTAGTCATCCAGTGACTATTTCTTTAAACCAGATCTTTTCCATTAGTCATTGGTATTTCATTGGTGTTTCTTCTTCCTACCTCGTTCTTTCACTAGTCACTCAAAAGGTGTCACACATTACCTTGCAATCCAGTTATCCTGGTTTGGATGAGGATACAAACGTTATTCTGATCTGTGACTGCTGTGGACTCTGAAAGCTTGTCCTTTGCTCATCCCACAGAAATCATCCTTACAGACATTGCACGTTACACTGGGGTAGGAAGGTCAGCTTTGGTGGTGGCTCCAGAACTTAGTGAATCCTGTCAGTGCTGAGGACCAAACCAAGCAAAATTGGATAGGAGCCTATCTGCTAATGTTGTATCGATAGACTTTTAATCTTGGAATGTAAAAAAATGAACCCAAGCCAAAACAAAACTGAGAACCAACTACCACCCTGAACCTAGGGAGATTTTATCTATTTTTTTTTCCTGGGGTATAATAAATTAAACATAGTATGAAATGCAAAAAGGTTACATTGAGACATATAATATTTGAAGGTTTAATTCATTTTTCTAGTGTATAAGACACAAGGCTATTAAATTTTTAAAGCAGTGATCTCCTGAAGTCCCTACTTTATGAGGGCTTTCTTCATAAAGATAAATGGTTTCCTTGCCAAATCAAATGCAGATTTGAAACAAATTAAGTTAATGTTCAACGGTACAAGGTAGAATGGATGGGGGAACTGTTTTATTTTGCATTGTAATAACCATATACACCTAAATCAATAGCTGTGGAAAAAAAGGCAATAATATCACGTAACTACAGGAAATGAAATATAGTGAGATGAAGGGGGGAGCGGGTTGCAGAATGAAAGGATTTGTATTGGAATAATGACATTTCATTAAAAAGGGAAGGAGTGCTATTGAATATAAGTCCATACCAGTAAATTCTATTTCTTATAATAACACTTGAGATGAGTTAAAGTTGCCCAAGTATTGTGATAAAGCATCTTGCTGGATTCCTTTCTTATATTACGCTGTAATTTTATGTTAAAAGAAAAATTCAAAATGTTAAAGAGGCAGTGCATGTTTTCTAAAGTGCTTTCTATTTCTCTTAATGTTTCATTTAACTCGTTATATTATCTTCTGCTCCTGCAATCTGAGCAGGAGGAAGTTTATCAGTTTGTAAGCTCATCTTGAAGAAACAAAACAAAATGTGAATTTGGCAGTGGTGAAAGGTATTGGATGGAGAGTGCTGGGGATTAAAGCCCTCTCTTTATCCCCAGCACAGGCTCAGGCTGGTGAGCAACAATGCAGGCTGATAGCAGGATGAACCTGTGCTCCCTGTGATATAGAGGATCAGGTTCTCAGCTGGTGTAAATCAACAGCAGCAAGTGAAGGTAGAGTAGGTAATGCTGCTGAGTGAGGATGCAATCTTTTTTTTCAAAGTATCTTAGAAAGAAATCCTTGTTCCCCTGGTGTCACTGGCAAAAATCCCACTGATTCAAGAGGATAAGGATTTTGACCTCTGTCTTTCCATGTATCACCTCTGAAGCCTCCCTGAAAGAACCAGTTAGAAAGCAAAATACTCCATGTGCTTCACTTCAGTCATTTCTCTCACACACTGCCTTCTTTTGAGATTGCCCACAAAGGGACTGGTCCCACTGACTGGACAACTGAGAGATGCAGAAACTGCCAGAAATCAGAATGAGACCGCACCGTTTATGTCACGTGTCCGATCAAGAGGAGCTCCATGGAGGGACCAGCTCCTTTCGGTCTTTTGCACAAAGGGTATCTGCCAAAACAGGAACTGGGTGTCAGCATGGGCATGGCAGGTGAACCTCTGCCGAGTGATCTTCTGGAAAATCACTTGTAGTGTTCAGTGGCGTGTAGGATTGTAGAGAAAGTAAGGCTGACAGTGTCATAATGCCTTCATGTCAGTGATACAAGTGTGTCTTTGTATCACCCCTCTTTGTATCGATCTCATGCCATAGCACCAAGGCTTCTGTTCCTTGTGGAGTATTTCTGGCAATTGCAGAAATCAGGTGATGCTTTCCTTAGATTTCCTGTGCTAATTACACAAAATTACCTTGGTGAAAAGTGCATGAAAATTTAGAGAACATTTTGATAAAACTTAGCTTATCATTTAGGGCCTTAGAAAGTGGGGCACCTTGCTTCCCCATCATAGAGGAGATATTTCTGTGCAGAGCTTCCAACTTAATTTCTTTGAACAGACATCTGAACAATCCCTTGTGCACAGTTAAAGGACAAAACTTGTCCACATGCACAGAGCTCTGCATCATTGTGTCCCCAATACAATTTGCATCTGTGTCGTTCCTACTCATACCCTGGGCAACCAATGAGCCATCCCTTTGTGTTGAGCCAGTGGGGGAGCTTGCTTTGAATTATTTTTATTCTCATAATGAGCTATGTACTTGACTTGTTGGTTCATTTGTTTTAATAGGGATGGGTCAAGCTTTCTAAAGCAAATTTCAGACCTCATTCAGTTTGAAGAGACTCATCCCTAAGAGCACTCTGAAAGCGTATGTATCTGTATCGGAGGTTGTCTCAATTCCTTAGCCTGCTTCCAAATAGGATCCAAATACGAGCTCACTGAAGCAAATCACCTTTTCAGAACTGCATATTGTGAAATCAGTACCCATCTCTACCAGCAGGAATTGATATCATTGTATCACTGAACGATCCAGGGTTCATCAAATTCTTATTAATATATCTCACCTGAGCACATCGTGGGCTACGGTTTTTATGCAACGAGTATCTGTTTCAGAAACATTATCTATAGCCTCTCTTGTTGTAAGTTCATCAGCTAAGATGTCATTAGGCTTATGCCAAGGGGCTTGGGGTGACTGATAGCATCTGAGGATTTGGCTGTCTCCCACTCAGGGAATGAGTGAAATGGGTGCTCAGTGGAATTAAATTGTTTTGTTTAAAAAAAAAAAAAAAAGAAGTATACCCAGATCCTCATGTAAAATCCTCATGTAAAATGCCACAGGGAGTTTCAGTTCAGAATATGTACAACTAATCAAGCTCTGATTTGTGCATTGCTATCAGTTTTTCTGGTCTCTGTTTCTTCTGGATAGGACACCTGGGATGTGATCCTTTCAAATTGCCTTTTAATTTTACTCCCCATGAAATTAATTATTGACAAGTCCTAGGATCTGAGCCACTCTAACCAACTGTTCTTGGATTTGTCATGTACGCTTACCAGTAAAATTCACAAGTCAGACTGTACTATAAATTGTATAAGTCAATTGGAGAACAGAAACAGTGCTGCATGCTTTATCTAAACAATAAACACAGTTCTAATGATAAATATTCATTCTGAACTTTCCAGGAACAACTTGTAGCATAAAAAAATTTACTGCAGAAATTCTCAGATAGTGATTTTAGATAATGGCTAAATGTAAGAATTTCACTGTGTTGCAGGAACAGTAAAAAAAGATGAAATATATTGAATAAAGATTTTATTGTGAGTTATTTGCTCAGCTCTGTAGCACCATCAATTTTTTCTCCCTATATAAAAATAATGAAGTCAATAAATGTGTTTAGGTGACCTCTGAGACTTACAAAAAGGATGTTATGAGATGGGTGAATACTGGATACAGTATTTCATTCAGATGCTGAACAGCTGTTGTGGTAGACAATGCTGGCATCCTGTTTTTCACCATTGATGCTAATGTAAATTGGTTTTTGATTGTATATATACTCTATCATATTGTGCCAATGTGAAAAAGACTACAAGCCTGTCAACCCCTCCGTCCCACCTGTTTGTGTAATTAGGAATCGTAAGTCAGGAAGCTCGGCGATCAGTACGGGAATCTGCAGGCAGATTTGCCCCGATGTTGCTGATACCCAGCCTGTTGGCTGAATTTGGCCACAGCCTCCTTGTAAAACCCACAGGGCCATATTGTTGCCCTGGTGATTTCAGCAGGCATTAGACGGAGATATTAATGGTTACCTTTTATTATTTATTTTTATTCTAATGCATTTTTGAACATCTGGACTCTGTCGTGATCCTGTCCGAGTGGACTGCTAATTGTTCCATCTCCTTTCCAAACGAATGGTCCCAGCTTGCTGCACACCGTGTCAGATATTAGCAAAGATTTGTTGTGCCACTGAATTGCTTGTGTACGCTATGGGAAGTCTCAGCTCACCACGGCATAAGCAGGGAGCACACAGCTAGGTGCAATTTTCTCCTTCCCAACCACTCAGCTCCCATGAAACACGAAATGTGAGGGGCTGACACTGTGTGCTGTCCTCGGATGTAGCGTGCTCCTGTGAAGTTATCTGCCCTGGTACCTGTCTTGGCACAAATGCTGCGTACGCAGAAATCTGAAAAATATTTGTCAAGGAGATATACAAATTAGCACTTCAGGACTAATTCTTATGCAGATTAAACATGTATGTCAGTTGTGCATTTTTCCTTTGCAGGATGATGAAAAGCAGAGGAATTATGCGTTAACATCAACAATTAACAGCACTATGAGAATTCCCTGTTAGCTCAACCACATTTTCTGTGTATTTCCTCTGAGTTCAGTATTTATTTTCTTTCCAGTCCGACAGCTATTCAAAAGGAGGTGCCCACCTTGTCAATTACTGAATGACCTCCTTTGTAAATTGGCAAGAGTGTGCAATTTGCCCTGGAGCATCTTTTTAAGTAATTAGTGCAAATCAGTCAATAGATCTGTGTTAGCAACACCTTCAAAATTGCACTAGTTTGGAAAATGTTGCAGTCTATTATATGTTATCTCTTTTAAGTGCCATTGGTTTAAAATGTGAGAAAATTATCAATTTTGAAAAACAGATCAGAGCACTTTGATTATGCAGCTTTTGCTTCAGAGAGCTTTATGCATTAATTCAGCAGGCTGTTGACACTGTACCTGCAGTTTTCCACTTATTATACAAGTGCTTTCAAGGTGTTGCTCCACAGACTGCTCCCACTGAAAACGAGGATACAAAGCAATGCTTTTGACCTGCACTTATGTGGCCTCTTCCAAAACAAACTTACACACGGTCTGTGATGTTCAGGCAGCTCCGTGTGATATTTTATTCACACACATATCCTCTGCCTTTGCTCAGCTATTGTAGTGGCAACCCAAGTGGATGGGCTCTGTTCTTATTTTGGGATGGAAGGGAAAGGCATTTAAGAAGGTGTTGGCTGCAGAGCAAGCTTGCTTGGGGGTGAGGGATTTGGGAGTCAAAAGACCAGTTCAAAAGTCCGTGTTATCATGTCAGGGAGTCACTTGTGACTGCCAGACACCACTGGCTCTTTAGCTTTTTGGGTGCAATTCTTTCATCTACAGTGCATGGACGCTGAATTGCTCCAGCCAGCTCTTTGCCCGTGGAGTCCAGCCTTTCATTAGCAGGATTATTTTTTTAACAGAGGGAGCTATCATTTCAGGCTCTGCCTTTGTCAGATTTTGTGGTTTTGCAACTGTGTGTTCCTGTTTCCTTTTCAAAGTCTGCCTTTCAAACCCCGGGGAGGCTGACTCCAGCGAGTCTGCCTGCCATGAGGAGTGCTCTCAGAAGCACATCTAGAGGCCTCTGCTCCTTCATATTCATACACTGAAGTCCTCTTGTTTGTTACTTCTATGAATAATTAAAATTAGTTTAGAAAATTGAATCAAAACAGAAAATAGTCTGAGATCCTGAATAGGTACCAGCTTTGCAAATACTGACCACTGTAGGTCCCTCATCCCCCAGATGAACCTTGCCTGCCTTCCCAGCTGTGCTCAGAAAACAAGCTGTTTTGGGGATGAAAAGCCAGGGATTTTTTTATATATATATATTTTTAAGAACTGTAATTAAGCAATCGTAACAGCCCTTTAAAGAAATACAGCTTGCATTTACATTTTAACATGCACTTCTGGTGTTTGTTTAACTTTACTTCTTTTTCATCCCATTTTAACATAATAGAAAATCTACAGCAGGCTTTCTGAACGCTCGCACTCCTCCAGCCTGTCACAGCCTGTGTGCCGCTACCCAGAGCCCTCCAGACTCCAGCTGGCAGGATGCCTGCCGTTGTCACCAGTCTACAAGAAGTGGGTTTCAACTGAAAAGCCAACCATTTAGAAAAAGGCATTGTTTCACCCACCCTCAGATCAGGATCTTTCAAAGCAACTAAAACTTAATTCTGATCAGAAATCGTGTATGTTCGTCTCAGCTGCATAAAGTTCAGCGTTCCCCGGAGTCAGAGATCTGGGCCGGCTTTTCAGAAGAGCTCAGCATGCACCAACTCTTGTTGAGAACAACAGGGTGCTTCTCGGGACTGAACGCCTTTGAAAATCTGATCTTGTCACTTTATTTATTTATGTAGATTTGCGAATGCACAAGTATATACAACATGCCCAGAAACAAGCACGCTCACATACATGACAGCTCTAGGGCCTGGATTTTCAAAGGAGCCTGGGAGAATTTGTTGAGAGATGGGTGCCTAATTAAAATTCAGCTCCTTCCTGCCTTTGGCATTACTTAAACCTTCAGCTAAATTAATACCAAAACATGACTAAAGGGCAGCAGTATAATTCAGTAAAACCCACAAGAAGCAAGCTAGGCAAATTAGCCTTTCTTTCACCAGCCTTACATTTCCCCATTTCTTATTTTTGAGTATGGAAGGAAAATGACAAATGAATGCCAGGTCTCTGTAAAACGCTGCCTGTAGGTGGGAGTCTTCAGATTCTCTGGGGTCAGGAGCTCTCTCTGTCCATATAATGTCCATATAATGTAGTAAAAGGGGTCTGAGTGTTGTTGGGACTTCACTGTGGTGTTGCATGGGTCTGTGCAAATCATAGCTAGGTAACAGAGCACTTTTGGGTACTTGGCACTAGAACTGCAAAATCATAGCAGGAACAGTGTACTGTCGCCTTTCAGTATACTGCAAAACAAGCCAACAAACACAGCCCTTGCTTTAGGATTTCTGAGAATCTTCTTTGTCTATATTTACAAAAAGAAGATCTGTCATCCTGGAAGATGATTTACCAAACCAATGGTTTTCATGGCAGTACACAGTGCTGTTTGTGTTCTAGCCTTGCTCCCAGGGGGGAGGAGGGCACCTGAGTCCAGTGCCTAGCATCTCTGCTTTATCTAATGCAGATGTTTTGAACTGTCCACCAGGGTGGGAAATGGCATACATTGAAAAGGAAGGCTTTCCACATCACCACGAACCTGGAAATCTTTGCTGCCTAGTATATATCCTCAACAGGTAGTTTGGAAAACTTGACATCAGGAGGGGGTTCTTCACAGAGAGGGTGGTTGCACACTGGAACAGGCTCCCCAGGAAAATGGTCACTGCACCGAGCCTGTCTGAATTTAAGAAGAGATTGGACTGTGCACTTAGTCACATGGTCTGAACTTTTGGGTAGACCTGTGTGGTGTCAAGAGTTGGACTTGATGATCCTTAAGGGTCCCTTCCAACTCAGGATATTCTATGATTCTATGATTCTATGAAAAAGAGCGTAGAAGATGATGATTTCTGTTCTCTTGAGACTGTTGTGGGGAGGGGGGGGGGGTTGAACATCCCTCTTTTGCAGCCCAGGTGAGAGCTAGTTTGTAAGCCTTGAACAGAATTGCTTCTCCAGCAGATGAATTTTAAAGGAAAGTGGCCGCAAATACATTTTGCAGGAGATGTGATCTCTCTCTGTTTCTGTTTTTTCTCAGAAAAGGCTGGCAGGACTGGGCCTCTGAGAAATGTAGGAGAGGATTTTGAATTCATGTGTCTTGCTCAGATTTAATAGGAAACCGGTACCGAATCGGTCCTCCTGAGCTGGCGCTGGATACGCGCAGAGGCAGAAAATCATGGTAAAAGAGGCAGATAGCTGTGAGCTCCGTACCTCTGACCATGGGTGTAGGACCCCTGGCAGGGGATGAGGGCCTGGCTCACCATTTTGTACTTTTGCTCACGGGTTCTGCATGAATCCAGCTTAACTCAGGGCACTGAGCCCTGACAGAGAGCAGTTTGAAACTCTTTGGTCAAATGTTTTGTTCTCCGATTGTCGGTGTCGGTCTGTGCTTTTCTCTGTGAGCTGCTTTATGGAGTTAGAAAGAATGAATCCCAAACCACTTTTGTTTCCAGAAAGCAGTCAGGTTTGCTGCAGGTCTCTTGCTTGTGCTTTCGGATGGTACTGACAGTGGAAAATGGATTTTTAATTAAAAAGAAAAGGTATTAACAAATACCTCACATCAAAGCAACTGGTCTCTAACCTAACTAGCCCAGGATGCTTGCCCCTGCTAGGCTCCTGGACAAACACACTTCACCACTGTGATCTTAAGAGGCTGTAGTATCTTTCAGACAAGCTCATTCCTTAGACTTAATTAAAACCTAGTTCACTCCTTTATTCAATTTATGAGGCCTAGCCAGTAGGATTAAGCGATTACAGGCAAAAAGCCCCATTTGTGAAACACTCATAAGCTCAAGCTGCTAGACTGCTCAGTTGTACTCCATTAAATTAATAAGGAATGAATAGACTGATCCATTATGAATAAAGCTGTGGGGAGCCTCAGCATTGCCTCAGACTCTCTGCACACTCCTTAGAGAACATTTGTGCAAAATGATTATGTTCATATTCATTCAATTGGAATTCTATAAAAGTGGAATGCATAAATTACTCTAAAGATGGGGAGTTTATCTTAAACATTAACTATGTGTGTGAATTAATAAGACTATTATAAAACCATTAGCATTCAGTGTATTTACCTACGTATGCTGCATACCTAAACTAAATTCAACAATTGTTCCTAATTGCTATTCTTGTTGTGTGATCAAGCTGTGGTTCATTTTCCCGTGTAGTCATAATATTTATGAATTAGGTTTTCTGTTAAAACTTCTGAATCCCCCTTTCCCAGCCAGCTTTACATATGCTCCTACAGTTTTTCAGAGTACCGTAGAATACTGGACTATAACATATTGGGAGATGTAAGATAAGAGATGCTTACAGATGTGTTAAACTACAACACTGAATAGCACCTGCGAGCATACGTGCTGTCAGCCAAGCCTCAGTCTGTTATAAAGCAGTGGGGGAGGAAGGAGGCTAGCGACTCCGGGATCAGTCTCCCCGAATTTCCTGCTGTCCTGCAGGATGCAACAGAAATTGCAGAATACAGAGGGGTGCAGGATTCATCCACCAGCCCTTGTCATGTCGTGAATATGCACAGTCTGTTTCTCCTGGAAGAGCTCCAAGTGACTTGAAAGGTAAATAAATAAAAAAACAAAACAAAACAAAACGAGAGGGTGGGTTGGTGAAAAAAAAAAAAAAAGATAAATCAGGTTGTAGAGAAGTACCACAGGTGGGATGATAAGGCTGTAAAAGCAAGTGCTCCAGCAGTGAGTAGAGGTGTGCTGCAGGACGAGGGAAGTTAGGGCAGACTCTTAGAGCAGGCACCTTCTGCTCCTGTCCTGCTTCTCCCTCTGTGTCTTTTGACATTCAGTCTGACAGAGCAACCACAGTAGTAGACCTTATGGGGTTATTGAGTTAATCTGCCAGTGATTCAGCTGAAACAAAAATAAATAAATAAATAAATAAATAAATAAATAAATAATAATAATAAAAAACACACCCCCTGCATTTATAGGACTGATTCGATGTGATCACAATGAGATGGCAATGAGGGATATCGAGGCATGATGTTATTTTCACTGCTGTTCCTAAGCAGAGCAAGGAAGTTATGTGTTAACATAGGTTAGCTAGCACGTCTGACCTTCATTGTTCCCAGTGGAAACAGTGACAGTCTATTAGTCCTCCACAAGGGATATCACTGTCTCTCAGCAGCTCTGAAAATCCCCCAGGACACTCCTGGAACAACAATAATTCAGCAAGAGTTCACACAACGTTAGAGCTCTGTGAAATGTTTGTAACAAATCTTGCCTGGATTGAGAGGGGGATGTAGTAGGAAGGGGGAGAAGGATTGGTTTGAGCTCAGCTGTGTTTCAGAGGAAACACGAACCTTCCCAGCAAGTCTGACCAGGTGGGAGTTTTGCAAAATCTTACTAGTTATAAAGAAAAATCTTACTTACAAGAAAAGACTGTCAGTGTCACTTATCCTTCTTACTTTTCTTGAAATTAAATAGCCAAATAGGTAAAAGAAGGGGGAAATCAGGTTTTTACTTAATCTTGCTTCTGAAGTAGAAATACCAACCTCGAAATCTGAATGTCAAAATGAAAGACAAAGAATTTAAATTAAGAAACTTTTAAGGGCTAAAAGACAAAGAAAGAGATTTTCAGCTGAGCTCTTAGAAAATGGAGTGACAGAGTTTTAATACAGCTGGTACAAAGAGTAGTTGAATCAAAGTATGATTGCACTGGATACCAAAATAACACTATGCATGGAAAAGTAAATCTGTAGATGATTTTGTAGAAGATTTTGACACATTAAGTGGCCGCTAAAATCTTTTCATGGATGAACTTTTAGAATTAAAGTGTAGCAGTAAAGAAGCACTTAGGTCAACTACTGGATTTCTTAGACTTGATCTTCAGACACACTGTCCTTTGCAGCACATTGTATCTTTCAAATATTCACGCACGCTTCAGCCTGCAGCATGCTTGTGTTGTGTGTCCTGGCCTGAACTGGAGCAGAGCCTGGTGGTGCTCGCAGAGGGGAGAGCGATGCCTGTGCATGGATGTCCTGATCCAGCACTCCAGAATTAAGGAGAGATACAACATGGATAATCTCTACTTGCTGTTTCGGAGATCTTTCGACTGGGAGGTGTATCTCAAGACACAGAGTTACCTGATGTCACCAGGGCCCTTGGATGGCTTAGTCCAGGCTTGATAGGATTAATAAATGAATTCTTGACTGAGCCTGCGTGTGAAGTCTGTATTGAAGAAAGGCTTATTCTTTGGCCCAACTCCAAGAGAAACTAATCATCATGAACTTCATGCAGATTTACGATTATTCTTTCTAGAGAAAGGGCCAGCACTCCCTCACTGTAGTGAAAAGCCTGCAAGAAGGAGAAGGCTGAACATACACAGAACAAACGTAGTATATGGGTTTGTTTCCTTGAAACCCCTACCCTGGATTTTCTACTTGTTCACGGAAAACTGATGTGGGAGTGCTATCATGTATTAAAACAGAATCGTCGCACTCATCTCAACTCCAAGAGACAGAAATATCATACAGCCTTATTTTTTCAAGAGAGATGATATCACTAAATGAAGTGATAAGAAAGAAAGTTACTGTGATAGTACAAAATACATCCTCTGGCTGCCTTCAGCAGAGCGATCTTTTATGTTCAAACTATTACTCACAGTACAGATTATTCAAATGCTGTTCTTCTATGGTGCTCTCTTGGATGATCTATGGAGGCTGTAGAAGTCAGTGAGAAGAATTGTATCATTTCTGATAGTTCCTAAAAAATGGTAGTAAAATAATATATTTATAAATTTTCAGAACACAAGTACATACACATATTGGGAATATAGTATTATAGCAAGGGTTTTAAAAATGCTGTTTAATAATAAGATTTCTAATAAACTTCTAGAATATGCAGAAAAAAATAATGAAAAGTTATATCCTGCTCATCCAGGATTTGGGGTTTTCTTCTTCTTCTTTTTATTTTTTATTTTTTTTTCCCTTTTATTTATTTTTTGTTATTTAAAGGAGATTGAAAAAAGGTTTTGTAATCTATTTCCAACACTAGGTTTTTAGATATGCATGGATTTGTTAGATTATCTCCTGCTCATAGGATTTTGTTAAACAAGGCTGAGGAACAGTCATTAAAATGAAAACCAAAGCTTTCACAGAGTTTTTCCCTGGTCTTGATGTAGCTTTTTGCCTTTTCGTCCTTTCTTTAATGCTGATTTTTTCCACATTAAAACATGATTTTCCTGCCTCTTACATTAAAAGGACACAGTGGCTGGACAGAGGTAAGGCAGGGGCTGTCGAATTCTTTCATTTTATAAGGCAACAAACCAGTGGTCAAAAAGCTCCAGTGCCTATCCCAAAAGAAGATTAAAATCACTTGGCTGGCCAGGCAGTGCAAGATGGCAGCAAGTCTTCTGTGATCCTTGCAAGTGATTAGTGTATTGCTGGTACCATGGGGACTGTTAATCCTTGTGACTTAAACTAAGTAGTGTAACTACAGATGTTACTACTTTGTAGATTCTGCATTATTTGGATCTCATTAACGTGTGACATGGTTTATGAGCTCCATGATATGTGGTGTGTGAATGGGTATACAAGGACAGGGGGCGCCTCCCACTTGGGGGGCTGTGTAAAGGCTGAGTTCATTTGGTGCACATGCAGGAAGGGTGAGCATAAATCTTCTTAACTCAGGAGAATTAAGAAACTGCCTGCTTCTTCCTTGTCCTTGCCTCGGAGGCTAAATGGGATGTGTGGTTAAAGCACAGCAGCAGCTGGGATTATGTTCCTGGTGATGGTGTTCCAGTTTACTGGAACATGCCACTGGAGCCAGTCTCTGGGCTCCAGGCAGCCCTTGCCTCCTGCAAAAGCCCTTGCACCAGTGCTGATGCTGGACACAGCATTCTGTGTGGTCCTGAGTATCTGCGAGGGTATTGAATAATGACAGGGTGAGGGGAAGGTGCTTACTAATTGGCAGTGCAGGAGGGTGGGGTCCTATCAAAACAAGGTTGTCAGGACACAACCCAGTGCTGGGTCCCCTCGTCCCCCTCTGCACTGACAGCTGTAGGGGTGTCTCCGCTATGTTTGATTCAAACTGAAAACAGCAATTTAACCTCTGTTCCTCTGTTGTAGACAACAAATACTGCTTTGTAGTATTGATGATCCCAGCCTGGATATCGTTTTTCCTTGACATGAAATCTAGTATCAACTCTTTGAATAACAAGTTTGATAAATAGTGACAGCAGATACTATGGATAACACCCATACAAGTATCTATGTTCCAGGATATTCGTTTTTCACATGTTATACCGATATTTATGGATTTTGTATGATCAGAACCACTGCCACCACCATGACATGGAAACAGAAACAGCCACTGTACATGGAAGTAAGGAGTTGTTTCCTCCTGAACTCCACATGGATAGGTGTTTGTTTGGCAGCTTGTCATGGAAAATGGAACAAGGAGATGTTCCTGGTGGTGAGGGGAAGAGAGAGGCTGTCCCCTTTTTGGTCCCTATGGATCACTTGCATTTCTTAAGCTGCTGTGATACTGCATTCCTGTTTGTCTTCTGCAGAGACTTCTTCCTTGACTCAGTGAAGCAACAGGTAATGATACGGATACACTTATTAGATTTGTCTTCGGATGTTTGCATTCCAATGTAAACATATCATATAGATATCTGCCCCTCAAAAACAAGCAAAACCTCAAAGAATAGCACCGCCCATGCGTTTACACGACAGGAGTCCTAAGGAGGAAACCAGTCATAATGTTGGCTTTCTGGGATGTATATACTTAAGTACATGATTAGCCTGGGAAACTAAGAGAGGCATAGAAACTCAAACCTGGCAAAATCAGCTTCCTGTCTAAACGACAGTCCTCAGGAGTGCAATCTGAAACTGAGGTGGAAAAGGAGGTATTTAAAGTGCAAGGAGCCAGTAGGATTGTCCCAGGAGCTGGCACTGTTTTCCTTTGTAATGTTCACCGTGGTGCTTGCTGAAGAACAAATCGGTGGGAAGAGGGTACTGACCCCTTTGATTCTAAAGTGGGTCTTGAGTGGGTCTTCTGACAGATTGACTACTCTGTTAAAAAGTAATTCCCGTGCAAGCACAATGCTGCCAAGGTTGAGAGGGCTGAAGGTCAGCTTGGTAATAAATGGTATATATATATATATATAATAGTCTAGGAAGAAGTTCTAAGGTTTTTCAAAGTTTGAACAGGGATAATTGGCCTGTTTGGTAGTTTTCCATTTCTTATAATATCTTGCCTTTTTTGGCCAATTTGCCCTCTTTTTACATGTAGCATTTTGGCTAGTTTCCCTAAAAGCCTGCTAAGTAGTCTGCATGTACTAAATGATTGCAAACTGAATGACCACATAACAATGACTACAATTTAGATTGCATCTGACTCTGCATCCCGCAGTGCCAGCAGGATTGGGCTTGGTACCACACCACACCAATCCCAGTGTACTGACATTCTGTTGTGCCATGGCTATATCGTGCATTAATGGATGAAGCTGCACTGTCTCTTTTGGTCTGCAAGCATGTAATTCCAAAGAGCAGTATCCCCCATAGGGTAATAAACTCTTTAATAACAGTAATGTAGCAACCACAATCATGAAAAAAGTGATTACATTCTACATAAAAATATAAAAGCTCATTTGATCCTGAGGTCCCCAGTGGCACATTACCTGGACTTTTATTTAAAATATAACATCGCTTACTTACATCTTATTCAGGTCCTTTGTTAACACTAATATAAAACTCCAGTAAAATTGTCATTGGAGGAATTTAATAAGGAGTGGGTATGGCTCAGTGATCCATGCTGCTAATTCTGAGTTCTTCCATGAATTTCATCTGGAAAAGTGTGAAACTCTGTTATAGTGTTTCATTACTGAACCCCACTTTGCATATGCAAATGGAGTGAAGGTACATAAGATCCCTTCTTTAAAAGCTGGGCTCTTTCCTCTGCTTAAATAGGAGTGCTTCTACCATCACGTCTCACGAAATGCGAGAGTCCCTTCTTGTCGGCTGGCTTGCTCTCATTCATGGTGGTGTTTTCCTGCAAATCCACACTAACTCCAAGACTCTAGAATGACACCAGGGGATTTTCTTCCATGTGTATGTCTGGGGATCTGAAAGCAGAAGCTAGCCAAGCCCTACTCTGAAGTCTACCTTGCTGTATTTCTATCTAGGATAGGAAAGCAACCCTGCTAAATACTGCTTGCCTCTCATTATAGATAGTATAGAAGTCACTGAGCCTGTGGGCAGACTTCAAAAGAATCTGAAATCCAGCAGCAAATTTTTGCTCTGTCCCTTCTTGTAATCTGTACAGTTGAGCAGAAATCTATTCAGACGTTTCCCATTTCCTCCTTTTTCTGTCAGTACCACATTATTTCCTATTGAAGGCTCTAGCCTTTCTGTCACACCCCCGAGGAACGAATCCCCTGTGCTGTAAGTAGGAACACGTGGCAGGCCACTGGGCAGCAGCCAGTGCAGTGGACACAGTTTTGTTCTAGAAAGTGTGCTGGCCTAGATGTGAATGGAAGGATGGAGTTTTATAGGAGCTGTATTCTCAAATCAGAGACAGATCTGAAGATAAAGTGTGTTAGCAGTTAAAGGGTGTTAGCAACCCCCTCTGTGAGGTTTAGCAAGGGCACTGTGGTGAGCTTCACCGCTGTGGTAAAATAGCTTTCTGTATCCCTTGTACAGAAGCATTGAGTGTTCTCAGAGGCCAGGGGCCTACCTTAATTTCTAAGTGTGCAAGTTGATACATGTCAAATGGAAGCAGACTAATTTAGGTAAAGAAACATGCTGTTTCTTACTTTTCAAGTATATGGGTGTATGGACAGTCACCCCAGGAGCTCCCTCAAAAATCTGTGACCATTTCGCGTCGCCTATAGCTCCCCCTTGCATGACATACTCCCTCCAGCAGCTGCCGAACACATTGAATATGTCATATATGTTGTAACCCTCTCTAATCCTGTTTTTACTCCCATTCTTCGATCATATCCAGTCTCACTAGATGTGTATGGTCAATCAGCTCTAGGGCAAGGATTGCCTCTGTGTCATATGTGCAGATAGGCATGTAATGCAACAGGACTGGTGTTTCTAGGTGTTAGTGCAAGACAAATACATAATAGTAATCAAGGTAATAAGACTGCCTGAAATGAACACGATAAAAAGATCAAAGATCGTGCCTTTTCAAACCAGGATCTGTCAAAGAAGAAGGTGAAAAGTCCTTACAAAGAGAAGTTGTGTTGCAAAGCTTTCTTGTGTTCTCCTCCATGGAGCTGACTGCAGCATCAAGAAATATTTTAAAACACCTTTGTTTTTGAAGTGATGAGCCTTTTAAAAATAATATTGCGTGGATAGCCCTGGTGAATAGGAACTGAGGGAGACACATGCTACCATGGTTGTTCTTTTACTAGTCATTGACTGGAAATGCTCACAAAAGGAATAAAAAGTACATTTGCCTTGTTAATACAATTTGTATTACATATTCATAAACCATTTTATAAAGCTCCCAAGGAAAAATTCAATTGTACTGAAAGCACATAATGGTAGAGCGGCCATACAGAAAACAGGCAGCATGTTACAGAATTAACTGCACAATGAATGAAATGCTATGTCTATAATGAAGCCATTCAGATATAAATTATGGGAGAGAAGATGAAATGTTTGTTAAGCAATAAAGCTTGCAACCATACATGTGAAATTGAATGGGATTTATCATAAAATATTGTGGAGGATACAGGCTGAATATGTGTTACAAATTGACTGAATTAAAAATAATCCAAGGAAAGCAAGCTTTTGGGAGACTGAAAAATTTTAGGAAATGAGTTCATAAGCTTTTTAGCTCTGACCCAAAGTCCCCTGGTGCCAAGAAAAAGAGAGGCAAGAAAATAAGAACAGAATAATTTCTTAGAGGACCACAGTTATGTTGTCTTAATTTTAACCTCCTAAATTTTGTCAAATAATCAGACTCCCCATTGAACAAATAGCATCTCACTGGAGTGGAGGGTAGAGAATTTGGCCCAACAGTGTTTGCTTAGTATGATTTACAGTGGAAGATTTTTTTCCCCTGAACTGTTTATCTCAGTAAGACTTGTTCTGAGGGCAGGATAGATGATATTTTGGTTGGACCTTAAAGAGATATGCGGTATGTTTTCCCAAAAGACCTTACCAGATATCTCAATACAAACAGCAGAGTTGCTAAAGAACACATTCTGTGGGATCCCATACCAAGCGTGGCTGAAGTCCACTTCTCAAAATCACATAGCCTGAGTGTTAGCTTTTACTTCCATAAATTGAAAATACTTACAGCTCTTACAACATGATGGAAATATTGTGCTCGTGAACAAAAAGTATTCACAGAATCCTTAGAATTAGATTTAAAATTCAAATAGATGTTTATGAGATATGGGGATAAAAAGCGGGCAGGATAATTTCCAGCCACAAATAACGTTTGTAGCTATGGAAACGTAGGAGAACCCAAGAAAAAAGAGAGAAATTGGACCTGGAGAATCTGTGCCTTGAGAGGGTTAAGATCATTGCTCCTTTTCTGAAACTTACCTGGATGCCTTTGAGGGCCTCTCTGTCCTTCTCAAGCAGTGCAAAATGGCCATTTCTCTGAGTAGTTAAACATATACAGAGAAGTCTGGAAGCCAGCATATAAAGTGGAGCTTCTGTAGGAACTTTAATGGACACGCTGGGATCCCGCAGGCAGTCTGGTGTGACGATGAGTGAAGCCAAGTGCCACAGCCATGGGTGACATGGTCTTTATGTGTCTGCTGACCCCAAAATTGCTATTTCTGCAGGTGCATTTCACTCTGGTGGCATTTGGATCAGGGCTGGACAGGCTGAAGTGATGAACACAGCTTTCCCCTGATTAACACATCTGACTAACCGGTAGATTTCATTTAATCTCTTTGACCATGCAGCCTAGCAGAACCCTTTCCGTCTCGCCTTTTCTTGCTATTTAATAAATAAAGGGATTCCCCTCCACAGAGCCACATGTAAAAGCACTTTGAGTTGTTCTCCAGCAGAGTTTTAATTTCAAGAGGCAACACTGAGCCTTATGGAGTGGGTGCTGCTGGACCATTACTTCAGGGCTAAATATAAATAAGTGAAGAGGAATTAACTGAAGTATGCTCCATTTTGCTTTGCTGCCAAAAGGATGCACTTACCCAGGTGTAAGATATTCTGATGATTTTTGTTGCCTTTTTTTCGCTGGAAAAAACACACAGAGTACAAACATCCATTGGCCTCCTGCAGTGTATTAAGAGGGGCTGGTAACATTACCCGTTTAAGAAACGTGGCATGTGCCCAGCACTTTTGGACTGTATTTTATTCACAGGAATGAGGCTATGAAAGCCCTCATTCCTACAGAGGAAGAAAAGCCTGTTAACTTGTCAGTCTGCATCTGAAAGGCCATGGGTTCAAAGCTGCTCATCAGTGTTGGTTGACATTCCCCTTTAGTGCCTTTGGAAGTATCAAGTTTGCAGTTATTGACTGCATTGCTGAGTTATCTGTTGTATAAGCAAAATTTCCATAAGGGACAGAAGGCTGGGGACATGTTCACCAAGCATTTTAAGGCATGGTTGATTTGATTTTCTCATTTCTTTTTTTTTTTTTTCTCTAAGCATATTTCTTTCAAACTTAAACAGTAAATTGTAACGATATTATTGATTGTGTTCTGTTCATGGAGCAATGGCATCCCTTTGCTGTTTTTTTAAATGATTTGCTCAGGGGTGTGGAAAGAAGTAGGGGAGGTGAAATACCTTTTTCCCCTAGAGATGAAGGCTTTCCAGCCGAGATCAGTGCCACAACAATCTGGGATCTATTAACACCGTACCAGGCCAGGCAGATCCACTGAACATGAAGGCTTTCTCTGCACTTCAGTAAGGGACTCAGGACTTCACCTCTAGACCTTGATATTGAAATGTCTTGTTTTTCTTTGATTAGCAACTAAATTCCCACACAATTTGAATAAATCTGGGGGAGAATTCTCTGGGAGCACAAGAACTGTAAGGCTGGTTGAGGGGAAAAGCATGACATATGTAATCTGCCCTGGGCAAAGAAAATGCATCAAGTTTTGAAATACTGCATGCAGGCAATTCAACAGAAAGTAAATTGTGGACAGAAACACAACATTCAGTTGCTAGAACAACAGTGAGGATGTCTCATTCAATTCTGTCTTTTTACTGTTTACTTTACATTATTGCAAGCGAAGAAGCAATATCACTCAATGAGGCAAATTTCATTCTTAGATACATGCGCATAATTATCAATGACCTTTTAGATCTGAGAGAGGATTGATTTTGATGAGAGCTGTACCTTCTGCTCTTAGGGCAGGGTCTTGCCCAATTTGTTCTACATGCTCAACAGTCATTATTTGCATGAGCCAATCATGGGGATTGGCTATTATTGATAGATCTTCCAGGAAATATGTCAAAGTTAGGTAAAAAAAGAGAAAGAAAGAAAGAGATTAACATTAACATTTTCTTTTTTTCCAATCAGATACATGTTTCAGTAGCTCTTGCTAAAGTGGCAAAATCTACCCAGCAGGATGAAATTGATATGAAAGGTTTATTAAGAAAAGCAATTTAACAAATCCTTCAGACACAGGGGAATATTACTGTGGATAAACTAATCTGGAAAAATTAAAATCATCCTCCAAGAGCAATTTGGCTATTGCGAGATGCACAAATGTAAACCAAACCTTCTTCTAAGGTTCGTCAAAATATTATTGTAATATTCTGCTATCCTGAAACAGGATTGCCAGATTTTGTGACACGCCATAATAGGAGGTCAAGGGGCTCTTATGACACATGCATAATGCCCATATAGCAGAAGGGAGAAACAGGGAGTGCTCAAGCTCATGTGTCCGTAATTTTAGGTGTCATGATTAAATTCTGAGTCCAGAATCACTGGAAGAATATCTGTTGGGCCCAGCAGGAGCTCTCAGCGCTCTGACTCAGATGGAAGAGTGCTTTGTGTCTTCCTAAATGAAGGTCCAGATCCTGCTCTGGATGGCTGACAGTTGTGCGGTGCGTGCCAGAATCTCCCTCTGGCTTTATGGAAAGCGGTAGGTACTCTGCGCCTACATGTCTCTACTTGTTTACGCAAAAAATTTGGCTCCCAAAATTAGCGAGTGCTTTTCAAGAATTTTGTCCAAACAGTTTGCTGCAGTGAGTCAGTAGCAGAGGTATGAATAGAGCCCAGGGCTCCTCACTCCTGGCCCCATGCACTAACCACCAAGACCATTTACTTTTCTAGCCAGGGCCAGAGAAAAGATGTGAAAATACCACAGGCAAAATTTGTTTTTTTGCAATTTTTCCACTCAGTTTTGCAGACTCAGGAGGTTTGGTTAGCTTTCCACGTTGAGCAAGAGCCTAATGTTGGCTTTGCTGTGGAGTTTTTCATTTCTAGGTGTATGAAAGATGAGTCCTTCCTCTTGCTTTCTCCACTGTCCTCTGCTTGAAGGAGAGCAGAGACGCACGTTGAGTTCTTTTCCCTTTGGAGATGGTAAGTGGGACAGCAAGATGGGTGAACAAGGAGAATGGGGACATGGTGCATGTGTGATGGGAATCCTTGCTGGCCTCAGTCTCAATCACAAAGAGAACAAAGAGGATGGGGCAAATGGACAGGCCAGGAAGAGCACATGGCTGACAGTCCTGGTTGGTGCTGTTGATTACATCCTCTGGTGATCCAGTCAGGGAATCAACAGGCTGATTGTGCCCAGTCATTAAGGAAAGGCATGTCTGTAATTAATGGCAAAGGGCCTGATACAATAAAAGGCATGTCTGCCTATTGCATTGCAAAGCCCACATAGGGCTGCAAAAGACGCCAAAGAAAATCAATGTTAAGCAGCTTGTATGGATTTGTACAGGCCTATACAGTGCCAAAGTCCAGACATATTTCTTATTGAGCTGAGTCCTCATATGTTTTATTTATAATTTAATGCTAAAATTTATGAAGGAGATGCATGGCAGAGGGAGAGCCCATAACCTTGTCATTTCATTTCTTAAAGCAGCAGCTACTAGGTCTAGGAAAGAGTTATGTCCTCCTTCTTCTCTCTGAATCCCGAGCATAAAATGTAACCCAGTAGAATTTTTTTTCAGTCCGAGTTTGTTTGCACTGAATCGGCTGTACAGCTGAGTTGCCCATTGCGTGTCAGGCAGCAAGTTTCTATCAAAATCACTAACTGCCAATCATTTGCTCTAAACTAAATCACTTCAAATGTTATTCATCAGGCATGCCATGTTACATTATAGACTGCTGTAATTCAGACACTTAAGGTATGAAAGAAATGAATTTCCTGTATTATTTTCCATAAAAACAAGTAAACAGCACTGTGTGCCTTTTTAAAGTCAATTGGAGGATTGATTTTAATTCAAATTGTATTTCAGAATAGTTCAAGCACTCACCACTCGGCGCTGTAATCTTGAGACTTTAAATACGGATGCTGTAATTTCAGAATGTCACATGCTTTAAACATTTGTATTGAAATTTAAGCCATTGCCATAAGATAATAAAAAGAGTGTACATTAAAATGTATTAAACATGACAGCAGCATTCACAATCCTGTTTGGAGGGAGGAAGGATTTTAACAGAATGCAATATTTAGCGTTCTCTTTTGTATTGTTGTGCCACGATGTCAGAATTACTTTTTCCCTGAAGCTGTGGATTGGGCTTTCCCCCCTCTGACATAGCCACATTTGTATTATGAAGCTCAGATGAAACAATAAGGTGCAGGGTTTCTGCTGGCTTATATTCAACCCGATCAGCACTGCAGACCTAGCAGAACTTAATTGAATTGTACTTGAAAGCTTAAAGTGAGGAGGCTGCCAGCGAAAGAACATAGTTTACTGCAGTGGAGAAGACCTAATGAGGGGAGAACCTCAAAATGTTTTGTTCTGTTAAATTGCCAAGAACAGGTAAGAGTCCAAAACTCACACAACACTCCTGGGTAAGCATCCAAAAGTTGCGTACATTTTCGTGTTCATTTGAATTACCCAAATGGACTGGTTCAGCGGAATCTGAGCTGGGAGTTTCAGGGAAAGGGCTGTCACATGAGATGTCTAGTTAAATTTAGTTAAACGGTTAAATATTACCGCTTCTATAAGCAAAAGAAAAGAAATTTCACCTAATCCAAAACATTTCACATTTTCTTTAACAAAAACATTTGTTTCCTCTCTTATCCCCTCCTTTTTTTGTGCCATAAATATGTCAGTTGTTTAAAAGATGTGACTGCCCTTATAAATGTATCAAAGATAAGCTAGGTTGTAAAGGATTCAGGTTCATGAACTGTGTTTATACAGTCTATTGTTTAGTACTCATGAATAATTGATTCTTGTCCTTCCTGCACAAATATTCAATCAGATACCATTCAAATTGATAGCAGGTGTCTGATCTAGGAAAAAATGGCTATGTTCTTTGACTTGAGATGTGATTGTAATACAACACAACTTCAGCAAGAGTAGAGGAGTATCACACATTTCAAACAGGACCTCTTGAGAGAGAGTTTCTAATTAAAACACCATACAGTGTAATTTTCTGGTATGTTTTAGATAAGTAACCATCCCAAAGCACATTTATTACAGTTATTTTTATGTATGTATATGTGAAATGGAGAAAAGGTCATTATTTTCAAAAATTGCTTGCTCCAATAAGAGGTTACATCATGGAGAGAGAAGAATACAGTTCTATGTAGATTGTCATTCTGTAGGATTCTTACATTCCAAATATTAAAAAATAAAATCTGACTATGATTTCCCCAGACCATGTGATGACCAGGAGACATAGAATAATTGCATTATGTGATACATTATTTAAGATCGAGTAAGAAGGTGCCTGTTCCTTAAAGTGCAGATTCTTTTCAGATGAGTTACAACTTTCCTCTGCTGGAAGCTTCCTTTAAATCAGTTTATACTGAAGCAAAACAAAATGTACATAGAAACAGAGCAGGGAGCAGGACCTGCTAGTGTATCCTTGAACCTTGGAGCAGTGCTCGTTTCTTGCTCAGGGAGGTTTGTTGATGTGAGCTAAGTTATGCCTGAGATGGCGAGAGGAGCTGCAGAGTGAGCGTAGATATATAACCAGAATTTTGCTCCCAGGCACATGAAAATAAATCTGAGAAGTCAGAGGTCCAATATGTTCCAACTAAAGCGAATACAAGTTTGGTCATTGAATTAACCAAGAGAAAAATCAGGCCTTACTTAGTGGTATGGAATACAGAATATTTTCCACATGTAATTTACTGATAGTAGTAGGAACTCTTTGGAGAAGAGCTGAGCAAATACAGGAAAATATGTATATATATTATGCCTTTTCATTCTGATCCATTGCTACCCAATGCATAGGTCTCCTTGCATTCTGCAGGGGTATTTTTAGAGTTAATTTTTTCATTTTGTTGTACCTTATTCCCCTCTCCTTCTGACCCCCTGAATTTAATGCTTAAAGATATGAAATTGGAAGCTATGGAACGAATTTTCTTCTAGTTGTCAGTGAAGACAGTTTTCCACATTTCTTTATTGACAGCACTTTTGACCTCTTTCCTATCAAAATGGCTCTGTAGGTTTAGAAAAGATGTTCTACTGTATAGCATTCGTGGCCTGTGCAGTCGTTGGCCATGCACATTTGCTTAGCAACGTGGAAGGATAACATTTACAGGTAGGATGAGCTCAGACCTGTCATTAGATCAGTGAATGGTTATGTGAGGATTAGACTTGTTATAAACCTGCTGGATTTATACATTTGAACTGGGTAGTTGCTTGCAGTGGATAGTTGTTCCACATCCTTCAACTCACTAGCTCTCCTGCATTTCCAAAAAAGCAATTCGGCTGCAGAGTTTTAACTCTCATTGTTTATTTCCATCTGTAATCACGGCTGGCAATTCTTGAATGGCAGCAACTATGCTTCCCCACTTCTCTCCCAAATCTTTCAGACCCATCTTACTATCCTCCATGCACTTGATGCATCCAGTGCCCCAACACACAAACATTTCAGAAAGTTGCAGCTTTGGGCTTACAGTGGGGAGGGGAAGAGGTACTGTATCTGCTATACTAGCTGCCAGAATCCAGGTGTATTTAGAGAGTTTTGCTCTTGTCAATTGACAAACCCTTTTGGGGTTGCTTATTTGAGTAAAGTGTTTCTGCTTTAGAGTGACATAAAAAGTTCTCTTTTATTTTTTGAATACTAAACAACTGTCTGCTTCTGAAGGTTCAAACAAGTGCTCTAGTTGTACGCTGTCTGCTCAGGATTCCTGTGCATAAAACCCGGTATTTTTAGGGAGTGCAGCCCCTGAAGCCAGTAGCATGCTAAAATGCTCAATCTTCCATAAATATTACCCTTCCCCTGACCTTCCTTTATTTTCCATGCTGGATTCCACTTCTGAATCTATTCATTTTGAATAGGCAGCAAAATCCTTCCCTGGAATAGACAACACAGATACACCTTGCCAGCTGTAGCAGTTCGTAATGTATATATTATTGAAATATTGGCCGTGGTTTCTGAAACCACAAACAGAATTAGTTGTACCCAGAGAAACATACTTTCTTTCGGTGGCTTGAGTAGCCAACAATTACTAAAAATACCCTCCTTCTTTCTGTAATTTCAGAAGATAACATAGTATTTAGTGCACAAGTGACATAACACATGAATCAGCTCTTCATAAAACCTTTTTTTTTTCCCATGGTATGTTGAAAATATTCAGATGGGGCAGCATACAAAAACAGCAATTTCTTTCTGTTCTCTTTTAAGTGCATTTAATGCTTGCTAAAGGTTTCAAGTTTCCTGCCTTCCAGTATTAAAGTTCCTCTTTGGCCAAGTTCAGACGTGTACCTGGTCCTGCAGCCACTCTCCTTGTCTGCCTAAGTGTAAGCAGAGGAGTAACTGCAGGGAAGTTTCTCACCCAGGTGGCAGTGCCCTGCAGAGGCCATGTGAGATGGATCCTCTCTGGGAACACGCAGCGAGCGGTGAATTTTGGCACTGCATAGAGCTGAGACTGGAGGGGGCCAAAGAGCAAAGGATCTTGTATCAATGTAGTAATGAGCCTAAAGCCCCAAAACAAAACTTTTGCTAAAACTTTGGGTGATCTGGACACTGGTGGTATTCTTTGGCTTGGGATTCTTCCTTTAAGAAGAATAATTCCTAATAAGCCAGGATTTGGTGCCTTGTTCCTTGCACATCTTTGGTGAGATGCCACCAAACAACAAAACCATTCTAATAACCTGTGGTTGCTGGAAGGCGTATGCAAAAAAACTATTATTTTTTCTATACTTAGTTTTCTGCAAATTTCAGCTCCCTGAATTTACTCATTCTTTTCTCAGATGTGCAGAGCCAGCCATATATGACCAATCTGCGGAGTACTGCCTTACCTATAACAGGATACCTTGTGCTTGGGGTTGGAAGTCGGCTACTCTGTATATTGCAATTGAACTTTTAAGAATGTCCAGCTTTTCTCCTATTTAGTTCTCCAGGAAGATATTAGAATTATTTAATCAATTTATTAGAAATGAAATAGCAGCATGCATTTCTATTAAACATATGCTAAATGATGATCTCTGAGAATTATAGAAGATGAAGAAAGCCTCAAAGCATGGGAGAAAATTTTATTTCGTGTCTACCTTTTTAAAGAGAGAAAAGGAAGGGACCATGAGGTCATAAACCAGTCAGCCCAATAGCTATTCCTGGAAATATACTGGAACAAATCTTTAAAAAATTCATGTCTAACTATTCAAATGATAAGGAGGTTGTAAAAGATAGCATAAGATTGAAGTGGTTTGTTCTCAGCAAATGCATCTGATTTCTTTCTCTGAAACAATAAGCATCCTGGGGTAAGGAGAAAGATGTTGCTGAAATATCCTGATTTCAGCTTCTGTTTTTGTCTCATGTAATGACCTTGTGAAAAATTAGGGAAAAAAAAAATCCAGTAAGGAACACAGCTGTAGAACTGCATTGGGCACCCTGTTTTAAAGATCAAGAAGGAATATTAAATTGAGAGGAGTGTGACAAGAAAATCTGGGATTTACAGAGCATGACCTATGAAGAAAAGTTGTGGGAACTGATAAACCTACAGAGAAATCATCCTGATAGTCTTTCCAATATGAGAAAGTTGCGCAAAGGATAGCGCTTATTGTTCCCTCTCCACTTGAGGGAATTCAAAAGAAACCAATTTAATTTTCAGCCAAGATGCATTAGGATGACTGGGGGGGAAACTTTCTAACCACAAGGGGAATTGAGTAATGATGCAGACTTCATCAGAGGGTTTCCAGAGCAGGGCAGACAGATGTTAAGGGGGGTCTGGCACTGCTAACAATTCAAAGGCTGGGGAGGTCCTCTCCAGGCCCACGTTATTACCTGTGAAGAGCGACCCGAGAGAAAAGAGGAAAAGCTACTGCCAAGAGAATATGAATGGATGGCAGTTTTATCAGATGTTAATAAATAGCTCTTTCCTAGAGATGGGGCTGATAGGACTTTCTGAAAAATAAAGTTTTGTCTCTGGAAACTGATGGTGATATATGCATTTTTAGATGTATAGGAAAACAATGTAAGATGTTATAAAGACATAGCATGCTAGTGATAGACTATCACAGACTTTGTTTATGTATTGTGATAATAGGCCTAATTTCTCATTTTAAACATCACTTACACTGTGATCTAATAAAAGATTAGTTGCGGATTGTTCTTTAAAGTAACTTTTACTAGACTCACATACAGTTTTAATTCACATCCAAATTTTTGTAGGCCTCATGAGACCTTATAATAATAGGACAGGAGAGAATGATGCAGAATTCATTTTAATTTGCTTGTCTTGGAATACCCTTTGCTGTTTATATTACAGATTTCAACATACCTCTCAGAGGATCAGAGCAAGTATAAATATCTATACCAATTTAAAAATGTACCATTTTTGGAACCTGTCATATACTTTCTGGTAAGGCATGCTATTCATCATCTTACGAGGCCCATTTTTCTTAGACATATGTGAAAAAATCTGTACAGCTCATGTACAGGATCCCAAAAGCTGTAGCTGGGAGCATAACGTAAAGCCCAAAGCGCTCAATTTTATATGCACCTTGCTTTTCTACAGCATTTGGCTGTCTGGATCTCAGAGTGCTTTCAAATTTGAATGAGATAAGTTCACAAAGTTCCAAAGAACGTGATAGTTGTTATTGATTTTATGCCTATTATTTAACAACATTATCCTCCAGTGAAAATGCTGGTGTTAAAATTATTACCCACCTTGATTCCACAGCCCAAACTGAAAATCTAGTTACGTGTCTGAGGTCACCTGAAAGTTTATTCTGTTTCTTCCTCTGCCTGCTTACCTTCCATCACTTTAGTATCGATAAAGAAGAATACAAAACCAACAGTGGCTGTTCTCTGAGCTCAGTTTTCATCGAAAGCCAGCAGGCATCAGTTAATTCATTCTTGTCACGTCTCTGCCATATGCAATCCGCATTTTCAGAAGTGGCCATAGTTCATTTCAGGTGCCTATTTAGATGCCCAATAACCTCAGCATGTGGAAATGATGCATCTGCTCAGGTTTAGGATACTGGGGCTGTAAGGCACACTTTGTCTTCGGGGCAGCAGGGACAGAGGCTCTGCAAACAGCCCTGCCACTCGCACTCCTCCCTCCCCACTGCCAGTGGCAGAATGGCTCTAATATCCACATTTCAGCAGAGATTTCAACAGTTCTTGATCACTCTTGATGAGTGTTTAGGTAGTCCCAGAATTATACCCAGACAACATGTGCTGATGAATAGTTGAGCTGTAGAATATTGCTTTGGTCTGCTGTCACTTGGCTGCTTGCATTTCCACTTGCTCATCAGCAGTGACCTGCCTGCAGTCTCAGCTGGCTGGACTTAAAAAGTTCTACCAATAACAATAATCAGAAGTACATGAAAGGAAGTATATATATTATACATCTATATGTATATTTTGTAATGGGAGAGCACTTTTATAAGTTTTCTTTTTTTTTTCTTTTTTTTTTTTAAGGGAAACTTCACCTAATCCAAAATATCTCAGTTTCTTTAATAAAAACATTTCTTCTTTTATCCCCCTCACTTTTTTCTTTCCTTTTTTTTTTTTTTTTTTTTTCCTGCCATAAGGGTCGTCTTTGGTATGTCTGTTGAGATCCCCAGCAACCAAAAAGTATTAGAGCTGCCACTAAGTAAATTAAATAGACAAAAATCATGTCTAAAATGTCTGGCAGACTGCTCCCATTGGGTTATTTTATGCTATGCCACAGATTTTAAACAGTTAAGAAAACCAATTAGCATCAAGCAAGCATACAATACCATTTTGTTCTGTAATTCTACCTGTCACTTTTTTATTTCCCATTTCATTCTCATCTTTCTTCATAATTGGATGCAAAAATGCTAAGCTGTAACTACTTGTGCGAAGAAAGATGAGAAACAGAATCTGAGCACATCAGCGTGTGTATCAGAAGCTGCGCATTGTGAAAAACCAAAATCAGTTCAAAAGTGATGATTCAACCAATAATATATATAATATATGGTATGATATATGTAACGAACTGGGAAACTGGAAAGAGCCAAGCCTTGGGTGGCTTAACTGCTCTAATAGATGCTGTGTTTTACAGACCAATGCTTGAACATCTGTATTGCATAGTTTCTGGTGAGGAAACAGCAGTAGCCATAAAATACTCAGCAATATCCTATATATAACAATGAAGGTTTGAGGACAAGGACACTAGGTTATGTATTTCATTCTTTTGCTTTACTGAGAACTTGAACAACAACAAAAAGCAGGCGGACAGGCGACTGATGTAATGTCTCCTTTGACACAGATTGCATTCCAACGTTTTTAATAACTCATTTTCCCAAGGGTGGGGTGATGGGGATGCTTTAAATATTCCCTGAAGTTTTTTTTTAAAAGACACGCTCCCGGCTTTCTGGTAGTCTCCGGCACTTCGCGTGCAGTCCCCTACCCCCGAGGAATCCAGCTCTGAGAGCTGGGTACCAGCTAGCTGAAGGGCAGCGATTTTCAATGCTATTTGTCTTTTAACGAGGGTCTGGAAATGAGCAGATACTGCTGATTGCACAGTGATGACTGAGGGGCGGAACAGGGGTGGAGGAGTACCCAGCTTCCCCCTTTCGGCTTGGCCTGAGCTCGCAGCAGCACAATGTAGACATCATAATTAGGGTGCACAGATGCCTGTCTTTTGCACAACTGCTTCCTTGGCACTGAATTCATGGTTTAATTCTCACTGGCTTGAGGGCTAAAAGCACTGTATGATATCAGTGAGGACTGCCAGGTACTTTGGATCTTTTCAGTGTCAGACCAGAAGTGATCCATCCACAGTCATTTCCAACCATTTGTTAGTGGATGGCGGTGTGATGCACGCACCGGGAGACTCATTCTAGCTCTTCCCACACTTCGTGCTTCTCTTTGAAGAGGTTCAAAACTCAGGAGTTTGCTGTGAACAGTTTTCATCATTAGCTGTGTAGCATCAGTCTGCCTGGCTTCCATCTCCGAAGCTCTCTGCAGAGATTCCTGCTCCCTTATCTTATTCTGGAGTGGACTTAGTCAAGATTTGAGCACTTCCCCAGCTAACTTCTGTTTATTTACTGGAGTGAACAGCCTCTGATGTATATTACAGCCAATGTGTGTTTAAGTTATACTCATCACAGAGCTGTTAGTCAATGTTTGACTCCATACAGATATAGAAAGGGGCATTTTCAATTACTTCCAAGGATGTTCTGAATGGCTTGTTTTTTCCTGTCTCAAAATTGCCAGGTGCTCTGAGTCCTTTCCAAAGCTGTAGAAATTTGCTTTGCACTGCTTAAGACTTCTGCTTTCAGGCTTAAAAAGATGTGTGTGGTGTTGCTGTAACTGTGCTTACACTTGTTGCACTGAGAAATCTGACAGGGATAAAGCAACCTTGGAAGATGCCTGCAAAAGCTGGACAAATCAGCATAACGTCACTCGCCTTTGGCTGGGTTTGCCTTTACACCTTGGTGAGATAAATTTACCTTTCTCAGCTGTGTTTTGGTGAGATACATGTTAATTCTACAAACCCGCGTTGTCTGCAGAAGCAGCCTGGCATCTACATGATGTTAGGGGCTCTTGGTGATTGTGTCCTGTATTATATAAAACACTTTTTGACTACCTATAATCTCAGATTTTCCTTTTTATTTACAGTTTTCCAAACTGTAACTTTTCTAAAGCAATACGGCTATGAACAGATTCTGCTCCCTGCAGTTACAGGGAATTGAGGGGGGAGTGCATGAGGCCTAGACAACTTCATGGAGAGCTTTCCTCACAGATAGACTGCAGGCAGATAACTACACCTGTACCAAAATCTTGTAGTCTTTCACACACTCCTGCTTCTGCCTTGAAACCCACTGGTGAGTATGGCCAAGTGAACCGGGAAACCCAGCACATGCTGAGTTGGTTTCTTCAAACCTACACGATCCCAGGCATTGACTAGCCCCTCTCAGACCGCATTTCCAAAATGAGACCCCTCAGATAACTCCCTGTATCCCTTTAGATAACAGTGACTTCTTCAATAAGCTGCTTTTAGTACAGATATTTTACTTTTGAGGTAAGTAGTCATCAAAACTATATATTTTTTATTTTTATTTTTATTTTTTACATGGGGAAAGCAGGAGGGGAGAAGGTCCTATTTGCTTCTCTGACACCCTCTGAAACCCACAGGGCATGTGGCTGAAGGCACTGGTTTATTGGTGGCATTTTCCATGTACACTTTGCTTTAACTAATGTGTTCCTAGGCAGTGAAGTTTTGTATGTATGAAGTCCTATTGCTGTAGCTCATTCCTGGAGTATGTAACTGGTAAATTTGTGATTTTTCAAGGAAGAAAAAGTCTTTCCTTATTTCTTGTATAAAAATAAATAGCTATCCAACATTGTATTTGCAAATATTGAGGATTAAAATAATGTTTTGTATCTTGGCCAAAGATAACAGGTGCCTTTGACAAATTTGCATCATTTCTTTACTTCTTTAATCAACTATTTCAACTGTTTTAGCCCATTTCTGCAGTTTTACTTCTGCTTCAAAAACTTTCACTGTGCCATAAGGACAAGAACTCCTTTCCCTGTGTTTTTTAATACAGGTTATTAATCTGTATATGCTGCAGAGCTCAAAAATGAAAATTGATTACATGACCATTAAGGACAAAGGATTACATGGTTGCAGGTATACCGTGTGCCTTGTGGGACAGTGGGCACTCGAAACCTGAAGAGCTGTGTTTGGAGAGCAGGTGGACAGATTCCCTGACAGTTTGCTGTAGCAGTAGCATTCGGACATGGGAACCAGCACGGAGGTTGTAATTGCATCCAGAGGAAAAAAATGTACATGTGCTGTTACACAAGGCTGTTGTGCCAAGCTCCACCATGTTCCTTTGGTTAGCGCTTGGCAAATAGGTAATGACATTTGGTACTACAAAGCACGTTCATTTTGGTGGAATAGCTGCTTAAAAAGATTTAGCAGAACAAGAAGCATCTGAGGTGAATCGATAAGATCCTGCTGTGCACTCTCTCCCTTGTGCTGTGTGGCACTTGGTATCTCTTTCTGCCTTTTCCATGACATCAGCCTTGTTGCTGCCCTTCCTTCCTGGCTTGCACATCTCTCTGGGTCATCCCTGTTTTATTTGGTGTGCTGAGTTTGTTCATTCCCGTCCATCCTAAAACTTCACCTCTGCCAGGGAGCTCCATGAGACTGAAGGAGGATACGCTTTCCCACCAGCAGTGGGGAAACTGGTTTATCCCAAATCCTTCTTTGCCTTTTCAAAACTCCCTCTTCTGGGGTTGAAAGGAACATCCAAGTGATGTCTGTTCTTTGGGTGATTTAATTCTTTGTCTTTCTTGCATTTTGAAGTGTCTAATTAAAATGAATTAAAGATAATAAAAATGAGCAATAACTCTAAGACCGACATCCAGAGAGTCTGACTCTGCTATTGCTCATGTATTTTTGGAGGTGATTTGCTTCTTCTAGGGTTGCTTTGACTCCTTAGCCGGTACTGTAATAAAGTGAGAGACAGACTGATGTAGTCATAGCCACAGCTCAAAGTCGGTGTAATTAATTTTATTTCACATGTAGCTTTTGATCCAAAGAATTGGAAGGGCAGAGTCCCAGTTTAACCAAAGTACATAAATATGTCCCTGACTCAAGTGTGCAATGTCAGGGGGCTGCTCGCAGAATTAAGAAAGTCCTTCAGTGTTTCCTGAACTGAAGAGCGCTCTTTTTCCATCATAATATAATATTTTGCACAACCAAAACACAGAGGTCAGGAGGCCAGAAAATTAGCGCAAGCTGTAACAGTCCTGTAAAGAGGGGGTGGGAGGGTGAGAGGGATGGGTGGAAACAAAACCTAAACCCATTCATACATTTTAAACGGTTTCCCTTCCTTCCATTCATGCAATGATATAGAACAGCTGCTCATGAAACCTGGCCGCATATTTGTTAAATGGGAACAGATTACTAAATCAAATTTGTTGACCAATTTTCAAGTATGTGGCCTTGAGATATTTAAAAAAAAAAAAAAAGGTGGTGGTGGGGTTTGTATTGGCTAAAGAGGAGGGGGTAGCAGGCCAGTGGCATGAACATTTCACGCTGGTGGGATTTGGGGGGGGGGGAAGGGAATCAAGTCACTAACTTTTGTGTGAGTACCCAGCTAAAACCTCAGGGAATTTTATATAGTGCATGTTGTCAGTATTTTAATCATCCACAGCTGTCAAAACTCTTGTAACCCGCCTCTTCTATTTAAAATGTGTCTTCTAGGCATAAAATAATTAAAGGTGCAGGACCATAAGGTAGGCTCAGAGCCGCTGCAATGTGACAAAACTCCACATATGAAAGGCATTATTTCAGGAAGTTTTAAATATAAATTTTGTTTTGTCAGAAGGCTGCAGGGCACACATTTTCTATACTGTCAAGCTTGATAGTAACAATATTTATATTTCAAATAAAAAGATTAAATTGCAGTCTTATGTGTTTCTGGTTTTCACATAGTTTTTACCAGTGTATCATAGTGTTCCATATCAGTGTGTCATCGAAACTTTTTTTTTTGCTGACACCAGTTTTGCTTTATTGTAATATTAAGTCTTGTACTGTCAGTCCCTGAATTGAAATAATGAGGGCAGACAGTAGTTTAGTTGAGTTACCTCTATCTTTCCTTTCCTCACCCCCCACCCCCCAAACAAACCTGAAAACAACACAACATAAAAATGAATTCCTTCCAGAAGGCAATTGCAAAGGAGGCCGTTGGTGTGCAGTGTCTGTGTGTGTTCACGTGCTCACTTGTGCATCTGTGGCCTTGCCATGTGTGCAGTACAAGACCTCACCTTGCAAGTTCTCATTCACCCTACCAAAATGCCTGCGCACTTTCCAAATGGATTAAAATTTAGCGTGAGGTACAGATGGAAGAGTAGGAGAGGGCAGCTTCGTTTATGAATATTTTGATCTTCTCTATTTGTTTGTTTTTATATTAAAAGAACTAACCCAAAGAATGAGTGCCTTGGTTGTTTTGAGTGGTCTGCTTGGCAAGCCTTTTGTGCCACTGCTTGTTAGCTGTTATTTGTGAACTTTCTGCTAATGCCCATAGGCCCTTCGCTCTGCATTGTTCGGAGCTTTGCAGTCCCAGGAGTTTGAGTCCCAGGGCTGGGTTTGTGTTGTCTGTGCAGCATCAGGGCTTGACAGAACAATGGGGAGAAATGTGAAAAGGTTCTGACTCAGGCTCGTGTTTGAACGGCCAATTGGAGTCACTTAGCCTGCCAGCTGGGGCTGGGCTTGCTCCTTTTGGGTTGAAATGTGAACGTTTCATCACAACCCCTTTGTGGCAGCTTGCAGCTGGCAGAAACTTCCTGTGCAAATTCCTCCATTTCTACCCTCTGCAGGATGGTGAGGATTTTTTCCTGGTGTTGGACAGTGCTGGCTGATGCGTACAACTTCTCTGACCATGATGTGTTTGATAAACTGGGTTAATCAGAACAGGGATTCAAAATTTTGGTGCTTTAGAAACTACTCTACAGTTGCTATCAACTTGGGCATGGCATGGGCTTGAGTCTTCTCTCTGTCTTGCTGCTGAATGATGCATCTTTCTGTTGCTTTAAGCCTTTGGTCTGTCATTAGTCCAGTCATGATTTTACAATAATGAAAATAAATTATAAAACAGCACTGCTGCTGATGTTGTGATGGAAAATGAGGAGGGTGTGCTGCTGAGGCAACTCATGAGGAACCAAATGCAAAAAGTACATTTCCATGGAACTTCTCATGCAAGGAATATTTACTTCTTTTATATTTACAACAGTGACCAGCTTAATATAGTTTACTGGATTTTATAACAGGAAAAGTAAACTGCATGCCCCAAATATGTTAGCTAATAAGTGACAGATCTGACCGTGTAATTGACATGAATGTTCTTGTGACTCCTCAGTTCTCTTGGTATTTTATGCCATTTTATCAGCTCTAAAACTGCCTAGAGAATAACTTTCTACTTGTAGAAACCCCTGGATATTCAAAAGCTATTCAAAGGTATGAACAAAACCAAAAAGGTTTTGAGTTTTTTTAATTGCTGCTGCTATACCTCAATAAATGTGTTTTGTTTCATTCCATAATTGGCCAAGAACTTTCCACTCCGTTGTACAAACTGATTAGAAAGTTTCATGGTTTATGTGAAGTACGTGAGGATAAAATGTCAATACAAAGCTTGTGCCCAGTGAAGAACAGCCTTTCCTTTTCCACGTGTAAGTCTGTGCCTGTGTGCATTATGCTCCTAAATGCTTTACAGAAGCGGCCAGCCTGCTCAACTAATCAGAGTTGGAACAATAGGGGAAGATATTTTAAAGTAAAGTTATGTACAGTTGGAAAAGTGGAAACAACAGGTGGCACTATCCATTCTGCACTCAAAGCCTGAGCTTGCCTAACATCTTCAACCACTTTTTTATTTCATTTTTTTTTTTTCAGCTTGAACTGATGGAGATACAAATTAGGCTATTGCAGCACACACATTTCAAATGAGGGAGGCCTATTCCGATGGAAACATCTGGTTTCATTACACCAGGTAACACCTGCATGAAATTACATCTGTGCTGAAAGTCCTTTAACAGACTTTGGTAATTAAACTCAGGCAATCTAATCAAAGAAAGGCATGGAGAAGGTGATACATGAAGTCTCATTCTCTGCCATGTAAATAAACTGCATTAGTATATTGGGTCTTTCAAGAAATGGTTAACGTCAACAGCTTGCAATTGAAGAGATTTCATGTTAAAAACAGCCTTCCATAGTATATCCATAATATATATTCTGATCTTCCAAACAAATCCCCAGGGTGCTGTTCAGATTTATTGCACTTAATAGCATATTGTTTGGAGTGTACAATGTGTGGGTCCAACTGAGTTTTACTGGGATATTCCGTGGCTCAATTTCCTTTCAATATGTAACCATGTCCTTTTCAAATTTTGCTCTAAAGCCTTGTGTAGCTGACTGCTTTGCTCTTTGCTTTATCAACTGGTTTCTAAAACGTAAAGGCTAACCTTGACCTGAGCCCTGACAAGGAGCTCACTTGGTGCAGGGGCACTGTGATGTCTGGGGTTTCTTTCCCTGGGTGTCGTCACTGCGCACTGCACGGCATCTGAGCCTGGAACGGGCTCAAAGAGGAGTTCCGGCCTTGAGCCTTGGTTGTCTTCTGAGTCTCATGAACAGAGATGGTTTTCCCACCTTGGAGTAGGTTCAGAGTTAGCCCTGTGTGGCATGCAGGCACTTCTGGCTTTGTTTGCGTGAGATTTTACCATCTGGCAGTGTCACCTGGAAGGCATAAATAAAGCCATTGTTTCACTGATCCTATCAAGGGTTGCATATATTTTCCTTGTCAGAAAGTGCAGAATAATAGATCCAGCAGAAATCATGCACAATATTGCTACTACTGTTAAAGGATAGCAAGGTTAACACTTCTGGCTTTGGGAAGAATTCCAGCATTTCTTTATGGAGCTGATTTTTTTCACATACTTCTTTTCTATGAAAGCTGATTTTTAGTCCACGGTAAAAAATTTAAACACAAAATTTTCATCTTGGTAGTAAATGCCCTTGCAAAAATTAGTAAGTTTTCCAGACCTTCCCTGGAGAAAGAACAGTCCTTGGAGCATAGTTGGAAGTGCAGGACTTATGCTGGAAACCAGCTTTTTGGTAGAATGTCTCCCTGTCTGCTTTTGAAGCAGCATATTGCTAATCACCTGACCTTTGAACAAATGCAACTTATTTGTTTGGGGTCCTTTCATCCATGTTAATCCAGATGTGTCTTTTAAAACCATATTCCTCCTGTTGATGCTTGACTGATCTCAGAATCCCTTTCCATGTACATGCCCTCCAGGGTGGACCACAGAGTGGTGCGGCACTAGGGTGAGCCCAAAGGGAGAAGCAAGCTCCAGAGCTGAAAGGTCATCTCCTCTGGAGTAATCTCCTGTTTGAAAGGGGAATGTTTTAAACCAGTTACCTCTGAAGGCTGCTGCTACTCTCCCTTGCTACAAGTCTAGGACCAAACAGATCTTTCCACATGGGCTGCGTTTAGAGGTAGCAACTAGAGCCAGGAGCGGGTTCTAAGCTTCTCTCTCGCCCTGGGGAGCTCATCTCCTGTCAAAGTTGTTGTGCTTCGCTGCTGTGAGTACGACACATACCATCTCTGAACAAGTGCTTTCCCCTTGGCTGCTGTGAGTGCAACACACACACCGTCTCTGCACAAGTGCTTTCCCTGTGAGGCCGTTAGATGCTTTGGGCCGAGAGCCAAGTGTGCACGTGGAGCTGTGGCACACACGGTGCCCCGCAAAAATTTTCCCCTCCTTCTCTAGCATCTGTAAATACAGTGTAGGTAGTGTTCCCTTGCTGTTTACAAAAGTGAAAGAAAAAAAAAGGCAGTGGCAGTAAACTTTCTGCAAAGCCTGAGCCTACCAAAGATTTAAAGGATTGACATTTGCATTACATTTTTCCCCACCCAGTCCTCCTCATTAGCTGGATATCTTTATTCTCTAAATATTTACCACCTAAACCAAATTTACAGTTTAATTTGCTGCATAAAATCATTTATTGACTGATAAAGCTCATTACTGAGGCCTAGCCCAGGCTGTAGCCTGCCATGACAGTTTTAATTCTTGTAGCAGCAGGCTACTGCAAGAGAAAAACAATCCTGTCACGTTAACGGCAGGGGTCTAAATTATTCAAATACACTAAATCCTCCCAGAACAGTTCCCCTGCTCATAATTTGTCTCTTCTTGCCAACAATTAACTAGCAATATTCTAAGTTAACAATGCCAACTCTTTTGAAATCTCAGGGAAAATAGAAACACATACATGCAACAAATGTTTTTAGAATGGAATACATCAAAGGGCAATGCTGGGAGACTTCTCGGAAATGTAAGTATTTAAATGGACTCTCTGCTTGCTTTAGTGCAGGAAGAATTTGCTGGTATTTGTGTGAGTGTGTACAGCTGGGTTTGATACAGAGTTGTGCTGTCTGGTGGCACAGCTTCATGGCTGCTTACACTTGCTGGTAGCCCATTCATTGGCCCTCCCATGGCTGACGTTTATCCATTTTATTGAACTTACACAAATGTCCTCTTGTCCTCTTCCATCTCCTCCCTTCTATCAGAGTTTTGGTGTCTTCATAATTATGAGTTATTATAAATAATTACAATAGTAAGTGTAACATACGGAGACAAAACCTCTTAAGGTGCTATGAATAGAATCAACTTTGAAAAGTATGGGTCGAAGTAGCTGACAGTAGGCATCCTGCAGAAGCTGTAGGTCTGAATCCATTCCAGTTAGGTCTCAGAGCTTATCAAGTCAACCCATGGAATATCAGCTGCCAAGTAGTCTTGAAACAAACCTCTAACTCCAGCAATTTACAAAGTCAAGAGAAAAACTGCTCAGTTTGGTTTCTGACCTGTGCATATGTGGATCTGTATGTCAACAGCCACAAATACATGCTGGAATGCTGAGCAAAGAGCAGTTTGAGATCACTCCAGCGATGATGAGGAGTTAAAATTTCCTATATGGGAAAAAACATTTTTATTCTACAGAGGATGATTCCATTCACGTGTATCCTTCTGTATGTATGACAGATACAGCCCATCTATTACTGTCCATGACAGCTAATAGTAAAGTCTTTAGTATTCTGGTGTCTCATATAGACATCGCTTCTACATAGCACTTTGTATCATTTCAGAACCTAAAGTCCGTATTTCTCTTGTCCTATTCATTTTCACCCTTCAATTTTTGTGGCAGTTCTAGTGCAGAATAGCTTCTTGTGGAAGCCATCAAAGTGAAAATGATGGCTCCAATTTGTGACCCAATAACTTTGACATTGTCTGTATGTTTGCTTGAGTTTACAAAAGACTGCTTTTCTTATTTAATCCTTTAATGCTAGAGCAGTCAGAAAAACACAGTAATTCTTTCTGGTGTGCCCTTAGTGACAATATTAACTCTCTCTTGAAATTCTCTGTTTTTAAACTTATAATGTGTCTTTTTATCCCTACCTATAGCACACAAAGTACTTTAATGTTGGGAGATCATAGATCTCTGAAAATATGTGTAAAGGTAGGATAGGGTTAAAATATATTAAAAGAATATACAGGATTATGCATTATTTGCTAGTTCTCTATATCAGCATTTTACAAGATGTGGCTACACAGCTGATGATGATGTGCAAAATGACTGAAAGTCCCCATCATTTTGATTTACTTCTGAAGGTATCTGTTTTTCTAGCCATTCTGAGAGGTGTTTGAGCAGGCAGTAGTACCTGACAGAGTGTGCATGTCTTTATTTGAGCTAGTATCTACACCAAGCAATGTATGTACTGCTAGAACAGAGGAGTCCTGTAGAAGATTTCATACGTGCTTTCAAATAGCCACAACCTTTCCCGTTCACATACCCGTGTAAGCAGAACTGGCCTTTGACATTTGTGCTCTGAAAGCGTGTGCTTTGTTGCTGAAGATAGAAGGGAGTACCTTGTTTGATATCTTAGATCAAGTTTTACTGGAAGATGTATGCCAAATTTCTCATGTCGCCTTCTGGCTGAAAGTATGCTGGGGCATCTTGCACGTAGATCCTAGCTTCCAACTTCCCGTCTTCTTATCTTCTCTTTACATGACATCTCAGTCATCTTCTTGTATTTATTAATGCTTCTGCTACCTCAGGGCAGTCACCAGAGTTTGTAGTTTGTACCTGGATGACAAAGGTGTCTCGCACACACACCTGAGCCCTACCCATGCCCAGTGCCACTAGCCTCTGCTGTGCTTGGACCCGCAGGATTGGATTCTCACTGTAGGAAGCACGGAGACATTGGCGAATTCAGCAGAGCTCTGCAAATTTATGCCTCTCTGGAGCCCTGGTTGATGCAATTCCAGCTCGGTCAGTGCAGGCTCCCGTTGCCTGTGTGCCCCGGTTATCACAGACTGTGATGAAGCCACAGGGAGCTTGACCTGTGCTTGTTTATTTCCAACATGCCCACAACTGCAACAAAACCCTGCTGCTCCGAACGCGCTGTTCCGGCTCCTCTGTGTGCATGAGGCTCGGAGACTGAAGCTGGTTAATTGTGGCAAATGTGGTTTTCTGGGACATCTAAGGGTTATGTCACTTTTCTAAAAATCTCTTTGATCTAGAATCAAAAGAAGTGGGTGGGTTTTTAACGTCGTCTTAACTGTGTGGCTTTTACAAATTAAAAACCTACTGGAAATTGGTTATACAATATACGCTTGTGTTTCTCTAAGACTGATGAGACCACCTTTGACTCTAAGCTGCTTTTTCTAGCAGATCATCAGGGAAATTCTGGTAACACACAGTTGGGAAAAGCTAGAGGGAGCTTTTGAAATAAGAACTGTGCTTTTCTCTGTATTTTGCAAGCCAAGGCTTTAATTTACAATAAGCACAATAAGGGCAGAAATGAAGCAGTTAGTGTGCTGTCTCACATCACTAGGCAAAGTACTCGAAAGAAACACTTTTTTATTCCGTCCTTGTCACTAACACAATCCCAGCCTTAAATAGTATCTAGGATCTGATTCATATCCGACTGATTTGGCCAGAATCTTGGAATGTGCTGGACGTTTCATTAGGCTGCTTGTTCCCTACTACCTTGTAGCTCTATATGCATTTCTATAGTCTTAGGGCTTTCTTCTCAACTGTTTCAACCTCAACTGTTTGCATTCATATATGAGTGCTGTGAGCTGGGGCCATGGAGATGAGAAGCCGTTTGCATTGATGGAACCTGTCTTGTACCAAAGGAGATCTGATAGACTTAGTAAATAAGTAAATGGAAGCCTATTGAACAGTAGTATTGGAAACTTTCTGTGTAGAGTACTTTGAGGTATCCTGTGGACTTTGAAATATCTCTGAAATACAAGCTGAAAACTACTTGTTTAATTTATGCAGTGGTTTTTAGATTTTGTAAGTGAATGAATGAAATGTCTAAAATGTGTTTGCCTTTATCATGTTTGAAAATTGGATTTTATAGCTCTAGAATCCGATATAATAGGAATGAAATAAGGTCTGTATTCTTCAAATTATGCTTTTGCTGTCATACTTTCATGGTAGTAAGAGTAAAGACATTGATGAATTCCTGCCTGTTGGAAAAACATATTGGGTGCTTCAAGTGGTTTGACAAATTTATCAGAGTTTTGAAAAAAGGAAAAAAAAAGTGTAAGCTTTTCTTGAACAATAATACTTATCACTGCCCCTATTGTCTGGATGAAACTAAAGAAAAAGTATTGGTGGTGCCCAGTTGTATTTCATTCTTCTCTGTGAAAGAAATTAGATTTCTTACTGCATATATTCATATAAAAATATGCCTGGTCTGTTCTAAGGATAACTGATCATCACTGTTTGTGGGTAAGTTACTTGCCAAAATACCTGCATACAGGAAAGACATTCAAATACCATCACTTTATTTTATTGTTTCCTTGCGGGTACTGTATTCACAACCAGAGTATATATTAAATTTCTGTCATATATGTATACATGAGGGAAAGATTATATTTTTTTTGCCAAGCAACCAGTTCTTTGGTACAATTGATATTTGGAGGGATAACTTAAAACAATTGTAAAGGATCATATTTTCAAAGAGACTAACGCCCTCAAGTTCTTCCTCAGGTCTCTGGTTTAACCACCCATACTCACTAGTCGGTACAGACAAATGTAAGACAGAAGCAGCTGAATTTAAAAAAAAAAAAAAAAAAAAAAAGAAAAAGTTTAGAAACAGAACCTAGTATTCTTCTGAGCTGCTGAGCTGTTTTTTTAAAAAAGGACTATTTACTAAATATGACCCATGTTGAAAATCTGCCTTTGCTCCATTTGCTAATGTGGGAAAGTTGATGTCCTGGCTCTGCACCACTCGTAATGCCAAAAGCCTACTGGTCTTCCACTGCTTGGGATCTGTAGGCACAAAGTAGTGTTGAGATAAGTGCCTGAGAGCAATTGCCATGATCTCATTTTGTCTCCATTCGTATGACATACACTTGTTGGCTCCTGAAGCCCTATTTGACTCAAGGCTACTATATACATCTCATTTCTTCATGTGAGCTTTTAAAACGCTCATCTGATAAGGTCTGAGTAGCTTATGTGTGTATCTACTTGGTTATACCCAAAGCTTAATTCTCTCTGTCCTAAATGGAACTTTTCTGCCATTTAGTTCAAATGCTACTTTGTAAGGAAGCTACTCCTCTGTTCCTATTATTAAATACTCATGATTCTTTGGGGGCACATCACAGAGGTTTGAGTTTTTGTTGGGTTGAATTCTGCCCTTGGATACAAATGTACAATTCCCAGAGTGATCTGCAGAGAATTAATCTGTCATTAGCAATATTGGGTGTAGTGCGTCTAATTCCCATGCACCACCCTGAAAATTTCCACCACCCCCACAAATGTAACAGAAAAGAGGACTATTCCATTTATTCTTTTTTATATGTAAATGAGACTTAAAATAATTGTTTGATAATGACATGGTTTTTTGTTGTTGTTGTTGTTTGGAAATATCTCTTGACAATAATTTATCCTGCAATTATTGTTGCTTAGTCCTATCCTTATAATTAAGGCCAAGAAAGTGTTGTTCATCACCTCATTAGATGTTTTCTCTTTCAGACTGCCTGACTCTCTTTAACACAGCCAAGAGCTGATAAAGCCACTTGTATGCAGAGCTGGCTGCCTGCAGATCTTTGATCTTTTTTTCCCCCCTTCTTCAAGAATATGACTTTGTGAAGTAGTTGCTGCTGCAGTTTCAGTTTGTTGTTTTAAACAGTTCAGTTGCTATAAATACTCATTCACTTTGATTTTCAATTGCCCTTGTAAAGCAATTGTTTTTGTTGTTGTTGTTGTTGGATTCCCACTGAATAGATAGCCCTCCTGCCTCTTTTTTTTTTTTTTTTTTTTTTTTTTTCTTTTCAGATGTGATTAAAATATAACTTTCTTTTTGAGCTTTCCTACAGTTCACTTTTTCCTGAAAAGGAAAAATATCAGACCTAACAAGTGCTCCCAACTGAAGAATTCTTCTCACTTCTGTTTTGCCTTTCCCTTGGTTCTAATGATGGGAAACTGGGTGAGAGAAGAGTCTTGTCTGAGGCCATGCAAAAAATCAGCAACATCTATCAGGGCTTTGACAGAAACCTGTGACAGAAATCTCACTTTTTTCTGTTGTACTTTTCCTCCTTTATGCCTTTTCTTTTTTTTTTTTTTTTTTTTTTGCATTTGAAAATAGTCTGGTTCCAAAAATGTATTTATCAAGCCTTTTCTGTTGTCTGAGATATCAGTGGTCATGCTCCTGCAGAGATCCATCCCCCTGTGAATGCCTGTGTGCACCTTGAATCCTCCGTCATCACTGGGGATAGTGGTTATGGAAACCCTACATAAGGGTTGAGGAAGGGAAATCGGAGTTATTTTTAAAAGTCAAGTACTTTAAAGGTCCTTGTGATCTTCCAACTCTAAAAGAAGCTCTCAGGTATATATCTACTATTGTAATTCACATTTTTCCCTGCTCTATTAGTTATATTTTCAATAGTGTTATATCTTAGAAGGAATGAGTTCCAGTTTGTTGGCTCTTTAAGGGCTAAAAATTAGGGACAATATAAAAACCTTCATGAAACTCCACACGGGGAAGGGCACATCCTTTTGTCATTTCTTGCCATGCCTTGCTATTCCTGGCACGTTCGTGTTTCTTTTGTTTCATCCCTTACCTGGTTGCTTTTATTGTGCAGCTCCCTTGTTTCCCTTTCTCCACAATTTCTCCCAGCTGCAGCAAAGACCTTTACAAGTTTGAGGGACACACACATAAGATGACTTGAATTAGAAAAAGGCCAAACCTTCACAGTTGTGCCAACATCCTGGTTGTGAACAGAGATAGAGAGGCCTTGAATGTATGCCACATAATGCATGTGTGTATACGTAAATATGTGTGGGGAATGAAGCGCTCTCTTCTGGGACATTTCTACTTCTAGACAGTTTAATAACAGAAGCAAAGATTACTCCTTACACCTCTGCTTCAGCTTATCCCATGGCAAGATAAAGCAGCAGCCACTGAAATAGTAAGCCTATAGTGCTTCAAATACATTTGTTCTGTATTATTATTATTGTCGTTGTTGTTGTTATTTTTAGGCAAGTGCCAGTGCAATACATCAGCAATCATTTATTGAGTATTGCTCAATGCTCTAAGTAACTTTTATCTGCCTTGTTTAAATTGCCCAGCAATGACCAAGGCTACAAAGCCAGAAGCACAGGGGTAAGACCGTCAGTCATCCTTCAGTTTTAAAGGGGCTTCTCAGCCACTGAAAGTTCACTTGTCGGTTCAGGGATTTTGATGAATTGGGGCCTAATAGCTGGGTGGAGTGGAGTGATTATTTTTGTAGCCCTGACTGCAGGTAGGGCTGCTCTTGAAACCTGGAGGAACAGCAAGCATAGCTGTGCTAAGCCACTTAACTGATTAAAATGACCCAGTGACTCATTTAAATAAGAGATTACTTGCTCAGGCTTGAAGTGCCTAGTAGTAGTTGATCTTGACTATTTGTTTAATCTAACATAAGTGAATTTCAGTGTTAGCACAGACAGCTGTGTTTATACCTGAAAGATTGTTGTTTAAAATGAGTTAAAATAAACCCCCATCCCTTTCCTTTTTATGTGGAGTAGTCCCCAGATAGAGAAGGCTTGGATATTTCTTCTGCTTTAATAAAAGGAGCACTTGGTGGCAGAGATAAAAATGTGGTTGTGGTGAATAAAAGAGAGGTCACTTATTTTATGCTGAAGGAGGGGAATGCCCTTATACCAGCTGCTTGGGATCCCAGGAGGGGCTCATGTTCACACACTCTTGTGACGGCCAGGTGCATGCTCTGCTGTACAAGTATGAGAAACGTGTTTTGCATTCATGCAGAAACTGGAGATGGTCAAGGAGGAGAAGTCTACTGGGAATTGCTATTATATATGAGGTTACCACCTCCAGGCCAGGAAGGCAGAAGGCAGAGAAGGCTCTGGGGAGGTAGCAGCAGCTGCCTGCCCTGGGCTCCTGTGGGGCACCGCAGGGGCTGTATGTGGGGCATGGCTCCATGGGGACCTTTGGTCCTGTATGTCCATTCGTATGCCCTTGTGACTTCCAGTCCAGCATGATCTCATTTAGCCAAGCTGTTCTGGAACACCGAGTAGTGAAAATACAGCTTGGGATAAGGTCCCAGAAGGGGAAAAAATTCCCCAGAGACTGTTCAGAGATCTCGGTAAGGCAGACCTCTGCCACCTCAGCACCTGGACATCATCAGAAGGAAGCAAACAGAAGTGAAATGCTCTTCCAGACAGCAAAGAGTACGAGCAACAGGGCAAGCAGCAGGATGTTGGTGAGACGCAGAGAAGCAGGAAACACTGTCATCATTTCTTACCGTGACATGGCTAGGGCAAACGGAGCTGCCCTGGGAGGAGCAGTGAGGCTGTGTCTCTGTCTCACCTATGTAAAAGATGCCACATCAGGGTAGACAGGGGAAAAGCAACACCTGCACAAAGATAACATCTGGGGGAACATATTTAAACTGAAGGCCTTTACGTAACTGCAGAAAATGGGAAAGTTTAACCCTGAGAGAGAAACTGTTGGTTAGTTGTCCCAAAAGCTGTTCTCCTCGTAGAGTGAAAGAAACGCTCAACATAATGAAATAAAAATGAAATATCTCTTTTGGATGTTCCAGGACCTTAACTGGTGAAATGCTCTGGCCTCCTGACAGCAATTCAGTTAGTCATGTGTATGTATTCACATGTCTGACCCAGATTTGCACTGGGTGATGCAGAAACCAGTGGCCCACTTGAAAGCAGGCGTTTGCTGCTTAGCTCCAAACCTCATGCCTAATTTCACAGTGTCAACGAGGAAAGAAGTTGGATGCTCCCACTTCAGGAAAGAGAGGCCTCTGATGGCCAAGGACGGCTCAGGCCTCTGATGGCCGAGGGTGACTCAGGCAGACGTGGTGTTGATCCAGTCCTACAGATGGCAGGGATCCACACGCTGCCACTCAGCTCATGACAGTATCCTCTGTCCCAGATGCTCCCTGAGCTGCACAAGTGAAAGGATCTTCCAAACCACTGAGTAGAGATCCCGTCTAATTATGTCCCTCTTACAATGTGCAGCTGGCCGCCCTTGCTTTTATCACTAAAGCTTCTTAAGCAAGTCACTGGAGCTGCACGCCCGTGCGTTTCAGTGGCATTCAAATCCTCTAGAACTCATTAGAGCAGCTTTAGTGGTAGCTACCTGGCAGCTTAAATCTCTCAGAAATTAGTTAAAAGACACTCCAGAATGAAGCGGTGAATTCCAGATGCCCAACTGCGCCTCGGCATGGCTGTATTGTGCACGTAAATGTGTCTGCGTGCCCGAGAATCCTGGTTGTGTCAGCTCATATGGTCTACACCTGTACTTTGTTGGCAACACAGCCGGCTGCAGCTTCAGCTTTGAAGATTCACAGGAACAAATCTAAGCTGTCACTTTGCTGTTTGTTGTGTGAATCCGTGAGGGATACTTTTGTTTAAGCTGGGAAACCTTAAGTGTTCTCTGATGAAATGATCTATCATGTGAAAAATCAGTTCTTTCTTTCTTTCTTTTTTTTTTTTTTTTTTTTTTTTTTTTTTTTTAATTTCTTTTTACATACTTAAAATAACAGGTAAGGGGTAGGGAGAAGCAGAAACTTTTTCAAGGCCTGGTTTTACCAGCTGAAACAGAACTAAATATCGGAAATAGAGTAAAATTTGAAGCACAGCCTCAGTAACTTAGAATTGTAATCTAGGGATGTGAGATCCTCAGGCCCTATTCAGGTTCTTCCTTATTCAGTCAAGAGATTGTTTGATACCATCATTTGTGGCCTGCTTGCTCAAAGATAAAAGTAACCCTCATTTTTGCTGCTTTTTCATCTTGCATTTGTTGTCTTTCTGGTCCGCAGTCCCCGATGTAAAAATTATAGTCTGATTTTTCTCTTAATCATGTGTACTCAGGTGATGGTATTAAAAATGGCTTCCATCCTGGCCTGTGCCTGTTGTACACCATGAGCAGTAAGTTAGCTTGGGAAGCGTAACTGGAAAAGCAATTTCAAGGCATTGAGCAATGCAGCACTTGTATATCCTGTATCCATGAAGGCTGGGCTCCAGCAAACTGTCCTAACAAGGTGAATGGTGTGTACTGACTGTGATGGTGGACACAGAAAGGTACACATCAGGACTTTGGATGGCTGAGCACGTATTTAGCAAGGTCTCGATTTGCAGTGAGATTTCTAGTAGTGGTGAAGGCAAGACTTCGTTTCTAAGCCAATCTGTGACTTTTGTGGAAAATGCCATTCTGACAAATACATATATATTTTGGTTCTATGGATACCGATTTGTTATGAGTCAGTGGTGTTCCACCAATTCATTTTATTTAAACCATTGAAGATTAATAAAAGTGTTGATGCTTTTAGCTGCAATCACTGTGGACTGCATTGGAGCCAAAATTCTGGTGGCAAAATTCCTGAGCTAACTGGTTTCCACTTTCAAGTTAAATTTTAAAAACCATTATGATGATTAATCCAGGCTAATTATTATTGTCAGGAACGCTAAACTGAGTTTAGAGCCTCCAGACTGTCTCATGTCATGCTGCTTCATTGATTATTTTGGTCCCTCCTTAAAGTATGTTGTTCTGGGAGCAGCAGCAGACTGTAGCCTTCATGGCATGTCCTCAAGTGCTCCTGGAGTTAAACATCAATTTCTGTTTAGATTCAGTGAAAAAAAAATAAAAAGTCCAGAAAGCAAATAAAGATAATCATTTGGGGTTGGACATTGCCTCTGCTCATATTTGGGTGCCCTTACATTTTTCTGTGTGTGGTTGATTCTGGAACACAATCCTCTACATCTTCACTGCACTGCCAGCTAGTGTGCCTGAGCATTTTGCTGTGATTAAAGTTGATTTAAAAAAAAATCGGGGGGGGGGGAGGCGGCAGGAGGTGATGTACCATTCACCTGGCTGAGCCTGGAAAAGGTAATTCATTCCTGAAAGAGCCTTATGGCTGCAGGAGAGCTGCATCTCCTGGGGGTGTTGGGTGTTGATGCAATCAAAAGGGCTAAAATTGTGTATTAGGTGGTGGAATTTGATCTTCAACATGTAGGGGCAGATTTTATATGTAGCATACCAAGGAGTATGCCTGTCCGATTTGCATGACAATATTCCATTGCCTGGGAAATGTGTAGGACATGGAATGAAATACAGCCCTGGGGAAACAACAGTTTTGTCCAAAGAAATGAAGAGATACTAATTTCGTAAAATTGCATAGATATTCCGTAGGTGCAACTCTGGAACAGGAGCCAGTGTTTTCTTTGTTAGGTCCTGTCAGTGACAGCAAATCAATCACAGTGCACAAACTTGAATTTCAGCTGGTAGAGCCAGTCTCCATTGCACCTGTGCTGTTCCTTCATCGCTCTAAATAGAACATGGTGGGTTAGGTTTCTTTTTTTTTTTAAAGACAAGTAAAAAAGACGATACATTCAAGTAAAAAAAGAAATTTAAATAAGTATGAAACTGTGGTTTATAATAATAACTTAGGTGCATCTGATCTTCAAATTAAACACTTGTATGTTCTCTGGGACACCTATAAAGGAGGTAAACAGCAGAGGTATATGCCTGCTAGTCTTCCATTAGAAAATATGGGTGGAGATTTGACCCTGTTACTTAACAGGGTGGCTGGTGCTGCAGGGCATCTTTATTACTCTGCTACTAATGGGAGAAGTGATGGGAACCAGGGCAGGAAAAAAACATTTCTATGACTAAGCGAAGGATGTAACCTCACATTTCATATATGGATTATTACAGTGAAGCTGTTAGCTATTTGTCATTAACCAAACAGGTATTTAGACGATCAGGGCGAAATAATTAAATCGTCATTGTGTGAAAACATCTGAAAAAAATGGTGCCTAAAACCTAAAATGTTTTTCTCTAGACTGCAGGTACTGTTTGGGAAGAGTAAATGTTCTACTCTCCTTGGTTTTCATGAGAAAGATGTTGTTAGCAACTCTTCTTGCTACTCACTTCTTTCAGCAAGTCACTGCTACGGGCTGAGCAGCATATTCTTTGAGCAGAGGCTGTGGCTAAATGCCTGACATTTTCACTCCACCACTCACCTGCAATGCTGAGGGACATTTACAGATGTTTGGGTCTTACCATTATCATTCTCTGTAGGCCAGGGCCTAAACCAGTAAGTGTTCAGTGAGATTGTTTCACCCACCACCCTGTACCAGGTAGCCCCTCAGTGGCTATGCAGGGAGAGGTCCTGCATTGCCCTGAAGAGGTGTCTGCTGTATTTCTCTTTTTTTCTGTAAGCAGCACAGCCTATAGTGTGTGTAAATACTATAGGCTGTGCTACTCAGAGCTGGTTTGTGTGAGGGGGATGAGGCACAAAGCATATGGCTTTAAGAAATCACTCTGCATTGCCTTGAAGGGTGTTACCTGTTGCTGCTTAGTAAGTGTTTGCTTCTTTTCAACACTAATCTCTCACAAAATGTTTAACTTAAAAACCTTGGAGGCTTGCAGAACTGATAGAAACTGGCAGAGCCAGCTCAGGGTAGGCTTCTCAGCTGCGGCTGCCCTTTCCCTGGGGGAGGCATGAGAAAAGGCTGCTTTTGGGAAGACACGCAATAGCATATTACTTCATTTTGTTTCTCTCTGGAACAACTCCTGAACTGGGAGTCTATTCCAGCTCTGTTTGCTGTAGTGTAAAGCGAATGAGGAAGCCCTGTAAGTTATTCTTTAACTTCCTTTGCAATAGTTTCTTTTTTGCTCACCCAGGGTTAGATGGTACTGAAGGTATTGCTTTGGATTCCCAGTGGGATGGGTACAGTTTTTTAATCCTGAAGTGAAAGCAGCAACAGAGAAGCTGCCCAACTCCGAGGCAGACCCTGCCCACTCCCCACGTGAGCCAGACGAAGCTTGAAGCTGTGTGTGACTGTCCCCTCCCTGTGCCTTTGCACTCCAGCATCCCTTGTACTGCTGACACCCCTTCCTGCTGCTGCTTCTGCTCTGTCCACACCTCCTCCACCAATAGCTTCGTCTTCTCTCCTGCTGCCCTCCTACATCTCCTCCTTGTGACGCTTTCAAAACCACCTCATGTCTGGTTTCTGCCTCTGACTGTCTTCTCACCATCTCCTCTGTATCCAGTTCTTTAAGTATGATTCAGCTATGTTTCAGTCTCGTCATCTCGCAAAATGGATGGGTGGGTGTACAGACAAGCTCGTGATGTGGCTCTACTCTAATCTTCCTGAAAGGTTTTCCCTTTCTTTGCTCCTTTGTTCACGTTACCCCTTACTGTGCTCCTGGAATTTCCAACCCAGATGATAAATTAGGACAGTGGGGACTGTAAAAGATAAGGTAATAATAGAAATGAAATAGGAGGCCAGGTCTTTAGCTGGAGTAAATCAGCTGCTGATCTAAACCAGCTGGGGATTTGGCCCACTCTAAAATGAAACTATAGGATAGGAAGAATCCATATAATTATTCCCCAAAGAGCACTTTTGTCATGATGCCAGACTGATGTTTCTATTCTTGTTTTTAAAATAATTTGTTTTAGAAAGTGATTGTCTTATTATTGCCCACCTGTGGTCCCAATATTGGTTCTTCCAAAAATGAACATGCCAAGTCCTTAAGGCACTCTGTGGTGGCTCTTAAAATGGTTCCCTTCAGCACCTGGAGTTTCTCTTAAAAAGTGCTAATCCAAAAAGACACAAGACCCACATTTGTTTCACTGCCTAGGTCTTAGCGGCTGCAGAAGGCTGTACCTCGAAGTTTAGTGACTCCAAAACAGATTCTGCCTTAGATTTCACTTTGTCATTTCAAGTTAGTTACCTACCTGCAAACTCTCTTTAGTTTTAGGTTTGAACTGTTACACAGCCAAAAGGGCTTATTGTTTTTATTATTATTAACAAAGGTTTTACATTATGGGGCCAGAGCAGTATCACATAACTGATATGAAAGCATTACCTATGATATTCTTGGTCCATGGCTCTGGTGTTGTAGTGGGAAGATGTATGGATTTTGTTCATGTCATGTATATATCTGCACCCACCTTACAACATCCAAGATACACTCCTCTGTTTGTTTGTTTGTTTGTTTTTAAATCATGGAAGACATCCCCTTCCTTCCTCTTCCAGGAAAGATGCCATTTGCAATTATATCCAATATCACCCAACTCTTGCTCAGCTTCGGGTTATTTCTATGTTTGTTACTTTGCATAACCAGACAAAGAATGAATAAAAACCTGACAGTTTTTCTTCTGAGTGCTATGATAGCTGAGTTTTCTAGATGGCAGTCTGAAGTCTGCTATTTTTTGCAGTCTCTATCAAAGTGCAAGCCAAGGAGATCGTCTTTACCAATCATTAACAACAAGGCTGGCATAAAGGGCTAAGTCTAGCAATTATAATAATAATAATAAAAAAAATTAACAACTCTCACTGTAGGCTTGGTTCAGCCTCACCAACCATGACATGTCCTTTCTTGCGTGTAGCAACAAAAATAGAACCAAGTGCTGAAGGAGAGAAAAAAAAAAGAAATAAAAGAAAACCCAATTTGTTCCCTATTAAGCTGCTGAAAAGCTTAAACCCATTTCTATTCCAGTTAGTAGCTAAGTGAAAATGTAACTGCTTTATATATTTCACTAGAATTAAACTTAAACCTACAGAATTAGGTTTATTAATTTCTGTCAGTGCTCAATGGGGAAATAAGAGTGCCCATTCATTAAGAATACACAATTACTGCAGACAAAAATGAAGCACAGTGCTATTAACCATAATAAAAATGTTGAACACTGTGGAAATTTTCATTAAATAGAATCTATTCCTTATATGACTCTACTTAATCCTTTCTGTCTTTTTTTTTTTTCCCTTTTGTGTTCTCCATCTCATTTTATTTTATTACTTAGCTTTTGTGTATGTTTCTTAATGTAATTATGATTAAATATTTTTGGTAGTAAACTGTATTATTTCATTAAAAAAAAAATCTGTCCTCACACTTACTTCAGTGAAAAGTAGTCTTTAGAAAACAATACAAGCATTAAGTAGAGTTTCATTATTATTATTATAGCTCATGAACATAAAAGAGAAACATAGACAAAATAAGAAAGAAAGCTGTACCAGCCCATCCACTAAAATGTAATTGACTTCATGGAGCAGATCCGTAGGGAGTACGCTGGTGGACCAGAATTAATCCACTGAAATAAACTAAAATCAAAATGGTGGTGATGTCACAAAATAAATAAATATCCTAGAAATACCATGTGTGCTTAGGCTCTCCTTGAAACATTTAAGACAAAATTATTATGTATGAAGAAAATGCTCTCAGAATTTTATTATCTTCAAATACCACTTTGGGAAGACAGCGACCCTCCATCTAGACTGAATTCTTTGTACCAACCAATATGTCATCTGAGGGACAAGGCTTTAATTGCTTGAGAAGGATCATCAGTTAGTAAATATGATATGGATTAGCTGATGACTTTAGCTCATGAAACTCTATTGAAGCCAATGGGATTATGATCATTTCCAATAAATAAAGACTTGTCTCCAGATGAGTTAAAAATGATTGTGACAGTGCCTGGTGCAGTGGATGACCCGCATTTCTTGCACAGAAGTAAATGAATAATAAATAACTATGCCCTGTTCATCAAAGATATTTATTTAACCTGAGGGCTACATTATTAAAGACCTCCTTAGGCATGTCAAAGAGGATTTTGCTCATATTCTTGTACTCCGGCGTTCTGAGCAGTTTTCAGCTTGTCATACAACACCAGGAGATTGGTAAGCAAAGCCTGTGGGCCTGGGGAGCAGAACCACGGAGAGACTTGGGTTCTGTCGGTGGGGCTCGGGGAGAAAGAGATGAGCCGAACCTCGGCGTTAACCTCAGATAAAGGTGAGGCTGGATTTGAGGACAGTAGATTGAACTTTTCCCTTGGATGAGCTGCACACAGCATTGGCGTTGTTTTGGATTAGCACCGTGCTTCAGGGCTGTGCTGGCGAAATTGAGACTGCTCTCTGGAGCAGCTGGGCCTCTGCTTGGCCTGCAGTCACAGGCAGGTCTTCGATGAGAGGATGCAATCTAGTCGATTCCTAGGCTGCTGTTTCTAGTGAAATTCAGCCTCGATTCTTCCCTGAATGTGTCTTCTCCCTGACTGTCTTATGATAAAGGGATTTCCCAGGTTAACATCTTTCAGCTCACCCTGGCAACTCTTGAAAAAGGGAATGGTTATTTCTTAATTTATGCCTTATTGACTGATGACCTTGAGAGATTTTTTATGCTTTGTGCACTTTCCATTTTTACAGAAGTTATTTAAATTCTATCTCCTGATTAACAAATTAAGGAGACTGACAGGACACTTACATTGCTCTACTGTATTTGTGCAAGCTGAGGCAAGGTACCTGAGCTCAGGCAGAAGCACAGACCTTCTGGGTTAAGCCTTCTGCTCCTCTGTTGGTACTTCCAGGTCTCCGGGAGTGATTTCAGCTGGCTCACTGTAATTTGTTGTCTGAAGCGGTCTGTGGATGCAATCGAATGAAAACATAAAAGATTTTTGACCAACTAGCTGCTTTGCCAGGACAAATGACTCTTGTGCTCACAAATAAGGTAGTCTAAATGCTACCATTTGCACTTATGAAGGATTGTATCAAAAGCCTTTTCAGAGCTGGTCAGATAGGTTATTTATAGATCTTTTTCTTGGATGACCTGATTGATGATATGCAGATGGTCAAGGGGGCATTAGCTTATTCTAAAGCCTTATTGTATCCAGAGTTGTTTGAAGTCTAGCTGCTTATTTCTCTCTGTTAATAGCACCTTTCAGTTTGGGACTTGGTTGCAAGCTTGGATGTTCTGATAGCTTGTGTTTCTTTATCCCATTTTCACCAAGCAGCTGAATGGGACACTTGTTTGACTCCTTGGCATTTAAACACTGGAAAAAGAAAAAAAAAAGAAAAAAAAGACACACTGAGACAGGAAAGATGGGAAACCACTGTGTCTGTCCACCTCCACATCCACCAATAATGGAGCACACAACTGTTTCCATTCATTTCCACGTTGGGATGTCCTCTGCTGTTGCAACTCTGAATCAGAGAGAAATTGCCATGACCTTTTTAGTTCTTGGATTTAATAATGGAAGAAGTGAGGTGTGGAAACATATAGATGGATTACGGCCAAAATAGACTGTTTTCTGAATAGACCTAGACTACTTAGCATTCAGTAAACAGCTTTAATACAGGACAGTAAAAACTGCCTATGCACTTATTACCTTGATATGGTTAACTAGTCAGAGTATAACCATGGAAATATGAGCACATTTCAATAAACACACAAAATGGCTTCATTTTCAAAGTACAGTAGTTCCCCTAGGTATTCTAAAATCTATTCTTCAGTAGACAAATATTCATTTTCTTTCAGCATTAATTGTAGCATTGTTGCTGATAATGTTTCCTGCATTATACTCAGCTGCCTCATACTGTGGATAAGAGAAATCAGATTGAGAGCAGGAACAGAAAATACTAAGATTGCAGCTGCATCTCCTGGGGAAATTATTGCCATTTCAAATGTCAGTCAGCCTGATTCATTATTAAGGGGGAGCACAAGACACCTCCTGCTTGAAAATTGGTCTGGACAGAAATGGCAAGCTGGTTTTATTGTTACTATCCTGATGATGTAACCTTATCAAAATATGCGCAGGTTCTATTTCATCTCCGCTACAAGCATAACCTTTGATATCCTGGGTAGTGGCTAAATTAATCCACTCCTTCAGAAAAAATGTGATTTCAAACATGACAAAACCCTCCTGTTGTTAAAGAACATTTATCTGCTTTACTTTCATTTGCATTTTCCATAAATTGAGTAGCAGGAAGTGTGAAACACCTGAAGTTCAAAGTCTCTGGAATGCACAGATGTTGATTTTCATTATAGACTCCAAAGATTGGCTCCTAAGCAGCACTGCAGAGATTTTTGTGTAACATAACCACCTTCCATTGGTGTGCTGGGACTCTGAGAACTCTCCAAAGAGCAATACAGCGGATTCCTGGAGGACCAGGAATGGCTGGTGTGCCAGAGAGAGAACTGAAGTTATTGTCAAGTAACCTTTTGGTTATCTGATGGGATATTTCCTTAGTTTGACTGGCTTCTTTTTTAAAGATAAAGTAGCTAAATATCACAATGCTTTTGTTCTTTTAATACACCTCTGCCCAAAGACATAAAAGTGTGTTGGCAACTCAGATGTCGGTTGACCTTCTCTTGCTTTGGTATCTATCATGCAGAGCAGTGTGTGTACGCTGTGCTCCCATATGCCTTTGCTGGTGCTGCCTGCTTGGATTTTGTCCTCTGACAAAAGCAGAAGAATGAAAATGCCCAAATGCGCATTCCCTGTAGTGAAAGCTGGGGATGTCTCTCTGGGTTTTCATGAGTATTGTCCTGCTAAACATGTTCACACAGTATTTTGTGACATCTGTGGCTAAAGATCTGTGTCTGAAGCAGACCTGTGGTATTTCACACTTGGTGTTGCTTAAAGCAGTCTCAGTATGGGTATTTCCAAGACTACGTAGTTTTTCTTTTTTACCCAGTGGGGAAAGCTGTCTGTTTAAACTGTCCTTGTCCAGACAGTCACACATGATGCTTTCTGTGAGTACCATCCAACACAGGATTTGGTTCTCTTCAGCAAAGGGAAGTCCACAGCTCAAAATTCTATTCCTCCCTTTGCCATCATACGCAGTCAATGAACCCTCTCTCTGCTTAATGGATATAAATGTGTGTATTATTGTTTATTGCCATCTAAGCGGAAGGAAAGTCTCTTTGTCCTGAAGTTATCCCTCTTTTCCCTCTGGAAGGAGACATTTCAATGGAGATTTTTGGATTAGAGGTACAGAGGAAATAAAACAAGTCAATAATGACACATTTTTTAGCATCTGCACGTGAAACTGAAACTATTTCTGAATGCCTAACACCTTGCTTGTGCTTGTATACAAACATATACAAACACTGTGCTTGAATTGACTAAGAAATTTATAGCAGGGGGAAAAGATAGCAGAACTAAAATCCCACTCATCTTGTGGGACCATTAATTGATATTTCCCAATTTCTATTCTTTTTGTTGGAGAATTCCAAAGACCTATTTCAATCAAGATAGATGCAGAGCTGCATTGCCACTAATGGCAGAGTAAAATTATCTTCTTTATTCATCCTATCAAATTCATAGCTTCAGCCGGAAAAATCCCTGCAAACACTTCTGAAGGATTAACAGAGGTGTCAAATCTCACCTTGCAAGAGAAATACTTTTTGTTCCCTTTGTGACTTCTGTGCGATTTCATGACTGTGAGTATTGACTCTCCATGTCAGACATTTCGACAGTATCTGCTGACAGGTGTCTGTATCAATCATGAGAGCAGTCCTGAGGACATGACCCGTGCACCGAGAAGAGATGCAGTCTTGTCCTGAATTATAGCCATGAAGCACTCAACACAATTGTGGCCAGGTCAGCTTCGCACTTCACTGATCCTCGGCAGGTCATTCAGGCCAATTTCAGTCCACCCAGACGGCCAGCAGTCCCTGGCAGCCAGTATAGCACATGAGAACTAGTTTATTCTTTAACTGACAAAGCAAGGACGGTATTTCCTTTATTTGATGTAGCTAGAGAGGATCGCTATTAAAATTGATAAACTTTGGTAAATGTTTATCAATTTCTTTAGCTTGAAGAGATGGTAAAATGTGATAGCTGCACACAAGGTTATATGCTTGTCCTTTTCTTTCAAAGCCTTGTCGTGATGATCTTGGTTACCTTGCAGCGCTGTGCTGTTAAATCATCCAACAGGGAGTGATGTAACATCAGACATGTGCAGAACCTGCTTGAGTGGCACCCGAAATTGCTGTGCTGGTTTGTGGGGATGAGTCATAGGAGGAAGTCTCTAGAAGAGTATTGCACAAAGCATAAAGGATCTGAGGTAAAAAATGTAAAGAAGAGTGTTGGGGTGAGGATGCTGGATCTTTATATACAGATAAAATAGTGCTGAAATGCTGATAAAGCGAACATCATTTCAGAGCACACGAAACCTACAATTTACATCAACTGAATGTGAAGAGGGAAAAGAACAAACACAAACCATTATGGAAACAAGTTCAGCCATATTTGTAACGAAGCAAATCTTGTGATGGCGCGTGCACATATTTTAGTGCACGCTCTGCAGTATGAGAACATTTAATTCTACTTGCAAGTCAGTAATTTGCATATTTGTCCCAAATAAAAATTGAGAAAGAGCTAGCTTGTAAAGTATTTACCATTTAGTTTGTTCTGCTGCTGATGGTCCAGAACTGGAAGGGCTTCCTGCAGCAAATGTGTAAATGCAGAGAGTATCTAAGGTCAACTTGATACAGTTGAATCTCTCAATTTGGGGCTTTCTGGGTAAATAGTGCTAAGAAGGGATTCAGCTTGGGCTGAAGAAACCTTTTCAATCAGCTGGACCAGAGGTGTGTGCAGGGCTGGCTGCTAAGGATCCAGCTCAAGTGCACTCTTGCCCATCGCACATTCCTTTCTTTTCTTCTCATTCACATATCAGTTGACTTTGCACTGGCTTCTGGGGCTGTGCTAACCCAAGCAAAATTGTTATATGTTTCCCTGCTACCATCCTCTGAAGGGCAAAATCTTCTTCTGTTGCTGCAAAAGACTTGTGTTCGCCCGGCAGGGGACCCACGTGGGGTTTGCCTGACCTGAGCCAGAACGCCACAGGCACCGTTGTGAGGAGAGCAGTGGCAAGGGTTACTGCAGATGAACCACCATGAAACATCTCCGTAGAACTAAGGGCCCTTGACACCTTTATGAATATTAAAAAAATAAATTAAAAAAAAATAGGAAAGCTTTGCTTTTTACTTTTTTTTTTTTTTTTTTTTTTTTTCAGACATGGTGCAAAACAGAGAAAAAAGTCTGGGGTCAGTCTGTCTGTCCCCTCACTGCAGAAGTGAGCAGTATTGCCATTAACAAAACAAACAACTACAAATCCTACTTTTTCTGATTGAAGGAAACCAAAGACCGATCTGTTCTGAGTGACATCAAATAGGAAGCAATCAGTTATATCTTTACAGTTTTGGAGACAAATATTGAAATGATCATGAATATAAATCTCCTGAGAAGTTTCTTTGTAAAACATCTATCAATGCAAAACGACGTATCAGTTTCTGCAAGACAGGATATTTAAAAAAAGCCCTATAAAACATTAGTGCAGCTTTTTAATGTGATGATGAGAAAACTGAGGCTGGCTTTAATTTCTACCTGACAAGAAGGATATCACAGAACAAAGAGATTGCTGTATTTCTGGCAAAATGCAGTCATTTTCAGAACCCGATACCTGGTGTTAGCAGAGCTATCCGGGCCTGAAGTGTGTGTGGATATTGAGTGTATGCTCAGCTTACTCTGGAAAGTTGAGGACAGAAGAGAATTCCATCTTTTTTACAAGCACTTCAGACAGCTGAATGTGCTTTACTTCCACAAAGACATTACCTGCGTGCAACCTGAGCAATTGCAAGAATAATGATTCCTGCAGTCACAGTGAGGGTCTTTTTCTGAATTGTTTTCATGTCAGTCAAGATTAGGCAAATAGCAAATAATTAACAAAATGTTTGCAGAAAACTGAAATAAAATTTATAAAAACCTCTTGCTTTAGCTTGATTTTGCAAGCTAGTAGGAGAATATAGTGAAGATTTTTTATTTGCTGGCTTGAAAACCAGAACTAGAAAGAAGAAGTTAGCTAACTTTCATGGAACAAAAAATACGAGTGTTTCTGTCAACACTTAAAAAATTATTTTAGTGTGATACACCTGAAAATAATCTGCTTTTAGGACAGAGAGTGTCTGTAGTATATCAAATAAAATATCTCTCTTGGATTTTTTTCTGTGGTCATGTTGTTAAAAAGCTTTAAAATTTATGTTTTTGTTTTGGCAAAAAATACAAAATTGATGAAAAATTATGGCTGATAATGCAAGCTGGAATGAATAACTATAGATATATGTTGATTTTAGCCGTTGATTCTGAATAGCAATAAATCTTGAATTCTACCAATGCAACCTATGGGAGGCTTTCAGCACAGTCAACCACAAAATGCAGTCGAACCACTCACATAGCATAATTAGAGCAGATGCTGGTACAACATGCAACTGCTGTTCACGCATTATTGTGTGAAATCCTGACTTTCCCGTTTATTTGTTTGTTTTGCTTTGTTTTGTTTTCTTCCTTCCCTAATCCTTACTAAGACAGCCTTTAGAAATACTCCACTAAAAGCCCGAAAGGACCACACTTTTTTTTTTTTTTTTCTTCCAGAAGCAGCCCAGAACAATTTTGTGTGTCTGTGTGTATGATCTATTCTGCACAGTGTACTTTAAAACGGAAAGCTAAATTTTTGCTAGTGATGAGGGACATATAACTGGACAGCAGCAGGAACACTGAGAAGCATCCTGATTGAACGCAGACTGAACTGAGAAATACAGTTTTATTCCCAGCTTCTAACCTGCAACGTTGCCTCTTTCCCACTGTTTCTCTTCTCAAACTGTTTTGACAAGCTGGACTGTCAACCAAGCGGTACAGGGGGATGAAAACTCCCTTTCCAGTAGCCCATGTAACAGAACAGGGCCCCAGTCTTGGTTGAGAAATCAAGTCAGTGCTGTGATATAAATGAAAACCACACAGAATGAAAGGAAATCAAGGGGGTTCATAAATTCCTGAATGCAAAGTGTTTGGCTTTTTTTTTTTTTTTTTTTTTTTTTTTTTCTTCTGGATTTGCTGCAAATGTTTTGAAATGAAGCTCTCCAGCTGACAGAAGATCATTCAGCATTAGCTATTTAAAAACTTTCACTGAAATGGAGTGAAATAAGTTTGTTATTTATGAAGTTCATCTCACGAGTCGCCAATTTGGTGAAAACAGTTTTATTTCGCTTCACATTTGAAACCTGCAAATAGCTGAGTTAATTTAACTAAAATGAGCATTCTCAAGATGACCCGTAAAGGGGAAAAAAAATCAACCCAACTGTACTTTAATCTAGAAGTCATCAAAGCCTTCTTGAGACATGTATTATTGTAGGGCTCAGAAAAAATAAACAGTTTATGTAGAAGATTAAGAGACAGTTTGGATTTTGCTTTTGACATATCTTGTCTCCAAATCATAGCTGAGGATTTATTAGAACACTATCATGTCAAAGCTACCTCATTTATATGATAACACATCTGTAATGTTTTACAAGTGCAGCAGTCCTCGTTCAGAATGTTGCTTTTTAAGTCCTAAATTACAGTACCTGGAGAGGTATGCATAATTATAGTGCATGTTAGCAAATGATAGGATGCATTTTCCCCTAGGCTCTCTGCATTAATCATCAGCAGAGTGGGTGCAATAAAATCATAATTGCTTCTTCAAAAGTTATAATCTAACTTATACAACTTTAAGTTAGTTGTATGGCAATATGATATCGACTGTCATGTAGCAAGCCCGTTTCCTTCATTTCCTTAAAATTAAGGCAGTGTTGCTCGGTGGTGAACTGTAATTAGCATCATTTTCATTTACAGATTTAGGTTTTAGATCCTCAGCGAGTGCATGATGGTGTAAGCTCCAAGCTTGATGAAACGATGCTGATTTACATGTGCCGAGGGCCTCTGGGCTGATTCTTGCTTATGTGGTAGGCTGCTTGCAGTCAGTTCGGTGGATGATTAACCTCTTCTATCTCTTTAAATAGCAATTGTATCTGGAAAAAAGATTGTGTCAAGGAAAGTAGTCATTTTACATACGAATTTTGTTTAGTGTTCTTTTGCTTAAATACTAGTTTCAAGAAGGGAAGACGAGAAGGAAGATTTTGCTGAGGATGGAAGACTGTGTGCTGCCAGTGTTATCGTGGTAGGGCACAGCTTCCTGCTCCTCACAGCAGCCAGAACGAGAGGAGGTCCTGCACCCTTCCCTTACTCCCCATCCGTGTGCTCTGAGTGGCTTCCCTGGTCAGCAGTGATGATTGTTTGACCCTGCAGTGATTCAGTTCAGAGATTTAACCTGTCAGGAAACTCAATCTCCCCTCCTTGGTTGAATAGTTCCATGCTAGTTTTGCTTCCTGAATTCACTCCTTTTATTGTCAGATGAACGCCAGTGACCCTGTGTCAGGCTGTATAATAGGTAAGTGTAGGATGGCATCATTTGAAGACACATTAACTGTCATAAACTCAAGCCTGCAATCAAAGATCACAGCAAACCTTTAATTATTTAGGAAACATCACTGATGTAATCAATACAACTTACAAAAACAAATGTTTAACTCTAATTCATTGCCTCTTAAGTGGATACATATGTATGAACACATGCATGCGTGACATGCATACATATGCACACACGTGTATATATATATATACATATGTATATATATACACACATAAAATCAAGCTTATGTTCTTTGAAGTTTGGCCAACTTTTCAGTGTGGTTGCAACATTCATGTGTATAAAGGCATGTCCGCAGGGCCTATTGCAGGGTATGTGTTCTCAAAGGACTCAGAAGGTTAATGAATGTGATAACAAAGCAAGTTTTTTCAGTTTTGCACAATCGTATTCCTTAAGATCAAGTCTGTAAATTAAGACCTAAACCTACATATTGAAGGCTGGATCCTGCAAGCTAGGCATGCTGGCTCCAATCCAGTAGAGCACTTAAATATGTGTTTTAACATTTGGTGCATGACTTGTTATGGTATGACTTCAAAGAGATTTCTTTCGCTTAAAATTAAGCACGTGCTTAAACACTGTGATATGTATTTGAATAAGCCATGTACAAATGGCTGAGGCACTGCCAAAGAGCAACACCTTGTTTCTTCACTGAGCAAATGTAATCATGAAGAAACAAAACAAAACAAAACAAAAAACCAGAAGACTCCACCTTTTCTAAATAGTGTTTCCATTGTTGTTTTGTGTCCAATTTGCACAGGAACATAGATATTCACACTTCTTTCCAAACCTTTAAACACTTGGAGAAATGTGCTTGACAGAGCTGTAACACTGAGGTCAGGGGAGGGGTTCCCTTCTTCTTTCTGCTCTCAGCACTGGCTGCCTCCCTTTCAATGCCTTGATTCAATGTGCACATTTACAACGTGTTCCTTTGCCACAGATAGATAAAATCGTGGCAATTCCTCCCAGCATGTACTGAAACATCTGGCATGGCTGTTGGTATGTGAAGGTGTATTCCCAAGTTGCAAGGCACATGCAAGTTATGCTCAACCACTGCTTGCATCCAGGTTTGCCCTTCTGTGAGTCTGGTTTTATTAGCATGGCGATTACATACTTTAATACTTGATTTGCATGGGATTAAGATGCATGCTTGTAAAATGCATTCTGTTGCTAAACAACATAATTCCTGAAAAGGGCTTAGAAGCATCTGAAAATAATGTGTTTCACACCAATTGAAATGTTTGCTGAAATGCAGAAAATTGGAAGTTATTCTCCACAGTTCACTGTTTTGTTCAGTTTTTGGAAGAAATTGTCCTTAAGGTAAAAGGCTTTTTACCATTCATGCCAGAAACAGAAAATAAAATAAATGGAAGACACAGAAATATCCTGCTAATCAGGGCATCTTCCCTTCATTTTGTAAGTTTTTAAAGTCTTTTTAAGTCTTTTGGAGATCTGAATTTTGTTTGAGTCTTAGACTTGCTGTTGTTAATAGCCAGTGCTGTTAAGCAACCAGATTTCTCAAAATTAAAAAAGCTTTTTCATTAGCAAAAAGGTACCCTGCAGTTGTGCATTTAGGCACCATGTGCAGTTTGGGGAAAACTAATCCAGAAAAAAACAAGTTGACATAATTTTTGCAGACAGTAAAATTAGTGTTATGTTATTTTAAAATGCACCCCAAGTCACAGCAATCTGCTGTGTTTCAGGGCACACTGCCTCCTCCAAAATCATGCTTATCTTTAAATTTTCCTTTCATAAACAGTTGGCAAATATGACATCAATTTAAGCTATAATGACCACATTTAATTTTCATTTTAAATTTATTCTGTTACTATATATTGGTATCCTGGTTGATGCCAAGTCAGCCAGCCACAGGTCTGGTTTTCATTTATGCATTGAACTTCTTTAGGTTAGACATGCTCAAGAGTCCTGGTGTAATGCATAACCCTAATTATAACTTAGAATTAAGCTACTGCTGACTGCAGCATTTTAGGCAGGGGAATCAAAGAATGTATCTAATGAAAAAAACACAGCTCCACCCCTCACTAGTGCCTTATCTTTAAACATTTTTTTATGTTACTTTTTTTTTTTTTTTTTTTTTTTTTTAGATTGAGTGCATAATACGGCTATAAAAGAGCAGTTTAGATAATATAGTCAGCCTGTTAGTTTATATATGTCTACTCTGAGCTTAAGGGCTTTCTCTTTACTTTGAATTGGGCCTTACTTCTTATTAAAACGCTACAAGCTTTTAAGAGATTGTAGTATCACAGACCAGTGATAGCTCAACGTACTAATATATCATTATGTTGGACCTATGTCTGTGCACTATAAAATCACATTACTGCTTAAGCTGGTTGAAATATTGTAGTAAAATGCTTGGTCTTCAATCAGAAATGCCTTTTCAACCATGTAGAACTTTGAGGGGGAAATTCCTAGAATATTCCAACAAATTTTTTTTTTTTTTTTTTTTTTTTTTTTAATGGCAAGGCTATATAAATCCAAGTCAAAACACTACTCAGTGTATTGAAGATAAAAATCCTGGGTTTTCCTCACATTTTTTATATCAATGAAAATATTTTTAAGGTCAAGGTTTGTGATCGAGCATATTTCATACATTGGATTGACTTGGTGGCAACTGCATGGAGAGGAATGGTAGGGTGGTATCATCTGGGTCACTACTCCCAGAACAACTCCATTCCTATTAATAGAAGCAGGCTTTTTAGAGGGGGAGATGATTAATTCAGAACTGATGAGCCACACTTCATGGGTCAGAAGAAAATGTGGCCTGGGGAGATGCCACAGTCATGAAAAGGAGATGAAGAAGAAGACTGATGAGCTGGGAGGAGCATCAGGCTCCAGTGGGACTCCAGGACATGGTGCCTAGAGCTTGAGTCAGTAGCAGAGATCAGAGCAGCATCACAGGGGGACACCCTGTAGTAATTTGCACACAATTTCCATATGAAATAGAGAGCAAGTGAAAGTCACTGAGAGGTACCTTTGTGCACCTGCTTCTCTGCTTTCCCTTTGCTTACAGCTCCTGTGTGCTGCTGTGGTGCCAAGGAACCACTGTCCCCCTCTCCTTCAGGAACACTTGCAGACGCTGCCCCTAATTCTGCTCGTTTTCCCTGGCTCCACAGAAGGGCAACACTGCTATTTCCTTAGAATTAGTCCAGACAAATGCTGGGCTGTGTGGTTGGAGATGATGATCCTTTGCCACTGAAATATGAGACTTTGTGTGTTAGTTCCTGTAATGGTTCTTATGCTTGACTGCCATCCGTAGGAGGCTAGTCAGTAAGAGTTATGCTCTGTGTGATAAAATACTAATGTTTTTCTTCTTTGGGAACAGAAAAATGAAAGAATTCTGGGCTTGTACCAGCATTCCACTTGTTCTGCGTGGGCATTTAGCAGTACTGCCAGGAGTTGGTAAGATTTACAGCCCTGGTGTAAATGAAAGTAGACAGAAGCAATGGAGAAACAGGCTGCACAAGCCTGGGGGCTTCTCCGTGCACAATAGTAGCATTGGTTCAGCTGCAAAATCCATTTAGCTAAACCAGTGTATGTCTGTGATTGGACACACTTAAATTGGTTTATAACCAGCTTACATCAAATTAGTTTAAATCAGGAAGTTACCATAATAGCTGCATCAACCACTAATTGTCTAATTTTTGGATAAGATGGTTGCAAACCAATAGCCTTGCTTCCACACATTTTGCACCACTTTAGATCAATTTAAAAACTGTTAAGCTTGTGTAACTTTTGTACATAGGCCAGCCCTAAAGCCCAAAGTTTGGGAGAGCTGGGCTGAGGAATGCACGGGGGCTCTCTGATAGCTGGGGGCTGCAGCACATTCTCTTGAAGCTGGTGGGAAAGAAGACTAGAGGTGCTTTAAAGCAAGAATGGGATACAAGGCATTCACTTCCCAGAAGGATTAATTGCTCTATATGAAGAAAAAATACTAGGTAATGAAGTTCTGGGGGTCTTAGGGGTTTTAGCAAGCCGTGTTGGGATTACTAGCGCAACAACACATCATCAGTAGGGTAAAACTAACCTGTCTCACGACGGTCTAAGCCCAGCTCACGTTCCCTATTAGTGAGTGAACAATCCAACGCTTGGTGAGCAAGCATGGGGAGCTCACACACAAGTTCTCCAAGAGCTGCCCAAGCCAGCGGGGTTCCTGCTGCAATGACCGTGAGCTGGAGCAGCCTTGAGCTTCTCTAGGTTTAATCAAAGAATAACAGCCCCCAGCAGGCAAGGAGGGACATGTTCCAGCTCCCAAGCCACTCAGGAATGAGCAGGAACAGGAAACATTGCTGAACTTTTAATATATGTTAATGGCGTTTCAGAGACTTTTGGAAAGGCGAGAAACTCAGGACCAAAAAGGGAGGCGGCTTGAAAGCATGACATTGTGGAAATGAAGTCAACAGGAGAGTGACACTGCACATGGGGTTATCTCAACATTTCTGCAACTAAAAATGGGCTGGATTGTTTTCCAAAACGAGCTTTTGCAGAGCAGAGAGAAAGCCTCTGATTTCAAGGGTTCCTAAAATACTTTTGGAATGAAACTCTCTGAAATGTTCTGTGGGTGTTGAGCGCTGCAGTACTCAGTAGTACTCAAGCTCTGAGTTCACACCATTAAAGCTTTGTCGACAGTATTGAAAGCAGTCCTCTAACACTCTGAAGCAAGCTCAAGAGGCTGTATTTATGTTCTCAGGCTGACTTTAGGGCTGTTGCTGGCAAGCTGTCAATAAAGAAACTTATTAGGCAGGGAGACAGCTTGGAATCGAGAGTTGTTTAAGCCGTTCTCTTATGAATGGGACACAAAGGTGAACAGAATGAACTTGCTGCTTGTTTAGCAAACGGCAACACAACGTAGCTGTTTTATCAAGGTAACTCTGTTCTGAATGCCCAGCAGTACATGTGCCAGAGAGCTTTGTCATCTGAAATACTCCTTCTCTGCTCTGCAAGTATATTTGCTAGAAACTTTTTTTTTTTTTTTAATTACTTTTTTTTTTTTCTTTTTTTTTTTAAGAAATAGAAGGAAATATCATTTTTCTGTTCTTCCATCTTACGTTTCGTTTCTTGAATGTTTGGGAGAGCGAGGCAGCACTGTTTTCCCAGCAGTAGAAAAGATAATGATGCATTTCACATGAATGAGGCTTATGATATTTTCATACTTCATAAAAGTGGGTTGAGATGCTGTGGTGAGGAGTATCATACCCACCAGGTAATCCTAATGGACTTGAGAGCAATGAATTTTGGAATAATGCTTCCGTTAAAGTTTAACTTGCAGAGAAATAGAAATAGCTTTGAGAAACAGTGTGAATTTGATGTCCAAAGGAAAAATAGTGCTTAGAGAAAGGAACGGTCTTCTTCTGTAAGAAATACATTTCTTCCAGTATGTAAGCCGTCCTTAAGGACTGAAGTGGTCCAAGTGAAGAACGTGTCAAAAAGAAAATGAATGGAAAAGGAATGGACCTCTAAGGGGTCTGACTAAAAACTAAATCACAGTTTTTTGGGAACATTTCCTTCACTCCAGATGGTTGTGTTGGGCTAAGGGGAACTTGTGATAAAACCAAGGCGAGCAACTAGCTTACCATTTTTCATATTGTGGTGCAAACCCAAGTTACAGCTACAGCACTTGATGTATAGCTGGTACCCTATTTATAAGAGAAGGCTGGCTTTCCAAAAGCCCTCTTAGTGTAAGTTTTAGTCAGCTTTAAGGACAGGAGATCTGGTTATAGACATACCGTGTCTGGATCACAGTCATGGGGATTCGTTTTGTTTCAGATTTCACTAGCTCCAGCAGGGAGTCCACCCTCCTCAGTTAATACTGGGAATGGTCTTGGCCCCCTTTGTTTGCCGTGCGAGGGCTGGTTGCCAATGCGCAGTACTAAAGTCACATTTTCACTTGCATTCTGGGCAATACCTCCCACATTTTGGACTCTGCAGTACTCAGTGTAAATGGTTCCTTAGAGCTACTTTGGCAGCCAAAAAGAGCAATATTGTATTTAAGTTCTGGCACTGCCACTTGCTGTATTGTCAACACAGCTGTAGCAGACCTCCAGGTCTGGATATATCTGGCTAAAGCAGAAGATCACTACATTTCAGGATGGGACTCCATGTAATCCATGCCATGCAAGATCTGGTCTGGGGCAGCCAAGCAGAAATGTCACTCCTTTCTGCCAAAGGCATTTCAGCAATGAATTCAACATTGTTCTGGAGGAAAGGGGGGACAGAGGTGAATCCCTGGAGAAGCTCACCTTTGTAGGGCATGAGACCTTCTTCCAGTAGGGTCTACCAGAAAGGTCTGCTGTGGACAATTAAAACTTTATTTTCTTAAAAGAGCAAAAATATTTGTTCTTTGGAGTCATAACAGACTTTAGGTGAATGTATTTGGGCCAGAAATATCCCCTTCTCGGAAAAAAAAAAATGGTAGAAAGGGAGAATAATTAGAAGTGGGTAGTCTTGTGGTTACTATAAGCATACTGGTAGTCTTCCACATTACCTGTCGGGATAAGGATATCTCTGTTGTTTGCCAGCCTCCAACTGATTAGCAACCAGCTACCCAATTTATATAATGGCAAGTTTACTTTTTTGTCAAGCAATTTATGAGAGAGTTTAAATTATTTAAAAGAGGAATTATTGACAATAGCTTCAAGCTCATCTAAGTGTGATGTGCCCTGGAAACATTTATATATGTGCACCAGCCCTGCCTCCAGCAACATGTTTCTGCTTCCTCCTTCAGGCAGACACGGATGCCCATGGGGCCATGCAGTGCGATATATCAGGGCACTGCCGTGGTTGAGATCTAATTGTGGATCTCTCTTTTTTTTTTTTACTGTGCACAAAGGTGGTGGTGCAAACATGTTGGAGGCCTGGGAACCACTCGTTTTAGCAGCAGTAACCTTTATTCACCTTGACTTGGATCGTGTCCCTACCACAACATTAATAAACCAGCATACTCAAAGCAAGAAAGTAGTATAAAAAAGTACAGAGCATGTTTGCTACCGAGCTTTGACATTTGCTTTCCTAGTGGTGCCACCATGGTAGTAGATCTGATTTCCGTCCAAAATGAGCATTTGAGAATTCATCTTCTAGGCAAAAAGGGCCACAGCTTTCAAGAGCGCTTTCTGCCCCCAGAAGCCATCCAGGATTATTTATGCTGATCCCCAGTAAATTCAAACAGACATGAGAAATCCCTTGAACACGGGAGTTTCCAGGAAGAATGTCTCCCTTGGCTTAGCTTGGCATGGGCGGTGGCAGGCACTGTAATATACTGATGCTGACACTGTTGAAAGTTCCTTAGGGGTCCGCTTTAAAATACAATGCAGCACATGCGAGAAATTTGTTCGCTGGTTTAAAAAGTACTGTACTGTTGGCGGTGGGGAAAAAATGAGTACAGGCAAGTAAAGCTCCATCACGCTACTGCGATAAAGGGAGACCGTGGAGCTCCACTCCTTGCTGGGCTGCACTGCATACAGCTTCCAAGTGCCTCCTGGTTCCCAGAGCAAACTGTCCCTTGGGGCACTGCCAGGGTAAGGGACCCTTGCAGATGAAGCCAAGCTGTCATACAGGGATGCTGATGGGGTTGCAGATGCCTAGCCACCAGAGCATGGTGATTTGGGGCAGCAAAGATACTGGAGCTGAAGTGTGCTGGAAATAAATCAGCCATCTACGTGGGCCCACCTGTCTGGTGCCTAACGAGAAGAAACAGGCTGAAAGAGTCCAGTGAGCCTGCTTGCTGTTCTTTAAGATTATTTTTTCCTTTGGAACAAACTATGGTGTATTAAAGTTTCTCTTTATTGTGTCAAGGAGTGACAGAGACTGACTGTAAATTGCATGGCAGAGCACCCTCTGCCTCATGAATCATCTGCTGTAATACTTCAGGAATGGACAAGCCAGAGAGGTACTGCAAGAAACGGGCATTTCTTGTGCTGTTCTCATACTTCCTGGCGTACTCGGCCATGTGAATCTGCCCTCCTGAAATCCATAAAACCCGCAAGCAGGCTCTCAAACATTTAATTTGAAAGATCTCTGTTTAAATCATTTTTGACTTGTGCCAGGACAAGCCTGTCCTCCAGTTAATTACGCTCTAAGCACATAGAGAGCTAGTGAAAACAGTCGCTTCATAACCATTTTCTTTTTGTAAATTCAACATACTTAGATGTGCATCATTTAATCATAATACAGCCATATGCATGCAGCATAGCTTTTCTGGAAACCAGAATTAGCTAGAAGACATTTGGGTCTATTGTTGGAACGTGCATGTATGGGGAAAAGCTCTTTGAGCACTCCAAATGGGTTTGAGCTCCCAGGCCTTGTAGGAGTGGAGGAAAGTTCACGTCAGGAATGCTCCTCAGCTCTGCACTGGCTGCACTGCACCAAATATATACTCGATGCAGTTTTAAAGTAAAGTTCACTGCCTGGTGGGGTTGTTAACTTGCACTAGCTGCTAAAAGAGGGACTAAGCTGCTGGATGTAGGGGAAAGATTAATCTAATTTATGGGCAATTTTGGGGGTGTGTACACCTGGTCCACAAAGAGTTGCTTTAGTTGTTTCAACATGATTCTGAAGTAGAGCAGAGGAACATTGCTTCATTAGATAGTTTTGTGTTTTGCAGATATTAAAAAAATATAGTAAACAATGAAATTCAAACATATTTGCATAGCTAGGCAGTGGTTTAATTTGTGTGTTGGTCTAAGTATATCTCTGGGTTCCTTGAAAGATCTGGGGAAGGCATGTGCTCAAGTCGGTGTCTTAAAAATGATTAGTGAACAGCCTCAGAAATTGTTACATCCAGAGGGGATCACTGTGGCATCCTCGCCAGAAGCTCTGGGGCTGCGTGCTGAGCTTGCAGTTGTGTTTTGCTGCAGTCACAGGGGCTTTATCCCAGCGGAAGCAGTGTCTGAGTCAGTCCAGCATCTTCTGGTGCTCTTTGATACCCAGATGAGCTTCTCTGCCAAAATCCCAACTTATGGAGGGAGAGGATGGTCAAACCATAGGGCATTCAAAGAAGTTCCTGAAAAGCTTTGGGCAAGCTTAAAAAAATAAAAATAATAATAATCTGGATAGATATCCTGCTGCCATCCCACTTTCCTGGATTAAAGCTGTCAAAACTTGCCGAGAAAACTTTGAAGAGAATTTACCAATATGGGTTTAGTTTCCACAATGCTCATTACTAAAAGGGCAGATACTCCAAATGTTACTTGGCTGAAACTATTAATTAATGGGTGCATACAGAACTCTCTGTGGCTATAGAGTTGCAACATAAATTTGCAGAGGAAATAAACATGAAAGGCTGCAGCCCATCTTGCAGCCAGCTGTTGGCCACCAGCTGAATACTCCCTCAGAGGGCTAATGTGGAACATACCTTGGTAAGATTAAAAGCCATACTTTTGGGATCCCTTCATTTGGGTGGGATTTTATTAATTTTTACAGTAATTCTTGGCCTAGCAATCAGTTCAAGAGACTTAGTCATTTTTCCTCTGGCCACTGTGGCTTTTTGTCATCCCAACAGCCTCCATCCTGCTCTGGATCTCGTGTATGGTGCCAGACGCACGCAGCTCCAGCACCCACAGTTGGTGACAGCTGAGGCTCCCTTAAGTGAAGAAGGGAAAAGAAGTGAGTGAAGGACAGGAGGATGATGAGGAAAAGGAAGATAGTGAGAAAAGAAGGGAGAGCAGCTGGGGAAGGGAAGCTGACTGCAAATGCGTTTATCCTTCCCTGGGAAGTTCAATGCAGGAGCAGCTCCAGGAAGGAGTGCTGCTAGCTGGTGCTACCTGGCCTAGGTCTAGCTTGCTGTTGTGCTGACAGATATTGGGAAACAAACCCCCCTCTCTCTTACCAGTGCTCCTGAATATCGATTCCTAATCCCACGACCTGGCCATTATTTGAAACTCAAGCTTGCCGCAAAGGGGAGTGGTAAAACACAGGTCAAGGACAAGCTTGCCTTCCATGCCTGCAGCGACTTAGCAAGTGCTTTGTGAAAGCCATTTTGCCATGAATGGATGAAAAAAAAAAAAAGCATATTCAGCATGAATAAAACATGACAGCGATGTGCTAGCAAACCGTGATCTATTTTGACTGTGATAACAGCGTAAACCTCGATGGGTGAGGACAAGATCACAGCACACTGAAACTCTGAAGTCAGCTCAACGTGAGCACGGCCCACTCGAACTTCACTACCGCTCCTGCAATGCTCTGTGACTGTGATGTGTGTGCAGCGAGAGCAAATGACATGAGCATGGAGTGACAGCCATGCCAGGAAGGATTCGGTGCTCGCTGCTTGTGGCCAGTTAGCTGTGTGAATGCGAAATGTACGGGGCAGTTTGCGAAGAGCTGGTAGTAATCATTTGTGTGAATGGTTTTGACTGAAGAGCATTTGGTTCTGAGTATACGACACAGATTTCTCCTGTAGCAAGCCTCCCTAAACATTCAGTTACCACAGCTGTTGGCTGGAAGATTCACGCTATTTAAAGGGCCTTCTGATGTCTGATGCTGCCCCTCTTTGTCTTGGCTTAATACCGCACAGACCAGTGACAGATTATAAACTGAGATACATATGAAGATCGATATAATATAAAGATCAACATGTCCTTGAGTTTAGTGCACATAATTTCATAGGGAAGTGTTTTTTCCCCTCTCCATTTAGCTTGATTATTCAAGAGTTCTTTAACCATTACAACAGAAGCCTTTTCAGAAGAAGAGCATTTTTCTTTCACCCTAGTTGCTATGAGAACATGAATCATCTCTTTAGCACAATAGCAACAACTGTAGTGCTTAAGTGCATCCACTGATTTTTTACTGTTTGTTCTTTGCTCTCAACAAGATAAGCTGTTGTTATTTCTTTCTTCTTGAACAAGCGTAACATGATTGCTGAAGTAGTAGGAATAATTGGACCAAATAGTGAGGCAGTTAATGTAAACAGAAAGAATTCATCTCTTTCAAGTACAGTAAATTGTCCTCCAAAAATATGGAAATCTTGTCTATTTCTTGTTGTGCCCTAGAGCAAATTTTGTTGAGTTTGTTGTCACATCATTATTTTCGGACTCTGTGAAATTGCTAATGAGGAACAGGCTGCTTTCATTGGAGCAGTTGTGTGTGTTTAGGGCTGTGATGAGATGTATATGGACCGGGGCTAAATCACTGGCAGAGGGAAAGTTAATGTTCTCCTTGAACTAAACATCTACCACAGGTGGCAGTTGTCTCTAAAATTGTTGCCAGGGAGCCCAGTTATGTGAAGATGGAGCTGGCTTCAGCTGCACTGAATTTAGTTTCTGAGTGAGCGGTTATAAACCAAGTAATGGGGGATGTGAGGCTTTTTTGGATGGCTGAGGTAGGCATGAACACTGCCCTGGAGGAAGAGAATGCCAAGAACCCTTTTGCTTGATCCTTAAGACCATGAGCTGTTGCTTTAGATGACCTTGGGAATTGTAAGCATATTTTTAAATTTCTTAAATAACTAGTAAAATTAGTTATTCTGTCTGTGAGAGTGAGAATTCCTGAGTGTCATTTGTATGTTCCTTTTCAGGCTACTCTTTCCTTTGCTCTGTACTCAGTGTTAAGGACAATATTTTCACAGTAATTACTTTTGGTGAGTAAAATGGCTCCTTCAGAGAAGTCTCCTTGAAGAGAGAAGGCTGGTGGACTTATTTCACCAGCCTTTAGATTCTATTTTAGTAGTGTCTTGGGGTTGGCTAACTGCTCCTTACTTTCCTAAAGCCTACCTTTGAAGTTCTTGCTCTCTAACTACAAAGATGTTTGTGGAAATCAATGCCGGTCATAGATGAGAGATAGTGAAGATGAAACTTCTCCTATATGGGAAGGGAGAAGGTGTTGTGAGAAGCTTGTGAAAGCACTTGAATGATTTGAGGCCAGGGGCCCATGCTAGGACTTATGTGCTTAACTTAAAAAGGAGCTTTGGTTCCATACTCCTTTGGCACCTGTGGTTTGTGTAATCTATTGTGCCTCTTAAAGATAAGAATAAATGCTAAGTGAATATGTTTAGACAGGTGAGATGTCTAATGATCATTTGAGACAATTTTCCCAACAGCACTTTTAGATTTTAATTATTTATGGACCTGTAAGTACATCCTATGCACTGCTGTAGTATGTGGGAAATACAACACGGAAAAAAAAAGGCTTATAATTCAAACAGTATTTCTAATAGTGTCAAATTATTATGCCAATAAAACATGTAAAATCTCTTCAAGATCAAACAGACATTTGATGTGGTGATTCTGATTTGGAAGGGAGAAAAAAGATTGCTATCTGGTACTTCTAGCTTGGAGTAGATGAAAGCAATGGCTCTGACCTTGGCTAAAGTAAATTAATACAACTCCATTGACTCTAGGGAAACAACATGGATTTATACCAAGTGATGGATCTGTTCTTACTACTTGATGATAAAATCTAGAGATTAGGCGTCTTCATCAATTTTTGTCTGAGAACTAAAGAAAGAAAAGATAATGGGGCTATGAGCAGGGGTATGATTCAGTATTATTCTGATCTTAAACATCTAACCTCAGGGCAAAGAGGTCTGAATACTTGTTGTGGATCTTCCTTGGGTCTGATGAACTGTTTTAACCATTGTACTTAGCTGTTTGCACCTAGTATTATACTGAACAAAACAAAGATTATAAGCAATTAAACAAAGGAATAGTATTACAAGGACTTTTGTTTAGAGTGCCTCATTAATTTGTATTATGGTGTTAATGTAGGGTAATCCTCCAACATTATTTAAACATAAAAATACCTAGGTAATCTGGTAGACCACACTAAGCTTCTTATCACTGTTTTTGGATACTTCCTGCAAATAACTGGGAACTGGTTAAGCTATATTTAAAATGGCATATTTCCCCATTTTAATAAGTCTTGAGTCCTCTATTGCTTCAATAGCAAGAAAACAGAGGCGATCAATGATTATTAAGAGAAATAAAGCCTTAAAGGTATACAGTAAGAAATTACTATGGTGTGATAGTGAAATTTGGGGGAAATTAACTAGATTTTGATGATTTAATGATTTGTTTGAGTTGACCTCAAATGTAGAATCATAATAAACTGTATAGATATCTTAGTAAATTCTGGCATTGTTATGCCTGAGTGATTTCTCACCACTATTTACTGTCAGGAGTATATATGTTTTGTTCTCTGATTTAGTGAAAACGAGGTTTTGGGAACTCTGTATATTGCTTTGGGTGTGGCCCTTGTTACATCTCATTGAACTGAATGGTAAAACTTCAGCTAGATTTCAAGGAACTGGGGTAGGTCTTGATTGTCCTCTTCACAAGTAAAGTTCTTGGGGCAGGCCATGCTTTATACAGCTATACAGAAATCTTTGTATTTTGTAGGCAAGGATTGTTTCACAAAACTGTGACAGCCTTTCCTTATGGCACATGAATATCTAAATGGCTGCTATAAAATATTTTAAGGAAAATGTGAAGTCCTACAATTACTTTGTTTTATAAATGCGTAGTGACTTCCATCATTTAAGATCTTTTTTTAAAAAAAAAAAAACAAAAAACAAAACTGTTTGAAATTACCATTAAGAACATTGTTTCAAGCCTGAGCTTGAATGGAGTGAATATTAACTGCCAGTAATTACCATTTTTTTCAGGAATTATGGCTTTAAATCATGGACATATGAAGTATCTAATATGTAGTTTATATATCTGGATCATTAGCAAAACAGGTATCTTTACTTTACATGTGAAATCTTACATGCAATCTTGGAGTGCTATTCTGTCCCCTCTTGTTTTCAGTTAATATCTCTTTGTATTTGAATGCTATTACCCATTACCCTGAGGTCTGACTAAAAAGAAACAAACATACACAAAAACAACAACAAATGCTTTGAGCTCTGCTGAAATACAAGGAATGGTTTTAATGTCAGTGTCTTGGATTGAGTCATGATTGCTTCTAGGTCTTCTGTGTCCTTTGTGAGAATTGGATATTCACCACTGACACAAGAACAAGTTCCTAAGACAGCAGAGCCCTTGGAGCCTTTGGGATACAGGTTCAAGCTTCACAATAAGTCTGATAGTTGATTTGAACCAGCTTTTCCCTACAAGGTCTGCTTGGTTTCTGAAAATGCTTTGTGCAAGAGCAAAAGGTAGAGAGTGGTACCTTTTCACCTCCTGACTCTGCAGTGCCCTTGTGGGTGGGTGCAGCCCCTGGTTTCGTGCAGAGCACAGCATCCAGCCACGTGAGGCTGCAGAAGCAGCTTCTCCTGTCCTTCAGAAACGTAACACATGCTGAGCTCATTGCACATGGTTCTCATGTGATATCCCCATCTGAGCTAGAGAAGTGCAAAATGTCTTAAAGACTTCATAACAAAAATAAATCTTGCTGATTCTGATCCATTGAAACAAAAATTAACAAACTCATTATCAGCAGGATCTTCATTTGATTTTTTTGCCTTCCAACTTTTAAAGATGTGTTCATCTTTAAAATCCCCACATAACAGAGAACTCATTTTCCCACCCCTTGTATACAACATCATCAAGACATAGACTGTTTCTGGCCATCTGAGTATAATAATGAGGCAGCTGCGCACAGCTCACTTTGTTTGTACCTATTTGGGCTCAGACCTGTTGCAGTGTCCTCTGGATGAACCTTTCTCATCTCAGACCCTGCAATTTGATGTATGCTCCAAGCATTGGTTAAAGACCAAGTTTCAGCAGTTCATTTACTCTGTGTGAAATTTAGTGGATTTAAATCATCACCTTTTTGGTGAGACATGCCAGTTTGAAGCTTGGAGATCTTGTGGCTTTGTTTTTAAATAATGTCTGGGGTTGGGCTTCAGCCTTTGGCTTTCAGACCTGTCAGTGTGTTGCATGGACTTGCCAAGTAAATCAGTACAATTTATGCTATCATAAACCATTACATGTGGGATTTTTGTGAGAACAGAGTTGGAGAATTGCATGCATATATGTGTATATGTATAAGCAAAAATTGGACAAAGTGTATTGAATTGTTTGAATTAGTACTGGCCTATTTAAATGGCTTTCATGTATGCCTCTGTAGCTGCTTCTTTTAGTGTAATTGTCAGAAGGGGTTTTGTCCTACTCCAGATCTCGTGCTAATGTTTGAGTGCATCCTGTGCAGTAACCTTCAAGTGTAATTAAAATTCATGTAACAATTCATTTTGTAGTGAAACTAATCCCCACCAAACTGTATTTAAATCTAATATGAGGTTGCTTTTGCTTTTAAAACTGAAGGTTGGCTTTATCTATATGAAATCTGGTCGAGGTACTCAGTCCTGTTTTTCTGTTTTTCTTTCAGTGTTTGTCAGAATTGCCACATATTAGGATTGCTCTCGGCCAGCATGACAACCTGGGACCTCTGCCTGAGAAGTGTATTGAGGTAGGTGAAATCACTAAGAATTTCCACTGACCATTGCACTTTGCATGCAGCAAAAGCATTCTTATGCTGAAATAAATGAACTTACAAGATGTTAGCGTGGGATAACTATAGTTTTACTATGATATTGTCTGGTTTGTAAATTTTTATCCTACATATATGCATAACAACTTTAACCATATTATCACTACTGCACAAACTAGTGCTATAAAAACGCAACTGAAGCTGAACTTAAATATATGTATAAGTGCAAAGCACTTACCTTCTGTAACACAGTTGGGCTCATATGATAAAGATACATCCTTAATTTAGCTTGAGAAATCACCAGCCTCATTGTGTTGATGATATGACCTAAACTAATCTTCTGTCCAGAGTTTCAAAGATGAAAAAAAATCAGAAAACTAATCTAGCGCAATGCTGATACTGTGTGATGGTTGAGAGGTTGTAACATTATTTTAAAATATTATAATGTAGCTGGTGTGGGATTTTCTGTAATGCAACATCAGTCATCTGTTATTTGCTTCAGACTATATTTACATGGAAGAATAAGACTAAAAAACCCAGTGGGTTTGTTAGTAATCAAGGTACAGGTTATCATAAATGGTGGTAATGCTTTTCTGTTTCTATATTTTTCCTGCTATTACAGGATTTTATGAAATATATAAGATATTTAGCAACATGAAACATAATGTAACCTGCCATTTTCTTTGATACTGCTTTTCACTTCACTAAATCAAATGAGAGTGCTGCAAGGTGCCCAGGCCTTTAATGTTGTTATACAGAGTAGATTGCGTAAACTGAGTAAACTTTAAAGCTGGTCATATGCCCACCTTCTATCTACACACAAACACATTGGAACAGAAAATTCTGGACTAAGCACTGCAAGGGAATGCTGGTCTGTCTGCTGGTAAAGAAACTGTTGTGAAGATCAGTTAGTTCCAATCTCAATTAACTGGTTTAAAAAAACCTCCCTTTCTTGGAGAGTTTTGGGGTCTGAAGCCTATCCTGTGCTCTAGAGTTGCTCACTGGCAGGTCTTCCTACTGCTGAGGAAGGAATTTGCTACTGAAGAATAGTCTGAAAATCTACTGGAAGGGGGTTGAAACCATCTGGCTTTGAAGCAGGAGAAAAGTTGAAGTGTTGTCAGTATGGGCATGAGTTGGTTTCCTGGAGTATAATTCTCGCTTTGAGAATCTGGGCTACAATTTAAATTTTCAAAAGTTTTCAAAGGCTGTTTTCTTTCTGTGCAAAGGGCTTCTTTTGTTATTATTTACCCAGTATATCCTGCTAAATATTTACATCTCTGTGATAGGTGCTGTATAGAAAAGTTGCAAAAGTTGCTCCAGACCTGGGGATTTTATGATACAGCCAGATAAGTGTGGTGTGAGAATGGAAGAAGGAAATAGCAAGAGCTTTAATAGAGTATTGGAGTGGAAGTACAAGTTCTGTTCTGTCTATAGGATATCTTGGACAAGCTTCCAGTACTGACATCTCTGCTGTAATCCACAGCTTGGCCACAACTGATTGCTGTAGTTTCCAGACTCATCCTGTGTTCATCATAGGAAACAAAACTACCAAGTTATTTTAAAGTAATAGCATGGCATTTGCAAGATTCCCAATTTTTCCAAATAGCATCTTGGGTGAACCACAAGAGATGCATCTTACAGGACCACAGTCTGCTCCAGCAAGCCTGGAGTAGCTCCACTGGCTTGAATGGAAAATTGAAAGGATCCAGGAACTCAATCTTTTTCCTTTTAAAGTCTTGGATACTTGCATTAAAATGGTGAAAGGGGAAAAATAAATTTATAGTTGATGTGCAGATTGAGGATGTTAAGGAGATGGAAGACTGAAAACCATGTCCATAGCCTGTCTTGTAGGCAGTGTATTTTCCAGAGCTTAAGTGCTTGCTATTAAGAAGTTGTCATTCAGCAATGGTTACCACAGTATCAACAACTGAAATGCCACAGCTGATGTAGGAAATATAATAACTAGTTTTCACAGGAGTTTCGGGGTAGGAAATATATGTGCTGTCTCCAAAGACAGTCTTTTTAATGCCTATTTATATAGCAAGGTTCGTCTTCATGCTGTTACTAGCTCCAGATGTTACTTCCAGCAGGCCATGGCAAAACAGAATCCAAAGGATAAATGGGAAAGTAGGCAAATGAATTGATAGAAGGCACTTTTGCATAAACAGACTCATTCAGGAGCAAGATAGGCATATATAAAGTCTATTGTGTTTTTTAACTCAAAGATGGATACTTTTCTAAATGTTGTGATCCAACATTTTTAGGCTTTTGTGTGGAGAGGTTCAGATTTGTGTTGCCCTAATTCAATACTTGTAATGATCCTTCTGACTGTGGATGGTTACCCTCTTGTCATTGTGGGGTGTGTTAGTGGCTATGTAACATGAGTTTCTTAATAAATCAGTTAAGTTGGAGTCATGTTTTTAGTGACTGATCAAAGTGAATTAAATCTCAATCCACCACAACAGTGAAATTATCTGGAAAACATTCCACATCTTTGTGTCAAATCAATATTTTTCCATTTAATAACAAATGATTATTCACTCTTCACACATCAATTTGGTAGCATATGTATTCAAACGCTACTTCAAACAGAATAAAGTTCTTCCTTTCTTGTGCCATCCAACTTTTGCTTCCAGCGGTGTCTGGAGAAAACAATGGATGGGAAAAACACCAAATGTGACTAGCAAAATTTCAAACCTTGGAAACTGATTGAAAAGGGATATGGTACACAAACTATGACTATGGAGCAGGAGGGTAGTGTTTTTGGGAAGCCTGCCCAAAGTAAAAGTTTTATTCTGTGCTGAATTTCAAGGTTCCTTTTTTACTCGGATCTTTGTGGCTTTATTTCCTTTTGAAAAGGCAGAAATTCAATTTTCTGGTCCCCCAGCTTTGTTCTAAGATCTGAAAGTCTGAAAGATTTTCAGGTTACATGTGAAGACTCTATAAATCTACAATTGTACCACTGCAGCTAGGATTAGCCACATATATTACACCTTACCAAAACCTACTACAAACCAGTTGTGGTCTAGTGGATAATTTCCATAACTGTAAAGATGAAGATTCAAAGGATTCCTGGCTTGTACAGATAAGAGGTTAAAATGCCATTCTGAAGATTACTACAATAATTAGATTCAGGTTTTCTGATGTGGCTGGGAGGAGACTTCAGGCTCTCTAACTTCATGTTCTTTCAGAAAGTTTCTAACGATGCTTTCTTCCAAAAGTGTTGGATGTTAAAATTCCCAACAATACTCACAAAATATGGCTCTTATGCTGAGCTTAACTGAATCTGGTTATTTATTATACAACATAAAATGTATTTATTACATGGGACGTGTTCAAGAACGTCTCCATTTACCATATGTTTTCCAAAGTGCTTTACACAGTGCAAATTGAAAAAGATAAATCTGCATAGTGAAACCACCAAGGGTCAGGTAGTCCAACCTGAGTCTTTAGAGCCAACCACAGACTAATTCTTCTCAAGATGCCTCAGATACTTACTGCTTACATTGGAAAAAGGGCAGCCTGAATTCTGCAGTTCTGCCTTCTGCAGTTCTTATTAATCTCTACAGTTTGTCAAGTATATTCACCCAGATTTTGCTCACTCATTTGCGCATGATTTTCCATTTCTTCCCCCCTCGTTTTTTAATTAGCTGTCAGTTGTCATTTGTTATAGTCAATGCCATTGTGGCATTGTCCAGTTGTATAAAAAGCACTATCTATTTACTCTCTGTTTGTTTTGACCACAGCATGTGAACGGCAGGGGAACTTGAGTGGCATAGTGTTTGGCTAAAACCAGGGTCTAGGAAACACGAAAAAGGTTTTGATAGTTCAGATTTTGCAAAGCTATTTACTGTTCTTGTGATCTTGCAATTCCTGGTGAGTCACCATGAATGTATGGTCTCACTCTGTTATGAATCCAAGACTATAAATATTAATAGTTCTTTAAATATTTTTTGTTCTTCCTTTATCTTGAAGACTAGTTAGGATGAATTTTTGAGTGAAGGGGAAGGAGGTGGTAACTATTTTGCTCTTTTGCAATAAGCTGTCCATGAAATCATACCAAACAGCTCCAGGATCTATTTAAAATCTATCCAGCCTTTTGTGTGTCTTGTGGTGGGTAACAATTCAAACTTCTGAGGCATTTTGTTTTAAGGACATTGTGAATGTCTTCCAATGTATTTGCACTTAGTTTTAAGACAGCGAGTCTTCCATATTTAGCAAATCCTTTTTTGTAAACACAAATTTGTCTGGTCAATTATGTCTGATTTTACATAAATGCACACGTGACCTGATTATTTCAACAATGCTTGAACTGGATGGAAGAAAAATCATATGCAAGGTCTGTCTTCTGTCTCACAATAAGGGTAGTCAGTTCCCAGTGAAGCCAATAAGAATGTGGAGATGGACATCCCAAATGTGATCACAACAGATAAAATCCTTTCCAGGTATTGATGCATCTTAGGTTAGATAAGCTTATTTAAATCTAAGGACTAAGCCTTGCTGAAAGTTGTCTATTAAGTTTTTATTTATGCTTGTACTAAAACTGTTACTTGGGTTAAAATATGCTTGTTATGTAGTTTAAAAAAAAAAAATCATTGAACATTTGAGATGGATCCAGATGGAAATTTATCTGATGTTGTTGTAGCTGAAAATGGCACATTTCTTTGACCTGAAAAATCTTTAAGCTGTAACAGCTACTTCTGGTGAGTTTGATAATGTCTATTGAATTGGTAAACTTGTTTCCTAAACCAAAGACAAAGATGTTGGTGCCTGAAGTTTAATCATTCTCAAGTTTCCTCTTGTAATACTAAATTGTCTGCTCAGTACAGCTTCAGCTGAGCTGCTGACCTTGTGCTGTTGTCAGATGAACTTCAGATTGCAAAATCCATGTTTAGTTTTTGTTTTTCCAAGCCACATGGTAACATCTCAGTGACATGGTAGTAGTTTTTGACTTGCAGCTACCGTAGCTTTGAGCAGTGGTGTTCTGGCCTCTGCATACTGTGGTGAGCCTCTTCCAGTCGCTGCTCAGAAAATAATTGTGCATCGAGGCAAAAAGGTCAGTTTTGTCCCTATGACCTGAGTGGGAAAGGCATGTGGCTTTAAGTCATGCTATGCTGCTAAGCAGACTTGTAGTTCTTTGCCATGGGGATTCTACTATCAGGAGAGTAACTTAAATTGCCTTAGAGAATATTTTCACATTCAATTTATAGAAACAGTTTAAGTTTTCTTTAATATAATTGTATCGATAAAACTTGCCTTGGATCAAGCCAAAACTGAAATATACTGCAGTTTAAACAGAGCAGGAATAAGTATCCCACACTGGGTTAATTTAATATTGCATTCAGATGTTCAGATGAATGATAGAGCAGATGGGACTGTGACCAATTCCTAACAAAATATAGACAGATGATACCTTTTTAGCATTTATTCTTAAGAGCTGTCAGGAGTGGCTAAGGATAATAGAAGCCCACTTTTACTCTTTTTCCTTAGAGTTAAGGTTACACTTCATATGCAATGCTCCCCCATAACTTCTCTGCTTACATTACTGAGTATCAACATTAATTTTACTCACTGCTAAGAAAAGCAATACTCCTTACTTTCTGGTGGGCTCAGGGGAGCAGCATAACTCTAGTCCATGGTTAAAATTCTGTTCTTTTACAGATCATAGAGAATGAACCTGTTTGGCAGTAGGGCAAGACATATATAAAAAGCTGCATCAGCTATTAGGAAAGCTTGGTAAATACTCTAGCCCTTATTGATCAAACATGTTTATACAAATAAGCTGTCATTTAAAATGGCTGTAATTTCTTTCTTGAAGATAAAATTAACCATATCCCAGATGTCCCTAATCCTTTTAGCTTTCCTCTCCTGGATTGCCACTAGAAGATAACCAACTGTTCTCTTTCTACTTCTCAAGTTTCCCAGACTAAATATCCTGAGGCAGCCACATCTGCAGTCCTATCTAATCATGGAATTGAGGGTGGGAATAACAACCAAATTAACAAAGAGCCATCATTAGGAAAGCCACTGATGGTCAACCATGATTGAAATTGGCCTGTTTTTCAGGCACATGCTAGTGTTTCAGAAGCACTGTACCTGGGACTAGTTCTCTTGCTGAAGGCTCACTTTAAATTTGCAAACATGGAGACACTTTGTAATGCCAACTGGAGTAAGGTAGGTGACAGCAAAGCCAGTTTAGTAAAGTTTACATCAAGGAAATGATTAACAGAAAACAGAACAGCACCCAGAAAGTTGGATTTCCAGGCAAAACCACTGTCTAGAAGCAGGGAAAACAAAGCAGCTTTTTTGTCACTTTATAAAGTGGCAATGGAGAGTAAAGATCAGAAAGTAAAGATAAATCTGTTTTACTGTCTCTCTGGGGAAAGGATGAAAAGCAAGCAAAATGCTGTTGAAATGAATAATGCCTTGAACAGTGGAGTAGCTGATAAATGTTCAAGTCATATGAGCTTGAACAGAATGCAATTGTAAAGTGTTTGTTTTCTAACCTAAACTCAAATTGAAGACAGTAAGGATGTTCATAGTGAAGAGCATTGACATGTGGGTTTGGAGACTTTAAAGATGGTCTCATCTGAGACCAAACAGTATAATAAATGAGGTTTGTACTGATTCTTGGTACAGAGCTGCAGCTAGTGGCAGGTGCGGAGGCTTTCAGTGCATCACCATTAGGGAGGAGCAATGGTCATCAAATTTCCAAATTTGTTCTCTGCTCTCAGGCAACCAATGGACTAGTTTCTATTGGACTGTAGGGCTGGCAGCAACCATGTCCGAACAATGCTGATAGATTGCAAAAATATAAGCAAGTGCTAGTTATGCCACTTGGTGTCCACTGCCACTTAGGGACTGTTAGCAAAGAAATCTGGGAATCAAGAAGTACTGGTCCTTGGACCATGTCTGGTTGACAGACTGAAGTGCCAGCATTTGCTGTTCAATCAAAAAAAAAATCCTTGTTTGCTATTGCAATATTAAAATTAAAATGTCAGAATATTTCTGATAGATGAACATTTGAAAGGGGACTCATTCTGGGTGTCCACCATGTACATCGTGGTTAACATGGGTCTCTGTGCAAGGGGTGCCTCTCTGCTGCTGAGGTAGGGATGAGCTCTAACCTCAGAAACTAAGTTTAGGGATTTAAAAGGCAGTGCAAATGTGCATTTGGGACATGGTGTTGAGTTTGAATGTCTGTATAGAAATCTATGTTGACCTCACTTGAGTTTTTAAAAGAGAAAATTGATTGAAGCTGAATAAGGACTAACTAAAGCTGAAAGAAGCTGAGCTGCCATCTTCCTGGATGGCCTGTGAAGGCTTCCAACCTTATTGAAAGAAGTTTTCTGCAGTGCATGGTCACCATGAACAGTAACTTCAGTTCTGCCATTCCCCCATCCTCATTTGTGCGTTGCATCTGCCTGAAAGTTCTTTCGAGAAGACGAAGCAACCTCCATGAACGAATGGGAAGGAACGGGGAAGCAGAGGAGGAGATCTGCAGGAGGTGGTGGAAAGAAGTCCCCTTGTCCTGGAAGTGGAGCTGCACTGGCAGCATCTCTGTTAATAGCTCTCTTAAATGACAGGCTCTTAGCTATGGAAACACAATATTGCCTTGTGTTACTGCCCTGCAGAGAGTTGACAAAATAGTATTTCAGACTTTAAAAATAAAGAAAAATGTATTCTGCTGGCAACAATTCCTAATTTGAAAGGAATGAAGGTCATGTAGTGCTCTCTAATCCAAATTTTTTTTTTGAACAAATGGTTTCCCTGTTGCTTTTTGCTTCTGTCCTCATGCCGTAACTAAAGAAAAGAAGTTAAGTCATTAGTGTACTCTGCTGGTTTTCAATATTCTTTATACAAAGTTATGGGGAAAGTAATCAATAAACATTTTTGTTTCTTGTAGTCTCTGGGTCGTAGTGTGATTGCAGTGGAACTGAGAGCAGAGATCCATCTTTAGCGCTGCTTCTTTTCCCAGTAGAGCTTATGAGCCAATACACATTGTTTACTCAAGGGGCCATATGCAGCTAATCTTTATGGAAAGAAAAGATGAAAATATTCATATCCAGCAACATTTAGCTAACTTGTTTTTTCCCCATCTAAGTAGGGCAGGTAAACATATCCCTGATACAGAGTAAATCACTTGTTTGAAGGATTTTATTATTTCCCTATTTTCTGTATGTCTTGAACTAAGAAAAATAAATCCATAAAAAGAATACATTAACCTAGTATAGGTGCATTGAATATCTGCTGCTACATTCTGCACAGTATAATTCTCATCTGATTTACTTCAAAACACTGTGATCCCAGCTGTAGACTAGCAACAAATGCAAACTAAAAATTCTTAGAATTACTGATTTTAGAAGTTTTCTTTTTAATAGCATAAAATCATCTGGGACCAGATGGTGTAGCACAATCTCCATCCACATCCTTCAGCGGGAGAGCAGCTGATGGTTTTCAAATTCAACTTTTTAAGTAAAATCCTTAAATGCCAGGTAAAGGAAAAAAAAGTCTAGGTAAACAGACATTCAGGAACCAGAATGTCTCAGATGGTCATCAAATGGAGCAAAAACAATTTGCGTCTTTGGGATCTGGAATATTACATGGTTGCTTACCCCCATTGCCCTCTTGCACAAAGGAAAAGGTGACTTTATTTTTGTAGTACTGGGGTGGGGGACTTCCTATATGCAAGCCAAAAACAAGTGCTATTTCTGGAAGCAATGACCAAATATTTACCGAGTCAATAGGATGTGACATGTTTGCAGTCTTGGTGTCAGTAAATGGTGAGGATGTTCTGAAGGAGCTACTTGTGGTTTTATAAAACAACAAGGCACCACCTTTGGACTGAATGAGCACAAGGTGATTTACTTGACTCTAAAAGGAAAGATAAGTCAGGGTGTTTCTGCAAATAAAATACTAGATTTCTAAAGGACAAGCACTGATAAATTAAAGACAATGTTGAAGTCTGCTGGACTCAACAGCTTGTGAGGTTGGAAGTAGAGGAAGCATGGAATTTGTCCCAGTCTCTGTGCCATGTATTCCAAAAACATGGTGATGGGCTACAGATCTCTGGAGCTATGACCCTTGCATTACAGGATTCCCTGCATATTTCCATAACCTCTTCATTTTAGGGTAGTGTGCTTTTATTGGGTAAGACAAAAAATAAAAATAAAGCCTTATTACAACAAGTCAAATGCCTGCATGGAAAGTTCAAAAAGAAATGGAAAACAAAGCCCCTGAGCAAATGGTTGAGACAACTGTCATAGAGGTGACTTTATTTATAAACCAGGAACAGCTGAACCTCACCCTCCTCACAGAGGGCCCCCAAACAAGTCCTCCTTTGCCCACTGGACTGCTGCTCCACCATCACTCTTGGGCAGCAGCTGCTGAGTGGGATGGCTTTCCTTTCTTCCTGCTGCCTTCCTTCTGTGCCTGGCTGCAGGTTCCTGTTGCCTTACCCAGGCCAGCATTATGGTTCACTGAAGTGGTTAACCCAGCAGTAATACTAAAAGATGAGCCTGCTGCTGATTTGTTACTCTGCCATTGCTCACCCTGCAGCCTTCTCACACCATGGGGGTAAAGAGGAAACCTAGCCCCAGGTGATGGGGCATCTCATCCAGAGGGAAATGCCACTGATATGGGTGGGAAGTGTTCATGGACCCATCTCCTAGGGTGAACACTAACTCAGCTTCTCTGCAGGTGCATGCCCTAAAAGACATTAAAAGGTTGGTGAGAACGTTGCTCTGCCAGGCTAACTGGGAATGTAGTAGGTGTGAGAAGATGTGCAGCTCGGTTTGTTCTAGTCTGGTGGAGTTACTTGGCGTCTGATCTAGCCTCTTCAGAGTGAAGTGGTTCACTCTCACTTGCAAATGACTGCATAAATAGAAAATAACAAAAGGCACAAAATTGGGCTTTGCTGAGTAATGAGATTGGTGGTGAGAATCCTGCTTGTAATGCTGTGGAAGAGTGCCTTGCTTTTTTTTTTTTTTTGCCTCTATCAGATGAATGACTATGAAACACACACTAATCTATCAGAAGGGTAGGAAATAGGTAAGTGGATTTAAGACCTCATTTGGTTAATGAAGTAAAATGCAGAGGGAAGACAATCCATGTAGATATACCCCCTTGGTCATTTATCATTGCAAGCACTCGTAACAACCACACCAAATTCAAGCTTCAGGTTATTCACTAATAGCCATAGGCAAATGAAATTAGCATACTGGTGAATAAATTAATCCTGGTCCAAGAGCAAATTTGTGTATCCCTGTGAAACACTGAAGTGCAGTGCAAAAGTGTTTTTCTTTTAATTCCACAGGGTGTGGATAACACCAGAGATACTCTGGCAATGTAGAGTAAGCAGAATGTCATCCAGATAACACTGGTAGGCTGGGAAAGGCAGGAGAGTGTTGGGTTGGAAATGACAAGGAAGATGCTCAACAGCATTCCTCTTAATGTACTCAGAAATTGTTTGCATCTAACATGCAGCGAAGCAACTTTACCTTACCTGAAATTTAAAAGAAGACCAACAACAAACAGAAAATGCACTTAACCTTAGAATGAAGACACTAAGGAAATAGGCAGATAATTCCCTAAACTGTTTCTTGTCTGTCCTGTTGAAAGCATTGGAGACTTTTATCTGTAGATAACCAATGATTTCAAATGTCTGGTGCATGTAGGCAAGGGAGGACTCTCACTACAGTTGCTTTCTCACTTGTCTTTCCAAGAAGAAGTCCTGAAAAAAGTACAGGGATTTTCTATATGAGAAATGCTTTGTAGTATCACTATAGTTTCCCATTAAAATGCTTAAATTGTAGTGAGGGCTTAAAAAAAGGCATCGTGCCTTCCCAAAAGTTCTCAAATAGCAGTGTCTAATGGATAAAAGATTAGGAAGGAGGAAAAGAGAGGGATAAAGCAATGAGCTGATGATGCAGTTAGCCCTTGTAAGTACCTCTTGAAGACAATATCATTCAGAAGTTGTTATGAATATTTGTGGATGTAAAGAAAAAAAAAAAAGTCCTCACCATATCCTTTCTGTTGGGCAACTTGTTAGGTGCTTGCCAACAGGTGAGGTAAGGCAAGGTGTAATTGACAGCTGTAATTCTTCAACCAGTCACAGTGACGTTACTCCCTGCCTCCGTGCGGTGTTCCCAACTTCAAAGGCTCTTCCTGCTGCTTGTCGATGGCACTGGTCCCTGCTGGCACCTTTGCTGCAGTGGGAAGGACTAAGAAGTATAGATGAAAGGGACAGGTGCCTTCCTTTTACTGGCTACTGGTTCAAGAGGGCAAAAAAGCTTTGGTGGCCTTCCATTTCTTCCTTTTTTTTTTTTTTTTTTTTTTTTTTTTTTTGCCAGTACTGAGTATCTGGTTGGTAATTTTTTCCCTCAAGAAAACAAATAAGAGTGAAGTCAGATTCCTAGACAAGATGACTCTGGTATGGCCTTGTGCATAAGTAGTCTAGTTTGACTTTTTGGTCTAGCTACCAAATACCTAGAGAAATACTGCTCCAATTAAGTAGGGTCCATGAAATATTGTTTTGCTGTTACATTGAAGGGCCCTGCACAAAAAGGGACTGGTGCAGCACCCTTCTTGTACAGGAGAGATTTACCATATTGTACAGGGCTCTGAGAAAATTTGGTACCCAGGGTAAGTATGAGGATTGAAAAGATAGGACACTAGAACTTTAATTATCCTTGCCACACAGTATTTTCTTACTGGTTTTGCCACCTCCTTAAGATCACTTCTAATTGGAGATAACCCGAATTTTTCATTTTGCCGGGCGTGCGGTGACAGGTCTGCTGTAAAAACAAACATTCCCCGTGCAGCGCAGTCCATCACTGTAAGCCACTCAGCGCTCTTGTTGCAGTGATATAAATGGATCTCCGTGCAATGAGATAGTGATTAATAGCAGGTAGAGCACAGTGCGCAAAGATGTGGTACTGTATTCCTTCCCCCCCCCAACAGTTGTCATTTAATGCACTCTGTCAGGAGCAGTTTTATATAATAGACATGGGAAGATCCATAAAAGTAACATCTGAGACTGCAGTAGGGCAAGTATTGATTTATTTGTTACAATAAAATTTTTGTCATTACTATGCAATTGCTCTATCTCTGGAAGAATTGATATATGTTTTTGGAAGCTACAACCCACTGTGAAAACTTTTTTTTTTTTGTCTTCCATAATTTCCTGTAACTCTTCTAAAGAACCATTATTCCTTATTACATAGGCCTGGCATGCCACCTATTTAGATAAATGCCTGAACAAGTGTGCAGTAAATATTCACAGCAGCTCATGTTTCAACTATATATGCCACTAATTAGATAATTTAGTGGCTCAAATAAATAAATACAAAAGTAGAAGTAGACCTGAGAAAATAGTGGAGTAAAATGTACAGTCGTTGTCATTCTGTGGACCAAGATACCAATTTTTATTGTTTCAAGTGACTAGTATAATGTAAATGTGAGAAATAAGGAGAAAAATGGGGAAAAAATCCACTAATTCACACTGTTATACAGATGAAACAACAAAGGATCAGGGAATGTTCTCAGTATTGACTCCTTTATGTTACATCTGTGTATCTGGATGTTTTTGGCATCTTCCTTGCCAAAAGCTCAGGGAACGTCCCATATTGAGCGTACCCAGAATTTCAATATCTGGAGCCCTTTGTTTGCAGATCTCAAAGCCCTTGTCCAAGGGGAGCAGCAGCATCCTCTCATTTGCCAGAGGGAAATCAGCATATGATTCCCACAAGGTCATGTCAGAAAGCCCCCAGGCAAATAAGCTTTTTTTTTTTTTTTTTTTTTTTTTTTTTTTTTTTTTTTTTGCTGGTGTTTGCCTTTTAAGGTAGATAATTCTGTGCTTAGAAGTGCTAGCAGGAGTCAGGACCTCACTGTGCCAGGGAATCCCAAATGTGAACTTAAGTGCTATGAAATTGATGCAAGAAATCTGGCAAATGCTTTTTCCATATCAAACTTTTTATTTTTTGCAGAATTTTCCAGCCTGTTGACAAGTTTACAGTTTTAATTGGAATTTCCTTACTTCATTTGTCAGCTCTGTCAACTCTTTAAATTAGATTCTCCCTCGATGAAACACACAGATCCTGAAACTGTTGAGCAATTGGATTAGGCAGGATTGAGACAACAAATAGAAGTTTTATATGGAACATCAGTACCAGCAGTAGTGGTACCTGAGTGAAGGCACCATAGACCCCCAGGCTGATGTGATTCAGTCTTGGTTATTGTATGAACACTGATATAGCAGATTATCATCATTTATATTTGTTGTTTTCATTGTTGTTGCTGATCCTAGTAAAGTATGTTTTTGCTCATGCAAAATCATTTTCACAGGCCACTCTAACATAACTGATAAGGCTCCAAGCTTCCCTTTCAGGTAACCTATTTATTCAGGGCAAAGGGTTCACATACTAGAGTCTCTCAGCCTGGTAGTCACCGAAAGTTTTGATGTTGATGCTAAAAGCATGATTCACGATACTCAGTGTAAACACTGAGATTAGGGGATGAGCTCGTGCGGGGGGGCTGAGAGCACCGGAGTCAGACTGAGAGTAACCCCAATAGTGAGTGGCAAAAATGTGATGAGGGCCAGCTTCAGCTGGTAGGAGATGAAGTAGTTGAGGTGCCGTGATGAGCAGACCTTGCTGTGTCCTAATCTCTGGAGGAGCTCTTCCTGGAAGATCCTCAAGCAGGGCTTAGTACAAATGGGTTTCTTTAAGGACAATGTTCCAGGCTTGACTCTGTCTTTTATCATCTTAAGGGCTTTAAGGTGGTTTCAACATTGATTTTCATGTCTGAGCTTTTCCATGCTGGATTCTCATTATTGCTCAGATAACACAAACTACAAATATTTGTGGTTACCAATTAGCTGATAAAAAATATGAGGATTGCGTGACTTGGTAGTTAGGCCCATTTGAGGATATTCAGTATCATTTAAGGTTAGTATCCAACAACAGCCAAATGAACGCTCAAGAGGTCAATAAACTGCAAATAAGATTTCTAGACTGTTTTTCCAGTATCAAGCTGCTTGAAATGAACTTCTCTTCACATTTTACGTAGACTTGGTAGCACTTCATTGTCATTTGTAAATTGATCAAACCTGAATCCTTTACCAGTCCATAATGTCCATACTGGTGCTGCCTGATATCAACACAAAAATATGTAATAAATAAAAGATAGTATTTTGGCTTTAATTTTTGGTATCCAAGGAATATACTATTTTCCAGTAGTGAGATAATTTCCAGCTATTCAGAGCTAAGCAGAAATACCATACCACATTGCTAAACATCCGTGGTTTATACAAAAATATAGATTTCCTTTAAGTGCTTTACTTAAGTCTTTGGTAAGTCATATTTATGTTATTATTGTTTATGTTCCGAGAAGTCAGTAGGAGGACAGCATTGTTGCAGTTTATGTGGTTTCATGATTCACACTTGATGAGGTAGCTATCAAATGAGGGAAAAGGAACCACTGACAAGTTTATAGTTGTGCTGTACCATAGGACACATGGAAGAACACAACAGTGCAGCCAGGTTGCTGTGGTTTTCTTAATCAGTATTTTATTTTCACAAAGATGTTTTTGTTTTCATCTGCTAACATCAGCCCACCCTGAAAAGCATAATTTTCACCTGAAATTTGATTTTGCCATTGCTAGAATATACTAATCTGGCTAAATATGAGCCCCTCAAAGCTGGCAATCCTTGGAATTTGCAGGGTTCAATGTTTTGCAGACTTCAGTTGGATTCTGAGTGTGACCAGTCCTAAACTGAAGTGCAAGCAGAAGAAAAGGAGACCATAAAGAGTAATGATTATGAATGGAGCAAGCAGCAAGTGTCTGGTTCTTATGATGATATAATTGGGCAGACACAGATTACCAAGGATTTGTCTCTGACCGTCCTGATGCAGATTTTTTCCTTGTGATGTCATGAGCTTATTGTATTGTTACATGTCAGCTGTGTCCAAATTTCCAGAATGTACTTACCAATCCCAAGAGGGAACAGCAAAACTGATGCTGTGGATGTAGTCAGGACAGACAGACGACAGTGGTACAGCAAGAATCTGTATGCAGGGAGTTTTTATATCAAAATTGTTTCTGCCTTTTGGAACTGCTTTTATTTGTTGCCTATCTGCTAAAAGTAGCTGTAAGAAAATAGGCTGGTACCTTGTTTAAGGCTCCAAAGTGTAGGTATATTTGTCATTTCCTGAGACTGATAGGTCAAGGCAAAGATACCAGTAAACTAACTTTAATCAGATGAGGTCTGAAGCACTCTGAAGGTTCATTTCTAACAGATTAACTGAAAATTTTAATGTAGTTTGATTCCAAACTCAAGCAGTTCAGGTTAGAGTGTATGATAATGGTGGTAGATGGAGCTGGGACTTGTTTCTGAACCAGTGCACCATCAGGGAAGTGCACTGCAGAAAGAAGATCCCTTGTCCCTTGCTTCCTGGCACAAGAAAAAAAAAAAAAAAACAAGATAAGGAGGATGACAATAAAAAAGGCAGGGCTAGGTCCTGCACTGTTTTGCCTCCCTGTCCAACTTAAGGCTTTCAGGTAATACACACCAACAGGAAAGGCAGAGGGATTAAATGCTAGCCTTATGCTGAGCTACAGGAAAGGAAGGAAGAACGTTTGCTTGTCTGTCTTTGATTGTTACTTCTGAGAGAGGCAGGCAGGGTCATTCAGCTCTCCTTTGCTCGACCAAAACCTGAAGGGATGTGAAAGCAAGCCAGTTCTTGGAAATGTCTTCCTTTTGGCTCTTCCCAACGAGATTCAATGTGTTTGTTATTGTTTGGATGCTTAGGGATCACTGAGTAGGGAGTTTTATCTCAGACCGAGTTCACAGGGCTTGGCCTCTGCTCTCTGAAGTTGGTGTCAGAAGCACTGTGCAGAGCTGAAGTGAACCATGATCATTTCAATATTTTTCAGCTTTCCTATCTGATATCTCCCTTGAAGTCTTCAAGGATTTTTCTTCCACTCCGTATAGAGCAAAACTTAAATACATATTTTTCTAAGAGATTGCTGTCTGATTTTTCCTTAAGTTAAACCATGTGTTTTGTTGGAAACTTTAGATGTTTATCTGTTTTTTAAGCTTTTTTTTTCCTTTATACTTTTACCCTCTCCTTAGGGAACAACAAAGCAAAACACAAATGTCTCATCCAGACAGCGTTAGGACAAGAGATAAAACAGGGCTATATTTGCTCACAGAAATGTTTAAGACTCCTGCTTGCAAAGCTCTGTATCTTTGTGGATGAAGACCAGTGAATGCAGAGCCTTGCATGTTGGCTCCATGGGGAACATTATGGTGAAGCTGCTTCTTGTTCCTCTAGGAAAGTGGACAAAGTCAATGTAGACAGCAGCAGAAGTACTTGCCTTCTGTAAAGTAATTAAAATCTCTTAAGAGGATGCTAGTTTTTCTAGCGCTGGAAATAAAGGGCCCATTTGTGTTCTTGATGGCTGTGAATTTGGCACCTCCAAGAGGGCTATGTGATTTCTATTTTTATTAACTGGGTACGTTATTACAAAAAGGAAATCACGTAGTATGCAAGAGACCAAGAATGGAGAACAGATATCTTCAGACTGAATTTCTCGTATTGCCAGACACAAATTTTATGCTGCTGCATAACCATTCAGGGACATGCTCCCCTGGGAGAAAAGTGCTATGTCTCCGCTGGTGGAGAGGATTTCCCCCTATAGAAAGGCATTTCCAAATAAGAAATGAAATCCTCTCCATGTCTCACTGACGTGGGTCAGAAGGAAATCTGCAATCATAAACCAGTCCTATCTTCTGCTGTTCCATGTCATCTAAAGTTTCTCATGCTCCAAAAGCAACCGTACAGCTCTGTCTATTAGTCTAATGCTCATCAAGGAATCCTAAATCATGGTAGGTGATAAATATAAATTTCTGCATAATTGTGAGTGGCTGTCCCATCTTTTTTTTTGGTGTGTGTGCTTCAAGATTAAACAACTCTCCTTCCCCACCACAGAGATTTTGGCTTTTAAGAAAATTCTTCATTACAGAAAAACTCATTTTTCTTCAGCATTTTTGGGCTTCTTAAACACTGCTCTCAGGGGAAGCAGTGCAGACTGGGGAGTGGGGAAGGCAAGAAGGCTAGGGCATCCTGATGGGAGATGATCTTAAAGCAGCAGAAGTCCTTGTCAGATTGGGCTCTGGGGTCACTTGTGCAGAAAACTCACCCCAAAACCCCCAGGGTCCGGAGGGATCACTGCAATAGAAGCTCTCAGGCTTCCAGGCTCTGAGTACGCCTGAATGCCCCTGGCTTGTGGGACTGCTGTTTTGTTGTGGCATTTAAATGTGCTGTAAAAGCTGCGGTGAATCTCTCTGGAGTGTTGTAGGTGAAAATGTTTGCAAAGAGGGGATGCTACAGACTCTTGTTTTAACAGTCAACTGACTTGTTCCAACAGCTGCACAGCTGGTCACGTTGGTCGAGGGTAAAAGCGTATCTGGTAACCTTTGTGCAGCCCTAACAAGCAGGTACACACGGATTTCCAGAACAAAACAGCCATAAACCGCAGTGACACTGTTGCAGCAACAAATGAGAGCTCAATTTAGACTCTGGGTAAAAGGGTGACATGTGATCTGGTGGCATTTCACTGATTTGCATTGTGCTGGCATATTAAAAGTTAACAAACGTGTAGCTCACTAGTGGTGTAGTTGTCTTGGGGGCTGTTAGGGAGAATATTACCTTAAGGAACTCAACTTAATGCAGGGAGGTAACTTAAAAGGAGTTGTGGACAGAGCAGGAACCTAGTGTTGTAGGAGAAAATGAAGAAGCAGCTGGAGAATGCGGCCAGCCTCACCCTGGCAGTGAGTGGCATTAGGGATGAGGTGTCAGGCCAGTAGTCTTCTTTTCAGCCTGTGGGATGTGTTTCCTACTTCCAAACCAGTATCACAGTCGTCAATGAAATGATAGGTCATGTACAACACGTAATCCTCCGGGCTGGGTGGCGGAAACTTTGCTTTGGATGAGAAATAGGAGGGTGAAACCAAACTTTGCTGCAAAACAGAAAGGGTTTGGAGGGAGGAGGGATAGATTAGTCTCACTTCACTGAAGCAAGTCATGCTACAGAGCTTTACGCTGCCTGAGGAATGGGCTTGTGCAGGGATGAAATGACTGGAGTATTACTATTCTGCCTTAAACTGCTGGGAAGGATTTTTTTTCTGGGAATTTATGGTGGCATATAGGAGTGTTTATGTGAACAGGGAAAAGAAAAAAATACATTCTGTAATATCCCAACCATGTGTGCTTGCTAGGCTTAGCTTAATTTTCCTTTGAATGAATTTTAATTTCAGCCTTTTCCCCCCTCCATATTCCCCCATATCTGTTTTTTCTCCCTTGTTTCCGCTGCTGTTACTGTGCTCAGCATCATGATGAATTGCAAGAAATGTATTTTTAACTAGTCAGTCTGCAAAGGACCATGTCCAAAAGAACAGTGCAAGCGATATACAGAGCATAAAAATGCTGTGGAAATTGAAGTTGATGAGGCTGCATGTACACCAACAACGGGGATGTATAAGGAGAGTGCAGCAAAAGGGTTTGAACTTTGGTCAGTTATAAGAACTGACTCTGTAATGCCTTTTGAAGCTCTTTGCATCTGTATATTTTCTTCTCTGTAATGAGTAATGTACTTCTAATGGATTATTTCATCTCCCAGGGGACAGTCTGACCCTTCTCACCTCTCCTTATCATAGGCGTAAGTGGCCATGGGGAAGGCAAAATGTGTTTCGCCCTTCCCCAAAGGGTGTGTTGCAGAAGTCCCACAAAATTAATTTACTGACCCGCTTTGTGGCTGTCAAGGATTTGATCTCAACTACGTGGCCATGGGCGCTGCACCTTGCCTGTAGCCTGGGCTGGGGTGAGGAGCATGGCTGGAGGTGGAGAGCCATCCCCTGCAGGGTGAAGCAAGGCAAAGTCAACTATAGTGCTTTTAGTGTCCTGGGGGAGAAAGGATCCATAGGTACTTTGATATAAATACAGATTTATTACTAAATCCTTATCTATGTTTTATACTTCTTTTCCCTCAGTTTAAATGCCCCGATGAGTATTTGTTACGTCCAATTAAATTTCAGTAGCTGATTTGGTCATCTGAAATAAAATCTTTATTTACATATTCCATGTTATCCTATTTACGTAGGCAGCTTATGCACACATCTGACTTCTAAAGTAAAGACAGAGCTTCTGACTAGAAGGGTACTTGAATGCAAGTGTTTACACTGCTAGTGTCTGCCAGAGAAAGTATAAAACAGAAATGTATGTCTATAAACTGGCACATTCAGGAAAAGACATTTCTAAAATCCTATTGCTGTTCTCTTCCCCTCATGATGAATTTAAAATGTAGAAGGTTGGCATGCAGGAAAAATGTGAATTTCTGCATCTGGTCTACGCGATGAATATCTAAGAAGCGAGCAATTTATCAGGAGTTTTCAGACTAAGGTGCCTATTGCACATGGCTTGTAGTGAACAATGATTTACAATTCCCTGTGAAAGCTTTTCTGCACTGAAAAGCTAATAGATGATGTTGCTATTTAAGTGCGAAGAGAATCTTTTCAGCCCTCAAAGGTTAGGATCAAATAAAAAGTTGCATTCCCTGGAACACACAAGAGAGAGGTTATATCCTGAACTGATGTGTCCCTGTTATTTATCTGTTTGAATTCATTTAGAAATAAATGTTTTCTCCACCAGGGAAATATTTTATTTTAGTATGAAGAGTCATTGAACACGTACGTCTGGCTTGGAACAAAATTAGCTGTGATATTAAACTCATGTTCAAAGGTATATTGGCAAACACTCACAGAGAGACCAGAAAACACTCATTACTCTTCTTTGATTCTACAAAGCTGGCAGAAGATTTCCTTATTAATACCCACTCTGCTACCTGGTGATTGAGAGCTGGATTTAGTGCCTCAGAGACAGGACAATTCCTTTAGGACTTCTGGAGTCTGTCTTGGTATAGGGATCTTCTATGAATTCTTTTTGCAGTCATAAAGTCACTGCTATGAAAAACAGTGGCCTCTTGGATAGCTGCAGATACCGAATCTGTCCATTTCTCACACGGCCTGTCACGTACCAGTACAGTGACTGGGGAGGGTCCCTCATCTTAATGCCTGGGTGCAGGGTGGTGAGCCCAGAGAAGTGATTTTCTCCCCTCAGGACAGGGAAGTGAGGACTCTGGTGATTTCTCAGGCAGAAATCTTCTTGAACAAGAAACACAGAAGTAGCTGTGAGAAAGGAAAAGGTAATTTCTTAAGGGAGAAAGCCAACATAATGGCAGGACCCAGACTAAGCCAAGGAAAGCTGGCAAGTTGGCTGAAGCACTTTTTCTGAAAAGAAGCCATGAGACAGCAGAAAAAAATCCTCATCAGCTAATGAGCTGAGCTTCCCGTCCAAAGTGATGAGGAGTCTAAGAGAAGGAAATAAATATAAGCATCGTTATTTTTGTTTATGTATCTCCCTACTTCACGATAAGTGACAGGGATTTGTTTTGTACTTGGACACATACAGATATGTGAAGGATCTTTGTGTTTAGAGTTGGTGACTCCTAACATTGAAACCCTCTGGTTGGAGACGATCCCCTCTGATTTATCATCATCCACAGATGACTCTTTACTTTCTTTTCCCAGCAGTGAGTTTTTATATTTTCTTCAGTGCTAGCGTAAGGATGACCACTCTTTGCCAGTGTTTCTGGCTTTCTATCAACACTGAGGAGCTCTGAACCAGGGGACAGAGGATAATGGAACATGTTTGGGGTTTGCTTTCCTGAGAGCTCTTCAGTGCAACTTCTTTTAGGAAATTTCAAGGCTGGTGTGAACTGTGCCTTTTGCGTCTGAAATAGAAGAGCTTTCCCCCCTCCTTTCTGAGGGTGTTTGGGTTTTGTGTCCCAGGTCTGTCCATGTCACACAGCCCATGTGGATTTACATTGCCAGGATGTGAATGTTCCCAAACTCAAAACCTCTGGAGAAGGGGGGAGGCAGAGTGAGATGAGGAGAGGAGGCAGATGCAGTGTTTGTTCTGTCTTGTGTCCTATCCCAGCTTTTCTTCCATTACTCCACAATATCTTGTACAAATATTTTAAATGAAACTGCCATTTTCCTCAGGTAAACAGCGTGCGGACTCTGCTGCCTCCCTCTCTGTTTCCCCCCCCCCCCTTTTTTTTTTCTCCAATCCCACTTTCTCAGCTTTACAGTCCAGATGGCAATATTCACAGTTTTGGGTTTTATTTTGTAAGGTAATAAAGCCCTCCCCATCCCTTTTCCCACTCCCTTGTTATCCACCCATGTAAGGACCGAAGGACACACGAGGACAGGCTTTGCGGCCCAGTCCCTCCATGCTGGGGGCACTCGGGGCAGGAGAGCTTTGCGTCCGCTTGCTGTATGTGGGCAGCTCAGGGTGCTGCTCCACCTGTTGGCCTCTTCTCTACCTAATTAATGGGAAAACTGTTTTTCCATTAACTTTAATGGAAGCTGGGTGGTGTCTATTTGTGTACATAGTGAGTGTGTGAAATTGGAGCTGGTGGAGCATTCTTCATGGAGCAAAACAGCCTGGGACTGTGCTGAGATGGGGAAAGCTTTTGTTACACGAATGAGCTTCATTTTGTCACGTCAGAGCTGCTGTTAGCATTGGTGCTGCTCCTCGTTCCTTTTCTTTGCAATTCAAGCTGTGTTAAGCCCCGGCGAGAGGACTTGAAATGTGTTTTTGAACTTGAGAAATGACAGGGACCTCCGGCGTGGGGTATAAAACATAATTCCTTCCACTCCATTTCTTTTCAGCATCAGTACAGCAGAAAGCAGAGCTGAGCACGCAGGACAGGGGGCATACTTGGTCACCTTTTTCTCTCTACAAGATATCTCTTTAAAATTAGGTGAGGTGCATTGATTTGAGAAGGCCAGGAGTGGGGGCCAGAGGAAGAGGCGATGCTACTTGCTTACTTTCAGAGCTATTTACTGACCAGCTATTATTTTGGTCTTTTGTATTACTGAGAAATTCATACATTGTATTTGCCTTTTGTATAAGACTCTCAACAAGCATCTCTTTGTCAGCCTTACAAAGGGCAATAAACTCTGTGTTGCAAATAAGCCTCAGTAACTGCTGGACATTATGACTAATTGTAATGCAGCATATATCCTTGAGGACTATAAACCTATATTAAAAGACAATGGTTGAGAGAAAAGCTATTGAATCGAGATAGTACTCATGTAACCCCATGGGGGCTCAACAGACAACAAGGAGGCCATTGATACAAGCTCTAATACAAAAAGCCACATAGACAGAGAGTCATCCAAACCAGTATGGTGTGTGGATGACCACATACTTCAGTTTAATGCTGCTTTTGTTTTGTTCTCACTTACAGGCAGACAACACACACTGGAACATCAGAATTAGTTCTGTTTAGATTGCTGCAAAGAGAACAAAGGGACAAACGAGAAAAGCAGTGCCCCCCTCACCTTCTGGTTGTGTGCTAGTGCTTCTGAAATCTGTCCCAGGCCCAGAGTGAATTTTGCAATGCAAGCGAAAGAAAGCAGGCTATTGTCTTTTTCTTTTTCCATCCACAAAAGACTGAGCAATGTTAAAAGTTTCTTTTCCTATCTCTCTCACTTTTTTATTTTTTATTTTTTCCTTTGCACGTCCTAAATAAGTTTGGGTCTGATTCTATAACTGATCTGAAAACACCAAATGAGCTCAGTTCAGTTTTCAGCTAGGACATTAAAATATAAGCAGTAAGTTTTTAAAAAGTACTGCCACTCAGGGCAGAATTGAATCAGGAGCTGGGAGGAATTTCAGGTTTGGGAATCACAGTCTCAGCTCTCCTCTCCTGGGGTGGTTGTGTTTTGGGGCTGGTTGTGTTTTTGTACCATAATGTTGTATTAGTTACTTAATGGGCTGCACTACAGATCAATTCCATCTCTGGATGTTTTCTCTGTTAGCATTTCTGCTAAATGGGGCCCATCTTCGCTTAAAGTCAATAAGATTGTGTCTGCAGCAGTAAGTGGACAAGTGACACAGCCCAGTCACGGGCCCTGTGAGTTCCCTGGTGTGTGTGCAGCCTGTAGGTTTGGGATAGTGATGTAAGTCCTGATGGAGCTTTCAAAAGTTTGAGATGTATTTTTACTTCATTTCTGACATGAGATGGGGATTGTTCTCATTATTGGTGACCTATAGCTTACCCCCAGTCAGTGTTTTTCAAGCAGGTGAGATACACGTGCTCCCTTGCCCTGGCAGTAGTGGCATTTTGGTTTTTGCACCAAAACAAGAGCTCATCAGGAGAAATGGACTGTGGTAGGAATTGACATATGCAAGCCTCAATTACAAATACACCAATAGTTTTGATTTTCAATGTTACGCTCTTGTGCTTCAGAGCATTTGGTGAAATGCTCTGTAGTTCAGCAGCTTGTTCAGGAACGCGTTTCATCCCATGGCCAGTGTGCAAAGGAAAACAACCATCTTTTTGTACTGGTTTCTTCTTTTAAAGAGAATAGACAGTTTTGTACAAAAGCCTGAGGATGGGATTTGAGATGTTTCGGCATGGTGCCCAGGCCCGACTGTGTACTTACTCTGTCCCTTGGGCAAGTGATTCCCTCCTGGCCACATCTGTAGTAGCACCGCTCAGTGCAGTGGGTTGGAGACAAAGCCGTGGCCCTGTGCACGGGCTGTGCTGCCTGTGCCCTCTGCTCATGCCATGCCCAGCCTCCCCTGGCTGCTCGAGGCCGTGGCCTGGTGCCAGCGGGCACTGACCTGGAGCTCGGCACAAGGCAAGCATGGCCTGCTTCAGCGCTTCCTCCCCTTTCCTGGCCTGGAGCTGTGTCGTGCCTCCAATTTGTAATGCGGTGAAGAAGCTAGTTCTTTTTCCTTAGTTTTACTCATCTATTTAGGTTTGCTGTTGCAGCAGGCGTCTAACCACGGCTACAGGACAGATAAACACAATTCAAGTTCACTTGCTCAAGTCCTGTGCAGGACCCAACTTTTCTCTTGTTGCTCACACCATTTCTTTATCACCAGATGCCCCTCAGACTTTTCTGCAGGTTGTTCTCTTTAACTTCCCCCTCATCTAACTTTATTTCTTCTTTCATGTGGTGCTTTTTGCCTAATCCTGGTTTCTCAATAATGTCTGCCTGGCAGCTCCATCAGATTTTGTTCTGTGAAGGAGTTAGCTCTAAAGAAACTCCCGAAATGGGAGCTATGCTCTTACTGGAGCCAACATTTTACCCAGTGAATTAGTCCCAGAAGAATGAATGAGACAATTTGCATGCTTAGCATTAGGCACACTGAAGTCCTTCACTAAATCAGGTCTAATGCTTACATTGAACTTGCCCTGACTTAGTAGAAGGGCTGCAGTCCAAAAAAACACAATTTAAAGTCACCATGTGAAAACCCAGTCTTGTTGTGGCTGGTGCCAAAGCTGTCTGCAGTGCCCATGAACCAGGATGCCACCTCAAAGACAAAACACCCCAACAGCACAAAAGCAGCCGCCAGAAGTCCTCCAGCAAAGGAACCCCATCTTATATTGGGGGATCAACTTTTATAAGAGTTAACCAAACAATTAAAATGAGGTAATTCCATATGAATCTCCCTGTCTTCTTTTTCCCATTTAAATAATTTTGTTTCTTTTTGACTGACTTCAGAAAAGAATAAGAGAAAAAAATGAATCCTCCTATTTGTTAAATTAGCCTAAAGCAAACAAACTGAAACTTCTTGATGTTGTCCACTGTAATTCATTATTCTGGCTCAGTACCTTTTTTTTTTGTTCTCCTTTCCATTGCCTGAATAATGTTCTTTGAAGACTACATCATCAATAAACCACTCTGGTGAGGTTTAGAGGGCCTAGAATAATGAATAACAATTAGGGGCATTTAAAAGGTAATATTTTTTCCTGCAATTTGGGAATTGATTTATGAAGTTGGGGATCCTCCAATTTCATCAAATAAATGGTTTCTTAAACCAATTCTTCTTACCGTCATGGTAACACCTTTAGATCTGGCAGAGTTAGTGAGCTTTCTTGCCAACTTATTGTTTTTGATGTAAATGAAGCATCTCTCAACTTGTACAATTAACATAATTCTTCTGTAAGAACATTACAGATTTTACTTTCTGCAACCTAGTTAAATTAGTGCAATATCAGTTTTATAGTGGGAACCATCCTGTTAAACTTCATCATGCATATGATGGTGTATTTATTGATAAAATTAAAGCCATGGATATGTTTCCTTGTGGCATTTCTTAAAAATGTGTTGGGATTTAAAGGCCTGATGAGCACACCTCAGAAATGGAGCAGTGGTGTTAGCTTAGATGAGGGAGTAAAAGGTCAAAGTCCTGCTTAGCTTGGAGAAAGAGATCATATGTGGAGAAAGAGCCGGTGAAATCAATAAGTGGATGTGCTACAGACCAGAGGAATGGGAGGGCAAGGTAGGATTTTCACAATCACACAAATGACAAAAGTGCTGTTATCCTTAAAAATAGCTTTAGAAAGGCCTAACCATTATGGCCACTGAATGGCATGATGCCGAAGTGACCTTTGTCTCCTGCTCAGTCCCAGCGAGCTTTCTGATTCACTTGAAAAAACGAGCCCCTGGGATATTTCCAGTATCTTGCTGGTGGGTCTCCTAATGGAATTAAACTGTAATACCTTGCACTCTGCTAGGGATAAACACAAGGATAAAAAGATGCTGAAGAAATAGTCTTTTTCACGGATCCTTAACCCTCTTTAGAAGTACAAGCCAGAATAACAACTTTCTGGAGGCTGTAGGTAGAGAAAACCCCCAAGGCAGAGTATATAAAATTCTGACAAGCATGAGAATTTCCTCATCAACTTCAAAAAGGGCATGCCATACAACTTCCAGCAAACTAATACTTCATGCAGCCAAAAATATTGCTAATACACGTTGCAAATATTTGAAAAGTGAATTTGCGAATAAATCCCACTTATTCTACTGACTTTCCCCATCTGGTGCTGGGTGGTGTATTAAACAGTTGCTTTTGTACTTCTAACATCACATCTTGGATGTTCTTCCAGAAGGGATTGCTCAGCCTGGGTTGTGTATCTGTAACACAGAGATGGGACAAGGGAAAGATGATCCTGAAATTTCTCAGAATTCAAGAGCAAGGGCAGTGTCTCCCCAAATCCTTCCAGCAAACACACTCAGGGATCACCTCATGTAGCACTGTTCCCACCCTTGGGCTAACAACTCTGTTTCTAAAGTAGAAGAGTGTGAAAAGCGACACCTCTAACTGTCTGCAGGGCTCTGAGCATGGATATCCCTGTCTGTTCTCCTACAGGTGACTCACACAAGGGTTTATAAGACTTCCTGTGCTTCCTGGATATGCCCTAGTCATATCCCACACTTACTTTAGGTTTGTACAAACATGAGCAAGTTGCTTTTGGATCACTATGAGCATTTCTGAAGCCTTAGGAGTGTTCTAACTCCTCCGTGTCTTGGCTCACTTGGAGATACCGAGTGGTTTACACACCTCCTGTTCACCCCTGTTTGATGGGAAGTATGAAAGCAAGAAAAAGTTTTTACCCTGGCAGGACTCTGTCAGTGTTTCTTGGAGAAATCTGGAGAAAAGTCTGGAGATGCCCAGTAGGAGAGAGAGATGCAGAACTGTCAGATCAGACTTTATGATGTGGCACCAGATAGGTGGTCTGGAGAGCAGACAAATTCTTGCTGTCTCATACTGTTTTCACACATTCAAGTGTGTTTTTTCAGAAAGAGGAAAAAATAGCTTAAAAAGTTCATTGTTTTAATTTAGGAGGTCTTTCTAAATGCTGTCACATAGAGAAATGATATGGCTGTCACAGCATTTATGAATCAACAAATTTATGGTACTTAAATGTGAAACACGATTTCTTTTTGCAACTTGTAAAGTAGGCAATTTTGAAAACAAAAGGTTTATGTTTTCCCCACTGCAATCCTATGGTCTGAATATCTGTCACTCCTTTTCATGAGATCAGCCTGAAGCTGCTAAACCCTAATTCCCTTAACAGACAACAGCCGTAGTGCCAGGGAGGGATTGCCTGGGATGTAGGTTCCAGAAACATGTGAATCACCCCAGCACTGTGCAGCTTTTTGTGCCTCACTCCCGCAATTTCAGCAGGAAAATAAAAGTAATTAGAAAGCTCCATTTGGCACCAATGCCGCTACTTTGAAAGTGACCTACTAAGCTGCAAACCATTTCCCCCCCTCTCCTTTCTTCTCCACCCCACTCGCAATCTAAATCTAAAATCTGGTCATCTCTGACATGATGCTGTTTGGAGTTGAGCTGCTGCAGTTCATGCACATTCCTGTTATGTTTAGAAACAGTTGATAAAGGATCTTGAAATATTTATGTTGGACATCTCCATGTGTGTCAATAGTGCCATGTCCTCCCCGTTGCCAAATTCCATCTCTTTTTATTATTTTGATATATGGTGGGTTATTGTAGAGCACTTGCTTCTGTACTCCTTCAAATGCTTGAGTTATTCCATAGTTCCTCTCTGAGAGTCATTTGCTGCAGCTGTGACATTACTCACGGTTATCCCTTAACCTAATTAGTTCGGTTTATTTACTCTGTGAGAAGGGAAGTGCAGGATAAAGAGAGTATTGTGATACAGCCCATACTGCAAACTGCAGCAGAGGTGAGCCTGAAGACTTTTAGTGAATCTGATATTAGAAGTCTGCTGCTGGAAGGGGAGGGAGGGGATATTTTGGTTTCTGCTCTTTAAAGGACTGTCAAATCATCCAGTTGATATATAGAGAGACGCGAGGAGAGACAGAAAAAGATGAACAAGCTGACTCAATGTTTGAGTGATTGGCCAGTGTAATGAAAGTTTTGCAATCCTTTGTAAGCAGAAGTAATGTGATAGCAAGGGAACACTAGGGGATCCGTTAGATTTGCATACTAATAATCCATCACAGTGATGAAATTAATTCAGTTGCGTCTTATTGCATACTCCATATGATACAGTAGTGGTAAAAACACATCTGAAATATGGATTCCTCAACACTTCAATGAAATTCTATGTAGTAGGTATGCAAAGCAGCTGAATGTAGAAGTGATTGTTAATAGACAGCAAAAACAGGAAAGACATATTTCCTAAAGAGAAGTAATTGTTTGATTTAAAGCTGTCTGTGCAGCACAACACTTCCTAAATGTAAAAAATTGGGAGTCATCTAAATATCCATTTTTAGGACCTAAGTGTTGATTTAGATGTCCAAATAGACCCACCTCCCCTAGCCAGGCTTTGGCTGATTAGAATGAAATAATTTTTTTCTAGCCATAATTACAATATTTGTTTATTTTGAGGTAGATTTAATGTGCCATATAATTAACTGTTGCATAAAATTAAGCTATAAAGCATACTATTATCTCTCAGGCTTTTTTTTCAGGGCTGTATGAGATTGTCACGTACGGCACTGGTTGTTGATAACTAACTAATGAAATGATACCATCACACAGAGGCTGTTTCTCAGTATCCGTTCCTACTGATAAGAAGTTATCTGTCTTGATATTGATTTGACATCTATCTGCTCTGTATGTGACTTTGGAAACTAATGACTGAGGTTGTACTGAATATTCAGAGATAAATTTTCAGATGAGCAGAGGGCCAGCCTTCCTATTTCTCAGAAGCTTTTTTTTTTCCTGCCTGCTAATGAACCGTGGGTGCAAGCATTAACTCTGAGACAGCTTTTTATGATTGAAGATCAGATCATCTAAGGGCTAATATTTGTGCTTGCAGTGCATTGTATAGGAGGAAACCAGGAGTGTAAATATTGATGGTACTCTGGCAAAATGAAGGGCAGTTTTCTTAAAGTGCCACACTCAAGATGTTGTTTCTTTCCTCAAATTACAGCTTGATTTCAGCTGAGCAACTCAGCAAAGCTGAAGATTATGAGCAGAGTGCCTGTCTGTCATTGACCACATCACTGGAGATGTGGAGCATATGGAAAGGAAAGGAAAGAACTGGTGTGGTACTGGGGGCTAGTGGGCCACTTCTGTGTGACAAAGAGCAGTGGGGTGTGAACAGGGCTGTGACAAGGGAAAATGGGTCATCTGGTGGCCGTGATGTCTTTGCCACTGTTGATGACATACTTTTGCTCCTTGCATGAAGTCATAATTTGAATCTGTCAAGCAATCCAGGACGTCTTTGGTTCTAGCTTGGTGTGTGTCAGGAGTGTGGGGTCTCCCATAAGGCAAAGGTTGAAGGGAAAACACCAGTAAAGCGAACCCCCCTGAAGTCAGTCAACATGATTTTATCATGTGTATTTATGCTGCCTAACAGCTGGCACTGAAAGAGAATAAGTGGAAAAAATCCTGCTGAGGGCAATGCGGAGTGAGCAGCATCCCTGCTGAGGTGAATTGTCCTCTGGAGAAGCCCCAGTGAAAGCTGCCTTTGGGGATTTATGGAGCATACATACATAGGCACATGGTGCAGTAGGAGCAAACACTCGGTGCTGAGTACCCAATATCCATGGGTCTCATGTAAATGGGGATTTTAGTTTGGATTACCACAAGTCTCATCCTTTTGGCCCAAGCACCCATTAGCTATCGCGGTACTTTAGGTGCATCTCTGGTGAATGCCCTCTGGTTTCATTTAATCCAAAGGGGTTTCTGTGCCCCAAGATCACCTGTGCCATGAGCTAAAACATACTAAATGAGGAGAGAGACTTCAGAAGGGCTCTCCTGATGCAACCCAAATTCCTAATGAGGACATATTGTACAGTGCCGGACAAAGGGGATAGGAATGCTTTCCTTTGGGTTCATATCCAGTGTCAATGAAATCTGGAGGGGTGAATGGGTGATGAATGTTTGCATGTGTCCGTGGAGCTGGTGCCACATTAGAAAGCTCTGTTCTTCAGTGTTCATGCTAGCTATTTAACCTTTTTGAACTGCCTTTGCCCAGGCTGCTGTATGCTGCATTCTTTTCTCAGTCCATTGCATTTTGTTGCTGTATTACACCATTTTTTTAGTGTTTCCATATTTATGAATTCATCCATCTACAATAACAATTACAGTTGGAATGTTTACTTTGCCTGATAACATTTACAGTTCATCTACTGGGCAAATACTTGCTATTCTTTGCTTATTTTTTTAAATATATATTATTAGAAGAGATTTTGTAAAATTTAATTCATTCCTCCCAAATATGTTCCATTTCACACAACTGGCAGGAACAAAAAAACAATCAGAACAAAACAAAGCAGTTCCATCTTCCCCAAAGAATTACAAAAGGGAGTTGAGAAAGGTAATGTACTGGCAGAGATAAAGCCAAAATCTAGCGTTTCATTTTAGGGTTTTTTGTCTGGTTGGTTTTCCTGGAGGTTGTATAACACTCTGTGCAATTATGGGCAACTGAAGACCCCATTTTGTTTGGGAGGAAACAACACAGGGCTGACATTTACCCCCATGTGCTACATCTCAAGTGCTCGATGCCCATGCATAGTTGAGCAAAAATGTTCATTAGGGGAGTTCCTGCTCCCTGCCATCAGTTACAGCAGTCTGAGAGGCTTTCTGAGGCTGCTGTGCCAGTGTCTGGGCAGCCAGCAAGCTAATGCCTGTTCCTGCTGCAGGAGAGGGGCTGATGCTGGCTGCTTACACATGTGAATATTTCCCACCAAAGGAGGGAACCTGTTGGTGCTACTGTGACTCCTGGGGCTGCACAGTGGCTGCTCTGCTGGCCCTGCAGCCTCTCGCTGACCCGTGTGGTTGTAAAGGTGAGTGCAGGCATTTTGGTGCCTGCACAGGGACAGGACACATGGAGGACTTGTCCATCTGCAGAGCAAAACATGCCCTGCACCGTCCACCCCGCTGCATTAAAGCAGTTAATGCTCTGTGCAGTGCACGGGAGTTAATTTAGAGCAGAGAGCCGAGAGACTCGATTTTATGTGCATTGGAAGGAAGTTGGCACTCGTTTTTGGACTGCGCATTGCTCTCTGCCTTGATGAACTAAGCAGATACTGTACCATGAAAGGGAAGAGGAAGCTGAAACTTGGAATAATGTGCCTGTTTGTCTCACAGCGTGCTGCTGCTCGTGATGTTGAGTTGGCGAGAGTCCTGCTCTGTTTGGAGAACGCAGCCGTAGGCTCTGGTTGCGGGAGGATGAGCCCGTTGTTATCTGGCAGGGTTGGTGAGAAAGGAAAGGAAGGCTGATTCTGGCCAGATGGGGGATACGTCCTCAGCGTGAGAAAAGCGTGCGTGGCAGCAGATTGTGTTCTGACAAAAGAAGCGAGCGAGAGCCCTACGGTAGGTGTCACAGAGCGGGGAGCTGCCAGCCAGGCAGGACAATAGGTATTGTCAGGAAACACCTGGCTCCGAAAGGAAGCTAACGGGACCTGCCGGGGAATTAATGGGGTTGTCATAAAACGTGCGTATTGACAGGTTCTGCAAATGCATCAGGCAAAGAGAATCCAACCCTTTGTGAGGAGGCAGGAAAGTCCTTCAGCTGAACTGTGCTTTAATTTCAAACAGTTTCATATAGTTATTCTCTGGGGTTAGATCAGTCAAGATACTCTCCATGTGTTAGGACTGAGTATCTGGGGGAACAGGCTCGTAGGGAGGAGCCCCAGGCCTGGACATTTGGACACTGGAAGAAGTCTGCTCAACATCTCCTAAGGATTTAATTAGTAGGAGAGACCAAGCCCTGAATGTTCACCTTCCCCAAAATGCTAGCGACCTCATGACCAGATAGGTAGTAACGGGTGAGTAACCTAATTAACAGAGGCTCAGAAGTTGTGCATTAAACTTGTACAGAACAGAAACAGCAGTGAAGAAAACCTCTTTAAGATGAGAGAGAATGCAGATAAGAGGATGTAAGAATAAGATAAGGAAAGTAAAGGTGGAGAACAAAAAAGAGCACTGCCCAAGAGGTTAAAGTAAGAGAAAAGCCTTCCAAGTACACGCAGTGCCGATGGGGTCAGAGAGAAATCATCAGCACACCAAGAGCTACTGAGCACACAATTTGCTGGTGGGGGAGGTGGGTGCTGTGTGGATGCAGACCCTAAACGACATGTTTAGCAGTGCAAGCTATCTTCCAGATGTCTTGAACTTCTATTTTTATTTGGCTAGAATCTGTCCGTGTTACTGTAAACAGAGGAAACTAGCCTAAATTCCTAAAAGCGGGTATCTGAAAATGTTACAGATGGCTGTAAATTGCATGATCACATATGGGCGTGGAGCAGAACAGGGCAGCATCGCTGGCATGAGAGCAAACCCAAATCTGAGACATGATGTCTGTTGCTCCACATTTGGTACCACACTAATCCAGTATTTGTAGATCTGAGCTCACATCCCTGCGCTGTGCTCGCAGACGTGACCTGGAGAGGACAGGTCCAGGTCACCAGAAGCCACCTTAACCCCAGTATTGTTAGATTCCAATGGTTTTAAGGAGGAAGAAATACAGCACGTGGAGGAAAAAAAAAAAAGAAAAAGCAAAATGTGAAACAGGAGAAGGGTGAGGGGATAGCACAGAGAGGCCAAGAGGAATAAGCACAGATTGACTATGGACCAAGGGGAATGTAGGGGGACTAGAAAGAGAAGATCAGTGCAAGCACCTATTGCCACAAGGATTGTGCAGGGCTCACTGCACAAATGGCTGCAAGTGTCCAAAGTGGCTGGAGTCAGGCCTGTGGTGGGGACATCAGGTATGAGAATCATCTGAGAGCCTTTTCTTATTTTTATTTTTGTGCCATGGATTCATAATTGCACTTTCCCATTTGTAATTCTGTATTGCTGTGATAATTTCTGGTGGTTTATGTGTCAATGAATAAGGAAACAAATTGGGAACAGTTTTCTTTTTCCATTGCATTTTGACAGAACAGCGAGGGAGGTGTGGAATGGGCTACCTCGTTATCCATTTCATGGTTTATCCTTTCAAACTGAAAGGACTTTTCCTTTTTCTCTATTTAGGAGCATAATCCAGAATCAATTCTTGTGAAGATTGTAGACAATGCAAATCGTTTCCATCCTACCTGGGATGAATAAAGTCAGTTATCCTGCTCTGCCTGCAGTATCAGACCCTGCATTGGTGGGTGCTGCTGCAACCCACACAGTTTTCATCACTGCAGTGAAGTTAGATCCACCATGTCCTTACCATGCCAAATAATAAGAAGAAATGCTTTAAGTGTGCACCTGTGTAAGCTATTTTTATGAGACAAAAAGGCTTCCTGGTCCCTTGTTGGAACATTTATGTGATGGAAATAAGAAATATGGTATTGTGTTGCTGGGGGGGAATAATTCCTTAATTACCCGAGGCATGTCTGAGTTATTTTGGAAAGGTTGTCATGAACAGCATGGTATCAGCTCTGCGACTGTAAAGAACAAGAACCAATAATGTAACAACCCAATTTGCTCTGGCAAATAACAACCCAGGTCAAAGAGGTTGGGGGGGAGTAAATTGAAAAATTTACCCAATGGCAAAGTGCTCAGACTTTCTTTCTGAAAATACAATTTCAGCAGTGCTGATGCGGAGGTGCTAGAGGTAATAAACTGGAGGATAAAACAGGGGAGCAAACCGAGGTGGTTGTGCAGATGGTGGCGGTTCTGGCTGCAGGCAGGGAGGGAAGCATTGCCTGGGCTGTAGGAGCACGGCTAGAAAGCTGAGGCTTCTGCCTCCTGCTTTTGGGCACCTTTTTCTTACTTGGCTTTTTTTTTTCTTTCTGCTCAAGCATCTTTCTTCATTTATAAATCACACCTGCTAGGGGTCAGATTTTACCTTCTTTAGAGTTTCTGATTGTCCTATAAAGTCTCTGTAGGAATCAGTTTAATCCATCTTCTGCCTATGTGAATTTTGCATCTTCTGCACTTGCTGCTCGTTGAGCTCTAGATAAAGGTGTTTTAGGGAGAGCTTGGTTGTGTCATCCCTCCCACAGCCTTTCTGGTACCGGAGCATCATTCCTTCTGGGTTTGCCAAGTCAGCTTTCACCTTCCTCTCATTACGTTTATACCTATATTTCTTTCAATAATTAAATTTCTGTCAGTTCTAGATTCCAGCATTTCTTGCCCATGCAACAGAGTTGCTTCACCATCGCCATGTTTCCTGCAGAAAAAAAACAGTGAAAAATAAAGTCACCTTTGGATTAAAAACAATGATGATAAAATATTATTTTCTAGTGGGGCAGGATTTCAAAATCGTGGTAGAGAACTGTGGACAAAAGTGTTTGTTTCAAGTGTTTCCAGTGATGGTACAAGTGAATATATATGATTTTTTTTAAGAATTACAAAACTATGAATTTGTGATGAAAGCCTTGATGGCTTTATGAATAAGTGCTAGTTGATGCTATTTAAGTAGGATTCAATTAAATCTTCATAAAATGAACAGAGTGAAAAGGCTTGACATGAACTGAGGCCCAGGAAGGCAAATTGCCATGTATGAACTGTTCCATGGAAATCAGATTACTTTTCATAGCTGCAAAAATGTGCTTAGCTTAAACATATTGGGCCAAATTCTGTTCTCATTTATGCATGTGTAATATGGAACTAAGTACAATATTTGGGTAAATCTATTTCAAATAATTAGTTGATAGTCTTGGAGGGAAAAGAAACCATTTCTAATTTAAATATTGGCATATTCTGTTTTTTCAAACAGATGTTCAGACTCTTATATTTTGGCATCCCAAGATGAAAAGATAGTAGAATTGCACAAGAGGGTTTTTATGGAGACTGTCAAAGGAAATGAGAAAACTCTTGGGCCAAAATTCAAACAAGTTCTATACATAGTTTCCCACAAATTTCTCATCCTGAGAGCTGTGGGGAATCCCACTGACTTTAGAAATTCCCTTCCCTATTGTACGGCTTGCAGGATTGGGGCCCTGCAGAACACAACAGAGTTGTCGTGGCCCTGTGGAGGTAGATGGCAAAATGCCTTTGGCATAAACAAAGTCAGACTTTTCCCTGTTATCTTCTTCAGAGACATAATTAAACCTGCCTGCCCCCTTTTTTCTTCCCAAGATAGTTCAATCCCTTTGCTATTTTACCAAGATTTCAATTTGAAATCTGAAGTAAATTTTTACCTTGATATGCTTCCATAGCTTTCAAATATATAATAAAGTGGAGTAGATGCATTATTACCAAATATGGATCCATGGAACTGACTCTTGAAAATAAATCTATTTTTTTAAACCAGTGGACGTCTTTGTTCTGCATTTACTCTCAACACTTTTAATGCAAAAAATAAAAATAAATAAATAAATAAAAAATAAACTAAAAGTAGCATTAACATTATCTCACTTTTGAATTTGCTTGTAAAACTGCATTGCTATGTACTGGAAAAACAATTTCCCTGGCTGTTTTCAGAATTGCAAACTTTATTCTTTTCCCCTTTACAAAAATCCTTTGTGTTAGGAAAACATTAAATCAGCTTCATAGGATGCTGGGATACAATAATGCTAAATTATTTTCCCAAGCTCTAGTGCCAAAGCCTGTGGCAGAAACTGGAGTAGAGTTGCTATATCATACTCTTAGTCCAGCCTCATATACAGTCTTTCCCTTTTCATCTATACTGCAAATCAGAATATTTACTGGACTAGAACCACTTCTGCTTAAAATAGTAGTTGTAATTCTCTTCTTTCCCCCAGTTGTACTGATATGATGATACTGATAATAGCAAAATGACTTTTGATTTACAATAGAGTAAGAGAAAATAAAGACCCATAGATTTATTAAAAAAACAAACAGACAAAAAAACACACAACAGCAACAACAAAAAAACCATTCATATCAATTTACACTATCATTTACACTATCAAGCACATTCCTAGCATTTAGTAATAATGGAAAATGAGATCTTACCAATATTCTTTCTCCATGTGGAAATTCATGTTCAAATCTCTATTTGTACGATGTCTTGATTTATGGTATCAGAAGTACTTGTTTTCTCTGTAAGCTACCAGTGAGCATGTTTTTCTCTAAGTGCAGTGTAATCATAAATGAAAGTAATAAGGTAGGAGATGCACAGAGATAAGTTGCATGAATTCAACTTGCCTGATGTGACTTCCATTTGTTTCAACTCTATCATTCAGCTGTATTTTATTTTCCATGAAGAAATGGCTGGGGAAACAGTCCCATACTCTTTAGAGAGTCTGGGGGCTCAAAGTCTTCTCAACCAATTTGTGCCACCTTGAATTTTATCATGCCATCTACCTATACGTGCAGATGCACTCTTTGCACTTACGAGTTAGTCTTCAATACCTAAATTGCATTTCCGGGGTATTTAATGCATTGTCACGAGGGCTGGAGTTATATAGTTGGGGTTATGTCTATATCTATCTATGTATATAAAGACTCATTAATTCAACAACGGTCAAGGTAGTTAAGATTAAGTCAAAGTGTATAGAATTTTATTTATGTATTTTTATCAGTGCCCACATAGGCAGGTTTCTTCTTCATGAGATCTTAAACCAGGTGTTGAAAAAGTCACTTGACCTGATGGGGTGAGCTGTACAAGGTTTGGATTCTCGTTGCCAATCCTGTCAAGTTTATGTTGCTTCTTCTGGGGTTGTGGACACTACAGAATAGTGGACAATGCATAATTAATATAAGCTTGAGGATGGGTTTATCTCTTGTGAGAAAAGTTAGTCTCTGCTGACTGGCCAAATCCATTTTTAGAACTAGTAATAATAAAAATAAAGTCAGTTTGGCAGCCCAGCATTGGCAGCCCAATTAATTCATGTAGACTTCCTTGAATTGCTGTTGTCCGATCAAAATTTAAAAGCTAAAAAAGTCAATATTTAATTTCAGCATTCTCAGCTGAAAGGACTTTCTGCAATTTTTACATGAAAAGTAATCCAAAGTCTTTTGTTCAGATTGAGCATATTTTTTTCTTGGCCAGGCAAAAACAAACAAACAAAAACATAAAAATAAAAATAAGATAATAAACAAAAAGCCCCAAACTGTCAGCTACTTTTGCACATTCACAACTCTTGGATTTGCAAGCTTTGTAGTGCTGACCCCAAGAGCAAGTAGAGCAGGTCACGCTCTGGGTGCCAGCCGCAAAAGGCTTTAGCAGAGCTCTCTGATGTGCTTGGTGTGTCCTTCTGCTGTAATGGAAGTGTAAGAATAGATTGCAGTGACCTAAAGCAGTTGGAGACTTCCCATAGTTGGGGGAATTCTCAAACGCACAATTGTGGCCATCTTCCATCCCCTTCACACGACTCAGGCAGTGTAAAAGGGCAGCTAACTGGGAAAAAATCTGGCTCACGTTTGGCTTGGAGAAGAGCTCTTGAGAGTAGAGGCTTATACAAAGTTAATCTGAACCATCCTTATTTCTTGGACCCATAAATCTGGGCAGTAAATTGTTCAAGAACAGGTTTCTTTATAAGATCTCCAGGACTTATTACTTCTCAGTGGGATGGAAATTGCGTGAAAAACTGCTTTGTTTAGGTATTCTGGCAAGCCTCCATCTTGTTTTAGAAGATATACGGGATAGAATTTAATGGAATTTTCTGATCTGCGGTGTTCTGAATTCCTTTTATGTTTTGGGCAGTGGCTTGGGGAAGCAGTATTTGCTCCTGAACAATTTTCACACCCCCATGCTGCTTTCCTTTGTAGAAAGGTTGCGAGCGTGGAGCACACATTCATAGGAGGACATTTGATAGGCATAATAACTAAATATACAATTCTAGCACTTCAAAATGCTCCTCTTGTCCAGAAAGAAAGGTCTCTACTCATTAAGATCAGAGTGCTCCATGACAAAGTTCCTGAGTGGCCTCTCCCAGGGAAGTGGTAGTCAGTATAATGCTAATGGCCACAGCCTAGGCAGCAAACTGTATCAGAGTGGAGTGAAGTCTTCTGTGCTTTTCTAGGCTCCATCACATTCCCCAGTTTTCTATAGACTGCTTGGCTACCACAGTCCCTCTAGCTCTGTGTCTTTGCCAGATCTCTTCTTCCCTGTCCGCAGTGGAAGTGATTTGCTGTCTCTGCAGTTCTAGGGTCCCGTGAATCCTTGGGTGCGCATTGCTTAATACTTAGAACTAAGTAACTTGTTGGCACAATGGCATCTCTTGTGCTGTTACTTCACCTGCCAACTTTTCCCTAGTGCAGGCAAATTCTCTCTCTCCTTCCATTAGTGCACAAAACAAGACTTTTAGGTGCTGCCAAGAGTCCCCTAGGACCGAGGGACTTGGATGTCACACAGCATCCTCTCCGACTGCTTGTGATCAACAGTAACCTTATTGTATTCCCCCACCTTGATGAAAGGCAGTTCACAAGATTAAAATAACAGGCTGCAAAAGCAAATGCGGTATTATACCACGTTAATCCTCTGACACAGCATTCATCTAAATGCCACAGTGGCTGTGATACTCCTGTACAGGCATGTGATTCATTTACCACTATTTGCCATGATTATCCTGCTCAGAATTAGAAAGGATTAAATGAAACTCGGTGGTCCATGCACTTAAGGCAAGTGATGGAAATTTTTTTTAAATAAGTGGTCCTAATCACCTTTGTTAAGCATTTTCCCATAATCACTGTTTTTAACAACAATTTATTGCAATAACTGTTTGTTAGTAGCCATTTGTCATCAAACATTAAATATGCCTTTGATTTTCTTGTGATTTATTTTGATGTTTTGAAAGAATGGCCATGTGGTTAGTTGTGTACTACAAATTATGATGGTTATAAAAATTGTAAATTACCTCCCTCTGTGATGTAAGCTGCTGTTCAATATAACTAATGGAGCTTGTTCAAAATGAAGATGTTTGGACCAGATTCTGATCACCATTGGTGTTGATGTAATCTTATTGAACTAAAAAATTTAAGCTAGTCTTTTGGTTTAGCTCGTAAAGAAATTTGTGCTGTGAATCTCCCTCAGAACTTTTACATTTTTTTCTCTGGTTCACATTTGAAAAATATTTTTTCTAAATACCATTTAGAAAACAAGAGGATCTGAGATGAATACGGTACATTTTGCTTATGAACTGGGTAGATCAGAGGATTTGAGTAATATACTATGTCTATATGTGCAGTGATTATGATAGTAGTAAAAGTGAAATGGATGTTCAGATATGGAGTTTAAAATTACATCAAGACCTAATTTCTCATTTCATGTATCTTTTTTTTTTCTTTTTTTGCAAGAGATACAAGTTACTGAAGTACAGTTCTGAGGAGGTTTGGGAACAAATTCTAAACCATAGTCAAGTGATAATGCTCCCTCTGAGCCTCTTTTTACATCTAAAATATGGTATACCATCTCACTATCTGTAGTGATGTATACCATCACACTATCTGTAAAATAGGTGTGGATATTTGGCCATTTACTATTAAAAAAATAAAAATCCATTGTGATTAAAAGGTTCCCAAGGCTTAAAGGTTCAAAAGAATCTGATCTATATCTGATCTATTTGCTGTGCTCCAGTGTGAAGAGTTGACTGTAGTATCACAGGTCCCCCTCTGTGGTGCCTCTGGAAACTGCAAAGCTTATTGCCGTGAGACAGGAGGAACAGTCTAACTCTCTACTTTAATTTCTAAAAAGTCACTTGAACCTAAGCAAACTGGTAAAAATTGCTCCTCAGGACAATTGACAGAGGTCCAGGCTGCTGAGACCAGAAACAAGTTATTTTTTACCTTGAGAATAATTATTCTGGGCAGGAGTTTGGTTTGGGAAATCACACTGAATGTACCCATGGTGAGGTTGGAAGAGAGGAAAGATTGACCCTTATTTCTTAAAGGCATAAGATAACAGGCTGTAAGGTGGCCACCTGGAAAAGGTGAAATAGCTTACATGTGACTCAGTAAAGCTGACTTCCAGCCACATGTTGAACCATCAGATGTCTTTAGCCACATTTTTGGAGACCTGTGGAGAGGGGATCTCTGGCCACGTTTCCTAGGTAGAAAACATGCACCTGTTCCGAGGGCCAAGCCACTGGGCACTGCATCCCCAGCCAGGCATTCAGCTGAATGAAGACCAAATGGAAGCCCAAATGAAGCCGGGACACCAAAGCTCTAGGTAGAAAAGGAAATGGTTAAAAAATGAAAATATTCTTGGTTGCACAACAGGTCATTGCTAAAGCTAGGAAGGCTACCTAGGCTAGGCAGTCTTACCTTAGCTGCTGAAATGCAGTACTGTTTCTGCTACATCCTGTGTTTTGTCTTGTCTTTCTGTCATATTAAAGAAGAAGAAAAAAGCTCTATATTCTGTTCCATAAGAAATATTAATTTTCTCCTAATAAAGTGCAAAAATTGCTAAGGGTCAAATAAATCAAAGTATTTTTTTCAATAGAGTTGTGTTGTCCTGGATTTTCACTTCTTAATAAAATATTTTATGTATGTTTGTGATCAAAGAGTCACCGGCATCATTAAGTTTTAAGTCATGCTTTGTAGTGACCTTAATAAAAAAAAAAATGTTAAGCTCATATAACATCATAGTTATTCAGTCTTCCACATGGCAACACCTCAGTCGTAGGAATAAGTTTATGACAGTCATATATTTTAGGAAGAGATGTAAGGATGTCCTCTTCACAGCTCATTAGCAAAGTTGCTAAGTCATGACTTTGCTAGAGCACCAAATATGCTGTTGGCAATTAAATATTTGTCCCCCTCTGTAGTCTTATATACCCATATCAAATTAAGGAAAAACAATCAACTGAGCAGGAATGAGCACTGCAAACCTTCTGCATTACATACTGGTAGAAATTTAACTCAGATTTTGTGATGTAGTTTAAATGGATATTTTAAATTGCAGTGATCTGGCCTCAAATTGGATATATTAAAGAATTCAACTCAGTATTTTTGAATGCAGATGAGGGGACTCGGCTCACCTACACAGTGCAAATGAGCAGAGCATGGTACTAGTACTGGTACTACCAAGGAACAACACCAAATGACCACCTTGGTACTACTGAGGGATGAAGAATTTACCTTCTGCAAAAAGTTGGCAAAACTACACTGCTGCACTGCCTCAGGAAAGTGGTGTACAAAGCCTTGTATGGAAACACCAAAACCTTTTTTTTCTTTAATAATTCTACTTCTGAATTAATTAAAATGCTATTTGGATTGATTGCACTGTGTACATTAGGATAATAAGCAAAGACAAACTTTGATGTCACTGGGATCCCTCACTGGCGAATAAATGCTTCATCAATGTGCACAGTTTATATGATAATAAATATGCCTTTTATTTCTCAGTTCTGGCATCTCTGTACTGTTTTATGAATCAGACCTTATTGATTAAGAAAGAGAAGACTTAGAAAAGAAGCAAAGAAGCCCTGTGAAGTCGGAAGCTAGGCATAATTAGTTTGCACGGGTTTTGTTGTTAGAGTTTCAGGTATCAAATCAATAGAGTAACATTAATAATTAAGGAGTTGGATAAATATACCAAGTCTTAGATTAGAGCTTTGAGCTTTAAAATGTTCACATAAAAGGTTTTTCTTAGGCTCTAAATGTTCTAAAGTGCTATAATGTGATTTCTCAGCTACAGATATCGTTAAGAAATACCAGGCTACTGTACCAGGGAGAGATTTGGATATCTCCAGGCTGGGGACTACCTACTGTATGTGCGGGGAAGAACTGGCAGCACTTTTGCATGGCTTGTCTTTCCTTGGCTGCAACTGAGGGGGGGAGGAATTGGAAATAGATCACATAGTAGGAGACGAGAGCAATGTTAGGAATGTTTATAAGTCTAAGCAGAGAATGCTGCTTTTTTGTACTGCTTCCTCAGTGAGAATACCCCAAATGTGGCAGGATGTCAGAAAGCCACATGCCTTCCAAAAGATCCAAGGGACAAAAAGTAGCCTGCTACCTCGGCACCCACTGCCGCTGTCATCCTACTGCATGCTCTGAACAGGGCAGGGAGGGCTCCTTCTTTTTCCTAATTCAGTGGACTCATTACTTTGCTGTGTTTCCTCTTTCTCTATCGTATAAAGATATGAATATAATTAAAAAACATAGGTATTAGTTTTCTGTCGTGACAGTCTGTAAGTCAAGAATAATGTTAATACTTCCTCTCCAAGTGGTTTACTTTTCACCATGCTATTTTTTAGCAGATAATCTAAAACAGATGTTTCAGTTTTGGTGTAATTAAGTGGCTTTTGGGGTAAGCTGGCTCACTTGAGATTATCAAAACATATGTATCTCTTACTCCTTTTGAATCCCTTCTGTTACGACTTCCATTTGGAAGCACATCCAAACCACTTTTGAGTAACTTACTTTAATTATTAGTTAAGTTAGAATACTGACATAAGCTATCCAAAGAGCCGTGCAGTAGAGCGGCTGATAATACCCTGACTGACATCACTGGACCATTTTCCATTGGCATCGCTTGTACAGAGAGTGCAGGGAATTTTCTGTAGGACTTGCCCAGGAGGAATATAATATTTCTAATTGCCTTAATGGTTGCTTTTTCTCTCTTTGTGCAAATAATAGGAAGAAGATGATCAGGGGACAGACAAAGTATGTGTGATAATATGATCTGCACAGCTATACTGACATGGCAATCTGTGGGGATAAGATAGAAAACAGAATATTTTCCTTCTGGAAACAGGAGGAGTGGAACTAGGCTGGACAGTGAAGTCTGCTAGAGGAAGTAGAAAGGTCCGTGTGGTGGCTGCCCTATCTGTGCAAAGTCAGTCAAATTAGTTCAAATTGGGACCAAGAGCAGTTTTTGCCAAGCTGACTCTGCATCGAAGCAGCCAGTGACGACTTGTATGATTCCCCATCTTGGCTGGGTGCAGGTAACTTCTGCCTGGTGAGACATCTTCCATCCTCAGCAGCCAGATCTGGAAGCCGTTGGTTTGTACTGAGGGTGATAGGTGTGCTGCTTCTGGCTGGAAGCATGGCACAAAGCTGCATCGAGTCCTGAAAATCATTTTTTTTTCTGCTGAGTGCCTGATAACTGCCTTAAAAATATAGTGAGACTAATATAGCAATGCATTTAAACAGCTTGGCAAAGGTGTCTGGAAATGCGTCTAATTCAGAACTAAAAAGTTGGTGTACCTTTCTATGCATAGTGTTGGGATGACATTTTTAAGTCTCCTGTTTAATATTTTACATTAGTTAGGATGTCATTTCTCACTTCCCAGCAGAAATGGTCTTTAATTCATACAAAATAATTTCTCATTATTTGAAGGAATAAGAGAGGCCAAACTACTGAAGTTATTCTTGAGTGACTCACTCTGGTTTTGTTTATTAGGAAAATCAGGTGGAATTTGTTTGTTTCTCTTTGTGTGCCTGTTTGAAAGTCATCTGTTGCAGGCCTGGATGCATTGGAGAAGGTTGTGGAGGCTTGCATCACTCCCAGTAGCCCGTGTTTCTCATTCCTGTGAGGGCAGGAGCACTGACTCCTTGATACCACAACCTGGGTTGTAGATCTGTAAAAGCACAACAGAGCTGCACAGCAGCCATGAATACAGCTGAGATACTGGCAGAAGTTCCCAACTCAAGGTCTGTAGCAGGGCTGGGAAAGACATTTCAGAAGCTGGTTTCCACTGGGCTGTGGCCTCATGAGTGGTGTAAGTGAACTAATTAGCCGTGTGGTTCCACCAGATTCCTGAGGAGGAATTACTAATTACTTGCATTGTGATTACAGATGGAAAATGTACTTCAATAGAATTTTGTGTGATTGCAATCTGTTAAAAAGAATAAAAAAAAAGTTGATGAGAAACCAAGAGAGATAGCCAAGAGGACAGCCTCCTTAGTATTCAAGTTCTGTGACTCTGCACAGGCTACCCAGTGTAAGTAAGAATGTGAGGATTCAACTGATAGCAGCCTTGATTCTGTGATCACAAAAATCTTTACAACCCCCAAATGAGGCTAGGAATCCCACTACCCAGGCTAGTGAGCAACTATTCCCACTCTTTGATTTCAGTGGCTCATGGGCATGCATTATATGAAAAGTAGTAGGAAGTTTATTCACTTCACAAATAAATCAGAACTAGGGGGACTCAAAAATTGGGGCTTCGGGTAGGGTTTCAGCTTCATGGCTTGTGTAAGTTACACACACTTTTTCTTCTACACTCTAAGATGGAGATATCCAGTACAGTATGCTTATATTCCACCACGTTCCAGTAGTTCCTACACAGGGAGTATGTGGAGAGCTGGGTGGGAGTGCCAATTCCTACTGTTTTTCATGGGAATCTCCCCTGTTAAGTGCAGAGCCAAGTCCAGAGATCAGAGGCTGTGAAGGAGGCCTTGCCATGTCCCATTCTCTCCCTGTTTTCAGTGGAGTTTTTTTAAACAAAAGTGCTCCATGCAAGAAAAATATTTTCTTCGTCATCATAGTAACAAAACCTGAAAATCCTTTACCAAGGCCACCCAAGCTCCGAGGGTTTTGAGCAAAGGAAAACAAACACTTAGAAAAGCCTCTGCACAGACTGCAGATGAATCCCAAAAAGCCCTGTCAGAGCTCCAGGCTACATGACAAGTCCAGCAAAACAGTAGCTGTTATCTCTGGAGTTTGGGCAGCACGAGATAGCAGCTGGGAACATATGTGCAGGAATAGATTTCTTCACGTTGAGGGCTGGGCTTTACATGTGTCTTTATTTCTCATCTGAATGTGGTAAAGTTGGAACTGCTAAAATGTAATGGCTAGCTTAATTAAAGCAATTTAGTGGAGACTCCTGGATGCCTTCTGATGTAGAAGATACAATTTAAAATATAAGAAGCTGGTCATTACTATCCCAGCTTAAATTTAGGCAAGTCCTTGGATATTCAGTGGGTCTAGGCTCAGCCAGTGCACACTGGAAATTTCCATTCCAAGCCTTTATTAATTACATTTATGCAATTTACTTTCATTATCCATTTTTTGACATCAGATTCTTTCACTTATTTGTACTGTGTATTTTTATTGCGGATTGTTGGCACAGTAATTCCATATATTATCCGAATCTATAATTTTGGCCTGAATTAGTGTTTTATATACTGTATTTTAATGGCAAAACTTAATCACAAATCCACAGTGGACGGAGCTGGCACGCTCAGCCTGCTTCTATCTTCAGCTCTGTACTTTACATTAAGGACAGCGAGCCAAATGCTCAATGGCACACGATCGTGGTCTGTGCGCGCAGCTGTGATGGGATCGAGAGAGCTGGTTATTAGTCCCTGATGCCGGTCTGCGGGGCTGGGATCTGCCAAAGCCACCGAGGAGGAGAGGAGCAGGAGGACAGCGAGGAGGAGGCAGGCAGGGATGTGTGCAGCGTGCTCTGGCCGTGCCTTCCCCACCTTCCTCGCTCCCCAGGGTGAGGGGAGAAGGAGCTGGAGCTGGCTGCCTCGTCTCTGTGCTGGCTGGAGGTCCCTCCACACGACACAATGACAAAGAGGGGAGGAAAACAAGAAACGGGCCCTTTGTTCTGGTGGTGAATAGATACTCAGTCCTGTACAAAATGGACTTTCCTCCCGTTTTGGTTTTGTGCTGTTATAATACCAGTGGCTTCCATGGAGTCGTTGCTGATTCACGCTGGTGTGAAGGGAGGCTTAGGCCTGTGATGTGTTGGGCTGAAGGGTCAGCAGCAGTCATAAGTCAGGCCTCTGGTGCCTCCTGTTTGTCTGCACGAGTTGCTGTGCCTGGCCTCACCCTTACCTTCCACGTTAGTTTAGCCTGGATAAAAGACTGCTGTCCACGCTTTGACCTCTCATCTGAGCATTAATTCTGTCCTTAAATTGATTATTTCACATATTTTTCACCAAATCCTCTTTGACAAACATCGCTGTTGGTAAAATCACCCAGGTTTTCCTCACAGCATTGGGCTAACAGAATATAGTGCAACTATTTGAGTAAGGAAAGGAGCTTTGTAAGCTTTGTGCTCCCTAAAGGATACGAATAAGCAGTATGTTCTGGCTGAAATAGTGTGCAGCAGCATTAAGTATTAAGACAATGTATTTGCAATTAACCCTTAGTTGATAGTTCCTGTTGCAAAACAACCCGATGGCAAAGAATTGTTTTCTTGAAGGAAGCGTAATTGCTTGAGTATTGTAAACAAACTGCTTGTCCCTGATAACTGACCACTTCTCAGAATCTTACCAAAACAGTCAAAAATAACTTTGTCTGGATAATGGCTTTGGCTGCATTCAGTATCCTCCCTGGAGCTTGTTGCTGCAGTATCAATGTATCAGATGAATCGATGCTGTCGGTGCAATAATTTTAGGCAGAAGACAAAACCACTTCAAAGAGTATAATGACTTGAGAGTTTGTCAATAAGATGTCTTAATGCTTTTGACAACACCCATTTTGTTGACACAGTGGGTGAGGAAGCCTGACATCATTTATTGTGTCAAGTGAACAGATTTAGCTGCTGGTGAACCACATGGTAAATTACACTTTTCCCCCTTCCTGTTTGTTTGAGCTATCAATCCTGTTTTCCTTTTGGAAGCTGATGATTACTTTTTTTTCCCATCAACTAAAAGACAATTTCATTATTTCTCAGGAAAGAAAAGGAGTGTAATTTCTGAATCCCTCTGGAAAGTGTCTTTGAAGTGCCATTAATTCATGTTTAGCAAACTAGTTGAATAAGATAGCTCACTTTTTATTTTAGCGATAGAATGGGATAGCTTTATTTATAAATGTGGATCTTTTACAAGCTAAAATCTGTTTTACCATGCATGGCAAGTTCCCAGCTAATTTAAAACATTTAAAGATATGCAAAACCACTTAGAGAGTTGAAAAATATGTAAAGATATGTAAAGACACTAAGTATCTTGTTCACTACTATAATAACAGAAAAATCAAGACCATGTTTTGACTTGGGATTTTATCTTCAGAGCTCTTTGTAGAGTTTTTTTTTTTTTTTTTTTCTGTACCTGTGTGTGGGTTTAGTTTCTTCAAATGTTTTCCCTTCTTGTCTACTTAATCCTTATAAACTTTGATAGTCTTTCATAATGATTAATATTATTCATATAGGGAAGTCCATAAAGATTGTTGTTCATCAGTATTTGTCTTCACACTTTGAAGTCTCCTAATTGCACGAAGATAGATACATTAAACAATTACCTAAATGCTCAAAAGAGAAAGAACAAAGGAAATAAAGAGTGATGTAATCCCCGAGGGAATCACGTTGCTCTCTCCAGGAGGAAGCTGTTCTCTTAAAGTTGGCACAACTATTGAGATGCTCAGCTGTCACTTTCTTCTCACATTTATTCTGAATGAACACAATCCATCCATCAGTGCTTAAAGAGTTTTCTAACAGTACATTGACCTTGAATGCGGCACATTGATTTTCAGTAACGCATCGCAAATAGGGTCGTTACTGAGTCATCCAGCAGTGGATGTGATTGGGAACAGATTTCTGAAATTCCAATACTGTGCCACCTGCCTCCGATGATGGATCGTTCTACTGTTCCCCATCAATCCTCACCTCCTGCTAAAAAATGTGACACCTGTATGAAATTTATCATTATATACAACACAAGGCAAAAACAAACTGTTACAGTGGGGCCTTTTCAACAGCCTCCGCTCCTCTTGTGTGGATGGTTTACAGCGGCATTTATTTGCGGAGGTGCTTCTTGCAGAAGGGCTGGGTGGCGGTGGTGACAGAGATGTAAGCACTATAGGGAATTAGTGCTGCAATTGGGGCAGAGCAATAGACAAAAACAGTCTGGATCTTAAGCTGTTAGAGGTTAATGCTAGATCAATTAGGGTGATTGTTCTGTAGATTGTAATGGACAAATATACGTATACAGAAAGGGCATTAGTGAAATTGTGGAGGAAGAACAAATAGAAATTAACTGATGTTAAAGTAAAAATCAAACTGGGAAAGATTTTGTGTTCTGCTAAGATGCCTGACAGTCTCACTGAAGCAGGGAAAAGGATCTTTCAAAGTGATTCTCTGAAAGTACAGTTGAAAGAAAGGTGCTTATTTTTCTTTTGGAGTTTGTAAGTGTGAAGTAAATTAATGTTTCTCCCCCCATTATGCTTCTGGATGAAAGGTAAGGACAAAGGCCTTGGCACTTAGATGTTTTTAGGTCCCTGATTTCCACTGAGATAAACAGGATTTGGCCACTCCTTAGATTTCAGGTTTATGACTTCTGAAGCAGCGAAGGAGGAATAATCTCTCCTTTTCTTGAAATTGGCATTTGTTTTGGGTACGGTGACTCTGTAACCAAGCTGATGCATCACTGTTTGGTTATTCATTTAAAATGGTTAAGAATTAACTACTGCTGTAAGCAGGCTGGGAAAGTAAATGGCCTGGTGGCTTGTATAGTGGTAAATTTTACATTCCTACTTATTTCACTCAGTTGCAGCTGATGCTAAGAATTTTGAAAATAACTTAATTAAGTAGACTATTAATTTGTTTTCTCTCCACCTGTGGGTAATTTTGCAATGATTTTATTAAAAATATGTATAGTATATATTCCACAAGCAGAATAAAGCCCAATACCAGAATAAGAGATGACCATCTGAAAATGAAGTCAAGGTCATAGTATTTCCTTTCTAGGTATTATTATTCCTCCCTGATGCCTAATTCCTAGGTAATTCAAGAGGGCCTTGTTGGCCAAAGTACAATACAGTCAGGCTATTAAGGACCACTGTGGAAAGAGTTAATATCTATGTTGCAGCTGCTTTCTAGTGAACAGTGTACCCATTGCTCCTCTTCCATACCAGTGTCAGCCTATCTGCAGATCACTGTGGTGGCACTTGATGCTTGACTGACTTCTCTGCATCCTTCAGGCTTACTTCAGACCTGGTCCAACCTCCTTTGAGTGCACGGGGTCAGCTCACAGTGATCAGCCATCACTGGGCAAAATTAGCCTCCAGCATCACCCTGAGACTCACAGCCAGCAAGCATGGACCCAAGAGTACCAGAGTGGGATACTCCTCGTGAAACATGTCCTACAGGCAGTGATGTCCTATTTCACCCTGATGGGTTGTTACACAAATGGACTCTAAGCAACATCATCATCCAAAAGGGATGATGATGTCCTTGTCTTAAAAGGATAGTATCTGTTGGGACACATATAAACAAGCTTTACTTGACATTGCTGCCAGTTCTGATGACGATGAAGGGCTATATGCACATCTAAAATCTTTGTAAGATCATCTCTTTGCTTATTGTAGCCTTATGTTACTTATGTTGCCTTCTTCCAACAGCCTTTTTTAGAATATGATTGTTGCAGGTGTCTGGCAGACAACTTTGCACTCCAGGCAAGCCATCAGAGGCCTTCAGGTTTCCTGTGGCATATAGCTCCAAGGTATGTGTCTTCTAGAAGCACAACAGTCTCTCAGTAAACAGGTAGATTGACCTGTGCTCCTTGCTAAATCTCTCAATAAGCCACAACTATTTTAAGCATGAGAGAAGACAAACTAAGGAGAAAATATAGTCCTGCTGGTAGGGAAAGAGGAGAGGAGTCTGCAGTTCGGTCTGCTCCCAGCCCTGTTATAAATGTCATGTACAACTCTGGACATCTTACTTAGTTTCATCGTATCTCAGATTTCTCTTCAGTAGAGCTGGCATCATAAAATGTGCTATTGTCAAGTAGGTCAATTGAGGTTTAACACAGAGTAGTGAATCAAAGATAAAGCACAGCAAGGAAGGCAGACATCATCTAAGCAGAGCACAAGCCACAGAAATCTGATCTGGATTTCTGAAATTACGCTGGCGGAAGGGGGAGGAAAGTTTCAGAAGTGGGGTTTCTGTTCTGGGGTTTGGACCTACTCAACCTCTCCCTTCAACTGCTGTTTCCTGTGGGGCGGCTGCTGAAACTTGAACTACTCCGGTAGGGTGAGGCTGCATGGGGGGAGAGGGCAGCAGCAAGATTCAGAGCTGTGTCTTGAGTTTTCTCAGAGCATGAGGGTAGGTCTGGATGCTTGCTTCTGGGTTTGTGCCCACCTCCAGTTTAGCATGTTAGTGTGTGTGCTTTTCATCATAACCATTACCTTTGAGTTCTACTAAAGATATCATTACCTTAGTCTAATTGTAAGTTAATAGCCTGAGAGAAGTCAGACTGATCTGAGTTTTAAAATTCATGGCGTATTGACATAAAAACCTAAAGTGTGGGCTGATGTTACACTAGGGGATGATAGCTTGGTGAGAATTGAAGAACTACCTACACTGTATTAGTGGTATAGTAGTTCAGGTCTGCTCTAATTAGAGAGACAACCTGAGAGTCATCCATGAGTCCAAATCCCGTCCTACTGCCCTTTTCCATTGTGTCAAAGAAGCATTTGTGACACACTGTGCTCCAGCCGGCAGGAGCAGTATAGGGCACATACCTGCTTTTCCAGCTCAGGCTGTAGCGGAGTTTCAAGAAGTTATAGCTTGCTGGCTTAATGTATAAAAGAAAGAGCTGTTGGGATAGATATAAAGGAAAAGGCCAAAATTTCAGCCCCCACTAAGTCACATACACATGCTGCTCAGCTTTATCTTTCCACAAAACTACCTGTCAAAAAAAAAAAAAAAAAAAAGAAAAAAATTTTGTTTCAAAAAAAAAGAAATAAAATAATGTTACTGGTAGCGACTTCATAGGATTTGGACAACCACTTTTTCAGATACATGTTTGTAGCCCTTTCACCTGCCCACTGCTGAATTCCTGTGTTCACAGACATGTTTGATCCCACATCAGCTGGGATGGGTTGGGGTAGCTGGGAAAAAAAGCAAGGTGAAAGGAAAGGCATGCAAACATCGAGAAATAAACCTACCTCACTTAACCCAAAGCCAAAGCTTCCACCAATGCTAGACTTTTGACTCCTGAGGACAGAAGAGGCCCCTTTTTGATGCTGGTATTTGGTGCTTGCACTTGACTGACTTGGTTGGGTTAGGTCCCATGCAGCATGGCAGTCACTGAGCTCACGAGCTGGGGTGGCCAAGGGATGTCCACACAGCCCCTTCTGCTGCCTCTGCCTCAGGGTAAATGTTCTGGGGAAAGGGGCAGGAAGGGAGTCACCATCTGTAACTGTGGCCATTAAAGCCACCAGAGCTCTTCTCTCCCATGAGGAGAGCAGGGGCAGGAAAAGCCATGAATGGGGAGAAAAGATAGCGTTAGGTTACATGGGTTTATTTGGAGCCAAGCTTTTAACCTCTGCATCTGACTACTGTAAAACCATGTTTAGAATTGTAAAATAGATTATAATCATGCTTACTGTTCATCTGGGATGTTGTGAGTTTCAGTTCTTTGTTACAGAGTACTTTAACCTCCTCAGATAAGTGTTGCTATAAATCTAAAAGATACGGATCATCAGAAGAGCTAGTGAAAGATATTTTATTTGAGATAGGTTGAATATACTTCTACATGTATTTTATAAAGATGTGCATTTGTTTAGCTCTGGATATCAGAATTATGTGAAACCAAATTCAGTTGATGTACTACTTATATAAACCTGGCTCAGTTTTTCAGAAAACAATTCATTGTCTGTATATTTTTCCCAGGCACATTCTGCATGTGTCTTCGGTCACTCTAAACAAGCAGCAGAATTTTATCCCAGCAGAAGTAAAAGCCATTAATGCTAGAAAGAATTAAGAATCAGTTGATATTTGAATAATAAGTCTTATTTCTCGGGGCTATATAAGTCAAACAGCTTAATTCCCTCAAGACTGAAAGACCCACATCAAGACATAAAAATGTAAAGTTTAAAAAAGTTAAATTTTATTTGGTTTTTCCTTCTTTCCTATTAGTTACACCAGAAGGTTACCCTGGACAGTGAGAGAGTGCTCACAGTTTACTTCTCCATCTGCAAGGAACTGTTTCTTGTGCTGTGCATATGTCTTGAATCCCTAATACACTTTAATACCTCTTAATACCCTAAATATAACAATTTGTGCTGCAGTTTTCTTCCTTTCTGTGGGTGCTATGCCCCAAATTCACCAGGGCTCCTGACCATCTGCAGTGCTGCAGCAGGGAAGACAGCAGTGCTGGAGGGATGAGCTCTCAGCACCCCCGTCTCGCACAAGGCTGCTGTTTGCAGCAGAGCAGCAGCAACATGGAAATAATTATCAGGCCTCTCCTCATTACCGGTCTGCAGCCATTCAGAAAGGAGATGTCTGAGTGGGAACAGAAAACTGTGCTGGATGTCAGCAGGTGTGAGGTAGGAAGTGGCAGAGTGCCCTTAGGAAACCCTGGCCACCCGTTCTCCTGGCTGGGGCATGAAAGCAAAACTCGTTCATGTGTGTAGGCACGGCAATGCTGCTGCAGGAACAAAACTGTTTCAAAACATTCGTTGCCTGAGTTGAACTGTTGTAAGCTCAGTGCCTCTTCCCTGCCATGCCTCCCCACGCTCACAGTGGGTAAACCCTTGCTGTGGTTCCCCAGTTTTAAATACTTCTTTATATTATTGTCAGAGGACAGTCCAGCCTGGGGTTTCTGGCTTGGAAAGGGTCTTCAAATTGGTGGCTGCCCTGGGGAGTGGAACAAACCCACCTTATGGTGGGTGTGGATTCCCACATGTTCCCCTGAAGCATCTGGAGCTGGTGCTGCTGGAGACAGACACCCTAGTACAGGAACTTCTGATCCAGTTGGCTGGGGGCTTTTCCCCTGGTATTAGACAGAATAGCTGTTTGTCTCGAATTTACAGCTCTCTGTAGCTGGACCTGGTTGCCACTTCTTCTGTGTATGTGTACCTAATAAATGGCAGCATGTTGTTTGTTCCACAAGTAAGCTTTTCACTTCAGTCAAATCTGTAGTTGGAAATATCAATCGAACAATTGTCATTTTCGTGTTAAGTGGCCTAAGATCTTACGGTATGCCTTACCTCAGCCACGTTGGCAATTAGGCCATCAATCCGCAGAATTAACTTCAGCGAGACATTAGTCATTCTTGGAAATTACAGTGCTCATTTCTCTCCCTTTTTTGTATTTAAATGGTTGGGTTTTCAAGCATATTTTTATGGACCTAATTAATGCATGTGACAGGCTTCTGATGTAAGGTGGAAGAAATGACAATTAGACATCTTGGAATAAGCACATTCCAGAGGGTGCACAAGCAAGTCTTTATGCAGGGTGCTGTGGGAGAAAGTGCTCAGCAACAAAGCAGCGATGTGTTTTCCTTTGAAACAACAGTATTGGGGCGAAAAAAAGAAAACGATTCATTAGCATTTGTGAGGGAAGTTTGCAATAACCCTGCGTGTTTTGTAATCCTGCGGTTTTGTAGTCTTCTACGTGGTAACTGTTGTGCTATTAAAAGCCTTAATTTAAGTTCCTACTTTGGACCCTGGAGATCAGGATGAGGTTAATCTCAGTGACACTGGTTAGCCACCAGCTTTGTTTTGTGTCTGAAGAGATGCTGCATTGCTGACACATCAAATTCAGGGTGGACTTGACTTTTTTTCACCATGTAAGATTAAGCTCATTTTCCATGTACTTCTGCTGTACCTTGTTATGTGGCTGGATTCTCTGTAGCTCTCATGGTGTTACCAGTTCATTATGTAACCAGTTCACCTTGCTGTGCAGGACTCTGTTAAGAAGGAAATGTAAATGAAACAAGAGCTAACATTAATGACAGTATTCCTATTTCCAGACATGTCATCTCTGCAGACTAACACTGAAGAAAAAATGATAACATGGTATATAACAGACTATGATAATTATACCCTCTCAGTCCCAGATTGCTCTCCAAACAGAAAGGAATAAATGGGAACAATATACGATGTTTTAATAAAGCAACCCCCTGATTTACAGAACTCTGGTATGGTATAGTGTAGCATAAAGAAATAGCCAGGTATTCTTTGTCTATAGCCAGATATGCTTTGACTAGTCAGATATCAGCTCAGGGCTTTTGCTTTTTGAAACACGAAGCAGAGGTTTGCCAGATGCCATGGGATTGCTAGGAAGAAGTAGCAGTTTTATTTTTGTGGTGTATGATAGAAAAGCAATTGCGAAGTTCAGGCTGTCTAGAGGTGATGTCCTTACTCCCTTGAAGGCAGAAGGAGCATCATCATTGGCAGCACAAGTGATGTTCATAGCTTAACTTTGCCCAGCCAAAGTGAAGTATAATCTCAAACTGCCATGGGCTGATAGGAGGCAAAGGCAGGAAATGTTTGCCATCTCCCCATCTTGCTCAGGTATTTCTGCAGCCCTGCCTGTATCTGCTCAGCGATGAAGTTAGAACAGACAGTGGCTAAACTGCATTATCTCCCCATGAGCAGGCAACCACAGTGCTCTACAACTGTTTACACTGTGAGATAATTAATGGATGTAAACGCAGGGAGCTCCGTGATACACGTGCTTTCTGGCTGAGGCCCAGCAGCAGGCTGGCTCTCTCCTGGGTTCAAAGTACCCACCCTGCCCAGGAGAGCAGGGCTTGGGTGTCTGGGGAAGTGGCCCTGGCTTCCCCCGGACACCGGGGGGGCAAGTGAGAGGATGGGGCCCTGCTTGTGCCCAACTTCTCCCCCTTGGGAGGTTGCACTGTAGGGATGGTAGGAGGAGCTGGTCTTCACACCAAGGGATTTACACGCTGCCAAGGTACATTTAATACCTGCAGATAATGAGCTCCACTTAGGATGAGGGCCCTAGAGCTTTGGGTAAGTGATTTTTTAGGTTATTGTGTTTGAAGGTTACATCAACAAGCAAAGTAAGTACACAGAAAATGAAAGTAGCTCTTCACGGAGTTATAAGATAAGTCTACATATCATTTAATGTCTGCATGGAGACACAAGTGACAGTATCTGTAACTTCTAGTACATGTACATATACACCAAGTTGTCACTTTCTTGGTATAAGATTGCGCCTATAAAATGATTAGTGTTCTTCTGATTGTTTTAAAATAACTCAAGCAGCATCTGAATTTATTTACATACATGATATTGCCTTTCATAAACACAGCTGTATGCAGAATGCCAATTCAAGGATATTTTTGGAAGTTCGTCCAACAGTTCAGCTGGGATAAAGGCAGCTCACTAACCCAATCTTTTTTACTCCCGAAGGCTATGGACCCTGTAGGTAGCTACCACCTCCTTTTTTGGTTCTGTGCCCTGAACTCCTAGAGATGTGCAGGGGCTTGGGATGATTAAATGGGCCCATAGGCTTATGCTGCAGCTGGTGGAGGAACTGATTGCTCCTGCTGGGAGAGGGTAGCCCATGCTGGGCAGTAGCCATTGTCCAGCACACCTTTGATTTTTTTTAAATGGCAGCCACAGGCAGTTTGGGTGTCTAGGTCTGGACGTAAAGGAATAAACAGTGGGGTCAAACCTCTGTTCCCTCCAGGAGTCCTCCTGCTTGAAGCATCTGCCTGTTTTGTTCATACCCTGCTCTTCTGCTGTCTTTGTGCTCTGAGAGCCTGTGCTGAGTGACAGCAGAATTATGGATATAGGTCATATTCCATTAAGACCACACCTTTAGCAGAGCGCATTCACCCTATGGAATTTAATATTGCTCTTCGTTTAGCGATTTCCTTCTCCCCAGTTGTTTGCTTTTGAATTTAGGATAATATAAGTCATTATTTGAAGTAGGCTATTTAGAAAGCCCTGCACTGTTATTATTTAGTAAGCCAGAGTTACATTATCACTGGCTTCAATCTATGTTTGATGAAAAGATTTTTCCTATTTAAGAGGCAGAAAAAAAAAAAAAAAAAGTAGAAGTCTTTAATGGTTTTTGTACCTATTCCAAGATCATCAACATGCAGTATAATTAGAAAGTTCTTGTCTCGTTTAAAATCTTTTTTCTGTCTCATGGGACTTCAGCATTAAAAATGCAAGATTTATGTATATCATATAATTATTTATTTGTGGTACAGCAGCACTTAGAGGTATCATTCAATCTTGGGGCCCCATTTATGTGAAAGTCTGTATTAGCAATAGCTCTACTGAGTCAGACTAAGAAATCCCAAGCTGAAATTGTGCTAAATATTGTACAAATATATTGCAGAGATCACTGGCTGGAAGAACGTATATTATAAATAGCTAAGATGAACAAAAAGTTAAGACAGGAGAAAGGAAGTATTACTCACCCAAATATGTCAGATGAAGAATTGAAGCATGCCACGATCCAAGACCAGATTTAGGTATTTAGAAAGTTAAGTTAGGAACCTGAAGATGCAATGAGATAAGTTGTGGGGTAGGAAGAGGAAGTCTGTGGCCTAACTCCTGCTGGAATGCAGTGGGAGTTCGGTACCAATTCAAACATTTTTAGTAATGTCAAAGAGTGAGGGTTTTAGACACCTAAAGGTCTTTGTTGCTGTGGTCCTTGTGGCAATTTATGTGCCTCACACATGTAGCACTGCTTGGCATCTTGGCAACTCAACCAAGGAGTCTTAGGGCCTTGTGCAGTGCTTCCAACCAGAAAGCCAGAGAGAAAATTTTGTTGCCTGCTTTTGTTTACTGTGAATTTCATAGGTCTGTGGTCTGGCTCACTGGAAAAAGACAATGATTTCCTGGCTAATCAAACCTGTATTAAACCTAGAAGGAATTCATGTCACCAGGCAGCCTTCCAGACCATTTTGAAAACTAAATACTAACAAGATTTATTATCCCCCTGTGCTTCATTCTCTTTCTTGGAGTACTGAATGTAGCATGTGACTTTCTTTGATTATTCGGGCTATTTGCTTTTCATATTTTACATTTCTGAGTTACAGTAATTCTTGGAAGACAAAAATAATAATAAAAACACCAAAACAAAACATTTTCATAAAGATTGGTACACAAAAGGCAGCTTGTTGAACCATTAAGAAGAATGCAAAGGCATTAGTAAGTAGGAGAGGTTAGTTTTTTTGGCTAGTTGACAAAACTAGAAGTAGACACTTAAGGACAAATAGTCCCAAGATTTATCTTTTTAAGATCTTCCCAAACAGCCAGAAACTGACCAAGAGTCAACAGACAGCTGCCTTCAGTTAAGTGCAGGATTTGGCCTAGTGGGTTCATAAGAGAGTGAGTTTAACTAGTCAGATGGGAAAGGGAAACGTTAACTGGTTTGGCTGAAAGTCTCTGGAGCTGTATAAAATCCATGTCCATATGAAAGTAAGTTGTTCCTCACGAAAAAGCAACTCTAAGAAGTTGGGGGGGGAGGGAAGGAATCTAACTAAATGTAGCTTACAAACCTTTTAAAGGTTTTGGACTGGGTTTGACACTTGAACGCTTTATTTTGCAAAGTTAAGGCCAAAAAGTCATAGGAGTGAATAACAAATTGGGTCACTTTTCTTTTGATTCACATAGGGCTGTTGGAATGTAGAAGGAGATGTCTAAATTAATATACATATGTGTTCTTTGTATTAACAATCCCATTAAACTCTGCTGCCCTTCCCACCCGCCCCCCGGTTCAGAAATATATCCTATCATTAGCTGCTATCTAGAATCGACAGTAGAGTAATTTGAACTCTGGCTCCCAAGGGCCTCCTCCTTTACTTCCTGCTCTAGGAATAAGGTGTGTATTGATTAGATATCAGGCTGTAATTGGGCTCCAATCTCTCTGCCTCAAGATATATGATGGAGATGACAGGAAACAGATACCCTGTTGCTACTTGTAAATAGTCTGGTTGAACAAAATGGTTTGTAACCACTTCAGTGCCATAGTCTTTTATTACCAGAATAGAGTTGCTTTATCACTTAGTTTGATGGCATTTCTAGGGGAAATAATGTCTTTCTCTCTGAAGAAGCTAAAATAATTTTTAACAAATTGAATTCCTCTTTTGAGGACCAAAAATAATTATCTAATGGTGCACAGCTTGGTGTAATTATATAGTGAGCATGTCACAGACATAAAATTAATTAAGTCCATAACCCCAATCTGGCATCCATTGACTAATTTTAAAAAAGATGGTGTTCAGAATGAGGATGTCGAAAGAAGGTGCTTGTGGTAGTCGAAGACCTGGAATTATTCATGGCTTAGCTGTTCCAAGATGTTCTCTCTCCTATACATCAACTGTCCCAGGCTAAATATGAGTCTGTTGTAAACAAAAGTGCAGAGTAGTGCAGCTATCTTGTCTTAGTAGGTCACAAAAGCAACTTAAGTCTTGGTTTGAGGACAGATGCACACTGTCTAAACTTCAAGCAAATCTCAAGCTTGTCATATTAAAAAGTGTGTCCTGTTTGTGGAATGATTTTCTCACAATTTGAAAAAAAAAAATGCATCTTCTACCATTCATATAGAAGCCTTGCAAAAATCTAAAAATCATAGACCAAGGATGAAAAACTGTAGACTTTTGAGAAGTAACAGACTTAGGTTTGTTTTCTGAACTTATCTTTTGGGCTTTTTATTATTTTGTTAAATCCTACTAAAGTGAATCCAGAACAGGCAATCCATTTATTCTGATCAGTGATTTATCTGTGAGATTTGTAGAGTCTAGTGTGAAGGTTTCAAAGCTGTGTACCGAAGTAACTAATGTGTTGCAATAACATATTTAGCACATGATAAGGCAAACCACAGAGAAAATAGAAGGGAAAAAGCACATTCCCTGGCTGAGAAGTTATTGAATGTTTAAAGCTTGGGAGCGGATAGTTTAGGGAGAAGTAGATTTCAATGACTTCCACTCTGTAAATAAATTGCAAAATCTAATGCTCTAGTACTTCATTTGTCTCTTTCAAGTGTATTTTGGATGGCATTTGTATCACATTTATACCCCCAAAGATAGTTTGATTTTGCATACAAGACATTTATATTCTGCTGCTCCTCAGAGTGACCTTAATGTGATTTATTGACAAAGGGAGCTAGAGCTATTCTATTTTTTGAGCAATAGCAGAAGGGAGAAGAAGAAAATATTAGTAGCTTTTAATAAGATCTACCGTGTATTCATATATTACCTATGCTGCATATTACATGCATTTCTGCTATTATTAGAGGCTGATTTTTTAATTTTGTTTTCTTTCCTCCTTTGCTCGTTCTTTCCTCCTTCCTGTTTCTTTCTTTTCCTTGTACTGACTGGTTTTCTTTGTGTTTGTCCCAGTATTGCACCAGTGAAACTCCACATGCTTCATCTGACTTTTTTTCTGACTTGACTTCAATAGTGATGTGATTGTATTGTCTCTTTCCTCTCTCCCATGTGCCATATCTTCACTATTGCAACATTACATTTAAATCACACAACATTCCTCCTAACCAGATCTCTGAAAGTCCAAATGCTTGGTTTTCAGTTAAAAAAGAAGCAAGGAATAATAACTTTCATGGTGATTGATCTGTAGTAGCGTTTATGAAAGAGTAAGAAAAGAGTCCTATGAGTTCAGTGCTCTGCTTTTAGACCTGAGGAGTTAGAATAAGAAAATCGATGAGAGTAACACTGAAGTAGGAAGTAATGAATGGAAGGAAAAGCTTTTAGCTATAGTCTGCCTGGATCTCAAAACAAGGTGTCTAACCACAGCAAGGGAACGAGGCTGCAGAACATGACATGTGGACCCACTGAGCAGGCACTGTCACAGTCCAACTTTTAATGTTCCCCATCCTGGTTGCAGATGGAGCCCTCTAAGTTGAAATACATTGAAGGTGTATTAAGCAGACTGCACTTTTAGGTGAATTTGAGGACTGACTCAAATTTGCAGGTGAGCTGGTAGAGATGCCTGAACTCATTCCTGCCCTCCATATCACTGTGCACACTGATGTTCTCCTGGAGGTTGCTCCATAAGTACCATGTGTAACTCCAAACTCTAGATCTAATCACTTAGTTTCAACCCTAAGGGTTTCACTTGTGCATTTCAGCCCTGCAGTCTGTGTCCCAGTCTCCTTCCCTGTGCTGCTCCCCTTAGAAATACCAACAGGCATCTGTCAGAGAAGGTTTGGCTGGGGCTCTACTTTAATTTCATATGTTTATAGCACTGTCAAACAAAAATGAAGCAAGACGAGATCCACCTCATCACATAGCTAACCATAAAAGGTTAATGCTTCATACACACTAATGCGGTCCTTGGGTTCCTGAAACAGGGACCAGGGCGTGAAACATTCTGTGGGCTCCTATGGGCTTGGTATCTTTCCATTTAGCTGCTTTTCAGGTTGTGGATTGCTTTGTGATAATCTCCTTTCTTCACAGGGACAAAGTGGAAGGGGGAATACAACAGTGCTAAACAGACTTATGCATGCAAACATACCCACACAAGCATACACCCATGTATTTCTCAGGGAAAGCAGAAAGAAGTGGCTGCTCTTTACCAAGCTGCTATCAGTGCGGTGTCTTCAGAAATCCTTCTTGGACCACAGAGAGGGTGGGGCAGAAGATCTGTGGAAAGGGTATATTAGGAAACTTGGAACATGGGAGTTTGTGGCTGTCAAGGTTAATTTTGAGGTTTATAAATTATGGAAATCATGGCAAATAGCAAGTTTGATTTTCAAAAAGAGCAAATCCTTAATTTCTGGTCTAAATTGTGGAATTTGAGATTCTCATTTGCTCTTCTGTCTGACGCTAACAGTATTTCTAGATGGCAGACAAAACTGCATTACGTTTTATTAATATAATTACTCTTAAAGTAATTTGTCCCATTTCATTTCTTTGTCTCCCGGCAATTTCAGACAGTCAGCAGGCCAGTCAATTAGAGACCAGTGGAACACACATTTTATTATGAAGGATCAACTAAATGCTGTCGATATAGGATGTACTTACCTTACAGAACATGTCTGCGCAGTCTGGTGCTGTCACCGGCTCGCTCCAAGCTACTGGGGCAGGAGCCAGCTTTGGTCAGGAAGTCATTTAGACACATTAGGGTGTGAATGTGGCTGCATTAAAAAGATCTGCCTCTCAGGTGGATTTATCAGCGTCTTTCACAGTTTTATGCTAACATGGCTATGAGCCTTGCAGGCCAGAGCTGGCTGTGATTGGGAATCTGGGCAATTGTCTAATAGGGTCCAAATGTAGGCACAGCTGTCGTTCTTCCCCTGCAAACTCTTCTCTGAGAGTAGCTCCCTTGGCTTTGTCTCCTCTTGTCATGCAAATCAGGCTGAAATCAGCAGAATTAGGTAAATGTAGATGAGATGAGTAAGCCAGCACTCTTCATCCATTAGGATGGCTCAGCTGAGTTAGGACGATAGATTTGAGCAAGGATTTGCAAGATAGGGCCTTTAATCAGAAGAAACCTACATGGAAAATCTGCTTAATCGGGAAGTCTCCCAGGGACCTGGCTGAAGAGCCAATGTTTCTAACTAGCTTTGTTTGATTCTTAATGGGGACAATAATTCTGTTTAATGCGAATATCTTCAGATGATTTAATGTTGCTTTGGGCATTTTATATATCTTGGTTTTATGTTGGTCTTGTTTGTTCACTTTTCTACCAGGGAGTTCGGTGCACAGCACTGCTGCAGCTGTTTGGCTGTAGGAACTATGTGCTGCTGCATTCAAGGCAAAAGTTGTGGATAAACCAATGAAAGGAATTAAAAAGGTGTTTTGATTAGTATTTGCTTGGTAGCCCTAGACTATGGAGACGAGACAGCAAATCACAGAACAAAATCCAACAGTTTGACCTTATTTTTCTTTTCCAACACATCACAAGTGTTCCTCATGTGATGAATGTTGTGTGCGTCTGCCAAAAGCCAGCTGTGTCAGAATAGATCAGAAGAAAACAAACTGTTGCAAAGAGGAGCAAGCAGTCCAGGTAGATATGAAACTGAGTAGACTTACTGCATGAGAACAAACTTACATTCTGTGCACATCCCCAGTACCCTGGAGATGTGTTTTCTGCGTTAGAAATTTGGCTGTGCATTTTGCAGCTGCCCCAGCCGTTCTTAAACACTGGCTAAACCAAAAATCCCAGAGAGACTTTGATTTTGCAAATGCTTGGATCTGATCTGAAGCACAAAGCTCAACTTCCCCCTTCGTCACCGAATTTCCTTAGTTTATCTTCTTCTAGTGCAAAAGCTACAAAGTTAGGTAATGAAAGCACACCACCATTAAAGGAAAAGAGGTCCTCACCATTCATCATTCCCCCACTGTCATTTTCTTAATTTAAGAACTAGTCTTTGTGTCCATTATTGCACTGTATTTCTTCAGGACGTAATGGTGGGAGGGAGGAGCCCAAAGGATAGGACACATTGATGAAGTTCCCCTGTCAGATGCCAGGTTTTGGCTGTATTCTTGGAAAATTTTGCTCTTTCTATTAACTGATGTGTAATTCAGAGTAGGGAGATATTGTGTGCTGGTTTCTGACCTTTGAAAACACTAAATCATGAAAATATCTGATTTATTGGATTTCTCCTCCCTCCCCATAATCTTGCCAAAGTGGTCATGACCACAATAAGTGAACTGAAGTGACTTTGGTATTTGTATCATATATAAAATGTTTATTTTGGGATGTAGTTTGTGAAAATATTAATGTAAGACAGTTTTGGCCAGAATGAAGCTTATAAAGAAGTAACATTTAATCATTAGAGACTGAACTGCACTCAGGCTGAACAGCGGTGTTCAAGATGCCTTCTTGAATCAATTTATTCTATTTCTGGTATTAAGCTTCAACCTGGCAGGGTCCTAGGGTTGTCCATAATTCTGTAGATAATACTATGTCAGTGTGTTCTTAAGTGCTGTCTGTAGCATTCTGCTTTGGATTTATTAGAAAATCACCGTCTTTAAGAAAGGAGGTTTGTTTGTTAGGCAATAAGATATCTTGGAACAGAGATACAGGTCTTTCTGCACTGCACCAGACAAATGACATGTTTCTTCAATATCAAATACCTTGAAGAAGGTAGAAACTTGAATTAAAATAATATGAAGTAGCATCTCCATCAGATGAAGTCCCATAAAGATATTCTTTGGTCTTGCAATATGTTAACTGTTCTGGTCACAAATGAGTCATTGTATAAAATATGTTTGGTTTTAAACACATACGATTCCTCTGACTTCTGCTTGCAGGCCTGTTGTGCCAGGGACTGGCATATAGCCTTAAGAAAGGAATTTGATATTCCTCTTCAGAAGAAAATATATACCGAGGTTATCATCTGATTTCTTTTTAAAACCCCTTAGGCACATGCATACATGTATATGTAAAACATATAGAGTGTACAGAGCTCAGAACCCTATTAAATGGGGTGTGAACACGCACATTATTTTATTCTCTTTTGATACCCCATGAATTCCAAAGGTAAATTTGGGTAAATTTGTTTGCTGATTAAAGTTTAAAAGATTTGCTTCTAAAGTTGCTGCCTTTTTGCAGTCCCTCGTAACGCATGCAGCTTCATCATGGTGGACCTGCATGTCTGCTCTGTCCTTCAGCAAGAACGGTGCTTTCTCCAATGCCTGCCAAAGCATCAGTGCGTGGCATCCCTAATGAGAAGCTTGACATCTTCTTGGGGGTACCAAGGTATAGGAATGGTTTTCTTATGTGTTTTGGGGCAATTTTGGATTTGGTAAATTGAACTTACGTGTGGAGGTAGTATCTATTCCCAGGTCAGGTCAGGTTATGTGTTGCCTGGAGTGACTTTCTTTTGCACAAACATTGGAACATCCACATTTTGAGGCTTAGCTCTTCTTTTTTACCCTAAAAAACCTCTCTCCGTTAGCCTTTTGGAAAATGATAACGTCAGTGAGGTCACTGTGGAATTAGATGTTAGGCAAACCACTGGATATTTTGTTAAATAAAATGGTCCTTGCCAATATTTTGCAATCAGTTCTTTAAGTTTTAACCACATCTTAAAGTTAAAATGTGGCTGTGTCTATGGATGGATAGATAAACTTGTGTGTGTATATACAGTAAGGCCTAAACCCCTCATTAATTACAGTTCTTTTTTCATCTCAGAGATCTTTTAAATAGATAAACAGTGGTTCTAAAATCTGAACTCGAGGATGAAAAACTTAATGTGTTTTTAAGATACTAAGGAGACATACACAAGGAGCTGACTATTTGCAAGTAAGAAAAATGCCTTTGAAAACCTTTCTATAGTCCAGGTATCTTCAAAACCACATTTGATAGGGATCTAATCTCTGCGTTCAATAACAACATCATTAAACATTAACACATCACAAACAACATGTTTATCATTTTAACATTACTTTTCAGGATCAGGTTTAGGACAGTGTAGGTCCTATTCCTTTATTCTCCTTTTTTTTTTTTTTTTTTTTTTTTTTTTTTCCTATTTTGTTAAGAAAGATGTATTTACTTTCTATAAAATGAGTATTTAATACCGAGTGAAAAGATGAATTGCAAATGTTCTCTGTTGACTTAAAGACTTTGTTGTCATTGCTCTGCACTCTGCTAGGAGAAAAAAGCTTCATCATTAAGAGATGAACACTAGAGATGCACACAGTTGGCCACAATCTGAAATAAATAAGCAGTTCAGATAAGCTGTTACTTTTTGTGGGAGAAGAAAGGGCTTTGGTTCACATATGCTCTGCACGCGACAGCGAGACACTGCACACATCGTCACACAACTTCTTACTGCAAGTTTCCTATGAAAACATTTTTCTCCTTTTCTGATCACAGTAGACCAAGTTAAATCTTGCACTGCAGCAGACCTGTACATGTTGGTATGTAAGTTCTGAGACTTTCTTAACTACCAGACTTAGCACTGAGAAGCTTTACATCACCTGGTGTATTTTTTAAACTACAGCTGTAGTTTTTAAAACACTTTTTAAAAAGCCCTCAAATGTTACTTTTTAGCTTGCTGATCTTTTTTTTTTTTTTTTGTATTACAAGCTTTCAGGTAATTTTTCATTCTCTGAGTTCAGCCACTCCCTGTAATGCAACTGTTTTCTCTACTTCCCCCAAACACAGATTTACAAAGCCTTGGGTGCTCTTGCCTCCTCCTCCTCCTCAGTCTGTATTTTGGTTATGTAATGCAAAGGCAAACATGCAACACAAAGCTTTGCAGCCCTTCTAGGAATGAAACACTGAACTAATCTGTAGAAGTTGATATAAACAAATACACAACTGTGCAGGGTGCTACTTAGGTAGGTGGGTTTGCAACCATTGCACATAGCTTGCCCACGCACATTCTCAGGCAGATCTCTGATTTGAGATGGTTTCAGGGCTCTTGATTCCTTCAGAAGACCTAAATATCTTTCTGTGAGCATCAGGCCTTACAACATTTCTCAAGTCATTTCTCAAGGTTTCAAAAATAATGATTAATTTCTGGCAATTCTGGTTACATGTTTCTTCATTCTTCAGGAAACCTTTCTGAAGAAGGTCTGAGGATCATCAAGGTCTGGGCAAATGAGGTCTTGTCAAACATTTACAAACAAATGTTCTTAAAATTGAATAGCTTGTTTAGTGGCAAGAATCATTATTTCCTTATCTCTGGATGTTCCTTTCTTTCTTTACTAAGATATTGCTTTCCTGTGTACTATTAAATTCCTCATCCTGTTAGAAGAGAAAAAAAAAAGAGAAATATTGTACTTAACTGCACGGACATATTGTCATTGTGGTTTCCTATTAACTTTTTGCTGATTCCTGCTTACTTATCATGTGCCTTAATGTTCTGTTACACTTTCCAGCAGCAGTGTGTCTCTAGTGCTTTGTCTCTGAAGCACTAAAACTTACTGTTTGCTACTTTGCTGTTGTTGTCTTCATCATGTAAAATAGCCTCCTTAGGATCACAAGAACAACGGGGCCAGTTATTTTAATCAAATGATATTTTTCAGGATCTGGAAAGGTTGCAATATCTGCCTCTGCTATGACCCCTAAAACAAAATCACTTCCATTCACATTATTATCTTCTGTGTGTGGGAAACAGCCAGAGTCTGAATATTCTTTTTATCCTTCCCCCATCTTTTTTTCTTTTTTTTTTTTTTTTTTTTTTTTTTTGTGTACTTGCTTGGTTCCTGTTGAAAATGCATCTAACCTATAAACGAACAGCCTCCTCAGTGTTCATTCCCCAGCATTCTCCAAATATTCACATTCTTAAAATACCATCTTCTTCCTTATTTTCTCAATTCTTTTCTTGTTTATACTCAAAAGCTTCTTTGTAGCTGCCTACACGGAGCTGGGAAAACATATAGTCTAGTCCTCCTTTATTTAAATGTACAGTAGATTCTGAATGTCTTTGTTACCAGATACTAGCAAGCTTTATTGAGGACAAATCCATATGCCAGTGAAATTGTACAACATGAGCGTTCCCAAATGTATGCAATGTTCTTCAGATTAATTGGATTCCGTGGGGCATATTCTCATCACAATGTGCAAAGATTTTAAAAATATAACTCCCATTAATGTTAATGGGAGTCACATGCTCAAATTCCAGCAATTCTAGATAGGAATATGCATAAATGGCATCGCTTTAAATGAAACCAGTGTCCACCTTACTGTGAAGTATTGCAAATAATGATTAGAGTTTCCTTCCATGGATTGGAAGGGAACAAATGCTACCAAATCACCTCTTTAAAACACTGTATTGCTAACATTGCTGGTCAAAAGTCTCACATTGAACTACATAAATAATTTGTCACTGGAAATTTTGCTGTGTTCTGTTATAGAGTAAAATATACCTGTTCAGCAATCACACTTAAAAAATAATAGAAATGAGCATGAAAGAACATTCTCTTTAGCAGAAGGGAAGACTCATCATTTTTCTTGTTAATGCATCCAGTTTTCATGGAACTTGAGTTCATATGTACACAATCAGGAGATTTTTGAGAATACTACTAACTTCTCAATGTTGGCTGTTTAATAATGATTTTCTTAAACTGGAACAATAGCCTTGGTTGCAAGTATGTTTCCAGGTATTACTGACAATAGTTAACAGTACCATTCTTTTACAATATTGAATGTTTTTAAAGCAGGTATTACATGATGGAACATAAACAGAACAAAACAAACTTCTCATGAAACAGACAAAATAATTTACAATGCATCATAAACAAATAACCATGGAAATTGCACTCTGACATCATTAAGGAAGTTTTGGATTATTTTACACCAGTCTTTTCAAATTTGTTAATTATCGTCTGTATGTTCATCAGTTAACTAGTCATTCGTAGACTAGTCATTAAAGGAATGAGTAACAATTGCACATTTGTTGTTTGATCATAGCAAACATAATTATAGCACTATTATGTGTCTGAACTTGAACCACCAAGAATTTAAGGTAGTTTGAGGGTCTCTGTCTTACAAGACATAGCTCAAGTGTTACATAAGCACAGATTTATATTTTCAGTATGTTTTTTTTTTTTTATTTATTATTACATTGTCCACCATAGTAGGACATAGGCTCTCAATAGTAACTTGTTCTTGAGTTAAAATTAATGGATTTAGGGGAATCTGGATTAAAAACAAACAAACAAACACACCTTCACTTTAAAGTCATTGGCTACTTAGTTCATGAGGAAAAAATTAATAAAAAAAATCTACAAATACTATGGATGGGAAAAAAAAAACCTGTTGTGGATGTCTTAGATCTACCAACGGCATATGAAGTTGAATATTTAAATGACTTTCAACACTGGCCAGTACTGGGAGCGTCAGAGTAACTTCTTGAGGGCCAGCTGTGAACTTATTTGGTTTTGTGGAAGTTTCATCCCATTTTCTATCAAGCAGTAATGAGTTTATATTCTGAAGCTTGCAAGATTTATACCCTTTTATGAGTCTTCTGGCATAAATGGAGATGTTTGCATATTCTGTTTAAAAGGATTATTTTTATGTGAGTCTTGCCAAATTCTGAGTTTATAATTGGGTTGGTTGTTTTTACTGAGTAGATTAAATATTGTAATGAATTGACTAAGTAGGATGGCTTTGTGGCCTAGGACAGATGCTGATAACATTGGACATGGATTCTTGCAGGTGAGGTGATAAAAAGCATATGGCTAAAGAAGGCAATATGATACTGAATATGATACTGCTGTCATAATGCTCTGTGTGCATAGCTTGTCCATCTTGAAGCCCTACAGAGCTTGACTCAGGTTACTCCTGAAATATTTGACACCATAACTTATGTGTTTGATATCACACACTGGTATGAATATGCAAAGAAAGAACAGTAACAGTAAAATGATGGAAATAAATGAGTCTGAGAGCATTGTAGAAGAATGTGATTAAATCAATGTTGAGTGGAAAGGTGACAGTGGATGTAGGGAGGACTGAAGTCAAACACAAACTCCTCAGAGTTACAGTGAGAGTAGGTGGACAACTTTTTTAGAGGAACACCGTTGTGTCTTCCTGAAGGCTGCATGAGTGAAGCATTCAATCCAGAATTTGTTCTTAGGTGGCTTGTCCCCATGAGTTTGGTTTAGAGAAGGGGTTGCTCAGTCTCAAGAAGAGAAGGCCTTAATTGGCCTACATGTACCTAAAGGAGGCCTACAAGAAAGTTGGAGAGGGAGTCTTTATCAGGGTGATAGGACAAGGGGTTATGGCTTTAAACTAGAAGTGAGTGGATTTAGATTAGATGTTAGGAAGAAATTCTTTACTTTGAGGGTGGTGAGGGACTGAGACAAGATTCCCAGAGAAGCTGTGGATGCCCCATCCCTGGAGGTATTCAGGGCCAGGCTGGATGGGGGGCTGGATGGGGCTTTGAGCAACCTGGGCAGGTGGGAAGTGTCCCTGACCATGGCAGGGGGTTGGAATTGGATGTTCTTTAAGGTCCGTTTCAACCTAAGCCATTCTGCTTGAAATCCTGCAATTGAGCAGTCAGAGCAGATTTCTGATAGCACATTGATTCCCATGTAAAGTAATTCTGTAGTCTCCAGGGTAGGATTATGTTTTGTTTGTAACAGGATGCAATGGCCTGGGAAAAAGAAATCATTCATATAGCAAGAGCAGACATAACTGCTAATGAAAATTACAGCCTGTTTCTATATTCCTCACTTGCTCCTGTAGGAAAATACTACTGTAATGTTATGTAATCATGGGATAGGTTTTCTATTCCTTAAACAACCAGGCCACAAACAGAAGGGACAGAAAGAGGATAATTCTGTATGACATAATTGGATATGGAAGTAGGCCAAACTGCTTGATTCTACTGGAAAGATCCCAAATACCGTGTATGGAAGATTATTGTGGGAGGGAGAAGCAACACCTTTGCTCGGTTTATATGACATACATGTGGAAGAGGCTGAGGAAAGGAGCACAAAATGCCTCTGGTCTTCAAGGAAAGGTCCTCTGATGCCTGTCTCAGAAAAAAAACACTCAACCTCCTAACTTTTCATCTTCGCTCAAAGTTATATGGAAAATGGTTTGTACAATTCAGCCAGGAGTTGTGGTTGTTGTGTGGTCAGTTCTAAGGGAGGAGTCCTATAATCCATAAAAATATTTCAGTGGACTGTCCAAATTTGAGTCTCTTTTGGTCAGTATTGGACTTCTATCAGGTATTGCATTCCATCCTCAAACATCACATTTTTTGGCTAGTTCCTCTGATGCTGGCAGTCCCCTGTTCCTCAGAATGATGCCATGCAGACAAGCATTAGATCAGCTGGTTTGTACAATCCTACTTATAGAGAAGCATTCAGAGGTTGGGAGATGGCTATCTCTGATCACATGTCAACATCTTCAAAACTCATCTAGGTATGAGCAAACTGTTGCTCAAATAAAGCTCAATTCCTTCCTGCTTATTCAGTGCTTTGCTTATTATACCAATTTGCAAGCTTTCCGTCTGTACCATCATGTTTCTTATGCTGGCTTCCCTACAGTCTAGTGATTCATTTATGTCTCAAAACAGAAATCTTTGTCATAAGAGTTACCTGAGTATCTGAGAAACTAATTTAATTTAACCCCAAGCTCAACAATTGTAGGAATTGTATATTTTATGTAGTCTTTGCCTTTCCTCTCCTATTTCCTCAGGCTTTTTACTCACTTCTGCTTCTACCACTTCCATGCTTGGAAAGGGTAGAAACCTTTTCATCTTTTTCTCCCACATTTTTCCTCCCTGATTTCCCTGCATCTTATCACCAATTGATTTGTATGTTTGAGTCATGACAAAAACTGAATGTTTCATCTTCTTAACTAACCACCTCCGCTCTGTCCTGTCTCCCAGTCTTGCCATGTGAGCATCATACGTGACTCATCTCTTGTCTTCATGTTGCATCATCACACGAGTGGCCAGGAGTTCTGTTAAAACACTTGCGTTGATTTAGGATTAAGTTGGCAGATAAAGGGTTTGCTGGTAATTTCCAGTAGGCTAGGCTGTTCCAAGAACTAGAACAATCCTTCTTCAGCATCTTTGTCTATCAGATAGTGTATCTAGCTGGTGTTAAACTGGGAAGAGATTAATTGAGGTGGTTTGAATGATTCACCCTCAGGCCAGAAAGGGCACTGCACAGGGCCAGATTGTGCCAGAGTGTTGTTTAAGTGGAAGGAAAGGCACCAAGTGATTTTTCTTCCCTTCACTGGTTTGGTACACAGTGACCCAGAATGAGTGTGTCCTTTTAGTCCAGCCAGATACAGAAATTGTTCCCTCTGAGCATCCTTGTGCAGACTGCAAGCAAAGACCTCAGGAAGAGCAGGGGTGGGTTCACAAAACAGTTGCCAAGAATCAGTGGTGGTTCCATAGGTACAGTTCTCAGCAGTGGAGTTGGTACTTTGGGTTGTTTTAAGGGTATTAGCCTAATTTATCAGCTGCACTAAAAAGCTGGAGTCTGAATTAAAAAGAGAAATAAGCACTAAGCAGCCTTCAGTGAGCAAAACCTGAACAAAAAGGCTGTATTCTAGGTCAAAGCTTAGTTTAAAAAACTATCCTAATTAAAAAAAAAAAAAAAAATCCACATCCAATTTAGTGGAAATAAGATGACCGATCAGAATTGTCGCTGGAGTGTGAAAGGAGACTGGTCTGCAGGTGACACAAAGGATTTGTTGTGACAGGGAGCAGGGTAAGTATCATGGTGCTATATTTGAGGACCAGAGATACACAGAGAGGAGAGAGCAGCTGTAGATCTTTCTCCTGGCCTACTGCTCACATTGTTCTCCATATTAGGCTTGTCCTTGCTTGGTTCTGATATAAACATTTTACATGGAAAATGCAATACGTAAAATGGTATGGAAGGGCCATGAAACACCTACCTAACATGTTCATCTCTAAGTGGCCCAAGGCTGAGGGTCGATGCTCTCTGTTTATTTGGAATGCCTCTTTAACACTGTCTTCAGACTTTCACAGTCCCTCAGCTAATCATGCTGGAAAACTCACTTTTGAAGAAGCGTTGACCATCACAGTAAAGGATACCTCATCTTTATTCCTTCTAATCTGCCTTTGTCTGGGTTCCTTCCACTGTGTTTTGGCTCCCATTGCTAAGCATTATACTTGTGAAAACTGCTTGCTTATTAAAAAAAACTGGGGAAGAAAGAGAGGGAAAAAAAAGACTTGTGAGCCTACGGTGAGCTTAATTAACATCACTGGAGGGACAGCAGTAAAGTACTTACCAGGGCTATAGTGAACCTTGCAAGACATGAACGAGTCAAAATATTATTGACGTATTCAATTATTTGTAGTTGTGGGGGTTTTGCCTTCTCAGACGACTCATGAAAATAATAAAGCTCTTAAAAGTTCCACTCTCGCTTGGCTGCCCCAGTGTGCTTGCAGCAGCACAGCGTGCTGCCCAGGGAGGGAGCTGCGCTGGAGCCAGCGTGGGGCCGGGAGCGCTGAGAAAGCAATGCATGCGGTCCCCGAGGAGGGGAGCAGCTCACGTTCACCTCCAGGGGCTCTTCCTGCCTGGCCTGTATTATTTATTTTACTATTATTAGCATTTCTAAGACACCAATCGCTATGGTAACTGGGAGCCCATAATAACTGCATTTATGGGATTCTTTTTGCCAACAGTTTCTCCGTACCTCACCATGGCTAATTGCTTTCACCTCTCGCACGTGGCATGTTGCTCTCTGGGTTATCAGACCCGAGGTCTTTTCACAGATGGGAAGGTTGAGGTGCAGGGGGTGTGAGGGCCAAGTCTTCACAGGTCTCCTCTCTCCTAGACCTGACTCTCCACAATAAACCAACGTTCCTGAGGCTTAGTAGAGGTGCATTGCAATAGAGACTTGAACCAAGAATGCCCTGTAGGCTTCGTCTGCTCTTTAAATTGCACTCATTGCTTTCCTTCCGCTTGCTGAGTCTTTGAGAACCAGTGCTGGGAGCCAGGGAGGACAGCAGCTGAATGATCGTGGTGCAAACATTTCTCACAGCTCTTCAGCAGTGCTTTCTGCAAACAGGCATGGGGAGTATGGTGGCCCCATGGCAAGGTGTATAGAAGGACCACAGGAGGTCTCAGCACCGGAGGGATGGTTACACAGCCCAGTTGTGCCAACATCAGCTTCAGAGGCACAGCCAGTCCTGGCCACGTGGCACTGGCACCACAGATATTCGCTGAGGGACTGCGGTAACACACGTTTCAAACACCTAGGGGAAATCCTAGGCACGCAGTGGGACCGCAGGGCAGCAGTCTCCTTCCTTCATTCCCCCTTGGTTTTCAGCAGCAGTCAGCACTCAGTGGTTGCAATCACCCACTGGCTCAATAGTGTCATTTTTAATCCCGTTAATACTTCTCTTTTTAAGATCATCTCAGCTCAGAGGCCCCGTGGAGGCCGAATGGCAGGAAGCCTGTAAGCTCTGGGGTCGTGCAGGGGAAAGGCACGGTTTGCAGCAGTGCCCCTATGCACATCATGGGAAGAATTATGGTTGATTTTCACATATATCCATAACATCTGTGTGGCTAATAAAATTGACGGAGTTTGTCATAATCAGCCTGTACTCTCCAGTGGGAGAATTATGTCTGAGCATTTGGAAATCTCATGCACAGGCAGTTACAGAGGGAATATGCTGTGAAGACTGAGCTGCTTCTGCTCAGCAATGGGTACCCGTGTCAAAATGCAACGCGTGCTTCTGTGCTGCAGCAGAGCTCTTGGAACGAGTGTGCTGGTAAATGGGACACAGGTATTACCTAAAAACCCACTTTTGTGTGGCCACTCACTGTCACAAGCTTTACAAAGGTAATATATGTTCAAGTTTCAAAAAGGTAAAAGGGCTGGAGGCAGGGGGGTAGGAGAGAGGGGTGCTCCTGCAGCTGCCTGGGTGCTTCCTGGAGGTCCAGCACCCAAGAGCTGCAGGGGGCATCACTAACTGAGCAGGGTGAAGCAGCAGCAGATCTTAGTCCTTGAATGGCAGGAAAGCGAGAAATTGGCACATTTGGTCAAGTTGCTGCTTTGTAGAAAATCATAGAGCATCACTTTGTAAAAATATTATTTAATGTGGTACTTGGTGATTTTTATTTATTTATTTTTTGCTGTTGTGTTGAGTTGTTAAAATCGATGATGGTTAGCTAGGTCACATATAATCAGCTGATAGCTCTCAGGGTCCCCAGGAAAAAAAGCAGACAATGCTGCAAAGACAAATTCCAATCACATGCATTTTATAAGCAGAAGTAGTTGAAGTTTCACATGTGATAGATTGAAAAACAGTACTTGAGAGATTCATACATTCTGTATTTGCTTACTGCATTTTGTTGGGCACGGGTTTAAACAAAATGGGTCTTGCATCCAAAATGTAATCTGGATGTCTGTGAACAGAAGCAGGCAGAGGAACACAAACCATTTGGGCATCCTGTTCCTTTGCAGGGGCATGTAAACACTTCTTTCTGAAATAGCAAGGTGGGCAACATTTAGCAGTCTGTTAAATATACAGACTGATTTTTTAGGGTAATGATTTACTGAAAGTCTGGAAAATGTGTATTTCTGATCGAGCCAGTTCTGTACATCCCTCCTGTTCAGAGTCCTGTCAGCGCTGAGACTTAAAAACCCCTCACATTAGCATCTGATGTTTCTCATTAGGCTCATAAAGAATACAAATGAAATGCATCTCCTCTACAACTCCCCTGTCTTTTTGGGATGACTGTAGCCTGCTTCACTTTTAAAGACACTTTCTATTTACATTTGGCACCTGACCCAAAACACCTCTGTTTCAGAGCATTTCAGTTCAAACCCGTGCTGCCCAAAGAAGCAAGCACTGAGCTGCCATTTAAAAGTGAGTTCAAGTCTTTTATTGTTTTAGATCCAATGATAATAAAGACAAATGCATTGGATTAATAATGCTCCTACCTTGAAATTTAATTTAAAATCCCTTGTAATGTAATCACATTTGGGTGTGCCATTACCCAGATGGAGAGAAATTTGTTTTGTTGAGAAATTACTTTAGCATAAGAATGACTTGAGTTTATTAACAGGGAAAAACATGACTCCCCTCCCCAGCCACTCCCCATGCATTCCAAAAATAAGAAACTCATTTCAACATGGACATTACTGGTTAAAAAATAATTACACATAATGAAATGTCATATTTCACACATACTCCCTGCAAACCACGCTTCTTAGTCTTCCCCAAAACACTGCAGGGTGTAACCAGCTCTTTCTTCCTCCTTCATGAAAAGAATATTTCACAATGGAATTGTGTGATGACAAAAAAAAATGATGCTGGAAAAGCATCACTACCCAGAGAGACATAAGGAATTGCCACAGGCCACTGCATATAATCCCACACAATATTAAGTAGTCATTGTATCTCTTTCCAAGGCTTCATTCTTCTTTTGTGACCTACAGCCTCAATGAGAGTTTTTACAGAAATAGAGAGCCATGGAACAACAAATTTGGGAACCGTGTCATTTGACAAAAAATGTTTGGCTTAGAATGTTATTCTTTTTTAATGTATCTTTCAGCCGCTGTCATTAAAATTGTTAAATAACATTAGAAACGTGTTTTGTCAATTACCTTGGGGACAAGTATAAAATATTGGGCTGTTAAATGCATGCCACAAAAAAAAACACACAACAAAACTGCACAGAGCAAATGCTGCATGAAGAACTTCCTTAGGTCGGTGTTTGCAGCGCTGAGCATATCAGCACACCTCAGCCTCTTTTCGGAGCCCTTCCACTGCGGGGCCAGCTCTAATTAGTTGTGATTAGATATTCACAAATCAGGGAGATGCTTTCCGTAAATGTTTGCTTGCATTTGAAAGCAGATTTCTGGTGCTGACAGTTTCACTGCAGGACCTCTTGCAAAATGCAGATGCTATAGCCACATATGCACTGTGTGTGCAGTCCATGGCGTGCAGTGAGGCCCCTTTGCCAGTCAAGCTCTGTGCTATTTCTTCAAGCAAGGCTTTGGTGGGACTTACTGATACTTATTTTGTTAAATTTATTCAGTATGTGAAGAAACGTGCACATCACTCCATGTTAAGCTGAATCTCACATTAATTTTGTGCCTAAGAACAAGAATATGCAACATACACATTAATGCTAACTGGTTTCTAATTAGATATTTCTTAATATGGGAAATACTGTATATCCATGCAGATGGGTATTGCAGCTTTATGAGCTTTGGTTTGGATGGATAAAATGATTTTATTCATACAATATTCCTTTTAAAATAAATTTATAGAGATGAGATGAGCCTGTGGCACTACTAAGAAAAGAGACTGCTGAGATTATCTAATGATTATCACTGCTACAGTAGAGTGAGATAATGGTGCTGAGCTCCTGTGGCAACATTTTTGCAAATTCCAGGGATTTCTGAGGACAGCAAGAGGGAAACCAAAGATATTTCAGTATTCTTTACTCCTTAAAGCTTCACCCTGAACTAAAATAGGTAGAAAAGTTGGAAGAATGAAAGGACAAAGCAGGCACATGAGGAACTGATTGGAAACCACAGGAGCAAAATAAAGACAGAGAAGGAGATTTAATGAAACATTTTTAATTTATCTCCTCAAACTAAACAGTTATGTGGCAACAAAATGCTCATTTAAATATTGAAATTTTAAAAATGTTGAACAGACTAAATCCTCTCAGTTTAATGTCCTAGCCTAATTCTGCCTATAGTTAGCAATACCTAATGATAGCACTTATTAACCCTGGCTAATACTTTTTTTAGGAAATGATTTTGTAAAATTGCAGGGTATTTTATTTTTATTATTTTTGCTGGATGTCTGAGAGAGGTTATATAGCTACCCATAACCCACTCCATCCTCAAATCCAGGCATGCTTTAGATTCAGAGCTTTGAAAACCAGCTAAATTTACACCCTGCTCACTCTGGAAATAAATCTGCTCATTTAGATGAGGTCTCATTTGAAATGGCTTAGCCCAATAATTAATCATTTCATTCCCTTTATATATTTGTGGGTATTTGAAAGAAGTTTGATTAGTTACCAGTGATTACACTTCCCAACACCCTGCTAAGGAAATAATAAAATAAAACCCGTCAGGCTTTTGGAAAGTATTACCGGGGCTGAATTTGTGCTGAATTTAATGGAGACTTGCTAAGTGGCAATTATTTGTCTGCATTTAACAGAAACTCCATAATGAAATGGTTATCAGCCAGGAGTTGTACTGAGTTTGTATTAAGCCCTGTGATGGGAAGATACTCTGCAATGAACAGAGCAGTGATAGCTCCCATGCTTCTCCCCAGGCACTGGCAGGCACAGAGGCAGTAGGAGAGCTGCAGCATGGTTTTTATTTCCCCAGAACAGGTCCCACTGCCCCAGACCCATCCTCTGCCCAGCCCCAAGGGACAGTCAGCTTCTTCCTGCTCCACCATTGGTGCTGGTTCAATACACACAAGAAAACAGACAAGCTCAGTTACTGATTTGTTTTTTTCTAACTGCACTAAATTATTTTAAGGAGTCCTGAGGCTTAGATCTGATGGTGTTTGCCTAATCCCAAGGTTTCTGCTTGTGAGGAGCTACAGAGGGGAAACGATTGTGTCAGTCTGAATGGATGCTGCACATCTGATGCTGCCAATCGTTCCTTATCTATATTGTGGCCACAGTGGAGGAATGTCAGAGTTCAACATACCCATGCTGTTTAACCCAGTCCTATTATCACAATGACCTTAACCAGCTAGGCAGTTCACAGAGTAGGCATTAAACAGAGCATGAGATGAATTTAATGGATTACTAGGGAGTATGTTATTGCAAGGAAAAGCACCTGTGGAGCAACATATTTACCTCAGTTCCACTGAATGAGCATGTTGAAAGTGAATTGGCACAGCCTTCTGCTTTATGAAAGGAAGTATTTTGTCATTCTTCATGCTTTCATTAAGAGGATTTAAGGCAGAGGATGCTGAAATGGTTCAGTGTTGGCACTAAAAAAAAAGTAGATTAATAGTGAAGCTTGAAAATAGTAAAGCATCTGATTTTTGCTTTTCCATCAACAAGCCTAATAAACCAGGATGAAACTATTAACATACAAATAGACAATCTTCTGATTAAAACAGCAACAGCCAGCCCAGCCTGAAAAAGACCTCTTCACGCAGAAAGCAATTATGATAGTGAATGTTGTCCGATTCTTCCACTTCTACTTGCAACAAGCCTAGAAAATCAAAATTTAACTAATCATAATTTTACAGAAGACACTGGTGTTATTTAAAAACTAAGATGCTCTGGATTTTTATGATCACTATTGGTATTTCAGAAGCCCCCAGATCCTCTGTAAGCTTTTACCTCTTTGAATTTCTACTCTGTAAATAAGGAAAACTAAGCCCTCAGGGGTGAATGTTGTGGGAAACCTCCCCAGAGTAAAGGCAGGAATTATCCTATTTTATACTACTACAGTATACTTACTTTTCTTTCCTCCATTGCCTCCACAATGACATTTTGTAGGAAGAATATGCTTATTGGCTTAACAATTAGTGATTTACTACACATATTTTACTATATTCCTATAGTAAAAGCAATGTTATTTCTTTACTATTAACTATCCGCTACAAAAGAGAGCAGGTCCTCAGTTTCTGCAACTTGATTGACTTCAGTAAGTTTATTATAGCCGAAGATTTGATTTTGTATTTGGAGTCTTTTTCTGTTGGGGTCTTTTTCAATCAGTTTTCACCTGTTGCAGATGTGAGTTTCAGCTCACCATCCTGAAGGGCCTTTCCATACTAGCCAGTAAGTTGATTCTTATTTTTAATTTTTATTTTTATTTTACATTGATAGCTTCTTGATGGTTATATTTGGTTGTATAAAAGTGGTACTTCCAATAGTGGCATTACACTTTGACCAGGATTTTCTAGTGGAAAGAAGTTTCCTGATTCTAGAGTTGATCCATGACAACCAATACCACTAAACTACTTTTGCATAGAAGATATTCTGTTTTGTCATGAAATGAGTCACTGGGACAGGAGAATTTTTGCTCGTGACAAAGCAAATCCTATTTCCTGTTTACATGGACATTTGCTCCTTGCATAACTGATCACAAAAGCCTGGCCAGAAGCATGTGCTCGTTCCTCTGAGCTGGGAGGCTTTGTGGTAACGCGGTGCTGCCTAATTCCAGCTTAAGCAGGTGGAGTATAAGTGGTACCCAGCCCTTCCAAATTTCCTCTTGCCCCCATTCAGATGGGGTGTAAATACATGCCTAAATCCCTCCTCACTCAGTAAGGTGCAGAGGTTCACCTGTAATTTGAAGCACATGTTTAAGTCCAGTTGATTTTCTAGGTGGGCACGTGTATCTGGTGAGATATATTTTTTCCATGTCTTGAAACTTAATGTGTCCTGTTCCTTCTGGAGGAAGGAGTCAAGCTGCATTTCTTCCAGGTGGAGATAGGAATGCCTGCAGAGTGTCTGAAGGAATCATTTCACCCAAGAGAAGCTCTTCTCTTTACACACCCAAGAGAAGCTCTTCTCTTGGGTGTTTTAAAAAGAAGTCTTTACATGGTAACACCAAAATGTAGAGACCTTTTGGTACCTGTCCTAATTTCTGATACTGAGGCAAGTCTGCATTTAACATGTGAATCTGTGAGCCTATCATTCAGTTTCCTTTTTATTTCACAAAACTTATTTTGACCATTCCTTTCTAGTAAGGCATAAAACCAGTAAGTTCTCATTGTTTAGATGGTCTAAAACTTGATTGTCATACATTGTGGAAGAGTTTAGGGTTGGAGCATGGTGGGATGTAATTTCACACAGAGTTAAAAACCTAATTGGACAGCTAAAGTGGCCTCCAAATGGGCAGACGCTCCTTTGCGCTACAAAATTAGTTGCATTTGCTATCAATTGGGTGGCCTAATGATGTAGCCAGGCAGCTCAGGGTTTTCATTTGTGAGTAATATTAATTATGGGTGTTAACTGAAGAGAGAAGAAGCGATGAAGTTACCACTCAGTACTTGGATGAAATGCTTTCTAAAGTGAACTCCAAAATGCCTTTATGTCATTTGAGTTGAGTGGTATAAGACATTAAGGTGGAAAACGTTTGGTGGGTCCCAGATCTGGTGGTTAATCGTGCATCCCATGAGTGCCACCTTCGGCTGCACACAATGGGAGGGAAAAGGAGCTGCAGCTGTAGCACACACGGTTGTGTAAAGAGTACTTCTAGGTAAATGCGCAGCATTCAGTGGGGAGGTTGTGCATTTCTCTAGATATCATTTGAAATAATTTGGCTGCTGTTCATATTCTTGTTTTGGTTTTAGTTACTATCAAGACAACTTTACAAGTAAACAAAATTTCAGCTCTGCAGTGAACACTGTGTGTTCTTGAGAAAAAAAAAAAAAAAAAAAAGTAGAAATGCCCACAGATTATTGTTCTCCATGATTTTGGTTTTCAAGCACTGTATTCTGGCTCCTAAGTCTGGAGTAAATGGGCTGGGTGAGCAGCATTCAGATCTCAGTTCAATATGCAATGCAAATAAATTATGCAATTATCTGATACAGTCACAGAGTAACATCATATGGAAACTAATGGTTCTAAATCAAGACCACATGTTTTTAAGAGGATTATGAAGCTAAGTGATATGCAGCTAAATGTCATCTATTTGCAAAGAATTGAGGAATTAAAAAAAAATCCTTTTGAAGATTCTAGTGAATATAGTGATTGTAAAAACACTTGCCAGGATTTTTCTAAGGTCAATGTCAAAAAATCTGAAATTCAGACAGAAATGAGTGTTCCTGACAATCCGTTCTGAATGGGATTCCTGATTCGCCTTCACTAAGGTCTGATGACTTCCCCATGGAAAACTGGACACCTGAACTGATGATTTCGAGCAGTGAGTGACCCCACAAATTTTCAGATCTTTAGTTTTGTTTGTTTGTTTGTTTTTATATAAATTCCATTTAAATGGGCCATTCTCTATTCTCCAAGATTTAAAATCTAAAATTCTCTGAGATGCTTTCTGCATCTTTCAGCTCTATTATTTTTTTAAGAAGTACATTTATTATATCCAATGCCCTGTGTTTGCAGTGCATTCACAAAAGACCTTCATATTTTCCCTATCTAGATACTGAGCAGAGTTCTTCAGCTCACGTCTGTCACTGAGGACTACATGTGGTTGCTAAGCCTCTGCTATCACACAAAAGGGTGGAGACAGGGTAGCAGTTTTCTCTGGGAGAGAGACAGATAGCTGATCATGCCAAGTCGCACAGAAGTATTGGCAATGGCTTTCTTGAGGAGAGATTGAGACAGCTTTTGACAGGAGCCAACACCCATTTTCAGATTAAAAACGTTCATCCCACCAGCTAGCTCCCCAGTCTCTTCTCCAGCAGACATTTCTCTGGGAAAACACCCACTGCTGCGTGTCTGAGGCCAGGGGAGATCCTGTGACTTGCTCTGCGGTTCGTAGATCTGCGGTACCCACCCTGCTTCTGCTCAGGCTCTCTTTTTATTGCATTTTTGCCTGCATACACCATTACAAACAGCCAGTTGGCTACATTTAAATGTAAGAATATGTTGAAGCAGGTTTCTGCCTGCTAGTTGTCTCCTTTATGAATGTGCCATTTGTCTTGGTACCAGTCTGGTCTTTGTTTTTTATCATCTCGTCCTTCGCTGTTTGCTATGCCCCGCTCACAGGTGCCAGGAGCCCAACTTGAGCTCAGAGCTCTTCAGGTTGATATGGGAGGGATGAGAGACCCTGCAGTCAGTATGTGCACTGCTGCTCCAGGCAAAATGGACTCTGCATACAGTAATGATGTGCTTTTAGCTGTATTCAGGTCCAAAGGAATCGCGTTTGTCTTATGTTCTTCTTTGAAGAGTGTATTTAGACTAGTTATAGTTTGGATGCTAGCTTGCATAAGTCCCATTCTCTGCTTTGGGTTTTGGTGCTGTTATATAAACACGCTTATTCAGTTAACTCGGTCAACTGAATCAAAGTGATTGGGGTAGGTTTGATATAGAGACCAGAAACACTTAGCCAAAAGTAGAAAATTCCCAAATCATTTAAAATCTCATTGACAGATGCAACCAAATAAAATATCAAATTAAAAACTTTTATATAAAAACCACTAAAGATCTGTATAGCTAAGTCATTAAAGTACATTTTAAGACTGAAAATGGCGGAGTATTTCCAAATATGCATTTCAAAATAGACGTTATGGGATTGTCTAAGAGACTTTTGGAAATCAAGGAGATAGCAGTATTGTCCATTTAGATAACATAGAAAATGAGTGCAGCAAGTTCTGGAAGGACCGTTCTGGAAGGACTGGAAGCACAGGGATGGGGATCAGGAAGCAGAGGTAAGGAAGGGCGGTTTGTAGGCTTTATTGTGTCCCAAGACTCTGCATCCTATTTTCTATGCTAAAGGAACATGCCGTGTTAGTTTTCTGCAATAAGCAGGATATTGTTTAGGTCCTTTTCCAACAAAGTATTATCAAGTTGGTTTTTCTGTTTTGCTTTTAATTGAGGGCAACAGAAACAAAGTTCAGATCACCATATGCAGATGTTACAGGGACACACAAGTACAAGATAAGGTGCTTCCTACCACAGGAAGGCTATTTTAACTGTTAGTATTTAAACTGATATTTACGCAGGAAGGAAAGTCAAAGGCGACAATAATTAATGTCATCATTATGGTCCAGATTTTTGAAGGAACGCAGTGGGATTAGGAACTCAATTCCTTCAATTTTTCAGTAGGCTTTAGCACAAAATTAGGCAGCATTTAAAAGACAATGAGTGTCAAAATCTAGGATTTTTTTTTTTTTTTAATGGAATCTATGTTCTCTTCAAGTGTATGGATTACAAATGGAAAAGAACATTAACAAAAGGGAAGGTAAATTCAAAGACCTCACCATCTTTCCCACATTAATGGTTCTCAGCAGAGCATGCTGAGCTTTGTGACTTTTTATTTATCATTAAAACAATTTTTGTTATTTGCTGAATGGTTAAAATTTCTTTTCCTGGATAATTTAGGGAAGTAGCTGTTCATCATATGGAATGATAAAAAAAAAAAAAAGTAAAAAAAAAAAAGGCAGCAAAAGCCTTTTCAATTGGGTTAGTTTGCAGCCCTATAGAGCCATGCTTCATGAGTTTATTTGCATCGTCAGTAGAATCTAAAGTAATTTAATTCATGGTAGGGAGTGCATGTTAATGACTCCACTTGGTGGTTAAAGGTAGTGTGCGCCTCCCTTCTTACTCAGTGCTTCTGGTCTGGAAGCAGGTCAATAGATCAAAAATACATGCTATTTCATGGGCAGTAAAGACCCTATGGTGCCTATGTGATTCTTCAGAGATGCTTTTACATATCAGAAAAACTATGAGTATGTTTACCAGCCCAAAGGCTGAATTAATGTCATCAGGAGTTAGCCATATACCCACCCAGATGCTGGTGGGACAGGAAGGGAGGGAGCTCTGTTGTCAGCCGAACAGCGTTCATGCTTTCATAACTTCCTCCCTTTTTGGCTTGTTCTCACTCCTGGCCTACACAGGCTTGAAAAACTGTATAAAGGAAGCAAAAGAAAAGGTATTTCAAAGAATGAAATTAAGAATTGTAAAGATCTTTGAATAACTAGTGTTTTCAAACTGGGTTAAAGCAGACTTACAGTAATCTGACATGATGTAATCCTAGTGAAGTTGCAGGAAAGCAGAAATTAAGTATTTATTTGGGGTATTACAGTGTGTGGTATAAGATATTGTTAAGTACTGTCAGTAACTCATTATATATTTATTTAAAAAAATAAGAACTTAAAAGAAAAAAGAAGTTTCAGATTAGAATGCGGTTGCTGTACATGCATTATACATGCTTCTCCTTCTGTTCCACTAATGGATCCTGACTGCCAGAACAGCGAAACGAACCATTGAAATTAGCGGAACTAAGACCCAGATCTATTAGAAATTTTCATTTGCCTCCAGTGTAGAATTTCAGACAGATCCCTGATTTCTGTGAAGCATTTCCAAACTATCATAGCTATGCTGTTAAATAAGCTTTCTGTCAACGAGAATGGGTAGAAGTCACTGAATCTTCTGCTTCCTAATGGCCAGACACCAAAGACATAAAAAACAAAGGATGAAGCATCTCTAGTGGCATGTCATTAATGCTGGTGGCAAGTTGAGAAAGTACTGGGGAAAGAAACGTCAATAGCAGAAGAGGCTGAGATAAATGAAGCAGTAGTCATCAGCATGGAAATGCCACCTTAATTATACCAGGTCCTAAAAGAGCTAAGTCAAGGCAGATTTATACTACTGAAAGTTAAAACTAAGAAGAACAAGCCACCCATGCAGGCTTCACTACCAAGGAAGACAATAGGAAGTGTGTTTCCCAGGTCTTTTAGGTGAAGGCTGTATTGCAAGTCATAGCTGGAAGATAATAAATACCTCTTGCCTTTCAGTCCTTGATGGTCTTGCACTGCCGCAAGAGTCACCATTGCAAAAATCTAAGCGTTCCAAGCTAAGATGAGAGATGGAGTATTATTGTGGATGGAAATGTCTTTATGGATCATCAAACAAGTAACACATGCAACGTAATTCATTGGCTACAACAGTCACCCTCTGAAGGGGAAAAATGTTGGTGAAAATATCATTAAAATACACTGCAGAATGGTCAACAGTCAGGTCTTCAGTACAGAGAGCTTATCAGAAAAACCTCCACTATTAAATTCTGCTTCCTTTTTAATGCTGCCCAAGCATGCTCTGCTTTTGCCAAAATATTGGAAGTGAAAACCTTTACTGGGAATTTCCATACTTCTGTGGCTTTAAGTTATATCCTTTTTTTTCTTTTTTTTTTTTTTTTTCCCTTTTTCCTTTCTTTTTTTTTTTTTTTTTTCTTTTTCTTTCTTTCTTTTTTCTTGTCTTAGTGCCTGGAAAATTTGAGACACTAAAGGAACCCAAAAAAATGTATATGCTGGAGAGGGGTTTGGACTTCTTCTGAATCCCGGTCAGACTCTGGAAAACAGAACCAAACCTCAGAACCAAAAATTCCTTCATGATTTTTCAACATTTCTGCTAATGCCGAGTTCCAGGGTCTGGTTTACATTGGGAAACCTTGACTCCTGGCTCTGAAGGGTTCAATTAGTCAAAATGGTTGGCAGATGGAAAAAATAATTAAGTTCCATCCACTGTTTTGCACAATAAAAATAGACTGAAGACACAATGGCCTTACCTTGAACTTTGCAGGCCTACGTCACATAATGATAAAGAGGGAGTCAGCTCTTAAAACCTGGATTATCTACCAGCACACGTACGGAGTGCCAAGCTGGGCTGCGAGGCGGAGATGCGCCACAACCTAGCAGGCTGTGCGCATGATTATTAATTTAATGATTTTAGCTCAGATTGAAGATGTAAACTCTAGCAATGAGAAATAACTTCACATGGATATTATGAGATTACCAAAACCTCACAGTAGTAGTAATAACAGTAATCATCTGTTATTTGAAGAGATGCTGAAATCCATGGAAATTTTAAAATATTATTCTTAGAAATCTTTCTCCTAGATGTTTTGTCTTTCCTGAAAGTGATGGAACAGCAGATAGATAACACTTTTGATAAATAAATTGTTTTTATTTTATGCTTAAATACAGACATAGATACCTAGCTTTAAGAACTCAACTTTGACAATACAGTTGTGGAGCAAAAACACAACCTATGCCCTATGTTTCTTATAAAAAAAAGATTTGTATTCCAAGTATCCCATAAAATAGGTGGGGCAAGGAATGACACCTGATGTTATGCAGCTGGTCATTTTGAATGATGAATATATTCACAACAACATGTAAAGAAATAGCCAGGCATGGAAAGAAAATTTGTAAATTGGGAAGTGTGACTTCCCACTGCAAATGATTTACTACAAAATAAGTGAAAATTTCATGGTCAAATTGATGTTCCAAGTAATAAATGATATAACAAAAGTGGACAAATCAGCCACCATTGTCAGTAGTAGTACTTGACAGTACAGGACACATGGGCTAAATCTCTGAGTATTGAATGAAATTCCCAGCTGGTGGGAATTAGTAGACCACAGCTGAGGTTCTAGATAGTAATATTAATAAACTTTTCTAGGAAATGTAAGAGCTCTGCATATCTGTGCTTGCACATCTATAGTTTTATATCCATTCTTGGCTGTGGCTGTATTTTGTATGCATCTGAATATTTAACATGTAAAGAAATGGAAGAACAAATTGTGTTGCTCTCGGTGCAAGTCTGATCAAGCTCTGAAAGGTGAAGTAAGTCTGCTTCCTACTGCTCATGTCCTTCCTTCTATACCCTAAACATCTGCCAGGTATTCTTTGATTTTCATCTCTTTCATCATGTTTTTTTTTTTCTCTCCTGTATCCCTCCCTGAGCCTGCCCTGCCGCAGTGGGGCACTAGCCCCCCAGTGCCACCACACGTGCCTTCTCCAAGGCTTTGCTACATCCTTGAGCAGTGTTGCTGATCCAGGGTGAGGATGGGCATACATGGGGTGGCTCCTGACATGTATTATGAAGTGTTGTGGCCACGCTCATGTGGTTGAACCATGGGACTGGTGCCACATTTCAGAGAAGTGACGTTCACCTTTTGCTCCAATGGTTTAGACTCCCCGGAGTGCAGAGCAGATGGCCCCCACCTTTATTTTCAGGGACCATCTCATATTTATTCATGGTGGTAGTGCAGAAATGTCACTGAATCCATCCCAACTTGTATGGTATTTAGAGGGATATAGATGTTGTACTAAGCCTGGGAATCATTAGGTGGCTGCCTTGCAGCCAAGGGTGTTTGGATAGGGCTCTGATTTCCAGCTGGCAAAAGGAGGATAATCTTTTTCTCCTTCAACGGTTGAGGCTGTCAGCAGAAACCTTGCTGAACTACCTCATAGTTCTTGAGGGTCGTGGGATAGCGGAGTGGATATCCTATTCAGTGAACCCTAGAAATGTCTTCAGTGGGGGATGGGTGTCTGTACAAATTTGGAGCCTGCTTTTCAGTGCTTTTCATGGTTTGGGTCAAAGTGTTGGATGTGTCTGACAGTCTCCTTGTGGGTTACAGCGGTGGATCCTAGCATTTAAAGTAGAAGGTGTCAAAGATAGAGGGTCTTAAGTGACAGAATTTTTCCTTTGGATCATAATGTAAATTCACTCCACCTGAGCCTCTGAGTGAGCCTTCAGAGCCCTGATTTCTCTAACCTCTCAAGGGCCAAGCTCCTGGGCTCAGCCTGGCCTAACGCACATGCTTCTGACTTGACACAGCTGTCCTATAGGCCAGGAAAAATCAATGAATACGCTGTGTTAAACCCAGGGAGGATTAGCAGAAGGGATGTGCTAATGAATTCCATGCGATATGCTGCAGCAGGCCAGTCGTACAGAGAGTGTGGACGTACAGAAATAAGTCAGGAGGAAAACTGCCTTGGCCTGATCCCTGAGCAGGCTGTTACTCAGAGGAAGGGCTATTCCCTGTGATGCCGCTAACATCACCAGCTTGGCGTGAGGTGTGGTACCCTGCCCTGCGAAGGCAGAGCCCATGCCCTGCAAATCAGAGCAGGCAGCACATCTCGTTGTCTGCTGCGACTCATAAGGTAGAGGCTTTGATGTATGTCCAGGATCTGGCCACTGTGATGCAAGATGCACTGCAAAACCTGCTTTTCAGGCAGCACATCTGTAACTATGGGATCCTTGCACACAAAATCTTGTCCATCGGGAAGCCTGGATTGATGATTGATCCTAGGGATTTCCTTAAGAGGAGTTCCTTCTCCTAGAACTGACGCTAGTGGCCTCCACCTTCTGGGATTCCTGAACCTGTCTCACACTTGGTTACGTGAAAAACCAAGACAAAGACTTTGGGGTTCATTTAAAAGCAGTTCAGTTCCAGCATCAGTGCTCCCATAGAAAATATTAAAATGCCTTTATGCATGATGTTTTGTAATCGAATTGAATTGTAACACCCCATTTACTAAATACACCACACTGAAAGCCTCTAGGTTTTCTCTAGCAAAGCTGCTATGCCAGCTGGTGATGAGAAACTGTTGTGATAGTTTTTCTACTTTTCTCACCCACTTTCTTGTAACTCACTATCCTCAGCTTTATTTCTTTTTCACTAGCCTGTTTCCAGCTCTTCTCTTTGGCAATGGTTGCTCTCCCATGCCTATGTGCTTGCATGCACACACACAGGCTGAGGCAGGTGCTTATAATCTGACTTCACAATGCACCCCTCTCCCTTGCTAATTTGTAAGAAAAGAGGGAAGAAGGATTGAAAACAACAGTGTTACACAGAGACGAACGAGGCAGAAATTGAGATTCGAGGATATGCTGGTTGTAAGGGATGCCCAAAATTTTCCTTCTGGAATACTGAGTCTCTTTTCTAGTACTTTGCTTTGCTACTCTCCTTTCAGCTGTTCAGACCAGGTTGCTTGGTAGACTTACTGCCAAATGCTATTATAACCAAGCTGCTCTGATCTTTAGCCAAATCTTAGGAAAGAAGTGGGTGTGCTGAAGCACTGGTGAGCCAGTGAGAGAACACTTCACCATGGCTGGAATGGCAAACGTGACTGTACAGATGAGAGCTGCTGCAGTAGGGCTACGCCACTACCAGGGGTCTAATTTCAGCTGCTACAGGCAGGGAAGAGCAACCCTGAGTCTCTAAAACATATGACGGTGTCACCTACAGCAGTATACGACATGGGTAACACAAACAATGTCTTTGAAAGTATTCCTCTGCCTCTTTGGGTACCCAAAACAATTGTTCAGGCTTTGCTGACATGACCCCAGGCTGTGCTGACTCCATACAGATCCCAGGTAGGAAGAAGTGAGGCTGTACTGAAACTCGTGCCCACGCTGTCCTGGCAAGGAATCATCTAGCAGCTGGGAAGGCTCCTGTCCACTTGTGGGCTTGGGGTGGGCTTTATGGTTGTGTCTGGCCAGCTTTGGGCAAGGGCAGCTGGAAATGTGTGGAGGAAAATGAGGAAGGCAGACCTGGGAGCGCAAGGGCTTTCTGAGTTCATCCTGCTACAGCACGTGAACGGAGGGCTGAAAATCCAAGAACATGCTAATCTCTGCAAGACCTTGTTCTATTTTAATTAATTAAAAAAAAAAAAAAGTCTAAACAAAAGAACAAAAGTGAACCCCTTAAGCATCTATTCACAAATGCAGTGAGCTTGCTGGTTTCCAGATCTTGCACTAACTCCGTGCCATACATCTCTAGTAAGAGTGACTGTATTTGCTTAGCAGATGCAGTGAAGTCATGCAGAGTTCAAATATACTGTACCCATCAAGATGCAAATCCTAAATTTCATTTGCATTGTCCTGTTGTAAGGATGTTATGTGCAGGTCGGGATTCTGTCTCTCCCCCCCCAAGCCCTTTCAAATGTGTTTATTCACATTGTTTATTTTCATTTCCCAGTTTCCACATGTCCCTCAGTCAGATTTTCTGTTAGCAAGACTGAGAGACGAATAACATATGTTACCCCACAACTGACCTTGAAGGGGAACTGAAGAAACCATCTTCCCTAGGGCTGAGATGTAATTCAGACATGAGCATGCTCGATAGAGGTCCTTTCCTGCAAAGACACTGCCAACTGCATTGCAAGCCCTTGAAGCATTTCTGCCTGTATCAATTGCAAAGTGTGCAGTGCATACCAGGGGGATGGTGAAGATTTAGCCTTCTGTGCCATCACTCCCTCAGCTCTCATAAGCAAGACAAACAAATTCTTTGTGTCTCAGAAGAATCAGATAATTCAGCCAACTCCTCGCAGTCCTGGCTTTTCACCTGGGGGAGCAGGCTTGCTGATCCTGCCCAGGTTAAAACGACTGAAAATCAATTTGGTTTGACAGCTGCAGAAGGAAGAAAAAAAAAAAAAAAAGGATGCTCAAACTGTTGAGCAACAAAGGCTCTTCAAGCTGTTACAAAATGAAACACAAAAAGAAGCTGTTGTCTATGATCTTCCTACAAGTTTTTGATTCATGGCAGTCTGGCCAGATCCAGTCCCATCTGATATGGCTGGTTCCTCGCACACCGTTCTTGGGAAGAAGCAGCCCTCAAGAAGGACCATCCTCCTTCTTCCATTCCCTTGTGCATGGCCAAGCCAGGTATGTCAGAGGGTGGGTGCTTCCACGTGGCCTTTGCCTGATGTTTTAGTCTGGGCAACAACCCTGCAGCCTCATTTGGAGATCCTGCTCTGCTGTCAGTTCATTTTACCTTTGAAACAGCAAAACATGGGTGCCCTCATCCACAGAGACTGGCTCCGGAGGTTGTCTGTGGAGGAGCTTTGTGGGTGTACAAGCAAGTAGTTTAATTTGGTAGTTGTTGCAGGAAAGAACATGATTAAAAAATTAAAAAGCCAACAGTCTCTTATGAGGAGCAAAATTGTGTGTTGTTTGCAAATGTAACCCCAGTCTGAGAACTGGGGATACTGGGGAATGAAATGGAGGTGGTATAAGAGCTGTTGCAGAACTGGAGATTAACCCCAGGGCTCTCTGCTGGAAGCTCCACCTTTTTGCCACCTTTTGCCCCATGGACATCAGCTTTCCTGGTCCTGCCACCCTACGTTAATCTCAGGAGCTCCTGTCACTTGTTCCCTTTTTTTCCAGTGTTGCCAGCCGGTGGTCAAGCTACATCCATGGTTCATTTCTTTACCTGGGGAACATGATTGTTCTGCTTCCTACAATAATTCAGAATTGAATTATTTATTTGCCTCAAGGGACAGACACTTGGGAAAGAGGCAGTCCATGTGAGCAGGTTTCATAGCCTTCCTTATTAGCTTTGTGTCACCAGCCTGGGAAATTTCAAATCAACACAGAGCTAAAACACAGAAAGGAGATAAATGCCACGTTCGGTGTGACTTGCCAGTTCTGACACACAGAAACACCAAACACGTACCCAGTACTAGACAAATCCCAGAGTCATGCAAATTGGAATCCACAAACCTGCCTCCCTACTTATCGCTTAGTAACAACTTCATATAAATTTTCCTGTGTAATTAAAATGTCTTTCCTGAGCCAAAAATGAAATTTTCTTTACAGCAGGCAAGTTTTACATAAAATTAGTTTTCTCTTTAGTTTCTGTCAGTCGAATGAATTAAAAACAAAAATTTTTTTTTGAAGAAAACCATTTGGGGAGGTAGCAGATTTCTTATCCTAGTATTTTAGGTTAGTGTGGAAGGAGAAAAGTAAACTGTGCGTAGATTGCATCTGGCCTGGTATCAGCTGGGGGGCTGGATGCGGTGGATGTTTCCATAGGTTTATGGGTACCAATTATTGCTGACGCAGTATGTAGGCAAAATATTGCTATGAAGCTTTTACCAAAAAAAAAAATAATAATAAAAAATAAAAAAAATGTTAATGCTCACAGCAGCCCAGTAATACCTCCTCTATTTTGAGGAGAGGTGAGAAGGGTCATGTACAAATTTTCTTCATATTTTTAAACTGCGTCTGCTGATTTTGGCTGCTTTCACTTCTTCCAGCTCACCAATGACTCTTGCCATTCAGCAGCGCTCAGCAGCTCCTGGGAGATGTGCAGCTTTTGACAGGCATTGTTCTTGGCCAGTTTGGTGTTCAGCAATCCTCCCCTTGCTCCTTACCCTCTCCATCTTCCTCCACCCAAGTAAATGTATTTCAGTTTAGTAGCCACTTCTGAAAATGTGCGTTCTGCTGTCTCTCAGATGTGTCAATGGGCTCACGGGCGTTATAGGTCAGGAATTCTATCACCACTCTAAAATGGCCCTATTGGCAGAGGAGCAGCACTCAGAAAATAACACTTTGAACCTGTCAAGTCTGATTTACAGAAAGCTTCCATGATTTAGAAAAGCAAAAAGCAATGATTGCTTTCTACTCCACCCTAATTTTAATTATAAAAAATGCTAGTATAGTTTTCCATTTGACATCCCTCTAAAGGAAATCACTAGCATTGGAGTAAATCTTCCAAATAAACATATTTCTCAGACATAAACATGGTAAATCTCTTCTTTTGAGAAAGATATAAAGAATGGTTAACTTAAAATATGCATATAATAACATTACCCACAGCTTCTCATGTTTAAAAAGATTCCATATGCAGGGAAAACCCATAAAATAAAACCCAAGAAACGCTGCATCCTCTTTCTATTAATTTGAAACAGTCACTTAATGGGAAAAAGGAAAAAAAAGAGAAAAAGAAAATTGGTGGAACAGAATTATTTTATTTTTTTTCTTAGAAAATCCCAAACAAATCAGTAACTCCAACATTCCAATCTCTTCATCCTGTTTTTAGTGGTGTATTAATATGTAAACTCAATACTTGTGTTGAAAAATAGCTTTGGGTAAGGAAAAATGGTAGCAAATTCCAGGGTGGCCTTGCTAGCATTTTTGATTGAAAAAATCTTGGAAAAATGTTGTTTTAGGATGATGAGAAGTGCTGCCATCTTTTGCGGTTTACCCAGGATTGTCCCAAGTTTGACTGTTGTCTCTGGTTTGGTTTAAAACCTAAAAAGGGGCCAGTGACTGCGGCTCCCTGTCTCCCCCAGGTCCCCCCACTCTTTCTCCACGTTTAGATGAGGAATTGACTTTAAAACAGGCTCACTGGAGCAGCTCTCTGCTTAAATCCTACACATAAAGCAGCCTGCTTTTCTTGCTGGAGGAGTTTCTACATGTATCTCCAGAAAGCTCTGGTCCTTATTGTAGGCTGAGATGGACTAAGCTGGTGATTAAGACTGGGATTTAGGTTGGTTTTGCTTTTGAATTAATTTAGGAATTTCAACAAGTCGCTGCCACCCCCTTGCCTTCCTTCTGCCCACCCTGTGCCTCCTAGCAGTAGGGTGCTGGCCTGCAGGTGCTGATGGCTCCCTGATGGGCACCAAATGCCCAAGGAGCAGAGCAGAGCAGAGCTCAGGACCACACACACCCCATGCACAGTCCCCACATAGGGCTGGGGGGGGATTGCCGAGCCCAAATGCCGACAAGGGGTTTCGTTCCCAGTCTGTACACCCCAATTCTTCCTTGGGCAGTGCTGCCGTGGAGGGGTTAAAGCGGGCCGGGCCTGCGGCTCCCAGCTGCGTGCACTGGCGGCCTGCACTGCCAGGGGAGCTGGGCCGGGCCAGCTGCGCCGAATTAAGTAATTCCCCCCAGTCAGCGAGAAAAGGGCTGTGTCTCTAGCACTGGGATTAGCACTGAGGGGAGTTCGGTTTTTATGGTAGGGAAGGAGGTGGGAAAAAAAAAAAAAAAAAGGCAACAACCCTGCCTTTGCCTGATTCCTCACTTTCACTGCAGCTTGGGAGGGTTTAGGCTGCACAAAAGCTGTCCAGAGAGGAGCTCTCTTGGCAGCAGGGTGAAGAGAAGCCCGACCCGCTGACTTCTCCAGTTAGCATCCCGGCTGGGGAGATGCTCATTTCGCCCAAAAGCTTGGGTGAGGCAGTCAGCTGGAGTTCAAGATCCAGGGACTTAATGTCCCATGACTGAGCGTAGCTTGTTTGACCTGTAGTGCAGATCTAGAGCGTAAGGAGCAGAAGTATTTTTATGGTATGTGCTGAGCCTGCTCTCCCTGACTGAAACACCTCCTGGAAAATGAATAATTGAACATACATGTGACTATGTATAGCCCATTCTTCAAACACAACCTGAAGTGGGGCAGAATATCCTCCAAGTTCCTAGGCTTTTTCTCCTGCTAACTGCATAGGATTGGCTATAAAATCTATAGGGACAACACTTTATAGCAAGGAGCAGTCATTTCAGCCCACGCTCCTGAGCAGTGGTCTTCAATTGTGAATTTTTTAAGCTAAGCGGTGTGCTGAATTTCTGCCTTCTATCTGAGCTGGAGTAGAAGGAAAAAAAAAAAAAATCTAATTTTTTTTTTTTTTCATTTACCAAGCTATGCTGCTCCCTGCTAAAATCAAGAGATGTTACTGTTGGCACAGCGGGCTTAAACTCACTACTGTGTTTTGCATCTTTTAATAAAGGAAGAAAGTGATTGAATGAGATTGTCTATTAGTTGCCTTGGATCAGCAGTTTCTCCTTTGTAGTGATGCAACAGATTGTTTTCCGAATAATACAGTAAGAATAGGCTCAGCGTGCAAAGCCCTGTAAACCATTTGAAGTAAAAGCTGTGGCCTTTTTTCCCTGCTTGCTTCCAAGCCAGTAGCTGCTTCTAATATTCTTGTATCCTGTATGAGCACAGTGCTGTGCTTAGCACACATCTAATGTTTGTCAAGGGCTTTAATTGTTTGTTAGGAGAAAGGGACGTCGAGGAGAGCAGAGTGGAAACAATACAGGAGGAGGGATGATCTTGTGAGGAACTGCCTGGGCTGCGCTTTGGGGCAGTTTGGTTTGTTTCCTGGCTCTGCTATGTCCTTCTCACGTGATCTTGGGAAAGTCTCCTAATCTGCTTCTCCGTGTGGTAAGAGGCACTGTCTTGTCTCTTATACATAGTGTGTGTCAGGTAAATACCTATAGTCTGTGCTAGTATATGCCTATAGAGTGTAGTAAGGTGATGAAGCAAGAACCAATTCCATAAACAAGTGTGACGCCCAGGGCACAGGGTCCTGTTCTCACAGCACATCAGTTACACTGCAAAGCCTGAATGAATTCTGCCCTTCTGATTCGTGACAATGTTCATTTTCTGAATGCTGACTTTGGGTAGATGCTTATTTTTAGCTTGTATATGAGTGTGCAACAGAATGAAAGGGGAGGCTTTCCCACACCAAGCATTTTGTTTTCCATATAAATGCCTGTCACATAATATTACGGACAAGTAAAGGCTTCTTACTGCTCATAAGGTGTTATGGTAATCCTTCACGGAGTCCTTTTAATGAATAAACTAGGAATGCTTCATGAGTCGTTTATTAAGGGTTAATGATGTATCTTCTCTCTTTGGCATCATTCCCAGCCTAAATCAAGCCTGCTTCATCTCATATGGATATGAAAGACAAACTGTACAGATTGAAAACATCTGTATACTGAGTGAATGAACCACATGGCAGCAGTGTCATGCAGAGATTTACTTAAAACTGTCCCCTTTTGTTTGACTTTAGAGGAACAGCACAAATAAATACAGTAGGTTCTGTTTAAACAAAGAGGACTCTGATCAATAGAGGTTTGTATAGCTTACGACCTTCAACTATAAACAAAAAATTGGGGTAAACCCCACATGTCTCAGGTCAATTGCCATCTTATTTACTTTATTACACCACTAATGTTCTAATCTGTCTTACATATGAAATGCTTTTCACAGGCAGCCTTACTTTGCTTCTCCATTTTTGCCAGAGATAAAAGGAAAGTTGTGTTTGCTGTTCAGAGCAACCTGTGAGTGTGGCTCTGAGGGTGCTGTGAATTTTGAGTATTGGTGTAAGCAGAGGTCAGACACACCAGTTCTGGCAAATTTCAAATTCCAGTAGATTTTGGTTGAGGTCTTCGGTAGCTTTTTGCGTTTTGGGAGGGGGGTTCAAGCATCCACAAAGAAAATCAAAATAGTTTGTGGCTCACCATAACCAAAGCTGTGCACAAGAAACAGCACAGAGGCAGTGCTAGATAGAAAGTGGTAACTCTGTTCTGTCTGCAAGTGGAGGTTATCCCTGCTGCACAGACACTTTTGCAAAAAACATTTGCAAATATCTGCTAGAGACTTGACCCTAACCGTGAGTTTTTATTATTATTTTTGTTACTGTCTCCCAGCAAGATTAAGTAATTCCAAATACTGAGGGGATGACTCTCCTTCATGTGTTCTGTCCTCATATCTCCACATAACTAACATAAATTGTAATTATTTTGTTTTCTGGCACATTTTCTAATTTTTTAGAGGGGGGAGACTATCACCATATCTTGTTTCTGTCCATTTTTATCTTCCCTGTCTAACTTTTAATCCTTGTGGTTGATTTTAACAGAAGACAAAAAAGGGGAAATCATGGGGAAGATTTGCATATACAAGTTCATGAAAACAGGCAGCAAGGAAGACAAGGGCCCCAGCCGTGCCTTCCACGATGGATACGACTACAACATGAGCCCTCACCAGGCAGAGGTGCCAGTCTAGGTACATGAAGCCACGAGAAACCAATTTTATTAGCATTGCTGCTCAGACAGTTATTCAAATGTTTTTCTTTGCTGGGGGCATTGCTCTTGCCATTGATTCCACTATTTTCAACTTCAGCATTATCTGCTATGATCTAAGAAACACTTCACTCCTGCTTCAGGTGCATTTTGTTTTAGAACTGAAATACTTTGGTGGGCAAGAGAGGGGTGAATACCACTGGGCATGTCTTTTCTCAGAGCTTTGAGAGATTTGGAGAGAGATTTCTGGTGATTGGCCTTGAATTATTTTATTTTATTTTTCCAGTTTAAAAGAAAAGGAGCACCCAGACTGCTTGCCTATCTGAGATCTTGTTCCACTAGCCAGGTGGCTTTTGATCCATGAAGCAGCGTCTCAGCTGCATACCTCACTGGAAGAAAATCTTACAGACATTGAAGTTTTGCAACTGAACAGTTATGCGCTTGTCTTGCTTCCAGCGTTTCTTCACAGTCCCCATTTAGGCCCAGAAACTAGAGCTGCAAGTTCTAGTCTCAGCAGTAACGTCTCCCCCGTCATTAAATAATTGAGTTAGTTCTGCAAGCTCCAACCCAAGGCAGAGACACTACCTCATAGCTGGTGGGTCGCTGGCAGCAGGTTTGACAAAACCCTTTGAGGGTGGCTAGTGGAGGCTCTTTCCTGGCAGGTTCAAGCTTGGTTTGTTAGGTCAGTGGGGAGACAGACGGGGCGAACCACGCTGCTCCCTTGCCAACCCACGCTGGCCGAGGTTGGTTACATTTTGGCTGTACCTTTCGGCGCAGCATTAGGAAGACAGAAGAAGAGCCTGTGGTCCTTCGCTGAATAAGAGAAGCAAATTGAGGTATTGGAGTCCTCAGGAGATGCTGTTTTGCTGCCCTCTAGGCAAAGATTAAAGCTTAAAGCATGGAAGTTAAAGAAAACGCTGTCCTGGGCACACCAATGCAAAGCAGGAGGTTGAGAAGGTAGGAAGAATTCTTGTGGGACTTCATTAAGGTGTGAATGTAAGATCTCTAAGAGATCTCCAGGCTCAGATAAGCAAGATCCAGTGGTATACAACAAAGAATTATCAGGAAAGGCATCATAATTACAAAGTACTTTTATATTAAAATGATGTCATGTAATAGGTTGAAGAACAAAAAATATATAAGCCGTGCAGATCTTCTTTATCTAAATAATTGTTTTCTTATGCATTATGCAGCAAACTTCTCATATAATTCCTGCCCTTTAATGGTAAACCTTATTAAATAAAGACTTTGAAACTATTTTAACGTTTCAGTAGTACATTTCATCTTGAGGATACATCACTGAAATGCTACAGGGAAGCATGGAAATACGGAACAGCTTAGAGAATGAAGGCTGAATAGGGAATGTGACATTACAGGACTCTATAGCGAATATATAACCTCCTTTAAAAGTGTATGAACCATTGCATGGAGGATCAGGTTTTTTTAAACGATCAGATATATAATGGTATGACATTGAACTTTCAGCATTTTCTCATAGGTCTTTATTTTCCTTAGATCTGTTCCCTGAGGAAAGTTCTTTATTTCTCCCCTGTGAAGAATAATACTGAGATCTGCCTATGGAAAACTACATTCTAGGAGGAAGAATCACAAAGAACTTTGCGTTTGGACTTTCCTTTAAGAGGTCCACACCATAATAAGCAAAATGAAATGAAATGTATTAACCTTTAGAAGATGAAAGGTAATCAGGAGTGAACCAATGTTTGCAGTGGTTAGACCACAAGCTCTAAAGCTTTATGATCAGTCTGTGTGTGTATCGCAACAGTTCCTAGGAAGACATTTTCACAAGTCATATGTTACAAAAACAAATAAACAAAGAAAACCCAATGAGATAAAAATAATAGTTGATCCAGAAGTGTCTGAGTCTCATCCCCTAAATCAAAGCAGATGCACTGACCTTAGAAACAAGTGGTCCTTGACTGCTGCCCACACAAAGCACAAAACATCAAGGATGTGAAAAATGAGTTCCTGTTACTTGTGAACCAAAACATGTTATTGCATTATGAACGTTTGTTCCTCCTTTGCCAAATTATCTTCTTGACGTATCAGAATAGGTGAAGCTCTTGGAGATTGTTTGGAAGATACCACCACACAGGAACTCAGTCTTGTCAACAGGGCTCTGCTGGTTTCTTTGCCAGCCTGTGGCACCAGGACAGCTGTCCTTTGAGCTGCAGAAAAGCTGAGAGCTGAGTGACCTTCCTCTGTTTGCTCACTGGGGGGCATGTCTCCATGCTGCTGTTGGATCTTTTTATCTGCTTATGCCACTGGTGACCATGACCCTTTCTTTCTCGCCTGGGCTTGAGACTGACCTGCCTCACTCCTGAGCTGGATTAGGTCTTATTTGACTCATATTTCTTTCACTGCCAGGATCAGGAACCCTTTTTGTTCAGTCCTGCTTACCTTAGGCAACTGCCACTGAGCTTCCTTCTTTTCGATGGTGGTGGTATTTGCCCAGGAGAGACATCTACCTCAATTTCAATATTTGCAAGTGTTCTCATTCTCTGCAGATTTCTGAAACAGGAAATCAGAAGCTGCTTTGTATAGGTATCTGCTATATTCTGAATGGGTTCTAATGTCCTAAAATTTACTTTGTCCTGTGGTTTGGTTGCTTTGTTCCAGTGGGCAGTATAGAAGTGTGAGTGTTGTCTGGTGAACAAGAAGTGCATTTCCAGAGCAGAAATGGGTTAAGAATATACCATTTTTCACCAAAGAGAAGGTGGACATTTAATGAATGCAAAGTTGTAAATGGATTTGTAGAGCAACAATGACATTAGCCTTCTTTTTTCACAGAATCACAGAATCACAGAATTTTCTAGGTTGGAAGAGACCTCAAGGTCATCGAGTCCAACCTCCAACCTAACGCTAACAGCCCTCCACTAAACCATATCCCTAAGCTGTACATCTAAGCGTCTTTTGAAGACTTCCAGGGATGGTGACTCCACCACTTCCCTGGGCAGCCTGTTCCAATGCCTCACAACCCTTTCTGTAAAGAAGTTCTTCCTAACATCTAACCTAAAACTCCCCTGGCTCAACTTAAGCCCATTCCCCCTCGTCCTGTCACCACGCACGTGGGAGAACAGGCCAACCCCCACCTCTCTACAGCCTCCTTTAAGGTATCTGTAAAGAGCAATAAGGTCACCCCTGAGCCTCCTCTTCTCCAGGCTGAACAAGCCCAGCTCCCTCAGCCGCTCCTCGTAGGACTTGTTCTCCAGGCCCCTCACCAGCTTCGTCGCCCTTCTCTGCACCCGCTCAAGCACCTCGATGTCCTTCTTGTAGCGAGGGGCCCAAAACTGAACACAGTACTCGAGGTGCGGCCTCACCAGAGCTGAGTACAGGGGGACGATCACCTCCCTAGCCCTGCTGGTCACGCTGTTCCTAATACAAGCCAGGATGCCGTTGGCCTTCTTGGCCACCTGAGCACACTGCTGGCTCATATTCAGCCGACTGTCCACCATCACTCCCAGGTCCTTCTCTGCCTGGCAGCTTTCCAACCATTCCTCTCCCAGCCTGTAGCTCTGCTTGGGGTTATTGCGCCCCAGGTGCAGGACCCGGCACTTGGCCTTGTTAAACTTCATGCAGTTGACCTCAGCCCATCGGTGCAGCCTATCCAGATCCTCCTGCAGAGCTTTCCTACCCTCAAGCAGATCGACACACGCACCTAACTTGGTGTCATCTGCGAACTTACTGAGGGTGCACTCGATGCCCTCGTCCAGATCATCGATGAAGATATTAAAGAGGACCGGCCCCAGCACCGAGCCCTGGGGGACGCCACTAGTGACTGGCCTCCAACTGGACTTGGCTCCATTCACCACGACTCTTTGGGCCCGGCTATCCAGCCAGTTTCTAACCCAACGAAGCGTGCGCCAGTCCAAGCCAAGAGCAGCCAGTTTCTTGAGGAGAATGCTGTGGGAGACGGTGTCAAAAGCCTTGCTGAAGTCAAGGTAGACCACATCCACAGCCTTTCCCTCATCCACCCAGCGCGTCACTCTGTCATAGAAGGAGATCAGGTTCGTCAGGCATGACCTGCCTTTCATAAAGCCATGCTGACTGGGCCTGATCGCCTGCTTCCCCTGCAAGTGCTGCATGATGACTCTCAGGAGGATCTGCTCCATGAGCTTTCCTGGCACTGAGGTCAAACTGACAGGCCTGTAGTTTCCTGGGTCTGCCCTCCGGCCCTTCTTATAGATGGGCGTCACGTTTGCTAGCCGCCAGTCGATTGGGACCTCCCCCGATAGCCAGGACTGTTGATAAATGATGGATAGTGGCTTGGCCAGCTCCTCTGCCAGTTCCCTCAGTACCCTTGGGTGGATCCCATCTGGCCCCATCGACTTGTGCACATCTAAGTGCCGTAGTAGGTCACCAACCAGTTCTTCATGGATAATGAGGGCCACATCCTGCTCCCCATCCCCTTCCACCAGCTCAGGGTACTGGGTATCCAGAGAACATCCGGTATTGCCGCTAAAGACTGAGGCAAAGAAGGCATTGAGCACCTCCGCCTTTTCCTCATCTCTTGTAACTAAGTTTCCCCCCGCATCCAGTAAAGGATGGAGATTCTCCTTAGTCCTCCTTTTTGTGTTGATGTATTTATAGAAACGTTTTTTGTTATCTTTAACGGCAGTTGTAGTGTGCTAGGATGTAGATGGCTTCTGGGGAGAGAATACAGTATCTCTGAGATGCTAGAATGAAATACTATTTCTTCAAAGGTTTCTTCCAACCTAAACTCTTCTATAAGCTGGGGTTTGAAGCTATTAATTACTTTCCAAGAGAAGAATGGAAATGAAGGAAAGAAAAGCATATAGGGGTTGCTGCTGGAAATAGCCACCCATTCTTCTCAGAGCTGTATAAACATTCAAAAAATGTCTCCTCAAGCAATAAAGACTCTTTGTTTTAATAGATCTGCTACCAGCAGACTTCCACAGCCACAAGTTATAGTTGGGAGTGTCTCTGTAGAGCCACACGGAGAACATGGGCTGTTTTCCTGGGGCACAAGGGTTGTGATTGTACCCTTGGAGGCTGAGTTCTCTCCACCTGCACAAGTGACTGTTCCCAGACACATAGGAACAGCTCTTTGGCTTCGTGAGATACCGTCAGATTTTCTCTCAAAGCCTTGCCACGTTGTGGTCTAGATCAATATTTAGGGTATTTCTGTTAGCACCCCGTACCCTTTCACCAAACTCTTATAGGCTAATTTCCTTTCTAACGATAGAAGAGTGATTAGACTTTGAGGAAAGGAAAGGAAAGGAAAGGAAAGGAAAGGAAAGGAAAGGAAAGGAAAGGAAAGGAAAGGAAAGGAAAGGAAAGGAAAGGAAAGGAAAGGAAAGGAAAGGAAAGGAAAGGAAAGGAAAGGAAAGGAAAGGAAAGGAAAGGAAAGGAAAGGAAAGGAAAGGAAAGGAAAGGAAAGGAAAGGAAAGGAAAGGAACGGGGCACTCAAAATGACAAAAAATGTGTCTCTCTCAATAGTGACAGACTCCTTGTTGCTAGCAGGAAAAGGCAACAGTACTCATTGCTTGCTCTAGTTGGTAGGGTTTAAAATTTCAGCAAGGGGTTATTGCAATGATGAGCCAGTTCAGCCCAAAGTGCTGTAACACCAACAAAGAGCAGTTTACCTGTTTGGATGAGAAGGGCTCATCAATACTGTAAAGTTTTCATACAGTCAGTCTCAGGATCTCTTTCCCCTCAGCTGCTGGAACACTAAACCCTCAGCTGTCTCTTACCGCACTGCTCAGAGAAGAGAAAATATTACGAATGAATGTTTCTAAATCCCTCATTCAGTGTGCTGAGGGCCAGAGCCTGAAGTAAGACTCCTGATAAATATGGGGATCCAAATCTGGCCCTGTGAGAGCTATCATCTATTACACTCCAGCAAAGAAGCGAGCTGATGTTAAGATCTTACTGCTCATTGCAAAGCTTATTTTGTTACATCAGCAGGCCACAAGGTTCAATAAACTATGTGGCCTTTATCTGTTCCATATGTACTGGCTGCCTCCTGTAGTTCGTATGTATTTATACTGTATATGTGCTTTAACAAGGGAATCCGATGCCTTTAGACAGTAGAAATGCAAATTAATTCTTCAGTCTGTAAAACCCAGTTTAAATTTGATTCTGCGTCACAAAATAATGCCAGTAGTTGCAGTTTTTGTTTTCCAGATACAGGCTTCCAGAGGGGCTTGTTCCTTAGGGGATTTTATAGGCATTGAAATTTGATGGATTAATTGTTAATAAAAGTTAGATTGGGTAAGTGAACACAAACAGCATAGTGAGTTTAGTGTTTACATTGGCTCCGAAACATTTTTAAAGGGCGGTTTTGAACTGAGATGCCAGACAGAATTTTTTTAGTTTTGCACCTAGAAAATTATTTAACTATGGAACAATCCAATGTATCAAAGCCAGAGTTTTCTTCCTTTTTTTAAAAAAAAAAAAAATCTTTATCGTTTTGCCACTATCTCCTGTCAGGATCTTCCTGTACAATAGTGACCTCTGATGTAAAGGAATCAGGAGTGCCACTCGCAAACCCTACTGCACAGCCTTGCTGAGCAATTATAAGCCTATTCATCAGCAGCCAAACAGCTTAGAAAGGGAGGGACGTGTGTGCATGTGCACACAGACACACGTACACACACAGACAACTGGAAATCTGTTGATAAAATTGAGGAGCACAAGAATGAAGGATCTGGAGCTGTTAATTTTTATAGCTGATACAGATACTAATATTTTATGAGGTTTAGAACTATCAATATAAAAAAAGAAAAGTAATATGTAGCCTTGCCCTTTTTGTTTTAATACAAAGATAAAAGTATCTCTTGAACAGAGCAGCATTGTGGTTAACAGACCTCTTTATGGACAGACTTATCATTCTGCTTCCTTTTGTTAATATTTATAAAAACAGAAGGATGTTTTTGCCTGATCTTAGGCAAAATCCACAAGTTGGTTTCTTTAAAGAGGCACCTCCCCTGCTCACTTATCTCAAGGCATATTTCAGTTAAATAGCAGGGGTGGGTTGATACCAGCTAGCTTTTGTGTGTTGTACTTTGGGGAACAGTTCCCTTTAAATGCAGACTCCAAGCTTACACTGGGGATTTGGATGAGAGATTCCCACTGCAGAATTAATGTGACGGCGAACATCCAACCTCTGCAGAATTGCTGTCATGTGAGGGGTGTCTCCTTTGAGTGCACTCCATCGTTCGTTCAGAAGGTTACAGCTGCACCAGAGGGCTTACTGGTGGGCTGGTTGGGTTTGCAGAGGCCACAAGGTAGTCCTTGAGGTCAGGGAAACAAATTGCAATAGGATGAAAAAGAAACTGGGGAGAATCTGGGCTCCAGGCCACAGGAGAAGTCTACGTTCATGACCCTTTACCGTAAATAATATTACACCTTTAGGAATAAAAACAGAAACATTTATTTCCAGATTACTCAACAGAAGATGCCAAAGATGTACTTTGAAGAAACAGAGTATTTGAAGAAATGTGATATTGTATTGGATGTAGCTTTAAGAAATATGTTAATGTAATAAGAGTCTCTCAGTAAGATGAAATGTCTTTTTATGTGTAGACCAAGGGTGATCTCAGAGGCAGGGCCTTGAAGTGGTATTCAGGTGATGCACCTTCTGCTCTTACCAGCCACAGACTTCCACTCTGATTTTATTTATCCTTGCAGTAGTTTGACAGCTTTTAAAGTATAGAGAACTTTTTTTTGTGCTCCACAGGAAAGCTGTATGAAAAGAGAACAATTTGCAAAGTTGTCAAGTCTTCAAATGATGAAGGTCATATAAACCTACGGATAGATCAAATTTGTGGTAAATGCTAGTAGTTATGATTTTGTAGCAATATGCTAGTGATTACCACAAATATATAGGGAGCAGGAGGATATGATACAACCTAAGCTCTAAACTATCCTTGTGTGATCTTATTCTTTACATTTTCTTAAAAGGTTTTATGAAAACTCTTAAAAGCCCCAGGAAATAATTCTATCTATCTATCTATCTATCTATCTATCTATCTATCTATCTCTCTCTCTCTCTATGTATATATTATGGAACAGTTATCCCTTTTAAAACAGCCTTCAGTAGAGTAATCCCTGTTTTCCAGCTTCTGGAAAAGGAAAGCTGGAGTTTTCTAGAGTCATTTCAATCCCAATGTAAACATTTTGGAAAAACACATATGTTTAGGAAGTACTTTGATGATATGTGAGGTTCAGTGGATTCTTCAATATATTGAAAGAAGGATGTGTATGCTTTGTAACCTGAGCACTGGCTGGGCATCAAGCTTCCCATAAGGTATTCTGCCGAGCTGCAGCCAAGAGACCTGATACCAATAATGGTCCAAGAATTTAAGGTGTTCATTAATATTCAGCTATAATGAATGCAGCATGTGTTTTTGAATAAACTACATGCTTGAATGAGAACCTCTCATTCAAGAAGCTGAGGTGCATAGTATAGTGATTAGGCTTGGCAAAAAGCAGTTGCTTTTTATGGATGACACCAGCCAGCTAATTGTAATTGCTAACAGCGCATGTCCTGTAGCGTCACTTGCAGAAGCAAGAGGCTGAGCTGTTTGGTTGTCCCAAACCATTCGACACTGGTAGATCCCAAGGGAGTGCTGTGACTGCAAAGTCCCTGCTGGTTGGCAGAAGTCTGCTTTGCATTAGAGCACAGTTGTTTCAAGCTTGATATATGTTTGGCTGAATGCTCAGCCCTTTTCATTCTGGTTGATTTGTTAAAATTTTGCTCGCTTCCCGTAAACTAAAAATGGCTCTGCTTTCTAGAAACCATTTGTTTGAGCGTCTAAGGAGAATCTGTTTCGGTTACACCAAGTCAGAACAGTAACCCACACTAGCAATGCAAAACTTTGAATTTATTACGGGAGAAGTAAAAAACAGAGCCCAAGCATTTAGCCTTGTGATACCGGAAACTTCACCAACCCCAAAAGAGGTCTTTACCCTTCAAAGCAAGCAGGATCTGTCCCCCAGAGGTCACTTAGGTCCAGCCTGTGTTGTGTACCACCAGTGGTGAACATGCAAGGGAGGTATTATCATCTTGATACGTTCAGGTTTGGGGCCAAAACATCTTTTCAGTTGCATAATGGGGTATTAGGGTGGAGGCTCTCATTTCCATATTGTTCAGATGATCTTCTTTACACAGGGAAGTGAGATGTTCTAATACTCTTATCTTACCTTACATAACTCCAGATGTTAATCATCAAAAAATGATCCAGCCCTTTTTAATATGAGGGAATGAAATGATAAGGCCTGAATTAATTTTTCATTTTTCTCTTGATAAACCTTAACTCTGAGATGCCAAAGGAGGTGGATTCAGTAGACTTCTCAGTAACCTGCAGCTGTAATTACATCAGCCTAAGTGTTCTCCTTTTCTCTGTAAAAAAGCATGTTTGCATTATCTTTAGAAAGGGAATTCTTAAAGGGTTAATTGGAAGGAAGCATTTGGTGCTCTTTTTCAGGGGAGGAAGGTAATAGTTTAAGAAATAGCAATCTGGAAAAAGAATCAAAGGGTATTTATAGCATGTAGCAATAGTTTAACGAGTTTTCATCATTTTGACTTCTAGTCAACCAACCTCATGAGCCACCAATACTCTAAAAAGTGGTTTAAAGTGATTATTCACTTTAGTACTACTCCTCATTACAAGTAGAGCAAATGCTTCTGAAACCAGTGTGGAAGGGGGTTTCAAAGTGAAACCATTTTTTTAGAAGTATGACTGCATATCTCTATAAAGTTGCTTATGGTTCCACTTTCCACACCCTATAAATAATAATAATGATTGAAAATAACAAAAGCTTCCCACTCAGACCAATTTACTGCAATTTTCCTTTCACCATCTTATTCAGTTTCTTTAATCTTTAAGCTATCTCCGAATTGCCGCTGGATTTCAGACACATGTATGCAGATAATGAGCTTAGATGCAGATATTACACAAGATCAGGTTTATCAGATATAGGCATTTTTAATTCGTTGGTCCTTTACCATTACTTTTTGGATTCCCACTTTCTAATAACGGTAGAAAATTTTTGGAGGATATTCTCCTGGCCTCCCTTCTCCAACTGAAGCAAGAAAATCTCACCGGATGGGACTTAAATGTAGAAGGAGCACTTAAAGGAAGGCTGCAATCTGCATGCCACACCTCTGCCCTCTCTTGTACACAACGGAAAGCCCGTCAATGTTACTGTAAATTGTGATGGTTCAGCCCAGAGAAACCATATTTTGCACCTCATCTGGTCTAAATATTGAGTTTACGAGTGAATGTTGCTTTGCATTATGTGTTATAGATGCTTTATGTTTATTTAAGAACTCAGTTTGCAGGAATGTTTTCCAGACATGCGGTTTACCGCAATAGACAGTTGTTGATATTCTGATCCCAAGAGCGTTAGAATATGTTTAGAAATTGCGACACTTTTAAAACCAGATGTTCTACATAAGCTACACAAAAAAAGGGGGTGGGGGAACAAATAGAACTGTCATTTGGCATGAAAACAGCCTGTGTTAAAGCAAAGGCAAACACATACCAAGTGAAATAAACGCAGTGAACTGCCCTCAACCCTTTCCTCCTTTTGTAAGTAACTATTTTAACAAAAGATGGAAAATCCCAGTTCCCAGATGGTGTGGGAAGGGAGAAGGAAGGCTTTCTGGTCCAGATTCGCATCTGAAGGAAGCTGCTGGATCTTACTCCTGTGATGGATCAAACCAGAATGACAGAGCTGGGCAACTTCTAGCAGAGAAAGAAAAGAAATCTGGATTCAAAGCCCAGCACAGAATGTAGTTTTCTGTTTCTTTCTAAACGTAAATGATCATCAGTGAGGAGGCAAAGAACGTTATGCCCTGCGTGGTAAATTACCATAAAGATATTCCTCCCAGCAACTAGGGCATGGTGGCACACACTGCCCTGATGTCTGGGATAATTTGATAGAGAAATTTCTGCAATCAGATGGGGGATCTTGCACCAGGGACAGTTTCGGAGATTGAGTATCTCAAAATGCCTCACCTGTAAGTATCTAGTGTGAGAGCACAGTTGGACAGCAGAGCAACTGGGGCTCACAGCCATCTCCAGCTGATGAGAAAGTGTCTCTTTCCATTTAATCTCTTGTTGCTTGCTCTTCTGACTTTAAATTATTTCCCTTGTTCATTATAAAAGCAGAAGGCAAAAGAGCTTCTTATAGACCAACCTCATGCAGGTTAGCATAGGTTAGCATATCCAATGACAATAGTATAGGGGTCCTTACAGAAAAAAAAAGTAAGTGCAGCTGGCAACCAAAAGGAAAGGAAACCAAGTCACCTTTGCTTTCCTTTACGACAACATGCCACAGAGGTAGAAACATATTACCAGCAAGACTGAAGTCACACACATGAAACAGTTTAAGCTATTAAAACAATTCATGCATTTGCCCCAAGATTGAATGTTTTTTATTTGTAAGGTAAAAGTGGTGTAACATCTACCAAACTTTTTGGTTTGAAAACAGTTAAATGAAAGCTGTAAAGAAAAGTGTTGTGCAAACATGGTTTCACCAGCAGGTCTCCAGATCGCTGAGTGTCAGAGCTGTTGGGACCCTCCTGTATCTCCCCAGAGCTGCAGCAAACCTACTCTGCACACTGGTGCTGTTTTTTTCACGGTTTGGCAGACTGCAAAGAAACAGCCTCATTTATAAGTTGGTGGTTTCATGGGAAGGCAATTTACTTATGTTAAAAACTGCCCTGCTAGTTTAGTCACTCTGCCTTCATTGAACAGAAGACTCCTACTAACATTGGATCAGTTCATTAGTCCAGCTTCAAAGAATTAACACAGTAGTAGGATCTGCCCACTGACTCATTCTGCTCATGAGTACCTGAAAAGCCAGCTCTGAAACTCTTACTAGGTCTGCCTCACCAAAGACAATTTATGGCGGAAGTTCATGTACATATTTATTTTGTTGCTAAAGAGTTTGCTGGCATACTTCAAAGTGTGGGCTATTGCCTGTTCAGGTTTATTGCCTGCTTGAGTGAATTATTGCCTACCTGAACAGGCCTGCTGAGCAATAGTTCAAATTAAAACGTGTCATTTATCATGTTCACACCAATCCAAAATGACCGCAAAACCCAAGGTGTAATTATTGCCAGCCTCTGACTGCAGAGCTATCATAGCAAGTTCTCAGCCAATGGGGAATACTGGTTCCTCTCTTCAAAGGAAATCTAATTCTTTCTTCCTAATCAACAAATATGACCCTAGCATTAACAGTAATACTGTTTCACATGCTGATATTCACCACTGAAACCAACTTTTAAATATGGTGGAAAAGCGTGGCATGGATCCCATCCAGGACGAGTTTTTCTTCATCTGTAATTTTGGACCCAAGATTTTTCATTAAAATCTATTTGAAAATACAAGTCTTGTTCTTCTCACCAATATCTGGCGAGTATGTTGTCACGTGACCTAAAATGACAGTGTTATTTTTGTTGTCACTATTTTTATTGCTACCACTTCTAAAGTTTCAGAAAATAAGTGAAAGCAGAATCTCAGCACCAGCACGGGCTGTGGACTCTCAAATGTTTCAATAGCTGCAGTCAGCTAAGTCTCTACATCCGTGTTCTGCTCCATCATCTTCTATCCCTGTTGTTTATTGTGTCATCTTTTCATATTCTTTGATATATCCCAGGGTTTGTGTCACATTTTAACCTTAAAACTTGTAGGGCTACAGCTGCCTATGGTATGTATATGAAAGCAAGGAAAAGCAACAATATATAAAACTGTGTGCTGTTCCTCACATCCCTCCCTAACCCTTCCTGGCTCATCCAGGACTTTTGAGCTTTTTCTGGATAATGTAAATCTTCTGAAGTAAGAGAGAAATAAACCTTTTTGTCTATGTCTTTACTGAGGCATGCTTTTTTTCTTTTTATTGTTGTAGGACCTGAAAGGAAAGAAACTATCCAAACAAGAACCAAAACATCAGAAAACAAAAAATCAGAAAGCATCTGCTTTAATGGAAGAATGGTTTGAAAGCTTCATGTTTTTGGTCTGTGTAAACACATAAGTGTAAGTACAGGGAGAAAAAAAAATAAAAGAGGATTTAGTCTGATCAGAAAACTCCCGTGTGATGCAGTTCCCATGCACTGGGACTGAAGTTGGACTGGGACTGCAGCTTGTGGTCAGGCTGGCTGTAGCTCATAGGCAGACACGGTTCCGAGCATCCAGATTCCTGTCTCACTTCTCCACGAACTATAGCAGGTCTCTGCAGCTAAACAATTCTCAAATTATGGAGTTTGCATCCTGATCTGAATTTTGCAACTCAAGCCTACCTGTGGTTATGCAGTCAGACAGCAAAGCCAACAAGCCAAGAGCAACGCCTAGTCACTGACTTTGATCTAGAAATAGTTATTATCCTGCTATCTACATTACAAAACATCCAGTTTGCTAAACCTGGGTTATCTACTGATTTGGCTTCATTTGATAGACAGGAGCAGTTCCAGCAGGGAGAGCTTCACATCCTGAAATGATGCATCTTTCAGAAAACTGATAAGCGATAAACCTTACAAAACCTGTGAGTGGGAAATGATATTTCTGTCCACCTCCCAGCTGCCTCTCTCCAGTTAATCCTAAACAGCACCACTGGAAGCCTTTGCAGATGAGATGGAGAAGTGGATGAATTAATGCTTCACCCTACGTGATCAGCCAGATCAGAGCTGGGACCCACCAGTGGGCAGCAAGAGGAAGCAGACACTTCTAATGGGAAGTGCATCACTGTGGTTATGTAGAGGATTTCAGTTTCTCAAGCTTATGCAGACTTGCAGGAGGGTAAATGATTTATTTTCAAACCATCTCTTTGAATTTATTTTTCTTGGAAGCTTGGTGGGAAGTTACTTAAAAAGGAAGTCACTTTGAATTCTCTCCTGTTCACCCCAGATGAGAAGAAACTCTTCTTTCTCTGAAGAGTGAATTTGGGTCACAGTGCGGTAGCATTCAGTCCTCACGCTGAATTACTTGCTGAACATGTGGTAGTGTTTTGCGACATGGTCTATGAACTGGGAAGTAAGCTGAGCTCACCCAACCCATTTCATTTATGGCTTTACACAAGTAAATAAGTATGTTTTCAGCCACTCAACACAAGAATGGCTTGCAAATTGCAACCGCCATTGCCTGGGAGGTTAAAGGTTAAGCTTTTCAACAGGTCAGACTACAGTGCTAATTCACCTCAGTAGTGAGTCCCAGGCAGCCTGTAATGCATATTTGTGGTGGTTGTGTTTGTATAGCATACACATAAAATGAAAACCGTATGACAGAGGTTAGTCCTCTTAAATGGTTGTCACATTGGCTTGGGTAGCTTTCGTACAGTTATCCATATGTTAGCCAAGATTCTGGTGGTATTTTTGTATAAATTTTATTGACGTGGTGAGCTAAATTGGGTAATTTCATAGCTATTATAATCAGCCAGTGGCCCAAGCAATGCACTGCTTTGTTTATCATGAAAATGTTACTAACTGCTCTGGCCAGGTTCAGCCTCCAGCGGTGGCCCTCCTCCAAATGTGGAAAAGCCATTTTTCTGACAGAGAGGTTTCAGACAGGCGATGCTTGTGTTCTTGAGCCACAAAAGCACCGATGCTGTGGGCTGAGGGCTCAGCCCCTGTCACCAGATGTCTTTCCTGAGTGCTACACAGATGAGGAGAGGAGCTTGTGAGAGCTTCCTGAGCTAAGTTCACAAGTACTAAAGCTTGTACTAAGGCCTGGATTAACAGAGATGTCTGAATTTATGGCCTAAATTAAGCACATAGACTGCCATATATATATATATATATATATTCAAGAGAGAGGTGCTCTCAGAGATATCTCAGGAAGCGTGTTTGCCCTCTGTGGTGCCTGTCCCATCAGCTCCAAGAGGGCCCCAGGTAATAAAGATCCTGGTGCAGACATCTCAGCTGGACACCTGCAGAGCTGTGCATGTGGGCCTAAGTGGCTACGTGTCGCATCAAAGAGCCACCTCGTGTGGTTTCTTCAGAGGGCTTGTGTTATTCTGTGACCTTGTGTACTACTTGGTGGACAGCCACTACACGTAGGCGTGATCCTGTTGACAGTGCTGTTGATATTAGTTTGGCAAGCCAAAGGGCTGTGTATGGGTGACCAAAAGAAGCCATTTAACACCTTTGTTGACAAAGTATCAAAATTTCCTCCTCTGCAAAGCAGGAAGAGCCGGCACAGCCCTAGACTTCCTCCCTGAGATCCTTCCTAACCAAGATGCCCTTCTCCAAGGGAGCAGCAGTGACCTTTAAGGTCTGTGTCATGGCACATCAGGATGTGCATGTGTGCACATACTTGTTGCTCTGTTGCAAAGCAGGTGAATCTCAAAACTTAGTATACAGGCCATTCTGGAGAGATTTCTGCTGAAAGGTGAAATATCTACCAAATAAATGAGAAGCCTGGGAGTGCATGTAGCAGGAGATGAGCAAGATGTTTTGAGAAAATCTGATTTCCAGCTCCCAGAGTTCCTCTGTGTCCCCTAGAAAAGAAGATGAGTGGTCCTCAGCTTTGGTGAAATGCTTGATGGAGCTGGCAACATCACTCTGGCTTAACCCTGGCTATAAATGATGCTTACATTTCAAAAGCATTTTTAAATAATATTTTTCATAAGTATAAGCTAAAGTAGTTACTTTCCACCAGGGTCATGGAGAGTTCACTAAATGCTGATAGACTGTATTCTGTATTAATGGTGCTAAGCTAAATGCCTCACAGAACTGCCAGAGCCCTTTATTTAAAGAAATAGCACTGTATTTCACAAGAAAATATTTTTTAAGCTTTGCCTACCAATAATTTGTCTAAAGAGAGACAGGTCTAATTATTTATATTGAATCTGGAAAGCCCAGAATTGCATGTGTTCAATAAGATACATGCTTTATTTGAATATACATTTAGAGCGGTGTGCAACACAGATCATTAAAGCATTTTGTTTTCTTTTTATTTAACGGAATATCAGCAATTAGGTTCTTCAGCTAATTATTGGATCTTATAAATGATTCTTCAAAAAACAGCTACAAGGATTAGGTTGTGCCTTTATACGGAGCTCTGAGAAAGCATGCAGCAAGAGGAGAATCGCCATGCGGATTGCAATTTCTTCTCTTCGGTGAGGGGAAGGGTCTGCAGCTCATCTGTGTCAGTTCATCTTTATCACCAAGCCAGCTGGACGTAGGATGCTTGTTCGTCTGTCCACAAGCATATCAGAAGCTGGGGGCTCATTTCTGACTGTAGGTAAGATCCTTACTACCTTGCATGAGGAATACAGGTCATAAACTAGTTCTTGCTGGTACATATGTAAATTCTCTATTAGTAGTGGTTTGAAGTGTGGTATTAGTTAGACACCAGTTCTTATTACAGTTATGCATTTGAAGTGACTTTAAAGTAAAAATACTAGAAAAATGATATAGATTAAATAAATTCTCCCCATCAAGGCAGTGCAACCCATTGAAATCCACATGATTGCACTGAGAATCGTCTACATTAAGGGCTTGGTAATGCAGCCCATACCCTGGCAGTACTGAGATGAAATCCAGAAACTGTGATATCTTGAGAAGCGCAGGTTCAGCTTTTGATAAACTGTCTGTAAATGTAGTGATAGAAATTGAGGGTCATATTTCATGGGAAAACAGGTCCTGAGACTCTTACCAGTTGGATTCTCAGTGCATGCAAGCTGGTTTCAGTTTATTGTTTTAGAGAAGGTGTGCTCTTACATATCTCTGTAAGATGGCATCGAGTGACCCCAAACAAACCTGAGTTAAAGTACATAGAGAGACAATTAGTCAGGCACTTAACCAGGAGCTTGATGTTAAGCATGCAAATCGAGGGGAGCTATATAATTTTGTTAAGATGAATTCAGTGGCATTATCTGTATGTTAAAAGTTAAGTACTGAACTTACCTGTTGTATTATACCAGGGTCTAATAGCTTGCAGACTCGCTTAACAAATTTAAGATGTTTAATGTGTTTACCACGGACTCTTGCTGTTGTCATGCATCAGGAATTGATTGTTGCTCACAAACAAGTGTGGTAACACTAATATAGCCCTGCTCTTACGAAGCCAGGGACAGAGGGCTGGTAGGAAGCTGGACATGGACAGAGAAGATGCAGAAGGCAGGTCTTCAGCAGCTCACTAGCAACAGGTCAGGTTTTCCAGAGCCATCAAGGCTGAGCAAACATCACTAGTTTTGGTGTTAACCCCAGGGAGAGCAGTGTTAGCTCACTGCTACATGCTTTTGAAGACTTTTGCTCATGAGGTTGGAAATAGAAAGAGAGGAACATTGTGTTCTCCATGCAGCTGTCAAGGACTGAGCTCATTCGCTACGATGTGTAACTACATTTGGGAAGTCCTCTCATCTCATCATTGATCTGGAAACTACTACGTTTTTCTCTCAGGACTCAGTGTGGATAAAGGTGATGGACCTCGAGACCTTGCCAAATGAAACCTCTGTGTCAGAGAGGCATGAGAGCTGGGCCACCCCACCTGGCTCTGTCTTCGTGTGTATGGGAAGGGAGGTCTGGGGTGATTTAGGGAAGAACCCAGTATTCCTACTCACTAGCAATCAAGACAGAAATGTTCCCGAGTGAGGTACTCAGCACCTTCAGTTCTCACTGAGGTAGAGTTCCTTTGGGACTACTTTCATGTGTCTTTAGGGGATGTAACCAAATTATACCACATGAGAGCTTGTAATTTTAATGTTATGCTGTGAGCGAAAAACTATAAACATAACAGGAAAGACTGGATGTTTTCCATTCATATTTTTAGAAAGGTTGTTCTCATCTGTACACATTAGTTTTTCAGCATCTTTGGCAAGATTTAAATGAATTATTTAACTGGAATTGAAAAGCAAGTCTTACTTTTAAATAAAGCCAATAAAAGGGTTTTTTTGTTTGTTTGTTTGTTTTGTTTTTTAAATTCTTAGAATATTACTATAGAAGATAAAGATCAAAACCAGATCAACGAGGTGATAAGGCTAACAAGATTCTGAACCACTAACCTCGCAGGCAGGAGGCAGATCATTTTAGAGAAATGACTGGCTAAGATCAGAAGTATGGTCAGTACTGGTGGTGTCATAAGGTTTTAATCAGAAGCACTTCCATCTTGTGACAGTCCTTTGTGATGGGGACTGTAGCTCCTGCGGAGCTGGGAGCAGTGTGGGGCCACACGAACAAGCCACAGCTCCAAGGACTGCTTGGTGTAAAAAGTGGAAGAAGCCAGGACCAGGCCCTGCCTGGAAAGGTTGGCTTGGACTTTCAGTCTCCTGTCCTCTGGTAATTGGAAAATCTGTAAAAAATGGTGAGTCAGAACCCAGCAGGAGACTTTTTGGTTCAGAAAGCAAAACCTGCCCAAGAGGAGCACTTGGACAGTGGGTGAGCTGCGCTTGCTGCTTGGTCTGGCCAGGCTGAAGCTGGGGATGTTCTTACAAGCTAAACCCACATCTCTGAGGGTAGCAAACCCATTCTGCTTTGTGCTAGAGGTGGTAGCTTTTGCTCCTTGCTCCACAAAGCTTAAGATTCCCATTTCCTTAGGTAAGATGGGATCTACTAGCTGGAAAAGTCAATCATCTGCATTGTAGAGCAGGAGATGTTTTATGCCCACCCCACCCACAAAACCACTCTGCAGTGTTTCCATGCTTCCACTTTTGCTGTTAAGACAAGATTTTCTCCTGCAACTGAACAGTAAATGTTTCATAAACTGTTCCTCCGTCTGCAAGTGGACCTTGAAAATTGATTATTTTTTGTTTGTTTCTTTTAGTCTCCAAATGTTTCTGCCATTATAAGGCAGGCAGTTATTTTGCTAGGAAGGAATGTGAAGAATTAGAGAAGTTGAAAGCGATTAGGGCTCTGTCTTTTAAGACAGAGCCATTCACAAAGCCTGGCATTCAGCCTGCTTCAGGCGAGCATCATAAGACACCCTGAAGCCTTGAAATCCCTCAGTTTTAAACCCCATGGGGTGGCTTTTGCATTATCAGGGAAGAGATGATATTGCAGAGACTATTTTCTTCATATTTTAAAGGTCTCTGAGTTAATATTTATTCTAAGTAGTTGTTTATTTTTGGATACTTTTATTGTTTCTAGGAAGGCCACAAAGAGTTCAATGTTATGGAGTAATGGTTACTTTGTATTTATGGTTAAAGCAAAAACAAGAAGAAAAAAGAAAGTGCCAAACAATCCTGCCCCAGTTCTTTATTTAAGGAGACAATGTACTTTCCACCCATGCACAGGCAGTGCTTTATAGGCTGTATAATAAAACGCTGTTCCAGATATTGTCTAAATAGAAACAGATTTAACCCTGCTGTTGTGACTTGCATTGCTGGGTAATGAAAGTTTTCAATCTGGTTTTACTTTGTTTTATGCTTGGTGGAGAACTGCACATCCACAAAGCCTTGCCTTATGCACAGAGACCTGTTGTTCCAATGCCATCTGCTTGTGTATGAATGGTGAGCATCTCCCAAAACCACAACAACAACCACCAAAACCCAAGGATTTGGCCTTTTCTGATAGGTAAAGAACTGCAGTTCAGCCCTCAAAGTGGTATTTCCTGCAAAGACCACGTTATAAAACAGAACCCAGTGGTTTCCAGTGAGAGTTTAAGGTGTACATGGCAATGAGGTGGTGGTGCCTCTTGCTTCAGTTTTTGATGAGAGGTCCAAAACCTAAGAATTTCTATTGCCTATGTAGCCGTCTACTAATGGCATACTCAAAACTGCTGAAAAGACTCTTTAATTTAAGTTGGCTTGGAAAGTTACCCATCGCTGTGTTACCTAAAGCAATCTCTAAGTGTTTCTCCATAGGGGAAGAGACCTATGATAACAGAAGATCCCTGAAGATCGGAGAACAAAAGATGGGCTGCAGCACATGCATATCAGGAAACGGTCCATTACTCATGAATTGCTCCATTTCCGTACACCAACGGGGGTCACCCTGTCACTGAGGACCAGGGAGATTATAACAATAATATAAATACTGCTTTATTTACAATTTTAAAAGAAAATAGCTTTCCATGGTCATTACAGAGGGACTGTTTTTTTAAAGTTTCCACAAATAAAACACTCTCAGAGGACAGTAGGAAGTTTGCAATTTGAAGTATTTTGCAGTGGGACTAAAGGCGTATTTCCATGTGTCACAGAACCAGGGCCAGCTGTTGGGGCATGAACTAAGAACTAGGAAGAACCAGATTCTCCACTTCTTTCCCCTACAAATTTCCTGTGTGACCTTGAGCAAGTTTCTGAGTTTCGTTGCCTCTGTGAACTGTCAGTATTCTGCTAGCTTCCCTTTTATACCCCATAATGGTCCCTTTTTATGCTCCGTTATCCAGAATACCACACCCAGCAGCATTGTCATTGTGGTGATGGGGAACCTGTGCCATAGAATTTTTGCATACCCAAAAATGTAACATCTGGGAAATATAAGTATTGTATATACAGAAGAAGGTGCCCCTGTTCATGTTCCCTTACCTCTGTGTCTGTGCCAGCTCCCTGCAGCCTGCCCCATGCAATTACCTGCTCAGAAGTGGTCTGGTCCCTCTGGGGAGGTTGGAGGGGGGTACGTACCTGTGCTGTCTGGGATTGCTGGGGATTGCAAGGACTGGCTCATGGTGCTTTTCCCATCTGCAGGTCAGAGGTAACAGGGTTCTCCTACTGTGTGAGAAACTGCGTGGATGAATACAAGTGACACTAAGGGCAGGCATCGTTCTCATAACGTGTGTCTTACAAGTGCTGGAGGTAGTCACTATAACAACAGCACCTCAAATTTGTGTCCACTTGAACTGCTCCGTCTCTGTAATCGCCGAGCAAGAATGAGCAGGTATGACTCTGATTCTTATCATCCAGCATTAAAACACAGCAATCACCCCAGCCCACCTCTTAGTATTCATTTTACTTATTAAAGCTTTCCAACAAGTCTCTGCAGTGATGTTATCTGCTAAATTGTGTGAGGTTTCTGATCATTAAGTGGATTGGTCTTCAAAGAGCTAAATGAAAATGAGCAATAAATATCAGTGTTACTTAGGTCATGTAGTGCAAAATGACAAGGAGACCGAAAGACCTTCTGGCAACAATAGAACAAACAGATGTGAAATATATTCACTAACGCTTCTTGTGGGTTTTTATAAAGTTTCTCAATACTTTTAATTATTTGGAAAAGCAAGTTAAAATGGAGAAATGGACTTGTCTTAAACTAGAAGAGGTAGGAACTCCTTAAAACCCTGGCTTTTTGTTCCATCGCTGTGAGCTGAATTTATGTACTTTACTCCTGTACTAACTTTCCTCTCTGCAAAAGGGGCATTGTAATATTTATGTATGTGCTGGAGAAGGTATGATTATGGTAATTTCGACAGTGCTTTGCACATACACAGATACATTTCAGAAGGTGAGCCTCCCGCTGGTGGGTGTACAGACAAGCTTGAAGTTTTGCACCTGCAATTTTATTTCCTGTATGTAACTGAGCACTTGTACCAGTAGAAATCTGACTGCAGAGGTAAATGAGGCAGCGGTGGTTGCAGTAACTTCTACTTGTGTCTCTGCTTTCATTCACTTGGAAAAATAAGCAGCCACAACAGTTGCCAGGGCAAATTGCATCCTCAACCAGGGAGTATGAAAATCGCCCACACAAAGCACTGTAAGGAATACTAAATAATTGCGTGATTTCTTTGGTAGTATTTTAAGGAACGATTTTTATGTAGGCAAAAAAAGTAATGAAAAAAAATTCAAAATGCTGCAACTTCTTGTGTCTTAATTAACCTTTCCTGTAGCGTAGGCTATGGCAGCACCACTGTAAATGGTAGCTTTCTGCCTGTATAAGCAGCCTGGCTATCTCTCTCTTACAGTTGAGAATTTCTCTGGTAATAGAAATACCAAGATGTGGCTGTACTCTTCCCTATATCTCTTTTAATGTCCCAGCTGTTGGCATCTCCTTCATGGTAACTGTGGCATGCTGAGTTAGAAGCATACCCAAAAGGGAAGAGGGGATTCAAAGAGAGTTGGAAGATGGAGGCAAACAGAGAGAATTGGAAGGAAGAGTCAACTTTTTAAACAGAAAAGAAAGAAATCTCTAACCTAGAAACCTGCAAGCCTAAAGGTGACAGTCATTTCCTATTTCTGTGAAGACTGTTGGGGTTTCTCTAAAGGAAGTAGGGGGTGGGGTGAGGACAGTTCCTGGTATTTTCCTGAGATTAGAAAGCAGAGAAAAGTTATCAGGCTTCCTATGTGACTACAAAGAAGTGTTTCGGAAAGTGTGAACTCCACTGTAGTGGAGATGGAGTTCATGTCATGCTGTTTGGTAAGGACCGAGATACTGTGATGATAGCTGTAAAGGAGACAAGAAATCTTTGCTCATACTTGACCCCACAGCATTGTTCCCTGTGTATAAGGGAAAAAAAATCTAGTTCGATGCCAGAATGGTTCAGTGAAGTGTTAGAAGTGCCTTGACTCCATCTTTCCTGTACTCAATAATGCCTGAGTCATTTATACCTAAGGAGTGTGCACCCTTCACAGCAGGACACCTCCCAACCATGTACGGGCAATTGGGTGTAGCTGCCATGTGAGGGCTTAAACCAAATATACCTGAAACATTCTTCCACCTTGGTGAAATATTTCTTCACAAAAGGTAGCAGCAATGAAAGAGTCAATATGAGATCTCTGTAGCAGGTCTATTAAGTGGTTTCTGAAGATCTTCAAACGGGACTCTAAAATAAATCAAAACAGTGCAAGAGGGTAAATGGTAAAATTTATAGTTCAAAATTAAATTATGCAGTACTTGTTAAACATAATATTTTAAACTTCCTTGGAAGCATCATAAAGCTTTTAAATTATGCCTGTGATCTGGCATGATGTGCGGTACTACAGCTCCCATTCTGCAGATAGGTGAATCAGGCACAATGTGGAGATTTGAAGGCTTGAACGTGTGTCCTAGGTACAGACAGTGGGGTGTAGGAACATGCATCACCTGGGTTCCCATGTGGTCGAGGGCTGCCTACTGTCCCCCTTCCCCTATTCTATACAGAGATTATCCATCTGCAGAGAAAAGGAAGGGAATCAATACAGAGATTTTGGCTGCTCTTACAGGATCAGGCCTCTAGTGGTTTGGGCAAGGGCACGAAGCTGAGCAGCTGCATTAGGGTGAATACCAATGGATTTTGCTCCACTTTTCTGGTTAATAGGTATTCATCTGAGGAGGGCAGTTATTGTCCAGGAAGAAAATTGTTATATAAATATGTACTGAGGTGAAGCAACTCAGAGTGAAGATTAGAAAAAAAGAAAATCCTGATCTCAGGTCTCTGCTCCTAAAATACGAGGATCTAAAGCTGAAACAGTTTGGTGTGTTCTGAAGCCTAGTGTGCAGGGCCCGTGTTTTTAAAGATGTAATTTTGCATTTGTTGCATCAGTTAGGACTTACATACACTTCTGTGAAATCTGGGCCATAAATGTTGATTTTAAACAAAGATATTTCCATAGGATCTTTATTGTCTGTGTAGTGGTGAAGTGCTATGAATAATTTTTCCCAGGTGCTTAAACAGGTGGTGTCTTCAAGGGAAGCAGGGCTTCTTTCATGTTCCCTATAATTTGTGCTGTCTTGAGACTTCATTGTCAATGTCTTAGGTGAACGTTTATGGCTGTTAGAAATGTGTCTTCCCCAGAAAGATGCTCAGTACCCATCTCCATGGTTGGAACATAAGTGCTACAGTTATTTATTTACAGGGAAGGAAATAACACAGTGGCTCTATTTGCTACTCCTAAATTTATTTTCTCTTCTTTTGTGCAGTGTAAAAATGTTAGTCATCTCCAATGGCCCTTGGAAATAAGCTTTCCAAATATATTCTCATACTCCATACAGATGCACTGATGACACTCCAGCAGTTCAGTAAGGGGAAATCTGAAATAGTGGCACTAAATGACAAGGAAAAAATTGCTGGGGAGAAAACTCTCCATAAAAATCTGAGGATGATTATGGAGCATACGGAAATATTGCCAGTGCTGGACAGCATACTCGTTGAGCCTTCATTTCTCAGACATCATTGATTAAAGGTGAATGGAAAAGTGCCATAGAAAACAGCAGACTCACAGGCTTCAGCTTCTGTTTCCATCTGCTCTTTTAGCTGGAAGTTCAAATCTGCATGACAAAATTGGGATTTTTAATCTTATGCTTAGGATTCAAGCAAAAAAAGCTGGACTGAGAAAGGTCTGGATTGCTGCTGCTAACACAGAACACTTGTGAAACAATGGCACTTTCATTAGGAGCTTGCATTTAGAAATGGGAAGCAAGCTGTGGCAGCCAGGTTTGAAAATATGGACTGATATGACTGTAAGTTTCCATTTCCTTGTTAAGTTTTTTGAAAAGCCATAATACTTGCTTTCCTAAGAAGCATATGTCCTGGGATTGGATTTATCAGCCCTTTTAAAAGCAATGGACGTGTATGCTTGCTGAGATCCATCAATTCTGAGGGCATGTATAAGCTGTATAAACATTTCCATGTGGTTTTGGGGTCTCCCTCAGTGATGTCCTACGTCCATCCTGTCCACGCTCATTTATTCTGACACACAGAGAGTCCTCCATGACTGATGGCACTGCAAAAGTGAGTGATTGACCCTTCCCTGGTGTATATATGTGTGGAGATTATCCATCTGCACAGAAAAGGGAGGGGGAAACTGCACATAGACTTCAGGGGGCTGCTGGAAGGAGCTAGTGCTCTGACAATTCACAATATCACTTGTTCAGCCAAAGAGCTCAAAGAAGTAAGAAGCAGAGATATGGTACTACATGCCAATATAACCACCTCTGCTTCTCCAGCCACATGTAGATCATCCCTGGAATAATAGCAATAGCTGAAGTGGATGTATATATAAATAAATATGTGTATATTTGTATATGTATATGTAGACCTTTTTTTAAAAACAAACAAACAAACAAACAAAAAGTAGTGATTAAGGTAAGTAAGCTGAAGCAGACTGTCCACTTCATTCAAAAATAATCCAAAATACCTTTTTCTTCTTCCTCCTCCTAATTTTTCCAGCCATATGGATTTGCCAGTTCACTGCATCATCGCATGTTCATAACACAGCATTTCTTCAGCAGCTGTCGCTATCTCATAATGCCATAGTACATCTTGTGTGCTGAGTTCCAGGCCACTGTATGATAGACAACAGCTTACACTTAAAGAAAAAAACAAAAAAACACAAAACCACCTCTCTTGACATCCATTTGGAGACTGGTTGTGGACTTCAGAGAAAGCAGAGAGAAGTGCTAGCAGCCCTCTCAAATGTGTCCACTGTTCCAGGCCTGCTAATTCACCACCAGTACTTGACGTTTAGCAAGACACAATTTAGGGTACATTTGGCAGAGAAGTTATGTTTTTCTTCCTTTGCTCACCTGATGCATGCAAGTTGGCTACTGGGTGTAGCGTGGGGTGCTGACTTGCTAATGGATTTTTACAGTCTAGGAAAAACCTGGGTGAAAATAGGATACACCCCAAACAAAAGTCGTGTGTGAAATTTGGAGATTTCATAGAACTGGATCACAGTTGTCCTCAGTCTGGCCATAATGATGTATTTACTGCAGGATCACAGCTGAGATATGTAAACATTGATTAATGTGTGATCTTGTTCCTAGGTCAAAAGACAAAGGATCTGTAAGAACTGACCTAAAATGATATTGTCTGGAAGAGGTAGGGAAGTATTGAGGCTATTAGATGTTTTTCCAACCATCTTCCTTGCCTGGGAGCCCTGAGACAGGGCCAAGAGGTGGGGAAATTGCTCTGTAGGCTCTATAGGCTCTATTGTCACATTGTCATTTGCTACATACCCATTTTGGGCCAAAACGCAGGATTTGTTGAGTGTGTGACTGCGGCTCATCTCATTGTGTGAGAACATGTGTGGGTGTTGGGTCACAGGGAAAAAAAGAACATCTTGCCCTTTTTCTCATGTAATCAGAAAGCGCTTGAATATGATCACGTTGGGGTTACCCCAGCTGAAGGCTTGGCCACCTAGACTGTATTTAATGCAGTTAATGCAGATATTTAGGCTGTGGTACTTTCTCAGAAATACAGTAGGTGTGACTTTCAGCTCATGCTTCTCCTTTGACTGTCACAAGAGCAGGAAGAAAATGGTTGATTTTTTTTTTTTTTTTTCCCCCTAATGAATATTATGACATGATAGTTTGAATTATCAACGTGTCTTATAACATGTTGCAGATGGTGGTTTAATGATGTAACATCCCTTCATAGAAAAGAAAACACATACCTGGTAGTTAGCTTGAACTTGATCAGATAGCAGCAGATCACAAATTGGTGTTGCTATTTCCTCTCACGTGATCCTGTTTGATGATATTTTACAAAAAGAAACCAGGAAACATTTCTTCTTATAGTCAGTCATTAGCAGAGAGAGAGCAATTGTACAGTACTAAGATTATCCAGCAGCAGAAAGAACATCCTAATCCCAGACATGAGAGACAGGATGTCCATTAGGAATGGTAGCCACTGATCAATAGTCTAATTTAGCATAGAAATGTTTTATTGCTTTGGGAGCTGGAAGAAGAGAGGGAGGTATTGCAATGTCTTTAGTTCCAGTCCTGCCTCTGCTGCTGATTCACCCCAAAGAAACACTGGCTGACTCCACTGCTTTTCCACAGCCGTAGGATCAAGCAATAATTTTAAAATAGCAGAGCATTATGTATTTTGAATGTGCATTTGATTATGTATGGGGCAGCACAAAAGAAGAAAATCCATTTCGGATGACATCAAGAGTAAGCTGACATTAGTCTACAGCTAATTTATGATCAAATTCATCAAATTTCTGGGCCCTCAGCAAAGAAAATAATAACCAAAAAGTTACTTTCAGAAATTTGTTGCCTTTTTCAATTTTTTAAATAAAAAAAAAAAAAAAAAAAAAGAGAGAGAAAATTCTAAAACGAAACTTTGAAAACTTTGTTTGCCAGAAATATGCAAATATCACTGACAGGGTATTAATGTTTTCAGAACACCTCTGTTCCCCTGTCATGCTTCTCAGAAAGGAGATTTTAACTGTGAACTGGTGAAGCGCATCACCTTCAGTGGAACTCAGCTGCCAGAGGTTTTTCTAACCAGATGAAGGGGTAAAAGTTACTTTTATTGCACAAATTGGATAATTAAGAGTAAGCATTACCAGCAAAAACTCTATGTGCTGGAATTTATATCAGGGTCAAGTAGCCACACAGGTAGGGGATGGTTCTCATCGTTGATCTGCCTCCTCTGCAGAATTGTTCCTGGTCTAAGACCCAGGGAGGGTGAGTCTAGCATAATGCAGGAAGAGTGATAAAATGGTGGGAGCAGAGTCTAATAGATTTTCAAGGAGATTGAGCAGGAGCCAGTGAAGGTAGCAGTGAGGCATAGAAAGCAAAAGTACACCAGGCCTTATTTAATTATCTTTTTCACAGTGCATTAATCATCACAAAAACAGGATTATGCCTATTTTTACATCAGGGTTGGAGGGTAATACAAATGTCATTTTGTGCACTGCCTGTCATTAGCAACTGTTAAATTAAAGGTTTGAAGAGCAAAATAATGAAGGGAGGCTGCTCCCTTGACCTATTTTTCACCAACTTCTTCCCCTTTGACCTCTGAATCTGAATTTCCCTTATCAAATCATCGTCTGATTTCCTATGACTGTTCTTGCTTTCCCCAGCCCCCACAGTTGCTCTGGTGTTTGTTGTTCCCATGACCTCGTTCTTCAGCTGTCTTACTTTATGTGCTCGTTTGACAGTCAGTCTTTCTTTCTTCCTAAAGCATCCATAGCTCCTTGCTCTCTGGTAATCTCTCTCCTTCTCCAGTTGTTCTTCCAGCAGCACCACTGGTGTCCCCAGTGACCTCTGGCTCCTTTGCCATCTGCTCAAACCCCCACCCACCAGTTATGTCCCAAGCCTTCATCCTGGCCTTATCCCTACTTTATGCTTTCTCCACATTAAGGAGATGTAGGTTTCAGATGTACCTAACATGCCTATTCCTGCTTGTCTTGCTCCTTGTTTCCTTCTGCGCTCCTGTTTTCCTCTTTGAATTCCTTGCTCTGCCTCTGCCATCTCCGTCATTGTTCCTGGTTCCTCCTTTTTGCCTCCACCCTTGAAATAATTTAAATAACTCCACTTTTTGCTATGGTCTCAATCCAGATGTGACTATAATCTGGTGTTTCAAAAAGAGGCACACACAAAAGTTTGGTTAGTTATATGCTTAGAGTAAGGTTTAATGATGTGGGATCCTTTCTCACCCCCACAAGGGCAATAAATGAGTCACGAAGTTAAATATACTATGCTTGCATAGTTATTCATCCTACACTTGGGGAAGTATAGGTTCTGTGCTGAATTCGTCTGTGGCAGTTGTCTCAGTGATGGCTCAGGTTGACTGCTGCAGAAAACCATGTAGTTTTAAATGTTCTTAAAAAACTCACCTTGCATTTCACCAGCAATTCCCTTTGAATGTATGGGAGAATTTTGAGGTCTGAATTTATGGGAAGGGGCATAAAAATAAAAATGAGGATCTGCACATTGTCTTCTTGGGTGGAATTTATCCTAATCTTTTCAACTCTTTATAGCCATGTTTCAGTATAAACCCTGACATACAGCTCAACTTTTCCCTGCATACACCTTTGATTGCTCTGTATTCTCTGGTTTGGACATACAGGGGTGTGAGTATTGCCAAGTTAGGCAAAATTCCAGTTGGTGTATAAGATGCTGTGTTTTTCAGGCGGCTGAAATAGTGGGACGTAAATCTGAAATACAGACTATGATATTTCCAGTGATTTAAGGATATGGAGTGAATCAGATCAGTCACAGCTCTGATTTTGGTGGAATGTGCAGGAATATATCTTCTCACCCTGGCTGTGATCAGTCTTTATCACCCATACCTCCACCTGAGCTGTGGACAATCGACTGCATCTGTTTCTACTTTACTAATTTGATCTACCTAGGGAAACTACTCTTGCAGGAACTTTAAAGATGAAAAATAGCACCAATTATATTCTCTAATACAATTGATCTCTAAGCACCCATGTGTAGGTTTCTGATTCTGTACAGTCCTACTGCTGACCCGGTAAGAAGGGATTTTATAATGATCTGAAAGCCTTCTTTCCAAGGACTGTGCATAAACACACTGCAGAAGCATGTGTGTAGGCAAATACACCCAAACTGTCAGAATAAATAAGATTAAATATATGAAGGTCCAAAAATTTACCCATTTGTGCAACAATAGGCAAATAAACATAGCAAAACCTCTTTTGGGTTTTTGTCTTTTCTGTTTTCATGCACCAGGCTGTGTAACATTGGTTGCACTTGGAAATGAAGTCAAATTCGCTTTTCTGCTACTGCACCCACAGCAAAAGTATTGGGAAGTAGCTGAAATATTTAAAAGAAAACAACGGTTGTGTTCATGTATTTTCTTTTAACACAGAGTAAAAGAGATGATATTTTAAAATTAACCAAAACCAGATACTTTTTCATGCCATTGGAAAGTCCCCTCTTGAACTCACTGGTGTGTTAGCAAACCCTCAGCCAGGGATAGTTAGAAGGGTTTGTATTACACTAATAAAGCTTATGATTTAGGATTTTAACAAGGACAGAAACATTGCAGTTTTATTTAGGAAGCTAGTGTCTGGTTAGGTCCTGAGGAAATGCCTGTATGAGTAGGTTACTCCACCAACTCAGTGCAGCAGGTATTTTTCAACTTGCTCCAGAAAAGGTGGGAGGATATAGTTACTGATGAAGACAGGATACCAGACAAGATGGAGCATTGGCTTGATTCCATATGATAATTTCAGCTTAATTGTTTTGCCTTTAGGCTGCTGTATCTGATTAGACCAGTCTCTAGCTGATCCAAGGTTAAGAGAATGCAAAACCACTGTAGGGTTGTGCTAAACACAGTGCAGCCAGACCAAATAATCTGGGTCAGTTATACATGCAGATCTACAGATACAGGCACACATGCAGTTTTGCATAGGAACATAACATACAGTAGCTCCAAATTTGGGAGGGGAATTAGCAATTTGCTGAGATAAAAGTTGTGGCCTCTACAGTAGGCTGTGTAATCATATAAATAAATATAAAAGTCCATTTTCGAGCAACGTTCTTTTAATACTAATTGGATGCAAAAATCTTATCACATTAGTAACCTTCATACCTTTATAATAAGTCTTTTATTGTATTAGCCAGCTTGGTTTTCACTAATATGATACGAAAGACTTGCTAATATATTAGGAAAGTCACTAACACTATTAATTTACTAGATAAATTACTTCTCTATCTTGGAACTTTAAATGAAATGGAATTCACTAATCCTAATTGGTTTGCCTTCTACTAGAATTATTTCCCATTAGTTCAGCATGTTTTCTTTTTTCATACTTGAACAGAAGAGATTTCTTAAACTCAAAGCCTTGGGGTACAGTATATGGGTTTATTAATTATCAGGTATTCATTCAAGGGGGTTAATTAAGCAATAACTTTCCATTGACTGGAATATACAAAGGAATAAAAGGCTTGACTTGTCCTGCTGATTAAAGCACTGAGGCCATTGTGTCATCATTTTGTTCCACTTGGTTGTGGGGGAATAAAGATTTTTCCACTGTATAACATAATTGGCAGAGAGCTCAGAGACCCCATTCCTTGTGTACAGGAACTTTGTTGTTTTGTTGATTTTTGCCCTTTTTTTCACCCCATCTCTGCATGGCAGTGAGCGCTGTGACCTTTCCTCATGGCTATGGACCTCGGTGCTGTGACCATGTTTTGCCACCTGGACTTGAGAACTGCAATGCAGCAAAGGGAGCTGAATGCATGGGGAAACGAGGAGCTGGTGCTGAACGCAAGCAGCCTGCTGAGTAAGCAGGGTATCTTGCTGTAAGCACATGACACCGATGCTGAGGAATCGGTACTTGGCTGCGTATTGGCTTCTAGGCAGGGTTTATGGTGTTGGCTTTGACGTTTGGGCCTAATTCAAACCTCTTTGGAATCAGTGGAAAGACTTGCCATGTACTTCAATTGATTTTGGACCGGGCCCAGAAATCTCTGAATAGCTTGTCTATGTGAGAGACACCCTCTCTTCTCAGGGGATATTGCCTCATCTTTTGAGAGGAGCAGCTTGTCAGCTAGAACATCTTTTCTGTGAAAGGGAGAGCGCTGCTCTCAAGTGAGGACTTGAGCCTCTCGCGAGGGCTACTTCACTCTGTGGCTCGTCCTGCAGGGACTTGACTCTTCTGGCTTTCAGGGCGTACCTCTGAGAAGTGGATCCTCCGAGGGCATGAATTAATATATTAGAATAGGTGGACAAGAAAGGGGGTTTTCCTAGAGCTTTCCTAGGTCTGACTGAACTCCGTTTCCTCTAACAGCCTCCCTGGGGCCGTGGCAATCTGTTTTAATTAGAGCAGCCTCCAAGCATCTCTCGATTATGCTGAGGAATGGGGCTTCGTGGAGAATTTAGCTGACCCAAGCTGTAGGAGCGCGAAGGCCGTCATTGCGCAGGCCTCCCACGTACCCTCATTTGCACTCTGTAAGTCTTCAGCCCGAGCCAGCTCTCTGCTGTCCAGGCTCTGGAATCCGTTTATAAAAGAAGCTTGTGGTTGTGTCTGTTTGTTGGTAAACGCATATTATACGCGAGCTGGTGCTGGCTGGCTGGCTGAAACTGCAGCTCGCAATCAGCCGTACATCACTGAGTCAGCGCATCCCGAAGCCTTAGCACATCTCTGCCCAGGGGAAGCGGGGCTCGGTCCACACCACACCCAGGAAGGTGGGGCCTCCGGGTACCAGCGCATGAGCCCACTCATCCCAGCCAGAGGAGGAGAAGGAGGTGGAGCTGCAAGCCGAAGAAGTGTGTGATATTAGAGCCAGTGCTGAGTTTATTCTCCCAACAAGCGTTAGCATGCTTTTCTCATTTGATTGTTTTGGTGATTGTGGTAAAGTGCAGATGTTATGCAATGGCGGGACTGGTAACACTGGCCACTGCCAACTATAGTGCCAGGAATCATTTATAAGCTTCCCAGCAATGAGCTCTGTCAGCACATGCTTCACCTCCTGTAACCATTGCAGGCACCACCAGTGAGCCAAGCCATGTAGTGGGTGAGATGTTCCCTACATCAGGGAGGGCCACGCCAGTCCTCCGGAAAAAGGGTTCCTTACCCCCTTGAAACAGCCTTCCTTTGGCCACCCCATCCTCTTTCAACTCAACTCACGCAAACTAGCTCTGCAGCTCAGCCAGAGGAGTTGAAGTGCCAGCATCACCTAACCAAGTGGGACGTTTTGGTAAAATGAAAAGATTTCAAAATCTCAACAAGAAAGGCTGTAAGATTGCCTTGAGTGTTTGAAATGTAATGTATGTAAGCATATATCTAGGTATACCTGTATAACTACACGAGCCAAGTGACTTGCTTTGGCTTGCTTATCATTCTAAGACATAAAACAGGTAATCTAGCTTTATTTGACACCTACGATAATCATCCAAGAAAATGAGAGGCTCTGTAATGGAGGTCTATAAACAGGTCTTGCAGGTCATTCACACAAGTTGGCTGTGTGCGACAGGGCTCTATGGAAACCTGGCTGTAAACACGGGCTTGGATCAAGAGCTTCTCCACTGACAGAAAAGACAAAAACTAAAGCTGTACAAAACTGAGTAAGTCTCAGAAAATGATTCACCCTGTTAATTAATTTTCCATTTTGGTTCATGGAATGCCCTTAGGTGGCTGCAGTGGGCTCAGATTTCTTTCTGGGCAGAGTTCACCTATGCACAAGGACTGGGAAGCACTCCTCTCCCACCCTCCACACTCTGAGGAGCCATGGCAGAATCCTTTAAGGGGATATTTTCCTTTACCCAAATCATTCTGAATCATCCTAATTTCTTAAGGCGCAGTCACATGTGGCTCAGAGGCTAATTTAATTGCCGCCACAGCGGGATGCTGGGAAGCCTGTCCCCTTGCCTTGTTAAGCAATGTCCCATTCGGTTCTCATCGAAATGTCCCCAACTGCAAATTTCTCTCATGACAGCCACCAGCAAAAGCAGCTGCATGTGTGAGCAGTCCTTTTGCAGAGGGTGCAGTGTTTTCTGGGTTCGTTTCAGAGTTGTCTTTGTGCTAGAGCTCTTCATTTACTGTTGGAATCAAGAACTCTTAAACAAGGCAGAGCCGGTGAGCAGAATCTGGCAAGCATTCCCTGAACGTGCAGAATTCAAACGCCTTTGCTCTGCCATCTTGTACCAGTACAGCTGGAGCAAACTCATGCTGCAACGTGAACGCTCACACACTGGTTTTATGTAAAGTTTGTGTGGTCATTGAAGTTCAGTAAAAACAGTTTGCTTGCTTGCTTTTGAGTAATAACAAATGGAGAGCTTTGCTCCAGCCGTTTCATTCCATGATTTACAGCTACATCCTTAGGCACAGTTTTCCCACTGAAATGCTTTACTCTGATCAGGAGACAGCATGAAAAGAGTGGAAAGAGTCCCCATGTCATGCCCCAGGCCCTGACATGGGAGGGGATAGGCAATTCTGTGCCTTATCTCTCCCAGCTCTCCCCCTACAATATACTTGGAGAAATGACTAAGCTGGGGAGAGGAGCTGGAGCAATATGAAGTAGGTGTGTAGGAGGTTGCCAGTGGGGTTGTTCCAGCTTCTGCTGGGAGTCACCTTGACCCGGCATTACAAAGGAAATGTAAAACTAAATTTCTTCTTTCCATTCCTTCCCCACAAACTGCATAGCATAAAATGTATCACTTTCTTATTTTCAAATAGCATTTCTGTATGCATTATTAATGTAACTAAAACCCAAACCTTCAATTTATCATTCCCTGGACACTCACACTTAGAAACATGTGTTATATCATTGTCTGTTTAGCGATGGTGTTAAGTTCTAGCTGGAAAAGAGACGCATGGTGCTGGGAACTGTATCTTTCCCAAAGGGAACACCAAAGTCTTACTTTTTTTCAGGACTGCAGAGTGCAAGCATCTCCCCAAGCTCTGGTTGTAGGGGAACAGCAGGGTAATGAGAGGCCATGGTCCATTTTACTCTATCCCACCAGGCAGGAGGTAGAATTTGGCTGCCTCTGCCATTGTGCCTTCATTAATCAGTGATTTGACTGTTTTCCACCTTCCAGTGTTTCCCTGATAAACATCAGTTTAAAACCCAAACCTGTAGCCCACTAATAAATCATGGTTATTTTGGTCTATCAAGATTTCATCTGGCTCAGCCTTAACTTTCCCCTGCCCTGAGGAAGACTTATATTAGGGTGCTCCATAAGGTGCCAGAAACAGAAGAAGGTTTATGTAGCTGGGGGTTTTTAGCAAAACCACCAGAAACCCTAAAGCGCCCAAGAAAAGTTGCCAGTGGAAGAATGTGTTCTCCTAGTCGGATTGGCAGAAAAAAATATAGACACCTCAAAAAAGCCCAGCGGGGCAGCAGTTTGGGCCCAGTGAGATTGTAAAGTGGTTTCCATCAGAGCCATATGAAGCTGATAAAGGTATTTCCTCTGATTTTAAAGGCTCAGGAGTCGCGGCCACTTTGGGGCGTGGATGGAAATGGGAGCTTCTTGGATCTTTGTTTCCTCCTTGCCAGGTGGGAAAATCCATTGTGGAAGGCTGAAGGATGAGAGCCGGCTGGTGTTAGCACGCACACCTTCTGGAGGCCTATGCCTTCAGGCAGGAATTAGACAAGATAGTTGAGTTGAAGCTGCAAGAATTGCTCCTGAAACACCCTGGTGGAGCGTAAGATTTCCTTGCTAATGCCTAGCACCTGCACTCTGCCGTGTCTGGGAGAAGCCGGCTGCTTAACTCTGGGTACTGTCAGCGAAGGCCAAGATTTTGACTCCTGTAATTAGTAGCTAACGTCAGGACTTTGGTGTGCCAGGCAGCAAAGGGGTCCCTTCTCTAAACATCTGCCCCTAGAGCCCCGCTAGGAGGAGAAAAATATGAGCAGAGGGGATTAAAGTGACAGCCCCCGTGATCTGGCATATGTCACTGCCTCCAAGGCTGATTTAACTGGGCAGCAGGTACAGGAGACAAATATTCACCAGAGGAGCTGGAGAAAATGGAGGCGAGTCAAAATGAGATAAAACCTATTAGAGAGAGTGTTTTACAGTGCAATTCCTTCAGGGGCTGGGAAGGAAGGAGAAAGCTCACCATAAATGGAAAATGGCTTGAACTGTAATTAATTCACCTTGTCCCAGCTTTTTACCACATTTCTACTGTATTTCCATGCAAGAGAAAAAAATGCACCAAAACTCATGTTTGGTATTTTGTAAGTTCACAACAGTAGTATTAGGTTGTATATTTGTTGTATGTATGAAAGTGCTTCAGATGGTCTTGAACTTAAGCTCCATATGAAATAATCAACCTTGACTGAAAGAGCATTTATTGGAAAGGAGAACAGATGCTGCTGCTGGTTGAACTGCCTGACTCCTGCAAATTAACAGCGTAAAGTAGAGGTTTTCTTGGAAATCTTGCCTAAGCACCACTGCTTGCCCTTAGCCACGTGGGTGTCAGAAACGGTGGAGGCAACTATCCTCCCAAAGCTGCTGGTCACACAAAGACAATCTGTGATGAGATTCTCTTTGGCTCACACCTTGCCAAAAAGAGGCTGGGAAATCAGGCTCTGTTCAACATTTCTAGCACAAGCTGTAGTAGATTCCAGCTTTCCTGTGAGGGTTCTGCAGGTAAATGTAAGCCTGTACCACATGTATTTTTTGCCTCTCACAGTGGTGTCAGGGACTGCAGAAACACCGTAAGGTTTCATGGGTCTGGAACCAGAATTCACGTAATGACTTTTGCTATTTAGAACTGAAGCAGATAAAAATGACAGGATTCCAGTGAAGGTCTTGGCTGTCCCCAGGTTCAAGGATGCTTGATCAGGGGTGGGATGCTGATAGGAAATCAAGGCTAAAGTTTGTACTTCCCCTTTTGTTATTGTTGAATATACAGAAAAAAAAAAAAAATAATAATAATAAAAAAGAAATATATGGAAAGAAACAAAGTATATACACTTCTGCAGCCTAAGAGCTGGTTGCAATACTGCATGCTTTTATGTAGAACCCAATAAAATGCATTTGCAAACATAATTACAGATCCAGCAGTGTTCTCTGCTAATGGATTATATAAAGCATGTTATGAAATGCATTCATATCAGGTTCTTGGCAAATTTTACTACCTACTCTAACCAAGGGTTATAAAACCAATTATGGGTATATAGAAATTACTGGCACAATGTATGCACCCCTTAAATAAAACACTTTTTTGGTTAGTTGTAAAACGTACTGTAGAGGGTGGGGGAGTTACTTGGAGCATGCTGGAGGTACCAGTGCTGAAGAGGAAGGCGTTTTGGGGGAAAACGTGGTGATAAATGGCTCTTCAATGCATAGCGGTTGACAGTTGGCTCAAGGCTTATAGGTTGATCCAGTTGTCCTTATGTGCCATGGTGTTTTGTCCTGTTTTGTCACGCTGTAAATTCCCACCAAACTTTGTAGGACTTCACTCGGCTAGGTGACAAATGAAAAAATTAAGATCCTAGTCCTGAATTCACATCAAGCGTTTATGATGTTGCTGCACTTTGCTGGATTCCCACCTGAAGGCTTTATCCAAAACCCTTTCAGCTGAGTGGAAATTTACTATTGAATTGGACTATCTCTGGATAAAGTCTTGGCTTAATTTTGTCAGATTAGTTCTTTAGGGCAGAAGGGATGTTATTCTGAGTTATTAGGTTATGAATGTTGCTGTGTCATGAGGAAAACAAATGGATTTCTTGTTCTACTTCCTCATCACAAACAACAACCTCTAGTAAAAGATAAGCAGAACCAGTACAGATAAAAAGGAAGCCCCTTTCCTTTTCTCACTGCAGTGAACCTTTACCCAAACTCTCTTTTTTGTATGGTTCCTGTTGTTGTTCATATATTTCCTATTTCTGCCTAGGTCTGGAAGCATAGTCACAACCACACAAGTTCCTGTCATCTTGTTTGTTTCTTCAGAAAAATCTTCTCCAGCCCAGGTTTTCTATAACTGTATGTTTGAGTGGTTTGTGAAAGCAGGCTATGCACAAACCATGGTTACTGCTTCTAGGAACGACACGCTCACCTTAAGCACGCAGTTGCAGAAACATGTCCCTCAAATATATCAGATAAAACTTGTTAGAGAATAAAGTACACTTGATTGCATGCCCAAAGCCCAGCTCTCTAGATCGAGGGACCTGACTGCAATTGAGTGAGTTGCCCTTTCAAGCTGTTTTCCTGCATATTTTTCCTATCAAAGCTAAGTAGGAGAGGATGGTGTATAGCCACTCTTATGCAGACATGAGATTGAGACACATGCTTAAACACAGCAACTCAGATTTATTTCCTTAAGAGCAGCTACACTGATAATTTGCAAGTACATCTTTCCTCCAAGGACCGCAAAGCACTTTGCAAATGTTGTTGGAGGCTCACAGTGTTCTTGCACTTGGGTAAACTTGATCTTAGAGAGGTTAAGTGATTTACTCAAGGTTGCCCAGTAAATCAGAGGTAGAGGTAGGAAGTGAAACAGGATCATGACTGCAAATGACATCCTTTAACCTTCGGAGGTGCTACTGTGTGTAAATAAAGGCCTGACCTTGCTAGCCTTACTCATGTGAGCAGTCTCTGAATTAATGGAACAACTTGCATGAGAAAAGGGCTGCAATGTCGGCCTCTTTAGGCCTTTCTTCCCGAAGTGCTTAATATTTCCCAAGAGGTGCTGTTGGCTTCACCTCATACCAAAGCGTCTTATAGCAACAACGACAACAGCAACAGAAATCTGTTTCATGTTTTCCCCCTAGTACGCTAAAGTCAAGATCCAACGCAAGAGCCCTCAGTCTGGGTAGGCGCTAAGCCAATGGGACCTGGAGACACTTGGCATTTCTTGGAAGTAGGCTCTGACTTCCGTGCTTTTCTCCTTCATGGGGAAAGGAGAGATTTTGTGTCACGATATGGACCTAGAGATTCCTCAGCTGGTAAAAAAAAATAAATAAAAATGTGGTCCGTATTTCTTCTCAGCAAAAGCTTGGCTCTCCCCCAGCTTCAGCAATCACAGAGACTAATATGTAAGAAAGACCACATTAAAAATATGATGTAAAAATATGTCTTTAATAAAGGGAAAGGAGAATTCTAAAACCCTTTCTTCTTTCTCTGCAGAAAAAGGGTTCCTAGCTACAAGCCACTTTTTGCCTATTTAAATCTGTGTGCTTCTTATTCCTCTTTAGTGGGTTTCAAATGAATGAAGAGGTAGATGAGAGAACGACACCAGGAGTAAATTAGGTGATTTATATAAATGCAAAATAATGAGCAGATTTCAATGTTAACGTATGCGGCAGAGATTTCTCCTGCAAGAAAGAAATGATGGAACCTACAGCATCTGAAGAGAAATCAGCTGAGTGAACTCCACCGCCTGCTCCAGCGTGCAGAGATGTGAAACTGCCACATACAGTGAAAGTGGAAGCGACTACTGAAACCTGCAAAAGCAACAATTCCCTGAAGCTTGAACTTCTGCGATAAAGGGAAAGAGATCATTAACTGCGAGCGGGGATAGCTCGCGGAGGAGGAAAAAAAAACACCCTTTAACTCTGGAGTTTTTTAAAGTGCCCTTGTTTGTTTTCTTGGCAGGGGAACGGAGCATTTGGCACCCATCCTTGGAAGGTGGCCCGGCTGTAAAAATGCTGGGGTTGGCCCTTTCCATGCTGTTGCTAAGCCGATGGCCCAATAGCCGGCTGGGGCCCTCCAAACCCCACCCCGCACTCCGGCCGGATCCAGGCTGTATTAAAAGCCTCTCTTCTCCCACTTGCTAATAATAATAATTTTTTTTTTTTTTTTTTTTTTTTTTTTTTTTAAGCCAAAGAAGTGCCGAGTTTATGCAAGCAAAACCGACTCGGCTCATGCCAAGAGGAGCTGGAGAGCAGCAGCCCGTGCCCCACGCCTGCTCCGCGGAGCCCCGCGGGGATGGGGCTGCGGTGCCCGGCTCCTGTCTGACTCGTTTTGCTCCCCTCCTGCTCCCTGCCTGCACAGCCGCAAGGTATAGGGCAGAACTGAAGGCTTTTTTTTTTTTTTTTTTTTTCTTCCCCCCACTCCCTTTTTCTTTTTTAATAACTTTATCAACTCTGAACCCCAGGATGATTTGTGCGTTTTACTCTCCCTGAGCTTTTACTCGGTTAGAATTTGGATACTTTCCACTTCTTGGTTGAAAAACTCTCTTTTTCCCCCTTTTTTCTTTCTTTCTTTCTTTTTTTTTTTTTTTTCTTTTCTTTTCTTTTTTTTTTTTTTCTTTGGTTGTTAGTGGTTTTGCATGAAAGGGCATTGTTAACTCTTTCACAGTCTGTTTGGAAAAGGGCTCTCTTGGCTCAGCTGTTACAGGCGTTTCTGGAAGAGTGAAATAAAGTGCTGGGTTTCAAAAACATAGGCTGAAAAGAAGAGCAGTGATGGAAAAGATTTAAATTGAAATTGCTACTGTAGGAAAAGCAGAGTTAGGAGAGCAGAGTTCCTATTATTTATTTACAAGAGCCCTGCAAGTGCTGTACTAGATGAGGCCTCTCCGAGCTGATGCTCAGTAGATGCCCTGCAAGGGCAGCTGTACCGGGTGCCCCGTTTCGATGGGCACCCCTCCCTGTCTCAGTGCATGCACAGAGCATTGCTTTTGCATGCACAATGGGGAATGCATGCTTTTCTGCTGCCTAACTATAAACAAAGCCAAAGGTGCATCTTTCTACTGAGGATAGCTTAAGTGTGGTTCCTGTGGGAGACCAGGAGGTCCCTGACATGGCGGGGACTCACAAAACACACGGGAAGAGCCGGGGAAATTTTCACTGGGAGTCGTGAAAAGTGGAGGATTAATTTTCCCTTTTGTCCATGGAGATAAGAGGCTGGGAAGTTGGCATCTGTCATTTAAAAGCCTTTTTCCTCTTCATCAACAGTTGCAGCTGCAGAAAGTGGGTCCAGCCCGGCTGCCGCGGGAGGCTGAGCTGTGCGCATGTGTGCGCTCGCAATGCCGGGAAGAGCTCGCCCAGCTGAAGTCCTTGAGCTTTGAGTGAATGCTAGAAACTGAGATGACTTAAATATTTGGCAGCGGCTAGGATAAGTTATCTTTTTTTCTTTTAAAAAATAACATGTTATGCAATCAGGTTTTATTATATTTATGGGTATTTATTCTTTCTGTAGATGATAAAATAATCTCGGTGGAACCAATAGGAATGTAAATTTAAAATTTCAGGCTATTGGCGAATTAAATGACACAACATTTCTTGCAAAAGTTCTACAAGCACATAAAAAAAACCCTTCCTATATTTGCACATCCTGTGGTAATTAGCACATGAATATTTTCCATTTTTAGTCTTTGAAAAAATACTTTTAGAGTGGTTGAAACAAGTGCATATTTTTCCAGCATCCTCCACTGCCTTTTTGTATTATTGCTGCTCTTAAATACTTGCATGCACAGTTGTATGCATGTTTGTTGTGCCTGTTAGTTCAGTTTTGTAGAACAAATGGAGAAAACTAAAATATGGATTTTTAACCACTACAATGTTCCCTGCAGATAGGGCTTTTTGTACTGCCATAGAAATGCAGCAGCTCAGAGGAAGAACACAGCATGTAATTCTACATACATCACAGCCCTTTTTTATTACTCTCACCACATCAGCTGAATGGAGAATTATAAAAACTATGTCCCCGATTCTGTAAAGATTTTAAAAAGAGGCTTAACTTTGGACATACAGGTAACTTCAAAGGGAATTAAGTGCAAAAATAAGATGTGAGTGGTTCATGACAGGCAGATGCATTAGAGAGAATGATCCACACAAAACTTGATCCAGAAGCTCAGGAATTACATTAATTGACCCTTGTGAGCTAAACAAAAGCTTGCTGGAAATTATGTTCAGAAGCTAAACTGAAGTATTTTAAAAAGTAAAACCCAGTGAAATGAATATTCATATTATGGAGTGTCCTCTGACTTGTCTATAGGCAAGGGGACTGGCACTGTGGAAGGGTGTGGGAGTATTGCCATTGATTTTACTGAGGCCAGAATTTTGCCCAAAACACTTACTCTTCTCCTGGCTCTGAGTTTTTTTTTATTAACTCTGACATCGTTTCCTGCATCTATGCTGTCACATTGCATGGGGTGCAAAACCATTCTAAAATTAACAACAGACTTGAGCTGCAGAGCACGGCTCATTGATCAAACCTCTGAATCCATCTCGACAAAGTTTGATTAGATGTTTGATTCAAGCCTACTGTATAGACACATCTCTTTGTACATTCACAATTTTGTTGGCACACCTGTTGTGGCCCGGTTGGGAAATTTTGTGCATGTAGCAAATCCTGGTCTAATGGGGCAAACTAAGCATCGATTTTGTTTCACCATGTCGGAGCAAGCTATGTCAACTACTGCACATCACTTTGTGATCATGCTAAAGCCTCTCCGACAAAGAGCCACCTCAGCAAGCTGTCATTTTAATGTTTTATCCATTTTCTTTTTGTGTATGTGTGCTCCACATTTCCGTGAAGCCTCATCTCTCCTGCCCACTGCCATAGGCTACAAGTCTGTTGCAAAACTCAAGTCTCGAACATGTCACATATAATGAAAGAGAAAAATTCCACCCAAAACATTCTGATTGCTGGTGCTCATGCTGAAATCCCCTCCTGGTCAGGAAGAGGAAAGGACAAGCAAGACACTGGTTGTGACACCTGCATGGGGGCATTGCTAGACCTTTTGCAGCCGAGAGAATTTCCCTCCTTGTTTGCTGCAGGACACAGCACACCACCCCCGTGTGCTCACTGCAGTGGGAATCCTTACATGCCTCCCTCCTGCAGCCAGGCACAGGGTGCCTCTGTCCATTTATACCCTCAAACTAAACTGAGCAGCTATATTGCAATACTGCAAATTAGAGGCCTTCTATATCATAATTTTAAAGTACTTTAGCTCGTTTTATCATTTAGCTCTTTATTCATCTAACTAGTTAGGATTTTTAAGATCTAATCTAGTTCCCATTAAGACACAGAGGAGAATTCCTCTCACTGTGAAGTGTTGTATCTTGGGAAGTCAAAACCATTGGAATTTTTCTGAGACATTTATATTTTACAGATTTTAACAACTCAGCCTATAGATTTTTCTTCATCAGTGGGGAAGTTTTATTCTTATCCCCATTTTACAGGATGAAATCTCTTATTCAGTGAAGTATGTGAGCATGTGCCAGTTTCAACAGAGCTGGTGGAATCTTTCCAGGATAGACTAGGTTTGCCAAAAGTGCAATTTGAAGTGGAAAACTATTCACAAATTCAGGTTGAATGTAACAAAGAGTTTTGTCAGAAATAAAACTGGGGGAATTTCTTTTCTCGGGAAAGTTTAAATGTTTCATATCAGTATTTTCAAAATAAACTATGGCATTCTGACCTTTTTAAAGCCAGTTACATTTCAAAATTAGCCTTTTTTTGTTCATGACTTTTGCAAGTAATACAATAAAGGGAATATTAGAGTTCTTGCTATGGGAGCAAATTGTCACTGCTTTAAATTTACTTTTGACATTTTGAAATGGATTTTTTTTTTTTTCAGCTAGAGCTGTTTGTTTTTTAATTTTTGCTTTAAAAATGTAAACGAAATGCAAACTTCCATTCTAGATCAATCAAAGCAAGCTGAATTGACTCAAAATGAAACTCTGGGGAGATTTTATGCTTGTTGCACCAAAACGTTAGGTGTTTTGGGGTCAACCCCACCTGATTAATTTTTTTTTTCCCAGTCTGCCATTCAGCCACCAGACTGAAGGGAACACGTTCATACAGCTCCAACTTGAACAGCTTAACAGCCCTATTGTTCTCGGTTGACTTCTGTGAAGCTACCGGTGCTGGAGTCAACCACGTGCCTTGGAGTCTCACTGAACCGGCGCCTAAACAAACAAGAGAAAGTCAAATGGGGAGACGGGCACAGCCCAGCTCCCAGCCTGGCTCAAGACCCTTTTTCTCCTCCAGGTTTGCCCTGCTGAGCTCTCTATAACACATCAGGCTTATGGGGAAAGGGTGCGGGCTGAAAGGGGAATGATTTTATATGCAGCGTTTGGCTTTGACACACTCTGGGTAGTGTGTAAGGTGGGTGGCAAAGGAAAGGGGTGGTATGTCAAACATGCCTGGGTGAATCTGAATCTGGAACTGAGATCTGGGTGAAAATTTTCAGTAGTTCTTATGTTAGGCAAAAATGTGCTTCTCCCTCTTATGAACATAACGTCCTGTAAGTAAAGGCCCAGGTCGCTTCAGGTTCTTATTAAGAGCTTGCTCATCTTCTCTTATTTCAGAATGGCTTGTCTTTATAATACAAAGTGATAAAAGTGAGTTGGAATAATTTTACAAGAATGACAGTCTGTTAAGGCAAAAAAAAAAAAAAAAAAAAAAGAAAGAAGATACACATATAAACATTTAAACACATACCTCTAAATAGCATAATTAGGTTTTGAAGTTTCAAACAGTGTGCTTTAAATAAAAGATCCCAACCAGCCAAAAGAGAAGGAAACATGATCCAAAGGATGCTCACTACACACCAAAATATTTTCCACCAAACTAAGTTTTATTAACTTCTCACTGCCATGTGATAAGTATCTGCAGCTCATTCATACTGCCTTAATTTGTTGCTGCGTGTGACAAGTTGTAGTCAGATCTAGCCTGACACACCGTGGGATGTGGAGTACACCTATAGCATGCTAAGACAGTTGAAGACCAAAAACAAACAGCTCCAAAGAGAGAGGTAAGCAGCATGATCCAGCCTGTGTCCATGAGAGGGAGAGTATTTGAAATGGCACACCTACATCCAAGTAAATAAATGCTGATTGCGTGCTATAGCTGGGAACGAACAAGATAATTCAATCCAGTGTTCCCACAGATGTCTTTGTTTCTTTTCTTCCCTGTGTACTAGTTAATCCTCTTCATAATGGCTTTTTTTTTTTTTTTTTTTTTTTTTTTTTTTTTTTTTTTTGGTCAATGTGTAGTGAAAACCAGGGTGTCCAGACATGTAAAACCCATAGAAATGAGAAGGATGGAACAGTATGCTGTCTGCTGGAGAAAGAGATGAACTCAGAGGCTGCTGTGGTAACATGATGCTCCACGAGTGAAGATCTCCTGGTCTCTGTGATGTTGGCAGCAGTACCAGCAATTCAAACCAAGGCAGTAGGCAGATCATAGGGGTGAGGCAGTGAAAGTATATTGGAATCAGTAGCCCCCACCCTGCAGAGCTAGTTTTGTTTTTGACCAGCTTTTGTTCCTCCTTCTAAAGACGTGAAATGTTTCTGGGCTACAACTATAGGAGTTTCATTGTCCAGGATTTGTCTGGTGGCAGGAAGAGCCCTTCATTGTCTGCTGGTTCAGGGAGAAGCTCCTGCCCTGGTAAAGCAATGGTAGCTGCATTCAAATTACTAAAAAGTTTTGCAGGAAACAGGTGACATTTTGTCTTTTAGTGAATAAAGACATTAGTAATTATGACAATGAGCTAACATTGAAAGGGTCATTATAAAACCACACAACAAAATACATCTTTGCTCCTTCTCTCAGGCATGGGATTCATTAAACATGCAGCGTACCCAGCTGGTCAAAAGAGGTGATTCTTCCCCTGTATTTAGTGCTGGTGCAGCCTCACCTTGAATATTGCATGCAGTTCTGGGCTCCACACTATAAAAAGGATGTTAAGGTCTGTGAATGCGTCCAGAGGAGGACAACAAAGCTGGTAAAAGGGCTGGGAGGCATGTCCTGTGGGGAGTGGCTGAGGACATGTGGGTTGTCTAGTCTGGAGAAGAGGAGGCTGAGAGGCGGCCTCACTGCTCTCTGCAACTCCCTGAGGAGGTGAAGCGCAGAGGGAGGCTCTGCTCTCCGTCGGCCTCTGCTTCCTGGTCACCGAAGGCAGGATGTGCAGGAATGGCCCAAAGCTCCTCCAGGGGAGGTTCAGGCTGGACATCAGGAAAAATTTCTGTACTGTGAGGGTGGTCAAACACTGGAACAGGCTTGCTAGCGAGGTCATTGGTGTCTCATACCTGTCGGTGTTCAGGAGGCATTTGGGTAATGCCCTCAGTAACATGCTGTAAGCTTGGGTTAGCCCTGAGGTAGTTAGGACTGAATAAACTTTGTAAGTCCCTTCCAACAGAACTATTCTATTCTGTTCTGGTTTGTTCCATTCTGTTCTGTTCATGTGCTCATCTATGTCTTTGTGGTACTGGGATCCAGAGTTTTGGGGTATATCTCCTATGGGAATTTTGCATCTTGAAAACTAATGGACAATAACATAAAGAAAGAACATGTATTTGGGCCACAAGGGACAGTAAAACTCCAGGTAAACATGGCAGTAATTTGTAATAAACTCTTTAAAGCTTCAGTTTGTGAAGACTCTGATCATTTGACCAAGTGAAAGCTGCCTTCATTTAAGTCCCTTTGGGCTTAGCCTTGTGAGAGTCTGGCTGAGAAACAGAATGGTTTCAGTGATTATCCAAGTTTATCTTAAAGTATTCCTAAAGCTGGATCTGTAGCATTGCACTGCCTTGCTCTGAGTAGCAGAAAGATGAACTGGGCAAGTGCTGCATCTGGTTAGTGTTTCTACAGAGTGTGCAGGACGATCACTCATCCAGAAAGAAACACTTTCCACTCTACACAAGCATCAGTGGAAATGCTGAGCATGTTCAGCACTGTTCTCTTTTTATCATAGAAAAGTGACATTCTCTATGGACCTGCTCCAAAGCCCGATTGTGTCAATGAAAGGACTCCTATTGACTTCAGTGTGACTTGGAGTGGTTCCTAAAAATGGGAACAAAGCAGCAGACTTCATAAATCTTCTGATGCGGTCCTTAAAGCAAGAATTCAGACCCCATGGGGCAAAGGTTTGTGATTAGAAAGATGATTTGGACTCTCTTTCTTCCTGAACTGAACCATTCAGGTCTTACTGAAGTTTTGTTCTTTGAGAAAAATCATATGCCAATCAGCACGGGGGACAGTTAGTCTGTTAAATGTTACATTATACCTTTTACTTTATATTATTGGGTGAGGATTGATTAAAGCAATCAGTGACCCTGTGTTCAGGAACAGAAGAAAAAAGAAAAGGCAAAGAAAAGCAAATGGAGCCATGGGGCTAAAATATGTTGCTGAGAAGTGGAACAATTGAAAGTGTGTGTGAGAGAGGAATTATCACAGCACTGTTGGCACTGAGGTGGCATTGAGAGGCCTTAAACTATCATAAAGCACATGCTGGCAGAATCTCATCCTGCACCTTTACTGTAATGCAGATTTTTTTTTTTTAATGGATGAGCTTCTTGGCATGAGAGAAGAGGCACACACCAATGACCAGCTTCCTCCCTCACAGGCAGTACTCATCAGCAGTTGCTGCTTTCAGCAGTTCTTTGCCTAGACCTTTCCTACGGAAGTTTTTTAAAGGGTAATTAGAAAATTAACAGGAGTTGAACCTCTGTGTTCCTTTGGACCATTGACAGAAAGCCCCTTTTATTTCCTCTCCTGGTGGAAATGTCCTTTCCTTCTCTCCCTTTAGACCTGTTGTGTGTCCTCCGTAACTTAGTGTTGTGCCTAACCATGTTAAAACACGTGGGAAGGGAAAGTCTGCTCACTGTACGACTTTCTGTCATGACTCTTTCAGCCTTTGACTCACAAGCATAATTTGGTTTTATCACTCCAAAGTGCATTGTAGATGCCTGGTTTGCAAGGCACATAATGTGAACCATCATGTTGCTGTGTGGAACCTCTTTTCCACACCACTCTATATGTCAGTCAACCTTTTAATTTGATTAGGAGGTTAATTTGCATGGTACCGTGTGTATTCTTTTACTGGAATATATATACTATGAAATGTATGATGTAAGTTAATCCAAAACTAAAGAGGCCAATAAAAGCTAGTTCCTTAAGGAGGAAGAAAAAAGAATACAGCTCAATGGAAGAAAGGCTTGGTAGGAATCCAGAGTCCTGACTCATTGTTAGCCTCAAGAGCGTCCTGACTAGCATCAACGTGTTCTGGAAGCAATGTGATTTTCCTACCGTATTAACAAAAAATAATAAAATGTAATGCTAAAACAATGGGACATACCAGAAAATTTCCACTGAGAAATGGTACCTCAGTAATATGCCCGTGGCAGAACGATTTCCATCCTGCTCACATAATCTGAGCATATGGCGAAGTTACACAAGTTTGTGCACACCAAGTGAGCAGCTCTTTTAGGTGCTTAGACTATTCCTTCAATACCAAATGCTTCAGAACGCTAGTAAATAGAATACAAAATATATTTCTATTCGTGGGAGACACCCAGTCAAGAGGGAGCACTAGGAATGTGCAGTATAGCTGCAGAGGAGAATTCAGCCTTTATGGAAATCTGAAAAATACCTCCATGGCTTTCTACCCTTGTTTCTCCATAAATGTAATCTCAAAAATATATACAATTTGGAAGTGATGGCATCCTGGAAGCTTGGCTAGTGTGAGCTCACAGTTATCTTTTACTTGATCCTGTGAAATAAATTATATTCAGCAAATCCCCACTGCAGATAAATTCTTCTCCATCTGTTTTTCTATAAGAGAATAAAAAATGTAAAATTACTTTCATGCAACAATTGCACAAGCAAGTCATAAGCTTAAAGACAAAGGAGAAGAAAGTTAGGATATTTTCTGGTTTGATGCCAAAGATTTTTAAGATAAAAATTCTCTGAAAGTAACTGCAATAAACCAATTACTGTTGAGCTTGAACAATCCTCAAGTTAAATTAAATTCAATTTTGCTTAAATATTTATTAGGAGCAAAAGAAAACATAAATGCAGAAAAAAAATCTTTATGTCTTAATTATCATCTTTTTCCCACAACGTCTCCTACTCTGAAATGAGGTCATTGGATTTTAGTAACCCATCCAAGTGCAGTGCAAAATATATTTCAAGGCAGAACAAGAGTTCACATCTCAAAAGGAAAGGGGTTAACAAAAATATAAAACTGTGTGAGAGAGAAAGCACTCAATGCCTAGGGAAGTATAGTTTTACCTGTGAGGAACAAAAAAGTTGGTCTGCATCCACTGCATGGACACAGACATAAACTAATCTCAGCGGGGGCTACACATGAACAAACAGCTAAAGCCTGATCAAACACAGTCTAAACTTAGTAGAAAAGCTCACAAATCAGAGTTGCTTTTTCTTATAAAAAAATAAAATAAAATTAAAAATGTTAGATTTAAAAATAAAACAGGTACAATCTTGTAATTATATGAATCAATAATGTTTATAGTAAAAGCAACAGAATGTACTTAAAGAGTTATAATTATAGGTTGCAGGTCACTTAAATGCCTGGCTTGGACAGTCTGTAAAGAGAATATGGCCAAGCTCTATGGATAATAGCTTGAATAAATAGGGAAGTTGTAGAAGTATGGCTAATGAAAAATAAGCATTCTTATGGGGAAATGGAGAGTGACAGTAGGAATTAAGGTGATCCAGTGTCTCAGGTGTACCGTGGGAACAAGTACTGCAAACATTGTATGTGCTTTCCTGACTAGCTAGGAAATCTGGAAAGGGCATAAAAAACAAATTGCTTGATGCTTACTTCAGTCCCTCTTGAATCACAGCATTTTATTTAGGAGTTTGTAGGCAGTGAAGATTTTTTCCACTTTCATATTTGTTGTGCTTTTCTGTCTCTGTTAAATATCTATCAGAAGTGCTGTAACCCCACTCAAAATCCAAAACCCCAAAATGCATAAAGGCAAACAATCCAAATGTCAAACGTAACCATAAGCAATTAGTCAATCCATCAGAGCAAAAGCAATCAAATCACATCCTTCTCTTTCATCTCTGGAGACTTGCGTACACCTAATTATAACCCAACAAGAGCACTTTGAGGAAAAGGAAAAAAAGGAAGAGCTGTGAGTTTTGACCCCCCATTCTGGAAAACGATTGTCTCCAGATGTTTTGGTGCAAGTGCTTCAGCTGGTGACATCCCAAAGTAAAAGTTCAAATGAAGAGAATGAAGAGCCTGAGTTACACCCAGAGATCAGCTGGAGCACACTGCACCACCTGCAGCATGTATGAACACCTCTGAAGGCTATAACAACCCCAGCCTGTAAGTTGCTAAGCATTCCTGTTGTCTTTCAAGTGTATCTTTTGAATGGTTTTGCACTCAAGTCTGTGTTGGAAAGGCCATGAAAAAATTAGATGAGGTTTTCTTCTGGTAATACAGGCAAGACCGTCTCCAGCGGTTTGCAGCGTGTTGGCACTGCACTTCCTAATGCCTCTCTCTCCAGAAGGGTGGGATAGTCCTAGCATGTTATCTCCCTGCGGCCCTTACTAAAGTGTGAAATCATAACTATGTTTTGATGAGAAGTATTTAGGTAACAATTTTAGGGAAAAGACTTGGTTTTCTGTTGACTGTCTTGCACTAAAGACACTGCTGCAAAGAGTTCCTTGGTACTGTGACATCAGTGTCTTCCTTGAGGCCTACCTCGTGTCCTTGAGAACCTAACTTTAACTTCTTAGTATTATATTAATAATAATATGCTTTTCTTGGTGAGACTGTATTGTTATGAATCTACCTGAAATTGTCTTCTGCAAGTGTGCTGGCTTCCATTTGTAAGAAAGTTGTTCTGTCTGTACTGCTGGGCATTTCTTTTGTTCGTTTGCTTTTGTCAGAGGCTAACAGTACAGAAGCTGCAGTTTTCATGTGATCATTCTTGAAATTGCTTCATGCTCAGAGAAATGTGTAGGCGTTCTTTCTGTGTATTTTCTTTAAATAGTAAGTGAAAACAGTAATACAAGAACAAAAAAATGCACTGTGAGATTCTATGCCTTTTCTGCCATTTTCATCTTTCATTCATCTAATGAGCTTATTTTTACTCTCTATCTTTCAGCCCCCACTCTGTATTAACAAGTTCTCCCTTGATTTCATTGATTCTCCTTGCCCATGGTGGCCTTTTTAAATAATTTATCCAATATGTTTATTCTTCTGAAAGTACAGGCTGCCAAGAGAGGTTGTGGAATTGTCATCATTGGCTCAACTAGACACCCATCTATTAGGGATTATTTAAGGATAAGGAAATCAATCCCTCTGTGATTCAAGAGGAGGAGGGGATGGATTAAATGACCTGGTAGAATAGTCCCCTCTAATTCAAATTATTCTGTGTTTTGTTTTTATTTTTTGTTGTTGTTGTTCTAAATTCTTTTTGATCTCGATTTCCTAATTTTTTTAGATAATGTTCTCTTGTGTTCATATTCTTTGAAAGTGTGAAGAATTTGCATGAACCAATTTTTATTAGTTCCCTTGAGAATGTTAAAAACTTCAATTAGGTCACTGTGAAGTCTCTTTTCCAGAGTGAAATTCCTTAATCTTCCTTAATAACTTAAATCTTTGAAAACTGATGTTGTTCAGCAATGCATTTTCCTCAAAAGTAATTATATACCAGCTAAGTTGCTACATAACAGTCAGCTCTGTGTTGTGCTCTAAATATAATCATTCTTTGGATTTTGTGGAGCCCATTAGCCCTGATGGGCTGGAAACACAACCCTCAGTACAGAAGTGCAATTTGGGAGATGATAGGAATTTCCCGTTTCCAAGAGGACAGCATTTTTCTTTTTGCACAGGAATATCTCACAGTGTAAATAGGTACCCTGACTGTATTTCTTAGTACATCTGCTCCATTGTAATTTTAGGATTATTTTAACAACAATGAGCAAGGAAATCCATGAGGCAAATCTGAATTAACAGGCTGAGGAATGATTCAAGCTCTGTCTTTCATTTCGTGCATGTATTATCATCTTTGCACTGTGTTTGCTATATTTTCCAGTAGCCTGCATGATATGTTTAATACTATAGCTAATCAAAATCTGAAATCCTTTCACCAGGAAAGGTGGTGAAAGTTACAGAGGACTACTGGTCCCTGTAGATTAAAACTTTCCTATCAGCTCTGATCAGGAGAATCTGCTTGGAAATACACACAAAATAAAAATGAGGACTGAAAGCAGTGGGAAGAGATGAGGTACAAGGAGCAGAAAGTGACCTGGTGTTCCCTTGTTTGTCCTATATTCTCCCTGGTCTACACAATCTTAAAAAGTTGGGGACTAAGGCAAAATTTCAAGGTGCAGACACTCCCCAACCTGAAAGACTGACATTGACTAGTGCCATTAAATAGTTTCCCCTGATTTTTTTTTTAATGTTCCTTCTTTGAGTTCACTGCCTTCCAGGGTGTCTTCAAAACTTGTATTCCTTTTATGGACAATGAGATACGGATGTTTTGCAATTAATGCTGTGATAAGGTTTTCTGACTTGTTTCCATCTCAGCTGGGGTGATGCTCTTTAAGGGTACAAGATGATTTGTGCTGAAATTAGCATGATGATCCTTGTCCTCATTCCACATACATGTACAGTAGATAAGGGTGGTTTTTGGGGGTGGGGAGAAGAAGAAGAAAGAAAAAGATTGTCTTCAAATGGAAGTGTCTAAGGAAAGTAACTAAAATGAAGTGAGTTTTTTAAAGCAACCAAGGTAAACAGCTTCCTGCAAACACCCCTTAGTGTCACGCCTTCTTTACCTTCTCTGCTTTCTCCTGATGCTTTTAGCCAATTTCTAGAGCGTTGCCTATGTTAACAGTGGCACTTGTACAACTTAATTTTCCATTACCATGGTGAGAACTCCTGGTGTTCCAGTCCTACTCTTTTGTCAAGTAACAGTTCTTTAATTATTCTGTAATAATTTCAGCAATATTTTCCCTAAACCCTATGGGCATTTTCTTGAGGGTATGCACTGGCTTGGCATTGACATTATGTGTGTGTGTGACTTTGGCAAGAAAAAGATATTTCTCCTCTCCATTTTCATTATTTCCTGCATATCTCCGTACGCTTCATTTCTGTTTTGTAATCTGAGGTCACATTTCTGCACACACATTGGGTTACAACAGTCTGATCATGGCAAAACCGGGATGTTTCATTTCCTGTTATCCTCACAGGAGCAGCCTTCTCTGTGTTCTCTCACAGATACACGAGGGACATACCTTACACTTCTGTCTCCCTCAGTATCTCAAGAAGAAAAAGACATTAGGGGACAGGACGGAACCAGAAGTGTCTCGACAGCACCATTCCTACAGTTTAGCAATCCCTAAGGACCCTTGATTGGGATCCCTCTAGGGCATGAAGCCATCTCCTGCGCCAACAGTTGTCCATCCAGGTGTGGTCAGGGTCACTCTCTGATGAATGCTTGCTAAGTATTGGGGGACAAATTTAAAGCTAATGCAAGGCATGTCTCCAGGACAGCGTCCTCTATCTTCATTTTGTGTGATATCAGGCTTCAAGTATTACATTGTGTTGTCATGCCAGGATATTTTTAATGTCCTAGAGACTGAAAACAACAACAAAAAATGTTTTGTCTCTTGGCTGGAGGATTTGCTCATGTTTGTTCCAGTCTAATTTAACTCCAGTTGAATTCAGAGCATCCTGTTTCTAGACTCAACTTAACCTTGGGACATACATATTCTGATATCTGTTTACTTCAAATACCATGCTTTAGCAAAACAGTCAGTGCTTGTAATAACTGAATAGCTGCTTCCTTACAACACCCGCTAAAAGACACTGCAAGAAAAAGAGCTCAGATTCACAGGATTTAAAACAACAACAACAACAACAACAACAACAACAACAACAAAAAACACTTGCCAAATTATGAGTTTTAAAATTTACATGACATTCTTTGTTAAAGTAAACAGTAATCAAGTTCAAAACAAGATTAGAAGACCAGTGGCACTCATATAACACTGAAAATGCAAACTACTTAAGAGGCTATTGTACAACAGTGTAGTAAAGTTTCTGGCACCAATAGTCATGTTATTTAGATAAATATGGACGTATTTATGTATATATATGGCACATGTGCACCCCAGACATTATTCAGCCCTAATGATGCCAGAGTTCTATCGAAGAGAATGTCAATTGGAAATAGTGTCTGAAAATATCATGTTTTCCTCATTTGGGGGTGAAGGGAAAGGAGTGCACTGGGCTACAGGGCACAGTGACTAGGCTTACATTAGGAAAGCCTATGTTCCTATATGTTCCTGTTTCTGTTTTCTTATTGTGAGGGAAATAAAATGGGAGAAGGAAGGGGCAGTGTGTGAAGAAAAGATCTTTCCTATAGATGTGTCTTGATTGCTGGAGTTTCAGGGTTATGATCATTTCATGGAACGCTTTTAGCTGAGAAAACAAAGACTCTTAAAATTAATACAGCGTTTGTATAGTTAAAACAATCCTCCTTTGGCAGGAGTAGACATCCACCATTTTAGCAAGGAAGAGACAAATGTGTTGGTATGTAAATCTGATTTTTTTCCCAGATAGCCAGAATGCCATTACTGGGGATTTCCTGCCCTGTCTTTCCTGAAGTGGGGGCTGTATCCATTCCACCACCCCCATGCACAGGGAACAGGATCTCAGACACATCTAGTGATTGTTACCAGAATACATGGGATTTCTTTAGCGTAGCAGAAACTAAATGCCATGGGTAATGTGGAGACCATGAATTTGTCTCAGGTATATATTTAGCCATGTTTTTAAGTGGCTGGCAAGTCCTTTCTTTCAGATTTCCTTTGTATCTAGAAGGTGGCACAAGGACTAAAAGTGGCAAACCTGTAGGACTTGCAGCTTTTAGGGGATGTAACTGACTCACCAAAGTCAAGGCAAGTGCAGATTTAGGATAGAGGAGTGTCAGATGGCCCTTATGGTCAGCTATGGTTTTGTGTGCGAGCTGTGGTGCTATCTGTGCTCTGGACTGCCGTGTAGTTGTCCTCTATGCAAAGCTACTATCAGCAGGTTTGGGGACCTCCAGATCTGATACTGAACGGTCGTGGCTAGGCTGTGAAACAACATGGTAGAGCTTGTTTATAATAATCTTTGGAAAAAAAAAAGATGGCTTGTCATTGTATTGCAGTGTTCCTGATTATGTGTTACATACTGAAGCTATTTAACACACAACATTAACAACCTACAACTCTCAATGCTTTATAAAGCCAGCCAGTATCTCGATTCTTATTTTGCAATATTTACACTTGAATTTTTATGGGACACAAGTTGATTTCCCAACCAAAGTTTGTTGAATGGATGTTTGCGGTGGACAATCATATCAGCATGTGTGCTTACATGGAGCACAAGCGTTTCGGTGCCTCCCAGCAAACAATACACGTGCTGAACTCCAAGTGACCTAGTTGTCTTTGCTAATCGCTCGCTGATTACTGGCTAATCAGTGCCTTGTTTAGAGCAGCTAAGCCAAAACCGCTCTCTGCTATGCTGCACTTGGAAAGTGGGATGCATTTTTTGGTCATCATCATTTCTGTGCTAGTAGAGGTGGATAAAGAAATGCTGCCTTGTGCAGGGCCCCGTGGCTGTAGGTAGCTCAGGAGTGGTGTCTGGGTGCAGAATTCCATGGGCATTGTTTAAATGTGAACTTATCTTTTGTTACTGGATTTTTGTGCAGGCAAGAGAAGGGAGTTGTAAACCTTCCTGTGATAGCTGCTCCAATAAGACAATCCCTTTTGGCCGCATGCTGCATGCTTCAGCAAACAAAGTGAGTCTCTTCAGAGCTAACGTTATCCTCGTCCTTGGATGGAAGAGTACAGACAATGGGTTAGTCTTTTTGCCACCATGATTATTAAATAGTTAATCAGCTATACAGGGTTAAATTTCACCCTGGGGATTTTTAGGATGGACGTTCTGGTCAAACTTACCTTGTTGTCAAAACAAGGGAGTTTTAAAACAGGAAATAGAACCATTTTACAACATTTCTTATGATAGACACATTCATGGCATGCCTTGTTCCCGAGCCTTGCTCGTCTAAAAAAAACCTACCCTGAGTGTAAGAACCAGTGAACTAGTGCAAGACAACAGGTTTCTACTTCTGGAAGCTCTGTTTTGCTATTGATACGTTATGATCTAATGGGTACAATTTTAATGAACATGGAGTGTTTTTCATGTTGTGTTTTTTTGTATTTTCTCTTCATTCGTTAATTTGCTAATTTGCCACAAGAATAATCCATGTTGAAAAGCTGAATGTTTTGTTCTACAAATCCCCAGGCTAGCTAATCTGTGTCATTCATACATTAACTTTTAACTTCTTTAAGTCTACATGGAAAGGCTTCTGAACACAGCTGAAAATGAGTTTAATATATCACTTTATTAAAAATATTTTACCTTCTGATCTCGCTAGCAGTTTCTGTTCATTTGAGGTGCAGGACAGAAATTGCAAGGTAAGAAATGAGACTTATTAGCAGGGCTATTGAATATGAATAAGGCTATCAGCTTTCATTTTATTCTCCCTCACCAGTAAGTATGAAGAAGCGAGGTGTTCTGTACGGATATATATGAGAGTAAAAGGTATATGTTTGAAATACAATCAACACTGGGGGAAAACACCATGGGCTCTCTAATATCTTAAATTCTGTAAGCTATGGATTTCCATGGACCAAAGGGAATAAAAAATGGGACTGGCCCCAAAAAATCTGCAGACTTCCAAACTAGCTGGCACTCTGGTTGGGCTGTCAGCTATAAACTTGGACACATTTGTTCACACGTATCATAAACAGAGGGTATAAAATAACGGGGCTGAACTTTGTTTAAGAAACTTGCTATTAGAAATATGCCAGGACATCACAGTAAAAGGCAAAATTTATCAAAATTTATGGGGTTTAAAATTTCCTCTCAAAGTTAAAAGTAGGCTTGTGTTTTCTTTTCTGCCTGACCCTCATCACCTTTCCAGTGAGAGTGAGCCAATTCATGAAGGAAGTTGGCTTTTCCTAAAGGCAGATTTGAAATTTTGTGCAAGATGTTACAATTTCCTAGTTTTTCTGCATGCCAAGAAGAACTCTTTCCATTAATTTTCCCAGAAAAACAAAACACGCAAGGTACATAGTCTTCAAAATGTTGAGACAATTCAGCTACAAATGTTTGCAACATCCAGCCCTCATTTTTAAAGTAAACATTTCTCACGGAAGAGATATCTCTGCTTGGGAGTTGAAAGACCATGATACCCAAGCCCCTCACTCTCCTTTCTGACCACCCTTTGGCATCCCAAAGAAATCACTGCACCCCTCTCCCTTTTGCCTTTCCTAAAGTGGGAGATTAGAGGCTGGTCTTGCTCTGTTTATTTTTATGGTGCCTTGCATTTCATAGGCCCAACTGCCACTGTATTTTATACATATTTTAATGCCATTCAAGAATTATTTGGTATTTATGCTTCCAAATCACTGAAAAGAAAACTGGACTGGAAGGGCCATGCTTTGAACAGAAACCTGCTGTAGAAGAGAAACCTGCTCAGTCATCTGTGACTTACCAGGAGATATGTAACTCTTTCCCTTTTTCTCATAATGCTTTTTTTTCCTAAGCTTTTGTCCTGTTTTGGTTTTGCTCTTTGTCCTTTCCAGAAGGCTTAATGTAATATTTGCAGTCCACTTTTAATCCTTCCTTCTTGGTGGATGAATCTCCTTCTTCCTTTGTTGTTAGAAGCACTTTTTCTCCCTGGTTCTGGGAATTCATCTATTCGTTTCATCTTCAATCTGCAATGCCGAGCAGATTGTTTGATAGCGCAGGGTGACACACGTGCTTTTTAAAACAACTGTTGTCTTTATTCTTCTGGCAGCAAATGCCACTGCTGTCAAATAAAGTAAAATTGACTCCCACAGGAAAGCTTAAAGAGTCAGAGATGCCATTGCAAATTGTGGTATATGCTGTTTGGAAACCTTTTTCTTGTTGTTTGGCAGGACATGTGCTCAGTCCCTGAACACGCTGCTCAGAAGCTGTTACAAAATATAGAAGACAATAAATACTAAGCAAGTTAAATTTTTATCTGCTTTGAGAGATAGGAGTCTGAATGTCTAAGACACTAGAATTCATTTGACAAGAACAAGAGCTCTCGTGGCAATATTGTAAATGAAAAGCTGTTAGGCAGACAGTACCTTCCCCAATGTCATGTTTTTCTTAGAACTGGGGCATATATTACACACAAATTTGAGATTATCTCTAACAATTATCTAAAATTAACTGTGGTTTTCTAATGAAAAACATTAAGAGAGGGATCTGATAAGAGGTGGGCCTATTTATAATACTTGCTATGAGGAAAAAAAGGTTTGCTACTCTGAGAGAAACCAAAATGCACCGTGTGTCAGAGTATAAAAGAACATTAACTTCCTTTCCTTTACTCATTAGCAGCAGTGCTGGGAGTTTATCATATCTAACGGTGGTTAACAGAGAAGAGCCAACTCCAACAAGTCCTCCCATTTCTGTGTTCCTTTCAGCGCTGTGTCAGTCTCTCTCGTAACATCTCTGCTCCTACAGAGCTTGCACACACTGTGCGTTGTAACACATTGCCACTCTGAGCTCTCCTGGCTGCTTTGCTTCCCACAGCATGTCAGGAAGAGGCACCAGCTTGGGCCACCAAAGCAAGTTCACCTCCATTTGGTGCTGCACCAACACCAGCCCCATGTGCACCTCGAGTCTGATCACCATGGGGTTGCTCTGGCTGCGCCCTGCAGGCATCTCATGGGAGCATCCTCACGCCAAAACCATTATCTCTCTTCAAGCAGCATGCCTGAAATGCTGAACCTCTGAAGCTGAGAGCATTAGCTCCTGAAGAGCCCTGGGGCCATGGAGAGGCTCCTTTTTCCAAATCACACCCTATATTACAGGACAGAGGAGCAGTCTCCAAAGAGATGCTGTGGTTTCTCTTTTGGCTTTTTGCACAACTTGGACTGCACAGCGCTGGTTTCAGGGACTTGCTTCACAAACAAGGGAGCACAATGAGGAACCTCTGAAAGCTCTGATTACTGAGCTCATCTGAAATTTGGCAGTTTCATTTGTGGAGTTTCTACAAGCAAACTTACTTAAGTTCTTGCCTTCCCTTAACTTGAGTTTGAAAGAACCCAAAGCCTGAGTGAGACTCACAAAATTAATAGCATCTCACCTAAAATTCACATGTTGAATAAATATATACTAAACATTAATACAAGTCATTCCAGGGTTAGCCTGACTTGCCTGAAAGGTCAATGGATTTCTAACAAACCTTTCAATGAACCTATCACAGCTTCTGATTTGAAGGAGCCACAGAAGCCAGGTGGATTTTGTTGTGAGCCATTTTCCATAGTTCCACTTATCAGTCATGTGAGCATGGGTAATTATTTTCACCTCGTATTTGCTAGCGCTGATTTACTTTGCATTTGACTGGTCTTTAAAAAAGAAAATCTTTAATCTAAACCAAACAACCCTTAATGCAACCAAATGTTTGGATGAAGGAAGGGCAAATGTCTGTGTGTTTGTGAGAGCAGCACCAATAAAAATAACACAGACATCATCTGGTATCATAATACCAACAGGCAATAACCTAAAATATAGAATAATTAGAATAACCTAAGGAGGAACATCACTGCAAGTTTGAGAGAGGTTTCACTGTCTCTTCAGGATACTTATTTTGACTGGTGGAGAGGTTTACAAAACTTAGACATGATTTCTACAAACGTTGGTAAATCTGACTGCTTTTTTAATTTTTATTTTTTCATTTTTTACAGAACAACTCTTAACTTTGAGAAATTTCCACATGAGAAATGTTTTCTCAACTGCTAAGGCTAATTAGGAAACACAAGGATTGGTTTTGTTATATTTTCCTCTGAATAGGAGTGAAGTTATTTCATGCAATTTTTTACACAACTCCGCTGTGTGATGGGCTGCATACAGAGTAGTTTATTTATACCACTTTATCTCACACCTGTTTCGATACTGGCTGTTTTATGGTATTTAAACATACTATTTCTTGCCAATTGCTTTATCTCCACAGTTCCTGCTTTTGCTGCAAATGTTTCTTATTAACTCTAAAAGAAACATCAATTGCTCCCTGAGCATTATTAGCGAGGACAAAAATAACATAATTGTTAGTTACTTCCAACATGTTATCACTGCAGACCTATAAAACAGACATTCTTTCAAAATACTGTAGGGGCTCTTTTACTCTGCTGAAAATAAATAATACATGTTTTAAGCACTTGTTATTTCACAGGAATTTTGTTTTTAAGTGGGAAAAAAACCCTGATCAAAAAATCAGCAAGTCTCACTGCTGCGTGGTGTGCTTTTCTGAGCCGTTTTGCTGTGCCATGCCTGAATACACCTCTCCAGCTGCCAGAGCTCCAGTGTAGGATGTAATATTGGGCAAAGACCCGCAGTGGGGGCACACGAGATTGTTCATGTAGAAAATGTGTTGTCCCAGAGGGATGCCTTCCTCTGGCGTGAGTATTTCTCTCTATAGCCTCAGGGTCATGGTTCTGATGGTAGTGATGCTTAACCCTGCAATTCGGTGAGGGCTATCCCTCTGCACGTGCTGTCATGGGGTTCAGCAGTATCCAGAGCCTAAGGATTATTAAAAGACCTTCATGACACAAAGTCCCTCTGAGGTGGAGCAGCATTGTACATTCCGCAGAGTGGAATGAATCAGAAGTGATTTCTTCTGAAATCCAGTGGATGGATATTTATCATTGGCAAGGAGGCCACACTCACACCCCTACTTCACATAGGTCCCAGAGCCACGTGCTGAGGATACCATGCCAATGGCCCTGTATTCCTAAATACCTGTCCTTTAGGCACCATGTTCCTGAGACAGGGGCTCCTTACTGCCTGTATCGACTCCTAACAGCTCAGCCTGGGCTGCAATAGAACATTCATCCTCTCTTACTTCCCCACAAATCCATAACATTGTTATATTAATGGCCAGATAGGTGCAAGACAAGGGGAAAAGAAATGCTGAAGTATACGTCCATGACTGAGAGGGTCTGAATACCTACCTCAGTGCACTTATTTGCCTAGTGCAAGCCCTTATTTCATTACAAGTGTCAGGCAAATAACCTCAATCGCAGATGGGACACAACAGGACTGCCTCGAGAGAGGAGTTAGCTTTCAAAGCAAACTGCTCCAACCAGGCAGCCTCGCTCCATTCCTCACTTCTGAAGCAGGTTCTTTCATCCATAGCCAGAGCACACACCACCCTCCATCCTTCTTACTTGGGTGGTGTTTTTACTGGAGGCATTGCTGGATCCGAGCTTCGTGCTATCCTGCCTTACTGCTACTGTTTAAAACCTGTCCGACTTGAAGACACGTGTCAATGCTGCATTTAGAGTGCAGCAAATCATCTCTTTTTATTTATAATCAAAATAATGCAATTTTATACAAGCTAAATATCTGGCTATGGAGGTAGCTCCACATGAGCCATCAGAATGAAATCTGAGACCTACCATGCCTTGCCAATTAGGGAGTTTTACAACAAAAAGTAGAATTTCCAAAGGGCAGAATTTCTAACTCAAACTTGCCTTCAGTGATCCTCAAGGGTTGGAGTTTAGCTCTGAAACCACAAACTAAATAGGGCTGTTTGTTGGCTGGGTATTTTTGTCATTTCCTTTAGGCTTTGCTGTATCAACATGAAGCTCAAAAAGCTCAATTTGCATTTACACTCAGGTGCATTTGCACTGCCCTTTGTCAAAACAAACAAACAAACAAGCAAACCAGTTTTTCAAAGCTCATTCCCTACAAGCTTAATGAGAGGTTTCTTGCACTGAAACATCTGGTTTTAGTCACTGCTGGTTGGAGGATACTGACAATTCCCATGTTCTTAAAATGCAGGGAAAGTGGTGTTAATCCTGGGCCTGGGGAACTAGCACAATTCCAGCCAAAATAGCTCTTGCAACTGTAATCATTCACTGCTCTTAGATATTTTATGGGGCATCAGAAAATGGATTCCTTCTTATACGACGACTTCTTAAACTAACATTGAGACCTTTGCGTAAGTGAGAAGAAGGCTCAAAATCTGTGCAAATTAAACAGAGATGTGTGACTGATGAATCACATACCAACCAGCAGTGCCTGATTGCATTAGCTTTATTAATTTCTGTAATGCATACCATACAATAGAGGCTTCATCCTCAAGGAAAGTTTCAGGAGGTTGGCAGAGGAGAATTTACAAATTAAGTTGGCTTGGGTTAAACGTGGTCTGAGCTATCTGCATCGCACAACATGGCGTGGTGCCTCTGCTCAAAACTTCTGGAGAAAGGTACTCTCAGGCACAATGTGCGAATATGCTGCTGTTTGTAAGACCAGACCTTTAAATCACACTTCAGTCGTGAACGTTTTCCAAGTACTTTCCAACAATATATCACATTGCTCAACAGTTCAAGACTGTCTGACACAAGTCTGTGTAAACTAGTAGCAAGTTAAATAGGCCACAGGCATGGGCCAGTGATACAGACCCATCATCTTTCCATGGTTCAAGTTAAAAATCTACTTTCTCAGACTTTCATAATGTTTTAATATCTTTTTTTCTTTCTTGAATTCGTTAGCATTAGGGAAGAGTGAGCTAAGTTAGATGTGGAAATCCTAACTCTCATTTTTACTAAGTCACTTCCAAGCCTGGAGGAGCACATATGGTCTGCTTCCATTTGTGTATACTATACACATAATCTCCTGAAAACAGTGATTCTTAGGAGGTTTTGGCCAAGAGGGTCTGAAATTCCTTAAGATTTCACTGCAATTGAACACAACCCTTGTCTTAATTAAGTCTCTCATCTGAACCTCAAAATGCAGACTAACCCTAAATTGAATCCATCTCCAGGCATGAACGTCTTTCTCACCACTCCATATTTTATGCTCTATTTATTGTTGTCTATTCTTCTTTTGTCAGGACAGCCTCGTCCAGTTCTTAGATGTGAAAAAGTTGTTCACCTCTGGCTTACTGGTGTTGTTCAATGCAGCAAGCAATATATACACACTCAGGGAAGAGAAATTCAGTGTGAGAGAGTTTTTATGTTCTTTACCATCACACTGAATACGTAAATCGTGCCTTAGTGTTTTCATCATTCTGCTCAGTTACTGGAATTATTTATCTATAACCAGAACTATAGCTCTTGTTTACTATTTAATGCTTAAAAACCCTTAACAAATGTTAAAACAGAGACAAATTGTTTTATCTATTTCACTGTTCATAATAAAACTGCTTTTTCTTGCAGTAAGACAGAACTAGAAATAAACAAGCACCCATCACAGATGCTCACCAGCCTCAAATTTCCATCAGCACGCTGCAGAAAGCAAAAGCAGTTAATAGAAACCTGGGTGTAATTATTTACTGAGTGGTTTGCAGCACATCCGTGCCCACTGTGTTTGTAAACTAGCCAACATTTTGACTCACATAGGGGAAACATGCGAAATGCTGGATATCTGTCACACAAACACACTCCAGTGTAAATAAATAAATAAAGCTACGCAGGACGTCTCCCACAGTCCGCACCACATCACAACTGCTCTTACACAAGACATCTGTAGGCACAGCAGAGATATCAGCGTACTGTCCGCGCCTCCATCATCCCTTTATCACAAGGCTGGTGAGAGCTCTCTCTCCTCTTTGTAGACATGTAACGAGGCCAATGCAAAGCTGTCTTCCCAGCTCCAGCTGACGAAGCAGAGGAAGAAATCACCCTCCTCAGCAGTGCAGAAGCTCACCCTGTAACACGCCAGCCCCAGCAGGTTTGCAGGCCTGCACCTCAGCCAGCCCCTTGTCCCACGTCTTGCTGCACACCAGGCAGTGGGAATGGTTCACTACTGCAGCATCACATCTCTTTGGAGAGCAGATGGAGAGAGGAGGTACCTGCTTTGGCAGGGAGGTGCTGTGTGTGCCTACCTTGAGGAGAAATGAAAAAAACATTTGCTAAGCCCCTGCTGACACTGGGAGCCATGAATCCCCTTGCCTTCAAGGGGTCCTGTTGGTGTAATGAAGCTTCAACAGCCACTTGCCTCTGAATACCGCAACAAACAAACATGCAGTTCTTGTGCGGCCTTCTCCTGGGCTTGTCCTGCTCAGAGCTGAGTATTTCAACAAGCAAAATTCATTTTGGAGAGGGTAGAAGGGCCTGGTTCAAGAGCCGTTAGGGCCGATGGTGTGAAATGCTGCTGGCCATTGCAGCACAGGGATGGCGCACACCGCTGAGAAATCATTCCCTCCTGTCCAAAACTCTTTGGCTCACGTATTGTAAGCAATGTTTCAAAAGCTTCACATACTTTTGGAGTGTGTTCTCGAGTTTGGTAGGTGAACTGCTGGGAATTTGTTTCTAATGTAGGTAATTTAAATCAACTATTCAAATATGTGACCTTTAAAAATACTGGAGAATTTTGACATATTTTAGATCTCTGATAAGGCTGTACTTTAAAAAAGAAAAAAAATAAGAAAATGTCTCCTGCTGTTTCTGTTTATAAATTGAGATTAAGTGGGAAAAAATAAACAAACTTGTCTTCATGTTTCCTTAGCTGACATACCAGTTTTGTTCAGTGAAAGAAAATGGACTTCCAAACAAACTCATGACTTTTTTTGTTTTTGAAGGGGGAATTCCCTGGGGAATAATATTTTCTAAAAGCCTGCTGCAGACAAGGTATGTGCTTTATCTCTTTAATGCTGGTTGTTGTGATGCTCTGAGAAGAGCAATTGCAAGCTACACTGCAGCTTCACAAAGTTGTACTTTAACAGACCAATGACTACTAGTGAAACACTTGGAAAAAGTTTTACAAAAGCATTAATTATTAGCTGTGTATTTTTCATTCAGTAATTTTCTCCCTGACCTCATTGATATTTGGGTAAATCAGTTAATTCTGTTGAAGACTGTGGAGCTACTTTTGTTTATGTAAACTGTGAGGAAAATTTTCTTCAGGAAAAAAAACAAAAACAACACCAAAACACATTTTAAAAGCATACTTGCTAAAAAAACCTTCGTCTCTTTTAAAGTCTACTTTTTGGTCCTGTATGCTTTTAAACTTGCTAAGAACCAGATTCTAAATCAAGATTAGAGCAGTGCATCGGTTTCCAATTGATTGTTTTACAGATGTTTAAAAGGAAGTATGTTATCAATATAGATGATAATCTCAATCAAAATATTCAGTAAATGCTAATGTTATTCTTTTCTCATTTAAATAGAAAGATCTAGCCAAGACCCTGCTGTCTGAAATTCAAAAAAAAAAAAACAAACCAAAAACAAACAAACAAAAAAAAAATCAGCTCAGTTGAACAACCTGTTTCATTAGTACTCTTTAATGGTTTTGTTGTTTTCTTATTTTTTTTTCATGTGGAAATCAGATGTGATTTCATGTCCTCCTCTAAGATGATTGGCTTGGAATGAGATCATTGCAGCCTCATATACACCTAGACCTGAAACACTAAAACATCCAGAAAAAAGAAGTGATTTTAAATTATCTTTCTTGGCCCCCTTTAATGATTTATTTTATATATATATATATATATATATATATATATGTGTGTGTGTGTGTGTGTGTGTGTGTAAATGAGAGTTCTCTCCCAGAAATACACTATCTTTCAGCAGCTGGGATTGAGATTGATAAATATAAATGTATTTTGAAATTGGATAAACAGAATAATTCTAAAATTGAAATTTTAGTGTTTGGTTACCATCATCTAAAAATTACAAGTACCAACCATAGCTGGTAACAGCCATAAGCAGCAATCACAAAGTAGCTACAGAAGACATTTATCATCTTTTATTATTTTTGCCATAATTTGACTGACTACTTCATGATATTTTCAATACTGTTTTAGAAGGTAAAAGTCTGAATACCAAAACCTAGCTGAACTTAACCTTGTATTGTACTTAGCTTTGGAACAGGTCATTTGGGGCTTAGTGCTTTGTTACTTCTCCAGACCATTTTTCTAACCACTGCTTCAAAACTGAGCTGCCACCCCAGTTTTGAAGGGGAAAATAGAAAGATGGAGAAGTATTTAGCAAATAGAAAGAAAAATAGATTTAGTACATAGGTGATGGACTGAGCCATAAACATCTCCTTGCATCCTCCTATTTTGTCTCTGTTGCACTGCACAGAGGGTAACACCCCAGGGAAATATCGCCATAGGGGACACAGAGGGACAAGACCAATGTGAAATGAATGACCAAAATGTTGTATGCCAAATATAAGTACAACCTTGACCTGGTACATCCTGCACAAGCTGCTTAACATTTCAGTCAAAGAGAGGAGAGGAGCTATCAGATAATGGCATGTGGGCCTTACAGACCCAGGAGTGGGCAAAAGGCATTGCTCATTATTCCATCAAGGACTCCACATGCCAGTCTATGCAATCTGATTTGCAATCAATTGCAAGTGATTACACATTGTTTATCATCGATTGGCACAAGGAATCCTTGAGAGAATAATGAGCTGCAGCTGATGACAATCAGAGACTACTGTCTCGTTGCAAGTTTGATTGCACATCCTTCCACTGCTGCAATCGAGCACCCACCACCACCACAAAGCGCCACAATAAATAAATAAATAAAGGGTGGGATGGGAAAGCAAAATGTTAAAAAAGCTCTTTTGAAAAATAAAGCCTAAATGGAAGTTCTTCAGTATGATATTTGTAAGGCTAACGTCATTAGAACACTTTGGATTAGAAATGCAATAAAAAGATTCCAGTAGATCTTCCAGCTTACCTCTTGGCAAAATAACATCTGGACACCACACAATCATTTCTTTAAATAAGCAGGAGAAATTTTGGACTAAGACATCTAAAGGAAATCTATTATTTTTAAGTAAAGCGTGCAGCCAAGTTCAAGGCCTAGAAAGAAAAAAAGGAAATTTTAACATAATCACCTAATACCTCCTGGTTACCAGAAATTCACCTGTTCTTCACAGCGTGGTCTTTCTATCAACAAATACACAGACAGCAAAAGTAAGTACCTATATCATTCTGTAGCCATGGGCATTAACAGTTCTGCTCTCTTTACAAGAGAGATACCCAGGCCTAAATGTTCTAGAAAACAGCAATGAGAATAACAACAAGCATCAGAGGGACTACGGGTGATGAATTTGTTGTGTGCCCTGCATGGTGTATGCAATGATTACTGCCTGAGACAGATTCTGTAATGGCAAATTTCCTTAAAAAGTAGCAGCAACTGTAGTCGTGTCTGGTACCTGGCTCAGTACCAGTGGATATGTGATGGAAAATACGCAGATTTCTTCAGTAGGGATTTCATTTTTGGAAGTTTACATTCAAGTCTTGAAAACTTTTCTAATGGTCCCAGCAGCATCTGCAGGAATTGTGCCATTGGCATGCTTCGAAGTGAGAGGTTGGCATTCTGATCTGGAAATTACCTCTATGCAAATGAAGAAATATGTGTGCATATATATATATAATTTGTATATATGTAGATTATATATTTTGAGAACTTGTGTTTCATATAGCTATCACATTGTTACTGCTGCTTTGCTGGGTGTCAGCTGTCCACCACCAGCATCTGGGGTTCATTCCCTGTATGTCAGCTTGTATGTTCTCCAGGATCTGTGACTCCTATTTTTAGCATTTTGGGCAACATGGATTCTGGTTGGGGTTATCCCATTTGAGGTGATTATTAAAAAAAAAAAAAAAAAGTTATCATAATCCAGGGAGCAAATTTTTTTGGAGGAACCATCAGTCAGTGGCTGAATTAGGTGTCCTAAGATCTCAATAAAGCTGTGAAAGAAATGAGATTAAAGTTGTTTATGTGCCAGAGAAACAGCAGAAGAGACCCATGTCTACTGGCTCCCAGTTCAGAGCCTAGTGTTCAAATACCCACCCAAAACTCAGTGATTTCTGACAACCAAGCATGACTTAGCCCTCTCCTTCACTGAGAAATGTTGAGTGGAGTTGAACTGGCTTGTTAGCACAGAATACAATGTACTTGGTCTCAAACCGTAAATCAATATCTGTATCTGAGAGGTGACATTTCAACAACTGTGAAATGTTGGAGCCTGTTAGGATCTTTTTTTTTTTTTTTTTTTTTTTTTTTTTTTTTTTTTTTAAGTGTCAGATTATAAACTTCATAAATAAATGATGAGTGCACCTCTTACAACACCATGTGTGTTTGTGTGTGCTTGTGTCAGCAGCTTTCTGGATGTAAGCACAGTGACCCTGGAAAAAAACAGTCTCTACAGGTTTATACACTTGCCTGGTACTGTAAAGTTTTAATTAAGCATTGACATACCCTGAGACATTTAAATAGACTCAGACCCTGGAGAAGTGAAAGAAATAACAGAAATATAAAGCTGGGAGAGTTCTGGAGGGGTCATCTGGTCCATCCTCATGCCCCAAGGCAAAACAAGAGAGGCTTAGGAAATCCCCAACACATCTTTGTTGAATTCATTCCTTAAAACCACCTCACGATGGTATCTTCACCACTTCCTCGGGTGGCCTATTGCAGTGCTTCTACACTCTGAACCATAGAACAAGTTTTTTTTTTTTCTAATATTTAACCTGAATTTTCTGGCCTGAAGTTTAAGCCATGCAGAGAAATGACCAAGATGGGCAGGGGAAAAAAAGGCTTTCTGGTGACAAAGAGGAGCTGGACAAAGGCAAGGAACATTTAACTGAAAAATGGACTTGAAGTGAATGTAAAGAAGAAAGGCCATGCAGACGAGAACATGTAGGTCTTTGCACAAGGAAGCGGCTAGAAGGAAACATCATCTGGGAGGGAAGGAGAAGAGCCCCTGAGAATAATTTTTCAATGATTTTTCCATTTCTGTGTTTATCCTCTTCATAACTTGTTTCTCTTGCATCTCTCCATGCTGCTCAGCTTCCCCCTACTAAATGCCATGTGCTTTCTCCCTGTACTTACTTTTTTCTTCTTCTATGGGATTCATTGACCAAACAATATACTCAATTGTCAGAAATCAGCATGTGTAGGAAATTTCTGAGGCCAAACATGCAAGCAATGAGCATTAGTGACTATAGCTGCATGCATATGCCAGTAGTTGTGCATATTAATACTTCTTTATACCTTGTGGGCAGCTAAAGAATGAAAATGTTTAACCAATTTCACATAATTTACATAAAAACCGGCTTTTAAGCATCTGTTTATTAATCCTCCCAACACATCCATGCAGTAATGGTGGTCCTAGTTTACATGAAACAATGAGAGAAACCCAAGTGGATAGAAGATGAAAAAATAATTTAAAAAAATCAAATCAAAATTAACATTACTAAGATCTTGCATTGTCAAAAGAATACAGGAACTAAAGTGTTAGCAATTTATTATTAGCAGGCTTCTGGTGAAAGACAAAAATAAAGTTTTTATGACTTTGGCTTCTTAGATGTTGCAGTGACATTTTAATTTAATCGAAAGCTAATAATTTACTAGTTCCCCACTTCTGAGTAGCAGAAAGCCATTGCAAGAACAGCAGTCAATTTTCAGCTCTATTTGTGTCTGCATCGTGGTTAAAAAAATCCTCATTTCAGGAGACCACAAAAAACGTGGTGAGGTGATCACACACAATAGAGAGGCTGAAGTTATCAATAGAGCAATTTACAATAATTGTATTTGCAAATTGAACATCATTACAATAACAATAAGCATAAAATCCTGAAAAGATACTTGATGCTCTTGAGTAATTACATGCAATTAATTTGTATCTAATTCCAGACTCTGGCACGCTCTGTTCTAGCCTTTCTCAGAAATAGTCGCTGGCAATGAAAAAATAAGATGCTGCCCAGGCCACCTCTGCTGGGAAAGCTTTATGTTGTGCAAGAAGGGCTCAGATTTGGCAAAAGAAATGGTGAGTCTGAAGGGAAATGTCTGAAGGATCGCAGTTTGTCCCATCTGCTTGTGATAGCAGTATTTATGCCATTGTTCCAGTTCAGGTCTTTGGCTCTCCCTTCTCACGTTTCCTATGCTGGCTCATGCTGAAGGTTCCCCCATAGACAGTATGGTTATATCTGTTTTGCTGTGGCCAAATCAAGGCAGGGAAGAAAAGACCTTAAGGTCTCAGCTAATGTTTTCTTCTCCTATGCTGATAAGTAAGGAGTAAAAGAATTTGATCCTCTTCTTCCCAAACTGATGAATGCTTGTCGCCAAACAGTTTATATTCTCACAGTGTTACTGAAGAAAGGAACTAAGGACCCTGCAGTATTTCTGGACCATGCTTCTTCTCTGGCCATTGATCAGAAGGTTTATGGAGATCTTCAGAGCCAAACACTCCCTGAAAAAAAAATAAAATAGAGAGAGAGAAAGACAAAAATTGAGTAAGAGATTTTAAAGAGTGCAAAGATTTTAGAGTCCAAATGCAAAAATGGCTCAGAATGCAAGGACTTGGTTTCATGAGCATATATTTTAGAGAAATCAATATTATTCAATGTGTCTTGGCATAAAGTTCTGTGTCATAGCTCACTACTGGTATTGATTTTCATCTACTGTTCTTTTTAAAAGTTCAGTTTCCACTTTTAAAGGAAGAATGGGGGTGAGGTGGAGATTAGGGAAATTAGAAAGAGGGTAGCTGGCACTTTTACTGCTTCACTTCTCAATGCACCAACCTACTCATGGCTAAGATGACTGAAATCATTCATTAATATATATTGACATATTTTTTACCTCACCCGCAATCAGACACAAGGAAAAATGATGTGTTCACTTGAGTAAATGGCAGTTCCATAGACTACTTTGGTTATTTTGGGAGATGCACATTGTACTGCACACAAGTATCCTGAGGGGTACGTGAGTGCGGCAAAAACCTCCTTAGCTTGCTCTTAGCCTATCAGAAATGATGTCTTGCAGACAAGAATTCACCAAAAAAATTTTGGCACTCATCCTGAATTATCCAAAACATCACTGCTATCTTGGAAGATATTCACAAATCAGCATATGGCCATTCCATCACCTCTAGTCATTCTGTGTGTGAGGAGATGCAACAAAAATATGGAGGTATGGAACAGAAGGACTTCTGCCTTAAACTATTGCTCATCTGGGTAGGAGAAAATGGGATCCCACCCAGGCAGAAATACTGGCACTGTGGAAAGGGCCGGTGGGCGTGCAATGGGGCTGGGCAGAGCTCGGGGCAGGCTGGGTGAGGTGCTGGGGTGGATGGGTGCCCGCCTTCGGTCCTGCAGGCACTCCACGTGGGGATTTCAATATGAAAGGCATGCAGCTGTGTGCATGCTGCCAGACCCAAAATCCCTGTCCTCTGCTGTTTGTTGTTATTGTAAGCGGCCCTGCACTGCTTTTTCTCTTGAGCAAGCATGCGTGTGTACATATATATATATATATAAATACGTATAAGTATAGGTATGCATATCATAGAAATTAAACCATACAATCTGCAAGCTCAGCTTTGATGTTAACACAGTAAAGCAACGTGCTTTATTTGAAATGGCTTGTGAATAAATATTGTTGCAGGCATCACAAAATGAGAGAACTCAAAACTGTTCCACACCATAGCGTGGAGGCCCAGTAGAACTGGGTCAGTGGTATAGCAGAAGGCAGGAGGAGCCAGTTGCTAATGACTCAAAATACTGAACCCTTAAATTAGAAAGCCTTCTCTGAAGGGTTCCTGAGAGTAACCTCAATCTGACATTAAGGGAGATCTGTTCAACCTTCAAGCTTTTTCTGGAGGGAGCTGGTGTAGATGACAAAACAGCGGTCTGCCACTGCCTGCTTGCTTGGAGGGAAGCATCTAAAAGTAATCCAGACTTAGAAATGAGTGCTGGAGTAAAAGCAGCAGTGGGAAAAGGGTAAATCTCCCTGAAACTGAGAGCAGTTAGCTGCAGCAAAGCTTTAGCACTCAAGTTTTTTCTTTTTTGCATATGCATCAGATGTTGCTGGGAAGGTGACACTCAGAAACGTAGTCGCAATTGTTTGTTTTGGAAATTAAGTTCTGTGCTAAAGGACACACACACCTCGGGACTTCTAGCTCTAACAGCTACTTCGGTTTCAGTAAACTCAGTGAATAAATGAAACGAGTGAAACCAAAAAAAAAAAGCTTCTGACTCACATCCTCTCTCTCTTCTGACTGTAATAAGAAATGTCTTGAAAGCAAAATGTACCATTTTATGTTATCAATAAACTCCCCATAGAGTTTATGATAGAGTTATTTCCCTCTGTCTGAACACTAAGGAGATGTCAGGGACAGAAAAACACTAATTTTTTTACCCGTTTCAGAAATTTGGTTGTGCAGCTCGGAATGAAACTGCGCTAAAGGAAAACAAAGTATAACCTGAGAGAGAATAATTGATAGCTTGGTGACTAGGGAGCTAATTTAACAGGTTGGAGACCCAAACAAAAATCCCTAAACTACCTGCAAAACCTTTGTCTCAAAATTTGTACCTTTTGGCCAAAAGTTATCATTTTGACAAAGCAGATTTTTCAGCAAAGGTCTTTTAAACAGCTCACCAGCATGCTAAATCCTCCTCTTCTCATTCTCCACTTGACTTCCTCCAGTGTTTAGGGTTGTAATGCCAGAACAGCAATAATCAATAGCCCAGAAAATTGTAGTATTACATGTCACTGTAATGACTCGAATGCTAGTATTTGTGTTAGCTTCTTATCCAGCTGTGGTGATGCCTACTGATTGGAAAAGAAGGGCACTTGCAACAAAGCTCCTCTGAAATTATCCTCCCAACGTGTGCACGCAGCAGCTGGGAACCTTGTGATAACAAGCAAGTCAATCTTCACCTCCTCATTGTCTTCATTTAATCGATGGGTGGGTCTATCGCCTGCCCAGAGTATTTGGCAGAGGAGCTTTCCCCCATTTGGCTCTAGGAAAGAGGGCAAGGGAAATTGGGTTCTCTTCTGTCTTGGGAAACCAGCGCTCCACATAGTCTGAGGGATTTTCATTCCAACCTTTTTATTCAGTGGGATGGAAAATATTGAAATGTGATTACATGGAAATTACATTGAGATGTGTGTGATGCACAGAATTGTGTTGACTGTGGCTTCTGTCATTTGCCTGGCAGATCTCATGGATTCAATGGGGTTTATGCTGGAGTTTTGTTTCTGAATAATGTTTCCCTGTCTCTTTTTCTCTTCTAAACTACTGTATTGCCTGGTTTCCGGATCTCTAATACTTCCAAAATGCCAGAAGAGCTGTTCATAGCCTCCTAGAGCTTAGATAATATACACATCTACTGCACGCATTGCACAGGGTATTGGTGTGTGAAGCAAACTGGAACCCTGTGGCTGCATTCCGGCATTTCATCTTGTGTCTGTAAGGGGTCTGCTGGTTTTGTAAGAGCAGCTGGCTCCTGGTGGGCCACAACAATGCAGAATGCTGGGAACCAGCCCAAGGACCCCACCAGACTGCCACCTGACAGGCTCCAACAGGGCTCCAGGTCAGGAGGAGCAAAGAGGATTGTATTTGGGGAGGTTGTTTTTCAGAAGAAGTGGTTTCACTTCACTGAAACAGGGAATCTTTACAGGACAGGGCATTGTCTTTATGGGACAGCACATATCATTCAAGGGTTTGTTTAGTCTTTCTCTGGTCTTGCTTCCCTCTTGTTTAATGGGTGATTGTTAGGCTTTTCTAATCAATTTCTTAATGGGAAGGTAGAAACTTGCTTTCTTTGCCTCTTATACCCCTTTGAGGAGCTCTTTGTGGTCGTTGAATTGGTTAACTGGTAGAAGACCCAACAGTTACTCTTCTCTGTCAAGTACTTTCCATAGTTTTGGTAAAAGAGCTTAGAGCAAATGTGAAGCTCTGTTTCTCTGGCTCTGTTGTATTTCTAGAAGTGGTGGAGGCAAGCAGTGCAAACCCAGGCCAATGCACTAAGTTTCTTTTAGTAACAAGGGTGGAAGATACATTCGTTCTCCCTGATCAGTCCTCCAAAATGTGTGCGTTTTCCCATTCCCAACCGATGCCAAGTCTCTTCTAGAGCTTACAATGGATGCCTGTGGGCTGAGGACATGATACAAAGTGTGATGTCACCAGGGCAACCTTCCTAGGGCTAGAATGAAATTCTGGTGAGATCAGATTAAATCATATGTCTTGCTTTCAATAAAGCATGTTTTCTTCTCCCCTCCAAGTTTGTCTTTGGAGATGACAATGAATTCCTTTGATACAGGCAAATGAAGATGGAGCAAATTCTGCTAAACACTTTTATAGGAGCTGGCTTTTGTGATTTTTTTTAATTATTTTTTTTCCCTCAAGAATCTCTCCTATGTATGCTGCTCTCATTACATATAGAGCTCTTTGCTGAATGTAGTTAAGACATGGCATTTTAAAGCCTAGAACTGGTGTTTCTTTTCTTCAAGAGGGTGTTAACAGGAGGTTACCATTATACATGCATTTTAATATGTAACTCTCTATTGTAAACAATTCACTCTCAATATGTCTGGCTTTTGTTTGCTGTAAAGTTATACATTATATTTGGATTAATGATTCACTTGGCTGTATAGTAATTTCTCTGTATAGGTACAATCTCACTCAGTCATCCTAGATTATTTTTTAACATAATCTAATTTAAAAAAGAAAACCTCATCCCTGTTTATAAAAACATTATTTGTTCCTGGCTTTCATACATGTTTGGAGGAAAGAAATGAGTGATACTGAATAATAACTAGCACTCAGTCTCTCTAACCACAAATTATGCACCTCTATTTGCAATTTATTTTAAATGTTCGTTGTTGTTGTTTTAACACTTTCTCTTTGTGCATTCTCTCATCTCTCTGTGCAGAGTTTTATGTTCATAACTCTGCTGAATCCATACCCAGAAACATATGTACCCGAGCTGGATTGTGGAGTGTGAGCTCATGTAAAGGCACAAGGGGCAGCCAGATGCTTCTGTGGTTACTGCAAGATGGGGCTCAGACTCATAAACCCGTGGGTGGAGAAACACAAAGACCAAGTATTGCACCACCCAGCACGACCCAGTCCATATAGGAATGGGGGTGTGTGAGTATTTGTTCTTGGTATTGGAGCAAAGAGGAAACAGGGAGGAATTATTCCCAAATGTCTTCCTCCCTCTTCTCTGCTGGGGTGTGTCTTTGAGATATGATGTAGCTCAGTGAGGAAGAACACACGATCTCATCTACATCTAACAAATATTTCTGAAGAATTAACGCAGAAACCTTTCTGAATAAGAACCCTCTTATGACAAATTTATTATGTGGAGATGTTGGGAAGCAATCTTTGGATGAACATGCTGGAAAATGCTGATCTTCCACTGGAAGGAAGCTTTTGTTTTATATGTTTTGGATGCTGGATCAGGGTAATGACATCAAAGGACTGTGGGGTGGTATCTCATTCTGCATGTGCTAAATGTGTTTCCATCAGTGTTCAAGGCCTGCTGTAAAAACATCAAAATTAGAAATGTTGGTCACCAAATGACCCTTAGAAAAGGCAAGTAAGGCAGCTGTGAACAGAACCTCCCCGCTCCTGTTGACACAGGCTGTTCACAGTGAAAGGGGGTATGATATTATGATATTAAAATAGCTGAGGCATATTGCTGAGAATCCAGAGGTAGGAGTTTGGGCCACTGATAAGTAGGCTTTTGTTAGCTCAGTCAGTAAATTATATGGTTAAAATCCTGTAGGTTTTCCTTTTGTGGGTCATAGAAATAAATGTGACTTAATGGACCAGCTCCCTGGACATCCCCATGTTGGACTGTGCAGAAGACCCAGATAGCTTCATGTTCATGTGTCTACATCCACAGCTGCTCAGTTCACAGTGTAACTGCTCCAGAGAATCTACAAGGAAGGTGCCAGGAAATGGGAGCAGTACCAGTGAAATCCCATCTCCATCAAAACAGAGGGCAGCATTCCTCAGATAAGGGCTCCCACTAACCCAGCCTCCTGCTTGCCCTCTCCCCCAAGAAGTAATGTTGTGAACTAGGAAACAAATCAGGTCTGTTTAATGGTGTTGTCTCGTCAGCCATAGATCTAATGCTTGCAGAAACCAGACTATATTCAGGATTACTGATGAAAGATGTTTAACCTGTTAGGAAGAGGAAAATAGTCTCTTTTCAGACATCACAAAAGATCTAATCTATTTGATCTTGTTTTTAAGCAAGATCAATAACTTTTTCCAATTCTACCCTTTCAGAAGTCTACAGATCCAACCTAATATTATGAAATTGAGAGATCTGTCTCTACTTTTACCCAGAAGCAATGTGTAATATACTGAATCCCGTAGCCAACTTAGACAATAACATGGAAATGGTAGGGAATACTTTTCATTAATGACCATTACTGGCTGCAGAGTTGAGCAAGTCCGGCGTGGAAAGGCTCCAGGCAGCTCTGAAAACCAAAGGAGGAGTTTGTTAGCTTCAGAAATTGAAGCATGAGAGTTTATGGGGATGAGATGACCTTTCATACGAGCACAGCATGGTTGGGAAATGAGTGTACAGGATCTGAGTTGACTTAATCTTATATCTGCCTTTTCTGCTGAGGAGCACCAAGCTACTGTATGTAACATAAGCCGTGGACTAATACTCCCACGGCTCAAGCTATAAACCCAATGTTTTAGCCAATTTATGGCTCTTAATTGTGGATGAAAGGCATATGAAGACACTATTTACAGTCCAAAACCCAGGAAAGATGAGCTGCAGTTCACAGAAAGGAAAGCTGAATACATGCAGGTATGTTCAAGCAACAGATATGTATACGGGAATATATGAAAGAATTAATATCTTCAAAGAGACCCAGGGCAGAGAGGTGGCTTCAGCACAGGCACAGCAATGTGGAAAGAAATAGTGAATGTAACATTCTGGTGTGCTAAACCGAGATAGGTTACTTCCCTCCAAAGACTATTCAATATGTAGTGAATTTTTTTCATTCTAAAGCAAGGGAAAATGTTGGAAACCAAGTTGAGGAAAGAGACTTTTCTTTTAACATTGTGATATGTTAACTATGTTAAAAAAGAAACCTTAGTTTTACTAGAAAAATGAGTGCCCCAGGTATGGCTGTGATGGAGAGTACAAAACTGTCTGTACTAACCTAGCTCCTTCCCCATCAGGCTGATTCAGCTGGAGCAGCATGGTGCTTTGCATTTCTGAAAATGAAGCCACTTATTCAAGAGGGTCGAGTAAACAAGTGTAATTGCACCTGTAGTTTGAGTTCCTCCATTAATGTATGTTCTTACACCGTGCTTTTTGTAGCCCCAGCAGCAAGAACGAATTGAAATTACACACGAAAGAGGTTTCTTTCATCTCTTCACTGCTCTGCTAGGCCGCAGGGCGATGCTGTGAGCCTGACTCCTTGCTATGTTCTTCCAGTATTGTTCTTTATTATAATCAGCTGGACCAGTGGTCTTGGGACCTAGAGTAATGTAACAAAATTATTTCATCTCTGGACATGAAATTCCTTTGAACTCCCTTATGCTGCAGTCAACTGAGTTGTTACCTTCAAACAAGCTTGCACTTTGCAGCCTATTTTTTTTTTTTTTAAGATATCTGAAAATCTTCTGAAAATGTTCTGCTTTCAAAAGCATTACTTCAAATCGAGAACTTGTCAAAATTATCTTCTGAGGTGGGAACCCTCAAGTACTCATTTCCTGAAAAGTTCAGTTTTGCTAATCACAGTCAGATGCTAGCCAACGTAACAGGTCCTCCCCAGGCTAGTAACAGCCTTCTCAGAAATCTAACTTCCCATCTCCTGTGATAACATTATCTTGGTAGTGGCTTTGAGTAATTTTTGTGGATATTTACATGGTGTCTACTGACTTGCCTCCTGCCTTTAAGGGTCTAGTCCAAAGTCCAGTGAGAGATTTTCTTCTGCCTTCAAAAAGAATAAGATAAGGCCCTTGAAAAGATCATTCATTTAGGGAAAATATGTTCTTTCTGCAAGTACTTACATGCTGCTGGGTTTGCATCTTTGCTAAAGGGATCGCAGGCTCTATAGTGTATGTGTGAGTCATGCTGGTGAATCAGAGTTTTCCCTGGTTTTCAAACTGTGGTTTTCTTTGTAATAAAGCATTCATTGTATTTTCACAGCTAAAGCTCTACCATCACTCTCATAGACATATGAACTAAAGGGAGAAGCTATCCATGGGCTTAAGTATCTTATGCAAATAATAGGGGCAGTGCTAGATTTATTTATTTATTTATTTATTTATTTTCAAATTGGGTCTCTTTAAAGGTCCAACATGAGTTTCCTGCACTAGTTTCAAAACACAGGAACAGTTAAGCTGGTAGGTATTTTGGTCAGGAGTCAGGCATTTCTATCAATTAAACTACCTTCTGTAAATCTGAGCTTTCTGGACAAAATAATGCACCTATTTTTCCAGAGAGTAACTCACTGCTACTCTATGATGGATGTGGAGTTCAACAAAAAGCTTGTGATGTACTGCATGGTGCTAATTATCTGGTATTTTGCTGTTCTGTCTTCATCCTTCTCTCTACAATATTAATCCTCTAGGCATTTCTGTTGTGGAAATAGTCTTGAAACTGTAGAAACAAATGCCATTTGGGGTGTTTGGCTCAGGTTCCTGGTTAGTGTAAATCAGAACTGACTGATGTGTATTTGTATTGATATTTATAACCTGGGAATCCAGGCTGTTATCATCTTCTTTGTCCATTCACAGGATAGTCTGGGACCTCCAGATCCCAAAGGATATATGAAGCCCCCCACTGTATATTTCCTACAATCCTGCCACCCCCGACAACTAAAATACTGATGGGAGATGAAGTTGATGAACCTCCTAGATCCTTTCCTTGTTAGACATTGTGATACATCAAGTTGTTTGCAACACAAAATTAGTTCATACCAGATTTAAAAAAAAAAAAAAAAGCCAATTTCCTTAATCATTAGCAAGAAAAAGAGAACAGAAATAGAGGAGAAAAAGATCTGAAAAGATTTTGGAACAACGGTTTTTAGGGTGTTTGATTTACTATTCAAGTGTGCACAGCTGCTGCTTGGGGGGGAAAAGGCACCATGCCAAGTAGGAGAGACAAGGGTAGAACAGCAGCAAGAGAGGAGAAGAATGTTTGCAGACTGGGCTATTAAATGGGCTTGGAAATAGTTTCCCTCATTCTTCCCTGCGTAAAAAACTTGTCTGCTTCAGAATCCCACCAGCTCAGACACCACCAAGGCATTGCTGGTGTCATGTGCTGGTGGCAGGACCAGAACCCACCTCACATTGCTCCAGAAGAGTTCTCCCTAAAGGTGCATTTGGCTGCATTAGCCATGTCTGTATTGGCAGTGTCTCCCTCACACAGTTGGGTGGGAGATATGCAATTATCCTTTTGGTTGAAACAACAGCAGTCAATGCTCCCTGCAGTACTTTGGGCTTTCAGCATGACAGGAGCGCCATTAGGGCTGGGACCAGAAACCTTTACCAAAACCGATCACAGTGGCTGCTTCCTTACTCTACATCAAGGATGTCTCCTTTTGGTCCCAGAGAGTTGTTATCATTCAAACATTGCTATGCTTGCACAGACACAGATTGACTCAATCTTAATAGCATTGATCAGCTTGCTCAGGTGACAGGACTAAAATGCAGCCATTATTCTGCTTCTCCCGCCACTGGGCAGCTAAAACTTTTCTCTGCTTCCTTCAATGCTATTTTAGTTGTTTGCATCTCCTTGGTCTCGCTCACGGTTTGCACTGTTGGAAGGTTTTAGCAGCACTGTGCTCTTACTCTGAGATGCATGGGCACGGGCTGATCCTGGGGCAGCGGGGCCAGTCTGCTTGCTGCCAGCAAAGGGAGGCTCTGACCCAGCTTTCTGTGTGCTCTGCACTGATCGGTGCTCAGCAAGGGAGAAGAACTGGGTTTGTGTTACTGGTTTGGATTACTTTGTTTATGAGAATCTCGCTTTTAGTGATTAATGTCTGCACGTTATACAAGAGCAGCTTCAAATTTCTCTTTGAAGCATGGCTCTAGAAATACTGCCAGATAATATTTCTTCTCAGTCAAATGATTCCTTTTCTATGGAAAATGGGAATGCTTTGTCAGTTGCAAAAGATCCTAATATGGTACAACTTGTCATCTTATTTACAAACACAGCCTCTTTATTCCAGTAAGAGGTGAACACACTGCGCAAACATTGAACTGCTCAAACTTACCATAAAATAAGCTGGCACTGCCTTCCCAAGTGACCAGTTCAAACGATTAACCAAACCAGCTATTGAATTTCACAAAGAGGGCTCTGGACACAACATCTGCTTTTGCCTATTCTCTGCTAGTCACAGCTTTCTGATCTTCCAGCACTCATTTGGGAACAGGCTTTGGATGAGTTGGAATTACTTCTGTCTGATTTTTTTCTTAACAAGTTATTTCTACCCTTTCCCCAGTAGTTTAGGCACAATTTCTTTTACCTTTTGGGAAGTGTAATGTTTTAAGGATACATTTATTTAATTCCTATTGCTACTGGATTTTTGAGATGTGATTTATCATGCTCAGTGGTCATGACAAACACACTATAGCCAAGTACGAGAAGAATTATTTGAATGCAGATTGACATGAAGGAAATTTTTCAGAGGAGCTTATGTGCCTAAGGTGTATAAATCCCATTGACTTTGAAGTTTTTACCTAATATCATCCTAATGATCTTAAGAGTTCAGTTGTCTGGTTTACTAATTATAAATCCAATTTTCAAAAGCGCCCATCAGGCTTTTGCAAATGGAACTTAAGTTCTTAAGTCACTAAAGAACTTCAGAAATTTTTTATTTCATATCTGCAACATTAGTTTTCATTAAACCAGAATAGAAATCAGTGTGACTAGCAAACAGGATGAGCTGTGTATTAGGACCTTGCTGTCATCCTTGTTGTCTGTTCAGTCAGAGTGTGATAGTGTCAGGGGTACAGCATCTGGAAAAAGTGATCTGTGGTACATTGTACTTCTATCCAAACCACGGTTACCATCTCATTTTATTCCTTCTCATGTTTTTGCTCTATTTGGTGCGTGTTGTGTAAACTCAAATTCTTGTTTATGATAATGTTAGCATTTTAAAATTTTGTTATGGACTTTGCTTAGGAGATGATTCAGTGTCCCCTCTGTGATAAGTTGTGCTGAGCACCTTTGTGTGATCAGCTGGCCAGAGATCTCTAAGCTTTTCTTTGTCATCATGCTATAATGGCCCCAGAGGATGATTTGGGGTTTTGTCCCATTCAGTTTTAAAAGACCCATGTATCAGGGGTTTTGCATCACTTCCTGCTCAGAACTTCTTGTTCAATTTAATATTGGTTGCTGTTTAGAAATCTTATCAATTTTCAGAGTATTTTTGACTTAGTTTCATTCTTTGTCTCACTTTTTTGGGGGGGTGACTCCCCTTTGCCATTGTTTATTAAATTTAAATCCCACTGCCATTTGCCAAGTGTAGCAGTGTCAATGGTTAAATATGTCCTTGCAATCAAACCTCTTGAGAATGTTACCCATTAACATTGCTCCTGAAGAGATTTTTTTTTTGAGTTATTAATACCAATGCTATATTAGATGTAGTTATCAGTTGATATCTTCACCCACGACAAAATGTATTTATAGCTCCAGATAGATTCTCACTGTAATGGTTTTGGGGAAATATGAAAACAGATGTTTTAGAGCAAGGTGTTTTGTTGCTGTTTTTTTTTAGTATTTTTTTTCCTTTTTTTTTTTTTTTTTTTTTCCAGTTTAAAAATTTATGTGTGTATGCATCTGCCTTGCAATCAATTTGTGGTCATTTGGCTGTTTATCCTTTATGACAGAGTAATTCAGCTGGTCTGATTGATCTACTGATTATAAGCAACGAAAATGACAATAAAGGGCAAGTCTTTTTATGAGGCTGTGATTTTCAATTCAAGAGTTAGAAAAGAAAGAATCTCCTTAATTTGAACTGTGGTTTTAGGCTCCATTTTTCTTCCCTTTCCAGTGTGACACAGTTTTTCCAACTTGTGTAAACAGTATGCCAAAAGTTTTGGAAAACTGAAATGCCAACACCTGTGGTGATCTGTTCATCTGAAGGTGAATTTTGATCCACATTCCAGTGTTTCACATAAAACCACAGCCTCCTATTCATTCATTTGTATCTGCAATCCTGGATTTCTTTTCTTCTCCTTTCAGCCCCCCCTTCTTTTTTGGCCTGTTTGACTTCTCAGTTGGTTCACTGTGTCAAAGTTATGACAAATCTAATTTGGAAGGGTTTCCACAAATGGCACAGTAGATGCAGGCTAGTGGCCAGTAAATGACATAAGATAAATACCTAGTATTCCCCTCAAAAATATATTATTTTAGAGGAAGACAGTTGTGACTACAAAAGTATTCATCTTCCTAGTTTATATGCTTACAGGTGATTTCAGACAACAGCATCCTCTTTGCAAGTTCACTGAATTCTGGGAAGTGAACTGATCACCAATATAGCCTTCTCCTTTTTTTATAGAATTGAAATTAAATTCATCAGAACAATCCAAACACTGATTAAGACTAAATATTAGCTGATTTTGGTTGAGTCATTTTTTGTTTTCATCCTTTTCCTATCCGGTATCTCAATCTCATAATTACTTTTGAATGTCACATGTGGTACCACATCTGAAACGCTGCTTAAAATAAAACATGACCAATTATTGGTTTATTTACTACTAAATTAACATTGTCAAATTAAAATATTATCTAATTTTCCAAATGTTGTAAAGCTGAAGGAAAGAAAAATAAAGGAAAAGGTCTCAACCCTTTGGACCTTTCTGAAAAGGTCATTATTACAAATGACTAGAAATATGAATTTTATCCAAGTTAAGAACCAAGTCTGCTCTATGAGGCAGGGTGAGTTTCTAACTGGTTTACCAATTCATAGTTTTGGAAGCAGTTTGATCTTCATGTTCAAAGCTTTTCTGCAAAGACTTTGGTTCACACTTTGGAGCAGCCCCATGGTGATCCTTTATGTCAAGCATGTGGGAAATACTTGGACTAAATTGGTTTACTGGTTCACCAGAAGGTGGAAGAGGACTGTTGAAATCTAGGTGTCTCCCTGCAAGATTTTGGATGTGGCTGTAGTGGCTTAAAAACAGAGAAAACAATGCCCATCAATCCCAAAAGTTACTGAAATTTGTAATGCATTATGTCGTGCAGATCCAAATTAGGAGCTAACGAAAACTCCCGGTCTTTCTTCTCTGCTCTTTTCTGTGAGGTAATATGCTCTGGATTCACATGAACTTCTCAAATAAACCTAATCTAAAGGGATGACCTTGTGAGGATACATTTCTGAACATGGTTTCTAGCTACACAGACTAGGCGAGCAAGTCGGTCAAGCTTTCCTTTGGACAGCCATAAAGCATTCCCCAGTGGTTTCCAGGGGCAGGGAAAATTGCAGTGGGCCTTCTTGACATGCTTCAAAACATCTCAGCTCACCAATAACCCTTGTTTTAGGGAACATTAGGTTGTTAAAGATAGTTTAACAGCACAGAACTAGACCCTATGTTAAACCAGCTAGCAGCCACATACACCTACTTCATGGCAATTCAGCTGTACAACCTTCCCTATATAATGGGCATCTTTCTCTGTATAGGAAAACCCTTCCCATAAATGCTGTTAATCTCATTTTAACCATAGTTTTGTAAATACAATGACATGGTCAATGGTCCCACCGAGACCACATTTCCCAATAATGAGGGAAATGGTATTTACAGGAAAGATTTAAATATTTCTTTTGTACCAGAGCATGCATTTTTGCATGTCGTATGTGAACCCCTTAATACAACTATGACTAATGTACCCATCTAATTAAATTTTTACAGCATTCCAGTGTGTCAGTGTCAAATGTTTGCCTCCAGTTACCCTCCCCATAACACTGTCAAATAAACTCCTTCTTTTTATATTTAGTGCCTGCCTGCCTCCTTCCACACTATGTGAAATTAAGGCTTCATCATCATCCTCACGAAGACAGGAAAACTGCCTCCTGCTTCCTCTTGTCCCAGCAGTGACCCCTGGGCTTTTAACTTGCCATTTCAGGTCTGTTGCTCTGCAGAAGGATCACATATATTTTTATTCAGCTTGACAGGCAGGGATTAGAATTTGAATTTGGAGTTAGCAGATAATACGAATATGCATATAAAAGGAAGTAAACCATATATAAAACTATATATGTATATATTTTTTTTTCATTTGCAATTTTCCTAGTAGAAAAGTGGGGTTTTTCCACTGACCATATAGCTGTTTGGAAACGATTTGTGGAAAGATAAAGAAGGAAAAAAACAAGCTTAAGGCTAGTGATTGTTAGGACATCAAAGCCAGGTGAAAAGGTCCACAAGGCACCTTTAGGTTGTATCCCCCTAAATAACAAAAAAAGTTTATGTGTGGGGATAAAGAGGGATTACACCCCAAATCAGGCATCACCAGGAAAATAAAGACATTGTTTAGTTCAGTCTGTTTAATCTTCTCTTTACAACATGGGCAGGTCATCATGCAATCTCCCTGAATCCCTAGGTAAGCACTAAGCTGTTGCCTTTAATTAGTCTGCAAGTTATAGTTTGAATGCAGTGGCCTGACATCTCAATTAGGTATGCAAGATAAGAGTCCAATAAATGATTTCTCAAGTCTAATATTCTACGGTGAGGCCTTCTGGAGCACCGACGCAATGGGAGATCTCACAGTGCAGCAGATGCAAACTGGGGTATTCAAGATGTGCTGCTCTAAAAGCCCCACTACTTGCTGCTTTAAATGCCTGTTATTTGAACAGGCATTCTAGAAAATAACCTTTCATTAATATCATTAGTAGTAGACTGGGGCTAAGCCCATTAGCTGCTTAGGAGCTGTAGATATGGTCGAATCTACATGACAATAAGAGGTTGTTTTCTGAAGTTTATCAATCAAATGCAAATGAACATTTCAGGTTGAAAAGTTTCTCCAGCAGTAGATTTTCACCAAGGAGTGAACCGAGATGAAAGCCGGGACTTCTGGTGGTGCCACTTCCCTTTTCTGATGGGGAATGTTGTTCCTCCTGGCACAAGCTTGAGTTCTGCGCCTTGGGGTTTCTGTTTTTTTAGAGCACTAGGGACATTTAATTTTCTTGTGAATTACTGAGCATTTTTAACTCAAAACAACAACAAAAAACCCCCAAACACAACAACAAACAATAATCAATGGGAAAGGCATTTGTAAGTATGGTGGGGCTATTCATATGAGAAACTGAATGACATAATCCAAGGAATTGTTGAAAACAAGCCAGGCTCGATCTAGAGAGACTGAAGTCTTTTTTCACTTGGACCACAAAACAAGGTTTAGTTTATGTCAGAAGAGATTAAGAGGCAATAATGCAGCTCCTAAATTCAGGATGTTTAAATACCTAGTGGAAAGTGTAGTCCTGAATTTGGTGCTTCAGTTGCCAGGTAGAGTCTGAAAATAGCTCAGTGCCCAGGAATGGGATTTGTACAGATGAGGACAGTCAGCAGGAGACTGCCTAAGCAGTCTTATGGGAAATGCCAAAGGAAAGAGTTAGGGGTTTTCCTGTGGACCAAGCAGAGATCTTTCCCTTTTTTAAAATTTATGATCTTAAGTCTTCCATGGACACTTGAACCCTGAATCCTTCCCCAGAAGAAGGCTGGGGAAGGGCAGGGCCAGCAGGATGCTGAGACATCATTCAGGGCACCGCTTCCCTCCTGTCTTCTGCATGGTGGAATCCAAACCCACATCTTTCCTCATCCTGCTGAGCTTCCTCAGTGCACAACTGTAAGACTTGAGTCATTTATTCCCTCCCCGTGGAAAATGTTCCCCTTCTTGCAGAGCACTGCAGCATTCCTTGAGTGGGAGAAGGGAATACTCGTGCCTTGAGCCCCAGTAGATTTTAGGTGGCTCCAAGATTAGGAGGGGAGAATACAGAGGATCTAAACTGGTGCATCAATACCCACATGCTTCCTAAATTTCACATTCAGTGATTAATTCCTTTGGAGAGAGTACCTGAACTGCCGTGTCAGTGGGTAAGCAGCAAGCTGGTTCAAGCAAACAAGAGATTTCAGCAGGGGCTTACTCATAAGAATTTTCATATCTCATTAACCAGTTGATTCTGCAAACCTCCCCCCACTCTTTAATTTTTTTCCCCCATCTCTTTCCCTTGGCATGCTTCCTATTTCTCACAGCAGCAGCTGTGCACAGTTGAATAGTAAATCAAACACCCTAAAAACTGTTGTTTTAATACAATGTCTAAGATTTCCCAATTCTCTTTTCCTCCCTTATTTTTCTTGATAACCATTCTGGCTCATCTTTGTCTGGTAGTAAAATAACTAAATCTGGTAGCAAAAGCCTGACCTGTATTTTCATTTTTTTGTGGAAATTAGTGGGTAGGTTAGTAAGTGAAAAGCAAGTAATCCATGAGCAGTTTAGATAAGTGGATATTACAGGCTTGTGTTGTTAATTGGTATTAAATACATTTTTTAAATTACATTTCAGTAGCAAATGACTTTTCTCATCAGAGTCTCTTGTGGCAGAGCTATTTCTTTCTTCATCATGGTTATAAGTCTTTGGAGAAATCAGTGTACACGTCCCCCGCAGCCCTCATTTCAACCTCTCCCTGGGCCACGCCATCTGGCAGTGTCATCTTTATCCAAGTCCTCAGGTGCCTCTGTTGGCCTGAAAAATCTTCTGAAAGCAGGTTGAGTTCTCCATGTCTTAGAGACATCCTCTCTAGGACGAAAACACCTTCACGGGCTCCCAAAGGTGTTTGGAGGCTTCCCAGCCCATGGCGCAGCAATGGGGGTGGCTTTCTGGCTCAAGAAAGGGTGAATGAATCCCCATCGGCAAGGCTGCAGCTCTTTGAAACTGGTAGTTTGCAGTAATCAAGAGCTCAATCTGCTGAAGAAGTTACTGAACTTTTGTTATCTCTGTACAGCTTGGCTTGTCTAGTGTGGGACACACGACTTCTGATTACACACAGCACTAGGGTTTGGGTGTGGGTTTTTTTTGTTTTGTTTTTAATATGGGTTGTGCAGCGGGACCAGCCAATGGTAAGCCCATCTCACTGAAATGCTGTCTGTTATGAGTTAGGAGGAAAGCTGTTTTGATTATGCTTGCAATGTGCAAATTGCAGATCCAGTGCCAGAGACACTCTACCAGTGCAGTGAAACTGTACAGGGGGGAAATGTCCTTCCCTTCAAGAATGGCCTTTGTGATCCCTTCAGCTTTGAGAAGGACCATCTGAGCACCCCAGAGGCAGAGACAGGGCAGGAAGTACATACAGCAATCGCATCACAGTCTGAAGCAACATTTTTTTTTCTAATAAGTCTCTGAGAGCAGCAGAAAAATCTCTGTGTTGCTATCAGCAGAGCCGGGCTAATAACGTTGCCTTTGTGACACACTTGGTGACAAAAGCCAGGAAATTCAAAGATAAGGCCAAGACCACATCCTTGACTCCATCCATTCTGAGAAAAACAAAAACAAAAAAACTAAAAACAACAACAACAAAAAAACTTGATGGCAAGACAGGGAGAGGAAATGCCAGCCTTAGCTTAGTCCTCACAGCTTCTGTTGAGGTCCCTCAGAGCCTGATGGGGAGGAGACAGCCATGGCAATGCACAGCACTGCTGCCAGTAGTTGGCTGCTCGCTCCTGAAAGTCTGCTCTGATGGGGATGAAAAGAGGTCCGAAGTGTCCACTGGGAGCCCATATCCTTCATGGATGCTTTGGGTCCACACTGCAATTCTGTATCCCCTTTGGGTAAATTTCTGGTTGAAGCTGGGAGCCCTTATGAGGTACAAGAGAGGCTCTGGGAACCAAGAGATGTGGAAGTGTAATATAGCATCCTGGCTGCCCACTTCTCTTTTTCTGGAATGACTTATGGGGAAATCACTGCTACTACCTCTCTTTATGTTCCTGATCCCTTCTTGTGGGACATTATGCTTTTTGTGGCTTTTAGTTGTTTGAAGTTAAGTTTGTTATAGAGTCTTGGTGAGTGCTTTGTGGCTTATGGCAGTGTGTAGGCGAAGAAAAAGGACAGAGCTGTGCCAAAGGCAGTTTGGTCTCTTGGTAGAACCAGCTGTTAAAATCAAAGCCAGTTTCCTAAAACATCTTTAAAAACCACTCCAGCAAGCTTTGCTCCCTGCTGCTCAGTGCCCCTGTCTTCTCGAAGCCACACCACCCGTGCTTGTTTTGGCAGAGCGCTCTCCTCCTTTCCTACTGAAGTTGTAACCCCAAAGCCTCCGCCCATGGTCCCATGCCTGGCACTGGTTTCTGCTGGTCTGACAGCGCAGCCAGCAAGAGAACAGGGCTGGGAACGGGCTTTCTGCAGAACTTTCTGGGCTAAATATCTGTAATGTAGGACCACAGTGACTGATTGGCCCCGAAGTACATGTGTTAACAGTGTACAGCACTGCAGCCAGCATTAATGATTTGTGGATAGGCCGTAGTATTTCAACCAAGCAGATTAATACCTCACCTGGTACACGAGTCTTGTGCAGCAGCACAAGTTGTGCACTGTCCCCAGAAAAATATAACAACTGCTCCAGAGCCGCTACCATCTAACTAGCAAATAAATATTTCGGCACATGAGCTCATTTAAAAAAGTGGATTATTTCCTGATAGGCTACAACGTCTTCTCTAGCTACACACAGGCTGAGGGCACTATCTATAAAGCAGATTTTTGACCCGGTGGACCTTGGCTGGCAGGCAGATGTGTGTGCCCAGGCAGCAAGCTGGCGGGCTTGGCTTCGCTGGGAAGACAGCAAGCACCAGGCCTGGAGCAATGTCTTGTTTCATCAAATAATATGTCTTCCCCTTCCCACCCTGCTCCTTGTTTCTTCTTCTCTTCCCTTCTTTTCCAAGGCTTTTTCCAAGCAAGGAGCTAAAGACATGAATATTTAAAAAGCTTTAAAAAATGCTTTTGAGTTAAAAATTAGTCTATAAAATGACACTTTAAGAAATACCATACTGGGACTCCTTTTCCAGGCATGTTTGAATGGGAGGGATTTTACTTTTGCATTTAAGGGTTATCTTTCAGCAGACAACTAACTTCAGCCTCCCACCTCACAGACACCTCCAGATCTGCTCCAGAAGCCTTTCCCTCTGCCCTGACTTTTTCAGTCAAGTTTCTCCAAAGCACATTTCCAAGTCTGAGGGAAAAGGTTAAGCATTAGTTCCCATTAAAAAGATTGATTTGGTTGAAGTTAGGGAACCAGATAAGCTCAGAGGAATACTACCGAGATAGAGCTCTGCCTTCCCTTGCAGTTGGTGCTCCCCCTGTTAAAGGTTTGGTGCCTCCTACCCTAATCCCCCCAGATGGTCTGGTGACTACACTGACATTAGCTGGCTTCAGTCCACAATGGAAGGTGTCCATATCATAGGATTCCTCACCAAAAAGGACTCTTTTGTGCTGAAACACCAATTTAAGCTGAGATCAGAGCCTGTAGCAAATGGCTAACATCATCCTTGTTTCTGTCCATCCCATGGGGAGGCACCTTCATGCCATGAACACAAAAAGGTGAAGGTGATTCCCAAAAATGAAGCTGGGATTTTGGGGATAGGTGGGCTGATTTTCAGAGGTACTGAGTATTCTGTGCGGTTCAGCTATAATTGGATTTGCTACTCTGAAAATCAAGGCACTTCATTTTTTATTTTTATTTTTATTTTTTGCTGTGAAACACCAAGATTTAGGGCTTCATTTCAAAAAGAGGTTTCAAATATACCCAGAAAAGCAAGAGCCTATTTTAGATGATGCTAAGTCCTAACTGCTCTTCTGTGGTTTTGAAAATCTTTCCCACTCTCCCCAAATTTGAAAACATTGTCTTCAAATGCTGTCAAGCTACAGTTCCTCAGTAATGCTAAAATTCACTTGAAAGAATATATTTAAAAATGAATACACTCAAAGATTATGCATAGATTCTTATGCATGGATTCATAGACATTGTCTCATAGACAACAACTGCAGCATATTGAATCTCATATTGAAGAATCATTTCACAGTGCTTTACTGTATGTTTTAGTCCTATCTCTTTGCATCTTTATCAGAAGCCCATATATGTCATCATTCATCTCTCTCCTTGAAACAACAGAATTACAGAATTTGCTTTCTGAAAAGTGTTGAGGTACACTTTTTTTTTTTTTAATAAAACAAAACAACAACACAAAAAACAATCCTTCTGGCTCTAGAAGGGATCTGTGTGGGGATTTGCCCTTTGAAGAAGGTGAAGGGTGCAGCTGAAGTTCAAAATAATGTGGATTTGGGCTTTATCTAGTGCTCTCCAGGCTTGTAAAGGCACAAGAAATCTGGTGAATTAATCTACCATGGAGGGGGACGCTTTGCCACAACCACCAGATACCCAATTGTACTCAGGATGTTTTTCATTACAAGAACTTAGACTCTGCAGGGAAGGGGAAGCGGGGGGAGGAGGACTTCAAGCAGAAGCAAGCACTAGCTCTGGTCAAAAAACTGACGTCTTTGCAAACATCCCTTGCATCCCTGCATGGAAAGGGTTCTTGGGGAGATTTTTTAGAAAATCAACAGCAAGAGTCTCTTCTCCCCAGCAGTATTTCTTGATGATGACAGAGCCCCTCTTTCCCCTCCCCCCTTGCTATCAGCTGGCTAATCTGCCTGCACATTCTGACACACAGCTGCGAGAGATGAAAACTGTACTGTTGATAGATGAAACTTTGGATAAGATTACATGGTTTTGAATATCTTGATGACATATTTGTCTGAAAAGTCTTTTAGAGGACAGCCTAATATAAATGCACGGAAATGTTTCTAATGACTAGCATTTGTCTACGTACTTGGTTTGGAAGATTAACATTCACGTGTTCTTCGACTGTCATTTGCATTTGTATGTGGAGGCAAACTTTTCAATAATCACTTCTTCATGCCGAGAAGAGTTAACAATTTATTCAAAATACACAAGGCCAAATTAGTCCCTTCTGTACGGCTGGGAGCTTTGGTGGAGTTGCACCAGCGGTGGGTTTGGCTCTGCGCACGCTGCGGCAGCCGCAGCGACATACCCGCGAGTCTGACCTTGCCCGTGGTAATGACAAAGGTCCCCCCCCGTTAGAAAGACAGAGCACACTGCAGAGCAAAAGGCGTGGGGGGGGGGGGGGGGAATATAGCAAGGTCAGGACAATTGCATCTTTCATCTGTTTTGCCGTGCTGAACCCTGGGTTGTTTGCTATTTTGCACTGATAAATGAATGCAGCAGGACTTTCTGGAGTGTTTTCATTCTTATTTTCACAACACCTAGTAGTGTGGTTGGGTCTCCAGAGTCCCATTTTTCAGCTGGGAGAGGGCAAGGAGAGTTTTCTTTTGACAAGTTTGCTGCTTCCAGTGAGAGGGCAGTACCTGGGTGCTTTTGAATCATCCTCTGGCCTACAGTCTTCCAAATTTTAGGTGCCTCCATCACTTCAGACAGTTGGCCTTCAAGAACTCTTGAAGAAAAGAATCTTCCTTTCCTAAAACATGGAATTACTTCTGGAAACCTGGCCCCATTCAAGTCACGGCAAGGATCTATCTCTGTTCCCTGATCTCAGTTTTGCTATTATGTGAAAAATATTGATGGAGGAACTTGTCGAGGGTCAGAAAGGGCAGCAGCCAACGATACATTAACTTGTACCTTTACATTATGTTGTCTGCTAATCATGCAAAAAAATAACTGCGACTCATCTGTGCTGCAGTAATGTGAGGCTTCTTCCCTTCTGCTTCCTGCAGGCAGTATAAACTGAAGATACTGGTCAAATCTGGCCCCTAGATGATGTGTTCCAGATGTCTAGGCTAAAAAAAATGTAACCCAACAGTACAGAGCTGCACTTCTGAAAGGGTGGGGTGTCCTTCCCTAGGGCATGCAGGAAAAGGAGCTACAGGAGCCACTCGGTTCACAGCACTGGATGGTGCTCAGCACAGCCAGGAGAAGAGGCAGTACGTGGGAAGGGGAGTTGCAGGGCTGAATATTTTATGAATTTTTGTGAGGGTGAGGAAAGATGAACACTTGCAGAGACTGGTGGAGCTGTGCATCCCTGAGGGCTTTGGCCAGTTGCTTAAATATAAATGAACCTTTCGATCTGTCTTTCGTGAGCTCAAAACCAGCTCCATGAAATGTAGGTACCACGATGCACCACGAGCATTATTTGTGTACTAATGCTGTGGCATATATGGTTCTCTGGTTATGGGAAAAGACTCACCCCTTGGTGTTGCTCAGTACTGTTCTGAGCTGCCCATAGGTTGTGCAAACCCTGAAGGAGGATGCTGCACCCACCAGTGAGCAGGAAGGAAACCTCCTAAGCCATTTCTCTGCATGAGGAGAATTGTTAGGAGGACAGCAATGCACATCTCGATGGGCGGTTCATCTGTCCTCTTAACACACTCTACTGTATCATTTTCCAATCACCTGTCACTACTGTGAGACTTCTCATTATAGATTAGGTATTTTAGCACAGAAGAGTTATTTAGAGCTAAAGTTTCCCTAATATTTGAAAATATCACGATTACTTGGCTGCTTCCTCTTGAGTACTGCAAGTTTCTTAAAAAAGCTTCTGGGTTGAACATGCTTTTGTCTGGCAATGCTGTACAATCACAGATACAATTTCATTTTGCTTCCTTTTCACATACCACCATGTCTCTGTAGACTTGCATTGACACTCTTTCCCCTTTCGGAATATGTTGACATCTTGATGTCTTCTCCATAGACTCACGCTGACACAGTGTTAGGGACTTTGTGATGACACCGCAGCCCACGTTAGTGAATGGTGAAATAGCCCTGTCACAAGCTATATTATGAAATATCAAAACTGTTTAAAAATGTAGTTTTCCACAAAATAAAGGAAAAAAAAATTCTGTGGGTCTTGAGGACTTATCTCGAGGACTGATCTGCTCAGTTACTTACAAATGTGGATGCTTAAATAGAGCATTTTAACCTGTGAAAAACATAAAAAGCTTAATGCCCATGTATTATCAAAAATCACAGTAACCAGGAATGATGTTCTTGACTTGTGAAAACACCTTATGACACTTGTCCAATACAGGTACTTTAAAACTCTGTTGGAACTGGTATACGACACTAAATGTTTTTCTTTTGGAGAAGCACAATGGTCAAACTTGAACTGGCTAAAATCTTTGTTTTGTTTGTTTGTTTAGTTTGGTTTGGTTTCTGCCAGTTAGGATTATTCATCATGATAAATGAAGGATCAGGAGTACTTCTTTTCAGAAATAATGGCATAAATGACTCCAGTGCACCCAGATAATTTCTTCTGAAAATTACTCCAGCACACATTATTAATTTTTGCTGAAAATGACTTCGATGTTTGACAGGGTTTTGTCAGAGTTTATTAATGAAGGCCTCACTAAGTATGGAGACAACTGGTTTCTCTGTTTCTTGAGACAGTTATGAGAATTTGAAATAGGTAAGGTAAAGATGGGTGAGGTTGTCCAGGCTTTACCTCTTTGTTACTTTCTATAACCATTAAAGACTGCAACAAGTGCAATATAAGAATGAAGAAAATAATAGCTTTAAAAGAGGTGCAGCTGTTAAAGAGAATTTTTCCTGTTAATATTTGGGACAGTCATTGGATCTAGGATGAGATAACTTGGACAGATCAACAAGCTAAGACAAATAGTTTTGATTTCTTTGTTTGTTTATGGAAAAATAGCACATTTACTCAAGAATGTTGGAGAGGTGATTTTGTCTCTTAATCCAAAAAGTGATTAATAGTAGGGCAGGCAGACATGCAGTTGGAATTTGACCACACAGGACAGAGTTCATGAGACAGATTCAACCCTAATTTAAATGCTACATGGTCTAATGAACCTCAGTATCTAGTTATTTTCTCAAATGTCTGCCTTGTAGACACCTCAGAGCTGGAATCGGAAAATCCAGCTGTGTTCTTGCTGCTTCTCACAACACAGTGTAATTAGAATGTGCTGATAACTTTGTTGATGCATGAGAGATAAAAATCCATTCTACCTCATGCTGGTGGTAAAAACGTGGTTTCATCAGGAAAGAGAGAAGATATGAATTAAAAACAAACTGAAGAAGACAGTATCATTTTCACCAACATACTTCTCTGACATCACCAACATCAGCATGTGTTGTACACTGTTGCTTTGCTTCTTGCATGGCATTAATCTCAGCTGTGAGTCAGGACTCCGTGGTGCTAGATGCTGCAGAGAAGAAAAAGAAGTGCTTACATCCTTGGAAATCCTCATGTCAAGAAGCTGTCTACCTAGCAGCTCCCACTGCAGAGCACTTTGTGAAGAGCTTCTGCTACTCCAGAGTCATGTCTCTAAGGGAGCTCTTGTGCATCCTGGGACAAACGTGACCAGATGTCATGTCCCCTACTTGCTTTTTTATGAATAGGGGACATGACATTTAGTCAAGTTTTCCATGCTAAGAATTTCATGTTACATATTGTTAAAGATGACTGAAATAGGTTATGTACACATCAAGATGAGTGAACTTTTACCTTTCCTATTGCAAGCTATCCGTGACATCCTTGGAAATCATTGACTTCTTAGCTATTGACATTGTTGGGGGAAGGGAAAAAACGTTCATCTTGCAGGAAATGCTGACTCAGACATTTCTCAAGAAAATCTACTTTCTTATCTGAAGAAGAAAGATTCATTATTTGCTCATCTCAGTGAAATCTAATTGTGATATTTATATTCTGTATTAATTTGATTCAGTAAAGATTTCCAACGTAGGCAAAGAAGCCAATCGTAATAATTTGTTCTGAAGCTTTTATTACTATTGTGTTTTGAATGCAGGTATTAAAACAGCAGTGGAGCAACAGATGCTATCCCTTGCAGATTGCTAAAGATGCTACCTAGGCTATTCCTAAAAGAAAGAGCCCTTTCAATGGGAAGAAGTGGCAAGACTCCTGTTGACTTCTGTTCGGTATAGATTTCATGTAGTAAACATAGGGCATAATCTTGGGATGGTGTTACTTGCTGAGGAATGGTTAACATCATTTGCAAGGAACAGTTTTCAGTAGCTTTGACTTCTTTTTACTTTATAGTCACATTCCATATATAAAAGTGTCTGCTTTGCATTAAAAGCAAGTTTTCTTCTTAAGTTGAATAAACCTCCTTAAAAAGATGAGACTATTGGTACCAGTAGCTGTGATATGTGTATGTTTTTTCTACATTCTCAAATACTCATTGCAATTCCTACTTATTTTATAGCAATATCACACAATAAACATTTCTTTTCTGATTAAGGGATTGAAAGAGAACTGAATTATAAACAGTATTAATATAAAAGGGAATTTCTATCCGGTGCTCTCTAGGCCTGAGTTTATTTGACCTTAAACAATCAGTCTGAAGAAGTCACATCAGCTGCTGTACACATTCCACATTACTGAGGAATTAAATTAAGCAGCTTTAATATCTGTGAAATGGCACAGAAAGAGAATCATTCCAATTTATGGACTTTGTATCTGATTTACTAGTGCATGTCTAGCAATTCCAGAGCCACCAATTGCTTTAAGACCACCTCCAAAGTGTTTTTATCACTTACAGTAAATGTGCTAACATAATGTTTTAATTAAACATTTAAAGTGCATCAAACAAAATTTATTGATGCTGCCAGAAAGAAAGAAGAAGGAAAAAGAAAAAATTCTGCTATTTGCAAAATACACTGGTGTATGCACCAAATATTGTGACCCCTGTAAGATTGCTCTTAAACATTTCAGCTAGTGCCTATAAATTAACCAAAAGCTTCTCCACCCCTCCAGTTCCTCATTTTCCATCCCCATCCTCCAAATCATGCTTTGTGCATAAAAACATGGTAAGAGCTTGTTGAAAGCTATTCAGCCATAATATCAAATGGTTGGGAACACTGCATTTATTTTTGCTCCTTGAACACAGGCCTGATATTGAAATGATATAAAAGTCCCAGCAGCACTTTATATTGATGTTGGCATTAAAAATGCTTTTTCCGTTAGTGGGAGAAGAGTTCCCCCTTAAAAAAATAAAAGCCAATACCAGGCCTATCAAAACTTTATCATCCTGTTACCACTTGGGCACTGTATTAAATATTCACAACTGAAGCTGGTTTTCATTAAAAATCCTTTTCCCTTCTTCACTGGGGATCACAGACCTGACACGGATCCAGAATTCCTATAACCCTTTAAAAAAAGGAAAAGTAGGCATGGCATTGACATCACCTGAAAAGACGCACTCAGATTTCATCCATTCTTGGTTTCGAGCTTGCAGAAATGATGAGGGGTGGCAGGGGCAGAGATTGGCCCTGGGAGCACTGCCATCCTCACCACCTCCTCCAGTTCTGCTCTTTGCTCTCCAGGAAGGTGGACCTCAGGGAACATGTAGTTCAGTGCAGAGTGGCTATCTGCAGAGGGCTAAATTATGATTTATTCTTTATGGCACCAAAACTACAGGCATGTTATTTGTATACACAATATAGCTTCAGTTTTCTTAGGAGGGAAAGAATATTTTCCTGATGAAGCATTCATTTTATACACTGACAATCATGGCAGGTTTGGTTTCTTACCTATCTGTCGTCATATATGAGAGAACAGTGGGTCATAATATGAATGGAAAGCATATTTCTGCACCAAAGAGACTTATACATGCTGGTGCCTACAGATGGGAATCTAAGCAATTCTTGTTAAGGTCAGTACTGCCTGCTAACAAGCTGATATACAAACGTAAAGTGCATTTAATTTATATTATATTATGTTATATTATATTACATTATATTACATATCATCCTCAATTGAATTTGCTCCGTTTGTTCAAACCCAATAAATATAAACATCACATGTTTGGAAAGGAAATGAGCAAGGAACCCAATAGCTGTTGGATCTGCCAGGAAACTATAGGCAAGGCAAAATGCCATGGCAGAACAGAGAGCTGGCTATTGCTGGGAGACTAGTACTTTTATTATGAGAAATACAAATAAACAAACCAACTGAAACAAAATGAAAAGGACAAGTAACTTTATCATTAGGGATCAGAACTGTAACATTTTTGCATGTCATTCAGTCACAGATTGCATGAAATCTGCTATGATGTCTAACACGAGGTGGGACAATTAATTTAATGGTGGTAAGTCAGTGACGTGAGAACCAGCACTAACTCTTCATCCTTTGTTACCTCCTCTCACATACAGACTCCCCCCATTCTGTTTAACCATGTCACAGAAAAGAGAACTAATGCAGGGTGTTACTGTGGTTCATGGTTACCTTGCGGTCCACGTCTATTTTTGTATCTGTTGTCTCCTGCTTTATATTTAGCTCTTTGGGCATTCTAGAATTTAGCATAATGGAGCCCAATCAATGATGTGAGCCACTGAGCAGTAACACTGTGAATGCGAAGAAATAATAATTGTGGCTTTCAGCATGAAGGTGGAGACATTTTTCTAGAGAAAAGAAATAAAGACCTCAGAAGAAGGGTGCAGCATTTCTCTTCATATCACTTTATCATGGATGATTTACCATTGTGTTCTAGGGGACTGATTTTCAAAAAGAATGAATTTTGCATTAAATCCTGAGTATGGTTGCTGCAGAAGATAAGATATTTGCCTATTCAGATGATGAGCTGGATGCATAAGTGATCACATCAATGGGTAATATGCACATTCAGTCATGAGAAAAAATTTGCATGCCCTATAAAGACCTAAAAGTTGAACATCTGGCCTTTTCTGTGGCACCTCAATTTTGTATCAATGTCTTCTGTTCTTTGAAAGGTTTATTCCTAAAACCGTCAGATCATCACAGTCTTGATACAACATTCACTGCACACTGTTCGTAAATGAACCAAGCTCAGCTGTGGTGGGAATGACTAATTGTTCTGCATTACAGATGTTATGTTTACCATGAGGTCCGTGAATTGTGCATGACTCGACATGCATGATGGAAAAGCTGGTGTTGTTCTTCTGCCATGCAGGAGTGACTGAGGAAAGACTATTTTGTCCTAATGGAAAAGTGTCATTAAACTTCTGCAGCATACACTTTATATAGGATTGATAGCCAAGGGGAATGAGGCAATAATTCTGTTCCTCTAACTAGCTCTTATATTTCCAAAAATATTCAGTTAATTATCAGTGTGAACTGTGAGAAAAGAATACCCCAAATGAGGTAAAATTAAGTACCAAATACTTTTCCTTTCCTCTTAGCTTTGTCCTTCTACCTGTTTACCTAACTGACGTCCCATCCCTGAGCTTTCTGCTAGGTTTTCTGGCAAGGACAAAGGCTATACCTATCCAGGATACTGTATATTGTGATATTACTCTTCTGTGCTATTGCCTTGGAAGCACAGTGATGAAAATCACACCTAACCAGAAAGACTGGTGTACAAGGCACTTCTCTCATGCCTACTGCTGCCTGGCTGCTGTTGCAGGAAAGCATTGGTTTGCTATGGGCGTTCACTCTTCAGAGCAAGTCTTCCACATCTCTTTGTTTTTTTTCCATTTTTGTTGTTGTTGTTGTTGTAAATTTGCCCTTGCCCCAGCCACTCCAAGCCTCTGAAGAAGTCTGGATTTGGACTTTGCAGCTCTGGTTATGAGTCATAGCAATATTCTCACACATCCCAGTATATTAGTTAGGGGACTTGTGAAACAGCAGAAGGACAGAAAGTTATTAGTTGAAATTCCCCAATGAAGGTCCAAATGCTGAAAAACTTCCTCTGCTTTTATTTGCCCCCAGCTGAGGCAAAGTTCTTGTGCAGCATCAATAAATATATCTGCTAGCTAATAAAAGATAGTTATCTGCTAAGTTACAGTCATCAGACTTCCAGGCTGGGTGAAATCTAAGGGGCTCTTTGCTTTCAGACTCCCAGCCTGGGTTTGCAGGACTGCAATTTAGGAAATTAAATCACACTGGGCTTGAACCATCATTTTTCTGGAAGCGAGGGAGGTGGCAGGACAACATGCCCACCAAACTCACAGAGACATCCCTCAGATGGGTTTTGATTGCACTCCAAGCAGCTGGAGATGAACACCCATTGTGCTTCAGTGATAAATGTGGTTCCAGATCCTCCAGAAGAGCTCCCCTCTTCTTGCAAGCAAAGCAGAGATGGCCACTGTGCTCTCTCACACAACAGGAGTCATTTTTGCATTTAAAATTATGAGTAAATTAATGCTTCTGGTTGAAAGTCCTGCCTCCAACCCTGCCAGCTGCCACTGGAGGCTAAAGAATGAGGACAATTGTCTCCAAGCGTGAGGTGCTGTTAAAAGCAGGTGACAGGGAAGATAACAAGGGGGATTACAAGCCATTCCCGCCTATGAAGAGAAGGCACTCTTTACATGCTTGTACTTCTGACCCCAAGATCAAGTTCCAGATACTGGTGTATGTAAAGCTCAGTTATCTTTCAGAGAAACCACAAGAAGCCTAAAACTGAACTTTTTTTTTTCCATGAGGAAATCCTGTAGCAGCACCACTACACTGTGACTGCAGCTCTGCAGTACCTTTGCTGCAAATAGGCGTCATAGAAATTCATGTTGGCAGCCAGACTAATATTTCTATGTGGACAGAAATACCATCTCTGAAGAAGGGTGCTCCAGGGAAATGAGAGGACAGACCCCGAGGAACTGCCACCTCTGCTTGTCTAACAACAGGTTGCCCCGCTGAGGATTGGTGTGGAGAGTTTACTCATCTGACAGTCCTGGAAAATGAAAAGGAGGTTAAAAATTAATCTTTGCAGCTGACAACAGCTGTCGTGAGCTGACATGTTGGGGCATGGTTTTTTTTCCAATACCCACAATGTTTAGTTTTGGAGTGACCAAACATCAGAGTTCACATGTGGTAGCTTGACCAGCTTGACCCAGACACGTACAACTCAAGGCACTACATGACCTTTATAAAGTTAAGTGCACTTTTTTTGCACTGACCTGTAGTGTACCCTTTTGCACTGACCTGTGTAATTTTGATGATATGGAGGTGTTGGCATCCCTATTCCTCACTATGACAATGTGCTTCCATCCACAGAATCAGCCTTGCATTCCTGGCTGTACTTGCAGAATAATGTGCCATGATGTATGTCTTTCCTTTGAATTTGCAAGGTTAGATTTACTAATAGCAGGCTATTTGAGTCGTGTGGAAAACTATAGAAACCTTATGGTGTATCGTCCCTCTTATTAGTGGCTCCTTGTGCTTTACTTGGGATCATCAGTCATGAAAGGACATAGCCAAGTGCTGCTGGAACCAACTTGAAGCTGAACCTTGAATTTCAGGCAGATTAAAAAAAAAAAAAATCACTGCTAGAAGAGACTGCTGGAGATGGAATCTAAACCTTCTGGGACCAAACTAACACCAAAAAGTGCTAGCCTGCCACTGTGCAGGGCCAGTCTCTAAGTAGTGCAGTAGTTACCTTAACAGCTATAAAAGGTGTAAATCTGTAGAGGGGACAAGAAAGAATAAAGAGAGAAACTGCCCTGCCTGTCTCCTACTCCACAGGGAATAATGTGAGCTACACTCACAGTAACTGATCCTAGCAAATGCTCCAAAGGGAGAGAAAAGAACTGTGGCTGAAATCTCTGTACAAATTACAGGGAAACAATTCTGTGTCTCCAGTTCTCTCAGTCTAATTCCTGTGCTGTGCAAATAAATAAGCTCCACAATTGCTGAAGACCTTTAAGCCCCTTTGTACCACATATTAAATATGGAACCAAACAGACAGCTTCAATTACGGAAAGATTCCCTCTAGCAGTAGCACGAGGTTACAACTTACTGCTTCCCCCAAAGAATAAATGCAGTGTGCATGTGCTAGGTGTGCATTGGCTTAAAAATCATCTCAGGCTTTCATTAAGAAGAGGCAACAGACCACGTTCTTTTTGCTACGAATACAAGTAGTCATATAAACATGCTTGCACCCTGTGCAGATGGCTCCTGGGGCATGGGCAATAGTTTTTTTGTTTTTCATGAGCAAAGCTGGTTGTGACAGTGGAAGAAAATAAAGGTGAAGTTGGTGGTTATATTTTAGAGCCTTGTAGTTTATCATGTGTCTATTAGGGCAGGATTAAATAAATGTAATTAGATAAATTCTTTCTGAAAAATGTTTCTGCAGAAGGATTTGACTGTATACCTGCTCCGTGTCCTGCTTGAAGTACTAATGCTGCTCCACCACTAGAAGCAAATGCCTTTTGAAGGCAGTTCAGAGCCACCATGCAGTCGCTTAGCTTTATAGTTCGCTAGCTGCATGTCATCTTTGAAGGCTGGGAAATTGCAGTGGCAGTACAGTGATTCCCAGACGAGTGAAGCAGGCACTCGACACATTTCATCCCTTGCAATTAAGGGAGAGAAGCAGAATCGGGGGAAAATTCAAGTGGCGTTTTTGTAATAGACCACTCCCTTATCTCTGTGAAGTACAAGTGTTGCTCGCAGATACATGTAGGACTGATTCAAAGCACAGATGGTAATAAATGCATGTGAACTTTGCATGAAAAAGCCTCACACGTAGAAGACTTTGTTTATTGTTCTTAGTCATTTACACACATCCTTCTAAAGCAGGGAAGCCTGAACATAATCAAAACCTGTGCGCAAATTACCAAGTCAAATGCTGTTGTTCTGTTCTGTTCTCTTTTAATATCAGAGAGCAAACCTCCCAGTGCAAAAATACAATCTTGTGATAAAATGACTAATACATGACTAAAGCCATTTTCCATTGTGCAGGCATAGCTCTGGGGATCATTTGTTTTTCATGGTAGATCCCTCAGACAGTGAATTCCTCTGGTGGTTGGTATTATATTAATGACCAGGACTGTTAGTCACCTCAAGGGAGCTGAAATAGGATGCCACTCTGGTTGCCATTATTAATTCCAACTGCAGGTGTGAAAATTAATTTCATGGATATTTTTATCATTTCCTTTTAGTTAAGGATTAGAGTTTCTGAATGACCCAGACTCCGGATGGAGACAAATCTGAACTGGACCTGCCCAGCCCTTCCGAAACAGTGAGCTAATTCTTGGGGATCAGGAAAAAAACGGAGTATGAAACTTTCCATCCATCTCTTGGTGTAGACAATTAATGCCACTGAAAGATATCAGATGTCATCATGACATACACTTCTCTGCACCAAGACTCTATAAAGCAATCCCATAAATTGCAGGTTGTTTTCATTTCTGGGGAAGAATAACACATTTGCCAATAGTGGGAGAAAAAAAAAGGAGAAGTTAAATATATCAAACCAAATCAAATGTAGCTGATTAGAAAGCTACAGCTCCCATTTGCTGGCACCCACACTGTTTTCACATAGATTTTCTGACAGATGCTGCTCTGTCTCCATAGTCAAGACGACAGCTCCAGCCGCCAAGCTCCTGACACAGAAATCAGACCTGGCGTCCTTCACCAGAGGTGGAGTGTGGCTGTTGGACCTGGGGAACGAGTGGAGAGCTAGTTCACCTGGGCCGGAGAGGGCCGGAGATATAATCAACTGGGCCAATTATGGCGGGACTGGCTGGGAAGGGGGAAACACCCCCATCCCCCCAGTTTCTGCCCATGATTAAGCCTCAGCTCCTGCCAGTTCAGCTGGCAGAGGTGTTGGCTCCAGAACTGTCTCATATTCATTGACACCTCCTCCTGCCAAAACCCTGTGAGTAATGCTCAGAAGATAAGCAGGTTAGGCCAGATTCAGTCGGATAATTAGAGGTTGGAGGTAACATAAGATCCTTACATGCTCTTGTATGTACAGCTCATCTGGGGTTTTGATTTACAGCGCGTTGCGCTCGCAGCCACCTTTCATCCGACAGCTCTCATCATGTCTGAGGCATCCTCGCTGTGCGGGTGCCTGCTTCAGGGATGGATGGGCAGAGGTCTAAGGGAGGTGTGCAGGGCTCTTGGCTCCCTTCTGCACCTGTACTGAGGTCCTTAGCCCGGGTTCTACCTGTGTTTTAAGGCTCTCTCATCGTTGCAGTGCCACAAAGCCCCTTCGACCTGCTCTCTCTCCTTGCACCACAGCTGATTCCGTCAGCAGAACCCAAGCACACAGCGGGGGAAACACTTGGCACTGGCAAATCACAAATTTGTTTAAAATTTACTGACATTCAGAACTTTTAATAAAGACTACCTCAACCTTCACAGTAGCACACCAAAACGTAATGCCAGAATCATGTCCTCTTCACCACTAACTGGCAGTTGGCTTTAGGAAAGAGAGAGCACATAAAACTCAGTTATTTTTTTCATGCTGCCACTGCGACTGTTCCTTGCTGCTGAAACTTAATGCAGAACAAAAGGGAAAAAGGCAGCAATGATTTTCAGAGCTAAAATAGATACAAACACATTGTGCGTATCGCAGGACAGTGCCAGGACAGCTCAGTGATATAACTGCATTATTCTCCTCCCTTAACTAATGCTAGTTTTCTGTTTCTATAGAGTTTTTAGATTAATCTGTGCACTAGATTTTACCAGATCCTCTATTTGCTCACTTCAGCTAATTTCAGAGCAAACACCACATTGTATAACTGAACATGCTCATTCAAGTTATAAATGATAAATTCCACCATAAAGCTTGATAAAAATCTTTATTGCAATTTCAGTTTTTATATCTTTTAGACAAATAGATTTTTGGCATCAAAATGCCTTTATTGATTTTTACATTGAGGCAAAGCCATTCATGAGAATTAGCAAAGTAGGACATGCATCATAAAGCAGGCACAACACAAACCTCATGGCATCAACCTTTAGACACCTCTCACAGAACCGCTCACAGCTTCTCAGTTGCACCTCTGAGATGTCTTCCCTTCAGAGAGAGAAATTCTTTCCGGATCATATGAAGTTATTCAGCATGTTTCTAATATTTTACAAACATTATAAGCAAGCAATGAAAATAGTCTGATTTCTGAAAAGCAGTCCCTTCCCTCTGACACAGGGCAAGCTCAGGCACTCAGGTGTAGCACCCGTGCTGCGTCTTTCCACACACTGACTGCTGAGAAGAATAAAATCAGAGCAGTTGCTAATGTCTCACAATTTCTAGAGTTAAAACATTCAGATGCTACACAAAACCCACCAAGATGTGTGTTTAAGTGTGCCTTTTTAAACTATTTTTTTTTCTACTTAGCAACAGAAACTTTAAATACAATAGAGGTACTGTATTCCGGGTCTGTGCAGGCTGGCCAAATATGATTCTTTATAGAAAAATAAACCATTTTTGTCCCCTTTTGCACAGTTTTAAGAGATCTTCAAAGGTGGCAAGCCTGATGGATTCAGCAACACTAATGCAAAACTGGAAAGAGAACAGAGAGTAAAAGCAAGTTTCATTAGCAGAGAGAGTTCTACATAAAATATACTGGAGCTGCTGGTGGAGAGGAAGAGACAGCCAAGATGTTCAGCTGCAAGTGGAGTCCAATTTGATGCTCAGCATGAGTTTAAAAGGAAGATTTTCTCAGCCTTAAAATAAAAGAGCACTATCAGAGGCGTATGGGGCAGAAAACTAGTCACGGAAATGGATTGTACCAGGCTTGGGAAAAGTGAGAGCGGCAAGAGGAGCTCATTTTGCTGTGATACTTTTACAGACGTGCTCATCTGAACACTCCCAGGAGGACTTGCTCTATGCGTCCAAACCAAATATACATGCATGTTAGCACATGGTTTGTATCACAATGATAAAGCCTGAGTGTGAAGGAGATCCATTCCAAGTTAACTGGGAATTTTGTCTTTGACTTTGGGGGAGCAGACCTTATTTCCTGCCATTGGATCTGCTGCTGTCTTTCATTCTTCGTAGCACCAGCCCTTTGACATAAACAAATTGCTAACATCGAGGACCCGATCCTGCTTCCCCTGAAATCAATAGAAGTTTTGTCACTCGTTTCAATGGGATCAAGGATTCAAACCTGCAGTTCTTGAAGTCAATAGGGTTGGGGTTTTCTTTGCATAAGTAGGGTTGCATTAATACTGCAGTATGGGCCTAAATTATATTGATTATTGGAATTTGAAGCCCAAGCATAAAAACAGGATTAAGGAAATGAAATAAATTTTTCAAAATGTGACTTTAGAGCACCATGCACCTATGGTGTGCAGCGGTTCCACGGGAACTGAGCAAGGCTGCAGTGGCGAAGCCTCAGCCAGCCACGTCCGTCGGGAAGCACTGGGGGGGACAGGGAGAAGACAGTCACTGCAGGATCCTTTTTCATTTGCTCCTTCTGAAGTAACCCTTTGAGTCACTAATTCTTCATTAAAAATAAGCAAAGCATCGACAGAAAAAAATTATTGTCATGAGTACACACGTATTAATTGATTCTGCTTCTTCTCTGCTGTTTCTTCTCCCTCTTCTCCGACACGGGGCTGTTATGTGTTTCTGCAACACGACTGGTAAATCAGAATTTATTGTACATATGTTTGTGCTCCACTTAATAAAAAATATACCTATATTTTCAGATAAACTTTGTTAGTAATTCATGAGGTAAGTGACTATTTATGCTAATAAGGGAGAAATATATTCTCAAGCATAATGCATTACATAAATTTGAATGCAAAATGTTCAATTATGAAGTAAATACAGGTAATGCAAATAGTAAATTACATCCAATAAAAATATATAAAGAATGTGTCTTCAAAGAGAGAGAGGCTTTTATTTGCGTCTGTGAGTTGTTTAAAGAGAAAAGAATTAATAAATACTGAATTACTATTATGATGATTTAGCTCATAATTCACCGATCCATAATGACTCCCAGTAATCAGACTGTTGTTTCAGATCCTCAAATATAAGGCAGGACTGTTTCCTCAGCAATTTTATCCCTACCAGATTATCTCGTCTGATTCTATTAATTCTCTCCCATAAATCTGCTAACAGTGATATGTGATTTACTTACCCTGTTAACTGATCTGAAGACTGTTAAAAGGATTTATCTAGCACTGCACCTAGAAGCAGTTTATGCCTTATCACTCTGTTACTCCAAAGAAGTCTTTCTGAAATCAATTTGGCCAGTTTCGTAGTTAAATTTGGTGGACACTGCTTAGTTCTGCACCATAAAATAAGACACTAGGTAAACAAAAGGAGCAGCAACTGTACTTAATGTGTTGTTCTCGACATGTGTTTAAGTTATAACAAATTACACTCTGGGTCTGTATAACTCATAACCTGCACGTTCGCCTCTGCTAAATCTTCTGTGCTGGATACATACACACATGCACACACACGCACGCTTCAGCGATGAAAGTTCATGCATATGCTGCTGGCGTGCTCGTCCCAGTACAGCGCGATTCGAGTGAATTTGGAGTTAATGTTTCACGTCCCCCTGCACGATTTGTCAGAAAAGTCTCCCGCAATAAATATACATTAGTTTGAAAGCTCCTGAAGCAGGTCAGCAGCAAGCTGCAAGCAGGCAGGGCTCCACATCGCGTTGTTGAGCAGAGATGCTGGAAAACAAACTGGAGCAAGGGGCTACGAAAGGGACGCTGGAGTTTTCCCTCTGCTTGGATCAGGAATGAGCAGTGCTGGGAAAAGGGAGCAGTCTGGGGGAATTGGCCTGTGATAATTGTGGAAAAACCGAAGACTGAATAGCTCTAATTGAAATGAAAGTGTGCGATTGTTATGAAAGAAACACTGGTAATAGAGGACTGTAAATGTTTAGACACCCATTGTGAATAGCCAAATAATAAAGAAAAATAGTACTAAAATGAGAATTATATAGTGGAGAGAGGAGAATGTTGCTTCTGAAGGTTATCCAAAAATTGCTAATAATCTTTTTTTCTCTGGTGTGCTGAGCAGCAGAGACATTTTGGTGCGGCAGCTCTGTGTAATAATCACACAAGAACAATATTGTACAACTAATAATTTTACTTGCTGTTCTGGTAGGTCAGAGCTCTGATTTAATTTGCAGCACTTGCTTACATTGGTATCAATTAACAGACGGCCCCATTAGCTCACACAATTTCATACTCTTTGTCTCGAGTTCAGAGTTTACTCAGGAAATTTACTAGTTTGCAAATGTAGCACTTTGAATCCTCACGTCCAAATAAACTATTTTATGGGGCTGGAGCCATATTTCCACAGACATCTATCAAACGGGCAAGTGAAATACTACGACTGTATGTTCTGAAAAGCAATAACCTTTTCTTTTAAAAATATTAGCACACATTTTATGCCCCTCATAGGTGAGCATGTTAAGTGATATACAGTACCACATTCATCTTCCTCAGGAAAAAAACAAATACAGGGAATTGGACTGTCCTGTGGGGATTTATGCTGCGAGCCTGGAAGTTTTGTTGATTCCTACGATGTGAAGAAATGGGAAAGCCAGCCGGAGCAGTTAAGTCGTATTAAGTATGTCACGAATATCAGCTGCAAGATAAACCCAGCAGATGTCCACGGCTCTCTGTGCGTGTGCGTTGTGGGGCTGTGCAGAACTGTTTTAATTTTGTTAGCGACGTCGGTAGTGTTTTTTAACTTTACAGGATTGCCTCTGCAATCACTTCTAGATGTAGCTATCTTCCTAAATTTGCAGTATGCCCTACCTTTTTAACTGCCAGGAACAGTACACGCTGTATGACTTTCAGATGTTAGTACTGGCACTTGTACTGATAATGGCATAGTCAGAAGATGTTATCCATTCGTGAATCCACTAGCCAAGTATTATTTCTGAAGCAGAGATTCTTTGGCTATCGCAAATGATGATTTTCACAGTTGGTGAAAAATTACCCAGAGACTTGCCTGCACCTACAAAGTCATACCCTGTGCACGGTTATAAATAGCAAACTTGGAGGGGGAAGGGACCGGGCAAGGGGAGAAGGGAGGATTTGAAGTACAATGTTCAAGAAGCTGGTTTAATATATGACCAAGTGTCAGAAGTCAGGTTTCTGAGAATTACTTTTCAGATAAACAACTTTATAGCACCGCACTTAATCTTACTTACTAGAGACATCTCATTTATCACGGAATTACAAGTAACTTTAATTCTATCGATATTCCCATAAAGCCCGCTCGACAAAGCGAGCCTGGCAGTTCGGCAGGCTGCGGGCTTCCCCGGCCCAAGGGGGGCCAAGAAGGGACCCCAACCGAGCCGACCTGAGCCGGGCCGGGCCGGGCCAGCCCCGACGGCGGAGCCCCGACGGCACGGCACGGCTCGGCACGGCACGGCCCGGCACGGCTCGGCTCTGCTCCCGCGGCTCGGCGCCGGCCGGGGACGGCCTCGGCACTGACCTTTCGACGAGAGATGGCGCTGTCGAGGTTTGAACGGAGCCGCTCCGCCGCCGCTCGGCACCGCCGGGTGCAGCCCGCTCCGCGCTCGCACGGCTCCCCCCCCTCCAGCCCCGGCCGGGGGGCACCGGGAGGGGAGGCTAAAAAGAAGACAATTAGTTTCGCGATGTATTCCGTTAATTAGCCCGGCCAGGCCGGCCGAGCGCCGGCGGGAGCGGGGCTTGCAAACTTGCAGGGCTTTCGGACCTCTCTGCTGCGGACGGCCGGGGAACGATCGCTGCCGGCAGCAAGCGGCAGACCCAGGGGGGAGCCGCCGCGGGGGGGCGGCCAGGGGGTCTCGGTACCGGCACCAGGTAGCGGCTGGAGCCCGGCTGAGCCCGGCAGCACCGCCGAGCCCCGCGGAGCCCCCCGGAGCAGCCCCCTCCCTCGGGCCGTCCCCGCACGCCCCCGGGCCGAGTCCCCCGGTGCCCTCGGGTGCCCGGCCGGCCAGGAGCACCCGGGGGCTCCGCACCCCGGGGCAGAGCAGGACAGAGCAGGACAAAGCAGGACAGAGCAGGACAAAGCAGGACAAAGCAAGGCAGCGCGGAGCGGAGCGGAGCCGGGCGGGCACCGGACGGCGCGTCCCGGCGGGAGGAGCGGCCCCAGCCCGGTGCCCGGTCCCCGGTGAACGGGGCGGGCAGGAAGGGGTTACGGCGCTCCCAGCTGACAGTCAGCTGATTGCGTCCTGATTGACAGCCCCGAAAAGTTTCCTTGTTTCTATACTATTATGCTAATGCCGGCGGCTGCAGGCAGCCCATTGGGCCGCCCGCCCAGCCAATTTGCCATTCGGAGGCTGACGTCAGGAGCGCTATAAAACTCTGCAATGCTTTTAAACTCTCCTGCTGGATGAAACCTTTAAAATATTTTTCATCTTCTTGCCGTAGCTTTGGGGTTGAGTTGTGTTTTTTTTTTTTTTTTTTCTCCCTCTCTCCTTTTTTTTTTTTTTTTTTTTATGATTGTTATTATTTTGGTTGCGATATCGACTTTGATTTTTTTTTTGTCTTCTGTCTCTTCTCCCTCCTCCTTTCCCCGATGAACCTCTCTCCTCGCTTTGCACTTTGCATGAGAAAGCCCAGAGGAAAGGCACCATGAAGTGTTAAAAATAACCAAACTGAACCTAAAAAAAAAAAAAAAGAAAAGAGATTTACTCGCAACAACACCAGCTAACACTTCCAGCTGCAGTTTGCAAGCTGCAAAAAGAGAGAGAGGAGAGAGAGAGAGAGGAGGAAAAAAAAAAAAAAAAAAAAAAACCTTTATGCAAAAGGCGAATAGCGAGAGCCCCTCGCTCTGATGCATCAGCAGCAGCGGAGACTCTGCAAGGGATAACGCGGAGCCGGAGCGAGAGCGGCCGGGGCGGAGCGGAGCGGAGCCGGAGCCGAGGCTGCGGCGAGAGGCAGCGGCAGGAGGAGCGGTGCGGAGGGGTGCGGAGCGGTGCGGAGCGGTGAGGAGCGGAGCTCGCCCGGCAGCAAGCTGGCTCACCCGGCGGCAACTCAGAGCAGTCCCCTCGCTCCCGGAGCGCACCCTTTCTGGAGGACTGTCAGCAGCAAAAGGATGGCATCAGAACTGGCAATGAGCGGCTCCGACCTGCCCACCAGTCCCCTGGCCATGGAATATGTTAATGACTTCGATCTGATGAAGTTTGAAGTGAAAAAGGAGCCGGTGGAGACCGACCGCATTATCAGCCAGTGCGGCCGCTTGATCGCCGGGGGCTCGCTCTCCTCCACCCCGATGAGCACGCCCTGCAGCTCGGTGCCCCCGTCCCCCAGCTTCTCGGCGCCCAGCCCCGGCTCCGGCAGCGACCAGAAGGGCCACCTGGAAGACTACTACTGGATGACGGGCTACCCGCAGCAGCTCAACCCCGAGGCGCTGGGCTTCAGCCCGGAGGACGCGGTGGAGGCGCTCATCAACAGCAGCCACCACCCGCTGCCCGGCGCCTTCGATGGCTATGCTAGAGGGCAGCAGCTGGCCGCGGCCGCCGGCTCCGGGGGCTCGGGGCCGGCCGAGGAGATGGGCTCGGCGGCCGCCGTGGTGTCGGCGGTGATCGCCGCGGCGGCGGCGCAGGGCGGCGCGCCCCACTACCACCACCACCACCACCACCACCCGCACCACGGCGCCGGGGGGCACCCCCACGGCGCGGCGCCGGGCAGCGCGCCGCCTTCCTCCTCCTCCTCCTCCTCCTCCTCCTCGTCGTCGTCGGCCGCCGGCTCCGGAGGCGGCGGCGGCGGCGGCGGCGGCGGCGGGGGCGCCGGGGGGCTGCACCACCCGCACCACGGCGGAGGCGGCCTGCACTTCGACGACCGCTTCTCGGACGAGCAGCTGGTCACCATGTCGGTGCGGGAGCTCAACCGGCAGCTGCGGGGCGTCAGCAAGGAAGAGGTGATCCGGCTGAAGCAGAAGAGGAGGACCCTCAAAAACAGGGGCTATGCCCAGTCCTGCCGCTTCAAGAGGGTCCAGCAGCGGCACGTCCTGGAGTCGGAGAAGAACCAGCTGCTGCAGCAAGTGGAGCACCTAAAGCAGGAGATCTCCAGGCTGGTCCGGGAGAGGGACGCCTACAAGGAAAAGTACGAGAAGCTGGTCAGCAATGGCTTCAGAGAAAACGGATCCAGCAGCGACAACCCTTCCTCTCCAGAGTTTTTCATGTGAGTGCCCACAGCCTTGCCACCTTAACTAAAAGTTCTCCGTGTGAGTTGTTGTTGGGGGCTTTGCTAGAGCGACAACCCAGCTTGCCACCTCGTGTCACTTTTTCTTTTTTTTTTGTTTTTAAACTCAAAACGATTTTAAAACCAAGTTGGTTTTGGGTTGATTTTTTTTTTTTTAAGGTGGGCTGGCTCCGTGTTGGCCGACCTAAAGTTCTACATGAGTTTCTTTTCTGTTTATTATTATTATTTTTATTTTTATTTTTTGTGGGGGCTTGCTGTTTTTTGTTTTTTTTTTTAAATTTAAAAGATCCAACTCACCACCAACTCAGTTCTTCATATGAAGCTTGCTCTTCTTTGAAACCTGCCATCCACATTATATATATATTTTTAAGTTCATGAGTTTTTTTTTCTTTTGAGCTTGCTGTGTCCAAAAGAGTCAGATTTTTTTTTGCCATCCTGAGTTCTTCATATGAGATTTGAGCTTTGCGAAAAGTAAATAATAAAAAAAAAACAACACAAAAAAACAAACAAAAAAAACATAAAACAAAAAAATACACAAAAAAATACAAAAACAATGTGAAATTTTTAGACTCCAGCTTGCTGAGTTCCATCAGTTTTTAGCGTTGTTGTGCAAAACTAGAGATATACCTAGATCAACCTGCCAAAATCAAGCCTGCATCAACCTTCGGTGTGTTCATGTGAGTTTTGGCCTTAATCTGCCAAACGTGAGACTTTAGTCTGCCATTAGAATCCCATACTCATCTCATGCATTACGCTTGCTATTTTGTCTTAGCAACAATGAACTATAACTGTTTCAAAAGACTATGAAAAAGAGACATTATATTAATAAAAAACCCTGCATGCTGGTCATGTATGGTATAATTATTTTTTTTTCTTTTGCTTGGAAATGGACTTTTGGAGACTATTATGGCATGGCATTCATCCTTTTGTTTTATTGCCTCATCACTTTTTTGGGTTGAAAGCAAAAAAGTGCAACCTTTGATCTTCCTCCTCCTCTTCCTCCCCATTAAAGTTTGCATCTGCTCTAAAACTGCTTTGAGTTATTCAAAACTTCAGACTTCCTTTTAAATGCACTGAAGCATTCCCTCTTAAAAAAACATGCCAGAATGGATTTTGATAATGTGGCAGAAAAAAAAAAAAAAGATTAAAAAAAAAGATAAAAAATACAAAAAGAACTTTGGGAAGATGTTCAAAAGCAAAATTCACATCCCATTTGGGGGGAACATTGAAACCATGCTGTTGCCTAAAACAGTCACACAAATAATTTTAAGTGATCTGCCCCATCCCTCTCTCTCTCTCTCTCTCTATTTTTTTTTTCCTTTTGCATTTGGTCATGGTCAAATGTGGAATGCTCTGGGTTCCTAGTATATAATTTAATTCTAGTTTCTGTCATCTGTTAGCCCAGTTAAAATGTATGCTACAGATAAAGGAATGTTATAGATAAATTCGAAAGAGTTAGGTCTGTTTAGATGTAGATTTTTTTTTTAAAGATTGATGCACTAAATTGTTTACTGTCGTGATGTAAAGGGGGGTAGAATTTGCAACGGGACTGTTTTAAAAAGTAGTTTATGCAGCATGTGCTTGCAACTTAAATATAAGTTGGGTATATGTAGTCCTTGCTATACCACTGACTGTATTTGAAAACCAAAGTATTAAAAGGGGGAGGCACCCCTGTTTATATCTATAGGGGTATTTTACATTCAAAATGTATGGATTTTTTTTTTTTTTTCAAAATTGAAGTATTTGGGACTGAATTGCACTAAGATATAACCTGCAAGCATATAATACAAAAAAAATTACAAACCTGTTTAGAACGCTAATACAATTTATGCAGTTATAAAGATGGCATTACTGCACAGTTTTAAAATGATGCAGATTTTTTTACAGTTGTATTGTGGTGCAGAACTGGATTTTCTGTAACTTCAAAAATTCCACAGTTTTAAAGGCAATAATCAGCAAATTTTATTTTCAGGGACTGATATCCTGTCTTTTAAAAAAAAAATGGAAAGTAAATCTTACCACAATAAATATAAAAAAATCTTGTCAGTTACTTTTTCTTTTACATATTTTGCTGTGCAAAATTGTTTTATATCTTGAGTTACTAACTAACCACGTGTGATGTTCCTATGTGCTTTTCTTTCATTTTCAACTCTATGGTTATATCAAAAGAGAGAATAATCTACAATAATAAACTGCATTTTTTTTGATTCTGTACTCAGTTTCTTAGTGTGTAGTTTAAAGTTCAATAACTCCGACAGCAGTACTTCAGCGTACTGCATGGCAAAGGGGTGATGCTGATACCAGAGCTGGACTCGATCAGGGAAATGAGGGAAGAAGGAAAAGGATAGCTTTGTGGAAAATGGAAAATTGTCACCCACTATAAATCAGTTATCTTTCAGGTAGATGAAAAACGTGAGCTTTCAGGTGCGTCCTCTGACTTCTCAGTACTGCAGTGACCCCGGTTTCAGTGACTCATATCATCCCACCAGGTTTTAGGAGATCTCAAAGGGGAGGTCTGCTTCAAACCTGATGACATGATATGGCCCTGTATTTTGATGGTTTTATGATGGAGTGAAGCGAAAGGGAAGACTTCACATCCTCTTATCATCTGATCCAAGCAAAGCGTGCCTGTCTCTAGCAAGAGATGACACCGCATCAGGCTTGGCTTGTCACAGAGACACTTTATGTTAGATTGAAATATTTCTTGCCATTTGGGTCCATGCCTCCTCCTTTCTTTTTCTTTTCTTTGCTTTTGTCCCCCATTCTTCCTTCATTTGCCCTGTGGTTTTCTTTTTTTTTCCTTTTTTTCTTTTTTCTTTTTTGTTACAGGCCTTAGAAAGCCCAGAGCAAACCAAGGAGCAGAGCAAAATATTCAGAGGACTTCCTCCAACTTTTGAAAGTTATTTGCCCTAAACAATCAGCCCCAAAGGTTAATGTGCTAGAAATGTTAAGGTCTCCAAGCCCCTCTTCACTGCAGTTCTCCATGTCAAAGGGCATTTCGGCTTCGAAAGGCTCCTCAGACCCTCGACCCAGTTAGTTTACAGCAACCTTCCCGGAGAGCTTCCAGAGTAAGGAGGCAGGCTGTGCTCAGAGTCCTCTCCCACCCTCTGAATGGGATTAGCAGCCCAGTTTATTTGAAAAGCCTCTCCGAAGAATGCTCTGGCCCCTCCGGGACGATGGCTTTATCTCTAGACCCAGCCTCATAAACCCAGCATATAAATATATATTTAAAAATTCAATTTTATCCCCACCCCCGTCCTCCTGCTGCAGGTCCAACACCTTCCCAGCTTTAAAACCATCCCTACTGGGTGCTGGTGGCACCGAAAGCAGAGGACCTGTTGCCGTTCCCCTACCCACGCCCCATCCCACGCTGGGTACTGGGGTCAGGATGTGACCCTGATGCCCCCTGAGCCATGGGCACTGCCTGTTGCTGAAATCCCACCTCCTCCCATCGGATGGACCCCGGTGGTGCCCGCCGGGGATGGCAGCAGGCGTGTTCCCCCCGGTTTGGCAGGCGGTGGCCGCAGTCCTCGCTGCCGCACCTCGCCCCTCCCCGGCGCCTGGGCAGCGCAGTGCCCTTTGGCATCTGACCTTCTGTTGCACCGGGGTTTGAGTAATGGTTCAAGCTCCAGATTCTGGTTAATTTGAGTTCCATTTTCTGGTTAATGTGTAAGCCGTGGGTAAACTGGTCGCTATTGGCTGAGCAGAGAATTATCTCCTCTCATAAAGACGGGTTTTATTTTTGATTTTCTTTAATTCCTTCTCCCACCTCCCCTGGCTGAGCCTTTGCTGATGCCCATGTTTATTCACAGAGGGTCACTCAGAGGCTCAGCCGGGTGCTCTTTCTTACTGCCACCCTTTCAGAGAGCTCCTGGAGGAGCCCTGCTCTGTATGGGGACGGGGCAAAGGCAGCAGAGCCCTGAGCCCACCGGCAGTGGGACCCACTCCTGGTCCCCACACCACACTGCCAGCACGGGCTGACACTGGGCAAGGTTAGAAGCAGGCTCTAGAGTGTGAAGGGCGGTGGGAATCGCATGAGTAGCGCGGAGCCCTGCTGCCTCCCTCAAGTGTCTTCTTTCTCGGAGGAAAAAAAAAAATAAAGCTGTTTGAACAGTGATAAGAGAAATCCTTCCTAGAAATAGACCGAGTGCAAAAGGGAAAATTCCCATCACACGCCCAACCTGAGAGGGAAGAGGAGGCTTGCCTCTCTCCGAGCTTCGCATTGTTATTACACCGTGTAATCTTTATTTGCAAATAAAAAAATAATGCAGCCTTCTCTAGGCTGCCTTTGAATTTTGGCCTGAAACTCGCTAACTTCCCAAGTGAAGGGAGAGGAAAATGACAGCAGCAAGTTTTAATGTTCACTAAAGCGAAGAGACTTTTGGGGTTCTCTGTATGAATCATTGCAGGGGAGCGCCCACCTTTGCCGCAGGACTGCTTGCTGGGGACTAATTGGAACCGCTCTGCTCTGAATAACCCACATTCATTAATCACCCCTCGCTTGGCTCTGGCCTCGATCCTGCTCCCATTGAGCTCGAGGTAAACCCCCGGTGCTTTCCGAGGGGAGCAGGATCCTGCCATCCCCCTGCAGGTCCCTCCCGTGCCGAAGCAGGGGGAGTGCTGCCAGAGCCGGGGAACCGCATGTCAGGAGACGTGCGTGGTCTTAATCTCCCCATTACTAACAATGTCCCGCTTCTACCATAGTCCTGTGGTGCTTTCCCATTTATTAACTACATTACAAAGAACTTTCATGTGACCAGTGCTGGGAGATACGCGCACCAAGCGGCTCTTTGCTGGCTGTGAAATGGAGCGCAATACACTGCGGCCCCCTCGTCTCCACCCCACCTCGCCCTTAGGCTTTTTTTAAAATTATTTATTTATTTTAATTTTCCTAAAATTAATCAAGCCCCTCTGCCTAACATCCAGGGCCCATGAGTATTTCCGTGTTGGTTGCTGCAGCATTTTCCCTGCCCGAGAAAAAACGTCATCCTGGCCTGCATCCGAAAATTAGAGAGCAGAAGGGAGGGAACCAGCCCAGTCACACCGGTGTACATTTATTTCTTCAGCAGGTGTACATTTATTTCTTCAACTGGTGTACATTTATTTCTTCAAATTTATTTCCTCACCACCGCCAGCAGGTGCGGTGTGAGAAGTGCCTGCTCACAGCAGAGCGCTGAGAGCTTCTATGTATTAGAAAGTCCTCTTTGCCCTTTTAAAACAACAAAAAAAATATGTGTGTGGACTCAAAATGCCACTTGAAAACTACACCCCCCCGCAAAACGTGGCAGCAAATTTTAAGTGTAAAAAATGAACTTTCCCAGCTCTTTTTTTCCTTTCCTTTCTGAAAGCTTCTGCGCAGCTGTTTCCTCTCCCTCCCTCCGTGTAGTGTGTAGGAAGTTCTCGATCTAGAATCATTCATAATTTTAATACCAATTTCTATTTGACATAATATACTAATATCAGATACAGAGTGTAGCTGCTTCCTGGATTTAGGGAGGAAATGATGCATATATCAGAATTATCTGCTCAGATGCCAGAACTACACTGGTGTCATTTCAGCATGTGCTGCATTGAAAGGAAATCCTCTATATTTATTACTCTGATCATCAGAGGAGCTAAATGGACCCTCTGTTTCTGACACCTGTTCAGATGGCCAAATTAAAAATTTCACGCAGGAAAGAAAAGAAGAAAAAAAAGCTACATGGTTCAGTGTTGCGAATTCAGGTTTTTAATAAACTTTCCTCCATCCTGTTTCCAAAGTCACTGAGATCAGGTTGTGAGGGGCTGCCACGAGGCCTGGCCCTTCCAGGGGCAGCTATGGAGAGTGTGATTTATTTTGTTTGCTCAGCCGGGATGAAAAACAATCCTGTTTGTACACACACACACACTTGAGCAGTCCGTAGTCAAATGCTTCAGATATCTGTTTTAAGTGTGCGTCTCGGTATGAATAGCACGAGGTAGAACACCAGGACGTGGCAGAGGTGAGTGGCTTTTGAAAGAACCAGTCTTTTCGGGAGGGAGCAGAGCACTCGACCATTTCACACTTTTAACTCTCCTCTAATGAATTTTTGGGGCACGGCAGATCAAAATCAATAGATTAAAATACTGTACACTGTGCTGCATTTAATTCTTGACTGCCTGAAATTGCGGGGGAGGACTGAGAATAACATTTGTCACTCTTCGAGGGCTGAGTGCATTCAGACTTGTGAGCTCCAAGCCAACACGATGCAAAAATAGTCCAGGATGTGACTTAAGTTTTCAAGTGAAAAGCAAAAGGCCAGGGATCGGCGAGGCTCTCTCTGGGCTGGCCGTGTATAAGGACAGAGATAGGCAGCCCCAGCTATCTGCCCCGCTATCAGGCTGACCCGGCACAGTGTGATAACATCTTGGTGCCCCAATGCGAGACGCCTGTATCTTATCGCTCTCCGAAATGATCATTTTCTTTCTATATTGCCACATTTGATTTTTATTTTTTTCCCCTTTCAAAGCCTAGCTTTTAAGGCAGTGCCATTTGCGATGCCGCAGAGAGGTGTGCAGGCCTGTGCTTGTGGTGCAGGGCTGGAGACTGCCCAGCCTCTCCTCTCGGTTGGAGTGAAGCCCTGCGGACTCGGTAACACGCTTTCCTTTGCTTTTTTTCTCTCACATGGATCTCTGCGAAATGTATTGCGTGGAGGGATTCGAAGCCAGAGCAGAAGTTTGCTAGAAGTGGTTTCCACGCAGGAAAAAAAAAAAAACAACAACAAAACAAAGCAAAACAAAAAAAAAACACAGATTAGCCAACAACCAACAAATTGAGCAGTGCCTTTGAGTTTCCAGCTGGGGTAGGGAATGGAGTGTCCCTGGTTGCCTCTTGCAATTGTTAATTCATAAAGAAGCACAGTCCCGAAAAATGTTCTCAGCAGCTCTTCCCCCTTTAAAACAGAAATGTCAATGACTGCGTACGGAGGCGTAAAGGCTCAACACCCTATTTCAGCGCCAGCTCTGGCATCTCCCTGCCCCTCAGCCCTGGCTTTTGGGTGCTGAACTCGAGCATCCTCAAGGGCTGCAGGGTGTCGGGGCGAGGGGGTGAGCAGGGACACACACTTCTGCCCGCCCAGCACCTGCCGTGGCCAGGGGATAGCACATTTTGGGATGATTCTGTCGCAGATTGGAGCAGCTTGAAAATAACCCTGGGCTGAGGATGGGAGGGGGGGTATCCCTGCCCGGGGGGCTCTGCGGGCAGCCTGGGCTGCTTCGGGGCTGTGGGGGCTGCACCAACAGGGATGGAGGGGCTCGCACATGCACACGCACACCCCCACATGTGTTTGGGGTGCTGGCCCCAGCCCCGGGGTCCCACCACAGGCAGTTGCCATCAGCAGGGGACAAGGACTGGGCGGGGGGACCAGGGGGCTGGGGCAGGGTGCGGGGTGGCTTCCTTTGTTTGTTTGTTTGCTTGTTTGTTTGTTTCTAAATTCAATTCCTGGAACAAAAGGGGAGGCTGTGCGTAACTAAAGGATCCGTCTGTGCATCCAGAGCTTAGCTCCGGTGGGTCACCCAGGCAGCTCCAGTTGACTGACCGTCCCCTAGGTACGTTTGTGGAGCCACTTCCTTCATTTTGCACACAGGATTACTTTTTTCTTTTCTTTTCTTTTCTTTTCTTTTCTTTTCTTTTCTTTTCTTTTCTTTTCTTTTCTTTTCTTTTCTTTTCTTTTCTTTTCTTTTCTTTTCTTTTCTTTTCTTTTCTTTTCTTTTCTTTTCTTTTCTTTTCTTTTCTTTTCTTTTCTTTTCTTTTCTTTTCTTTTCTTTTCTTTTCTTTTCTTTTCTTTTTTCTTTTTTTTCTTTTTTCCTTTATTTTTCTTTTTTTTCCTTTCCCTTTCACTTCTTGCCTTTTTTTCTTTTATTTTCTTTCTTCTCCCCCTTTTCTTTTTCCTTCCTTTTTTCTTTTTTTTTTTTTTTCCTTTTCACCTGTGCTCACACAGTCTAATCTAAACCCCTCTGAAATCAAAGGGATCTTTTTTAATGGCATTTTGGATCAGGCCCTGAGATCTCTGCAGGGAGGAAGGAGAGTGGGGGGAGCAGGATTTACATTTCATGGCTTTTAAAGAATCTGAAGTACAGAGGAGAACAGCTTTCCGAGGCTGAGTTTCCCAAATCTATGTGGATATACAATGGATGGAGCATGGATGTGATTAAGCTTAAAGCCTTTTCTTAAAGAAAGCAAGTAAACTCCCTCTCCTGAAGCCTGAACCCCACTTCTCCAATTTAAAACAAAATGTCTTGCCAAGGCCTTGGTAGTGGGTTGTCACGATGCTGAAATGGATAGAGACAGAATCAGTTTGAGTTGTTGGTATCACTTCTAAAGCTGCGGTGCTCTCCGCTATGAACAACCCCTGCTCTCTCAGGCACTTGGAGCTGTTGCACTGAAACATTAGTGGCAATGAAAATGAACCCGAAAGTGAACCAAATAAGACCTAGCTTTTTTTTTCCTTTCTTTCTTTTTTCTTTTTTTCTGCCTTTTTTTTTCTCCCTCCCCCAAAACTTAACTGTTTCTAAAATCACTGATGAAAGCATTTTAATACGTAGGAAGAGGTGCTGGAACCTGCAGTGCGATTCAGTGTTTTGTGGTGTGGGTTGAACAGATTTTCCTTTCCATAGGGTTTCCTCCTGCAAAGTCATTGTAGAGGAGGGAATACTGTAAGATTAAATCTGTTTAAAATACTATATTCATGTCACACCAGATACAGTCTCCAGACTGTGCACAGTCTTTCAGCTTCCTTTATTGTGAAATCCTTTTAAAATAGCTCAGCATAGAGCAGAAAACTTATTCAAGTATAACTCTCTTGCACCAACTCTGCCAGATAAAATAAAAGGAAGTTATCAGCCCTCTTAAATTAACAAATCTGCTCAGTGTCTCTGGCTGCCTTCCTGCTGTCTTAGTTTCTTAGTCTCTTTCCTTATTAATAAACTGATAGTTTAATAAACCTGCTAAATGAATAAATGCGCCTTGCCGGTGGAAGCGGGTTCCTTCCACTCTGTTTCAGGTCTCCTGTGATGTGGCTGAACTGTTGTGGTTTTAGATAAGGGATGTCCTCATCAAAGGCTAAGCATGATAAAAGCAGGCTGACCACATCACTTTCTCGATGCTCTTCAGGTGTGAGACCTGAATACCTGTTCCTGTCGGCCGAATGCATTAATAACAGGATGGATTCACCACTGGGCATGAAAGCAGAGGTCATCTTGAGGAAAATGACACCAAAGGTCTACAGGAGTCACTGTATTTAAGAGATCCTGGGCCGCATGCCAAGCATCGTGTTTAAAGAAGCACTGCCCCCCCTCTCCAAAATCCCTGGGAGGGGATCAGCGGCAGGGTGAGGGAGGCAGAGGAGCTGTCACAAAGCAGCAGCTCAGCCCCAGACGTCAGACAAAAGGTTTCCTAGAAAAAAAATGACTGAATGTCGAATTGTCCCCTGAAGGGACCTGGTGCTTCCTGCATGGGGAGCCCTGGGACACGCCGCACCTTCCCGAGTGATGCTGGAAGGGAGAGGGGCAATCCTGCTGGCACAAAACGTGCAGGCGAGTTTTGTAAAAGCTGCAGAGCTGTTCTGGCATTAAATTACTGAAAAAGCGCCTATAGTGCATCTTGCTATTTTTTTTTTTAATAAAAAACGATCAGGCTCGTGGTTTATCCTCGCTCTGATTATGCTGTACTATTACAATAACTTGATGGAGCCGAAACGTTCCTGCAGGCAGTTTATAGAAAATATATGTACATGCCTGTGTATATATACCCAGGGAGAGAAAGTTAAATATAGGGGACACAACAAAATATCCTTGCTTAAGAAACACAGATTGACTCACTGACTTTCCTCATTTATTGTACAAAGATTCACTCTATGTATGTTGAATTTTTTTTTAAATTAGATTTTAAATATATGTTGACAGTAGGAATTTGTACAGTGTGAACGACCGCAGGGAGAAATGACAGCTCTGTTTTTGTTATTAAAGTACTGTCTGGGAAATAATGGAACGTGTACAGAAATTGATTATTATTTTGCCAATTACATCAGTGTAGCTAATAATAATCATTAAGAAAAAAAATACAAAAAATACATTTTCAGATTTTAGAAGGTAATATTCACTGTGAGGCAAAAATATGTTTTTAAGGTAATTTATTGGTAAAATTCTCCTGTTATTAATGCTAAGTAGAGACCAAATGTGCAAGCTAGAAATGTTTCATTTTAAACTGTTTTAATTTTCTTCTTCACTCACAGACAGTTAATATACAGTACATGAGACTGTCTGAATTTAATTTTGGATTTGAATATAAGAGATCCTATTTGTACAATAGTGGCAAAACAGACATGTTTTACAATGCTAAAAATTCCTTTTAATAATGGCATATTTTAATATATTTACTAAATTAGGTACCCGAGAGAATCTTCTACAACGGTGATGTGAAATTCCCTGTTACCTGAGGTCAAAAAAAAAAAAAGGTATGTTTTCACTTTCATTAGCAATTTCTCGTATTTCGGGAGGGATGGTAATGTCACCGCTTTGTTTCCTGCTGCTCACAGGGAGCTGCGGTCAGAGCCTGGGAGCCACTGGCAGTCTCCCGGTGCAACTTCCAGGCTTTCGGATGAGGCTGGCTTTCAGGTGCCTACAAGAAGCGTTCTGCAGTGATTGGGCTTTGTACTTTTGTCAGGCAGGCAGCTGTCCCATGTCCCACAACTCATATATAATCCTTTGCAAATGTTTTCTTTCTTTTTCTTCAAGCGCTAGCGTTTCAGACATCAGCTATGGGGAATAAGGATGGGTCTTCTGAAGGTCTCCTTCAGATCTTGATGAAAATCATGAGGCTGTGTTAGGCAACTTCTGTACTCCCAATTTACAATAGAGTTTAATTCACAGCACTGCTTTCCTCGTCAAACTCATGTTCATTCAGTCTGTCAACATTGACTAAAAAATATGCCGCTAACAAAAATGTGGGGATTAAATGTTCAGGCCCTTTCCCTGCTAGATTCAAGCAGGCACTTTTTTTTTTTTTTTTTCCTCCACATGGAATCTGATTTTTATTGACCTCAACTGTAAAAAAAATACTAAATGGCTTAAATGAGCTTCAAGGTTGCAATGACAGAGATTCCTGCCTGAATTTTGTTATTAAAACTTCTGTATTAGTTAAGAATACACCCTACCACACTTTGATCAAACATAATGTACTACTATAAAACAGTATTTTATTAGCTCATGTAATTAGCTTTTATTAAAAAAAAAAAACATTTAAAATATGAGTGAAAGTGGGGAAGGGGTAGCCAGCACTCTAGACTTTACACCAAATAGGATAGAAAGGAGTTTTTGTTGGTATACAGCCTGCAGAAGTGGGCTCCTCAAGGAGACATTTCATTGAAGGAGCAGCTCCTGTTCATCACCTTCTTTCTCAGTGTAATGGCTGCAATTGCAATAATCTGAGAGGAAGCCTTTCCCGGTTCCTGTAATTTATGTATGTGATTATTAGATATATATAAAGCATATAAGTGATACAAATTCATGTTATCCATATATTAAAAAAAAAAAAAAAAAAAAAAAGCTTTTTCCCTGATGTGCACTTGTGATCTCGGGACTTGCTTAACCTGCTGCTCTCTGGGACAATTCATTGCTCCTTCCTTCCAATATTTTGTGGTTACCCTGTCACAGATGATAGGATAAAACAGCAGAAAAATCTGTTACTTTTAAGCAAATAGCTGTCGGGTCTCGGAAGAGTTAACGAACTTTTATGGCAAGGTTCAGACAGATCTGACCCCTATGGTAATATTTCATCTAAGGTTACTGTTGGGAGAGAAATCAAATTTCAGCTGCGAGCATGATTGACAGGTGAAAGCAAGAAAGAGAAAGACATCTGGTCAGATGGGGAATTTGGGAAGGAGAAGGACAATTCAGGGAAGTGTCTCTGTGATATTAGGAATAATAAGCAGAGCTATGAAGACTCCAATACTCCACACTCTCTGGAGGCGTGCTCCATGGAGATATTCATTGCTATTCATGGAGGTGCTTTGATTAAGGGGATTTCAGCCTGCACATTTCTAGTAGTGGACAGTGGTCTCCATGGTCTAACTGACTAACTTGACTACTTTGAACAAATTATGTTATTTCTGGCATACTTTTAGCGTTTCAAGGCAATTCCCTTTACAAATATGACCAGAGCATTTGGCGGGTGCTGGTTAAGACGTCCTCACCATAATTTCCCCCTCGTGTCTAATGGCAGCAGGATTTGCAGCCACTGAGGATACATTGCGGTATTCCTTAAGGCAAGTGTTATTTTCCAAGGGCCATGTGTTGGCCAGTTCCATGTGCAGGACTCCCAGTAGCCGTAGCAAACATCCCTCCTAGTACATACATAACCCCAGGCATGTTTGGTACCTATTTTATCCGACTTCAGTGTGTTTTGTTTGGTGCAGAACAGCTTTTCCATCTTCCAACATCCTGGAACCAGCCCGATTATTTCCTGATTGGCGTGATAATGTTGGAAAGCAGAATTTGGTTCTGACACATAAACTACAGCCCAGCTTTCTCTTAAAAATGAAGTGAAGGAGAAGAAATCTGGTGGTTTTTATCACTGTGTGTAACTGTTAATATTTAATTTTTCAAGACAAAGCCGGGGTCTCTGAAGGGCTTAAGTAATGCTCCAAGGGCAGGACGTGGAAATGATGGACCCTAGGATCTAAACTGCTCCCTGCCTCCATCCCAAGTGAAAGAAAAGGTCCTGGCCCCACCATAGCTTTCGTAAAAGCCCCAGTGAATTCACAGGCCCCAGATTTTCACCAGCGTGCGAATGTCCATGGGGCAAGTCATACTAATAAAAAGCAAGATATGAATTTATCAGTCAGTAGCTGTGCTGTGAATTCCCTGGATGGGTGATCCTATCTGGGAGTAGAAGTGGATCCCCCCCAAACCCTCCTCAGTATAGCTTAAGCTGCTTAAAATAAAATAAAATAAAATAAAATAAAATAAAATAAAATAAAATAAAATAAAATAAAATAAAATAAAATAAAATAAAATAAAATAAAATAAAATAATCCACTTTTACTCTGGAGTAGGAGTGTCCACCCTGGGAATGGGTAGCAGTGCAGTATGTTTTACTGCATAATTCCCCCATCTGGATGAGCCCTAAAACTAAGGAAAGAACAAGGAGCAGTAAAGAACAGAAATATATTTTCTGTTCCCTTTTCAGTTTACCTCTAAGACCTTTCACACAAGGGAAATCACGGCAATCTTAAAGTATATATTTGCTTACTTTTCACTGATATTCCTACATTCGCACATGCATTTTTAAAAGAGATTTGTGTTTTGTACAAGACCTTTTGCTTTCTCATGTTTTTCAAGTGTATTTTTGATGTACAACCGAATCTGACTGTTGTTTGTGGCATCATATTTCATTTCATGGCCACAGCCATTGATGTCAAGCTGCCTGATGTCCCTACAAGTATACCCCAAGTTTTATTCTAAGACCATATATCTGATAAAATTGACAATTAAAGCCAAGAACTGTAAAAACAATCATGTTTCTTTGTGTATGAGTGAGTTATTTTTAACTTCCCATTGTTGAGTTAGCCGTCCCTTTAAAATGTCTTTATGTTTTGAGCCTGATATCAAGATAACTTCCATGAAATATTATTGGCAAGTTTCCCATTGCAGTCAATGGGAGCCTTGTACGTATTTTTCAAGCAGATGTGCTATATTAAGTCTAAATGAGAATCTTTTATTTCGAATGGGAGGCAACATGCTGTTCTTGCTAAGAAATTGATAGTAACATATCTCCCTTCATTTTCTCTTCCCAAACATATTCTGTACAATTTACTGGTCATTTTACATAAGTAAAAAAACTGTTTTCTAGTATTTAAAAACAAACAAATAAACAACTGAAAAAAAAAGAGAGAGAGAAAAAAGAAGAAACTTTCACAATGTCTCACACTCCTTTCTAGCTTATTCCTGAGAATATGAATTATCAAAACATCCTGAGTCTTCATGAGCAAAGAGAAAGTTGTGTGTGACATATCTGACAGTTTTTACTCCCACCAAATTCCCAGTAAAATCAATTTAATAGTTTTCCCTGTTTTTAAAATAAACTCTAAAATATTTTTCCACTGATGTGGCTTTAGCTTTTGTTTAATTCTAATAGAGGATTTTAAGTTAACTGCTACAAAAACTGAAATATTTTTAAAACTTCTCTTTTGGATTTCCTAATTTGTGCCACTTACGAAATGACTCACACTGTACCAAAATACGGGAGATTGATGAGACAGGAAAAGTACTGATTTAACGTCCCATGTGTAAAATTACTTCTCAGGCTTCCACATATAGTCCTGATGTTTAGAGTGCAGAAATTGAGAGCTGGGAGTTACAGCCTGACTCACTTGTGAGACTTTGACCCAGTTCTTTGATTCTAGATTCAGCAAAATACTGCAGCACTTTAAACTTGTTATCTTAGGTGTCTTCTAAAGGTCTGTTACCGTTGATCTCTTTATATCTCAGTTTACACAGTTATAAACCCGGATAATTAATTCTTACCTTCTAGGCTTCTGTGAGAGTTAAAAAATAGCTGCAATGGAAGCCTTCTAATGAAGGCCAGTGTGGTGGAGTGCTCGCCATTCGCCTTACTTCATGTCCTAGGGCAAGAAATGCACGGGGCAGCCACCGGCACAAGCCCCATCTACCGCTCCCAGGATGGGGGGGCAGGTCCTCCCACAGTGACACTTGTGATGTCTGTAGGACCTGGGACTTCTGTCAGAGTGAGAAACCCCTCCACAGGTCAGGCACTCTGGGAGCAGGTGATTTTCTGAATGAAACACAACTCATTTGGATCAGTCAAAATGTAAGCAAATCATGGTTCAGTTATGTGCCCCTCTCTCCCCCCCCCAAAAAAAAAAAATAATATACATCCTAAAAAAATCCTATATGCACACGCATACAGACATATACGGAATAACTGCTGTGCACCTGCAAGGTATGTAAAGGTCCCATTTGTCCTCGTAATTCCTCAGTGCCATTACATTCATTTCCCAAGGTTCAAGCCATTATCATTCAGCAGCGGTGCAGCCTTGCTTTTCTTTAGTCCCCATGTTATTAGTCTCCCTCCTACTCTCTAACCCCCCGATCTGTAATGGAATCCTCAGCTCTAAATTTGCTGGTCATAAAGATTTTTGCTTGAAATGTTCCAAAAATGCTGGGGGGTGGGAGGGTGGGGGGAGATAAATAAATAAATAAGAAAGCCTATGAGCAACACGCTGTGCCATGCTCGAGCATTGCACTTCTCCAGGAAAGATAATAAAGATATTAGCACTCATATAATTTCAGATAGGAAATGAAACCAGACATGAAAGAAACACTAGCTCCAGCTGTTGAGTGGGAATCAAACTAGCTCTGGGAATTACAGGTACTGTCACTGGAGACAGCCCGACTTCTGAGAAATGACCTCAGGTGTAGGAGCTTGCTGTGGCCCCTTGCAGATATTAACACCTAATTAACAATCTGCAAGAGCATCCTACATCTTAATCACCAGTGAGGTGAGAATGACAACCGAAAGAGTAGAAGGAGAAGGGGAATGGTAATTTTTCCTCTGCACGCATCATCTAATAACCATGGTTATTCAGATGCAGCTAAATGCGATTTCCTTTTAGTCATTTCTGTCTATTGGAAGGCACAGTAAGTTCATTTGCTAGCAGGTAGGCAGCGGAGGTGAGAATTGAATTGATCTGAGATATTCTGAAAAATTGACCCAGAGGTCATTCGTAGTTTAAATTGGGAAGCAAGACTGAGTTTATGTCTTCCCTTTCTTCTTTCCCCTCTGCCTGCTCCCCCTTCTTTTTGTGTTTCCAGGCATGTTATTCTGTATTGTGTAATTATTTAAACATACTCTGGTGGTGGGGAACCTTGTTCTCTCAAAGTTAATCAAAATAAAGAGAGCTTTTGTTAGCAGTGATAGGTAATTAAATAGCTGGCTTCATGTTGTGCAGAGGTATTGTGCTGGCTTATTGACATCTGAGAGCTGGGCTCCCCAGCCCTTCTGCACACAAACAAGCTTGCCGAAGTCACCGAGATTAAGGCCTAGGCTAAATTAAGCAAATTTGCTCCGCATGCTGTGCTGCACCACCGATATTCCCTTGGCACAAATTCCTGGCAGCTGGGATGCTTGGCAGGACTGCGGAGCAGGGACCGGCCCTGGCTCCGGGGATGTTGAGCGCTGCAGGAGCATGGTGAGAGGCAGTGTGAATGGCTAGGTGGGGATGAGAGGTTGGGTCCGACATCGGGACAGGACTGGGCAGAAGCTGGTTTGGGTCTCCTGTGAAGGAGGGCTGCTTTCCGGGGGGCTGGATTTTAACAGGAGAAAATCACATTGATTTTTTTTTTCTGTGTGCCTGTTACTTTCTGTCTGTCATTTTAACCAGGAACAGTCGTAAGCGTGGATGAGAACAACCCACTTTTCCCATCTTCAACTGTGACACAGACAACTAGGGCCACGGTCTGCTCCTATTTACGTGGTGTAAGTGGTCAGGAGTGTAGGGAAGCTGACGGCAAGGCTCCGGGCTTAAACCCATGCCAGAAAGCCGGTGCTGGTAGCAATCAAGCAAGAAACAATGGGCCAGATTTGCTCAGTCAAAGGCGAGAGCAGCTCTCTTGTGCTCCACGGAGGCACTCCTTGGCTGGGCGAGTGAGTTGAGAAGAGAGGCTGGCAGGGATCAGGGAGCGAGGATTGTACACAGGTACACACTGCAGACCTTATTCGGCATCTGCCCTACCTGCAGCACTGCTTCTCCATGCTCAGGAGGGATCTATTTCCATATCACTCAGACCCAAATTATACTCTAATAAGGAGAGAAAGGAAAAGCGTAGAACACATTATATTAACCACACGGCTTTTGTGGAAACTCCCATCATTTTCTTTCCAAAGACATGAGATAATCTCTGTGTTTTCTGTTACGCTCATTTCTCCAACTCTTTTAGCTTTGTTTTCACATGTTGGCCTTGCGCTAAAAAATCTAACTTGACATCTTGTGTCTTCTCAGCTAAAAAGGTATCAGTTCCTGGACTTAATGTCAGCTGTTCCCAGATCAAAGCCAAGAAACATAAAAGTTGACATATATTATTTATTTCATGGTTTACATCAATGATGTTTCTCTCTACCCTTTTTTGTTATTATTGCTGATGTTTTGCCCATAATGTTGTGCTCGCTGCTCAAAAGTGTTTGTCCCCTACAGACAAATATTCATATTAATGTAATCCATCAGCAGTTAACAAATGCCAGCTCACTTCGGCATTTCCCGCACACCCAAGACTCCCATTGTTTTTGCAGGAATATTTGGGTGTGAGAAGAATGCAGGATCAGGCCCCTGGGTGGTGATTTCGGAGCTGGCGACTCTCTCCTCCAGTCCAAGCAATGCCCTGGGTCGGCTGGAGGAGCAGCTCAGCTGGCTGGCGCAGGGAGTGGGAGATGGTGCATTCCCTCCCTGCATTGTGAGTGCTGCAGAGGCGAGAAAAATGCCAGGCTTTGAGGGGAGCAAAAGCTCAAATAAAAACTCTTTTTTCTTTCTTTTTTTTTTTTTTTCTCTTTTCATTTTTTTCCCTTTGTTCCTACCTTTCTCTATCCTTCTCGCCTGCCTTTGGAGTTCAGAGCAAGCCACTCAGTGTCTGGCTCGGGGTTGTAGTCAGAAAATCGTGAGATTGGCCAGAAATGCCTGTGCATCCCTCTTACCACTCCAGATAGTGTAAAACTTTCCTTTTTGTTTTCTCTTTGTCAACAACTGTCGCAGGTTTTGCTTCCTGAGTTGCAGAATCAGACAAAGCGCTGAGTCTGATTTTGCCCCCTACCCTCCCACAAGCTATTTTTTTTTTTTTTTTTGCAATGAAAATAATAACGGTTAAGAAAGATCCTTGGGATTTTTGTTGTTGTTGTTTGTTTACTTTGGTTTTATTCAAAAGCTTGCTGACAATTGTCAAATGTTCATTCTAGCAAAGAAGTGCTCTGAGGGTAGAGCCCCTCTATACAGCTGACAGGAGTCATTTGCAGCTCTCCTTAGAGCTCAGCTATTCGGAGAATGTGTGTCACTTTACTGTTTCTTTAAAATTTAATTGGGATCAGGCAATCAAGTGTCTCCAAATTTTTGCCTCTTCAGGCTGGCAATAAAGCCACTTATAATTTATAATCAAAGTTTGGTATCGTTAAACTAAACTGTAAAACCGACTTCAGGGTTTCAGTTGTAAAATAAATATACGATAAATATTGCAATGGGGCTTGAGTAGCACAGCTAACAACAGCACAGTGATTGCATATATATCTGTGTGTGTGTGTGCATGTACATACAGTTCCAAAGGTAAGATCTAAATAACAGATAACTGGATGTATTCTTTCATGGTGGAACTGAAACTAAGATAGATTTATAGCCCAAGTAGTTATTTTAAATGCAAAATGAAGTGTTAATTTATTAAAGTCATTTATGCATCTACATTATTTTTATGTCTTTATTTATATTTTTCTGTACTATGGAGCACTGTAGTATTCATCCTGGGTTTTTCTGTCTGTTGACTGTAGCAATCCTTTGCTTAGATTTTTTTTCTAACAAGGCAGCTCATTTAGAAAGAAATGTTTATGTGAAGTGCTTGTCAGTTGGCATTTTTACTGGTGTGCTAACCCAAAGGTAAAATATAAAGGCACGTCTTTTCCTTGCTGGCTTGTTGCTACTAGAAGGGTTCCTCCCTTGTTAGCTTGATAAATAATTTTACTAGCGGGAATCTGCTGAATTTTTATGCTTGCTGTCTATTTTCTGCTTGCTGCAAATAAATTCCAGCACTCAGAGGGCACTAAAACCCCAAACACATGGTATTTTCCCATTTTGTTGCTGGTTGCCTAAAATATTTATTTCATCTTGTGTTTTTAATTAAATCTTAAAAAAAAATAAAAAAAAAATAAAAAAAGAAAGAAAAGGAAAAATCCCTTAAAATTTTCAATTATTTCCAAATGAAAGTTTTAGTCCAGATTATATTTAATGTAAAGTCTTGAATTTAAATAACACAGTATCACAGGTAAACTAAATGGGCAGTGTTAAATCAGTCATCGCTCCAACTACCTAATGGTTTTCAGATTAAGTGTGAGGATTATTTATTGACGTATGATCAGGTCAAGCATTCCTTATAATTTATTATATACTAGTTTTCCCAGCTTGCAATCAAGAAAGCTAATTTAATTTGTGAAATAAATACTCCACTTCGGAGAGAAAATGCACCAAAAAGCTTTACGTTATACATTGCCATAATATATACAGCAGAAAAAAGTTTGAAAGAAATTAATCTGGAGAGGCTAAAGTAGAAGAGGCATTGGTTTACTTTTCTTTTTTTTTTTTTTTTGTTGTTGTTTTTTTGTTTTGTTTTTGTTTTTTTAAGGACTATTTTGCAGTTACTGAAGCTTTACAAAATTTAAAATTCAATTTAATCCAAGCAAGCAAGAACCTACCAGGAAGCCTCTCCTTCGCCCATGGCAAACTGGGTGCTGGTGGGCGCGCAGCACTGGTGCGTGTCTGGAGGCTCGCTTTTTGGTACAGCAGGTCACTGCTTAGCATCCCACTTCCCTGAGTTTGGGGGGCTTTGCAGACTCGGGCACATTTTGGAGCTGTCTTTTCTCTTTTGGGATGTAGACGTGCAAAGGCAGCTTTTGCAAGGTTTTTTGTTTAGTAATGCTGGTGTTTAGATTTGCCTGAGACTCTTGTGCATGCTGATGGCAGAAGGTCTGACCTTGTGCTCATAACAGGATCCCCATGGCTCCTGGGGGGCAGTCCTAAATCTCCACTCACAGATGCCCCCAGCATCATGCCCTCTCCCCTCTGCACATTTCACGAGGTGAGCAGTTACTTGACCTGGTGTATTGGCCCAGATACAGGGATGAAAGAAAAGGGTGGTAAAAATCTTATCCCTTCCACCACCTAGAGTGACATTTCTGTGCTTGATGTCACATCTGGGCATTGTGGCCTTGCTGCATTTCCCTGTACACAAATGGGAGACATGAGCACCTTCAGCAGAAGAGCAAAGCACTGGTCTCATCCCTGCTGAGAGAAGCCAGGCATCATGTCCTGCTCCGTAATTCCCCCAAACAGCAGAGCCACATACCCATGAAGATGCCAGGAAAATCCACCAAAATTTTTAGAATTATTTGCATATTTTTAGCACAATTCATCTCAAAGCAATCCTCCAACTTTGACCCAAATTCTTGCATTCTTACACCAACCACCCTGCCATCTGTGTACTAATTAGCATAAGAAGTAGGTGACTGATCAGAACAGTGGAGATGGATGCTGTGGTCTGGCTGCCCTGCGGACACCAGTCTTTTTGTTTACATGAGCGCAACCCAGATCAAGTAAACGGGAAGGAATAATGCGCCAGCACTGAATAGATAAGGGAAAACCTTGGGCAGTGGGGAAAATTACCCTTGGGGGCTCCGCTGTATAAAATCATAAATGAAACAGGGTTGCAAGAAATCTCGAGAGGCTATGTAATCCGTCCCTGCACCGTGAGGCAGGGTCAGACAAGCTGCATTATCCCTGACAGATATTTGCATAGCCTGGTTTTGAAGACCCCCCTGGAGAGCGCGCAGCCTCCCCGGAGGCTCCCTCACAGACCTTGGCTCCTGTCGCTGCTCAGAAACCTTTCCCCTTGTCTAACCAGAGGAGCTTTCCTGTGGTGCAGGTCCCTTACGCCTTGTCCTGGTCACCCAGAACACCGTACGCCTTTCCTCTTTACACTGACCCTTAGCATATTTGACGGCTGTTGTTATGGCTTGCTGCAGCCTCCTTTTCTCTAGACTAAACAACACCAGGCTTTTTGGTCTTTTTTCATAGGTTATGGTCATGCCTTTGCTATTTAATATCTCCTCTGAAGAGTCCACATACAGTAAACTTGCTGGAATTCAATTTACCTGTGCTGAAAAGGACTGTTAGGATGCTGCCTGGAGGCTTTACAACATCTGAAAGGGGAATAATTTAATTCTTACACTGATAATTTTTCTTCTGCGGGATGGAGGGCAGGGAGCGTTTCTTTACCTATGTGCGTTAACCACAGTCTTCCCATGAGTTTACCCCTGTAACAGGAATGCATTAGTACAATGTACAGCCAGAACTTACTGACAGACATTGGGAAATGTGTTTTAAATAGTGGTAAATTATAACTTTGATGTTTTGTAATTTCATGTACAAAAAAGAAGGGGAGATAGGATGCAGCCTCTTCATAGTTGCAGGTACACGTCCAAGGTGCTACTTGGAGATTGTGTCGTGAGTTTCACTGGTTTCATTAGCAGCTCAGGTGGCATTGTCAATCAGATCTAGCATTTCAAAAGCTGCCAGCTTCACTGTAGCTTTGGGTAGATCCTGTTTCTTCTTTGTGGCAGAAGGAAGTTCTCCCCAAATGCCACCGGTGATGTTGGGCCAAAGAATATTTTTCAGCCATCTGCACAGACCTAGGTTTTGCTGTAGGCTCTTTGTTGCTTTTTTTTAAAAAATGCTGGAGGTGACATTAGGGCCTGTTCAAGGAATATTCACTTTGTTCCTTGGAAAAATGAGAGGAAATGGAGCCTGCTAATTCTGCTTTCCTCATTGTCTTCTGGTGCCGTGCCTGGGAGTTTTGTAAGGAGTTGCCCTGGAACAAAACAAAGGTATTTACTTGCAAGAAAATATTTCCCAGCAGCTTTTCTTCTATGAATCCCACTGAAAGTCATTTCATCCAAAAGTATAAAATTCATGTACACACTGAAAATGTATGCTGAATCAGAAAAAAGCAACTAACAGGTAGACGTTTTAGCCCAAGCATTTCAGACCTCTAAAGAAAGATCTGACTGAGAAATATTTGTGGAGCTCAGTTCTGTAGGAAGTAAAATGGTGGTGACCTTGCTGAGCCATTGGCTCAAATCAGAGATGTAGCAGAAGTGAAAATATATGCTTCCTTCTCTAAAGAATGGAACTGAGGACCCGATTATACTATGGGGAAGAAGAGAGAAAAAATGTATTGTCTTCCTTTAAGTAGTTCATTTTTCTTTACAAAGTGATTAATGCATTACTATAGCAAATTTATTGTATAGCCTGATTACCATTGCATAATAAATCTAAACAACTGTGACTGTCATGGTGATAAGGCTGGCATGATTTTTTCTCTCTTAAAAAGGGTTTATAAGTTAAGCTTAACTTTCAGCTTTCTGCATTTCTGGGATAAAATTTATTTTGGCCATTATAGCTCTATCTGTTAGAAACTGCACCAAAAGGAAATAAGTTTCTCAAAAGGGTGGTATATTACTGGGAGAGTTTCACCTTCATTCAGTTTGCAAAAGAAACTGAGCATCAGCATTAAAATGAAAATGGAGTTCAGGAGAAAATAGTAACTCGGTTGCTGAACAACAACAACAACAAAAAAAAAAAAAAAAAAAAAAAAAAAGAAGTTGTAACATTTAAAAGGGACTTTTCAAATATCAAGGATGGACAACCCAATTAAATTAACTGCATTGCATTCACAGCCATTAACACCTTGGGCTCAGCTTTTCTCAGGCTACCAGAGTTGGCTGAGGCCTTGTCTATGCCTGGAGGAGACTTGCAGGGAGCTGTGGGAAGAAGTGCTTGTGACTAATTAGAGCTATTTTCTCTGAATCCTGGGGAAATTGGTACTCCAGCTTTAGTGCTGTGAACGTGTTGAACTGATAGCCTGAGCAAGCACTTGGCTCAAAAAGGTTCTCTTGGCCATGTGGCATTACCTGTTGCTCAGGCTCCACTCAACCCTATCAGATTGGACATACAGATCAGCTGTTTCTTTCTTTTTCCTTTCTTCTCTCTTCATTTTCCGTTTTTCATTTTGTAATAAGGTGATACACATACATGAAGGTGGAAAAGGTGACAGTCTCTTCTCTATCCTTTGAAAACTCTGTGTTACTTTACAAAGGAGGTATCTCCATCTCCAGTCTCTAAAGACTTCTTGCCTCACTGACTTCATGTGTTCATGAGTGTATTCTTCATGGCCAAGGTAGGAAGTGATCCCACATGGTGATGTTGAGGTGGCTGGAAGACCTCTTTCACATTCCAGTACCTGAGTGACACCATGTCCTCAAAGCTTGGTTTGGGCTGGCAATACGGGGGTTGGGATGGATTTTTGGGGAACTGAAATCAGTCTAAATTTTATGCAGGCATTCAAGGGCTCACACACTTTTTTCTTCCCCCCCCCCCGTGTATATTGAACGTCTTAAAAATAAAGCAGAATGTTTCAAAAAGTAAGATAGATGTGTCTGTTCAAATAGGCATTGCACTTAGAATTGGTGCCTCTAGTTGTTAACCAGAATCCTTGTTTAACATCCTCATTAAGAACTGTGACTTGCCACCAGTTTTATGAAGATCAACTCATTTACTTTTAAAGTAAATTAAAGCAAATATCTCTGTGGTGACAAGTCAATAAAACAATGGAAGGCTCAAGTTTTTCAATCACCCAACATCTGTTCCTTGTTGGGCTGTAGATGTAAATGCCCTGGGTACAGCAGTAGGTGAAAGAGTGAGAAACAATATCTGTACTGTTGTTTTTATTTCGTTTTTATTTTTTTTCTTTTTTCCAAATAGCACTGTAAGCACTGTCCATTTGTGGAAGGGTAATTCTGTAGTTTCCTGTGACAGCACATTCAGAGCTTCATTGACATGGGAGCAGTGGCAGGTGATGGCTCTGACTCCGAGTGTTGTTGCTGGAAGCACTGTAAGCTGTTGCAGAGTGATGTACGTGGTGAGCCGCTTCTCAGAAGCCCAGTCAGCACAAACGAGATCCCCGTCTTCTGTCCGAGCCACCCACACCACCAGCAAGCACCTTTGAAGCAGAGGGTACATGGATGCTTTGTGTGCAGTGGTGGGAACTAGGTTGTACAAAACCTCATTGAAACCACTTCCACACTGTACCCACGCTCAACCTGTTTGTCTTGAAACATCGTCTCAGAGAGAAGGCAGCAGATGAAAAACAAAGTATTAGACCCATTTTGCGTTTCAACAAGTGCAGGATGCAAACTGCAAAGTGTTTGTTTTACATGTTCTGGAGGATTTGGCATTTCATGGTGTGAGAATTGGCTCCCTGCTGTGCGAAGTATTTCAGTGTGGATTTGCGCTGTGTGGGAAACGCTGGCATAGTGGAAAAGAGAGGGGGAAGCTCTGCTGGGAAAGCAAGAGGGGGCTGGATATTATTCAATTGGGGCAAAAGCCTGTCCTATCTCAAGGGGATGATTTTGAATGAATGATGGTTTTGATGGGTAGAATTGACTTTTGGAGTGGTAGAGGAGGACAGGAAGTCGTTACTGGATGCGTGTAGAAATGAGGGATCTCAGATAATTTTAGAGACGTAAAAAAGTTCAGCTAAAGTCCAGAGATTTTTCTGGCTCAGACAATCCCACCCTTTGAAATGCTCCCAGACATATGGTTATGGACTCCATCTTTTGAAGTGTATGCAGGCCTTTTACCGTATAGTGTCTTCTTCTGAGCGTTTAGGTTCAAGACCTTTGACAGGAGTGATTTACCCTCAGACAGATCTTCGTGGGGCCAGGAAATGGGCTGCCCTGCTTTATGGGAAACGGGTTATTACGTCTCACCAAATTCAAGGTACCTGTCTGTGGGGAGCAGGTGACTTCTCCTGTGCTAGGTCTTCTCAAAAAGTGCTGAGAAATTCTTCACATGTTTCTGTGATGCTATGCTAGATTTTATAATACTTGAGTATGATTCGTTGAGCAATTCTGAAATCTGTTTTCTCCAAAAGATGAGCAATATTGTACAACATTGTAGTTGGATCACCATATAAAATAAATTTTAAAAAATGCTGTACAAGGTTTTGTATAGCAAAAGAAATAGTAGCATTTAGTCCATCCTAAGATTTTTTTGTAATTGCCACCTATTATATTGGAACTTATTGCAGCTCAATAACTGAACATGGGAAGGTATCATTTTAAATAACTTTCTCTGATTTCTCCTTGTCCACATAAAGTGATGCCACACCCAGTCAATGGAGGAGGCAGATGAGTCACCCAGCTAAGATGCAGCTTTCTGGGGTATGTTGCTCATGAGTTGTCATACAGAAAAGAGGTGACAGTGTTTGGATGTACAGGTTCCCCATAAATCCTAATCGTGGCACTAGCAACCCTTGCCATCCTTTTTATTATTACTGTTCTATCAGTTTTGCAGGGTCAGAGGTAGGGACTCAGATCCTCAGCTCTGACCTTGGCATCTCCCTGTTGTATTTCTCTATAACTCTGCACACTCCTTACTCCCAGGGACAGTTGTGCAGAGAGAGGGCAGCTGTGTAGTTCTCAGAGCCAGCTGCTGCCTGCTGTGTGCTGCTCTTTCTGTTTCTCAAATCAAACTCTCACTAAACCCACTAGAAAAGCTTCTTTTGACTTTGGTGGCCATTGTCCTGAGCTGTTACCAGAAACATGAAATAGGTGTGTTAAAGCACAAATGGGTTTTCCTCAAAAGCAGCCTCATTTTGTGAGTAGCCGAGCATCTTCTGCTATATGAGAAGCACTCTCAATTTCTGTTGGATTCAGTGGGAGCTTTGGTGATCAGATCCTGCTGGGCGGTGCTCAGCCTTTGGCAGGATAGGACCCTTTTGTGTTATGAACCATTCAGGGAGCTAATGCTGAAACACATTCATGTAACTGTTTGAATGCCCAGGTCATACAGTTTATAGAGATCTGCTCAGAGGTGAGTGTGAAATAGTAATGCCTTGTACTTCCTGAGTGCCTTTCATCTTTCTAAATATTTATTAATTAGCCCTCAAAACACCCCTGTGGGGCAGATAAGAGATGGATGGATACAGCTCCTTTCACGCACCGGTGGAATCAAGCAGCTGTCTGACTGTATAAAACAACATTGCCCACAGTTTGGGGCAGATTAGGAAGTAGATAACAAACCTCTATCATGTTGGTGCAGAAAGAGTTTAGCTAGGCAGAATTTAATTACCTCTGCTGGAACTTGGCCAGTCAGTCAAGGCTCACCTCACTCCTTTCATTGCGTTCACCATGGAGTCTGTAACTCCATCGGGTTTTGTCCCACTCAGAAGATGACCCCTTGCTTCAGACAGTTGCCCCATGTCTGAATCCATTCTGGGTCCACTGTACAGCAGGACCTGACCTGCTTTGGCCACCTGGTGAAATCTTTTAGGGTAGCAACACAAGCTGGCATTGGTAACAGTCCTTTATACCAGGATTTCCCCATCCCAAAGACGACTTGGGTTGGACCAACCTGATCCTGCAGCAAAGGGCCAAGAAAGGTGTTTCGGTATGAGACCTGCTGTTCTGAAGGGGCAGGTTTAGAAAGTGAGCTCTTCTTTATGCTTTAGCTAAAGCCTCTGCTTTATTTTTAGGGGGAAAAAAATAATCTTTGTTCTGTCCAGTTTGAAAGTATGGTCAAATATGTGCACCTTGGACTGGCTTCAGTGGGTGTAGACCTGGGACCAGACATCTCCCTCCTGTGGCTCTGCACATGTCTTATTTCCCCAAAGATTTGCCCCTGTGCCTTTTAGCATTGCAAGAGAAGTCCTGTACCTTATTTTGAGATTCCCTGTTTTGCATCCCTGGGGCAATCGGAGCCGCAGAGCTCGAATTCCCTTCTGTTTGCTTTTGCAGCATGTGATTCTAGAGCATAAAAGCTTTGAAGCTAGAACTCAAATTTTACCTATTTTGTCTTAATGCTTTTTAATAAATCTTCAGACTCTCTTTAAAGCTTCAGAGAGTGCAATTTATTGTAAAACTACAGTTACTGTATTTTATGTCCACTGTAATTGCTTGTTTCATCTAATTCAGATTATACTCATGTATAACAAGGAATAGCTCCAGATAGAAGGAGATGAATTATTAATCACGAAAGTTTTGGAATTAAGATTTTAAACATACAAACTAGATATATGTGCAATATTTAGAAATAGATCTGGAAGAGCTTATGCAACGTGCTTTAATCAAATCTTGAAAAGAAAATGACTAATACATCAAATCTTGAAAAGGAATTGACCAATAAATCAAATCTGGAAATGGAAGTGACAGATAAATCAGGTCTAAAAAAGCAAACAATCAATATATCAAATTCATGGTGTGTTTATTAAAGCAAGGGATTGCTTGTATGTGGCTGAACCTGCATGCTACAATCATGCAATTAAATACTTGAAATCCTTCAAAAACAAATTATGTGTGCAGGTGTACACACACACACCTTTCTATAGATTCACAAAGTAAACACTTGGCTCTCTGCGGTGTTTTGAGCCATACTACCAGCACATAATATTTGCTTAAGTCTCTGGGTGTGCCTCAGTATGAAGTCTCACCATTTCAATAGCCACATGTTTCTAGACCCGAACACCTTATTATTCCAAGTCTTTTAAAAATGTTAATTATTAGTATAGCCCAGATTTTTAAACTGATGAGATGTGCCTCATTCTGAAAGCTTTCTCCTTTTGTTTTCTGATTGTAATGGTACACTAGCAGCAACACAAACTCCTTTAGCTAATTGAAAGGATTTTGATAGACAGCTTGGGCCCAAAGCATATTTTCAAGATCAAGACTATAAAAATCTCACTATGGAAAAATCATCATTTGCCTCACTGACTTTGATTTACATCTATGTTACAGAGCCATGAAATTTAAAATAAGATGACCTAAATTGTCCTGTAATAATGTGGGCATGAATGTATACTCCTGGTGGCAGAGTTTCTCTGTCACTATACCAAATGAAATCTAGTTTTTAGTGCCAATCAGTTAGGCATCATTAACCCTTTAAGAATGTTATTAGCATTCTCACAAAGCTTTTCATCATGTAACAAATGTTTTCAGACTAAACTTGTTGAGGTCAAAGAATCCAAGCCAGTAAGATTTAGGACTTTTTTGTCCTCTGGAATAATATGTATACACTCTTCATCATGCCAAGTATAAATTATTAACAATGGTTTTAAAGTTTGCAAAAATGCAGAAATTAGATTAAAAACCAACATTTCCTAAGCTATTCCCAACTTATACTGGCAATGCATACTCCCTCCCCATCCTTTTTTTTTTTTTTTTTTTTCTCTTTTTTTTTTTTTTTCTCTATAGTAGAAAAATTGCTCTGTGCATGAATCGTCCAGGATCCAGGAATGAAAATTGCTTTGCACTTGCTATTACATTATGGTGCTCTCCATTCTTTTTTTTCTTTTTTTTTTTTTTTTTTTCCCTCAGTTCATGTTGTTCTTTTTGCAATAAGTGTATGTTTGAATTGAATTGAAGAGTAGCATATTAAAGAACTGGTTTTCATAGCTGTTTATGTCCTTTCATCCAAAGAAGTGTGAGAAAAGCAATCAAGGTTTCAGATTGACATGCTAAAGCAAGAACTATCAGAGAAAGCATCTTGCCATTGGAGTGTTGAATATTTGCATACCCAGTTTGTTTGAATTAGACCTGACTAAACCAAGGTATTTATAGAACTAGCTTCAGCCTGTGGTCAGGCCTTTAAAGATGAACTGATTTAGTTTCAGGTAAAGTAATTATTAATCTGTTCCCCCAGCTTTATGCCTCTGAGTATGTCAAAATGTAGCATCTATAACCCTGACTCAGTGCATTATTCAGACTTTCCATCACTCTGTTTTTCAACAGATGGCATCTAGGTGACTTGCAGTCTTACGAGTGGGATTGATGATGTGAAATAGAGGAGCTTAAAAAGTAATTGCAGAGACAGGACGAAAAATTACAAATTAATATCACTGTAGGAAATGGAAAGCAGCCTCACATGGATGTGAGATTCTCAATCGTTAGCTCTCACATCAAAAGTGTTGTTTGATTTGTATTTATTGCAGTATAAATAAAGTGAGGTAGGCAGTGGCATTGTATTCAGTAATTTCTCTTGCAGGCATTTGGGATGAGCTTCCCATGAAAGAAAAGTGAGTAACAAGCTGCATGACTAGCTGCTCTTCAGCTCACAGAGAGCGCCGCATCCTTCAGTGAGGACTCGGGAAAGGGCTTGCTTGTGCAGTTCAAATAAAACATCCTGTGGTTTTTCGTTCTAAAGAGCTCACGTTAACATTTTGCTGATGAATCGACGTGGCCCACGAAACAACCTGGGTGACTCACTGGGAAACTCAGTGTGAACGTGTGTGAATTCAGGCGGGGTGAACAATTTTAAGGGAAGGAGAAGAACTTATGAAATCAAGGGTACAATTTACACGACTTCCTGAAAGATATGTTTGAGCGCTATCTATGAATCTAAGTGTTAATTATAATAGATGCAGTAATAATGCAGGGAGTAATTTCTCAGTGAAAGGGGCAGTGGCAGTGGTAGCATAAGGGGTCAGCACCATGGGCTACATCACCACCACTGCTAAAGATCGACAGAAATACATCACCACATTTTGGCTAGGACATAGTTTAAAGCACCACTTTCTTTCTTAGCTTAGCTCTGACATGCCTGCTCCACATAAATCCTATATCATCAGCAAGCACAGATTCATAGTCACCTTCAGGTAATCCATGCTGGGACTCCGACACAAATTCCCATGGGAATGCATTCATCTGGCTTTGCTGGCCGTGTGTTAGCACTGTGGTGCAGGGATGGTTTTGTAAGAAAGCATGTGCACGATAGGTGATTTGTTCTCTCCAGTGCTAGCTGGCTCTGCTGCTTTTTTGGACCCTAAGCCTCACAGAAATAAAACCTTAAGTTGATTTCCAGCCTCCATGATTTCAGTGAGACTCAGGTATGTGTGTATAAGTATGGACTTTAACGAACACTTTAATGAATCGGGACCTACATTCCCATCTTAGTAAGACTAATACTCAAGAATTAAGAGTTTATTTGTTTCTCTGTCCTAGCGGAATCCTCCTCAACCTAACACATTTTACAGCTCTATGTAAATTCACAGTGATGTATGAAATACTTTTTCCAGTCATATACTGTCTTTGTCACTACTATCCCTAACCTTTATTTCGGTAGAAAAGAACATTTAGAAAAGTACACTCAAAATTGTCTGCTAAAAACTTACTGCCTGAAAACACAGAAACTGTTTCAATTAAACCTTTTTTTAGGCTTACTGATCTTCAAAAAAAAATTGGGAATCATTAAAAAAAAAAAAATCTGAAGGTATCTCTGTTTTTCTTCTTCATCTTATTTTATTTTATTTTATTTTATTTTATTTTATTTTATTTTATTTTATTTTATTTTATTTTATTTTATTTTATTTTATTTTCCTACTTGAGAAAATGAAAGTAATGGCTTTAAAATGTGTGCACTGAAGAAATGAGGCTTTTGTTCTGACAGCCTGTACATCATGTTTCATCACGATGGAGTCTGAAACGGTAAAAGTTAGAATTTGATAAAACAACTGTTTGGGGGTCTGTTCTCTGAAAGATTCCTGCATGAATTCAGAAAAAAAAAAAAAAAAAAAAAAAGTCATGAAAAAGTCATGGAAATAGTAAATTTTTTTAACCTTATGTAGCTATCAAGAAAATAAGAGCACAAAATATATGGTTTATAGACTCTTTGAGATACTGTAAAGGCAGGAATCTTGCATTAATATTGTCACTGTTGAAATCAGCTTATTTGCTGCAGTTCTGTAATATTTAAGCATAAAAAAAACATTTAATTTCAACCTTAATTTCAACCTTTCCCCACAAGATAAAATAATGTTTTTGAACATTGATTAGTTTCTTGTTTTCTTCCATTTTCCATTTCTGCACTGTTTCTGCATTTCCCAAACACTGTGGAAATACCTGATGAAATGTAGATTTTTTTTAATGTTTTTCAGAAGATCCCTCCACGTTGTTTAGCATTGCTGGAATGAAACGTATTGCCATCAGTTAGCAGGAGAGGAAGTTTTCCTCATATCTGCTGTTGAACAACTGGATGCAGAAATACGGGGATTTTGGATCTCCGTGATCTCCCTCTAATTTTCAAGTCCAGCTTCAGACCCCAGTCCCTCAGCTAAGGTCCTATTTGGCTAAGGACACAGGCTTTTTGCTACATGTCCTGCTATTCCCTATCAGTCCCATGTCTTGGCTCAGGGGCAAAACATGGCTCGGGGCAAGGACATTTGGACTTGTCCTAACTTTACAGACCTGCCCAATTGTTCAGGTCCAGAGTGCCAAGCACCTCCAAGCAGCAGAAAAGGCTAAATGCATCTGAGGCTGCTGGCTTTGAAAATTGAGGGCAGGTATTTTGAGAAGCGGAGCTGTGATGCTCAGCGGGAGCAGGAAGGCAGGAAAACTCATTTCTTCTGGCTGGCATTAACACCTCGGGTGGAACGAGGGTCGCGGGGGTCCCTCTGTTATCACCTCTCCTTGAGAGAAGGGTGGCGGAGGTGGAAGGGGAATAAACCCGCTGTCCCCCTGGAGTGACCCAGACCGGCAGGTCAGGGCCTCCCCAAAATGGGGAAGAGCAGGCTCTGAATTTTGGGGAGGAAAGGGAAGGGGCTGGAGACGTCGAGGCAATCTCCGTGTATATTCTCAAAAAGCTTAGCAAAACAAAATAGAGAAAGAAAAGGCTCCAGCAGCAGGGAGTGAACGGCTGGAATTTCCTTAATATTAACTGAGCTTTAGGCGGCAAGCCTTAACGTGGAGAATTATTTTTAATTAATAGCTTTTCCCCTACTTTGGAGCTCAGCGGGAGGATCTTCTTAGCATTGCACAAGGAGAGGAGATAGGAGCAGTCCTGGTTTTGTAACTGATAACTATTTCAGGCCAACTGCATTGCCTGGAATAACTTTGTATTCAGTAAAAAGAACAAAATGTTACATCAAAAGATACCTCCTTCTGGTTCTTGGATTTAAATTGCCTCTCCAGATAAACCTGCAGCCTGGCCAGAAATGAGTTGATGGATTTTTAAGAGTCTCCTGGCCAAGTTATCCTCTCTCCCCCCGATTCTCCCTCACCCCTGTGTTATCAGCGTGGTATCTGGCCCCGGGAGGTGACCTCGTGAGGATGCTGAGCGGCCGTGGCGGCAGCGCCCACTCCCCAAACTAGCACAGATCCAGATGGAGAAGGAGGCAGGAAGGTGTTGTGAATTTGTATTACTTTAACACAATGGGTTTGTTCAGAGACAGTTTTCAGGCAATAAATGGCTCCTTTGTGTTACTTCCCTCCCCGCGGTAGCTTGCGGAGCTGTATATGTGCATATCATTTTGCCTGTGTATTAACAAGCAGGAAGGCTCCCCAGCTCCGGCTGCCTTCAGGCTCCCTCCTCCTCCACCTCCTCCTCCTCTTCACTCTCTCTTCCTCCCCACCTTCCAGCACCCCTTGCCCCAGGAAAAAAAAATAAAATCAAACAAAATTAGCAAAATAAGTAACAGGTTCAAAGGGCAAAAAATCCTTTCTTTTCGCTTCTCTTACTCAGAGGACTGTAAGATACTGTGCAGTGCATCTTTTTACGAGTGGCTTCCTGGGAGTCGGGACATTTGCTTGTTATACTGTGGCAGCGTAAGAGGGTGATCGTCATGGACTATAAAGTAACGGGAAGTCTCACAGCCCCACCAGCTCGGTAATACAGTAGCTTGCTCACACAGGAGAGAGGGATTTATAGCATTGCCTTGTATTTTTTAACATATTTTTTCTGCTTTTTATTTATAGCCTAGCCCAACAGCTCTGGCTTTGTCCCCTGTCTCCCTCCCCTCCTATCTCAATTCTGCCTGTTCTTTTTGGTGCATTGGAGTCCAAAAAGAAGTCAGTTCAATTGGAGGATCCTCACAGACAAAGGTTGAATGTTGAGGTGTCCATACCCCGCTTCCAAACAGTATGTTCTCTAAACAGAAGAAAATAGGGGATAAAAATCTGCTTCTGCAGGCTGTAAGGAAGGAGAGGATGGAGCTGTGGAGGAGAGGAAATAATATGAAAAAGAGTTTATTTCTTGTTATCAAAGTTGTGAAGCTATTTTCCTTATGAGCTTTTGTTAAAGCCCACTGTCTTCTTCTCATTTAAATAAGTATAATCTCTGAAGGAGCTCTGAGTTGCAGCTTTGCAAAGCAGTGGGGTGCAGTTCCTACTTATTAGCTGTCACTGAAGACCTGGTACAGTCATGGCTGGAGCTGCAAGGGCCCTGATGCTGTCAAGACAAAGCAGCTGCAAGCCAGAGTGGGTGCCTGCCTTGCCCACCACCCTCACAAGGCAGGGTCCTGTGGCTGCTGGAACTCCTGGGTGAGGTGGCATTTGTGGGGTGGCCACACTCAACAGGGGTTGAAGCATCCATATTGGATGCACAAATATTGGATAAAAAGAGGAGATTGAAAATGATGCAGGCATTGACTTAATGATTCAGCAGCTTTGGAAATAATTTGTTAGCATTGGAGCTGCATCCCCAAATCTCTCCCCTTGCCTGGGGAGCTGTTTGGTAGACCTGCATGGTGCTGCTGACCATGGCTGGGATGCTGGTGGTGTCTGCCCCCATTTCAGCAACTCGTGCAGAAGCTGCAGCAATGAGTTAACCATGCAGGGTCAAGAAGAGGACATCAAATATAATCAGCAGCTCTCTTAATCTTGGGTTGAGAATCCTCATTTGCTTGAACATGTGTGTTGATCAAAGCCCGATAGAAGCTGGGGTGCCACACAGCTATTTCCCAGGCAGGTTCCACTCCCCCCACCATTTAAGGGCAAAAAGGAAAAGCACCAGGAATTTGGAGTTATTGAAACTTCTTCTCTTGGGGTTCGACAAATGGCCATATCTGGAATCAACTGTACCTGACCGGTGCTTATACATGTTAACTATCAGCTAACATAATAATCTGAAGCCCTAGGAAAATAGGTTGTAGCACAGATGTAAGACACTGAAGGAAGACAGTAATTTTTTCCTGTAGATGGGAAATGCATATGTTGCCTCACTCACTTGTCATTACTGAAACTATAGGTAGGGACAAAAATAGAAACTACTGACAGCTTGATTTCTTCATGCTGGCACTGAGCTACAGTGGAGCTCTACAAGACCCTATAAATATGCAAGCGAAGGGAAATCCTACACAAGTGCTATCATACTGCTATAGGACTGAATAGAATTAGCTTTATTGCAACCAAACAGTATGGACAGAGTCTGCTTTTCAGAGCTTCCTTATCTAGCAAACAATGTAAAATGTGAACCAAAGGCAGCTAATCTGGCCTGTTCACTGGGAACAGTTCCAAAATATATTGTTGGAAATGACTAGAAAAAGCTTTGCACTGCAGCCCTTATGGTGCAGCCCTTTCTTCCTTTTAAAGTGAAATGTCCTTGTAGAAATTAAACACTGTTAAAAAAAAAAAAAAAAAAAAAGAGAGAGAGAGAGAGAGGGAGAGAGGAAAAGGAAAGGGATCACGGTGGCTTAACGCACTTATTAAAATTTGTGGAGGATGCAGTGCGCATTGAAAACTACCCCCCTTCCCAAACCTAAACCAACAAAAACAAGCCAACCCCATGAATAGCTCTTCCCAGCTTCCTGCACATTGAATATGTATGTTAAAGGACAAGGAGCCAAGACTTGCTCTGTTTTGCTTTGCTTGGAATATTTTTGCTCGTTTGATATATGAAAGTCAGGGGCTATGCCAAGGAGAGGCTGGCGAGCTGGCCATTGCGGAGATTTCTGCTGATGGCTCACAGTGGTGTGCAAAAGCAATATGTATCCAACTGTGTAAACAATGCTTCCTGCACCTACTAGTAGGGTTCAAAAGGTTTGCGAGGCAAGGAGAGGAAAACTGCTCCTGGGGCTGTGAGCAGAGGGGAGGGAGGGAGCCCAGCCACCGCCCAGGCTCAGGATGTGCCAGCAGCTGGGGGAGCAGGAGGCAGGCACAATTTAGGGACCCCCAAAATCAGAGTTGTCTCCTTAAATGTGGACTCCTGGAAGTTTTCGTCATTATTTTTTCATATTTTTCTCATCAGAAGAGGTAATTTGTGCCATCTTGTGAGCCCTGCCAAGTATGCCTCCTCTCGAGGGCTCCGTAATCCTCTTACTTTCATTCACGTCTCCAAAGCAGCCACATCTCCCCTGTTTTTCTAAGCTTCTGCAGTAAGTTTGCTTCACCATTTAGCTGCTCTCGCTTCTTTTGCAGAGGTGGCAGCTGATGGCGAGCCCTTTCCTCCTTGTTAGAAGCGAGCAGTGTACACAGCTCCAGAGCAAACACTCCTATCTTCCTCCTGCTTCAAGCAAAAGCCTTGACCCCCGTGCCAGTGGAAGTGAAACATTTCCAAAACACACAGGCGACTGGAGATGCGTCTGTGTTTAAACCCATCCAATTTAAACACGGTTATCCAGCAAACCATGACCAGAAGATGACTAGTCCCTGACAAGAGGTTTAACTCAATAATGATCTGTTGGCCAACTTGCCTGTTATTGTTTTATTGTCCGTCCTGTGAAGCTCTTAGCTCTTAGCATTCATGATAATAAAAATCCCGCAGAAGTTTAAATTAGAGTGAAGCTCAGGGATCAGGCTTAGCTGTGATCTGAGGTCATGGACTCTCATATCAAATCATGTCACCATCATTAATAACTGAACCATTGACCCTGAAACTTGAGCAGCTTTCCTCTGTCATTCCTCCGATTTCCTAAAATCTGGAGTTTTCAGTCTGTCAGCTACAGACTCTTAAGGTACGGTGGGTTTGATCCTGTCCTCCTCCTTTTTACTTCTAAGCTGGTTCTTGGCTTTTCCCACTTCAGTGCATTATGCCCCCAGTTGCTCTGCGTAGCTCGAGCCATACAAACAGCAGGATGCAGGGTGAAGGCAGGCTGGGAGGAGCCAGGGATGGTGTCAGCAAGGTGGGGAGCTGAGGTGGCCCCCTGCCCATGGAAGGGTGTGGGATGCTCAGGGAGAGGCTTTGCTTTATACACAAACTGCAAAAAGGCACAAGGGCTGCATTGCTCATGCACTTTTCGATGATCTTTTCTTCTTGTTTAGAGAGCTGAGTTTTCTAAATCGGTCTGGTTGCTGTCAGTATTTGTAGGGACAGGCCCACTATTTCCCTGTGCTGTCCCACACACCAGGCTCTCCTCTGCTCCCTCCCCAAAAGTCCCTCCAGAGTTGCTAGAAGTGGAGAGAGCATTGCTTTAATTTTCTGTTGTCTTGCCAAGTTAGAATGGGATTAAATGCTCTCAAGGTCTCTGGACTATCACTTTACCCAAAACATCCATCCCAAGCATTCAAAGAGGCATAGAGACTCTGCATAGCTATTTATTTTAAATGCCTTATTAAAATTTCATGAAAACAGGAAGTCAGGGGAAAAGAATACATTGCAAGAACGACGAAATTCAGGGCTTTGTCAATTTTAGCTCAACAACACACAACAATGAAGAAAAAAACCCCAACCAGCACGTTCAATTGTAAGTAAGGGATATTTTCACAATCGTACTGAGGCCACTAATAGCATAATTTGTCATTGGCTGGGGAGTTCATGAACTAAGAATGAAACTGTGGGGTTTTTTGCTTAACTTATTACACAATTTTGATTGTTTAGAAATTGTCACCTTAAGGTAACCTAAAGCTGCTGTAGTTAAATGCCACAAACATTAGGATTTTTTTTGATACTCCATTGTGTTTTTTTTTTCTCTCTGAGCAGTAATAAATATTGCAATACCACATCCTACCAGTGCTGCAGCTCTTCTGCCTGGTATCTTTCTTGCTTTTCCATTCTTAAGTATATCAAATCATCAGAGTAAATGGGGGGCAGGAACCAAAGCCTGATTTTTCTGAATATTGATCAAGTGCAAAGGATTCTCATGGTTTGTCTACTAGACAGCATTTTTCCTGGACATAGTTTATGTCCTTCATTGATGAATAAATACCCTTTTTGCTGAAAATACATGAATCAGAGGCAGTGCTTAGACAGGCTGCATTATGAAAGGATTTAAAGTTTGGACCAAAGACCATTGAAGTCTTGTCATTGTAGGCTTTGGGTGGCAGGACCCCCGTCAGCTGGCTCTAAATGTCCCTTGGCCCTTCTGCAGTGCCCCTGTCCCTTGGACATCCCGTGGGTAGGCACAGGGCACTCTGAAACTGCAGTGTTCCAGTCTGCCCCACTCCCATCATAAAAGAGACTGAAGTTAAAATTCTGTATTAGCCTCTTGCTGCAAAGGTAGCATATGCAGGCATCTCAGCTAGGGCATCTGCTGCCTGGGAATATGGTGTAATTATGATAGCTTAATGACAAAATAAGTTTTCACTTGCCAATGTCAAATTAATCCTGTCAGTGTATACGTCACTGCGAGCGCATAGCTCAGGGTACCTTGCAATATGCATAATGCCATGTCTCTTTGCTTCTGCTTCACATCATGTGGTCTTCTTGGTGCAGATGTTGTTCAGCCACTTAAAGAGCTGTAACACTACCAGGGGGAAAAAAACAAGAGTACAATATACTGAAATGAAAATAATGAGCCTAAAACCTTGGAAGTCCTCCTTTGTGCATCATTCCTGGTGCAAACGGTCATATCTGTGTGGATTCTTCCATTATTCCAGGTGTAAAAATTGGATTGAAATTTGATAAGGGATTATTGCTGGAGTTGGTTAATTGGCTGCCAAGGTGTGTATGTGCAGTGAGGGTAGCGGGGAGCCTGCAAATGACCTTTCCCTCGTTAGATCGGTCCCTGGCCAGCTGGACTTCGGTATCCTGAGGTGAAGAGTTTTTTCTTAAATTATAGTTTCATAGCTTTGCCACTTTACCTAACTAAAAGTTCTCGTGTGTTAACTCATCGCAGGGACAAGAAGAAGAAAATGGGCTGCTGCAAAATGTCTCGGGCGTTAAGAGAGCCCTGCAATAATTGCTGGGAGACTTTTGCAAAGCAAAATGCTTGTGGCTGGGTCCACGCCTGCCCACTCCAGTCATCCCTGCTCAGTGCCAACATGTCACAGGTGCACACCACAAGGGACAATGCAGCAAATGTAATTGGGAGGCAGGTGGTGATGGCTTGGATTCCGTAACACATTCATCCCAAGGTGTGCTTGTGCATCTGTTAGAAAGTGAAGTCATTTTTTTTTTTTTTTAATTCAGTTTGTTCAAGAGAGATTTGAGCTGCAGGAAAACATTCTCCTCGATACAAGGGGAAGGTTACCAAAGGTCCTCAGAGACAGGGCATGGCATGGGGTGGTGGCTGCTGAGTTCAGGGAAAAGAGCAGGGTGAAAGAACAGGGCTGTAAGTGTGCACAGGAGCAGGACTGGTGTTTCTAAGAAACTTGGCAGGACTTTTTCCTCCTTTGCTATCACTGTCATATCAGCACAAGCTTTTCCTTTTTAGATACCAGCCTTTTGTGCTCTGGTCAGGCTGTTCACTCGCATGCGCTCAGCCTCTGCTGTATGTTTCCCAGAGCCAGAGCTGAGCCTCTCATTATGGGAGCCTTGGTACATCTGCTACAAGTCCAGCAGACAGTGTTTATTCTGTCCCTAAAATAAGGAAAGGACCCCAAATGCTCATACTCTGCTAGGGAGCCTGAAAATCTTCCAGAACTGAAACACAGAGATCTCTGGGGTGGAGTATAAAACCTATAGCACAGCACGCAGAATCTGTCTATAGGCGAGGGCAACCAATGCCAGTCCTGGCCAAAACTATGGGGAACGGGATTCAAATGAGCACACACGGAATGTTGCTGACACACGAAAATGAACAGCACGGCACTGCAAAAATGCATGGAGGTTTTAGTATCCTTTGGTGGACAAAATGTTGCTTTTATATGAAGGATATGTAAACAAGGCAGATAACATAAAAAGTATACATCGCACACATTGAATGTGAAATGCTTCAGAATTCCTAGGAGAGGATTTTCCCTCACTGCTTCAGCTCCTAAATACAGGGCTCAGCTCCCCACTTGATCTGGAATTGGGTTGTCCTCTGCCGATACGCGAGGGGATTTGCATGTGAAGCTGCTGGGACGCTGCCTTCGACCCCTGCCTCCCTGTGCTGCGGCCTCCCCGGGTGGTTTGCAGACTTTGTCCTCCCTCCCGCACTGCGGTGACTTCTCTGCTCGCTGGCAGCCTCTCTAGGTTAGCAGAAAGTGTAAGGGTTTGATAACCCGCAGCGAGTGTTTTCTGTCTCCCAGAAGAGTGCCGCACTGAAAAACAATTTGCAGAGGACAGAAGAAGAGATCTGGTTTCGTTTTTGGTACGGCTACTACAGTTTCTAGCTGCAAACCCTTATCAGTGGAGTCCTTGTGTAGTTGCTCATCAGGAGAGATCCTGCAGGCAAACACTGTATTATTGCTTCATCCCATGTGGCTTTTTTTATCAGGACTTCTAAACCTTCTGAAAATGCTGGAATGGGTTACGTTGAGTGACTTAGCTTCCTTCAGAGCACAACTTAAGGTTTTGGGCTGGGCTTCAGAAATAAAATAAAATAAAGTAAAATAACAGAAATTCAAATAAAATAATAATAAAGAGAAACTGGGGAAAAAAAAAAAGTAAATATCAGTTGTATTAAAGAAACAAAGTTCCTAATAAACGAATTCCACTGTTGTTCCTTTCAGTGATCTAGGACAGCTGATGGAGATTGACACTCCAAGTTACATGAATGTTATAAACGTGTAAAGAATCCTTTATAAATTCAGCTCTGTTTGCTGCGGTACACTTTCCAAATTAGGATAGTGTGGAGCAGATTGTGAAATGATGATTTACATGACTTGAGGATTTTGCTCTCTGTGATTAAACACAATAGCACTTCCTTGGATTTCCTTTAAAATACATTTAAAAATGTGTTTAAATATATGTATAAATGCATTTAAAATACAGGCTATTTCAAGAAGAATAAATATATCAAGCAAAAAGGGCATTATTGAGTGCCGAGCAAAGTACAGCTGAACATCCTTAGAACTGCAGCATTCTAAAGATGGAAATAAATGTTAAAATTACAACTGAGGAAAATATGTGATATACGATTTTTTTCTGGTAGGAAAGTGAAAACATGAAGTTCTGTTGGCTCGTTCATTCTTTTGCAAAGGATTTAGTGTTGTGCTTTTACCTAGCTGCATGATATACTGCAGTGAAATGCACAGAAATTCAGGATTAGATATGAGTTGTAACATCTAGTAAATTTTATGTTGAGAAATTTAGAGTGTGCCAAACGGCCAGCAACATGGACAAAAGAGTAACATGAATAGGTTAGGGAATTATTAGCCTCTAATAATAGATGATATACTATATATCAAGTAATGAGTACTTACTATCCTGCATTTATCTGTTACATGATGTCCTTCTTAATTACCTACCCTGCCACCACTGCGGCCAGCAGCTGGTACAAGACACACTGCAAAGCTCCTTCTTTTTTCCCTCGTAAAATGGAAATGCACTCCCAATCTCTGCCTTATGCTTATTAGATATGGTTTTCCCAGGAAGAAGTATCCCAAGCATCTCTTTTTTTGGACAGTAGTTTCCAAGGGAGGCTGCCTTACTGAAATCTGTTTGAGCATACTTCGAGCTGGTGACTGGCAAAACTGCCCGTTTACCCCCAGCGTGGATCCTCCCTCTGGATTTTAATGCCTTCTGCTGTTTGTCGAGGTGAGGAGCAGATAAAAATAGCCTGTTAGATGAGGCTGTTGCGTTTAATTATATTCATAATGAGCATTCACCATCCCTAATTCAATAGTGCGGCATAACAGGGGGGAGGGCAGGTTTTTAACCTCATTTCCTAAGGAAATGAGGCATGTGCCACCCCACCACCCACCCACCTGCGTGCAGTCCTCTCCGAGCAACTCGAGAGTGCCTTGCAAGTGGGTTTGGAAGAGGAGGCACATCTAAAGTACTAGGAAGTCCTCACATTTGCAAGAAAAGTCTCCAGGCTGGTGTGTTGCAGCACTCTGTTGCCTGATGGGGATGAGCAGGATCAGAGGTGCTGGGCATGGAGCTTGCTGATGGACCATAAATTCCTTTACCCTAATTTTGCTCTCATTCTCCCCAGATTAAATCAGTGCAGGCAGCATCCTCATTTTGGAGAAATCAGAGCAGGTTGAGGACCAAGTTGGCTTTCAGGGAGCATGGTGAAGTATGCTGCCTTGCTTTTGTGTATGACACATCACTTGTGCAAAGCCCAAGCCTTCCCCTTGTGCCCCACACCACCACAGCTCTGCTCCCTGCCCTCCCTCCAGCTGCTTCTGCACCCAATGCTCCTGGAGCTGGCAGCACATTAATAAAAAAAAAAAAAAAGTAAGTTTTATGGGACAAAGTAAATAAGGCAATTCATATATCATTCCTAAGACATGCAGAAATGAGGCAGAGAAAAATAACCATCCGATATTTTATATGGGGATATTTCCATGAGTCAGCTCGTTTTCAGGTTTCTGGGCTTCCAGCTGCAAGCTCTGCTGTGTTGGCTTATCTTCTACTTGAGGCCTGGCATGTGCCAGAAGTAGCTTATAATTGGCTGTGTTTCCCCTTTGTAAATGGTAATAATAGAGCCTTTATCAGCAGAGAATGGCTAAAAATTTGGATGTCTTTAATTTCATCACAACTTGTAATTTTTTTGAGGCCCAGCGTTACGTGAATAGATCTCCGAGCTTCTTGTTCAGGCTGCAGAGCTGACAACACAGGGGATGATTTTTGTAGGTGGGATATTGAACCGCCCTTCAAATGTTCCCTAACAAGTAGCCCTGGGGCTGAATTTATCCTTTAACCATTGCGGCGTGGTTTTCATTAACCTCAAGGGTGATGGGACGTTGCAGTTGATGGGCTAAGGCTAAGACATTTCTTGTGGCAGCCCCCATCTTTATTCCAGGACACAAATGCAAGGTATTTTCAATGCAGTTTAGCTCATTTGAGGTTTTCAATGAACTCACCTCAGCCTTCGACACTCCTCCTGAGATTTCTTCCTGAGGATTTCGAAATAACCGAATTTAATTGAAAAAAAGAAAAAAATAAAAGCTCATTCAGTATGATTTCTAAAGACATCTATACAAGCTTTATGGAAAATGGATTTTAAATTTGTACATGGTAGAAGAATCTGACTGATCACAGACACAGGAAGGATATCAAAAATTATTTGGCTGGTCACAACTTGGATTTTCAATAGGTTCTGTCAAAATGCTAAAAAATCATATGGAAATACACCACTTGATGCATTCAGATCACAAGTTGAGGGAAACTGCAATCTGTACATTGATATCCTGTGAATTGGAAAGATTTCACGTGAGTTTAATATATTCTTTTCAGGGAATTAATTGTCCACCACCACTGACAGGCATGGGGGACAGAGGAGTGGAGTGGGAGCAATTTGCAGTTCTTAGTGGGAATTAGTGGCATGAATATATTATAGCAATCATAATTAAGCTTCGTACTTGAACAGTGCCATTGCTCTGGGGATCTTGAGGCACTCTGCTAAATTTACAGGGAGATCCCAGGGAAATAAGTGATTTCCCCGTGGACCTGCAAACACTCAGTGGCAGAGTTGCGAGCCGGCTCCAGGCTTCTGGGTGCTGGGAGCTGCCTTATTTCTCCATAAGAGGGATCTGTAAGAGGAATACCAGAGTGTACCAGTGCCACGGATGCAGGCAGCTGCTGGACATGACCGTTTTTCTGCCAGATCATTGCCCTGAGCAGGCTTAGTGCCAGTGGGAGGGTTGTAGGGACTGCACAGGGGGGAGCAGGGGTGCAGGTGTGTACAGCAGCAGAAGGGTCTTGCAGCAGCAGCCTGAGCTTAAAGGAGCTTTAAATAACAGTGGGAAAATGCACACTCAGTCATTGTGTAACCTTTGGAAAGTCATGACATCTCCAGACCTGTGCAGTTAGTACGGTCGTACTGCAGAAGGATCTGTGGAGATGGATTTTCTTCTTTTATGGCAAAGAGAATGAAAAATTGAGAAATCTTATCAAGGGATGTGGTGCATTCACGATCATGTGAGGTTTTTTTCATCAAGGCTGAAGTGCTTACCAGAAAAATATGCTCTACTTTATCTCAAAAATTAGAGCTTGTGCAAGAAATGCATGGGGAAATTATTTCTTTGCCATGAAGGAGCTGATGAGATGATCACAGGGGTCTGTTCTGTTTAAAATCCACGGGGTTAAAAATCTGTACAATTTAATATTCCTACCATGCTTTAAGATCTTCAGAGGCAAGGTCCCCGTGGATTCAATACAATGAATTAGTCTCCTCAAGCAAGCTGATTTGAACTTTGCGTACAAGACAAGGAACATATTGCATTATTGGTCTGTTTGTTCCCTTAGCTGGTTTCACAAGTTTGTGCAGCCTGATGAAAAACCGAACAAATTCACTTGACTCTACAGACAGAGCAGAGCAGACAGAAAGTTTTTGATCTAAGTGCCTGCCGAGGATGACAAAGTGTTTAAAAGACAACTGGACTTATATTATTGAGCACGTTTAAAGTAAGCAGTAAAACCTTAAACATTGATTTGGTGTTTTACTGGAACCAATGGAAAGATTTAAGAAGAATGGTTACATGCTGAAAAGCATAGCTCCAGTAAAAATCCCTGACTTTGTGCTGAATAAATCCTCTCTCTCCTGAGAGCAAGCGAAGTGGGGAGGGTGACACAGTTATCAGCCTCTGTGGTCAGGTCCACGCTGCATGTTTAGCTTGGTGATGGGCAAAAGGATGTTTTTGGATGTGCACAAAGGAGCCTGCCAAGAAGCAATGGGCAGTACCGGTGCTGCTCTGGATGGGAGCATGTGGTGATGTAGAGGGAGCTGAGCTCCTGCTGCCACACAGAGCTGGTCCTCCCCTTGCACCTCTGGCCCCGATGGTGCCAGCCCAAGGGCATCACCATTCCCCGGTGCTGCTGGCATCTCCCCTGGCTCCGCGGGACAGGGGACCAAGGGTATCCCACCAGAACTGGGACACTTGGCAATCCTCGTTCTTGTGCAGACTGTGTGAAATGCACACCATTCCCCAGAGCTTACAGGCACAGTTACAAACGAAGCAAAGATGGCAGGAATGACATTCCCTTGCTAATTATAGTGTGTTCCCATCTGTATATTTGGTGTTATGTCACCAACTCCAGCCTGCTTTTTTTTTTTTTTTTTTTTTTTTTTCTAACAGGGAAATACTGCTGCGGGTCGAAGCTCAGCACAAAAGGCTCCAGACCTCTAGTAATGTTATATTTACCTTGTTAACGAGGATGAAACATTCACCACCCTATTTTTAAGGGGTATTGGTTGGAAATCTGAGAGTGAGTTGGCTAAGGCTTTTTGGATAGCTCAACAGTCCATGCTTAAAAAGCACTCAGGTGTGGATAAACCTCACAGAGTACAGTGGCTGCACATTTCATTGAACCCTGCTGGCTCCACGTATGTGGTGGTGAAACTGTGAGCCTGGATCTGTCTCTCCCTTGTGGAGAAGGTGGGAGAGCAGCCAGCTGCCTCACCGCTGATCCTCCTCTCTTCTGTAGGCTTTTTGGGGCAGTGGATAATCTGGGAAGGGTTTGGTGACCTGTAGGGTTTGTGCATCACCCTCCAGCCATTCCCCCAGAAGACACAAAGCCAGAACTCACCCTTCTGGAGCACCCTATGGGGTGTCTCTTGAATCCTGTTGAGGCTCTTGCAACTCCTCGTCAAAGCCCAGACATAGTCCTGGAGTACATGTCCCTGTGTCTGCTGGTGGCATTTCCTGGCTCAAGGTATATATTTGTTATTTAAGACCTTAAATTTGCTCATTTAAGGTGTCACCTGCCAGTGCAGGAAGCCCCTCTGGAGGATCCCACAGGGCACTTTGCTCTTGCACGTCGTACTTGTGAGCTGCACTGGTGAGCCTCGTGCTGGATAATATAGGGCTGAGATTTTTAATTAGGGTAGAGATGGGAGCCTCCAAATCTCATATGATTAGAGAGTTCTCATAACTTTTACATTTATTATAAAGTCCAATTAGCATATTTCTTACTTTAATGTCTGTATTGCTCTGTACAGTGTTGGAAATCCAAAAGTGAGAGAACTTTGCTAAAACTTGAAAGCCCCGATGTGAAAATAGACCAGAAACAGAAGTGAAAACAGACATTCCTAATTTAATCCACCAATTTGGCTAAAACCAAACATAGACAAAAGAATAACAACAGCAACAACAAACAACAAGAATGATGAAAAGGAAACTAAAATCCCAAACGTATCCACTTTCCTGATTGCAACTGAAGCAGGAGGAAAATTAAAAAAAAAAAAAATCATGTACAGTTTTGAGCCATCACAAGTGAGCCATCACAGGCTCACATGAGAAGGCAGAAGCACCGTAGAAGGAGCATCTCTCAGGACTTGCACCTGGATCTGTCCCCCAGATTAAAGGCTCTATGCCTGGTGTGATAGAGTCACACTGCAAGGGTGCTCAGTGGGGCTCATGTGGCAGCTGTTGAATGCTTTTAGGGGTAAGGAGCTGAAGCATTAAGACCTCAGCGTCTGCTAAAGTCAAGGAGGATTTGTACCAGCAGAAATAGGCTTTGGTTTCTCATCATGCAGGAAGCCGTTGGTGGAGTAGGAATTTAACAAGTTCACAACTTAACGAGTCCCAGCCTAGTGTCTGGACTACCAGAATAGATTTTTTTTTTTTTTTTCTCAAATACCCCCAAAACACAACTTGCTTTTGTCAAATTTCTGTCTCTCTATACCCAGTGTCAGCCTCAGCTTAACAATGAAAGTAGTCCCAGAAAACTTCTCACAAATAAGCAACCTATTCTCCCTGTTATGAAAGCAACCTCCTACTGTCTTGTATATTAATTCTATGCCCGCAGGGGACTGTAGAGGTTAAATCTTCTCTGCCTGGCATGGTAATTTTCATTGCTTTCATTTTTTGGAAATTTCTCCAAGTTTCTGAAAGGCTTAGTGCAAGCTACGAAGGCTCCACCTCTTTCTTGGCCCTGTAACCCATGAGCAGTTCAGCTGAGGCAAGGGGATTTGAGTATAATGATTTGGAAAAGTTGTGAGTATAAATAGAAAGGAATTTGAGATGTTTTTCCCCTCGGTAATTCAACACTCAATAGCTTCCCCTTCCACCCAGCACATAAGGTGCTGTACCAAAACGGTGGAAAGAATTCATGGAGCTTCAGATCAAGGAAGTTCATAAGCCAGTGGGCTTCTCTCTTGCTTGCTTTTTTTTTTTTTTTTTTTTTTTTTTTAAATCTGATAATACCATCTGCCCTAGGGAAAACCACAGCCAGAGCCTGTGTGGAGGAGCTTACAGATTTTCACCAGATTCCCTTGTCAGGAACATTTCCTCGTCTTTGCCCCAGCTGGTCAGGACAGCCCTCAGGAGCCTGGAATGAGCACTCAGCCCAGGTTTTTCCCTTTCATTTTCCTCTCTTCTCTTCCTACTAGCACGTACCACGGAAAACACACATTCAGTCTGCTCTGAGCTTGAACCTCAGCTTTCCTCCACCTTCCCCATCTGATGGGTGTACCAGGGCTGCAGCACATCTCAGCCCCAGCACTGTCAAGCCCTGGAACAGGCATCCCGAGCTCAGAGGCTGGATCTGGGCAGTGTGGCAGCACCAGTCTTGCTCTGAGGTGCCTTTTGGGTTCCTTTCTTCTCCATTGTCATCTTCGTCTTCTTTTAGTGTCTCTGCTTAAAACCCTACACACAAATACAATGTAAACCTTAAAGAACCTCACTTTCATAAATGTCAGCTCTTAGTGCAAACCCTCTGCAGCCCCTCAGCATGGTGATGGGGCTCTGTTGTGCACTCTGTCCCCAAAGACTGATTGAAAGAAAGTCAAACCAGCCCCCCATGTAGCTCTGCAGTTGCACCTGACCTGGGCATAGATGAAGGGCAATCACAGGAAGTATTGGTGTGCTTTCATTGCCGGGCATTTGATGTATGGTTTCATTTCTGTGTCTCTGTTTCATTGTGAACCATGATATTAGGGCATGCAGATTTACAAATCAGGCCCCTGAAATATTGTTTAAAGAACCCTCAATGATTTCTGTAAAAACCTGAGTAAGTATTTGTTATATTTAGAGGCAATTCTGCTCATTGTCTCTTCATACAAGTAAGCTTTTCACTGACCTAGATTTTGCTATTCCATTTTCCATTTGCTATTCCACATTACATTGCATGGAAGCAAAGCCTTTTGTCTTTTTGTGCTCTCTTGCACTTGCTATTTCGTCCACCGGCCAAAATCACACTCACTGGCCTGTGATGGCGCCACCATCTTCACTGTAAATGATTGTATCATTGAGGATCCTGGCTTCAAACTAAAGAGCTGTAGTAGAATAACCCTTGGGCTGAACAGACCTGGAGGACTAGCCAGCAGCAGAAGAGCATGCAAAGGGAAAATGTTGACGTGTTTTCCTGCAGTAGCAATTTGCGGAGAGAAAAGGAACGTGGGACAGAGTCAGAAACTGGCTTTCTTTCAGTTGAAAGGATTTGTCCTCTCCCTGGACATATATTACAACTATCACTAAAGACAGTAAACTGCACCGTGGTTTTAATTCTGCTCTCAGTTTTAACATGTCATTAAAAAGATACCTGTATTGACAGGAAGAGTTGTAATGCTTTTGGGGAGTTATTATTATCGTATTACATAATGAGGGTGTTTATTGCTGTAGTGCCTTAGGGCCGAATTTATAAACATTGTGGATGGATTACATGGGTATTATGCTGTGCATAAGCATTTTGCTCCCTGCTCATGGTGAAATCCTGTGAACTGGACAATGTAAACAAATTAACATTATCAGGGAAAACCTGTTTTTTAAGTCAACTTTCCCTTCAGACTCTGCTTGTCCAAAGGACACTTACTCAAACTCCACACCTCTTGTGTCTCCACTGTGCTCAAAAATGTTTTCACTAACACACATTAACCCAAACCAATTCCTTAAAAAAATAAATAAATAAAAGGAGGCATGTTTAAAAATGCATTTTATCCGACTAGCTAGCATATTTTTAAACACGGTGGTGTTATGTTTAACAGCGTGTTAGCATATGTCACTCCGCTCGTTCCCACAAAGCACTGACAAGAGTGCCCTCGCTGCTCAGCAGAGTCTGTGGCAGGGACCAGGACCCCTGATCTGGCTCCTCCAAATACAGCACCCACTTTGCCCAGAGAAGCTGTGGATGCCCCATACCTGGAGGTGTTCAAGACCACGCTGGACGGGGCTTTGGGAAACCTGGTTTGGTGAGAGGTGTCCCTGCCCAGGGCAGGGGGTTGGAACTGGGTGATCTTTATGGTCCCTTCCAGCCCAAGCCATTCTGGGATTCTGTGTTTCTGTCAGTGGAGAAAGGGCAGAGGAGGTGGCTTAGCTGGGATGGAGCTGAAGAGGTTTTTGCAGGTAGTGTCAGATCTGGACAGTGCTATGGAGAGTTAGCAGAGAGAATCACAGAGGAGACAATGGACTGAGGCACACTGAGATGGGAAGCTGGGCATCTTCTGGCATGACCCTGCTGGGGAGGCTGAAAGAGCCCCCTGGGCATTTACAGAGCTTTACGTTGCCATCTCCAAACCAGTGCTGGCAGGGCTGGTGTCCCAGTGTCCCACTGCTTTGGCTTCTTGGTGAGGTACCCCTGTCAGACAGACCCAGCCCTTCTGCTTCCCCCCCCTCCCGGGAGCCTGGCAACCTGCCCTTTTCTCTTGGTGGTGAGTAAAGGCATGAATGACTCCCACGTGTTCTGGGACAGTGTCAGCAGGATCAATAGACATACCTAACATAGGCAGTGTCCCAAAATAGGCCCTGAGTCTCGCCAGCATCTTGCCCATGTCCTTAACTTCCATGTCCTGGATGCAAACACCTGACAACCCCGCGGGACACAAGAGTCTTTCCATTCACTTCAGCAGGCTCATAATTTCATTCTGCACTACAGTCCCACCAGTTCTAAAGGGACTGTCCACAGTTGCACCCTTTGCGAGTCAGAAGCTGTGCTTTGTATTTTTAGCAGTTACCTAATGGTCTTGAAGGGAAAGCATACATTTTTCCCTTGCTCCAAGGGCATGGTCGGACACGTTGCTCTGCCTGTAGCTGCTCAGGGTCAAGTTGTTATGGGCCCTGGACCATTTCAGTCAGGTGCTGCACCTCCCTGCATCCAGGGCTACTGTCAGAGAGGTGGATGCAGCTAATTTCTCCCTGGGAGACCAGCTCCCAGCCCTTTGCTCATGCAAACCATGAAGGAGCCCACCAAAATGAGCAGCTGGGGTGATATGCTCCCTCCCTGGTGTGGGCTGAGGAGCAATTTCACCCTCTGGGCTCAGAGAGTAGGCTTTGCTGCTGAATGTAATTAACAGCATCTGAATTTAGTGCAGTGGGATCTAAACCATCCCTGACAGAGTGGGGTGATTGGCATTAGATCCTTTGATTTCTCCAGAGGCATCATAATATTTTAAACTTATTATTAATTACAAATGTATTAATCTCTGAATAGTATTAACAGTAGTTCCAAATATTATAATTTCATCCTATCTGAACCCACTGGGAAAAAAAAGTCGCTTTGGATGAACTGAACAACTTTATAGACAGTGTGCTTTATAACCAGATGGATTTTCCCCAGTTAGTCCCATTTAGTCTAATATTGGGGGAAGATTAAAGATACTGAATCAATGGCTGTAAAAGCTCACATTAAAATTTTTGCAGTAAATGAGAAGAGGAAAATTTCATTAGAGGCATAAATTGTAGCAACTGAAATGCATGCAACTTATTTTTAGTATTATACTGACAGTCACCCTTGAAAATCTTTTTTTTTTTTTTTTTTTCCAAAATGTTTTCTTTTCTCAGATAGAAAAATAAATAAATAAATAAAATGACCTCTAGTATTTTGAAATATAGAACTAATTACAGTAGGGAGTGATCCTGATCTCACTGAAGTCAACTGCGGCATTCTTTATGACATTGCAGGATTGTGCTGCTATTAAGAAATAATAAGGAAATGAGATACTTTAAAGAGAGGGTTTTAAAATGAACTGGCTCAGTTGCCCCTTTTGTAAAAATACCTTAGAGCCACTTTTATCAAGTCAAAAGGTTCATTGAAAAGAGAGAAATTAAAAGATGCCGCTCATGGAGCCTGGCAAAACATGAAGTTCGCAATAAATATCTCCCCAATCCAATTATAACATTCAAATCAAGGAGAAAAAAAAATCATGAAATATAATGAAAGCTTTCTTTCTACTGAAAAAGTATACTTCATGTGTCCAGACCTAAGGGAATTTCCAAGTCAGCATTATAGTGGGGAAAAATGTAATGTAAATGAGAGTGAAATAATCAAATTTTTCTGGTGGAAATAAGTGCGGCTGTTTGATGTAATTTTGACACACAGCATAATTTCAGCATCAACACTGAAGTTTAAAGGATCAGTGTGTCTTCATGAGATTTATATACAGAAAAGCTGTTCAACGAGAAAATCTAAATCAGACTTCAGTATGCACATTGGGCCCCACTAAGATCGAAAGCCTTGCATTATATTAGTTGCAAATAGAAAGATAGGGATGACCCTTTTTCAGTAATTTCTAGGCACCCTTTCCACTTGAAAATCCAGCATGATTACGGTATATAAATCACAAGAAATGTGGGAATGTTTTCATGCTCACAAAATCAAACATTTGTTTTATGCCTCTAACTCCAGCTAAGCCATTTACAGATGCACACAGTTTTCTGCAGTGAGTTACACAAGACTCATGTGCCCATGTTTATTGCAGATGTCATTTTTAATATCACAGGGATATATTCCAAACAATTAAAACAATTAAAACAGGGCATGTCTTTGGCATTTTACTAAATCTTGTAGCCTGCATGAAATACATTTGTAAATTTGGGTTCGTTTCCAAATCAAGACAGATTCACACACCCTCACAGCCAGACCCAGCACGAGAACCAACAATTAAATGAAGCCTGAGATCCAGTCCAAAGGAGGCATATACTCAATTTAATTTTTAAATAGCTTAATTAATAGTTTGAGCAAAGAAGTGAAAATGGATCAAACTATGTAAACATTGGTTAGAAAAATACACTCTCCAGCCAAAGCAGTGGAGAAGTGCTTTTAAGAAGAATGATCTTTAAATTTAATTTAAACCTGGTTTTCTAACTTTGGTGAAAGCCCAGTTCAGACAAGGCTCAAGCCTCTTTTACACCACATAGAATTACTGAGGTTTGCTGAGAGTTTATTTATCCGAGGCTGTTTCACTCTGCAGTCATCATTTTCTCTCTGCTGTCAGCATGTTGTTACCTTTTGGCAACTCAGAATTCACTGAGAGCCTCAGAATGTTTTGAAGTGGAGTTTAATCGCCAATGGGAGCTGTACGAATGCTACAAAACATTGTTCACAAATATTTACCGGAATTTTGAAATGAATTGGGGTAGACTCCACTATTGCACTTCTCATGTTTGCTTTCTGCAAACATTCAGGTTCAAGTTCTTATTGACATGGCTGTGATGGATGGCAACCCTTACATAAGTCCCAAGGCCAGGAGCGTGCTTCGGTGCCGGAGCAATAGGGGAGGAGAAACAACACCACGTGCCTTATCCGGCCAGTGAGTGCTCACAAGCAGCCCTTAAATAATGGAAGGAAACAGTTCCTGATTTGTTGGTAGTTCCTGAATTCCAGAGTGCAAAATGACAAAACTCAGAAAACTTGTCTCTTTGTTCCGGAGAATGTCTATATACAGAGAACAGGGCTTTCCTTCCTCAAAAAGTATTCTTAGAAAAAAAATTGTTGGTTCTTAAGCTTAAGCTTAAATGAAACAAGAGTAAAACAATTTGAAAGAGGTTGAGAATGTCATTTTTAAGAATGCTTTTATTTATTGTACAGTATATTTATGCAACTATATAAACTGTAGTTTGAAGTTCCTGCTTCAGTGAGGACAGTGAACTGGCTGCAAATTTCCTGCTTTACAGTTAACTTCCAAGATCTTAACTGTTTGGTTAAAACAGCTAAACATTTTCATTTGTTTTTCTTTCTTGGTTTGCTTTAATCTGATTATATTAATAAAAAAGTAGAACAATGAAGAAAAATTGTGAATGAAAATATGGATATGGGGTCCCATTTGGTGTTACCACTCATCACTTCAGGAAACTATCTCTAACATCTACTCCATCAGCAGTTCTTACTGGTATGATAAACTTTGTGAGTTTGTGCCTAAATTTTGGCCTAGTTGCATCACGTGAAGTCAGGTTTTGGTGAGGATATCCACTGTTGGTGGCTTTTTGTGGAGTTCATGGTTGGTCACTGTGACACTGGTCACTATTGCAGCCTCCCTGATGCTTCCATTTAAAGGCCAACATACACTGTGGAATTAATACCAGCTGGTTCTTCTCACCACCTGCAGAACATCTGCAGAAACCGTGAAATATATAAAAATCTTTACAGTGAAGAACTTTTTTTTTTTTCTGATAACATTCAGGGAAACCAAACAACCATCTTTTATGTCAGAGCTGGAGCTAGCTAGCTAGCTAGATAAAATAGTTATTTAGCTAGCTAGTTAGTTAGAGGCCCCTTTTCAGCAAGGTTTAAGGAACAGAGATGTGGTGAGGTAGGGGAATTTGGGTAGTCCTTGTGCTCCTTGTAGTGTATTGATGTGTATTGATTGTGATGCTCAGGAAACCAATGCCATGGAAGTCAAAGGTAACTCTGACTGCAGCAGAGCTAGCATTTCTCTTTATATCCTCTTCAGACCATAGCTATCTTTCACTGTTGTTAGTATATTCAGAAGAGATGCAAATACACAACGGAAGATTACATCCTTTTCTTGGGAAACAAGCAAACATTTGGGGTTGTAGAAGGGCCCAGATGAACTGGTCTTCTGCAGCTTGTCCATGAAGTTAGACATGTCAAAGGGCTCTCTGCTAGGCAAAAGGAAGATGTAGGAGAGGATTTTATAAATTGCAGTTGGGCAATTAATGTTAAACATCAATATCAGAATGGCTTAGATTGCATGATTAACTAGTAAGAGTTTTGAGCTGGCTGGTAATTTTAGATTAAATAGCCAGGCAGCCAGTGACTTGAATATTGATGAATATCCTGTGTTTTATTAATATGCATTCTCTATAAATTAGAGGCTTAGTACACAAAGAAGAAACCTAATGCTCTTGCTATTTTTCATTGCCACAGGTAGAGCTGAATAATTCATAGCAATTAATTTATTTCACTGATTTAGCCTTTTTGTGTGCAGGGGGAGGGGGTGAGCACAAGTAGTTTGCAGGTAATTTTTTTCACATTTATTTATTATAAATAACTCACCAAATACATTTATATTAAATTGAAGAAAATGGGAGGAACTTGGGCAGAACTGTAAGCAATCCACCAGTCATTACAAGAAACCAAATGAATTTTAAATTGCAAAAAAGCACAGCTAATTGCAAATACCACCCAGTAAGGATCAGACTCCTGTCGATCTGTATTGATTGGTGCAATACTGGTTGCATTACGTGTTTCTGCTCCTTATTTGATTGATTGTAATTCTTTAGGACTGAGATTTTCTTACAAATATGTTTATATGTGCAGAATTTTCCATCTGTAACTAGTCACTAACACATTTTAAATGGAATGAGTAAAATGCTGCTCCTTTTGAAAGCAAGGGAAGCTTTACCATTGACTTTGGAAGATCTAGGATTTCACATCCTGATGAAAATGTTCCTGAAAATCCCTTTTGTGCAAATAGAGCAATAATACATCCAACACAAATTACATTTGGTATTTACACAAAGCTTCACAATATCGAAAGACATTTATTTATTTATTTATTCATTTATTTTGGGCAGGGGTGATGGTGCAGCTCTAAGTCTGAAATGTGAAACGTTGCAGCACAGAGATCATTTTCCAAGCCTGTGACTCGGTGTGGCTGTACCCATGTTTCAGTATCACACCATCATACCTGAGCTGGTAATATCCAGAAACACATGAGGAGGAGAAGAAGGCTGTATGATAGCTGCTTCACCCTTTTGCTGGTTCTTACAACACACTGTATAGCGATGAGAGTTGCGTAGAGATCAATAAATCATTGCCTCATTACACTCCTTCTGTAAGTTTGTTTAGGGCACCTACTCTACCACCAGCTCCAGAGGATTATTTGTTCTTCCCAGAAATTCCCCTCAGATATATACTTCTGTTTCGATTTGCAGAGAAAAAAAAAATCTCCATGTCTTATTTTCAAAATAATTTCTTAATGCACATAGCAATTTACATTACAGAACCACCTAAGAAAATAAATCAGCAATGTCTGGAGATGCTTTTAATTTGTAGGTAGATGATTTTGTCAAGAGGAGGCAAGAGGTTAAAGAAGGTTTTCACATTTTTGTTACTTGCCAACCTGAAGTATTAGCAAACGAAACGTGGTCTTCCTTCACTCCTTTCTTCCTTCTCTTCTTGACTGCCTGCCTTTTTCTCTCCTTCCCTTCTTCCTCTCTTCTGTACACAGAATCTTCTGAGCCCTTGACTAACGAGATTTTGGTGAATTTTTCAAATCTGTAAAGGAAACCTAAGTATCTCCATTAAAAATAGTGTGAGGTCCTCATTCACTTCATATTACTTTAGCTAACCCTAATCTACCACTTGTGCAGGAAGACACCAGCCTGATAGAACAAGAATTGTTGACACCTGGTTTTGATTTAAGCAGACACTCTTAGGAAAAAAAAAAAAAAAGTGTTCATTAGTTCTGCTAATTTACTGACAAGAAGCAGTATTCATCTTTGCTCGTTTTGATAAAGCACTATTTATTTAGCATTACACAAAGCAATGCTGAAATAATCCAGATTGTACCTGCAATGAATTTGAACGGCTGGAGCTGAGATTTTAGAAAGCAGGTGTGTACGCTGCAGTAAGGTTGGGTTTTGCTGCAGTGTGACAATGTGATCTAGGATCTGATCCAGACTCCTTGGAAATCAATGGAAATTCTACCCTTGCCTTTAGTGGGCTTTGGATCCAGTTCCAGTTGTGGCAATAAAATGACTCTAATTGTGGGGGAAGAATATTCTGGCTTAAAAGATCCAGCATTTTGAATTGATAGTTTAGTTTGTTGACTTCATCTGAATGTTTTTCACACATGCCTTGCTCAAGTGTCCTCTCCTAGTAAGTGGTCCCTTGAAATATGATAGATTTTTGTTTTGTGACCACAGTGAAATTTTGTAGATATTCTGATGTGAAACTCAAAATCATTTTAACTTTGCTCAAAATGTGACCTGTCTTTGCAAAGAGCTCCCTGAGCTCTCTGAACCTTTCAGCAAAATTGGATGTGTTCAAAGGCATAATGAAACACAAAACTAAGTCCGTTTTGTGTAATCTGGGGTTTCATTTTGCATACTTGTGTTTCACTGAATCTCAGAGACCTAGATATAATTTTTATTTGATCTTAAACTCTTACAAAGGATTTAGGAATAGAAGATGTGCTGAAGGCAGGAGCAGAAAAGACTTTTTCCAACATCCACTGCAACTTGAGCCCCCCATAAACATTTAGGACTCAGCAAGAATTGTACCCAACTCTATTTGAAGGTGGTACAATTGTGACCTTCTACATTGATTAAAGAAGTCACATTGATTGACTTTGAAGGGAGCCACATCCACCCTTCTTCTGCCAAAAAGGCAGTGGCTGCAATGCGAAGCCTCAGGAGTGGGGCTTTGCTCCTCCAAGTACATGGAAAACATCCAAGGGTAACTGGATAATGCAGATAATGGGACAGGGTTTTTCCCCTCCTCTCCCTCAAATACCATATAGCTAGATATTAGGTGTCCGGAATCAGGCCTTAGAAGACTTTTCTCTGACAGCAATTTAAAAGATGAAATAGCTAAGGAAATGAGCTTTTTTTTATAGGTTACATAGGATGTTCAGTGGTTGAGAGTGTTGAAAAGGACTGGTAATTTTGACTCTGTAGGGAACTTGGATGGGGAGAGGGGGATGACTCTGCAAAGACTGGCATGAAGAGCCCAGTGGAAGGAATGGTGTTGGGGGGAGAGAATGGTACCCCTCTGGCAAACCCACCCCTGGTGATTATATATGCTACCACTTTGGCATGTCTTGTTTGAGAGGTGTTAAAAAGACACAATTTTCCAAAGATACAAAGATTTTCCAAAGATATCTTAACAATATCTGGCATCTTTAAAGCACTTTGGGTTGGCACGGAGAAATACTGGCATCCAAAATTGCCGCTTTTGAAAATCTAGGCCGTTGAACCTGATATGAACTATCAGAAACCATAGACAAGGAAGCATTTATGTTGGTGGATATGTAGTGGCTTGAAAACTACAAATCAAAATAATTCACCCTTTTATGTGTAAATCTCTTTATCTTTGATATAGGAATTGAAAAGCTGTCTAGCTTCCTTGTAGCCTCCGTAAGTAAGCAGCATGCTACTGTACCCTCCAGAATGCTATTTAAGCATTATTTAAAGTGCAGACCTGTTAAGGTCAAGAAAGCTCATCTGTATGCTAAAACTGAACAGACCGAACCTTACACCTAAAGCCAGCAAACAAGGAGGTCTTGAGTTCCACCATTCCCTCCTGACAAGGGTACAGTGTGACAAATGGTGAAGCACCAGAAGATCAAAGCTCTTTTTCAGGGACAACAATAAATTTGGAGACAGAAAGCCACCAAGTCCTGGTGCAGGTGTCTGCTGCTTGAGAGCAGTCTTCCTTGAAGCTGATGCTGCCAGCCCATTCCAAAGGGATGGGGCAGAAACTGCAAGCTGGCATGAATAGCATCAGGAAATTTTGGTTCTGCATGGTGAAAGGAAACTTTTCCCTGCACACATAGAAGGACAATGTGGTGTGTTTTGCTCATATTCCAGAGTCACTTGCTTCTGTCCGAGGGCCTTAATCCAGATCCTGTTGAAGTCAATATCTGTCCTGTCTTTCTGAAGGATTATGCCCCTAAATAGCTGCTTTAGGAAGTGTACTTTGCTTGGTGATAACACAAAGCAGAGGGTGGATGATTAACACCAATTAGGGTTATTTATGCGAACCTTGAAAACAATAGTCCATAAATCATTTGTCTTATCAACTGTAGTTCCTCCTGTGTAATTTGGTCATCAATGGGCAAACTGTGGGTTTCAGTGTTCTTTAAGTAGAGCTCCAGCTGATGTTAGCTGAAGATTGGAATTGCTGAAGGTACAATATGAGTTCATAAAATAGCAGAGTGTTCAAAAACCCTTCTGGTAGTTTTCAGCATATTTATTTTATTAATTCCCTACAGTTTTTCCCCAGATATTTAAATATATTCAGGGTTGCTGGAAGTAGCCTTCTTCTCTTGCTTACAAATAAGCGGTGTCTGTACTAGCATTTTGGTTTGAAGCAATAGTGTGGTTTTGCAGTAAGCCCCTGGTTATCTCCACTTTTGGACACTAGTCCAGCTTCAGAACAGCTTTGGTGCACACAGAGGAGATCCAACAGGGAGCTCTCTTCAAAAACAAATCAGAACTTGGTGGGACATTCAGCTCTGATCCAAAGGGTGACCCATACTACCATGAAGTTCTCCAGGGTGTATGTAACACTGCTTTGCAAGAGAAAGGCTGTCAAACCTCTCAGAGCTCCCATGCCAACCTAGAGTGGAGCTTGTGCTACAAAGAGGATCAAATGCTTTATGTGATGCTCTTTTTGTTGGTGTCTGGCAGTTCTTGCGGCTGCTACTTCTCTTTCTTCCACCAAGACTTCTCTTGGTTCATTATCCTTTCTATTTATTAACTATACCATCTTCTGTAGCTGTTCCTTCTTGTTGCTCTCCTTTCTTCTACATTATCACCTTTTGTGATCCCTTTTCCAATTTCCAACCTTAGTCTCCCAGAAGACCTGGAGTGGTGACGTCTGGACCCAGAGGAGATCACACTGCTTATAAATCTGCACCATGAGGAGGCCAAAAGTATCTTCAGCAGCAGGAGGTAAGCCAGGACTGCTGGTGGGTATGAGGACCAGAGAACAATGCCACGTATGTTCATGAAGAAGAAGGTGGCATTCTTGAGGACAGAGACTTTGGGGCAGCATCACAGTCCTCCACTGGAAGCTTGAAGAGATCTTCAGGTGGGAACAAACCACCCAGCCATCTGCTTGTTGGGTTTAGCCCATGGACATCTGGGGTCTGCACACCAGAGACTGAAAACTCTTGATTTATCCCAAATTTCCTCTTTGTGGACTTCTGATGTGATAGGAATGGCACCAAAAATTCAATGTATCTGCTTTGCCATAACTTTTTCAGCCTGCTAACTTTCCCAGGACTGCATTCCATTCAAATTACTGGAACTTAATTACATGAGGTTTAATTTCAGTTGCTTGGCCAGCTTTAAAAATATATATTCAAATTTGAACCACAAGGGCAGAATTTGGGGAGCCTCTTTGTCCTTTCACTTTGTGTTAGTGTAAATGAAGAAACTATGCCTGTGAATCCCTACTTTATTACACCTATCCCAAGTCAGTCTCACTTCTGGTGAGACTTCCCAGACTCTCAGCAATGTAAGGGGGGGGCATGAACTACCCCTTATGCTATATGCTTTTGAAACTGTGCAAACAAAAGATGTTTGTCTCCTGCTTACACATTTTACTGTAAATAAAACATGTTGAGACTAGATATGGAGTTACACTGAATTTACACCACATAAAAATTTGTATTGTCATTTTATATAGAAATGCTGTGCTGTCTGTATGTGTGTTGAGTAGATCGTGCAGTGTTTAATTACAACACAAAAGAACAGGGAGGGAGAACTGAAGGAAAGGGATGAAGGAGACAGAAGGCAAAAAGACACAGAAGTAATGGTGGAGTTGGAGGTTAATACTAGTTATTGGAGCATTACCTGAGAATTCCTCTGCTTACAGCTTATTATCTCTCTGACCTCTCCTTTTCATTATCATCTGCTGCTCAGGTGATCAATAATAAAAGGCCTCCCAATTTCATTGCATTTGCTTGCTTTCTCTAGAAGTGTTTGCATTGGTTTGCTTCCCTCCCTAAGATCTTATTTCTGCTAGGGTACTAAGACTTTACTTTTCTGCTGGGGTTGACTTGTTCTTCTGGGATATCCGTGTCATTTAGCTAGCAAGAGTCCCACAGCAATTCATCAAGTAACAGTTCCATCTATCACATTGGGATGATCAAGAATACATTGCAGCTGATGTGCAAACACTGATGTATATCTGGAGTTGGGAATCCAACTCAGGAGATAAAAAAAAAAAACACTCCAAAGAGCCAACAAAAGAGTTGTGTTTTTATTTTTTTTAAAACACCCAAACCAGCTACTGGATTATCCTTAATGCTTTGGCAGCATGCCCCTTCCTTCTACTGCAGAATTTCTAGCCTGGCTTTGCAGCCTTAATTTTATTTTATTTTATTTTATTTTATTTTATTTTATTTTATTTTATTTGGTGCTACAGCATGCAGAAGAAATAATTTGCAAGACTGCACCTCTGTTTTTAGGGTGGCTGTGCAGGAGACAGCTCCTTGCTGGGGCTGCTGCTGTTTCTAAGAGCTCCCTGTCCTGTCTTCAAGGTCTGATGGTTCAGTTTCTTCTGTTTGAGAGAGGAGAGGAAATGACCTTCACCCAGCTGAGCGAGGAACAACAGGAAACCCTCGTGGTTCGAAGCTCCGGCCATTTCCCACCCCCAAGGATCCGGCACTCAGAGATGGTTTTGACAGACTGTCAAGGTTTAGCTGCTACAAATATATTAGCAAAGTACGTTGATGATTCATGGCAAAGTGGTGTACACTGATTTAAGTGATGGGCTGGTCATTCTGTAATGGATTTGAAAATTCCCGATCAGATTGTATTTAGTTTTGTCAAGCAGGAAGCTGGCAGGCTGTGTTTTAATCAACTGATAGCATCTCTTGGCAAATTGGCATCCAGATAGTGAACGGGTGAACTTTGAGAGCACTTCCCAAAGACCAGTTGGCTGAGCAGCAGACAGCAACCTCCACTTAAATCTTCCAGGTTTACTTCCTTGTTTTTTTGTTGAGCCGGTTTCTTTCCCAGGTGACAATTCCATCTGGAAGTGCAAAACGATGCAGCACGTACTGATCTTCTGTTGCTCTTTTGCCAGTTTTGGAGGGGAAATGAAATGAGGCACAATACATTTGCTCAGTCTTCCAGGAACATATGTGAAAACAACCTCCTGGATTTAGCACAAAATCCCAGAAACGTGCAAATTCAAAGATTCGATGTTGGCACATGTTTTTGAGTGCTCTCTTTCCAAAAGTGCTGTAAACCTATGACACAGGGTCACACCAGGTGAGACAAAGCCTTTTCCCCTTCAAGTCAGGCTGCTCCATGACCTGTTATCCCACTTTATCCCCTAAGCAGCACCTTGTGTTCTGACCTGTGCTGACATCAAGAATGGTTTCCTTTGCTGATGAAAACCATCAGCCTCTTTATTGCTCCTGGGATAGACCAGCTCCAGTTGAGCTTCTTAGCAGTGCAAACCCTTAGGTGCCATAGCTACCCTAAATAATTTCCTCCTCAGGATTTATGTGCTATCACAATTATTGAGCTATGCAGCCATCTACGCCCACATAGCTGTATTCGAGCACAGAGTCAAACCTGGGGAGTTGGTTTGTTGTGCCTAGCTCCTGTAGAGTAGTTGCTGTGCTTAGCAACCCACCTCCAATGTAAATATATCTGCTACTCTCAAGAGCAGGCTTGGAAAAGCACCAGAAGGGATCACTCCCCCATAAGGATTTTTTTCAGCATTGCAGAGCTGTGAAGACTTTCAGGGAGAAATCCTGCTCCCAGTTATCTTCCCTTTCTGAGAGCTCAGGGTTTCACCCCAGGCTGATGGAGCTCTGGTGCAACTTGCTGTCATGAACCTCCTTTAAAGACCGGTCCCGTGGGAGCTGCACTTGAGCAGTGCAGCCACAGAGGGACAAGCAGAGCAGCCACCCACTCAGGGAGCAATCAACTCTGGCTTTGTGCAAGGGTCCCATGGCACCTCCAAAACAGTGCAGGGCTGCTCCAGGGAAAAGCTCAGTGGGCTGCAAGATGACTGTATGATTCTGCTCATTCAAAATTTGCCAGACATCGGGGGCCCTCAGAAGTCAGTGGTGATTGTTAGGAGGTAAAGTAGTCACATTCACAGAAAGTAATAAAAAAGTGAGGTGTAAGTAAAATTGGGAAATTGCACTCTTGAAAGGGTGAATCCAGTGTGAGGGAGAAGGTGTGAAATGTAAGGGCCAGACACTGGTTAGTGTGGGTGAATGGAAGATACAATAAAGATTAATAATCAGCCTTATAATTTAAGTAGAAATGTTAAATTCCGTCTTTGTTATCATCTGCTGTCAATTACACAAAAATCAGAGAAACTGAAACAGATCATTGTCCCTGGTGTCACATCCACCTGAATACTTCACCAGACAACACCACCCAATGCAAGAACTGACATTAGGGTTTCCAGTGCCAGAGTTACCAAAAGGATATGTAAAAGCAAGGATAAAAAAGATCATGTCTTCTTTCCCTGGACTGGAGAGCACAGGATTTCCACAAGGTGGTTTTATGTGGAAATACTCCTATTTGTGTGTTTTACAAATTACAATATAAACATATCTTACAGACATATTCAATAATTTAATCTTAAAACAATATAATTAATTTCTGTGAAATTTATCATAAAACATTAGTAAGTGGAAGAATCCCCCTGACAGATGTGAAGAGCCTAATCTTGACTTTCCCACCAATGTTTCTTGGATTTGGGTTCATTTATTACAATCTTTTCTCAGTTTTATAAAATCCCTGCCAGTGGAATTATCTAATTTCTGAGAGCATCTCCAGGGACAGGAGGCCACAGTACAATATCTCACACTATATGCTATTCAGGCAACATTTCCTGAATCATAAAACCAATAGAAAGAGAATGGCACTTGAATAGCAGATTCCCCCTCCTATTCCCTTTTCTGAGCTATTTTCCCCAGTACCACAGAAACTTGCTGGCAACTTGCTTAAACACCAGTTTCGATGCAGCAGAGATTGCAGCTTACATAAATCTCAGTCTGCAAACCTGTTCCTTCAGTGGGGTCCTTTGAGTTAAAAGGAGTTTTCTGGGAGATGATCCTGTTGCTCTTGATATTATTTTGAATTTCAAATCTAAGGCCAAGACCCCAATCCCAGCTCATCCAGTTGACCGCAAAGACTGTAATCAATTTTATTTTATATGGTAAATCCATTCCAGATTACCACTCCTATTGCATATCTCTGCATGTAGGAAGCCTGCACTAAACTATCTGGCCTGATTAATACCCAGTTATGGTGACCACTTGCGACACAACTATGCGACAGGAAAATCATCCTGGACTTTCTAAACACTAAGTATGTCAGAAGAAATGGAAAACATCAGGACTAAAACAGCTCTCACAATTTCTCATTTCCATTTATTAAAAAAAAAAAAAAAAATCGTAATTGAGACTTAAAAAAGAAAGAAAGAAAAGCCCTCCATGACTTTAAGTGTAAAATCCATTTTAGTAGCAGGAAGCTGTTATATGGTTAGAGCAGTTATTTTTATTGTCTGTCTGGGTATAGTTTTTAACTGCAGGCACAGAATAAATCAATAGTGTCATAAAGCTACTCTCACCCTGTGCCCTTTCTAAAGGGACATTGTTCAGTGTCTGTGCTGGATGTGACACAGACTGCTGCTTTGATGCACAGAATTACACCTCGGCTGGTGTGCTAAGGGAGAGCTCTAAGTGCGATACATATTTAGCTATATCTCATCATCTGTATCATCCCAGAGCCACCAGATGAAAAGTGAAATAAAACACACATAGGAAAATGCACAGAAATACTTCATGAAAAGAGAGTGGGCTATTCGAGCCATTATTTTGTGCATGGTATTTTCAATGAATTTGTCCATTCATAAATCTTCGCAGGTGATATATTTCCAAGACTATCCAAGAAGAGAAAGCTTCCAGTGACTTGTAAGATAGTCCCCATAGTTTAAACCTGACTGTAATCTGCTCCTTCATACAACAGGAGAGGACATAGCAGGATCTGACTGTAGGAAGCTGGAGCTAGATAAATTTGGCCTGGAAGTCTGCCTTTTTAATAGCAAGAGTAGTTAACGGCTGGAACAGTTGGCTTAGGAATGCGGCGGATTTAGCATTGCTTTCAGTCTCTAAATCAAGAGTGAGTGTCTTTCTAAAGATATGCAATAGCTTTGACAGAAGTTATGGCTTTGATGCTGAAAAGAGTGGGTGAAGTTCTTCAGCTGTGTTACATAGGAAACAAAACCAGATGATCATGATCGCCCTTTCCAGCCATACTAATCCATTAAATCCTGGTTGGGGGCCTCACATGTTGGGGTTTAAAGCAGCCTGTTAGCTTTTCTGGATGGTTTCTGCAGGAAATACGTGTTCCAGAGCCAGGTCTGACAAACTCCATGTAAATGTGTGTACGGAATTGACACACTTTGTAATTTACAGCTCTTTAATCACGACCTCTGAATGCCACTCTAGAGCTGTTCCCCCCCTGCAGCTGAGCTCACTTTTTATGTCCTGTGCAGTGTAGGTTTTCCCTTGCAAAGCAGAGATGTGTTGGGGCTGAGCTAGGCTATTCCCCCCAGAACAGCCACCCATGACATGGACCATGGAGAAGGAAACTTTTACGGATCAAATTCTGAAGATATTTACTGTCAGCAATGAGTGCTGTCAAGTAAATCCACCGCTCCTTTCCTTGCTTTTGCATCGCAACTTCCTCAGGTTGGCACTTGTGACAAAGGCACGAAAGCTGTTCCTGTGCTGCAAGTGGGAGGTGGAGACAGAGACAATCTGTGCCCTGTCTGTAGGAATCGATGCTGAGACAGCTCTATTTTCACATCCAGTCACAAGCTGATCGCTATTACCTTCGTATTTGTTTAAAGGACGGCTATCGAGAGATGGAATTGGAGTTGGGATTTAGGAAGATTAAAGACAACAGCAGAAAAAACAATGCAAGTGGTTCCTAAAGGTAGCACAGCTCACGTGCAGCTTGGTGCTCAGGAGCAGAGACTGCAGGGCGTGCACGCTGCTTGGTGAGCCTGGAAGCTGCTGACTGCAAATAGGGTTCACCTCAGTAACCTAATCTTTGTTTTCCTTCTCTCTGCAAAATGCTTAGTGCTGGATTTTGATGTCTATAAATACTGATCTGGGTTTCCCTTCCTTTCCTCCCCACATTTTACTGAAAGCACAGACCTCACAGCCCTGCACTGGCTACTGACTTGCTCCCTTTCCCTCTTCCCCGCGTCCCCATCATGCGTGAGCTGGGTCATGGGCAGCCCTGCTGCTTCCCTGGGGTCCCTGGTTCTTGGGAAGGAGAACAACAAATGTTTGGGAACCAAAGAGACCTCAGTGGGTACAAGAAATAGCTTAGAATAAAGCCCACACAAACTTCATGTATTCCCAAACTTTTTTTTTCTTTTCTTTTTTTTTTTTTTTTTTTTTTTTTTTTTGTAAAAAGCTGGTGGCTGCCTGAATAGCAGCAAGCAGTGACAATAATAATAAATTACAGTAAATATCACACTGCCATTAGTGACAGCAAACCAAACCCACTGCTGTTCAGAAATGAATTGGAGAAAATATTTCTTAATCTCTTTTTGTGTTATTCAGCCAGCCGTAATGATTTATAATACTCCAAAGAAGTGACTGTACGGAGTTGTTTCTTAATCATCTGTCTTAGCATCTTGCTATTATCTGCATGTGTCTGAGCTTCAGCGGTGGCTCCAGCACAGTTCTGTGCAGTGGTTTCACCAGGGACAAAAATATTGCTATGAGGGCTGAAATGGGAAAGCTGTGCTCAGCCTTCACTGAGCAGGGCCAGCCCCTGGCAGCGCCTAGGATGGAGGTATTGCCCCAGACGCTGGCTGGTGTGAGCCTTGCTGGCTGTAAATAATCCACATTCAGTGCTGGTGGGGGTCTGGGAGCTGGGGTTCGGGGCTGGTGTGCATCGGAGCGACACCCTGCAGATGGGAATGTTTGTGGGCACACTCGTTATCAGCACAGGAAAATAAAATGGTGGGGGATAAATTAAGCTGGGAACACAGTATCAATCGTGGCTGTCTTTGTCAACTTATTACCCAAGATTTATACGTGATGCAGTGAGGACTGCTCAGTGACACATTTTAATTTAATTAAATTTCCTGTTGGATTGATGTCTGATCAATCAATAATGTTAATGTTTTTGCAATTTAGAGATTAAAGCTTGGATGAGCGGATATTGAAATACTCTCACATCCAGCTGCCTGGGAATATCTTCTTCTGCCTCTATTTCTCAGAAAACATTATTTGGGCTAGGATGCATCCCGGGGCTTGCATCAAGCCTGGAAGTTTTGCTCCTTCCTGGCAGTGGGTATGAAGCTGTGCGGCACTGTCACTCCTCAGAGAGACCGAATTGCATAGACAGCAAGATGTGGGTCTGTGCAAAATCCTCATCTCTCTGATGTTTGGTATGGAAGAAGTTTGAGGAATGGGGCATTGCCAGAATAATTCTTCCCTTTGCTCTACTCTCCTTGTTCTGCAAAGCAGCAGCACAGAGTTTGCACCTGGGCTTTGGAATCTAATGGCCACCAAGGCTGTCTGTCCTCTCGTAGTCCCCTCCAGATTCCATTCGTTCTGGCCACCACAGCTTCTTGTAGCAATGCCCTGCCAGGCTGACTGCTACCTTCCAGGGGACAGCAGCATCCTGGCCTGGAGCTGAATTCAATGCTTCTTGAAGCTTCATCGCCTGCCCAAATTTCTCGCAGATGAGCTAATTGCGCTCCACCCTCTTCAGGCTCTGAAGATAAAGAGATGCTGTAGCATGTCCACAGAACCGTTTTTTCTCCCACTGCCTTGTTTCGTTTAGTGCCTCAAATATTTTAATAGTGAGGTCAGGAGAGGCTTTAACTTATTCAAGGGGGTTATTCTATGCTGACTTTTCCATGAGGCCATGGGGTCTTACATAGCCCTTTAAAGACTTATGACTCGACCAAAAAAAAAAATAGTCCATGTTTTTAAACTTGTAAAAGTGTGAACACAAATTTCATCTGAGTTGCAGCCATAGTCTCAATAAGTCAGGTTCACTTGTCAGATCCTAGCAACACTGAAGCTGGGGCAGGTCAAAATCCTGAGGTCTTCAGGCTCAGTCGTCCCTCTGCAGTCTGCAGGTGTGCACGAGAGCTGGCCAGGTGCTATATGTTGCCTATATGTTGGTGCCTATATGTTGGCTATGTCCAGGGGAGAATTAAAAGGGCCAATTTCATACCCAGATGTGTTGTAAAATCTTCCTTCCTTCCTTCCTTCCTTCCTTCCTTCCTTCCTTCCTTCCTTCCTTCCTTCCTTCCTTCCTTCCTTCCTTCCTTCCTTCCTTCCTTCCTTCCTTCCTTCCTTCCTTCCTTCCTTCCTTCCTTCCTTCCCTTTCCACCTTTCCTTCCTTCATTTTTCTCTTTCTCTTTCTCTTTCTCTTTCTCTTTCTCTTTCTCTTTCTCTTTCTCTTTCTCTTTCTCTTTCTCTTTCTCTTTCTCTCCCTGTCCCAGATCCTGCCCATGCTGAAGCTCAGCATGTTGCGGTGCTGCAGAGGCAGCCAGGGCAAGAGAATGATCACAGCTTTGGCATGGGAAAAGCACCATCAGACGTTAAAATTGGCTGGCCTCACTCTTAGGGATTTGTTTTGACCTCCTCATAAAAAAGCAAACCGCTGCATTTCTGATGCCTGCTGCTTGCTGCTCACACACCCTGCCCCAGCAGCAGCCTGCTTTCAGAGCCCTCGGTCAGCTCATGGATGGCTCCAGCTAAGCTAGCTGTCTCACAGCCAAAAATTGTGATAAGCCCTGAGAAAATGGTGTCCCATGGAAGCCGCCCGAGCTTTTGCCATGTCTGACTTCTGAGTGTTTGTGATCTAGAATTCCCTTTGTTGGCCAATGTGCCACCTTTCTCACCGGGCCCACTGGATTCAGCCCTGGTTGCTTTGTTATTTTAGGGGGTTTAATCTAGAAGGAAGGTGGGAGTGCAGAACAGAGATGTGCTTTAAGCCCCATGACACTGGTCTTGCAATGAAATCAGTGCAGACAGAATCTACAGGCTGCTTTTTAGAGTTTTCATCCTATCCTGAAGAGTAAATTCCTATCGGAAAGTAATTTATGATCTGGGAGGGCTGTTACTTACAAGCTAGTAAAATAACTTCAGCTGCACTTTTACTGCCTTCAGCAGCAAACATCCATGCTGACGGTGGGAACGAGCCTTTCCTTGCTAGTTGTGATACAGCACGATCTATAACACAGCCATGTGGTTTTTTGGCTTGCATTCATCTCGTTTCCAGGCAGCAGTTTAAAAAAGAAATAACCAATTTCTGGTTGCAGTGTTTGCAGTCAAGTCACATTGTTTCAGCAACTGCATGAACTTTCAGCAATTTTCACAGAGCCAAGGTGTCTCCTTCGTGCCAGCCAGCCAGGATCCCTCCACTCGGGGTGGGCTGAATCACCCTTTCAAGGTATTTTGTTCTCCTTGTTGACTGAGAATGAAGTTAGACTTGATGCTTAATCTTCAGATCTTTAAAAAATAATATCACAAGTATCCTGTATTATAAATGTCACAGTTTTCCTGCTCCTTTCACTGCAGAGTGGCTCTGGCCTGCCTGTGCCTGAAGCTGGGTGCTGTCAGGTACCAGCTTCTGCAGAGAAATGGGCTCATGCCAACAGCTGGGGGATTCAGTGGCTCATCACACCTTTTTCCTGGGGAATTAAAACCAGAGAAGTACAGGACTGTTTGTCCAAGCCTTCTGTAAGAGTAATGTATGCAAAAAATGACTGTAGCCCATCCCACTCTGGTGCCATTCTGAGAGTAGAACAGATCTGAGCCAATTTCATCCTACACAAAGCATCCCTTAGAGAAGCTGAGAGAGCCTCAGCCACATTTTTCTGTGTAAATTGGGTCCTTCTAACTCTTAGAGGAATAAAGCTCTTTTACCCTTTATCATACTCAGCATAAGAGGAAATCTTCTGCCGTACAGACATTCGAATATGTCCCAGTCAGTAGATCAGAATCCAGATTATTCATGTTATACCATGACTTATTGATTCTTTTTCAGGCACCGGTGTGTGTAGGGGGGAACACACCAACACCCAGCACTTTTAACACTAGCCACAAGCAGCCAAAGCCATTGGTTTTGCATTACACATAGGGTCAAGGCATTTGCAATGATCTATCAGGTCTGAAGGAAAAGCACATGTTCTTAAGCTTCATGTTCAGGAGCTGCACATTATGCCCAGAAAGTCATTGCATTTGTGATTATGCCCTCTAAAATAAACTTGTGAGGAGCTGCGTGCCTTTCCTTCCCCATGCAGCAGTTGTAGCACCTCTGAGCTGCCTATCCAGGCCTGAGCTAAGCTGGGACTGGTTTTTGCTCATTACGCCTTCAAAAACTGGGAGAGATGAAAGTGAAAATGGATCTGCACAGAAAGCCTCAGCACAGTGGTCTGCAAGTCCTGCTGAGAAATGCTCAAAAGAGCCAAGCTGGGTGGGTATGTTCAGACCAGGAACCTGAAAATGTGATCTGGATGACGGAGAAAAATGGCTAGTTTCTCAGAGGGAAAGAAATGCTCCAGTTTCTACATGTGCAAGAGATCTGAGTTTCCTAAGTTGAAGGAAATAGAGAAGCATAGAGATATGTGGGTTATTCTTCCCATGTATATTTTTAATTATGGCCCATATATCATTCTTAGCATTGCCTTGAGCGAAGAAAGATAAAACAGCAAAAGCAATAGCAAGATTTTCACACATGTAGCCAGTTCCAAAATCAATGGGAGTTAGGTATCTAAATACCTTTAAAAACCTGGCTACTAATTCCCTGAGGCCTCCCTTGAATATCACAACCTTAAATCCTTGTGGATGTCCTGACATTGCTCAGCCCATGAAGCACAGGGCATCGTAGTCAGGACAGCATTTAGTTTGTCATATAAAGGGCTGAAAAAATGCTCCTTTTGAGGTTGGCCAGCTTAAAGCTGTGCATTCTTATTGTTCTTCATCTCTTTGGTCCCAGGTAGCATTCAGCTGCTTGTCAGCAGCTAATGAAAGGAATTTGTTGACTGTCCACAAATGCATTTTAGTAAATGTTCACTCCCCCACACACACGTTCAAATATTTTACAGGGGAAAATGCAAAGTTTCAATAGCTCTTGGTAGGGGAGGAGGAACAAAGGATGCTTATTTTTTTGCATGCATGTAGAATCAATAAATATTTAGGCAAATTAAATATCATTTTCCACCTAAAAGAAGGGAATCCATGTGGTTGTGCCATGTAAATGAGAGATATCCCCTGGATTCCCTCTCCATTCTGTGGCCCTGTGGCTTGTGTTCACCCCTCCGCTGCGCACAATAGGTAGCTACCCCAAGGTTAGGTTACACGAGTCACTTGCTTAGCCAAGGTGACTTCCCTCATCTGTTACATATCATAGGGTTATAAATAACATAGCATCCTCTGTTTGATCAGGCCTGCGAGGCTGACAGCCCCCTCCCTCCTTCAGGATGCTGAAACAATTACAAGCTGGAGGAAACCAGCAAGCACTTTCGTGTTTGCTGCAAACAGAGGATAGGCTTGGCTCCTGCTCCCCTTTAATTAGAGTTTATTCGTAAAGCAACCCCATCTCTCTGCTCCTGGAAAATCTGGGCTGTCAAGGCCTAATTTCTCGGGCCTATCAAGTATGAGATATGTTTACCGAGTCCCTCCAGGATTAGCTGGGTTGCTATCAAAACAGAGGAGTGTATTTCTATCAATGAAAACCGCTATGACAAGGTCTGTCCCCGGAGACAAACGGCCTATTCCGCGGAGGCTTTAAATAGGAGCAATAATGGTAGTGAGCAGCACTGAGTTGAATAATTAGATTGTTCTTCATAAATCCTCGAGCGAGGACTTCCAAGCAGGTCCATTATGTGTGTCGTATGTTAGCACTGAGCTTTATGTGGTGTGGACACTGCTTGGCGCTGGGCTGCAGTGATGGGTGAGTAAATCACCAGCCAGGGGGACTGGGGAAGACAGTTCCTTCCCCTCCTGGCTCTTCCCCCATGGAGATCATCTGCTCTGAAATATAAACACCCCTAACATTTATTTTATTCCTCAAAGAGTTTTCAAGAGGACTAACTAGAGTGATCTTTGAATATTTATGTTTTGTTTGTTTATATTTAGAGACTGAAAAACACACATATTTTGTTCACGTCCCCAGACTAGCTCATTTACTGATTCGTTTAAAACATCCTTGCAGATCCATTGAGAGATAACTTCTTCTTTAGAGGGATGCAGTTGTATAATAGCAGCTCAGTATTATCTCCACATATCCTTGGTGGGATTTCCTCTTGCCAACTGAGAACTGAGCTTTTTTTTTTTTCCCCCCTAATCTTTCTTTCTCCCTCCTTCCCTTTCAATTATTCAGGTTTTCTCTTTCTTTCTCCCTGTGTCAGTTACTGAAAGAAATCTCAGATGAGCAAATGTCATTTGACTCTAATCCTGACTGCTAATTTTTTTAGATTTCCAAGGAAGTGCTGCCAGGCAGCAGTGGGTGCAGGCACAGCTGCTGGTGCAGGCTGATGTAGGAACCTCTGATAAACCCAGATGCACTCCGCTCACTTACAAACACGTTCATGAGACCTGGTTAAACAATACAGGTAAAAAGAACAAGAAATGATGTTATTCCCCCAAGGACCGTGTATACACCGAGCTATTTTGTCTGCCAGTAAGCGTGGTGTGTCACTGTAAGTTTTATAGGAGCTGACTGGCAAAGGATGCCCTGACTAAAAACACAACGCCCCATCCCATGCCCTTGTGCATCTGAGCAGCAGTGGTGGTCAGGCTTACAAAGAGCTGCTCTCCTCCCGCTGAGGTCGTGCTGCTGGGGTTGGTGCCGTCTGCCTTTGGACCAAGCCCTTCGTTACCGAGAGTTGACGGGGTCCTAGCAGGGGGATAAAAGGATGAGAAGGAGAAGAGAGGCGTCATGCAGCAGGGCCAGGAACAAGCCCTAGCCTTCAGTGAAGCTCATGGCCTGCTGTCAAAATACTCAGCTTGCACGTGAGCAGAGGACGAGCTCGGGGCTTGCTGTGACCCAGCGCCTCAGCTGTCACCCACCACACTCTGGCACCAGCAGCCTTGCTGCTGATCATCCCTTGCTTGTCCTGGATTGAGAACTTATCCAGTGTCAAAACACCACCAGGATAAACAGTGTTAAACATTTTACAAGGCAATTTAGGTGATAATCATCAGAGTAATAGAATAATATTATCCATATTCATTTTAAGGTGTGCTGTGCTTTCCTTTCCGATTAGCGTAAAAACCTCCTTCTTACCAGACTAGGGGAACAAAGTGACTGTGAGAATTTTTAAAGGCACATTCCTCCTCACATCCTAAGCGCATGAATCTGAGGAATTTCCTATTAATAAGAAGTTTGCATTCCTGGGATGCGAGGCTTGCACACTTGAGCATAGCCCTCCTGAGCACTGCAGACGCAGCTCTGCTCCCCGCTGCTCCGCTTGGCCGCGCCGTGCCTTGGGCAGCCGCTGGGGACAATCACATCTGGCTTGCTCCTTTGCTGCTGGCCTTGGGAGTCTGCACATTTTGTTAACTTGACCCCGAGCTGTGAGTCAGGCCACGTAGATTGGGAGGTGATTTTTGGTGTGATGCCTGGGAATTTGCCCACAACCTAATTTGATAGGCTCTGGCTGTTTTTTTTTTTTCAGCTTGCTTTGCTTGCTGCTGGGCTGTCTGCAGATGGGCAGAAGCTGTGCCCATCAGCAGGACAATTCACCCAGAGCCAGCAGGGAGAAATCTTCTGTATATTCCTGATCAGAGAGGGGATGGAGTGGCATTTGGCCCTCAGACACAGTAATAATTCAGGTATTAGATAATTACCACAGTTTGCAAGTTGATTCATTGGATGTGAGTTCATTTGTTATCTCCAAAAACAAAAACAAACAAACAAACAAACAAACCAAGTAATTTGAGATATTTTAATATTGCAGGTTCTGACTTTGCACTGGGGGCACTGAGCAGAGCGTTGAGCTAGTCTGGGGACTTCTGTCCCTCTGGAGGCAGGCCAGAGCACACGGTAAAATCCAAGAAACCTGCACCACAAGAAGCTTATGTTCTGTAAAAGTGGAGTTCGGTCTTCTTACCAGGGTCTAGGCAGGTAAAACTGGTCCCAGCTGGAGACAGGACTGAGTCACCAGCCCCACTCCTTGTTGAACCATTTGCTCCTGGCTGCGAGCTGCTGATCTGTAAAGCAGCTGGGCAGGCACAAAAGCTGGATTGAGGCACCCAGGACACTTAAAGGAAACGGGAAATGTGTCTGTGGACATTAGATGATTCAGGGTTTGCTGGCAGCTGAACAGAAGTTTTCAGGATTTCAATTTTGAATTCAGGAAGCTTTATTCCACCCGGTTCCCACGGTGGGCACCACTGTCGTTTTATGAACCCGGCCTGAGTGCTAGGCTGGTGCATGCCATTAATGGCACTTGCCTACCTCAGAGGCATGCTGCGGGGCTGAACACAGCCTAGAAATTAGGGCATGTCAGTAATGAGGACCACGTAAGTGCCTTAGATACATTGACTTCATCTTCTAGAAGGTAAGGTTCAATTTTTGAAAGGTACCGGCCTGAGCCAAGAGCTGGTTCGCAACCATCTGATTTCACTCTTGCTCCATGCATCTGCTGGCTGGTCCAATGCCAGGCCCTTCACCAGTGCAGATATCATTTATGAAAATAAAGGCAGTGTTATTTTCATGCATCAGAAAATCATTCTGAAGATGAGGAAATAATTGTTGTGAAAACACAAGGTGTTCTTTACTCTTCCAAGATTAATTTATGAGCCTGAAACATACTCATCCAAAAAAATATTTGTAGATCGTCTGAATTTCCTAAAGTAGGTTTAATAAATAAAAACTTGGGACTGAAAACACAGCCTATTTTCAAGAGGATTTTTCCTTACATTTCATGCCTATCTCAGCTTTATGAGGGTATGCTGGTTTAACTCCTTTCTGATGCTGTTTCTTAATACAACCAGATTTTCTAGATTAGTAGAGGTATATAAAACAAAAACCTGGAATTAGATTTGCAGAATGTCTGTTACTTATACTAGGCAATAGTTAGGCATTAAAGCAAGACAAAATAATTTCATTGTCACAATAACAAATCCATTTTAAAATCCATTCTCCACAAAGCCTCCAAATCAGCACAGAATCTCCCTGACAAATATATGATAATAATGTATATTTATGTAGGAACCTTCACCCCCAAAGAATCCAGAACTTTCCAAAAAAAAAAAAAAAAAAACAACCCCCCAAAAAAAAACAAAACCACACTGCAGGAGCTGGCTCTGAGGTGAAGAGATCCCAGGGAATAAGGACAGGTTTTGGCAGTGGCCTTGGCAAGGTCACTGAAAAAAACCTGGCTTTGCCTATAATGCCCGTGGGTTTCTGCGTGCTCTGCACTGCAGGACCTACAAGTTACGCTTCCAGTTGGCCTGTTGTGCCTGCGGTCAGCACACATGTGAATGAGAGGTGAACCTGGACTCCTTTGAAAAGGGCCACACACACACACAAATGAATTTCCCCCTGTTAAAGGAATAAACGGAACCAAAGTGCTGCTGTGGCTTTCAGTTGTCTCTGCTTGAGGCTGCAGTGCACTCCGGATGCACACACACAGATTTTTTTACAATGGAATTTTCACAGGCCTTTGAAAAACACCAATATTTTTACTAAATATTAATGGGAGCTTGACTCAAAGGCAGCCCGAGCTGCAGAACAATGCTTATAACAAAGATTTATGTATTAAATGCAACTGATCTCTTATTTTCATTATCTTGATGTGTTTTTGATGTTCAGATTTCAGAGGAGCAGCAGCCAGGCAGCACCAAAAACAGCTTTGAACACACGCATGTGTGTGCATGTCTTAACAAACACGACTCATGTATGACACTTGAATCAGGGCTCTGCATGACTGGGTGCAAGCAGCAAGCGGTGCCTTGCAGGGTATCGGTGGATTTGGAGTCAGCTGTAGCCAGGAAGCTGCTGCCAAGCTTCTCTGTGTTATCTGCAGGAACTTTGCTGTCTTATCTGTGGAAAATTGATCCATACAGTCTCTTTAGAGACCCACATCAAATATTAATTTTGCCTATTTGTTCAATGTAATTAGCAGGTGTGATTAATCAATTAATCAATCTGGGATTCCTATCTGTGCCGCAGCTTGCTGCAATGAGCAGGGGCTCTGTTCACAGCACTCCCCTCATCGCCTTCCTGCTCCTGTACCGGCATCCCCCTGCCCCATGTCTGGGTTTGTGGGGTGGGATGGGGCTGTGCTGGCCCCCCCGGCTCCAGGCAATGCCTGGTTTCACCTACACCTGAAGGAGAAAGAGCAGAAAAGAGCTGCCACAGAGGGGTGAGCTTTTTATGGCTGGTTCCTGGTGACCTTCCCAGCCTGGCTTTGCTGGTCTGAGGTGATGCAGGTAAGTTGTGAGACATTCAGGTAAACCTTAAGTCCTTTGAATGCTTCAAAATGCCAGCCCTAGGGACTTCTGATGAGTGTGAGGCAAAGAAAATCCCAGCCCTGTACATGGAGACTCAAAGTCTGTTTAGATTCACCCACAGGACGGACATTTGCAGAGGGCCCAGATTTTGCAGAGGATGTGCTGAGGGGCTTCACTGCAGTCTCCAGCTCACACACTGCTGCTCCCAGTACTGCGGGAACATCTGCTACGCTTTTTAGTAAAAGTGGCAGACAGAGGTGCTGTGTTACGCTGCTGAAGCCTGCCTGAGTCTTTGCTTAACCACTGCCCCTTTCTCAGTGTCATATTCCTGACCATACCCTTTTTATCCTGCCTGTTTATCTCTGTTTTCTCCCCTGCTCTTGTGCATTCTCTTATCTTGTGCCTTGCCCACCGTTGCCCTGGAGAACCTGGACCAAACTGCAGGTCTGTCCAGACGGGGTATGTGTGCATTCAGGAGGTGTCACATCTTTACTTAAATCCTTTCCTCCTTCTGAGATCTTTTAGTTCAGGAAACCCATCACCATAATATATATTCCTTTGGCCATCCTGACCTTGCCCTGGCCTAGGGCGGGGTGCTTTTTTTTCATTTATTGGGCTCATTGGGCCTGATTTCATTCCTGTGCATAGTATGCTTTGCTAACCTGGGAACATTTTATATTCCACAAAGGTAAATGCCCCCCAGAAGATAGACTGGCCTTGGTTTCAGTGTGATTTTTGGATTAGAACCACCCAGGGTAGCACTTTTCTCAGAATAGTTTTTCTATAGAATAAAAAGTATGAGTCTACCTCTGATGCCTTGAACTGTCATCGTAATAACCTCAAATATAGCTGTCTTCACCACATCACCGTCCTCCTCTCTGACCCATAAAGTTTTACCATTACAACCTGCCCTTAATCACCTAACCATTTCCTTAGTCTTTCAAGGACAATGGTTTTTATGCCATACTTGCTAACCTTACGTATTAGTCTACCATCCCGGGCTGTGTTTAAATGACTTTTCTGAAATCTATGTGGATTAGCTCCACTGCTTCGCCCCGTCTGTTTTTCACATTAGCTCCTAAAACAAATTCTGCCAGATTTGTCAGACAAGATTTACCCTTTATGAAGCTGGGTAGATACGTTTTTATCAGTTCATATTTCTCCAGATGTTGGGTGATCTCATCCCTGCTAACATGGCTAAAACCTGGCCTCTGATTAAAATCACACTGCATGTCCGGAGCCAGATTCTCAGCTAGTGGGAATAAGAGAGTGTGTGTTTCTCATTCATTTCTACCAGCTGATAACTTACTGCAAATATGTCTTGGTTTCCGCCCATCTCTTGTCATGGATGTTCAAAGATGTTTGCTTTAGATCAGTTTCTCCTCACCTCTTTTCATCTCCAAGGACAGACCCCAAACCTTTGTTACTGGGCATTTAATCTTTCCTGCTCCTCTGTTAAGCAGCATGGGTTAAAAACACACTTGCCACAAGCAGCCCTTTGTCCTTCTCCAGCAGCATGAGCTTGCCTTGGTGATTGCTAGGGTTGTTCTGAGCTCTTCCCTGCTTCGCTGTTGCAGGAAACCTTGTCTCTGTGCCTTGAATTGCAACTCCAGGTTCCCCCATGTGCATCAGCCAGGTGAAATCATTTAATTTCCCTCATTTCATTCCCTCTCCCCATGTTAATAAGCTCTTTCTACCACCTCGCAGTGGTCCAGTGGCCTCCCCGTTAATCTTGTCTCTTTTACCTTTTTAAAAGAAATCTTGTATTGTTTTTATTCACCCCATGGGCAATTCTTCTCTCTCTGTCATATTTGGTTTCCTAATCAGCTTTTTACATCTTTTCAGCTTTGCTTTATAATCCCTTTCATCCCCTTAATATTTGCCTTCTTACACATGTCACCTGCCTCTCTCCTCTCCCTGATAGCTTTTATGACTTCCTCACTCATCAGCCTTCATCGGAAACAGAGCTCACCCATCCCTGCTTGACAGAGATCGCTGTTTCCAAGTACTGCACTCATTTCCTGAGTACGAGTTGCTGTATGTAAACGAGGGCTCACTGAATAGACACCGATGCCTCTTCTATTGACTTTTATTTCTTTCTTGCTGCTGTTTGCTCATGAGCAAATGGCACTATTCTCACATGTATTCATCTCTCTGAATTGCTTCTAAGTAGCTTCATGATTTTTTTTCCCTTTGCAAATGAAAGTCACCCCAGAGCAGAGTGTCACCACACAGATTGCCATGGATCTGTGTAAAAGGTGAATTAATTTTTTTATTATTTTTTTTTAATAGTGCAAGTGTTCAGCTGGCCCAATCTTGTCTCAATATAGTGCTAAAATACCCCTTGCCATTAACTCACCTCAAACCTCTTAAACCGAGGGTCAGTGGTGGTGGATTAAGAGCAGGAACCGAAGCAGTGGTAAATTAAGGGACTTGCCCAAGGCCATCCAGCAGGTAAGTGGCAGAGAAGAAGCCAAGTCCCCTTTCCTACCCAGCGCTGTGTCCACCGAGCCAGGATAATTCCTGGCACAGCAGCACCAGCGAGACCACGGAGCCGGATCATTACTCATTTGCTTTTATTTGTTCCAGCACTAGGTGATGAAATGCAAATTGCACAGTCAGATGCACAATTTCAAATCCTCTGTGAGTGAGTGCTCAAATATTTGAGCACGGCATTCTCTGCCTTTGCAGAGCAGCGCTTCTAAAGCTGTACAGAGTCACAGAAAAGTGTAGTCAAAGGGGTCACACAGTTAGAATTACCAGGAATTTCCTTCTCAAGGAGCTTCATTCAGTTACAACATAAAAATATATACAGTTATAGACACATATATACATATATTTATCCATTATAAACACTAGGGGTTCTAACCTCTATTGTCACCTCCTAATCTCCGGGCTGAGGAAGTGGGGGAAGAGGCAAACTCTTGGTGAGCTGTGCTTACCTCCTGTGTGGTTAGACAAGCTCTCTGGGCTGCTGGTGGCCCTCAGCAAGCAGCTCCCAAAGGAGCACAGCAACCTCAGACAGGCTCAGAGCCCCTGATCAGGATCAGGCCCACAGCACCACCTGCCTGCCCTGTTCCTGCCCATCCCTGGCCATGGCTCAGTGTGCCCCTTTTCACCCTGGTTTTCCAAAGCTCCCTGGTGCCCCAATATGCCCCCATATCACGGGCGAGCATCCTGTAGGTGCCTCCTGCCCTGCCCTGTGCAGGGCACATGGGGCTGAGGCCAGGAGGCTAAGGGAGGCGCGGAGTCCAGCACGTCCCCAGCAAGGCAGCAAAGTGGAGTTTTTAATATATATTTAAAAGAAAGATTTGGCACAAGAGAAGGTAGAAATGAAGGGAGAGTGTAAGAAACCACACATCTTTGTTCTTCCCTATGCTCTACATACATCCCACTACATGGTGATTAGGGCTGGTTAAAAACTTCTTTGTGCTATTTGCATCTTTGACAGAGCATTCTTAACTCTCTTGCTGTGTTTTTGGTCTTTCTGACAAAAGGAAACACTCCCAAGTACATAAAACCTTAAGATTTAAAAACAGTTCTTATTTTTGCTTTTTTTTTTTTTGTCTTTTTTTTTTTTTTTTTTTTTTAAGTTCTTCAGCAGAATTGTGTTGAGTCGGAAAGAAGATTCTTCAAGAAAAGAAACTAATTAACATTTTATTGTTATAATTATTCCCATCATATTCCCTCTGCTACACAAGTCCTCTCCTTCCTCATTTATTACAGTGATGTAGCTATACAGCAGGGCTTGTGTACAAGAAAAAGACAAAGCTGAAGGCTTAATTCAGCATTGCTAGTGTAATGAAAGGAACAAAGGATGGTGCAGCTATGCCCTGATCCTGCAAATACTTCTGCACATGGATAACTTCACTGCCAGGAGTACTTCTGCTCGCAGTAATGGTGTGCTAAAGCATCAGCAGACTTTAAGTCATAGGGCTCGATTTAAGCTCTGCTGGAGCCAGTGCACAGACTCTGCCACATTTCAGCAGGGACTTTGCCAGTGCTTACTTAGGGAAGCATTTTAGAGCTGCTGAGTTTACTTGCAACCTAATCCTAAGCACGCATAGGCTTTTCCAGGCTGGGAGCACGCACTCCTGCTACTCGATGTGACAGTGATTGATGACTTGATTCATTGGGGTTCTGTAAAATTACCTCTCACGGGTACTGCCAGGTGGATCATTACAGTGCAGCTTGGTATTGCTGGCAGCGGGGCAGGCGGGCAGCCGGGATGGGATGCCTGGCAGGGGTGCCCAGGGGTGCTGCCCGTGCCACCATGGAGACATCTGCCTCCCCGTTTTGTCCTGGTCTTCTCCAGATTCAACGTCTCTGGTGAAGGAAACTTCCAGGGATGGCACTGCCATGCCAGATAGGCATTTTTTCGACCCTGCAGGGAAGATCTTTACTCTTCAATTAGTCCCTTAATTGAGCTATTTTCAGGGGAACACTCAAGGGAGCAGAACACCTATTTCTTTGCAGTTTAACTACCACCAAATCTAAACACTTAGTTTATCCCTTAAATAGGAGTAAATATATAGTGCCGCCACAAACTTTGTCACAGTCTATTCCCTAATATTTTCCTGACACAGTAATGGCAGTAAGATCAAGCTGTGGTATCAAGTATATTCAATTATAATTGAGTTTTGTTCCCATGATAAAAAAATAAATGTATTTTTAGTCAAAACAGCATGCGTTTCCTTTAACTACTTCTACAGCCAGGGGCTAGGTGGGTTTTCAGGCCAGATGCTGAGCTCTCCAGTCCTTTCTGGTTGCAGTATTGCTTCAAGATCCTGCCCCATAGCAGACTAAGCTTAACCTGAGCTTTGCCCTTTAGGCCAGGCCTTTATTTCAGTTCCAGCAAGTTTTTTCAAGCCCCAGATTTGTATATCTACGTGGACCCTGTTGTTTTTTGTTTGTTTGTTTGCTTGTTTTTGTTTTTTTGATTCTTCAGTAAACCAGACTAACCCTGTATCAGAAGTCATCCCAAAGACAAATTTCCTTTCCAGCCATGAGACTTCAACTGGCACGGGCAGCCATCTGCCAGGGCCTTCTAATGAAAGCTGCTGCAATGTCCAGCCCCTCGGCAGGGTGACTGGACACGAGTAATAAACGTGTGAGGCTGGGGTTTGGCCTGATTTTCATCTCCTGACTCCTGGTTCAAATAAAGGTGCTGTCACATGATATGAGTATCCCATGAGACTTATGTATTATTACATCCAACTTGAAAATTAACTCTGATGTGAGTTGCACAGAACACCAATGAAAGCAACCATTAATTGTTAATATAAACTATTAATGAAACACTAGCATGAAGGTCAAAGTGCATGACTGAAACCTCCCAGCAAATGAAAGGATTATTTTGCCTCTAAGTGAGCATAATTATTATCTGAATTTCATTGGCTTTCTGATCAAACCACTTCCCTCTGCACTGACCTGTTCCACCACTGTGGTAAATCTGTTCCCCAGAACTGGTATTTGCTTTTCATCGTCCACCTTGGCGCAGCAAGGTTTTTATTAGCATCCTGGCTGCCTGCAAGGAGCAAAGAGCCAGCACCCTTTCACCTTTATTCCTGTGGGAGTTTTTTCCCCCTTCCACTGTCCATTACTCACAATAAATTTGCATCGACCTGGCTCCCTGTAAATTGTGCTGTCTCCTGCTGGTACATCTTTACCCATCCCAGGTCTTTGGCATGGTGGACACACCTGAGAGCATGCTGCCCAGAGGGAGAGCAGGCCCCTTCCCACCTCGTATGGATCAAAATAACACGGAGATTGTGAGTTAGGGGGATGCTTTGCAATGACTCAGTCAAGCAGTTTTCCTTTCCTCCAAGGTGCAGCACTTCAGTAATTTTACAGGCAGACTTGGACTGCTCAGACACTTCCTGCTCAATACTTTTATTTGTTTATTTTTTAACAGATAAGTAAGCCTTTCCCTAGAAAACACCATCTTTCTTTTTTTCCCATAAGAAACAGACGTTTCAGTAAATGAAGAAGCCTGGATCCGGGGGCAGAAGTGTTCCGGTTGGTTTTGTTTTCTGACAAACCCTAAAAAAATGTTCTAGGTGCACAAGAAGCCAAATTTGTCAACATTCATTGCTTTGAGGACACTTCAGAAGTGCTGATCTGACCAGGATTGCTGACAAATAACAATTCTGTTGTATTCCTGGACACAAAAGCCCACGGTTACAGCCCGTGCCTGGCCTGCAGGTTTTCTTGGACGTGCAGAATAGCTGCCGGGACTTTGCCTTCACCCTGCCTGCCTGCTCCATGCCCTGCTGCAGAGGGATTCATTGGCACAAGGCGAGCACTTGGCTCAGTGACCACCCCATATGGCCAGCCTAGGGCACAGGGGACACTGCGAGCAGTGGTGAGGCCATGCTGGGACATGCTGGTGAGCTACCCTGCAACCCTGCTGAGCAGGCTAGGGTGGGAGCTGCCAGGCTTGAGAGTTCCGAGTTATAGCAGTGCAAACCCATGCCTGGAACTGAACTCATTTTAGACTTTTGTGAGTTTTATGAGACAGAAAAAAGTGCTTGAAATTGATCAGTCCCAACAGTAAGGGGCTGGAGCTGCTTTTGGCTAAAGCCACAGGAGCCCCCTTGGTGGGCAGGGCTGCCCTGGCAGGTGGTTGTACGAACTTTAAACTCTTATTCAGTACAAGTCCCAGTGCCTGAAGTTTACTGAGGTGTCAGTGGTTAGGTTGGTAAGGGTTTCAGCTGAGCCTGCTGCCCTAATTAATAAGTGATAATATCCTGATGGGCTGCTCAGAGTCTTACACATGTTTCTGTTTGCAGGTTGTCTGTAGAGTTGTCTGATTTTCCAGGGAGAGCATGACACATCTGCATGGATCTTTCTCGGTTTGGTTTATTTTATTTTTTATTTTTTCCTTCGTTTTATATTTTTTAGTTTTTGTTTTTGCAAAGTGAGATGACAACCCTTGGGTTGCCTTTACCAGGGGAAAACACTGTGCAGTTTCTGTTAGCATGGCCATGTGTAAGATGCTACTTTGAAGAGAAGGTCCTCATATGTTAAGGTATGCCAGCCTGTGACAAGCTGAAATCTCAGCTGAAGAGCCCTGTCAGATCTGTTCTCTCATCCATGCCCTCCCTCCATTCAGACACTGACCTTCCCCATCAGATAAGCAGCACAGATCTCGGCCCTGCGTTCCCTCTGCAGTCTCAGCTCATTAAAAATTCATTGCCTAAAGTGAATCTATTCTGTTGCTGCTGAAGTGTTATTTACCTCGGCCCGGATTTCCTCAGGTTCTGACAATTAAAGGGGGTCCAAGGAGAGGGCTGAGTCATGGGATTAAGGCTTGGGCAATAACTCTCTTGGAGCAAGAGACGATCATGTAAAGCCATAATTTCCCAGCTGCGTTTTGGTTCCCCTTCAGTGCTTCATTAAAGGTGGTGACTCAACAGAAAGGATGGAGGCACAGGTTAACAAGAATCCCTCCTTTTGTGGGATTAGAGCCTTGCATAGCGAGGCTCTTTCAAAGGCAGGAGATGTTGTCAAGCATCATTAGGAAGCCGTTTTAAACAAGAGTCATAAAGCACCCTTTGCGGTCAAACGAATTTATTAGAGAGGAGAGTGAGTGGAGGCAAGCGCTGTAGGAGAGAAAGAAATGAACAATTTGCATGGCATTGATAACAAAGCAGTTCTCCAGATTCAGAGTGCTACCATTAGAACAGCTTAAAAGGATTTTGCAAAAATCCCAGGGTGCTCTTCATTCTGGGTGAAAGCAGCGAGTTCGTGGACGGCGTGGGGTAGACAATGGGCACCTCTCGAAACCAGGGTTTCTGGGCAGGTTAACTGGTTCCCAGCCTCATGGTAATTCCTTCCAACAAGTGGGAAGAAATCAGCCTCTCGTCGCGCCCCAGTGATCCTGAAAGCCCCTGCAAACCCACCTCAGACTGCTGTTCACAAAAGCCTCAGTAGCTGGGGAAGCAATCTGGGGCCTTGCTCTGAGCTGTGTTCTCATAGGCAGAGCCAGGGTGAAACCATAACGCGACTTTCTTCTGGAACATAAAGTATCTCTAGTATCTCCAGCAATATCTCCAATAACTTCTGGAAATGTTCTGTAACAAATCACAGTTTGAAGGGCTATAGCAGAGACTTCAGACATCTGATCTTTGATATATGGTCCAGTTTTGGAAAGAAAATGAAACTCAAACTTCTTGGGTTTGATAGGGAGACAAGAGAGGGAAAGAGGGGAACGAACGAGGAGCAGATGAATAAAAGCTACTTGTTTGGAAGTCGGTAAGCAGCTTTATTATGCAGTTAGCATGATGGACTATGTACTGTGTTTGTTTATTGAACCAGCAGCATAAACGTAAATGAACCAGTAGCTCAAATCTAAACCAGCTGTGGTGAAGGTAGAGGAATGCCAGATACTAATCATCCAGACAGCACTGGTCCTGGCTGTGGGGACTTTTCCCCTGACATCCTTTAGAAATATGCAGAAAAATTCCACTTTGTGTGTTCACTCAGGCCACACAAACCCTTGGTCCAGCAGCCTGATGTAAGCCCATCCAAAGAGCCTCGTGGCTCCTGCAGGCATGTATGCCTTGCTGCACGGATGAAGGACAGTGGGATGCACAGAGCAGGAGCTTGAATGGACTGTTATTTTTGGAGTGGTTTCCTCCACTCTTTTTGAAGGGTTCTTGCTGGGACATGTTCAGAAAGGAGCAATGCTTTCATTGCAGGGAGCTTGCAGGAGAGATGAACCATGGACAAAGGCGTGGGTATTTATGCTGTCTCTTTAGAGATTAAAGAATAACAGTTCACCACACTGAAAAAGTGAAAAACACAAAAACACTGGCTACAAGTACATCTCCTGGCTAGTATAAGAAGGCTTTTTTTTTTTTTTTTTTTTTTTTTAATTTGGTGTTCAATTATTCATACATGCTAGCTGGTTTGCAGATGAAGCTGCAGCCCTTCCCTCCTCTTGATGCACACTGGAAGCATGCAGCATGGGGTGGGGGAGCCAGCAGAGCCTGGCCAGCATGCTGTGCTGGGATGCTCTCCTCTGGATGGGACAGTGGAAGTGACACATCCACTTCCATGAGCACCAATTCCCTTGTGGGTTCCCACTCTGTGGTGCGTGTTATCCTGCTGCAGCCCCGCTGCTCCTCCTCCAGTCTCCCCAGGGCTTTTTCCCCCTCCACTCCCCACAGCTCCATGCATGGGATTCCCGGGCAGCTGCTCACAGACACCAAGGGCACCCTTTTCTCTGCAGAGGGGAAAAGTGCACGGTTTTTGCACACACAGCCCTGCCAGAGCAAGGGAGGAGACCTGAAGCATTGTCTGGATATAATTTAGGCACTATAAACACAGGCAGCAAGGGGTCACGCTTTCTATTCTCATTTTACCCCCTGCAATGTCTCTGCTAACTGGTGCATACAACTTGAACTCTTGTAAAAATTAGCAGAGAGCACAGTCCCGGTGACAGAAAGCTCAACTTCTCCAACAGCAGGCTCTAAATTCACTGTGTGCACTGAATCCACTTAAACTTTAAAGAGACAGTCTGCTTCCTTACTCTTTCCGCTGCTTAGCTTGGAAATGGCTGCAGTACTAATTAAAAGCAAATTGCTTAATCTGGTTGCGTCAGGAAGGGAGTCTCTGTTCGGAGAGGCTGCCTCCTGTGCGGGGCCTGGCACGCGGGACCCCTGTGGTGGCGTGGAGCCACTCCATCCATTACCTGGAGCGATCCTATCCAGGGCAGCAGCCGTATCGCTGCCCAGCCCTTGCCAGCAGGTATCAGAGCAGTGATAATGATATTTGTGTTGGGTCGCTGTATAATAACATGCATTTCCTTGGTGAGGGAGCCGTCTAACATAAGGGCCATGTCAGCAATGTGCATGAGCATTACTGAAGGACCCCAACATAGCGTTCACCCTCTGCAGAGAGGCTGTGGTGGAGCTGAGCACAGGCAGGGTTGCGGCTCAAACCCCAAAGCATAACTAAAATCCATGCCACAGGATTCAGCCTAAAAGGCCCCAGCTCCCCCAGGGCAGAAAGGAACAAACTCCTTGCTCCTTCAGCCATCGGGACCCTTCTAGCTGAAGCTCTTTTCCTCGAGTGGAGAAGCTGTACTTAATTATTTTTTCTGATGATCCTATCAGCCTGCACTAATTATTTCATATGACCTCAGCATAATGCACTTTTTTTTTTTTTTTTCCTTTTCCCCCAAGTTTACATTTGCACGCAAGGATGTGTAACAACACGGAGAATTGATTTCTTCCCCTGTATTATCTTTGGATAACATGCATACCATCTTTGCTTGCTAACAAAGAAATAGGAAACCTCTCTTCTTTTGCTTCAGGATACCCATATGACACCCTGTTCCTGTATTTACTCTAAAGCAGCTGGACATTGATAGCAAATTAACTGAAAGCCATAGAAGAAGTCCATACCCATTTTCCTCCCCACCATGGGTAAGGAGAATGAGTACAATGTACCTTTTTTTAGCAAGGTTTTTGTTGAGTTATATAATATGTTAATGCTTCTAAATCGAAGTCAGCAGAGGTAAGGCCACATTTTTCCTGTAGCCACCCAGAAAAGAATGGTGAATAGAGAAAATTCAAGTTGCTGCAGATCAGAGCATGCCTTGCTGATAGCCTGGTTTTAGGAGAAGTCCAACAAAAATTGATAATGCTTTGGATCAAAAAGCAAGTGTTACAGGGAAGCAGGGAACCAGTGTGAGTGGATGGGGTGGGATAGGGTGGATGGATGCTGCCTCTCCCTTATCAGCTCCAGCTGTGGGTGCTGTTTGCTGATGACCAGGGTGGCTCTTGTTGAGCTGCAGCATGTGGGAGCTCCCTCTACTTTCAGGATGTGTATTTTGGGGCTGATGAAAGAAGGATTATCCTGGCATAAGGTCCCTTTAGGTAGGTGCATTCATGCTTACTGTTGCTGTTGTTATATAGGCCTGGGTTTTGCAGATACGGCCTCTCCTGTGTCTGGGTGTTAAAGCTGGTATGTAATGTGCTCTATGTTTCTGTCTTCTCAGCCTGAAGGCTTAGGAGACCTTTGTGGTTCCCTGCTGGCAACTAGGAGAACAGTGCTTCTGGCTTATGCTGTTGTATGAGGTCTCTAGCTCCCCTCCATGGGAAATGGGGAGCACTCAGCACCCATTAGGGTTGATGGGAGAAAACTTACAGGGACCCTCTGGAGGTCTAGGCTCAGCAGCTTCCCAGCCCAGCTGATCCAGAACGGATGGATATTGTTGGCTGTTTATCGATTGCAAATCAGATTTCCAAGGTAAGAGGCTGGGGCAGTCTCACGGGCTGATGGTTGGAGGTGCTTGGAACTTGTTTACTTGCCACTTTAGAGGAAGGCTCCAAGTGCAAACCAGAAGGTGACTTCCCCACAGTTCCTCTATTTAACTCCCAGTCTGGCATGACAAACCAGGCTGGATCTAGCACAGCAAGAAAGGCCGGGGAAGCATGCCTGGAGTGGGCGTCCTGAGGAAGGTCTTTGGGGCTTAGTTCCTGTGCCTTGTCTGCAGAGGGACTGCTGGGTAAGAGAGGTGAGTGGCTGCTTCTTTTGCTGTATGAGGCTAGAGACAACTGAACTGCTCTGTACACTGCTAGGCTTTGTAAAATAGCCATACTGCTTGTGGTAGGGGGTGTCTGGAGCTCTGGAGGCATAGGCAGCACTTGGGCTGGGCTGGATCCTGTGTCAGCTTTGTGCAGCAGCAATGCCTTTTGCATCAGTGCTGTTTTAATTTCCACTGGTATAAATTCAGGCCTCAAGCAGCTTATTGCTTTGGTGTGTTTTTCTCATTCTCCATGCAAAATGAATTTTTTTCCAGGACTCTTGCGATTGTAAGCAGGAGTACACGAGTCTGGCCTCCAGCTGTTTTACACAATGCCCATGGTACAATGCTGAACATCCTGGGTGCTGCTTTCTGCACCTCTTGGCAGCAGAAATAATAATTTTAATGGATAGGAGGCTATAAAATGATAAATATTTCTTCATTTATTTGAGCGCAGCAGCATCCTAATGAAGCTTAACAGTGTTAGAAAGCATAAAACCTGGTTAAAATCAGGTATTTTGGCAATTCCAATACTCCTGCTTAATAAACCCGAAGCCTTTTCTGTTTAAATGTCTGTCCAGGAAGACTGAAGTCAAATAGTGTTATTAACACTGTAAAAGGGAGGGGGGAAACTCTTTTAGGGAGTTTATATAAACTCTTTTTCTAATCACTCCCTAGTTATTACACTGTGTATTATTTATGCTTCCCTCTTATAATTCTTTATTACATTCCCCTTTTTATATCTGCACTCCCACTTTGGGGGTCATTGTGTATATATATCACACAGCATCCCGTGAACATTTCTAAATGTGTTGACTCCTACAGTTATAATTTTTGTCATTGCAAGAGAATCTACAGCAGAGATAATGATTTTTCTTATTTTTTCTGCACTTAATGTCTTTTAAATGGTAACTTGGTGACAGTATCTGCTTCAAACTTTCCAGAGCTCTGCCATAAAGTAAAGACAGTCTATTATTGCTATAGATTTTATGTTCACTCAGTTTGCTCTGAAAGGCTGTGTGGACATGTATGCACAATGTGTGATTATGAGAAATTCTCTCCTCTGTCTGTTGGGCCCCAAACTGTTGTCTGTTAGTAATACGTCGTGGAAAGAGCGCAAAGCATTGCCTCGTGCATGAATGATTCTGTAGTGTTTGGGGTGATCTTTGTGTATGTTTTTTTTTTTTTTTTAACATGCGAAAAGAGAAGGTGGTGGAGTACATGTTTTTCATTTCCTGATAATTGTAGTAGGTAGTTACCAGGGCGAATGAAGTGAGCCACACTTCAAATGCTCATTTTCTGTTCAGATACAATCTTTCATAGTATTAAGAATGGAGCATTGCTGTATTAAACACTAACATTGTAGATGACAAAAGTACAGTCCTCAGGGCTGATAAGGAATGGGGTATTTGTGTCCTGCATGATACAGTGAGTGTCAGAGAAGAAAATAGATGCTTATTAGCAGGAGTTACTGTCCTGTATTGCAAGGACATGGAATAAGTTAGCCTGATGGGGGGCACTACTTGAAACTGTGCTGTAATAGGCTATACCTAGGTGCTTCTCTGAGTTTCTCTTCTGTTTCTGACTACTTTTCATTGACAGCTCTCTGATTCCCAGATCCAGGAGGAGGCAGAAGCTGAGGTGCTATATGTGGCTGTGGAAATCATAACTTCTCAAATACTGGTGTAAGGAGAACTAGAAAAATCACCTGGAAGTTGCCTCATTTTGCAAGGCCCAGAAATGGCGATGCTGTGAGAATTAACACCTGCATTTCAGCATCTAGCACTTCTGGCTTTTTTAATCAGAAAACAAGAGATTGTGGTTGGGTTAGCAGTGATGGTCTCTGCCTTATACCCCCACAGTCACCCCTCTGTTCCCTTCTGCCCCCTGCCTTACAAAAACCTGCATATTTTCTGCAAAATAAGTTAGTCATCCAAGAGCTCCAATCCATATCTAAACTATGCAGCTGGGTGATCAATTTTATGGATTTCTTTCAAGTGCCTCTGTCAAAATGATCATTAAGTGCCAGATTGTTCTCCACACCTGCAGGTACCTTGCTGCACTGGTACCATTCTCTTGGTATCTCCACAGGTCTCCATAATTTTATTCTTTTTGATAATGTAATCTGCCTTTTTGTGAAGGAAAAGAGCAAATCTGTTTGAATTGTAGAGAATTGACTATATTTCAAGTGAGCTGATTTGCTTGCATACAAGGGAAGTGCATTTAACATGATCTTTTAAAATAAATAGCTGTTCAGGCATGTAAGTTGGGACAGACTGTCAGCTGTATGAGCAACTGCCTTCTCTAGTGGCACTTGTGGAAGGATCTATCCTGGGGATGATATTGCAAAATTATGGCTGAATTGGACAACCGATTTCAGTGCTGCATTAGGAAGGATGAGTGGGCAATGATGCTTCCAGCTTCACCAGTGCAGCATTTTCTGTGGAGTTTGTGGGCATGAGGTTTATTTTTACTTTACACGAGTCTGATAATTACTGCTGTTATTGCAGCTTGTGTTAGTCAGCTAAAGCCACCTGTCCTGTGGATGTGGACAGCATGAGTTGCTATTGATGGCTGGAGTTCAGAAAGCAGTCAAGGGGCTAAAAAGGAACCTTTCCCTCCCTGCAAGGCAAAATCCTGCCAATAGCAAAGGAAACGTGTGTGGTGGAAAATGCCAGCAGGGTGGGAGATGACGAGCACAGAGAGGCTGAGCACTGTGGATATGAGACACAGCAATTGATGGAGGTGGTTATTTTCTCCCCCACGATGCCCTGCTAATGCTGGCGAGGCCTCGTCTTTCGGTAGCAGCCAAGCTACCTGTCAGAGCAAGCCCTGGCCGTGGCTGGACCAAGGCTCTTGGCAGCTTTTCACTTCCTCTTGTTCATTGTTTTCACTAAATCTCCTTACCCGTGCTGGTCCTGATGTAAGTGAAAGGTGAAGGTTTGTGACACTGAAAGCCAGAGCCGTGTCTAAGCAAAGTGTGGCGATAAGCCACTTCCTTCCCCTAAAATGCACAGGGGCTGGGGCAGGGCTAGGCTTGGGGCCCGGCTGGGGAACACTGCCCACACCTGGAGCCATCCCAGCAGCGTGCAGATGCCACCAGGCTCTTGGGCTTCTTGTTCACCCTGAAGCTCCTGCGCTGCCTGGAGAAGGGACTCCAACATTGAACTTCATAAATGCAGATCGTACACTTCTCATTCGCATATCATAAAAAAGGTGGGGCAGCTAATCTTAATCCTGTAATTTGTTTCTTCTCTCCCCACGCCTCATTTGTCTCAGGAAATGAATAGGAGCAGAAAGGGTCCCTGCGTGCCATGCCCGTCCCCTGCTGCTGCGCGGAGTGCCTGTGCAGGAGACCTCCTTGTTTGACGCCTTCCTATTGTGCTGGGAACGGCCCTCTGTGTGTTTGCTCAGGATATAAGAATATGAAAAATTGCTGCTCGTAGATCATCTCCATAAATCTTGCAGACAATAAGTCATAAAACCTTGTGTCCTTACATATGGCAGTAGCCCAGGGACAGCTTTACCAGATGTGAGCAACCGCCCCTGGAAAAAAAAAAAAGTAAAAAAATAAAAATAAAAATAAAAATTGTTTCAGTTGGAAAACTTCTCGCACCGTTCCCGGTGCCTGGAGCAGAGGCTGTGGCTGGGGAAGGCACCATCCCTCCCAGCCTCTGTCATGCTGCCTCCGTGCCTGGCCAGAGCTGCGCTTTCGGAGGCAGCTTGAGAGAGGTAACCGGGTTATGGTCTGGAAGCTGTCTGCTGTCAATAAGTGAGGCCTGGTTAGCTTTTCCCTCCTCTGGTTTGCATATCTATCAAGTAAAATTAAAGGAGACGTAGGAAGGAGCCTTATTGTCTAATAGCCGTGCCAAGCTGTTACTTCTCTCGGCTCATGAATATAACCAAAGTGCTTCACAAACTGGAAGCGAAGCCTGCAAAAATGCTGCATACCACAGGGTGGGGGGGAAGGTGGGCTGAGAGAAATACTTCTCTGAGCTGGATACAGGTGTGAGTACTGCTTGGTTCGAGCTTCATTTATGTTCAGATGGTTAATGTAAAGAACTACGTCCATATATCCCGTCCTGCATATAGTGATTCCCTCTTGTCCCCGTCCTTACACCAGTTGTGTTATACAAACTCTTTCTCTCCATTACTCATGCCGCTGAGTTTCTGTGCAATATTTAGGGAGGTTATCTGAAAGCAGTCCTGCTCTCCAGGTAGCTGACACCCATTGGTATCAATTGGCTTTAGCACTGGCCTGCAGTTTCTTTTTAAAACACCGGGCTGAGCAGTGCTTTGTAGCCTGGCTGCTGCCCTGCCTTGCTGCTGATCCTTGGTGTCTGCTGCAGGAATGAAGCCAATAATCCCAAACTTGGTGTGTAGATGCCTTAACTCCTTTTATAAAATATGGTCATTCCGGACTCTGTATATATACATATATTTTAATCCAGGTACTTATATGCTCTTTTTCTGCTGCAACTTCTGGCTCTCATCCTCCTGTATTACTTGTTTTGCTGCTAATTTACCTGGGAATGCCAACTTGGTGACTTTGGTTGTCTCTTGTGGCTCAGGATTGCAAATAAACCAAACCTGAGCAGATGGATCAGAGTTCTGGTAGTGTACAAGCTTCTCATTTTCCACTTCCTCCAGTAATTTTATTTCCCCTGTGTACAGACAACAAATTGGAGATTGGTGTTAGAGGCACAAATTAAAAATACATCAGCCAATGTAAGAATGACACCCTGACATTCATCAAATGCAATCTATTATCACTCAAGTATTATTTGTTGCTAGGTTAATTGGGTTGTATTTAAATTAATGGGACAGGTAAATAAACCATTTTTTTTCTCACTTTTTTGGTTTAAAAAGAAAAAAACTCTTGTCGGATTTTTAAGGATCTTATGCATTTATTTTGTCAGGGGGTCGTCTGTTTCAGTGCTAAAGCTTCTCAGGTGATTTCTCAACACATGCAGAAGTGTTGCTAATGGGCTTTACTCCCGTTTGAGTAAGATGTAAAGGATGCATTAAAAATAGCTTCTAGCCTGGATGAGCCAGGTTTTGGCAGGGGGTGAGGATGGGGGAGGAGGGAAGCATTCACATTCAGGTGTGGTGTTTAAGCATTGACTAGCAAAAAAAAAAAAAAGCATCCAGCTTTAGATACTTTACTATGTCAAAGTCATTACAGATTTTCTTCCTTGAGGTGAGGTTATATCCTTTATAGCAACATTTGGTAGTTGCTTTAAATTATTAAAGGTATTTCATAGGATTGTAGCTCTTTGAGCATAGTTTGCAAAGAGGGTCCCTGCCTGTATTCTTAAGGTAGGTTAATGATGACTTTCCTGGTGCAATGTGTCCAGGACACTGAGGTTAATAAAACCCGTAGCTCTTCTTCACGACTATCATGGGATATTTAATGTTCAGGAGTGTGCAAGACCTCAGCTTAATGTTCCATATGAAGAATAGTGCTGCCAAGCACTCATCATCCCTAGTGCCAGTGCAGGGAAGAGTTCAGTACCTCTGCATATGTCCGTCCACCCTGCTGCTGGAGGGACTAGGGGATGGGAACGGTCACCAGGCCTCTTGGCCACTGGTCCTGACCTCTGCTGATGCCTGTGCTGAGGAGCGTTGTGCTCGAGAGGCAAGTCCATGTGCAGTGTGGCTGATGATTCACTCCAGGCTGGCCTGATGAAAGCGTTCATTTGATACGATCTCTTTATTTTCCTCTTTCCTCCTCGCCTGCCGCCCCCATCCAAGAAGGGGAAGGAATGTTTTCTAGGGGGGAATAATGAAAGACTCGTGTGGGAGAGCAGGGTCTGCCCTGGTGAAAACTCTCTGAAACAAAGACAGAAAGGAGGTGGGTGTATGGGGAGTTCATTTCTCCCTTCCTTTCCCCTCTTTCCCCAAAGAGCTTGAGACTGTAAAATAGTCCAGCATTGTTCTGGGACTTAGTGGGCTTTTCTAGCTGTGAACATTGCAGAAAATACCACAGCAATGACAGTACAGTGCTGTCTGTATTCTCTCTGTGCGCTGGCTGGACAGGGATTTTTCATTTCATGCATCATTTACAGCCTTCTGCATTGATCTACAAAGTCAGTGCGTATTGCTAACACAAAGGAAAAGAAGAAAGGGAAGAGAGAGGCCTGAATGACAAAGTTCAGATCTGAAATCATGCCTCAGCTACAACTTCCCCAATGCATTGGCTGTGCCTTATGGCCTTTCTCCTGCTATAAGAAGGACAGTTTAAATCATAAAGATCGGTTAGCGGTTTGAGCAAAGTTCTCAAGTCCCCTCAGCTTCAGAAAAAAATCAAATCTGGTTTGTCCTGTAATGTGGAAAGGTCCCCCAGCCCTGGGCTGGGGTTTTCCACTACAGGGCTGTCAATGGACATATCCGTCTACTGGGAAATGGTTGCATTTGGCAACTTTGACACCTGTTTTTCCCATAATCTAAGACATTGGGGTATTTCAGAGCACCATCAGGTGTTTTTGCTAATTCAGCTAGCTCCTGACCCTTCTCAGTAGATGGCTCCATAAGCAGGTATCCGGCACTTCTACACTCAGGCAACATGCTCTTTCCAAAGCAGAATGTGTGCACCCTATTACAGCAAGGAAGAGAGACACAAACGGAGGGTGAAAGTAGGAGCGAGAGCACAAAGCCAGGCAAAATGCTTAGGGGTGTTAAGCTGGAGTGACCATGCAAGGGGAAAGGATGACTAAGAATTCCTTGTTTTGTTTTGCTTACAGGGATGCCTGGTATTCTTTAAAATGAGATACAGGTACTTATTAAAAAAAAAAAAAAAAAAATTGGTGGCAGGGAGAATCTGTTTTGCTTATCCCTTCTGTGGGCTTTTATAGGAGAAGAAGCCCAAGCTCCTGGAGAAATATTGTCTTTCTTTCCACCCTTATTTTCCAGATATATATCATACCAACGTTTGCCAAATTACTTTGTCTGCCAGCAGAGACTTTTCCTAATTCATTTTTTAAAGATGAAAAGCTAGCATTTAGTGATTTCTTTTTTCTTTAAAAAAAAAAAAAAAAAAAAGTCCTGTCTAGGCATGCTTGTTACACATGCAATTTTGGTTTATCACTGTAACAAGCACCCTAATCTCCTCCATCTGCTTTAATGAACTACTAGTATAATCTTGTCATTTCAGTTCGCTGTACCTTGCCGTTCAGTGAAGTCTCATTTCCCGTGCCAATCGCCGAAGGCCATTAGTCAGCAACAAAGCCGGTTCACCAAAAACAACCCCAGTTGAGAACAGTGAGGTACAAAGTTTGTCTGGAGCTGTTCTTCCAGCAGCTGGGCCGGTTCATCAGCTTGTCCAGCCCGGCCACAGTGCCTGCACTGCCAGGTGCTGTGGGCCCAGCAGGGGCTGAGCCACCACTAAGGACCAAAACGTCCCCCGGGATGCAGGTGGCTCCCTCAGCCCCCAGCACAACGCCTCCACCTGGGCTGCGTTTTTTCTGTTTTCCCCTGGGACCTGTAGGCAAGTGCCAGCTGTAAGGCATCCAAACCTCTGTGAAATGGCTGTCCCCACCTACACCGCTCCCCTTCCCCAGCGGCAGGTATTGGGCAATGCTTGCTCTGTGGGTTATATATAGAAACATGAAGGTGCATTAGAACCTGGCTTGAATGTTCTCTGAAGTCAAACCCCAAAGTCTGTATGAGGAAGCTATGTGGGGTATAGGAGGAAATAAATGACTGATCCAGAAAATCCTCTTGGCCTATGTGGTGGCACACCAGTGCCTGCTGTGTGGGCCCAAAGTTATCATGAGGGTGGAAGGATGCTGGAAGTTGACTTTAGAACAGCTTGGAGACAGAAAGGTACATTGGTGCTCTATGTGAGGTGGTATCTCTGGTCCTGAGTTTTGCTCTTGGCATATGCAATGTCTTTGCAGGCAGTGGGGGCTGCCTGCAGTGTTCCCCTGTCCACACAGTTAGTGACATGCTACCACCTAGGAGAGCACTGAGCTCTGTGTGAGGGAGGTCGTGTGCTCGAGTGATCTTTTGGCTGTCCTCACTGGAGAAATAACAGTGTATTCATTGATTGCTGCAGAGTCATCTCAGAAATGGCCATCAGCCTTCTGGTTCAACAGAGATGATGCTACAAGTGTTATGTCCTGCCATATTTTGATAACAAACTGTATTTCCTTCTAATCAGGATATATTTGACATCATTGGGTGTTCTATACTGTTCTTTGAATATCAGAAATATCCCATGTACGTACTTCAAATTGGCTCTTAACTTTTGAGCTAAATGGCTGAAACCAGGTTCTCAGGTCTTCAGCTCAATCTTTAATCTCTTTGTTTAGGGTGTCTATGAAAGGTAACTTGTGCCAGATGTAATTGGTGTTTAATGTTGTGGTCATAAGAGCGAATGAGAACAATCCCATAGTCCTTATTGCCTCCCCAGATTGCTATTGGTTACAATCACTTCAGAGCCAATATCAGGTTATGTCAATCATTACTGCAAGAAATAGGCCCTTGACACAGAGGAATCCCATTCAATAGCCTTCTATATCATGATTGATTTCAAGACTTAGTATAAAAATGTATCAGAAGGTTCAGAAGATCCACCAGACCTTATATATTCTGCTTTAACTTCTTCCAATCTGATGAAGATAAACATTCTGGTGGTCACCTCTTCCTTCGTGTGCCTTTAGTGTTTCCACTTGTGGTACAACTGTAATTACCTCTTCCATTTGCCACTACTTTGAATACAGTCTCACTCTGGGTGAATGAGTATTCAACCGAACATTACAAGGTTTAGTAGATCTGGAATCTCAAATTAAGCTGCCTCAGAATCATTACCCTGGGGACCTTTTCAGCCTGGAAATTTTCTTGTCTGCTTTGCCGAGTGATGCAAGGCCAGAAGTGATTTAGGGGGCTGTCTCACTCTCAAGCCTAATCTCATCAGTGAAAGTCATCTTTTTAAAATACCTGGGTAGTGAGGAGCCTAAAAGTCTCCTTGAAAGGGTTACAAGATGGAGATGAAAGGATTTATGACCTGGGAGACCAGAGCAGCAGTCAGAATGGGGCTACTGGGAGCCATGGCTGGCTTCAGATCTGTGCAGGGTATGTAGTTCTTCAGAGTTTTTTTCTTTTTTAATCAAGTGTCTTACTAATAATGATATTAACAATAATTAATTATAAAACTTGATAATTAAGATTTGCGATCATTCCTCTGAGCAGCTGTTAGCTTCTTGCAACCCACTAAGATTTCCCATTTCTTCTTGCTCAGCATCTCTGGCTCCTATTGGATTACTCAGCTGTTTATGTACGCTGGGTGAGATGGGAATGCTTACAGGTATGTTGAGCCAGTGTTTGCCTCTCTAGATATCAAAATTAATAGTTAAAAGCACTGCTCTTTAGATATATTGCTCTTTTTTTTTTTTTTCTACTGGTGTTTCCACCTCAATTAGTGACATAGACATGTCACCATGAAAAACTAGTAAGAAAGCATGGTTATCTTCTGTAATCTAATAAGCCATCAGTGTGCAAAAAAGGAGGTCAGCCAAATGCGGCTCCTTTCAGTTTAAAAGTCTGAAAATGACTCACTCCTTATTTAGTCTTATAATGAGCTCCCGCCCACTTAGGGCAAGCTTCTAATTTCAGTTGCTCTGGAGTAAATCCACTGAACTGGATGAAGCTCCTGTCAATTGACATAGCTGGATCCGGCCTCAGGTGCTTGCTGGTGATCATGGCTGGGCAGAGCCTCCTGCCCCAGGAGAGGAGGCTGTTTTCAGTGCAGGCTGAATGGGACTGTGAGCTCAGGCATGCATCTCCGCTCCTCAGAGCTGGATATGAAGATTCTGAGAAACTCAGTTATGTCAGAGTAGTGGCGTTATTGTGTCCCCCATATGTTCTGCTACCAGTAAGTTTAGTTCTTGACATGTAGTTTTTTTCCTCTCAAGTCCTACATTCCTCATAGTAAAGTACCAATCACTTTCATGAGTGAGCATGGGCACTGCAGTTTCTCAAAGATTTCCATTTCAATGTCACTTAGAGACATGTCAGTTGTTAGACAGAAAGATATTGGTAAAGTAATTCAGACCGTTCTAACCTTGCTTTCCTGCTAAGAGAAATAAAGCTTAACAAGTATTTTTCAGACTTTGTTTTATGACAACCCCTTCTGTTCCTCTGTCTTATTTCCCGAACTCCCCCCCCCCCACCATAGCTCTTCTGCGAAGGAAACCAAGGGTGTGAGTTAAGTGTGTGACGGAGAAGTAACACAAAGGAAGGTGGCCACCCAAACTACTTCTTACATGATTGTAGAGGGCTGCTAAGGCTTGGTGGCAATGGTCATCTGGGCCCCTTGAGAAAACCTTGTCCAGAATGAAGTTCTTGAAGGGCAATGGAAATAGCTGAAATCTTGAGGCTGTCTGGGTTAATAAAGGTGCTTCCTGACATACGAGAAAATTTTCACGTTAAGGTCATTCCCTTGGATTAAGGGACAAAATCTACCCTCGAGGCAATAATAATGTCTGTAGTGAGAGGGTTTTTTTTGCTGCTGGGAGGAGATCAGGAGTTGTGGTCCTTCATATGAGTGCAGACGTGTCTAGGGAAAACAGCCACAGCAGGCCAGAGCAGCAAAACCCCAGTGGACGAAGACAGACTTCATCTTGTGCATCTGAAGCTGTGGCAGCAAGGATCGCCTGGGGAAAGCACTGCTCTCTGAACCAGATCTTGTCCAAAATGCTCAAGTTAAGCAATCCTATGCTTGGAGAGAGCAAAACAAGGAAAAAAAATCTTTTTCAGAATTGCAGACAGTCAGGATGTCAGTTTTATATCCACAGGATGACACCTTAAGAAGCATGACGTCAGCATGTGGGTTTCAGTGGTGACTCAAAAGGAAGCCTGACACCTACTCAGGCAGCACGGCGTTTCCTGGGCTCCTGGCCCACCGCTGGCCATGCCTACCCTGGCTAATGTGCCAACACACGACGCACAAAGGCAGAGCTGCAGGACGTGCCCCAGTCTCAAATGTCATATTTAACGCTAACTTTTTACTTCATGGAAAAGCACGGTGGAGGCTGTTTACTTTGATATGTCTGAGACAGCCTTGCTCCTGATGTCTCTATAAATGTCTAGGATGAAGACTGCTCAGGCACTTACAAGCTTAGGCTGTCAAAACCTGCTGTGATTTATTATGATTTAATATAATTCCTAGAAATTACTCTCAATACACGTGTTGTGTAATTGTTTCACAAGAGGGCTGTTTCTAATCACCTGGCAGAAGCAAGGTTCAGGCTAACAGCGGCAAGTTTGACTAAGCAGGACAATTCAAACCATCTACAGCAAGATGCAGCCTTTCCATTTCATTCTGCAGCTTTTCATGGTGACTTTCCTGTTCGTTCTTTTTTCTGGTCTGTAAAATGTATTGGAGACACGCTTTAAATGCAGGGCCAAGCTTGTTGGTAAGACTTTTTGTTGCTTGTCTGGTTCCCAGCAGCCTGGGTCTGTCTCAGAGCACGTAATGAGGGACACCAGGCCCTGTGCAAAGCTGTGCTGGGAAATGCTTGCTCAGCAGCCCCAAGGCTCACGGCTTCAGCACCCTGCATTTCACATAGAGTGAGACACCTCGATGCTTTGTGGAACCTAAGCCCCTGGGCTCGCTCGGTGTCTCTGGCATTTAGTCAGTGGAAGACTTCCAAAATAGCTACGACTTTCAGGGTTCAGCTTCTTGTTTGGTACAGTGGGAGAAGACATTCTTTTATAGCATTGATGGAGACTTTCAGAGGATGTTACTCACTGACAAATTTCAGTTTCAAACATGAGCTGCATTCACAAGTGTTCATTTCATTCACCTTTTTTGTTCTTTTCCTCTCCCTTCCTGTGAGACCCAGATCAGGACAGTTTTTTGAGGGGGAAATACAATGCTGGCTATGCGAAGTACTGTGTATAGCACCAAGTCCTTTAGTTTGATGTTTTACCATAGTTTCACTTGAGATATCTTTGTACTACACACACATATCGTGGAATAGCACTTCAAAGCTACAAAGCAGCCCATTACCACTGCAGATGTGACCAAAGGTCTCTCAAATACCATGTTCTCCACTCTATTCATATGGCACTGAATGCTAAAATACTCTTATAATAGCTGTTTTTTCTTTTCCTCCAAAAGCAACCCCCAATAAATTAACTTCAACAAGGTTGCCTCAGTACAAATACCTCTATGACTTTACGTGTAACCTGTTGTTACTGCAGAGAACACAGCACACGTACAAAGATAAAGCAGTAGAATGGTTACCTCAGCGTTTTGGGAAAGGCTTAAGACTGCTCTGCCACTGGGGTTCATTGCAAGGGCCTGAGCTGAGATACTTGAATTCTTTCTTAACTGGTTATAACTAAATACAGGCCAGGGTGGAAACTCCCACAGTCTGTTTTGAGCCTTTCACCACTAGAAAGGAAACCCTGCTCTGAGGTGTGCCTTATCAGTAATTGCTGATGAGTTTTTGCCCTTCCAGTGCTCACCCCCAATCCTACTGAGGAGTCTTTCTCTGCACTTATTTAGTTCTCGTCCCCTTTGCTTGGTGTGAGCGCTGTTCAAACAAAACTGGAAGCCCTGGCTGGTTTCCTGGAGGCTTTGTTGAAGTGCTGCTGTCACGCTGCCAGCTGCAACCTGTCCCCAGGGCTGCAGCCTGCTGCCAGCGCCTTGTGGTATGGTGCTGGGGCTAGAAACACCAGTACACATTTTTAAAAATTAAAAAATAAAATAAATTTAAACTTTCCACATTGTTGGTCTTTTGGCAAATAGCAGTCTCAAATGTCATGCCTGCACTCCCAACCTAATTGTTAATTGGTCAATCGACCTCTAGCTGGCTGGCATATTGCTAGGATCATCTGAAAGCCTTTTGGCACCGCTTGCAAGGCTCAGGTTAGTTGCTTACACTTGGTACAATCTGGTTACAAACTGTCATTGCTCTGAATCATCAGGGCCAGCGCCAAGCTTGCTGGTGGCAGCAGGAAGGGCTCCCTTTGAGCTCCTGAGCCTCGGGTGGTGCCCTGAGCACACTGCACTAGCACAAACAATGGTAAGGGGCTGTGCTAGCCAGGAGGGTCCAGGTTCAGGCTGCCATCGGCGTGCAGACACTCATCGGTGACGGAAGGCGCTCGCTCTGATCTTGAACAGTGCTGAGAGCCTTTTATCAGATTTTAATACAAAATGAGGGCAATTAATTTCTACGCCCTTATCTTATCTTGCTGATCTTACAAGCCGTTTCAAAGTTTGGTTTCTCGTTTCCCGTTCCTGAACACGGACTGCAACACAGTTATAGTTCAGAAATCTATAATTCAAACTTCAAGACCGACCGCGCTTCCCGTGCAGGTCTTTTCATAATTGGTTTTCAGACTGGTCTGTTCTGTGATGTAATTGTTAGCAGCTGTAAAAAGATAACTCACATTTTTAAAAGCCTAATGCTTGCTCTGTGCAGATAAAAACTGTGACAAATTATGTTCCAAAAAATCATAAAAGTAGAGAGACATGTTAATAACCAAAGGTGAAGTTTCACTTGGAGGTCAGCAGGAGCTATTAAAGTGGTCAGTAATTCCAGGGTTTGCCAGTAGTGATTTGACCATATCACTTATCTACACTGGTCCATGCTTAAGCATCTCCCTCAGTGCAAAAATAATCCACTGAGAGTAATACAGGAGGTCAGAGGTAACTATGGAGAAAAAGCAATATTGTCAAAATAAACCAGGCTTTCAAGAGCAGACATTCAAATTCCCAGTCCATTGAAATGTTTTGAGTTTGACAATTTTACCACACTGCTTGGACACGTTATTTAAAATATTGCTTTTCATTATGTTCAGATTAAAAAAAAAAAAAAAAAAAAAAAAAAAGATCAAGCAGATCATGTTAAAAAGGGTATAAGCTAAGGAATGGCATTTCAAGTTGTCATGTGAACATCTGGTGATAAAAGGCAATTCTTAGTTCCAGAATTTCAGAGACACTAAAATGGGGCCAAATAATAAACGTGGATACAATGCAAATTTCACAAAGCAGGAGCTGGAATTGCCAAGCATTGCTACTGTCAGCAGGGGAGGGAATCCCTTCCTCCCTCCTTCCGTATCAACATGCTTGCTGGGTGGCAAAAAAAAACAAAGCAGTGTCCAGATGTGCTTCTGTTAGAACTGAAATCCACCTCTAAGTGATAGGTAAATTCATGATCTCACTGATTTTTGCATGAGGGTTTCTGCCAGCGTCAAAAGCAGCAGAAGAATCTGTGCCGGTGTAAAATGCTGAAAGAGCATCACTGCGAATGATGTGTTTAGCTCCCTGGTCACTGGTATCCTGCAAGATTAGGTTGTTGCTCAAAGGCATGGACCTAAGATGTGGGGAAATACTCTGGGAGAGGCTGTATTTCTTCTCCTCTGGCTGCCTGAGCTGCTCAGGCTGCAAGCAGTGGGGTGTGGGTGGGCTCGCACTGTGTTCTTACAGCACCCAGGGTAACAAAGTTGGCATCTCCTGACCATTACTGTTTTTTTTATACTCATAATTAAAATCTCAATTAAGTTATCTAAAAATGACCTCTTCAACTGTGCAGTTAGTTAGATAATTTTGAGCAAGCTTGTCCCATCAACATTTGGACATGAAATAGTCATTGTGCAAGGTATGTTATCTGTCTGTAGCAGAATATTTTGATAAATGTTATATATATATATATTTCAGCTTTTTGTTCAAAAGAAACTACCTGTGGTTACGTGATGCCTTGATAAGTCTTAAAGAGCAAGTGTTCACAAGTATTCATACAATGTGTATTTCTTTTTCTAAAAGCCTGGGATGTGTTTGATAAATATGGATTATAGCAGGATAATTTACATGTTCAAAATGTTCTCTCATTTACATGTGAGACTGCAATTCCTCCCTGCTGCAGGCGTTTTTCTTACGTATTCAATGTACTTATTAAAAAAAAAAGAAATCACAAAAGTTTACAAAGCTTAATTTATAGCCCAAGAAGAAAACACGTAGTGAGGCATGTAATGAGAATATCCTGTTTATTTCTGAGCCATTTCAAATGCTCTCATTTTTTAATACTTGAGGCAATTCAATAAAGTTATTGATTCACACCTGCTCTGTTACGTTGCTTTTGCAATGAGATCCAGCAGAAGTGAAACCACGCATCTGCATACACCTGAAACTTGCAGCAATTTGAAGTTGGACCTGTCTAGCGTTGCAACAGGTGTTACCCAGGTGCTAGCAGACATTTAGCTATGTGGGTATAATGAATACCACCGTCATATACAACATATGCATGTTGTAGGCTGTGCCCTATGCATGGTGCATGGCAGGTATAAATATACACAAAAAATTTCCTGGGCTACCAAGTATAACTTTGCTATGTTTTGAGCTATGTAATGAGCTTTTATTATTATGATTATGATTATGATTATGATTATGATTATTATTATTGTGATTGGGGGACAGGGATAAGAATGTTGTATGTAGTACAGTAGAAAGGGAAGAGGTGTTTTGTTTTGTTTTGTTTTTATCCAGCAGCTCTTTACTCAAGGGATACATTTGTCTTTGTGGAGAAGATGCAAGAAAGAGATCCTCTTCCCATTAGGAAAGTGAAAAATGAGATCCGTGTTGTAAACCTGGTGAGACCAGCCCATGGGCCATATCTGTTGTAATGAAGAAGGAGAAAGGAAGCCCCTGTTTTGCAAAATACAAATGATGGGCTCCAAACTGAACCTTAGGACTAGCACCTGACTGTTCAAATTATTATTCTTCAGCTGATATTTAAGCTCTCCAAACTGCACCCTGAATGTGAAAAAGAGAACCTGCAGCCTCACCAGAACAGGCTTTCTCTTTTAGAGATTTCTGGGCCAAAGTGAGCAGCCCCTTGACACTGTTTTGCCTCTTAGATTGCAATCCAGCCAAAAATCAAACTACGAGAGGCCCTTCCATCTCCTCAGAAGGGTTTGAATCTGCTTGAGACCTCAGGAGGGAAGAATTTAGGGAAATGTTTCCTCCTAAAGGGGTTCAACAGCCACTCACCTGAACTTACAGTCAAAGCAAATATACTTTAAAAAAAAAATAAACATGAGAATAACAAGTTCAGCTAGAGAACAGAGTTTATTTTCCCCTTATTTGTTCGCTTACCATTCCTTTCTTTTTGTTTCTAAATTTCTTTATTGTTTTTCTGTACCTCTGCAAGGGCTACTGAGATGCAGGATTCGCATCACCCACTGGTGGCAGCAATGGCAGTTTTATGGCTTCTCTTAGCTAACCATTATCAGGCAACTCCGCACACCGAGTGGAAGGCACAATATTGCTTTAACACCCCTCTGATTTCCTTCCTCCCAGGGGGCAAATGCTCTGCAGAGAAACCTCCACACTGCTGACCACAATTGCTGTAATTTGTTAGTCTAATGGGAAAAAGTACACAGCCTTTCAAAACTGGAAGTATAAAATAATAGTGTGATACTTTATATAAATGGTGCTTGTGCTTCGAAGTGCCTCTGGTTCGGCTGAGCTCTTCCCTTGGAGAGCCTTGATAACCTGGATTAACTCTGCCTGGCAGGAAAAGCATTTGTTAATAAATTATAAGGCAACAAGTAACTGCAGAAATATATATATATATATATATATATATATATAATTAAAAAAATTGTAGGAAAAGATATGCTGTATGAGAGACAGAAAACTGCAGGCTGAAGAATCATTTACCAATTAAGTACAAGCTGCTTTAAAAATAAGCATATGAACATTAGGAATTCTTGGACTCAAACTGTCTGAACAAAGGGCAGGATTGGGTTTTGCATCATCTACCCTCTAGGGAAGCTGTGCTATAAGCCCGCATGGCAGCAGTGACACAGTGGTGGCTCTGTTCTGATGCAGGGAGCTGCGGCGTGTGATGGGTGGCAGAGACAGGTAGGGCTCAGCAGCATTGTGACCCACTGTAATGCTGGAGCTCAGTGTTTGTAGGTGTCCAAACCTCATCTGTGCTTCTAAAATAAGTATTTAGATTCCCAGGGCCAGAGGCTGTCACTCTGCAGGCTTCCTGTGAAGTGCTGGGGAGGGGTAAGCCCTTTACATGCTTTCATGACTATGCACCCCTGAGTCATGTAGAAATAGGCCCGCAACACCTCGTCCCTATGCTGTAGATGTGATCTGTGTAATTAATTTTCTTTTTTTGTCAGCTACTTTCGTGCAATTTTCCCTGTGGTTGGTGCTTCTAGCACCTCCCTGCCCAGGGCGGCATGCAGGTATCCTGTCTGGGAGAAGCCCGATGGCTACCTCTGAAGCCATGCTCAAACTTTGATCTCCCCGACTCTACAGGTTAGTTAGGGAGTTCGTTGAGTTGCACAGAGGGATCCCTGAAGACATCTGTGATTTGCTGATGCAGTATTTGGTGGACTTTTCTCTGCATCTTTCTGATTTGTTATTAGTATGCGTTAAGGTAGCAGAACTGCTGTAATTATGAGCAGCAAGCTTAGCAAGGCCTCTTGCAGCTAGTTTTGATACAGACCCCAGGACTTGGGACCACATCCCCAGCTTTGTTCAGGCTTGTAGCACACAAAATAGCCACGGTGCTGGGCTGAACACAGTGCTCAGGACAAACAGCCTAGCTCTAACTCACCTCCATGCACTCACAACAGGAGGTGCAACAAAGCTTGGGCTTGCACGCTCCTGGGGTTGGTAGTACATTTAATGCAGTGTTAGTCATACGCTAATTGTGCCTCCTCAAATTGATGTAAATCATGAATGCACTGCAAACACTCTTAAAGTTTCCTTTTCAGATGTAATTCCTTAGCATCCTCTACGTAATAGCTTTTCCCATGGAAACAACCCGATTGATTTCTTTGGGCCAAGGCTCTCATTTGTGGCAGCGGTGTATGCAGTGGGGACCGGGATGCCCAGAAGTGAGATGCTGGCACTGTCTCTCCCCACACACCCTGGCTGCCAGCTGACTGCAGGTAGCACTGCAGTTCAAAGGCATTGCTGTAGAGGGCTTTCACAACACGTCGGACAGGGATGCTGCGGTGGGGGTGGCAAGGCACCGGGAGCAAGAAGGCCTAGCTGAAATTAAATATATATATATATATAGGAATCAATCTTTCCCTATAGCTGATCAATATTAATAACAAAGCTGAGTGGCTGAACAGGATATATGTTTTATTATGAGGGGGGAAAATGAGAGAAATAAAATCTGAGACAAAATACCTGTGCCGCTAATCAGACAATAACATCTAAACTTCAATAGCTGCTGAATGATTGCACGGCTGTTGTAGCTGCCTGCAGTTGTTCGAGCAAGACTCTTGAGTTTGCATCTTGTGAGTTATTGGAAAAATCTCTCTGCCATTAAATGCTTTGATGGAAGATGTACTTAATAAGGTCTAAAATGAGTGGGGGAATCTGAGGAACTAGGAAGCAATGCTGCAGAGGATGCCTGAAAGATAGATTATACAGTGTCATATGGTATTTGATTCCTCAAGTGGAAAATGTCTAACTGAGCCAAATATGAATTAGGCGAGCAAGTTTCAAGCTCTTTGCAACTTTCTAAGCTTAGTGCAGGTTCAGGTGTTTCAAAGTTCAAACACAGCTTATCCGCTTTGTGCTTGAATAACAAGCTGAACTGGAAAGATATTTCCTCTGAGGCAGGAGTCTCTCCTGCTTTGGTTGGAGGCTTTTCACAGGCTAGGCAAGAAAAGACACAGAGAATGAATCTTTCAGTGGTTCCTGCTAGAAACTTATTCATCTTCAGCTTTCTTGTCTCCAGCTTTCTGTAGAGAGCTGGTCAGGGCTGGGGTGGGGGGGTGGGTGGAGGGGAAAGCCTTCCTGCAGCTTCAAGGCCATAAACCTCAGCAGAGAGACTAAATGAGAAGAAGAAAAAAAAAATCCAATGATCCACTTCTTAGAAATCCTTGTCACTAGGACATCTCGTTTCCAGTTCTTCTCTCTCAAGAGTTCATTTCTCTCAAATGATATTTACCCAGAGTAACCTCCAAATCACAAATGCACTTATCTCTGCTTTATATCAGCCTTAAGGATTAGGAGTATGGATCTGTTTTCCAGACTGACCGTCTGACTGACTGACCTGAGCTCATGTGCTCACCGAGCAGCACGTGATTCAACTCTTGTCAAAGCCACAATTAGTCAAAACCCCTTACAGGAAATCTGAGCACAATAAGGAGGGATAAAATTGGAATTCACGTGATCTATACATAACCTGTGTATAGCATGAAGGTACAGGAATTCTTTCTGCTGCCACTTGCTAGCTACATTTAGGTCAACAGTGAGAGCAACCAAAAGATTGCACTGGGTTTTATTTGGCAGGTATGAATACAATAAAATAAGAGCTATATGGCAGTAGCTGAGGCTTCATGTTTTGTCACACACACAATACAATTAAAAACTAATAAGTTGTGCATTCATGCTAAGGAGAGGAGCACAAGGGAAGTACTGACATTTCATCAGTGCACCCATAAAAGCAAGAAGCAAGGGTGGGTATGTGAGTCCTTAGGGCGGGCTGGCTGCGGGGGCATGGCACTCACTGCCAGAGCATCTCTATTTTACCCTGGGTAGATTCCTCAGCAACAACCTACCTGCCTCTTCAAGTCTGTACAGTAATTTGCAATCACAGCACCTTAAAAATACATATAATAGCTCAGGAAGGAGTGGAATTAATGCCATGTGCCTTATAGGTAGTGCCTAATACAGTATAAGTTCTTGCTGAAGCTTTTCTTGCAGCTGAATATTCATAATCCCAAACCTTTCATTAGGCAAGGGCAGCTTGAAAGTCTCCATTCTACCTTGCTGTATGCTTTCAAAATCAGAACTATTTGGTACCTTTGAGCTCTGTACTGTTTAGCTGAATTTGTATTAATATGTCACCAGATTAGGGGAGTGCTGGAAAACACAGATTTTTTTTGTTCTTATATGTACTCAGACTTGGAATTTTCTCAGATGACAAAGTGAAAAGGATAGCATATAAACTGTGCAGGATTAGTTTTCTCTATTTAAAAATATTTCTACCTAAAATTAGCTCATTTGGATGAGAGGTTTTCAGTGAGTGGTGTTGGGGTAAGATTACAACAGTTCCACTTGCACTGCAGTTCAGGCAGAGACGATTATCTACAAAACCAAGGTGATACGGCAGGTCTGTCTGCTTTGTCATGTCTCTGTAACACAAAAAATCAGGTGAGGTATATATAGGATATTTCCTTTTGAACAGTATTAAATTTTTTGTTCTCTGCCATAGTCTACAGAGTCGCTGAGTCTGGAAAGTACCTCAAGACTTCAGCATGAACTAAAGTATTTTGCCTGATTATTTTTTTGGGTAGAAAATGACTACAAGGTCATGCCAGCAGCTTTTCCAACTCCGTTTAGAGAACAGTTTCAAAGATGTTAGAATTTCTTTGAACTTCTGGTCAGGACATGTGCAGTTTGACAGCCTTGCTCTATTTCAAATGAAAGAGTAAAATTGTTTAATTTTAGTAGGAGTAGAATCAGGATGTTGGCTTTTTTATTATTAATATTATTATTTAATCAGTGCTTGATTAACGTATGTGAGTGGACTTGGGATCAAGTTCATAGTTATGTTTGCATAGTTCATCCAAAATTTGCCAGCGTTCCCAGCCATGTGGCTGTCATTGACTAACCTTTAAATGAAGCAAGTGGGTGAAGGATCGAACCCAGCATTGCATTTTACTTCTCCTAATTGTTATATGTTGCATCTCCTCTTCCCCAAATAGATACTTTGAGGCTTTGCTGCTTCAAGTAAAAAATTAATGAAAGCAGCCTTAGCACTCACACATAACCACATGAAAATGAACAGGGGAATGTGAGTGATGGAGGAATGGTAATTTCGAGAAAGAGACTGACTTCAGAGTTGAGTTTCAGTATGGCCTGTCTTTATAAGCAATAAAGTCATGTCATGTCAATTATGGCAAAAAATAAAAACATTGGATAACAGATGCTTCTGCTGTGACTTCATGTTGCTGGTGTTTGGAGTCTGTAAATGTGTAGGATTGCGAGTACAACCTCCATATATTTATAAAATTAGCATGCTGGATGGCATGAAATTTATAGCCAGTGTTCCCAGTAAAACCCCTCCACATCAGACTTGCTGCCAGCTATAATGTTCAATCTCGTTATCTCCCATTAGGTTTTCACGATGCTGCTCAGCGCAGCGGGTCACCAATGTCTGGGCATTTTTCCTACCCTTCTTCCAGTGTGATGTAATCTTTCATAAGACTGGCAGCCCGTGCAATAAAACTGTTTCAGATATCTATTAATATTTTAACATGCTTTTAAGAAAATTTGGCCTTTTGTAATTCTGGTCTCAGAACAGACACATATAATGGTTAATGATACACATTATACTCAGAGCAGCTGTTCTGTAGGTACGTTTCCTTTGTTTGGATTCACATTTTAACATCTATTATTAAAAAATCTTCTTTGTCAATTATTTGTTTAGATGTTAGAGTGATTTAATCTGATGACCAAAAGAAAACTACTCCTCTGTTTGCAAAGGAAAGACTATGATTAAAACATTTTCTTTGCTTTTGTACTGAAACCCATCTCCCACTAAACCCAACAGGACCATGAGCATTTATTTCTCTAAGATCTTCAAGAATACGTTAGCTTCAATCATCATTGAATATCATGCTACTGGCAAAAGCTGACAGGTTTCTGTTAACAAGAAGGCTGTCTTCTTTAATCCATATGTAAAATCTGCATCTACTTGCTCTGTTTTGCACTGCCACCATGTACACGCCACAGACAGGGTTCCCATTTTGGAACCCTCTGCCCTGAGCAGTGTGGAGCAACTCTTATCATAACTCCAATGTTATATGGCAAAAGTTATCTTCCACGGTAGAGAAGTTGTAGCCATACAAAGAGCATGCAGTATGCTAATAGGAATCTATAAATTAATCTGTATATAACACCTTGCTAACACTTAGATTTTATAGGTATCGTGAGCTGAAAGCTTTACCAGTCATTCATCCTTTATTGTGTTCATTATGGGGATATGACATCTCGATACCAAATATCTGCACGTATAATAAAACACCTCAGTGAATTAACTGGATGATTGGTACAGTATTTCTCATTTCCACTAATCAGAAATTTAGGATGTATTACTTGTGATGAATCCTTAGACATTCCTATACAGATAAATTAACTAACCGGCTGTTAATAATGTTCAAGGGATTTAAAACAATATATTTTTAGTCTTTTATGAGGTCTATCTTAATCTGTAAGCATGCATTGGATATGCAGAAAGGATGAAGGTGTGGCTACAGCTATTGCTTTCAGGGAATAAAGAGAGTACGTTCTCAGTTGTATATGTATTAAAATACTGGCCAAATATTTTCACTGCTTACTGCTCAGAGGAGATGAGAATATGAATGTGCTGATCACCAGAAATCCCAGAAACACTGACGACATGAACAGATGTCAAGGCACACTTGGTTAATCACATCTTATAGATAGTACCACCATGGTGCGGGTTACATTTGCTGCGAGTCTCCAGGAGATCTCATCCAGCCTGCTGTGATCAGCTCTCTGACATTGTACCACTGTCCTACATAAGGGAGTAAACTGTGGTTCCTCTGATGACATGCCACCATTAAGAAACCCTTAGATTCTTGTCAATGCCATGGTATTAATAGCATAAACTTTGATTCAGCAAAGTGTGCGGTTAAAGACCTGAAAACAAATGCTCTCTGCTTCACTGAGATCTGGGTATTGTGTAAATTCTGCATTGAGTAGGATCCCACCAAGCAGGTTCTTGAAAGAAAGCCAAAGTTTGAGTATTTTCCTAAATTAAGACCTGTGCATTCTAGATCAATTCAACTTGATCAATTCTCTTTTATTTTCTTGAGCTACCCCAACTGTTTATACTAATCTCTGGTACTTTGTTGTATGCATTTGTGGTATCCCTGTGTACTCAGTCCTAAAGGTGACTTGCACTTCTGAGGCAGGTGAAGAGATCACAGCAAGGGGAAATTGCTTGTCTCATTGGGATGAGAGAGCTTTATATTTAGCTAAAATTAAATTGAATTAAATCCGTATTGATATTCTGTGAATGAAACATCATAGCTAAGTCTCTGAAGTCCCCACTTGGAGGTGAGGTATAACTGTGTGTGCATCTCTAATTGCATGCACACCTAGGCACCTAGTGCTAATAGTGACACGTGTGTCTAATGGTAGCAACTGCTGTGTGTAGGAGCAGTGAGAATAAAAAAAATGTTTGTTCTTCCTGTAAGCTTGTACTTCATTGTCTCTTTGTTGTGGCACAGGCTGTGCATGCAAGTGCCCTGATAGGGCAATCAGTCTTTGGTATGTTGTATCTCACTTCTGCCTTTTAGTATGGCTGTCTGGATGGAAACTGCAGTGACAGGAGGTATCTTTCTTTTTTTATTTTTTTAAATTTGAAAACACTATAAATGATTATTGCTTTAGATTGCTTCCTTAGGAAGAGAAAAAAAAAAAAAGAAATCCAGCTACCTATGACTGTCATAGTTGGTGGGTTACCCTATAGAGAATCAGTAGCCAACATCAGCCACTCTCCTCTGACTGCCTTATAGCTGAGTCACAACTTCACGACAGCCAGTCCCTGCTGACCACTGTGTAGTCCAGAAAATCTCAGTCGTTTTCAGATGTTTGATTCAAACTCTCAGGGCTGAGTCTCAAACAAGGTATGCCACTTGTTTTTCATGTTTATCAAGAAATACTTGATGATAAAACCCGGAGGTACAGTGAATCATAGAGTCAAAGAAACAGATGACATTATTAGTTGTTGTTATTATTGTTTAATTTAAAAACATCTCACAGTGTTGAAAACAGTCTTTTGATTTTAGGGGAGGACATTGAGCCTGACTCATATTCTGACCATTTTGGTTTAGTACTTCACACTCCAACACCGACTGGATTTCATTACCATATATTGTATACCTTAATGAGAGATAGACAGTCACCTGCTGTAATCAGCCTTTCTCAATTTAGAAAGAAACACCAATACCAAAGGTATGGTGCAGCATATACTCTAAGTAGGAAAAAGCATCATAGAAGAGGGGAAAAAATTATCAGAGAGAGGTGCTTTTGAGTCTGCCACAGCTGCTCTGGCTTTTATCCCATATCAGACTGACAGATCAGATAAACACCTCACATTTTAGTCAGATCCTATTGTTTCGTCAGAGTTACTTAAATGTATTTACAATCTCTGAAGCACTTTTTTTATAGTAATGGTAGTGAAGTCCTTCCAGAAGGAATAAAGATGATATAACATTCTCGAGTACCTCTGTCTTACTAATGGAATGACTTACGTTACAGGGGATATTGTTCTGCTGAGCTCCACTAAAATACATATTTACTAGTCAATCTAGTTGTCATCTTGGCAGTCAATGCCGTGATATCACAGCACTGTGTCTTTCAGGAGAAAAACAAAGCAAGCAGAAATTCTTTCTCTGGGACTTTTTTTGTCTCCATTGATACTTCTATATTTAAAAGAAAGCACATAATGAAATAAGAATGAGGCACCTTTGCTACACAGTACGGCGATCCTACTCTTCCCTGGGATTTCATACAGCAATGGGAAGTAAGGCATGACAGTTCAGGAGCGGTGTACACATTGATGGAGCTCAGGGCACCCAATTGCCTCAGCCTGAACTACTCCCCATGAAATGGGGACAATAATGGAAGGACAAGTAGACAATGATGCATTTTTTGAAGGAGTTAGAGAGATCCCATGGTATGTAGGTGTTTCATGAAGCATTTGTTATTTTTTACTTATTGTTATGCAATCACAAGATTGCTATTCTTTGTGGAACAATGATGGGTGGCTGGACTGGAAATCATGTACCAGGGTTCCAGTTTCTGCTGGGGTTTCTGGTCTTTGCCTTTTTCGAAGAACCCTATTCACTTTTCACACTTCATACAGGGCCAAAAGTTCAAGAGAAAAGTTCTGTTTTTCAAGTTTGCAGGAAAGAACAAGATAAGACAGCTTTAGGTTTTCCCCTGAGTTGAGAGCACTTCTCAGTGCCTGGCACTCCTGAAAACATGTGACTCTCGTCCTCAGCCACTGCCTAGACCAAACTAGTGCAGATGTGGGGCAATTTCTGCCTCCTCATAACCCTTGGAATGAATTTCAGTTAATTTTTTTTTCCTTCCATATCAGCATTGCACTGAAAAGCAACAAAACAAAAGAGAAAACCTCAAACTCACATAAATAGCTATGAAAGACTCTGAAACCACATCCGCACAGCATCTGGTCAGCTGTTGAATTGGGAAATCGCCATGCTGCAGATTTATCTGAGGGCCATTTTGACGAGCTGCGACCTTCATTTTCACAGTGAGACACCACAAAGGTATTTAGCATTGGCGGTGCTGTAAGGGACGCACATTGGGAAAATTGAGAGTTCAATGTACCTTTGGTTCATGCTTCTGCTCCGTGTTTTGCTAGCCCAGCAGCAATGTGCAGGACTGAAACCCAAATTTACTCTTCAGGATATTCATATTATTCTGGAATAATGGGGTAAAAAGAAGTGTAAAGGTTTGCAGGAAGGGTCTTTGGCTGCAGAAAGGGTGGTCAGGGAGGAGAAGCATAATGAGTCGCAAGCATGCCATTCCCTCCCCAGCACAGCCCTGTGGTGGCTCCAGTGGGGTAGTTTGGTTTATTTGCAGTTGCTGCTGTGACTGCGTTAGACATGTAGTTAGCAGCATGAGCATCCCTGCCAAGGAATGTCCGCAGCAAAACACTAATAAGGAGACAGCCTGATAAGAGGGGGGAGTAGCCTGGCAGTGGTGTGGGTGAGCACCAAGTGCTCGGGCTTGGAAGAGAGATGGGGGCTCTCAGTAGGGAAACTGGGTGAAGGAAAATCTTAATTTTGGCTTCAGCAGCTTGGATTCAGTGCATCCTTACATCTCTGGGGCATGGATGTTCCTGCAGACACTACTTCAGATAACCAGCTCTGTGTGAGGCGTACTTGGACTTCATCCACCACATTTGGTGAGCATGACAGCACCTGGTGTTGGCCAGAAGCAGGAAAGATAGCTCTCTTTGGAGGGACTATTTCAGGAATTTATATGGAGACATACAATGCAATTATTTAATTTGCTCTTGGTAAATTCCTAAAAGAATAAATATCTTTATTCAATAAAAAGCGAATGTTTTCTAGCAAGAGAAATGCTCTTATTTTGTACCTGTTTAACCTGTAATTTGTTTTGTCAGTTAGCTTAAGGTTCTGCCAGCTGTGAAAAAAGCTATTGCTTGTACCTGCCGTTTGGTGTGGGTGAAATGATCTTTGTAGATGAAGCATGTGAATATCAGTTTGTTACATTTATAAAGAGCTTTAGGGTACTTTGGCATGAAAGGTCCCATAGTAGTGAGAGATATTGTTACTATAAAAACATTTTATCCTATTTTACTATGATGGTTTATTGAGTTTTAAAGTACTTTGCAAGGCAAGCATATATATTAACAGCAGCAGCAAAACCAGATGGGAATAAATACGCATTTTCAAATGAACTTTCTGGGCCAAATTCTGCTCCCAATTCTGCATGTTGGAAACTTGGAGTAAGTGTGTTTAAATTAGTGCCAAATCCTCTCTATCATAAATACCATCACTGTATTCTGAGTGAAAACATGCCTGGTTTCACATTGGGGTAAATGTGGAGCAGATCTTGGACCTCAAAGTTAATTTGAAAAGAGTTTTGCCCTTCTCCAGTCTTGCTACAGGCATACACCTAAAACCTACTTCGCCACTCCATAAAAGAGCTACCAGTATAAGTGAACAGAATTTAGTTTCAGAAGTGGGAGTGAGAATGTGCCAGAGGTAACTCAGCATCTGCTGAGAGCTGCGTTGATGCGGTGTCTGGGTACTGCAGCCAGCACGGAGAACCAGAGGCAAGGGTTCCTGTGTCATTGGCTCAATCTTGTCCACCATCCTTAGCACAAAAAAGAATGATAAGCAGGGTATACCCTTGTTCTGCAAGGGAGTATTCATAAAGGAGCCCATGTGAATTTTACATGTACTTTTATCATTGCAAACTGATTTAAAGGGAAAAAATTGTGTTCTTTCATGTCTAGCCAAAAGTCTATACATGGATTTCTGGACGTGTTTTAAAAACCCTCCATGTGAAGGTTTTTTTCATCCTTACAAAAATACAGAGATAAGTTTTGTAAAGGCAAGAGAGGGACATCATGCATTACAATGGCCAGCATTTAATTTTATAATGTCATTTTTCTATACTTCTACATAAAATTTATGCAGATCTTAGTAATATATATATATATTTTTCCTGTTGTACATTTGTACCACGTTGGTACTACTTTTAGCCAAAATAATACTTTAAAAGAAGGCTGTATTAATGATACAGTGCTGAAGAAATACATCTCAGTGTGATGTTGAAGAAATCCATTGTACATGTAGAAAAGGAATTGACCCCTTGACAGAAAAATAAATTAAAATGAAAACCCAAAATCAAAGTGTTAATTAATAATTTAAGTTACAATTTCTCCTCCCCTGCTTCGGTGGTTCTTCATCTTTTCACATCCATTCACTAGAAATCAGAGTAAGATTAATAGAAGTTATTCTCAGTCAGGCCTATAGGTGATATTGAGCACGTGGCAATCTGTATCAAAAAAACAAACAAACATACAAACCTCAATATACTATAAAAACACTATCCTTACAATAAAAAATAATAAGTGACATAGGTCTTTAAAAATAGCTATTCCAATCCATTGTGAAAAGACACTGACAAAGATTGACAGCTTTTAGAAAGGTGTAGTGTTCCCAAGCCAACTGCTAGCACAGCTCAACAAGATAAAGATCAGTAATTCGATCCAGAGGAGAAGGCTAAATGTTAGAGGTTAAGCTGCTATGTTCCTACTACTAATCAAGCTTCAACACCTTATTTTAGCATCATCAGACCTCAGTAAGGAAATTGTGAATTATTAAAGCTCCAGCATCCTGGTACACGCTGATGCTCTTCTGAGGAGCTGTGGCTTAAAACATGCTGGCTGTCGTCTTAATTGACATGTGCTGAATCTCTCTGACTGGGTCTTGATGCACTATTTTTTCTTTCTTTTGCTTGGATACTGGTAATTTAAGGTTAAGCTACTTTTAAGGTGCAGTATGCTGCTCTAATGAGGAGTTAATGGAGTGGAACAGTGATCGTTTGTACAAACTATACTGGACAGACACCTACTGCATATCAAAATCCAGACACCACAGATCCTGACATTGCATCTACTTTTGTCCCAAGTCTCCGTCAGCAAATTTTTTAACCTGCTTTCCTAAAAAAGGCAGCTCTGGTGGCTCTGCTCTCCATCAGCCCTCTTCTCCCCCAACACCTCCTGAAGCCACTGCCCAATTTCAGCCAGACCTGACTGATGGTAAAATCCTACAAGGGGAGGTAGAGTGAGGAGTGAGATCCTCAGCAGTGACATCTTCTGTTCACCAGCAGCAGCCAGCAGGCACACGTGGAAGGGATGTGGGCAGACCAGGGGCTTCTGTAGTTCAGAGCCTGTGAAGAAACATTTCCTTCCTCTAAAATAAGGCTTCAGCTGAGAATCCTGATTTTGCATGCTGTGGAAGTTGTTATGCAGAAGCAGGAGAAGGGTTTAAGTTGGTCAGACTTTATAAATCTTTTCAAAACTTCACTCTGGTGAAAGCACTTTGCTTTATTTCAGTGGATGTTGCCTCTCTGTGTATTATACTGTGACAACCAGGAAGGTCTGAGGTCCAAATTCTTTGATTTCCTCCAAATTAGCCCACTTAGAGAACACAGGTCAAGTTCTCAGGATAGTTTTACTTGGAAAGACGATGCACAGGAATGACAGCATTCTAATTTCCTGGCACCCTCCAAACCACTGCAACACACTCTTTTCAGGGACAGTTATCAAGATGCCTCTCCCCTTTCTGAACTGTGTTCTGGTTGTCTAATGAGTTAATTTGGATCCACTTAAATTTTCAACCTATTTTAGTGTCTCTGTATTTAACACATCCACATAGATTCCATCTAATTTGTACCAATGATAAGTAAAAGAGTTAATCTAGAATTATACTGAACAGTACCCACTAACATGCCTAAAATATCCAGCGTGATCATTACAAGTAACAACCCTCCAAAGCTATTTCCTGGCATCTGCACTCCCCAGGGGCAGATACCCACAGCATTAGTCAAGCCAGGCACTCCTGCTGCTACTGCTTCTCCAAAAAACACTCATCTCAAAAAGAGGCAGTGATGGTATTTGTTTTATTTGCAGTCACACTGCCATGATAAACAGCCCAAGTTTTTTGCCACTGGTAAATGGGAATTTTTCCAGAGGTATGGTTGGGTCAGGTTGGAGGCAGCAGGTGTGACTTAGTAAGAAATTTATGCATTTATTTGAAGATGATCTTTCCCAGATTTCCAAGTTTAAAGTGACTTCTTTAGGGGCCAGTATATATTGTTGGGATTTTAGATCACAAAAACAGTGTAATTCCTCAGCTCAGCAACTGCATTTCTTGTAACTGATTGCTTTAGCATTAATTGCATTGCTGTGACATCCTGTGCATGTACAAGATGCAAAGAGCAACCTAGCAGAGCTGATGTTAAAGAAAATCCCAGGAAGTATGCAATTATTGCACAGATCAGTGTGATAGAAATGCAGCCCCTTTGTCCTTGCATGAATCTTTAACACACAAAAAAAAAAAAAAAAAAAAACACACGCGAAATGTTTCCATTTCACAAATGAGTCCTCCTGGCATTTTCTATTCGTTCCTGTAAAATTACTGACAACTATACACATTTCTATAATATTACTTCAATCTGCATCACTAGGAAAACCTAAAGAGCTTATTAAAGAGATTTATCCTTTCAGTCTTCGAGGTGTAGAGCAGTTTCTTACAAATGTGCTCCATCAGCTTGATACATGCCTGTTTGTGGGAAGGGGCCTCTTGTTTAAAACCGACTGTAAGTGGAACACGTTCACTGCATTCCCAGGGTGGCAAACAGGAGGCACTGGGGCAAATCCCATCAGCATCTCAGTTGCTGTTTAATTCCTTAACAAATGCAGGGAGTTTAGACACACCTGGTAACTTCGCGATTCTATGATTCCACGATTCATGTCACAGCAAACTGGGTGCTCGGGCTCTTTAACCAGCACAGTGCCATGCATCCATCTATTCAGGAGCAACCTCTGATGGTGGACACCACAGAGGGCTTTGGCTTTTGTGAACAACAGCCATCTCGTTTCTGATTGCTTGATTTGTCAGTTGTTTGTTTTTCTTTCTATTGAATTTAAAGATGAAAAAGAGAAGGAAATATAATCAAGTGTAGCCTGTATTTCCAAGCAAAGGCAGTCATTTCTCTTCCAGTAAGTGGAAGTCCCATTATATTGACAATGCCACAGAGAAATTAGTGAAACTCAGCAGAAGGAATGTTAGCAGTATTGGTCCTGAAATGGCAGCCTGTTATGCACAGAAGAAATACTGTTTTTGTAGAGTGAGTCTCCTTCTGCCGTCATGGGGAAAGCGATGTAAAAAAGAAGTGTTTGTGTGTGTGTGTGTGTGTGTACATATATATGCGCCAAAAATCTCTCATCTTTTTTGACTTAAATGAATTTTGTAGCATTTTCTGTTTTTGTTTGAAATCTAGAATGCATTCTATATTCAGAATTTGTGGGAAAGCTAAAGTCAGTAGTTTAACAGGCTGCAAAATGTTCTGTAAGTGGAGATGCTGATTGCGAAAAGGCTCCAGCATCCAGGCACTGAGCAGAAGCAGCAACTGCAGGCATTTTGCAAGCGTGTGATCTAAAGGTGGCCTGAAACACACTCCAGCTTCTCTCAAGAACCTGTGAATTTCTTGAGCAGGCTGGAAATTTGCCCAACAAGCATTATCAGTCTGTCTGGAGGTCTGGAGGTTGTTTTTTTGTTTTGTTTTGTTTTGTTTTGTTTTCCCCAAGCCCTGTGCCTTTCCAATATCCTGCTTGGACATGGTGGTGTTGCAGGAGCAAGTTCAAAATCATCAAAAGATGAATCTGTGGGCAGGGTTGGGGGGTGGACGTGCTCCTAGACTAGGGTCTTTCGAGCTGTAACAATAAAGGTGGTATTTTAAAAAGAAAACAGCTTCTCCCTCTGTAAAAAAGTGATCTCAGCTCTGCTTGTGCCTCTTTTCTGGGCATGTGGGGCTGTAATGTGAGGAAGCGAAGCCTGGGAAATCGACTGTCTTGAGCTCTTTCCAAATAGCGCGGGGAAAGCTGGTAGTGGCAACATGACACTGTCAACAAATTGACAATTCGCATTCCCTCATGTGGTGTCAAACAGACACTGCTGCACTTTTTTGTACTCCGTCCAAAAGGGTCCCGCCAGGCTGCAGCAGCGAAGAGCAGTGTAACTGCGGCGTGGCTGCCAGCACAGCGAGCAGCACGGACACGGGGATGCCTTTCTCTTTGCTCAGGGCATAAGCCTGCCTCCTGGCAGAATATTAATAGGACCTATATGAAATGGCAGGCTCCACTGTGCCCTTGCAGCCTACGCATTTGAAGAAGGGACTGCACGATATTACTTAGGGGAAGTGGGTTGCTTTTAGGCTCTTTCCAAGATTTTGGTAGAGAAAGGAGTGCTTTTTGTTCACTGGTTCGAATAGCTGCAGATGGCAGCCCCTGGTGCTGCATCTGGGGCTTGCAGAGCCACAGCAGGGAGGTACATCAGTCCCTCCCCGTGGTACTGGCAGGGCACATTCGGTGCTGGGATAAAGAAGTGTTTCCCATCTCACTGTCAGAGCCTTTCCCCGCCTTGCTGCAGGCAGTTGCACTCCACAGGGTTCACAGAAATGTCTCCAAATGCAGTCACAGGAGCTGCCCACACGTTCTTGAAGCAGTATGAGTGTGCCTTGGCCACGTACCTTCTGGTAGCAGACAAACCCTTCACATCCTGATGCAGTTAAACTTGGGGTTCGGTTTGAAAGTATCGCCCCAGAGGTGAGAACACACCTCCACACCTGCACCCAGGCAGCCCCCAGGCTCCCATGCTGCTAACAAGCAGAGCAGAGATTTTCCAGAAGAAATGAGGAAAGTGTAGCCTCTGTCATGGAGCTATTCCATGGAGCCCCATAATGGAGGTAAGAATCATGAAATGCACGGTCTCATTTTATAATTTTTCAAGCATATGGAGCGCCTCACAGCTTTCCTGTGAGACAGCTCCCTGTTTTTGAAGGCCAAACCAAATTTAGAGATCTAATTCAACACTTAAATTGTTTAAAGGCTTGGCTTTTTTTTTTTCTTTTTTTTTTTTTTTTTTTTTTTCTCTGCTCAGAATTCACAGCATTCATCATACCCCTTTCCCATTTGTTTTCTACTGATGTTCAACCAGAAGAGTTTCACTGAGGAAGTGAAACACAAGAGCAGCCACCAGTAGTGACGATCTGTCCCTGAAGCCTGATTCAGTGAATTGAACTCATCCATTCAGAGAACAGAAACATTCAATATGACACGTGGGCCCGTTTTTTTAAGGTATTTAGGTACTTAACTATTAATGTTTCCAGTAGTTGCTAGATGTGCAAATACTTTCGAAAGCAGGGTCTGCCTGGTCTGTGTAAAACTGCTCATTCTTGAACATTCAAGCACTGTGTTGTGGAAATGCTTATCTCTGCACTTACACTGTGATAAATGATGTAGGTTAAGCTTAACTTCAACTAATTTTGACTGTGGAAAAGTCCTGTGTCTCATCTCAGGTGGGCTCTGTCTATAGCACAGGAGAGAGATGCACCTCCAGAGGGTGGCTCTACCCACCTACCATCAACATCTGTATTAGGGACTGGGTGAGTTACCCTCTGCTTCTTTAGCTATAGAGAAAACCTATAGTTTAGCTGTAGAGGACAACTGGTTTAGCTAAACATCTAACTTTTAGGTGTCTGAATTAAGGTGAAATAAATCCCTCCCTCTATGAGTACTTTCAAGTAATGAATAATTTCAAGGTATTTTAATTTGCTTCCAGACACTTCAAGAACAGAAAATGAAGTAAAATTAGTCATGTGGTTAATTCATTATGTATAATTCCCCTAGCTAGAATCAGGGCAGAAGCCTGCCCAATAAGTCTAACCTCATGACTCCCATTGACATTTTTACCATTTGAAGAAAGCAGAAATCTCCCCCAAATTAGCTTTTCACCTAATCCCATGAACCAATTTCAAGTCCAAGATTAAAAGTGCTGAGCTTGTATGAAGGTTTGAACCAGAACTTTTGCTGTTTATAGCAATGTAGGCAACCTTTCTGTTAATGAACATTGTGAAATATTCAGAAAAGTACATCAGGTCCCGTCAAAAAGCACACATACACATGCTCACATTTGAAAAGCCATCCCTCCAGAAAGATAGGCTTGTTATAAAACTTGTGCTTATTTCTAAATGGTGTTGAAATCGTTTTGTAAGAGGTAATCTTATCAAGGGAGAGTGAAAAGGGGGCCAGCAATCTTTTATTGCCAATACCAGCTTTTAAGAGGCATGCTTGTTTTGGGATGTGAAATTCTCTCAACAAAATTTTGCACACGCACACGGTAATTGTCTACAAAATGTGCATGCTGAACTAGGTACCAGGCAGTAAAACCTATTGGGCAGGTGGAGATGTTGGCAGAGCTCTTTCCCCCACCCTCTACCTCCCTTCCCTGTACTTTGAGGTCTGACTGCAGATGGTGGGGTTGACCTTTCTCCTTGCTGTGGGCTGAACCACCCTCCCTGTTCCAGGTGTATCCTGAATGTAGAGAAGGATGTTCAGAGGAGCACTCGGGCTTCTCTAATCCCAGATGCTGCAGCTTGGCTCTGCAGTGTGCTGGTCCCCTGCATCTCAGCACCTTTCCATGCCAGAGGCCATGGGGTGAGCAGGACATGTGGAGGACCCTTCCTCTCCCCGCACCATGCAGAATTGAGCCCATGAAAGGTGGCTGAGAGACTTCTGCCCATGCTGTTGTTTGAGGGCAGTGGTTCTCCTCCACAGGTACTCACAAATATACAGCAAAACCTCTCCTGATTTTGAACGGTGTGCCGTCATTGATGAAGCACCCCCTTGGTCCCTGACCTAGGGTCAATGATTTTAAAGGACATTAACTGGCATTGACTGAGAGATTTGCTAAAGGTCAAGGCTTGAATAATTCAAGCTCCATAAAAGATTTCACTAAATTTGAGGCCCTCTGGGCAAGTACCTAGTCTGTGTGGGCAGGGTGTCCGCACGTCCCTGACAAATGGGGACGGCTCTGCTCATAACAGTGGTCCAAGGAGGTTGGAATGAGAACTGTGTATCTCTGCTTTATTGTCTTGATGGGAGAGTTTTAGGTGAAGTGACACAGCCAAAGAGACTGGCAGGAGAGGAGAGTGTGTTAGATGGCAAAAATCTGTGTCCTTTTTCCACTTGACTTCTTCAGCTGCTATGGGCATTGGGATTTGCATGGCCTCCTGCCTCTGCTGAGCATCCTCTGGTAGGTGCTGGCAGCAAAACAGCTAAACTGCATCTTTCTGCAGGTTGTTAGCCATTAAATCAGCATCAGGATGCAGAATGTGTTGCTGTTCCCAGCCACATTGACAATACAATACAACCCCAAAGTGCAAGCAGGATGATTCCATACTCGGTGTTTACTTGTATTCAGAGCATGTTTTAATGGGAGCACTATTCTGCCTCTTGGCACCCAGTTCCTTGCAAAGGAGCACAGCGATGCCTGGAGTGCATATTTTGAGCTTTATTACAAAAACCAGGCTGAGAATAACATTGAGATGGAGCATATGTGTCTCGGAAGAGCCTGTCACTTCATCCCCTTCAGAAAACACCATTGACTTCAGTGCATTTGCAGGCTGGGACTTAAACTTGACAGATCTGAGTAATGCCAGTACCACCCTACATTGTTGTGTAATGCCTAACCCGGGCTCCTGCACTGGGTCACATCTGTCCCCAGGGCATGGGGTCCTAGGGCCACCCTGGCTTTCGAAGCAGGCACCTGCCAGGTGGGCTCCTGGGTGGGCAGCAAGTGGGCAGAGGTCCTGCATGCTTTGCTAACTTCACCCTACAATATGAGGCTAGTCCTGCTAGCCCATGGAAATAGACCTACAGGCTTAAATGAGACTATCCGTATGAGTAAGAACTACTCAGATGAATAATTGTTTGCAGTATTTGTGTCTCTGTTATTTTAACTTTGAGTAATTCAGGAATGACTGTAGATATATCCATATGATGACAGTTGTTTCAATGTTTTCATTCAAAGCTCTTCTGAAAAACAGGTGATGCTGTCTAAAAAGGGCATTTTGTAAATGAACCAGACAGTCATTTCAAATCGGGTTTCCTTTGTTTGCTGTTAAAAACAAAAGCATATCTCTTTATTTGAAATTTCCTTTTTCTTTTTCTTTTTTTTTTTTTTTTTTCTTTTTTTTTTTTTTTTTTTTTTTCCTCTGCAAGAACACAGAAAGTATCCACAGTGCTTTCTGCTGGAGCTGGGGCTAGCTCCAGCACCAGCTAGTAATAAAGCTACGAACATAGATCTATATGCTTTAAAAATCAAGAGAATTGCCTAGACAATCATTGAAATGGCATTTGGTTCAATTCCATGTTAAAGAAAAAAAGAGAAAAGTATATATATTTTGAAAGTTTGACCTGGTGTTATAGGGACTTTTTTTCAGTTCTTCAAAGAGTAATCCCAGTTTACCTTTTTTCCTTTTTTTTTTCCCCTTCAGGTTCAACCCCTTTTATCACACTAAAGTGCCAATCAATATTGTGAGATAGATGTTACATCTTAGGTTTTTATAACATTACTCGTCCCAGAAGGGATACTGTATCTTTAAGGAAATGGACCCGATATCCTGTTTCTGAAGGATTAAAACACTTTAAAGAGACAGAAGAGGCTGTAAACCCCTATCATATTCTTATTCTCTCTTCATTATCTTGTCCAGTATCTATCCCTGCTGAGTAAATCTGGTTGTGTGTTTCTCCAAAGTGGTCATAAGAAGAAATTTATTTACTTCTCTTTGCACTGGAGGGGCATTACTGGGTTTCAAGGCTCTCCGAAGTAATAAAGATTTTGCAGTGTGTGCAGAAGGAGCAGAAATTCAGAACTTCTTTTCCCCCTCTGAGGTCGTTTGGCCAGCCTAAAGGGGAGACACTTCTCATTTTCTGACAGGCTTTATTTCCGTAAGATTTTCCAATTAGCAGGAAAAGGTCACACTAATGTTAGTGCTGTGCAGAGGAAGGGGGATCCAGCTATGCAAATAGAGATCTCCTTGAAAGGACAATATAAAAATATTGTATTTTCCTTCATTTCTTAATTAAAACTTGGCAGGGAAGGGTGTGCAAGTGTGTGCGTGTGTGCACGTGTGTGCATGCCCCTGCGGGTGTTTGCTGGAGGGGGAAGGGAGCGCTCCCTCTTGCCTGAGATCAGCGATTTCACTTCATTTGCAGTCCTTGCTTTCCTCTGAAACAGCAAATTGCATTCAGGCTCCTGTCTATATGTTTGTCCACCTGGGTGGAAAACAGACAGGCCAACAGATTTCCACCCTGCAAGTGTTGGGGGAGAGGCGGTGACTTGAGTGAGGGGCAAGGGGAAAGCACATCCTGTAGTTTGCTCCCCATTCATTCTGAAGAGGAATTCGGGATGGGTGTTATTTTTGCTTTTGTTGGGTTGGTTTGGGGACTTTTAATCCAACCATGCTGACAACAAACAACGCTGACCACAGGCATTTTGCCCCCTCTTTGAGCCCCGCTAGAACCATCGCTGTGAGGCTTTCCCCACAGCTTTTGTTTCCTGCCCTGGGTGCATGCTTGTGTGCATGTGTGTGTGTGTGCGTGCACGTGCACATGGAAAGCACAAGAACCTTTCCCAACAAGCCAAAGAGCTGGGAGGTGTCAGGACTTGCTCCCACTTGGCTTTTAGAGAAGCCTTGCATTCTTCCCCTTCGCAGGCAAGCATTTGTCTCTATTTTTATAGTGCAGGAACAGCCGCGGCCCTAACTTGTGCCCCTCTCTCTGTGCAGGGGCCGCAGTGTTTATATTTGGCCGTGGGCATGGGGAGAGGCAGGTGCACAAGTCTGGAATCTCTCCGCAGGCGTTAAACCAGGCCAGATCCTCCCCAGCACATTTCCTCCTTAAACACATAACTGGCTTTGCAGCCAGGGAGCTGGAAAGCATCTCGGGAGTCAATTTGGTCTTGAAGGCATTGTATTAGGGAAAATGGGCCTGAGTTCAGCTGCCTGCTGACACTCCTGGGCAGACAATTGTTGCTGTGAGTGGTTCACGGGAAATAGAAAATCTTTTCATTCTGGGCTGTAACTTGTTGAACTGCGTGCACGCACATACACACACGCACATGCATACATGCAGCCACCAGAGAATTATTTCACAGGAAATTAAATATTTGCAGCTCTCCCACACCATTTCATATCTTGCCAGTTCCCATAACCCCCTTTTCAGATCACCAGTCCCGCTTGGAGCCCAGAAACTGTCTATCATAACCAGAAGTCTATACACTGGGAAACATATCTGCACCAAATCCTTAGCTGGAGTAAATTGGCAGCGTGCCACCCAAGTCAAAGCCCTTGCTGTGATTTGCACCAGCTGCGGATCTAGCCCAGAGAAATGCGAAAAATTCAGTGAGCTTTGTGCACTGAAGGGTTACACGGTGAGTCCCGTATTGCTGGTAGTAAAAGCTAAACATCCTGAGCTCCCCAGGAGCCAAGCAGAATAACGTTTTTTTTTATCTATATTAAGCTTAGGCTTCACCACGGAAATCTTCTCTTCCTTCTCGTTGAAAAGCAATGTTTTATCTTCCGTGGGTTTCCACCCTGACGTTTATACCAAATGACAATTAACTTTCCTTTCTCATTAATCAGAAGTAATTTTCTCTCTGACAGTGCTTGGCACTGGCATACATAGCTGTACTTGATGCTGGATGGACTCTTTTTGCAGGGAGAGAAAGGCATCCCCCCCAGTATTGCTGCAGGAAAAAAGGCACCGCGGGAGGGCGGTTGGGTTTAGGTGAGACATGGGGGAAGCTCAGAGAGCAGGACCTGAGCTGGGTGGCAGCATGGGGCAGGACGGATGGTGGCCCTTGCTCTCCAGTCTCAGGGAAGCCCAGCACTGCTGGCTGCCAGCGAGCTGGCAGAGCTCGCAGATAATGCAGCGGACAAAGCAAATCCCTTTGCTGCCCTCCTCTCTCCCAGCAGAGCCAGGCTCTTTGCCCGGCAGTGCTTTACCCACCTCCACCTTTCCTATGTTCGGGTACCTCCGCTGTCTCCCTCTGTAATCCCAGGACCAAACAGCTCCAGCCCTTGTCACGGAAATCATGGCAATAAACACCTTTTAGTTACGGTTTGCAGGGTCTGATACTCCTTCAGCCTTGCTGCGGAAATACAAGGTGATCTCTTGTTTGCACGGAGGCAGATGGCAGTGCTCCTGTTTGCTCCGATGGCACAGAACCAAGCTTCAGAGGGGATTGCTGGAGGACTGTTTCAGTTGAGGCATAACCGGGCTCCTATTTCTAAAAGAGAGGAAGAAAAATTGATTGATTTCTCTTGTTTAATCATGAAGCAGTAAAGTTGCTTGAGTTTGTAAGCACTTGTGAGAAAACAAAACCATTTTTAGTAATAACCTTTTTTACCCAAGCCGTATGATACATCAGTGAAACCAACAAAATCACACAAATATTTGTTTTAACAATAGAAATATAAGTAATATAACTTTCAAAACATCCCTCAAAATGCCCATGTCCACTTTAATATGGCTTTAGAGAGGCATAAGCCAAGGCACAGGGATGCTCCGTGAGTCACTAACTGAGTCAAGTGCAGAACCTCAAACCCTCATTACCAGATTTGCCTGTACGTTTGTTTGTGTCTTGAGGTAAACTGAAAACCTGCCCAAATACACAGAAAGGCTTGTGATCAATGAAGTGGAGGTTCCTGTTTTGATGTCAAGATTCTCTTGATAAGCTGGAATTCATCCAGCAGCACGTGGTGGAGGAGCAAATGTAGTATGCTCAAAGGAGAAGCCACCTTACAAAATCTTTTGTATTCTTTTTGATTAAATACATCTGAAACTTGAAATCCAAAGAAGTTTGATGCTTAAGGAATAGGTTCTTAGGGACTGACACCTAATTTTGACCTCCATTGGCAAACTCATTCTATTTACCTTTCACATGCCTCAGCTGCATGCAAACAAGGCTTTGTTTGCAGTGATGCCCAGGAAAATGAATGTTGGGTACATAGCTGGAATTTGTTGCATGGGTGTGGTGAATTGTGATAAGTGGCTGCTCTTTGGAGATTGGTAAATTTAATAAACACTTCATGGATATAAAAATAAATGAATCCCTACTGTTTATAGGATAAGACATGGTGTTTAACAACATCAGTGCCGTCATACAAAGTAGTCAAGAGTGTATAAACATTTTATTTTTATCTAGACAAAGCAAACACATGGATATTAGATAGCATGTATTTGACATCAGATATGTATTATGTTCTGTGTATTATGATGGGGTGACCCCAAACCATACTATTTGCATGCTCTTCAGTCCTCAGGTGGCTGAATCTGGTAGGCAGTCCCTGGGGGCACTGCTACCTTCCCAAAATTTCAGGTGGGAGTTTGCATTTTTAGGTTCCTACCAATAGTTGTATGTTTTTAAGCCCTAAAGCTTGGAGCATCCACCTGTCCAGCACAGATGGCTTCCTGCATTAGGGACAGGCCAGGTCCCCCCAGAGCATGTCCAGAGCCCAACACCAACTGATGACTTCATGGGACATTGTTATTTAGTTGAGCTGGTGGTTAATAAAAACGAAGCCAGACCAGATGTAGAAACCTGCTGGAGAAACCGGATCATTTGAAAGATTTAAGAGCTCGCAGGACCGTGAGAATCCCTCTGCTGCAGGACTACCACGATCATTTTTTGTTGTGTGTAATGAAGCTTTGAAACTGCATTCGACATCTTCAGGTCATTAGAGGCATGCAATGATGCACTCTTTGTTTTTTAATACAGTTGATTTTTTACAGAATGCTTCACCAAAAGCAATACCAAAAACAATGGGGGATGTGTGTAATGACATTAAAAAAAATCAAGCAGATAATTCCTGCTGGAGGACTCTATTTTGTTAATACCACCTTGAGTACACAATATTGACAGTCACCATAAATAATTGACTTATCTAAACAAACATGGGAAATAAACTAACTCAGCTATTACGTTTTCTGTATCTGGACATTGATGTTAGTCTTCAGTGTATTTACATTATGCCTCTAAGAAAAAATATTTCTTGCTGTTATAATACATGCAAACAAGCAGAGAGAAATTTGCATTGAGTTGGCATTAGTTTTGCTAGGGCTGCCAAAACTGGGGCTCTCTGCAAGTGATATGTTTCACATTGCAGCATTCCTCTAAAAACTTGCAGAACTAAATAAATAATGGCACCATGGATGAAACTGGAGAAAACTGAGCAATAGTTAAGCCAGGTGCCCAGAATTTCTACCCAGGCTGCCAGATTTTCAAAGAATTAAACTTTTCAGATCAAATTCTGTAGTCTCTATGAAATTTTGGTACTAGTAAAGCTGCGGAAGGAATGAAGGTTTCTCTTAATGGAGATTTGTGGACATATAACATCTTAGCCAGTACCTGTCAACGTCAGTGGAGGGATTACTGATTTTCATGATCACTGATGGGGACAATCCTGAGACCTTCATCTCTGCTCCTGTTTGGCTGACCTGATTGCTTTTTGGCTGTCTTGACAGTGCTCATAGGCTTCCAGCCTGCCGCATAGAGCAGCTGACTGTGGTTTCTAGAAAGTGTCTCCTGTTTCTGTTTGTTGGCCTTCTTCTGAGTCTTATGTTTACCCTGGTTTATAATAGCAGAATTTGCTCATCAGCTTTATTTGCCAATAAAGCATCTGTCTGCAGATGAAAACCTGTATATATATCACAGTGAGATTTTCAGGCTTGCTTACTTTCAGGCACCTGCCTAAATTTGACAAATGAATAAGGGTAGATTCAAGTGTATGTTTGCAACTGGTCTCTCACCTAAGTGCATTCAGCTCAGGCTGAATCGCTGTGGTGCAGCTAGGTTGGAAACAAACCTGGGACACCTTGGAGGTCTTCACAGAGTAACTAAACACTCTTCAAAGAGGCTTGGAAGAAACTTGCAGCTTTGCAGAGACACCGTATCTTTGATGCACTGACCTTCTGGTAACAGCAGTCCACTAAGTGTTGTACTTGGCTGGAGTCCTCCTTAGTAATTTGGCATTTTAGTGACACAGACCAGCTCTCCATACAGCAGTCCATCAGAACTAATCAGTTGGCTCTTTTCCATCTCTCACTGACTGACAGTTTCATGAGGAAGGTTAGTACATGGTAACTTTTTAAATTAAGGAACATGTTAAGTAATGGCAGTTGAAACTTGGCAAGTGCCTCAGGAAGAGAAATGAACGCCTCATTGCATGAGGAGCTAGTCTGGTAGTGACTTTTCACAATCAGTGGCACCCAGTCCTCTAAAAACACACGTGGAAATCTGGCTTTTATTTGCACCATAATGGTCATGTAGCTGGAGCTTCACCTAGAACAAGGGGATGAAAAGAGAGGTGGTCTTCACCCCTTGTTGTCTCTAAGGCCTAGTTGCCTTTCTGGGAGGTCTTTTATCCCCAGCATCGACAGGCCAGTATCTTGTGTCTTTCCCCAGAAACCGGGGATCTCACGATCCCAGAGCCTGTGCCTTGCCTTTTCCCCTTCACCCTCTGACCTGCCCAAGCAGCATTTTCTGGGGCTTTGGTTTGGGATTAATAAATTTTGAATTCTTCTGTACAGAGAATCAGCTTTTAAAGCCTCCTGACAAAGCCCATATGTGGTGGGCTAGTCTGGTATGTGGTGCATGAGCTGCCCCCATGAGGTATGGATCATCTTCACCCAGAGCAGGGTGATGAGTCTGGCCTGTGTCTACACATGTATTTTATTAACCACATTAAAAAAATAAAAAACAAGTTTTGTTTGTTTGTTTGTTTTTTAAAGAGGTGCAACATGTGCTTTCCTTGGAGAGAAGGGAACTGCAATTTGTTTGTCTGTATATCAAGTATGATTTGAAAAAGGCCAATTAGATTCCTAGCTCCTTAGGAAACCCAGGTGTTAGGATGTCCCCTTGCTGCTAAAGCCCAGGAGGGCTGGGGGTCTCCCAGGAAGGAGCGGGAACAGAACTGGAAGTGACTGGGAGCAGTGAGACCTGAGAACAATTTGAGTGCCCCAGAGATCAGGAGTCCTCAGGGCCACAGCTTCGGCTTAGGACACTTCATTTGACAGCCAGGCACAGAATAGGTTCTCTTTTAGGAACCTATTCTTCCCAAATTAAGAGTCTAAGTGCTGTAATATAAATAAATAATAAAAATAATAAAAATTATAAAATTCAGTATTAAAAATGCCATTGGGAAAACCAATAAAAGAAAAAGCCACCAACCATGTAATGGCTACTTTTAACCACTTAACATACAGTTTAAATCTCTAAAGAGGAATAATAATACATTTATTTCTAAAGTACCTGAAGTTGCCAAAGGCACTCAGGGTGCTCTGCGATATAAAACCATTTCTAAAAATAAATTAGCACATTATAAAAGGGCTCTGTGTAGTGAATGTACTTAGAGAGCAGGTGAAATGTTTCTGACAGAGCATGTTTCTTTTGGAAGAGGTCGGTCTGTTCAGAGTGGATCCATTGGAGGGAGTTTCTAATGAGAAACGATCAGAGCATTTTCAGTCTTTTTTTTTTTTTTTTTTTTTTTAATGTGGTCAAAATCTTTTGGAGGCAAAAACTGCAGTGCTAGAGTGAAACATGCCATAGGGTCCAGGGAGAGGAGGCATTATGGATGGGTGATATCAGCCCATCAGTAACACCAGGGATGCCACGCAGCCATACGAGCCCCAGTTCCTCCACAGCCCACTGTTATCCAGCCCCGGTAACAAGTGAAAATCCCATCCTTTAGGCAGCCGATCCTCCTTGGGAATGCAATAGCACAACTGGGACCAAAAGCAGGCAGGATGCTCTGGTGCTGTGGTGACAAAAGCCTTTTGGAGCATCGCTGCTGCGAGCGGCTTTGTCTCGCCGCAGCCAGCTGGCAGGGGCTTCAGCGGGGGCTGAAATAAAGCCGGGGAAGAGGGATTCCTGAGCACAGGGAGAGAGGAGGGTTTGTTGTTGTTTGCGATGGATTCCCGTGTGCCGAAATGCCTGCCCCGGTGTGGCGCGACAGCCCTGGCCGGCGTCCACACGGATCAGCTGCTGGACGTGTTTACGAGCACCAGCCCCGGCCTTGCTGCCGTGATGCAACGCTCCTTGGAAAGGCCCGAAGTAGTTTGCAGAAGCACTTCTCAAGAAAGTTAGCTGTTTGAAATAGCCTCGGAGGAAACTCTGCTCTGCTTTCATCTCTAGCCTAAGGCCTAATTGAGTTGAATACAAATATAAACTTATAACAGACGTTTCAGTCGTTCTGTTTAGCTTGCCTTACAAAAAGCCGGCTTAATGATCTTTCTGAAGGCTGTTTCACTGAGGCAGCAGAAAGACACCCGCTTTACATCATTACTGAATAGTTCATAAAGGAATTATTTAGCAAGATGTTCTGTTTGTTAATAGGCCCAAATCATGGTTTCTTTTACCAAATACTGCTTTTATTTGAGGTCTTTGAATGAATTTCATTCAAACAATGCTAACATCTGATGATAAAAACCACTAATGAGAGGAAAATCATCCACATTTTTGATCTAGAGCTCTCATTAATTCCAAACTTTGCTTTTAGTTTGTTTTGCTGATCAAATCATTAGAACAGTTTTTATTACCGCTTTGGCACCCTCCAAAGAGAGTTAGTTTTCCATGAGCTTTAGCTCCGTTCTCTTTGTTTTGCTTGTATTGTGTCACATAACCCATACAGAATAAAATCATTAGAAGGGGATTTCAATAAATGTCTGGAGAACAGACCTCCAAAGTGTGGTCCTGAGCAGCTGCTAAACTTGGGGACTTTGTTAGAATTTTTTTCAGTTTAGGTCTTGAATTATACACCTTAACTGTTTTTTGTTTATGGAAGACTATTTTCCCCAGGGTAAATATGGAAGAAAATGGTTTCTTTAGGGGCATGCAGCATTGTACCATGGAAATTTCATCTTAACGTGATGTTTTCTATAATTATGCTGCTTTTTATACCTAGTAGCACACATTGGTGCTACCTTGTAAATTGTTATTAATTGCTGTATAATTTTCTGCAGTAGTACTAGCTATGGGCTTTTTTTTTTTTTTTTTTTTTTTTTTGATAAAACCCCCTAAAGAGTGAACAGCAGAGACTGCCAAAGCTTTTGGCAGTGCTTTGCTCCCAGCCTGGCCAGGAGCTAGAGAAAGGCTGGAGGTGCAGCCACGCTGTACCAAGCAGGGATCAACACATGTCCTATGGTGGTGCTGTGTGTGAAGGAAAATCCTTTGCCCCCTCACATCTCAGTAGTGTACTGACTGTTCGCTGCCAGAGGCAGCTGTGTTGGGTGTGAACAATACGCTATCCAAATACTACCACGAATGAATCCTTGCCTCCTTTTCTCTTACACAGACAAATTGTTTAGACCTTCCTGGGAACTTAAAAGTACTTGCACAAATCAGGACAATTGAAAAAGCCAAAAAGTGAAGGAGTTAAAATACCCCCTACCCCTCAACATCCCCTGGGGCTCTACTGTGGTGCAACACGACACAGGTTAGGCGTATGGGCTGACTCCTCCAAACTTCTGCCTTCATAAATTGCCACTGCTTATTATTGCCTGCAGGGTGAGGCCAGGCCATTGTATCACTTGAAATTTATGAAGATTAATGAAGGAGGCAGACAACAGTTCTGTGTTAGGAGAAACCACATTAATGGCAAAAAAAAAAAAAAAAAAAAAAAAAAAAAAGTCTCTGTAAGCTTCAGGGATAGAAGTACAGGGTTCTGCATGCTTGGGATGTAAAGTAATTCATATTCCCCTACTCTGTCTCACTAGCTGAATTGTTTCTTTTAATTTAAAATCAGCTTACTGTATTATTTTAATATAAATAGATATGTAGAACAGTGAACAAACTGTTGTATTTAAGACAAATGGAGAAAATAAATAATGTTGCAAAATCAGCTTTTGCTAATGGTTTTTACCATTCCCTATACCAGATGTGTCAGTTCAGCAAAATTAATTATTGTCTTAGCCGTAGAGTCACTTTTACATATAGATGGCTTACTTTACAAGCAAGCAAACGTCATGAGATCTGAAGAGAAGAGGTAAAATAAAAACAAAATATACCTTTCATACTTATGTGTGTTTGAGTACTGACCCGTGGGAAGTGCTGCCATGGATCAGTGTTAGGAGCTCATTACTAAGAAACTGCACTGACTTTTACGGTTAAGTGGGAAACTAAGGTTCACAGTGCAGTGACTCCAGCGCTCCTTTGTCTTTTAACCTCTTCCATCTGGGTTTCCAGCCTGACCGGGATAAATGTGCTGCTCAGCTTGTTCAGTGGTGGTCCAGGCTTTGCTGAGATGTCTTTTTAATGTTTAAGGAGCATAACCTCTGCATGGCTGAAGCTAATTTTCCATCTCAAGTTCCAGTGTTTGTGGTATGGGCCTTCATGCCTGAGGTGTTTTCTCCAGTGAGAAGATGCCCTGTAAGAACAGGGGAGGAGTTTTGGGGTGCTTTTGTTGGAAAGCCCATTCTGCCCAGCTGTCATAGGAGGTTAAACTCAATATTGATGTGAAAAAAATTGAAAAGCTGCTATATTTGGTTCATGGCTTAGTGGTTTTTACCTAGAGCACCTCCATGAAAGCTATGGCCTTGTCTTTCAATATTCTCCTTTGGTCAGAGACCTCAGAGGGAGCTTCATTCCTGCAGGAGAGCCAGGCAAGGGCCTGTGAGGAGCTACAAGCGAGCTTGCGCTCTGTTTGAGGGATTTAAGGGAGAATCAAGTCATGCATAGCCTAACTTGAAGTGAGACCTCTTCACTGGTGGGATTTTCATCCCAATCAAATTCCTTACAAAGGCAGGTTTGCAAAGCTTAGCCTTAAAAGTCAGTCAGTCTGAGTTTTATGTGCTGTTCAACAGAGAGAGGAAAATATATATATAAGATTTTCTTTAACCTAATTTATGACAACACAAATAAATAAATAAATACATAAACAAAAAACTTCCCCTTAAAAACAAACAAACAGACAAATAGAAACTTTCCTAGAGAAGTGGGGCGGAAGCTGGCCAGCCATGGAGGTGGCCAAAAATGTTGCCTTCAGCAAGAAGGGAGAAGTCAATACAAAGCATGACTGGGATGCAGGCAGCCTGCTGCTTCATAGTACTGCTTGTCAGGCTGAGAGCAGGTAGCACTGAAACAACCAGTGGTATTCACTGGAGATTGATAAGAGAGGGGTCACCTCTAGTAATATATAGTAGAATTATTCTCCAAAGAGCTCAATTTTAATTATACACTGGTTTAAGAGTATTACTTTCACAAAACCCTGCTACCTGTTTATGCTTCCAAAACCTAATGGAGTTATATTGAATAACTGAAAGGCCCCCAAATCACACTGACAACTTGTCTTCTAAACTCTGTTATGTTTTGTCTTAGCACAAGTGCCAGTGCTAAAGATTATTGATGCAACTGCTTGCTTTTAGATGCTGAATCACATTAGCCTCCCTCCTGCCCTCCTATTTCATTAAGAATCTGGCTGCAGATCAAAAAATGTAATGCCTTCTCCATGTAGGGCCCCATAACTTTCACAAGCCCTAAAAAACTGACTGGCAGCACATTGATTTCTTTCTCTTTTCTTTCCTTCTCTCCCTCTCCTGCCTGCTTGCTTTTGTTCTTTTGCTCTGTCTTTTACTCTCTCATTCTTTCTTTTTCTTTCTCTGTCTTTATTTCTTTCTCATTCTCCCTTTCTCCTCTGTCCCCCTTTTTTTCTCATGGAGAGAGAAAAGTAGAAGTAGGAGGAGGGCAAGAGGTCAGCATGTGAGGAATTCCAGTTTAATAGACAAAGCCAAAATGCTTATGTATGTTCACATATTGCATCTGATATATTTTATTGTATCTGGTCAGAACAGAATAACTGTAAGTTGTTATTTAGTTTCCCCATAGGCTAATATATATTTTTTTCATTGCTGCCTTCTTTGTTATATTTCAGACAAATCAATACTGAGTCAACTTATTTTCATTGAAAAAAAAAATCCAGTATGGAAAGATCTCCCAAAAAATCTTCTGGAGCAGAGACCAGAGGGTGACCTTAAAACCAGTGGGACTCTTGCCAGTGGTTTCAATGGGGTCAGGATTCACCCCAAGATTCTGGAGTCCAGCCAGGGGATTAGGTGCATCTGGCACTTAGGTGCTATACATGTCCAGAGCTCCGTGCTGGGCTTCATAGCTGATTCAACTTTTAGTCCCAGATGGGGAATGCAGCAGGATTGTAAGTAATAAGGATTTGTCCATTTTTATAAGGAAAAATGTACCAATATGCATCATTACACTTTAGTGACATTAGTCTTTAATTGACTTGGTGCACAAGTTTCTCTTGCTTGGGAATCCGGTCGTCTTCCATGAAACAGGAAAAAAAATCTTTTAAGTTACCAGGAGATACAGTTTTAAGCTCTTATAGACTGACAAATCATTTTTTGACAAGATCTTGAATCAATATTTCCCCCAAACAAAAGAGTCACTTGTGCATTCTTGCCATACTTTTGCTTTCCCCCTAGCATCTCTGTGCGATATCAGTTAGAGGCAGAAACGATCCCCAGCATTTATCATTTCACCAGCACTGGTATTCAGCTAAAAAAAAAAAAAAAAACAAACAAACACAACAAGATCTTTGCTGAAGCAAAGTCTTGAAGTCATATAACACTCATGCTAATATCTTGATTTGTTACTTGCTGATTTTAAGGAGCATGTTTGTTTGGTTTTTTACTTATTTAGTGCTATACAGCCCAAGGCATTTATGCATATAACTTTTAAAGTTGCTTCATTTGGGACAAGTTTCACGTAAAGATCATATTAATTAGGTCCTACACCTAAAGTTCATCTTAATTAGTATTGTTTCTTTCCCTGAGGTTCTAGTAATTTGTTAGAATCCAACATGAATATACTGGAGCACTTATGGGGTGATAATTAGTCAACTGTTCTTACTTCCATTGCTTTTAACATGAACAGGATTAGGCCTGAGAGCCACTGCGTGTAACTTGACACAGCCACAGCAATTTCATTAAACATTTTAATAAATCTCTCTCACATAAACACCCATAAATGCACATATGCATGTGCATATCCAATCCCATTTATTTCGAATAAGGAGAATAACTCTGCTGTGACAGTTGTCTCTCATGTACCGTTTATTTTACCCATGTAAATTAATTTAGTTGTTTTTCATAACCATTCACATATTCCACTTCATTTCCTTCATTTCACAACTAATTTCTGGGATTGCTTTGATAGTCAGCTATTATCTTTCAGACATATGTACCTTCTTTGTGTTTCTTGTTGCCATAGCTGAGCAAACAATTGCTTGGTTCTTTATGTAATATTAAAACAAGTCCTATATCCTTAAATAGGACTATACACATAAAATAGGAAACTTTTTCAGTGCAACAAATGCTTCAGACTGAAGTTGTGTGAGGTTATGATTACAGCCATTCGAGAGTTGTATTGTATTGTTTGGAATTTATTTTTGCTGAGTAGGGAAAGAATTATTTAATGTACTGCAGAAATCCTGTAAAATTAGTGTATGGAAGTATTTTCTATGACATAGCACAGACATTTAATACATCAACATATGGCATCATATATTCTCTAGAATCACCTTGAGTAATTCCCAGACTACTGTAGTACTGGGCTGTATAGAAAATATTAGGATTTTGTATTTATTTATGGAAGGAGCTACTAGCAGTTAAAACAAGTGCAGAAGCAACAGGCCCTTTGGACTGATTTCTCAAGTGCCTGAGAACTTAAAATGTATATGGATGCAAAGATGTTTCTCAAAATCCAGTGAAGAATAGCTCTTAGCAGACTAAGTAGCTTTTGCAGCCCTAGACACCTTCTAGACATCTTCACAAAGCTGGGCCTTGTCTGCAGAAGTGTGATGTGTCCTGCTGATTAAGTGCAAGCTGCAAGAAATATCTGGCTTTTGGTTTGGGGGACTTTTTGGCATTTATTTTTTTTTTTTTGCAGCAGGAATTTTCTGTCTTTTCCTAGTTAGGCACTCAGGAGAAAGCAGAGGACTTTTCTCAGGCTCATTTCCAAACACCTGAGTTCCACATCTCAGAGGGATTGAGGTGTCAAATTTACCTCTGGAAGCAAGTACCTAAGTCAGATTTAGTTTTTGTCAGCTATGACTGTTAAGGGAAGGTCAGATTTGGGATGACAGAATGAGATCAGATAAAGCCTCTTTCTGTGTGCATCTGTAATGTGAGACATATTGTCCACCACCTGGAGACACAGTGAAGATTGCTTTGGTCTTATTACTCAAGACACAGCAATATTTGGGATGCAATCAAAAGAACTTCATCCTGGGCTGACAAGGGAAGCGTGTAGCTAGGGTCTCCAGAGAGCTTGTTCAGCCCTTTCTGAAGGCCGTGTTGCAGGTGCCCTTTCAATGATGCTTAACAAAGCTGGCCACACTGGAGACACTTCACATGTACGTATATATTGTCATCTCTCCTCCTGATGGCACATCCAGTGTGCCTTATAGACCTGGGCACCTAGTGTCCTGTCCCTGCCCCTGCTTCGGTGGAGCATGACCACTGCTGCCTGGGGAGAAGTTGCTGCAGATACATGTACTGCTCCCCCCATGTCGCTCTGACCGAGGGCAACCACATGCTAACCACACTAACCACACGAGCACTTTCCCATCCCTCTACACTCTGTAGTTACTCTGAAGTTACTCTGTGTAGGAGGTTGCGCTTTTGTCTTTGCTGGTTTTCTGTCTCAGAAATGTCCACCTTGGCCCTGTTGTAACACGAAATTTTGTACATTAGCTGATGAGGATCTTGGACTTTTTGGATGAGATGCTAAGAACATCAGTATTGCTGCTGGGAGGACCTTTGGAATACAGGATGATGCATCACAGTTCCCAAGGCACAAGTCTCACTTTGAGCCATGTCACTGGACCAGGGGCAAAAGCTGAAGGGACTTTCCAGGTTTCAAAGCTCTAGGCAAATTAGGAAGGGATCATCAGTGTCTATGGGCAGTGTACAAGAAAGAAGTGAGGTGTGACGAAGATGCAAAACTAATTTTTTTTTAATTATTATTTATTTATTCTAGAACTAAACAGACTCATACAGAAGTATAGTGAGAGCAGAGCAGAGAATACTGAACCTGAAATCTCTGGGATGATGTACAAAGTGAGATTCCCTGTGAGGTCACAGCTATGTGATTTTGAATAGGAAAATTGGAGGCACCAGGCAGTCTGTAAAGTGCATTTCTCCTGTGATCAGTGGAGAATTACCATTGCTCTCGCATGAGACATTTAGCTCTTTAGTTTATTGTGTTGAATTAGAAGAAAATTCTGTTTTATTAAGTGACAAAGACATGTAAAGACCTCTTTATTTTAAATGGTATTGGGACAGTAGAGGTGAAATCTAGGTGAGTTTTTTCCCTATAAAACAATCTGAAAAACCTCTTGACCAAGGTTAAGATAGCTGAACTGGTTTAATGGAGCTTGGCACATATTTGAAAGAGAAGTGCAGGTGGTATGAACCCTACTGTTTCCCATCGAAGGTCAAAAAAGATAAAATTCCCCGGTCTCTATTCCAAAAGTGGGCTTACAGCTGGAGCACTTTCACCCTGCTATTTCAGAGGCAGCAAGTCTCGTACCTCCTGGGGTCTGCCTGAGCCTCAGGGGAAGAACTGAGCATGGGAAAGCTTAAAAAAGAAGCTTTAGATAGTGATAAGGAAAACAGCAATATGGCTTTCCATTCCCCGTGCTTGAAATAGAGCTGGTGTGGTGCACCTCCCTTCTTCCTTTAAATGGGGAATAGGTATGGATATTCCTGGCTGAGCCAGGTGGCCAGGGGGCATTTGCTGGCTGGTGAAGTATTGGAAGTTGTCACTGCTGCCAGCCAAACAAAATAAACCAGGATCTTGCAAAGACATAGGTACTTTGCAGATTGCAAAGCTCTTTTTACCACTGAGAGTAAGAGGCTAAATAGTTATCCTCAGCTTTCATAGATTTTTTTTTTTTTTGTTCCGGCTTTAAACTATGATTTTCAGATGAATTATTGCTTCCCATAGTGCTTCATGGTAATCTATTCATGTGACACTGGCTCAAGACACTCCAGAAATAATTTATTCCCAGACATATTAATTTAAGTCAGTCTCTGCATTCACCTCACTAAAGTATAATCTAGGCATGTTCCCTTTGAGCTTCTGGAGAAAGAAAAAGAGTTTTCTGGCAGATAGATTTGGACCCTTTCAGTAAAATTGCACTCAAATTCATAATATGGATTTCAGACATGTGGACCTTTGAACAGTGGAAATAATTAATTTGCATGACAAGATGGAGTCCCAGAGCTGGAACACTGCTTCAGCATGAGCAGAGGTGCTGTGCCCTGTAACCTAGCAGGTATCCTCTGATAGGAATGCAAAGGCAAATTTTTGGCTATAAAATATAGGAGAAATTAATGTAGTTGTACTCATTTGGACCAGCAGCGAATATGTCCCATAGTCAGCACGAGAACCCTAAAGTGAGATCTGTTACACAGCAACACTATAAAATAGTTACCTTAAGGGTAAAGGTGGCCCAAGTAAAAGTGGCAATCTTCTCATTCCAACAAGTGACAACTTTGTCATTTCATTTCACCTGTTTACTAACTCCTTCCTTGAGCATGGCTTTATTCTGGGTAGATTTCTCTATGGAAACCAATACCCATGGAAAAATTTATCTTCTGTTTACTTCCTTTTGCTTGTCTTAGTCATATAAATTTTAGCTCTCAAAAGTTTTCGGATGATATTAAGCATGTCAGCATGGTACGTGAAGATATAACTAAGAGTAATGGGATGAAACTGAGCCAAAGCAAATGTTGGCTGAATAGCAGGAGATCTGTTACTGAGGGCTGTTAGAGGAAGGTCTAGTTTCCCAAGAGGAGTGATGGAAAAGCCATCACTTGAGATGTTAACAGCCAAACTGGACAAAACCTTTGAAAATATATTTGAGGGGGTGAAGGTTTTCTTAAAGGATGTGGGGACTAAATGATCTAGCAGGTCTTTCCCTGAGGTGCATCTCACATCTCACTGGCTGATCTCATACTGCCACTCGTTAGCACTGCAGGAGGCTGCTGTTGGGGTCTCTCACACTCTGCCAAATTGTGTCATGGTGTCATGGGATCTTCATCTGAGAGATGAACTTAAAAGTCCAAGATGAGCATCTCACCCTGTGCTTCCTTCCTCCACCGTTTGGTTTCCTTATCATCCTGAAGATCTTTCTCCTGTCCACACCATCGCTGTTGTTGGTGGATGGTCACAACCGTATCCATAGCTCAGAACCTTTTTTTTTAATAAGCAGTCTGTGAATCACTGATAGACTCTTGCATTTAAAATGACTTCCCAACTGAAAATGGAGCAGAGGTGAGAGCATTAAGCACACATTGGTAGAGTGGGTCCCAAATAATGAAAAATGCATAAGCCTAAGCCTCACCCCCACCTCCGCCCCCTTTCCTTTTAATACAGAGCAGGTAAATTCCTAAATTCCATTTTCTACTCTGGAGATTTACATACTAAAGTTGTTTAAGACAGAAGCGAGCTCTTCAGCGTGTGGGTTTTGTGCTGAATGCAGCTATACGACACTTCCCTCCCACCCACCCCCAAAAAGCTAGCATTGTTCCAGTGTAACAATGGATGAGTAGCCAGCCTCTGCAAGGTAAAAGCAACCCCCCCACACCCAGTCCATTAGGAGAGGGATCCCCTTCCGAGGGCATTTCACTGAGCTCCCTGGTTGCAATCCCCCGCAGCAGCCCCACGCTGCTGACACGGAGCTGGAGCTGTAACAGCTCATCTACTCAGCACCTGCCAGGGAGCCCTTGCTTCTGCCAAGAGTAACTTGGTACCAACTTCAATAATATCACAATGCGGTATTTAAATAATTTGACAAGGCTATTTGGATAACTACCAGGAATTGCTCAAGTCTGTAATTTTCCTTTTGGGAGACTAAGTTAGGATCTGCATTTTCTCAAAGATAATGTTGCCTTGTCCCATCTCTGAAGATATTTTGAAGGAAGCATACCTACATATACATATGTTAGATGATGGGTCTTGATGTGGAAAAGAAGGCCAGAGCAAGTGGGGCTGCTCATCTCCCTGTCCACCCACCTGGTCCTGGAGCTATTTTGTCCTGCTGTCCTCCACCAGACTGGAGAAGAGGCTGTTATGTGGGTTGCATGGGGGCTGATGGATGATTATTCTTTAAGGCCACACCAGCAGGTCTCTAGGGCATACCTTGCTTCACTTCCTCAATAAGTTGTCCTGGCATCACCTTGCGAAGGGGCTTCCAGGGCTGGGTGCACCTAATGGGCTGCAGAGTGCAGGTCTAGACTCTAGAAGCTAGAGAAATATGTTTATTTCTAGCACCATGGCTTGATATTCTCCAAATATTATGTTGCCCTGGGTTTGCACTGCACGTTTGTTGTGGGGGGTATTAAAATTTCCCAAAATGTGAGAGTCAGCATGCATGACAATGCTGATCAGGCCCAGTCCACACTCTGCCACTTGCAACCCATCCAAATAGGTGACTTAATGAGTTTTGAGTTATTTGGCATGGCTTCGAAGTTGGGACTGCAGAATATTTTGTCACCTTTTAACACAAAGCTTGGCCTCGACTGCAGAAGATAGCCCAAATGAGGCTGAGAGGTCATGCTTCTGATTTCTTTGAAAGACGTTTTTCTGTCTGAGTGTGCCTGCACGGACAGCAGTCAGAGCATCCCAGCTGTCCGAACACATGCCTGATGGAGCTCCTGTAAGCTGGGCACCCGTTCCAGCTATGGCACCAGGCTATTAACCTTTGGGTATTTGCATTATTAGTCAGTTTTCTAAATCCTTGGAGTTAAGTACGGAGACAGCAAAGATTTTCCATTTTGCTGGAGCTTGAAGTTGTCTGGTATGAATTTTACAAAGCACTCAAAATGCTTTACTTTCAGCCAATTTGCTACTCTGGCTATATTCTGTGTAATATCTTCAGAGAAAATTACTTGCTGCCAGCTAAATACAGTATGTTGATGACCTATTAATTTATGACATGCATTTGGAGCTGGGAACAAATTTATAAACAAACTTTAAGTTCTTTTTCCCCCATGAATTGTACCAGCATTTGTTTTAATTTCCCAATAGTCATGCTTAATGTGTCAAAAGCTATGTTCGACTTCTTGTTTTCCTCCAAAAAGAAGGGAAAAGAAGCAGAAATAGCTATCTCAAGTTCAGCTCCTGTCAGGTATTATGAGCAACACTTTAAAATGAGGTATGAATCCAAATAAAATATTTCAACTATGTAGTGTTTTACTAAAATCTGGAGGAGAAAAGGTTTACTTACTAAACAATCATTTGAGCCATAAACATTAAAATGTTCACCAAGGTCCCTTAAAATTAAACAGAAGAGAAACATCTATCAGCACATTTTAACAGAGAGCAGAAGTCCTTGCTAGATGGTGCCTCCATCCCGGTTCTGCCCCGTCTCCTCTGCTCCTCCTGCTTCCAGCCATGTTGATGGTGGCTTTTCTCAAGGGCTCTTCCCTTGGTGGACCACCATGGAGGTGGGGGAGTTGTTTTGCGACGAGAGATGACAGGATGTTTAGATGAAGACTGGTTTCTGGGGGGCGTGGGGCACAAGTAGGTATGTAGGAATACATCTCCTAGGTGGATTTTGATGCTGGGGTTTATGTTGTGGGTGATGATCTTAGGACTCACCACAGGGACATAAGCACTAAAACAATTTATGGCTGATAAAATCCAGTGTTTAATCAATCTTGTAGAATTTGTGACTCATAATTCTTGGGGGAAATGGTCCCATTTCTACCTCCATGGGACCTCTCTGTAGCTGTCCAATTCCCAAGCATGGAGCAGGACACACAAAAATTCCAAGCAAAGGAGCAAGCTCAGTGATATCTACATTTCTATCTCACATCTTTAAGAGCCACAACAGCCGTTCAGAGCTCTGCTGACCTTTTTCTGATGAGCAGAGACCAAACCCTGATGTTTCTGGACCAGCTTTCCCCACCAGACTATCTCCCAGAGTTGAGAAAATACTCCTCCCACAGCACAGCCGCACTGCATCGCCCCAGCTATGCAACATATTCTCCTGAGATTCAAAGATTTAGGCAGCACGGTTGATGTTTTTTGAGTTTGTCAAGCTATTTGTTGCGAATTGTATTTGTTAGGCAATTAGCTCTGGTTGCAAGCCCCTCTGGGCTGCCCAGTATTGCCCGGATGGTTGCGATAAACAATTTCCAGCCTTTGAATTGTTCTGGGAGGGGATCACTTTGTATAGCCTTGTGTTGTCTGAATATTGCTGATTTTTTTTTTTTCCAAAGTCAAATGGTATCACTGAAAAGCTGCCTGTGTGTAAGAGTGAAATTTTAGCACATTCAGGGGGGGTAGAAAATTAGTTTTCCTTCAGTTTTTTAAAAGCACTAGGAGGTCTTAATAGTATTGTCAGAGACTGTTTTTAACAGCCAGCCACCTACTTACTTACTGCACCAAAAAAATTGCAGATAATTTCTTTATTTCCTCTCTTGACCGTATTCTCCCTCCTCTCTTAGGAAATAAAGCTCATCTGTATGAAGTAGAAAACTCTCCAGGCAGATCATTCTGCTCTGCTGCTGTTCTCTCAGTTATTTTTCACACTGCAGGCAGCCGTTGCTGTCCCTTTCCTATCTATCACCTTTTCCCTTTGTTGCAACTTGTCCTGTGTCCATCCTCAATTATTAGACCACTGAATCACTCTGACCATATGTTAATACCAAACTATCTGAAAGGCAAAAAGAAAAAAAAAAAAAAGTCAGCAGCACATGTTCTGTCCTTAGAGCCTTTGTTAGTTGTGGGTCAAACCAAAGCCCATCCCAGCCTAACCTTTGTGCTCTTGAAAACCATTCCTGTACTCCCCGCGCCGCCTACGCCGCCGCCGCTCACCCGCGGTTCTCCAGGGAGCTGTCAGAGCCCTTATTCATTGAGGAACCCAACTAATAGGAAGCATCCACCTGCTCCAGGGTGACTCCGTCTCTCCCCACTGCGATGCTTGCCAGGATGTGATCCTTGCCTGTTGTTGTGACCTTGTTTTATTGCATGTTCTAATAGAAGCTGAAATGGATATTAGCGGTAATTACTCATTCCGCGAGATTCTGTAGGTCACTCTTTGTACCAGAGTTGAGAACCTTCATTGTCTACATTGCTTAAGTTACTGAACACAGTGCCATCAGTTCTGAATTAGTGCTCGTTAATGAGCCTGTGGTTCGAGAAATTCCCTATTTATTATTCAGAGGCCAAGTGTAATTCAGGCAGCTGCAATGCAACACTCCTTGCCTGACTTTTGATCTGTGATGGAAGGGCCTGGGGTTGGTTTTATGGTGTTTGGTTGTTGTTTGTTTGCTTGTTTGTCTGTTTGTAGTGCAGAAGGGAGGCATAGAGCAAGCAGAGAGGAATGGATTTTTTCCTCCTAGCCTGTAGTCTCTCTTAGGTCCCAGACTTTCTACAATAAAGCAGAACCTTTTTTTTTTTTTTTTTTTTTTTGGATGTACTAATATCTACTTGGTTGCCAAGTAGATTATTCCAAGATCATATTAAATTTCTCTATAATCCTGGAGATGACTGGCCACTGTATTAACCCTCTGCATTGCTCTCACCCTCTCTCTTTCACTTTTGCACCTGCTCCTTCTCTGCTCTTTCTGTCTCTCCTGAGCACAAAAATCCCAGGCACTGACATACTGTTACAGACTGTTAGTCCCCACTATTTTAACTATAATTACCTCCTTTGTGTTTTCTGGATTTTTTGGCCCATCAGGGACAATCACAGACCAGGCATCACCTTCAGCACCTCCCCAGCCAGTCTTCCCTAGGGACACTTTGGTCCCTTCCCCATGTGCTCTCAGGTCCCACCAGTAGCACGTCAGGCTGCAAACAACCTTATGGAAAGATATTAATATTGTGTATTTTGAGGGGTGGAAAGCAATCTGTACAAGTGGGATGTGCAGGGGGATTGGATTCAGTGCTGTTTTGGGGCTGCTAATGGATGCTGGCAGCACCCTGAGGGCAGGGGGGTGAGGGGATGCAGGCACCCCTGCGGCACTGCGCAGCACAGCATCGCCAGGAGCCTGCAGTTTTGGACTGAGCATTTCTTGGGTAAGAATTAACAAAGATATCAATGTGGTAGCAGCAGGGATCTAGAGAAATCTGGGGCTAAGGCTGCAAGTGGCTTAAAGGAGCACACCCTGTGAGCGTAACAGGCTATGTGGGGCTGTTGTGTTTTCTAACGAGAAACCAAAACCAGTGCTGACTGGTTGATATTGTGCTGCCTCTGAAGACACACTAATTCCTATAGCTTTTGGAAAACAAACAAACATACAAAAAAAAAATACCACCTAGTTCTGTTAGTTTTGAAAGCGTATCCATGAAATTTCCACTGTACAAACCCCATGAATATTTAATAAAATGGCTGAGAACCCCAGAGTTTCCTCTCACCCTTCCCTGGCAATACTTGCATTATTTTTCACTGTTTTTTGATTTGAAAATGGAGCACACTTGTTTTCTTGGCCAAATCACCATTTTGTTTAGGCAACATTTCACACATAATTATCTGTGGGGAATGAGGAACTTTCAGAGGAAAAGTCAAATTAGCAATTTTAATGCTAGAAAATTCTTGAAGAAGTGCAGCTTGGGTAATTGATAGAGACCTAATCTTTACAAGTTATAGCAGTCTTTGAAGAGTCCCCAGCATATTTAACTTTATTCTGTAATTGTATGCTTGGGCTCTGAAGATATCTTAAGACTTGCTATTTATCTGCCTGGTGAGGCGCAACACTTTCTTATTAAAAACATATCTATCATGGTTAATGACTTGATTTTTTTCCTTTAATACAGTACAATGACAGGTGTAAAGAGAAGATGAGCATCAGATGCTTGAGCAATATGCTCACTGTTTCAAGACGCCTTGAACATCAGCATTCCTTCATGGTGCCAGAGGAAAAAAAAAAAAAAAAAAAAAAAAAGCTACACAGATTACACGCTTGTGTTAGATAGAAAATAGTACCATTTGCAGTTTCAGTTAAAAGCATGTTGAAGTGCATATGGAAAATACCATTAGGAGGAACTCCAGAGCGCCTGAGTAAAATGGGTCATTAGGCTTTCGTTTGTTGGAGAGTGTCTCCCATCTGACAGTGCAGAATGGTAGCATTTTTAGCAGCTTATGTTCCCAGTTACATTAAACAGACAAACAGATTGACTATTTTGCATTTCTCATTTGACAACAGCTTGTCTTCATTTGCAGCACACTGGTGGCTGAGCTGAAAGCATGGCGGATGAGTGTATCCAAGGTCCTGGTTTTGAATAACAGCAGATGCCAACGTTTAACTTCAAAATCAATCAATTCTTTTTCCTGCATACGGATAAAAGGTCTAGTGAAATGCCTGAAGGGGGTTTTCTGCTGTTTACAGCTGAAAATATATTTTAAAAAAAATTCATTATAAAACTTTCTGCCGGAGATGCGGACACCGGTGATTTTATGAGAGTAGGTAGGCGAGAAAGTGCTTCTAATTGAGCGGTACTGAAAATATTATGCGAGGTCTAGTGGAGCTACAAACTTTTAGAAGCCTTCATCTTTTAGACTCAGATTTGGAACGTGTTTGCCTTCTGTCAGACAAAACCGAGCAGACTCTGAGTGACCACACATTTTCCTGCCTATGTTCCTGAACACCTAGAGCACGAACTTGTGATCTGCAGCCGCGGGAGGTCATGAAATAATTGCTGTTCATATTCTGTTCACATTCTTGGAATACTTAGCCTGAAACCACAGTGGCCCATGAATGTTTCTCCTTTGTTAGGGGAAGATTGTGGTAATATGTACATGGGATCAAAACTATTAAAATCACCTGAACCCGAAGGCGGCTGAGGCAGGCTTTCAGTCTCACCTTCTTGGGACATTTGCAGCTCTGTTTCCACACAAAGCTCTGGGATCTTGTGAGGCACCAAGAAGCTCAGTGGCTGCTTATCTTCCAGCCACACACAATCAAAGCAGAGCAATAGAGCCTGGTGTTTCCTGAGTGTCCATAATTGGGCTAGAAATGCAATGGCAGCCTGCATTTTTATTGGAAACAGCAGAATGGAGTTGGTTTCCTTGCTTTTCATGCACTAGGACTCCCGAACAAAACTGTAGGATCTTCTCAGGTGGGAGCAACATCCATCCCTTATCGGCAAGATTTAGTGCTGTTCAGATAGCATGAAAGATTCACGAGGTAGTAAAATGTGAGTAGTATGAAGCTAATCCCTGTGTCTGGAGCATTTGGCAGGGGAGATGTAGGTCCAATTACAATGTGAATTCTAAAGCCTTCCTCTTTTAAATCAAATTCTCCAGTAAGAGGCACATTATTTTCTGCCCAGTAGCAGAACACATTCCAAACCCAGAACCCCATGCTGGGTGATTTCTGTCTTCGTTAGGCTGTCATGGGAAAGCAACGGAGCCACTTCTCTTTCTACCTTTTGGCAGGCTTTGAAGGCACTACTGTAGGTCCCCATCTGGAGGTGATGGATGGAGATATGAAGTCTGAGCTGAAGAGGTCTGGCCCAACCAACTACAAGCAAAATGACAAGGCAATGCAGCCTGCATAGAGCCTGTTTTGGATCCCTGGTCTCTCAAAGCACTGCGTATGAGCCTAGGGGCTTGGCTGCAGGGATTGATAGTACAGGGACATGGAAAATACCTGTGACATCCCCCGGTACTCCCGTTGAAGCCATGTCCTCACATGGAGTTCAAATGTTTTGGCAGCTGCAAACAGTCACTGGTTAGGAAACAAATCAAAAGGTGTTGGGAGGGAGCCTTTGCCACTGAAATATTTTTTTCTTTCTCCCACCCATCTTCCCTGAAGATTTCCCTTTTTAGCAGCTCTGATCATATACACAGAGCAAATACTGTTCAGGGCACTGAAATAACACCTGCAGCTCATTAGAATAACTGGTATGATTTTATCCGAGTTCTTCTAGCCACAGTGGAGAAACAATTTATTGATGTTCTTTTCATACAAAGACACTGATGTAGAGCATTCTAAAATCCTTTGGATAATGTTTATTTTAATGTCAGGTCCGTTATATTAGACATGTATTTGAAGATCTGGCTTGGCAGTGCAGAGAATGCAACAAGAATAGCTAATTTTGAATCTGAAATAATTTTAAGAGAACACATCTGGGAAAAGAAGTGTTGCTACTTAAAACATACAGACAAGCCCTTCTCCAGAATAGCTGACATTTGCCATACGGGCACATCTGGCAACTATAATGAAATTAAGTCCATCTGACATTGTACTTTTCTAAAGCAGTTTCCTTTTTTTTTGCAGTTTAGTCCATCACATTAAAGCATGAACCATGGTCAAAGCTCATGGGATTGATCTCACCTAATGAGACATCCACGTGGACTTTCTCTGAGCTATCGATAGGCACAGGCTGCTGTGGTTGTGATCCTCTGCCTTTGGTCAAGGCTTCCCTTGGGCCCCCCACCTGCACAAGGCCTGAGTAGCAACACCAAGGGATCTGCCAATAACCCATTGGCACTGACTTGCTAGGGCTTTCCTGACAGAAAGCAAGTGCTAAGGATGCTTGGCGGCCTGTAAGAGCTGGTGAGGGTTGACAGCAGCTAACTAGCCCAAACAGCTTGGGAACTCCTGCAATGATGAATTTTCCAAATGTCTGATTTCTCTGCGTTGCCAACTTCTGCACAGCCAGAACACAGCCTGGCATCAGAAAGGTCCTTTATCCTTCTCCTGTGGCAGAGTGTTGCTTAATGCACTGCATTACATGCTCCCTGACAACCCTGTCTCCCTCCCCATCCTTCCAGATTCATTTTCAACAGCCTAGTAAGGCCCCAGTGCCCAGCCAGCACATGGGCTGTGTAATGGGGTGGAGAATCCTTCCTGCTCAACTTCTGTGCACACGCACAGGGTTTAGTCTTGCTCGCTGGAAAGCAAGTCTTTCTGTTTCCTTCTCCTGTTGGAATATGCTTTGTTCCATCTATTTCAAGTACCTTGAGGTTCCTGCAGAACTGGCACTTGTTGTGACCGTGTTTAGCCCTCTGAGTTTCAGCCCGTTCATAACTTGATGCTGCTGTCTGCAGCCTATCATTATTAAGCATACACAGTGATTAGAAGGGAAGAACAAGAGATTAGAGAAAGTCAAGAGCTCTCTGAGGTACAGAAAAAAAAATAAAGAAAAAAAAATAGGGAAAACACTTTCAAGGCCACTGGAGTACAAGAAGTCTCAGCATGTGGTCAAAAGACATAAGCAAGTAAAAAGTTTGACAAAGGCCATTGCTTGGGCTGCTCGTATGATTGTTTCACAGTAGAAAGAGCATAATATTGATTCCAAAACCTCTGTCTGTCCTTTTACCCAAAGGTACGTATTTTGATATTCAAAAGTGTATTGCTTTTTTGACAGAAGCATTAAGGACCAGCTATGGAAAATACCACAGCTTAAATGACCATGTTTTCTTTCTTCTCGCTCTTTTTTAAAAATTGTTGCCGTTGCTAGGACATGCATTTGGAGCTCTTTGTTGTCTTAATGGAGACTGAAACATGTGTAGAGTTTGGCGTTTGCTTTTTTTATTCATCAGCTGAATAAAAAAGCCAAGCAGACAAAGCATTTGTAGTGCAAGAGTGGAGTGCAAATCCCTCCCTGTAAGCTGAACAAAAAAGCTCATTAAGAGGAGGTGGGATTTCCTGGTCACAGCTTTTAACTAAAGGGCAAAGGTCTCCTGTTAAGTACCATACAGTCTAAACATGACTGCGTAAAATTATGGGGGGGGGAGGGGGGGGGGGGGAGGAAAGTCAAATATTTGTTCTTAATTCTCAAGTTAGTTTACCCAGAGTGGCAACCAGGGAAGTGTTGGGAATGATTAAATGGCTGCATTGAGGCTACAAATTGCTGCTACTTGCTTTTGTAGCTGGACTTGTTGCAGTTGAGTGATGTCGCCCATCAGTGCATTGTGTGCACAGTAAAACAGTCGAGCAGTGACAGATAGACTGAAACTCAGAGCTACTCCATCACCACTGAAGGATCCTGCTCGCTGGGAATTGAGAATGAGCACAAGCCATGCACACTGCTCAGAAACAGCTGCTTTCACTCCAGCCCTACTCCTCAGCTGGCCGGGGCAAGCAGCAACTAGTAAATACACTTTATCTGTGATCTCACCGGGAAGGAGAGCCAAACAAAACACAAGCAAAATAAATAATTTTGCAAAACGCTCCACTGATAGGTCTAGATGCTCTGACTGTAAACTTCCCAGCCAGCAGTGAAGTGAGAAGATGACTCTCCAGGAGAGCCTGAGGTAGCAGCATTGGACACCAGCTGGAAACGTGCACAGACTGCCTTGCCAACAGGACAAGGCAGTAAAAGCCCAAGTGTGAGCATCCTTTGTACAAATACATGTTGCTGGAAAAAGTTTGGGTGTCTCCCTGCTGTCTTTAGGGGTATCCTGGAGTGAAGCCTGTGAAGCATAGAGCTGCAGTTGTGTGTCATAGAATCACAGAATGGTTTGGAGGACGTGATCGTCGGGAGCTGTCTCGGGCAGAGTGACCACGCAATGGTGGAGTTCACTATTCTTGGCGAGGCCAGGAAGGGGACCAGTAAAACCGCTGTATTGGACTTTCGGAGGGCTGACTTTGAGCTGCTCAGGACACTAGTTGGTGGAGTCCCTTGGGAGGCGGTTCTGAAGGGCAGAGGGGTCCAGGAAGGCTGGGCGCTCTTCAAGAGGGAAGTCTTAATGGCGCAGGAACGGTCTGTCCCCACGTGCCCAAAGACGAGCTGGCGGGGAAGAAGACCGGCCTGGCTCAACAGAGAATTGTGGCTTGATCTTAGGAGGAAAAAGAGGGTTTATAAGCTTTGGAAAAGTGGGCAGGCCACTAAGGAGGGCTTTAAAGAAGTAGCGAGGCTGTGCAGGGACAAAATTAGGAAGGCCAAAGCTCATCTGGAGCTCAATCTGGCTACTGCCGTTAAAGATAACAAAAAAACGTTTCTATAAATACATCAACACAAAAAGGAGGACTAAGGAGAATCTCCATCCTTTACTGGATGCGCGGGGAAACTTAGTTACAAGAGATGAGGAAAAGGCGGAGGTGCTCAATGCCTTCTTCGCCTCAGTCTTTAGCGGCAATACCGGATGTTCTCTGGATACTCAGTACCCTGAGCTGGTGGAAGGGGATGGGGAGCAGGATGTGGCCCTCATTATCCATGAAGAACTGGTTGGTGACCTGCTACGGCACTTGGATGTGCAGAAGTCGATGGGGCCGGATGGGATCCACCCAAGGGTACTGAGGGAACTGGCAGAGGAGCTGGCCAAGCCACTGTCCATCATTTATCAGCAGTCCTGGCTATCGGGGGAGGTCCCAATCGACTGGTGGCTAGCAAACGTGACGCCCATCTACAAGAAGGGCCGGAGGGCAGACCCGGGAAACTACAGGCCTGTCAGTTTGACCTCAGTGCCAGGGAAGCTCATGGAGCAGATCCTCCTGAGAGTCATCACGCAGCACTTGCAGGGCAAGCAGGAGATCAGGCCCAGTCAGCATGGCTTTATGAAAGGCAGGTCATGCCTGACGAACCTGATCTTCTATGACAGAGTGACGCGCTGGGTGGATGAGGGAAAGGCTGTGGATGTGGTCTACCTTGACTTCAGCAAGGCTTTTGACACCGTCTCCCACAGCATTCTCCTCAAGAAACTGGCTGCTCTTGGCTTGGACTGGCGCACGCTTCGTTGGGTTAGAAACTGGCTGGATAGCCGGGCCCAAAGAGTCGTGGTGAATGGAGCCAAGTCCAGTTGGAGGCCAGTCACTAGTGGCGTCCCCGAGGGCTCGGTGCTGGGGCTGGTCCTCTTTAATATCTTCATCGATGATCTGGACGAGGGCATCGAGTGCACCCTCAGTAAGTTCGCAGATGACACCAAGTTAGGTGCGTGTGTCGATCTGCTTGAGGGTAGGAAAGCTCTGCAGGAGGATCTGGATAGGCTGCACCGATGGGCTGAGGTCAACTGCATGAAGTTCAACAAGGCCAAGTGCTGGGTCCTGCACCTGGGGCGCAATAACCCCAAGCAGAGCTACAGGCTGGGAGAGGAATGGTTGGAAAGCTGCCAGGCAGAGAAGGACCTGGGAGTGATGGTGGACAGTCGGCTGAATATGAGCCAGCAGTGTGCTCAGGTGACCAAGAAGGCCAATGGCATCCTGGCTTGTATCAGGAACAGTGTGACCAGCAGGGCTAGGGAGGTGATCGTCCCCCTGTACTCAGCTCTGGTGAGGCCGCACCTCGAGTACTGTGTTCAGTTTTGGGCCCCTCGCTACAAGAAGGACATCGAGGTGCTTGAGTGGGTGCAGAGAAGGGCGACAAAGCTGGTGAGGGGCCTGGAGAACAAGTCCTACGAGGAGCGGCTGAGGGAGCTGGGCTTGTTCAGCCTGGAGAAGAGGAGGCTCAGGGGCGACCTTATCGCTCTTTATAGGTACCTCAAGGGAGGCTGTAGCGAGGTGGGGGTTGGCCTGTTCTCCCACGTGCCTGGTGACAGGACGAGGGGGAATGGGCTTAAGTTGAGCCAGGGGAGTTTTAGGTTAGATGTTAGGAAGAACTTCTTCACTGAAAGGGTTGTGAGGCACTGGAACAGGCTGCCCAGGGAAGTGGTGGAGTCACCATCCCTGGAGGTCTTTAAAAGACGTTTAGATGTAGAGCTTAGGGAAATGGTTTAGTGGGGACTGTTAGCGTTAGGTCAGAGGTTGGACTCGATGACCTTGAGGTCTCTTCCAACCTAGAAAATTCTGTGATTCCGTGATTCTGTGATTCTGGGTTGGAAGGGACCTTAAAGATCATCTAATTCCAAGACCCCCTGTTATGGTCAGGGTCACCTCCCACTACACCAAGTTGCTCGTATGTATATATGGGACATATATATGTATATATACATAGGATATGTAAAGAGTACATAAAGCTCCTTATCAGTGGGGTAGCCTCGGGCGCTATGCTGCATTTCTCACGCAGTAGCATAGCAATAGGCAAAAGTGTTTCTAAACGGTGACCCTGCAAATACCTCAGCCCTGCCCTGTTCCAGGGGAACTGACCAGGGCAGCCAAGCCCTGTTGTCAGCACCAGGGCTGGGGGGTGCAAAGCCTGGTCTAATGCTGCTCATGCTTTGGGCTGGTGTGTCCAGAGTCACCCAGCAGAGTTGGTCCTGGGCAGTACTGGGATAAAATACCTGGGAGTACTAGGGGATTGTGTATGGCTAAAGGTCAAGAACTCCGACATCACAGTTTTCTGGTTTGATTAAGCAAAAATAATAAACAAAAAGTAAAACGGAGCCCTCAAAATAAACAGTAGCAAATTGGTAGTTCATGGAAGGGAACTGAGATTCATTAAAGCATTATTGGATTTTCCTTTCTCTAGTTTTTTTCAGAAAATAAATGTCTGCTGGGGCAGAAAGCAGGTGATGTCTGTTAATTTGTGTGTTTTGCAGTCTCCCCATGCCTGGTCCTCTGAAGGCCAGATCTCATGGCCATCACTGCACTGAAGGAAACAGAGAGAAGGAGAGGGGGAAAGACCCCCTCACCTTCTCTCTGCTCAGCTATGTTTCTGCACCTTTCCTTCCGCGGTTTCACACCTTTATTCACTGAGGGATTGTTTGCTAGTTCATTTGGGTTGCTGTTTTGGTTGCTTTGTTGATCGGAAAAAAAGACAGACAAATGCAGATATGAAGGTTGAAAAGACTCAGTTCTGGGAACAGGTTGATTCGGGGCTCAAAAATAAATGTGAATTTAGTTTGTAGTTTTTTCTCACTAGCTATGGATTCAGCAAATTTTATGTATGGGTTAATAATGAAATTGAGATGGCTAAGGCTTAATATATATTGTAAGCTCTAATTGAAGGCATTAATTAACATTAAAACCAAATTCTTCCAATTGTGTGCTAAACAGGAATCAGGGAGCAGCAAGTAAGCAGTGTGGATATCATTTGGCATTCTTTCTGAAGCACAGATTAGCATTTAGAGTCTAATTCTTTGCAAAAACTCATTAATGGGTAATTAATTATGCTTCATAATTTGCACCTACACTTAACTATGTGCAGAACAGTTGCAGCTGCATTAAACATTGGTACGAAATCAAAATAAAAGGAAACTGCACCAAAGACAATGGTTGTGCCAAACAGGGCTTGGACATAGATCTCTATATTGATGTCAACTCCCTACTTATTAGGATAATGAAATATAGTCTGTGGAAGGCCTAGAAGGACCTCAGCACAAAGTTATGAACTCTCCCTTGTAACTGGTTCTCTCTCTTTTTTTTTTTTTTTTTTTTTTCATGTTCTGCTTTTACTCATAAGCAAAAGTGTTTGATGTCAGGCAGGTATGTGCACTGGCATCCTTATACTCTGAGCATAGCTGCTTTGAATACGAACAGCCTATTATCAACACGTTGACTATTGAACAAATAAGCAACTGTAAAGTTAGAAATTGTCCTATTCTAGTATTATTATTATTTTAATTTTAAATAATGTGCCTTTTGAGCAGAGTTAGGTGTTGCTTTATTTTTTTTTCTTCTTTCCTTTTTATTGCTTCAGGTGGAAAAAAAAGGCTGAAAAAAAAAAGGTGGAAAAAAAAATCTGAAAGTCAGAGAGAAACTCAGAAGGTGAAATAACCCATGTGAACTGAAACCAAAAACAGCTCACACAAATGTGCTGAGAAACAAAACTGTTTTTGCTTAGCCATATACCAACCCATTATCTTTTTTTTTTTTTTTTTTTACATTTATTTTTATCTCAGGGGCTTCAGGAAGCCCCAATCCTAGCAGTTTATTGAGGGCATGGAAGTCAGATTACAAAGGAGAGAGGGAAAGGTGGAGAATAATATGAAGGGGAGAGAGAGAGAGAGAGAGGAAGAGGGAAAAAGAGGTGTCAATGCACCAGGGAAAGTGGAACAAAACATGTATTGTGCAGTTGTAAACTGAAGGAGTCTGAGAGTGGCTACATGACCCAAGAGCATACCGGATGTCTGTTAGGGTTGGAAAACAAACACAGGTCTCCTGAGTCACCCTGCTTTTGAACTCAGATAGTAAAGAGAAAAGATGTGGATGTTAGAACAGGAGATCATATAGAAAAAGTGTTGGTACAACTGGCTCATCAATGAAATAATTCAGTTTTGGAATCAGCTAGTATGAGAAGACAAATTATGTCTGACCATCATTTGTCATGATCAGTTTGTGGACACCAGAAAAAACATCCAGTAATTTTCAGTGAAGTATTATGACCAAACTAGCAGGATCCATCTCAGGAACCTTTACAGAAAATCTTGAGCCTCCTAAAGCACTAAGTGAGCTAGTTGAAGGGATGAAGGAGCCAAATATCCTCACTTGCTACATTCTGCCATTGAGGAACTGAAGTGTACAGAGTTGGAGGTATTGCCTGAGTCCCTTCCAGTACAAGGAGCAGTGGGGTCTCTTTTGTCTGTGATGTGATGTACAGCAGGAGGTACACAATTGGAACACCTTGCAAGGTTGTGAGCTGACTTAGCTCGGGGGAAACCTAACCAAGTAGCACCACTGAGTCTTCTTAACCAATATGAATAATTCTGAAAACTAACTCAGTGAATAAAGAAATAGAGAAGATAGGCTAGATAACTTTTGGACATGAGAAGAGAGCTCCTGATGTCTCCCTCACGTATTAATGAAGGAGCTGAAATGATCAAAGCCTGTGCTGTCTTCTAGAGCCAGAGCTAGTTAACGTCAACCTGCTGAAAAAAACAAACAAACAAAAACAAACAAAACAAAAACAAAAACAAAAACAAAACAAAACAAAACAAAACGAAACGAAACAAAACAAAAACAAAACAAAACAAAAAAAAACCACAAGATAGGTAATCAGAGACCTTTGAATAAAAAATAATTTCTACAGCATTCAACTACTAACTTACTTAAAAATAAAAAAAAAAAAAGAAAGAAAATTAAAATTTGGAGAGAGATTTTTTTTGAAATTGTTTCTATTATTCATTCATTAGGCATTATTTCACTAATGTGAATTAATGTCTGCCACCTGTGCTGACCTCTGACTGATTGGTTGTGCATAGAGCATGCATGGGGACATTTAAATTTGCATCCATGTCAACCCTGTGGAAAGGCAGCAAAAAGCATCTATATAAATTGCAGGTAAGATCTTCCTCTCATGGAAACAAATATATGTTTTGCAAAACTCTTCCACTGAGAGAGTTTTTCACTCCGTATTTAAACTAGAGTGATAGTGTTTGATTTTTAACTTGGGATTTAAAACAGTGGGCTGCCATGGATGGACATCTGTGCCTTGGACATATTCACCCACCACCCTTATGTAGCTGCACACATCTGTAGAGTCATTCCAGTTCCCACCTCTGCCATGTCCAAGAGCACACCCTCACCACCTGGCTTACATTCTGGAGAGATGTGTTAGGGAAAGCCTGACCCAGAAATGGTAATAAAGGTGTCTTCATGCTACCTTTGTGGCCTGCCATGTCTGGACTGCAGAACGGGTCTGAGCAGCTGCTAAGGGCTGCCTATGGGCTTCTCTAAAGGCAAAAGGCTGAGGAGCTACAAAGGCATCTGCCTGCTCCTCCTCCTGGTGATGTTCACCTAAGAAAGTCAGTACACACCTCTTTAAGGTGGCCTAGCGTAGTGCCCTTGTAGGTTCTTCCCCAGCTCTTGTTGATTAATTTTGGCATCCATCTGTAATGCACAGGGATCACATAGGAGACAGGTTATGTGACCATACTCCTGTTTTCACAAGAAAGCTGCTTCTTTCACTACAGAATCATCTCTCCCATTGCCCAACTGTGGTCGCTTCTGCCTCATTTTGCCTCACAGCATTTTAGTAAAGTAAAAAAAAATAAAAAAAAATACAGGTTCTTAGTGAAACTGCAGTCACATGAGGTTTTAGCGCTCAATTAACCACCATCACAGGCTTCTCAGTATACAAGGAAAGAAATAAATACCTTGAACTTCGGTGCCTCGAAGGGACAGGGGGAAAGAAATGGTTATTCTTAGTTTCATTCTCATTCTTTCTTAAAAGTCTTCTCCAGTAAGCTCAAATTGTGCAGCTGATGAAGTGTTTTTTTGTGCAGCAAGTATTAAAGGTACTGGCTAATTTAGCTATCATGATAAATGCCTGCTAGGAGCCTATTTTCTTGAAAGAGCAAAGAAAAAAGGAAACCTTTTCTGAAAATGGATAAAAATAACTGTATTTTTCTTTGTATGGAAAATATTTTGAGGGAAAATAACTTCAGATAATGTGGGGCAGCATGGACTAACATGTTATTTGGGGAAAGGACGTAAGCCTCAACTTCTAAGATATGGAAAGGCAAGGAGAGTGGCAATACCGTGTCCTTGTGAACTTGCCTGGTTGCTGGCTGTGGTATTTAGTGGTGCTGTTGTAGAAGATGGTATCATTTTATGGAGGAAGCTATCTTAAGACACACCAAACTGCTTGAGGGGTCCCAGGCTGCCTACGGCCCCGGTGTGCTGTATGGATAGTTAGAGATTAGCCAAAGATCAGAGATCATCTTGCCCAGTGATAGCTCCACAGTCCAGGGGATAACAGAATAACAAGCTCCTTGTTCACTCATCCCACCCGAGGCATGGTTATACAGCAGCAGACAGCAGGGTGACAGCATCACAATTCCTTTCTGTTAATCAGCTACTGCAAGGCCAAGAGTCTGGTCCTTCATCTGCTCCCATGTTTCAAGGCCTCCAGTTGCTTCCAAAGGTTTCCTTTGGAAAATTTTGGCACAGCTCTGCCCAATGGGTTCCCCACTTGGCTGGGAGAGCGGGCAATGGCAACTGCAGAAAAAACAGGCAGGTGCAAGCACACAACAGAGATAAATCAGTCAGGGAAATACTTGTAGCCATTCATCATTCCTTTCCTACAGGCATGAAGGCAATGTATGTTGGGTATAAGCAAGTGGGATGCTCCCTGAGGGAAGAGGAGAGCACAACGGGGTTCTTCATGCAAGTTTGATACCACCTGCCATCTATGTCAGGCTATGGGTTGGGTTGGGTTGGGCTGGGCTTGAGTTGGCCCCTTATCCCTGGGTCCCACTTCCACAGCTGTCCAGAGACCCCAGGCTCTCTCTAAGAGCAATGCCTGGCAGCACGAGGCTGCACGTCCCCTCCCTCCCCAGCTCCCTCCTTTACCACACCAGGACTATATATAGATCCGTACGAAAATTATTATAAATCGCCACTCTGCAAATGGATGCATATAAAAAGAAAAGTTAACTCTTCAGCTGAGCAGCTGAATCACAAGTTTTTGCCTCGAGCATATTTTTACAGCCCCTGCAAAAACAGAGGCACTGATGGAAAGTCTGACGCAGCGTTAACTCCCGCTGCACTGGGAGTGGTTGCCGAGCTTAAAATGGTCACCGAGTATTTTCTTCATCTTCTACACGAAGCCTTACGTTTGAAAAACTGCATGACATTCACATTGCAGGCGACTCAACTCCTTTTTTCCTTGACAAATTACTGTTTTAACTACCAGTGCTCCAGTGCTGGGCCCCATGCTTTTAGCAGCACAGCTACCCACAGGCCCTTTTTGTGGTTCCCTTGTCTAGCTCAATTTAAACCCAACGTGACTCTGGCTAAGAAAGGCGTTTTGCAATTGCCTACCACAAAGTGATAAGGGTCTGCTGCAGCAGATGACTTGTATGCTTCCCCAAATGAGCCCTTCACATTTAGGAAGGTCGGCCATGTCATTTCTCTAATTTTCTAACCACAGAAAAGTATATTTAGAAAAAAGCAAGGAAACTTCCCTTACCCTAAGCAATATTGCATAATGATTGAGGAGGAGGATTAGTGCAAAGGTTTTTCTTTGAGCACAATTCTGAGAGACTGGGAGCTGGAAACCCTGAATAATGACTTATTTCAAATATGCAAAGCCAGGGCTTTCAGTGTGCTCCAGATCCCTTTTTGTTTCAGGATCATGTTCACAACATTAGGTGCAAACTCTGCCACTGTTACCTACTTCTCAGACATCCTGCATGTTTTCTTCTGGAGTGCCACAACCCCTCTGGGATGCTTCTGCCTGGAGCTGTGGCGTTCACCAGTGCAGCCTCCTTCCCTCCCAGGTACCTTCAGGGCTTGTTTGACTGCTCCTTCCCTGGCTTCCCTCCTGGCCTCCTGCCCTTGCTAGGTTTAAAAGCGGTTTAGGTGTTGCTGTTATTACAGTTGCAATACTGGGCTCATGAGTCTGAAGTGTTTAGGCACAAATGCCAAGAATAACAGCAAATAGTCCTACGTACCCTACTGCTTCAGCCTTGCCACTGTGCCGGGTTTCCAGACCCAGTGTGATGGGGAGGAGATGCTGAAGGTCCAGGTAGGAGGTGCAACATGGCATGGTTTGCATGGGGTGTACAACTTTCCATCATCTCCTGCAGGCTCAGGGCTGTGAGATACAACATGAGGTTCATGTGTGTCTCTGATGACAGTGTTCTCCAAACTTAGCCCTGCAAAGTCCACCTCTAGCAGCAGGAAAGCCAGTCACCCAATGCTCAGACATTTTTATTGTGGGAAAGGCAGTGGCAATAAACAGCCACAGCTAATCAGGCATAGTTGTACTGATTGCATGAGGGCTGGGGAGTTAAAAGAAATAGAGGTTGATTAGGCTTGTTTGGGAACCAAACCATCTTTCTGTCAAGAAAATTAAAATGGTTTGGAAACTTTCTATTTTGCCTGGCCTGGCTTGGACTATGAAGTAATTGTCAGAGCAAAGTGTACACAGACAGTTCTGTTCATTAAGCATTTAGGAAAGGATGTTACTGTTGTCTTGCACAATAATGGCAAAAAAAGTTACCCTGAAGATGACTAGTTTTGTGGCAGCTGGAGTGGGATATGTGAGAGCAGAGCCAGGGATCAGGAACCAGTACTGGCCAGATGGGAAACAACTTGGCGTCGTTGCCTGTTGGTCCCAGCCTTCCTGATGAGGTTTGTATTTCAATGGTGATACTGGTGTCTCACTGTCAAACAAAATTTTGGAAAAATACTGTGAAAATTTTCTATTTGGAAGCCTAACTTTCTCACAATAGCTCAGCAGCAGTTTGTCCTTATGCACAGCCTAATGGATCAAAAGTTCAATTTCTGCATAGTCTATTACTTGCACACTCAATAAAATAGGATGCATGAATGGCTTAGCATTTTTTTTAACTTTTTTTTTTTTTTTTTCCCCACTAAATGCAATTTTTCCCCTCAAAGATTACTGAAAATTACTTTTGCAAGTGAGTGTGAAGGCTTATCAGTCCAACAGTGTTCAGGTTCCCATATTAACTGCCTCACATTACTGTGAACGAGAAGTGCTGTAGAAACCAATGAACTAAGAATGTAAAGTACATACTGCTGATGTATGTCCCTATAGTAACCCTTTCCCATCAGAGGTACCTGATAGACTTCTTCACCACATACAATTCTATCTTATTAAAAAAAAAAAAAAAAAAAAAAAAAAAAAAAAAAGTTATAAAATCTAAATCTAATCTGCTTTGGGGCCATATCCGTCACAGTGTTTGTGACTGATTAACACAGATAGCAAACACTCCTCACCAAGGAAACATGTAGGAAGACTGCTTTCACAGCATGCTCAGGGCGCATTAAAAAAATTATGTTTCAGCACAAAAGAAAAGAATTTAGCATGTGCATGTCAGGCTGCTTTAAATATTTTATTTTGCCCATCTTCAGAATCAGTAAATCCCAGAAGACTCAATCCCCTGGGGCCTAGCCCTTCAAGGATATATGGCACTCTTCAATCCCATTGATTTTAGTGGACCTTGAAGGCACTTAATACTTCTTAGGCTCAGTTCTGTGCAGTAGGAAGGTTACCCTCTGCATGTTCAACTATTACAGCTGCCAGGAGATCTAATACCCTTTGGTTGAGCTGACAAAGAGAAGAGAAGTTAGGAAAGTTCAAAATAAAAACAAGGAAAAGACCTTTAATAAGAAAGGTGATTTCCCATGGGTTATGTTACCAAGGGATGGACTCTCACCCTGTGAAGACTGCACAAGGAGTCTGACTGCACCTTTGCTTCTAAAAAAATGCTACAGTTCTTGACAATATCATAGGTCACATGCAGGAACTGCAAAGCAAGTGTGTGGTACTGGGATGGATATGAAGGTGTGATGGATACTGGAAGGTCCCTTTGCCCTGAAGATGCCAACACATATTTCATATACGATATCTGGAAATAAAAAAATAAAAAAATAAAATAATAATAATAAAAAGAACATCAGTGTAGCAAACTGAAAGGCTTAAATGCCTCTCTTTTGCTTTTTTAGAAGACTGCAGTTTGTTTTTCATAGACACATCAGCCTGTGTTTGCATCACCACCAGTCACAGGATCGTTGCTTCATGCAGAGCACACACAGTCACTTGGCATTTCTTGTCATCCGTCCCACTCCGCAAGTAGCTGCAGACCTTATATAGAAAGGCCTCAGACACTGCTGTGCGCACCAAGTGATGTGCTTCCTCCTTGGCGTTTTCGGGCTGCCTTCTCCACTGCACGCACAGGCTCTGCAGACACCCATGAACGTGTTTCACGTTCCTGCGAGAGGAGGAAACATTGGCCCCACTATACAGATGAGGAAATGAGGCACGGAGCAGCGAAGGTCAAAAGTTTCCATTGACTCTTGCTGCCCAGTTCGAGACACCTAAGCATGATTTCTCAGAGCTTGGTGTCATCTTTGTGGGTGGCAAACGGCAGCATGTCCCTGTGCCCTCGTAGGCTCCTGCCTCCCATATCCCCCTATGGCCAGGGGATCTGGGCTTAGCTGCTGCCACCCACCTTATGTCTGTCAGGGAATTGCCTCCTGAGAATCATACGGCAGGAAAATAGATGCAAAATGCTACAGCACCATTAAAACAGCTCTGCTCTGTTGACTTGGCACAGGGCACATTTGGATCCACCTCTGAGGCTGTTTTCACCTGAGTTTCAGGTGCTCCAGCAGACTTAACACACAGATACTTTCCTTTGGTGTGATCCAAGGAAGAGAAAACCAGGTTTCCAAGGAGGTTGATACATATTTGAGCAAAACCACTCTTTATTATAACCTAATCCCTTTGGGTGCCCTGCCTTTATTTTTGTTCATCATGGTACTTAGGCTGGAGAAGAGTCTCTTGCTCTTGCACATTAATTATCACTCCAGTACTATGAATTTGTTATTGTAGCTTCATGTTTAACATGCAATATTGTAAATACACTTGCAGATTAACTTGCTGAATGGGAAAGAAGAAAAAAAAAAGGGGGGGGGGGGGAACAAAAGGGGAAAAAAAAAAGAGTCTGCTCCTAAAAAGCTACTCAATGCATGTTTCCATAATGGACTAATGGTGTGGTGTGTGGTTTCAGGGAGTTACTCCAGTTTAGTTCACTTCCTAATATGTATGAGAATTTTTTAACCTTTCACAGAACATAGACATAGATATGTGTCTTTTCCCCACACCTGTGCTAGTTACTTAAGTGACTTAAAGTCACTTGAGAATGCTACCAGATAGAAAGGAGTGCTTTACACCTACTTTTCTAAAGGTAAATGATTGCATAGAGGCCAGAGAAGAGACTGAGAAGAGATAGAGTTCTCTGTAAACCAAATAAATTCAACCTTTACGTGCCAGTCCTAACTAGTGACCTATTGGTGGTCTCATTCAACTGCTTGCCATTTGCAGTGATGGTTTGGGTATTTTGCAAGTGTGGGTAAATTACATATTACAGATATGTCATCACAGAGGATATGCTCACTGACAGGCAGAGGTTGAACAAACGTTAGACAGTTAGAAATACCTGAAAATACTGCTATGGCAACACTAGAAATAGGGCTCATCTCTGCAGAAAGCTCTCCTGTTGTGGCCCTCACCTCCAAGCTCAGAGGAGAAGCCAGAGCTGCTTGGTCTTCTACCAGAGCTTTGGAATTATTAGGAGAGGAACTGAGAAAAGAAAAAGCAAAACAAAAACCCCAGATTCACTTGTTGTGTTGCTGGTGTGTATGCTAGGTTCCTAAAAAGAAAAAAAGAAAAAAAAAAAAAAAAAGAGGAAGAGAGGAAGAGGAAGTAATTCTAACCTGCACATTGGCACAGAAAGTCACAGGAGTCAGGAGTCTGTACAGGTTCAAAGATGACTTGGTGAAATTCATGTGGGATATTAAAGGCAATGTTTGGGATGTGGCCTCCAACTCAGGACATCCCAGAAGGGCCATTCCCACAAGGCAAGAAAGTTTTTGGAGGAAGAGCCATTCCCTCCAGCACTGCTCCTTGTCCCTCTTCCCTCCACATCCCTCTGGGCATTTGTACGTGGTCTGGTCAGAAACCAGCAGCTGGACTGCATGAACATGAACTCTGATCCAGCCTGGCAGTTCCTATGCTCTTAAATTTGCCTGCAACAGAAGCATGCTGTTATCAGTTTGGTAACGTTACTTGCAGCCTGGACAAAAATACAAATAAGCTGTGTGGAGCGAGACATTGTGTATGCAAAGTAAATCAATGTGCAGAAGCAAAAAAAATCAAAGACATGCTGCTGACTGACAATAGCTTGCCCTAAAATAAAAAGTAGGTCTGTCTGTGGGCACAAGGAACAGACTGACTACCTTCCCTCCATCCTGCAGAGCTTTTAAGGTGAGTGAGTGCTGGTCTCGCTCAGGCAATTTACATGAACGGAAGTGTGACAAACGGGGACAGTCCCTCTGTTGAAGTAACAGGCCACAGAAGGGAAGTTTAGCAAAAATAGGAGCCATTAATAGTCATTCCATCTCGCTCTCTGAAGTTCACTGAGGTTTAATTAAAGCACTGATATGTTTTCGACTGACCTTATTTTCATACCTGATAATCAGTAAACTCATTATCATTTTTTAAGCTTGGTTTTGCATCCAGCTAATTAGCACTCTTTGGGTCAGCATCTAAGTTAAACACAAATAAAGATGAGAGGAAAATTCCAAGATCTGCATATTTTGGATACTCCCTGTGAAGGAGACAGGTCAAGTAACATCACCAAGCGCCTGGAGCAAAGACTTTGCTGGTGGTACGGGTGGTGGTTTGGGGTACTGGGGGAGCAAGAGCCCTGAGGTGGGGACACGACGTGGCTGGGCTTTGGGCTTTGGCAATCAGGGCATCGAAATGGCTCAAAAGCCAGCTTCCTACAGCTGAACCCTTTGAACCCCGCTGCTGTAATGAGCTAGTCTGGAGAAGAGCAGGGCACAGATTTCATAGCTCCTCATTGCATCTGCGGTTAACCTGTGGGAGATGAAAGAAAGCAAGTGAGGGCCACCACAGTTTTCATCACTGGTGTTTCCAGACGGCAAATCTGGCCTTCTCCGCATTCATCATGATGCTCAGCTGCTCCGGGGATGGGGCATAGCGGGCTTTTCCTCATAAACAACCTCCTTCCACCAGCTCATCCTCACAGGCTTCCCCTCCTCTCCCTCACCCCATAAATAAACAAACAAACAAATAAATAAATAAATAAAAATGAGACGCAGCAAAGTGAATGAGGTCACCTAGGCAGCTGGTGGCAAAGGCAAAGGTGGAGCCAGACAGATGCCCTATCATACAAAGCAAAATGCACACAGCTACCAGTGCCAACCTGTCCTCTTGGTGATTTTCAGCGATGTGGTCAGGCCCTACGGGGTATGTGGTGATGAAACAGAAGGTTATTGTGGGTTATTGTGCTGCTTTGTCTTTATGTGTATGCTTTGCCCACATGAGGGTCAGCAGCTCTGTGGGACTGCTCCAAGCTTCCCCAAAACCCCAGATAACAAAGCAGCCAGGGCCCTGGAGAGGTCCAGGGGTGGTCTTGCTTCAATAAGCATGATCACAAAGGAGACACGGTGCTGAGCTGGGGTGTGCATAACTGCTGTAGTTCACTGGGCTCTGCCAAGCAATAAAACTGGCAGCAGGGGAGGGGGGGCAAGCAATACCAGGCAAGTCCTGGAGGGGAGCATTGAAGGAGGGTCTTTCTCCTAGAGGAGGGCAAAGAGCTCTCACTGCATCGCCCAGTAATAGGAAATGTCTGTCTGGGCCACACATGATGCTCCGGTCATATTTCGTATGCGTTCTTACGTGCAGTGCCTCTTGACATCACGGCCCGTCATTCCCACCCAAAGCACGCTGCTGTCATTGCCATCATCAGGAATCACCATCAGTGTAAATGCTGGGGAAGAAACAAATAATTATAATCCTTAGCACCTGGCTGGCGCTTTGCACGCTGACAGCACTGCACAGTCACCAGCTAATGAAGTGAACGAGGTGTTCAATTACGCAATGAATGTTAATGCTCAGTTAAAACCTACAAAACCGAGCACCAAATGGTAGGGCTGCAATTTCAGCTGGTGGCTTGTAGGCGCTTCCTTCGTAATCAGGGATGGTGCTTAGCAATACTTAAAACAAACTATTTCTCTTCCTCCCGCTTTTCCTGATGTTTGTGTCTAATGGTCTGTTCTTAAATGAGCCCGTCCCTTTACGGGAGCTTGTCAGTCTGAGGCTGTAAGATGCTGCATGTGGTATATGTGAAGTATGCTAGGCAGGCTGTTGAGCTTCTTAGGAGCAGAAGGCTCTGTTGGAAGGCTTTGCCAGAGCCATGATCCAAAATAAAATAAAATGAAGTATAAATCTGTAAAATAGCTAAAGCATTCATCTAGTTCTTTCTATCTGATATAATTAAAACCTGAGCAAATCTTGAGTTTCTTTATAATTTAGTATTTACCAAAACTTTTTACGCTCCCCTTATGCATACAGATGCCTGAATAACTGCCACGTACTTTGCTGCAAAACTAATGGCTAAGACGTGATAAATTGCATTTACTCTTCACCTTTAGCTGCCTCACCCATGTGTTGACCATCTCTTCTGCCCTGCACGCAGCGATCCATCGCCACGGGGCTGCCTTCCCCGTCCTGTTGCCCCCACAAAAGCTGCCTCCTGCCTTTCAACAGCTGGCCATAAATCTGTTTCTTTCTTTTCATCCTAGCATAACAACGGCAGTTCTCAACCCCCAAACACAGACATTTCCCACTGCTGAAGAGTCCTGCTCCACCGATTCCCTTCAGTGCAGCTGTTCCCATCAGGGCCATCCTTTTGTGGTGGCTTTAGCTGGTGCAAGTGGCTCCTGTACACTAGTGCACTTTCTCCAGATACTGCTGCCTGATGAAACTCACACTTGTGTCTGTAGAAGTGAATTATGGCATTACTTTGGGCAGGGCATTTACCTAGCTTTTCTATGGGAGTGCAGCTTGTACCACCACATAGTCAGACTGGACAATGCTCCCACTGATCATAAAGTGCTGTGATGCTTTGCCCCATTGCTGTGAGGACTCGCCTCAGATTAAAAATATAACAACAGTGAATCATTCATTAACTAGTTGAAATTGCATTAATATAATAATGGAAGTGATTTATTTTTTTTTCTCTCCTTTGGCAGAGGGAATAAATAAGATTACATGCAAGGGTCTTTTACGAACAAAGCAATGGAAGCAGCAGTGGAGACAATGTTTTTAATGAAATGTGTATATTTACTTGTAAAAATGCGCTACGGATGCATATGCCAGGTAATAAACAAAGGGCTGAAAATCTGCCTGATCAGCAAGTCTATGACTAGCTACTAATTAGGTGTATCTCATTTAGGAAAATCACTCCACTGCCAGAGTTTTATTTGCGGGGGGGCATGGGACAGGCCACAAGGAGGAGGCAGCTGTGCTGAAGGAGCGGATGCAGCAATGGCACAAAGCAAGTTTGAAGCAAATCTCTGTCCTCCACCTTCCTAGACATGAAAGCTAGACCCGTCAGCTCAGCATCTGTTTCAATAAACTCTATTTCTTACCCTCTCCCTTATCCACCTCAGGCTTGTCTCATGGTGTGGTGTTTGGAGAGGGGTGCCCACTGCTGATGCTGCAGAGCCCAGGTCCTCCCTCTAATGGGTCGTGGCATTGACACATGCTTTACCTACAGCCAGAGCAGTTGTAAGAACAGCCCTACTGTTTGTAGTCATGAAGAAAAACAGTGCAGTGTGGGTTTCAACTGTGGTTCTTAAAGGTAGTTCTTAAAAAAAAAAAAAAAAAGTGGTCTTCATAAAAGAGACTTTCTTGGCTATGATCATTAAAGTAAATGGAAGCAAAGAGATTAATAATGAAGTAACCCAAGCAAATCAGACAACGTAGCCTGTCTCACATCCATTTCAAGCTGAAGTTCATTTTGGCTCATGCATCTGAGTCTGAGTTTTTCTGATTGATGGCTGATAGCTCACGTCCAGTTTTTTTTTTTTCCTTCTTTTCACACTCAAAGTTGTTTGTTTTTTTTTTTTTTTTTTCTTCTTCGTCTTTTTACACTCAAAATATTTTATAAGGCACGGTTTTGGAAATACCCGTTGTCAGAGTCCAAAAATATATAGGTAGTTTCTAAATTGATTTTTGTAGACAGATGCTATTTACATTTCATTTCACTTGAGAAGTTATCTGTTCAGTTATTTTGCTGGCTGTGACAAACAACAGTAAAATACCATATGAGAAAAAAAAAAGAGTTGGTGACAATTTGACAATTTTATACCTAGATAGACAGACAGATGAAAATAAAGGCGTCCACTTTCTCTTATACACACAATTCAGTGTGAGACATCAAATCCCAGTCCATGCTGAGCACCGTGGCAGCAACCTAGAAAAGCGTCTTCCCATGTGCTTAGCATCAAGCCCATAAATAATCCCAGTCAGGCTGTAAAAACACTCACATGCACATGGTCAAGCCCATGCTGAAATGCTTTGCTGCATAGGGTCAGTGAAAGTGAATAAATTAAATAAATGCTGTGAGGTCTGCATGGCTGGGGAGGGATAGTGACTGCTCAGAGCAAGCCTTTGCAAGGAGTAGCAGTGTCTAGCCCAGTGCTGCATCCCCAGGGACAGGGACCCCACCTGGGTCAGAGGGAACCACCCCAAGGGCATTTCCCACCTGGTCTGGAGAGGGCTGCAGGGCTGCTCCCTGGCTCAGAAAGGCACTTCTGGAGGTGACTTGGATGAATTCCTGCTGAAAGGCTCCTGTTAATGAGACCAGGGTTGCGTCGCATTATTAATGGTGCGGCAGGGTTTCTACAGCCTTGTGTAGGAGGCTTTTTATTTATTATTTAATTCTAAATAAGCAAAATAAATAAATCATATCACTTACATGCTATGCTGGTAGGTGCAATGGAAAAAGCAAAGATGGATGGATAACGTCACATTTTAGCCTAATAGCTGTACAGTTTCATGTTATATTTACGCTGTTTGATGTTTAGCTGCATCAGTAACGGAATATTAAAAGCATTTTTTTTTTTTAAATCAATAATTAAACCTGGATTTCATTATTATTCAGAGCATATAAATTCACAGGCCGGTGTATTAAACATGTTACAAGTATCATACTGTATGTAATTGTACTTGCACTAATTGCACATTCTGGCACATTATGGGGTAATGATGCTTGAAGTTACCAAACAGTTCAAAGATCAAAGGCCACGCAGTCAAAGATTTTAAAATAAAGCTCCTGATTTGTGATTTTATGATAATGTGCTAAATTTGACCTCTTCCCCTCATGTAAATAGCTATATATAATTATATAATTATATAATAATTAGCCTGCAATCCCACAGCTTTTCAGAGTTACTCCACGGGTGCCTGGGCCCTGATGACGACTGTAATACCTGCCATCTCCACCTGCCCTGTGTCCCTAACATGCCATCAGGTTTATCTATAAAAATACCCTGGGCTTCCCAAGCCTGTTTTACTGCAGATTTAACCAAAGCCAGAATTTTAGCTCTGGTTACTGGGAGTTAATTGGGAGTCTGCAGATAATAGAAACTCGGAAGGATATTATTCACTCCTCTTCAAAGAGGCGGAAGCCAAGAGGGTCTGGTGGGGCACCCAGGGTGCCTTGCAGAAGGCTGAAATGGGAAGGCTGCTTTTTCATCACCTTCCCCATTCAGAAAAGAGAGAGAGAGAGCAAGAAGGAGCAAGGCAGCCTGACCAGGAGCCAACAGGAGATGATTATGTGGTTATCCAGAGAGATTCTTTCTATTACTTGAAAAATCAGAGAGCAGATTTAGAGAGACAGGTTGATGTGTTCAGGAAGATCAATGAATATGAGAGGCTCATTGATGGCATATGCTCGGTTTTAGGCGTAAGTGGCAGCTTCAGAGGTAGTGACAGCAGAACGGCAGGAGAAAGCCCAGCTGTGCTGATGGAAGGAGGAGGGCCTGGGGTCCACACTGGTAAACAGAGCAGCCTCTCAGCGAGGAGAGATGGCCCTGATGCTAGAAGCAGCAAAGTGAGATGAGATTTCAGCCGTAGAAGCCAAGGGCTGAAATACCAAGAAGGCCACAGGGAACAAACATCCCTGAGAGAAGCTCTGGTGGAGCTCGAGATGTGCTGCTGGGTGGGTGATGCCGAGATGGAGCTCAGCAGTGCCCTCAGAAACACCTGCCTCTGTGCAAGGCAAACAAAAACCTCCCCGAGCAGAATGCTCCCAGCTTCCCGGATGGGTGAGAGGCTTTTCTAGTGTAAATGTTTGCTCACATGGCTCTTTTACTAAATTCCCTTGCAGACCCTCATCATGAAGAGTTTTAAGATGCTCTCTTGTTCTCTGCAACTCTTTTGTTTATCCCGGTCTGTGATGGCTTTAGCGCACTCACCCAGACCATTGCCAACCAGCAGAAGCACTGGGTACTGCTCCTTTGCAGAAAAGACTGTCCTGTCCATCTGTTACGCAGTGATAGAGCAAGTTGCTGGAGATAGAAAGGCTAGAAATATTTTTGTTGGCAAGGAGGAAGAGGCTTGGAGAGAAAGTGAGTGAGGGACAATAAAGATAGCCAGGAGCACTGGAGCATCGACCTCTAGACGCATCCAGGGTCACTGGGGAAAGTATATCAAATATGTTAACAGATATAGGGAGCCAAGAGCTCATTTTAAGGAGGACTGGAAGATATTCTTGTTAATTCAGTGAGCACTTCAGAGCAAGTGAAGCTGTTTCTAGCATTATCAAGGTTTTTGTTTGCTTCAACTTTTTTTGCAGATGCATTCAGATTTCCAAAATTCAGAAAGCAAAAGTTGTTGCTTACTGCAGTCAACAAACGATGAAACCTTAATCTTCCTAATGACTAGTGGTTTATAAGACTTTTTGTTTGTATTTTATATCTATCTTAATAAGCTATGAAAATGTCCAATGATATACATGAAGCATAGACTTTAAGGCAGTGGCTTGCAAATACATTTCATGATGGCCATAAATGTGATTCCAGAAAGTTAACTGTGGTTGCAGATTAAACAACAAATGGGTTGTTTTAGGGGATATTTGGGAAATCCCTTTTTTATTATCTCAAGTCCACATACATGAACTGAAGCTTCAAAGCAAACAGATTCAGTACTAAGTATATATGATCTATGCTCAGCTTAAGTTCTGAATAACACTGTATTTTCCTTGTTACAATTGTATTAATAATATTCAAGTCCTTCCTGGACTTGGAAAACTGCAAAAAGAAGTATGTTTTAGATTTGTTCTCTGTGAGAAATATATATTGTCACCATGAAAAGTATATGTGATAGAAGAATTTAAATTTCTATGCTAAATCTAATGTCTGAAATAACTAATCAGCCAAGTGGGAACCCGATAAAAATGGATGAGAGTGAGAAAAAAAAATTGGAGACAAAGCACAATGAACTGAATTTCTTCATTTTGTTTCTCTCCTCATCTGAAGAAAGAAATGCTGGAGTGGCTTCAGGCGGCGTGCATAATGACGGGGGGCAGAGCAGAAAGCACTAAAAGGCAGCCTGTAGGCAGCCAGAGCAGCTGCCAGGGTAGGAAAGGGTCAAGCCCAGAATTATGTCCAAGTGATTCAGCAATTCTCTGATTCCAGGGGATTCAAAATGCTGACACGGGGGGAGGGGGGACACAAAAACATTTTAAAGTGTGTGTTTATATGACTATGTGTGAGGTATGTATATAGGTACACATTTGTACATGTATATACATGCATATGTATATATTTAAAGGGAGAGGGGAAGGGACATCGTGTGTCTGTGAACCTATAGCTGTACAAAAGATGCCATTAGCCTCGCGTTCAGGAGTAATGGCATTCACGTGAACAATAGCTCTGCAACTGGGGAAAGTATTTGAGTATCGTAAATTGCCAAAGGGTTCAAAAACCAGGGAACTAATATAAAAATTAGGAAATTAAGACTAATCAGGTTATTCAGGTGGAACTATTGTATTTCATTCAAAGTGCAGTAAACATATGGATTAATCAGCCAATAAGACCACTGAGGCAAAAACTGTGGCTGGTGCTCTGGAAAAAAAAAATATTTATTTTTATTTTTTTGTAATTTCTACCTGCTCATAGAACTGAAACAAATGTTTGGATGACTGACTGACCAACTTGCCTATAATAGTTGTCTGAAGTGTAGTTCAGCTGATCATCCTGGATGAGGTTTTCTGTTTTAATTTATTTTAAAGAAAAATTAAGGTGTTTATATTGTGTGTTAAAGTCTGCTAGATGCAAGTGGTCCATGTGCAATCTACAGAGTGAAATAATAAGCACGTGTAAAGAATCTTTAATTCACTTTAAATCTTAAATCTAAGCCTTGCTCAGCTCTCCCTGGTGCATGCCACTCTTCAGCAGTGCCTGAGTTTTGGGGTAAACACATTCAGTGCCTTCAGTGGACTTAAGGCAATGAAACCAACTCTGTTGGGCTAACAAACAGGAAAAATCCTCCAAACACTCCATGTGCTCTGCTACGTATGGTCAGGCATACGAGCACAGCAGCAGTGGCAGAAAGAAGCAGGTCCCTAAGCCTTGGCTGCAATTACATAAAGAAATTTCACTTCTGTTACAGCTTCCCTGGGAATACATGGGTGAGGGCGGTTGTTCAGCTGAGGATGCTGTCTCAGCCTTATATAAATACCTGCAGAATTGCTCAAATAGTTCATTAGTAGCTGATGAGTTTGTGTGCTAGCGCTAATTGCGAGGCACTCGCCCCACATCCAGGCTGGCGGAGCCGCTGCCCTAGTGCCCCGTGTGTGCGTTTGACCCAAGCTGCACAGTATCCCACCCCATTTAGTAAAGAGACCTATCTGGGGACAAATTGCCTTCCGCATCTCGGAGAAGCCCTCCTGAATGTGAGGTGTTAATTGTGGCAGGAGTTAAGGATTAAGCAGTCATGGCTTCAGGTTACTACTGGGAACCGAAATCAGGATTACAAAGGAAACTGGGCCATGCCCTCACAATGCTATTACCCCAGTTCCTGAGTCTAAAAACCTTAGAAACTCATCCTTGGTGACCAATAAAAACTAGTCTAAATTGTGCTTACTGAGGCCTGAGGAAAAGAGTCATAATTGTGCAGCCATGTCTTGGACATCTTTCAAAGCAGAAGATAACATCAAGGACAAGAGGGTGAAATCCGGCCTTGATTTATACCCTCTGCAACCTTGATCAGCGCCAAAACTACAGTGCTGGCTGTTCGTCAGGCCACAGCCTGAGCTCCTGCCCAGGAGAGACTGACCCCATGGCGAGGCCAGATGCGGGTGCCTCTTGCTGTAAGGAAAGTCAATGCACTGCAGACAGGAGTGCACTGCAGAAACATTTCCCCTTAGGTACAGCACCACGTAAATTCCCTGCAGAAATTTGACCTCAAAGCTGGGGTAGCAGTTCACCTCGATGGGTGCAGCCCCGGTGTGCATTCACCAGGCTGTGTTTTGCTCCCAGGAGGATGCAAATCAGCTCTGTCACCCTGACAGCACCCACAAAAGGGCTCAGCTTTAGGGCCGTGCCCCTGACTTTTGGGGGGATGCTTGCACAGGCCAGGTATTTGTGATGGTTTGTACCACGTCGTGAAACCCTGTTTCTGACCCCAGAATACAATGCCATAGAGATGAACGGTAAGAAAAAGAAATTCTGTGGTTGAAATTTATGACATGGTAGCACATACTTAATAACCAATTAAACTCAAGATTTATTGGGAGCTAAATTACATTTGTATTATAAATAGAACTAGAATATACTGTTATAGAACAAAAGCAAAACATCTTAGCATTTAATATTGTAAAAGACAAAGTAATCTAATGGACCCTAAATGTTAATGGGTGTAAAGATTTACACTTTAATTGCATTTTTAAGTCATCTTATTTTACAGTGCTCTTTTTTCTATGTACATAGAAATCAACGATGTGCTGCAACATTATACTTAGTAGTGGCAAGACTGACTTTAGGAAACCTGTTATTATAGGCAAGATCAGTTTCTTACTTATAAATCCTTGCAAACATTTTAATTGAAAAGAGCAGTGGACTTTCACTGACCTTGGCTGTATGCATGTGAGACCTTCATAGCAAATCAAGCTGGTGAAAAGTGTGGGATGGGAAAGCCAAGAAGGGAGAGAGTGGTAACAAGATAATTTTGATTTCTAAAGCCAGCAAACAAACAATATTAGATTTGGGGATTTGCCTTATTGTAGGGGAAAAAAAAAAAAAAAAAAGCAAATGATGAAACACAAAATTACAACTAATCATATTATCAGATAATAATAATAACATACTTATTAAAGTATTATAATCCATAATCCAACTTTACGATGATATCTGAGGCTGGCATTTTAGGATATGCTTTTGTAGCATATAGAATTGTTACAAACTTCCCAGAAACTGATTACTGTGCTCATAAAATGTCTCTTCCAGTCTGTGTTACTGCTTCAGGATTCATAAGCTGGGTTACAGTTATAGATGAATCTAACTCATATTACATTTGAAAAAATAAATGTGCACTAAAAGTAATTAAAGCATGTTGGTTCATGAATAATACACCATTTTACTACTATTTGCAGAGTATAATGAGACAAGCTACTAAATTGACAATGAATGCTCTATTATGTGATTGCCAACTGTTTTATAAGATATTGAACAGATTCATTTATTCTATCATCATGTGCATTATCAAGCTATTGCTTTTTAATAAATTAATTTCTCCCATGTCTCCAGAGCCTGGCTTTGAAATCTGGCTGAAGGCATAAATGAAATTAATTTTGTGGTCGGAGTGCAACTACCAGCACTCGGTGGCTTGCAAATAACGCCCCGCAGCTGGCGGTGCTGCGGAAGGGAGTCTGGGGGCAGCACGGGCATGAGCAAGCTGGGACACCCTCTGCTTAATCGCAGCAGCAAAGGATGCCTTCTAATAGTGAGCTGACAGAAATATTCGCCCCTGCAGTATACGGCTCCCTGACAGCTCTTGGTTATCATAGCTCCGCTGCTGTGTCCCCCCCCCTTCCCCTGCCCTTCACCCCCTCCCACCAAAGCGCTATAAATTGACCCTTTAATTGTTTTAGCAGCCTAAACCTGGTGACACCGTTCACTGCTTGCAAAGCAGCGCTTAATCCCCGGCTGGGCGATAGTGTCATTAGGAAAGTGATGTGGTTGCGGGGACCCATCCCGGCAGCGCAGGATTACCTCGCAGCCCTCGGCTGGGGCTGGAACAACACATGCTGTCCGTGCAGCCCCGTGCTGCAGAGCTATTTCACTCGCTGGTAAACAGCTTCTAATTGCGGCTGTTGACAGGACTCACCGTGCTGTAACTAACCTCGCTGCAACACTATTATTTCTGAAGGGAGCCTTTCTCCATATTTTTCACAATAAGTCTGACAGCTGTCATATTAAAAACGGCGCTTAATTCTAATGCAACTATTCCCACCCGCCCTTCCCTTCTCATTTTTGTGCCTCTGTAATGCATGAAGTTCTCCTACTCATAAAGATTAAAGGAGCAGCTTTGCTGGAAGGAAAATACTCCTGCTGTGTTTGTAGTCCGGGTACATGGGTGAGGGGCTCAGCACCGGCTCCCTTGCTCCTCTCTCCTGCAGCCACGCCAGCTCAGCGCTGGGAGGGGAGGAGAAGCAGAGCAATAAAGCCTTCCCTGGGAGGAGAGAGGTAATTCAGGAGCCATTGAAGCGAAGTTTCAGGCTTCTTTTGAACTGTGACCCGCGGCCGCCGGCCGGGCGCTGCGTGGGCTGCACAGGCTGTGATGCACGGCTGACGGCCGCCCACCAGAGACCCGGCCCAGGCCAGCAGTTCGCTCAGAAGTTTACAGTGGATTTAAGTCAAAATGCTCAAACGCTGGTGTTCAATCACTGCTAACTGTGTGCTCGGCAGACAGCTCCCAGCAGACTCCGTACTTGTAAAATCCAATACGCCACATAAAGCAAGGGTTTATGGAGGTGCAGGGGTTCAGGAGATATTTTTATTCTGTCCCACTGCCCGGTTTCTTGTACTGAAACCTTAGCACAGGGGTGGGATGGCTTCACCTGCATCCTGCACACAAACTGGGCAGAAAAGCACAAATGGCTGCATTCAGCAAGGCACTACCCATTTCCATTGCTTTTCCCCTTCCTTCAGGCTGTCTGGAAAAAGCAGAACATAATTTTGGGCCAGGTCTCACCTGCTGATGTGACTCTCAGAGCCAGGACCAGTAAGTCTCTGAGCATCCCACGGCCCACACACAAGACAGAGGCACAAAAAAGCTTTCATTTGCCTCCCTTCCCCGGCACAGTCACATGCATGAGCCCTGTACGCATTTCCCAGTCCCCACCAGGAACAGCAGGGAGCTGCTTAAAGTGCTGCTGCTGGAGGATAGTGCCAGCACAAGGAGAAGGGTGGCTGCATGACCAGGCACCTCCAATGTAGTTCAGGTCATGCTCACATATCCTGCATGCTGCACGAGCCTTGCGTAAGGTTTCCGTATGAATACGGCACACAGGGCAAACCTCCTTCCCAAAGTATTGGCTAATGTTTAGTTTTTATAACAGGTCTTTCAACGGTGATGATTGCCAGCCAGAGCAGTCTCATTTGGCATTTGATGATCTGCTCTGTACCCCCTTAAGGTAGATAACTTGCTGGGATTCAAAAAAAAATATATATATATAAATATAGAATATTATTTCTTCTTCTCTCTCTCTTTTTTTTTTTTTTTTTTTTTTTTTTTGCATAAGCAACTGCCCAGCAAATTGATAAGAGCCCTTTTTAATTAGATAGTGAAGTTGTATGGGTAATGTTCCATATAAAATGTCTATAAAACACAGCAGAATTAATAAAATGACTGCTTCTCGTTTAATTCAGGTCCTCCAAAGGGATCCGTATGTCTTGCTTTGGTCTGTTTGTAGTACTTCTCTCCACCACCCAGGCATGAATTGATTAAAATCACATTCCTCACTTAAAACTGGAGCCCAGTTGGTAAGAGATACTGGAGAGCAATTAAGGTCTGTGTGCAGACACATGAACCCCCCCCCAACCCCATAAAAAACATACCGAAAGGAATCATTGTGCATCGCTTGGATTATATGCAAACACAGCTCATGTTGACAGCTACCTCTGGATGACTCCATCAGTACACACTTTATCTCCAGCTGTCCAAGTAATTTTCCCAGGATTTTGCCCCTCTTTTTCACTCCTCTCCACACAGATGGATTAGAGCAACAAACGGTTTACATGCTGCACATCATTAGCTATCCTCCCTCACTACCCAGCAGATAACAACTGGGCTCTATCATCAGGACATCCATAACACCTTGACACTTTTACAACTATGCTGTTCTCTGCCAGAGCAATCTTCTCTTGTAAAGCATGGAGCTAATTCACCAAACACCCATTGGAAAGTACTCTGCAAACGCAACAGGGGTGGGGGGAGAGAAGGAAACGCACAGCCCAGAGCAGGCATCTAGTAAATAACAGAGTTAGTGCTGTAAAAAAATCAGCAGAGAGGCAGCATATCCTTTCTCTCCAAGATACGCCCCTGTTTTCCTGTTGCCTCTGTCCCACAGCGAAGGACATGAGCGAGCAGCCGCGCAGCTGGCTGCTGTATTTCAAGCCCTTCCATCACCACATCACACAGGCAGCCTTAGTGCCTGGCTTTGGCACAGCTCCCTGCCACTGCAGGGGCTGTGCACCTGGCTGAGGCTTGGCTGCTTCCACAGGGCTAGGGCTGGCCTTTGCCAGCCTCTCCCCAACAGGACAGGTCAAAGGATGCAGCTGGTAGTGTGTTTGCTGGGTGTTCTGCTCTGTACATGCTGTCCCATTCTGCCACAGCCTGGTGCTAAAGTTTTGCAGGATGGGAAAAGCCATGTGAATAGGATTGGTCTTGTGTTTGGGTCTGTTCTTTGTTTGGGGTGAAAGAGAAGATTGGTATATCCATCTCTGGGTGAGTTTCAGGTGGGCCACTTGGATGTGTGGTGGGCTCCAGCTGATTGTCTTTGTAGCCTTTACCCCTTGGCAAAATTGTGCTGAAATCCAGCCACAGATTCAGAAGTCTGAGGGCATCAACCCAGCTGCTTAGGAAACAAGGAGGAAAAGACATTTGTGATCTCTCTGGAAGAAAACTTCCACCAAACTACAAGGCACTGGCATTACCAACTGCTCGTCTGGTTTTCCTAAACTGCCTCCAGGCTAAGGACATCTTGACTCTAAAGGGTTTGTAAATAAAGCAATGTATACCATGCATAAGTGGGGATCCTGCTCTGGGGACTGTGCACCCTCAGCCATGGGCTTACATCTAAAATAAAATACAAACCTGAATCAGCCACTCTGGATGGAAAGAAATATGTCAGATTTTAGCAGCATTTTCCAAACCTCTCAGAATGCCCCCCTGCAGCCCTTAACCATACTTTTTAATGTATAGTACATGCTTGTTTAAAAAAGAAATACATAAGGAGAGAAAGTAATTACCGTAGCTTAAATTCAGCCTGATAAGAAGGGCTTGCACAGTTTGAGCAGCTGTTCCACTGCCATTCAGATTATGAAAATATAATCCTAGAGAACCTTGTCAAGATAAATACGGAGCATGAAATGTATAGGCATTTTTTCCCCAGCCACATATAATGATCAATTCCAAAGCCACAAGTGATACCAAAGGACAAAATAAGATCTGTCTAGACTTTCTCACTTACAAGATATTGATCATTCCAATGGTAAACTGGTTAGTATAAGTGTGTTTGGCTTGAAAGGTCATGAGCTTAACACCTGACAAGGAGTTATTCAACCTTGATATAAGTCAAATTATTGCAGTGTTGCTGGAAAGACTTTCTCTAATAAAAATACCTACCTGATCTGAGAATATCTGAAATTCGTCTTCCGGACGTTTAAAAAAAAAAAAAAAAAAAAGGTAAACACTTGGCATGGCTGTTTGCAGGTCCCTTTCTATCCAGTTTTGCATGTAAAAGTCCCATCAGTCATGCACTTTAGGAGCAGACCATGGACAAGATGGTCCATCAGTGACAGAGCCCCTATCCACTCTCCCTCTATTTTTATGAGGATAACTAGCAAGTGCTTGTTAGGACTATTAGGAGCTTGATGCAAGTTTGCTGGATCTTTTCCAAGAACTATAACACATGATCTATTTTGCTTTATTCAGTTCTTTTTGTTTTGCTGATATGATACTAGTTAAGGTTAATGGGGTTTGCTTTAATATTAGACACAGGATCACTTAACTACCTTTAATGAACAGTGGAGTCAATGCGTTGTGGAGTAATTCACGCAGACATTGCCTCAGGTAAATCAACCAGAAAAATGTAAGCCAGTCAAATAAATAAATCTGACTGGCTGTAAATGTGCCAAATTTTACACCAAAATATATTTGAAAGCCAATGACTTAGGCACATCTAGGATATTAAAATGGAGGTTTTGGAGTCTGTTTCTTTTCAATCGCTTTTCCTTTTTAATGTCCTGCACATCCCTCTTGTGCTGAAACCAAGCTGAGGGTGTGTGAAAAATTATTTTCACAAGTGTTTCTAATAGAAGCAAATATGCTGCAGCTTTGTGCCATTTTTTATTTGGAGTGAAAATGAAAAAAGAAAAAAAAGAAAAACAAGGTTTTTTTCATGCTGGCTATCTCAATGTGGGAGATGAGAGACAGGACAGAGAAGGGGAGAGAAAAAAAAAAAAAGGAGAAAGAAAAAGGAAGGGAATGAGAGAAAGAAAGAGTGCATGAGAGTTTTTTGTTTTGTTTTGTTTTTAATCTGAATTGGAGAAAATGGTGACAGTTCAGTTCTAGATGGAGTAATACACTACAGTCAGTAAATATTTATTAACCAGAACAAGGAAGCAATGGAACCTGATCAACTCAGAAATGTCCCAAGGCAGCTTACTTTCATACTAATGCAAAACTATGCCAACATTAAAAATGCTTTTCCCTCATAACACTGAATGAGGGAACCACATATGGAAGAAAAAATCTCCCAGCTCCTCTTTGAAGGAAGGTGGGCAATCTCTTTAACTACTGACTTCTCACAAAACCAGGCAACATTTCAGCAATAAGGAATGACAGGGTGTTCACTATCAGTTATTAATGTTTGCCTAAATGAAGCATAAGGCCGGGGCCTTAAAAGTGTGGGGAGGCATGGTGCAGGGCTCATGGTGTTGTTTAAGGACTGCTTATTCTTGATCTGGCAATGGCAGGTACTGGTGTAAAGCTCTGCTGTCCTGGGCTGGCTGTACTATTACATGAATGTAATTCTCCTTTTTTTTTCTGCAAAAAGGACAAATAATGCGTTTGAGAAGGCTGTTGCACAGGTGACAGACGTTAATCATTTTTTCACTCCAGACAAACTCTATGTAATCCAAGGGGTTTGATTTAATTTCACAGATAGAGCCTGCCCCAATCCCCACCCTCGTGCACAGGGGGCCAAACAGTGCCTACGTAAGGAGAGCTCCCACTAAACTCAGATTAGCTGTAAATACACACACACACACAATAAAAAATAGAGGAGCCACAACACTATATGACCATGAAGTAAAGCTGTTATACTTCCCTAATTAATGTTACACTACCCTAATTCCTCACGTAAATGTAGTGGGGATTGCAACGGGAGGATGTGGTGGTTCCTCCTGCCAGGTGACTGCATGCCTCAGTTGGGACACCTATTCAGCAGCTGACTCCAGACAAGACAAATTGTGGAAGGCAGACTGTTAGCAGTAAATCATTTAATAAGGGGGTCAAATAAGCTTCTATTAACAATGTTTCCTTCTATTTATTTATATTCTGTCTGCAGAAAATGTGATGCTGGACTGGTGATGGCTTAGGACAACGTTCCGGCATGAAGACAGCTACAAAGCACAAAATAAAAAAAAATGAACTCAGAAAGAAACAAGAAAAAAAAAAGAAACAGCGTTTTCTTGGTATCAACAAGAAGCTCTTTATTTTTCCTCAAGTTTTCTTTTCTAAAAAAAAAATAATAAATGAACTAAGACATTTGCAGAAATGAGATAAAAACTTTCTCTTCAGGTGACAATATTCAAGGAAGCATGTTGTTTTATTAAATTTAAATTGAAAGAAAAATAGAGAGATTTGGATTGGGATACAGTATCAGGAGAACTGAGAAACTGTGAATTTTCCAAGAAAAAAAAAAAAAAACCTTAAAACTGTGAACTGAGAAATGGATGGAAATACCACTTAAACCCCTGATTACACCCTGTGTGTTCTTTAGGAGACATCATCTTTGCTAACTCTATGGTATTTAGGAAATGGTTTACAACATATCATTTATTGTGATCTTTTAAGACAAAACAAATATTTAATTAGCTGTGATTTTCGCCATTTCTGTTCAGATGTCTACTTGCACTTTCTTTTTCTAGATAGCTCAGATGTATTTGCAGCCAGCAGTCAAGGGCAGGAAAGATTTCTTTCCTTAATAATCTTTTTATTTGCCACACCCAATAAAATTCTTGTAGGGAAAAGGAATCAACAAGACTACCATCTCCCAATCGATACCTAAAGCCTAACAGACAGTAATTATCAAAATAAAGAGGAAATCCCATATTGGGCTACATACCTCCCCATTAATCAAAACAACAGAAAATATCTGCAGCACTGCTTTTCTGAAATAACATAAAAGATGCCTGCTTAGGTTACACTTTGAATTGGCTACAATCAAAAGAAGGAAAAGCACGACTAACTAAGCCCCAGGAAGCCGCATTGTCCCTTTAACCCGTCGTATTCCCCATTTCCCATTAGTACTTAACATTTTTCACTATGTTGTGACTGCTATTATTTCATTTAACACTGGTTAATCTGTATCTGAGGTACATGGAAACCCTCTAGATGATAAGATTGGACAGGCTCCAGCGCTGGCAGTTTCCGAGCGTGCACGCACGCAGTGTGTTTTGATCCCTGCCGTCACGGGGACCGCCTGCCAATTCGCTCTTGGATCAGCCTCTCGCTCAGTTCCCACAGGGCTGCGGCCGTCGCATCGTTCCGAGCCTCCGGTGACGGCAGGCAGCGGCAGCAGTTGTTGAAGTACATCCCGCCCAGGCCCTCCAGCTCGGCGGCCGTGGCGCAGTAGACGGTTGTGGCAGCTCCTTGTTGCTGAAATTAAAAAAAGAAAGAGGAAAAGAAAAAAGAAAGAAAGAAAGAAAGAAAGAAAGAAAGAAAGAAAGAAAGAAAGAAAGAAAGAAAGAAAGAAAGAAAGAAAGAAAGAAAGAAAGAAAGAAAGAAAGAAAGAAAGAAAGATAAAAACTACGTGAATATATACATAAACACATGGATAGATTTTTATCTTTGTCATTTTGGCTGCTGTCCATCGGAGCTGTGCGTCTCAGGAGAGCACTGGTGAATGCATTGCAGCTAAAACTCTGCTGAAGATGTTGCCTCCCTGCCTGCTGGCCACTTATTTGCTAAACAGCTTAACGAGGAGCTTTTTTCTTTTCATTTCCTCTTGGAGCAAAAGAAAAGGAAAAGATGGTCTAAAAATTGGTCCTGTTCATTTGCCCCTTTTCAAGAAAACGTTAAGTCAGTGCCAGGAGGGTCTCCCCACTAGCACTTGAAAACAGAAAAGGTGAGCCAGGTTTAAAGGCAGCACCTAAAAACATCCTGCTTTTCCCTTCTAACTCAGAAAACACCACACACCTTGAGCACCATCACTTCCTAACCTTGATAAGCAGTGCAGACTGACACGAATATGCGTTCTGTTTGGTTGGGTTTTTTAAGCCTCTCGTACAAAATTAACCTGGGCACTCCAATTAAGACCTATAATGCAAAGTGCAATCGGGATTTGTGCCAAACCTGCCAGTATATCTTTGATCAACAGTTTCACTGTTGCAGTTGTCACCATTGCCTCGCAAGAATGTTTACCTGCTGCAGGCAGAGAAGGCTGATTTTGCAGAGACACGAGGCTTTCCAGTGTGTTGTTTTTTTTTTTTTTTTTTTTTTTTTTGTTCTGTAACAACCATTTCTCATGTCTTATAATGCTTTAAGAAATGGAGCAGGTAGATTAGAGGCTTTTGTGGAGCAGAGATTCTTTTTTTCTTTCTTCTTCCTTTTTTTTTTTTTTTTTTTTTTTTTTTAAATACCAGCTGAACTTACGTTCAAACAGGAAGAATGGATTTCTCTGAATTTCTCTGACAGAAACCTGGAGCTGGAGGGCATAAGGTTCAGACAGCGATGAGTACGCCCCAGGGGAGGGGGTACTCCAAGGCCTGGACTGAAAGCACAGTGCCAGTAGAGCTGCAAAGAGGGCAAGAAGCTGTTTTTCTTTGTGAACTATAATTAAAAATAATAGGTGAGAGCACGTAGCAAGACACTGCACACAACCCTAATTTAAAACCGATAGAGTTTATCTGGCATCTTATGATTATTTATGTGCATCTTAGTCCTTTCTGTGGTAACTAATTATGAGCTGATAGGAATCAGAATAAAGAGGCTGCCAACTATGATAGAAAAAGTAAACGAAGAGAAATTGGATGTTGCCACATTAGGATAATTTAATGGGGAAAGCGAATAAGCTTCAACCTCTCATGATTTTCCTCCATTTCTGTTTTTGTTTTCTCCTGCCTTTCAGTGTCACAAAAAGGAAAACTCAGGGTGCTGTTAGGGGGTCAACCTGCAAAAGACCTCTGTTTTGCATTCTTATCCTTCAAGGGCAGCAACCATTCTAAAAAGCCCCAATTCTCCTTAACGGATGCTTCTTGATTTTGTGACTGTAAAGAAAGGCACATTTGTTTGCAAGATATGCATTTTCCTCAGAAGATGGGATTAAACTGATAATGATGACTCCACAGCTTAGAAATGATCTCCTATAACAAGGTAAACCAAACCTGTCTGTATTAAGAATGTTGAAAGGCATATATTTACCACCAGACCAAAATATTTTTAAAGTTAGCGATCCTCTTATTAAATCAATATCTTTTTTAAAAAAGAGAAAGTATCTTACAAGCAGGAGAAGAAATGCGAGTTCTACTAAAAATAACATTAACAGAGAACAATAAAATTGTTATGTTCATTTGAACTATCTTATAAAGCTTCACAGCACAGGTATGATCACTGTATTCAGCAGTTTAGAATGATTCAAAGCCCCTGAAGAGTGTTATTATTAGTTTTTGCAAGCAATTCAACTGGACTTTTATTAGAAAGGTAAAATTAAACTAACGTGCTCAATGCAGAGTGAGAGCCCTTAAGCTATTGCTGAAAAGCATCCGTCCAGCCTAGCTAAACTCAGGATAGCTTTAATAAAAATTAGCTAATTCATAAAATGAAAGTTTATCAGAACAGTTTAAAATCCAAACCAAATAATAATTTATCTCTTCAAAAGAGTCAAATTTGATGATTTTAAAAATTCTGAGCAGGCAGACATCCTACAGCATAACAGCAGTGCTTTATACCTCAAACACTGACACAGCCTAAACTCCAAAAGAAGAGAATAGTTTTCCCTGTGTGAGTGTAGGATATTTACTTTAAGCGATAAAAGATTATGTGGCTGGAAGCCCAAAGCACTTTATCATGTGATGCCTCCAGTGTTTCGCTGAGGACTGGATGTAAGCAATGTGCCATTTGCTTTTTGGCTGTGTGTATCTTTCTGTCTTTCTAAATGTTTCAATTGTGTTGGGTGTTTTGGTAGAAAAAAAAAAAAAAAGTTCAATGGTTCTATCATTGACAGAGAAATACCTTTTTATTACTTAAGAGAAATGCAGTCATATTTATCCCTTTGTTGACAGAGGGTAAAGCTTTAATATCAGAGAATGAAAAAAAGTGAACTCATCAAGCCTATGAGTTTGATGATGACAAAACTATGAAACAGAAGGTAAATCCCAGATTCCCAAAGCCATTTAAGCATCTAAATTCCTTTGGTAAATGTGAGCTAGTTGCATCCAGAGATTTGAGGATCTCTACTTAAGTGACTTGCCCAAGGACAGAGAGGAATGAGTATCAAAGGACTCAATAACGCTTCAGGTCGGACAGGATGTCAGGATGTCTCCAGCCCAGCCTCCTGCCCAAAGCCGGACACCCAGCAAGCCCACAGAGGCCATGCTCAATGGGAAGGTCCCCAAGGGACCAACTTCTTCTTTTCATCTTTGACTCAGATGCCACAAACCTCTGGGTAGAGCCAGAGCTGCAAATAACTGCAGAATGCCTGCACTGCCACCCATGCACAGCCAGGCTGTGAGAACACTGAGTTTCTCAGTAAATATTGTTTATCCCTTATGAACACAATCTTCTGAATGACATCTTTATATGCTGGGCCTTATGACTGTTTAATAAGAAGTTTTAATTTTTTGCTCATCAGCTTTCCTGTTCACATATCATCAGCATACAACAGCAGAGGATATTAGGGAATCTAATTAGTAAACAATTCCATACTGCTGATACAAGATGAAACATTCTTAAACCGATAAAAAGAGCACTTTAATCACTGTTGAATGACTTTCAATGACAAGCGGTTTGTGCCATGTCAGAACATAATTTGAAGAAGATTAGAGTACTATATAAAAGAATTAATGTTAACAACTTCGTTAAAAAATGTCTTAAACAATGAGCTTGTCAGTTGTCACAGGCTCTCCCTGATCTATTGTGATTAACGCCCCCGCTCCCAACAATTTAAACTGATAAACAATGCTAAAAGCTCTGGGCAACCTAAACATTTTTTTTCCATATGTCCGTCAGTTGTATATGGTGCTAATCGCCAGGGCTGGGGGTCAACCTTCCTTAACCTGCAACAAAGGCAGCGAGTTGGAATGATGAATACACAGGATAAAGAATTTGTGAGAAGCCCAACTGAATCTTTAATCATGCCTCAATGCCATTTCCGATCCAGGCAAACATTTGAAAGCTGCTAGGCAAGCACCACGCTATCAATCTTTCCAGTGTACGTAAAATTACCCGGGAATCTTGTTTTGGATTAAGTTGAAGAGTGTCTTAGTAATAAGGGTTCATCATTCTCCTTCGCAAATCATTTGTCAGTTTTGTAATACAATCTTAAACTGCAGCAGGGTGGGATTTGTAAAGCAGTTGCTGTTTATTTATAGTTGAGGCTGAAAAATCTAAATTGTCCATCCTTCCAAAATCCTTTGTTGAGATAAAAATACTAAGTAGCTAGCTACTAGTTCATAGGCATTTATCTCATAACTGTGAGCTATCAATTTGTAGCTGATGGTGCTGAATACAAATTAATATTGAACATCTTAACAGTAAAAGAAAAGGGGTTCCTGATACACAGCGTACGGTAAAACCCTCATTAATATATGTAATGCATCCGTTAGTATTCTAAGATACCATTTATGTACCTGATAAGAAAACATATTACACAGTTAATGTTTAGTTTTCAAATTTGTCTACTTTCAAATGCATGTTTACTTTCTAAAATTAGATTCCTGTTCTGAAGCAGGTTTATGTATGAAGTATATAAATAATAGAAACAAAGCCATAAATTATCTGTATACATATCAACTACAAATGAATAAGATCCACTCTAAACTCTGTTAAGGGCATACAGATAGCATGTGACATTGCCTACCAGCGAGATGGAATCAGCTTCCCTGAAAAAGAGTTATTTATTTATTTATTTATTTATTTTATTATGAAAAATTAAGTATTAAGGCAAGTTATCTCAGTAGCCTGAGGTTAAGTTTAATGCAGCACATTTTAAAAGATGGCCAGTGGAAGGAGGTGAATTCACAATGACAAGAGAGGCGAGCATTTGTGACAAGGTCCAGATTCAAAGCAAGCAGCCCAAGTGAAACAAAAAGGCAACTGCTTCCTCAAAACTCTTCAGGCTCTTCCTGTTATTCATCCCAGGACCATTAGACAAAGCAAACACATCCCTAGCACAAAAATACTAGCTCAACACAACTGCATTGTGAACAGATCACTTATAGTGGAATCACTTACTGCACAGCAGAGTGAAGATGGGGGAGCACACTCATATTACAGACCATAACACAAACAGGGTCTCCCACTCCTTCGCTGTGCCTCTGAAAAGCCCTCCAAAAAGTCCAGATCCACTCCGTGAGAGCGGGAGTTTCAGTTCACCAGCTGGCGTCAGCCATGCTCATTTACCAATTTGGTGTGAAATAGATAATCTTGGAAAAGCAAACAAGATGGAGCAAATTGCCAATGCCAAACTCTAAAATTACAGCTGAAGTTCTCTGCTCCTCAAGCCTCATCTTCACCCGGTGTCAACCAGCTCAGGTCCACCACCTCCTCCGACACAGATCTGCGGTTGCCTGTGGCTTGTGCCTCTCTGCCGCTTGCCACCGGTGCCTGGTGCAGTGTGGTGCCTCCTGCCACCAGCATCTTGGCAGCTGACATTGGCTGGTATCCTGGAAGTAAACCACACTCCGAATACAGATGTTTCTATTTGGGATGTGCAGCAAGCCACAGCTGGGATTTGGTGCAGTTATTCTCCAAATATACTTACTCCTTTCTCAGTAATGTTAAAATGTTTCTACAGATGAGCTGAGTCTGTACTTTCTCCCATCAAGCTACCTTCGGAAAAACACTACTAAGTCTAAAATCCTTATGTCCTCATTCAACTGTCGTAGCAGAGGGACCGGCTTCTCAATGCCAAGTGTTACTTCACTCAGTTTCCTAGCCGGTATCTCAGAGCTGCAAGGGGCAGCTACCCTCCGTACAAGGCAGTGAACGAGTTGTAGCCTTGCACAGGAGATTACAGAAAAATCCTTCCTGCTGCAGTCCTCTTACTCAGAGCAATCCTGGATGCATTATTATCTTCTGAGTAATGCTCGCAATATATATGCACTATCCTCCTGTAAGAAAATAGGATTCCCTAATTGCTTTTTCAGCCCAGAAATACGAAACTGAGACCTGCCTTTGCTCCTTTGGGTGAGTACGACAAACTAAAATCATAGCTGCAACTAAAAAAAAAATAAATATACAACTTTGGAACTGCCAAATATGATTCAATAAATAAATCAGGCTCAGTTGACTTCAAGTCCCTTCTCCACCCAAGTGCCAGCAGGAAAACGTGACCTGAACTGACTCTGTAATTGCAGTCTTTTGAAAGGTCTCACCGAACCACATCTAAACCAGAGATTCTCAACCACCTCCCCTTCCCCCATCACCACATTTAAACCAGCAAAATGTCTCTTAGAAGATAATACAACGGATAAACCCAAATCTATAAGGTCTGTTTTTTGTTTTTTGTTTGTTTTTTTTTTTTTTTTTTCTCTGATGTATTTCTTTTTCAATTAATTCTTAACTACAAAGACTCAAAACTCTAACAACTTCTCTACTTACAAAGCATAGTTGGTTTCAAACTGTAACTTTTCTTAGCGTCATTAAGACCTTTATGCATTTACAGTATTCTTTACATACATTATAGAAGATAAATGTGCTATATTCTTTGAGTAAGGAAACTGCAGTAGTTCACGAAAGAGGATTTGTTTTCAACTGCTGAGGCATTAAGACCTAGTGATTATTTAAACTATTCAATATATGCAGCTATATTTAACTCACATTCTGGGTTTTAACTTTGCAAAAGAAAATGTGTCCATTGTAATAAATGTATTTTGACACTGCACCATGTTGTTTGTGTTATGCAACACCCCATATGTTCTCAATTATGGCAATGATAGTGCTTGAAAACTTCTATCCTCCAACAGTGTCAAACAGATCGTCTGCAATCACTCCACAGGAAAAAAAAAATAATACAACACAGGACATCCAGGCAGGAAGGAGCACTGGGCTGGTTTTCTTATTTTGACCTTTACTTCTGGAGTCAACTTGGAAAAGTCACTTCAACTCCATGTACCTCACTTTTCCCATCAGTAAGATGGGGAGAGTACTAAGATTTACCCACCTCACAGGGGTGTTGTGAGGACTAGTTAATATTTATGGCGTGCTTCCACATCTACTGCTGAAAAGCACTGTGTAAGTATAGTGTTGTATTATAAACTGTTGTTAAAATGCTTAGAAGATTTAGAACAAGGTTGGAAAAATAGCTGATAAAAATGTAAGTACCTTTTGAAATCATGCTTATTTTTCTCTATTGTATAAACTCCCTTCTTTAACGTGTGAAGATGTCTGCTACACCAGGCTCCATTCTGGTCTCTTTCCTCTCTACTTGTTTGTTTTGGTCCAGCTCACTGAGAACTTGGTAGCACTCTTATTAGCCAAAGTACCACAGGGGTCTCCATAAATGGATGCTTTAGAGTCCTATATCCCTTCAAAAGGAGGTCCATGAGTTCGTCTCTCCCACACTTTGCATATCCTAGAAAGAGTAATCATGGCATACCAGGGGTGGGATTCCCCTAACACAGGGATCTTAAAACATCTGCCTTGGGAAATCCTGCGTGCTCTACAGCTGTCCTCCAGAAGGGCACACATTTCCCACAGGTCTGGAATCATATTTGCTATCCTCTCGTAGACATCTCAGATAAAAACATCAAACATTTAAGACACCCTCAGACACCTGTGTCTATGCAACACTACTGCTCTTTTTGCAGCACCTGGAAGGGAGTTGGGTCCTACCAACACCCAATTCTTTTCTTTTTCTGTGTTGAAATCCACAATTAGTTTCTGAAATTCTTTCAAGCCTGACACAGAGCCATCTTAAGCTTCAAAAACTGTAATGAAGCATATGGCTTTACCTTGCTCGACCAGCATTTCAACGGCAAGAGCAGCAGCACGCCCACAGGCTGCTCACTCTGGCCTTTTACGGACATCACATTTCCTCTCAGATCACTTCTGAATTTTCTTCTGCTGCCTACTGAACTCCCGTTCACACCTGATTTACACTTTTAAAACATCATCACTCCACTGAAGTGTCGGTTTTGAACACTGCATGCAAATTGCTACTATCCAGCACTGCTGCTCTCACTATACCATGATGTACAGGATAGTATGGAGCAGTGGTGTGGTACTGCATGCTTCTCTTCAAGTCTAAGTTTGGGAAACATCCCTGAGGGAAATTTTCGGTGTTTATTTCAGAATGCAACAGGATAAGGCTGTGATCAGGCTGCTGTCCCTTGCTTGTCCTCTGCCCCGTGTGCCAACCCTGGTTGGCTGAACGAGGAGCGAACAGCAGGCAAGAGGGAGTCAGTGCCCTTGGGCATCACAGCAGCACCATCAGGAGCTGTAAATCCCTGCTCAGTGATTGAGATTTTGTGATGTACATTTATACAAACACAACTCCCAACATGCCAAAAATGGAAACCCTATTCAGGATACTGGAAATCATCCTGAAATGCATATTCTACCAGCTGAGCCCATGTTCTTCAGGGCAAGTGTAACTTAAAGAGTAGGGCAAGCAGGTTGTTGACAACAAACATCCCCTGCCAAAAAACCAGATTAGATATGCTGCTGTAACTCAGTCAACAGAATAGGGTCGGCTGGTGTTTGGACATATGTAAATGAGAAATTTGTTGAAATCACTTCTGTTATTAACTTCTGCTAATTTGAAATGCTTTGTTTTTGCTGTACCTAACTTTAATTATATAGATACTTTATATAAATGTATGTACACAAACAGTACTGTATATGCTGTATATATTTATATAGCTTTTTAATACTACTACTAGTCAAAATTTAGACTCTCTTCATATGCAGTGTTGCAATGAATGCCATCACAATACTGACATTGTGCTTCCTTCTTCATTGCATAGATAATTTTTTGGATTGACTTTGATTTTAGATATGAGTGAAACAACCCCACAAAATGCAATGCTTTTTAAGCAAGTGACCTTTTGGGACAAATATTTGACAAGCTGTTTGTTTAGGTTTTAAAGATAAAGACTGTTTTTCATCTGTTGATACATACACACACAAGAAATTCTGTAATACAATGCATTCAGAAACCACAGGGTGTGATGTTGGGGACATATCACGGTAAAAAAATTAACTACCAACTCTGTCTTCCAGAAACTAATTAAGGGAATGTATTTTGCAATAATACAGATCTAGTAAACAGGCCTCTAACGTCTAGGCTTAGAGCTGTAAGCCAGGCACTCCTGTATTATGTATGTGTGATTTTCATAGATAGCCTGCTGTAAAGTGTGCCCTGTTAGTGCATCTTTCAGGCTCAAAGACACTAGCCTTGTTAATATTTCATTTAGTACATACTGTAGAGTCTCATTTATATTACTTCTATAATTAATGGTGATAGCTTAGGCACTGCCTTTACAAGGAGAGATCCCTGTATGTTGGTCGATGGATAATGAGAAACAATAGATATTTCATTCACCAGCAGCTTGTTGCTAGTTAGTAGGAAATTATCGTGTGTACTGTTGCTTTAATTGCCAGGGTAAATAATGCTGCCGCTGTGTTAGTGAACATTTTAAAGCACTTGATGCAAATAGACTAGAAACAAAACAAAACAAAAAAAAAAAATTACCTTTATTATGCTATACCTTAGCATAGGGAGTTACAAAGGTCTTAAAACATTTGCGTTCTATCATGCAAATATATCTTAATATGCATGTGCTGACTATTCAACTACTGTATTTTAGGAAATACAATTATGCTGCCTTTCTCTTCTCCTATGTAGACTGTAAATAACTGTAGATCTTTCTCTTGTTTTCCTGTGTAAATATATGTAAATACGAACCAGCTATGCATGTTGATATTCTAGGCAATTTCAGGTACTTTTATAATCTGAAGGCATGTACTTGAACTGGTTTGTTAAAAAAAATCAATTCTCTCAAACCCTTTAAAGCTCATTAGAAATTAAAGATTTCTTACTAGACTGGTTTCTTCTATCTCAGTTGTTTTTCTGTTTATTTTTTTTTCCTGCTTTCTCAGCGTTGTCTCCCAAGACCCACTATCAAGGCTGCATACACCAGGGCAGTGTAAGTGCAGTGTCCTGTCTCAGGATGCAATTCCCTCCCCTGCCAAGGTTGTGCCCCATTTAGATTCCACACCAGCCCCATTGGTAAACCTCAACGGAGGCTCATGGGCCACCTAAAGAGGGGGCAAATCTATCCCCTTCACTCCCATCCCTCCCTCTGTTTCATAATGTTTTCTATTCTATTTTTTCATCCATCAAATAAGTATCTAATACTGCTCATGCCAGGACGGAGTTTCAGGGCAGATGCCATCTCTTTGGCTGTTTCTTTGCTCTTCAGCTATGCTGGCAAGGTAGCCCGCAGTCCGGCTGCTCACTCAGACATGCCTTTCTGTTTGAACACACTCTTTATGTTTCTTTTCCAGCATGCTTATGACTTTGACAGACTGTGAAAATAATTTGATAAATAGCTTGATAAATTTCCCCATCTCTTCCCTTCAGTGCTGTAACACTGTTTGTGGGAGCCTTTCAATTGAAGGAGTGCGAACAAAAATGAAATTACCTAAGCTTATAAATCAAGTCATCCCCTGCATACAAATTTGGCAGCAAGGTTTCAATTTAGCTCTCTTTTTCCTTCTTTTTTTTTTTTATTATTATTTTTTTCTTTTTTTTTTTTCTTGCAATAAATGAAGATTCCTGGGAGGAAATCGGTAAGAAGAAAAAAGATGTATTTATATCTCAGTATGGTAAGGAAAAAAAAAATCCCCTCTGCATTATCTACAGAAACTAAATGCAATGACAACTTTTTAATCGAAAGAAAACAGCTTTCATGTTTGGGGATGCTTTTCCCAGAGTAGATGTATAAGAATAAACACATTAATTGACAGGATCTTCATGACTTTTTAAGTTCCTCAAACTTAACTCAGTGTCTCAGGAAGATCTCTTTCCAGTCCTTGAAGATTCTTTTAAGATGAATATCTAAAAAGCTGAGCTGACATGGGCATTATGTTCAAGTGCAAGCTGTACTATTCTTTAATAGAGGGCGTAGAAATGGTTCATAGGATTATTATCTTTCTACAGACAAAACCCATTACCTTCACACTAGGAGGGAAAAGCTGGTTTTTAACTTATATAAAATGGAATCAATTATCAATATCTTTGCATGGTTTCCTGGCTCTGCTGGAGAGCAGCGGTAGAGTGCTGCTGTTACACTCGCAGCAGTGCTAAACACAGAGCGATTTGGCAGAAGGGCTCCTTCCTACGCTGGGCTCCTTGTCACACCTTTCTTTTAATACAATCACATCTGCAGACGAAAAAATAAGTAGCGATGATTTGTATGCAGGGCTTCCACTCTGAATGTCACAAGAGGAGACAGGAATTGCATTTTCAGACTGATCTCATGGCTATTGTGACTTTAAAGTTCTTCCCAGTAGAAGTGAACAGGTGAATAAAAAGCAGTCACCAGCACAAAGTCAAACGCAGTGGCAAACAGCAGCACAGGTCAGAGCATCCATACAGCAAGTAGTTTTGGCTGTGGAAGAAAAGCAGTCCTTTGGCAACAGCCTCCCATACAACCCTTACCATCCAGCCTCTGAATAATCCTTTTGTTGGCTTTACCGGTGGCTTTTCATGGATGATTATATTTCCAGTGAGTAAAGGAAATCTGGAAAGTTAGTGGTGGCTTTTTATGGTGAAAAGTCTACATATGCCCATCACTTCTTAAACTGTTACAAATAAAAGCCTTAATTCTTTCACCAGACAATGTCTAATCTACTCCAACTCCATGTTCCTCAGCAGAGGGATCAATGAGTCCATTAGCCATCCTTAAAAAACCATATCCCCAGCTATTTCACGAGCACACTCAAACTCAGGCGCACATTTAGGTGTAGTATTCGCAATATATATAAAACATAATACTGTAGAAGCTGGTAATGGTGTTTGGGAAGGAAATGTTCAATATTAGACTCTCATCTGCTTATCCCATTCATGAGATCTGCTTCTACAAAGCGCATAATGATAAATGGCACATTTGCAAATTATCTTCTGAGTGCTGATGAGAAATCAGCAACCTGCGAGTTACCGTGACTTTGAATGAGTACACTCCACTGCAAGTCTCGTTTGCTGAGACGCCTGCCAAATGAGTGCATTAGTATATTAGGAATCTAATAAATTGACTAACAAGCATTTGATGAAAAATAGCTGTACCATCCGTTACAGTTATCATCACAGCCAACAAGGCTACTGGGCTTGGGACTGTGAAGGCACAGCTGCTGATAAAAGAGATGCTGCCGCACCGTGCCGTGCTCTCAGCAGCATCTCTCCACTCACCGTGCATCGCTCACAAACCCGCAGCAAGACACGGGACCTCATTTACTTCAGCTTCCCTCTACTTCTTCATGTGACACTTGTGAGGATTTAAGCCTTACTCAGGCTGGTCTTTTCCCTTTCTCCTGCAGAAAGTAGGATACTGGGATGGTAGAGAAAACCCTTTTGACAATCCAGTAACAAATACATGTAAGTTCCCCTGCCTGGGAAGGAGCCAGGGGACTCTTTCATTGTTCAGGCATCTGAAACTGCTTTCATGTTCACAATCTGAAAATTTTAAGCTTGTTAACTATGATCACAAACATGAGGCTAAAGGACCAGAAAGGCTTTCGCTATATCCACATTCTGCAGATAGGCACTGTGTTATTTAATGTCATGCAATCAACTTAGTATCAGGAGTGGCTCTGAGTCCTGCCTCTTAGCTCAGGATCTTAGTGGAAAAATTGAGCGCAAAGAAATATATCTCCCTTCACACAGCCCTTAACCTGTGCTGTCTACTGCTTCCAGCATACACACAAGCTGTATATTTAAGACACCCAGTTTCTAGCATGATCTCCCCTCATCCAGACATCCTTCCTGCCCAGGGAGGACCAAGGACCTGACACATGCACACCCATGGGACCTGAAAAACTGAAGCAGGAAAATGAAAAGCTCAGGCTTAACTGTGTCAACAGCCGAGGTTAGGCTGCTCTCCTCTAGCGAAGCTCAGCACTAGGCACCATGTGCACTGCGGGTGCTTGCTGCTCCTCCTGCAGGCTTCAGGTGCATGACAGATCACAGCTACATGCTAGCCTGGCAAAGCCCGTATGAGTAAATTATGTATTTTCAGGTTAATTAATTCTAGTAAGTGCAATATACCCTTACAGTTGAGTTTCAGAAATCTCCTGCATGCTGCTTAATTTGTTTAAAGTAGAGAGGAACCCAGTTCATTATATATGCCCATTTATCCTCTGCCAATGAATCCCAGCGAATACTTCAAAACTACACACGTTTAATAAAAGCTGCTTCTGCACCTTCCAAAAACGCATTTCTGCTTTTACCTGAGACATTTGCAAGATCCCCCAACTCTGTCAACAGTGGCTCTCCAGTTTTGTTTAGCTTATCATCATCAGACTCTGCTTTTGTGAGTGGACAAGTCATTTGAGTGTGCACCACAGTTATAATGGCCTGACTGACAGCTCAGCCAGATAAACATGGGAGAATAACAGACGTAGGAACAATCTGGGTATTCATTTTGTCCGTTCAACCGGGTTGAAAGGATTTGCCAGCCAAGGGCACAACACTTCAGGCTAATTTGCTCAGCCAAAGCACTGCCAGAGTGTAAGGCTGCAAGCAGATGACTGATGCTGGGGAGATCGGCATTCCCAGTGGAGGTACTTATTATTCACCTCTGCCTCACGAGAAATGAAAGCAGTAGTTATTCAAAGCATCCATTTGAAAGAGAAAAACATATAGAAATGAACTTTGTTACAAAACTTGAACCCTTCTTATTTTTTCTCTACTTCTGCATAAATTCCAGCTTCTTGTCCTATCCATCGCATCTTGTACGTGGCAGGATTTCTTCTTTATTGCTTCTTCTTTCCCCCATATGTTTGTTCCTCCTTCCATTTTCACATACTTTCCTTAGCTTTCTCTCCTGATTTATGTATCTTTGATCCTATATCTGACACTGAACACCTCCTCTTTGCTGTTTATCTTCCATTTTTATGCTATATCCACTCAGCTTTGCAACCTTTGGAGGCTCACCTCTGTCCCCACAGTATCTTGTGTTTGAGCAGGCGTCCAGGATATCCTGTCTGTCCCCCTCATGCTAAATGCACTCTGCAATCTTTTGGCTGTTATTAGACCCATGCTCTGCCAGGAGCCATGTGCTAGCAATGCGCTGCAGCCAGCAACACACCCTTATGAAGCCAAGCAATGCAGGACTGGTGAAATTATGGTGCTGTGCTTGTTAAAGAAAGCTGTCTCCCTACTCTCTTGCACATTTTAAGCATCCTGAGTTTAGAGTGACAGAGCCACCAGTCCATCTGCTAATCAAGTTAAAAGAAATGATGGGTAGAACAGGCAAGCTGGTACTACGGAAAGGTAAATACTGTTCTGACACATTCCCTCAAGCAAGCAAACAAAATAATAACAGTTTACAGCAGAGGCAAGCAAGTTCACTTCCAATAATTAAGTTCCACTTTCCAGCATGCTCAGTTTATAGGTCTTCTTGTCCAGGATTGACTTCAGCAACTCTCCCAGTGAAGAGCAGAGGCCGAAAGCTGTTCATGGTGGCAACAGCACAACTCTGCTGGCTTTAGGAGGCCGGGAGCCGAGACAAAACCTTCAGTGGTCCCGGTAAATCCCTGGCCGTTCCAGGTAGTGGAGACGGCAGGGGCCCAAGCAGCACGGCGGGCTGGGAACAACGCATGGGGGCGGGGGGCACAAAACCAGCCTCAGACACATCACGGGAGGAATGCAAAGTGCACCTGACACTTCTTTTGATCTATTCCCAAGAAGCATTAAAAGGCACATTAATGTGCTGCTTTAGTGTGTGTTCAACGTGATAGTTGGAGACATAACCGAGCCTTGCACAAAAGTCTAATTGGGGAGAAGAATAAACTTATTGTTTCCTCGCCAGGACATGCATCCTAGAGCATAGGCAGAGTTGACATTTGCATGAAGTATGTTGCTGTTTTGCATTTTAAATGCAGGCACGTTAAACGGAGATTGAATGATTACTTTGACTATTATTGAGAAATCAGTACATTTACAACAGTAATCCCACAGATGTGGTAACTGGCATTGCCTGCTAGCAGGTTATGCTGAACAGTGAAATTCAAATATACGTGCATGTGTATACATACATCCTTATATATATATATATACAAATTGTTCACTCAAAATATTAAGAGAACAGTAATAAAGCATCTGAGCATACACCTCCTGCAGCTTTCTCATGAAATTGTTTCTTACTGCTTATGAAGATCCTTGCGTACAAATCATACTCATGTTTAGTAACAATTTTTGTGCACTGAGCTAATGGCACTTCTTGACCTCTTCTGACTGTAAAGAACCTTTACATTCTAAGCCTTTAGTTTCCATGTCAATTTTTCTTTGCTCTTTTAAGAGAACCATACAATGAACAAACTGCAACAGCAAACCAAGTAACAAAGAAAAAAGGAATGTAAAAAGAGAATGTTCTTACCCAGATTAATCAATAGCAGGAAAAAAAAAAAAAAGGAGCCCAGAAAGTTAGGTGTAAATTTGGTAGTAGAGATAAGGTATGGAAGGACATTACTGAATTTTGCTGGTGGCTGTCTACTCATTGCTCCCAGTTCCGTCAACTTAGCTGTACCTTTACACATCTGGCCAGACCTATGTCCAACCCAATTCTTTCTACTCTGTGCAATGATCTTGCTTACATCTGTTATAGTAATAATGTATGTGTTCCTGATCAACTCTGTGTAACGCCCTCTATGTTCTATCTCTGGAAGGATTAGAGGGTTGATATTGCCTTCTTCATTTGTCCGTAGCACCTCCTCCCAGCCTCAGCTAGCTCCTTGGCACTCTGCACTGCAGTACTAATAATGCCAATGGCATTACACTAAGACCCTGCACCTCTTTAACTGTTTTGGCAAAAGACAGTCTAATCTGTGAAAACCATTAGCTTCCTTTTCTTGAAGCTCACACTTAATTTAGCCACAAAATTGTAGTGTAAGGGAAGAGGAGGCTGTGAAATGGGTGCCCAGAGAGTCCTACTGCTCAGCTTAGTATCCTGGCACTAACTGTGGAGACTGAACCTGCACTGCTGACACTCGCCAAGTCCACCACAAGAAAACACTGTGTCCTGATCAAGTTAGGAGTTAGGCAGGGAAAAAAAAAAAAAAAAGAGAGAGAGAGAGAGAGAAAAAAGGTTAGAGAAGGTAACTGCTCTAGGTACATAATAGATGCAGATGTCTTTGGATAATGCAGGTGAAAAAACATGCTATTCTGTCTTTTTTTTTTTTTTTTTTTACTATGTTTAGAAAACACCATCAGGTTATTCTGGCAGGTACCCACTCAACTTTAAGGGAAGTATCTTTCCAAGGCCAAACATGCCACTCAATGCTTTAAATCAACTTCGTGACTCTTTCTGTTCAAGTTTTTGTGTGCCTACATTTTTTTCTTGACATCAGCCTAATTTTCTTCTTATAAACAAGTTAATGTCATTCCCACCACAAAGACAAAAGACAATTTTTCTTCAGGCTACTCCTCCAGCTGATGTTCAAGATAGTTCCTGATTAACCCATATTAAAAAGTAGGAAAAAAAGAAATCCCACTAGAACTTCAATATATTTTGTTCTGTGTGAAAAACTTTAAATATAAAACAGACAAAACAAGCCACTCCAGGATTTCAGCTGGAGTACACAAAGATTTGATAGGCCTTCCTTTCAAATTATCCTCTTATATAGACCTTAAAGAAGCAACCAAAGGCATCCAAGGGAACATCTAAGATGGTCTGTCCAGAGGTAAGGGCAAAGGAGGGGTGCTGAGCACAGCATCTCCAGTACTGCCCGGACATGGCTGAAAGGAGGGAAGGGGATATGCACACACTGAACTCCTGTGCAGTAGAGCTGCATGCATTTCTAGCATGAGCATGCACATGTACTATTTCACTTCAAGAGAGTGAAACGCATTATTTTAACAGGTAACACATCTCTCCTGCTCTCTCCAGTAGGAAGAATGGAAATGTATCTGGCTTCCCAGAAAATGCAGAGATTCTTCTCAGTCTGTACCAGCCAGTTGACCCTACCTCAGCATTTTTCCATTTTCTTCACACAAATAAAAATAATGGTCTGTAACAAGATCTCTAACCCCTGTTTTGCTGTAATGCTATATACTTCTAGGAGAACAGTCTTTTGACTATAAATTTCTATCAAAGTTCATTTACTCTTAAGTGGCATAATCTTTTTCAGTTGGTGATGTGAAATATATTTATCTTCTACCCAAATGATGTTTTGGAGCTGCACTATTCAACACTCCTTACATATTTTTGATCTCTTTTTTTCAGCCTACAGACTGCAGAAGGAAGAATTACTCAGTGGCATAGAACGTACATACCTAAAGAATTTTTAACTCTTTCTAATTCCAAAGGCAAATTTGCTGTAAAATAATGAACTTAAGTGACCCCTGCTGACTTCTCAAGGAATGACATTCCATAGGGAGTCCCATCTATGAAACAATTCAGGTACAAAATTAGCCCACTTATCTCAAGTCTTTGGAATTTTTATTGTAAAAGAATAATTATTCAGAATGTTACTGGTCATCTGAAATGTTCCTTTAGTCTATGGTTTAGGATGATCCATCTCACCACTGAAAAGGATAAAAGGTCAAATTGTAACGCTTGCAGGAGACACAGTTAATTTGTTTTTCAGGAGTATTATCAGTTGAGCAAAGCTGAAACATGGAGATACTATATTTGCCTGCATATCTGGCTGGTGCCTTCTGGCCTTCTGCACGGTGTATGGGGCTAATAAAAGGTGGCAGCACTTGATGTCAGATAGGTTGTCTCTGCCTCATTTAATCATTCCGAATGGACTGATGTTCAAGCACAACTTGGATTCACTGTCGGTCTACCACTGGGCTGCTGAAAGCTACTTCTCAGCTATCACCTTTATCCACTGGCAAAACATCTGTCAAGTACACTTTAGCATCCTCACAACCTCCAAGTAAGAGAAGTGGCCTTCTCAATTTAGATGCTATATTAAAGATGGTTGACAGGAAATCTTAAATCCTTGTGCCTTTTCACTTAAAGTTTGAAATCCTTATCTCACTGAAGTCAGTAGAAGTCTTGTCATTGATTTAAATAGACCCAACATTACACCTATAGTGTTCAAGATAGAATAAACACAACTGGATTACTCTCAAAAGTCATTGAAACCCTAAAATCCTATTAGGTTATAGAGGTATCTTAATACTTGAGAGACACTTGAATCTGCAGAGGCTTAGGCATTTCATATAATACCCAGGAAGTGTCTAAATGAGGCAGCAGCATTGCTATTGTGCTCATTAAACACTTAAAACACATGAGTTGGGCTTTCAGCACAAATCGTGTTGTTAGGTCCAGTTGACTATAGCACAAACTAGCTCAGGTTATCGACACCCCTAACAAAAGAATTGCAAGTTCAGATGACCTCATTTGCAGTAGGGTTATAACTGGTTGATGCAGCTTATGCTTGTGGTAATGCAAACAGAAATGTTCATCTAACAAGAGAGGATACTTTAAAAAAAAAAAAAAAAAAAAAGTAAAACATTCCTATTCAACTTCATTTCCTTTGTTAGTATTGTCATAAACCAAAATATTATACATTGAAAATAAATGGAGAATGTGTCACCAGATGAATAACACAATTCACTCATAGGCATATGCTACAAATGGTTTAAATGCATCTAGGTATTCTTGTAAACTGCAATAGCAGATAAGCTTTCCTTTTCATTTTTCTTAGACTAGGCATTAGTACAAGTTATGATCAAGAATTTAGCACATCCATTCAAATTATACCTAAAGCACTAAATCCAGCACAGCTGTAATTTTCTAGTCTTCAGTACTTCCCAACTTAATGAAAAGAGACATTAATATCCCAACCATAGATTAATTAGTTGGAATCATTAAGAATTATTGCACAGGTATCTTTTGCTAATACACACATTATCACTGAATGCTACTAACCCTGTTTGGAAGGTTAATGTTATTTTGGAAGAATATTTACAGTATCAGTGATAAAAAAAACAATAACTAAAAAAGTATTTTCCACCTGCAGCTATCTGTCATCCATCCCACACGAGCTTTGAAAGCTTTCCACTATCTGTCAAAACATAGGTTTTGATGCAATAAAGACTATAATTATTGAGCATTTACAAGAAATAATATTTTCCCTCTGGTACGTGTTATAACAGTTGTTAACATGCAAGTATGAATACTAATGCTCCAAAGCCCACCTATACTCTTCACAAATGATGAGGATTCTTTTTGAATACTGATATAAAGGGAAGTATAATAAAAGAGCAAGATAAATCTGAATACAGACCTTGAAAAGTAAACGTCAATCAGAATAAGGTTTTTAGAGATATAAGAAGTTGATTTGAAGTAGAATCTGGAAATAAAGCTGGCAATTAGATATCCCTGGATATAAACAGCACATCTTTTGTGCTGAAAAAAAAAATGATCCTTTTGCAACCAAAATACAAGGCTACAAGATGTGTGAAGGAAACAATACTGAGTATGCATCAAAACAATCCTGCAGATGCCATGCTAGCAGATGGCTTAAGCCGACTGAATTACTGTATAAACATTTAACTGAAAGTTTGATTTTATAAGTGTGGAAATTATACAAAACAAAAAGAAAATGTTTCTAAGAAGCACTTAAATTAGTAATTTGTAATTTTCTCTGCTAAGTTGGCCTAGCTCTGTAACTTTACAAGAACCCTTTGAAGAGGGAATTCTGGAAATCTCTGAAAGAAATGGCATACCATAAAAGGGAACTCATACAAACACACAAAATTAAGCAAGACACTTAAAGGTAAATATATACCTTCCCACTGCTGTTGCAGCTAGAATCCATTCCAACAAGCAAGTTAATAAAAATCTAAACCCCTCCCCACTCTCCATTTCCTCCGTCTCGTGTAGATAACAAAGGCTGAGGCTCTCTGTTTATATCTCAGTAGCTTCTACAGCAACTGCTTGTCGTGTCACTTGGGCTCAATTGTAATATGCGGGCAGGAAGGGCACAAGACAAAAAGATGATTTGTGCATAGATATCTTCAACAAATACCAATCAGGAGGCGGAAAAGAGAAAAATATACAGGAAAAGGGAGAAGAATTAATGCAGAAATAAAGTGACTTCATGCTACAGTGTGCAGCCTGGATAAAATGGAGTATTACTATTGCACTGATGTGTTTGGGCTGCCTGATTAATGCTTAGGCATGTGTCTCAGATGAATGTTTTCTATCATTTTGCAAAGCAATAACAGTGCAAAATAGAAAAACTATGGGCACAGGGTCTTATCCTGCTTTACTGAATGTCAAAGCAATCTATCCTCAACCTTTCCCAGAAGAGTGACAATTTTTCTTCTGTCTTTATCAGCATGTGGCTGGACCCTAAAAGGTTCTAGCACTGAGTACTGTGACAACATCAAACCCGCCTCTTTAAACACTGCCGCTACAGCAGCACCACAGGCGTGAGTCTGTACAACATCCTCTTCAGACTACTCCGTAGCAAACACACGCACTAGTCCTGCTTATGCTGCACATACTTAGACTTCATCACCCCACCTCAAAAGGCTAACTGTTTTTGCACTCCCTGCTTCTGTAAAGCCATTATTTGCTGTTCCAGAACTGAGATGGCAATTATGTCAGGTGCAGATAATACTAATAAAAGACAAAGTTACCTTCTTCCTCAAAACCTCTGTTTTTCCCAGCTGTCCACATTTCAAATTCCCCATTTGGTATAATGATCAAGAAAAGTTAATAACTCCTCCTTTTAAGCAGTCTCATTGTGCCAGGAACAAAATAAATGATCATCTCACTTACATCTTAATATAATTTCTCGTAACCCCTTCATCCTGATCTTCACTCCTTCTCTTCCCATTCATTCCCCTGCCCCAGCTCTGCTCCTTCCAGTTCATCCTTCCAAATAAACCGCCTACCTGTTTTGAAGTCCCCAGTTTCTCAACACAAGAGGATCTGAAAATCAAAATTTTATTCTCTCTAACCTACACCTGGTGCAGACCTCAGAGAGTCAAGGGTGAGAAAGTGTCTTCTTGACTGCAGCCCCTGTGTAGCTCTGGGTTCTGAGGACACTGGTGATTTAACTAGTTAATAAGTCTACTTTATCTATCCTGACTCTCCACTTTCCTTTCTGCTTCTGTTTTCTCTACAATCCTTCTAAATTCCCTCTTTGTTTTTATGAATCCACCAAAATCTAGCTCCAGAGCTGGATTCTAGATTCACATTTCTGTAGTGTCTGAATATGAAAAGCTGAAGCTGGGGTTTGTTAAATTTCAACACTTTAGTAAGCTAGAAATCCACATTAAAATGCAAAGAAAATTATATTTGTTCAGAGTAGGCATTAAACAAAGAAGTGACACAGTAGGCAGAACACTTCAAGTATAACCTATAATGGCAAACATCATGATATAATGATATTCCACAACATTGTCCATACGGGTAAAACCCTAATTAATATCTGATGAGAAATATATTTGATAACAGGATAGATTTACAGTAATCCAACAATGATAGATCTATAAACACATTACTAACAAAAACCTTTCTCTCGTGATCTTTGCCTGCTTAAGCAAATTATCTGTGAATGAACAAGTAGTGCACAAACATAAGGAAAGTGTTAACCTGTAAATTGCCTGTCTACTTTTCTCTTTGAATGTTGCTGAAACTGTAGGGCCAAATTTTGTCATGACTCAGGAGATAAATCATCATCTTCCCCTACAATATAAAAATAATATTTGCCTACAAGTCCAGGGATTACAGCTACAATGAGTTTAACTAAATAAACTACAAATTTCTATGCTGATTGACTTTAACTTTTCTGGGTATTTTTGTTCCTTTTAACATGTTGGCTTATTGGAAGTTTATGCTTGTTTCGCTTGTTTTTTCTTTTTACTTTTTTAAATTTTTACTTGATTCCAGAGATAATCAGAAAAATAAATTCAGTTCTGCAACAGGCAGCTCCTTTTAAGGATGGTAGAAGTTGTAGTGCTTCTACCACCACTGTTGGAACTAAAATACATTATTAAAACCTATAGTTTAACTACTCCAGGGAAATCATCCAATTTCACCACAGCCAGGTACCGTAGGTCAGGGACCCATCCCTGCTCAGCTCATCTTTTCTGCAGGAGAGCTGCATGAAGATACAAAAAACCTGGACAGGACAATCGCTTCCTCGTGGCACACTAGGATTATTCAGACAAGGTTGGGGCCAGCTGGGTTGGGCGAGCATCACCCGCACACGGATGCACGGCTTTCCCCAAGCCGAACTGTGCCAGCACTTAGCCTGTCTGTGAACTTTTGTGACGTGCAGGTTTGGAGGTAGCACACATGGGAACAGACAGAAGCGTAACCACAGGCTTATGTGCAGTGACACCAGCATCATTTACATGTCACGTATACTTAGAGATCTCTCTTGGCAATTGAGAGTTATGAAATCCTGTTGTACAAAGTGTATTGCTTGAGACAACAGAAATTACAAGCAGCATTGCTAAAACATGCTTTGAAAAGCTTCTGTAGTTCATATGATTGATACATTTTTACAGAAACAACATGCATTGATCTTATGATATGTACATCCAGCACAGGAAATAAAGTCCTTACATTTCCAAACAGCCCAGGCCATGGTTTAACAAGACAAATAGATGCTGGTTACACAGCACAGGCAATCCTAACCTGTGTTGGTTCGCCGCCCACGCTTAGCTGAGTCATCCCAGTGGCTCTGCATGAGTAAACCCTTACCAACATGAGGACTGCAATGAATTCCTCCCCATTTTGGAGCTTAAATTCAACTTATTCTGAAACCAACAACTACGGCAGCGTGGGAGATAACAGGATGCCCACCCCTCTGCCTTTCATATAGCAAGAGATAAAGGAGGAAACCAAGGTATGATGAAATGATGTATGATTCTCATTAAGAAAAGTGACAACAGCAGCAGACTTTTTAGAAGTCTATTTGAAAGATGACAGAGCTTTGACCCAGATAAAAAATAGCTAGTTCTGAAAATGAAGACTCTTCTCAGCAGTAAGTTATGAATGGGGCATTCTCCTAACTACACCCTAGTTTCTTTGGGCCAAGGGATTAGTGTCATCCACCTGCTCAGCGTCAAGCTCCTTGGGCATCTTGATGTCTAATGTATGTTTATGTTTCATGCTGCCATGTAACTAGGGCTAATTTACCATGCTAAGTAGGGTAAATTTCCACAGATAGATGGGCTGGTTGAAATTGCTTTGGGCAGCTAAGTTTGATCACATAAATACATCCTGAAATCCTTTATTGGCTGCTTCCACGTCAGGTAGAGACATTAGCACTTCAGCCCCACGTCTTGCTGCTCATCATTATCCGTCTGCCAGAGGTTACCACCCTACACTATCTGCAGTATCAGCTGCTCACCTAATCACTCCGGACTTGTTTCAGTTAAATAGTGCCTTAGCAAAGACCTATTATTTAAGCTGCTGAAGACACCAGGCTTTTGCAAGAACTACGTTAGGGATTGATCATATAGACAAGGGTGGCAGCAGTTCTGTCAGAGTGACTGTGACGTGCAGCTTGACGTGAGCCAGGGGCAAGAAGCTTTTCAGCAGACGCAGCCCCAGTCAGACAATGAGGCATGAACATAGCCTTAGAGTCTGCACAGACAAGTCTGCAATATTAATGACAATATCCAAAAATCACCCTGGTGGGAATGAGCACATGTGAAAGCTATAGTAAGTTAAAACACTAGCAGCAAAATTCTTGTTCCAAAAAGGCAGAATAAAGGAGCTCCAGTATGGAGCATTACTGCAACAACGAGTTTAAAATAGAATGGGCAAACTCCCACATTTAAGAACTTTTGTTATAAGTTCATGTCTTATCCTCAGTACTCTAAAATTATCTACTGCTTATGCCATCTAAACTACAAAAATGACACACAGTGTCATGCAGAAGTGAAGGAACTTCAGGAGGCAACGACAGGTTATTTTCTGCTGTTATTGGATTGGGCTGGAAGAGCACGGATAAAAGTTGAGACTGCTCAAAAGCCCAGAACTCACTTAAAGAGTCAATTGAAGCCATGGCAGAAACAGTCACCTTCTGTGAATGCTGGGCAAACTGAACTGGCATGGTCTGAAGCTGATTTATCTTTCTTTCAAATAAAATAGCTTGTGAATTGATTAGAGGTAATAGAATTATTGGATATTAGCAAGGAAGGGGATTTAAGGTAAGATGTAATGACACCATCAAAGCTTTGTTGGTTTGGTTTTATTAGCCTGAATCAGCTTATAGCAGTCCTGACACTAAGAGGTTAGAGGAAGTCTGTTACAGGCTTGCCTATGGGATGAATGCATAACAAAATCCTTCCGTAAGGGGAAAAAAAAAAAAAAAAAAAAAAACGGAAAAAAAAAAAAACAGAGACACGCACCAAAAAAAGAACGACAAGTACAGTACTTTAACAGGGAAAATTTCCTCAGAAAGGAAGCAAGCAATGAGGCTAGGAGAGGAATAAATGGTGTAGAAATGACAATCGCTCTTCAGTCAGGGCCCATGACTGCACTCACTGCTGATAAGATCCAGCATGTGTCAGTTGTCAAGTGTCTCTTGTCACACTTCAATGTGAACTTTACAGCGAAAGGGGGACAAGAGGCAGTGAAGGGGAAAATGGCACGGCTCAGAAGGACTTGTGCACTCAGTGTGAAGCCATTTCAATTTTATATTCTAAAGGACTTTGTAGGTGATCCCATGAATGCAATTATTCGCACCTAATAAAAGCAACATATGCTAAGACAATTAAAAGATTTTATTATACATCTATTCATTGTATTTAGTTTTAGACAGCAGATAAACCTAATTTGAAACAAGATGTTTGCAAGGCAGAAAGCAGAAATAATCATGGTCTGTATCTATAAGAATGTTAGTGATTAATTATATTCTTTATATAAAAAGGTGAATTGATAAAACCTTCTTCTACTAATGACAATTTCACCTAGTAAATGAACAACCTAATTACAAAGCTCTCATTATAACAGCATAACTTTTGACTTATTGCGTCCAGTTTGGGTGAGTGCAGATTTAAGTGATGTTATTATCTGTCAGGAATATGCAGACATATTCCTTGGCTGACATAACACTGCAGCCTCCACACAGTCTTACCCCCTCTCACCATGATGTGAAGGTTACCCCATCACAAATGATCTCCTCCACCTGGGGCAGAGAGGTACTATTGCCCTCATGGTCAACAAGATGGCTTTCTCTTGACTTGCATATATTCCACTGTGAGTCCAGTGATGAACTCCCTTTATTGAAAATAAACTTGCCAGCTCCAGAAAACAAGCTAGTCTGCTCTGCAGTTTGTAGACATTTTGTGCTGTCAGACCAAACCAGGCTTAAAAATAAAAACTTAGCATCAGCGTTCATTTTGAACACACAAAAGTACAAAATAAATGCTTATGAGTAAAGGATAAGCTCATGGGTGACGTTTCCTAGCAGACCTGGAGTGGCAGCTCTGGTACAGTCAGTCAGTGTGGAAGTGAGTAAGTCGTGGGTAATTATGGCAAAGATTTGCATATGACCGCACTGACTCCCCTCATTGAGGCAAATGAAGGGTAAAAAGGGACTCTGCTACTGTAAGCCTACCAGAATTAAGCAGAAATCTAACACTTCATGCATAACTAATATTATTATTGTGTCACCTAAAAATCTCATATACATAGCAAACAGCAGTTGCGGAAGGGTTCAACCCCATACAGCCGGGAGTATCAAAGGCAGATACTGCATGTGAAAAAAATCATTGAGGGCCTGTCATTTTTTTTCTGCTGCCAAGTAAGCAGTGTCAGAAGACAGTTCCCGTATGATGCTCTACTTGAAATCACAGCCATGGACTGAAGATAAACTGCAAATAAAGTTCACTTGTTGCAGAATGAATTTTCAGCCCTCTCTACAATCTTAAATGGAGTCAAAGTGAGCAGTTACAAATCACTTAACAGCAACCAAAACTTCTGTGTTAACTACCAACCTTTTGTGGTTGGTAGTTTGCTCTCCAAATTCATGTGAAAAATACTGTAAAAATCTAGTATCAGACAAAATATAAAGAAAAAAAAAAAGTGTATAAGGAACAAGAATATAAAAAAGATACTAAAATAGGCATTTCTTTGATCCCCTATAGGGTCCTGAGTCAGGTACAAGTTTGATATACACAGTGACCAGAGCATAGAGATGCTTCTATTTGTCCAGCCCTGGAAGGGTAGAACAAAGCATCTGATTTGGGACAGCAGAAGAGAGGCAGATCTTAGGAGCGTGCTCCACTGTGCAGGGAATAAGCCAGCTCCTGGCAGCTCTCACACAACTTCTGGACAACAGCGCGCAAGTACTACTGCTCTACTTGCTCACAGCATGCCTCGCAGTTGCTACTGCAATGGCACGAGCAAGTTTGCTGCCATGAAATTAAGCTGGACCTGACTGAAGCTCTGCGACAATGTCTGTCATTTTCTTTTCCTTTGACTGAGGATAGAAAAAGAAGTATCAGTCACCTACGGCAGGTACTCTGAGCCAGTACCGATACTGATACTGGCTATCATAATTGAGCTTTACAGAATTACAGAATTACAGAATTTTCTAGGTTGGAAGAGACCTCAAGGTCATCGAGTCCAACCTCCAACCTAACGCTAACAGCCCTCCACTAAACCATTTCCCTAAGCTCTACATCTAAACGTCTTTTGAAGACTTCCAAGGATGGTGACTCCACCACTTCCCTGGGCTTGCTATTGAGGAGGAAAATGAACTGAGACTAAAAATTCCTAAATTCTTAAAATAATTCCTCTTCACTGATGGAATCACAGTACAATTTAATTATATAGCATCACATGTACAAATCCATCACAGAAATTTTCTCTGAGCTGATTGCAATTCACATATGGAGACACGGGTAAACTCAGTGCTATGGGCTTTGTACCCTACAAGTCAGTTCTCTCAACTTGTCTTCAGCAAGACTGAGAAAGGATGAAACACCAGCAGGACAGCACCTGCCTCAGGGAGCGTCAGATGTTTTCAGAGTACAAAAAAAGTACCATAATACCTGAGTGCAAGTTTATAAATATTGTTTGACTAATGATCTAGAACAGCGAAGCAAATGGAAAGTATACCTAAACCTGACAATCATAAGTTATTTTCCCACCAGCACTTGCATACCTATGAAGTGAAAATATCACCAAAGATCTGGTTAGTTTGAAACATCACTCATTAATAATACAGATATTTATCAGCATCCTGTCATAGACACAGTTAAAAAAAAAAAAAAAAAAAGTGAATCCGTGATTCCTGTGTCACATGGATCCTTTCCCTGGCTGCTGGTACTGAGAAGTTTATCATATTTAATCTTTGGACTACAACTTAACACAGGAACCAGCTCTTTTACCTTCCTGTCCCACAGAACAACTCCAGGGATCCCAGGAAATGAAGCCCCCCTTTCTGTAATGACAAGGACCTTTACAGAATACCAAAAGCCATAAAAACTTATTTTTTGGAAGCATCTCAAGTGTACACACTGAAATTTAATTTTTTTTTTTTGATGCTGACAGACTTTTTTTTTTCCTCTTTTATTAAACTCACAATCTTCTACCCTCCTCCCTTGTGGGAAGAGTCTCTTTATTAAAACCTGCATCATTACTCCCTTACTCCTCCTCCCTCCCCCCCTCCAACCTCCCCATAACTCACAGGCCTCTGTGCTTCCTTTAAAAATAAAAAAGTGCACAGGGGTGCAAAAGCTTGATGCAGAGCATAATAGGGATCACACCTTAAAGGAAACTAATAATTGTGCATACCGGCCTTACACTTGTGAGCGTGCAATAAAAAAAAAATACAGAGTCTAGTATTAATGTTCCACCTAGGTCTTTGTTTGAATATACAGATTTGGAAAGGAAACATGTGGCTATCTCATTATTTATATGACTGAAATCTCCTTTTCATTTGGCACCTCTTTATGATTATAAACTGGATATGTGATATGCAAGGGTATTTACTAAGAGGTCATACTGCTAGTATTTAGATTTAGTCACATAGCTGTTGTTGCAGCATTTTATCCTGTAAGAATCACACATAATTGAAATGTACACCACAGAGTCCATGAACAAATGAGCAGCTTGCTGCATTACAGTATGCACAGATTATAAAAGTATACAGCCATTTCATTTCTGAATGCTGCCTTTATCATTTGAAAACATATGAACATCACATGTTATCACTGTATTTTTCATATGACTATATTATCTGAGTGTGAAGCCAGTATTTACAATGTACCAAAACCACAGTCCAAATTTTGAGGTACCATGTTACTACGTGATGGCTGTGTACATGAGGGAAAAAAAGGGCAAGAATGATGGGCTTTGGGGCTGTTTTTTTTTATATATATATATTTTTATTTTTATTTTATTTTTTATTTTTTATTTTTTTTAAATTGTCATCAAGGAAAAGCTTGGTGTTTTGCAGAGAAAAAAAAAAATCACCTGATCTTGATGTTGGAGAGGTGCCAAGCCCATCTGAGGTCCAAATCTATATGTACATAAAAAAGCAGGAAGCAGTCTTAAAAGGAAATGCTAATTAGCTTCCTGGGACTTCAAATTTTAAAAGCTTCTGTGATTGAATTTATTTTAGCAATTCTTTCTTTACGGAATGTGAAAATTGGCCCTACAGTTGAGACTTCAAACAAAACAGGATGAAGAAGCAAAATCCCTAGTAATATTGCTTATTGCACTCAATATGATTATAGTCATACATTGAGGACTGATCGATAAAAGGGAATTATACATCAGTATAATGACTGTAAAAGTAAAATGACTTCTGGTCAACTTTATCAAAATACTTAGAAAAGCTGGAAGAGTATTAGCAATATTAAATAAAGAACAACCAGCAGTTTGACTAAGGGGACAAAAATGGGTTCTTGGTGGCAAGAGTGCTATGATTTTTACATTGGATGGAGCATAAATTAAAATCTTCTGCATTATTAACAACAGTGAACACGTCCTTTGGGGCACAGATTGTAATGAAAGTTCACATTTGAATTAAAGCATGGATGCTGCTGAATAGAGACAAAAAGAGTAAGGCAGCAAAACATACAGAACATTTATGAAGAACAAGGGAAGGCAAACACACCGCTAATTTGCAAAAGAGGAAAGAAAAGTAAATCAGGAATTTGCAACCCAATTTTTTCACCCATAGGATTACCATATCTCTAAGACCTATCATAGAATGGCTTGGGTTGGAAGGGAATTTAAAGACCATCTGGTTCCAAACCCTGCCAAGGACAGGGACATTCCCCACTATATCAGGTTGCCCAAAACCTGCCCCATCCAACCTGGCCTTGAACACCTCCATGGGGCATCCACAACTTCTCTGGGCAGCCTGTTCCTGTGCCTCATCACCCTCTGAGTAAAGAATTTCCTACTAACATCTAATCTAAATTTCCCCCTTTATAGTTTAAAACCTTTTCCCCCTTGTACTATCACTATCACTATCCAGCTATGTTTGTCTCTTTCTTCTTGGGTCCCAGACTCCAACTGGAAGGATAGAGGGGAACACTATCTGCACTCCCCAGTCCCTTCAAAGTCTTTCCAAGGGACATAAAATCGCTTTCAATATTTCAGAGTCTCCTCATTGCAGCCTTATATGTCCCTACATGAAAGAGGAGGAATAGATGGTAGTCCTCTGGCTTTACCAGGCTTGATAGGTCATTCACAGTATCATAAAGAGGCCATCTCTGGACAAGTTTGATTTTAATTTTATTACATTATAAAAAACCTTCAGTATGCAACAGACCCATCTGAATGCATCAGTAAGCCCTTTGATTGTTTTGGCATATAAGCTTCCTGATGATGGACTTCGTGAAGGATTTAGAAGATTTAGGCTGTGCAAATATAAGGAATTTCCAAATTAAGCATTTGGGGTTTAACATTTTTACTAAAATCCTGTGTAGAGAGAAATTTTAAGAATAATATTCCAAAAAAAAATAAGAAGAAAGGAGACAGGTTCACATTTAGAAAGCATTCAGAGAAACATAGTCTGAAGTTACCTTTGAATTTGAAACACTGGGTGTGACATTTAAAGGATTTTCCCAAAATTAGGCAACATGTAAGATCAGGTTTCCTGATACACCTTCTTGTGTGAATTGAAATCAGATTCTTAAATTTTTTACTAGCATAGTTTGTTCTTGATTTCCAACATGTGAGTCTTTTTTTTTTTTTTATGGTATGTTTAAACTCGTTTTTCACAATAGAGGAGGTCAAGATAGGAATATGGGTTAACCTCCCAGTTGTTCTGCCATTTCACTTGCATTTAAAGCTACTATGTGTTGCTGTGAAGCAGTCTTTTGAAAGATGATCACTGTACCTGAAATGTAGATAGTTATAAAAATGGCATTAATTTGCTTAGACCGAGAGATTTTCACAGGAGAGCAACTAGCAGAAAACATTATGAAAATGTCCAAGAGGACTGGTAATTGAGTTGATTAGTATGACCTTGGTTATGAAGGTAATAGAAGAATGAACGGTGCTTAGACTGAGTTATAACCCTGCTACCTTGCTCGGAGATGTAGCGAGGTATGTAATTTGTTCAGGGTGAATCCAGCAGCCTTGCCTCTCCCCGACAGGGCGATGCACCCTGAGCAGCAGAGCTTAGCTGGCCACTGCTCCTGTCCCAGCAGCGGAACCAGTGCTGGGGCAGCTGAGAGACCATAAGCTGCACACTTAGCTCAGCACAGTCATTTTCTGCTGGCAAATACTTTCATTACAAGGTTTCTTGAAAAAAAAAAAAAAATTAAAAGTACTAATGGAAATTTTACAGTTTCAGAGCAGAGGATCCACATTCCTATGAATTAAACTCCATGACAAACATACATCCATTTATCTAAATGCAAACTCATCCAACCACACTGTTCTGGTGCTGCTTTTGAACTTGTCACATTTCAACCCTGCAATAACTTTCGCAGACTGGAAGGCTTTATTTGTTCAGAAACTGACTCAGCCAAAGACCTGAATGCTCAAGTGCTCTGAGTGCCTTTTTCCTTTAGAGTATCTGTAATTATTTGAAGTTATTTGAAGATATTTTAAGTGGCTTACTTATAGAGGAACAAAATAAACAAACAAACAGATCACCACCACCACCACCAACAACAAAAATGACCCCAAAACAATTAGACAAAGAAAGTAAGGAAACAGAATTCTAATAGCTGTACTTTGTATTCATGCCCCTACTGGTAACCTGGATGTGATATAAATTATCTATTAGGCATCCACAGAATATGTGCTTTGAGAAAAGAGTAGTCACAGAATAGGAGATACAGAAGCTCTGTGAGTAATCTTTAAATATGACACATCAGGAAATATATTTAAAAAAAAAAGAAAAAGAAACAAGGAGAGGACCAAAAGTGATATCTTCTTTAAAGTCAGCATAATTTAAATATTACCCCTTTGCTTCTCTCCCTGACTAGCTGCCTTGCTATTTTATTGCAAGTTTCAGGAACAAATAACTGGTCAAGGTTCCCTAGAAGGAAAATGCCTACATAAAAGATTCAATTAAATTGAAATTACTCAATTCATCTGTGTGTGTCCAAAGCAAACTCTGCTTTACTAGGAAACCAGGCACAGGTATTCAGCTAAAAATTGCCACACATTAGACCTGTAATTTCAGACCCTATTTCCCTACAAAGTACAAATCAGTGCTCTTCTGGCTTCATGGCTACCAGAATGTCATCACACTGTTTTTTCTGAGAAAGTGTGAGAGGATGAAAGGAGAAGCTTAGGGAATAATTTTGTATTTTCTCTTAGAAATACAAAATATTTAATTTCTTCTCAATTATTTAAATGCCAAGGAGAAATAGGATTAGAAGTGGAGTCAGAAAATAATCCAAGGCATCTAAGGAAAACTGTAAAAATGGTAATCTCAATAACATTCCAAAAATATTCGTTTCGGGGAGGGGGGTTGATGAGAGAAGGTAGGGGGGCAAAAGCAGTTTCTGTGTGTCTGAATGCTTTAGAAACTTGCAAAAATGTAAGGCTTTCTGAAATCAGGTGTTATATATTCGACTCTCATTTCACAGAGCTAAAATCAAACTGAATATTTAATTCTAAGTATAAACTAATGACCTGATCTGGAATCATGTAGCATGAAGATAGATTACTGTTGGCATGGTGAGTCCCTCTGAAATCCCTGGGATATTGCGTGAGCAGAGCAGCCCACCTGCATGCCACACAATGCTAAATCAGGGGTTGAAACAGTAATGCTGAAACCGAGTTTGAGATATTAATTCACAGTTACCATCTTTAGCACCATGCTTTTCTTATCATTCCTCTCCTTGTTTTGAAGGTCAGGGCATCTAGGTGATATTTTCCATACCCTAAACAATATGCAGGGCATTCGAGTAATAATGTGCTTTCATTATAAAATGTTGCTGTTGAAGCCTTACATCTCAAAATCAAATAAAAGCCACACAAGGCAAACCTTGTAAGGTTTGCAAAAGTTTGCAAGCTACGAGTGGGACAGATTTACTCGTGTTTTACTGAGCTGACACTAATTATCACCCTGTGAACTTTGGATGAAATCCTCGTTCTGTTGAACTGATGGGAGCTTTGCCACCAGCTCCAGTAATGCCCAGGGTGCACCCTCTGCTGTAGGCTCCGTGCCACAGCCTAATGCAATCTGCACAGTGAGCCCCATAAGTTTATCCTGAAAGCCAAAAAACAGTAGGTCAGCTTATAATCACCCTATCTTTCGCTTTTCAGAGGGCCAGCTTGTGAGTCGCTGTGCTTGGTACTGAAGACCCAAGCTGCTCCCCGTCCTTAAGGGAGCTGTACACAGCTCCAGCCAGCAAATTTAGTTGGTGCTGACGGTAATTTATTAGTATGCGCTACCCAAATTCAAAGACTTTCCAAGGAAGTTTGACTGCAGCGGTAGCATTCTGATTTATGAAGCTTGGTTATCATTTTTAAACCACAGCCCTACACCCAGTTTGGCTCGACTGACAATGACATATACCCAGCGTGGCTGTCAAGTGTCGCAGGCTAACTACGGATCCCCATGCCGGGTGCTTGCAGCAATGCTGCCCTGTGCTCAGACACCTGCCCGTAACCAGCCCCAGCCGCAGAAGTAAGTGCAGGAGAAGTGTGCCTGCAAGCACTGCACTCCAAATAAAAAGAAATAAAAACAAAAATCTGTCTGTACAAAACCAGCTCTGTGTAATCAAAGCTTGCACTGCAGACACTATTACAGCATTAGAGATTTTAATCCAGGCTTGGAAAAAAAAAAAAAAGGCAACAACAACAACAGCAAAAAAACACACCAGAAACCTTATACTAGACATATGACTATATATGTGTACTTGCATGCCAGCACTGCTTCTAAATATGGATGTTGAATGCTCCCTCTCTCTCTACACCACACCATCGCATTTTCAAGAAACCACTTCAGAACATATTTGAACATGCCTACTTAATAGGAGCAAAATGTCATACAACCAAAACATCCTCCCCATGTGGAGAAAGTACATTCCCCACTGCAAACATACAGTAAGTGTAACTAGAGGAGGTATGGGAGATCTAAGCAGCGGAAACATGCCTGTCTGGAGTCCAAAAGAATTACATTAAAGATGCTCAAGTGTCATTTTAAGAGTCTGTACCCTGACATCAAGCAGCCAAAGATTCTTTCATGGTCTTTCTTCAAACAAGAAGGCAGAAACACAAGTAGGGATTTTCTTTTATGCTCAGCAAGATAAAAACTGCGTATAAACACTGAAGTATTTATTCTCATAGCAACCTCATGAAATACACTGTTATTCCCATTTTACAGACGAGGAACTGAGTCACAGAAAGACAAGCTGGCTCATGGTTTTAAAGGTGGCTTAAAAAAAGTAAGCTGAGGGCTCTGGGTCTGCATGCAGTGTTTGAGCCACAAAAACAGCATTCATCCTTCATAATAAGGTCAGCTTTGCATTCAAAGACTGTGAAGGTGCTGAAGGAATTCTTTATATCCTTCTTGTGTAAATGCTGCTAAAAGCTACACAACATTAAGATGAGAACTGGTAAACCTGAGCTCCAGTAACACATCCACTCAAGCAGGCTCCTAAGAAAACGTGGAAAATAGGTGTTTCATAGCTGAAAAACAAAATGCCTTTGCAAATGATTTTGTTTGTGTGAGTGATGTGCTTTTGCTGAAAGACTGGTGTGTGCAAAAAGGGTATATTTTTGGTACGTCAGCTTCAATTACCAGCAATCTAAGAGTGAAAAGCGACAGCCTTCTCCCAACAACCTCTTCCAAAGGAGCTGCCCATCAGACCAGAGCCCTGTTCCCCAGTGTGACCTTTCCTGCTTTATGACGGGGCATAAGGGCACTGAGCCATTTTATTTAAATTCGTTGCAAGAAAACCGCTTGTTGGATGCTGATTTCCAGCAGCCACTGCCCTCCACAGAGAATATTCATAGCCAGTATTTCACTTTGAATGCTAAATTTGAGCCCCTCTATACTTTGTACCTCATCCCTGTTTGATGCATATTCACAGCCATTTACATCACTTTGCAGAAAAATGCTCGTGAGGAAGAAAGTACATCCTACTAACTGCTGCTGGGATTATTACTAAGATGAATGTTAGAGAAGGAAGCAGAAAATGGTCCTAGCAGGCAAGCTGGCTGCTGGAAGAGGCAAAGTGTGGAAAAACCACAGGGCTTTGAGACCATCGTGCTGCCAGACAAAGCAGCACAAGTTTCGGCACAACACCTAACACTTAGTATCAGGCAGCTATTAAGAGGGCTTTGTAGCCTGTTCATTTCCTTGCCGTTTTGTTTTCTCTATTTAAAGAAAAATTACAGTCTCTCATTTCACTCGCGTGGCTAAAAGGCCCTGTAATCCACCGTATCCTTGGCTCTGTCACTGTGCTTGCTGACCCTACAGCGAGCAGGCTCTGACCACCAAATGCGAGCAGAATAAATTATCGCTGACACTCCAATATTTAATTATGCAGCTGTCAGAGCGGCCCTTTCGAAATTCATTTTAATAAAGTGGGAACTTTTTCCTTTCAAGGTTAGAGTCAGGGGAGTCACCTTCTGTGTCAGGCTGAGGTCTCCACCATGAGCTTTGCATTCTTCCCTGAGAAGCCTGTCACTTGGCCTGATAGAAGGACCAGATAACGGCCCCGATGTCTATTGGCCTCCCCCGCCCTGCCTGAATGAACATCCTTCATTTAAACCCACAATAATGAGGACCTCAAAGTCAGACAGGCAGCCACAAGGGCAGCTCGTCAGGAAAAAAAAATGGCTTCTTATTATAAAATTCACTCAATGTTATAGCTGCAATCTAAAAGCAATCATGTTCATCTCACCGTTTTAACTGGTTAACCAGAAATATTTAACATGTTAAAAAATGTGAACAGAAACCAAATGTATGAAGCCATGTTAGCCTGTATTTATCTGCCCCAAACTCAGTAGAGGAATATTGCCCTGTGTTTTGTGACAGGCAGAGTATCTAACTAAATCTATCTGCCAAATATTTAGATAATAAAGCTACACAATGAAACTCCTTATAAACATGCAGTGTATAATACATAATGTACGCATACCATGGTATATACAGCATATTTATCATATATGCTGAGATATTTAAATGAAAAGCTGTTGTGTGTGTATACGTAGGTATCCACATACACATGTAAACACGTTAATACATACATGAAACAACACTGCAACAAAGTGCTGGTCTTGCAGAGACTATTTTTAACACGTGGTCATCCCCCAGTTGAACCTTTAGATTTGCTTTCTGAATTTCTGATTTTTTTAGCGTGCAGCCAGGAGAAAAATAGATACAATTTTACCATAAACAGCCAAAAAATATGTAAGCACAGTTGACCTAAGGAAAGAGAGAAAGAAAAACAAGAAAAAAAAAAAAAAAAAGAAAAGAAAAAGAACAAAAACAAAAAAACAACAAACCACCCCAAAACAAAACATATATTCCAAATCTTCTTGTTTCTATGTGACAACACTTCTAATTTCCAAGGTACAGTAACAACGTTAATAATAACTTTGACTTACATGCTATATTTCATCCTGGGTTCCTACGTGCTGTACAAGCACTGGAGATTTAGCTGTGCAACATTTTCCCAAGTACGATTATACATCTTTTAGAAATGGGAAAGTTAAAAACACATAAATTGTGTGTGGGCTGGGAACTAAAGCTCTTAGGGAGACCCACATCTCCTGCTTACATCAAAAAAAAAAAAAAAAAAAAAAAAAAAAAAGTTTTGCTAATGAGAAAGAAGTTAATGGGATACCATCCCATAGGTGCTAAGTGACCTGTCCCAAGACACAACGTGAGCCAGTGCCTGACCCAGGAAAAGAAATTCAAGCTTTTGCAAAAATGTTTTTGACTTAATTTGATCCACAGTGAAGTCACAGCCAAGAGAGAACAATATGACTCACTAGTACAAAATGTTTTATTTTCTGGGTTCATTAGTACTAATGAAGAACAGGTGTGAGGTACCAGGGGAAATGCTGTGCGCAGCAGCTCTCCAGCACATTCTCCTGCCCAAGTCATGCCTCAACATTTGGTCTTTTGCACTTTCCCTGCAAGGGGGTGCACTTTGTATCTTACAAATAACACACAAATAAATCACTAACCACAAAGCTAGCAGCAGAAAATACGTAGTGCATAGGAAAAGGGTAAAAGTTCACTGAAGTTTCACAGTTTTCCCAAATTTGCAGGGCTGTGCTAAGAGACTTCACGCATAAAGATGAAATGGAAATAGCTCAGTCACTGGCTGCTTTCAATGTGAGGTCAGAACTTACCACTAAAAATGAGATGTTTTCTACCATCCTTCTGTCTCATTCATTTGTTTGCCTCATACCCACATAAAATGGCCAATATCATACAGCAGGACATATCCCACTCAACATTAGGTACCTAGACAATGCCCTTTGAGGAAACGTTGGTGTCCTTGTCCTCCTTTTGCCAGTGGAGTTACCTGCTATCTTCCGAGTCTGAGCTGGAACTTAACTGAGTTGAATGATCCTTTGGTGGTACCTCCCTCACTGAATTTGTGTATAAAACTGATGTGATATCTCCTACCATATGTGCCTTAAGTAGTGGGAATCTGGGTCTTGGACAGTTATTTATTAACTGTACATGAAGTACATAGCCAACAGGACTCCGCTTCCAAGAGATCTACGTGTGTTTCTGTACTATAAATATTAATAACTGCCACTCTTTTTGTACAGCTTCTGCTAAGATTATCTCCCACTGTTTCCTGCTTTCGGTCCTCTCACTTTATTTTTGGCTGTGTAATTTAACTTTGATGGAGACAAATATTTTGACATACTGTCTGTATCTCAGCCTCAGCTTGTACAGAGCTGAATGCATCTTCCCATTGTCTTGCCATTCACCATAGAAGCTTACAGTATGGAAACCATGCAACTGGAATTGAAAGTAAAAGCCTCACGCATAAAGAAAATGTACTCATATTCTATTACAAACCTGAGGAAATTAGCACGTTAAAAAATTGTCTTCGATAAGTTTTAATCTGACAGCTTCAGCTTCACAGAAGCACAGTACTCCCAAAGTTTTCTGTCGAACACTCTGCTCTGAGCAGCCCAGTCCACCTTTTGGGGCATTATACAATGTCCTTAGGACAATTCTTTTGCTGCTAATCCAAACAGTTTTGATGAATTCTACTTGTCACTATTTTTTGCAGTGAAAAAATAATTACAGAACATCAAAAAATACATATATCCTATCCACATTGTGTCATGCGCACACACAAACACACCAAACTCACGTTTTGAGAGACTCATGTAAATGAACAATTGTTGAATGTACAGAACAGCAAAGGCTGGGATTCCAGGGCAATAATATGGAGAGTGCAAATAAATTCTAACTCAATGAGAAAGCTTACACTAACCTGGCATTGGGAGAATTTTCAGTCCACAAATTCCTTCACAACTGAGTAAATTTAAAGAAATAAAACTAGATTGAGCATTGCTTTAATACCTGCTGGTGTAGTTTCCCACACTGTTCACTGGCTTGTTAAATATGAAAAAGATTTGCCTTGCAAAGCTGCAGTGAGAAATACAGTCACAGATGGGTTAATTGTTCACTCCTTGGATCTTACCGTTTTTATTTTGGTTTAAATATAACCTGTTATTATAACAAGAACACTCCCTGGCCTTGTGTACAAGACTCAAATATAATCAGCGATATCACACTGTCCCTTAATAGAAGGTGCAATATAAAAAAGATCATTTAAGATGCCAGTAGCTTCCCTCCTGACCCTGCCTGGCTGAGAGGCAAATTGCATTAGAAAATGACATGCCATTCATCTCACGAGTAGTTGCAGGAACATTTAGCTAATTAAATGATTAATAAATTTAACACTGCTTTATAATTTCATTTAGCCGTGTTGGAAATCACACGGTGCACTGCGTGTGCACCGAATGAGATTAGGTGGGAGTTGTGGGTTTCACCGGCTGCCCTGGTAATTGAGATTAGTCTATTACTACAGTGACCTTTTTAACTTTTATATTCTCTTGTTAAAGTGAAATAAAATTTTATTCACTTTTAAGGTGTATTTACTTAGTGAAATTTACGTGAAATTAAAGAAATACCAAGCAAAAAAGTATTTGTGGTATCTGTTCATTTTATTTTTGTTCTTTTAAGCTTATTTTGCACCCCCTTCAGAATTCTTGTTTTAATTTGGTGGTCTATCACCACCACCATTGCACATGTTGAAAAAAACTCCCTTTATCACTCCAAACTCACAGGTAAAAAAAATAAATAAATAATAATAATAATAATAATAAATAAAAACAAACAAACAAACAAACATATTCAAATACTGCAAAACTAAATGGCAGAGAGTATGGGGTTTGGTACATACAAAAAAGCCATAACTTAGACATACCTAAATATTCACATGCATTTACGGTAGCTTTATCAAGAAGCTACTTTGGGAGTTGCTGTTAAATGGTGAATCTATTTGTTTTAGCAGTCAGCTGTGCAAGGAGGCAAACAAGCAGGAGGTTACAGCCATAGCCAGTGGTGGACAAGTCCTGCATTTACATTAGTGCAAACCTCCACATTTTTTGTACACCCATCCTTACATATAACTTTCATGAAAATGACCCAGCTTATTCTTAAGCACCACCGTTCACTATATAACTATGTATTATATAAACAGTGCTTAAACTCAGCTTCTTAGGGATAGGAGGGGACACTGAGAAAAGAGGCAGCTCCCTCATTCAACCCAGCTTATGGTAGAAACAGAAAGTGCTGTGACACATCCCGATTTTGTATGTTACCTTGAAGGAAAAAAAAAAATATTTAAAGTTTCTGCTGGGATTAATATTGAAAATCATTCCTAACAGTTCTGTATAACAATAACTGACACTACATCTTCAGACAGTCAGCATAGGTTAGAAGGTTAATACCCAGGTAGTTCAAATAGCCAAATAAACTCAAAATCCCTACATGAAATAACCTTTGTCTACGCAGGCACAGCTCGCAGTTATCCCAATGTTAAAAGCATAAACATCTATCCACATAAAATTTCAGCAACACAAGGACTCATTTTATCAGTTCTTGGAAAACTTGTAAGATTACTGACACTTAAACCAACTCAGAACAAATTTTCAATCAATATGTCTAATGCTATGAGGGATATTTTATGTGTTTCCTTTTGAACAGATGAGTGTTTATAACAGAAAAAAAATGAATTCAAATGCATATCATTACTGAAAACTGATCTCTACCTGAATCACATGGTGAACCATTTCAAAAATGTTTGAAAATGACATGTCAGAACAGTGTTGGCTTTTTTCCTGAGATCCCAATCACCCAAGAAAGGGATAAACTACTTGATAGACTATTCATACGATATGGATATAAAATCCTTGGTGGCTGAAGTGAAACGATGTAGTGGAAATGGGATCTGACAAGAGTAAGTAATGGTTCTGCTCACTTACTCTGGTAAAATAAAATTCCAATATAGATAGGCCCAAAAACGTGGGATAAAGAAACTACTATTAGCAAATGCATTAAATATAGCAACTACAGCAACAATTTCATCTTGGAGGAAAAAAAAAAAAAAAAAAAAGCCAAACAAATTATAGGTGATAATTACAACAACTATTTACTGTGATAATTGGAAGTGAAAAATGTTTCTGGATTTCAAAAGAGCACCATCACCACAGATTTGAAGAGTCATCAACGGGATGCAGAGGTGCATTGGTGTCTCACTGTAGGGGAATAAATTCCAGTTCTTTTGATTCAGTGATTAAGGACTACCTGATTTCAGCAGGACTCAATTTCTACCCAACATTGTCAGGCTATTTTCTTGCCTTCAGGGCAACAAAAGCTAAGCTCACAGCCATGGGGGACTAGTAATGTCTCCCCTACTTTTAGATGTGACTAATGCAGATGTCAAGACTTCCTTTAACGTCAACAGAGAAAAAGGCACTCTTTGGGAACTATTCAACTGACCTAATTTAGTCATTTACCCTAAAGCGAGATAAGCTGTGGTACAAATAAAAGTACCTTCTTCTCTCCTTGGACGACAAAGGGAATCAAAACCCACTAATTTTACGGAAAAAAAATCCTCTAAGCTTCAAGTTCTTGACAAGAACTGAAAAATAGTAAATCCACTCTGAGGCCTCCAGAACTAAGCTCTTTCTCTTGGAATATGTGTAGGATCAAGAGCTGCTAAAATGTTTCTGTGACAAATGCATGATACTTGGTGTATTCACAGATTTAGCAGCTTTGACTTATGAAGTTCTTTGAAATCTGATTCTTATATCCAGGACTTTCCCAGGAATGGTCAGTTATGGCCATTCTTGTTTTCATATATTTTCTTTTCTTATGGGAGTGGTCACTGGCATTTGGATGGATATATTATTTCCTCCAGGGAAGATAATATATGAGGCTGATGATCTGATGACATGTACTCTATAGACAGTATCTTACAAATGTCAGAGGGAATACTGTTTTCTATAAAAACAATGACATATGTATAACGGAAGCTCTGCCTCTAAAAATACAGCTTGTACATTGGGCTTTCTACAACTGAAAGTGTAATGTGAATTTTATTTCTTGGAAACAGAGATTATTTATGCTGGCAACCACAGACATGACAGGATCTAAATAGCCATTATCCACTCACAACTGTGAGAAGCAGGAAAACCTATCCAATTTTTCCAGGAACTTATGTCCCCTAGTGTCTCCCTAAGTCATGAATCATATTCCTTCAGACGAGATCAACTGTATATTTTATTAAAAGAGAGGTAACCTTTAAAATAAGGCTGTTGCAAACAAATAGATAAGACTTAGCAAAAAGACTGGTAGAACTCCCATTAATAAGAAAATGTGTCTGTAGAAAAATGTCATAAATTGAATAGATTGATTGATAATAGATTGATTGATTGATTCATAAGTTGAATAGGTTGATTGATGTTTTTTTTTTTTCAACAATTATTTGCAGTTCCAGAAATGAAGTTAGATCTGAGGGATCTGATAGTACTAAATCTTCAGGAGCTAAAATGGTCATTATTAAAATAAGTATTTTTATCTTTTCAGTACTGTTGTCCACATCAACATATATAGCCCACTTTTGCATCAAGCTAAGTTGGTATCCATATTCAGTTTTACCTTAAATAAATCTTAAGGGCAACCTGTATGAGTTCTATTAATGTGCACTGATGCACAGTAAGGTCATTGTTTCTTATAATTTGCATTTGGAAACAGTGTAAGGTCAAGCTTGTGTTTCAGTAAGTAGTCTTTGATTTTAATTATCTCGGTATGAAAGATGAAATCTTGGTTCCAGTAAGGCAATATCAATTTTGACAACTGCATGAGAAAAGATGAGATTTCATTCTAGGTTACTGAATATGCAGTTGTATATATGCCTACTTGTACATATATCCCAGGCTTCACAGTCTTTCACATAGCTTATAGTCAAGTCAAAACCAAAACCTTTCAAAATGTCTCATTCAATTGGCATACAAAAGATCTGCACACAAGCTTTGTATCAATCCCTTCTTAAAATTGTTATGTATACAAATTAGTTTAGTCATGCCCCTAAGACTCATCTTTGGGGGCAAGGATTATGTGGGTCAAAACCACATTTATCCACTTGGCCATATGAGGTTTCCAGAACAGGATCAAAAACACCAACAGTAAATGATTGTCTTCTACTGAGAACTGTTAGAGCCATATTAATTATCCATTGTCAGTAACATTTCAATTGCTACGAAGTCATTATGGCTACAGGTCAGACTTTGCAGACAAGGTGACATATCTACTGTCTTGACTCCAGATAAGCCACCCAATCCTACCAGACAGACTCTCTCTGTGCAGCAGCTGTGTTTCAATGACAGAACTAGTGACTTTCCACATACAAAGTGAAACAGAACAAAAAAAAAATTAAAATTATTCTAGAACTTCAGCCAGTGACTCATGGAACTCACTCAAAACAACTTGTCCTAAGCAACCATGTATTTCCTCTTGAAAAAAATAAAAACACAGAAAAAGCAACCAACAAAAGACATATTCACCTGCTTTTAAAGTCATGCATTATATGCCCCCTATGTCCAGTTTCTCCCACCAATCCCCACAGAAAAAAAGCTTTTCTGTTCTCTGCTAACAACCCCTTACAACAAAACTCTTTCCTCTTTTCTTCAGGAAGGTGAGATTCACCCCATCTATTTAAAATTACTGTGAGCTCTGACTGGTGTCTTCTTCCTCTGTCCTTTTGCAAAGCTACTTTCCTCTCTTCATTGCAGGTGTAGAGATTTTAGACTCCCAACTTTGGTCATCTGAATTGCATCCAAATTAGATATCTGGGATTGTCTGAATTAGTGTTAGTTCCACCCATAAGGTCCCTTTAATCGTAGTCCCTGAGCCATGGAAAAACAGCTGTGTAAATTGTGCTGGAGCTTGGAAATGGCTCCTTCCCAGTTACTGGCCAGGCCACCACCCGCTACCCACAGGTTCCACCACAAGCTTTTTACCTATTTCCTAATGGCAACTTCATTTAATTCCATGTTTTCGCAAACAAAAAATCAAAGACAAACAACAACAACAACAACAAAATCCATCATGTAAACTGAAGCAGAGATTATGCTTTTACAAAGTAATCTGACTATTGCTTGCTCTCCATAAATATATAACCAGTAGTGGCAAAGCAGCTGCTATTTTTCACACATGAAGAGGCATGGTGATATCTCAGTTACCAAGAGGTGGCAAATGAAAGCATTATCAGCAGCTGGATTATAACCTTGAGCTTCATTTCTAACAGTGATTTGACAGCTCAGAGATGTCAAATTCATGAAGAGTGTGATCTGACATCCTGGCTATTGAAAATGAGACATATTTAGAAAAAGTTAATGCAACATACATAGGTACACTAAGGGGAAAGAATCTCTAAATCAGGTCCTGAATCACTTGCTGGTACCCAAAACAGGTTGGGAACTTTGCACAGCAGCCTTCTGTTGCCTCTGGGCATTCCTGAAGATCTAGGAAGTGGCTGAGTTGTGGTGGCTGAATTAATTCTCCTGGCTCAATCAGAAAAGAGCAGTCTTGACCTCCCAGTCCTACTGTAAATAAAGACGTGTTGCAGGATATTTTTACAGATTGTTATTTTTGTATGTTGTTTGTAAAGTGAATTCCAGACTAACACAAAGCATGTAGGTCTCATTATTACTTCCTCTCCCCAAGTAGAAAAGTGTACACTTGAATGCATCTTGAATGGCTGCTTCAGTAAAACTATGTTGGATACATGGAACAACTAATGCCATTAAAATCAAAGAAACAAACCCTGTTACTTCTGTTTAGGGAAGCCTGGCAAATCTTGTAAGTTCACAGTAATGTGAATTTAGCTGCTTTAATTCCTTAGGTTGTTTAATTTTAATTGGACTATTGATTCCCAAACTAATTTTTATGCCATCAGTGTCAAACCCCTGCCTTGTAACCACTGAGACAAACCCAGCTAGCTTGGTGCAGTGAGCTCTGAAAGGTCTGACTCTACTGCAGCCTGACGTATCTTTCAGGGTTATGACTTGCACTAATAGGCTATAATCAAGGCCACAATCTCTGTGAAGCCCCAACACAGTGGTTTGTGGCCAATGGACCTGCATAATCTTACAGATCTACACCAGATGCCTCTACTGGCTCAAGCTCAAACCACCCTTCGACTTGGCGTGTAAGCTGGCTGCACCACACAGAGGATGCAGATACTCCCACAAGATCTGCTGTCACTGGTTCGGTGCTCCTGGTTGTGATGGATGATTTTCACTGCTAATGAGGAAGAGAAAGGGAAACTGAGTGTGTGTTGGTCCTCTTCCAGATGCCTGTCCTTACTGACAGCTTAGCCGGCGCCTATCCACTGGAAAAGATGTCTGAAATGGAGATGGATTAGTGGTCATGTAGGCTCATCCAAAACATTGGTTTCCACAAAGCTTGATTCTATGCCTCTGGGTCTACTTTAAATGCCAAAATGATATTTTTTTTTAATTTTTTTTTTTTTTGCCATTGAAAAACAATCACGTACATAACCTGCAGAATGGTGTATTTACCCAATAAGTCACATAAGTGGATCTGCAGGGCTACCCCTGTAGAAAGTGTCACCAGTGTTAAGTTAAGCAAATTAGTATAAGCAGGAGAAAAGTAATCAAGGGTGGAACTTCTGGTGGGTGTAAAGTCCAATTCTTAATATAAGATGTGCTCCTTATCATGGATTTAACATTGTTTAGTGTGATCCGCTCAGAATTTGAGCCATTTGACCCTACTGCATTAAGCCTTAGTATTTCCTAAATCCTGTTAATAAAAAGCAAATGGCTAGTCTCTTACTCTCTGGAACAAACTCAGGACTGTGCGAGGGAATTCAATGCACAAGCCATTATGAAGCCAGTTGTGGTTTAGCTACCCAGTACGATGGGAGCTGCTCTCTTGGGCTCAGCGCAGGTGTAAGTCTGCGTGCGTATCGCTGCCACTTCAGTACAAACAGGCTGTGCATTGTACTCTGCTCATCCATCACCCGCTCTGTCAACACAGGTCAACTAATCCTGCTCTTCGCGACCTCTGACCAGCACGCTGAAGGGAGGCAACGAAAATTCAAATGCACTGCTGAGGGAGACAGAATTGTTAAAGCTGCCTTTTCTTCTCACCGAGACAGGGTAAAACAAACTTCTAAATGCTATTAGAGAGCAAGCCTCCGTAAATAGGGAGAACCTGCTCTCCGAGTCTTCCCGTTTATGATTAATATGTTGTCAAGTCCTTCAAGTGCTTTCCCGTAATGCAGACATTTTATTTTTTATGTTTTTTTTTTTTTTTTTTTTTTTTCCTTCCTAAAGATTCCTGCCTCAAATCAGTCACTCTATCTCAATATTTCATGGTTAAAAAATAATAACAAAGGCAAGCAGAGGCACAGCCCAACCCAGACAAAAGGGAATTGCAGTTGCACCAGATCAAAGCTGCCAGCTCTACAGAGGGAGCTGATTTCTCACTTTGCCAAGCACAAACAATAAAAAATGTTGCTGCCTGAGTTAAAAGTGTGAGTGGTAAGGTAAGAAACACATGAAAGTTAAAGTGAAAGAAGAAGATAGGCCAAACTCTCAGACTAGTGTGTCTGGAGCAGGATTTTCACATAGGTGTTTACTTCTAAGGCTTGGGGGCAACTCAACAGAAGAAAGTAGGCCAAAAAGGCTTTCATATTTGCAATAACAGTGATCTTATTCAAAATAATGCCGTTTCTCCTCATTCAGAGAAGTTTCAGTACTGGAATGGGTAAACTAAAATTATCTATACGCCCCAACATTTCTTATTCTTCTTCAGGACAATATTTTGAAAGGATGAACAGAAGAAATCACAAGACTCATAAACAAACCAAGTGAAGACATCTCCTGTCTTAGGTGTCAAGGTAGTCACATGCATAATGTTTTTACTGAAAAACTGAAACAGGTATTTAGAGCAAATTCAAAACATCTTCCCACTTCCTCTAGTTACTAACAATATAGTGGAAAAATGTACACATCCATTTGCATGTTTTGCTTGCGGGACCTATTACCATTTCTGTAAACAGAAGGTGAGATGTGGAAATTCCTTTGCATCGAAGAGAAACTGAACACAGTAAACACAGGATAAACATTGCACATCATGTACTACAGTGAGTAGCAAGTTTACAAGAACCCTTCCAAAGACGCACAGTAGTGATTGCTGGTGATGAAAGGGAGGGACACCATTTTACAGAATAACTTCAAGACAGATGAAATTGACCCCAAAATGCAATGGCATAGTACGTAAATGAAATGGCCTGTTTTTGGCACAACTGGTCCAACACGCTACCTTGCTCTTAAAAACTGTGTTTAAGAAGACTTATTTTGGAAGCTCTACAATTTTCATAACTCTCTCTCTTAGCAATGTTGCTTTTCAGCTTGTTAAGAGGGATTTGTTTTTCATGCGTGACTAGCAGCTTGTTAACCTATGGAACAAAAAAGCAAAAAATTTAGGTGAAGCAAAAAGATACAGATGCAGTAGAAACTGAACCCAAAACATAGATGCTAAAACCCAAACCATCTGATGACTCCAAAAAAATGGATGTATTCCCACTTGCTCATTTTCTCACGTTGAAGTGGAGGGCTGTATATATTGATTAGCCCCCAACACTGGCACACTTTTTTGGACCACTGATGGCAGTTGGAAAGCAGGTTTCAAACACAGGCACAAGTTCCCAGCAAGACTGTAACTATTAATCTCCCTCAGAGAACATAGCACAACCCCAGAAAACGTATGTTGTAACCAAATTTTTGTTGCTAATGTGCAATTTTCTGATCTATCACCTGATATTTCTCCAAGACATAGCTCTTGATATGAAAAACTGGTGGAAATACAGTCCTTAGGCACAGTTCTATCTCACATATGTGCACACAGCTTGCCACTGATTTCAACAGGATTCACATTTAAACAAATTTAAACTAAATGTTCAGCTTCTGGTAGTTCCCAAGATAAACACGAGCAGGCCCCTGTGGTGTGATAGCCGTTAATGCAAATGCACAGCTTTGTTGATATGTAAAACCTTCTAAGAGCCAGAAGCTGGTTATTCTTAGTCATCAAGATGAGATTTGAATCTTTGGGATGTTTGCCTAACCCTGTAGGCTTAATCCTTTCTGAGTTACGAATTATAATACTCCAGAAGTTGGTTAGAATTGATTGTGGATCATTGCAACATGTAAATTTGCTGGTCAGATTGTAGGTTGACCCTACATTTGAAAAATCATTAATAATGTAGTTACCAAAAATAGTAGCAGAATCCTGAATAGAAATATTTAGATGGCCACAAAGGCTTGGATTTGAAGGGTGAAAAGGCAGGAACTGATTAGCTTCACGCTAGAAAATTGAGTTCAAAGTCATCAGAAGTGCTCAGGACTGGAGGGTTTTTATTGCCAGGGCAGGAACAAGTGAGGAGCTGCTGAATGCAGCTGATGTTCCATTGATAGCTAAGTAGGAGACATCCTTATAAAGCTGCATAAAGGAAGTTTAAATAGGTTTTCGCAATTCAGGCTGAAAGGCAATCTCACATAGAAAACATCTAGTTTTGTGCAATGGCCCTTTTTCAACTGATGGGTTGAGATCCTCTTGCACTTTCATTTTCTTTTTTTTGTTTGTTTGTTTTTTTTTTTTGTTTGTGTTTTTTTTTTTTTTTTTTTTTTTTTTTTTCTAGGACACTTCCTGTTTAGGAAATGAAATGATATTCAAAACTGGGGGTTTACTGTAAGTGATTTCAATAATGTACTTATCCTCCTGCCACAACCACAACTCCAGTCCCTGTCTCTCCAAAAATAATAATAATAATGAATGGTGAGTTCATGACATGTTACCTCGTGATGCCATTTGGCAGCAAGAAGGAAGAAACAGGAAAGTTGGCTCAAGACTATTATGGAGATAAATCTTGTTTGAGTATTTGTTTTACTACTTAAAACAATTGAAAAATACTTGCTTTAAGTATATTTCCCTTCTTTCCTCTATATCATTCTCACCCAAACAACACGGGGCTTATGAACTCTGTAAGAGTCCTTTGGAGACAATGCATAGCTCTGCCATGGTTACCAGAAAGGCATGCAGACACAGCCTTTGACTACTAGCAAGAAACCTAACATTTGACAACATGTGTTACATGTATTACATATTTACATATTTATTTGTTCACCAACGTGTGTTTTTTGTTGTTGTTGTTTTTTACCCTGTAATTCACATTATACTCCTTTTTTACTACACTACAAAACCAGAAACCAAGATGTGTTTTCAGTCTCTTGTAGATTCCTAACTGAAGGGTCATACTTTTAAAAAAGATGATCTTATTTTCCAGATGTGTGGATTTTATATTAACCCAATCTGAGTTTATTGTAAACAGAGCAAATAGATAGAATGAATGATGAACTAAACTTCAAAAACATAATTATTAGGAAACATGGAAGAAAGGCTACAAATTCACAAAGAGTTGTTGACATGATCATGCACTGTTGTGAAAAGGAAAACAAAAAGACAATGTAAATAAATTCTATAGCAAATGCCTGATCTACCTCCACATTAAGGTTTTTCTTAGGTATTAAAGCCAGGCCCCCGTGCATACTGCAGTAACCTGGGAATGACATTTTCTTATTTTGTATAAATGATTGCGTAGAATTCAGAAATGAAAAAAGAGTTGATAAGCCATTGATTCCAAGGATCAATGTACAGCTGGACCTATCATCTCAAGCTAAACAGCAAAACATTAATGATCCCTAGTGGTTAAGAGCTTCAAAGTAAATTTTCTTAAGTATAAGGGTGTAGACGCTGTTGTCCAGGGGAAAGTCCACTTCAGGAAACTTCCCTAGTTCTGGCTGTTTCCACTGCATGTGGTATTGCTCCCCCGTAGATTTCTGAAGTTCCAATTCTCAGGGTAAATGAGGATGTTTCTCATTGTCAGTTGGAGTGAATTTATTCAGTATATTCACAGGGAATTTGATCTCCCATGCTGTTGACTCTCTAGTATAGAATCTGAGCTGAAGACAGTATTTATTTATTTATTTATTTTCCCCTTGTGTTCAGCACCACAAAACCATTTATGTGAACTTCTTGATATAGAAAGGTTAACTGTTACATTTGATGATCTTAGAGGTCTTTGCCAACCTAAATGATTCAATGATTCTATGATTTCTTTACTACAACCACAACTTTGTGGAAACCAAACTTTTTTTTTTTTTTAATAAAATAATTTTTATTACATTTGGCTTAAATATCCTTTTTCTGGCAAGAAACATTGATTTATTTACTGAGGAAGGATGTTATTGTGGAAAATATTTTATATAGGTAGCAGTGAAAATGAAAATATTTCAAAATTTTTCTATTTAAATCCTTTTTGTTTTGTTTTTGGTCCTTCCCCACCCCAATTCTGGCCTTTTGACCGCAAATTGTGATTTGAAAGAGAAACTATTTTTCAAATGACCTCACAGGACCCAAACTTATTTTTAAAGATTCTCTCAATGTCTGTAAAATAGTTTGAGATTTTTTTGGAGGATAATAACAATGTAAATTCACATAATTTGTATTAAAGTAAGACAGAAGAAGAAAAGATATGATGTATTTTTAATCAAACTGCCTGGATTCTTTTTTTGCATAACTTGCTCATCTTATAACATGAAAATACAGGGGAACTGAATGATTAAGCAACTCCCCATTAAAAAAAATTCAAATAACCCATTTTTAATTTAAAAGATAAGCTAATTAAAAATAATGGCTGTGGACAGTTCCTGACAAAGCACTTCAAAAACAAGAACCACGTATTTCATGAGACTTTAGTGTTTTTTAATTAAGATGATTTTTCATTTCCCCTTTCTTGGACTGTGATAATAAAAAGCTCAACTGGAAACCAAGCAGTTTTTTCCCATGGAGAAGTATAAAGAAGCAAAACTGATGTTGCCCATAAGTGTGAAGAGAATAAAAACTCAAGACAGCTCCACTTAGCTTTAAAAGCTGCCCCCAGATTTTTAATCAAGTGAAATAGAGAGGAAAACTCAATGCCAGTGGTCAGCTTTACCACTGATGGTGAGCAAAATCTCCCTGCTTTACTGTTGGGTACTTCAACCTCCACTTCAGTAGCACTTGCAGCTCTGCTTTTTGTCCAAAAAACATTCCTTTTGCTCATCTTAACTATATGACCCTCTTCCCTTCTCTCTAATGGTATCTTCTGACTGTGATTTTTCAAGAACAAAAGAGCTGTCACCCACTGTGATGTCAACGGTGGAAACATCTGATCTAAACACAGAAATACAGATATTTCTAACTTCAGTTAATAACTATGTGAGGCTACTCTATCCTGTAAGTAGAGTGTACCTTCCTTTTGCTTCCTTACATGCATAACGGTACAGAAACTGGTAGCCCAGGGTTACCTAGAGTAGGACCGTGTGTAGAATAGCCAAAGATAGATAGACGTCCTTTGGCAGTCCTAAAATGAAGGAAATTTAGGAGCCCCTATAAAATAACGAGCAATGTTTGGGTATGGATTTACCACTGGAAGAGTCATAGGATACCAGTGCACTCTATCTTGTCCCATCAGCATTGTCAGTGTTCCACCGAGGCTTGGCGTGATGGGACTCAGCCCTCTCCTCCTCCACCAAGTCAAGCTGCAGCATCCAGCTCTGCTATTTGCAAATCTGATTCTCAGACTGGATATATCTACATGCTATAGCCCTCTTGAACTACTCTGGAGATATTAAGCAGTGTATTAAGCAGCTGTATTAAGCAGCTGAGGTAGATTTACACCTGTTTTCTGCCAGCATACTGGTGCAAAGAAGATAAAGTACACTAATCTGGACCCTTGTGTCTATCGTGCTGTTTTCCAAAGATAGTGAGGTAGAAGAGCAGACAGATTTCAGCAAACAGACACAAACAGAAGAACATGACATCCACCTGACCCACGCAGGATTAGAAGGTACACACTTCTTGGAAATGTTGTCTTAGCGGTCATAGTCTTAACAAGAGGAGGTAATGGGGACAAAAGAGCATGCGTGTGGGACTGCAGAACACTGATGCAGTTTTTGATAGGGAAGAGGTATCAGGTATTAGGGGAGGAATGCGTGCAGAGAACCTAAAGGGCAGAGCAGCCCCCGACGGGTGAGAACCACATCCTTCCAGCCTAAATTATTTTGCGATTCGATGATAATTTGCCTTTCCTGTGCATCTGTGCAGTCCAACCACTTTGTTTTACAGCTGTTTAGACTAGATTTTAATAACTGTAATACCACATTGAGAAGTCATCACCTATTTCTAATTCTGACCTACCTAAGACTTACAGCCATGGTGTAAGAACCCACAGTCTGAAGAAAATAAGACATTATTTGCCATCTGCCCTCCTTGCCCTGAAAAACACAAATTTATAAGTCTCTATCCCTTTTTGGTTTTATAACCATATATTACCAAGGGGTGAGAAAAATCCCCTCGTGCACTGGAAAGGTGGGTTTCATGAGTAATCAGGAAACCTTTGTAGGCTTGTAAAATGTGAGAGGCATACCTTTTCAGCTCGTAGGTCATATATTATGAATAGAGCCCACAGTCATTATACAATCAAATTTTATAGACTTTAACTCACTCCTTGAAAGCAACCTAAAGCTTTTAAAATGTGGAGCCTCCAAGAAAAACAATTCTAGAGTATCTGAAGATGCTTGCAGGGCTGTTAAGGAATTCATTCAAGGTGTGTTTCTTGCTGCAAAATTTATCAAGTTGAGAGAAATACGTGCCTTCAGTTTTCAATCAGAATATTTAGTGGTACTAACACTTTTCCAACACTAATACAGAGTCTTTAGAAAAAGCCAGCCTAAACCATTTTCCCTTCTTGGAATATAAAAAAAGCTGACTTATTTTAAGTTTATTTTTACCAATTTAGTCTTCCAAAGTTCAAAGTTTGTTTTTTGCTGTATTTTTTAAGGCAGAAACCCAGTCTCTACAGGATTATGGTCAAATATGCACAACATCAGGGTACACCTGGAAGCCATTAAGACCTGTATTTCAAATCCTCCTGCATGGAGCAGGGGGGAGAATCCATTCTCCCCTTGCTCAATGTTGACACCCTGTTTCTATTACGGTAACCTTGAGCCAGAGGTGTTCAAAATAAGGAGTTAAACTGCAAACAAACACATTATAAAGAACTCTGCAGTACTGCTCCAGGGCAGGGTCAGAGGCCAATTATGTCAGTCTGAGATAGAGAAAGACAGAAACCTCATAAAGAACCAGAAAGCTCTCAAGGAATAATGCGAAATCATTCAGGGATGTTTAAACGTGAATATTTAACTTTAAAATGTTCAGGAATATTTTTTCTTCTTTTGATCATGTTCATTTAAAAATATTTACTTGAGGTTAAAACATAAGCTAAATTATTTATTCTTCCACAGTCATTCTCTTGAAATTTAGGCTCATTTCCATGGAGTGTTTGGATTTCTTTTTAAAAAACAGAAATGCTAATATGATTTAGAACTCCTTTTTCTATATATATATATTTCCTGGTAAATTGTGACTTGATATAGATATGAAATGCCAGATTGTTGGAAGCAAAACAGAAATTGCACTGTGAACTGCTATACCAGCTGGTAACCACATTTTCTAGAAAATCTGTGGGCAGGCTGTCTTGACAAAACAGAATGGGAGCTAAAATTGTTGCTATTTTTGTGTGATAAGTAGATAACTGAAAAGGCAAAACACAACAATTTCACTTCAGAAATGTTAGCTTTCTAACTATTAATATTTCTTTCTCTCTTTACATTGGCTTTGCCAGAAAAATGCTTTGCTCACTCTTTTTAGTGCACATATGTGTATGTCTACAAAATGGACTTTTCGTATTTTATTCATCTCCTTTCAAGCAAGGCACAGTACCCCAATGCAAGATTGTAAAGAAATGAAGGGATGGCTGCTGAGCTCAACTTTCATACTTGCAAGACAGAATCTTTTTTTGGAAATTATATTGATTTTAATAAGAAACACCACAGCGCTGCTGCCACGTTGGACTTATGTGTGTTTATTATATGAACAACTTGATTACTTTTTTAGTATAAAAATCTGAGTTCTCCATTCACAAAGCAAGCAGCCTTTTGTTTCCTTTTAAAACAGTTGAGATGTAAGATGGTCCCCAAAAGGCTGGCACTGTACTTGCCATAGCATGCAAAAAAAAACCTCAGCTAACCAACCTGCAACTCACACACATGAAACTAAACCAAACATTTAATGCGGGTGGGAAGAGCACACTTTTTACCTAGGAAAAGGAACCACTTCAAGAAGCGGTCCGACCTCTGCTCCATGCAGTATCAGCACAGCCGAGTGAGCACCCCCGAAATGGCAAATACAGGAGAGAAAACAAGTCTGGGCCGTAAGCAGCTGTCTAGCCATCACTCCTGGGTCACGTCCAGGTAAACAGCGATAGACTTTTGGTACTTGGAAGCAGGTGGTGGTGCTGTGATAAATCGTGTTTGTCCAGGTGCAATGCCAGACGTGAGTTTTGCTGTTTTTTCTTCCAAAAACAGTAAGGCAGCACTGAGGGCACTGCTCCTGCAGGGCCCGCGTGCCATCCTCACCCTGCTCTGATCGCTCTTGAGGCTTTAAGTTTGCTGGGGAAAAGCCTCGTTCATTTTAAACAACATGGAGAAAAGCCTAAATGAATCCCGCACGCTACCCCTAGTAGCACAGTAGATTTGCTGGGACTACTTCTCCCCCAGCAAAGCCAGATGGCTGAACAGGGTGAGACAGCAATGTTTGCCTCCTAAGCATGATTTCATTATTATTACAACTTAAAGAACTGATTGTGAAGAGCACAAGTGTCAGGGCTCAGACCATATGCAGCCACTGCTGGAAGCACCGTGAAAAAGTGATGAAGGATGAAGCAGAGCAGAACTCACGAGGCTGAGACAAACCTAGATTGCGACTGATACACTTATACCCTGGAAGTGTAAATAAATGTTAGATGCCAAGGGATTTTGTTCCTGAGGTCTCACATGGATTTTACAAATGAACAGAGTAAGAGATCATCATCTTTGCTGTTCTATATGTACGTATAGAAACCACACCATTAAACAGCATGTATTTTTATGAATTTTCTTTCTTTGCAGCACATAATCCTGTCAATGCATATCACCTTGTCCAGGTACCAAAAATGACTGCAAAATGTGTCAGGGCAAAATGTTTCCTTGCCATGCACACATAGGGAATAATAGGAACGCAGAGCAAGCAAAGAGCACTGGGGTCTCTCCTGATGTCCCAAGAGTGGCCGAGAGCAGAGGGGGGACTGACCCCATGTGAAGGCATGGACATGGGGGCCCAGTGACAACTCAGTTGAGGCCTGATGGATTTCCTGCTTGTTCTCAGGGCCGCTTAGTTTTGTATTTCTCCCATCTCAAATTACGATTCAGATTTTGAGAAAAATGGCAAACAATGAGGTAAGTGTGCTGGTGTGCACGCTGCAGAACCCAGACGTTTCTGAGGGCAGCCTCAGCACGGAGACGTTTTGCACTGGGTTAGCAAAGAAAAGATTCTTTGAAAGAAAAAACTTCGAAGGGCATCAGGAGCAAAATTCCCTCATGTTCAGCACTTACCTCTGGGACATATGAATACAGAAAATAACTGAAGTAGCATTATCCAGTGGTCTTAAGTGACTGAACAGCATTTAAGCAACCACCAGACTTCTGCCTTGACTGTTTTCCCAAGCCTAGAGCCCTAAACATCAGTTTAAACCACTGTCAAAAGCCAGGCATATATAAACTTAGAGTATGTCATTTAGAGTTTAGCTCCATGTATTTAATTACGCATAAAGTTAGTGCACTAGTGTGTTTTAGCTGAAATTATAATGACAGGCAAAACTCTCTCTAGCATTTAATACAATCGAGTAAATGTTTTCCTTCTGAAAGTGCCCTGGGAGGTAGGGAGAGTAGGTTAACTGAGGTACTTAGAAATTGAAAAGCCCATGTAGAGTATCACCAAATATATTTTGAGATGCCTAAGAGATATGCCTTATTCTACCAGCTAAATCTTAAACTCTTAGAAATCAGAAACACCTGCAGTGTGTGTCTCAATGCTATATTTATTTGTCTGTGAATATTTATAAGCATTTAAGCTACTAATGTTGTTGGCATTGTTAAATCTTGATTGTGAAGTTTGTAAATATTCAAAAGAAGCAGATGTTTACTAATCCCATTTACCTTTAAGGGAAAAAAATGTAAAACTGGAACGAAAGCAGATTGTTAAACTGTTTTCCCAACAGAAACAACCAAAATAAATTACTGCAATCTGAAGACTATAAAGAGTGACTTCAAAGGTCAAAGGATTAAAGACAGTCTAAACCATGAAATGCATTTTATTAGATTAATAAAACATATGATTTTGCTAACTTAATTACATGAACAAATTAGCTGGAAAGGAACTTCAGAGCTTGCCATCCCAAATTAACGCCGGCTATAGAGAAGGTGCAGCAGCAACTGCCCTGCTCTCAGCTAGCTTACATGCTTTTATCTTCGCACAGAGCCAGTTCAGAAGTAACGAGCAAAGGGAACAGTGAGGAGCATCCTCAGGAGCCACGGGGCTGCTGCAGCAGTGGTATGGGAGCAGAGCCCACATGGCTGCACTGGTGCCAGGGCAATTGAGGGGCTTCAAAGAACTTCCCCTGCCCGGGGACCGTGCTGCAGAGTGGGCTCAGCCCCTGCCAAAGAGGCCCATGCTTGGCTTCCCTGAAACCAAAACACTAATTCAGCTCTCTGTTCATCTGTTTTAAATCATGCTTTTAAGTGTATTTATGTGATAAAGAATTGAAGTTGTTTCTTTTGGCTGTCTAAATAATTGGGACACTCTCCTTTTCAAATAGATTGACGGTTAAGTACAACAAGAACATTGAAAAGTGAATTTTGGCTCACAGCACCTTGGATTGGCTTAACTCTTTCAGAGCTTAATAGTGGCTTTTTTCAAAGGCAGGTTTCTCAAGGCAATGTGAGCTTTCCAGGGCCCTATCCTGTTCCCACACAAGTCAGGAAAAACCTCATTTAATATGATCTCAAAAAGACTGTTGTAGCATGACTGTTTTACACAAGCAGAGAAATCATTTTCAGATAAAAGACTGCGTTACTCCATTTAGAAAGAAACTGCACCCCTGAATCAGCGACTGAAAAAGCTATCATTTATTGTCTCAACAGATGTGAAGAAGCCTAAGGAAAAAAGCACACCTTTAGAGCGGGCTGGCAACTCCACTGCAGTCAGGCAGAGCTGTTAGCAGACAGCAGCAGAGAGAAATCAGGTAGTGCTACATTTTGCAAGACCGTTCTCATTATCTTTACAAAAGTTCAGATTCACTTGGCTCATTCACCTGCCCAGATACAGCTGGAAGGAGCAAGTGCCTCCACAGATCCTTCTGCTGTGACATTAAACATGACAAGGTTATCACTTAATACAAAGTCACTGAAGAATTGATTTATGGCTTTGAGGGGCTGGGCTCCCTTCCCCAATATTCTGTAATTTGCCTGGACAACACTATTCAGAAAAAAAGCCTTTAAAATTTCTTCAGTAGAGAAACTCGATGCTGCTAATCCCAATAAAAGAAGTGCAAATTTATCATCCTGCTCAAGAGCAGTCCCCTACAGATCCAGTTTTCCACTCACCATTCGAGATTTACATAGGGGAACAAACGAAAAAAAAAAAAGTGAAGCTTTTGTTATTTTTATTTTTTATTTGTTCCTTAAACTATCACTATCTTGTGATAATGAAATATCATTTCACTTCCATAGCATCATCACCATGTGCTCTCTCCATTAGCAGCCCCTCAGAATTCATTAGGTTTCTGTCTAGTAAGATGTGATAAAATGATTCAACACCGACTAAAAACTAGGGATTTGTGATGTTTCTATATGAGGGAATGCTCTGAAAGGTCTTCCTGGAGGCTATTTTAATTTACATGTAAAGCCCCATACAAAACCAGGCTTTTTTTTTTTTTTTTTTTTTTCTTGTTTTCTTTCTTTTTTTCCTTAATAAAATCCTAATTTGTCATCAGCTTTGGTCAGGAGAGATGTACACGATTCTAACATTTTTAATTTTCAAGGTCTCATTGCTCAAATCATAAAGGAAAAGCTCTCTTGGTTTGTGCAGCATCAGCTGAACATGGAAACAAACAGCTAGATCTAGAAACAACTTCATCCTGATTTATTGGGGACTTGAGTTTTTTGGTTTCGTCTTACTTAAAAAGTAAAACAAAACAAAGACCAAAACCTTTATTTAAAAAACAACAAAAAAAAAGTTTGATGGCACGAGACATTTCTTACTTCTGCAGTGTCATCTGGATCTACTTCATCTACTTCCCAGTGAGGAGCAACCTTGGACAGTCAAGTCCAGAGCCAGGAAGACCTCCCAGTGAGGCACCTCAGATGCTCTCCAACAACAGAGCACCCCACAGCAAAACAGAATGTAAGGGCCCCTTGCTTCTCAGAACAACATGGGCATGCAGATCTCCCTCATTAATGTCAAACCCCATCTCTAGCTGTCCCTACTAAGTCTTCTTTCTGCCTTCAACCACCCCTGAGTCAGCTGTATGCACAAGCCCAGACTCAGCCAGGTAGCCACCAAAAAGTGTATGTTTTGCTGCCCTACACCACAACGCGCAGCAGTACCTACTTTTGCTAATGGTTGCCCTTAGGGGACTGAGAAGACCATATTAATAGTAATTCACGTTGGGATGCTCTGAATCAGCAAGACTCATAACAAAATGAAAATAGCAGCAGCTTTGCATCATTACAACTCTACCCCTTGTGGATTTTGTGCTAGTGGCAATCTCCCTGTGCTGGCGCAGACTAAAATATTCCCCTCTTAATACCATCTTTCCTCTCTCCAACTCCTACACTCAGAGAAAGCTGAGTTTAATAAGTAGAACTACTTTCCTATTTTAATGAATGCATACAAAGCATATTTATATGAATACTAAATCTTAGAGGTTTAACATCAAGCTTTCTTATTGTAGAACCCACAATTTACTATCTATACACTTGGTAGTATAAGCATCCTTTGAGGAAACAAGTGCAAGTCGGAGCACCAGCAAAAGCAACAATCCCTACTATTTAATGTATTAGCTCTACTAAGGATCTTTGTCCTCTCCAAAAGGCTAAATATTGGGATATCGGTCACTGATAAAACACAAACCAGCATTAGTGCTTCACACGAGAACTGCAAGATCCTTGCTCACACTCCTATGGTATAAATCATGCAAGGGTTTCTTTGTCAAGCCAGCAAGATGCTAACCTTGTTTATCTGTGAATGCAAAACACGGCTCCCCATCCAGCAGAGCCCCTCTGACCTTTGTGGGGAACCCGAGTTCTCGCCATGCAGTATAACAATGCCACCTTTGTGCAGCCAGCGTCAAGCCATGGGAGTCAGGATTTACTGCACTGGCAATTTAATCATAACCTTCATACTTTGTGGCTTATTCAGTTCACATTTTAAAACAAAATATATAAAATGACAGAACTTTTTCCCTGCTTCACGTATCTGTTAGCTGATACTCATTATCACTCACTTTCCAAAGATTTCTTTTTAGTACAAACATGGAAATGAAAGATTTCTTTTTAGTACAAACACGGAAATGAAAACCCTGGAAACAAAATGAACAGAATGCTTGCTCTGTTAACAAAAAGTGAAGGATATAACTTAAAAAGTTTTCTCTGAATTGACTTTTTGTATCCCATGCAAGAAAAGCTAGTCGTACTTAATATCCTAAGTATTTCTATGCCCACATTCAATCAATCTACAGAGGGCAAAAGTTACAAACCTTTTAACATTTGAAAACAGGTATTAGAACAGCAATTTTCTAACCTTTATTCATTGCAGGTGCAGGCCTTCTACTTATTTAAGATGCATTTTAAAAGGAGATTTACAAATAGCTAGAGCAGTGACTCCGAACTGCAGAAGGCCCTAATATGGCAAAGATAACATGCAAGCACAGAGCATTACAGCCCTGTTCCTGAAATGAGCTGAAAACCTATGATCCAATTAAATCAATAGAAAACACAGCTGCTTGAGTACTCTAGGGCCCAAGCTGTAAATCTGAGCACTGAACACGACCTCTGTTTTTTCCCCTAAGGGGGTTACCTGCTTATCCACGGGCTGTAGGGGTGGCGTGTGCTGGGGCAGTTCGCACACGCATGCGCACTGTCAAGCCATGCTCAGCCTGGCAGCTTGGCTCAGAGGGTCGTGTGAACGCCTCCTTTCACTTTTAGTCCCATGTGGTTTCACACCTCGACCCCACAAGTTCACTTTGAACTTCAGGTTCAAATGAATGAAAAAAAAAAAAAATCCCAACACAAAAGACGGTCAAAACCGCTGTTTATTGTGAGAACCCAGCATTACTGTCTATCAGATGATTTCAAATGAAAGATACAAATTAATCTTTTTAATGAATGTTTTCACGAAACAAACTTTTCACAAAAACTTTTCATGAAAACAGAATACTGCTACTCAATCCTTAGTTTCAGTACACAAGTTTCTTGATACCATCATCATGTTTTTCCATCTGCTTACTACTGATTATATACATGTATATATACAACTATTAAGTTCAGTATCATGACTTTTCAAATGTACTCAGTACATACACCTACAGTGAGACTATTTTTTAAAATTTCATAGGCCTATAATATGCCTGTGCTGGACTTACAGACAAACCTAAACCAATGTTATGCTAGGTCAGTCTGTATGTTGCACATGGTTGTATAGTTACATCTATGTTTGTGAGACCGGGAAAGGAATGACATTTATAAGCAATTAACTGGTGTGATAAACTTGGCTCCCTTGACTGATGTTCAAATTCAAGTCTATCCTTTGCTCCCTGTGTCAGAAGAAACTTTATAATCATTTTGTTTTTCCAGCAAAACACATAGGGGATGACTGATAACAGCCATTTATTTTGTCTCAGGTTACACGTATTTGGCTAGGGCTTAACCCTACTGAATTCCAAGTAGTTTTAGCCTTTTAGCATAATGAAGTTTTCAACTGTCTTGGAGTCGGTTATATTCTGGTACTCTTAAATGCTGCCCTGATAATGGCAAAAGCACCAGGCTGGTTGGTTCATGTAGTTCAGAATAATAACACGCTTTTGCAAGTGAATGCAAAGCTTTAACTGGAGCCTGAAACTTGTATTTCTGCATCTAATAGATGGATTCAGTTTGGGGATTGCATAGGAAAAAAAAAAATCAGTCACTTGAACAGAGAAACTGCCACAGGATATGTAACTGGTCATCTTCAGGAAAACACAAATACCTGTCCTCTATCAAAATAAACTCATAAACCAAAAGCAAGGCAAATGGATACATCTGTATCCATAGATTGCTGTGCTAATCTATGAAACTAAAACTTTCAAAAAAATCAAGACCTCCTCTCATACGTAGCTGCCATTGGAGAATTTGTTTCAGCCTTTGCATTCAATATACACTTGCCACATATTGATTTCTTTCCTTCAAAGCTAATCTTTTGACTTTCTCACTGTAAAGAAGAAACATTGTCAGACTGATTATGAGGAAGCTCACTAACAGCTCCTGCATTTGATGCTCTGGCTATAATGTTGTACAAAATCTAATGTCATAAGTCCTGGATCATGTACAAATACAGAAAACAGCATCAAAGATGCAGCTTTTCCCCAGGTATTCATCTTTCAGCTTGCAGAAGACTCATTCATTTCAAAACACACTAGAACAACTGACTGGCTGCACTGAAGCCCATAACTGCCTTTTTATATATAAGCCTTTATACTACATTATCGAATGTCTTGAAACATTTTAAAGTTTTATTATACTGTTTGAAATCAACAAGGCAATTAGTGAGGCTTGAGACTGTGTACTGGTCAATCAAAATTGCTGTCAATAGTACTTTGTGAAAATCGATGGATGTCTTGGGTTTATGGGCCAAGGGAGTGTGTGCCCATACACATACCTTTTCATTTTTATAACTACAGCTTAGGTTTTAAGGAAAAGTCCATATTCCCCAAATTAACTTTTAACACTGTTTTCTGATATAAAAATACAACAGAGAGACAGGAAGTGGAAATGCTTAGACCTGACAATAGATAGTATAGGTAGAGAAGTATATTTTTTTTTCCCCCAAAGCGGCAAGAGACAAAGAAATTAAAATTCTTATATTTATTAAGGCCTTTCTTCTCTTAGGATATCAAAGAGGCTGAAAAGTATCAACTAAGTCCAAAACAGCTATGAAAAGTGCTATGTGCTACTGAAGTGAAAAGCAGCTATAAGTCTTCTACCCAGAACACCAGTCAAAGCTGAAGGTGCAATGACAGGTTTTGCACTTCTGGCCACAGGCTCCTAACAGAGATTTTTGGAGAACTGGTGTCTGCAAAATAAAAGAAAGAAAGAAAAAAGAAAAAAGAAAAAAAAAAAAAAAGAAAAAAAAAAAAGAAAAAAAAAAGAAAAAAAGAAGAAAAACATAATGACAGGGAGGACTTCATACATGTCTTATGTGCGTGAGCAGACATAGATAAGCATGTAAGCATACGTTTCCTGGGCCTTTCAATATGTGCAGGAGATACCTGTAATCAATGCGACTGCCACATGCAGCTATCTGGCTTTTGGGAGATGACATATGTTCCTAATTTGTATCCTGCATAACCAGAAGATGTGTTTACTGCTACAAAATCAGGTTAACATTTACAGAGCATAATTATCTTTAAAAAATGACTTTGCCATAACTTTCAACATACTCAGAATAGACTGGAAAAGAAATGAGGACTGCTGTGTCTTATTAAAGTTAACATTTTATTGAGCAGGTGGAAACAAAAGTCAGCTGTCTGTCATTAGCATCTTTCTTTTTCACTCTGACCTGTACTGGAAAGGGGCATACTCTAACAACTGAGTAAAAAATTTGTTCTTTTTGTTTGTACTCTGGTGAAATTCTGGTTAAAAGTTCTGTTTCACAATAGTAAAGATCAAAACCAGAAACATGTGGCTGTCTTACAAGCTACAGAACTTCCCTACTTAGGTTTCTAGCCAAAGTTTACAAAATCAAGCTGAGACTAGTCAAACTGAAGCACATCATAACAGCAAAACATTAAATGTGAAATTAAATGACAAATAAGTAACCTAACAAGACAATCACAACACCACCTCTGCTTTTCAGAGTCACATCTAGCTATAATTTATGGCATACATATTTTCACAATTTGATGCAACACTTACATTAGTTTAATCAAGCACTTTCAGAGTGCTTGGTTCTTTACTTGCATGGCACTATATCAATTGCACTTTACTTACTTTCCTAATCAAAGGATATCTAAATTCTTTGGACTGGACAAATGGGTATAGATTTTACAGGAACTGAACAAACTAAATGCATATGCATTATTTTAACTGAAGCATTTATATTCTCTCATAGCTGTGATTTCTAATCCAACTGGCTAATATTACTCACTGAAAAATCACATTATAGAACACTAATTTAAAGGGATAATAAACACATAACAATAAAAAGCAATGTTCTAAGCTCTTGCCATGCTGATAAAGCTGTAATTCAGTCAAGTTCATTCCTGGACATGGAAGTAAGCCATTCCTATTTGTCAAAATTATAAAAACCTTATTAAGATCCATTGATTCCAGTGAGATTTAAATACAAGTATGGGTTCTGGATAGATTAAAGGTAAACACAGTCCTGAACTAGATCCCAAAGATATACACAATAATGGTGCCAGAACTCCAGTGTTACTTCAACTATTCTCTGTTTAAAGCTCTTCCAGTGAAATCTTGTCATTTTTTCTGTGTGCAAAGCCTTAAGCTTATATATAGACTTTTTAAAATTATTATTTCCTTTCATTATAGAAATGTCCTATATTTTCCTGTAATTACAAATTATCATAAATTCGCTTTACAAGGATACTTGTGAACACTCTGGTTGACACATATCTGCAGAGACTATTGGAAAAATTCTTCCTGACTCTGCTCTGTCCTTATGTACATGTACAAAATATACTTTAAAAGTCATATATATATATATTATATTCAGTGAAAAATCCATGAAATCTACTTCAGCTAGCTTAGTCATCTACCCTATATTCTGCATCCAAGCTCAGTGTGTGAATGTGCCATATTCAGAGTGGGAGACACTAGAGATGAGACGCAGCACAGGCAGGTCTGTCCTACGATTCCAGGAAAATGCCTGTTGTTTCCAATGCTAGCAGAATTTGTTTTCCAGTCCTAAATCTTGGTTTGGCAGGTGAAACAACAAGGAGTTAGTGAGAGCATGATCTAGGAGCACCATCCCAGGCCACTGATTTCAGCTTTTCAGTTTACCTTGGTAATTAAAAATATTAGAACTCGGCCTTTCTGAGTTCTAATGCTGCCATGTCCAGATTGAGTCAAACAGCCTCCATTTTAATGAGTGAGCAATGAGAAGATGTACAAATGCCAAACAGATTATGATGAACACAGAAAGGCAAAACTGTTCTTCTATTTTTGTAGGAAAGTTACATGTATCTGCTTTTTTCCCCCATGAGAATTTGCAGGTGAAAGTCCTCAAGGCAGAAGAAATTCAAACTGTTTTGCCGTTCATCTTAGCTTCTGAATATTTTGCTCTTAAAATGTTTTTGAGACACGTGCAACCCTGTGCCAGAGAATTGCTATTTTTCACGTAGACCAGCAAATACAGCTTCAAGTAAAACACCAGAAAAGGAGGGGGGCAGAGTGAACAGATTTTACCCCCAGTACAAAAGATTAATATAATTAATGAATTACTGAAAATCATTATTAAAAATAATAGTATTTGTTTTGTAGCTCCATATGGCATCTTTTTATACTTAATGCTGGTGTTGGTAGGCAGCATTTAGAAGCTTTATTGTTTCAATGGCAAAGGTAAAGAGGCTAATTCCTCTTTAACAAGGGGTTCTCCCCCTTGTCCCCTTTCTCCCCCCCTCCTTTTTGGCTCAACCTAAATTTCTAACACTACCTTATGAAATGTAGTATACAGCTTTTAATTGTGCCCAGAGGCAATACAACTTCAGAGAGGGTTTGGAGCAACTGGCAGAGGATTTGCAGAACAGCTGTGTTCCGGGAACATGTGCAGTGCGGTGCAACAGCCCCGTCAGCACCTGCACCCGCTTAGCGCGCCTGCCCCCGCTGCCACGCACACTCCACATCTGGGATTAATCACCGCTTTTAAAGGAATTAATACTCTTAACGTTTTTATTTTACTATACCTGTAGGAACATGATGCTATATTAAAATCTGCAGCTTATAAGTAGTATTTTGTTCGAGCCAGAGTTACCGGGGGGGAATAAAACCTCCCTTTGCTTTGCCAAGAATGAATTGTTTTAATATCCCAACATTCAATATTATTTATTATTAAAGTCGAGCACTGCTTTGTTGAGTAACTGGCTTTCTCGTGCTCTAGCCTCCTTTTCCCCACTGAACTCTATCTCACAGTTTCAACATTTGTTGGAAATAAACCCTCGCAGTTCCCCCCACCTCCCCACTCAGTGTACTCTATTCATGTTGGGAGGTTCAGAAAAAGTCCTTTAAAAATGTGATATTATTTAAATGTCACTCAGTTCCAACAGCAGTATTTGCTTACATAATTTAGACAGCACAGAACCCTATTCATGCATGACTTATGCTACATTAACCATTTAAGATAGATTTTCATGTTAATTCTACAGGGGAGGAATCATATTAGATTTGCCCGTTTTGTGTAACTTATAATGGAATTCAGCAACACAAGCCCTGTAGATTATACTGATGGGGTCTAGAGAGGCGAGATGAAAAGAAGGGGAGGGAAATCAGCTCTGTTGTTAATTCAGTAAAACACACAAATTTCTCAGAAGTCAGACACCTCAGTGAACATTTTTAAGGCAAAACCATAAAGATTTGCCATTGGCATTTGGGAGCACACTAGAATTCTGTTTTAATAGTTTCTCCAAAGCAAGTTAATCCCAAAAACTGATGCACCAAAATCCAAAAGCAACAGAAAAATACAATGCTAATACTTCCTTCATTGTACTACAGAGCCAAAAAGGCATAGTGTTAAATCTTGTCTCGCAACATTTTACACTAAGAATGTTTTGGTTGGTTAAGTATCAAAGATTTCTGTCTTGAAACCCATCATTTAGCTAAGAATTGGAACAGATAAATATATTCCCCCAAACCTTACAGGATAAATATCATCCCAGGTTTCTCAGTATGTATTTGCTTAGTTTTAATAGTTACCCTGCACAACTATTTATGGCATGAAGTATTCTAAAAATCAAGCTAAGGAATACAACATCGAAAACCAGTGTGAATTTAATGCTCTGGGATTTATTTTCCCAACAGTAGCTACAAGACATCCTTTTGTGTTCCATCATTTGTTCTACCTATCTGGAATTGTTTAGTGGCAAAATACATCTCAAGGAAAAGCCATATTGCCCATAGCCACAGTTAAGGCTAGTTTTTCTCATCACTGAGAATGGGCCAACCTCAGCAGAATTTTACTCCCATTTAATTGTGTTGGGAACCCTCTTTTTGAATTAGATGTACTGCAGTACAATACTAATAGTTTTTTTGGCTAACTATGCCCAACATCTTTGCAGTCAAATGTCTACAGACTTGTTCTTGATCGCTCTTCCTTCGTAGCAGATTTCTCTATTTCTGTCCAAGTGCACAGTGAAATTATAATGACTGTAGCCTAAAGATCTACATGCTTAATTAAATACGTGTAATCCTATTTTGAGATTTACCATAACCTGCTTGAATATTATGTACATTACATATTTTAACAAGGAAGACGAAAAAAGGGAAAACCTTCCTGCTCCAGCCCATGCTTCTTTCTTCTCCTCATTTCTCTCCCCTTCCTCACCTCAAAACAGAATCACAGAATTTCTAGGTTGGAAGAGACCTCAAGATCATCAACTCCAACCTCTGACCTAACACTAACAGTCCCCACTAAACCATATCCCTAAGCATCCAGGAAAAAAATACACCCAATTCCATAGGATCCCACTGCAAGTTTTGTTGGGATTCACTCCTTTTAATAGAGGCAGTGAATGCGTTTTTAAACTTATTTGGTATTTCTTTATTATTTTATCACAGTTTTGTCAGAGGCATGACAGATGTGTGTTAATTTGAGCCTTAGCAGTTCCTGTCACCCTGATTTTAATGGAACTGAACAAGTTCATACGCCACTATCCAACTCATTGAGAAATCATAATCAGGGTGATTTATGAAACGGGCAAATCCAAATCTTCTACTGAACCTGCCATCCAGCCAGAACAAAAACCTAAACAAGTCAGGTATTGCTGTCCTTAGAAGCTAAGTAAGTGGAGGGGAAAAAAAGAAAAAAAAAAAAGAAAAAAAAAAAAAGAAAAAAAAAAGTATTGAGGCAACAAGAGACTCAACTAAATGAGTAAAGCAAATGAACACTAGCACAATTTCAGATTTGGAGCCTCAATACATGGCCTGTGCAGAATGTTAATTTCCTATCCCTTACCATAAAACAAAACCTCTGGGGCAAAGCCTGGGAGGATATGCTATGAATAGGCTAGGTGTAATTTTAAGGACTGATGACTGGGGATGTGGGCAAAGGGATGAACAGAAGCACAAGTCAAGCATTGCTGTTTTTTTTTTTTTCCCAAAGTCTACTGTGCTTTTTCTTTTTTTTTCTTTTTTTTTTTTTTTTTTTTTTTTATTTCATTTATTTCATTTTATTTTTTGGGGTGTGCTGGATGTAGGGACTGTGGTAATGGATGTCTTTAAATATTTTCCTCCCTGATGAGTGAATGCACAGTTAGAAAGCTGGCCCTGCTCTGAGCGGGAGGATGGATGAGGTGACCTCCAGAGGTCCCCTCCAGTCTAAATTTTTCTATGACTCTAATCAAAACCCTCAAGAGATGTTGAATCTGGCGATGCCAAACATATCCAGGAAATGTAAAATTAGAACTGATTACCAAGACGTTTGTAAACCAGAACCCTCTGATGCCATTATATGGTCATCTAATACTTGGACAGAAGCCTTTGCTGCCTGAAAAGTGCTGGATGGAGCAGACTAATTTCAAAACACTATTTATTGCACTGCCAGCTTTTCCCTATGGAAAATAAAATTGCAGAGATCTTGGGAACTGGTAAAACTGCCAAGCTGAAAGTCAGGTTATGAATTTAGAAAATATTAAAAAAAAAAACAACAACAACAAAAAAAAAAAACAGCAGTAATTAGATGGTAAATTGAGAACTAAAACTGCATCTCAGAACTGTGGGAATAGATTACAACATTAGGCAAAGAACAATGATTTCAGAAGTACTAAAAGGATGTAGGAGCCTATACCTTGATACTAAAATAAGAACCTTGGTCCTTAAGTCCTAAGAATAGGCTTGCACTAGAAATTTATGTCAGTGTAACAAAGTTGTCTTTGGACTTTTTTTCTCCTCCTTTTTTACTTTTATTTTTAAGAGCTTAATATTTAGGCTATGCCCTACTTGGCAATTAAGCATTTTGCTGCTAAATAATTTTGGCACTTTTGCAAATTTTAACAAAAAATAAGATGACAGCAGATTGGTTAATAAAATATTTAGAAAACCAAGTAAGATCCAGGAATAACTATATGATTTGTTTCCCTCCAGGGAAAGGTGATTCACATCTACTTCCATTTATGAAAATCTGGTGACTAAATTTTGATGTAAAAGATCAGATTTGTTTAGAGGAAAAAAAAAAAAGAAAAAAAAAAAAAAAAAGTAATCTCATTCCTCAGAATAAAGCTCATAAAAATCCCGAGCAGCCCAGGCTGCAGACCTAAAGACCCCACAGGACCAGTGGACCAGGAGAGCCACACATCATATAAGAGAAGACAAAACCTGTAACAGCCAGACCACTATGCTCCCCATGCTCCCCAGTGTTACCAATGCTCATTCCAATCTATCAGGCTTTAATTGTACTACATATCGTACTGTTTTCATATGACAATGTTGATCTAGCCTCCATTATCTACTTGGCAGCAGATATGACTTCCCAACAAGACTGACTATATGTATCCTGGAACTAGATGTGGTCAGATTTACTTGATATTAACCAAGACACTTCTCAAAGCCACGTTTGTGGAAGCAGTAAATGAAGGCTGAAAAAAAAAATAGCAGTGTGAAGAATTTACCTTTGTTTAAAACCAGAGTGGTAGGGCCCCTGTGAACTTTGTGCTATTAATTTGTCAATGCATTTCCATACCACAAGTCCTTGTTACACATTACTAGTGCCGTCTCCCAAAACCTTTCTATGCTGTGTGAAACAGGAGGAGGTATGGCAGCAAGGAGAGAAGCAAGCTTTGCAGGAATGTGTACTCAGTCCTGACTCAGGTATTTTACTCTGTATCCTAAATAGAAGATGCTGATTCATCATAATTTTCCCCTTATACAATAGCTGCTATGTAGCCAAACTGAGATATCTGTCATTGTTTTAGGGTCTACTTAGCCTGACCTTGTAATTATTGAAAGCATGGGTGCTATTTATGATTAAGACAAAATCTGTGCAATACTTATGTTCCTTGATGCTCCGGAGCCATTCCACAATTCCATGATATTTTCCACTCTACAAAAGCAATTTTACAAACACTCACACGCTTCGTGATTGTCGCAATTTCTGCCAGAGAGAGACCATGCCTGGTCCTGTGCCAAACAGGGCTTAAACATACTCAAGGGCTTCAAAGAGAAATGCACACAATGCTATTGATGTTAGCCTCTCACTCTAATAAATGCCTAAATTCACAGCATTAAAAATAACCAACTGAGGGTTTTTCTTTGCCACCTCCCCCAGCAGTGATCCCAAAATCTGAGTTAAAAGAACAGTACAACTCTTGCTTCTGCATGGCATTCAGTGTGCTCAAAGTCACAACATGATTTTCATTAGGGGAGAAATGTTTGGAAAATTGTTCTATGAAGTCCATAAATCTGAAGATAAATGATGAAAATGAAACTTCCTATGAAATGCCCCAGCGTTCATTTTATTTAATATTCTCCATTGGTGAAAATAAATTAAAAATGAACAAGACTTGTTTATGCCTGCCTTACACTGTTCTCTGTGTTTGAATAGCAACTGCATATTAATTTATCAGGATCCCATAAATTATAATTAGCCAGGAGGATTAACAACATAAATCCTTGAATTTAAAACCAACCTGCCCTACTCTCTCTTCCCTTAGCCCTAAAGTGAAAAGGAGCCATAAAACCCATCACCGCTGTTTGATCCATTAAGCTCCTGAGACACTCTTATTTCAGCTCAGCTACCAGAAGTAGATTCTTTGCAAAATCTTTTTTAAAGTTTAAAGTTATAGCAGCTTTCCTGGAAGCCAGAGAGACTGTGCACAGGAAAGGCCCAGCCTGAACATGGTAGATGACTCTTGCTCTTTCCACTGCATCACTAGCTGACACCAGGGAGGCTTCTCAGTATGCAGGAAATGGGCAAACGATCTTACTCGTAAAATAGGTGAGACACGGAGATAGCATTTCCTAAGCACACCTTTGTGAAGATAAAAGGAAAATGTAACTAACAGTGTGCGTGCATTCAGTGTGCACACAGGTTTGGTAGAACCAAAAGTGGTCTGTGGGTGAACCAGAGGCACTGGAATGAGGGTGCTCCCCTTTGGATAACTTTAATATCCTTAGGCATCACTTAAGGACTAAACAATGAACGTCCCTATGTACACGTGTCATCTAGGAAACTGCTCTTATACTAGCTATCCCAAATAACTTAGAGTGCTTTGGCAGAAATGCATAACCCATTCATAAATATAATGAGGAACTTCAATCACAAACATGAACTTTAAAACCCAATTCCTTCCCCCTCACACCTGAAAGATTTAAGAGACTGTTGCAAAATACTGGATAGTAACAAGGTCAGGACTTCCAGTGACTTTAACGCTGGGGTTCTATGAGGTGGGACAAGGCAGCACGGCATGCACCCACACAACTGCAGCCCCTGGGAGAACACGCCAATGCACAAGGAGGATAGACCTGTCAAAATCACTCTGTTAAACATTGATATACATTTAGTTTGAAATAATAGGTAAATAACAAAGAAAATGAGATGTTTTCTTCAGGTTTTATTGTCAGTAACTTTGCAAAGGCCAGCTGCAGTGTGAGCAACCCCCAAAAAACCCTTTAGCAGGCATCATAATTTGTACCAGGACTTGCTTTTTTGTTGTTGTTGTTTTTTCTTTAAATTCCTTTAACGAATTCAAACAATTTAGGAGATACCAATCCATTATGGTCATCACAGCAGTGCTGCACACAGGGACAGGGGGGTCCAGCCATGCACCAGCATGCACACATCTGGCACTGCACTGCCTGATTCAAGTGGCCAAGCAGCACACTGCCAGCGATTTGCCCCCTGGGTAGGAAAAGCACATTTTAAAAGCCTCCCCAACAGCCTAACCTGACACCCTCCACTAGCCTGAGCCTCCTGGCTCTACAAAATGGTGCTGAGCTACAAAGGGAGAAAACCGAGAAAAAGCACAGACAAAAACCAGCCGCTGAAAAATGGGCAAAGAGGAAGTGAAAGGGAAATGTCAGAGGGCACCCCGGGCCTGCAAGGGGTGGGATTAGGAACAGTAGAAAGCAATGAGGTTCAGAGCTAGGGGCTGGCATTTTTTGCCACCCCTGCACTAACAGATCACCAGACTGGGCCGTGCTCAGCTGATCCCACACACATCTCTTGAGCAGTGCAAACCCCACAACTTGAGCTCACAGAGCAAACCTCTCACAATACTGTTGACTGAACCTTTTTTTCCCCCCTCCTCTTCATGATTAATGTTTCAGGGTCTGAAAAAATACAGGGGCAGCACTTTTTGAGCTTGACGAAAGTTATCCAGGGAAAGGCTGCATCAGGCATGCATTCAGGACATGCAGACGAGGCAGCTCAGATCCGCGTGCAATAGACCCCTGCGCGCAGCCCACGTTGGACAAGCTGAACATGACATGGAGCATTTCTGCTTGCTGCACACAGCTGATATTTATCACAGCTCCTTTCAGATGCTTATCCCCACACTTGGGAGCTGACTGAGAGCACAAACGAGGGGAACACCCAGGTGGAGTGAGGGCCCACAGGTGCCAAGGGGAGATTTTCGTCCAATAAACCAGGACATCACCTGGTTTTGAGAGATGGGACAAACCTCAGGAAAATGAGCTTTTGTAGGATTCTTGTATGCGAAAACAGCGTAGTGTGCATACACTATACAATACACGAACCAAGGAAAACCAACAAACCTTTTCACTGTATATACATATGCTCACACACACGTATTTTTATTAGGATTTTCTAAACATATAAGCACAGACAGAAAAAAAACTGCCTAGCTATTCTGTTTCCCTTCAATAGTAAAGGGATTGTAAAGCAGCTTTCGTTTCCTGTATTTCTCTTTCCTTCTCAGTAAGAGAAATGAGACCTACCAATTCAGGCAGCTATACTTAGTTGCCCTTCCTGAGCACCACAGTAAATGATTTGACTAAAATTATGCAGCTAAGGTGTTATTCGCCTCTCTTAATCAAAAGAAATCACAGCTGAAATATAAAGTATTTGTCCCTTGTATTTAAGAAAAAAAAAATCAGGTTGCATTCAAGCGAGGAGAAAAGGAAATAAGTTGTTCATCATAAACACGACCACTTTTGCAAACAGAAGCTGGAAATGAGCATCTTTAAAAAAAATCACTGCAGCATATTGTAGAGGAAGATCCTGCACACATTCCATGAGGGAATAGGAAAGTGCACTCTCCATACAAGGCTGCAGAAGAAGGAAAGCTCTGTAAGCCCATCCCAACTCCCTTAATTATTTTAATTGCAGCAGTGTGATGCCAAGGTGCTGAACTACCCCCTCAGGCTCTGGCTGCTTAGCCAGGAGGTACTGAATTAAACTGTCAGAACATGCAGAAAAATTGCAATGGTGCCTGTCAACGGTATTTGTTAAGAGACACGGGTGAGGCTAGTGACTTGTATAGAAAAAGAGCTGCCAATGCAAAGTCGTCAAAGCACAGCACTGGAACTAATGGGGTATTCAGAGGTCTTGTTCTACTTCATTGGTTAAAGCCAACAAAACTCCTGTAATATTTGGGGCGGTTTGCTATTTATGGCTATGGTAATAAAGGCCAGTTAAAGCTGCAAAGCCAGCCACGCTTTGTGGTCCCCACCGCTCTATTTCTGTGGCTGAAGGGGCACTATGCTATGGCAAACCCTGGTTTTAAGACACACACAAAAAAAAAAAATAAATATGTTTGTTTGTTTTTTAAATATGAAGAAATAAATACAGAGTAAGCCACAGTTTTACACTATACTACTCTAGTTAGAACAACTACAGCTTGGGTGTCTTACCCAGAAGGTTTTAAATTCAGCTATGTCTTAGCTGCAAAGAGCTGGCTGAGTTGTCAGCACGGCTCAGGGTCAGCACACTCGTCTTCACACGTGGCAGTTTCTTTCCTGAGACACTTACCAAAGCCCAAGGTACATTCGATACCAAAACGTACTTTGGTAGCTTCTAAACCCACGCAACTGCTGATAGCGATCAAAGCGATTTAAAGTCCTATTTGCTGTGGGTCTCTTTTAGCTATTTTTAGAAACAAAATCCTGTGCTTGTGAAATTGAAAGGCTGCTAACAATGGTTAGAATCGGTGTGTGGGCAGGGGCTATGCAAATACCTCACGGCTCACCAAATATGTGTTGGCTCTAATCTTTTTGGTCCCCCCAAAGCTGGATTTCTTCCGGACAGATAAGGTCAGCTGTTTTTTTGGGATGGGTGCTAGCTTTCACAGAAGGGCACACACTAGCTGTAACCTAGTTAAAAGCCATAAAAGATCTATGCTTGGTAGGCTGGATGGAGGTCTGACACACTGATATGCAGGCTTTTTTAATGTCCTAATAAAACAAACTAAAACGAACTTCTTCTCCCTTCACTTCTGAGGAGCTGAGCACAGCCAGAACTGAAACTGCAGAGTGTGAATGGTACACACACAAAGAAAGAAGAATTTTGATATGCATGCATGCTGTCACCAAAGCCACCTTTATGGCATAGCAGGGAGGTAGAAATGGAGAAAATAAGCATTTTCTCATTTCCTGCAGATGCCTGTTCCTGTCATCGGACCATCAAAGCAGTTCAGTTCCCTGGCCATCAGGTAGCAGCATCCTTGTTTCCTTAGCCTACACAGCTGTGAGAAACACTACCCACCCATCCCGCCTGGTTTCTCTGCTGTGGTACCTTCCCGCTTAGCACAGTTATTGGAGTTCTTCTTAACGGGTCTATGTTGCCATAATCCTATATTCACTTAATGTGATTTTCACTAAGAATATAAGTTCAAGAGAGGTTAATGATCCATTAGAGTATGTTTTTAACTAGCTCATTTACATATTGAATGGCCTGTATTTATTTTATTAAAACCAGCTCACTATATTCAGCTGACTGAATTATGCGAGATATCACATGGATTACACACGAATTGTTCAGTAATTAATTTTTCCCAGACATGATATGTAATTATTAAGTATATTTCTAAACAATTTAAACTGTGAAATGGTCTCTTAATGAGACTGAAACCTTTGCTGTTATAATGTGTGGGGCCTTTACAATTACAATGCTCTCTGAGCTTATGGGTTCATTTCTGTAGTTCCTTTAGAATAAAAGGCACACTACTCATGCTACATAGCACAGTACATCAGACCACAGGAATTACAGTTCAGGCCAGGTTACAAATGCTGATTCTGAGCTGTGTTTGTAACTAAATAGTGATGGCCATGCAAAGGTGCACAACAATGAAGTCATATTCTCTGCTCACCATCTGGGAATTAAAGGAAAATCTTCATTAACTTTAATTAAAGACATTGCTTCCTTTCAGATGAGGGTGACAATCCAAGCAGCTCGATCCACGTATTTCCCCCAAGCATTACTCATGGCTCTGCTCCATTGGTCTGCATCCAGTTTGCTACCACCATTTTGTGGCCTGTCAATAATCTGTGGGGACCTGAAGTGAGATGAGAACTGCACCATAAGCCTTTGGGGCTCAAATCACACAAATGTCCTCAGAGTCTTGTGACTCCTTTTATCAGAGCACAAGCCTGAACAGGACTTGCTCCCTTCCACACAGGACAGATGAGGCAGTTGGCATTCACAAACAGCTGATTTCTCAGATCTTTTAAAAGGTAAACCATATGTTGATGGCCTTGAATTCATGAAACGTCTTCAGATGTTTTTAAATAATTCTGAACAACACGTTTCCAGGATTAGCACTGCTTCATTTTTCTGGAGTTAGTGGTGGCACATTGAAATGCCTCCTCCATGCTCCTTGCCAACTTAAAAATCTTTTTAAGCTGCATTTTTGAATGTCACATTCACAAGAACACAAGGGGCTTCGGGGAGAGCATTATGTTTTTCCTAATGCCAACAAAGGATATTAAAAACATTATAGTGTACATTATACCACCACAGTCCACCAGAAACAGAAGTATGGATTCACTCTTCTACCACATAATGACTCTATCTTGTACAGAACCAGATGAACTAATTTATTGCCTAGGAATTGTATTAATTGCTGGCCCCTCTGCATTGGGTTGTGGTGACACATGCCGAGAAAGCCCAGCTTTAGGGTGAGATACAAATAAGATCTGTCATAAAGAAATGCTGTCGCTACTTGATCAAATCTCCCATTAGCTCAGCACTAGCGGCAAAGAGTATAGCTGAAGATAAACATCAAGAATTAAGATATTGTTCTGCAAGAATAGAAGAAAAACAGTATTAACATTTCTTGGAATTCAATTAGTTGAAATCTTTGTTTTCAGTGCCAAATGAGGTGTGTTTTCTGTTGAGATTTATTTTCCAGGGTAAACAGAGTCTTGCCTCCAATAGGATTAAAAATTAAAATAGCTGAATTGGATTAGCTATCTTACTGTTAACAAGACAAACATTTTCTTGCACTGAATATGTGGAAACATGGAGTGAAGGAGACTTCCTGGACCATCAACTCTCATATCCGTGTTATTGCAGACACCACATCATATAATTCTTTTCACAAACGTATCAAGCTTATCATAATCTGCAGTAATTTCTATAATGATGCTTTTAGGCATGATAATATCAGCAATGCGGACAGAAAAAAACTGCAAAATTTCCTTGATGCAAATAGTGTTTCATATGAAATTTGCAGTCATCATACCACAGGATTTCTGGGAAGAAATGTCTCTGTATTTTTTGGAAACATTATTTGAAGCTTTACAAAGCCCTAAGGTATATATTTTTGTCAATGTCATATCATAACATGCAAAACATTGGAAAGAACTAAACAACTAAATAAAACCCTCCAGAGCCCTTCCTACTAATATGGCCCCATTTTATTTATTTTCCAACAATCACTTTTAATGTAAACTGTATTGTTCTATGTGGTCTTACTATGAGCCTGAAATTGCACCGAAGCACTCATTTAACACGCTGCTTTTCAAACACTGATGCTGAATAATCTTTTGCTTGGAAATCAAATTAGCACTTTCCTAAAGGCAGTGTAAGACGTTTGTGTGAGTGTGCAAATTCAATGAAAAGTAAAATTTGAGTGAGGGGAATTATATCCTAGGCCTGAATAAACCAGTATTAAGTTTCCCACTAAGACTCAGATTTGTAAAGATATTTAGATGCAGATAAGGTACTTAGTGGTGCATTCAAAAAAGCCTAGGACTTTTCTGTCCTGATGATTCATTCTAATATACATTTCATTTACAAGTCAGCAGTGCAATGTTGTGGTAGAAGTGATGTGGAAAAAATAAAACAAAGAAAAAGAACAATAACAGAGGGCAGAAATCCGGGCACGGTGAAAGCAATTGTAATGTTCCCAGGGGCTCTAATACAGTCAGACTTTTGCCCACAGGGTTTCATCCATACAAATTCCTCTCTCGCAGACTTCTAAAGATTTCTTTTGCTAAAAACAGAGAGCAATGGAGGAATTATTATATTTAATGACACAGCACAGGACAGCTGCCTGTAGAAGACAGTCCCAGACCGCTTATCCTTCACTCAGGTCTGTTCTGTTTTGTAGCACTGAACAATACCCTAGTGAAAACTAATCTAGAATTGTCTTAAGGAGAAGTTTTTTTTCTCTCCTGAAGTTTGATTCAAACCTACTCTCTTCACATATTTTTTAGGCTGATTCGGCTAGACCACAGCATGTCTCAGCACTAAAGCTACTTTTTGCAGATTGCAGCTGTAGGGGGAAATATGTCTTTATATGAAGAAAAGTGATGGACTGAATTAAACTCCAAACACAGCCTCCAGCTAATTTTTTAATAATCTGAGTGCAAAACAGAGCCTTGAGGGTACGTAGAGCTTTTCAGTAAACCAATCAGAAATGGATTTTATTTAAACAACAGTAAAGTCAGTCCCAAAATGCTCAGACAGTTGTATACAAAGCAGGCATATCGCACCAGGAGCCTGTACAGTAGCTCAGCATCTCAATTTCAATCACAGCTCATTCCCTGCTGGTAGTTTTTGTCTGCAAACATGCTGAATGTGAGCTGACAAGAGCCCCCAGAGCAAATAATACTAGCACTGGAGGAAGGAACTCACCCGGACATGTTGCTGACAGTTGTGCAGCCAATTCAAAAAATAAAATACCAGAACAAGGAACCCAGCAAATATCTTCTGCTGTAGTAGCCACACACCACACACGTCAGACAGAAAACTTGATTTAATGAGTTCCACCTTCCAAACCACAACTTATCTGGGCAAAATACGTGTGTTATATAGCATAAAGCAAGGGCTTAGGTCTTTCTGTAAGTGCAGAGTAAGGATACTGGCTATTTTGTGAGGTTTTCTTGGCCAAATCTCTTCCACATTCCTCCATCAAGGCATCAGGTTGATGATGAAGCATCTGTCCTGCAAATTCTGCCATGTTCTGTAGATCTGCAGTGGATCTGTAGAGAATGTGCCCAACCGCATCACCTACAGAAAGCTTTGTAGAATTGTAATTTTTCCAGTCTCACTCTGGCCAGAGAGCACTAAAGGAGCTTTACTTTTGGCCATGGCTTCTCCCAGGGATAATGGTCTCATTTGGCTGAGAAACACCAGTATGTGCTTATTCTCCTTGCCAGTCTGCCTACATCTGCTTACATATGAGCACCTAGAAGTGGGAAACAGCCTCAGGAGAGGCTAAAGATGTTGAGACCTCACTATATCTGGTAGAATGGACTGTTCCTCCTTTCCAGAAAAATCTATAGTGAACATGTACCAAGCTGAAAGACACGACGGAAATATGCTAGTACAGGTAAGAGACACACTTTGGATAATAATCCTAACAACTACACCGTGCTAATTATACTCATGAGTTAAACGGATGCATTTCTGCATACAGTTTTAGAATGGGCATCCATTAGGTTGTAAAAGACTGAGACAAAGACTACTAAATAAACGGAAGCCACTACAATTGCCAACGCTAACTGTTGTAAAAGACCCACCTAAATTGCTCAATGTAGAAGCAATAGAGATTATTTCTTTAGAATCTCCAGCTTTCCAACATCATTACCAGCTCTAAATGGATTTTTAATATGATCATATTCACTGCTAATGACATCTCTCCCTTACAGGAGGCATGTGACACCTAACTGGAATATAACAGCTAGGTATTTATTGGAAAAAAAAAATCTTAACATTACACTTGGCTTGTTTAGAGAAGAGAATGATCTTTTCCCTTTCTTTCTTCATGAGCCAGGCAAATATTCCAGTTAAATCCTGAATAATAATTAATGACCTTCAAGTCCATTTATGGGACTATTGTACATTTGAAAGTTTTTGAATTTTAATCTGAGGAAAAAAAAAGAGGTTAGAAAACAGCCTGCCATATTATTTCTTGAAGGAGGCAAGATTTTCAGAGTGTGGGTAAAGAGGAAATAAACAATCCCATCTCATTTTCACAAAAAGGATGTGCAACATATTGACATAATCCTTAAAAATACACCTTTTTTATTATTCCATGCCAGGATCTGGGTGGGGATACAATCTCACTTTAAATACATTTTAGTAGCCAGTGTCACTGAGCAGAAGAAAGGAATAAAAAGCTTTTTTCTGCACTATACCTGCCCCAGGAGCCCAAAAATCCCTGTGTACACAAGAAGCCTTTGGAGATGAGCTAATGTTACCTTTACTTCGCACCATTCAGCCAAACCAGAGTTTATAAAACAACAACTCTTTATGAGATTTCCAGTAACTTTAATTGTTGGTCACAAAACTTCAAAGAAAAATGGGTATTTATAGCTCAATTCATATTTCTTACTTTTTTTTTTTTTTTTTCCACACACTTTTACCACAACACTTTCCAATTCGGTTCCCATGAGCACGCTGAAAACAGAGTTATACCCGCTTCCTGCTGCGGCAACCTCCTTAACCACTTCAGTCCTGGTGCCCTTGCTCTTTGCTTTTTTCTTTTTTTTCCAGTGTTCATGTCTTCTCATTGTTTTCCCCGGTGTGTCACATTTGCATTTTCCCACATCACTTTATCATTGATCTCTGCCCTATTCAGCCACCCGCACAATAATTAAAATGGTATGGGAAATGAGCTATATATACAAAATACGTAGCTATATACAAACACATGTATGCTTGTGTGTATATACTTTTTATATAAACTTTTATTCAAAACAAAAGACTACTTTTCAGTAGCAAATCTATTTGAAAATTGTATCCATTTTTATAAACATAGAAGAGGGTGGTAGAGCTTTTTCTGATCTTATATATTTAATATATAATTCATATATATTTAATAATTTCTCCATTCCATTGAAGACATATTAATAAACATTTATTTATAACAATGTAATCAGCATATTGATTATATTAAGCAGTCCCTGTAAATCTCTATAAACTGAGGTTAACAATGGCTTTTCAAATGCCATTAACCATCACCTTGCAGCTTTCTCTCTATTATATACCATAAAGTTAATCATGTGCAAGACAGTTTTTCGAGAGAAAAATCTGCCATACAGTGCAATGATCACCTTGGTATTTTCCCAGAACAAAGAAAAGGTCTTTCTTAAATAGGAAAAAGTCTGTGCCATCAACGAGTGAGTGCTGGGCAAGATAAATCATGGTTTCCTGAAAAATTTCTCATATTATCTCATTAAAGGCTGAACTCCCCAGACCTTTCTTTTAGCATTAAAAATTTCTTTGTCTGTTATCATGAAATTGGCCAAGATTTGTTTTTCCAGCATGTAAGCTGTAATGGTGTCAAAGTAGATGCAACGAACGGGTCTCATGGGGACAGCAGAGCCCCTTCTGTAGTTCTCCAAAATGTAAGTGTCAAAGTAAGGTGATCTTCTAGAGCAGGAGCAGAAATCCTTCTCAAGTTTCAACAATAGGAAACCAACTGTCATGGGATTTTATCTCTTGGTTCCAGAGGTGTGCCCACCATGCTCAGACATGAGCCAGGCACAAAGGTCCTTCACTTGGCACTCATAGGCCTCCAAATTCATTTCTCACCTAATGGGAAGTGAAATACAATGTGGTATACCACTGGCATGTGCAATAGGAGGTTGCTTATGTAGATGAAGAGACATCCATAAATTATGCCCTGTAAAAATCACTGACCATGCTTTATGTGGTGGTAACTTCTACAGGAGATCATTCATTAACAGAGGCAACTATTTTGTTGCCTGTAACAACAGAGGTGTTGTATTGAAAAAAAATATGCAGGCTATCTAAATGTATTTGTCATCTGCTCAGCCAAATCAACGTTTATCTTCCCTTATGGTAAATCAGCTAAATTTATTTAATCTGGAAAAGTAACCACATAGCTAGCATGAAGCACGAACTTCATAAATTACCATATACTGCATATGATATTCGGGAGTTCAAGACTTGCAAAACATTTCACAGGGAAACCACTCAAAACCATTTCAATTGATCCTATTTTTCCTCCTCTAACTTCCTTTGGCAACTGATTTGAAACGTAGGTGCCAAATTATGGTAGCTCTAAGGTTTCTATTACTATTTGGCACAGTAAGGAGCCAATGATTTAAAACAATATGAGATGTCCATTAGCTGTAACAATGAATTTAAATGCTTAGAAGCCCAGCTATAAATCTACCCCCTTGGAAAGATTAACCACTGTTTGCCTAAAGTTAGCAACTCGATCTTTGACAATAAAAGGCAGCAGTGATTCCTCCTGCTAGTTTCCCCACCCTCACCAGGAGCAGCCCACAAGCTGCATCCCACAGGAGCAGCTGTCAGCATGGGGAGCACTGAAAAAACAGCTGGGAAATTCAACTTTTGGACTGCAGGGATCTCAGAAGATTCACTGAGCATGAAGATCAGGTGCCTCTTGGATGCTCCCTCCTGCACCTGGGTGCCACAGCAGCCCTGGGGTCACCATGCTGGGAAACCTACCAAAAAAACCTGAAGTAGACAGGGCAGGCTCTGAAGAAAGGTATTTGCAGCAGAGGAAGCCTCCAATAAATTCCCTCTCCCACTACCACAAGAAATCCCCCTGGGCTGCAGGCAGTCCTGAGGGAAGAAGCACTTCTGTGTTAGCCTCACTTACAAAAAGTTCCTGACTTGGCCTCATGCACATGGCTTGCCTACATCTTATGTCTCTCCACTCTTAGGCCAAAAGTAAGTTTAGTTTTGATTTTTGCTGAACCTACACATGAATTAGTTCTATGCCACAGGTAATGGTGAGATGGAGCTACACTGTACATACCTGGTCTAAGGTACCTGGGATTCAACAGCACAGTTTGCTGGACATATAGCAAATAGTAGCTCACAGCAGACGAGTGGTAGATTACTGCTCCATGTGCCAGGGATGGCAGTTGGGGAGTGAAAGACAGGAATGGATAAATGTATTAAAAAAGTGTTTAGTCTTCCTGATGTGCCTAGATTTACAGTACGTCATTCACTTCACCACTGGACAGTTACACCATGGACAACAGCAAAAACTAGCAAGGAACATGAATTTATTACCTCCATTCAAACTTTGCAGCAGGCTTTGGCAAGCTGCTGAATCTGTTAATATAGCATTTATTGTGTTGATGGCCGTAAACTCATTCGTAGCACCATAAAACAAATTTGTATGATATCCACAAATCAATTGCTCCACTTAGATGCTATTTCTTATACAAACTAGTAACTGTGGTCTTAGCTAAGAGATATGTCAGAACCAAAATGGAAAGAAAAACATAATGAAGTACAAAATAAAAGGATATAACCATTTTCAGTAGCGGTCTCTCCCTCTATCCTGCCACAAATTTCCATTCACAATGTCTATGAAAACAGGGTCAGAAGGAATATTCAAAAAGCTGTTCTGCTGGATGATCAAGGCAGGTCTGTGGATATCACCTGTCTGAAGAAATAAGTGTTTGCAAAAGCAGCAAATGCCAGGACAGAATAGAAAAAGAAACAGCAGCTCTCAACCATGGAAAAAGCAAGACACAGTGCAAGGCCAAGAACACACAACCACTTCCTCTGAAGAACTGCTACTCTCCTGTTTGTTTCAGAACAAATGTTTAGGGCACCACTACCTCAGTAGCCATACTCACAGTAAATCTTTTAAGAAAACTAGAAGAGACTTAAATAAAACCAGCTAATAGTATTATTCAGGAGACAACTGGGTGTCTAAAACACTCAGCTTCTACCTATCTGTATGTGTAGCTGTACAAATACAGGCGTTTACCTTCATGATTTGCAAATTTAAAGGAAAGATGCTGATACAAATAAAGCAGTGGATGTGTGCAAGCAACCCCCTGGTCCCACAAGCTGGCTATGAAAACTTCAAAGTGTATTGTCAGCAGTTCAGTCTTGAACATAATTTGTTATGCTACAAAGGAAAATAAGGGTGCAGAATTTACAGGGTTAGAGGACAATGACATAGCATCTTCTAAATCCACAGCTTACAATCTCTCCCTGTGTTTCTCTCACATTCTCCCACCACAAAGTAGCTCACAAACGATGATGTTCTAGATGTGGTGTTTTATAATAGCAGCAAGTGGTTAACCAATGTAAATCCCGCAGAAAGAGCTAGGGTGGGCTTTCAGAGTAAGGCTTCTTCAGGGCACTGTGTTTCTTTCTATGAAACTGCAAATGAAAAGCAAACACCCACCCAATTATGATATGGAAGAAATTTACCATCAGTTTACACAAAAAGGAAAGAAAACATTGGCGCTTTACATCTAAGACCAGAATAGCGATATTTCACAACGACGATGCATGAAAGATGAACAAGTGACACCACTCCTTTTTGTAATATTCTTACTGAACTTCCGAAGACTTCTACAGTGGCAACGTGACTAAATATTAAGTTCCCATATCTTATTTTTTAATCAAATAAAAAGTCATAATTTGCAATAATTGCAAATTTTAAAAATTGTTTATAGCAATGAGCAAATACTTCTACTGCACAGAAACACTGCAAAAATGAAGGCCAAATGCTGAAATGTCTTCCTTTCACAATGATTGTGGTTTTCACAGGGACAAAGTGATATCAAATACTGTTTTTAAATGGAGTCAAGCATAACCTTTAAGTTCTGAACAGTAGATCTATGCCAACACTGAATGATTTGGGGAAAAAACTCTTAAGTTATGTATTTTTTTCCCTTAATTATTTTCTCAGCTGAAATAGTTCAGGAAATGTATCAGAAATGTATTCACATCTCTGGTTATAATTGTTTACACTGCAATTAAAAAAAAAAAAAAAAAAAAAAAAAAGCACATTTAAATTCCCTTGCACAACAGCATTGTGCTGGTACCTGCAGAGCACTCGGGCACTTCTGCGCAAGCTAGCATCTGCTGCGTGCTAAATAGCTGGTGGAAAACAATCACTCTTACGACAAGTGAGAAAACAAGGTCAAAAACTGCTCTGAATACTCACAAATACAAATAAAGCACTACCAGACAGCAGAATAAAAAAAAGTGAGCTAAGGTCTGATCATGTGAATGGATGGTTAAAGAGAAAGATTTGCAGTCAAACAGCAGCCCCACAGCTGCAAGCCCCCATGATGAGGGCAGGATGAGGCCCCAGGCAAGCACTGCTGGCACACGGAGCAGGCAACTGGCTGAATGGGGATGGCTTTTTAGTTTCTAAGTGGAAAGTTTTGTAATTTATTAAGTCTACATTTTCAGTTATCTAAAACTATTAACATGATTGTTAAAATTCACAGCTTCCAGTTACTAAAGAAACGCGATTGTTTTATCTGGATTTCTATTATATGAATAAAATGCAACGCTGTCTGGATAAAATGGCCCCAGAGTTTCATTAAAAAATAACAGCCTAATTCCCTAATATGAAGTTATTTTAAGTGTTTTATTAATATTGTCTTCTAAATGCACATAAGTGTGATCCCCCTTTAAGTGCAATATCTTTAGGGCTAGTTGTAATTGTATTTTCCTTATCAGTTGCTTGTGCTTGCATTTCAAATATCCATTGCTTACTTCAGGCACTTCACTCAGACAAGAAAGAGTGCAGTGAAAAACTATTTAATCTGGACACTGTTTGAATATGAAACTTTTCAGTCCCCAGTACAACACTTTTCATCCCTTTTAAGCAACTAAAACTACCACTGACAAAATTCCTATGGTGCATATTAATCTTGCTATGACTTCTAGCTGTTAAAACAAAGCTATGAATTAGAAAATTGAAAAGCTAGCCTGACATGTGAACTGAAATCCTCATCCCCAGTCAAGTCTACAGCAAATTAAATTACACATAAAAGCCACAGATTGTCTCACGCAACTTTGAGAACCTATTTTCAAGTCCTACATACCATGGAGCCCCTTGGTAGCAGGTGGAAAAAGGAAATCAGGCACCTCTGGAGGGCAGTTCTGGTTTTAGTGGGTGCCTGGAGGCACGTACTGCTTTCCTTTGGATAGACAGTGCCTATCTACCAAAGGCTTCTTGGTACCTAAAATTAAGTGGAGGTATCCTTGCTGGACTGCATCAGTTCAAGGAGGGCACCCCAATTCTTTTAGTTAACATGCTTTAAAGGAGTAAAGGATGCACTTCATTGAAGAAGAAAGAAACTACCAAAATGTAGCTGTCATTATACAGTAATTTTACCCTGCAACTCAGTATTCCCAAGATGCTTTACCCTCTGCACTCCTCTCTTTTATGCTGTTACTGAGACAACAGGTAGAAGAGAGGAATTTTCTGTCTACCCCATTACACGTGCTTTTCTGTATCTTCATATTGCTTCAGAAATGCAAAATGGGGGCCAAGAACACTTGAACAAAGAGTTGGGTGAATGATTCTTGAATTGCACTTTCTATTTTGTAACATTTTGGCTTTTGGATGCGAATAGTGACAGGTACTGATCGATTATTGCTGACTAGGGTTTTCCCTTTCTTGAGAGAATCCCGAAATCAAATTTACTAAAACAAGATTGGAAAAGTGCAGATCAGCACACAGATGATCCGCTTTGGTTATTTATATCTGTGCCCAGACTCCTGCCAGCAGCCTGGGGTCCAATGTCCCAGCATTACACCCATCACCCACCCAGACTCCCTGGAGCCCTCCAAGTAAATCTATCTACCATGGCCAGCTGGGCTATGCTTTTCTTACAGGGCTTATGATTTAATACACACCAAGCACAACAAAACCCAGTCGAAGAGGGCAAAAGGACAGTTACGTCACCTGCCTGAGAAGGACTTCCATCATTTTGCTTCAGAGTTCCTGTGTCTGCATCAGACAGAAGACATGAAAGACTGATGTTTACAAAATTTGGGATAAATGTGTTTTGTTTTGTTTTGTTTTTTTTTTCTCCTATTTTTCCCCTCTTCCCAGTAAAATAGTTTTTAAAATAACAATATGAAAGAGAGAATAGAATTTCACTAGCACAAGATTACTTTCCTTGTATGTATGCACTAACTAGCTGAAGATGGTAACCCACATACAGGCCAAAAATCTACTTATTTTTCCAATTTTCTTTGTGTTAATACAGACACACAGACATCTTTTAATTGATTTTTCCAAGAGTTAAGTCTTTTTGGTAGTATTTTTCTATGCTACCAACAGTGGGTCTGTTCATATTGTCATAATGAAGTTGCATAATGACTATTAAATGGGTAATCTTTGTATACTTACACTTATCAATAAACTGAGATAAATAAACCATCAATGCATACTTCAGGTGTATGTAATAGCAGAATAGTAAAAGCATACATGAAATGTGTTTATGGCAAATCATTTTTTTTTTTTTTAATTTATTTTTTAATTTAAGCAGTCCTGTCTGTCAGTGAAATGAAACTGTTTTGAACGTGTTCCCAATCACTTGGCTCTCTTACCAAAGCTGGTGTTTGTTGGTCATGATACAGCTTGGTAATGATTAATGTGAAGTTTACAGTGTCTACACAGAGTGCGTAAAAGAACTGGCAACTCAAAATGATATTCATCATACTTGCTCTCATGCCAGTGCTGCATGCTGCTTTTCTACACTCAAATACACTCTGTCTCAAGTAAAAATATACTAAATCAGAAAATATCTCTTTCTTTACCATAAGTAATTCTCCATTATGGAACATTATGGACATCACAGGAAACAAAATTAATTTTCAGATCATTTGTAAGGCTCTGTGATCTCCTGATAAATTGTCATTACATTCACCGAGAGCTTTAAACTGAAGTAGACACAGCATGTAAAACATACAGACAGTAATTCAATTTATATTTAATTATAATATTAAACTATGTGCGTACAAGAGGATCATATTTGAGAAAGTCTTATCACAAGAAAATAGGTTAATGCAAATATAGGCAACCTTTTCTCTGTTAAAATAATTGGATATTAAAATTAACTGATCCAAATATGCTCATCCAACAGCCCAAGAGGTATATTGGATACAAAATACACTAAGCTGACTGAAATACAAGGGCTAGCATGTGGCAAGAAGCCTCCATCCTACATGGTGGATGGAGACACCTTGTCTTGTCCTTAAGGAAAGACTAAAGGCACATAAAACGTCATTACTCTGCATATAAAAGGTTTGCACTTGAGTCTTTCAAGTGGGACCTGGGCCTTCTAGGATCAAAGGTACTGGATAATCCCCAAAAGTCAATAGAAAATAACTTTTACCATTGACTCTGCTGAGATGGCTGGAGTTACAGTCCAGATCATTACATGCTCAGAAAAGGAATTTCACGTAGCGTAACCGTGACTCAGTAACCAGCTAAGCATATGTTTGTAAGTGCTTTGCTCAGCTGGCCCAAAAATGGTTTTCAGGGCTTAGAACAGTAGGGAATGCATAGGGATGAAGGCATGACTGCAATGCAAGTGATAAGTATGAAAATAACATACTTCCTATGAAGAGTGCAGAAGCATTCTGTAACAGAAATAATTTTGGTACTTGCTTTCACAGATTAAATTGATTATAGGGGACAGCATGGATGCTCAACATCTCTGAAAATCAGGCTCTAATTGTAGAAGTCTTGAACCAGGGTACACAGAAATCTTCTAGAAAACAAAAAAACTAAGAGCACAGCTAATCAGCTGCAGCTCACTTATTTTACAGGAGCAATCTGCACCAACCACACTACTAAGATGGATGAGGTTGTTCTTCCATAGGGCTCTATTTGCCAAAAAGGACTATTACAGCCTCCCCCACCCATGCTTGGCTGTTTAATGTCAGTTGTAACACACAGCACTGTAAGAGGATCATAAGAATGGGAGGGAGGAATTTTCACAGCACCTCCCACCTATGCAGAAACTGTTGATATCCCACCAAATATATGCCATGGTCAGCACTCTGCAACCTGAGGGACTTCCGAGCTTGCTAGTTAGCAAGCATCCAGCCTCAGACATTCTTTTAATCCTTCTTTTGAAATGACATACATTATTGACATTTTTTTTTCCTAATACTTTGCAACGTTTTCTAACAACTTTACAAACGTCAATCACACTTCATTCCAGAAGCCTTATTGATTTGTTCACTTGCACTGCATCTAGTCTACTTTACAGATATTCCACATCACATCTAGTGTACGATAAACAGCAAAGTGGCTGCATGACCTGCATTCTGTGGATTTACTTATTCCTGAAGAACAACATTGGCTCTTTCCATCACGTGAGAGTGCTAAGTCTTTATGCTGATCTCAAGCGTACTTACAGTAACTACAGAGAACTCAGATCACACATCATTTAGTACATGTGGTGACATACACAAAATATTTTATTCTATGTGAAAGTTTTACCAAACAGGCATGGTTGTGGGATGAATAAATACTATGGCAAAAACCCTCAGCAAATACAGCTCTTGACAAGTTAGTGTGCAAAATCAGGGCTTCCCCTGTATTTGTTTTGACTTTTTAAGAAATACACATGCTCCTTAATAAAAACAGGCACTTGACTTGTTATTAATTTTTCACATCTTTGGACAAAAGCCAAAAATATTTCAGTAGGAGTCTATATGGTAACAGTCATACCTAGAGCTATTATCTATTTGTTAAATAGCTGAGGAAGTTTCAGAGCATTGGAAGCTCTTTAACCTATCTTCAAACTTTTATTACTAACTTACACATCAACTGTAAAAGTAGTTGTCTCTAATTTTTATTTATTATTTTTAATCTAATTACTGTTTTGCATAATTCTTAGTGGAAAACTTTTCATCTAGACTGGTAAGCAGAAAACCAAAAATCCCCTTGATGCAATTTTGCAAAGACCCACAAAACTAAGTTTAAAACTGTAATGAACAGATTATGCTACACCGAGAAACACCACAATACTAGAGTTGAAATACACAGAAATTTCTCAAATAGAAAGAACTTAATTGCTTCAGAAAGCTGTTTATTCTTCCAAACCACCCAAAAGTTCAGTGTATATATAATGGCTATTTGCCAAATACAGCTGTGTACAGGTGAATTGACAAATTATTTACCTAGGGAATGAGTAGAAGTATTACATTAAGTTCTACTATTTGTCTCTCTATCTCTTTTTTTTTTTTTTTTGGTAAATTTGTTACTTGTTGTTTGAACTGAAAAGGAGATCTCAAATTGCATGTTAGCCTCTTGACTGAACATTGCCGAAGACATACTATGTTCTATACAAACCAACAAAGCTCTTTGAGAAGTTTGTTGTATTATGACAATGAAATTCCCAACCTATTTTTTCCCTGGTATCAGAGTGATTTTAAAATAGGTGAGCTACCAACCAGCAATTGGCATTTATAATTGGATTGCTAGCAACTCTAACTACAATGACAGCAAAATGCTGATCCTCCAACCCACCATACTGAAGGAGTTAAATTTACAATGTCTTCCCCATTGCCAGCACTTTAAAGTAGATTTTTTTATTTTTTTTTTTTTGTCTGGAGAGGAAACTGTCACTTTGTGTTTTCAGGTTTGCAGAAAAGCCTTTTTTAATGTAAACATTCATTAAACTAATTTGAAGTTGTCATTACTCTCCTCCCCTGCTGCTTTATATCAGATTATTCCTAAGTGCTTGGTGAAGAGCCCCATAAACACACAGTCTATTTCCCTGCAGGGTATAATCGCACAGTTTGCACTGTGATTTATGCTGTATGGCACTGGTGAGTGTCCTAAACTTTGAAAGGGCTCAGTTCTTCAGCAGATGCACTACTCCCTTTATATTTAAACAAAGTTCAGCTAACCCTCCCAGTCTATTACAGACATTGTTTAGCTCTTTCGCTTCACAATAAGGCTTGTTAAGTACTGATTAAATACAAATCAGTGACACTTTTAATTAAGGAAATGAGAATTCAGAAATAATTGCCTTTAAGTTTCAGGAAAAAAACATTTTCACAACTGTTGTGTTCCCTTCCCCCACCACCAAAAAGCGTCCTTTATTTTGAAAGGAGAAGATTGGAAATCCAGTTCAGAAGTTCTGACTCTAGACAAGCTTTCCTGATGTCTTTTACAAGATTCAGATTTCAGAGGAAGGTCTATTATTTCTTGAACAGATAAAACAAGACCATTTTGCTTTGCAATCTGAACACCTGAGGACAGCTGGCATTGTCATCCTCTGCTGTGTTCATGCATACTGGAGGACTCAGAAAGATAAAATTTCTCTTGTAGTTAAGATAACTGGTGAGAATTTCAATCCATCCCACTAATAAAAGTTAATCTAGAAAACGCAGCAATTATATCAGTAATAAAACACTCTTCAGGCATTCCATTTACACATGTTGCGCACGTCCTGTGCCAATAACGAGCTGGCGGTGTAACACTTCCCTGTGCAGAGTCCCCCTAGAGCGCACCCCTGCAGGACAGGAGCATCAAACACTCAACACATGAAGAAAGATAACAGATGCAGGACTCCTGGAGTTGCTACTCACACGACAACTATTTGCTTCCATTTTGCCCCTGATGAGATTGAGGTGAACGGCTACTTATCCTCAGCTGAGACCAGTCTCTGCACATAACAATCACTTTACTGTGAGCATAAAGTTCACCTTCCAGCAAGCCTCTTCCATCAGCAAGTAAAGGTTTCCCTGGCCTGATAAATCCCTGTATTTTTTCGGGACTGGGAGATCCACAGCCAAGAAGCCAAAAGCAGACACACAGGAGAAGGCACAGTGAAACCAGAGCCAACCTCCCATAGCTGCACTGCTGGCAGAACCAGCATTGCAGTGTGCTGTGCTCTCCAGAACTATTTTTGGCCATTGCTGCAGATGTAATCCTGGGGAGCTCAGGAAGATGAGCAGGAGCACCATTTTGAAGGCCAGTTTAAAATAAAATGAAGAGCCCCCTTCTTCACCTTTTAGATCTCTTCTCTTACCTCTCTCTTTTCTGTTATATTAGAAGCAAAAATCAGATCTCTGTTAAAGGGAAAATACTCAACAGATCCACACACTTTATTAATTATGATTAATAATAATAAGAAGAATAATAACAATAAATAAATCTTAATGATATTCAGTTAAAGTTTCTCTATTTTTCATTGCAAATTGTGAATTTTGTTAAATAACTGACAGTACATAGAACATGCAGAAGTCCTAACAGTGCACTTAAAAAGAACAAAAAAGAGACCAGACACTCATTATGAAACATAGTCTTTGCAATTAAAATCAGAATATGTTTTTTTATTTACCTGCTTATGACTAATGGATACAGCTAATATCACATTGCACTAATATCACATTGTATTTTCTAAATATACTACAGTTGTTAATATATTTATAGGTTAGCAGTACTAAAAGTCTGTACTTAGTATAACATTTAAAAGAAATATTTGTCAGGATAACAAGAACAGCTATTCAGACAAATTAATCCTAAACGCTAAAAAGAACCAGTGACAGATTCAGCAGTTCACGAGTGGCACTTTAAGTTCCACAATATCAGTGTAAATTGATGTAAACCTACCTACCCACCCAGGGAAAGTAAAGGTGAGAAAATAGCAGGAAAGGCAACTAACAGAAAGGTGTAAAATAGATTACATGTGGTGGGAAAGTTTTATCTGACACCTCTCAGATGCTTTTCCTCTTACTGTACTTTTTCTCCCTATGAATTACACCCACCCACACTATGAGAAATAATGAGCAATATGCTTTTTAATTTGATACACTCAATTCTAGGAATCTTAAAAAATAACAATAATCCTAAATTTTACCTGTTAAAAAGCCAGCTCCTCCAGTCACACTCTGCTATAAACATTTATCAATCTGACATGGCAAGGCTGGGCCCCCATTATTATCCTTTTGTGACCTGCACAGCTGGTCCAAAAAACAGTTGTCTCCAATTATGCCCATAGATAATGGTGGGTAAATTCAGCTGTGCAGTATTAGCTCAACCTAAATATGATCCCATTTGACTAATTTCCTAATTCTTAGCAGGGTGCTTAAAGAACCTATTATCATGCAGACTCGAGGAACATAGAAGTCTGGTTATTTGCATCTGTTCTGTGAAAAGCATTTATCAACTGTGCCACAAATTAGAAGTTTGCAGCTAACGGACTAATTTGTTACCTACATATACCAATCACAGACACTTGGTGCCTAAAATAATTGCAGCTGGAATTTGTTTAAACTTTTAATGTCACATAAATAGGTGTTTGTTTCCAACAAATAAATCTTATAATTAAACAGCTTGAAATGGGAAAGGTTGAAATTGGGTCAAAAAAGATATATTCCTTCATGAAATCATGTGTGCATTCGTTAACCCAGCTGGAATGCTGTTACTGGCATGACTGCTGCTACTTGACTGAATTGTGATCATAAAGGTTATTAAATGGGTTAAAAATAAGGCAGCATAAAAATGGAAATTACTTGCACATAAAGCCATTTTTATTTTTAATTTTTTGCAAAAAGCAAGTTCTGTAGTAAACTTTTTATGCTGTAGAGTACAGTCTACAATGCATTATACTGGCTGCGTTTTTTGAAATCTGATTAATCTTTGCAGTAACCTAACACAAACTCCTAGAGCTACTGGCATATTGATACTTGGATTTTCTTCCTACATTCACTTCTCTCTAATCTCCATCGTCAACACATCTGTTACTAAATCAATCTTCACTGTTATTTCTTTGCAAACTTTGCACGTCCTTTTGGACTTTTCTTGACTTTCTCCCTTCTCAAATGAGTCTACTCTGTTCTGAGGTGTCAAGAATAAAAGAGCCCTCTCCTGCAGAGTCCAAACCAAATAAACACCCCCTGCTTCAGTTTTCCAGATGCTTCACAGATACCGTTGTTTTCAGAAAGAAACGTATATGAAGATGTATATGAACTTCCTTGTATCTTGCCATACTTGTCATCTTTCAGCACATTTCCTAAATTTCTCAACAAATCAGACTTCTGTTTCCTTTCCTCATCTCTGTCATGATTTCAGGTATCTATCTATGTTCAAGCACCTAATTATACTCTTATTTCATGAACTGCTTGAATCTTCATGTCTTCTGACTGACTTTGCTGTGTTCTGCATCACGCTATTCGTGCTAAGGTGACAAGAAAGTGATACCAGCATATCTATCCATGAATAGATTCATGTTAAAGGCTTACTGTACTTGACTACCTGAAGGGTAATTAATTCCTAGATAAATCTTATTTCTCTAAAGTGGATCAGGCTTTAAGGAATAAATTTTTCTGCAGTTACAATAAAGAAACTAGATATTAAAAAAAAATAATAAAAAATTGTAGAGACATTGGAAGTTTCTCCAGGTAATAGAAAGGCAAACATATGTTTATATTGAAGTGTATATAAAGGAAGACCACAAGAAACCCAGCTGAAAATGATGAGAATTGGTAGGATTCAGAAAGGAAGCTACACACTTAAAGAGGGAACCTAAATCAAATGGTTGGTGATCAGATCAATAATAATCATAAATGATTATAATCAATAGTGGTGTGAAACGCAGTGCAGAGATGCTGCACGTGCATTTTGTAATGCACAGACATGCACTATTTAAAATGAAGGTGATTCATTTTGGCAAGGTTCTTCATGTATCACCAGTCTTAAGGGACAAAAGTTGTAGGCAGAGGACCTTCAAAGCTGGGCCTCTGGGAAAGTAGGCACTGGAACTTATTTTTAAGAGGAGAGAGAAAAAGGAGAAGTTCTAAAGACTGACAAAGAAGTAAGCTGAAAATCTTTGTCCAGATAGGATGGTAGAGATATCAAAGACCTATCCATACGTATTCACACCAAGGGAAACGGATGATAAGTTTGACCAGACATAAATGCAGCAGCCTAGAAAAGGAGCTGGGATGAGATGATACTCTCACATAAGCTCCTTTATCACACCAAAGTAGTTATCAATCTGAATAGCTCCTTGGTATCTTTAGTCCTACCTATCTCCCTAATTCTTCAAATCCCCAATCCCTTTTCTTTCCTGGCCAGTGATCCTTATCTTCTTCTACACTGTAAGCAACCAAAACATTACTGCTTGACCCACAGCTTTACAGTCTTCATTCTCTGTAATATGACTGCTGAACCAGACTTCACCCCTGCCTTCCTGATATGGTAGGCTTCATCTTGTTCCCATGCAGGGAGACTTCATAATCAGATATAAAACAGTCCGTTTATTACTTACAGAAGTCTTTTTTCAAAAGTGTATTCACTCTTAGTGCAGCTTGGCAGACCTATTGACTCGAGTGGCCTGTTCAGAGTAGAGCTGTATCAAAAGCAAGTTCAAAGAAAACTTTAATCTTTATTTACACATTCCCATGCACATGGGCACATTCCTCGTGGGTTTCCATCCTGACCTGGCATAGAGATTAATTTTGATTTGGTGATCATTTAGCCTTTGATCCCCTACTGAGCCCTAGGACAAAGTGATAGTTGTGAGGTGGTTACTGGGATATGAACGATTTGCTATTAGGCAATTGACTGACATCCCATCCTTGTTTCACATAAATCCTGTTCTCAGTATTGATAAGAGCTTTCAATTCCTGCTGGCATGAGCAGGAGCTGAACGGATAACCAGGAAATGAAAGACATAACCAGTCCCTTGAGTGATCCTACCCCTTGAAAAAAAAATCTGAATGAATGACAACGCAAATACTACATTGCATCATAAAGACCATTATCACAGTAACCTATGTTTATGTAGATACACATACAGTATTTGTGGGGAAAATGCTTTTTTTTTTTTTTTTTTTTTTTTTTAGCTAGATAAGATTTAACTGGTTTTAGCATTTTGTGTTCTACCAGCAATTTACATTTTCTAGGGAAGAGAACAAAGAAAAGGTAAAATCTTAGATGCAGGGAATGAAAAGGACTGCTGGATGGCGAATGGTACTGTGACCACTTAGTTACGGTTTTCACAGGGATGCAACAAAACGCTGGGTGCGATGACTGTGAATGAAACAGAAGAGAATTGCCCCCTCAGAAATTCTGCAGTGACCTTGTCCTGCCAGACACTGTGAACAAAATAGGACACACAGAAACACTGACTGTCTAAACCCAGGGTGTTCATATAGCAGCTCATAGCAGTTTTCTTTGGCAATGATGAAGTATTCACAAGATGAAGCATAATTCTCAGAGAACAAGTACCACTGAAGTTGGGGGTAAATAGGATGGAATGGATCAGAACTAAGTGCAAGCTTTGAGGAATTTGTTTAGGTTAAATTCCACAGATTTTAGGATGGTGATAATAATGGTCATTACGGACCAAGTATTTTCCAGAGAAAGTGCCTTGAAATTGAAAACACACTAAACTAATGCTTAGGGAGAGCAGTTGGTAAAGTGTTACTTCTAGTGAATTACAGTTGTCTTCTTTCTTCTGTGATAATTTGTTACAATTGCATCCTAATGCTATTTCATTGATTTCTACTCCACTTCAGCTCTCATGCTGTGTTCAGTCAGGGTGACAATACACAAACATTAACCTGCTATGGGAAGACCTACTACACACACACTTCACAGAAAATAAATCCTATAGAATATAAAAGGAGTGGACTTTCATGTAGCTCTACAGGTATTGCTCTAGAAATCCACCAAATTAAATTAGAGTCATATCAGTCATATATATATCATCGTTTCCTTAAGCGTTCTTGGGAATTATATTATATTCATATGAAAAGATAATATAAAGAATTTGTTTATGCACAACAGCGGTTGATACATTGAAGTTGTTTACTTTACAAAATACTTTATTGTATGCATATGTTTTATATATCTGCTTTTGCTGACAATGCCTTTAGCATGGACTTACCAGACTACAAACAACAGATAGCGTTAACACGAACTAATGCGCTTTGACCAAATGATTACTATAATAAAGCTAACAGCTATTTTTCTCTGCAGGGAACTTCATTTAGAGAGTTGGAAGTTCCCAGGCACAACACAATGATGCCAGGTGTTGGAAGAAGGAAACATACCTCCAGGAAGACTCACAAAGGGATGTGAAATTATAGAAGATATGAGGAAGCCACTCAACTGATAGAAAAGACAGATAGATGTTGATAAGAGGGCTTATTGAACAATTTCAGCTGTGGCATCAGCTGATTTGTTAAAGGCCAGTTAAACAGGAAGGAATCCCTGGTTCATATGGCAAGCACTGTTACAGAAGCAAGTTACAGAAGGATCTTGGCCCAGCAGACCTTAGCTATAACATTTTAGAGTCATGAGAAAGTAAAGCCAAGTAAATAAACATTCTATTCATTTTTGTCTAGATCTGTGTGTCTCATGGTTCAAAACAGGCAGCAGTAATGTCTTAGAGTCCTTTGAAAAGCCCATGTTACATGCTATACTAATAGAGATAACCTACAAAAGCAAAACTTTCAAACTCTAGAAAAAATAAAGACCTATGGGAGAAAGGAAGTGCTGGAAGTACCAACAGTGCCTCTAGCCCTTTGGGTAAATATTTATTCAGTCCCCTCATGGACCAAACCATAGAAATATAGTTTTTATAAGAAGTTTTCAGAATCAGCATTGGTGCAGAAAACCATGTTGTTGTGGGCATGTGCTCTGGCACATCCTCAGAGACCTGCTTCCCTTTGTCTCTGCAGCTTTGGCGTTGACAATTCTCACCAGGCTGTGCGGAGCAGAGACGAAGCCACCAGGAGGAGTTTGGATATCCCCCTTGACAAGGTGTCCTATGCAAATCCACACCCATGGGTTGCAGCCTGCCCTTGGTAGAACTGCAGAGAGGCTACGCAGTATGATTTGGGAAAAGTTAAAATGATGCATTCCCCTTTCATCTCTGTTTTCTTTGTTCTGCATGCATCCCATTTCTGCAGTGACCTTTCAGAAAATATCTCTTAGAATCAGGTCTTATTTCTACCCTGAGGGTCTATGCTAGAAGGAGATGCCTGAACCATCAAAAGATGTGAGAGAAGAACCAAAATATTTGTATCACTTAAAGATCTGCATTTCCAGGCCTCTAAACTTAGACTAGTGCCTACCTCTTCACTTTATGCCTGATGTCACAGCCATTACCAGAGAAGTGGGGTGAGAAAAAGGTATTCCTGTTTGAGCAGTGAGTATTTATTTTCTTTCACAGTCTGTTCAGCTGGATTGGCTACCACAATACATTTTGCACTTCTCTGCTAGTCAAGCATGATGCCTTAACTTAAATAGCACAGGACAGAAAGTCTAAGCTTGTCCTTGTGAATGACAAATTCCTAGTCACTAGGACACCAAAGTAGGTAAGACATATGGAAATCTCATGCACAGGAGGATCAACATTTATATTAGTATGTATTTGTTTAAAAAATTTCCATAGTTAGTGTGTCTTCTTTTCTAAGCAACGACATATAAATACATCATAAAATACTGAAGCATCATATGGGAAAATAAGTCTCTAAAGACAATGACCTTTCCTGAAAGCTCAATGGCAAACTATCTGAAAGGAAAAAAAAAAAAGCAACAACTTGATTTCAATTATTACATTATGCAGACACAAGGGAAAGATTCTGAAAAAAAAAAAAAAAATAGAAAAAAAAGATACAAACCCAGAATGAGGTTTTCACAGATGTTACCTTACTAGGGTTCCCACTATATTTGACAGGATGAGCCGGAAAACAGCCTATTTTTGTACCTCAGGCTAAGCTGTTAGAAGCTATTTTTAATTCTACTGTAATGATCAGTACTTTCATTTCCCTCAGCAAACCAACAACAATAACAAAAAAAAAAAAAAAAGAGAGAGAAAGAAGACAAAGTCATATAACAAGGAATAGCAGACTGTAGGGAAAGAGCCAAGGAGTTAGCTCAAAGCTGCTAATTCCACAAAGAGTGGATGATGCATGTTAAGGGGACATAAAATGGAAATTTTTCAAAACGCCAAGGAATTTGAAGCATTTGTGGATGCGACCAAAAATAGCCGACGTAATAGGACGGATACAAACTCCTACACTTGTACCGATCTCTTCAGAGTTTACATTTTCCACAAGCTAAGAAGTCAGCACTCCATATGCATGACATGCTCAGATGCACGCAAACATGATAGCTCACAATTTATCTATAACTTCACGTTCGTACTGCGTATAACTAGAGTTACACATGACCATCGGTGTAGTTATACTGGTTTTCTGTCCTCCACTCTGCAAGATACAGCCCTTGTGAGACACAGACAGTGCAAGATGCATTTTTTTTTTTTTTTAATGTCCTTCAGTCTACATAACAGATGAGGAGATTACTGCTTCTTTACAACATTTCCCTTTGTTAGGCTTCAGTATTTTAAAGCCCTTCAGTTGCTCATTTTCCTTATCTGGCAAATCTCACTTCTTAAATTCAGGCTACAATTTCACAAAGCACACCTTGAGAATCTGGTCACCAGAGCTGCCGGATTAACTGTGCCATTTGCATAACAGTAAACTTAATGTTGCACCTCCAGAGCTTGTATCCTCTAAATTGCACTTACTGATGAAATACAAAATCCTCTAAAAGGGTTTTCCAACCTAAACCAATTTGTAATGTGTTGGTTTTTTTTTTTTTAAATCTAAAACATTAAAGAAATTAAAGTGATCGGCATATAATTAGATTAATTATTCATATCTTCCAAGTTGCTTTAATTCTAATATATAAAAAAAGATTAAATATCCACTCAAAGGATTAGACAAAAAGTCAAGCAGCAGCAACACATTTACATTACCTTACTGTGTAAATTATAAAAACTAATTAATCTAAACTTTCATAAAAATGAATTGGATCTTCATTCACACGCTGACACAACTTTACATATTCAAAACTGACACCCGTATTACTTTCTTGTGTTTGTAGTACGAGTCAGCCCCCTGCCTCTGCAACTGCCATTGTGCTAGAACAGCTCTGCTTTTGTTCTAACTAGTGAAAATTAAATCTTGACCTAAATTTACAGAAGCTAAAACTGTTTCAGTCGTCTGCATGAAAACGAAAAGTCCAAGAGAGCCTCATTATAAATCTTACAGTGATACTGTTGAAACAGTCTGAAATAATTCTTTATAGAAATCAAAAGATTGGTTTGGTTGCCTTTTTGATGCTTCTTTCTGATCTAGATGCCTTTCTTCTGAAAGTGCATGTAATTTCCAGTGTGCTGCACGCTGTTTTTTCCTCTTGTCTCAAATCATGTGAACATTCATTAAAAGTCTAAGGCTGTGTACTATAAACAAGTATACCCTCCTTCTTTGAAAATTGCACTTCTCTGAATAAAGAGAGATTTCAGAGGAGTACAATGAGGACTGAAAAAAGACTTTCCTACCCTGAGTTTTTGCTGAGGTGGTGCTTTAGGGCTGATTTCTAGGAGGTAATAAGTACCTTAAATATCACTAACACTCTCTATGGTCAGATAGTTTCTACCCCAGGTATTCTGGGGTAGAAAACACTATTAAAGAATAATAATATTTCCATTAGCTCATTCACAACTGAAAAAAATATATATACATATCTTGAAGATAATGTCTGTTTTGATCCTGTGGGCAAAGAAAGAAACAGATTGTTCTAGTTTCTTACGGTTGTTATTCACCCTTATCTAAGGTAAAATGAAACCATTGCTTTTAACAGTTTTCCAAAGAATTGCTTTGCCTATTTTTAGCTATGCAAGCTATGTAACACTTCATAATCAGACTGCATGGTATCAAAGTGTACTTTTTCCTTCCACAATGCCTGTAGGAAGTTAAATGAATTACCTTTAGAAAATCCTAAATAGGATATTGACGTGAGATGACCAGTGAAACCTGAAGACATAAGTAAATATTTTCAAAATTAAACTTTATAAAGTGACTACTAGAAATGTTCCTTGGACTTTGACCTTGTTATTTCATGTGTTCAAGCAGCTGGACCCTTAGCCAGCTCTTTAGGTCTTCTGGTTGCCTGGAGCAGGGAGCCTAAGGAGAAGGTCGTTGTGTGAACCTTGATTTTGGGAAGCATTCACTGACTGTTGGCCATGACTGTGGACCCATCTGGTGACGCCTGACAAAGCAGAAGTTCAGAGTTGCAGTCAAGCTAGCACAGACAGCAATGGCATGCCAGCAAAATGGGAAGGCAGGCTTCTTCTAAACACTTCTCTCTGCAGCTCTGCTATATGTATCATGCAATTAACTCCTTGATGGGGTTAGGAAGCAATATTTTGTTCCAACTGATGGAAGGACATGATCAGAAAACAATCATCTTGGATGGACTATTATAGTTCATTTCAACACCAAGTGGCCAGCTATTAGGCAGCTGGAAGTTCTGATGATAATAGAGAAGATAATTAGGCTGGTTCACTGACAGCAGAAGGAGCACTTGCCCTGCCATGAAGACGGCTAAAAGTTTGAAGAAACAAGGAAAACTAGAAGGAAGGTAAATTCACTAGAATAAGCAGTTGGTGCTTTAGAGTATAATTATCAGAAAGAAAACACGTTATTTAGCATACTTTATGTTAATGGAGGGCTAGCATTGCCCACTGTGCATAATTTAGCTGAACAATTGATAAGAAATTTTAATACATATATATATATATGATTACGGCTACAGAAAAAAAAAAGACAAAACACAAGAGAGATCATAATAGGCACATGTGAACTCTGAAGGCCTAATTACATCACGGGGGAGGGTAAGCTGTTACTGCTGAATCAAGCAGAAAATTGGGGTAATTTGTAAACAGGTAGAGCTGTTATCCAGGTGTGCCAGCATGTGTACAGGGGCTGGCAGAGGGGCTTCGAACGGAGGACTTCCATCTGTATTTCAGAACAAGCACTGCAGCTGAATGCTTCCCTCAGCTTAACCAAAGGAATTTAAATACAGCAGAAGAGCCAAATAGCCACCCCCGCATGCCCAGCACAGCCCCTGCCCAGCTCCCAAAAAGCCAGCTATTGCAGTGGGACATTTGCAGGAAAAGAAATAGACTGCGGGTGAAATGCGAAATCAGTGCTTGTGTCTGTGAAGCTCAGAGATAAAGCTAACTGACTTGGTGTTCTGCCATCAGTTCACTCCCTACTCTACTAAGCGAAATATTTCGTACACAGCTCCCTGACAAAAGAAGGAACCAAACAGCAGGGAAGCTGCTGCCATTGATACCTGGCTAGGGCATGCACCCTCCCCTGCAGAAGACAGGACTTAGTTTAGGTGGCTGGTTACGGGAAGGAGATAGAGAAATGAAGCTGGTGGGACTTCCAGCAAGAACTATGCTAATGGTATTCATTTCTAGGATGGATGGGTGGGAGAAGACTTGAGATCTAGGGACTGCCCAACTACACACTGAGAGTAGGTAGAAGGCCACCATCCGCAGCTGAGGACATCAGAGGAAGCTACCTCTGGGAACAAATGTGATGACAACAACCCTTGCTCAGGCTAAACTTGAGCCTCTCTATGGTGGTCTCATTTAAACATTAATGCATTGTATTTTCTCTATGCGAAGAGCCAGCTGAGCTGTTGTGGAGAGATCTGGAAGATGCATTGGCCAAGTGTCATAGATAAGGGACTGAAGCTTTATTCTAAACAAAAGTAATAAGACGTGGTATTTTAACAGGTTACAACAATGTGCCTATTACTATCTCTTGGGGTGGACAAAACAGTTAAAATGTCTCTCAGAGGCTTCAAAAGTCAGGTTTTGACTCTGGCCTCTGCCAACAAGAGAAACCATAATGTTCTTGTAGGTGCGTGACCAGTTGCCATTCAGTGAAGCACTGCAGCTGCAAACTAACCTGTTTCAGGATAGCTTCTCCCTATAGCTGAGTGCCTAGCCTTAATGCAGTAAAAAATAGGGGAACTAAAAAATACTTTGGAAATCCTTGCATCTCAGATTGAGTGCTCACACACGTACAGATTTGCTACTCTTTGCACTCTGGAGATTTAAAGCAGAAGAAGGTCATAAAATAGCTCCTGACAGCACTTCACGTGAAATATTCTTAATGTTTTTGGATACATTGGTGTTTACCCAACAGGCCATCTACAGCTGAATTGCTATGGCAGGTATCTAACAGATTTTACAAAACAAAACAAAACACAAAAAACCAAGCACACTCACTCCTCCCATGCAGATCTGCTGTGCACACACAGCAATTCCTCCAGGCCTAGGATGTGTTTTTTTGTTTTTTTTTTTTTTTGTTTGTTTGTTTGTTTTTTTTTTTTTGTTTTGTTTTTTGTTTTTTGTTTTTGTTTTTGTTTTTTTTTGTTTGTTTGTTTGTTTTTGTTTTTTTTTTTTCCCCCCATGAGATTCATTCATCTCACCAGCAGCACAAAAAGCAACAATAAAATGGGCCGCTTTTCTTAGAAACTGGCCTGGAGGCAAGCACTGGCTTCAGAGATGTGTTGTGCAAGGACAGAGCTGCCAGCACCATGGTCCTACAGAAACCCCAGCCTTGGCTACCAGCCATGGAGACCATGCTCATAGAGCTACACCCTGAAAGGATCACTCTCAGGTGCACAGACTGTTCTGGTTCATTCATATTTATGTTGCATCTTCGCAGTATATTTTTTAATGGTCTCCAGGATGACCAGCTAGCCCTAGCCACCAAATTCCAGCTGGAGCTCACAATAGTATTTAAAGATGAGGAATGGCTACTGCAAAGTGCAGAAAGCTAGGACTGTTTTCTAACGATTTTGTATAGTAAACCTCCCTCCATCTGTGTCTTCCTGTGCCAGACAAACCAGTAATTATCAGGAAATCCCTTCACTTTTAATCTACATCAGTACAAGTGCAATCTCAGAGCAACCCACGGTGACTGGAAGCTATTATTTTCATAGGAAATAATAGTGACTGGAAGTGATAACTCACGGCACTCGGTGTGTGTGTCATCATCTGATAACATGCAAGGCTGTACATCCCACCACATCATTCTGTTGAAGGGCTATGATAGCCTTTATTAAAGGGCAACAATTGAACCAGGAGCCTTGTCAAATCTGCAGGGGAGGCAGTGGGGGTTGTACCAACACGGAACTTCCATTCATTATTTATGGTCATAAAAATTTGGTGCCTTGGAATTGGCAGAATGAAAAGCTGTTTTAATTTGAGCTATAATTCTCTTTTGTACTTTCAGTCATTGACTGTGTCTCAGATAAACATTCATTTGGGAGACCAAGATTATGGCAAGGAAAAAAAAAATATATAACAACCCAAGGATATTTAGCTCTCCTCCCACAAATTCTTCCTGGAAATATTCTTGCAAAATCCTCTGCCCACTTGAACAGTATCCTTATGATTAACTGCAGATGAGCCCAGCAGCTTGCATATGTAGTTAATTTGCTCTAAATTTCCATGCTGTATTATAACGTTAATGATCACTAATAATAGACAAACCCACAGTTTATTGAGTAAGTAATTTGAGACATTATGATTTTTATCATGTGAATAGGATCAGGCTGACCAATTTAAACTGGGCAGAAAAAGATAAATAACGTGCAAATCAATCTCAACAACAGCACACTCTGTTTCTTTGCAAAATTGCATGGATTGATTGGTGAAAAGAAGGCCCTGCTTGTAACTACTGCTAGGAAATAGAGTCAATAAACTCCCATGTTCAAGAGTAAGGGGTTGGACATGGAAGAAAGTTTACCTAAATTGTAAAAGTGATTTGGTCATCTGACTGCATGGGCTCAGATGAGTTTGCATTTTGTCCCGATGGGCCAGGCATGAGTTTAAAGAATAATGAAGACAGATAACATATCATGCAGCCAATAAAAAGGAAACCATGTTAAACACAGACAAAGCTATGTGAAAAACAATTGCACACTGGCTTGTGGTCAAAGCTATCTTCTAAAATCATGTAAACAAGATAGACATCACATGCTGCCTGATAGACAGCTATTTCAGGACTAAAACAGATATTTATACTTGTTTTTCTTTCATAGAAATTTTAGTTTTGATTGAAACATTTATTTTTAATTTGAAAAAAAAAATGAAGATTCATTAATTAAAAATCTTCTTTAGCACATTTGTAATTAAATGCTTTAAAGAAGAATAATCAAAAATAGAAAATAACTAAACTACATTAAATAACTTCACTAGTGATTAGTGTACTCAAAAGATGAGTTCATGCCAGTAGTGGTGGGTCTTGCAAGGTACTTTGAGAATTTGGAATGAAGTTTTATTTAAGGTAAAGCATTATTTTATTAATTTTTAATGAACAAAGAAAAGTAGAAGAAAAAATTTTTTATCAGATTTGTATTTCTGTAGACTTCACTATATGAGCCTTGGACACAGCTTTCACTCTAGCAGAAGGCAGCTAACATCACTCTAGAGCCTGGTAATAATGCTCGGAGGTACAGATAGAGAAGAAAGCTTTATTATGGTGTCTCCACAGTATTCTTCCAGGAATAAGAGTTAGCATGTGAATTGAACTTGCACCCAGTTATCTCATGACTGCAGCTTAGCCTCAATCACAAGACAAAAATACTACAAAATATACTGTGGGGAACAATTCTTGATTGTTTCCAAGGCATGGATTAAGTGTAGCCAAATGACTTTTTTGTCTAAGTCATAGCCTTTTATGGCCAGCAGGCCAGTCAAATCCTTCATGTTTAAATAGAAAACCTGGAAATGGATTACATTTTTTTTTTTTGTTTTTCTTATATGTTTTGAACACGCTGTTTTCAATAGATATATTTTTTCTTTTTTTTTTCTTTTTTGTTTTATATATATATATATATTATATATATATATATACACATATATATATATATATATTAATGCAACTAATTTCATGCATGGATATGCAGTGTCACGTCCTGGAGTGATTTTGTACTGACAAGTCTAGCATATCAGAATCCATGAAATCTTGGAATAAAAATACCCCAGCATTGACTATTGCACCTCTCAGGGAAATGTTTTGTTAAACACTGCAAATTCCCTTCCTTGAAGCAGTGAGACGCTTTCTCAAAAAAAACGAACGCAAAAAAAAGATGAATGCTAAGTAAAGAGGAAATAATACAATAAAGAGACTGAAAGATGTCAAAACAAGATGATTCCGAGACTTCTTCACCTGTGTTTAGATAAAGTTATCTCTATTGCTAGAGGAGACACTGACACAGCTAGCTCCCAGTTTAAACATTTCAACAAAGTATTAAATACAAGTAAGCACTGCATGAAAATGAAAATGGCCAGCTTGGTTCCCCACTGATTTTTCTCTGAAAGCCCAGCTTAGGTGGAAAACAAAGCTATTTGCCCCAGCTGCACTGGAACAAATTACATGGGGCAAGCAGGACAGCCCACGCTCAAAGCCCTGCCAATGTTCCCCAAATGGAGGGCTTGCACAAGAGCCTCTGCTCAGTGCAGCTGCTTTAAAAGAAAATGTGGATTGCCTGCAGCAGCAGAGGAGGGCAGGCTCCTTGCTTCAGCCCTGAATTCAATACACAAGGGAAAAACTGAACAGAGGAAGAGAGAGTGAGAGTAAGCAGAGTCAAAGCATAAACCCTACAATGAACCAACTCAAAGTGACTAACTGCTGAAGGCAATTGCTGTTCAAAACATGACATTTTGGCCACTACCTATCAGGTGGTAGACTCAACTGCACCGTCATTGAAATATGTGATATGTGAGCGAAGCTCCCGTCACTCTCTTTGCTCTAAAGGCTGCTGTGCTTACAACACTCCTGCCTCATTCATTTGAGAGGGTTTCTTCTGACAGGGAGCCAAGCTTAAGGTAGCCACTTTTATCTTCAGGCATAATTCTCCATTCATACACTGTGAGAAACACTTCGCACCTTGTAAACTTTTAGATAGCACTGCTTAGCCAAAATGGACTCAATATTTTTAAGGACTCATGGACCAAGTGTGACTGAAGGCTGCATGAATTATCTGCATTCAAGCCATAGTACTGGCCATGAAATAGCTTCTGATTCAGTGCACTGTCAGCAGAATATGCTTGAGCATGTTCTATTTTTTTTTTTTTAAATTATTTAGCACATTTTAAACATTAACTTTAAATGAAAAGTACTAGGAAGAAAAGCCTGAATATAATCCAAAAGAATCCTCACATCTTATGAAAAATAATGTAATGATTCCCCAATAATTCATATGTTTGTTTTCTTTTATTTATTTTGTATCATTATACATAGACATGGATAATTATACTGACTTGCTGAAATCCATGTTTTCCTAGTCTGGGTCAGAGCAATAACATCTAAAGTCACAGGATACATCCATACTGATGTATGTGTTCAACCTCAGCCCATCAAGTGAGCTGCCCTACCATGTTACCCTGTATTCCATCATAATGAGGAACATCTGAGAGGACACCAGCATCCTTCAGAAGCAATGCTCAAGTAACACATCCCAGGCAATGGCCCCCCTGAACCACTTTTGAAGCACAGTTTTTCTCTCAGATGTTAAAGAATTGTCCTTCCTGCTTTGCTTCCACCACCACCACCACCACCACCCCCCCCCCCCAGTGATTCTTGTATCAGTTTTGTTCAATTTAAACATTTTAAATGGAAGGCATTTTATCTTCGCTAGCCTAGAAATTCAACCAGAATTTTTTATTTTAATTTGTTACCAGTGTTCAATTTCTGTCCTCAGTGGATACAAATGGGAGCAACTGTCATGGACTTTGGCTACTCTGTTGATAGTTGCATGAAGAAGATAATCCACATCAGTCTCCTGGAGGCGTTGGCTGTGCTATAGCCATTGAAGTGAAGAGGAGCAATAATTTCATTTTAGCGTGAAAATGAGAAAAGATCACTGGGAGTCCACACTGGCTGAGCCACGGTTTTACACAGGAACTTCTCAGAATAAAAGCCTTGTCGAGACAATGATGCAGTGTGTAATGAGTGGCTCAAGACCTGTAAGAATACCTCTTGGGCTGAATATTGTTTCAGAAAGAGACAATAGATTTCATTTCTATATAACGACTGTTCATGATACTCATTTGGAGAGTCAAAGTATCAGTCTCCTGAGAGTCTAAACTCTACAAATGTCGGTGGAAACAATTTTTCATTCCTCCTTCTTTTAACATAGCTTCCCCTTTCTTTATAGATATTTATCAGGCTTGGTAAGAGCTGTATCTACAAGATGCCAAGAAATAGATGTTTTTAAAAAACAAAGTAGCACTTTTAAATATGATTTAAGCTTAGTAATTCTTAAATTGTTAATGAATTTCAGCTTGGCTTGTCCATCTTAAAACTCCAGGGCCTACATCCAGGAACTTAATACCAGCAATATAATTTTAATGCTACTAAATAATCCCTTTATGGCAGGTAACAGAGCACTGTTGGTCTTGAAAGATGGAATTAAAATTAACTGGACTTTTAGTAATGTGAGGATGTTAGAATTACAGTTGTGAAGGTATTTAATTATATTAGTAGGATGGATAATTAAAAATTACCTTCCCTAAAGAGGAAATCCAATCTATTACATATTTGTCAAAATTTTAGAGATTGAACATATGATTCCACAACTTAATTCCTGTTCTTAGATTTCTGCAATGCTTTGTAGGGTGCCCTGTATCTTATATGATGTACCAGAATATAAGCTATGCAACACTAAAAGTAAGAATAATTTTCAACTGGATACCTAATCTGAATTTACTGTGGTGGATGGAAGCAAAGAGAATGCTAAAGAGGACTCGGCATCACTGAACTGGCAGACACTGCAATTCATTTGCCATCTCATGTTAATTAGCTTTTCCTTGTTATTCAGGGAACAGAGAAGACTAAGAAAAAGTGGCACATTACATGCTTTCTAGGCTTGATTGAAATTGCAGCTTTTCAGTAGCAGCTGGCACTTCCATGGGCACAGTCAACCACAGAAGGGTGTAGCTGCACTGAATGTCCAACCAAAATCACATGGGTCTCTGCAGAGGAGAAACAACTGCAAAAGTATAATGCTGCTGCAAACAGATACTCAGTGATACAGAAAGGAACCATAGAAGTGTGAAAGAAGTCTCTACAATCAGTTGTTCTTATTCACTGTAAGGATTTTTATTTTTTTATTTTTATTTTTAAATCCTTTCACAGGAGGCATTCAAACTAAGAATCCCGAGAATGATGGTCCAGTGGGTATGGCAACTAAACTGGGATTAAGAAAGTCTGGATCTATTTCCAGTCCTGTCTCTATTTCACCTGAAATTACTTTATTTTCCTACACCTCACATGCACCTTCTATAAAGCGAACCTTTGTCAAGTTATTTGAGATTTATAGGGAAGAAACCCTACCAAAAGTATAGATACTGTACCAGTAACGTTACTGGCTTTGTTTGCAGCTGGTTTTTCAACAGTAACCAGATGGCACACCCTCAATTTCATAAGGAAATATTGGTCTTATATTGGAAGATTAGGTCTATAATTCATGTGGAACCAAAATAACACAGTACTGCAAAACTCTGCTACCTGAAAAAAACAGTAAGTACCAACCTTGTATCTCAAGAAAGAGACAGAATTAAAGTAATTTGGTTGATTTGTTTCAGAAATACCAACATCTCTCTCCTGTGGTTCCAATATATCAGTTTTTCTAACCGTAGCAATGTTGTATTTTGCCCACTTACTAGTTTTTTCAATCACAACTTCATCTAAATGAAACCGTCGGTACAGGAATTGTGAAGTTACTGTTTATTTCAAGCCCTGATTATGCCATTGATTCATCCCTGCTACTCAGTGTCCACATCAAAATGTTCTGTCAAACACAGCTTCTAACATAAAGACACATGATCCATCTGTAAATGGGAGGGGATTCTGGGGCTTTATTAGATTAATGTATAATTCAGACCTTTTTATGACATCTACATCATGAGGATCTATGAGGTTACACTCATTCATTCTCCGTGACACTAATGGACACAGCGCAGGCATAATCTTCACTTCAGATATTCTGATCTGGAATTCAAAACCCACCATGCATTACATGGTGACACCTGGCAAGAGGTCAAATAACTTGGGGGGCCTGATAGAAAGGCCTGGTTAGCTACTTGGTTAGTAGTACAAAGACATGCAGAAAGCACAGGTTGGCTCATACTGCTCATGGAGTTTCCACAATCAGTGAATTTTAATTTACCTACTGTGCTGTTTCTCTCATCCACAAGCATACTCTAAACCTGTAACAATTACATATACCCCACAGACAGAAGATCTGCTGAGTGGCTGAAGAATGTCCTTGTTGCCTATGGTTTAATGAACTGAAACCATGGTATAGCCAGGACTAAAAAAAATACTCTCACAGGCAACTGAGAACATTCTTCAGAGTAGCTGCCCCCACAGGACCACAAAGTTAAGAGCAGAGTTATAGATTTGGCCTTCTTCTGAAAGATGGTGCGGCATGTTGTAAGGAATAATGGTTGGCACTGACTCAGTTCCTTTGTGGTGAAGTCTGCAGAGGCATCTTAACCTGTCACAGCTAATGGGTTTTGCTACGGATGCCAAAGCATAACATGGTGAAAGCATTTGAAGAAAGAAGCATAAAAGTATCTAAAGCATTGATAGTCTCAGGGGCAATTTAAAAATATATCTATATAGGGAGAGATATAGATATATATATTTTTTGTCAGGTTGGTTTTCAGAAGCCCTACAAACACTGGAGGAGGCAAAGTTAATGAAGAAGTAATGAAATAACTGAGGGGAAAAAAGAACAGTAAAAGTTTTTATAAGTAATACAAAATCATTACAAAGTCCTGGGTAGACATGCATTTTTAAACAATGGCTGTAATAACGGAAAATTAGGCTCCATGACTTATTCATAGGCTTCTGGTTAACACTGTTCTCCATTTCAGGCAGTTCACTTTATAAATAGCATCTTTAGGTGAGATGGTTTGTTTTGGCCATGCGATATGAAAAATAACTACCCGTTCTCGAGAATAAGAGATCATTTCTCTGCGTTCCGTAACCACATCTGAAGATGAGCAGGACATGGAGGATTTGCTTCTGTTTGGAAAGGCAGAGAGAGCCCCAAGTGATAAATATTCCACTTTCTGCTCTAAAACTCCAGTTGCCTATTTGATACAGAAATCACAAAAATTTAAAGGAAGAAAACAGTATTTGATGAGTCTACAATCTTTATACTTAAGGGATATTCAGAGGACCTATAAATCCTCAGTGGAATTAATAATTGAGACTCGTGAAAGCTCTAAAAGGAAATATTAAATATGCAAAATCTTGGTGAAAAGCATAATTAAGGCCATAAATGCCTAAAAGTTTAAAGGGCAGACTACCTCTCTCAAAGATTTTCCAGTATAACATTTACATGAAACTATAACACAATACATTTTTAAGCAGCATTCTTTATTACTTTTTTTTGCACCAATTTTAATCTTACGTTAAATAGTATTTTATATTTTCAGATACAATTTCCAAGATCTACTGAATTAAATGTATGATATGAAGGCCCATAGTTTTGTTTTCTATTATTAAAAAGTTAAAAATCTCTCTCCTCCAATTTCCCACAGTTAATAGTATCTACTGTGCAGAGTAAACGGCATTTATTTGTAGGGCTGAGGTTTTCCCTTCTCTTTGGTCATTCATTCTTTCTTTTCTCTTCTAATATTCTGGGGTTGGCTCTTTTCCAATTTTAAGCAGTTTTAAGTTAAGAAGGAGGAAGCCTTCAAGCCCTGTCACCAAAGACCTAAGGCCTGCAATTGAGTTAGCCCAACTGTCAGTGAAAGAAAATCTTCCCTCCTCAGTTTCAGGCATCTCAACATTGCTAATTATGCTAATGAGTGTATCTATTAGAGTCCTATACATATGTATATACCTGGTGAGCTCTCTTGAAACGGGCATAGCAAAATCAATCTCATATTGCTTACTGAATGAACAAGGATACCATTTTCAATAGCCCTGAATATTTATTTAAACGTTTTAAAGATAATAGGTGCATAGTACCTTTGACTGTCAGGTCCTTATGTTTTCTAGAGCCTGCCAACTTGATAAAAATATTGATCTTCAATTGGAGAGAAAAGAAATCAGTGGTTTTGTGTGTGTGTGTTAACTTTTTGAAATAAACTATTTCATTTCGTACAAAGTGACTTGCAAAAAAATAGTCATTCATTACAGCCCAACCTATGCATAAAATTGCACTGGAATTTTTTTCTTCTGATATTAAGCCCACCCCTGTATTTGGAACACCTTCCCTCTGGCAGGGATTTGTTTGCTTTTACATCTGAGCATTTCTGCTAACAGCAGGTTGTGAAGTAATGGGAGTTAATATCACACAATTCTGATAACCATCTTGCTTTTTCTCCCTCAGTTCCACTGTGAGCTAAAATATAAAAAATAACTCCAATATACTTAAAGATTAGTTTTGTATCATTTGAAAGAAGGGATTCCACATCCTTTTCATGTAGTCTCATTACCTCAAGAGCCCCACAAAGTGGGACAAGTTAAGTAGAACAGAGATGATATTCACATGACATAACTCTAGCAAGGTATTCCTGGGACCTTACAGCCCTGTCAAGACCAAAGCCATGATTTTTCTCAGTATGATTACTCACTCAGTCTAGCCTGTACTTCTTGCCAGAGGCCTGGAACAGATCGTGTTAGAGACTTCAGTCCAAAAGCATTCTTGCTCTTCCACTCTCCTCTGTCGCTGTAACTATTTTGTAATATGTATTTTGCACTGAAGACTAAATTGCAAGGTAAAAAGATAAGAGAACTAATAGGCCCATCCCATTATAGACATTAACTTTCAAACAGATATTCAGACTACTTGCAATGTAATTTTTATGAATGCTGTATTGCAGCATTCGAAAACAAAAATGAAAGCATTGAGGCAATTTTGAGATGCATCCTTTTGGAGTACACTTGTGTGCATCAGTGGAAACCCTGCATATGCAAGGACAGAAGAGGTGACATGTTGGTTAATAATAGCTTTGTGAGAATGTCAGTCCTTTAACTGAGCATTTGTTGTCATAAAGGCTCAGCTATATATATATAAGATGTGTGTAGTAGCCAAACTGTTAAAAAGCTAATTTAGCCACATAGGCCCAGGTGCCTAGGTAACATAGGAGTATATAGCTGCATCTGGATTAGGATTAAAGAAGATAATAACTGTAGAGGTTATCATCAGAAGATCAGGAGAGCTCTCCCCCATGCCCTTCCTAAAGATTGGAAGAAAATTATGTTGCCACAGGGGCATATTTTGTGTTACACTGTTGTTATGATACTCAAGCACTGGACTCTCACGACTATTTAATGACAACAGCAGCCTGATTATCAGGTTGTTATTTTTCTTTGCACAGATGCTGTTCTCTACATTTTTATATGTTCGTCCATGAAGTAGTAAAACAGGACTCCCTGGACAACTTTTCAAGAACTGGGTTGTAAGCTTGTTTGCTCCTTCATGACACCTGCTATTTGGGCATTTAGCTCCCATAGTTTCCTTCAGCTACTTTTAAGCTTTCATTTGCCTTTGGTTTGATTCAAAACCTGACTTAAAATGTTTATCCCTGTAGGTCAGTTCCCCCTTTAATGGATGGTTGTTCGTGTCTTAAATCATCCGCGTTACTGAAGTACATCATGTAAGCCCCAGCACAGCTGACAGATAAGGCACAGAGATATGGCAGGCCACCCTGGGCCACAGGTTTAGAGTGTGTATAGGAAATATGATATTTCTGACAACCTTTTAAAAACAGAAAAAGTAAAGAAATATGAGAAAAAATATGGGATTTTCTGACGCTCCTTAAAAATAAATAAAAGGCAGTGAAACATCTGAACTGCCTCAAACATGACTCCGAAGATTGCAAGGTAATGAAACAGGATTTCTTCCAGCAAAGCCAACTCAACTCTGTGTCAGGTGAGCTAGCATATCAAGCTACTTTTTTTCTCTTCCATATTTACTCATTTTAAAATGAAGCCATCGTAGAGAATGCAATAAATATTTTCAACTGGGTATTTCTGACTAAAGCCACTGAAGTGCCAGCTCAACATTACTGCCTACAGCAAACCACATCAGACAAGAATGATGCATGTACCACTCTCCTGTGTACAGAAAGCCCCAAAACCCAAGATATCTACTGAAAATCCAACCTTCTCTCCAATTATTTGACCTCTATTACCACACAGAATCACAATCAAGGCTGTCAGCTGTTAACTTACCATTTTATCCTATTCTCATTTTTCTGAGATGCACAACTGAGAAAGAAAAAATAATCCTGACTGGATACACAGAGGAGGTGATAATTACATCCCTCCTACACAAAATCCAGCTAACTGGAATTTCTTCAGGGAAAAAAACGTACACTTCCACTTCAACCCATGGGACAAGTATGTGGTTTTTCTGCAATTATTACACAAGCTAGAGCAGCATGTGTTATTGTCCCTAACACACATACAGAGACTTGTGGGCCACTGATATGTTTGTTCCTGTATCCCATGCTCCTCTCTTAGTCTGCCCAAACATTTCCACCAGCTCCAGCTGAAAAGCAGTAAAGTGCCAAATGAAGTAAGCTTTCATCTCTCCATTAGCACACACTTTCTAGCAACAAGTAACCCATGCAACTTCCATCTGAGAACTGGCCCCAGGTGAGTTTCTCTCATTCTCTCCCCCTTTAACAAACTTGACCTCCTGAATTCTCTCCTGGTGCACAGATTATAATTAATAAGCCACTCAATCCATCATATTGACCTGCATTATCTTAAATTAAAGTTAATGGCAGCAATAAAAAAGGATTTTAAGGTGGCATATCTTTGTACAGTTTCTTTTTAGCCATAGAGACAAAATTGACATGTAAATACAGCTTTGTAACAGCCAGATCTTCACCAGGTGTATGAATCACATGAAGGTCAGAGACTTTCTGCCTTTCCCTCATAACGCTCTTCCTAAGTAAGAAGAAAGAGTAGAAACATCAGGTAGAAACATTTTGTTGTACATAGAAAAGCAACCCATATTAACTATAATTAGTCCTCTTCTTACAAAATTACTCATACTATTCTACATGGTAAAGGTAGGCGAGAGCACATATACACTAAAACTACAAGATAAACTAAAACTAAAAATGACAAGCAACAAATACGTGATATATTTTCCCTCCTTAGGGAGCACTAATGTAACAGAATATGCTTTGGAGAAATGCGTATATTGAACTGTTGTAGAGTAAATATCTTCTTCTGTACTAACAATACTTCATAAATCCATTGTAGGAGTAACTAACATAACAGGCCATCACAGGGCAATTGTGAGTAAAGGATTACTGAGGAAGATGCTGAGAATCCTTCAAACTTGACATAGCTCAGTGATTCACTAACCCTGTAATGCTTTTCCAGACACAAACCTACACCTTTGCCAGCCAAGAACCCCAAATGCTAAGAGCAGCGAGTCAGATGATGGCTCCATCCCCAGTGACCACTGCAGAACTGACAGGCTCTAAATTACTGCCTGAAAAGCATATCACATGCCATCTGACAAAAGAATGAGAAGGGGAGAAAAAAGCCCTACCGATCGTGTAACATCATCCATTTCTCTGAGGGGATGATATGTTTCAGTCTTTCGTTTCTTTAACCCAAGCAACCAAATGAAAAATATATGACTACAAACAACCTGCAAACAGTTCCACATCTATTATACAACTGAAATCATAAGAAATGAGCTTGTTGAAATAACAAATGAACTTGCAATTGCTTTGCTCCTCATAACTCCCATATGTTTTTAGGTATGTTTTGAAAGACAACTTTTTTAGATTAATAAACATCACATGATGCAGCTGAATTTTGTCCACTGAGGACCAGGCCCAATCACAGCTAAAAGCTTTTGCCACTTAGAATATGAATGGAGAACATCGCAGCACAAATGAAAAAAAATACATGTTTATGGTTATGAGAATATGCAAATGTGCTGCCCGGTTTCCATAACGTCCTTGCCATGCTTGCAGAAGATCTGAATTTCTCAAATGGGATTGCATTTTACAGAGTGGAGAGCAAGTGGGGGAAGGAAACAGAAATAATTTCTGTGGGGAAGGCAATGACATTCCACATCTACTCTCTCTGATTCAAATGAAGTAGGACCTACCCATTGTTTTGTTGCCTGCATGATTATACACCCAATATTCAATGTTCATGAGTTGAGTTGAATATCGATAGCTGGGTATTGGAATCAGATTTCTCATAGACAAAATAAGAATGCTGTCATTCACAGTAGTTCCCCTTAGTTGTTGGGACTGTGAATTTTCTTTCAGCATGAGGTGGATTTGTGTTTTCTTTTCTACATTGCATGAGCCAAAGCAGAGCTGGAAGGTCTGGAAATGGAAATTCCCTCAAAAACTGCTGATGATGGCACTTGAGCCAGAAATAAGCTCTGGTGAAAATTTGACACATTTCAAAAAAAAAAAAAAAAAAAAAAAAAGTTTCCACATGTATTCACACTTCCTCTTGAAATTAGTACACACACCTTTAAGAGCTCTCTATCAATTGTTTGTTTTTTTTTTTAACCTATCCTTCCCCTTATTACCAAACGCATCAGAAGATTAAATCAGAGGGACCCAACTGCCTCAGCAGAGCAACTGATGCAAAAGAAAACCTCAATTATTGGTTAACTCACTACTAAAAAAAAACATTTTTAATTACTATCTGGCACTCCATAACATGGGTGGTCTCCACATGACTCTTCAAGGACTGAAAAACACATCCCCATAAACACCAAGTTATGGGAAGTCCATTGCCACTGTGTTCCAACAGTCAGGAGCATCCCTCCCCTCTGCTTAGGAGCAGGCTGGACTGGCCAATGCTGAGCCTGAAGCCTGCACTGCATCCACATCCACCCCATGTTGGGAGAAGAAGCAAGACCCTTAATGCTTAGGCCTGCAAGTCCGTCGCATTGTATAAGCACTAATTTCACTGACGGTGAATAAAACCAAGCTGTATAGAACAAGCTAATTTTGAGGAGTACAGACTTCCCTAGAGGTTTAAGAGCACTTAAGTATTAATTATCAGACTAAAGAAATAACACCAACAAAGGCTTTGCTGAGTAAAGCTTCCAGGTGTGTCTTTCCTTAAGGGCTTATTTTATTTCTATGCCTACTTAGAGCAGGTAGCACCATTTTAAAAGACAGACACAGTGTTTTCTGAGAAGTATTTAACAGTATAATTGCCTCCAATATTTCAAGAAGAACCCTCTAATTTAAGCTTGAAAAGCAAAGTTAATAGCAGTGAAACAGCCATGAGAGAGGCAGAGGGTGTGAGGGATGAAGACATTTATTTAACATCCACATTGAGTTTATTCATGACAATCACTCTTTTCTTGTTAAACGTCACTGCCATGGATGACTGGTCCAAGGTGTGAGATCCAGTTGCAGCACTGTGTTCAGCATGTGTGTTCATCACACAGCATACAAGCCTGCACGGATACTCTCAAGTTTTTGTTTTCCCTTATCATTATTTAATTGCATGGATGTAACAGGTTCTATTTGTGCTTTTTTGTTTGTTTGTTTTTGTTTTTAAATCTGAAAATGGTCTTCACATTTCTGCATGCAACACAAGAATAAATATTAGATAAGAGTTAGGGAATATTCTGCTTGGCCTGCTGTGTAGAATGATCCAGGATACAGATCATACCCTTAGAAAAGAACGTGTTTAGCATAGGAAAGCAAAAATAATGAAACAGATCAGGAAAAAAAGAAAAAAAAGCGGTATTAATGATGAAAGAAGCCTTATTAACTCCGCAGTTCCATAATTGTTTTATTTAACTTTTTACGATCTTTGAAAAACACCTTTTGAAAGAGACTATGTCTTTATTATTTCACTGCCAAGTCATCAGTATCTGCTGTAACTGAACAAAAATAGGAGCAGATATCAGATATACTGTACTTCACAGAGACTGGAAAACACAGAGGTGAAATTCTAAAGAATTTACACCAAACTTTGTTCTGTAAGTAAGACATTTCATTTCAAATGATGCAAGTATTTTATCACCGCTAAATACAACAGTGCACTGCAAATCTAGTTATCGGAGAAGGGCTTAAAAATCTCTGAGCTCTCCATCAGAATCTCTTTGTACTTGACATCAAATCTTTCTTGCATATTGTCACTTAAGTGTGATTTTTTTTCAGCTAAGATCATTTCAGAAATAGAAGTGGCTAAGGGAAATAATGACCAAAACCAAAGCATTATGAAAAAAAAAAAAAAAAAAAAAAAAGGACTCAAACCAAAACTCTGAGAATGAGTGGAAACAACAGCTAAAATTAAATAACTTACCATTGGCTGTTCTCTAAAACCCTAAAAGCAGTAATTTGAGTGACCGTAAACTTACAAAGAAATTAATAATCCCTTTGTCTACATTTAGACCACAAAAATGATTAATAAAAATCTCATCTCCATGGCAGACCTAAATGCAATGATCTCTAACAAAGAAACATATCCCTAAAACATACATCAAAAGGGATTTTTCAAATCTATTGAAATACTTCAAGTGGAATATACTTCATGTGGAGATCACTTTTTATCTTGTTTTACTGCAATTTTTTTCAATGTTACAAAACTGAACGGAGGAAAAGCTGCTCAAGATTATAGAAGGAGCAGGAGGATGTGTAGAGGGACTCCCTAATGGAAAAAAAAATAGTTATGAAAAGTACAGTTTCCAGGTGCTCAGTGAGCACTACTAACACATCAGGGACTATAATTTTAAGTCTGATCCCAAGTTATATTTCAATTTCTTACAGGAAACACCAACTCCTACAAAAAATCGAACAAGCATGGAGCTGGCCATGCAACAGTAGGACTTGCTGGTACCAATCTGAAAGTGTTTTATGAATGCTAGTAGGCAAATAGTAACATATTACAAGTGGGTATTTTTTTGTAAGTAGGGTGAAAGTAGGTAATAAGGGTGAAAAAAGCAGTTATGAGACTTACTAGATTTCACAAGATAAATAAGTGGCCAACAGGCGGGAGGTGGGGGTGGGCAAAGAAGAATCTATCAATCTATCTGTAACTGAGGCTGACGCCCCTTAACAACCTTCTTGTTATTTCATTGCTCTGCATGTTGTTTATAAGCTGAAATGTAATACAGAGCAAAAAAAAAAAGTGGAAGTTCATGAATAAGTTGCAACTTATTTGAAGTACAAAAGACACTACTGAAATTAGCATGTTCCCCAGTAGTTTTTAGAAGAGTTTGCAAATTAAAATTGGTATTTGCATATTGATGTAGTTGTTTCTAAGATTTGCCACTCCTTCTCCTTTTTTTATGGCTTCACAAAGCTGGAAGTCACAACCATTATGAATGAAATCCCTCTGGGTCTCATCGCTGGAATCAAAGGGAAACAAATGTCTGGGGGAAAAGGTTATTCTGGAAATCAGGTCTGTTGAAAGGAGCTGACATATTGCACAGTGATGCAGCTTGATTGGTTGTAGCTGTAATTTTACTATTACACATAAAGGAATACCAAACTATATCTTAGCTCTGGCAGTCAAAATAAGACTTCCAAAAAATAAATAGTCTTGAAAACCATTTGGCCAATTTATACGGCAATTAGGTAAGACTCTTATTCATTGTACACTTCTTATTTCACTGGTAAATAGGAGCTAGAATAACTTGGCTGAAGACTGATAACTAAATTCTAAAAGCTAAAGTGCAAGAAGACTCCATGCTTAAAAATGTCTCATCTTTAATGACCACGCCAGTTTTATTTCATAACATCTCTGCATGGATGTTCTTGATGTATTTTCATGATTTTTTTTCCCTTCGGAGAGAAGATCACCAATAATTTAAGTAAGCTGAGAAACAGGTCAGATGGATGGTTTTGGTTACACTCCAGTGACATCCATGCAGTTTATTACATAAGTAGTTTACCGCAGTGAAGTTATTATGTTGAGTACAGCTACAGAATGGTTTCTATTTGTTAGACTTCTCAGTTACTGTTTATCTGCTTTCCTCCAAACATAAGCATACTTCCTTGCTATAGCACACCTTTACTTTTACCATTTGTTTTCAGCTGACATTTCTTCTTACTTATTTATTTACTTTTTTAAGCTAATATACTGTAGATTATTACATAAGTGATTTATTACAGGAGCCTTACTGTATGAGGGGCAAAGCTTGTTTAAAATAAATCCAACAGCTACAGTAATCCCTCAGGGCAAAATGTACTTCTACTTAATTTCTCTTCTGTGTATTACACACCATATAATTGCTTAAAACAGAAGCTACACATACAAATTTTGTTTGGCACTGAGTACCTGGCTTCAGAGAGTACACTCAAGTTACATGCTGTGTTTTGCCACAAATCCATTGCACCACCTAAAGTAATTCAAAGAGATCACTAATAGAAATATTTTGAACTACCTAAAATAAATCAGCAAGTAAGCAAACCACAGTGTTTTGCTAAAGGTTATATTAAAATAAGCCACAGTGTTGCTGAAGGATATTTTATATGTGCATGGCTTCAGCATTCCTCATTCCCTTTTTCCAATGCACTAAATAAAATCATGAGACAAACTTCAGAGATGGAAAAGATCTGCTAGATCATTTAGCCCATCTGAATGCCAGTTCAGGATTGTTTCCTTTATTTTCTAGTGTTTTGTCAAACCTACTTTTAAATATGCTGTATGTTCCAAGTAATGAGATTTCCACTACATTCCCCTGGGAAATACATTTATATAACAACTTTCTTCTCCATGGACCCCAAAGTGTTTTATAAAAATATACATACAAATCACTTTCCCACTGGAGTACAATCACTTACGAGGTATAGGGTGGCAGGCAGGATAGAAATGATGCATAGTACTCTGCAAATTTATAGCAGAAGGGAAATTCTTGCCCAAGGACAGAGGGGCAAAAACCTATACTTGTGACAAATGCCAGGAACTCATAAATGTCCATAGACAGCAAACAGAAGCATGGTTTCAACCTACAAATGCAGAAATGAGTTGGAGTACCTTAAAAGGTAAAGACCACTTTGGATGGAATTTAAACGCATGGCCCCAGGAACTGGGTTATCTGAATCGATTAAGTGTGTTATCCTCGTAGCAATACCAAAACAGGGGCTACATTCCTGGACGAACAATTGACTTGAGGACTGCATTCTGGATTTTCTATCCACATCTATATTGATGCTGATGTTAGAGAGTCTTGCCCTAAATGCTCACTGCTCTCAGCTAGCTCAAGTCCATGAGCTGCTCTTTCTCCTTGTAGCTGATGCACTTCGTTTATGCAGCACACTTTATTGAAAAAGCAGAGCCTGACCATAAACACCAGGGACTGCTCCCATTGGCATGCGAGGAAGAGGGAACAGGAATCTGGGAGGAAGAAATGGTGATTTTGTGCTGGCAGACCTCTGTATTTGGGTCTAAGTGCTGTGGCACACTGAAAGATCAAATAATTAAAAGGGCTAGGAAGTAAGTAATGCCAGAAAGCACAGCATATTTGGAAGGCTAACAGTTGCCAATTTCAACTCCCTTGGGTGGACTTCAGGGATTTTCAGTACAGTTTGTAAGCAGAAGTTGAAGGTAATGGGAGGGTAAAACCTCATTATCAGTGTAGTTTTAGCAACCTTTGTTCATCTTACAGAGAAGTGAGAGGGAGCAGGGCGTCCTGTGCTCTGAATCTTCTTTCTGTTCAGTTTTGGGCATAAGAATTGTTTTCAGGCTTCCAGTCGCTTACTCATTGCCAGTGCCCATCCATGAGCTAGGCTCACAGACAGGACATAAGTAATAGATGAAGCGGTTCAAGTATCTTCTCTTGCTAGCAAGGCCTACCTCTCGCTACCAGGCCTGCCTGCATTCATAAGGCCTCAAGGCTAATGTGCCAGCTACCTTTGCCTTCAGTAACCAAAACAGATGTGCCATTCCTTGTTCTTCACACTTTAACTTAAAATGTAGAAATAAGGTTTTACGCTAGAAATAATTTAACAGCTCTGTGTTAATGCTCACAAGTTAACAAATCACTGTCGCCATTTGACTCATCATTGTGCCTGCCATTGTACAGACAGCGACAAGCCATTTGATTCAGTACTACTCCCATTCTTTGTGTAGAGGTGACTCTTTGATCCTTCCCAGTGCTGAAGCAACACAGATGTTATTTTTGAGGGTTTTGCATAAGTTTCAAGTCTGTGAGATTAACATGGTACAGTTCCTAAATGTCTCTGTTTGTTGCCAAGATGGCATTGATAATGGGTGTATGAGCAATGCAAAGATGGAAAGAGAAGACATTTTCCTGAAGATTAGCTCAGCTCTTCCAAAGCAAGCCTACTCTAAACAGTGAGCAATTTATTGTCAGATAAAAATGAGCGTGGAACACTACAGAGAAGCAGAACACCTCTCTGCCCTCTTCAAAACCCAGGTATCGAAACCCAGTTCCTTATTCACGTAAACCATTTTGAATAGTCACAGCTTTGTCCCCTTAACTTTACACACAAGAAGATACTGTGGTCACAGGGACACAGGGGCAGATTTCAGATCGGACCTACTCAAAGTCTGGATGCTTATAGGTATGTGGCATGTGCAAGACTGAAACAGCTGGCAAGGCAGCGAGTGCTTACAGCAGAGAAGAGTTCATTTTTCTGAAAACACTGAATTGCAGCATTTTTAATCCTGGCAAGCAATGAGACTTACATACCGAACTCAGTTACAAAAAAAGATAATGAGGCAGACATACAGGTGCTGGTAAAGGTACGGTGCTTCAGTGCTTTTGCACGACAACAAAATCAGTAGTAATGCATTCAGGATGCTATTGAGTTGTAAACTATGACTGCTCTATTTAGAGGTTAAAATGCCTTCACTGTGATAGAGCCAAGATATATTCTCCACGGGAGGAGTCATGCAAATACCCACACACTCCAAATTGATTTATTTACATAATTTGAGCTCCAAAGATCCTCCATTGCATGAATGCAACTCTGCCCAGGCTGGACAAGCAGATGTTCTACTGACACTGGAGCCTCATAGCCTATTCTCCAACCACTTCTGACAGCTAAATGATCCATCAGTGCCAAAGCAGCATTTTTAACTTAAGGGTTGCCAGAAATCAGATATTCACACCTTTTTTCTAACAGAGCATAAAGATTTAGAAGTCAGGAGAAATATTACTGGCAGTGGATGATGATACACTTACAAGCTATGTGCTTTGCCTCCTCATGCACAGCATGAACATTGTGTGAGCCCATCGTGGTTATTTATGTCATTAAATTAAACTGAAGTGATTAAGTATGCTGTGGAGGATTCTAAGCTATGCAAACAATTACAGGGTTCCAACTGTAGGCATCTACATCCCATACTGTCTCGATAAATATTTTATTTAAAAAATTAAATTTGGTGGCAATTACATTTCCCAAATGCAGAAAATTGTGTCTCTTGGCTAAAAACAATAATAAAAAAATTACCAATCAACAACAAGGAAAAAAAAAACACAACCCCTCCAACTGATAGAAACTCCTCTTCTAATGCTTCATTAATGCTCGTTTCCAAAATGAGGAACATTTTCTGGATAAAATGCTAAATGTGTAAGTGGAAGTTAGTTCATTTTAATTAGAAAAAGCATAGGTAAAGCATGGAAAAGATGACTTCAGCCAACCAGAACTTCATTAGCTGAAGGACACTAAATTGTTCATCCAGCAGTGCATCACGCTTATTTACGCTATTTAGGTATTTCACAGCAGATGACCACTTTGAGGAGCTGGGAAGAGTCAGGAGATCTTTGCTACTTTACCAATATTTTCCAGTACTTCAGCAGATAAGATCACTGCTTTATATGTTCTTGAACCCCCATGGCCTTCCATACTATTTGTACATGAACAGCAAACTTCACTTCAGTGCCTGCCGAATTAAACTAGAACTCCTTGAAAGCCTCTGTGAATAGCTTCTGTGAAGCGTAGTACTCATAAACACCTTCCTGCAATTCAGAGAGATCTCTTTAATAAATTAACAAAGCTGTCACAGAAGTATAAATGGGAAATCATTTTTTAAAATAGAGCCATTTAAGATCACACAATTTCAGAAGCCTTTTTGCAACATTTTATAATTCCTTTAGGCCACTGCAGGTCTCCTTTACACTTGCAACGATGCCCCTTTCAATTTGCATTTAAAAGACAGTAAATTGCAGGGTTCATAAACATTTTTATAGTGATTTATTGAAGACTAGAATGTCACTCCTGTTCTTCACACTTTAGCAGTCCTGGGAATCGGCTGCAGGGCTGTATGTGTAATCTTGCTTTACCCATAAACTATACAAGAATGAGCCAGTTCTGAAATCTATTATTTATTTATTTATTGCTTAAAAGACATTTGTGGCACTACTTTACATCTATATTTATCTTTCAGTTCTGAGATGACCCATTTTATTCAGCCTCCAAGTTATAACCAGGTTTCCACAATTTACAAAGTACTTGGTTTGCAAATTAGAACTGTTCAGAGACAGGATTGTATTATGCCAACGAACAAAGGATTCTTTCTCTTCTCTTTTTAATAACACACACAAAATCCACAGACTATTGGATTTATTATCACCACTAGATAACTTTACCATACAAGAATGTACTGAGCTATTTTTTTTAAATTCAAAACCCAAACCACAGAAACACACTCTAAAACTTTTGTTTGAGAATATTCTAAAGGTTCTGCTTCTTGAAAGACAAAGCAGGGTAAATGTTAGTTGCAATTGGGCCTCTGATACTCCTATCCTCCTTCCCAGGCAGCAAAGTCACAAAAGAAGGCAAACAGTGCCAAGAAGTGTTGTTTATAAGGGCACTGTGATCTTTCCTGCATCCCAGTGGAGTTTTACCAGGGGGAATCTAGAAACCTCCCTGCACAAATAGTGTAGAAAGGAAAAAAAAAAAATAAATAAATAAAATAAATAAATAGATAAATAAAAGCCCTGCACCTCATTTGCCCTTCCAGTGACCAGGAGGGAGTATTTCTTTCTACTTTTTTCACATTACAATAATGGCTTCACAGCTCTTGAAAAGAGCGCTAGTGCAACAGCAAATGGTGCATGACACGCTGAAGCCCTGGTCTTTGTCGCAACAGCTCCGCTCCAAAGAAAGTCCTTCCTTGCCTTCTTTTCCTTGCCATTAACTGTGATGAAATGAGTTTTTCCCCCTTTTGATTCCACCCCCCGCTGTCTATTACAGCCTGACCTGATTGCACTTATGCACAGATTATTTCATAGAGACATCCTTTTATTCAGGTTTGCGAGTTCATGCCTGCAAGGTTATCTGTTCACAAAGCAACGTCTCATTCCTTGTATTCATTTTTTTTGAAATCTGATCTCATTGATAAGAACAAGACCATTCGCATTGCATTTGTCAGATAACTAGCTCCATGCCAGAGCAATAATTTTTTGTGACTATTGTCAGGGCTCCAGTTAAAATACATCAACCGATAAAAATGCAAGTATTGTAAAAATAACCTTGCATCGAAAGCATTGGCCCTCCGTTTTTTCCAAGGTACGTTATGTCCTTTTCCTTAATAACAATTTATTGTAGGCAAAATGTGTTCCCTTCTTCACAAGAATTATTTTTTAAAAAATCCTATTCCAGCACTGCCATTGGTAGCACCGAACTTGAAGGGAAATAAATAAAGAGAGGATCAATGTTCCGCTGATTGGTCGAATTGGGTTTTGACTCATTTTAATCAAACCGTTTCCTCCGTTCCGATATGCAGCCATTCCCCGCACCAGCACACAGATGAATCACACTAGCATGCTCTGAACTGCTGCACGAGGAGGAAGCAGCCAGGGCTGCAGTTCAGCATCCAACATTACAGAGACTTTGGGATCACCAGCAAGCTGATTATCCTCAAGTTCATCTAGGAAAGCTCTACCCCAGTGCAGCAGAGCTAAAATTGAAGGCACCATTTACACAAATGCAAACAAACTTGCATCCACACTCCCAGGGAGGTCAAAGCAGCAGGAAGAATTAAATAAATCATAGACAGGAGCTCGCTTTTTGCAAATCTTGCCACGAGAAGCTGTAAAGGTACACATGCACTTTCTCACCTGGAGAGTGAGAAAGTGTTTTACGTAAATAGTAGCAAGTGGCAAGCGTGAGAAGGGCTGCTTTCTCCTTCCCTGCCTCCCGTGCTGTCCCCTGCCCATAGCAGCAGCACAAAGGAGCCAGTGACGAAGCGGGGGCCGGCGGAGGTCTCACGGGCGGGCAGCTGCATTGAGCAGCATGAGGCCCTGGCTCGGCCTCAGCGCGAGGCCGCTGTACGCCCAGGCCTGCAGCTGATAAGGCTGTAATAGTCCTCCTTTGAGGACCGGGGCTCCTGCGTGCTGATTACTCATTTATCACACCTGGCAGCCCTGCTGAACTATAATTACTCTTCTCTTATCCTGCTGCACTGTCATGTCCGAGAGGAGAAGAGAGGCAAAGGCTCCTGCTAATGACACATTACCCTCTTGACAAGCACTTGAAGGTTTTATTGTAAATATTCAAGATATAAAACATCTGAGGTTCCCTTTTTAATTATAAAAAGCAATTTTCAGTGCCTCCTGCTCGCCTCTACCCCCCGCCACCAACAGTAAAGTTTAGGCACTGTTATTCTCTGCTTACTGCAAACAAACTGATTTTCCTTTGTTGCGTTAACTCATTGCTTCGAGGTAACTCCAGTATCTCTGTGAAATTATCAGACATAATGCCTGGAAAATGCGTCATTTGTACACCTGGTGCTCTCCTACAAAAGTCACATTTCTGCCCCAAAAGGAGGGGAAAACATGCATTTATATTAAGAAATTAGGGAGAAGGGAGAGGAGAAAAAAATCACGAGGTCTAAGAGCAAATGGGCAGTCAGAGAGCTGTTCATTGGGCGATATTTGTGAGATGTGTCTCTTACTGAAAGGACATCCATAAACTAAAATTTTTAGGTGTGTGACTTGTTATAGCAAATCCAGCCTTAATGTTTTTGGATCTTCAGGTGGACGGCTCATTTTATTCCTGCTGTCACTATCAGTTGTGAGTTGGGGACCATAGAAGCTGTAAGATTCCCCAATAGAAAAGGGGATCCTAAACGTGTACCCATGATGTGAAAGACTAAAAACCCCTCTCAAAGAATGCATCTTTTATTTGAGAAATAACAACAGAGTCCATTAATATTCCAGCTCCTATAATCATAGATCTGAGCTCTGCTTTCCTCAGAAGGCAGCACAGAAACTTGCTTTTTGGGCTGCCCTGAAACATGAGTCTCTCCCACTCAGCTTTTCCCTTTGTGTAAGGACAGACTGGAGTAAGGACACTGAGTACCCTTCTGTAACATTCATCAGCTGTGGGGTGGGGGCACTAACCAAAAAAAATCCAGAAAAGGCTAGCAGCCAAATACCTAATAATATGTTCAAAAGCGCCAGAAAAACATAATCTAAATATATAATTGACAGAGAAGAGCACCTTGGAACAAGAGCACTAAAAGCACAGATCTGCTTCTTAAACCTTGACAACCGCACTTTGTTCACCTCCAATGTGCTGGCAGGGCTGAATCACTAGATCCCAGTACTTAGATAGTAAACTGTTACAACCTGGCTTTAGATTTTCTCCTACTTGCTTATGTGATTTATATATTTACACCATATTTATGTGACATATAATGCTCCTTTTAATATTTTGCACAAGTCAGACTCATTCCAAGGAGTGCAACATCCTGTTGTGAAATAAGCTAAAAGAAAAACTGCTGCACTTCTTTGAATATTGAAACTAAATTGATAGAATTGGTGTTTAGATGCATGTGAAGTTAAAGACAATTCAAGATCAGATTTAAATCTAATAGCCAAAAATCCTACAAGGTTCCCAAGAATTCTAAGTTGCAAATGAGAACAACACATGAAAGAAGGTCTTCAGAGTAATCACACATTTTCAGTTCAGAAGCCTTCAGGTTTTAAATCTCAACTAGGACAAAAATGCTAGCTGCAGATTCAAGCCATTCAGACATGGGGACCCTTCTACCATGATCTGTAGTGGCAATGTGTTTACACCTTCTTTCAGATTAAACTTTTACCATGTCTCCTCCTAGGGACTGTCTGCCTGAAGTTGCTCTTTGCTTATTGCCTACACCCAAAAAGCTGAAAACAGAAATGAATCCATTTGTAAGCATCCACAAGCGCATCTACAACACCAAGCTGCAGTGTGTAACAAGGGGTCTGGAAGCCAGCTTTTCAGAGGGACCTGACCGACTGAAGACATGGCACTGCACAAGGGGATCCATGATGCTCACGTTCCAAACCACAGTAAGACACTTCTGAGTAGCTGCAATCTGCTCCATATTTTGCTTATTAATTTATTTTCCCTGAATTGTAGGAATTATCCACAATTGGAGAAAAGATAGCATGCAAGATAAACAAACCATCCATCAGAAATTGGTGCTTTAGTTTTTGTGTAGTTTGCTTAACAAGTGTAATGGCTTCGATGGTCATCCCAACAAAGCTAGACAGGGGTTCCTTGTCCGAAGCAAAGTAACACATCAGCGATGGCTGGGAGACAGTAGTACATTACATGTTGCTGTGGAAATTGCAGACATTTAATGAACATAAACATCCTGCCAAGTTGACATACACAAGGATGGAAAACAGGAAAAATAAAAGTCACTCAGACTCGCACATGGTTTAAAAACTGGATACTGCCACTCTTTTCTAACAAATCACATGGATTTGTATATACTACTGACTGGTCCACAAAGTACTTTCAAGTAATTAGACAGAAGTTATTTGGTACTCTTCAAGGTAAACAATTCCAGTTATTATTAGGCTACAAATTACTGAACCCCCAGATACCCAATCTCAGTACACAGCAGTTCCTACTCGGGGGTAAAACTTGGCCATTATCATTTCATGTGCTCTTAACAAAGGAAATTGCAGTGGTCAGGCTTAAAATGGCCATTTTCTCCATCTTTTCACGATGATTTTAGGTTCCTAGACTGAAATATTAACAGTCTTGCTGAACTGCAATTATTCCACTTCTATCGCTTTCTGCCTGCTTCTGTCAGAAAGCCGCAGAGCATACAATTGCAGCGCACAGCTAACCATATAATTGATAACTCCCTAGTCTATTCACTGTGGGAATCTGTCAGTTAAAGTCTAGAGACACATACACACGCACACACTATGAAAATGAACTTACATAAGTCTTCCTGTGAACTGAATGCAGCCAACATTTTGATGTTTAATTGGCTGGGTCCGGTTTACCAGCACACACATGTATTTCAGCAGCGGCATGCTGTACTCTGGCTCTTTCTGACAGATCTATTTAGTCAAAAGGAGGTGTATTTTCCCAAGGTAATTGCTCAGAATCATGCTTCCAAAGTCAAACTGATTCAAACTTTGCTTATTCGTTCTTTGCAGACACACAAGTAGGACTATTTGAAAGCAAATGAAAAATCCATAGATCAATGCACAGAGCCTTTCCTACACAGTGCCACAGAGGGAGTCTATTTCAAACGGCTGGTTGTCAGCAGCAGTTACTGCCAGCATCTTTTTAAATATACATCTTTCAGAGTAATACAGGTCTTTGAGATAATGAAAGATTTGCAACTACTGTACTAACCAACCACCAACTTGAGTTAGGTATACTCCCACACAGAGCAAGGTTCTTGCTAAGTATGAGGAAAAATAATTGACAATTATTCAACTATTTGTAAATATTTTCCCTAGATTTATTGCTCTGATTGATAGGAATTGCCTGATAAAAGTGTGATTTTTAGAGACTGGTTTTGTATGTGGGCTTAGTGACTCGATGTGAAAGCATTTGGAAATGATTTCCCTACACCTTACACAGAAAACACAACCTCATATTACTCATTTTGTCCCTCTGTGGCTCCAAGTCAACAACTTTAACAAGACTTAGACAGTATCATCATGTATAACCCATGATGGCCACAGGTAAAACTAGTGTTTTACTAATCTACATTGCAGAATAGACTCCAGGTCTTTCTATTGTCAAAGCAAATAGCTACTCACAGTTTCATAAAGCTAGACTTGAATTTCAACAATGTAAACAATCATGGCGTACCAATTTTCCTTAACCCTCTCCCCCCAAAGACTATGCAGAAGAGTGTGGTTTTTTGTTTGTTTGTTTTTTAATTGTTCTTGGTTTTTTGTTTTCCCCCCAAATGATGATTCAAAACCATTTTGGTAAGTAGCTAACCTTAGAAGGCTTTAGCACTTAAGCTACTCAAGAAAGGATGCTGGAGTACAAAAGTGTTTCACTACAACCTGAAATCTTGTTACAGGCTGAATTGAATGGAAAAACTAAAGACCATCAGTAACCTTATTAGCACTGTCCAGCACAACCTTGTGCTCCGATGTCATGCAGGGGGTTTGCACCACAACACCCACTAACCGCTTTCTCCATCCAGCCACTTACATCAGGACTATATCACTGCTGTACTGACACTGTCAAACTGGCAGTTTTCAGAGGTGGTAAAACATAGACAGAGAAGACCTTCACCAGTGACAGAGAAAGAAAACATGCATCCTCTTCTTCACCCCCTGGGTTACAATCCCTTATGGTTTCTTGGTTGTAGTTGTCATTGTCAATTTTTCCTACCATACTCTATCAACCCCTGGACTTTCCCGTCATTGTACATCCAGGGTATTAAAAAGTTGACATTGTGACACATCTGGAGTGAGAGCACCCTGACTACCAGGAAAGATCAGCTTCCAGAATTAAAGCACTTCTTTCTGCCACCATTCCCAGAGTGTCCCTTCAAGCCCTTCATTTTCAAAGAAGATAATTATACAAAGGACTGAGTGGCATTGCAGCTAGTGGCACAAGCCTTCATCTCCTTGTTCACAGTGCACTTCAAAACCTGCAGGGCCTCCTTAAAGTTCATGTAAACATACGGTTATTTTCCCATTTATTTCAATTTTTCCTCTTCTGAAAATATAAGTTAATGGAAAAATATTTTTACAAGGTATTACTACACATTAATGATAAAACTAGTGAGCATTAGTTCCAGAAGGGCACATTTTCTGTAATGATGAAAAAGGACATATAAATTACACTGCAGAGCTTCCCAGGTCCATTTCTGGGCTGACCATGATTAAATTAACTACAGAAAGACACTTGACACCACCAGTGTAACACTTGACTGAATTTGGGAGTCCTGTAGGGATCTCACTGAACACTAGGATGTTAAACAAACCTGTCTTATAATAGTGACAACATTAATGTGTATTATTTAATACAGCAGGGTGCTTAGTACATTGTTAATGTTTCAACAAATCAAAATAAATCGTGCCTTCATCTCCATCTACATTTCAGCTAATAAAATGGAGTTTCTTCAAAATACTTAGCCTTGAAAAAATAAAGTCTTCAGCTTTTCAAAGGAACAGTTTTAAAGATGAAATAGCATGTTTTAGACACTCCAGCTACTATTCAACAAACACATTTATTAATTTGACTCATCAGACACCCATATTTCACCATCTGATCTGGAAGCTGTTTATTCAGTTAACTGTTTTATTCCTATATATTTCAGTACATTTTACTGAGTTCAATAAACTACTACTTTATCAATTCATTTTGTTCTTGTGCTGGTTTCTTCATTGGGACTTAATTTAATTTGATTTCACTGTAACAGATGATGTATAAGATATTAAAAACTAGGGTACTTTTGTACAAAAACTACTTGGAAATGGGATAAAGACATTCAGAAAAAAACATTTGCTGCTGATTTTTTTGCCTCTAAAAAAATAAAACTACTTGAAAGAAGAAAGTTAAGAGTAAGTTAATTGCTTAACAAACCATTAAAAAAAAAAAAAAAAAAACACAGAAAAGAACCAAGAGAATAGGGATGTTCATGCTAGTGAAAATTCCGGACTATTTTTAATAATTGGAGTTCTTAGGGGCATAAGACTTATGCATCATCTTAAAAGCATGAGTAATGTTTTTCACTTTACAGGAAAAAAAAAAAAAAGCCTGTATCAATCCTTTCCTCCCCTGAAATGATAATTTCCCCTCAAAAGACTTCAAGGTTCCTATAACATTTTCAGAACTACAAAACTGAACATTCAGAGTTGAAAACTTTAATATATGGACCAAAATGATCAGAAAAAAAAAAAAAAAAGACAAAATTCCCAACCCAGTAATAAATCTGCTATTCTTATATCCTTGTGAGAATAGTAAAAATCTCGTTGTTTTCTGTTTATCAGATTGTATAAGTTACAAATGTTCTAAAGGAATCTTTTACACCAGACAATTTATTTCTGTAGGCTAATTTTTCATAGCCACTTTTGCATTGAAACCTCCAGGCTTCATGAAGATTATATTTCTAGAACAATTCTATTTTTTTTATTTTTTTTTTTTTATTTTTATCACCTTAGTAGTCTTTTCCCAGCTGTATCCACAGGGGAATGGAAATACCCAATTGCAAACGTGACAGCGCTGACTTCTGCAAAGTAGCTTAATTACTCATTACGAGATTCCATCAACAGAAGCTCCGGTCTGTGGTTTTGTAATAAGTGCTGTTATCTTTCCTTGGATTTTCATTCCTTCACAAAGGGGAATATGGCAGTGCTTTCCACATCCACATTTTATACGGAGAGGAATGAGAGAATTTTAATGCATGAATTTGATGTCATTAACAATGCTGACAGCTGTTTAATCCCAGAGGAAACAACAGCTGAGTCCCAACTGCACAACCAAAAAAAAAAGTAAAATAAAATAAATTAACTCTTCAGTGCATCTCACTGAAGGTAGACTATGAATCAAGTGTGTCATGCCCTGCCCTACAGTTTTTGTCAATTAATTCATTACAGAATTAGTAACCTCCACTGGTATTAAAAAAAAAAAAAAAAAAAAAAAAAAAAGGCTACTCCATGCTGCCTGCTAAACTTAAGTTCAGAGAACAGACTTATTAAATGGTCCTGTTTTAAGTTTTCCATTAATTAAAATTCAGTCTTCCTCCCAAGTATCACAATGGGAAATAAAGCAATACAACAAACAATAATATCAAATACAAGTGTGAGTCTGAGTTCCAAAAAAAGTGTAGATGAATCCAAAAGGAATAATGTAAAAATACATTTAATACTAATCTTGCAGCAAAAAATAGGAAATACAACATGGGATATGTTACAACTCTGTTACCGTTTAATTTAAAATGGAACTTTTAGATATGAGCCAAAGACAGCAAATCTGCTTTTGTTCTGTCCCCTTCTTTCTCCCCCCCCATGCTAGAAGGGCTTTTTAAGGGTATGAAATGAAAATGAGTATTTATAATATGTGTATTTAATATATATACACACAGTTCTCCCCTTATCCACATTTTTTTCATTGCTAATGTTACCATTTGCCATGTATATATTTTTTGAGTTTTGCTGCTTAAATATTAAAGACACAAGCTATAGATGATTAAGACATATCTTTGCAATCTGCAGTACTCATGTACAGATAAAGCTTTATAAACCCCATCTTTGGAAGGCGTCCATTCGTTTAGAACACTAGACTTTAAACAGATGTCTAAAGTATTCACGTTATAAACAGCAACATTATATGAATTTAAATCTCGCTCTTTGTCTGACCATCCTCCCTTTAACAGCAGCTGTTTCCCTTCATCTGGGTGAGGGGCTGCCTGTGCAACTCACTGGGTGTCCCCTTTCCTGGGGACACGCTCACCCCCCTCCTCCCGTGTCCGATCCCTGATCCCAGGGAGGGCTCAGGGGGACGGATACGTCTGAGCGTGACAGCGTGAGTTGGATGAGCTCTAGGATGTGGGATAAGCAGCATGTCAGCAGGTTGATGAACTTGAATCCTGGCATCATGAAGAATACAAAGGTCTCCCTATTAGACTAAACGAGACAACTTTGGGCACAGTAAATGTGTTGCTCAAATACTTGATAATGAGACATATGCAGTCGTATTTTCTTGCAGTTAATATGGTAGAGGGTGAGGGGAAAAACAGATTTTTACCTATTGATGTTGGGAAACAGTTCATTCTCAATAAGGGAATATTATGTGACGAATGTGCCAGACTTTTTTTTTTTTTTGTGGTAATATTGCTCTTTGCAAATGGCACACATCCAATCCAATTGAATGTAATAAAATGAAACAATCTGTGCCATCTTCAATGGGTTTAATCCATACCATGTTAATGAATCCTTAAACAGACATGCACAATGTTTTCCTGAAATACATGTAGTTACACCGTGCTCAGTATACTTGTCAGCTTGAAAATAATTTCTACTTGAGAGACCAACTGCTATCATCATCCTATTTAGAAGCAGTTCATATTTATTTAGGAAAGAGAAATAATAATCAAATATAGAAGCAACTCATCTTACTCAAGGATGGACAGAAAAATGGCTTGGATCCTCTTAGGGATTTTTTTCCCCCTTTTGCGCAAGCTGCTTCAAAAATTTTCTTGTATATTTGTACTCATGCATTAACAGGCAAATGCTGCTTGTTACAAACTTCCAGTTTTCTTTCTGATAAACTAACCATTATAGTTGACAAGACTAAATGGATTACATTACAGGTTTCACACATTATAGAATATGGGTTTCATTAAACCGTTTAATAAAATTTCAAGTTATTAAATATGCCAGAAAAGCAAATATGTACTTGATGAAACACCCAAATACTAAGTATGGTGTGCATTTTTTTTTTCTTGTATTTAGATTCTGCAAACAGAACAAAGAAATGTAATGCTTCCACCCACAGCATTTACATGCTGCAGAGAGAAAGTTTTATGAACTTTCCTAAACACTTAAAATAAACCTTTTTTCCTTTTTTTTTTTTTTTTCTGGCAGATAGTGTTAGTAAAAACAAACTACTTTCTCCCACTGGAGAACAGAATTATCAATCAATAAGCATGTGAAAAACTTCACAAACATCCAGATACAACATATAAAAGGATATGTAAAGAACGTTTAAATATGCAGACACAAAGTCAACAAACCCAACAACTATCAACGCAACTTGAGGTGTATGACTCGTCCAATTGCCTGTTTGATGCCAGCAGGACTATACTGAAGCTGCATTTGAATTTATGTAATTTTCTGGTTTGATAACACAAGAGCAACAGGGTGAAGTTCCCCACCACTCAGAGGAAATCAGAAAACTTGATTTTCACTCCTAAAGTAATAATATAAAAGAAGACAAGTAAGAGTACTGATCTGGGCTACTGACTTTTAAAAATTATTTTTACGAAGGTGAAATAAATGTACTTATTAAGAAAAGAAATTTTTAAAGCAGAAATTTGGACAAAATGTAATATGCACACTGTGTTTGGCTCCTCTTAGTTTTAGTGTGTACTGGAATGTCAAAATGTGCAGCAAATTCACTAAAGCTGTCTTGGTTTGAACATGGAAAAATAACAGTTTCTGTACCGCTGAGGGACCCATAACTGCTACTGGGCACCAAAGAACATATAGATATTCGTTTTCTTGATGTAAAACAATGTCATACTGACTCACTGTTGTGATTAGGTTTATCTCATTGTATATAATCTTTGTTTTATTTTGCAGGAAAGTATCTCCTACTTGACAGTGTATGTTATGGGACTTAATATATAGCTAGATGGTTCTACTTTCCAAGGAGCAAAATTTGCTCCCTGTTTTATATCCTGGTACATAGTGGATTCACACTGATGGCTAACTCAGCTCCACCACATTGCTTTCTTATTCCCCCTCCTCAAAAGGGCAGGAGGAGAAAATATGATGGAAAAAACCTCATGGGTTGAGATAAGGACAGTGAGACACTTTAAAGGTGCATAACTTTAAAGGTGGAGAGAGCATTATGTTCTGAGAAAACTTCAGCTGTGAATGATTCTGGTTTAATAACCATAATTGCCTGTGGAATAATAAACCACAGCAGCAATGTGCTAGAGACTGTGTACACTGTTATTTTCTGATAGAACAATTTTATAACATTACAGAACATGACAATTTTTAAACTCAGTGTAAGCACATTAACTGTAACAGTTTGGGTGAAAAAAATGCTCTTTTTTTTTTCTCCAGATGATGATTGCTTACCTTAATAATGGGTTGCTGCCATAACATGCTTTATGTCAGGTTATCTTAAGAAACCACATGGAAATGTCAGTTGCGTTACTGCTAAGTGGCATTTCTGATACAGCACATCTGAGTAGCTGGACCTCAGAGACTTTGCTAATTTGTTTCTTGGTGTAATTCCAAGTGTTGGTTTTGAACTGAGAAAAGCTTTGTTGTGTTTTCTGTGTTGGTTATTAGAGAATTCTTATGTGTGTGTTCGTATGTTCAAAGGTAAGGAAGTCAAGACTATTGAATGCTCAAGCTGACAACACCTAGATTTGCATGACTGGTAGTAAGGTTATTCTCATTACAGAAGCTCTTCCTTCCCAAACTCTACGTGTCATTTTTCAGGGGCACTTAACAACAGTCATAAATCCATGCCTTCCCTGAGCTCAAAAAGAAAAGCTTAAAAGCATTTGTGGAGTCATCAAGAGATAAATACTGCAGATCATCACAGCCCTAAAGACACCCTTATGATGTTAAATTCTTTGACAAGGGATTAGAGCGCAAAAGATATTGAGTTTATTTTCAGGATTCAGTATTTCAAAGGATGAGAAGAAGTCAGAAATTAAAAAGAGACAAGCAAACAAAATACTAAGTTATAAAGACAATTACAAACAAAAATAAATGAAAAGTACTGATCAAATACTATGAAATTTCAAAATTCAGATACTTTCTCAAACAGTAAGAAATGGGATGAAAACCTATTACATGGTTTTAGTAGATACTGATAATCTTTTGCAGATGGAATTAAAAAAAAAAAAAAGATTTGTTGCTATTGTTGCTGCTGCTATTTTATATTTCTAGTAGTATTCCAGCGCAAACAAAAACTAAACAAGATTGCACAAGCATATGATAACTTGAAGAAGCCTTTTTAACACCACCAGTGGCTGAATGTGTACTTGAAAAAATTTTTCCGTCTTTCATAAGCAACAGTGATCTACTGCTGCCTTCTGTGTGCACTGGTTTTGCTAATTGCCAGTAAATTCAGCAGAGTCCCATCTCAGTTCAGGAATTCTTCAAGATATCAGAGATTATTCCTGGTCAGGAGTGGCAGAAAGCATCCTCTACAAAACATTTCTGCATCATCAATGGAATTTTTAAAGAGGATAATTCATATTTTAAGTGGAAAAAAATAATTCATAAGGCCTTGATGAGGATGAACAAGACTGAATATTGGCAACAATGGAAGTTTATGCTGTCAGCAGAGCTCAAAGACATATCTTAAATATGTTACAACCCAGCAAGCTTTGTGTAAACTTCCCTTTAAGACAGAAAATAAAATGACATCAAATTATAATGCCACTTGTTCTAGAAACTAAAGTGAATTTACTTTCAATGCTCAGATACAAATACTCACCCAAGTCTAAAATCCCACTCATTTAAAGGATGGTAGGCTTAAAAGACTATTTCTGCAACTGAGTTAAATGTATTGCTCCACTTTAAGACTATGGAAAGGAATGATAACTTAGAAAATCAGAGTAAGTTGGTGGGTGCTATAGGTTCTATCAAAACATGTTTTAAATTATTTCAGAATCGTAAAATCTTTCCATAGAGAGTGCTCTGAAACTGCAAATTAAATATCGAGCTTCTATGAACTGTATCCATTTTTACTGGAAGCATATATTTCCATGGGGGTTCATACCATCTTTTTTGTCTAGCTACACTAGCTAATAATGCAGTGAATTTGCAGTAATAGAGTAAATGTTATTTTGATGACATTATCTGATTAAATTAAAGATGACATTAAAAGGTCCATTTCAATGGGAATCAAAACCTCAAAAAGCAACTGTGGTTGAACATTCAGTCAGCTAGTCTCAGTCTTAGAAAGACTGAACAAATGCAACAAATAAAATTGAAGACAGACATTTGAGAACTGGAATCACATTTGCTTGTAAAGTGGCAATAAACCACTGGGACCATAGAGCAAAATCAAAGGTGGAAGCAACGGTCACTTTCCTCACCATGAGGTTTTACCAAATTACCCATATATTTATGGGTATTTATTTTATGGGTAAATACCCATGTTTACCCATATATGACAGGTTACAGAATAACATTAAGTGAATTATAATTAATTTTCTTGTGTATATTACTAAAGAACTTGTAAAATAAACTCATTTTATGAGCTACACATGCACATACAGAAATCAAGCAATTTTTTGAAAATCTTGACTTAAGCTTTCATAGAAAAAGTCTAATAAAACATCCTTAATGTGACTGAGTTATGAATTACAGAGGCTTTACAAGGAAAAATATATAAGATTAAAGGTATGCAGCATCTGGGCCCACAGATAAAATGCCACCTTCCATCACCATGAGCTGTGACATCTCTATTCTCCACAAATGAACTCATGGTCTCTGCAAAATGGCAGGTTCGGAGCACACAAGTATGATATTGTAGACCAGGCTTGCTACCAGTCTTTGCTCGTGGGAAAACTATTTTCCCTGTGACCTCACTAGAGGCATCTTTGCTCTTTATAAATTGCATGGTCAATGTAATTGACCAAAGACAAACACACAAAATCCATTACTATCAGTTTTCTCAAAGGTTGTGTTGCCGAAGTCCTGTTGCAGTTATATCCTTCAACAAATTTAAGTGCATATATTTCAGAGGCCTTCCCTCTCATTGTAAATATTCATATGCCTGGATTTTCACTTTCTTCAGAATCCCCTTTTTAAATTACATAATGCTGCTCCCACTCAGCATGTGAGGAGTGACCCCAGAGGCCAAGGGACCGGGCACGGAAGAATGTCCTCCCCAGTGTTGAGAAGTGGAACAGGCTCAGTCCATTGGTCAGGACACAAGCAGAAGCCCGCCTGTCTCTGCAGTTCTTACTAAAAATACAACTAAAGCCATATGAAGCTCCAAAATCAAAGTATCAAGAAATATTTACAAAAATAGAAAATATTTACCTTCAAAACACTTCTCAGACAAAAGCCTTTATAAATTCATAGGTTTGCAGTGCATCCATGTGAACAACATGTTCGAGATGTAAGCACTTTAGAGGAAATAAATTCAAGCTATGAAAACCATAATTATAAGTAGTTGCCCCCATACTGCCAACAGACTAATGTCTGTCAAAAACTACTACCAAGGTTCACCAACTATGGTACTGAGAAAAAAAAAAGTTGTGTTTTAAAAGTTACTTTATGATCATTACTAGTAAACAATGACTTTTTAGCAGATATTGCCATATTGTATTCATGTTATGTTATAATATAGTCACAAAAAAAATGCACCAGTGGTAGAAAAAGCAGAACAGGTATTCTTTAAAACTAACATATAATTTATAAGCCACAAACTCTAGGTCATGAATTGTTAAGGACATCATAAATGTTACGGCTACTACCTAACAATTATAACATATAAAGACATTCTGTCTATATTTATATAGACCTTGAAGAGCACAGGCTTCTATTGTTTCTAGTTACTTCCTGTCAAGGATTTTTCCTATTATGTTCTTTCTAAATTCAAATATACAATGCCACATTTCTCAAAACACTAGATTTAAAAAAATAAATAAATAAAAAATTAGCAGTCCCATTCAATAAATCCAACCCTATTCATTAGCCTTCCACAGATAGTACAGATTATACAGATGATGATATTTGTGCATGTGTATTTTCTACACTTTTTTTTTTTTTTAATTTGATGCTATTAAGACAGATTTTTATTTTTTAATCACAGAAGCTGGCCATAGCAATTAAATATGAAAACCTTTCGCTGTTTCTTTTAAGGCACAACATAACCAGTGTATTAAATTCTTAACTTTGTTGTTCTTCCTAGGACAATGAATAAACACCAAAAACTAGCAGAGTGGCTGAATTATTACTATAGTCTTTTGGACTTATGTCACCAACAGATGTATATAATGAAATGCAGCAAAGTAAAACACAGCACAACACTTCTATCTACCAATTCCACATCCACAAGGGTTACTTGCTCCAGCTCACAGATCATGAACTACATATGACATTAGGCAATTCTGAAGACTGTGCAACAGACTTTTGGAAAGGGCATCATCGTTTCACCAGGCAGCACAGCAGTTGCAGCCCAGGCCTCTGGAGCACATTTAAAATAGCCCTTAGTTAACAAGCACATATCTAGCTGAGAAGGGTTACCATGCCCCAATTAAAATTTTGACCTACAGCTGCCAATGGTAGAGCGTGCATTCTAACTTTCTTATACCTGTCCATATTCTAAGGTAAACTACTTTTTAAACACAAAAATCTCCCAAATTATGTTTTGACAAAAATGGAGGGAAGTATTGCCATTAGCAATAATTAAGCAAAAAATGTTGAAATATTATTTGTAAAATATTGATGTCCGGTTTTGGAGAAAGCACCACCTTATGTTGTGATTCACAAAAAAAGCTGCACCAGGTTGAAAGAAAAAAATTTGTTAGGTTGCCATATGCCACAAGTTCTTGTATACCTAGAAACATGTTTTTAGGTAAGACCATTAGCAATCACAAGATAAATAAATACGCTGCAAAAGAAACTAATGAATTCTGCAGGGTTTTTATTAAACTAGATTATTTTTCTTATGCCTAGAAAACTGAGAACCAGCTCAGCATCATGTGGGATTTGGAAAAAAAAAAAAAAAAAGCAAAAAAAAAAGTATGTAATCAAGTATCAAGCAGAAGAGGGTATTATCTTGAATCAGACAGTTTTAGGAAGAAGCCATCTGACTCAATGCTAGGTCATTTAAAATGCTTATCCCTTTACAAAATTAGTTACCACACCTTCATCTGTTTCTCACATTCTTAGCTACCACTGTTTTTATTAATGCATTCACCAGATCCACTGGCCTACAGCATCATCTTGCTGAATGGTATCTTACAATCAGCAGCAGCCCAGGAACACCAGTCCTCACTCTGGCAGAGGCAATGTTTTATTGAAACTGACATAGTCAGCACCTGGGGGGAAAGATTTGGTCTCTGTGGTTCTACTGATATTCCCCAAAGGGTGATCCAAAGATATTACTATTAGTACTGCAGGTCAGAGTCAAACACCTTGCATGTCCTCCAGATGGAGTAAAACCAGGCTTGGAAAGTGGGATTAGAACAATAGAAATGTGTTCAGCTGTGAAATTAAAAGTAGGCCAGCATGACATGCAACATTATGCGTTGAGCTGAGTCAAAAGCAGTAATTAGGCTAAACTAGAATATGAACATACTCATTATCAGAACAAATTTGTGTTTTGTGTCCCTCACAGTCACTCCTTGTAACCAAAGTGGTTGCCTACCCAGCCCAAAGCACCTCGTTATCCTCCCTACATCCTCAATCCCACCTGCAGTGCCCCCAGTCCTTCCCAGATTACCTAACTGCTCACCAGTATAACTCCATCTTTCCTTGGAGCCCCTGTAGAGTCATCTCTCCAGTGCCCTTAGCTCCTCCATGCTCCTGACTGATGAGGTGTCCTGGCAGCGGGACAGGAGGTAGCACTTGCTGAAGCCAACCTGGAGCTATGCCTCTGCCATCCGCCTGGCCAGGGCACATGCGCCAACTGGCAACCATGAGCTACAAACATGAGCTCCAGAAGCTGGATTCTTCCTACCTTTCCTGCAGCAAGAGAACTAATTTGAGCCTGCGTCTTCTTCATACCTGCCAGCTTTCTGTAATTTGGGAGGAACTGAGGTTTCTTGAGACTTCAAACAGATTTGGTTGAAACTAGCCTATGAGTTCACAAGTTAGTGGGAGGCATCGACTGGTAAACGTATAGACAAAATAAAAAGCATGAAAATGGAAAAAAAAACACAATTCTGTCATAAGAGAATAGATGTTAATAAAAAATAGCACCACAGATGCAGGTTCCAGCCTGTAAGGCTGTTGAAGTACACACAAGCTCTGTATCATTCATTTAAATAAACATTTGCAATATAGCTATAGAACAAAAAGCACATGTATGTTTACACACAGATGCTCATTTAAACAAACTAAATTGTCTATCCCAGAAAAATGCTGTGAAAACACACTGATCAGAAATGAACAGGAAGACAATAACTGACTGAGAATGAGAATATTTTATTTATTTATTTATTTTTAAGTGAAACCACCTAACCAAAACCCACAAGATCTGAGTATTTAAGTAACTACACGTTTCCCCTGCCATGTTCTGAAAAACAGCAGACTGCATTCTTTCCTTTGACTTCTTGTAGCTTGTCCTTGGTCACAAAACAGTAACCTAAGAAAAAAATGATTTAATTGCTAGTGTTTTGTCAATGACATAATTATATATCCACTGCGAGGTAAATCAACCTGAACTTTGCCAGAGAACAATGCCCCGAAGTGACTGTGAAAGCAGCCTAGCACATTATTTTAGGATACTTTTTACATAGTTTGCACTTGCAGATCTGAAATTAGGCTTTCACTTTAGAATACAGAGGAAGTAAAAACTGTTATAAATAGTTTATAGGTGCAACATTATTCTTTATAGTGACAAGGACTGTAGGATATGGGGCAGACCAATTACTACACTGAGTAATGCAAATATTATCCATTGTCTCTATTATAATAACAGGTTATCTGATTACAGCTTATGTTTTCTGGTCTTAGCACAGACTATTCTCCCATGGCACTGGTAGTACATTTTAGAAATTCATTTAGAAATTCAGGAAATTTGAAATTTCTTTATCAAAGCACGAAAATTAACATTCCTCATAAAAGTGTTCAGCTGTACTCAACATTTTCTCAACAGAACCTTCCAAAAGAAAAGGGAACATCTTTCCACTCGAATGGGCTGGTGCTCAAAATCCTCAAGGCACCTGCCCTACAATAGATGCAGAAAATTAGCTACAAGGGAAGTAATAAATGCAGCCAGAAGAGTTTTTCCTCTCTTTTTTTTTTTTTTCCTAAGGTTTTGAAGCTAATGACAATGCTTCTGTCTTTATTGCTTCAGGCATAAGCCAAGAGTTAAAATCTAAGTGGCTTGAGAAAAAACAATATTTATCAAACTTGTTTGGTTGCGTATTTCACTGGATATTTTTCCCCCCATTTCTTTAACAGAAGGCTAATTTGCTCCTTGCATTTTAAAGGTTAGTAGTAAAAAGCATTTAAAATTACTGGGGTTTGGCACCACAGAAAGACTGCCTCCTGAAGCAGAGCTACTGTCAGTCTGCACTGGGTGAAGCATAGCACTGGCATTGCTCACCAGCCATCACACAACCACTGTTTTGGTACGTCAGGTTTCACAAATTCAAATGGCTTGGAATTCTACAAAATCTCCTGATACTGGCAAGTATCTCAGCAAAGAAATGCCACTTCAGGACCAAAACAAAAATAAAGAGGTTCCTGCAAAATTCTGACCATAAAACAGAGGTTTGAAAAGTTATGGTCTGTGGATTTGTGAAGGTCATCGGAGGTAAGGAAGACTCGTAACAGTAGTATCAAAAGAAGTAAACTGAAGATGGTATTTTGAGCTCTGCTTGGCACTGCTCAAAGTAACTTGTGTTTTACAATTGATTTCAATATGGGAAGTAACCCAAAGCCAGATTCTTGGGACAGTACCAACCTAAATGCCTTCATAATATTACCTTCTCCCATAAACTGTTACTTTATTTTGCCACAAGAATGGTATGTTGAATACAAATGAAAGACGATGTGGTCCCATCCTGAATGGGAAGTGAGCTGTGTCCTGCAGTCATAATTAGGGAGGGCAGTGGCCCATGAAATCTTTTCACCAGGAAAAGATGCACACCATAAAAATATCTGCAATCCTGTGGTATATGGTGTACTGTTTTATAATCAATATTCATTCATAACACTCTATAAATGGGCATTTTGTAACCTGATGCTGAATTTAAACTGCACTTTGTTTAAAAAATGATTTTGAGGGCAATCAAGGACAAAGGACAGAGCAGGAGCTTAGAGCTTCTGTACTGATATAAGCCAACACAATGTGGATGGCTAGAAAAAAGCTTTTCTGTTTACCTGTACTGAAACCTTCAATTGGCCTTTACATGATGAAGTGTTAGAGAAAAGATCCAGTGTCTTTGAACTAAGTTAGGTCAATATTATATGCAGGACAGAATTTTATGAGGGTAGGGGCAGAAAGCTGTCACTTTCTTTTAATTTCAATAAACCACACACAGCATCTTTTAAAAATTAACTAGCTCATAAAAGTTCATCAGTCCTGAATTGTAATTAATTTCTGTATGCAGAAAGATCATTTGCCCATAGGTGTTGCTTACTCATTTAAATCAGAGCCATTGCAGCTACCTGACAATTCTATTAAAACAGTTCCTTATGAAACCTAGCTTTATTTAACAACTTAACACTGAAGCATTAAGACAAAATGAAGGTACCCGAACACTAACACAAGTAAAATTGCTGTCTGCCATTCATTGATGTGCTGAGGTAGAACAGTGCATTGGAAATTCCTTATCTCAACTACAGTGTAAAAATATTCAAACAAGTGTGGAGACAAACTCTAAATGTGTTGCCCTCAGAATGGATGGGGAGGGAAGAGAAGGATAAATATACTATATCTACCTCAAAACAGGGGTGACAATACCTGTCTCTCCCTATCCAGGAGAACCATTTTTATACATTATGTATGTATACCTCAGCTTGGGTCCAAAAGCAATTCTTCTACCATAATGACATATCCAGTATTATTAAATATCAAGCCTTTTAAGAAATTTACAGAAAATAAATTTGATAATTTCCCACAAGAAGCTGCTGCTCTTTGTACTTAGCACACTCCTGGTACAAGCTTCTCCCATGCTATGGGACAGAGCGTGTGTTTTTTCAGCTATGATGATCTCCTGTTTACTCAGAAGCAAATACGATGTGGCATGTTGGTGGACTGTATGCCACTTACAGCTTTAATACACATTTTTTGCATGGCAGATAAAATGCATTCTCTTCCCCTCCTGGCATATCTCTGTGCTAAGTGAACACAGGAGCAGTGCCCCAAGCCCCACTGGAGCAGCACCCACCAGCAGGTAACCTTACACTCCCGGTAGCAGTTTCTCAGGCCTCAGCAAAATACATTTTCACTATCACAGGGACAAGTTCTCCTAAACCCTGTGGAAAATCAACATCTCAAATGCCAAGCCTTCACATTCAGGATTCAGATACCTATGTGTGTAACTAGAGCCTCCAAACTTAAAAGTTCAAAGCTTTCGTATCTTTCCAAACCGGATCCAAGCAGGGCTCGTTACATCTAAATAACAGTGTCTGCAGAAATTTCAGGAATAAATAGTGAGTTTGACCTTGACTTGCTCCCTCAGTTTCCACTGCAGAGGAAGCTCTGAGCTTCACGTTGGCAGGGATAGGCTTCTCTCATCTATGCACTTGCCTTAATAACAGCTTTTGTAAGCTCATCCAAGAGAGAAGAGAATGGTAATATCTATAAGGAAACAATATATCTCACTCGATCTTCTCTGAATTACAAATTAATAAAATAATACCACTCTTTTGTAATTTTAACATGAACTACATATGAAAGAAATATATTCAAAACACAAGACACCCACTCCTTCCCCTCATTTATTTGTCAAACAAACAAAACAAAAAGCCAGGTAGCTAAGTCAAGCATTGAAGTGTAAGAAACATCATCCTCCTGCCTTGCTGTGGATCCACTCTTTGTTTTGAATTCGGCACACTTTTGGCAAGGTATAAGAAGTATGGAAAGGTGAAAGAGAAGAAATGAATTTTAATGCAGATACACAGGGAGGCAGAATTAACCTAGTACAGACAAGCATGAAGTCTGACCTATCTGAACCTTTGAGTTCTGGGCTTTTCAAACTATAAATTATTTTATATATTTCTAGATAATGCCGTGAATTTAACACGCACTTCAATATTCCATTGATACTTTATTTTTTCCTAGTCTTAAACACAGGTGATTTTGCTTCACTACCATCACTTTTATTTCTATCAAATCCGGTCAAAATACATTTCCAAAAATCAAGGCCTTTCTCTGGCTCATTACAGATAATGACAAGCTGCTAGCTAGCTCATAACATTCCCAAAAGTTTCCTCTCCAGAGCAAACAGATGATTTTAAAGTATCCACACAAATACCACCATGTAATAAATGTTGACTTTTCACATCAAACTAGTTGTAGGTTTAATAGAGACCTGCATTTATCCCAAGTGGCATCAGGCTCGCTGGTAAAATTATTGCAATATTGGGTTGTGAAAATACACAAAAAGTACTGACAACACAGAAAGGACCTTAGCACAATATACACATGTTGGTGAGTTCAAAAGGCATCAGAGACAGCTTTATTAATGTGGTAAAAATAGGATCTTTGAGTTTAAGAAGCAAAAATACCCATAAAATAGCACTAACTCACCAGCCTCAAAATATAAAAAAAATTTGTCTATACTTGAACTCCTCTTCCCAGTTCACCTCTTGCGACATAATGAGGCAGAGAATGCCCTGCAATATTGGACACGTGTAAGAGATAGCTGGCTTCATAACCAAACTAGAAAACAGAGGCTCAGCATACACCCCGCCCCCAGCTAAACAAAGTTAAGTTACAAAAACCATATTGTAAAGACTTCTGGAATTTTGTTCTGAGTTTTCCTGTAATTGTAACGCAGAAAGCCCTAATTACTAGGGAAGAACAAGTGCAAGCGGAGGATTCTTCCCCCCCCCCCAAGCCCCAAGATCATATTGCGGAGGATGCAAATACAATCTATGGCAGGAATAACAAACGCTTTATTTTCCAAGTGCTCTCCCATGATTTATGAAAGGTGTACCTCACTGTGGGAAGATAATGCCATTTGAAATGGTCCATTTCATAAATCTATCTTCCTCATCCCTAGCTGCATACAGGACTACTATGAGCTCCTGAATCCAATAACATTTTCATCCTCTATTGACAAAAAAAAAAAAAAAAAAAAAAAAAAGGACTTTGTTTGGAGTGAGGTAATGATGCAGTTATAGAGGAGCAGCGGCTAAAGCTCTGTCTCAGGGGCTTTCGTTGGCAGTGCCATACAGCTGCAAAGGAGAGGAAACTAGTATAAACAGAAAGAAAAAATAATCAACACACACTACATCCCTTATGTCCTTTTACTTCTAGTGACATTAATTATAATGTGTACCTAATCCTCTGTATAAGCACATAACCAAATGTTTTGCCTGTATTTTCTGTTCATTCTGCCATAGATTTATCACTGGGAACCCAGCTATTTCCTATTCATCTGTTCACCGGCCCAGTATATCTGCTTGTTTATCTATCTGTAAGAATGCCTCCAGAAAATGTTTTTTTGCCAAATGTAATGGTTGCTGTACTCAGGGACTAATCATAAACATAACTGAAATTCATTGTACTGATTTTTTAACGTTTCAATTAATGGCAAAGGATAGACAGAAAATACTATCCTCAATGTTATGGAAGGGGTTTGAGCTGAGACCAAAAACCATTAGAAGCAATGCTTGGAGAATGGGAGAACAGGGAAATGAGCAGGCAGAAGATGAGATGAAATGTCTCTGAGAGCATTTGATACGTAAATACAGCCAACAGAAATATTTAAGAGGTTTGCTATTATTATTAATATTCAAGAAAGAGGAGCTGGAGGCACCACAAGTTTCTCATTTCATTTCTGAAAAGGTAGTTGTCCTACTCATCTTTGCCATCTCTGACATAGAACTGTAGAAAAGCAAATGTCATTAAAGAAAATTAGTCATATATCAAACAGTTTTAGATAGCAGCCTGGGTTTTGCTTTTGTTAGGAGCTGGAAGCTCTACGCTAAACTGGCAGTGTGTTCACAGATTTCATGAGTAAATTTTGGCAGACTTCTTACCCTACTGAAGTGAAATTTAGTGCTTTGAGCAAATTTCCCTCTGAGCTTTTGAGCAATGACATTTTTCTACACTCTACTACCCACAGTTTTGGAGCCTGATAAATGGCCTTTGTAAAACATGAAATTTCCATGGCTTTGGCAAGAACTTTACAAAACATATACATGTTTTGAACTGTCACTCTGAGATCTTAATTTACATACTTTGACTTGTGCATGAAAAACAATTTCAAGGTCAGATTCTGTGAAGAAATACTGGGTAACTCCATTAAAAGTCTACTGGCACTATGCATATTTATTTTTCTTCCCCATAGTATGCATGGGATCTCATAAATCAGGATAAACAAACACAGAGGTCATATATAGGTGTGTATGTGTGGTGTATGTCTGCACACAGCTTGAAGGTATACTGCAAATTCTGGACTGCCTCAAGAGTAACAGCAAAGAAACACCACCCCTTGAAACATGTATTTTTTCCAGGGATACAAGGTTGGGACCAAAGCTTGGTCATAAAAATGAAAAAAAAATCTACAGTTCCTCCACATTTGTGGAAGAAATCTCCCATGATGTGTGCAGCTCCAAGTGTGTAGGGCTAATTATATCAATGAAAAAAAAAAAAAAAAAAAAAAACAAACAAAAAAACACGTCATGTCTCTGATGTCTCTGAAGAGAGAAGATTTTATCAGAGACTGAAAGTTTCATTGCAAACATTTGCTAGATTATATTCTGAATGCTTCTGGAAATGAAATAAGGCTATATTGCCTTACCAACGCAACTCATCATATCCACGATTGCTGGCTTTTCTATTTGCTCTTCATCTGCTTAGAATCCTACTACTCTTGGAAGCAATGAAAAAACCCAAAACTCATTAGCCATGAGTTTTTATATAACACCAGAGGCTACAGATTGTAGGAGTGGATCTCTAAAACACAGAAGAGCTACAAAAGGCTACAAAAGCAGTGCTGCTAAAAGAATAGATACGAGTGCATACAAGAGCACGAAAAGCTATTAATTTTGAGAGCAGAGGTGGCTTCTTTGCACTGAGATGGACAACAAACTGTAGAAGGCCATCCTATAGCAAACTCTAGGCAAAACTGCTCCTATCTTATACTTTTATTTTTTTTGGAGGGGGTGTGGAGGGGAAGGGGAGCACAGGCATTTGTCTTTTTTCTTGGGAACCGCAGCCATGTGTACAATGTGAAATAAGAATACTGTATTTAGAGAACCATTTTGAATTCTATTTCTCTAAGTAGAACTGTACAGAAATGAATCTGATGTTTGTTGAAGCACCACAAGCACAGATCCAACATCAGTGTTTGTGTAATACAGCTCCTGAAACTGAAAAAATGCATCAACAAATGATTTTAATACTATGACTGTACATTAATTAAAATATACATTCATGGCTTTACTGAAACATATAAATACCATGGTCAATTTAATGCATAGTTTTGTAAATTTGATTGCCTTAAAAAAAAAAAACAAAAAAAACAAAAAAAAAACTTCACAGATTGTTGTGTCAGAACTACCTCTTCTGGAGGAGTCACGATTTTATTTATTTATTTATTTATTTTAAATTCTTCCCTCTTTGGATGAACCTAAGGTCAAACTACTAGCATTTGAGATGTAAGGAAAGGATTGTATTGCTTTTTCTGGTGCCCATGGACACTAATGGAGATCCGCGTACCTCATTTCCTGAGAAATCATCTGCCATTGTGAGCTATGGGCCAAGGTCAGGGCCCTTCGCACACTGTTTCAAGTTTTGATGGGACAAGGCTCCTAGCCTCCCTGTACCCCAGACCAAGTAGACTTCGATCCAAATACTACCTCAGTGCTTCTGACTGACACGCATTGCAGGCCTTTAAGACTGATTGGATGTTCACGATCAGATTTCCTCTTAATAAGCAGCCATGATAGATATCTACCAACATGTTTATGTCCCCAAGGAGAAGTGGTGAGGATAAGAGGTGCATAGCACAGGACAGTAGTTTATCACTACTAATAACTCCCCGTTGTCCAAATTACTGTGCTCTGGTAAAAGTTCTGTTTCCTTTTTGACCGAGTCAAGACGATGAAAGGCTAGCCTGCAACTTGGCACCGAACAAGGCATGAGAGAATGAGCAAGCTGAGGATCAATACAAACGACATAGAGGTGACATTAATCGCTTGGAGCATTAATAGACCATGTGAGAGTAGAAACTAGCTTAGTTTTGAAAACCAAGGGTGTTTGCCTGCCTTTTGTGATCCCATTTTGCTAGAACGGCCACAAATGTTGCTTTTGTCTGCTGATCAGCCTAGGACCAGACTCTGTCTGAGAGGCGGCAGCAGAAGGTTTCCCTGGGGTGTTCTGCAGGAGGTGAATGCAGCATTAGGCACCCCGGGATGTACGAGATGAGTTAGTAGCGCTGCCTTTTTGTTCCATCATTTTTAATACTTGACAGCAGGCTCTGTGGCTCTTGATGGGTTCATTGTATTTATTCTAAGCTTAATAAACACAACAAAAAACACACCACAAATGAATCAAAATCTAAATATATAAAACTGCAGCTTTAAAGCTCTCTTCTATTGTCCCTCCTCCCCACCTCCAAAGCCACTCTTGATCTTTTACATCAATCACACTTAGACCACAGCTTCAGTATGTTCTTTTAGGAAGATCAGCGATTGTGGGATACTTTATGATTCTGGAGCAACAATAATATCATAAAAATAATATAATAAAATGCAAAATTTCTTTAGGAAATTTCCCCACAGCAAAGACCAAACTTGGAGCCTCAGCACTTGTAAATGGCCTCTGAGAGCCCCCTGTAGTTATTTACGGGTAGAGTTCGAAGTAGTTTCATAATTCTTCCTGGAGATGTTTACCTTCTGAATACTCTTGCTAATGAAATTAGCTGGCAGTGCTTTAGTTAAGTTTTGCTCGCAAGATGTAGGCTCTGTGTAGCCAAGCTGCTTGGGCCCGAGCTCACCTCCATTCTAACACTGGCAGTATATTTATTTTAATGTTTGACTATCTACCAAATTTTAGAGAGCTTGTTTAATGGCCTTTTCCAAAAATCTTCCATTCATTTCTTTAGTTTCTCACTTTATTTTGAAAAGAAAAAGGGAGAGAAATCACAGTTATAAAAACAAAGCCAGCAGAAGGGAAAATATTCAATACCTAGAAACTGAAAATTTGAGTATTTGCTTTTTATGGGGCACTGGAGTCTCCTAAAATACAGAACTGCTAGAAAACTTAAATGCTGAGGACAAAAAAAGTTCACTCAATGGCTATGCAAATATACTACAGTTTTGAATAGCTTTGAAAAATAATTTAAATACTTGTGTTTCAATTTATGGTCCTAAAATGCCTGAAAAACACATTCCTACTTTTTAAATGGATTTTTTTTAAGTGAGTCTTAAATACACTTTGATTATTTCCATTCTTGACATTATGCCTACTCAGGCATTTTGTACAGCAATTTGAAAGCAGAAAGGCAATTCCTAGCAATACCAACAGGTATATATTGATTTAACAAACACCTCCTCTTAAAGATGCACTTTCTTCTTCTCATGGAAAAGAAAATGTGAATTTAAACTGAATAAAGCCAAAAGCTAAAACACATTGTCTATAATGATTTCTTTGATGGAGAAAGCTCAGGTTCAAGTTCATTATCTTGGTATTTTCAGAGGAGCTTGCCTGCAGCTCTTAGGAACAACATTTAACTGAATTTTATATGTGAACATTAAAGAAACAGTAATGCACAGGTATAAAGTAAATGATCAAACTGGAAGTAAAGTGTACAGCTTTCTCCCTGTTAGCCTACACTGTTATTATCTTTTCAGAAGATGTCAAAACCTTTTCTCAGGATTTCTCATTTTTCATACATTTTGGAAGTAGGTACAATTACTTTAACAGCTCTCTATAGCACTAAGACATCTGTAGCAAAATCCGTTATTTACTTCAAAGCAAGAAGATTTTGAAGGTAGAAGGAAATGGCAGGCAGAAGCAGAGGTCCAGAGACATTGCTATTAAACTTCTGGGTTTAATGAAACACAAACACAAAGAATATTTTATGTAAATCTGTGTACGCAGAAGACAAAAATGCATTTGTAGGCACATATATAGTATAACACCAGAGGCCAGAGTGATAAGCATTCTCTTTTCAATTCCTGACTGGAGCTTTAGTGTAAAACAAACTGGAATGCACATACCTAAAGTCATTACGTTATTTCATCCAAGTCTGACTACTGACTCAATTTCAAGCACATCCCCCTGATCTCTTAAAACTAGGACTTGCATGAAAAGTAGACTGAAGCATAAGCCTTGCGATAGCCAGGAAAACACGTGCACCAACATATATTCCCCACACACTTGGAGCAGGCTCAGTGTGAAAGGTACAGATATTGTGCTGCAAAGGGAACTGCACTTGAAGGCACAAAACTCACAAAGGGCAGGACCATAGAAACCTGCTTGGAAATTGGACACAAAAGTCATCACAGCCCTGCGGCTGCCATAATTTATGTCTCAAACATTTATGTTCATCCTCCCCTTTCCCTCCTCCTGCTTTTAAATTTTTCAGCTCTTCAAGAAAACAAAACAAAATGCTCTTCTTGTAGCAGTCCATCTGACAGTCATAGTGGCACAGCTAAGAGCACATCAATGTCCCAGTCTGAAACTGTACTTTCAAAAGGTTTAGAAACAAATAAAAACTAGCTAGGGAAAGAAGGATAAAAAGTTTCTCCCTGGCTCAAATTCCAAACATTTTACAGGAGTCCAAGTTCTGTGTTGGCAAAGAAAGTAGCAGGACAGAGTCCTGCGAGCAAGGGGAAGCAACACAACATCACTTACACCCAGGGCTGTGTTCAGGTACCGTAAGTTTTTTGTTTGTTTGTTTTTGTTTTTTCCTGTTTCTTTTTTTTTTTTTTTTTGGCTAGTTACTTTTGTTTTTAAAAGCAGGATGGGAAGAAAATACAGCTGGGGTTGGGTGGTGCAAGTAAACCATTCTGTACCAGTCCTGCAGAATCTGCATCTCTTTTCCTGAAGGGCCACCACTTCCCAGTCCCCTCCTCAAGCTGACTGAGTTGTGCCAAATCCGATATCTAAGATGCTAAAATATATGGTATAATTAAAACAACACACCAGGGCCTACAATAATTTGTGTCCCCAATGTTTAGGCCCTTCATCTTCTGATGTATTCACAGCAATTTCATTTCAATACCATTGTAATTACTTAGTGAACAGAGACATTCCTCTTCAACAGCAATAGCAAAATACACTTTTACTGTGTTTTACTGCAGCTAAAAAAGGAATCATATATAAAATCTCAGACACAGACAATTAATCAAGCTTAACCGTAGCCTAATAACAAAGCAAGTAAAGTGGAAAATATATATGCTGGCATCCCACCATGCACTGCCACACTTTAAAGAAGTGTGAAGTCTTAGTTTTTGTCAGGATTATAGAAGAAGCTTCAGCAGCATGCACCAATATGCATAATAAGCCATAGAATCAGGCATATTCTTCACTGTGCTAAACTACAATTATCTAATTGTTAATTAGACACAAAATAAGCTGGAAAGTTATTTTTCTGCTTTACTTCTGTGTTCAGGGTTCAGCTTCTAGTGATATCTGTCAGGTCAGGAATAATCAAGTTTCTAACCTTTATGGTCCAGGGAGAGGGCTGCTGTGCAGCTAAATACAGAGAAATAAACCTAAGGAGAACTCTTCTGAGTGACACCATGCTACTAAGCCACAGCAGCACTGGCTTCCCAGGTGTAACACTTTCTGGTAGCAAAGCATTGCTTTGGCATTTATACAGAATTGCAACACCTCTGCAGTTAATGAGTAGCTACATCTCCACTAGCCCCTGCTGGATGCTGATGGGCAGCTCCGTGCATGCCACCTCAGATGCTACTCACCCCATACTACCGTCAGCTGGAGCACATTCATATTATCACACAATGGGAGCAACAGCATAGTAGGACTGGTGTTAAGGTGTTGGGGACACATCTTTCACACTGTGCTCTCAAAGACCTCCACAAAACCTGGAGGCCATACCCTTGGAAAGCCTCAGAAATGCTGAGATGAAGCATGGGTGGTATGACAGGACCTACACCACCACAGATTTGCCACTAAGGTATCAGCAAAACTTTGCTTTGTAAGAAGAAATAGCGCAGCTGCTAAAAGCATTAACTCTTACTGGCAGCGTAGCATTGATAAGAAAGGTTGAACACAGAAGCAGCACGTGAGAATTTGGGTACACAGCTCATGGTTCTGAGACACAGCTACAAGGAATGATTAAGATAAAAATATTTAATGGATTTGTGTGGTACTGGATTTTGCTAAAGGGATAGTTGAAATCTGAGTTAGAAGAGACACTTTATAGAACCGAATACACACTAAACATTGCAAACACTGCTGACAACTATGTTGCTTCCAGCAAGTTCAGAACAGAGGTTTATTCTTCCTTTATCAGATTTGCCTTCCAAGTCTCCTTAGAGCAAAAGCACTACCACACACACACAGTAGCCTCATCTTAAAAAAACAGGTCTGTTTAGTAAGTAATCCTCTGGAAAAAAAAAAAAAGGAGGGAACGTTAAAAAAAAAAAGTGGAGATAAGCGCAAAATTTGGCTGGAAATGTGGGCTATTTGTCAAGCTGTAGTGATTGCTAATCAGATATAGAAACCTGGATGAAAACAAAAGAGGAAAAAAGAAGGAAGGGGGAACGAGGAGGAGAATATGAATGAGACTGAGAGCAGGTATGAAGAAAAACTTTTTCCTCTACAATTATATAGCAACAACAACATGAAACAAAAGTAAAACATGTTCACTGTAACTGAGGACAATGCTAGCATGGTTTGAAAGTCAGCAAAGAGTAGTTGTACATACTTTTGTTAATACATTCCACTAGGATTTCTCTGAGCACTAGAAACTGCTCACTGGTTTTGCATAATAAAGCCAACCTGAGATCAGACACAACAAAACTCCATTATTCCCATATGTATTTCAGTGAAGAAGTCAGAAAGCGCTCTTTGGAATTACTATCATGATCAGCACAGAAGGGTTTACAGATGTAACAAAGCTAAAAGAAAGCAAGACAGACATAATCTCTCCTTCATTTCCTTCCTAGAACAACTAATTTTTGAAGGAGAACTCACAAAGATTAGTGGGACAGAGCCCCAGTCACAACCAAGACTTTCATCACATCTTTTCATTTACAATTCTAGCAGATTTGCTGAATTATTGGAATATGGCTGGTATGCACTAAGTGAAAACAAGTGCTCAAAGGAAAATTGCAAATAATCTTTCAAGGCTAAATAAAATTTACTTGATGCATCTGATACCAAAAGGGAGTTACCTGGGATGGTAACTACTCTGAACCCTTTCATATCAGGCAAAAAAACAACTTTTCTATTTTTGTTTATGACACTAAGCATAACAAAATAACTGCCTCCACATTTACCCCTAGCTTGCATCACAATATTTTGCTAAAAACAAACAAACAAAACAAAACACTAGAAAAACCCTATCCCCATGAGTTATTTATAAGTCCCCACCTGTCTGGAGGTGACAAGCACTCCAAGAGGAGGCCTCCTGCCATATCAAATTCTAGGTTTCTAGGACTCTTGTCATTTGACCCTAGAAAGTAAGAATTTATGAGAGAGGACATGTACACATAACAAATGCTTTACTTAAGTCATTTTTCCCATCTCTCCAATGTGGCACTTCAGCAACCCGGGTAGAGCAGCAGATTTTCTAATTTATTTTTTTTTCTTCAAATTTATACTTTGGGCTCCTAATAATCAAGGGATATTTCCTATCATGGTAAAGAAGGAATTTCTTTCTTTAATATCTTTCTGTTGAAGCAAGCAATGTCACCTTAACGTGTCAGGTAGAATTTATTTCAGTGAGCTAACAATATTCATTTCCTTACCCTGGTGTTCCTTTTAGCTTTGAGAGTCTACACACAGATTTCTCTGAAATGTAGTTCATTTTAAACATAAGGAGGGAAGTGGAGGACAAACTTATCTCACCAGAAAATCTTTACAGAAGCATGTGTCCCTGAAGAAGAAAGGCTTTATGCTTATAATTTCATCCAATATTTCTTTTCAAAAGTTTGAATAATGGGCTTTACAGAATGCCTTTTTGATACTAACTGAACTTTACAACTAATAAAACCCTCTTTCTGAGCTTTGTTACTTATGTCTAGAATCCACAAAGTGTCTTTTATAAATAATAACCTTAGCTAATTATACATAGTAAATAACCTCAGCTTTCAAGCCTCCCCATATATCATTTTGCTAAATATTAATCACAGCTTTAAGCTGTCTAACAAGCTCCTAAAAGCAAGACGTTACCGAAGAGATCCCCCACTATAAGGAGTCTCAAACTATCCATCAAAACCCCTTGCATAAAAAGGGCTGATTAAAACTTCCTGGCACGGCCTTTTATTTGCTCACGTTGGTTCTCTATTTTCCAGGCACATGAGCCTCAGTTCACCTTCATCAGGACAGGACAGTTCTCTGAGGCTGATAACCTGTTATCCTGAGCCTGACATGGTGTGAATGAGGCTGGGTAGGCAGAAAGTGCTGCGTTAACTTGGATCTCCTCTTTCTTAATTAGGACTTCAAACAATAGGTGGGGAAAAAATCAGGACCAACCACTATTATGTATTAGCTTTCATTTCTGTGCATTGATTGAGCTTATGTTGTTTTATGTGTGTGATGAAAGGGCAAATCAAAACCCATTTCTCTTTCTTGTCAATTCTCTCTCTTTTTCAACTATTTATCTTTGTATTGTATTGCAGCAACAGATGGCACATTAAAAATAAATTCACTTTTGGGGAACTGCGTACTGTGCAGCTTAGTCTTACCATCCAAAATGACTATGTAAATAATTTCTTGTTAGAAGAGTACCTATAAAATATAGTAATGTAGTATTCAATTAGGAATAATAGAAACACTTTGGGAAGAACACAGGTCTTTCTGGCATAAGAACTCTCCTTGACCTGAAGAGTTCTGTATCTTAACTGAGTTGTTGGCTTAGATATACATAGCTATTTCTTTAACTATCTATATAGATGCATCACTCAATTTATTTTCCTCTGTGATTTTCCTAGAGGAACTGGTTTCAAATGTTTTCCACATTAGTTTCCTCCTGGCATGTTTACAAACAGTTCTCTCACCAGGACTCACTAGATATTATTAGCATTCTTTAAATAGTAGTTTCCAATAAATTCAAATAAATAATGTCACTGTCAGCAACCATTGTATAGTAGGTCAGTTTACAATAACACTATCAATGTACATTTAGCAAGATGCTTGGAAAATGCGACCTCCAAGTCACATTGAAAAAAAAAATCTTTACAATTGTAAGTTTATAACATTTTAAACCTTACTCAAAAGGTTCACATGTGAAGCACAACAAATCAGAATAGCACAGGCATAAGAAACCTCACCAGCATTAACATGTGTTTGCCATGTAAATAGAAAATAACGAGATAAAATCCTTTACATCCCATTCCCTAATTCAGTGGCAATTAATCAACCGAGATAGGAGAATTGTATGAGTATCAGTTTTATACACTCCGAAGAAACAGCAGCACAAAATACATTCCTTTCCTATGAGCAACAGCACCAAACAATTACAGCAATAATCATTAGCAGTGTGTAGGAAAAAAGCATGCGTAGGAGGGGGGACAGGTCATAGTTAAGCTGTCTTTCTATTAATCATCATTATAAGAAGGGAAAGAAGAAATATTAAATTTCCATTCTTATAACGTTTAGTCATTATTTTTCAAACTTCATTTGAAACCACTCTTCAGCATAGCAGTAACCCACAAATCAGAGAAACCAGCAATGCACATGATGAGATGGTATCCAGTACAGAACGTGTTTCTCAGAACAAAGTTTTGGTTATACAACCTTTATTTTCACTGTTTTGTGACAGCCCCACTTTGCTGCTTCAGTCTTTCTTCAGTGCAGAAAAAAAATAAAAATGGGGGAATTTACCCTTTAGTAAAATTAAATACAGCCTCACTTTTTAAGCCAAGAATGATGAGCCGAATAATACTTTCACAAACCTTAAAAATATTCTATTAAAAAGGACAGAGCTAATCATCTCTGCAAAGAGAGAACGGTGATTTTATTTCCCCCCTAAGGTGGATAAAAAAAAAAAAAAACCTCTACATACGTACATGCTTCCCAAGGTTTAGAATATTGGGAAACAAGTTATTTTTTTAAAAGCATTGTTGTTAGAAATTACTTTTCCTATGAGGAAGATTATATTTAAACTGCTGTAACTTGGCCCAGTCAAAAGCAATTTGCAGGAGGACACTGAAAGGCAAATGTATACATACAAGGGACAGGCCTGCTAACACATTAAACACACTCACAGAGCTTGACAGTTCCTCTCTCAAAATAAATATATTTGAAAGTAAATATATACCCCTGTTGAGCCAGGCTGTATTTAGCATCTCAGCTTTCATTTCTCCCACCCCCACAACTGTGTGTCAAATATGTTTTCATCCCCTTGTTTGTCTGTCTCCCCTAATCAGGACTCTGTTGTTGTACTGAGTGAGTCGGGGCATTTAGTGGAAATCAAGATGGATTTAGTTTGGAATTAAGTAGATTCCCATGACAGGAAATATTAAGAGATGATGGATGTCTGACAAATATTTTAAACAAAAAAAAAAAAAAAAAAATCAACTCCTGTTTCAGAAAGCAGTCTGCAAAGCTAGATTTATGAAGCTGAACTTTAAACTAAAAGGAACATATTTTTCCAGGCTTTATGTATTAGCAATATTGCATTTAATTTAGAGATTAAATAAATGCCATAGTTTGAGGCAACCCATGAGAGCTGAGATGCTGCATGTAGGCAGGCTTACAGTTTGGAAGCTATGAAATATGTCTCCTGTTTTGACACTATTGTAATAGCATGGCTGTTCACTTTCCTTGTTTCCATGGGGTTTATGGTCCATAAAGTTTAATAACAATCTTAACAGCTGAACAGTGAGCACACATCTCTGGGAGGCTGCTGTACAAAACAGGACCTGAATTTTATCCGTGCAGCTTTTAGTGGCAGTACATGCCCTTTTCTCACCACTACCCACATGTACCCACACCCTTAAAGAAGGTACCAAACAATGGCCATTTACTCAACTTGGAAAAGAGATCAGACACCATCTTGGCCTTCAGAAGGTGAACAAACAGCACTCAAAACACAAGGTTATGAAATCAACCAATTTCAGAAAAATGAAATAAAAACCTTGACCAGTAGGTCCTGTGGGAAAAACATCCATCCAGGAGCACCCACAAGCAGCAATGACTTTCATGCATCTAGGGTCGTAGAAAAATTATACGTATAGTGCAAAAAGATTTTCTGCACTTTAAGGTGTAGATGTTCCTCTTCACTTACTCTTTACCCAGTAAGTGAACCTCATCAAGCCAGGGAAGTTTCAGTTCCTAGCAAAACTGACTCCTAGCTCATACCTTAGCTAATTACATTCCATAAAAGAAAAAGGGCTTGCTTTGGTGACACAAAGCTGGAGCAGGTTATCCTCAGAAGACAAAACAAAGCCACCACATTCAGGCTCATAAATGCCATTTTCAGAAAGGACATAAGCTTGTGCCCACTTCTATCTTCAAAGATAGCCCAAAGCAAAGAGAAAAAGAGCTAAATAGACCACACAAGTTCTTTTGACAGAGAGCAAGATTCCCAAAACACAACTACACGTCCCATACCTCTTTCAGTAATTCTGTCCAACCTCCATCTTTGGCTTCTGCTTCCTTTCTAGCTACCAAAAAAACAGCAAAACATTGTGATAACCCTGAAAGTACTTAAAACTAATGTGGGGGATTCACCTGCATCTTGTCTGGCATTAGGTCAGCAGATGGCCCTCAGGTGAGCAACTGTGCTTGCTTTACCTGGCTTTGATCCTGGCTCATTTCCATTATGGCCTGCTTGTAGGCCATATACCTGGCCTACCTAAAATACCTGCTTTACAGGGTAGGTATTTTCTGGTACATGCTAGGCAAATTTATTCATTTGTGATTAGTATCATAAAGTTGTTTGAGCAGAAATACTGTAATAGTGGTTAAAATTTAACCTTAGGTCTCATCCAGGCTGTTTCCTGTTGGAAAATTTTGAGTTATATCAATGATTGGTTATGGGAACTCTCCTAGAAAAAGAAGCCACCTTCTTCCTCACTGGTAGGCCTTTATTTTGATTAATCTAGGACTGTCTTAGACTACATTCTCAAATATTGAATTCATTAAAACCATCCAAAGACAAGGTCCTTTGTCTACTGATAATTCTTCTCCACCACCTATTCCACCACTTTCATTATTCTCCTTTTTTTTTATTATTATTATTTCTTTATTTTAAATATAAGTGAGAAGGAACATTCAACTTTCAAATCTGGATTTGCATAACTATTTGTAAGGGAGAACTCTATACAGGTACATAATATTAAATGACTTCTCTCCCCCTTTTAAAATAATTGAATAGATTTCAACTTGATTGTGTCTCTTTAACATTTCACTGGATCATTTTTTTTTCAATGAATTTGACACATCAAGTAATATCAGAGTAAATCTACCTAAAATATTTACAATTACTTGCAAGATATTTTCACATGAACCAGTAAATTGAAACTTCCTCTCAGAGGAGACACATAAAAAAGTCATTTTTATGGTGGTTATTGTAATTTTAATAGGCAATTTCATAGGTAAACAGAAGTGCTTGATCTCCATGCACCACTGTATAACAGGCTGCGCTGCATATCTAGTGGCATCACATGGATTTGTGTACAAAATGAACAAGAATTATAAATGTCTCCTTCTGTGATTTAAACTATACAGTTTTATGTACCTCAGCTACAGTGCCTAAGAAGAAAACACAACACATATTTATATTGTACAAATAGGCAGCCTACATCCTTTGGGAATAAAATTTTAAGAAGGAAATGCTTCAGGTTGGCATTAAAGCAGATGTTCAGCAGAAGGAGCTGTGCACACATTTACAGAGTAGCCTCCATCCAAGCTGGTTCACTGAAACGTGTGCATGCTCAAAAGATCTGAAATTTGTGTGGGCAAATGACACTTTCATGACTGGAGTAGATTAATAGAGTAATAGATTTAAAGGCTAGAAGGGATCATTATGATCATCTAGTATGACCTTCTGTTTAACAGAATTTAGCCAAGGGATTCTCGCATCAAACCTATGGCTCATAACTTCTGGTTGAGATACAACTAGTATCTTTTAGAAAGACACTCAATTTTGATTTAAAGACTTCAAGTGATGGAGAAGTCACTACCTTGCTAGACAAGTTGTTACAGTCCTTAATTACACTGCTTCATGAAGTCAGTGCTTCTTTATTCTTTCACTACTGGATAAAAAATAAGAAAATGTCTCATACATTTTTTTTTTTTCCTGAAATCTCCAAAATCTTTACATACAAACAACAAAACTAGGACCAACAGTTAAGTAATGTTTCAATTACAGTGGTAACATTAATAATAATACAACAATGATCCCACTTGGAGGAGAAAAAAAAGCCTGTCAGTCATTTGGTCTTTCTTTGTTACTCATATTCATGAAGATATACTTCAAAGAAAAGGGTGAAATAAAAAATGATGCAGATATGCTAAGTTTAGTCAAACTGGAAGGCATGAGGATAGTAGAACAGTTTAGTATAGAATAGTTGTGTTTTGTTTTGTTTTGTTTTGTTTTTCCATTTTTCGAAGTTATCTTTGATTAATAGTTCATGGAGAATAGGAACAATTCATGGGAAATATGTACTCATGGACTCACCTACATCATGTCGCCTGGCTTGGGTCCCAGGCATGTTAGAGAAGCCTTCAGGTTTATAATGTGCTATACTCTTCTGTTCTGGGCATGTACAGATGTGGGCTACAATGGTGCAGGCTGCCAGCTACAGAGCATCTGAAAACTCTCTTATGCTACAGAAATCCTCAGCTGCTTGTTAGAACAGCTTTATGGAAAGTGAGATGAGGTTTTGGCCCCATCATTTAGCTATACTTGGCCATAATTCAAATTCTCACAAATAGCGATTTTGGCATGTTCTCTTTCTCTTGTACAACCATGATACATGCAGTGGGAATAATAAATTACTATGCTATTACATGACAACAGAAATCTCAATGTGTTTGGTTGTATGTGCAGAACTAAAACTGTGGGCTGTTTTTTTCATTGCACTTTCACTAGACTAGATTCTAACATATTTACACTGATTGGTATTGGACTACTGAACATGTGAGATTGAGAATTCATGGGCAAGTGACTGCCATTATGAATAGGGTTTTGTTGTTTGTTTTCATAAAAATGAAAGCCAAGTAATATGTAGTTAGAATTGCTCTTATATATGTCAGGCATATATTGCAATAAAATTGAGAACTGGGGTTTGGAGAAATGTCCACAAATGCTGCTTCTGCCTCAGATGTGATTATACACCTCCTCGGAAAACACAATTGTATAATACGAATGTCCTTTATAATTCATTAAAATTTGCTGTTAGAGTCCACTCATATTTGAGTTGGGAAGTTAAAAACAGGAAAGCAAAAGGTATGCAAATCAGTACAACCTTTTTCTGGGGGGGGAAAAAAAAAAAAAAAAAAAAAAGCTATCTTCATTCTGAGAATCCAGTGGGTGGGAAAATATATTTCTGCTAAGAAAATGAGCAGTCACTTTCACTGAGAAGGAAATACTGAGTTGCTTTGTCCTAAGCTCTCAGCAGAGCAAAGCCTGATGGTTTAACCATGGCATATGGGTTGCAGCCCAAGAGAGCTAAAGAGAAAATTTGGAAGCTTGTGTCAAATTTTCTGTTCTCTATATAGCTTTGGCCTAGGCCTCAGCAGTAGTCCCCTGGGATAGAATGATGTACTGCAATATAACAAGCTGCCTGACATTTTGAAATGCCTTAACCCCCAGCTTTCCATCCACCTTTTAGCCCTTGCAGCATCTTCCCTCCCCACATGGAACTGCATGATGTACGGTATAAGACTTCACTAAAAAGAAAAAAAGTTGTCACCTCTTTGTCCTTGAGGTATTTAATCAGCAACGACTCTTTGCTTCGTTAATAACATTTTCAGTTATATATTCTGAAATGCCACTTATTGTATAGAAGACAGGCTCTATGAATGTCTCGTGTCCCCTGCTCATGCACATGCCAAGTCTGAGCAAAGTCTTGGGACTGTTTTCTATTTTTTTTTCTAACCAGAATGCAGGGTAGGGGAGGAGGGGCCAGGTGCAAGAAGATGAAAAGGGGAAGCACTGTTTTTCTGTAACCTCAGAAATTGCAAATTCCTGATAAAAACTAAAGGCACCTGGATTACTAAAAATGGAGGTTTTAGAAGCACAAATGTGCTTCTTAAAGCCAAACTGATGCATGTAAGAGAGAAGAAATTTATTATATACTTCCAACGACTTTCAGATTTATAACTGACTGGTAGCAAGCAGACAAACTCTTGAAAACACTACAGTAATTATATACCCAAACCAAAGTCCTTTCCTCCTCTCAAAGTGGAAACACTGATGAACCAGTTGCATTATTAATTAAAAAAAATCTAAACACTATAGGCTTGAGCTCCAGTAGTTCACATCGCATTCTTCCCTTTCTCTAAAAAGTCAAAACATTGAGGAGTTGAATATAGCTCCTCTCATACATTATCCCCCTAATGACTTTGACCTATTAATAAGTGGAATCTATCAAGTACATTCTCTCTTACAGTATTTTGTCAATCGTTATACGCCTCAATGGGGCCACCATTAAAAATCTGCCAATTAATTCAGTATTTAGGACACTGTTACTATGAAATATACTATGTATCATGCTACTTCTCATTATAAATATAGAAATGCTGTAAATCACAAGGTGAGATTAGTATTTTCTGCAATAAGAAGTGATGCCTTTTAATGTCAATCATTATATACTTTCCTTTTTTCTCTCCTTCAGTGGAGTTCTTTTATAGCAGAACCCTTCCAAGGGAAAACAATATGAATGCCACACTGAATATTGACAAGAAATGTTTCTTTCCCTCCCTTTTCTGTATTAAATTCTTGAGCATATCTATTTGGAGCAGTCTAAATAGTCTAAATATGTACCCTAAATATTGTGTGTTCTTTGAAGAAAGTTAACTGAAGATTTTCTTCAAACTTAGAGCACTGTGTCTTATTAGAATTCAAAACAAGGTTTAAAATATTATTAGGTATATTAAATTGACTGAATGTTTATATACTACACCTGAATGGCTCAACAGAGAATTGTGGCTTGATCTTAGGAGGAAAAAGAGGGTTTATAAGCTTTGGAAAAGTGGGCAGGCCACTAAGGAGGACTAAAGAAGTAGCGAGGCTGTGCAGGGACAAAATTAGGAAGGCCAAAGCTCATCTGGAGCTCAATCTGGCTACTGCCGTTAAAGATAACAAAAAACGTTTCTATAAATACATCAACACAAAAAGGAGGACTAAGGAGAATCTCCATCCTTTACTGGATGCGGGGGGAAACTTAGTTACAAGAGATGAGGAAAAGGCGGAGGTGCTCAATGCCTTCTTTGCCTCAGTCTTTAGCGGCAATACCGGATGTTCTCTGGATACTCAGTACCCTGAGCTGGTGGAAGGGGATGGGGAGCAGGATGTGGCCCTCATTATCCATGAAGAACTGGTTGGTGACCTGCTACGGCACTTAGATGTGCACAAGTCGATGGGGCCGGATGGGATCCACCCAAGGGTACTGAGGGAACTGGCAGAGGAGCTGGCCAAGCCACTGTCCATCATTTATAAGCAGTCCTGGCTATCGGGGGAGGTCCCAATCGACTGGCGGCTAGCAAACGTGACGCCCATCTACAAGAAGGGCCGGAGGGCAGACCCGGGAAACTACAGGCCTGTCAGTTTGACCTCAGTGCCAGGAAAGCTCATGGAGCAGATCCTCCTGAGAGTCATCATGCAGCACTTGCAGGGGAAGCAGGCGATCAGGCCCAGTCAGCATGGCTTTATGAAAGGCAGGTCATGCCTGACGAACCTGATCTCCTTCTATGACAGAGTGACGCGCTGGGTGGATGAGGGAAAGGCTGTGGATGTGGTCTACCTTGACTTCAGCAAGGCTTTTGACACCGTCTCCCACAGCATTCTCCTCAAGAAACTGGCTGCTCTTGGCTTGGACTGGCGCACGCTTCGTTGAGTTAGAAACTGGCTGGATAGCCAGGCCCAAAGAGTCGTGGTGAATGGAGCCAAGTCCAGTTGGAGGCCAGTCACTAGTGGCGTCCCCCAGGGCTCGGTGCTGGGGCCGGTCCTCTTTAATATCTTCATCGATGATCTGGACGAGGGCATCGAGTGCACCCTCAGTAAGTTCGCAGATGACACCAAGTTAGGTGCGTGTGTCGATCTGCTTGAGGGTAGGAAAGCTCTGCAGGAGGATCTGGATAGGCTGCACCGATGGGCTGAGGTCAACTGCATGAAGTTCAACAAGGCCAAGTGCCGGGTCCTGCACCTGGGGTGCAATAACCCCAAGCAGAGCTACAGGCTGGGAGAGGAATGGTTGGAAAGCTGCCAGGCAGAGAAGGACCTGGGAGTGATGGTGGATAGTCGGCTGAATATGAGCCAGCAGTGTGCTCAGGTGGCCAAGAAGGCCAACGGCATCCTGGCTTGTATCAGGAACAGCGTGACCAGCAGGGCTAGGGAGGTGATCGTCCCCCTGTACTCAGCTCTGGTGAGGCCGCACCTTGAGTACTGTGTTCAGTTTTGGGCCCCTCGCTACAAGAAGGACATCGAGGTGCTTGAGCGGGTGCAGAGAAGGGCGACGAAGCTGGTGAGGGGCCTGGAGAACAAGTCCTACGAGGAGCGGCTGAGGGAGCTGGGCTTGTTCAGCCTGGAGAAGAGGAGGCTCAGGGGCGACCTTATCGCTCTTTTTAGGTACCTCAAGAGAGGCTGTAGCGAGGTGGGGGTTGGCCTGTTCTCCCACGTGCCTGGTGACAGGACGAGGGGGAATGGGCTTAAGTTGCGCCAGGGGAGTTTTAGGTTAGATGTTAGGAAGAACTTCTTCACTGAAAGGGTTGTGAGGCACTGGAACAGGCTGCCCAGGGAAGTGGTGGAGTCACCATCCCTGGAAGTCTTCAAAAGACGCTTAGATGTAGAGCTTAGGGATATGGTTTAGTGGAGGGCTGTTAGCGTTAGGTTGGAGGTTGGACTCGATGACCTTGAGGTCTCTTCCAACCTAGAAAATTCTGTGATTCTGTGATTCTGTGAATAAAACCCTTATACTGACCAAAAACATAGCTCTTGCCCAAAAATGATTAATTATGGCTTTCTGGTCAACAAAACACTAAATAAAATGAAGGATGGTAAACTAATGTGGCTGAAATTTTCTAATGGCATTTATTTATTTATTGTATTTCCTTCTTTTTCTAAAACAATGGCTTTGATTAAAAATATGATTTTATTTAATATCCCATGGATAAAAAAGCATTAAAGCTATTAGCATTAAGTTAGTATGATTGCAAAGAATAATGCAGAAAGTACCTCTAATAGAATTCTAGCAGTGGTTTCATTTATTCTAGATGAAAAATGACATTTATCAAACATTTGATCTGATAGGCTATACGGAGAAACAAAAGAGAGAAGATTAACTGGCATGAAAATCCATTTTGATTCGACTATTCCATGTTCTGTGTATGTGTTACAAATAACCCTATTCCCAGGAGAATTCCTTTGAACTAGATTTCTTTAGTTATTATTTTTATTTAGCATTAAGACTATATGACCTGCAAACATAACTTTTTAAAAAACATTTGATAAAAATCAAAGGTATTAGACGTTTTTCTGTATTTTTTTTTTCTCTGAAAGTTTTATTGCTATATGGGACATATAGAAAATATTTGCTCAGTTAAACTTCTACTATTTTAAAATACATCTTTTTTTAATATTATCATTTTAGCATGTCCAGTTGTACATTTCTGAATGACATTTTATTTGGAATTGCAGCCATTTGTCTAGTCAAAGCATCTGCGTGTTACATATGGACTGGAAACTTTCCACTGCAATTACTGTGCTCTGCCAAAAAGACAGCAAAAGAAAATGTTCTTATGTCAACAGAAGCTGATGCACAAGTTCTTTACAGGTTTTGTATCTTTAACCACTTAACTAAAGGAGAGTTCATTATGACTGTAGTTTTGCTGAAAACAAAAACTAAAAACAAAAACAACAACAAAAAACAACCTTAAAAAAAAAAAAAAAAAAAAAAAAAAAAAAAAAAAAAAGGAAAACCTGCAGAAACAGGCCTTGTGTATCGCAAATCCCCATTTTGGAAACCCAAAGAGGGAATATAAGCTTAAAGGCCTGAATTTAACAAACCTAATTATCAAGGCTTAATTAGTACCAAGGGTAAAGCTTCATGGAACACCTGCAGACTTAATTTATGTCCTGACAGAGAGGAACAAGTGTTAATGGGCTGTATTTATGTTAATACCTGAACCTTAGAGAGCCAGTAGGATAAAACAGACTATGCACTAGTTTTCTGTTTCATGCTACAGAACAAACATAAAAGATTTTAATCTTAATATTAGTTTGCACATAACTCCTTGGGGGAAGTATAGATCTATTTAAACTTTAAAATTGGATATGCAGAATCCTAAAGAAAGAAAAAAAAAAAAAAGTCAGTTTAGAAAGTGGTGTTAAGGCAAAAAATATCAAAGCAAAAGCATCAGTGGCCATTTTCTGAACACACTGTGAACAGCTACTGGTTTTTCTCATACTCTTACACTATACCACTGGTGCTTTCTAGAGCATGAGCTTATAGGTTTTCATATGTCTGATATGTAATATAACTCTTTGCTATATTCAGAGGGAAGAAAAAAAGACTACCAACTGTAACTGTAATACTGAGCACATTGCCTCTGTGTACTGAGGCTCAGGGGACATGATCTGTTGACTTTGGGCTTTGGGCACCTTTTCAGAAGGCAGATCCCTGTGGGGAACAGGGCCTCTTATGGTCTCCAGAGTTCTTGGAACCCAGGTTGTAAACAGGCCATATGGTACCACCAGTTTCAGCTCTTGTTTGGTGCCAGGAGGGTACAGAACATTATATATCCATGCTGTTTCTCTCTCTGTATGCAGGAAACTACCTTGAAGCTAAGGGTTTTTAAATGTGAATAAACAGTTGTACATTTTTGCCACCAAAGTTGCAATTGCATTGTGACAAGACCAGTTCACTTCTGCCACTGCAACTATCATAACTAATCTGAAAAGAGATGGTGTTTAAATAGCATTTTACTGTCCTTCAATGCTCCTTTTGGCCATACATACTGCTTCAGGAAGGATCACCTCTGAGAGTATGGCCATAAGGACAATATTATAACTTCTGAATTACACTGAGACACAGGGGAATGTTTATTATTACTACATACATCTGTCACCCAGTTTGGTTTTTGTTTGATATCAGATTCCACCAGTGCTTTCAGCTCTGAAATTGCTCAGGTTGCAGAATGAAGAGGCATAAACCCATCCTATGCTGGACTGTACATCTCTTTATTATTCTTTTGTTGGTTCCCATATTTACAGGTAATAAGGACAAGAAGTTGTCTTGAAGATAATCACCTCTGGTTCTCCCAAAAGGCCACAGAATGTCACTAAGTGACTACTGCATTCAACTTGCAAATTCCTACCTCTCACAAGGTTTCAAAAGTTGTATGAATTCTCAAAACTGAATTGGTTGTTCTAATGCTTATTTGTCTTTGTTATTAAAAATGCGCTGGGTCCTCAGCGTATGTCTGGCTTAAGCTTCTAGTACTGGATCACACTGCAGAAATCTTCCCTGGCAAGTACTTACAGATGATGATCTCTCAGCCAAGATTCTGGTAAGTTAAATAGATTGAGACCTCTGCATTTATTCCTACAAACAAGCTTTCCTTATCTCATGTCATTCTTGTGGCTTCTTTCTGAATCTCCTTCTTATTTCTATCCTATGTAAACATAATATTGTTTCTTTGCTCTTCTTTGAAACGTTTGTAGCTGTAACTGAAGATTTACTTTGTCCATTTAAATACAAATATGACCATCCATTTAAGATGGTCATATTTTAAGACTTAAAGCACTAATTTATCATTTTACTAGTGTGATCTCTACTAGCTTCCCTCACTGTACAGCAACACCTCTTCTATATAGGGCTGAATTCAACATTCCCACAAAAACAAAATTTTCTTAACCCTTATTTTACTTTTGATCACTAATCATCAACAAGCCAATCCTATGTTCTCATATTTACTTTATTAGAATTATTCACATTTTTTTCCATTAATTGAACCTGTAATTCTTTGAAAGTATTTACAGTTCACTCTAGTTAGCTAAATCACTCATGCAGTATTCTCTATCCTTTCAGAACAGACAAATTACATGAGTAATCAATAAGCTTGAATTATGTCATATGAAAACTGAATACACAATTTGAAACTGCATTAAGCAACACTCAAGCTTTTTTTTTTTTTTTGTGAGAATTCAGGCTACCAGCCTCAGTTCCTCAAAAATTCATAGGAAGTAAGTACAAAAGTGTAGTAAAGAAAGTCAACCCACTTTTTTCTCAGGTCTAAACAAATGTTATAAGAAATGTTCTTATTTTTAGTTCACTTCTAAATCTATACGATCATGGGCACACAAGAACAAATACCACTTTTTACATCTAGACATATAGGAAAACATAACCCGCCATCCAGCAAGGTGCTCCCACATGAACGCAGCTTTGCATCACCACAGGTTGTGCCAAGGTCAAGGACAAGCTCTGCGTCAAGACTCATGTGACTTCCTGCACCCATTTTGTTGGGTTATCCACCAACAGACATGTGCCTCAGTTCTGTGAGCCCAGGGATGCCATATGAGTGGGGCTGCCCAGCAGAAGATCCATGAAAATCTCCTCTTTTTCTCTTTGAACTAAAGGTTTGACACTACCTTAAGGCCTGAAATAATTTTTCTGTCAATCACTTTTTTGGAAGTACACCAGGCTCTGGTTCTACAGCTGCCCAGGAGAGAGGTAAGAGTATTAATGTGGATAATCCATAAGAATTCAAGCTAATTTAAAGAGTCACATCTTGGACGAGGAGGAATGGAAAGTTTGGTTAGCATTTCCTCCCTCCACCACTTCCCCTAGGGGAATGGCAAAATAATATCTTAAGTTTTTGTTATCTTCTTTTCCTTCCTATTTTGTAATCCTCTTTAAAATATTGACACTAATGCTTCTTCCCATCCTGCTTTTTTTTTTTTTTTTTTTTTTTTTTCTGGCAATAACTGTGGATCCCTACCACCAGCCTGTTTGACTCATTTCAGTGGTGGGCCGACCATCAGCACTTTCCAGGGCACCAATGAAAATGTCAGCAAGGATGTTTGCACAGCTGTGAAGACTGGGGCTGCTGCAGGGCTGTCACCTGAAAAGTGCGGCAGGCCCACATGACAACCAATGGGAACTGCATTATCTTGTACGAGCCCCTTTCACACTGCATCTATTGGGAGCTCCTTCTGTGTAAGGACAAAACTTCCTGAGGCTACACAAGGTGCTCGAACAGCCCGGAGGAAAAACCATCTGGCACAGACACTGTGAGGTCAGCATAGCACCAGAGGGGACCTTCACATGCTTTTGGTCTCTCAACTTAAAAACCTCAAGGTTTTTAAGAACAAAGCAGAGGAAGGTCCCGCCATCTCACATGCAACTTCTGGTGTCCCAGGGCATCACCACAAACCCCAGCAAGAGAGGAGGCAGCCACCATATGCCCTGCTCAGGCCTTCCCCATGTGCCCACTGTATGAAGAGCCCCTGTGTTACCTTCAAAGAGCCACAGCTGGTGGCTTGGAAGCTACTTCGTGATGTGAGAAAGTGGAAGGCACCAGGTTTGAGTTACTTGAGGAAAGGCAAGCTTGGGACATCTGCAGAGAAAACATGAGAGCTGCCTGACTTGTCTCCCATCTATCCAAAACAACAATGTCACAATGTGTACTTGCTCGGGTAACTCAGCAGCAGATCTGCCCAGGATGTGCACCCACGGTTGCCAGACTCCCCAGCTTCTCTACCTGCCTGGTGCCCACCACACCGGTAACACCTTGGCTTTGGTGCTTTTGAAATATTTTGCCTGTGTTGAAGTTTGGAAACACTTTCAGAAACATTAAACAAGCCTCTCACTGACAACAGGAATGAAAGTCTAATCTTGAGATAGCCATTGCTCTATGTGTGTGACCTGTTTTCCCTGCCTGAAAAGCAGGAAAAATAATACTTGCTTCTCAGGGCAGTAATTAGATAATTTCATGGAGGGGGGCTTACCATGCAGAGAAAGTAAAAATGTAAATTAATGGTAGCAGTAAACTGCTCACTTCCTTAAGAGTCTCAAGCTTCACAAACGGTCACTTCCAAAGCCAATAAAAAACTGAATTTTGATGCAAAAGATAGACAATTAAAATAGTAATGGTCATTTCACAAACTTTGTTTGCTACCTTTGTCAAACAAATTACTACCTCTTTTAAGTACGTTTTTACCTCTGGCAAATCTATCAGACCTTGAAATGTGGTTTTCAAAACCGGATATTACACATTAACACCAATCTAATATGTACGATCATTATGGAAACAATTCAAGCAACACATATTGATTTTTTTTTTTTGTGAACAGCAATAGCATTGATGCATAACACGCACAAGTTCTCGCACACATACATATATGTATACGTGTTCTCGTAAATCAACGCTGCCACAGTGTTACGGGAAGAATATGGTTGAGGCCACAGTGTTGATAGGCGTAGGATTTTGCAGTTCATATGTGCTTTCATTGTGGTCACGTAACCATGTTTCAGAACAGTATGCTTTTTGTATATTTTGTAAAACTAGCTTTAAGATAGACGATAAACGGAAATAACCCATTAATCAGATTGTTAATGAAAATTCTGAGAATTAAATTACAAATCCTGGACAAATTTAGTCATCAATTTCTCAAAACATCTTTGGCATGGAAAGCCGGAGATCTCTGTGAGGTCGAAAAGGTTGATTTCATACAGTTCTTAAAAGCAGAAACAACACTTGTCATACCCAGTTTCAATCAGACTTCTTTTTCTGTTTTCTAATTTCATTTCATCCTACTTTAACATGGCATTTTCCACCTCCCTCAGACCTCCGCACAGAATCAGTCAGGCAGAAGAAACACTTGAGTAGCTTGTGAAGCCACAATGCCTGAACTGGTCACATTAATGTGTCCCTGGACACATTAACTGATTTTTGGCACAGAATAAATAAGGAGAACTTTCAGGTTGTGCTGAAGATGAACATGGACCCAAATTGTATGATAGATAGCTGTCTTCGAAAACCTTGAAGTACCTGCTACTAAATATTCTGAACCCAAATAAGAATAGGAAAATGAAAACCAAAACAGCTCCTAAGATTTTATTTTCCACTTGGGCTAACATCACTGAAAGTGAATAGCCGTTTTGCTCCAGTAGTTGCATTTCTTTTGGGGTCATCTTTTGCTCAGCAGGAGTAGACAAGGATGAGCTGGGATTTATGGAGCTTTTAATTTTTATTCTTTAATGTTTCTATTTTCTTGTTCAAATATAGTTTTGTTTAATGTTTTGAAATACAGCTTTCCAGTTCAACCTCATTTTAGTTTCCCCAAATAAATACACTTTATGTGTTGAAGTGAATGAAAATACTAAAAGCAGTGAAATTTTTCATATTTCAGATGAGCAAAATCTTTATCTAACTTGAAATATTTTTCATGCTTGCTTAAAAATCCATAAAATGAGCAACTGCTCATCAATTTAAGAGTTATATATGTGAAATCTCCTGCACTCAAGTCAGGACCAATGCATGACTGCAGATTTCTAACCATTTGTTAAATTTCCCACTCTGCAAGTGCCAAAGGATTGAAGAGTAAAAATGAGTGAGCAAAGACAAAGTTCCAAGTCACTAAGCTGTAGAGATGTCGCAATCATTTTTGGTGGGAGTAACTGCAGTTGTACTGTTGTGAACAGAAATCTCGGTTGGCATTACAGCCAACACAGGATGTTAGACTTGTAACAGGAAGAAAATGGCAAACAGAAATGCATATGAAGACAACAAGAATAAGCAGCTCTACAAACAGACCACAAACTTTTACACCAGTACTGCACAGCTACATGAAACTAAGAATCGGTTCCTAAATTTATATCATGCATATAGTCTACAGACTTCACCTGTGCTTTAATAAAAGGGGATCCAATATGGATGAAAGTTATTTTATGAATAAGATACAGAAACTTTAGTTGTTGAAATAAATATACAGACAGTGTCTTCCTGTGCATACAGGAGTGCTTAGTTAGATTGAAACTCTGACTAAACAATTTAGTCAGAGCAATTAGTTCAAAATAGTAGCTTGAGGTTCCTATGTGTTAAAATGCAAACTTTTATCAAGCACTGTAAACACTAGTGGGCAAATGAGATCTTTGTTGTTTCCTATTTAACTTCAGTTAAAATCAATGAAGCAGTCAAACAACATGTTCCAGATTTTTTATTTTTACTTTTGTTGTTGTTGTTAAGAGTTTAAACCTATTATTTAAAGCATTATGTGCTCTGTCTGTAATTATATAAATGTCATTTCACATTTTGATAGAATTCAATATATAAAGGCAAATATATTGCACACTGGACCAATTATGCACTCAGTGATGTCCTTCAGGTACCTTTAACGAGTGATAAAAAAAGGTAACAAAGTTAGCCTTACACTTTCAAAACACCAAGAAGACCTTACACAAATAACTCTCCCATCACTCCCTGCAGCATTTCCATCTGCTTTTTAGAGATGGGGGAAGCAAGGCACAGAAATGCAAATGCCCAAGGCCACGTAGGGATTCAGTTGCATGGAGAGATCTGGAGGTCAGAATCTCCTGATTTCTTCACCCAACAATGGCCTTTATATGCTGCATTTCTCTTTTGTTCAGTTGCTTATCCAGGTGTGAGTTATTGGTAGTACTAAACTGTGCTCCTAAATTTTAGCATTTTTGTTAAAAAGAAAAAATAAATTTGGAATGAAGGCAAACTTCCACCAGAGCTAAAATGACAAATTTCCAGGCTTCATAGTTATTTATTTGCATTGCTTCCATAACTTTGCACCCTGTCAGGATTGAGAAGACCTACTGGGAACATGCTGACAGGGTGAAGGAACTGTAAGAGTTCTAGAACAAAGGCTTTGAAGAAGAAATTACTTTCCATTTCATGGAGTCTATGACACAATCACGTTTTTGCTTTGGATTAGGATTTTCTGATTCCTTCTCCAGGTGACTTATATTTTTAATTCACTCAATTTATCCCAAATCTTGTCAATGGATTCTGGTTAGTAAATGAGAAATACTATATTATAACAAGTAATCATTTAATATTTAATATAATCATCTATATTGCACGATTCTAAAACTCTGCAAATAGATCAATTTTCCTTTTATCTCTTACAGCATTTTCCCCATCCCTGATTCGCATATATTCATGGTATACACAAAAAGCCTTTCACTAGTACTAACAATTTTAACTGGTACACATTTTTTACAGCTGTTAAAGCAAGAGAAGAAGAAAATTCTGGTGTCATTTTATTTTAGATATTCCTGAAAGCAGAATTCTGTGAGTGCTAGTATATAAATATGTGTTCTTAAGAACAGATATAAAATAAAGGTGTAATTTATGTAGCAGGGTACTAGCTTCCATCCCTGCAGCAGCAGTGTTAAAAAGAAAGATTCATAAGGGCAATGAGAATAGCAGAGTACATTGGACAGAAACTAAAAAATAATTGGAGACTGGAAGAGAGCAGTATGTGAAGAAGAGTGAATTTATTTTTAATTTTTTTTCAATGTCTACATGTCAGAGTAGTTTTGCCAGCTTCCCCCAGTAAGCAAGCAAAACCCAAAAAGTAGGAGCAAACAGTTCTAGGCTTCATTCCTGAGCTTCCTGGCTTCTGTGACTTTATGTCAAAACCTTGATTATAACTCTGATTTATATAAGCCAAAGTCTTATTTCATAGCAGTTTCAAATATAGAAAACAGAACTTTTTAAACAATGTCATGATCAGTATGATTGGTATCCTTATATTTTCTACAATTGTCAACTATGTTTCGAGTCTTAAAATACACAGGGTGTTGTGATGCTCTCATATTGTCTTAACTTATGCTACAGTAACCCTGAAAATATTTACTATATGTTTATCTCAAAATCTTTTTTCTACACAGTGGAAAGAATGGTTGCTAGCAAAAGACATGTATTTTGATGTAAATCATGTTGATGTAAAAATGTTGAAGTCCTTCCAGTGAACAGAGATTACAGCTGATTTCAGCAACAGATGCATTGAACTTAAGTAGTGTCCTCCGATGTTTCTGAGATTGCTGTTATTATATTTTCTTTCTGCTTCTTGAAAGAAGCAAAATCACATGTATCACAGATGCTACAAAACACTAAGTTGTAGACAATAACAAATAAAAATACACCAAGGAAGAGGATAGAATTTGTTGTTGTTGTTGTTGTTTTACTCATATATGACTGGTCATGTTTTCTTTGCAGTAAGAAAACTTCCCCTCATAACAAATCAAGTCTTCTAAACACCATTTACACGTCAGAAAATTTCAGAGTTTTCTTTTTACTCTCTTTCTCTAACAAAAGCTAAAAACCAAGCAAGAACAGATTTCTTTTCACTGCTTCAGTAGCAAAATGGATCAGGAGCTTTACCAGTCTCATCCGTTTCTAATTCTTCTCGCACATGAAATTTATATTTCTCAGTGTCAGTGTCCTTAGAAGAAGAGTGAACACAGCATCAGAATCATTAGTCATCTTTCATGCTCTGGAGGTCCTTCTCGACCAATTTAGTAAAGAACAATGCTGTGCAAAAGAGACAGAATGGCTGCTAATGACAGGCAACAGTTCAATATTTTATGCCACCTTAAAAAAGTTTCAGTAACTGAAGGTGTTCTCACATTAATTCTTTGCATCAATTATTGACAGAGAATTTAATTTAAAGGCAACTAGTCAGTAACCTAGGGGTACTGTTTTAAATAATTTATAATTGCTGCATGGGTGTAATCATATTGCTATTGATTAAGATCCAGTCACTTCTACTAGTCCAGCATGTCTTATGCTAATTAATTTTAGTGATATCACCTTTTTAACTCTGTATTCCCTGGTAACAGGAACTCATTATTAAAAAATAATTTAATCAGGAGCAATCTTTTAAAGTTTATATGATTAGCACTTGCTACGGTGTTGAAAAAGTGGCTCTATATGAAAGTGAAATTAGGAACTGGAGAAGGATAAAGATAGTCTGTTAATTTCAACAGAAAAGCACGGATGCTTTAAATAACAAAGATTTAGATAAGATATGGGAAAGAAGATTAAGACAGTGTTATCATTATTGCCCCTTGATCCTGAAGTTGTTACACGCATTAACACCTGTTTAAATCAATAGAAATTTTGAAGATCAGTACCATTCCAGTGAATTGCAATTCTCAGAATACCCTGCCTAGGACCAAACCCTCTTAACAAAACACAATAAAATACAATACAACATTTCAAGGCAAGAAGAGAACCCCCTTCACAACTGATCCTTCTCCTGTCTTGCATATCAGTCCTCAGTTTGCCAAGAAGCTGATTCTTGCCTTCATCTAACCTCCCGTGGCAACTTCCAGTTTCTATTTGTTATATTTCCAGTGAACACTTTTCCATTTTTTCAAGCAACCTCCATGTTTGAAAAGTTCTTCCTCACATGTACATAAACCTACCTCTTTATCAACCTGAAATTCTGAAATTTCTAAATAGTCTTCACATTTTCTTGCAAAGTCTGGTGAAACTATTTTTCAATTAAGACCTCGACAAACTTCATAGGCAGTTTGAAATTGTGAAGTCAATGCTAAGGGAAATAAAGATAAAATAAATAAATACCGCCTTTCTGAAAGCAGCTCATCTCTCCATTTCCCTCCAGTTAAAGCCAATGGGTACGGTGCTACCAACTTCATCAAGAGCAGAATCTTGTAAGCACGGATGTTTGGAAAGGAATTAATGCAGGAACAAACAAAAGTTTAGTATGAAATGGAAGAAACCGGAATGCAAGAAGCATAATACTTGAGAACTAAAGAGGCCCTATTCCCTTTTGGAGTATTTCCATTGAGATTAGGGTGCTGGATGGGTGCATGGATAGACAAGACAAAGTATATATCCAGTATCAGCAAGGACACAGGTCAGGGACTATGGAGACAATGGGTGTAAGTCAAAACATTTAGCCTGTAAGTAAAATGACAAACCCTGTAACGTGAATTTGACACATGCTTGGAACAAACATCCACAACTAATGCCACAAAGGACATGCAATCTTTGTCCCTGAAGATACCATTATGTAAATTAAATTGAATTTAGTCCACTTTGAGGTTTGCAATCAAATAGGTATTTTTAATATCAATAAAAAATGGAGCTTTCCCAGAGAATCCAAATCAAGCAGCTTTTGTAGAACAAAAGCAAAATGCTGAAACACATACGCTTTTAATATAACTCAACAAATGTAAAATTGTTAGCAAAACCAGTACATTCAAATCTACTCTGACAAATAAACTGAAAGGAAAGATAGGAAGGAGAAATGAAATTGACATTTTTATTTCCATAGAACAAAGAAACAAGAAGTTTGCGGACAGCACAAAATGCCTGGGTACTGAGGGGACATTGCTGTAGGATGCACTGCCCACACTCCACACCAACTGTAACCAGCACTTACTTTAGACCATGGGGGAAAAACAAAATAAAACAAAACAAAAATCACAAGGGCTGCCTATGATTGTGTTTGCATAGTAGGGAACAGAGATACAAGATGGCTGTTGCTTAAGTTAGACCTAAAACTTTCATACATAAAGTTTCTAGTATCAATCTACTACTATGCACAACCAAAAAAAAATAAATGAAATACACCATTAAAAATAAAGGAAACACCAAAACAGTGGTTAAGTAACTATGCTTTGTTTTCTAATACCGAAATTGATGTCCCATGGACCAACCTCTTTGTTAATCTAACTTGAATGAATAATGGCTTTGTTAACAAAATTGCAACTGCAAAATGTTGTATTTGACAGTCACACCTGGTAGTATGAGGCAATATTTCAAACAGTTTAGAAAAAAAAAAAAAAATTATTAAATTTACTGAATACCTTGTCTAGGGTTAAGTATTTTATGCAGGCATCAGCATCTTTAAGGAGTTCACCTTTTAAAAGGAGCAGGTTTTTTGTTGTAAATGGCACTGACACTACAACAAGAAAGTTCATTTCACAAAGATGATTCATTAAGAAATAAAATATTCATGGCTGACAGCTTGAAGGATCGCCATACAGTTTTATTCTAATGCACCTGTCCTCTTTGTCAAGTCCAATATGGGATGTCATGTCGCCAAAGTTTTATTTAGAAATTGTTTGTCAGAGTGAGCTTTCTAATGTGAATGAAAAATTCATTCCCTCATTAAGAAGATTTTCCATGAAATGTCTAGGATTTTCAATGAACACCAGGACATGAACCAATTACTGTTAAACACTTAAAGAGGCAGTGTCCTAGCTCACTCAGCAAAACCCTTAATGCACAACTATATGGAAAGAACTCAATATCTATCAGGAAAAGTCAAATGAAATATCAGTTTTATTTTGGTTTATGTGCTCCCCTTTCGTTCTTTTCTTTCTCGTTCTCTCTCTCTTTTTTTTTTTTTTTTTTTTTTTTTTTTTGGTGACAAATAGAAAACCATGCTGTTTGAGAGATCTTAGTCAAATGCAAATACTGGATGTTGAGCATTTATATGTGACTTGAAGGAGAAAAAAAGGGCATACATTTATACAGACTCATATAAATCAGCCATACATATAAAGCTGACAAGAACATATATATTTGTATTTCTTCATTTATTTGCTGAAGTCCTCTGTTTCTTTCTTGTCTTTTCCTGAAAGTTTACCTCCGCACTACTGAAGAAAGCACCTGCCTCAAGCCCTGAACCTGGAGAATCACGGGACAGGCATACGGCAAAGAAAGATGCAATGCCTAATCGCTTTCAAGGGTGTCATTTTTCTTTGAATCTCTCATGGCTCCATAAGTAAGTTGAAAACTTGACTGCTTCCATTTATGCAATGATCTATATCCCATGCACTTCATTTTTTTTCCTTAAAGGAATTTCACTTGGAGTGTCATCTTCCCTATAACCAGAGATCCAGTCACCCACTCTTTTCACTCAGAGATTTTCCTGGGTGGAAGGAAATGTAGCTACTCATCGTAGATTACAGAATGTCCAGCAGCCCACCTGGAACAGAAGTGGGCTGCTGGACATCTGGAAAACAGAGACACCTCATACACACTCTGATCTCTTCCCTGCCTGTTAATCCTGTTAGTGGTAGGCAGGTATCTCAACACAGTGGTCAACCACACTGATCCAGCCACCCATATCTCCCACAATAATGAGTTCTAAATAACAATAATAACAATAATAACAATAATAACAATAATAACAACAACAATAATAATAATAAATAAATTGGTGTTTAAGTAGAAAAAGGGTTCAGTTTGAATCTGTATGTGTAGCTAGCTTTCCCTTCAATGAAGCTCCAGGAATTTTCCTAAGCAATCTGTATTTTAGAAAGTATAATCCATAAACTTTGTGCAATGCTATCTATAATTACTTTCACTGGATGAATGGTCAAGAACTTTTTATATTCTTTTAAATTTTTAAGTTTTCTCCTAAACAGACAACAGTAGGATATAATTCAACAGATCCAGAAGTATTTTCTTAGCAAATCAATATTAATCTATTCAATTGTTATAGTCTCAAGAGCCAAAGTGCGTTCTTGTGCTAAGCTTCAAGGTATGTTTATTCTGAGAAAAAGTTATTCAAATATTTATAAGATTAGATAACTTAGAAAAGAAAATACAGATGGCAGGATGCAATACTGAGCCATATTTTTCTAGCCACCCTTTCAGTTATGAAAGCCAAGAAGTCTAAATGGGCAGATAGTGTAATCACTAATTTCCTCATGTAATTTTCAGCCAAAATTCAATTTCTGTTTAGTTCTTGTCTTCAAGAAATGATGCAGTATGTCAGCTAAGGTCACAGAAAGAAGTCTGCATAGTATCAGAGAGTTTATGTTCTTCCTTAAATAAAATTTTCAAAATGTTATGGAAGAAAATCCTATGGAGACTGCATATTATACTCCATAATGCAGAACAAGTTCCAATTTCTTTAACAGTTATATCCAATCCTAAGCACGCCAATGGCAAATGTCAACAGCTTTCTGCCATGCAATGACACTGATACAAACCAATCACTTTTATTTACCCTCATACTATTAGTCTTTTTTCTACTTTGCAAAGGTGGATAATTAAAAGAAAAAGCCAGAAAAGATTGCTAATAGTTTTGCCATCTTCATAGGTCATGCAGTAGTGTCATAATTCTATAGTCATAAATGCAATTCATTATTATTACATGTGAAGAAAAGTAGCTAATATTGTGTCAAAATTCACAAGGCAGAGGAACTATTCCAGTCCTTGCAATCTGAGAGTATTTTTTCCTTCAAGTAAGAATAGAACATTCCTTCCAGCTACCATTCTTTTTTAAACATTGACTGTAATATAAGGTCCAATAAATTATTGCAATACCCTTTCACCCCTCTAGACCTAAGTTCAAATATAACTGATGTTAGAAACATAATGAGTTTGTTATTTTAAACTTAATCATATCAGACACCTAAATTCTTGCAAGGAACCCAACTGAGACACTCTGCCTTCGGTTGGCTTGTTTCCCTTGGTCACATCCAAGGCTCCCCAGGAGCCCACCCACAAATCACATTTAACCACTCCCTGCCCCATGTCAGACGTGTAACCCTATCCACACAAGTGGCCCACTGACGGTACCAGTGGTTAGGAAGGGCTACAGCACTGGAGAAACCGATATGCAATAAAAAGTTCCGTGAACAGGTCAACTGCTACTTGCTTGCTAATACAACATTTTGAAAATGTATTAGTTTTTTAAAGGGCAAATTTGGAAGTTCTGGGGCTCTTAGAACTAGCAAACACAGAAAATCAATTAAACTAACATGTGAAGCTTAAATATATCACATTGTAAACTCATATTTTATGCCACCACTTTAAGTGCACTTAGATGATCTCCTAGAGGAATTCAGAAAGTGTTATCTTATTTTGTGCCCAAAACCAGAAAAAGAGCTCCACTGGGCTTGCCAGGCTGTTAAAACTAAAATAGCTGTTTGAGCACGGCATAATACATGAGATGTTTAAGGCATTTTCCCCTAGAATTTTGGTTTATCTTCTTTAGCTAATTTTCTGAGATAAAATCCAGTTATAAATAACCTGGAGGCACTCTCAGTCTGCTGCTTGTGCGATGGCAAATCTTTAATAGCCAGAAATTCTGCCTCTTAGAGGTCTCTTGAGGGAATAATAATACTTTGAAAATTATCTACAGGAAAATAAGCAAAAAGCATCATAAAAATTATAAAAACCTGTAATTATTCAGGAAGTTATATTATATTTATAAGCTAATGAACTATCGCCCATAGGCTCTTTTTTTTTTTTTCTTTTTAAATGTAAGCTTAAAAATATTAATTGACTATAATCAATACAAACTGATGATTTTCATCAAAATTTGTTATTTAAAAGAGTTACAAGTCTTACAAGACTTGCTAAAAAAAAAAAAAAAAAAAAAAAAGAAAAAATCTGTAAGACAAAACCCTACAGATACATTCCAGAATGAAAAAAAGACAAATCAAATCTAAAACTTAAAACAGACATGGCTAAAGAACTGAAGCAGAACTGCCCACAACTTTTGCTTTTCAGTACTCTAGAATCAAGGAAAGATTTATACCCTGATGGCATGTAAAACAAGTGAAATATGAAATTAATACTTTCTCTAAACCAAAGACTACAATAACAATATCCTGGCTGTCATACATTGACTATGTATATAATTACCACTGTGCCTACTACTAGAAAAGTAGGAGACAATTGAAAACAAAAATTGAGTCTGTCAGACTAGATACTGTAAGATTTATTCTTGTCAAAGATCTGTAGGCCACAAATAATAATTGAAGTTCAAGCAGTTAAAAAAAAAAATAAAAGTTTGTTGAATACGAGCAACCCTTCTTTTCTTTTCTTTTTTCTTTTCTTTTCTTTTCTTTTCTTTTCTTTTCTTTTCTTTTCTTTTCTTTTCTTTTCTTTTCTTTTCTTTTCTTTTCTTTTCTTTTCTTTCTTTTTTTTCTTTCTTTTTTTTCTTTCTTTCTTTTTCTTTTCCAAAAGGTCTAAAACTGCTGCACAAATCTGCACCTTCCCATCATTAGCAAGGAAAACAGTTGAAAGCCATTCTGACAGGCAAGGTAGAAAGGAATACACATTTGTAATATAATGGAAAATAACTGGTAGAGATTGAGAAAGGAGAAATCTGCTTGACTATTCTCCTTGACTTTTCTGAGGTTACTGAGATGGTTGATGATGGTAGTGCACATGGCATAATTTATTTGGATTTTCAGAGTACCAGAAATGAAATTTAATGTACAAAAGGTAAGAGCTATGAGGACAGACAAACGAAATTTAAGTATTGAGAGAAAAAGTAAAAGGTAGAATTAATATAAGGGAATTAATGACACCAGCAAAATGCAAATATAATTGTGCAGGTAACATCAGTTTGACTAGCTACTTTTCACTCAATACAAATGATTAGATAAGTGAAAAATAAATTCTAAATTAGAGACAATCACATCAAACACTTTCTCATAGGAAGAATAACAGACGTCTAGACAGACTGGCAAAGCAAATTTGTTCTTACTCTAACAATCACATTGTTAAAGTGCTACAAACCCTGATGATTATAGTGGTAGTTTTCTTCACTCATCTTTCTCAATTTAGGATATAGAGGAGTATTTTCTTTCCAAATGCAAAGGCACTTTCTCTCATTTAAAATAAAATGTAATGAAACAATACTGAACCTTTGATGTACACAGTTTTAAACATACCATAAACTCAACTGAAGACATACTTGACAGCGTACGTTTGTAATGCTATTGAATGATGAGATTTGAAAAACCCAAATGTGCATTTACTTCTCATTGACATTAGCTCTCATTTATTAATTTAATTCACTGCTGTGTAAGTGTGGAATTTGTACAACTCATACAGTTTGTTTTTTTGGGGGGGAGGGAGGGAAGGGTAGTTGTACACAAAGTACTGTGGCAAACCTTTGAGCAATAATTCAGACATTCTCCCAGATATTCACTGCTCACACAAAATTCAGATGAAGCATTTCCAACACATTTTTCAATTATTCATAATTTGCAACATTACCTAGAATTGGTACTAGCAAATCCATTGCCAGCAATGTGTGTATTTGTGCATGTGCATGACAGAGATGCACTTTTATTGTGCTGAACCCTCCAAGTTCACAAAGTAAACGTTATGACTTCTCCCTTGGACAATAAAACAAACCTCTGCTTATTTGCTGAAAATACATGTAATTCTGAATTACCAAAATCAACCCAACTTTGAATGATTCACTCAATAGGAGGAGTTTCTGCAAATGATGGGACTGTACTTTGGAGATAGGTAATCTGGGCTGCCTATCTCTCAATTCTCCTTTACCTCCTTAACAACTTCAGATGCATAAATAAAATCTAGGACATTCCATTTATATTTTTAACTTCAAACCAGGCATGAGAAAAAGCATTTTGCTGAATGTCAAGCTCACAAATAGTATGCATTAAAAATGTAGTTGCAAGACCGTTTTTTGAGGTTTCAGTTCCATTAATCACTTTGCCTCTAGTGGGGATCGCTGAGTTTCACTCTAAATAGTTTGTGTACATGTGGCACACTCGACAGTCGCTCTTCCATTTTCTCCCTCCCTCTTCATCACTACCTAGGAAAAAAGGGCAGCTCTTCACATTAGCAAGAATGAAGGCTGAGCGTGAAGACATGCGGTAAGAACTGAGTATCATAGATACTCAGCAACTAGACAATAAAATGGCAGATGAGACTAAATGTAGCTTAATGTCAAGTGATGCACATGAGAAAAAACAAGTGAATTTTCACATGCCTTCACTGAACTTATTGTTAGGATGCAAAACCAAGATGTTGGAGTTATAATGTAGCGTTACAGAAACATTAGCTCTATGCTCAGTATCAATTAATAAATAAACAGAAATCTAGGAATTACACTTTGTCACTGAAGTTCTGGTACTCTCACCTTAAAGAAGATATCACAGCACTGTAAGGTTACAGAGCAGGACAAAAAAAAAAAATATATATATATATATATATATATTATTATGGAATAACTTATGTACACAATTAAATTCCGGATTTTCTTTTTCACAAAGAGATGGCTGAGTGGAGACACACTAGAGGCCTATAAACCTCTGAGCACATTGGAGAGGGTGAACAGGGAGAGGGTATCTCGTTCAAGCCAAGGACCTGGTACCATCAGAGAAAGGAGACACTTGGATTTTTTATGCAATATGAAATTAAGCTGTCAAATCCCTCCCACAGGACACTGTGGATGCTAAGAATTTACATGAGTCAAAAACTGTCTGATAGATATTAGTTACTAGAAGCTGGAAGAGATTTGGAGGAAAAACATCTATTGTTTCCTGATTCTCCCTCTTTTTCTTAGGGTTTTACTGTTGTCCTTTGTCAGAGCAAGTGTACTAAACTGGTTTGAACTTCAGTCTGACCCCATATGGGCATTTTTTATGAAGAACCGCCACACATGAAAGGCATCATTAAAAGAAAAGGTGAGCTGTTGGATTGAAAGGTGGGTGGTGGAGCATCAAGTGCTGCATAACCCTGAAGAATGCCTCAAACAAATCCTTCCCCTGGAAGATTTACCCGACTGTGCTATCAATAACACATACCAAAAAGCCAAGTCAGCCTCTTCATTTGTAATATTCTCCTTTTCTTCTTCACTAAGTCCTGGGCAAATGGAGCCTGATTTTAAAAATAGATGCCCACAGGGATTGCACCCAGCTGCTTTCTTACACACCTGCAGCAAAAAGCACAAGCTTTCACTAGGACATAGCCATGCTACAGGTAAATGATGATGCTAAATCCCATTTCTCTTTACTACATACCCCAAAGCTGCAATCACTGATTGCACCATGCCCAAAATGATGATTTCAGGCCCCTGGGGCACAGACCCTGCCCTTTATTATTACTTTATTGGAATGTGTAATTTTATTGCTTTAACTACAAGTGAATCAAATGCAACAGTTTAATATAATAATCATTCTGAGCAAGAAATGGAGATTGCAGACGGGTGGTAAAATTAACCTGGGGGATCACTTCCTCATAACAGGCCTTTCTTTTTGCATTTGCATACAGTTCCAGTACACAAACTATGCAAGCAGAAAACCCTTTCATATTGTTTTTTCTCTTTTCCTTTAGCAAATGGGGGCTCAGCTGTTCCAGGGGACAACACACCAGCACTCCTTGTTTAAAATGTAGTCTCATGATCGAAAAATATAGTTAGTAGTTTAGCCAAAAGAAACAGATGACACTAAAAATGCTAGTCCTCCTCAGTGGAAAATCTTTTCCTTCAGGACAGTTGCACTGGGGCTTATTGGACTCCTCCTGTCACTCCCCTTTGAACAGATCTCCACCATTTACAGCAGCATTCAGGATGGATACAGAGACAAAACTTCCTCCCTTCTTCCCAACCCCTCCATCACCTCCCAAAAAAACATCTTCTAAGAAGGATCTAGTTAATAGGGGAGCCCTAAGTTTAACAACTATCATCCAGCTGGAAAGGAGTTTGACCTCTCCTGTGTGGATAAATACAAAAAAATCTATCCCAGAAACATTTCTTTGGAGATTTTGGTTTCTGTTATCTATCTATCCAATTCTCCTCAGTTAAAATCACCTTATACTGGATATATCCCAATCTTGTTTTTCACTTCCTCTTGTCATTCTTAAAAAAAAAAAAAAAAAAAAAAAAAAAAAAAAAAAAGAGAGAGAGAGAAAAAGAAAGAGAAAGAGGAAAGGAAAAGGACCCCTTCCCTTCTTGAAAGGATTTTAAAATCATGTTTGAACTGACTTTCAAAGGAGAGGGGCTTTAGTTATCCTCTGCTACCAGATCTGGTTGCGCTGTATTCAGTACCATTCAGCACCATCTTTTTCTGAAGACCGTATCTTGGTTTACTGCCAATGTCCTTGATCAGAGCACAGAAGCATTTACTTAGGAAAATAACATTAAATGGCAGCCCATGGCAACAATAACAGCTCTATCGCCGGAGTACGCTCACAGAGGATGCATGGGTGGCTCGATGGCCCTGAACACTTAAGTACATTTTTTTTTCCTTTCAATTCCCTCTGGTACATTAATTTTTATTGATAGCTTATAGCTATGGCAAGTGGTCTTGGTTTTACTAACTTACAGGACTGAAGAATATCATTGATGTGTAAAAAAAAAATAAAAATAAAAAAAAAGCAACACATAACAACAAGCTGCTTGGCCACCACACTATATATTTGTATTTTTGAGCACAGCCTTTATTTAATTAGAACAGCAATTGATCTTCCCTTCCTACTTTATCTGCTCACTCATTAATTTCTTTCAAAAATGAAAAATCTATCATTTCCCTCATTTCACAGAAGCGTTAGTTGAATTGCTCTGCAGACCTGGGTACAAAGTGTAACAGATTTGGGAAATGCATAGGTTCTCTTGTTCTTTACAACCTATTCTTTATGAACAACTGAAGCCTAAAGAAATTTCTGCAAATGCCTAATGTTACAGGGAACCGCATACTTCAACAAGTTGCAGGAAGAAAGAAAACTAACACCATTCTATTGCAAAGAAATTTAATACCACTTAATGCTGTTTCCTTCTTCCTGCTTGTATTTTATATGTATTACAAAGATACAGTTTTATCTTAAAAAACTGATCCACTAAGGCAAAACAAAAACAAAAAAAAAAAATCAACAACAAAAAAAATGAATAACCTCATCTGATCATTTTTTGTTAAATAATGGACTTGTGACAAAATGACTGGTAAAAAAAATAAAAAATAAAAATAAAAATTACAGCATCCAAGTACAGAGAGTTCTCAGTGGCCAGGTCAGTAATCAAGCACCTCTAGAGCCTGTGCTGGAGGTTATCCCCTGAATTCTGGTGTTAATGGATCATGCTCAGGTTTGTTTGTTTCTTTTTCCTACTGAAATCTTTGGGGACATTATGTTAATTCAGGCTGAATACAATTTCTGTTTTTTCTACGTATGTGACATAAAAATGACCTTGCATTGTTACACAGCAACACAGCTGCATGTCAGTGGCAAGAAATCTGGAACACGCAGAAATTGCTGAGTCAAGCCTTTAAAAGTAACACACACATTAGTAATGCTAATGATACTTGAAAAAAAAAAAGTGTTTAAAAATCTGTGTGTTACAAATCTTCCATTACAAAAACAAGAGTTCTTATAAAGGGAGTATTATGCTCTTCCACTAAACATTAGACTACTCTCCCTACATATACAGTTCATATTTTACTGGTCACAGAACCATCACCAAATCCTCTGATTAAGTCTGTGCAGGCATGGAAGAAAAGGGATACAGAACTGAGCCCAAAACACCTGTCTGCACACGCTCTGGGTTCAGTCTTCACCGTCAGTTCCTGTATTGTATCAGTGAGCCACATAGACTTTATGAGATTAAATGCATTGCCAGTACTCTTCCCTGCTAGGATATGTGTGGTGACTGCACCTCATTACCGCACCTACATAATGTTTAGGGTACCTACTGGGCATGCTTCAGCCCAGCCCTGAACACCTTGCTGAGCAAACCAGGAGGAAAGAGTACAGGCTAAATGAACATGCTCTTTTCCATGCATTTTTTTCCTCCAGTCCTATCATTCAGCTTGTGCTATTTCCCTTCCTGCCTTTTGGTGGGCACTTGCCTTTGGAGGAAACAATAGTGACATTCAAGCTTGGTTTCAGAAGTGTTAGGAATCACTGCTAAACCACATGGATGCAGAGCACTCTCACCAGTAGCGCCCAGTTGAATTCATTTTGCTACCAGCAGTCACCCCACTTAAATCATCCCCTTCTTAAACTGTGGTCTCAACACAGACACGTCTCTTAATATGTCTCTGCATCATTGCTAGAATAGCAGATACTCATCTTAGGGGTCTTTGGATTCTGCAATTATACAAACAAATACCACCAATCATGATCATATCCAAAAGATAAAATAAAAACAAGATTGAAAATGGGGCTTAGCTTCGCTTGTAAAAACAATGGGAGTTTTAAAGTGATTTCACTGCAAACTGAATCAGGTTGCTAACAATTAAGCTAACAAAAAATATTTCACAAGCATTTTCTTTCCCAATTAAACAATGATTACACAGTGCAACATGGTAATTACCTAAGCTATTCTCCATTTTATGGCATATATCGAGGAGTGCTCCAAAGGAACCTCACGTTCTGCGCACACTCGGGGCACGCTGCTGCAGCTTGGGATCACACTAGGTGCAACTGCAGGAGATTGCTAAGGTAAAGGCTTTTTAGAAAATGAGAGATATAAGCTCTTTTAATCTAATAATGCATCTAATTTTCATTTGTATACTTTCATCGTTGTTTCGCCTTTTTTCAATGTCTGAATACTCTGAAACGAGGTAATGAAACCAGACTAATCAGCATTTTCAGAGATGAATCTGATCTCCAGGAGCTCTTTGGGAAAAATGACTGAGGCACATGGGCTTTCTAGTTTTGATTAAGAATCTGCAATCAAAATTTATGTTTACATAAAGAAACTTAAATATTATCAACAGCATTTAGCACTGCAGAATTGGTACTAATGATAAAAATGAAGTACTTGTGAATCACATCTTAGATTTTTAATATTTAAAACAACAACAACAAATCTTTTCCCTTTTAACCACAAGAGCTATGACTTCCTGATGAAAATCCCAAAGGTATCTTCCTCTTTTCTGGAAGGCATGTTTCCTTCTAATTAATTAGGGTGAGGGACTGAGGCAAAGCAAAAGGATCAAGTAGAACCTGACTACTTGCTACAGCTTTTGCTGCTCTTTATAAGCTGCAGGGGGAAATTTCCCTTGTAAAGCTATTTTGCTGTGATTTTAGCGTCTGCTTACAAAGTAGGGTCTCAGTCCTTCATTCAGTGAAGCACCCCATGTACATCAATAAAAATAGTGAAATAGTGACTAATATAAACTAGCTCTATACTGGCCAAACCCACTTATTTTGAGATAATAGAAAAGACTCAGAATGACTGTCCTGAGAACAAGCTCAGGACTCTATCATCTACTGTCTAGACTGGAGCAAAATATTCATTAGGACTGCTTTTAATATCCTTCCTAAATTAAAGTTTGTTTTTATATTTTTTCTTTTCCTTCAAGACTTCCCAGTAGCCAAGTTTTAGAAGCAGCCTACCAGCCCTGAACACATTATGGCCTATAGGGCAGGCTTCCTCGTCATATGTAAGGAGAAATACATTTTGACTGAATTGTAAAAAGATCTTTTATAACAGCAAGAGGTAAAGAGGGAAGAGAGATATTGTTCTAAAATCATATAAAAAGATCCTGGCAAACACTTCTGCTATACTTAGATTGATTAAAAGATATAACAGATATTTTGTCATTCCTTTCCTGGGTTTTTCACTGGCTATAGCATGAAGGAAGTGTTACCATAAACATCACTGAATTGCTAGCTAGAGGAAATTTTATTGTCTGCCAGATTCACAAACTGAAACTGATCTTCATTTTGCCAGCACCAGTTTTGCCAAAGTTTCTGCAAAGTAGACACAACAAAATATGGTAGGCTTTTGGGTTACTTCTGATTAAATTCAAATCATTTGTCTTGAAACAAAAGTTTTTTTTCCTTTTTTTTTTTTTTAATCTGTCTGCAACATATAATTTAAGTCAGCTAACACTAAATTAGACACCCACTCAGATTTATTATGATAAGAACATTCAGTAAGCTAATTTCAAGATGATGACTCCTATAAATTCTTATAATTTATTATTTAGTACTTTGGTTTTTAATCATTAAGTACGTGAAGACTTTGTAGGTCAAACCTGTATTAATGAAGACAGTAATCTATTTTTCAAACTCTCTGCTCCTCACCCACCTTTCAAATTGTAAATTAACAGAAATATCTTTAAACATATGTAGAAGAACAAAGGGAAAAATTGGGAGTATTTGCAGCACCATTTAGCTAACCATTCCTGAGACTGTCTATTAAACCCATTTTCTCACATTTTTTGCAGCTCTTACCAAAGGGAATGCTGAAATCAAACAAAACAAAAGATATTCCTTAAATGAGCAATTTTAATAATCAGAACAGCAAAAAATGAAATGGAATTATGCAAACATAAGCATTAAAGTTTTCATTAGATTGTTACATTAGCACAAATGGGGTCATTTAGAAGAACTTTCTCTTGCTGGCCACAGTTTTCTGAAACTTAAATATTAACCATATGAATTTTTTACGAAGGAAGTAAAGATTTCCAAGTAGAACTTCTTCACTCGAGCCCGCTGCCAGAATGCAGGCTGCCTGATGACTCTTATATGGGCAGTACAGGAGGGAGCTCTGCTGCTACACCAGCCTCTGGCGATTTGGAATTTCCATCCTGATTCTGTATGGACCTCAGCACATACTGACCTATTACTTATTACACCACACCTCCTTGTTTTTATATCTAATGGTTCATCGTCCTCCTTTCTCTGGTGCTTTTATCCCCCATGGGATGTTTAATCCTTAAAACAACATGGGACATTCTTTTCAGGGATGCATTAGGACCGAACACCAGAATACATCACACAGAGTACAGCATATTAAGCTGTAAATCAGTTTAAACATATTTTTAGGAAGAACTCATAACTATAGCAGATCTTCTCACATTTGTACATTTATCTTTCATTTGCTGTTGCAAACTTAGTGACTCATTTGTTACTCGGAATAATAGTTGTGTCGTTTCTGTGCTCAATTAATAAAGCTTTGTGTCATTTATACCTACTAAATGAAATTCACAACAGGAAACAAAGCACTGCAAACAAAATGCACTTGCTAGAGCTGAACCAGCTTCACAATGGTTCACTGCTGTTTTCCTCTTGTAACCTGCCAATTTTTGAACAAATATTTCTGGAAAATACTTGATACTGTGTGTGTATGAAAGAGTGACATTGCAAAAGTTTTTATTCAGCTTGCAGGGAGACTCCTCAACTGGCAAAAATGTATTTGGTTCCGGTAGTAATCATGTGAAAAAGAGTCTCATCTTCACTCTGATGTATAGCAAGCAACTCTAATATATGGAAAAAAACATTGAAGAATTCTAAAACAGCAATAAAAGATATAAGAAAATTAAATCCTTTAAGCCCTGACTGATTTTGCTGTAGAATCACTGGCAATCACCATATTATAATTACAACTAAAGTAACAGAAATCTTGTTGGTCCCCCATTATTTACACAGGTATAATCTCTGCCCAAAACATAGTGCCTCAGAGGTGGTTTACGGGGCTAGAGGAGACAGGAATTAGGGACAGAAAAGAAGGGAGGAGCTGCACTTGCTTGAGGCCAGGAAAAGAAACAAAAGGAATGCCAAACTGCAAGTCAGCATCCCTGTAAGCACCATGTGCACTATGACCAATGTGTAAATAAGCTGCAGTCCAAACAGAGGTGAGGTGGTGGCACTCTGCTCTCAGAGGCTAGAAACAAGAACTAGGAGAAACAGTGCTGGTTCAAGGACTGAATTTTTAAGTTATTAACAATTTCATTACATTTAAGTTATTAACAATTTCATGTTCAAAAAAGCATCAGAAAAACATGTCAGAAAGCACATGTTAGTATAGTGGTGTCCTTGAACATGTCTACCTTACATCTCTGCTGGGTTTTTAAGTGTAAGCACAATGCTCTGCTAGTGAGGGCAGAGGTTTCTGAACCAGACCAGGTCCACCACCTGGCTCAGCAGGAATGTGCATGGGGGCACTCATCCACACAGACAGCCTGGAGAAAACCTTAGCTAATTCACTGCCTTCCCAAAGAGCAAATTCAGAAATCACCATGGACACAAATGCTTCAGAAAGATCCAAACATTTCCTAAAACATCTTCAGAGCTCGCTGAAGGGAGACCAAGTGACACAGAAGTCAACCAGCTGTATTTTGAACATTATCATTTTTTGCATGGGAATGGCACTGTGAGTAAGCAGAGATCATTTCAAGGCCTCTAACATCCAGCACTGCTCTGTGAAGAAAGCCAAGTGCTCCAGACTGAAGCCCTCCAGGCCACACTGTGAGATGCGAAAATCATGGATCATACTCCTCCCACATAACACAGTGCTGCTAGGAGCTCCAGTTCCTGTCCAAATCCTTCCTGAGACAACGCACCATGTGCCCCTGAAATTATCCCTATATGACTGTGTAAGATTAAAATTCACTTTCAAGGTGTTAAAAAAAAAAAAGGTATTCCTAATTTAATTATTAGCACTTTACAGCAGGAGCCCCCTGCCCCCTTTCTATATTCACTGCTCACAGCAAAACTAATGCACTGTTTACTTATAAAACTTTATCAAGCTTTTACCAGTAAGTTGATGTACACAGCTAAACCAATAGGCAAGGCACTACAGCATCTCAGTCTCTGGGGCTAATAATTGAAATCAACCTCTATTTTAAGGAGCACATGTGGGAATTCACATTGTAAAGAATGCTCTGAAGGTCTTTCCTTCATTTTTGTCTTTGTTTTGCGAAGAAAAGAAAAGGGAAAAAGAAGAGAAAAACATTCAGGAAACAACCCTTCACCCCCCAGCTGCACCCTCGTTGGGAGAGATCCCTTCCAGGGACCGAGCGGGCAGTTCCCTCTAAAGGCCATTTTGTTCTTGGCTTCTGCTACTGGAAGGATTCACATCATAGGACTTTTAATGATGCTCTAACACTCCAAAATCCAAGCTCTGAGATAACGGAAGCCAATTTCTTTTGTTTGCACAGAGAACAAAACTGCTTGCAGCACGGATGATTTTGGTCCACAGACCCTTGCCTGCTGGGGTCTAGACCAAAATCAACAAATCTTTTTACAAAGGCCAGTGCACAGCTGTGAAATGATAACTTTCAGGCACTGCAGGCTTGGGTCATATTTGACCTAATGATCTAGAAGTGAAAGTCTGCTTAATCCCATTACTAACTCTCTGACTCATCTAGTTCCTGACTGTAAAAATGTCTGCTAAATTCCTTAGAAAGTTATGTTTTAATCTGAGAATATTAATTACATTTAAAATTATGACTCCCCTATGATTTATAACCTTGCAGAAACTATTGCATTTCCATATGTGCTTTTGCCATTTTCATTTCTATATACCTATCATTTTCCATTGTTTATTTTCCTTGATTGATGGTAGGGCTTTGGAGGTTTCCCATTATGAGCTTTATAATTATCACTGGTAATAGAGAAGCTCTTCCTATTATATTCGGTGAGACTGCCCAAATTATTCATTGTAGACCATTGGTACAGGACTACAAGAAAATAAGAATTTATTTCCAGTCTCAGGCATATGCTAGATAAGAGGATGTATTTATTTCTCCATGTTTCAAAAGGATTAAGGTTTGAAAAAATAAATATCACTTAGCTTGTCAGCATGCAGAACATTATGGTGCTGAGTTTAAAGTCCCTTCTCCTGGGTTAAGTACGACAAATCTAAAAACGGGAGGGAGGAAATCTCAACTATATCCTTACTCAGCTAAATAAATGAATACTATATATTTTAGCTGTTAAGCAGGTTTACAGAACAGACTGCACAAAACCGTATCTTTGCTTTAACAGTATAACGTGCTTATTTAGAGAAATGCTATGAAATTCCAAAAGTCCTTGACCCTTGGATATTCCAAGAGCTCACTGAATACATCATCTGGGTTTTGCTTAATTACATGCAATTAGGAAATGTAATTATGCTTTCAGTGTTACTCTACTATTAGGTATATAGTGAACAGCAATAGCATTGGTAGCATACAGTTCCTGAAAGGAAAGAAAAAAAGAGAACCTAGATGAACAGACAAAATGTAGAAAGAGTAGCAAATCTAACAGTAGAAAGAAAAATAAGAAATTGCTCCTGGCAATAAAGGAATATTTATTTTAAAGGTATTTTGCCAGTCAATTCACAGCATCATTTCATGATAGTCTCATTTGCATTAACAATCTGAGTGTCACCAAATTATAAATATTTTTTTCTCAGTTATGTTGATGTGCTAACTTTCTAACTTATTTACCACTTTTAATCATTATTTCATATGCTAAACTGCATCCAGGCCATGGATTAGTAAATTGCTTAAATTATGTCATCTCTAGGAATTTAAACAGTTCATTCATGTTCCCCATGCCAGTACTGCTAACGCACAATGATCAGGAATGCTGTCTGAAATAAGCTCATTCCCAAAGCAAAATTTACATGGCCTGGTAACATGGGAAGGCAGCTATTTCACGCCTTGATGATTGCCCACCAAAGAAAACAGAAAGTAGATGAAAGCAAGTTGACAAAACAGATATAAGTGAAACATCTGATCTAGTACATCACATTTCTGCTTCTTTTGTTTATCATGCTTTAACTGCCTATTATAGCAGCTAGCTATAATAAAATAATACACTCCATTAAATGCATTCGTTACATGTAATGTTTGCTCAGTGCTGAGAAATAGTTCACCAAAGCATACTTTAGTAATATAGTGTTTAGTCTTTCACCCGGCTTTGTCCTCCAAAACTTCATGGTAAAGACAACCGTGAGGTCAGCTGTGCTCGGTCCCAAGGCAGAATAACACACTGCTTTTACCAGGGAGATTTTAACACAACCTCCCCCATGCACCTCCCATTTGCTGTGGACAGACCTACTCCTCACCCCCACTTGGGGGTCAGGCTGAGATCAGCACGTTGCAGCAGGGAGGAAGCTGGCCACTCTGCCAGGCTATTTTCTGCTAGTTATCCCAGCTTTCCAGCCCAAACTCCACCTTGCTGGTCAAACACATTACACCCACAGCCTCCAGCTGGCTGGAGGGGACAGGCCTGGGGTGTCCCAAGCTGCTGGGGCTCACCTCTCAAGTAGCAGCAGGACGAGGGCAGCAAAATGTTTTAGACATTTTTGTTTTAAACCTAAGAGAATCTGAAAATAGCAACAACTCTGTAGCAGTATTTCAGTTGCGTCCATTTCTATGTGGGATAAGGTCTTACACACTACAGAGGTAGGTTATTTTATTATTATTATTATTATTATTATTATTATTTTATTTATTTATTTATTTATTTTTAGAATGTAACACTCCACAAATGCAATACATAAAACACTTGTTTATGGACTGGTTTCCACTATTTGTATTATATTGAATAGTGGCTACACCTTGAATGTCACAGGCAGTTGGAATTGGATTAGATACACTCTTATCCTTTCCTTGAAGTGGTTAGTGCTGCTACTGTGCACTCTGAAACCATATTTTGTTCCAGAAGTAACTGCAAGAACTAAGGAGGCACATGAAATAGCACACTGTACAAGGCTTATAGCAGTTCCTCAAGTTTTCAGAGCCCTTTTGAAATCTGAAGTAAGCAAGCACCACGGTTCTATATTTATAAAACAAATGTAATATACACTAGATGTAATCTATACTATTTTTATCTGTATTATATATCTCACTATCTAGTATAAAGCTACTTACATGTTATCAGATATAATTACTGAATATATTTAGTATTTGAAAAAGAGTGTAGCAAAAGATCTAGAATTAAGATAAAATGTAAGGGAACGCAAGTAATTCATTACTTTAATTGCTTCAAGAAGCCATTATGATGTTATTCTGATATTAAAATAAGTTCCTTAATTAATCAGGAAAACACACTGACAAGGATCCTTAAATCCATTTTCACTGACAGTAACATTTTGACAAATGTATTTTTGAAAACAAAGCCTACATACTGTAATTAATTGTAATAAATGCCTTTACAAACTGTCCTTTTATCAGCCATTATACCTTCTTAATGAAAATAATTCTCACAGCACTAATTTGCCATGACCCTTTATTATGAAGACAACAGATGATAACAGAACGTGTTAAATAAGAAAATAAATCTGCACTGCAATGTTGAACACACTTCAGTTGACAAAACAACACTGAGAGCAAAAGCAAGAATAGTCCTCCCGGCTCTGGGGAAGGGTCAAGGCACGAAGGCAGGGGAGAAGCTGGGGGCAATATTTACTCAGAGATGAACTTATCAGGGACTATCTGTCCAATTTTCCTATCAGGACATCTGAGTATTTTGAAACACATCCTAATTGAAAACAAGAATAAAGAAATATGTTTATAAGCAATTCCAAATGTTTCTTGAGATCCCAAGCAAAGGTCACATGAATCTTATTAGCTGAGCACTTAGGACAAGAAAGGAAAACAAAAGTCACACGAAGAAATATTCATACATTGGATATTTTGTATTTGCCACTATGATTTCATCTAGCAATCTAATTACTCAGATAAACTCTACAGCACTTGGGTAAAAGGAACATTTCTAAGAACCTCTGAGTGGTCTCTTCTGCAGCAGCACTTTCACAAACCTTTGCCAGTGCCCAGCATTGCACTGGAGCCTGGGGTCTCCCATGGAGGTTTTGTCCTATGGGCAGACTTTCTCTTAGAGCTGGACTGCCTGAGTACATCTGGGCTTTTGGTGGCAAAAGAAAAAGAAAGCCAGAGTCCTAAATCATGCACAGCTATGTAATGCTGTAGAAGCTATGCTGTAGAAGGGACAGCATTTAGGGTGTGATTAAGATCTGGAAGCAGACAAGCCATCAAAGAAAACATATCATTTATTTCCCCATCAGACTCCAACTCTGTATGCTGGATGAGTTTTTTGATTTTAACAGACTGTACAACAAGCTGTTTGGGCTTTAGTCTGCGAGGCTGTTCCACTGATACTGCTACACTTGTTTTTACGTTGGACCCTCTATTTTTCTTCTAAACAGTTTCTATAAATAATAAAGTAGAAATACTCTTAGCTTAAGGAAGGATTGTTCGAAGCACAAATTGTTGTCTGCTACCCTCTCAGGGAAGCTCTAATAAAACCTCACTATTTGGCTTCTGAAATTAGAGGAGAAAAACCTTGCTGCACCTCAAAAGTGCGCCGACTTTGAGCTGTGTCAAAGCCCTTTGAACAAGCTTTATAAATGACATCCATATTTGTCCATTTTTGACTTAAATTGCTTTTGGTTCAACCGCATGCAGCACTGAATTGCCTTGATGCAATGTCATAAGGAATGACATAAAACACAGAAAAAAGCAAGTTGCTGGCTAGGATTAGGAAATAAAGGAGTCACGGCCCTCGTTCACTTCAGTAAATGTTGGAGGAAATGAAAATGAAACTTCTGTTAAGAGGTAATCTCTTCGAAGCTCGATAAGAGCAGGTGACATTTTATAAGTCTCAAGTTTTTCATGTTATATTTAGCAGGTACAATGAAACAATTTACATACAGTCCAAGACTGCTCATGTTCTTTACTCTTTTTCAGAGTAGAGACACATTCTGCAATTCATTAGGTTCTTATTGTACAACCTGAGCTTGAAATTCAGTTTTGCCCCTGAGCCAGGAATCTCCCTCATTCTCGTTCACACAGTGAAGGCAAAAGCATGTGAAACTTCCCAGCGTTTGGGAAGGATGTTTTCATTCATCCCAATCCTCTTCCTATCAGTGAGATTAAGCATTTATTTAAGCTTTTATACATTTAAATGCTGCTTTAGTTGCTTAAATACAGAACCAGGCATTCAATCTTGAGTTCCCAGCTTCAAAGCTGAGCTTTTTATTAGCATTTCTCTCTCTTTCATCCTCGATTTTGACAATCGCCCTCATATAACTGTGGTGGTATTTGCACTCCCCTGTGATTTTTCTCATCCTCTAGATATTAGTCTCCTCTGCCCTCCCCACAGCTCCTGTTTTAGCCTCTCACCCCTGGACTCCCACATGCCAACAGTGCAGGCAAACAAGCATGTGTGCAGCCATCCTTTTTCCAGCAGAATATTTTGAAGAATTTACCCAGATGCACACCACAGTGGTTCCTAGGACTGTCCTAGCACACCAAAGTGCAGAAGTACTTGCAGGATTCATCATTTCATAGAGTTATCTCACCTGGGTGCAGTGGCAGGACTGACGCAAACTCAACCCTACACTAGCTACCAGGAAACCCTTCCTGAATTATTCTTCCTCCACCTCCCCTTTTATTTCACTTCTCCCACTGATATTTAAACGTTGTAGACAAATTAATCTTAGATATGCCTAATATTTGAAACGTGATTGCTAATCTGTCTCCATCTTTCCATCTAGTCCATGGAAAATCTTGGTGTTCGAAAATCCCACAATACGACTGAAAGATAGAATAGCTTTCTGTACATATATTGATGACATCTGATGGCAATGTCTCTTGTGAGTCTGAGAGTGAGTATTAGGATCACTTGTAATATGGATGCTTACTGTTTGCATGGATTCAGTTGAAGTAGTTCACATCTTTCACATTTTATGCAAATAAAAATAACTCAAGGGTTTACTCATTGAAAGAGAAGTAGTACCCCCCAGTTTGGCAGTTTTTAAACGCATAAAAGCATCTGTGTCTTGCAAAGAAACATCCATTGCCATGAACTCCTGGAAGGTTTTATCCTTTCTTTTTTTTTTTTTTTTTAATCAATAAAATATTCAATTTGTATTTAATTTTGCAGTTTAAAAATCCTTTTGGAATAACACTTAAGTACATTATATAGAATGCATATTAAAGACAGGTGTAATTCAGAAGAAATTTATTCTATACATTCTTTTACAGATAACCCCAAATTACCTATAAAGTGCTGTAATTCCACCAAAACTATCACAAACTGTTTTTTGATTTATACTAAGATAAAACCAAGTTGAAATGATCTTACAAACTAATGTCAGCTCCTTATTTATTTAAATATCTTTTTAGTAGGCCATGGCCTCCTAAATCTTTACAAACATCACCTGATTGACATTTTTCTGTTCTCAAGATGGGTTAAGTCTTATGAAAGGAGAGACAGACAGGCTGGGGTCACATTTTAAAAAGTACAGAGGCTGAATCCTGTAAATGACACTAAGAAGGAGATACAAAACTAGAATCTTGACCTTCTCCTCATTATGATGTAGTGATTACACTCTAAGGGTAGTAGTATTTTAGGAAGAAAACCTTTCAAACCAGGCAGATTAAAATACTTTCAATAAAGCAGCACAGATTATTTTTTTTATTTTTATTTATTTGTTTATTTATTTCGCTGGGAGTAAAAAGTCAGAATTTGGAATCATTCTAGTATTTCAGTTAGCGTTTTTTGAATCAGCTTTAGAATTCATTTAAGTTTTATTTCAACCAGCAAATCTAGTTGCTCTGGAAATTCTGTGCTCTGCTTCCTATACAGCATACGTGAGGTTGACTGAAGAATGAGGACATCATTAATTTCTAGGACAAGGATCTACATTCATTGCCTCTAAAAGGGTGACTATGAGCTGCAGAAATTATTTTAATAAATGCAGATATTTATATTATTATAATAGCAAGAGGTTTGCTGAAGGAGCTAGAACATCTGAGATAATTTGAGTGGTCAGAAATGAAATCTAACGTTAACAGGCCAGTCATTTCCTTTTTGTAGTTTTCTTATTGTTATGCTAATGTTAAAACAGACAGCCTGACTTGAGCTTATGCATTTACTTCAGTCAAGACTGATACTTGTAAGAAATTCAAGAAAAAAATAAACACTACAACACAATGTACTGTACCCATATATATTGCACACAATGAAATACAGGGTAATTTATTTCAGAGCCTAATAAATACTTTCAACAGGATGGCTGATTTGCAAGAGTCAGTAAATATCCTTAGCCTGATATCTAAGATGGAAACATCTTCAACACCTAATAAGAGTTTTATCTAAGAAAATTATATTAAATTTATGTTTTGAATGAACGTCTCATGGAGACAAGAAGTTCAGATTTGATCACATGTATTTTATTACACAGAGACTGCTTTGTACATTCGCATATAACAGCAGGATTAACCTAATGCTGTGAATGGAAACTGAATGAACCCATAGCTTTGTTTCTGTGAAAATGCACATCTTTTATACCACTGTTCTATTTCTGAGAAAAGGAGTCGCATTTTGAAGCAATGAAGCCCTACCTTTCCCTCCAGATCAACCAGCTCAACTGGCACAGTGTGCCACATGTGGGAGCAGGAGGCAGGCGGTGGGGAAGCCGCATGGTCTTTACAAAGCCCAGAGCTCTCGAGGCTCCCTCTGTGCACTTTGGGGAAATGTGACATGGGGACATAGACAGAGAGCTTTGCCAAGGAGACATGCGCGTGCCTGAGCCTGGCACAGTGCTCCCCCTCATACACGTGTAAGCGTTACCCACGCCTTTACCCTTGTCTCTGCAGGTAAAAGCACGAAGTGGCTCCATGCAGACCTCAGCACTTTGAGATTTTTCTTTAACCTGAGCTCTAGCTAGAAGCATATAATTTAAAGCAGACATTTCCCAGGTACCGCTCAAGGATCCAGTGTTTGAAGTGAGACCTGTGTGAGTGCATGCAATCTGGGAATAGAGCAGTCACACATTGTGCTTAGAAAAAAAGAAGAAAAGAGAGACCTATCAAATTTAGATTTTCTCTTGAAAGCGTGACTGTTACAAGTAAGACGTGTGAAAATTAAGAACTATTGAAGTTTATGAAGTCTCAGCCTAAACAAAAAGCAAGGGGATTTTGCATGTCTTTAACCGTGCACTCGTTTTTCCAGTAGTAAGCATATGGTTGCATTCAAACTCAGGACATTTTTGTCCTAGCTATGTCACATATTCAGGAATGGCTTTGCATAAGTCACTTGGCCTTTGTTCAGCTTGAACACTGTAGAAAAAGCTAGCCTACTGCATTTATTTTTCTCTTTTTGCAGCAGGGAAATACAATCCTCAGACTTGCATAATAATTTATGTATCAAGCAGATGTGAAAAAGACAAGATCACAACCTTTACATCCAAATCTTGTTCCACTAATACTACTAACATCCCGTCTAACACACTTGCTTCTGTACAGTGATACATTTGTTTGCAATGATTGCTACATTGCTTTTGATTAATAATTAAAGAAAGATGCCTAACCCAGGAGGAAATCTTAGGGAATGACAGAAACATCCATTTATGATGGCAAGGAGGTAAAGTAGTACAGCAGTCCCAAGAGATCAGCCACAGCTCAGATGCTACCTCCAATACATGCTGATGCCATCCTGCACTGTCAAATAAAACTGAACAGCACAATAGAGATATGTGACCAAAACTGTCAGCACCGATAGGTATTGCAGAAATTGTATTAGGAAAATGGATGTACTAAGATTCAATTTTTGGATTGTATAAAGGTTTAATTTGGCGACCTTGTAGGTCTCCTGGTGGAAGAAGAGAGAGATCCCACAGTTTTTAAAGAAAAAGAAAACAATAATCCATTTCTGGCAGTGCATATTTATCCCTTCATTTGCAGTCCAGCTGACTGAAGATAAAACCTAGGCTGCACAACATAATGCCTCTTTGTTTCAGTTACCCCTTCTTCTTGCAAATAATGCCCAGGACCCTGCCTGTATTTAGATTCTGTTGCACTTTTGTGGGGGGAGGAAGGGGAAACTTTCATTTACAATTTTCTGATATTGACATAATGCCAGTAAGTCTATGGGCACCAACACATTTCCATGCAAACAAACAAAGACATTTGGAAGGAAAAAAAAAAACAAAAAACAAACACAAACAAACAAAAAAAAAAAACTTGATGACTAAGTCCATAGGTGAAATGGATGCAGATACAATTGCTACTTATTACTTTGAACTTTCAGGCATACTTACACTTCGCTTCAATCATATCTACAGGGTCTGAAGATCTTCCTGCTGAGGCTGTAGGTAGACAGTTTTATCTGGATAAAGAATAAGGTTACCACCCTCTACTTCTCATGAACAACACGTGCTCCAGTTGCTCATCACTGCCTTCCTGCCTTTTCGCATTATCATAGGCAGTTGCCCACCAAATCTATCAATAGTAAAGTTTGCATAGAAAACTTGCTGATTTATTTCAGTCTTCTGGGTTAGTATAAACTTAGGCTGTGCCTGCTGTGCATTGCAGGGCACAGGACAGCAAGGGAGCGAGAACTCTTTGCAAATCTGGGTCTAATAAAAGACGTCTGTCCACAGCCTTCAAGGACACTGATGTCAGAGAGAACAAACTTTAAACTCTTCTAAACACATTCATCATATAGGTAGGCTGCATTTTCCAATTTGGTGTGATATATGAACCCAGGATTAATCAGCATGCATGGGGGGGAGACGGGGAAGAAATCAAGCACGTCAAAATTATTTCAACCACCTGCACAATATCTCTTCATTGTCAAAATACATCACCTAACTGACAAATGGTAACAAGATTTTACATGAGAAAAAGCATGCTGTTGATGGACTTAAATCGTACAGTCCGTTATGTACCGCTGTCGCTTTTTTTCACAAGACCACTTAAGCAACAAAGTGATAATACCATATAGAAGAGCCAAATTTATCACACTTCACCACAGCCTACTAAAGTAATGCATGGCATAACGATACAGCAGACTCAAGTGCAGCTTCCTTCTGAGTGATCTTTTAGTTCTCTCACTGTACTACTTCTTGTGCAGGTTTTGTTGCTGACTTTCAGAGGAAAAAAGACGTTCCCTCTGTCACTTCCCCAGACACAGGCACAAGCAAATGGCAGCACAGTAAATGCACCAGGGAATTAAGAGTCAACACAGGGCTCTCTGCTAGTTCATACATTGTTTTCAACAAGACTGCAGAGGTGAACCTGAAGGTAGCATTTGGCTTTGGAATCAGAATTTAGGTTATTTATTTATTTGCAATGATAGTGATGGAAGACCCCGAAGACTGCTGCTCATTCCCCTTTCCTACGGTCTGTTAGCTCCAAACACACCAGACAGCCAGCAGACACACTTTGCCCTCTGCAGCAGGCACGGGTAACACTGATGTGTGCAAATCTTTTATGAAAGAAAGTATAGTTTAACGGTAGCCTTTGAAATGCATATCCTACAAAATGTGTGTCCCATATGACATGATAGTGAACCTTCATTGACTTCAGAAGCTGTTGCAATTTATAGCTGTGCAGTGTCACATATGCATCCCCTTCAAGTCCCCTAAACACATTACAGGATAAACTTACGACACAGTAGCTTCAAATCATAGTACGTTTCTGAAGAGCTGTTACTCCTATATCCTTAATAACAATCATCACGGCTGGCTATAATTATCTGTATAGACCAAGGAGAGCGATGGCAGTGATGAACTGGGAAAGATGACAAACAAAAATCACCGCAGCAGTAAATATCCATCCTGTCACTAAACAGAATGGCTTAGCAAAAGGCTTGTCAGCATTTATCAGGTTTCACTTATTTGTTTTTAAAAGTATAACAAAATTATTTTTTAAATTGCTACAAATAAAAGGACAGAACTTTATATACGATTTTTAGTCTAAGAACATGGCTTTGCAAAATGTCATTAAAAACTAAGTGTGGGAATGTGGCCATCCTGGGTTCCCTTCTGTTTAGCAATGTTGGCCATGTTGTGTTTCTGAGTGGAAAAACACAAGCCTTTTCGGAACAATGTGTTTTAGGAAGAGGTGGAATAGAGGTCAAACTTAAGCAAAAAAAAAAAAAAAAAAAAAAAAAGAACAAGAAAGTATTAAGAATGCAATTCTGTATTTAAAAGTTTTTGCCTTTTTTTTTTCCTTCCAGTTTGCAATTCTGTGTTTACATCATTTTAAATACCCTTATAATCAACAAATCATTACATCTAGCTACTGCACATTGCATGTCCTGTTCTCATAACATTTTTGTTAAAAAACTGCACTTGTATTAGCAGTGCTGAGTCCATACACCAGAGCCTGCCCGACAGTGTACAATTTTTTGGGGGCTCCTTAGCTATTAATATTTTCATATTCATGGACATTTTCAACCTTTTATAGAATTACAACATTGAGAACTAGATATAAAGTCTCTAAATGTAATACTTAAATTCTGATTTACACTAGGCAAATCCAAAGCATTTCAAAGTCATTCTTACATGTCTCAATTTTTCTAGCCAACTGCAGCCTATTTATTTAAGTTTATGCAACCTCCCAGGACCCTGACAATGACTAAGCACAATAGGGAAGCTAAGAAGGGCATAGGTAGAAAATTAACTCTGATTTTGCTTATTTTTTGTTGGTTTAAGGCAGAACCTTCACCTTATTTTAATGCTTTCTTATTTCCTACCTCACAGTTCAGATGGAATGAAGATATAATAATGTGATAATCGAGTGCCTTCACAGAGCCCACCAGTGCATTACAACTCCAACATGCAGAATGCAAACATCTGCTGGCATCATTAAACCATTTCTATACTCTACATACCAAGACTTGACCCTGTGACCATTTCTACCATTAGATTTGAATGACCTCAGCAGAAGAGCTGAAAGGCCAGAGTATTAATTCACAGAACCACAAGCTCAATTTAAGATTTAATTTGAGATAACTAAGAGCAACTGAAAGTGTATTCAAACTTATAAGTGCAGAATAAAAGATCTTACCCTGTTTTTCAAGTTAAATATAAATTCAATTATTTTTAACAGATTTATTCACAACTTTACAAACAAGGCCAGGGTTCTTTTAGCGTACCTCCAGCTTAATATCCGGCAATATGATGCTTCTGTTTAGCTTTTTTTTTTTTTTAATTTATGAATGTCTTTCCTATAGGAATTCTTCTGCATTCTGATTATATCCCTAAGGGGAAAAATGCTGCATTTATGAGCTATTCCCACCATACAGCTTTGAAATGCTCACTTTTATTCCAACTTAAATTAGCTAAATGCCTGTTTGTTCAATCACAATGGTTTTAGATCTAAAACCTTAATGTGACAATTAAAATATTTGACGAGTCACTGTTCAGTGCATAACAAATCACACGGTGGTGAAGATGATACCTCTTTCTTCCTCTGCAGTTTTGGTAGGTTTCCCAGTGCAGGTTGTGTATGCATGTCAAGCAGGTACACACGCATGCACTTTTATCCTATTACCATGTGCACCAGCCTTTACAAACCTTTGCAGCGAGGGGCAGAACACTCCTCTGGGGAGGCGGCAAGCAGGAAGGCATGCAGCAACACAGACCCCCGCCAAAGAGCTCACTCCTTCATCCTCAGGATGCACACAAATACTGTCCACAAGCAAAGCCGGGCCCGTGGAGGAGCTGTGGCTGGGCTTTGCTGCTGTAGCACAACGAGACGAAGATTTCAGCCTTCACTGCTCTGCCACCTGTGCATCGTTCCCGAATTCGCTACGGGAAGATGCTGTATAAACTCTTGGATCACAGCTTTTCTCATTTCACAACTAAAAGTCCCAAAAGATATGGTACAGCTACATGGCACTCAAATTTAATTTTAAACCTTATTTAAAAATTACTGCTCTTAAACTGAGCATTTTGTGGATAAGCACCTGAATATCCTGGCGAGCCTTACTTGCACCTGTCTTTAGTCTAGGACACAACAGAATACAATGCAATGTACAATATGAAGTTTTAAATTACCTGTGGAAACTCAGGCATTGTGCTGGAGTGAGAGAAAAGCTTCACAAAATTACTGTGACATTAGCTCTGTGTGAAAATATTTTCTAAATTATTAGGACACAATGCACATAGGGTAAAAGTATTAAAAAGACACAGACAAAAATCACTGCTCCCTATAACAGCTAAGGTGAGGACAACATAGATCTGTTTAATGAAGAAACACTGCACAGATTTTTAAAACAAAGAGCCTTTCATCATAGGAACACCATAATCAAGATGCGAGGGGTCAGTCACACTACTTGTTTACCTGAGGGGAAAAGAAAAGCAGGTATGTAGATCTATTTAGCACAATATCATATGTAGCATACCCTACTTTCTCTTTTTTCCTGCCTTCTCCTTTACACCCCTCCCTGTTTTTGAAGAAAAACATTTATCACTTTGCTCTTCGATGCAAAAAGAGACTACAGCTAGGCAGGGCAGGTTAAAATTTTCTTTGACTCCTCAGCACATTTGTCATGCAGGCTGTCTGCCTGCCGAGGAAACCTTTTCACCCCAGGCTTATTGTGAAGACATACCCCATGAGAAAGGAATAAGGTGAAAAATGATGATGTCACTAGGTTGTTGCAAGGTTAGCACACCCTTAAATGGAGTAATGGTAAACGAAGCAGCTGCTCGGCTCCCTACATACATGACATTCATCCTCCCATCCCATAAAAGTGCAGGACTTAGTGAGGACTGAGCACGAACTACTTGTTGACATAATTAGTGCTGGCTCAGGGGCTCTTTTTAATAGCCAAGTTGGCTGTATTTTGCAAGCTTTCATTGGCAAAATTCAAGTAAAGTTCAGCCAAGTTCTGTATCTATTTTGTTTTCTGTCTTATGCATTTCCCAACTTGGAAAAAAGAGCCAAAATATCCTAGTGGCTTTTCAGTGTTGTGGTAGTTGGTATTTTAAGATATTAGCTTTTAAAATATACAAGCATTTGGGGGAAAATGTAACACTCTAGAAGGGGATGTAGATTATAAACTCATAAGAGAGAAAAACAAAACAAAACAAAAAAAAACAGGAATAAGATTCATTAATGAGTCTTGGCTTCTTAATATCTCAATAGTAGGCTCTCTGCATACAGCACAAAGCTTTGAATCTCTTGTCCCTTGAGTTTTCCTCTATCCAGACAGAAAAAAATATCTGAAACAAAAGCAATGAATTTAAAGAAACCATTTGTTTTTTCCTTCCTTAGTTTCATTAAATGTTGAGTAAATTGTAACCAATTTGACTTTTGCAGTTTTGTATAATTATGTTTGGGTTGTGGGACAACAAATGCTTATTTGCCTTCTGTGCAAAGTTGGTTCTAGTTTGCCAGAATTCTTCAGTCCAAAACTTTTAGCTGCTCACAGAAAATAATTTATGCGTGAAATGATTTTTTTTTTCCCCCATTTCTTCATATTACTTCGAGTCTGCTCTACTTTGCAAACAGTTCCTAAATGTCTTGGTAAGCAAAATTAGATAATATAGTTTCATACTGCAATTTTAATTTAAAGGAAAGGAAATCAGTTAGCTGTGCAATTACGCTAACTGTAATGCACATTCTGTTACTTTGCTTGGTGGCAATAATCCACCCTTGGGTCATATTCAATTGTTTCACTTTTATCAGTGACATAATGGGGTATCCTATTCCACACAGTAGTTCCTAATGGTTTTACTAAAACACGCTTACAACTGTTGCAAATATTAACACGTTCCATACGGCAGAGAAGAAGACTGGTTTTTAAATCAAAGAGATTTTTCTTCTATTGTATTTCTAACTATATATACATTTTCAATATAACAAAAGAACCTTCAAGGTGAAAAGTCTTTCTAAAACTCACAGCTGTGCTCCCAGTTTTTTGTTTTTGTTTTTGTTTTTTTCTGAAAATGGCAACTTTAGTGACTTTCTTTGTAAGCTTTCATTTTCTATTTTCTTATCCCTGCCATAGATTTGCCCCTGAATGCCTCTGAAAAGACATCTTCTCTCCAACTGAAACAAACACTGACTCAAGCACCCAATGGACTGAAACACTGCACAGTTAAAGCAAATCAGCAGGGAAAAAAAAAAAAAAAAAAAAAAAAAAGCACTTTTGTAGAAGACAGGAATCTTTGTACACTTCAAGGCAAAACACACTTGTATTTAGTTATGGAAAATACCCTTTAATTATGACCGTATTTTCAAGCTTTGCATGAAAAAAGACCAGGTTTCACTGTTATGTTAATATTAAGCCCTCATACAAAAATGTGAGCTTCAGCGTCTTCCTTGCGATTAGTAACAGTGATTTCTGTGCTGGGGTCATCTAATACACTGCAACTGTGAAAACTGAGCAGATGCACAACTCACACTGTAGTTACGAAGTCCTAGAAATCGATGGCATGTTTTCTGTTTCCCATGCCATCAGTAACACCACATTCCAGAACAAAACACCGACTTCCCAATTAGAAACAATACAACATTATTTTCATAAGGGACTGTAGATTTTCTTTCCCCCACCAAGAATATTATGCACTGACCAAACATAATATACATTCATTCCGTCTGATAAGAGAATCACCCAATAAAAATTATATGATAACATTAATGCAGTCATCAACAGCAGACCTTTTCTCTACTAAGACAACATTAACCAAGCATATGGCATATCTCAGGGAGAATAGCAAATAGTCACATTCTTGAGATAGCCTGCAATTTTCTGGCTTGTTTAATAAACTCTGAACTACATTTCAGGCAGGAGAAGACATATGTCTAAGAGAAGAATGTGTAGCTTCATTTTCACAGAAATTGCTTTCTAAGTAATAAGAAATAACACATTTAAAATGAAAATAAAATAAAAAGTTGTTAAGTAGAATCAACACAGATTGCCTTGAAAAGAACTCTACCCACCCTAGAAAGCAGCCCGTAGAAGCACTACTTAGTCTAAGTGATGTGCAGTTCACAGAGACAGAACAGACTCCAGTGGGAGCTGTAGTGCACAGGTTGGATGTTTGCATCCCACAGGACTGTGTGCTGTGTTGCATTTGGTGTTTGTCAAGACAAGCAGCATATGAAAAAACAAAAAACAAATGAACAAAATCTCCTGACTGGTAAAGTAGTGTTTTCCCGAGATAATTTAGAAATTCATGGCAGTCTTTTGGGATTCTCAGCTTTGTGCACTCTGTTATGATGTAAATACAAATTATACTTTTTTCATGCTTTGCTTTCTTATATAACTATGTCATAATACAACTCCACTCCCTTCCTGAGACCAGCAATCCAATCAGTGTAACTCATAGGTCCATTTGCCATTTAAGCATCTGCAAAAAAGCACAGTTGGATCTAATGCAGCCACCACAACATGCAGGGAAACTGGGACATGCCAGACAACCTGACAATCAAAGGAAGACCCATAGAGAAACCTGAAAGAATAATTTGTGTGAATCCCAGTAAATTCATACAGATGCCTATTTCTATTTAAAACAGTTTATGATGACAAACCTGGCAAATCTCAGTCTTAAGAAACTAGAGAATCTGCTTCTTCGCTGTCACTTGAAATACTGAGTTACAGATTAGGTAGCTGTACTTTATGTAAAGTAGATTACAACAAATAAATACTTTTATATACAGATTCAACTGAAGTACTAAATAAGGCCTTTTACATCATTTGTTCGCTAATTTTGTCTCCTCTCATTTCTGCTGTGTTAAGTACTGCTGCATCCCTCAGATTATTACTTTTAAAAATAAATCACAGAATACTTTTGCAGGGGCAAAATGGTATGAATGCTGATAAATGGCTGAGAGTAATATGATTTGTGTCATTATTAGAGGGTGTACACTCACTATCAGAAGTGCTTTCATGACAAGGAAGGTATTGAAATTCAAAAATGTTTAATAAAATGTAAACCTTATAATCTTCCAGGTATTTATCCTGCTGCTAATTACTTCCAGGGGGCCTGGCACACATGTAAAAGAGCAATGGATATCAGCAGGGAGCATTTGCTAACTCAAAAACTCAGAAAGACCACTTTCCCTGGAGATAAATAGCTGTTAAATCTGTCAACTTAAGCCGTAATGTGTAATATCTAAAATAATCTCTATTCTCCTAACAGACAGGCTATAAGAGAATTAATACAGTAGTAATCTGGTAGACAGCAACTGGCAAGAATTTACAAAACACAAGATCCCAACCAACTTGGGCTGACTGTTTGTTAAGGAGGTTGTTGCCAAAAACAACTGCTTCACAAGTGAAGATGTAATTTTCTCAGACTGTCAGAGTACTTTTAGCCGAAGTTTCAAGTGACAGAGTTTTGTCTGATGATAAATTTGCTGGAAAACAATTTGTGTGGATAGAATTGTGCATGGATGTGTGCATCCAGGGCTATAGACACACCTGCAGACACACTCCTGAAGGAGCTTGCTGCTTCAAACACATCGTTCAGTTTAGTGGCAGCTCACACAGTTGCAGCATTCAAGGTTATTAGTGAAACTATGAATTCTTTAAATATAGCACTGAATTTCCTTCAAAAAGGAAGTATTTTTGTTTTGACCAAACATACCAAGCAATCCTTTTAAACTGTGAGCACTAAGCCCAAAGCCTCTTGTATCAGGGATGACAGCAAGCTCGGTAGCAGGTTAGCATTCAGCTAACCCAGTCTTTTGGGTTAGTAAGCTCTAAAACAGTGATGCACATTTTGGGATGCATACACACACACACATACACTCACATTAAATAAGCAGTGCTTATGGGGTTTTAGCAAGCATTGTTCCCCAAAAGTTACTACAGACCTCTGCAGTATCTAATCTAGACAAATGACCTAGTCAAAAACAACAAAAAAAAAAGCATCTCTACCCTAGCTGTGTTTGCTGATATTGCACGATAAACAGCAAGAGTGAAACACGGAAGTGGCAAACAAAAACAAAAAACCCACACACAATGCAACAACAAAACCAAACCAAAACCAACCAACAGCTAGGGTTTGGGCCTCCTCCCTAAGCTCTAATTGGCTGACTCATGATGTATGAAATTAATGTTGACACATGTAAAGTACCAAACATTGGTTTGAAGTAAACAAATACCAAATAAATGATTGATGTACAGCAGAAGGAATTCAAAAAGGACCTTGGCATGATGGCAAGCTTATCATTAAAAAAGGATGAAACGATAGGGAAAAAAATGGTGACAGGAAGCACAAGTCCTCTTTGTTGAATGCCCGAAGTTGCCTAGAATAGGAATGCATGCTCATTGAAGTTAGAACAAGATTATTTAATTCTCTTGCAAAGCCCAGCCAGAATATTGTGTCACCACCTTATAAAATGATATTAATATAGCACTTGAAAAGGTATTAAGAAAAGCAGAGAAGCTGATTCGTAGACTAAAAAGTATGAGCTTATAGGACCTAAGTTCACATAGCTTAGAAAGAAGATATTTAAACAGGAATTTGAAGCATATATATAAAGGAAGCCTTTAAAGTAGAGGAAGACGGTTGGACTTGCCTTTTTGGGAAAATACAATACTACAAACTAAAGAAAATACACATTTAAAATAAATCAAGACACTTTGGCATAAAGAGTATTGAGGAACAAAAGACCCCTTTTTAGTCAAATGAAGTCTCACTTTACTCCACATCAAGGACACTGAGGAAGATACTTTCCAGTGTCTGAATCTAGGTCATATGCTCTTTCATGCGAGAGGCAGAAGAAAAAAAAAATCACATGGAAATAGTAATTAAGCAAAGCCCAGAAGTGTCCAGTGATGGAGCTCAAAGCTTTGCAAGCTAGGGAAGAGGCAGCTCTTTGTGCTTTGCTGAGGAAGAGAGAGGTCAGATCTATTTTTTTCCTCTCACTCTCAGTGCTATGTCTTTCAGGGACCAAAAGCCCTGATGAGGGTTTCCTGGGCACCACCTTGTCCTCACCCAAGCTGATGGGATGGAACTCTGAATGGTCTCAAGACAGACCCAACAACAATCCACTCCATTCCCTCCCTTCCTGACAGCACTAGGTACGGCTGTAATCTAACCCAAAGTGAGTCCCTATCTGCTAAAATAAAAGAGTGCAACCTTCAAGTGCTTATTCATTTCTTTTAACCACCACTTTTCAACATTAAGGATTATTAACTTTAATGCCATTGGTGAGAAACTTTATTATGTTTTCAAGAAATTGCTTTAAATCAAAACTGCAGATAAGGCATTTTTCTCCCTTCAGAATTACATGGTTGTGTTGGCAACCAGCAGGAATCCATTTGAGCAATAGAATTACCACCTCCTGGAGGTGAAAAATGGGACAAAAGCAGGAGGAGTGTCTCTGTCTTTAAAGTCAAGGGAAAAAGGGCAAAACAGGAAGGAATGGGAACCCCGGGTATGGGAAAAACTAAACAATCTGCTGTTGACTTAAGCCTTGAGGAAAATTATCCTGAAAAATAGCAGCAGCCCTGTTGTATAAAGATTTTCCAGAAAAGCTGCAGAAATTTGGGACAGAGAAAGAAAATCTCCCCTTTCCCATTCCAATCACAGTCCAAGTTCAATATCACTGTGAGATTGTGAGGTCCCAGTGAAACCAGCAGAGCTGGATCATTTGACGTCAGTAAATTGACCCCATCATTCAACAGCAAAAAGATTGCAGCAGTTTTCATGAGCCTGAAACGTATGCCTACAATGTTTTCCTGAATGAGCTGTAATTCTTTCAAGTGAAAAGATTAAAAAAATTAAAATAAAGATATCCCTGTCTGGAATGACTTGCAACAACTTTTTCATTTCTAGATTATGATACACAGTTGGCTTCTAAGAAAATAGCCTATCCTGAACATAGGGAAAGCTTTAAAAGGGTCTTGCAGTCAGGGTTTAAGTAGAAAAACAACTTTCTGTCACTAGGTCCATTTACCCACAAAATTAACAAAAACTTTATATAGGTGTGTAGGAGTCAGCAATACACATGCATGCTACCGATTGTATAAATGTTTTATATTAGTAACAAAGAAAGACTTTGTTTTTAATTTGACATTTAATTTTAAAGATTTTGTAAAATAACTTGCTACTGTGCTGATTTTCTGTCCTATTAAAGATCACAAAGACTTTTTATCAGAGTTATAAAGCCACTGAAAATAAAGATGCTTTAATGGACACTACATTAACTATTGTGTTCTGAACATGGTGCAGCAGGAAAGACCAGTAATATTTCTTCTTCGTGTAAATGTACAGCGCCGTATAGGTAGTACGCATGGATAGTCACAAATCCCTAGCATTATGCCAAGATGACAGAGTACTTGTCTTTTTTTGTTCTTGTGCTGTAATTTATCTTAAAAAAAAAAAAAAAATGCACTCAGGTTTTCCTGCATACTATGAAAAGTGTCCAAGAGAATGTCATAATGGCATTACTCCTGCTGGAAAAGCTAATCTGCTTTACAGTGTCCTCCTTTACGAGTCACTGTCACTTCCCAGAAACAAAAGTATCCGCATAACACTTGCTGAAAATAAGTTGTAAAGCACTGTCAGTTGCTCTGCAGAAAAATGCCAATTATATCACATGCTTTTCTTTCCTTAGCTTATAATATATGTAATGCTTGATGAAAACTGTGCCATGGCCTCATTTAGGCCCACATGATACAGATGTTATGCCGTTCTCGATGGTGGAAAGAGACCATGTACATGCTAATAAGGATCCAGGAGAGTGGCCCTCTTGCAGCAGCCAGGTACTTGTGCAGAATGATACCACAGACAGAGCAGTACCATCATTTTGCATACCATAATATTTTCTCTTCAGTAACATACAACACCAGTTGTTATTTTAACACTAGAAGTATTTAAGCCTTTCACATCATAACTTACCCAAGCTGCTTTTTTTTTTTTTTTTCTTAGCTTTACCTTAAATTTTTAAATTATCTTAAATGTTAAATGATGTCTTTATTATTTATATTTCTCAAGCAAGATTTACGGTATCTCCACAAATATAAATACTGAATACATTATAATAACAAAAGATTCCAAATATCAGATGGAAATTTCATAGAGCTATCATTCGTCAAATAAAGGCTCTCTCTGATGTGCACATCAGCATCTTTTGCATTTGCTTCCACCTATTTATTTTCTAGGCAAAATGTTTAATTCCCAACTTTCCGGCACCTGGCATTCTAATGGCAAAGATGAATTGCTCACAGAGTAAGCACCTACTTGCTTTTGTTTGTTCATTCCCACATCTCAAAAAATAATTTCTTAATGCCAAACAAGCTTGTAAAGGCTAAGGCTGACTTAGTAATTTAGTAACAGCAAATACGTTTCACTGATTTTATGTAGGCCAATTATGGAACACACAAGAATATAAGGAATATATAGAAATTAACATCTGAAGTACAATCATACCACACCAGATGATAGTACTTTCAGAGAAACTAACCTTACAGAAAAAAATAAAAAATAAAAAATTGAATCTGAGCTGCTCTGTCAAAAGAGTTTTTCCACATGCCTAAATCCAGAACCTAAAGGACATCACCAGATGAGAGACATTTAGTAATGGTAAAGTAATTGGTGGTGTTACTGACATGGTAAGCAGTTCTGAATAGCTTATCTTGGGACCTAAATAGAGGAAGAAAATGTTTGTTTGTTTGTTTTTTATCATTTTAATAACAGAGTTACAAGCTACGGTGACATACAGAATTATTTTATTGGCATAACATTTAATTTTGTGTTTCCCAACTAGCTATGACATCCCTGTATTGTGCATTGAATGGCAAGAGGTAAGGCAAAAAGTAATGGGGGAAAGGACATTGCTGACAACTGCCTTGGTATGCACCGAAAAGAGATAACTAGTTACCACTGAGGACAGTAAGTGCCTTCAGTATCTCTCAAGATTTATGTCCTGTTTGGAAAACATCTACAAACCCAAATCTGCTCAAAATTCCTATTAGGTAGAGTCACTTTATCTGGTCTAAGCCTTACATAAAATCTTCCTGTGCCCAAACACAGGATTGTATTCCACAGCCTTTTTATTTGGCTTGCATTTATCGTCTACTTGTTGGGAAAAAGAACAGCCATGTTGTTGGGCATCTCAGATAGTTTGTCTCTCCTAATACAGCCCACTGCAACCAGAGAAATCTATATTACAGGAAAGTTACACTGAGAAACAAGATGCCTTCTTGCCTGCTGAGGTAAGAGGGCCTTTTTTTTTTTTTTTTTTTTTTTTTTTTAATGGATTCTCCAGATCTTTTAATTGAACTATGAACTACTTAAGGCCAAATGGTAGCTCTGTTCCAATGCTATGTTTGGTTAACACCGCTTAGTTTAGAGCTTTCAAATGATTATTTTAAAAATATTTTCTGGTTCAGACCACATATTTGGCTCTGTGAACACCTGTTTAGAAGAAGCACACAAGCAGAGAGAATTACTCTGGTACACAGAAAATACATCTTCTTTCAATCCATCAGAGATACTGTTATTTTTGAAAAATAAAAAAATGATGATGAATAGATAAACCTAAAACTTTTACAATGTTGTTCTGTTGATTCTGATCACAGGTCAAAGAGAAACCAGTGGATTTCATTAGCAAATATGCTGAAGTACAACACTCCCTTTTATAAAAACTTTATCAAAAGCATTCCTGTCAGATTGCAGTTTACATTAAAAGAACACCTCTGCCATGTTTTCTAAAACCAGTCATTTCGATTTAGTTTTCAACCTATTATTTTACACAATGTTTTTCTAGATGTTGTCTTTCAGTGACTTATTTTTTAGGGACCAGCAATGGACCTGAAAGGAAAATGGTGGTAGAAACTTGAGCATGAACATGTGCTGAATGAGCACACTCACGCTTCTATAATTGCTCTGTCATCTGGCTTCAAAACCATATTCCCTTTACCCAGACCCCCAAATAAATCCATAAATAGAAAGGCTAAAAGACATTAAAGTACAGTATCTGATTTTCTCTCTGTTAGAGTAAGCTCTTCCCTGTGAAGAGTTGGCACCACTCAATTCAGGCTGAACACTGCTGCAGTAAATGATAAAATGTCCTGCGAAGGAACGTGAAGCCACATCTCTATGTTTCTGATACATTTAAATCAGGTCATATAGGCACTGTTATTAATTAGAAACACTGTTGAAGTAAAAACATTTTAAATAAACCCAGGAACTGAATGTTAAAGCTGTCATTTTTTTACACAGCCTCATGATTCAAGGATTAATGGACCTTAAAACAACCATAAACCACTAAGGTCCCTGTTCTGGTTTAGAAGAATAAGAATAGTTTTATTTCTGCTTCAGTCTCCCGGTCTTAAATTCATTGTCTGTCAGTGGGCACTGTAAACACTTTTAAGTATTTTGACATTGTAGTATAAGATGCTGCTAATCTCTTTCCTGCCTGACCTTCACCAGTTCTACGCACTTCGTGATTCAGAGGAATTAAAACAAGTAAACTAATAACAAAGATATATATAATACATACATTATATATGTATACATAAATACTGATGTATAAAACTGAAATAATATTTGAAATGTTTAAACTACAAACATTTTTGTCCTACCTATTAAAGGATGTAAGATATAATGCAATGGCTTACAGTACTCGTGAGGTAGGAACACTTCAGAAAAAAAAGGCTGCAATTTTGAAGTAAGATTAAGTAAGAGAAGTACATTTCTGGAAGGCCAACAAGATGAAGTAATCACTACTATTTAACAAAAAAAATCATAACAATATTCAGCAGCACAATCATGATGGCTCCTGGGAGCTGCGATTACACTGGAATTCAAGTACGTGTAGCTATCACTGGATACAGCAGTGGGATGCCGACCTAAGCAAAATGATGACTGATAAGCAGAAAAAAATATTATTTTATCTATTTTTAACCTTATCAGATATGAAGGTCAGAGTTTCTGTGGTTTAAAGATCAGAACAAGAAAACTGAAAAACGAGGTGGTTTCAAATTCCAATCTTCTTTCTAATAGTGGACTTTCTGCATGCCCCTAAAATCATACTTAACCATGTTTTACTTCAGTCTCACAACCTGGAAAATTGGGAACAAAAGGCAACTTCATTTAAACCAAATATAGCATGTGAGTGAAGCTTAACTTGATTAATATAACACTCATTAATTTTCACTATTTTCTAGTATATGTAGCCCCTTTCTTTCTGTAGTGCACTAGCTGAAGATAAGTGTTTCATGAATTGTTTGGACTGACTTTCCCAAAGGTTTTACTGCACTGATTTCAAATGTCACTTTGTTACAAGCTTCTTTTCCTAATTGCTTACAGAAGAACATTTATAAAAAAAAGAACAAATTGGGATCATGAGGAAACATTATACCTATTAAAATAACAAGCCATAAATGTTTAGCAGTTACAGTGAACCAGAGTCCATACTTGTCATGCAAAATAATTCTCCAGCAGTTGCTGAGAAACTAAAAATGACTGGACTGTCATTATTAGGTATATGACAAAATTTTTTGTCATTCAAATTATAAATAAATGTCATTCTCAGGATTAGAAAAAATCCAAATGATTTGAGTGAAAATGAGTAAATTGTTTTTAAATGCAATTTTAGTATTGATGATTTAGACCATGTATATCTAGCCACCTATAATTTTTTTCCCTATGAATATACCTATCAAGGTAACTTTTGCTATAAACAGCATTTTAAAATTATCACATAAAAACTATCAAGCACTAAATTAGAAAAAAACAGAATTTTGAAAGTGATAGTTAAATTTATGAAGCAATTCTGCTACACTCAAAAGCTTGTTGCTTGACATGCAAGCAAATTCTACAGCTTATACTTGCCATGCAGGTGAGCCTCTTTACATGGCATTAAAAGGTGAGAGAAAGGATGAAAGCAACAAAGGCTACACAATTACAGCCATGTGCAGGACACATGTACTTTTGGACTTGAGCTTGTTTGCATGACTAATAGAGATAATATCAAATGTCTTTTCTCATAATTTCTCTCTTTTTTTTTTTTTTTTTTGGCTCGGTGCCTTTTTTTGCTACCTCCAAGAGCTGTTAATTTTGTTCACTGCTGAGCAAAAGTCAAAGTCAGAGTCTAAACAGCTTGTAATGAGTTTTCAATGGCCCATCTCACTGAAATTGAGGGCAAAGGAGCAGCAGACTTAGACACTGTCAGCCCTCTGAATTTATTATTGAGCGAGCAACGCATTCAGTAGAAAATACCTAAAGGAGGGGCTGAGAATTCTGTAGGTTTTGCATTTTGCCTTTAACACAAGTGTGTATTACTCATGTAAATACCTTGACCACACAGAAATTAATGTAATGTAGTTCAATAAAATATGCAGATGGATTGGTAATAGGGTATGTTGCAGAAACTTTATTTGGTAACCACATAGCACTAAAAGTTTTCAGTCCTCTTCCTGGTAAGTGATTGATACTTTGCTAAACACCTTAAAGTCACAACAAAACCAGGGGTTAAAGGGTACTTAGCACTCTTTAGTCAATGTTAATTTTCTAAGTCTGTAGTGACCATTTTTATGGACTGTAAGAGAAGAGTTATCTTTCACCTCCAGAGCCATAATGCTGCTTGTGAGGCAGGATGGGCTCAGGAAACCCAGCTCTCAAGAAGCTTTCATATCCCACGTCTTTAAGTCTGTGCTTGAATATATTTCAGTAACCTCTACAACAGCTATGTGCTGCTTAGCTTTTCTGCTTCACACATTAACAGGGTTTTTGTTTTGTTTCATACTAGTACTCTTGCACATTGAGAATCCTACTGCTTCGTTCATACTGAACCTTTGATTCAAATTACGGATGTAAGCCCTTGTAGCAGATCTGTTCTTTCAAAAAAAAGAAGGAATAAAGCTACTATTATGGCATCTAAACTGAGGGAAAAGTTCTGAAATGAGAACTTTTATATTTATAATTACATTTTTTTTGTTTTCCCTTGAAGCCTGTAGTTGAGTTCATGCTATGAAGGAAGTCAGGCTTCATGGGTAGAGGGGTGAAAAATACTACTGTAAGACTTTTAATTACTTTCTGAAGAAACAGTCTCAGAAGAGAAAGCATTCAACAAGCAATATGGAAGAACACTGGGAATAACCCCAATCCTTCCAGCATGGCATCCTAATTCATCTAGGTACCCACATATAAAGCATAATACCAGGGTTGTCATTTGGTTACTGTAGTGATGTGCCCTATTATTGGCTCTTTTCAAAATGAAACAAACAAACAAACAAAAAAAGGTAAAGTGAAGTTTTTGAACTTTCCAATAACGTAATGCCTACATTCAGAACCAAGGACAGATTGAAATGTCTTAAGAATGTGAATGAACAATATTAAGAGCAGGAGAAAGTTCTGTACCATGTCATTCTATATTACACACAAGCACAAAGAATTGTATGGAATTAGTAAAATGTGGGTAGAAGAAAATCACATGATTTAGTAGAACTTGGTATATTCAATTCCTCTGTACTCAGTATTATTGACATGCATTATATTCAGGTAATTGATGTTTAAATGCAAATGAATAAGAACACCATAACACCAGCAACAGAATTCACTGTGGAGATAATGCTATGCTGAGAACAAGTGGACAGAATATGTGGCAGCAAATAAAGAAGTGTCAACAAAAGATACTCAAAAACACAATAAGAGGAGAAATGAAAACTTAATTGAAGGAAATATATGTTATAATGTTGCTAAATCTTTCCAAATAGATTATGGCAGTTTATATGTTCACATTAAATCTCTTATATTTTGCAAACAAGTCTCTTTTAAGATACAATACACTTAGTGTACTCTAAATTTTAAATTCAAATTATTTCACTGGAAAAAATAATCCGTAATGTATATTTGGTAGTGTGAGATAAAAGGGTTTGTATAGTTTGAGAGGAATGCCACATCCATCCTCTTTTGCGTATGCATCGCATAATAGCCTGTTTTATATAGGACATAAGACCTTTTCAAAAAGGGCCTTGAATGAATAATGTACTACAGAGAGTTGTGTATGTCACCACATATAATAGAAGAGTCTCTTGCACCATGTATTAGTGAGGATAGATCTCCTCTACAATTCTACCATCACATAAAATACCTTCCAAAATTGTCATAGTCAGGTCGGACCAGGCATTTCAATTTTTCATGGCACTATTTTCAGTTTTCCTTCCTCACACTTTAAGTATCGCCAATAGGACTTCAGATACTTGTGCACACCATTTAGCAGGAAAAAGTAAAGTACAGAACAGCAAATCATTTCAATAGCAGCTGTCTGCTTCTGTATCTTCCCAAGGATGCTAATTTGGATTGCACAGCCTAGTTCACAGTAACATTTATTTCCCATACATACTAAGTTAAGGAACAAAGTGCAACATATTGTTCCAGACAAAGCATCTTGAAGTCTGAAAAGGGATATATCCTCCTATCATTACAAATCAAAGTGGACCACGAAGTTTTCTTCTTCATACAGCCTTAACACCTCCGGCTTTGCAAGCAGAAACTAAAACACAGTTTCTATGCTGAAAATCCACATATTCCTACAAGTAAAAATTTGACCCTACACTTGCATTTCACTATTATGCCTATGCTGAAAAGCTCCATTTTTTTCCATGGAACAGTGAACATTTATACAATCATTAAAAGCTCATCTTGCAGCATATTTTTATCCTTCTCAGTTTTAATACATTTTTATAATTGCACTGAGGATATTCTAACCCTGTTTTTAGTGCAACGATAAAATTTATGAACCATGACAAACGTATCATACCAAAGACCACCCGAAGAATAACAATGTGCATGTCAATAGAAGAAACCTGGGCTTCTGCTTCATAGGAATTTAGGATTTGTGATGGAGAGATGAAAAATACTTGAGATAGCATTCCTTTCATAACAGTGCAATGGTGACAAGATCACTTTTTTTTTTTTTTTTTTTTTTTCCAAAAGCAAAATAAAATATGCGGTGCTGTAAAATACATTTTTTTAAACATACATGCTGTGTACAGAAGTTTAGTTGTAATGTGACTTCACATTAAAAAAAATCTGGTAGTTGCACAGGCTTTACTGATTTTATCATCATGTTTTCTGGATAATAAATATAATAACTGATTACCTTATAGGTCTTGTGCAATAAGAGCTATTTCCAATATTCCTATTTTTACCTGTGCAAATTTCTGCATGGTCCCCACTCCTTCACCACAGCTGCTGAGATCCTACTGTATTAGCCAGTTAGAGACAATATTCTCAGAAAATAAACAGTTTTCAGTCAGAAAAGCCTTAAACCAATCCTTGCTTTCATATTGTTTTACTGATTACAAATGCTTTTAAATATGCAGTTATTAAAGAACATGCAAAAGAACTCCTAAAATTTACTGAAGTATAATTCTAATGTTTAAAAGTGTGTGCTTTCTAAGTAAATATGGTATGTATTTAAGAGTGTTCACATTTCTGGAGGTTCTCTGCTGTTTCATAATACAATACCATATTTTTTAAATAAATCATGAAAACGAGGGGTTGAGGAAAATCCAGTTCAATACTTAAAGTTCCCAGATTATTCCAAAAGTATCACTTCATGTTCTCCATATAAGAGAAAAAAAAATCCTGTTAAGGTTCAGGCAAAAGTACAGATAATCTACCCAATTTTTTAAACAGTTATTGTGACAAAATGGATTGAATAGGTATTGTAGATACAAGAACACATAAATGAAATGCATCCCACTGGAAAAGCTTTTTTTTTTGCTCACATTGTCATTTACAGCTTCTGAATTAATAGACCAAGAAAGGCACCACAGGCACCAACAAAATGCAGTAAAACCATTGGCAGCCAGTGGTGTCTCAAAGTTTAATTCCCCTGGGGAGAAAAGGACACTGCCTAATCTGTATTCAGTCCTGACATTGTCCACATCTGATATGGAACATTAGCTACTAACTCTCTCAATAGACTAGTGTCCTTCAGTTTATATTACTTTATGTTAATAGTAGAAAAATTACACACAACATCATTTATCATTGTTATACTGTACTATACAACTCATAGCTTATTTTAATATATTTATTTACCCCTAAGAGGTACAGAAATTTAAATATATATCTCTAAGCGTATATAAATTTAAAGATAAACTTCTAGTGCCAGAACCAGTGCAGAGCTGCAAAAAGGGATATCCTCCTTAAAAACGTGTTTTAATTGTACATATAATCTAGTGAGTGATCAACCTGCTTTCATCTGAGAAAACCATGTTATTTGTGTTATAAATCTTACAGAATCAGTACCTAACACAATGTTGTACCTTAATCATAATTTATCTTCTGCTTTTTTGTCAGTTCTTGCACGGGCAGCAGCTCTGTTGCTTTATTCTCACATCCTTTCTTCTCCCTCAGCTATCTGCCCTTACATAATTTACCTATAGCTCAGGTAGGCAAGCCCAGACCCCCTCTGAAATTTGAAAGAATGCAGTGCATGAATCAACAAAGCAGTGATATCTAATACTACAACTTATTTTTTTCTGGATCACAATCTACATCTCAATGCATCTAAATTTCAATTAGTCTGTTTAAAAACACTCCTGCAGTCAGTGATGTGTGCAGTTTGCCTAGGCTATCCAGAGAAGAAAAAAGACAGCAATGAAGAAGAGAGAGAAATCTATACTCTATTAAATGTACATGTATATTACTTTTTATATTTTTTAAAATCTAAGATGTCAAAAAGCTTATTAATGATGAATCTGTTTTTCAGAAGGAGTAATTATATACAAACATCCAACCACAATGAACTTTGGGTAATAATTTTTACATCAAGCTCAGATATTTATTTATTTATTTATTTATTTTGGGGGGGGGGGTCGTGATAATAGATACTGGTTTTGTTTCATTTCATACTGGAAGGAATGGTAATCTTAATGTAAAGGCTCAGGTAATGGAAATTGTAACACATATACACAAATAAGATTTTTGCAAAACTTAGTGCCTTTCCTATTACAAAATTCAGTTTACAGAATATTACAGAAGACTTATTTCCAGGCTGAATTTGTGCAACTTCAGCATCCATTCTTTGGATCTCATTCCACCTGAACTTTTTCCACCTTGCTTCTATGCTGTAGAATAACCCACCAAAGTCCCACTGGTTTAGGAATAATTACTCCAGGTTAAATGGAAGCTACTTAAGAAATTGACAACAGAGAAGCATTTTTGGATTGTGAACCATCTTTGGTTTTGATAGTTATCCAGAATTGTTTTGTTAAATTGTGATTATCTGTGATTATTAAGAACATTTTAACATCTCTCCAAAAATATTCAATACGACATATTTTCGGATCAGATCATTTCAAATGGCTTTACTACACAAGAGTACTCAAACATTTTCCACATACAAACGAAGTTCAGATTCTGGCATCCCAGTGAATACTGAAGCATTTGTCAAGAAATCACAACCACAGCTTCCTTGTGGCAAGGAGAACAGGTTATGAAAAAGCCTCTTTTGCCATAAAACACAACAAGGACTGGATCTTTAAACAGTCAGAATTTCCATTTCACAGCAGTTTTTCCCAAGTAAGAAGAGAGTGATAAATTCAATATTGGACTTTAGAATTCGTACGGCAGTAGCAAAAAATATGTATATTGTAACTAACTATATTTTAAAGAGAAGTGTCCCCACTTAAGATTGCTTTGAACTTTTTTTTTCTAATTATAATACAACTTAGCAGTTCCACCTGGATACTACCTGATCTAAGAAAAAACAACAAACAAATAATAACGATTTAAACATGGCAATTAAATGGGAGAGTTTGAACATAAATGTTATCACAACTGCACTAACTTACATTTGCAAATACAACCAACTTCCCAGGGCTGTTTCTCATTTATTATTTGCAGTATAATCATTACAATGAAGAAAAAACAAACAAACAAACAAACAAAAAAAACACTATCAAGATAAAAGACTGAGGGAAGAATGTACCAGTTCTAGCGCGGTGCTCTAGCAAAATGAAGACAGACAGACAGGCTGGTAGATAGACCTTCTCGCTTGCTCATTCATTAAGGTCATCTCCTGACCTGCGTGCCACTAAGGAAAAGGCAACAGCTGTTTCAAGTATCAGTGCTAAGAATGATGGAAGTGAATTAATCCACAGATGGAGACCAGCACCTGAAGGGACCAGTCTGGTGAGCAACAACAGTCTTTGCCTGAGAAACACGCTTAAATGTTACCATATGGAGTGCTAACAGAAGACAGAGGGGGATGAAAAACTCTGCACATCGTGTTATTGCCACAAAAGCTTAAGTATCGTATTATTGATAAGTATAACAAAAAGACTGTCTGCTTAGGCACTTCTTTTTAGAATTCATAAGCTATCAAATTAGTTAAGATGCTGTAATTAAGGGAAACTAGGTGATTAAGTGACTGAACTAGATGGAAAGATTCCATTTAAATAAAAAATTGTAAAATAAAATTGCAAGAACTCAGAGATACAAAAGGCCCATTCAAATCTGCATTAATTCACCCTGCATGATACGTTTTCAGACTGAAGATGCATCAGCTGTTAAACTGATCCGACACTTCATGTTAGTCAAAAGGCTGAAAAGCTGCAATCATGTTTTATTAAAATAACTACACACACTGGACTGGGCTGAGGGAGAGTACCAGAAAACATGAACAATTAATTCACTGTCTTGGAAATCTTACGTGTAGTTCAGACAACAGAATATAGCTGTCTATCTTTACTTGAATGTATTATTTTCTATATACAGTTTCAGGGAGAGAAAAATCACATACTTGAGCTCTGCTTGGAATAACTGACAGGATGAAACAGCTGTGCTCTCATAAGTGCAGAAAAGTAAGGCTTGAACATATTGATGAAGATGGGGAACTGGACAGCAAATATTTGGGATCACTGGCTGGTTTCATTGCTCCCTTGCAGACCATGAAACTATAATAAGGAAAACAAATGTTTGCGGTTAGGAAGCCTGCGTCCCACAGTGCCAAGGGCTGCATACAGCTGGTCTTCACCAGGGCGAAGAAGAAACCTCTCTGCTATTCAAACTGCCAACAGGTGCAGAACTTGACAATTTTCATTCTGCTCATTGACAGGAGATCACGGTAGCCCTGAGGTCTTCTCCGTGCATTTTGCCATAGCAAGAAATTCCAGATTAAATTAAAAGGATGGGTATGACTTCCCACTTCTGAGAACAGGCACTTGTGTCAGCTCCACACCACACATACTCCCTTGCATGCTTTCATCTAGTTTGATTGAGCATAAGCAATTGTAAGCCCATAACAAACGTGTTCATGTTGCAGAACAAATCAGAGACTTTCCTTGATTTTTGCTCCCTGAAGTGTGCCCCCAGGGTATCATCTCTGAGATCATCAGATTAAGAGGTAAGCGTGTGTACACTTCTACTTCTAAGGCTTTTTTAGTGTTTACATTAAAAACCACATCTTTAAGTAGTTTTTAGAACTAAGATGTCAATAAATCTCTAAACACAGACTGGGGGAAACAAGATTTCAGCCCCTTCAGGCAGCCTTAAATGAGGAGAGAAGGTTTACCTACTTTAAAGGCACTTTTATATTTCAATAAGTTGAAAAAGGTTCAGTCCAAAATGAAATTTTTCAGGTCATTTACTGATTATGATTAAATCACCTTCATTTATTACCAAATGGAAAATAAGCCACTGTACTCTACATGGGAGGTAATCTTAACTGCTTAGCAATTTATTCAAATACTCAGAAGTTAAAATCATTTCTGGGCTGTTCACTCGTTAATAAGGGCAAATGGATGGCAGTTTGAGATATTATTTAAATATCTTTGAAATATAATTCCCAGTTTATACAGGTCAAAGAGGTTTCCCTGTTTACATATTCAAAACTTGACAATACGAAGCAAGGGATATTTCAAGATGGGATTCTGTGAAGAGGTTCACCTTCTGGGGAAAAATGAGTACCACTCAAATACACAGATTTTTTCCTGCTGTATTTTCTTCATCATGTGTAAGCAGTTTCAAAAATGAAAAGCAGAACAAATTTGTGAACAAATACAGCCAACGTGGCAGAAGGTAGCTGTTCCAGAAAGCCAAGCAAACATAAGTAACATGACATTGCCTTTTTCAAGAAGCACCTTTTATACTTGTTCCCAAGGGTTTTGTAAAACCCTGTTCTCCAGTCCCAGCTGGGAAACCAAGCCTTTCTCACTGCTTTCGTGCAGATTGCTCAACATGTGTTGAGTGAGAGGATTGGGGTGTTGCAAAGTCTCTTTGCAAAGTATTTTGTTCATACCAGGTGGTGCCAATCTATATGACAGTATCTTGCTATCAGAAAGGGGAGAACCCTATCACAATTTCAGAGCATCTTCTCTAGTGGGGGTTGGGGACAGACAATGTTTAACTACACCAACTAAGTCTCTTTAATTAGGTCATTAATCACAATCCTTCAGAGATCTTGAGATTCTTTTTTCAAACCCCATATGTTTAAGCTTTAGAAAAAAGTTCTCAGCTCTGAATCCAGTAAAATGCTTTTACCATTCCTATCATAACAATAATCTGCACATTTCCCTATCATTTACATTTTTCCATGCATATATTTTCATCAGTGCACTAGCTGTTCTCCTCCAACGTCTGCTTGCTGGAGTCCAAGAACAAGTTACAGAGATCCTTCCCCATACCCTGAGGGGAAGCTCTGTTCTCATCTGTAATGACGTAAATGCCGAGCAACTTATTTACATCGGCCAAGTCACCCAGAGGTCACAGAGAGCTCTTCTGGCTTCTTTTGTTTCATCCTCTTGCTTTATCTGTTACTTACACCTTTTATAAAACAACAGGTGCTAAAAACTAAAATGTGTACAGCAGAGCTCAGTTTCCAAAATGATCTGCAGTATGAAATGTCGCTTCAGAGAATTCTGCACAAAATCTGTGCTGCAAAAAAATATATTTGTTCATGGAAAGTAAAATGACTGTTAGCCATACAACCAGATTCTGAGACTGAAAGGGAGCATCCAATTTTCTAAATTTAAACTATCAAACACAGATGACTGAATTTTACTCAGCTTCTTCTGTATTTAGAGCAATCACTTGCATATGACTAAGGCATATTTTCCAGAACGAGCTAGTCTTGAAACATTCATAATTATCCCCTTTTACAAACAATATTGCTGCTGTAAATTACTATAAATTATTTTGAAGAGAGAAATGGAAAATAAGCTTATCTGTGAAACTCAGCAAATGTTACATAGTTCAGAACTCCTTTACACATTTCAGAATGAAATTAAGCTGATTTTTGTCCTGTGACAAGGACAGTGTGTAGTATAAATGCCACCCTATGTGCCCACACACAAAGAAACCCACCTTTGAAAACATGGAGTATATCTTACAGACGGGCTAAAAAATCTGTCAAGTAACAAAAAATGCCATTAAAATGCACAATTTTTACATGCCCTTTATAGCATATCATGAGTCAGGATGGAGAGACCTAGAACTAACCTTAACTTTCTTTTCTACAGGCCAGTACAGCACAGACAGGTCACACACCCATCCCACTCTGGCACCAGGGAAAGATGATGACAGCAGTACTCTGTTTAAATGCACCTTCTACCAATGATTCTCAGAAGTAGGCACCCCAAATCCATAATTTACAGCTTAGCTGACTTTCTGTAATACATATTATCTACTTTTCCAGCAACTGGACATAACTTGTAAGGGCTGTCTCCATGATGGACTACACCAAATTGTTTCTGAAATACAGCAGTGTGGAGATGTGGTACCCAAGAGGGTCAATAATTCTAAGCTGATGTCTTGAAGTATGGGGGGGTGGCCTGAAAGAGAGGGAAATAGGGGGGAGCAGCAGCACAGTAGCAGCTAGGGTAGGTCTAGGCAGAATTGTAAAGGCATCAATCATATGAGGAAATATTCAAAGGCAGATTCTTTAACCATATAAATTAGACAGATAGAAGTACAAAATCTTCACCCACTGAACCTCCTTTCCAGAGTTTAAGCTCTGAAAAGGGAGAAGAGCAGAGATAAAAAGAGCTAAGGAGTATTGCTCTCTGGAGTATTGAGAGTATATTGAGACTTGGTATAGTGCCCCTGAGGTAGGCTTAATTTGTCCCAGGTCTCATTTATGGGACATTTTGTTTCTGGAGCTTCAGAGCAGTTGCAAGTAGAAGCTACACAGAAGCGAGGTGAGAGCTGTCCAGGACCAGAAGCCGCTGGAGAAGGACGTGAGCACTCAAGTTTGGAGGTGGCAAGCGCTGCTGCCTGAGAAGGAGAATTACTGCTGCCATTATTTAGTTATTTTACTTAGCACAACTGCTGGCAAAGGACATTTTATCTTACTTTACTTAATTCTGGACAGCCAGTCATATTCAGTTATTGTTTTTACTTTTAATATATTATTACAGAATTAGTTGTATAGCTGTTATTTCTCAATTAGCATACTCCCTTCAGACAGCTGCAGCCTTTGATGTTTAGTTTCTTTCCAGATGAAGCCACCATTGCCATCTCTAAGTCTTTAGGCCTTTTAAAAATTTCAACCACCAGTGACACTATCCCATACTGTGGACTCTCTCTTTCCCAGTTTGGTTGACAGAACTGTCACAGTGGGCCTCATATGGTTTTTGTCTTGTTATCCTTGGGCCTTAAGAAGAGATAATCCTACCATCTCCATCTTGTGCTGCTCGTTGTGAACATTTTGGTCTAACTTGTTTATCTTTTCATTTAAATGACTATGTTTTTTCTCCTTCTATTGACTGCCAAGTGTTTTCTAGATAAACTGATGAGTTCAAGGGAGAAACTTATCCATGGAAATGGTTACACTTTAATGAACCTCTGCTTTCTCCAGGTACCAGCACATTAAAAGGTATTTAAACAGCACAACTCTTATTGAGAACCTATTGTTTGGTTATGGGTGATGTCCTTCATTCCATGTAATGGAGGAAACACAAGGAGATGCTCAGAAAGCGCAAGGAAATGTTCAGAAAATTCTACTTAGTGATAGTTTTTGCCAAGAGTTGACTTCTAAATGAAAGCCATAGTCAGCTGTCACATGGAATGAAGCTCCTTACCTGATCTCTGGGGAAAAAAAAAAATAAAATATGGGAGCCTGCACTTTCTAATGGAAAGACAAATGATACTGATGAAGAAAGATGTGGATTATAGATCTAAAATATGGGGAATAGAAAATGAGTAGTAAATCAGTTCCATTAGCACAAAATGTAAAGCTTTCTGCTTGACTTAAAACCAGTACATGGAAACATGAGACTGAAGTAAAATATTACTACCGCTGTGAGTTAGACTTCACGGGAAGTAACCTTAAGGAATGCTCTCAGAATGCCATACAGCAGAGTAATCATCAAAGTAAACACAAGTTTTAAAACAGCACTTGCAGCTACATAGCATGAACCCAAAGATGCTAATGGCAACAGAAAACATCAAGTTAAGGAATCCTTCTTCTAAGAGGCATGAAACCCTCTCACACTTACTATATACCACTACAACTGATTTTGATAAACCTGATAAACCCCAACATGTATGCTAACATAATCCACATTGCATGTTTTTTCATTCCTTCTTCAAGTTAAGTTTTCAGTTCCACACAAAAGGCAATTAATGTCTCCAAGAAAACCAAACTTGGATCAGCATTTTCTCCATGGCAAAAATGAGTCTGAAATTTCCATTTTTCTCTATGGGGTGACTGCAGAAACTGATGAATGCCTTTGCAATACCTTGAACAGAATCTCCTACATGGACTGACATAAATACCGTCTTCTGAACTATCTGAAGCATGAAATGCAACCATCCAGGCACTGTGCACATTTACTACACATGCTCAAAAAGGATTTTTAGATATTATTGGCAAAATAAACTTGGACTTATCTGGTGGATGCCTACTTATGGAATATCTAGAAAACAGAAAAGGCTTAATAGGGAGGTTTTGTATAAGAAGGCTACTGTCTAAATTGAATGAGAGTCATTCCCATCTATACGCTCCAGAAGCCCTAACTCCTGCTGGCCTGTAAAGGGATTGCACATCCCTCCGATCCTTCCCCAGTGTGCAGATACATAGCAGCAGCCTGGGAACTCCAGCTCTCAGCACTACAATCCAACAAACAGTGAAGGCAGACCATTTGTGTAGGCAGAAATTGAATGAATAATTGGGAATCCCACAGCATTATTGGAACTTATAGAAGCTGATGGGGGTTATTGAAAAGTGAAAGGAAACATAGCTTAATAAAGAAAGGAAACAAACTTTTGCACAGTTAAATAAAAATGCTATGCAAGTTGATATTAGCAAAAATAAAATAAAATAACAGCTCTTCTAACTAATCCAATTCTAGCTAGAACTGTTACCACATCAGAATATAAATATTTTGTGGTACCATATTATCTGTTAATATTTGTTCTGCATTTGTTTGTTGTATTTACCAAAGGATTTCTGGAGGAAGGAAAAAAAAAAAAAAAAAAAAAAAAGTTTTCCTAAGCTCCTAAGCAGGAAGGAACAAAACTACACTAATCAATCATTCTGCCTCAGATCTCTGAAAGATCTGTTAGTGATGATGTTTTACACTTTCAGTAATGATGTTATAGCTACTGGCTCAACTTATCTATAGGCTGCCACACAATTACAACTAGCATTTGAAAGAATTTGGCCTGTCTATTTAAAGGGCAGATGATTGCCCCTTTTTCTTTCAAAGCAGAGCCTTCAAAGCAGGTAGTGAACAGATTTAGCCTGACCTATGGATTAATCAGAATTTAAATACTATATTATTTCAACAGGCACCTCTAATATCTGTGTTTCCTGCCATGAAATGCAATTAGGGAAAATTAATTTACCAGGGGATCTCTAAAGCTTTACCTTCTGGCCCACTGCTATTTGTGCTGGCCGACATTCAATTGTAATTCCCTTCTGCTCCAAGTATATTGGGGCTATCTCCTTGAGACTGCCTCAGAGCAGAAAATGTCACCCAGTATTTGGAAATTTCACAAATGTGACATTTTCCCAGCAAAGCTGTACTACAGCAGTCAGCTTCAATAGGTTTGTCATTGCTAATGAAAACAATCGGAAACACACTGAAAATCTTGCTTCATGACTTAAATCAGTCTCTAACTATATTAGAGATGTAAGCCAGTGCTCCAGGACACATTATCTGCCTGCAAGTCTCTGATGGACTTTACTGTTCGTAACTGCAGCTGGTACTCACTGTTGTCAGGTGGGATAATGAATGAGGTACGCTTCAGTTCAGATCCTGTGCACTGGTTTTCTTGTTATGTTCTTAACCTATACTACCTTTTATTTTTCAACATTGTTTTTGATTTGGAAGCCACATATTCAGCTGCAGTGCTATATCTTTAGATTCAACTTCAAAATTTTTCTTGCAGCCTGCATTCCAATTCTTCGTGGGCTGCAGGCCAGCCTTTGGGAACTCCTTTTACTCAGGTTTTCTGGGGGTAGAAATTAAAATCTGTGCAGCAAATGGAGCCCACTTTTTGCAATCAGGTTTCATGGATTTTCACTGTGAAACAAAAGGCCATGGCAGACTACAAGGATGAGTTACAGAAGTAGCTTCTATTTAACTCAAGTGTCAGGCATATAACGTGCCCTTTATATCTATAGTTTATTTTAACACATATCAAGAGGACAGAAAATTAGTGATCAATGTAGAAGGGAGCATGAGGTTTCATTATAAATTAATGTAGGAAGACTCAGATTTCAATGATGAAATGAACATGAATCTTAAAAATTGTCTGTCTTTATGAAACAGATGAAAATTATTACAGTGTATAACTTTTGGTGACATTTTACTGCAAAGGGCATATTGTTACAAAATTTAGCAATGATGTAGCTAACAGAAATACTGCAGGGATAGATAAAATTATTTATGTAACATGATAAAACATGAAACATGGATGTATTTGAGTCACTGGGTTGCAGAGTAGGAAAAATACTTTGTCCTGCTCTTAAGTGAACCCTCCTGTTAAATCAAGGAGCAACACACATGGGACTTGTTGGGAGCCAAGATTGCACAACAGTAGTCAGTAGCCAAACACAGTCCATGCAGTTGTGCTCTGGTGCCTGAAAAGCTTGAGGAAATAAAGAAGAAAAAGTAGGAGAAAGGGCGAGAAAGGTTCAGAGAACTTCTCCTGAATTTCCACATTAGTGTTGCTTTTTTTGTCAAAATACAAACCACATGACAATGTGCTGATAACTGGACAAATAAGTTACCTACTGAAACTGAGTAAAAAGCACATCTGTAAGTAGTGACGTTGCAACACAGAACTGGTGGAAGATCTCTGCAAAGTAATTCTACTGCATTAGTATGAGCTAGAGAAAACCCATAAACTCAGAAGGGGCCCTGGGTTAACATTTCTGGAGGCCTGAAATGAAATTCAGATTTTGGGATATTTCTAACATGGAAAGAACACATACGTTGATTGACTCACGTACATGATTGACTGCTGAACAAATGATCAGCAGAGTACAGAAGGTTTTAGAGCTAAGAAACATACCTTTGGTATAATAATAAAAGAATCTTTATCAGCTCAATGTATCTTGGATATACACTCATTTTTAAAAAAATAAATCCTGCATATCAAAACCAGATTGACTTCGAAACTTAAAATTTGGGTGAACTCTACTGAGCACATTTCTCTAATGCAAATATGATGGCAAAAATAAATTTCCACACAAAACTCAGGTCAAAATGAGGTTTACATTGGAACCAAGATTTTAGTCTTCCCTAAGAAAATATTTTTCCATCTGTAAGTTTTCAACACTATTCTCATTAGAATTGTATAACAGAATTCAAATATAAATTACTTGCTGTCCTTAATTAATAAAACCTATATTCAATCTTTGTCTTTTGTTTCTTTTCCCTTGTCTTTCCTTCCTATGTTGCCAGGATAAACCATTCTGTTACACTTGCAGGCTTCAACTCTACTCATACCACTGTGATTTCTTTTAAACAAACAAAAAGACAGTAAAGGAAAGAAAAACATTGGGAACCACCTGCAAACCATTATAAATTCTAAACCCACCCACACAGCCTGTAAGTTACAAGCAAATTAAAGCAAGAAGATTCAAAGAAAGAAATAAATTATTTTGTGTTGCTTTTAGGATTTTTATTTATTTATTTATTTCCTATAAATGTTCTGCAAATGGAAGATACTAAAATCTTTAAGAAAAGATTTTTACACTTTTTGGTTGTGTGCAAACCACAATTGAAATTTCCTCTTTTCTTTGGTAATGGTTTGACACCATCCCTGTAATCTGAAATTTTCGCGGTGGGCTAAATCATCACTGAATGAAAATCACTTGATCTCAGTAGCATGCCAGCCACGTTCAGCCATGGCATTTAGTTCCTGAAAGGCCAATTTTCCTCAGATTATCAAAATGATATTTTTGCTGTTTATCAGACCAAAGAGGTTATCACTTCCTGAATACAACTGAGAGAAACAGAGAAAGCAAGCTAATGCATTCTTCTTACACTCTTGATTTTTTGTTGTTTGATTAGCTACACATCATTCATGACATAATTATGAAAACTTTCTTTTGGACAAAACAGAAAACTGAAGTTTAAAAGCTCTGTTCTATGTGAACACCTCACAAAGATCTTCTGTACAGATGCAGTCCTACTAGCTTCCATCAAAAGTAATTCTTTTACGTGCAGAAACTATTATTGTTCAGCTATGAACTACCTTCTAATGGTTAACTAGAGGAGGAAACCCCTGAGATGGTATCATGGTTCTGTTGTATCCAGAAGAATTCTGCTGTGGACATGGTAAACTAGGTTTTCACATAGTAAGTACGTAAAACATTGACTGTGATCTAAATTATTTCTCCCTGGAAATAAATATAATAAATTAAGTTTAGTGCATTAAGATTTACTATTTTATTTTTCCAACAGATCTATCAGTATTCTGTAAAACTGAGCACCTCACTAAGATGTCAGTGTAAAAAAGCTATTCGAGTATTAAAATGCTTATCACTTACATAGTAACTGAACACAACTCAAGTAAATTAATTAACTCCAGTGCCACAGGAAATATTGGAAGAAGTTCAAGATCAGAAAACACAGGAAATTTTTTCTTTCACATATCTGCCATGCTGTTCAGCTGGATAAAATTTAGCATCACTATGTTTTCATTTATTACATTTAAAATAAAGGCACAATAGAAATATTTTAAAGGTAACAGAATGGTTCAGTATTTGCCTTAATGTAAGATAAACAGAAGACGCGCTTATGAAATATGAATGCCAAGAATTACAAGGTCTGAACCTGGCCATAGAGGAAATAAAATAATATTGAGATACCCATTCAAAAATCCAAAGAAGTGTTAGGTGCAGTGGAGCCACCCATGAAGTTTTTCAGACTGAACTTCCAGCAGGCTAATACAGTTATATGTATCTTCCTTTGCATGGGATGTTGCCAGCCTCAGAACACATCAAATTGAAACTATGCAATGTAATTTAGAGCAATATATTTTTGAAATAAATAAGCTCAAGTCACTTAATAGGTGTTAGAAGTAATACTATTCAGTATTTACTACCACTTATTTAATTTTACCTCATGACTTTTTTCCCCTTGTGCCTTTATTTTCTACCAAAGGATCTGTTTATTGATTATTTGTTTATTTATTGTTGATGAATAGTATGTGAGAAGTCAGCCCTTATTGGACTGGGTAATTGTAGATAGAAAGCTTCCGTGAAGTTATAGGTTTATATCAAAACATCAAAATTCATACTGAGTTCATCATCTGCCTCTTGCATCCTAATGTTATCTACTGATATAAATCACCGGAAGTTTCTGAAACTTTTCAAATTATTGTCTGTAAAACAAATTTAACCTCCAAGCTGTAAGCAAAGTAACAGTAAACACTGTAAGCTCAATCAGTGGAGGAGCAGTGATTTTGTGATTTGTTTTGTCACACCTGGACACTGTTATTTGGGACCTCAGCTTTCTCAAAATGTCTCTGCTAAAAACTCACTATCCACTGATAGAGCAGCAAAGTTTCTGAGGTCAAAAAATGTTCACCTACCACAAACCACAAAGACAGGCTCTTGGTGTGAGAAGCAGAAAGAGACTTTTCATGTAGACCACAAGTTTGACCACCACAGAACTAGCTCTGGCAGGAAGGGACATGCTGGCTGTCTAGAAGTCAAAAGGTGCTGCTCAAGTAAACACAACAAATTCTCCAAGAAAACTCAGTGTCTCCACTAAGCTGCTAGAGAAGAGGAGCCAAGAAAATTCAGGCAGATTAATAGAAACCAGCTGATCAGAGTTCCTGGAGGCTGCAGTGCTTTTCTTTTAAAAGGCTTCTTAATCTTTTCTGACCTAGAGTACTAATGGTCTACTACAAACTGATTAGGGAAAACACAAACACATTAACCTTACAGTGATGAAGCAATAAAGACAGAAGACACTGCTCTTAAAGCTGCAAAGAAAATGGTGCTTAAAAAAGCTTAAATTATTCTCATCTCTGTACAGTCCCTTGCACAGGGAGTTCAGGGCATGTCACAGGTAGTGTTTGGAGCCTAAACCCAGTGAAAAAAAATGGGGAATTACTTCATAATTTTAGTTCTTTAAGTCATAAATACTGTTACCACATTCTGATAACTCGTACAACTTTATATACTCATGTACAAGTACTTATGGTACAGGCTTTGTATATATAATTAATAACAAAGCTTGTGATCCAAATTCTCTTTAGCAATACACTTTCTGTAATAGCATTTTCACTTTTGTGAACCAGTTATATTATCTGTAGCCATTTACACACTATCCTCATGCAACAGTTAAATATATGTGCACATCATATGTGTATGTACTATATGTACATACTTTGGTTTACATACAGCATACATGTATGGACAGACACACATGTTATATGTATGTGTGAAAATTTTATAGGCAAACCAACAAGTAAGGTTTCCTATAACTTTCTTACAATTTTGAGTGTAGGGAAGCTTTTTTTTCTGACGTTGTAGGATTTCCTGCCATTGTAGTTTCCTCTGTAACACCTCTCCTCACCAAAAGGCTTTCCACTAGGCTGGCATCTGTGTTTACATGAACAAATTTTGTATGTGCATATCCATCTGTATTCCACAGCTATGAAAAACTGCACTTCTAAGACATTTATTGTATGTTTGAAGATTTTTTTTCACTTTTCTTTCTTTGGAAGCTACAGTCCCTTAGAAAGCTCACATTAATGTGTTTCATGAAATACATTTCCAAGGTATTAACTCCAGAGCATTCTGGATACAAAAAAAAATTATCTTATGAATTTTATTTATAAAATATTATTCACTGGAAGTGTAAGAGATACTTCAAGAGACGTTGTCAGCACCACAGCTCTCTTGGAGAGAGCGATATGACCGGCATGTTCAACTCAGTACTTCTACAGGCCAAGTGCCACCTCCCTGACTTATGCTGCTGCTGGGAACCTGGCTGCGCTATGAAGTTCTGCTTATCCCTCCATGGAATAAATCTGCAGTGGTGATTATTCCATGCTCCAGCCACCTGTCCTAATGAATAACGCTTCCTGTGTAGCTGTTTCGAGATATTGGAGTTAGTTACTCAAGCTTGAAAGACAAGTAGAGAAATTAATAACTAGTGCACATGCCCTTAAATGGCACAGGGGCAAAGTATGGAAACAGGAATTCATTGCCAGGGATTTCCTACAGTATTGAACGAAGATTTGTGAGTGTCAGAAGACCTGCATCAGCATAAACGTGACTGGACAGACAGGTGAGCAGTACCATTACTGTGTTTTTGATTCAATCTGGGTTATTGTATGCTCATTATGAATTTACTTTGAATTTCTGAAAAAGAGACTCCCAGACAGATCAAGGCAAGATTGTTATGTGTGTTAGTAGCTGAAGATGGGAATCCAAACCAACAGCCCCCCAGCCTGGTTCAATACAGCACCAATAACCACATTTTCTCAGATAGTTATTTTTTCAGATTGTTATTTTTAAAACAAACTACAGAAATTTGCAGTAGAAGGGTTTACATATCACATAGCTTTTTGAGTTAGTACTATTTATAAAAGAACACCGTGTGGTGAATATACACAAAATGCCTTTGCCAGCCGTTTCCATCAGCAGATCCTTACAAGCCAAGCTAAGTGATGCTTTGAGAGCTGTTGCTACTTTTTGCCAAGCAGTGCTGGATTGACTAGTTAAATTCTGTAACGCAAATACACACATCATAACAAACAATGACAAAGAAACACATTTTAACAGCCTGTGGAAACTTCATAATATGCTTTTCTAGAGTTTAAAGTTAAAAGAAGTAAGCAATACTGTGTTCTCCTTAATTTGTTGATTTTGGTTTTCCTCCAGACCTGTAAAGATCAATTCAGTGACACGCAGAAAAGCAGAAAGCATTTGTTCAGTGCCTCATCCAGGAAACTCCATGTTTGCGTACAGAGATGCATCATTCTGTTCACAGTAAAGTGTACTGAAGACGCCTTCCTATTGTACTTATTTGCTGTATCACAAAAAGTTACCTGCACTATTTAACAGCACTATAAAATGAAATTTGAGTGGACATTAAGTATACATATTATACACACTCTTATATCCAGCATGCGTATATTTAGATATTTTAATTCAAACTGACTGATTCCTGATGAAATTGAGTTAACTAGTATGTTTGTGGGGGTAGCATCAGTCACTTTGCAAATTATTCCATCAAGAAAAAGTCACAAGTATAGAAAAGACAAGAAGAAAAAAATCAAATATTCCACACTATCCCGATACACCTTTGTTTTATAGGTGATGGACCACGACTTTTTCTGGTGTACATTTCTAACCAGAATTACCTCCTATTTCATTTATACAGAGCTTTCTCAGCTAATGCTTCTCCTAACCACCAGAGCTGGCCTGGCCATGGTCTCTCTCTGGTCGAGTACTTCTGGAAAAAAAATGCATCTGCTTCCTAGTTTTACTAGCTGGCTAGTTTTCTAGTTCTAGTTTGGCCACATACAAAAGGATAGAAGTGTAGGTTTCTGTTTGGACACCATTTATAAATTCTCACTTTAATATTTCCATTCTCAGCATTTATTATAGCCAGAGACCAGTACCTATAAGCAAATGAGGTCCTGCAACGACCGCTTTCTATAAAAATGTGATGGCATTTATATAATAAAAAAATATATAATACTCATGCATTCTAATTTAGGAAACACTAGATTTTATGATTTTAGAATCCACTTAAATGCCCACACTAACCCTAAAAGAACTTGCAAGGAAAAGAGACAAGTTGCTTATATCCCACTCTGGGCTGAGTGACAGCTTTAAAATAATCCACGCTCCGCTGCTTACCCCAGGCTCTGAGTGCAAGTGCCATGCACAAGCATGCAGAAAAAGCTCTGGACCATAAGTTCGAGGTGGAAACACCTGCCCTGGCAAAGCAGGCTGCATGGATGGGGTTTGGGGTGAGTGTGCTTCTCGCCATGCAGCCTAGGGAAAAGCTGTGCAGCCTTCTCTAGGTAAAAGGATTCATTCTTTCACTACTTACTATAGAAGTTCAAAATAATGGCTAATGCCACCTGGTTGCAGCTCTCCCTGAGCAGATCTATGCCAAATTTAAATTTCTACAGGTGTCACTACAAAATAAAATAAAATAAAATAAAATAAAATAAAATAAAATAAAATAAAATAAAATAAAATAAAATAAAATAAAATAAAAAAACCTACTCACTCCATACAAGTGATTTTCTGTTATAATTTCCTACAGACACATCCAAACCAATGAAGTTTCTCCAATTTACGATGCTGAGAATTAAGCACCCTCCTTTCATAAACCACCCACCTCCTGTCAGTCCAGGGCAACCTAAAAGCCACTGCTACTGAATCTTATACAGCTGTTTTCTGTATGGCCACAAAACTGCCAAACATTAACACTGTTATACAAATTCTATTTATTTCTTTGTTATTACTGTCTCTAGCCTCCAAACGGTTTCACAAAGGTCCCATTGTGAAGGATGTATCACATGAAGAGTAATGGTTATGCTGCTGTAGTCTATAAGCACACTCTGACTTGCTTTTATTCTTCCTTTTTTTTTTTTTTTTTAATGCTTTTGATTTGCTGTAAAAAATGTTTAAGGTAGAAAAAAAAAATAACAACGCTCTCCTCTGCCCTCTCCCCCCCCCCCCAAAAAAAAAAAAAAAAAGAAAACTGTGGGAATGTTTGCTTTTTTTGGCAGCACTAATATTTATCCCTTACTTAATAGGAATTCTTCCCTGTGTTCAGAATGTTGCTTTTACAGCTCGAAGATCTAAACATGAACTATTTTATCAGCATGCTGTTTTTCTCCCCTCTCTATGCAACTTTGGAGCAGTTAAGAAAAAGCAAATATTAAACCAAAAATTACTGTCTTTGAGTGTCTGTGAAAATTTATGTACTAAAAAGCAGCTGTAAAATTTTAAATGTTTAAATTAATGTTTTATGTTTACAATAAAAACTCTCCAGCCATGAAGGGCTTTTAAAAGCTACATGCGAAATACAAGCAAAAGCAAAGCAAACAATAACGCTCCTGTGAAGCCCGGATTCAACACACAAAATGGCAAATCAGACTTTTCTGTGGACTTCATAAGTTTTTGTGTCTTGCTATACTACATTAAAAAATAAATAAATAAAGCCACAAATGTCAAAGCTACAAAAAAAAAACTGGTTAGAACAGGAAAGCAAAAAAGTTATGATTCCTTAATAATAGATTTTTCTGCAATTCTGAATGTACGTGTGCTGCTCTGGTTTACTCTTTTATTTCAACTGTGTTAAAAATAAAGCAGCTTCTCTCCTTCCCCATTTCTGCCAGCTGTAAGTAGTCTGTCCTCCAATAAAGGTTGAAATAAATGGACAGGTTTAAAAGAGACCATTATGCACTACAGCAAGTGCAGACCGAGGAGACGAAATGTTGCCAAATCATACTCCTTTTAAAATCAATAGGGATTCTTGTTATTAGATTCAATGGGAGTATAATTAGGTTCAAAATTCACACCCTTCCTTGACAAAGGGGGTTTCTTTACTTTTTTCATTCCTGTTGCCGTCTCAGATATGGAGAAGTTTTCCTTGTTCCAGAGCACTCTCAGTTTGACCACCATTTTAGCCACTTCTCTCCTGCAGTACTTGTGGCACCAGCTAGAGAAGACAAACTCTTGGTGCAAGTAATCTCAATTACCTATACTGAAATTCAGCCATAAGTTGACACATTGACACCAAGAAGAGCACAGCCCAGCAGTCATTTAAAGCCTTGACTTCCTATGTTCCCACACCACTGTCACACTCCTGGGCATCACTTTCTCCGAGACTTGGTCAGATGTAAACCCCATGTATTAAATTATCGCCACCATCTTTTCCTTTAACAGCTCAGTTTGTGTCTCACTGTGGGGAGACAGACAGACAGACTCAGTCCAGATATATTTAGGTGGAATCAGATATAAATCTGTCCCACAATTTGAAATGACTTTTAAAAGCCCTGTCAAAGTAATTACAAGAAAATGATATAAATAACTTTCCATGAGAGGTCCACATAAGGAGGACCCAGCACTTACCACATCTGCGTGCTGGGCTCCAAATCAGCCACTGGGGAGACTTCAGTCCACCCCCATTAATCTCTCAATGACCTGCTTTTATAAACAGCACACTGAACAACAACAAAAGTACATAAAGCCACAGCATCCCTCCAAGCCCAAGAATTAAGTTATCTTTTTCATTTTTTTTTTCCATACACAGACTTATGATGGTTCATAGGCCAAATCCTACACAAATAGTTTTAACTCTTACCCACAGTGTTATCTTCATAAGTTAATTTGAAAGCCTTCACTTTGTTCCCATAAAAGGGATGCAAGAGCACTTTTTAAACTATTGCTTAGAGGTAAAATATGTATGTGTATATATTTATATATACACACACACAGGAAAGCGTTTAGAATGGTAAATATCCTTAATATATCCTTAATATCTTTTTTTTTTTTTTTTTTTTACTTCTCTAAAAACAGAAGGAAAAAAAAATGTCTTCCTCACTTTTTTCTGTTATTTGTTTGCAGTAGAAAATATCTGATGTCAATTGTGTTTTTAAAGTATACGCTGCTCAAAAAATTAGAGATGGTCAGCGAGAGTAGGCATTAATGTACAAGCTTCAATGTTTATTTGGATAACTAAATTAAAATTTACTACAGGTGATAATAGTGGCTTCACCTTACTACACTTTAAGTCATTTGTTTCACTAAGTGCTACTGAAGGTGACCTTAGAAAAGGCCAATCCTGACTGCTTAGCACCTTGCAGAATAATTGTCGCTTGTCGGAAGCATGCACATAGCTTTTAGCTTCAAATATTTCCAGTTCTTGTCATTGGTATAAACCTTGGACTTGAACAATTTCGAGGACAGTGCTCTTCATTCCTACTGATCTCAGTAGGAACTGTTTTATCAGAACTTTAAAGCGTTGAGCCCGGAGGTTTGTGACGCTCCTGTCTTCAAAGATGAGGTGGGGTTGTGTGCATATAAAATATGCATACATGTACAGAGAAGTAAACAGTTGAAAAAGTTGCTGCAGAAAACTCACCCCATTATTAAGGTCAAAATTTTGAAAGAAAATTTCTGAGGACTCTTTCTAGACACACCATATTGAAATTCTGCTCAAGTCAATCCCAGCAGAGATGGGCCTGGAGAACATGCAGGTCCTAAATATGGCTTGTCATGAAGAGACTTTCAAAGCTATTTAGAAACTGAGGCAGCACTACTGAAGTGAATGTATTTAAGAACATGCATTTAAATAATTTCCAAGATTTCCAATTGTGCACATTTAGCACAATTTCTCCCTCCTGCCCTCTATCAGCATTTGCATGACTAGATTTTGTGAGACTATCTGTGCTCAGCTCTTCCTTCAGTCTTTGTGCATCTGTAATTAATTTGTCCATACATCATGATTAATTCTTTTAAATGTGCCAAAATATGCATGTTCTTCTGTACATGAGATATACCTATTACAGAATAGCTGCCAAAAATAGATGAGGACTTTAGATATTTTATTAGTTTTATTATTTCATATCAGGTCTGTGACAAGCGATTCAATTAAATTAATCAGGTAAATCAAGATTAAGTTATCTTGGTTATAAAGCAAACCAAGCAAAAGAAAAAAAAAAGTTACTTAGTTTTCTCCTAAATTTGGAAGCTCTCATGCAACTTTATTCTCTAGTTTGTGAACTGTAATGAATACTGTTTGACAGAAACAAGATAGACTGACTGATAGCAGCAGTGACCAGAAACAGTGTGCATTCTGGCACAGCCACATTACTGGTGATCAAGGATCAGCAGCCCTTCAGATGCAGTGAATGAGGATGCAAAGCCAGCAGTACAATAAAAATAAAAGAAGCAGTGACATTTTAAATGAAACTACCCGTTTGGTCTTGTCCATAGCCGTAACTCTAGAAAAGAGCTTCTTTTCTAACATGCTCTCCAGGATTAAAAATATATAGCCATTGTGCTATATATTAACATTAGTATTTCCTGGCCTTGGATAGTTTCAGATCAGGCTCCTCGTGTCCTGGACATTATTCAAATAAGCAACTTATCCATTGGGTAATTTACCCTGCTCGCGTATCTGGTAGCTAAGATTTATTACCTCATCGGCTTAGTTAAAACTTACAAAATAAGGTTTGGACAGAGGAGAGGAATGTTAAGAGCACTTGAAGAACTGCCATAGTATGGTGCAGAGGTGAAACAAATCTGAATGCTGTAATTCTTAACTATTGTTTAAATGTGGATTAAAAACAAATAGATACAAATAAATGTGAGGGACAGCAATAAGACTGCCCACACTTTCTAAAACCTCCCTACAGTAAAGATTTATAGTAAAAATGGCTTTTCTTTTACTTAGTAAACAGGGAATTTGACTAGTATGTTAATTAAAAAGGCTGAAAACAGATCATTAAAAATGCTTTATCAAAATCTATACTTAACAACACAAACTTACTTATATGTGGAGTTTTTCACCTACAGTGCTTTACAAAAGAGTTCAATATTGTTATCTCCCAGTAAGAATGAGGAAATAGAGATCAACTGACTGTTCAAAGTCACCAGTGCATGGGTAGATCTGGGAAGAGAATCTGGGAAGAGAATACAATTATCCTAATTCTTGTTAGGCCAATTATCCTGAATTCTTGGTGCTAGGAAGGAAGCACCAAGCAGTTCAAACTAAAGACCCTTTGTCTCCCTGTATTCCCAGTACAATTGTTATAGTTCCCAAGACCAGAGGAAGACCTAGATGGCATTTCATTTTCCTCCCACTGCTCTGTTCCCAATACACCAAGGACCTGGCAGGCCTACTGTAGTCACCGGTGTTTCTGACAAGTCATAGTCGAGGGTATTTTGATGCATTTTGGCATGCCTCCTGGAAACACGAAAACCAGGCTTTAGTTGGAACAGTATATAGGAAATGCAAAAGAAAATTCCATAGAATCAGTCAAATTTTCTTTCTACAGGCACATTTTAAATTATCATTTCACAGAAGCCAACAAGATACAATCCAGACCCCACTGCTGGAGGAAGCCTGCACTATATTGCTCTCTCTCCATAAAAGATTTGCCTGGAGTTCCTTTCTCTCTCTGCTTCTATCTAAGGTATTTGAGTTGGCCCCAGGAGGGGGACATTTTGCCCTTACGTTGTTCACTGCTCTAATCTGTTATCCTCAAGAATGGGAGGGCACCAGATCATTGTGCCAGTTACCCTCCCAAATCTCTAATTAATGTTGACAGTAAAATATTAGCCACAGCGTTAACAACCAGATAAGAGAGAGTACTCCTGAGGTTTGCGCATCCCAGTCAAGAGTGTTTCATTAAAAAGAGACTTGTTACCAATAATACCAGACTATTTCAACATTTTCTTAAACTAGCACTAAAATAAAGATGACTCATTTATCTTTGTACCGCTATAAATAGTGGTTTGTTTCTCTTCCCCCTATTTCCTTCCCTCCCACTGTCCTTCAATCAGATCTAAAACTTCTTTATTTTTCTGATATGGGAGGATGGGGAGGGAAAAAAAGAAAAAAAAAAGAAAAAAGAAAAAAAAAAAAAAAAGACATGTCAGAAACTCAAAAATTCTGTATTTAGGCTAGGTTTTTCTGCCACATTGCAGCGTATGAGTTCCAAATTTAGATGCACCCACCAGCTCCTCCAATCAGCAGCATGGGTCTACGCTTCCTGCAGGTTGAGAGGCACAGCCAAAAGCTGCACTTGAGAGAGAGAAACCCCATGGCCAAAAATGCAGTAAAAGCTCGGTTCTTCCCACATCTTCCAAATGATTGTTTTCATTTCAGTTACCTGCACTTCAATGCATGTTGTCAGTATGCTTACAGTACTATTTATATTAATACCTGATCCAACAATCACCCTGCAAATACAGCAGAATCATTCCAGGGACAATAAGGAACAATGCTGCTTCACTGCAAGGCAATGTTAAAAAGCAAAGCACCTCCTTGTTCTGAGAATGTCTTTGCAATAAAATTCATTGTCTTAGTATCTAATATCCTCCAAGGGCACATGCTTCATGATAAAAATAACACAAACATCCTCCACAGTCCCAAGTCCAGAGTAACCCAAGCCCCAGTTACACATCATCACACCAAACTTTGGGTAGGACGAGAGAAGCAAAATACCTCCCAGGACACTCTTCACCTACCAATTCTTCCACGTTTTGCTCTCTCTTCCATAATTTGCCAGTCTCCTTGTCCACCATATGCCTTTTTCATGGCATTACAGATTTAAATTGTTTTTAAATAAAGCAAGCACAGCATCTTCATCTACATTTTAAGGAAGTATTTATTAACACAAAGGCGGTTTCACCCTGTACAGCGTTTACAATGTTTTTTATCTTCAGGCTACATTAGGATTTTCTGAGAAATGGTATTTGGAATGACTTGTGAATCACTGCCAACTGTGGTTGCACCAACCATATTGCAAGGTTTGGAACAGCCATAATCGTGGGGTATTTCTGACACTGGGAGAAATTGGTCCAGAAGAGCAGTAAAAAAAGATGGTCTGTTCTTTTCTTACTTAATCCCTTCTGTTGAAGCACTCTTAAAAATCAGAATAAAATATGAACTAAGATAACAGATGCCCTTAATGAGGCCCTCTGTTACTCGACTACAGCATCTCTGAAAAAAAAAAAACAAAAATATATATAGATGCTGTTTCAGCAACTAAGACAATAGAATTACAGAGAGCAGAAACTTTGTGATTCTTTGGAGTAGAGGGTTATCGTCAGACATGAAGGAATAGTTGGCATGTTTGGAAGCAAGGATTCAACTTCTAGAATACTAAGCTATCATCTGTTTCCACTTCCCAGTATATATCTCTTGACTCCAAACCCCACTCCCCTCCTTAAAACCAGAGGTAAATAAATAAATATCTCTGCAACTAATAGATTAAAAACATGCAAAGATAATTTCCACTTTATGAGAAAGCCCATGTTTAAAAAGATTTTAATGCAGAAAAGTAATGCTCATTGTTTAAGGGAAACATCAAACATCAACATTCTATCTCGTAATTGCACTTTGTAAGAAATCTTACAAAAAGTGCAAAATCAATCTCATATGCTTTTAATTCTATGAAACAAACAAACAAACAAACAAACAAAAAACACTCTAAAGACTCTAGACTCTACATGGTATGTCCAAACCCTGTTAAAGTCTTCTTAGACTAAAAAACATCCATATTTAATGGAGCAGCCATTTCGGCTGATGTGTGCAATCCACACAACACTGATGGCAGAGCTACTAGGTGGTGTTTCTGACTAACCTACTCTAAATGGCATTTGAACATGCTGAATACTACCTGGACGCTAGTTACCTTCATCTCAGTAATTTCAAAAGGTTATGTATAAATGCACCTGTGATAAGTAAAACTTCGTAAAATACAAGATTTTTTATTTATCAGCAAACATTATTTGGCATTTGCTTATTTCTCTAGGAAAAAGATCCATCAACAAATAGTCTTAATGTAAGAAAAAAGCTTTATACTCAATATTTCCTAAGACCAGAATATTAAATCTAATGTCACTGTACATTCTTCCTTAAAGCAGATGTTTATTGTCCTCAAAAGGAATTAGTTATTGCGGTTGAAGAGGAAACCATTACTAAGTCGTTTGTAATGTAACTGGAGAAACTTCATATGCTAATTCCTGAACAATTAAAATGCAGAGAGCCAAACACAGATTTGTAGTGTAGCATCAGCTTTTAATACTTTTTAAAAATTCTCTGTGTATCTTTACATGGTCAAACCACATTTTCACTCAAGTCCCAATGTGAACCGGCACCAATTGCCTCTCTTTACAAGCATGTTATTTGTAAATATTGCATATGTGCCTACGTTCCTCCAAGACAAGCTATGATAGACTATTCACAGGCTCAGGAACTGGTTGTTAGGGATTTACAGATGATAATAAAATCCAAAGACTTATTTTAAAATTCAGTAGAGTGCAATGTTTTTTAGTTCAAAATTGCCATCAACAATTATCATTTATTTAAATAAAACAAAAGAGGAGAGTCTCAAAAGAACTGCAAGCATGGCACTCCTACCTTGACAAAAGAAACATATTTTTAAACTTCATATATCCCAGACAAATCACAGTAGGTCTCTAGTCTCTTCAGTATACTAGGGGAGGAAAGGGGGAAGTTACACGTTTTCAGCCACTAACAATTTAAAATTAAGACAAGAACAAATATTGTTAGTAAAAGCAAAAGACAGAGGGAAAAAGCTACTCAGCTTGTGGAATAACAATATTGTTAAATAGAAATGGTTGTTTTCTGAACACACTCATTTTATAAAATGTACAGTAAAGCTTTTATATGCAAATTACCCAAACTCAGAAACCTTTCACTTCAAATTGGATTGAGAATAGCTTGAAGTAGAACACTTTAGCGAAAACGTGCTTAAAATGAACAAAATCAAGAAGTAACATGCACACACACTATCAGTGGGAAAAAAAAAAAAAATCATCCTTGTAAATAAATATTTGATTGATGTGCTAACAAAAAAAAATGGGGGGGGGGGGATTAAAAATGCTTTAAATATATTTAGATAGCCTTTCTATAGATGCATTTATTTGCATTTATTTATTTATTTATTTATCACAGATACTGATTAGATTTAGTAAACTATGGGTTTGCCCACCAAATATATACCTACATTACATAAAAGATTAAAACTACTACAGTGGCAAATAAATATAACGCCTCATAAACAGATATTATCACATTTAAAACTTCCCATTGCTAACATACTACAACAACACAATTTCCCTTCAGCTTTTGAACTAGATATGTATGATTCTTTCATTGTACTTCTACTCTATGGAGAGGTTGCAGTAGGCTGGAAACTGCTATTACAAAGCTCACATGGATTTTAAAAGAAGTTGAGTGTAAAACAACTGCTGTATCTGTTGTTTTCAAGAGCCTTAAGATGTATTTACCTTAGGGGTTTCTAGCCAGCCTGGGACCTCTAAAGATGTACCTGCTGGAAATGATAATTGACACAGACCACGTTATTGGAATGCCAGCTCCGTTTTTTTTTCCTGTTAAAAATCCCTGGTAACTTATTTAACAACTTTGATGAAACTATCTGTGATCCAAATGTATCTGTTTGATTACATGTGCCTGCTTTTGATTTGACTGCTGCATCAGGGTCTTGCACAAATCCAACTGTCTTGTGGTGCACTTGCTGACTAGGGCTGACAAGGAAGATGCAATGAGGATGCGTACTCACTAGGGGTAAATAAAGAAAGAGCTAATCATAGGGAAATGTGAAGGAAGGAATGTGAGAGGAAAAGAAAGGCTCAAGAAAAGGATACGTCCCTTATCATAAAGAAACCTACACATTCATTCTCAGTTTATTAAAACACCTATCCCATAGTAGTGATAGATCAACCTCTATGCTAAGCTAAGTCCTTAGTAAAATGATTTTGAATTTGCTTATTCATTGTATACTTCCTTGTGGCTGAATATAGAAATTGGACTCTATTTGATGCTTGGGGGTTAATTCTCCCATTGGCTTTCATCCTAGCTATCAATTACATGAGAAAGAGCCATGGAGATGTTTGTCTTAGGGCAAAACTTGGTCCTTAATTTACCAGTTTTTGAAAATAGAAGACAAATGTAAGTAGTAACCAATAAAACATTCTGATAGACTTTTTAAGCTAAATAGCTCTCTTTCTCACATCAGCTAAGACTAAAGCTTGGAAAAAAATATTAAACTAAAAACACTAAAGAGTCAAACATTAAAAATAAACTTGGGGTAGAGTTAACTCTAAATGCAATACACAGTTCCCTTAGACTGAAAGTCTTAAATCTGAGAAGTTTTGAATTGGACAGTCTGCACACCTAAGTTCACCTATGTGAGAATATTATAAAAAATAGTATCAATAATATTCCATATTTATCTCTCTCAAAGTGTACTTATAACATGCAAATGAATATTGGATGACACCTCCATAACAGCATAATTGTATACAAATTTGAAACACATGTACTAAAACCAATAATACCTAGGGCATTCCCCCAAAAAAGATGAACTATACATTGAATAGTTAATATTTTCTCTGTAAATATACATGAAGGTGTTTTTTTTTTTTTCTTTTTTTTTTTCCAGAAAGTATAGAATGTTTTCAGTCTGGCAGTTTTATATTGTGCCTTCACGTGAAAAAATGCTATCATATTAACACTTATAATCTCCTTGCTGTTAAAGCACCTGCAGTGAAAGTGTAACTAAAAAGCATGCTATGTTTATATTGGAGATAAGGCAACTTACTTTGACTGGAAAATAAAGAGGGTAGTTCACTCTTTAAACTTATGAAACATGTATGCTCAAACATATAATATGACTATCCTACTAGGCACTGGCAGAGTAGATAGGAAGATAGCCAAAGATTTAATTTCCACAGATGACATATTGCACTGAAAAGATGCAAACAATAAAATAATAAGCGAATGCTGTAAATCACTTACATTTAAAACAACTTCTAAAAAATGATCCTGCAGATTCTTGTCTAGATTAACTGTGATGGGATTTTGGTTCCACCTGCGCCAGCTTTCTGCAAACACTAACTGATACCTGAGAAGAGCTGAGGGGTTATACTTTAATATACTCTAAAGTGTATATTGGTGGTAGGGGGATGGTTGGATCAGATGATCTTGGAGGTCTTTTCCAACCTTATGATTCTGTGACTTATTGAATTTTCCCCAAGACTTTTATATAAAGCTAACTCAAGATTTAAAGCAAGTGTTCATTTTAAGATTTGATAATCTTTTTTTTTTCCCATTTTTTTCCTTTTTTTTTTTTTTTTTTTTTGATGGGTACAGCAGACAGAGTCCATAGGGCTATTTTGCAATTCTTGTGTGTTTTATTTCATGCAGCAACACTGTTCAGCCCCATTCACACTTCTCTCTAGAATTTCCCAGCCATCTGAATGAAAACGACACCCATCTCTTCCTTTCAGCCCATGTGTAATGACTTTAAAGACCTCACCAGCCTCCAGGCTCACATGACACAGACATAACTTTAGACTTGGAAATTTCAGCCTTTGTCCTTGTACTGGAGAGTGTAATTTTTTGGGGAAGAAAAAATTCATGTAACACAATTCATTTGAGCTCTGTGAGGCTTACTTGTGTTTAGCTTGATTAGCTTGATTGGAAAAATAGAACACAGTATTTCGTTTTGTAAATGTTTACTCCTCATACTTCAGTGATATCTTTAGATTAATTCTGAAGTTTAATTCAGAGCTCATATGATGATTCAAAGTCTTTTATATTCAATATCACCCAGCCTCACAAAATCATCAGGAAAATGTGGCAACCTGGGTACAAGATCTTCTCATCTACATGAATGGATGATAATGAAAAGCCCACACCAAAAAAACAACCTGATGATATTTCCTCAGTCATCAAAGAAACGTATTCACTTGGGGTGACTGGATGAGTAGAATTTGAAAGATGGTATTATAATTATTAGCCAGAAACTCAAATATTATTATACTTCTTGCTAACTTATATTTCAACTGTTAATGCCAAACTCCATCTAACTCGTCTGAACGCTTTTGCACTGTCTCTCTATTGCTAAATATGTGTACAATACCATGAAGGAGACTTAGGTATATTGCAAAGGTTGAATTTTAGAATGATATGGCATGGATGCATTTGGCTTTTTAAATCTTTCTCACTCTGCTTCAGAAAAGGAATCAAAAATCAGTGTGGTTTTGCTGTACTGTATCTTTCAGTGAAAGAAGATATTTTCAGCATGAAAACGATTTATGATTTTTTTCACATTTATTAAAAGCAATACTGCATAACACTTCAGGAAATATAACCCACCAGAAATCTTCTCATATTTATATCTAAGAAATGAATATTCTTTCCCCCTCAGTAAAATGACATATACAATGGCAGAAGACTTAAACGCTAAAAGCACTTTCAATATTTTTAATCATTCTTATATATGCTCGTGTGTATTTCATTTATTTTATTGGTAAACATGCAGTCTAACTTGCTAATAGAACACCGTTGAGTTAATATTTAGCTTGACTTTTGAAGACAATATTGTCAGAATTTTCCTACCAACAGTATTCTTGTTGACCCTTCCCAAAGCACATACAGCTAGACCATGGCTGCATGGCCATTAGGGAAGGAAAAAAAAGGAAAGGACTCCAGTTCTCTGAAGAAATAATCCTTTTTGCTCAACATGGTCAAACACAAACATTACAAACAGGAGTGAGGCCTTACTAGCCTCTTCCTGTTACAAAGGCAGAACTTCTGAGAGAACAATATCCTTGCAATTAACAGGTTCTCAGTTCCCTTAAAGTACTTCCACCTATGTGCTGCCTTTCCCTTTAGTGACATAAGGGAGGCAGAAATGTATCTGGATTCTTCAGTTCCTCTTCCCTAGTTGCTGCATTTAGTTATTTAGGCAGTATACTGCCTTAAAGAAATAGCATTCTGTCTTAATGTTTTTCTACATTTCTCTGTCTGGCTTGCTCTGGGAACACCTTTTAGAATTACATCAATATGCAGAATACAGATATTCCAGATAATTAAGAAATCTGTTGTGACATTGTGAACAAACAAAGCACAATTAAGGCAGAATGATAGCCAAAGCAAACAAATAAATAAAATAGAAACAATTACAACTAGAATGTTAAAAAATTGTACCCAGCCTACATGGATCAATGCAACTCCTCTCTCCTAGTAGCAGCTTAAGAAACAGTGACAAAAATGGTGTGCTCTCCAGAACATCCCCAAGTGCAGTTGCTACCAATGTATTTTCTGTTCTTTCTATGATTTGAACACACACAAATTTTAAATATAAATGTATTTACAAGATTTATAGTATTTCTATAACATTTTGTATGATAAATCCAGACTAGATAACAAATACAAGACTGTAAAAAGTATGTTAATATCAATGATGCCTATACTAAAGCAAGAAAATCAAAGAATTCGGAATAACAAAGGAGAAAAAAGTCATTAAAAAAAATGACATAAAGAATGTGAATAAATCAATAACCAGTAGCACTGTAGCCATTTCACTCCATCGCTTAAAAGACCAAAGAAAGGGGCAAAACTGCTTTTCACCTGTGACACAGGCACAGAGGCTCAGCGCCCACCAGTACACACATAAAAGTGACGAGTGAGTTGTTGTAGTGAAGAGCAGAGGTATACAGCCTTTATCAGATGAGAGGGGATTTGTCAGAGATTAATAGAATTCCATTGTAATATCCATATCTCACAAAGGCATACTCTGACAGGGTCCAATTACTTTCAACAAGCTGGGCCTGCAACACGGACCCTCTGAACCGGAATGGCCCTCCAATCTGTATGCTTTCGTTCAGACAGATAACACCAACGTGTTTCTCTCTGTGATCACTGCCTAACTTAAATGAGTTAATCTCGTTTTCCAGATGAATTGTTATTTTGTCTCCCGCAGGCTGTGATTACCGGATAAAAGTATTGTGTTAACAGGAGGGCCAGGGTCTTTTCAGCAGCGGATTCCACGTTCAGATAACCAGCCAGAGAAGGCTCTTTCTTTTTCTTTTTTTTTTTTTTTTTTTTTTTTTTTTTTTTTTTTTTCCTAATGTGAAGTAAGAAAGTGGCACTAACAGGAGAAAACTGTGAAATGACACAGAGATAAACCTTCCCAAATAATTATGTAACTTCATCAGAGGTCGAAGGGGCAGTTTATCTTCATATTTCAAAAGAGCGTCCCAGTGAACCAATCCAGTTTAAGGACTACCTCTACATATTTTAAGAAGTTATTTGCCTTTCAGTTCATGCCTGCCCTTTCTTTCTCTAATGGCTTTTGGTTCTTAAGCCATTATAATGTGTTTGAGCAATTCACATCAGAGGCTATCAGAATATAAATATTTGGAAACACTGAAATATATCTGCGCAGTATCAGACAACAGGAAGAAGAAAACAAGCCCATGATTTCACAAACAGTTCTCTTAAGCTGATGAAGTAAGAACCATATGGTGAGAGTTATAGTCTACAGAACATTTTTCTGAGGTAATATATTTTCTCAATGACAGCAGGGAGATTCTTCATTTCCTTTGCTAGATCAAGAAGAAAAAGCCTCACTATAATGCCCCCTCTTAAAAACTATACCTTTGGGGGGTTAACGTAGAAGCGCACATTCAAACAGCCAGTCATGTCTTGACCACCAGAAAAATTCTTTCAGGGTTAAGAATGAAGCACATTTAGACCCGATCCAGGCAAACTCAAACCCAAGAACAGTAGCAGAATAGCACTGACTTATGCCAAGTCTGCTTTTCATACATTTTCATCTGCACAGAAAAAATGAAAGTATTATGTTATTTTAGTATCCAGTGCCAAAAAGTACATAAAATTAGATCTCTGATTGTAACAGACTTCTCCAGTGGCTCTCCCAATATGTCTAAATACAAGTTTCTCCTGAGGTGGCTTGCATCAACAATCTGGAACCAAGCTGCAACATCCAGTTGTAGGCCAGGACCTACATACTGCCCATAAAATGCAGTCAGCAAACTTATGAAAACTTCCTGACAGAAAGCCATAACTTTTGATTTCAAAAAGGCCATATGTTCAACAAAATAAGAATGAATACTGATGTGCATCCAAAGCCCTTGGTGGTTGTATCCACCCTGTGGGCCAGGTTTGCAGCACAGCAGGCCCTACCAGGCCCAGGCCTTGGTTTTGCAGAGCCAGGAACCCAGTGAAGCCCTTCACAGCTGCCTCTACACTCCTGTGCCCACGTTTCTGCTCACAGGGAAGGAGAGACTGTGGCTGAAGCGAAAGTAATATCAGTCTCTACACAGTCTATTTGGACTGTCTTTTTTATGTAAAGAATAACTGACATCAGTAGATAAGAAAATCATTCATAGGTAGCCAGCTAAAGTAATGAAAAGATAACGTTTTGGAGACTTTCTATATTATGGAGTTTTAATATTTAATATCTCATAAAGAAGTGAAAATCTGTGCAGCTTGAACAACAGTCACTGCATCACTGTCTTCCATTTTGATCAAGTTGGCAGGATCCCCACTTCCGGCCAGAGGGCAGTAAATTCAACCTCCATACTGGGAACAAAATTCATAATCTGTCACTTAAAGATCTCTGGTATTTTTCAAAATGGGTAGATGATAACCTAATGGTTCACATTCTCTTACAAAAAGCAGGCTTTAAGATTATGCATTACATACAACAGGATGCAAAATGTCTATACAGTGTAAGCAAACAGTCAATCACATGCTATTTTTGGAGAAAAACAAAGAAAAAAATCTAAGTACTCAGGGTGTAAAACCAATGTTACAGACAAAACATGTCTTTGCTTTAGAAGGTGAATAGAAAGATCATTTTTGCAAGTAGGAGCCTCCCTCAGGTATACAAGGAATCACATCTGTCCGCTGGGCAACAAAAAGACACATTCCTCTCCTCACCTCCACCCAGCTCCGCAGTTTATTCTACTTAGCACGAGACAAGCGATGCAGCTAGGAGAGTGTGAAGTGCTCCTATGCATCATCATAAACAAGATAAGCAGGATTATTTCCTAAATTACAAACACCTACACCTGCAACAAATCACAAAGAGGCGTGGGTGATGCTGTGGGTGCAGCACGGGCACAAAGATGTTTGCTTTTAGCAGGCTTTTATCAACACTGCTGCTGCTTTAGGAGCAGGATGCTGGCATGACTTTCTGGTTACATGTTGACTTTGCCTTGTCTTTGTCTACAGAAGGAAGGAACAGTGTATTTCTGTACTTTTTTACACGTGTTTTGATTGCACTGTTTCTCTTGACTTAGTGGAGGAAAGGGTAGGCCTCAACAGAGATCTCCGAGGCCATCAGTTCCCTGAGGTATGGCCTCGGTAGGATGATTTTTTTGTCGTTTTTCTTGCTTAATTAACAGATCAGATGTGGGAATAATTATGAATAAACATCAGGCAATGTCATTTAGAGACTGGTCACTTTGACTAACCCGTGATGAGTTTATACAGAGCCACACAAGGGATTAAGCTCCCAGCACAGCTGTAACCAGCACTGAGCACATCCTGACTGTTCCCTGTGCAGGGCACAGCCCTGACATTCTGCTTATTACATCAAAATTCAGAGTTTCCAGTGAACAGTCCTATTTCAGATATCAATGGAAGCTAATAGTGGTCCTCCTCACAATAACAGTCTTTTTCCAAACAAAGCCAATATTGGTATAGCAGAAATGATGCTAGTAAGAAGTGATGTGAATTGGTAACAAAGAAGCTTGATCAGCATGATGGAGACAGACAGTCACAGACACAAATTAAATCTCAGACACAAATTAATTTCTCATTCATTTTTCTGTACACCAGTGCTACAAAACACTTTGTAAAAGTTGCAGTGAAGGTAGCAGGTGGAAATTATATTATGTCAAGAGCTGAAAATATTCACTGTGAAGAAATTTTAAACACAAACTTTTCCTTTTTTTTTTTTTTTTTTTTTTTTTTTTAATAGTGCATCAAAATACATGCACAGCAGATCTGTGTTTTGCTACATGGTTTTATTTTTTAAATTGCCCGTCTTTTTTACTTGGTAGTGTTATAAACATAAAATTGATAAAATGGACAGCATTCTTTCTAAGCTAGCTTACATCTTTCCCTTTTTGAAAGCTTCCTAAACATGCAAGCACTCCATAAAAAAGTAACTGGTGCATGCAGAAGCAATGCAGTTCACAAATGAAGCAGTATAATGTCAATGGTTTGAAATTGTTCAGTCTCAGTTGTTTTCCAAGTCAATGCACTGGCAGTCTTGCCTGAATGCAACTAGTCAATAGAGAGAAAATAAATAGAGCATTTCCAGAATTCACCCATCAGCACTGAAAAGTGTCTGCTTACTATTACACAGTTTTAACATGTCATAATCGTTTTTCACAGTAAAGAAACCCTCCTCATACCTTGGACAAAGAATGAATGACTATTTTAGCACCCTATCATTTCTTCTAATAGAAATTCCAAGCAAAGTGCATTGATTATAGTATTGTAAATAGCATGTGGCATTAAAGTAGATTGTGAATCCTTCAGCCTAATTTTAATGCTACATTATGAATAAAAAATCCTAATTTGGATATTTAAAATCAAAGACCTCTGTATTTGGACTTTATTTAACATCTCTTTAGATACCTGTACATTTTAAGAGCTCCCTGTAATTTCAGGTAGAGTTCAACAGCAAAATTTATGCACACAGTATTATTCCCATACAGAATCCTATTGACTATTCAATTGGGTAAGTTCTGCTCATACAGGTAAAAGCTTTAGTGGCACAGCTATATGACTCTAAGCACCCATACATTAAGAAGCAGAGGGATACAACTGTCCGTATCTTTCTATCTTTTATTTCTCCCATGCCTGTACAATATGCTATATCAAATAGCACCACTAGGCTGAATACTACACAAAGAAAGAAAGGAAGCAGACAGGACAGCCACATCACTACACTATCCTTTTGAAAAAACAGGTTATGTCTGCTTCTCCAAGCATCTAGATGCTAAATTACATCTAAGGTGCTATGCCTACTTAGATAAAGCCCTTGCAATGCCACATAATTACAGAAAGGATCTACCGTAGTCAGAAAAATAATAAAAATAATAAAAAAAGGAGTATGTATTTTCCAATCCCCTGCCTTGTTATCTGTCACATGGATGAAAATCACATAAAAAAATAAAAAGAGGGGAAAAAAAATCCCCTTCAGACCCAAGAACAAACTAACGCCCATGGATATAAATGTTACAATAAAAGAGCAGGACAACTACTAGCAGAGCTTTTATAGCTTAACAGTATTTTGACAACAAATGTTCATATTTCATTTGAAATTTATGAAACCTTTGTGCCTGTAATCCCATGAGCAGCTACATGGTAAATGAAAGTAGCAGGCAGTCTAGATTAATAATATTTCGCTTCATACTGGAAGAGCATTCTAAGGAAAAGAAATCTTGCTTTATCTGCTCTCCCTTTTTCCTTTTTATTTATTTTTTTTACAGTCTCTGTATTGGAGCAGATTCAGAGTTCTAAAACCTGCTTGCAAATACCCACAGATGCCTTATTAATTTATGAGAAACTGAAGGACCCATCACAAGATATAAGCAAGCAATTTAGGAATAGCAAGTGGAGGGGTATGATACATGGTAAAATACTACAGCTCCTAGTGTTAGCGAGCTACCAGTGGTTTAAATCAAGTTCAAGGGGAATACCCAGAGTAAGCTCCTGTACTTCCTAATCTAATTAAAAAATAAATAAATAAATAAAATTAAAAAAAAAAATGTTGCCCTATGAATCATAACCTTTGCTTTCACATTTTCACAGTTTAGAAATACATGTATGCTAAAAGCTTGAGTGTGGCTTCTTGCACTTAAATGTATGAGTGCCTAAGTGTCTCTTTCACCAGCTCTATTTATCTTCAAGCATATCCAACATAAATTGTCGTTTTTTTCACTTTTTTAAAGTAGTATCTTAGTACAAGCTATCTTGGCAAACTTGATGTGGGCTAATTATGTGCCTAGAAAGTAGATACTTATTAAAATTCTTACATCTTTTTTGAATCCCCTCGTGGACTTACCTCATATGCACAAGGAGTATTCGGTTGGTAAGGACACATTTGATACACTGTTTTGTAACAAACAACGAATCAAACAAAATTTAAGAGAGAAACAAACAAACAAACAAAGAGCTTATTTCAAACAGCTATTAGAGGTATATTTCTTAAAGATAGTTATTAAAACCAGTCCTTTTGACCCCTTTCCATAAAAAATACAAACTTTGTTCAACTATTCTAAATTTCAAGTACTTCTGTAGCATTTTATTTTCTGAATTTTGTCAAAACTTAAAACTTTAGTTTTTGGAAAAAATAAGAAATAAATCTGAAAAGTAAATACTGAATTTGCCATTAAAAAAGTTAAACAAAAAATCATAGGTATGTGATCTGTAAGATACTGCAATAACACAAATACTTGCTAAAGAAATAGGCATGTAGGTCAAACACATTGTTCACTGGTGGGTGAAAGGCCAGGAAAACACTGGGTGAACCAGATGCAGCTGGGGAAAACTGAATGACGGAACAGAGAAAGAGTAATATAATTGCAAAGTGAAAAAGAGAAACTGTTTTACTCACCTAGCAAAGTAAAACAGTACATTGGACAGCTTTAGGAAAAGCACACAGAAGATGCACAGGTAAAGGAGGGTACCTGAGAACAATGTTACTGTGGATGCCATGTCACTAAGAGGCTTTGCCATTTCCAATCTATTGGACTTACAAAGAGGTAGAGATATCTGGCTAGGGTACGAAAACACTGGAAATAAGTTACAAATGAACCTTGTTATCTGTGACATGCATATGAACTACTTTTGTGGCTGAAAGAGATTCCAGAAAGACAACCTCATCATAAAGGTCTAAGACTTGCCATCTGGAGCAGACCACTGGTCAATATTTTGGTAGTGATGAAAGGCAGGTATAAGAAATGTTTCTGGAAGATATAGCCAAAAAGTTAAAGACAAAACCCACCAAACTTACAGTCCTGTGTTTTCACTAATATATTGCAATTAATGTTTACCACCAAGAACCGAAGTTAAAAGCTATATTGGTTGAGCTCTTTCCTCATAAGAACACATTGGATTTTCAAATATATTAGCATCCAAAGAAAGGCTTCCATCAGCATCTGTGCTGAGTGGGTTCAATAACAGTCTAACCAATTTACTATAAAACTTTCATAGAAGCATTACATACCTGCATCAGGTTCACAGTTTTATTAATTTACACTGATTTTATGGTTTCTTGAAGTTCTTACATCTGAAAGAATGAACTGATATTCAAAGAAAGCTGAGTCTAGTGAGAAAATGATTTGCTTAAACACCATTCAGTCTCATAAAAGAGTAACTATGCCGTAGTTATAATACTACGTTCCATAGTCATAAAAACTGATATAGGTATAATCAGCTAAATCAGTTAATAACTTCAGCTTCTTATAATACAGGAAAAAAAAAAAAAAATACTGATCAGCTTTGTGGTTTAAGTACTTTAATTTGGGGATTTGGGGTCAGAAGGCAGAGGGGCACATGCTAGAAGAAAGCAAACCAAATGGAGTTTGGGGTTTGTCTTTCTAAACAGGAATGTCCAAGAAGGGATTGCTCTGCTGAGTTCTCTTTCAGGATGCTCCATGGCAACATATTGAAGACAGGCATACTTTCCAAAAGACTGAAGCATTAACGTATTTTAATATTAATATATTTTATGAAGTGATATTTGATCAGATCCTGCATGGCAGCCAGCTAAGTCCAAGAACTAACTTTAATTTCTACGCTTAGGTTTGGCCAGCAATTCAGATGAGTATACACTGTACAATATTATATTACTTACGATAGCAGAAACTATTTAATTATTGAGTAGCTATCCACCTATCCAGAGCCTAAAAATCAACTCCATTATTTACACTTACATAATAATTCCATGATAGTACATCTCCTCTATTGCCCTACACATAAGAAGAGTTTATTTGCAATAACCTTTTTTTTTTTTTTTAAATCTCCCCAAGAAAAGACAGTAATGTGTACAGCTGTGCATCAATAAGATGAGAAACAAGAGTGTTGTGGAAGAAAAACTTGTGTGAAGTAGAGGAGATTGTTTCGTACAGGTAATTGAATGGCTTTGCTAAGTAAGAACTAACTGCCCCACTCTCCTAGACCTAGACCCCTCGCCTACACAGGTCTAGTTTCTTATTTGTTTAGACTTAAGTCTTTCAAGCTAAGTAAATGGATTGAAGCCAGAAAGTTTGCAAGTTTGTGTACTTTCAATTAAACAAAAAACTGTAAATAAATTGGGAATTCTGGGGAATGGAGTGTGCTTAACCTGGGCCTGCTCTGAACTTATTTCCCAGCTGCTTAAACTTTGGTACTACCCCAAGTAGTACAAACAAAACAAAAGTACAAACAAAAACTTTTAGTGAGTAAACAGTGGTCATTGGCTCTTACGGCAGTTCCAGAAGAGCAACTCCAAAAAAGAAGCTGTTGTGATTTCGAAGTATCTTAGTTGCAGAGGCTATTTATATTGTCTGCAGAAATCATGTTTCTACATGTGTACATAACTTCAAAAATAAAGCTACGCCAAGTAATTTTTTTTTTTTTTTTTTTAACGTTAATTCTCCCAATACTTTCTCCACACTAAAATTAGATTAATCAAACTCAGATAGTTTAATATCAGAGCATTATTTTTAAAGGTATATTTCCTAAATAAGAAAACATACATTTTTCAAACAGTGATATCTGTAATGTATTCTTGAAGTAGAGAAGGATATGGGGGAATCTGATACAACTTGGGGACCTAAATCTTGAATATACAGGAAAAAAAAAAAAAGGAAAAAAAAATCACTTCAAGAAAGAAATGTCACATGATTTGGGGGCTGAAAAGGAACAAAGTAAACAGGTAAAGAGACCAGCATCAAAACACCAAATCTGTACTTTACTCATCCCAATAAGGCTATTTTTCAAGCTGAATTTATCACAGACAAAATGCATCAGGCAATATACTCATACCATGATGTGAAGTTTACTTCAAGGTATGACACAGAAAGGAGTAAACAAGTGAAATAAGTCAATGAGAAATTTTATATTAATATCAGATAGGTCCATATTTCCGTAATGGATATGATTTCACTTAGGTGAACCTTCTATGGAATTTATGACCACTGTTCTCAAAGGGCCTAGCTGGATATTCCTTCTGTCCTTCACCCCAGTGTCCTGGGCCATTGGGTAACCTCAGATTGCACTATTGGCAGCTTTTTTTAAAAAAAAAATCTGGTCTCAGTTAAGAATATACTCATTAAAAAAAAAAAAAAAATATATATATATATATATATATATTTTAGTAAATTATATCATAAATCAAGAAACAGTACTCTCGTAGAGTCCTAAATCACTTTCCTATGCCACCCACAAAGACCACATTAATCAGGAGTGTTGATGCACAGATAACAGTTACCCATCCAGCAGGCATTTATTGGGTTTTCTCCCATCTTCTAACCTCATAAAGTTTGAATGTAAACTTCCCAATAAAATGTAGACAAAAAATACAGCTACAGCTATTAGGGAACCCCAAAACCATAAAAATGCACATACCTCTGAATGCCTGATGTTTCATTCCAAAACTATTAATTGTTTATAATATTTAGCTGAACAAATGCTTTAACATATTAAACAGTTGAAGGCTACAGTAGCTCAAATTGCCAATCTGATCTCTCTTTTGCCATTTTAGAGCAACTAAACAGAAACCCAACTGAAAGACAGGGCTTTTTTTTTCCTTCCATTTAAAGCAAACAAGCAAACAAACAAAAAAAAAAACTAATACACTTTATAAATAGATGTATTTCAGATGTAGAAACTAAAATCTATTTGCATTTCATCAGCCAAGCATTAATAATGTTGAACATAAACACAATTTCTATGAAAGTATTATGAATGTGGTAGCTGTACATTCATTCCAACCAATACCTTTATTTGTCTTTATGGCATTAGACCAGTTCTATAACACACAAGAAAAAGAAATAGTCTCTGGTGGATTTTGTTTGTTTGTTTGTTTGTTCGTTTTTTTCTGTCTTTCCACAGCGAAGATGAAGACTGGTCTGGTTTTGGGGAGTAGTTTACTGCTAGTGGTAGTTTGGTTTTCCCCCATGTGTGTCTTCCCAAACTATACTGAAAGAAGTAAAAAGAAAACTACCCTGATTTTTCTCGGCAGAAGTGGATGGGGTTATAAATTGCTCTGAAAGCTCCCTTGACTTTAAAGCGATATCAGATTATGCTCCTTTACATCAGAAAACTGCCTTCTCTGCTAAGGATGATTTCTCCCAATGCTTTGTATTTCCTTAGCTGTCATCTTCTACTACTCATATTCTTTCCTATTCCTCATACTTGACAATTTATTTTCTCTCTACCCATTCTTGCACACCTCCAGTTTCTTCATCCCTGGATAACAACAGTTAAAACCAACTAAAAGCCAAGATGAAACATAAAGGCTACCCACCTTGGTTTGCTTATGTGTTATGCTTCATTTTGGCCATCTTAACTACTACACAACTTACAAGAGAAAGGTTGTGCCCCTTCATAAATTAAATAAAATGATAATATGAGGGATTTTGATCAAACCTTTGGCATGATATCAATTATAACAATTCATATAGTGAAAAAATGACAATAATTTAGAACTTTAGTTAGATTTAGGCAGATGTTAATGGAAATCTCCTTCTTCATCTGCAGGTTTTGTAGTTAGAAATTTCAATTGCTGCCTTCAAGAAAAGAAATCAAAGGCCAACAAGGAAAATAAAAACAGTCAGTTTAAATGATGTATCGACCAGGGAACCATAAGGTAAATTGAGATATATACACTTACGTTACAAGTAACTCATGGCAGCCAAGACTTCTCTTTTCTCGTATAGAATCAATACATGGCTGTGCTTCTTCAAGAGAAGCAAAAGTAAAACATATCCTATTGGACAAGAGATCTTCTTACGTATAGTATAAACAACTGAACCAAGTAGATATTAATAAAATACATAGAATAGTTATTTTCACCTTCAGTTAAATTGTGCCCTATTTTATAGTGCTGAAATCTAAAAAATCTTAAAATAACAACAAATCCCTAGGCGCCTACTAACAAGGGTACTACAGAGATTTAGGGGCCTCTAGTGATTTCTAGAGTGCTAGTTTCTGTACCAGCATCAGACCGATGTTTCTGCATTGAAAAGCTGCAGTCGATTATTCTCATATTATTTTGTTTTTGTTATGTGTGATGGGGAGAGTATTATTGTATATTGCATTAGTGCTCTGAGGGTTCTGTCAAGATCAGGTTTCATTATTCAGCACAACGACAAAAACATACACAGAACGCATTCCTTCAGCTCCTGCAAGCAGAGACTCCTACCACTCATCTTCACTATTTCAGAGAACCAAATCCCGCTACAATATCCCTGTCTGTGGTATACGGCATGTAGAAACAAGGATTAGCACAAGCCATGTGTTGGCACAGACACCCAGAATCTCCTCTGCATGCACACAGGTGGTAAATAAAGTTACCAAGTTTGGAGAGCAGACTTAAAGGCTGTTCATTTATTTTTAGTTCAATAACATTATGCATTGGTTACAACAAATGAAACTTATGTGTGGTGAATCATTCCAGAGTTTTCTAGCTTATATCCTCTTGCCATACCTTTTCAAGATTGCAAATTGTTGTAAGTATTAGAGTACAGTAAACATACATAAAAATAAAAATAAATCAGCTGTTGTCTTCATCAAACCAGCAGGCATGACATACTTTGCATGTGTAGTCTAAAAACAAAGTGACAACAGACCAAAGCTAAAATGTCAAGGCATCTTGGCACGAACACTGACCCAAATGCACCGCTTAAGAAGTACAAGTCAGATAGGCAGGGCTTCTCAAGAGACTCAATTTTTCTGCAGCCAAATTTCCTCCCCTCCCACACCCTTTCCTACAGATTTTATTCTCAGAAGCAAAGCAATTTACTCTAGTCACTAGATCTGCAATGCTAAGAACATTTTTTTTCTCAAAGTCACTTAGAGGGATGGGTAAACCAGACTAGGTTAAAACAAACAAACAAAGAAAGTACGGCATTAAATTTTCACACACAGATATAACTAAACCTTTTTGCCAGGTGGATTAGTTTGCCATTCCTCTGAGCCCTACATTTGGCAGCGAAGCTGCACGCCTGGAGCTGTGACCGGAAAGTATACGGCTGGCACAAAGACGCCATCTATCCCCAGTGCACAAAAATTCTTGAAACAGCCTCATGTTTCGTAAGGAAGCAACAAAGAGGCCCGAGGAGCAAAGTCCTGAAAAATATCTAAGACGTGATTCTTTTGGTAGATTTGGTCCCAAACATTCCTGTTATTCCTGCAGAAGTACCCAAGGAGAAAAGATTGCAGAAACCTTCCTAGTAGGTATTAGAATAAAAAAAGGCACTGGCATTCCCTATAAAAGCACCCTCATTCTCAAAGCCATTTAAAATAATCTTTCTAACAACATTTTCTAAGAACATATATTTTCCCTGTTTCACAGAAATTAAGAACAATTTTTAAAGATGTAGATTTAAGAATTTATTTTTTAAGAGTTTGCACCTTGTTATATTTAATGTATCTTTACTCCACAGAAACTCACAGGAACTATGAACATATGATGCAGTGTCTTCCCTAAATTTAACTCATCTGCAACTGGATGATTTATATATAGTTTGTGGTTCAATACTACAAAAACTATTACTGTGGACTCATCACTAAAAACAGCTCAACTCTCTCTTTTTCTATATCCTGCCTCAGGCTGAAGATCTGGAAAAAAAATCAAGCGCTGAAGCTTCTCGTGCTGTTTCACTAAGGTGGTAATAAACGCCCCATAGCACGAGTTGTTTATAATTTCTCCAGAAACAAACAAACAAAATGTAATCATATACTCTAGGAAGTTATCTTAACTACACAAGAGGTGGTTAGGCAAAAAGCTCTGTTATGGCATTTCCACATATGATGCCTATGACAAAAAGAAGGAAATAGAGATTATGACCAGTCATCATATATTTTCCATCTGAAATATCCTTAAAAGCAGGAGCAGCAGATGGCAGGCAAACTGGGATGGGATTTTTCTTACAGTGTTGTTTTTTTTTACAGTGATTGAGTCGATAGTGGTCGTTCAGTTCCGCTTCCTCTCAGCTACAAAAAGATACATATCCTCATGTAAACGGAGATCACATACTGCTTAAAGATGTGTACAGTGCAACAGAGGCAAAATCAGCCAGTCCAGTAACAGCTATCCTGTACAGTAAGTTCCCTTCTAAGAGCTGTGAAGATACTGGCACAAAAATCTGCACTGCATATCGCTGCAGCATAATTAATTAAGCCTGACAACACCCCTGTGAAATACAATAGGTCTAACCACTAAACCAAATCATCCTTATAAACATCCAAATGTCAGCAAGTGAATTTATGTCAGATTTACTGTTCAATCACAGAAGAAAACCACATATATCTCCAAAAAAAAAAAAAAAAAAAAAAAAAGCACTTTACATTAAGTAAAACTCTCTCATATTTTTGAAAAATAATAAAGAAATCAAAGGTATGACAGCCTTTTTACAGGGATAACACCTCAGAACATCAGTAGATAAATCTTTGAAGGGATAAGAAGTATTATCACGATTTCCAACTGCAAAATCATGCATTTGACAATTCTCTGGCACTATACATAAAATATTATAACTATTAATACATAATGGCAATCTAAATAATTGAAATAAAACAAAATCTCATTAATACCAAGATTTTGATAGTTGGATGGGTTCAGGGCCATTAAAGAAAAACATACGTTATGGGGTATTACACCCCTCGGATCAGGTGTCCCTAATAACACGCATCAAGACAAACACAGACACGTGTTCCAAAAGTAACTCCAGCTTGGTTCTTTATGACTTCAGCTTGAAGGATTTTATTTTCTGTATAATCTTTAAAGTGAAAGTGCAGTCACTAGCCTCTGGCTGCACTGTTTATCATAAAGTCAGCTCACTTAGTGCTGTCCAATTAAAATAAACTACAGCTGCAATGTATCACAATTTTTTCTATGTATCTGAAAACATTCCTGCAAAGCCCAACCTCCAAAAATAAAACATAAATGAGAAGCAACAGTTCACTTGGCAGCCATCTAGGAGAGGATGTTTTGACATTATTTTCATGTTATTTAATGCACATTTTCCACTTAAAAACAAGAAGCTCCTGTCACAAATGATTTATATTTGAAAATACTTTATATGACATAAGAAAAGCATATAATGGCTTGCTGCTGTTAACCTTTTAAAATAACAAATTGGGATACAAACAATCTATATTTCCTTTGATAATTTCTGTGACTATTTTTGCTGCTTTCTATGTCAGGCAGACATTTCAGTGATAGCCAGTGCTAGTAGCATTAAATAAAATGCCCAAACTCCATCTGACTTACTACAATATAGTCACTGAATTTTAAGTGACTTCTCTATTGCACTGCTCTAGTTCACACCTGGAAAAATGACAGACTATAAAACTTTTGTTTAACAAACTGATTTCAAAATGATTTATTTACTTAAATTTGGTGAAAACAGAGTCTTATGACATGTTTGTATTTCTCATTTCAAGGACGATGAAAGAACAGGAAATAAAATACAAACTTTTCTTTGTTACTGACTTTGTTCCTGTTCTTCCAGGCATCACACTTCTAAACTCAGGCTGCCACCAACAGACAGCACACAGACAAGAGAAGGTGATGTTCATCTGCAAAGCACAGATGTAAGTCAGCATGTAAGGCCTCTTTTACTAAACAACAACTGATGAATTTATATGTAATAAAAACAATGTAACTTGTGTATGCTGTATAAAGTGCCGGTGCAAAAGATTTCTGGGTGGACGGCACATCTTGAAACAACTGTTAAAACTCCATATCTAAAAGAAGATTTTGTGTGACTGGGGATGCAAACATTTTCTTACAAATTCTAAAAGTTAGACATCATTTAGATAAAGAACAACACTGCACCTTTAAGAAAATGTTATTTTTCCTGAGGCCCTATCAAGGTAAATTTCATCAGTATTCAAAGAATGAGCAAAGCACTTCAACAATTTATTTCAATAAAAGAAGACTTAGCTGAAAGGAGTATAAATGATGAGAACTTGCTTTAAACTGATTTATTCCCTGCAGCAATAAAAGGAATGTTTCTTCACTCAGCTGTTTAATATGCAAATATGCAGAGCATCCAGCTTCTGACAGCACATCATTAATAAAACCTTGCACTAAGCAGAGCTCCCGATATTTCATCCTGATGAAAATACATGATGATGATTTTAGACTGTATAATTTCAGAGTTGGAACAATGTACTTCCCAGTGATGGAAACTCAGCAATCCACCGTTCTAGTGTAGATTTTTTTAATAAGTTAACCTGTTTCTGTGAGAGGGAGATATCTGTTTACAAGAATTACAAATACAGAAAAGCTTGTAACCAAACACTCTCAACTGGACACTCCAAAACTTAGTTTGGTAAATAGAAAAAGAGTCATACTGTTTAGAGAAGAACAGAAAAGTTAGATTATTTTCTAATCAATTAATTCCTCTCTTCCTTAACAAGCTTCATGTGCTAAAAAAAAAAAAAAAAAAAAAAAATCCACTTTACGTGTACTTCCACCATCCACTATACAATCTGACACATTTTCAGCAAATATAAAAATTAATGCTTACTCAGAAGGAAGGAATGAAGGAAGGAAGAAAGGAAAAGAAAGAAAGAAAGGAAGGAAGGAAGGAAGGAAGGAAGGAAGGAAGGAAGGAAGGAAGGAAGGAAGGAAGGAAGGAAGGAAGGAAGGAAGGAAGGAAAAGAAAGGAAGAAAAGAAGAAGGAAAGAAGGAAAGAAGGAAAGAAGGAAAGAAGGAAAGAAGGAAAGAAGGAAAGAAGGAAAGAAGGAAAGAAGGAAAGAAGGAAAGAAGGAAAGAAGGAAAGAAGGAAAGGGGGCTGCAATTTTACTTCTTTCCATTAAAAGCCACAAAAATGAACTCCTGTATTTGATCAAGCTGCAGCACTCTATTTCTTGTCTTCACAGCCAAATTAAGTACACATCCCTTATTCTTCATTGCTTGTGCTAGAAAACTTACATACATACACTCTCTCCAAAGAAGTTTTTAAAAAGTCTAAACACCTATCAAATATTTGGAATAGAGGAAGGAATATTTGCCAATACTCTGCTCTGAAGTCTTTCCAGTCCAAAGTTGGAAATTGGAAGATGTACAGAAATGCTAAATTTTTCAAATCATCCCTTTGTGTAGAATTAACCTCAACAGACAACCCAGAACAAACATTTTTATCTCAGAATTAATACTCATGCAGATGATGTTTATCACTTTACACACTAAACCTGGGGAACATTCATTTGCTTGCAATAGTACGTGAAAATTACCATAATAGTTAAAGTCTGGTAGGTTTTTCATGTTGGTTTGGGGTTTTGGGGAGCTGATGGTGGGCTTTTTTTTTCTTTCCTTTTTTTTGGCTGCAATATGCTCTTCTTTTGCCACTGTACTGCTAGGTCAAACATAAAGAGAGACCCCCCTCTGCACTTCAAGAACAAGAAAAAAATGACTTTGCGTTTTAATTCAAAAATATTTCTATTCTGAATCAATCATTTAGCGTATTTCAAAGAAGTTTGAAGGATTTTCCTTTGAATCATTTCCCACTGGGTACCTAGGAAACAAAACATCTTCAGGGCTAAATTTCAGGGGAAGTCTTGCAGGTTTTAGTAAACTTCTCCTAGCCAGTACTTTACATGTTTCTGTTTTCTGTGCATGGCAATACTCCCTCATAACTCAAATGGGATTAACCAATTAAACATTTCCCAGTAGTCTCTAAAATAGCTGCTCTTGGCATGTTTTTTGCATGGAACAAACCTCAGCGGGAGGATATGATAGAAATCTTGCACTATTTAAATATAGAATTGGGACATCAAAGAAAGGGTTGTATTGAAATAACATGGATAATTAAGGAAGTGGAGAACAGTAATAACTGATTTACATAAAATGCTAATAAGCCTCTTGACTTGTTCGGCAATTTCTGCTTTAGGCATGGTAACTGTGGGTTCAAATTTGTGTACTAATTTTATTTTATATATTTTTTTCTTTTTCTTCCTTTTTATCCGCCTATTTTTGAGCTCTCTACAGCCAGGCTACTCTCTGGCAACTAACACCTTTTTTTCAAAACAAAACCCTATTGGAACCTGAAAGGAAACTCGTGTAAAAGTTTTGTTCACATTTATAACCATGCATGCATGCATACAATGTACAAAGTGTAAAGGCCTTTAATTACTTGTCTGCATGCGTATGGAATCAGACTGCATGCCTCCTCGTTTAGCTCACTTTCATGTCATGCTGAATAATGTGTTACAAACAATCAATGACATATTAAAAATGGTAAATGCTCTTCACAATTACCAGGACTTAAAAACTTTGAAAACAACTGGAGTGTGATGGGAACAACATGTTTCCATGGTGCTATGCTTCTTGCTACTCGGATGGGATGATTAGGGCACTGCACCAATGCTGTAGGTTATAGCTATTTTATACTGTACCCTTGTGCCATTTGCTTCTGCGAAGAAATTATATGCTCTGAAATTCTTGTTTTATTTTACTCTGCTAGTGATCTCTCCTCACAGTGCTACAGCAGCAGTGGCTTTGAGATGTGAATGTGAATGAGTGTCTGAGCTGTTCCTTCAGGACATGTCTGTGTATTGACCTTCAGCTTACCCTGTTTCCCTGTGAGCCCTCTAAGCATGATCCATCGCTTTCTCAGGCCATTCTCCCTTCACCCCATTGATGGGTTTCAGAGCTACTTAAATTTCAAAGTCCTGATGCGTTGCAGCAGTGGCCAGGGCTCAGCTTTGCTCACTTATAGATTGTACAAGGTCACAGTAAGGGAAGGGGAAAAAAAGCCAGAGCATTTATCAGGATGTATTGCTTTACTTTTTCTATCCATCACAAAGGCGATGATTCTATTTTAGTGAAAATCCATTGAACTCAGATCAAGTCAGATGGCTGTTATCATTGGAAACTCAAGAGCTGTCACACCATAATCGGTACAAATGATGAACACTGAAATGTGGGGCTTGAGGCCGCTTAATGGTCTTTAGTGATTTTTTTTCTGTTGCTTTTTAAACACCACAAAATCATTTTACTTAACTAATTTCAATTTAAGAATGCTAAGATTTTGTTATGCAAGCACAGCTGATTCAATTACAGACAATCTGACAACTACCGTGCAATTAAATGCTTTCTACCTGCGTGCCCTCTCCCCCATACATACCCTGGTACACATGTGAACCACGCATACAATCACAACTATTTCCCTTGGAACAGAAGCTGTTCTGATTCTCATCATCTCCTGTCATACGTTTTCAACTTACAGTAGTCAATGACACCATGCAATATTAACAGGACCTTGTGCAGCAAAATATTGCTTTGTATTTTGTGAATGAGCTTTGGTAAAGCTTCCCTCTTCTGTGGCTACCCCTGCGAGAAGGAGCTGTTTGTACACAGGGAAAGTGGAAAGGAAGTTCACTGCCTAGATATGGAATTAACAAAGATTTAACAAATATTAGTCAGTACATAAGTATTTGAATTGCATCAGAGAGAATGCACAGGAGAACGCACAGGACTGGGGTATAGCCATCACACCTGACAGAGTTCTTTCTTCCCATCAGTCCATGCATGCTCACTATTCTGGTTACGTTTCCCTCTTCTTCCATTCAGTCATGTCAGACTCACCCTCTACTTACTTGTTTTGATTTCCTCATATGTACACAAGACCAGCAACCCCAGGTTCTAGGGGCCCTTGACAGATAATTAAAAATGCCTCTCTAATTAATAGAAAAATAGCAACAGACAATAATTTTGCTCCACTGAAAAGCAAGCCATTCCACAAAATTGTTATTTTCTTACCAAAATCACATAATAAAAAAATTGTCAACCAATTTTCAAAAGAAAAACAACAAACAATGAAACCACCACCCAACATTCCTCACTTCCCACACAAGCCTGTTCCCCAGACAGATAATTTACAGCATGTATTCAAAGTCTGCATATTGAGCTTCACAGGTTCAAATCTTTGCATTCGGTACTCCCTTCTCTACAACACCCACCTAAATATAGTAGAGGAAAGCTCATCTATTATCTAGGAATGTCCTAAACTACCTGGAGCTTTTTACTGTTTAAAATTGTGTTTAGATCATAGTTTTTGACCTCCTCCCATAGAGCGTGAACAATGCATTTTCTACAAGAAGTACCTCAAATCATATGAGAATTCAGGAGGGAGGAAAAGGACAAAGGAAACTTTTCCACTGGATGATGGACAGTACATATTCATTACTACTCTTATTATAAAGCACACATGGCATCTTACAGAGAGAATAGGCAAAGCTTCCTCATTAAATTGGGAGATTTAAGTCACCCGCTACTGCCACATTCACCCGGCCACTTACGGCGGTTTCAGGGCTGGTCCAGTATGGTTTCAGCTTCTAGTGATCTCCAGGAAGTACAAAATGGAAGAGAGAAATAAATCAAGTACAAAATGGACTTAAGCCATGCTACCTTCTCACTTCCTTCTTATCTGCTCTCTTTTTAGAGCAGCCACTGCACCGTGCAAAATGTGCATGCACATTTTGTGGTGTAATGTAGTGACATTTCCAAGCAAAGCCCAGAGAACACAGACCTGTAGTTCCTCTCCATTTTCACCCATCAATGCTTCCAGAAATCTGGAAGAGTGCTAGGTGAAGGCTGGGCAAAATCTCTTCAGGAGCACCTTTAAAACTCCTGCAGAGTGGCATTAATAAGCTTTAGTGTAATGGAGGATCAACCCCTGTGCTCTGTGCTTCAAGAAGCAGAAAATCTTATACAGGCAGATATTATGTCTTCAAAACTTCTTCCTTTTTTTTTTTTTATAAACATTAAAATAAATATAATTTTCGAAAGCTCAGTGTTTAAGTAGTAGATTTTTCTATAATGAGAAAAAGTAGATATTAATCTGTGCTGTGATACAGAATTATGATAATTTTTGTGGATATTTTAAATGTCCCAAGTAACAGTTCATAGGCTTTTAACTGCAGTCACCTGTTCATACACTGCACACTTAGGGAAGAGCATACAACAGAATAAGATTTGAGTTACAATTCCTTTTCAGCAGTGCAATGTCTTGGGCAAATAACCAGTTTCCTCCTATGCTGTAGTGGATACCCAAAAAAATGCAACAGCTACAAATTTATTTACAATGCTTACAATGTGAAACTCCCATCTCCTCTCTGCCTCTTTTTGACAGCTGTCTTGGTGCTGGGCTATTTGCAAAGGAGGTATTACATGAATCAGACACTTGCATTTTGATTCTTTAAAACTCTTGCTTCCTACACTACTTTTAATGCAGCTTTTCCTCTCACTTAGAAGAAATATCTTCCCCATTTCCAACCACCCTGGCATCTTCTCATCCTTTTGGGACAGCAAGCAGTAGTGGGAGGCACTCTTTCACATGGGCATTTAATTCCTTTTGCTGTAGGAAGCCAAGAAATGGATACGCTCACTTCAGGGTATGTGCTTCACAGGTCCCACGGCAGTACAGCAAGGCCTGTCTTCCTAGTTTTAATGTCACCCAGCCTCCCAAAGAGCAAGGACCTAGCCAAGTTGTTTTTCTTCTCCCCACAAAGTCAAACTTTTCAAGAATACATTTGTAGAAGTCTGAATCTCTGTGGCAAATAATGGTAACAAATCCTGACAGTTCAGTTTGAACACAATTAGAACCCCTCTCTCTATGCAGTAGTTTAAAAGGGAAAAAAATAAAAATGTAAGCAAAGCAAATTGAAAGCCTTTAGCTTGTATTTTGTATCAACATAGACATGTTTTCATCATAATGCTCTTACAGGTTGTGAATCTTAATTGGCCAATGTCAGTAAAGTGCTCTGAAATTCTGATATGGTATTGAAGTTACCATAGAAATATGTAACACTTGTCATTGATTCACTAAATACAGTTCACAGAGAAACAGAAATAAAAGACATAGATTCTACAATAAAAGTATATACAGCATTTCCAACGAGCTTCAGGAAATGAAAGAACAAAAAAGGCTCTCTTAAGCAGTATTATCAGACACAAAATTCACAGTAACTCCCATCACCTGAGAGGTGCTTTTCCTTTGCCATGGCTTATACTGTCTTCAGCTAGCAGGGACAGTGGCTGTAGGAGCGCAGAAGAGGTGGAACCTCTGCTTGGGAAGGTAGCATGGTGGCTGCCCCCTGCAGCACAGTGGGCACTTGCACACAAAGCAAACCTCACATTACGTGTCCCCATCCCAAGTAACAGCTTTATGTTCACTTCCACCCACCAGAGATGTCAGCAAGGCAAACAAAGTTATGTGGCAACTGCTACCATATTTTACCTATCTATAAAAATACATTTAAACATGTGGGATATAAGGTTAGTGGAGTGACCTTGAGGTAGTGACTTCAGGCTAGTAATTCTCACATAACTGCATCTCAAATGCTACAAATCAGAGGAAAACTAGTGGATGACAGCAATACACCAACTGTGAACATCCACATGGAAGAATTAAACCTGCTCTGTGCTTTAACACAGCCCCTGTCTGTGAACTAGGAATGCTTTTGTGCTTAGTGTGCTGCCTCATAGAGCAGACAAGCTTCTTAATAACTGGATGGTAGGAGAATTACAGTAAAACTTTTATCTTTATTGTTAAATCTCTCTTTTCAAACCCTAATCTCCCCATGAAACAACTTAACAATGCTGCTATTAGGTAAGCAAGGGACAGAGTGGAGGCAAATCCCCAGTGAATCACCGCGCCTGCTCCTGCGTCAGCACTGGGGCTCCCAGCCTGGACCTCGCCACTCCGCACGTCTGCTCGTCCCAGCTCTCAGCCGCATGGGAATCAGCCTCTTCACATTGGCACCACAACATAGGGTGGGTTTCAGAATCTAATTAACTTTACTTGAGGTTTTTCAGGTTTTTCAATAACCTCTGTGGTATTTAAATAAATCAGATTAAAAATTGGGGCCATATAAAGTATACGGTTGGTTAATAACATCCAATAAGAAGAAGATGCACACACCTATCAGTGGTTCTTTGCTGGCTTGGATTATCAGAATTAGGCTATGAACTTGGGATCTCCCAGTGAACAGATGCTAATATGCTGGTAAAAGGTCATCAAAACAGTCTGACTTCGAATACCCTGTAAAGATACTAAAGTCTCCCATTCCTTTGCTATCTTTTGTCCCTATCAGGTTTACCTAATAGATGATCCTACCAATTCACATTGGCAGTCCTTTGTAGTGTAATGAACACTATGTGGTCTGATGAATGCAACCACTGCACAGAAAACGTCAGTTCTTTCATTAAGAAAACCTTCCCAAGTTCATTGTATTGAACCGGCGCTCCAGCTATTAGGCTGATACATGACACAGTCAATTCCAGTTACACTTTAAGTGACTATTCATGTTCAGTGAATTCAATTTTTAAACCTAATTTATATATGTTTAGATATTTACATGAATGCACATTTCTTCCAGCTTCCTCTTCTACACATTTTTCTGAGTTTTCTGTTACTGAGGAGCGGGGAGGGCACAGGGGGAGGAAAGGGACTGTATTTCCCAACAGATCCTGAAAATGCATGGCTGATGGAAAAGACAGAAAATCATAGCAGCAGCTTCCTGAGAATATACTTGCACTGAACACTGAATTGCTTATAGGTAAAATAAGTTACAGGGTTTGCATTTTTTCTTTTAAATAAAATGTCTGCATGGATTTCTTTCAACAATGATTTTCACATTTATTTCTTAGGACTCATTTTCTGATATTAGCCAATAACAGAAATATATATAATAATACATTAATATTAGCTTCCTAGTACTCCCAATTAGTGGCATGTAAACTTTTAAAGCAGGTAATTAAAAAGTTAAGCTATTGCTGGTACTGAACAGAAAGCATCAGTTCTTTCATTACGAAAACTTTCCCAAGTTCATCGTATTGAACCGGGACTCCAGCTATTAAGCTGTGTGATGACGCAGTCAATGCCAGCTCTGGTATCAATTCAGTTTAAGCATCTTTTTACTATTGCTATCCATTCTGTACTTTCTTTAACTGACTTTGTTTATTGATAATTATTAGAGGACCACTGGTTCCAAGAGATAGGTAGGTATCTTCTCATTATATGTATCCTCTACAGCCCACAGTAATAATATTATTTCTGTACAGATCATGTTAAAATCTTTGAAGCATTTACAGTATGCACAGATCGTTGTGCACAGATACAGCTCCTTAGAAATAAAACAATAGATAAAGCCTCTTCTTGAATCATTTGGATATCTAACTAAATAAATGAATCTTTCTGTATTCAAAAAGAATACAGTGTCCTTATTTTGAAATAACTTACAAAAATGTTTCCATTAACATGGATTTGTTTTAAATTAAACTATCAAGTCTACATTTCTACAGTGGGAAAAAAAAATAAAGTTATATCCTGACTTCACCAGGCTTAACTTGTTTATGGACTAAGCCTCTAATGATTGAGAAGTAAAAATACCTTTCTTAATAACTGCATTTCATAAGAGAAGTTACAATTATGGAATGCAGGGAGTTTGTGGCTTGATATACTTTGCAAGCAGAGAAAGGGATGCCCTTCAAAGTTAGAGGGTAATCATTATTGACCTTGTGCATTCAAGACAGCATAGCAGGTTTCTATATAAAGAAACTTACAGAGAGGTCATTGAAGCACTAGTGAAGAGACATAAAAAAGGAGATAGGACAGAATACAGCATCGGTTAAACAAGTTAAAAAATTAACTATAAACAGATTCAGTAAGTAAAGACAAAATCGCTAGAACGTTTTCTTTGTATAATGCAAATTTATGGTTCTGCATTAAATGTTCATTATCAGTTAAGTAGCCTTAACAATGTAATTATTAACTTCTATAGTTTCTGCAAAGTTTTTTTTTTTTTCTCTTCTTTTCCAACACACAGCATGAGCACTCTGTGGTTTTTGAACAAAGGGACATGTGCTTAATGCAGGCACTGCGCAGACAGGATTTTGCATGCTTGTCTTCATTCCTTTACTCATTCACAGGGTGTCTGTTAATCCTTCTTTGTTTTAATTTACCTGTCTGCAAAACAGGTACCATAAAACCACCAGGCATCTCCCCAGGGTTATATGACACTTAGCTCGGCACTTCAAAAGTACACTTAGTAGAGCATTTTGAAATCATTGAAAGAAAAGCATTACGTAAAGAAAAATAAATTACTTTAGTATGATGAGGTTGTTTGGAAAACGTTCAGTTAAAATGCTCTGGTTAGGAATATTAAAACACCTGGGATACACAATGGACACCTTTAATATGCCTTTTTCCTTCAAACAAAATTTTAAAGTAAGATGTAACACAGAGATGGTCTTATTTACATGTACTTTCTGCTCCCATTTAATTAAATCACAGTCAGTGTTATACAAAACTCACATTTTTTTCCGTTTTCCACTCTAGATAAAAAATAAAGAAATGGAAAGAAAAATAAAGAGAATGAGATCATGAGATCTTACTTTTTTCACATTTAAAAACAGAGAAGACACAAAGCATTTACCTTTCTGCCACCTGTGCTAATTCTTTCCAACCTACACCCTCATGGTGGCCATGTAAGATTGGCCTGGTTAGGCAAACCTTTCTCTATTGTTGGGTGTTTCAGCTCAGAACATCAGCCTACTGTGCAGGTAGGAAAATACAATCTTCATACATTGAAAATCTCCACCAGAAGAGTCAATCATTCTTATTAATAGATGTCCACAGCGTCCTAGAAACAATTCACTAGCATGACTGTCCTGCCCCTTAAACTTCCCCTCACCTGTCAGCTGATAGCATACTGTTTCCCAAAATATGTTTCATTTTCAAGAGAGAGATTTATTACAGCCCTGTTATCACATTCATACCCTTCCTGAAAAGATAAAAATAAGAAAGACCTTACAAGAAGATGTTGTAGCAAAAGCTAAATCATAAATGTTTGATAAGGAATGGCTAAATCCAGACAAATAACTGTTCAATCCCACTTTGTATTAGGCAGATAAAGTCATACAGGAAATCAATGTGATCTATTGAAATGAAAAAATGTCCAGCTTAGGGACTATGCAGCGTTATAGAATATGTGACATTATAAATGGGCTGCTTCCATAAGTATTATATAACTAGAAGTTGCATAGTTTTTATTTATTTTGTGTTTATGAGTGTAAAAGCAGGATGTGAAAGTCACTATTTGTCAACAGGGCAAATGTGGGCAGCAGTGAAGTAGGGGAGTACTTATAACCTTTTTACTTTCCCACTCTTGAAGGGAATACATAATCCTCTCTAGGGATAAAAGGAACTTCAGTCACCCACTAGCCCTGGGCTCCTTTTTAGCACAGGCTGACAGATGTGCTAAAATTATAAGTGAAGTGTTGTGATGTTGACTCCTAAAGCAGCAATCATTAAGGTTGAAATTAGTATCCCCTCCCAGCCATTCAAATGTTAAAAAGTTCTGACACCAGGCGTAATTGGACAACTTTACCTAGTGGGGATAGCATTGCATTTTATCCTACTGACTTCTTTCTGCCTTTTTCATCCCTGCTCCAATTTAAATGAAGCAAAACAACTTTTCATACATCTTTCACTTACACAAAACAAAACAAAAATCTGCTTATGCAGAAAGACATCTCAAAAGCAGACATATGAGTTCACAACTACATATACAAGTAGTATTGTTTAAGGCTATATTATTTCAGCTGACAACAGTATTTTAAATAAGATGCAGTTAGAAAAAAGACTGAAGGAAAAAATAAACAGATGTTCTAATATGTATTAGCATCTGCTGAAAGAAAATACTCATTTGAAAATGTAAAATATATTTTTCTGGCTATATGTACTAATTAGTTGCATGCAGTGACCAATATTTCATATATACTATACTTGCATGTACCTGAATATATCTCCAGCAAATACAACAGTTGCTTTAAATGACACTAAGTGCTAAAAGTTTTAAGGAATTCACACAATTAGATTTCAGGTCATTTAGATCAGCGTGAACTAAAAAACATGTTAATGTGCTATCCGCACTACCACTTCCACAATACTGCTGAGTTTGACACATCATTAACTAATGGACCATCACCTGATAAATACTGGATGTGTGGGGATGAATAAAGACTCAAGTTTTCTATACTGACTCAGACCGATAATGACATAAAAACAGTAGTGCAATTCTGCTTCTAACTATTCTTGTGCTGTCTAAAGAGAAATGAAGCTTCTGATTTAAAACAATTTTGTAATAAACCTTCCTTCTTTATTTTATGAGAAAAATATAAAGTATAGTTCAAGGCCCACACTGCAATGTAAAATGTGGGAAAGGTAATTGAGGAAAACAAGCGCTGGTTTAAAATCGAATAAAATTCAATGTTTGTGAATGCTTAACACTTTGCTGTTGAGTTAGATTTAACTGAATAGGTTGGTAAACACACCTATTTCTGGCACAAAGAAAACGTTAATACTGGGACTCTCATCGTACTGTATGCTAAGTCACCAGCTTCAGCAAGCTCACTGAGGCCTGTACCTCCTCTTTCAGCTGAACCGTGCATATTCCTTCTCCTACACCAGGCTCCTGCCCAGGGCTGCTACACATCACCTTCCAACTATGCTGGACTTATGTGGAGGGCAGACACACCTACATTTCTGTTATACCGCCTTGCTGTGCTCCCACTATAGTGTGTCCGTCACGTCTGGCTGTTGAGGACTTGCCTGGTCAATGCACAAATCTTGCTCTAATTACAGACATGAGACAAGTTAAGGGACACACAGCAGCATGCAGCTGTGTGCTTTACCACATGCTTTACCACAGCAGCATGCAGCTAATATCTGACTTGGCCGGGACAGCCTTTGAGGATGCTGTGCACAACTAGATGGGGAGCGTTAACAAAGGCTGCACAGATCCTGGGCCAAGGCCAAGGATTGGATTCTTGTATCTTGGATTCAAAGATACTAGCCTCTTTTATCTTATAATTACAATTTTTTTGCCTTGGACTTGTTATGATCTGTCTCTCTGGGGACGTGGTTGCTCAGCTCCCCTTCTGTCACCTCCTTCAGTGTTGCCTGCCAGTCCCCTGGACTTGTCACCAGCTCTCCAGAACTGACCTCATCTGTGCTCAGATTTTATTCTCTATTCAGTCCCTCTGGCTGGCATTGTAGATTCTTTCTTTTGACTGAAGGACTTTTATCCAACATACCCACATGAAGATGTAACCCAAAAATATATCACTCATTTTCTCTCTGCTCCTGCACTCATTTTGCTGAGCATCTTTAGTAGAAAACCAACCTACTTCTTCACAATAAAATCATCCTTTCTTCATCTAATACTGGGGTTGTCTATACAGAGATCTGCAATTTAATCTGGTTTCTACCTGATTCACTATTAACATGTCAACACTCACCCTAGATCAACTTGGAGATAGTACTTCTCATTGATGAGTTTCCTAAATTTTCAAACAAGCATTTTCATGCTTTCTTTTTATTCTGCTTACAGATCTGCCCATAAGCATCTGCAATATTATCTCATTATCTTTCTTCATAACCCACATTAAAATTCTCCTATTCTTTGCTATCTAATCTTTTCTTTTGCATCAAAAAATCATGCCTAAAACAGGGCCTACCATATTGATTAATATGATCTCATCATATGCTTGTTCTTTTTATCTATATGTATCCCTGACTTTTGATTAACACTTAAATTTTAAGCAATACAAACTTGGAACAATCTTTCTGGTTTTATTTTGCATATTTATTAATATGGCAAGGTCCTCATCTGTGACTAACAGTTTAGGCACTGCAGTAATGATAATTATCATCATCTTGTTGTTCCTTCTTTGTTGATATATAAGCATGTAAACTGGATTTTGTTTTCTGGGGAGGACTGCCAGGGATGATTGTTAGGAGTTCTGCTTGAAGAAGAAACTCGGGTGCTTCTAGTAATCATTTTCAGACTAAGGGCTGTAGTTTTTTGCCTTTTTATTTATTTATTTATTTATTTATTTTTATTAATGGAAATTAAGGATGGGAAAATTTTCAGAGTAACAGAAGGAAAAAATGGTTTGGAAAGTACAGTACAAATTAGAATGACTTTATGTTATGTTGTCAGAGAAGCAGGATACACATAATGTTTTTAGTAAACATATTGTAAGGAAATAAAAGAAAAATGAATTGCAAATTATGCATGCATCAACAAGGACATACTAGCATAATACACCGAAGTGACAGACAGTCTCCATGTAAGAGAGAGAATTTGAAATGTTAGCTCACATAGACAAATCTACCAAAGCTGTGAGTTTAAAAACATAGAACCCAATTTAAGAATGGAAGCACCATGTATTCTCCTTCCAAATCCTTATGAGTTGGAGGTGCTAGATTATCTAGTCTGCAGCCAGCACTTGGATTACTTTTTAATATATTTAAATGCACCTACTCTATTATTAGGGAATAAAAAGGGGACAGAACATGCAAGCATATTTTCATGATCGGATAAACCATATACTTATTTGGAATATAAATTGTTTGAAAGATATCTAAAGCTTTGTTTTTTCTTTTGTAGAATCTGTGATGTGAACCTGAAAATAGAGGAAAAGGGCAGAAAAGCTTGCAAACAAGTTGATTACGACAGTTCTATCATGAAGTGAAAACACAAATGAAATAGACATTTTCTAAATATAGTTTAATTTATAAATAAGTCTTCACATCACAGATTTGTTTATCCTCATTTGGTGATAATTGTTCACAGCAGAATATATCAGAAAATTCTATAATAGGAACCACAGCCAGGAAATGTTAAATAATTAATCACCCTCCCAGCCACTTGCATTTCTGTTGATATAAATGACCGTATAATTCCAAACCCAATTATCACTACTTAGCCATTCCATTTTGTAGTTAAAATCCCACAAAATTAAAGTGCATCAATTGTTAATGGTAATAGACCAGACAAGGGATTAAAGATTATTTTAATGTTTATTTCCTGTCAAGAGGTTTTTTTGGCAGGAAGCACTACAGACAAAAGGCTACATTAAGATGAGATTCATACAATGTATTTAAATCTACTAACTTCTAAAAACCTTACGGTATAATTACTTGTTTAATTTACTTGTTCCCTAAAGATGCCAATGGGGGTTTATCAAGCCAATTTCATTATATTTGCTTCTTAAAAATCAAAATATTCTTTTTAGCTTTTGAAAAAGCAGTCAAGCTTACCATAAGCACAATTCTAACAATAACAGAAGTGAAAAAGGAATAGACTATGCTAAAATACATGGGCAATCAGATCACTGCCTGGACTTTTTTTGTGACATATCCTGCTTGGTTTATTCTCTCTTACTAGTGGCACTGTTTATTTGCACAGAAGATTTGTGAACACGCTTAAAACAGTCACTTTAATACCAATAAAACCACTAATTACAAAACTTCTTTCACCTGAACCACCAAAACTGTGACTTTTCTCCACTTTTCAGAGAAGTATTTATGCAAATGCTTTATATACATGCTTCATATATTTGGGGAGTTGTCACAGTGTGGTGTTTCAGTAAGCAGAAAGAGTAAGCTTAATCTTAAACTTCAGAAAGATTTTTTATCTGTATAAAGTTAGAGACATGCTTGTGTATCTTGGGTCTTCTCTTATGAAATCATCAGATTTGGAGCCGGCAACAAGTGTAACAATTGTTTTAGGCTGTGTAACCTCATTCATTTGATTCCAGTGTCTTTTCTGTATGAGCAGAAATAGACGCACTAAAAAACAAAAGCTGAGTGGGAAATATTTGAGTCCATGTGCACATGCATGCCCTTCCTTGCCCTTTCAGCATTAATGGAGAATTCTCCAAAATCTCTGGGCAATTTACAGCACAAGAACATTATAGACTCTAAAACCTGCAGAAAACTCTTAGCTTGCATATACTCAATGAAATAACATACTAAATCATAATACAAATAACATGGTACATAATCACTTCAAATTGTGTCAGTGGCAGATATTGCTGCTTGCTCTGTTTCAAACATATTGTTAGGAGTACAGACGCTGCTGGGCTGAAGTTGACTTTCAATCTTTCTCTTCTCTCTCCCCTTTATAGGAGAGAAAGATGGACAGGACAGGTCTGTGGCAGTAACACTTTGGTGCTGTCACAGGGAGGGGATTTATAACTTAAGAAATTGCTCAGGAGGGCAGTGAAGAAGTTCCTATCTAAAACCAGGATCTCCTGGCAATGATATTGCTAATTTGTGAGCAGTGAGTTTATTAAATGCCCAGTGGTGTTAATAACTCAAATGTCATCAGATGCAGGTATTGAGAAAGAAGCTTCTAACTGAGACAAACTGAATATGCTCATCCTGGAGTCCCAATTGTTGCCAGAAATTACATTGATTATGCATGTTTGGCATAAAGGAGCACTGCAGATTTTAAATTGCTATATAAAGTGCTTTTCCCTCATTTTTCTTTGTATGCCCTGTTCTCCACTGTCCAGCCTTGCCCCCCCCCCCAAAAAAAAAAAAAATAAATAAAAGCACAACAATGTTCTGACTCCATATCTCTTCCGAGATTTGTGAGAGCAAGTAGACATGGTATGGAAAACCATTCCATAACCTTTCACCAACATAAAATTTACTGTGAATAAGGCCCTAAACCTCTATGCTCAGCTCTGATTTAAAACTCTGAATCCCAGCCTCCCAAGAACAATTCCATTATAATAAATACATCACCATGACATGATATGCTAATTATTTTGGTCCTAGGGAGAGTTTAAACAACTTATACACAAGCAAGCTTTACCACAACCCTCACTCAAGTGGCCAGGACAGGATCTGGCCTAAAGCAGGCATTTAGGTACCTTATTTAGCTGGTTCTAGGTATTATTTAAGGTAAGAAAATGACAGTCATCCTAGCTTCCTGTGCCCAAATGTTACTAATATAGCAATGAACAAAGCAGGTTAGGTTTTCTAGACTGACATTTTTTCCGTAATTTTCTATTGTATTCAAGACTTTATCAAGGAGAAGAGTTAATTTGACTATGGAAACAATACTTCCTTCAAAACTCTAATGTTCTGTATCTTTTATTTTTAAATTGTGGCATTAATAATGGTCTCAGCAGCAAGTGGAGAAAACGTGTGAAGTATCTGCCCCCTTTATAGATTTCCTGTTCCTGCAATTTCACTTGAAAAATGGCAGTGCCCTGCCATCTGAAGTTTCCAGTTTGTTTAACTCCAAGCAAAAGACAATTAAACAACTTACAGTATATGGTCATGAGAGTATAATTGCTCACCAATGCTAGTCAGCTGCCACGATGAGCATTTTAGTTTTATCAGCCTAGCAAGCCTGCTAGAGGTTACCAACTACGGTAAGGGCCTCACGACAAGGAGAAAATATTTCATGGGCAAAAGAAATTAGGTTTTCTTTGGTTAGAAATTACGCCCATACCAGACTGACCTAAATGTGTTCCAAAGTTGGAGACATTCAGTGAAGCTTTGTGTATTTGTGAAGTAACTTGTAGATATGACTATCACAGCCCAACATCTGCTCTACCATTTTTGATACCCTCTCCTATAAGCTGAAACAACAACAGCCAATGCGCACACAAGACATTGTAATTCTCAGTCAGTCTAGCACACTCTCAGGATTACCTGCTATCCACATCAAAGACAAAAAGCACACCATTAACATCATTCTCTGGAATGGCAATGCAAGGAAATTCATATTAATGGTAGCCTAAGAGTAATCACAGTAGACTCTTGGCATTAAGATGAGGGATATTAATTTTCCAGAACATAAAAGCATAAATGACACCTACATCTCTATGCAAAACCAATGCAAATCAGTTGCCTAAATGCAATTTAGTTCATGATTCTTGGTATATCAACACAGAGACAGAACTCTGTACAATCAACAAGACAAACAGGCAAACTGTACTTCCAAGGCCACATGTCATTACCTTGTGATTTTTTTTTTTTAGTTCTTCTTGGCATGCAAGAAAATATTAGTTTTTAATGAGTGCAAAAATAGAACATAAAGCATACGCAAAGTGATAATTTAATAGTTGGACAATAGATCTTAAGAGTAAAAGGATAATGAAATAAATTAAAAGGCAGGGAATGCAACCATTTAATATGATGTTTTAATCTTCTAATATCTGTACTAGAGAGTACAGAGTAAGTTCCCACTTTCAATTTAACAAAATAATTTTCATGAATTTCTGATTAGTTTCTTTGTTTATTTGTTTGAAAATACAAGAAAATTACTATATATAACCTCATATCATTACCAGTGTGCGATACTGTGAAATGTAAGTCTAACACCCCAGTGCAGATTTCTCAAGGTACTGTCTCTCATGAACATCCACACAAACTTAGCAAAGTATCCAAAGTATCTGACTAAAAGTATGTTTGTTTGTTTGTTTTTCTCTTTATTTCTCTCTCTTTTTTTTATTTATTATTATTTTCTAAGTAACTGCTACCTCTACAAAGTCATTATAGAATTAGAATAGAATCCAATCCGTTCTTGCAGAGCTATGTTGGCATTGCATCACCAAAGGAAATAAAACACTTCTTAGGTACTGAGGTGACTGGTTACAGCAGTGACTCCACACCAGCCTAAGACACAAGAAGATGAAAACTGCCAGTTTTATGTGATAATCCTTCCGCCTAGAAGCGTCTGTTGAGAGAATGCACGTAGGCAAGTGTAGGATGCAACATAATGTATTCAGCAATAACACCATGGGGCACAAGTGCTGAAAAAAGGTTCACACATACCCCTCCTTCCCAGTTTTCCATTGAGCTTAAGTGTACACATGAATATTAAATATTTATTCCTTTATTCATACTGCTGCCTGTTCCTCCTTCTCATTTATTTACTTAATTTCTTTATAAACATTAAGAATTAACTCACACTGAATAAATAAATCAAAAGATGAGGAGCCTGAAAACAGACAAAAGGCTCTGGGAGTTTTGCTACTGGCAAAAGGCAAAATTGCTGCTCATGGATGTAATGAGTCAACTACCAACATGCAAATCCGGCAGAATTCCTGTATTTTAGAATCATAGGATATATGACCTCATTTTAGTGTATACAGGACTTTCTAACAAAGTTGATTCTGCAGCTATTTTTGCAGTTGGATTTAGCTTCTTTTGCCTTCATGCCTCCCTCAAAACTGTTATGAGTTCATCAATAATAACCAACGGGACATCTTCCCCATCTCTTTTATCAAAGTCAGAGGAATTTTGCAAATATACTAGATTGTCAAACATATATACATCATGAGAAAAACTAATTCCTGGGAATAATTCTATTCAAACTGTGAAGAAAATTCATCTAAGTTCAGCTCAGTGTATTTTACTCAGTGGGGTAGGTAGTAAAATGTTCTTCCATCCCGGAAGACTTTATTTTATAATTCTTTCATCTGGGATTCCAGGAAATGTTAAGATGTTAACTATCTGACAGAGTTCAAATCAGTGCCAAGTAGTTTATTATAGCACAGGTTTTATTCCCTGATTCCAGGGGACACGGACTTCTGATGAAAAAGGTGGAATAATTCTTGCCTCAGTGTGTAAAATCAAGATCAATTTAGTAACCCACTCCTCTAATACCGTATGTGCAAAGAAATAATTTAGACTCCTAGTTAATTTGAGTATTGAACTGAAATTCTGCAGCTGCTTTCTGCCAGTCCTGAAAACAGAAATTAATTTCAATGACCAAGTCGAATGGAGTGCCGCTCTGTCAGGTAATTAGTCATCGTCTTTTGCTACTCAGGGTCTATCACTGTGCTAATCCATACATAAACCCCAGTATTCCCCTAGTCACTCACAATCTAAAGAGCTGTTTAACTACCTATTTCTCCCATTCAATGCTACCCCAGATATCAGCTGCAAAATGAGCATTCTTTCATGTTTAGCTTTCTTCTTACTATTTACTGCCAGCAGAATTAATGCAACTGATTTACATTTTCTTTTTTGTGTTTGATCAAGTCTGCTGTTGATTAAGTAGAGCTTAAGGGAAAAAATTATACTCCTGCAGCTTTCCTACTTGACTTGCCAGTTTATTAATGAAAGAAGCAAGGATATTGATGGCCCAGAAACTACAAGTGCAGCAATTAAAGGGTATGTCCTTCCAAGCTTCTAATTAAAAAAGAGTTCTTTTGTATTAAAAGATATAGTTTAGTGTCATATTTATATGTAATTCTCACTTCTGCTGTTTTGCTTTTTTGTTATTGTTGTTGTTTGTTTGTTTATTCTTTTTTAACAGAAATCTACTGGGAAAACTTAGATCAGTCAGAATAAAGAAACTTTCCCTGACAACCATTTCTGGAAGCTTTGTTCCCAAACAACAGTCTTAATGATAAAACAACAAAACCAACCCTGCCCACCCCCCACCCCCCAAATCCTTACAGCAATGAAATACACATTGACAAATACTGTTCTCTAGGCAAACCTTGATTATTTTTCCCTTGTGTAAGTCAGCAGAGATTGCCCAACATCACACTCAGGAAAATTAAAGATTTTTGATATCAGCCCTTTTGTATATACAAAGATAACTAGGCCCTTCCCTCTTCAGTTAGTATCTGAACTCCAGATTCACTTTTTACATGTCAAAGTTTCATGTGAGCAAATTTGCTGAGTTTATTTCTGCCTCGTATCCAGTTTGACTTGCACAATGCCTTACAGGAGCACCTGCAGCCATATCACTGCCAGTATTCTACTGCTATGCCATCAGTGCCTTGCACATTAACAGAGTAGCTTTAATATCAGAACTACAAATACACAAACAAATAACTCCTGTTCCTGTCTAGAACTTTGGGTTTGTGCTGTGCAACTGATCTGAGCATGTGCAACAGAAGGCTGACATGTTCTGGCTAAATCAAACACACATGCATGCACAGACTGAGTCTAGAGAACCTCTACAATAAGTGCCATGGATTCAGTCAGCACCAGCCCCGCACCCAAAGCATGCTGCACACAGCCCAGGGTAAATCTCCACCTGCACGCCAGGCACCTCTCCCAGATTTCTGCACAACAAACATTCTTCTCTCATTTAGTTACCCGGTGTTCAGAAATCTTTGGGAAATTATATTATATTAATATAAAAGCTGCAATCTAGCATCGCACAAGTAATGGCAGGCATTTAATGTATAGCGAATGACTGTCCCCTGCACCGATGTTCGAGAGGAAGAGAAATAAAACATCTTCCTCTTCCTGGCCTCTGCCCCCCACAGCCGACAAAGGGCGAGAAGTGCTGTGATCAGATTAGGCAGGTAATCTTGTGTACTATCGCATTCCCAACAGGCAGAGGTGGCTGTGTGTTTAAAGGCAGTAAGCTTTTCTTAAAACAGGTACTAAAGTGAATCACAAAATTTCCCAGCGCTCCCAGCTGGACAAAGCCCCTGTTAACAAGAGTGATTCTTCCTTAGGGAGTAACAGGGTTAGAGATGCTGCACTCTGAAAAGACTGTGTCGTCTGCAATAGGACTGTCGCCTTTCTCCTTCAACCATCCCAGACACGAGCCTTTCTGTTTGCCTATTAACCTGAAAAAAACCCTGTGGAGGAGGTGTCCTAATGGACCTTCTGTGATTGAAATTTCTCAATCACTTCCAGTTTTAAGGTGACTTCATAGAAATTGTGACCCTCACAAGTACCACTTGAAAGACACAGAAGCTTTAATCTTTTTCAATGGAATCGGAAGAGCTCTTATCTCTCCTCTGACCCTTTTTCCCCTCTAGCCTTATACTCCTGGCACCATTGAAAAGTCAGAACCATTAAGTTGGTGTCAAGTGGCTGTGCTATTCATATTCTATTATAGTCAATGACAATTAACAGTGCCATTCAGAAAAGCCAGGTACTGTATTACACAATTGGAAAATTGATCTTATCTGAGGCTCAAAAATCATCAATGTTCAGACCTCAACTCACAGGAAAAAAGAATTACAGAACGAAAAGGGGGAAGAACTGCCTGACCTCAGAACCACACAGCAAAAAGCTATGTGCAACGCTTAAAAACAACCTGAAGAAGCAGCCAAATCTCTGTGTGAATATAAACTCTGATTTTTACCATCAAGCAAAATGATGTTAGAAAGAAGTGTACAAATTCAACTGAATGCTTGATGATCACCTTCAAAATTGTTATTGCAGACAAAATGCAACATCTTAGCTTAGCTGACACATCAGAAAACGTCTGTGTGTTTCAATTCCAAGCTCTTTGCAGCACACGCCCACAGGCAAGCACCCCTGCACCTACAACATAATCTTCATTTCTACTGTTAGCACTGAACATCTATTTTCGTGAATGTTTACCCTATAAATGACCAGATACACATTTTTCTTTTAATGAAGTAGTAAATTATCTAAAAGGAGCGGGTTAGCAAGTAACTCTTCACTTTGGAAACTGAGAATGTTTTCCTATGCCAGTGAATCTCAGCATTAACTACAAACCTATACAATAGTTGATTACAGTTTAGTGTATCTGCTTGAAACCACAGGGGGGATTTTAAATAGCAAAACTCAATTAGCTTGAATTTAACTGAAGCACCTGAGCTAAAACCTTTTCAAGTAGAGGATGTACTTGTACAATCAGGAAAGGCTCCAGCTCACCATCACCCTCCCATTTCTCATGCCTCATCTCAGAGGGCACAGTTCCTCCATGTCACATACCAGGGGACACTGACTTTGAGCAGAATCCAAAAATAGGCAAGTCTTATTGAATCAGCAAACCATTATGTCACAAATACTCCCCAGTCACGTACTGACTAACCCATGCAAGTGCAACATAACTGGACAAGCTCACCGCCTGGAGGAGCACGACTGCAAGATCTGTAGTCACAACTTCAGTTCAAGCACTGTAACTGACATACCTTGCAATTTGATGGAAAAAAAAAAAAAAAAACAGCAACAAATACTCTTCCATTTCAAATGTCAAGTACTAAAATTCCGGTGATAGCACAGAATGATGCAAGGAATGTGCCATTATGTGCAACTCTGCTTCAGAGTGCTATTTGCCATGCCAGGACCAGGAAGTCCTGGTTCTCTCTAATGTCCTGAGCTTCTGTGATGAACTTTGATGCCTTTTTTCCCCCTCCCTTCACTTCAGGTATAAAGTATCTATACAACATACTGGTGAATAAGGTCTTACACACATTATTCTGAATATCCCTGCACAGATCCATTCTATTGGAAAAAGTGATAGTCTCAAATCCACTTTAGGTGTGCCTGGAGCCGAACAGCTTGTATTCTATTGGATGCTTCATCCGCTGCCAAGTTTTCCTGGGAAATCAGGAACAGACTGAGCACAGAAATCATCTTTGTCTGTTCATCATTTTACTTCACAGAATACAATAAGAAATCATCAGCTAGTTTCTGTTCACTGGAAAAAAATCTCAAATTGTTGCTTTAATGAAAAACATAGAATAGGTATAAAGCCACTATAGTTATACTTAAAAATCAATACTCCCTATTGCTCTTATAATTTGTGTACCAAATATCTGCTTTAAAATGCACACAAGCCTCAAAATAAAAGCTAGGAGATTTATATCTCAGACTTTATATCTCAGACTTTTTTGATGTTTTCTACAATTTTAATATTTGCAAAATAATGCAAAATGTTATATATGATTCTCTGCTTGGCAGTAAGAGTCTATTCTTTTCTTTTATTGAGAGGTAGAAGAAAATTCCCAAACTGCTCCAGTGCAATTAGAATTACTTTTATTCATATGGTTACCTCTATGTCCACCATAAGCATTCCACAGCACTAATCCTTTTAGGCCCTGATCCAGCAAAGCACTTTACCGTGTCTTATTCTTAAAATTACAAGTCTCCCCACTGATTTCAATACAGTTATATCAGGGATGAACTTGGCCTACTGTAGCAAAAATAATGTTAAAAATACAGTTTAAAAACAAGCAAGGAAACTGAAAGCCTAAGATACTTCAATATTTCTCTGTTTCAAAGTAAGGTATTACTAGTGTGCATTTGAGTACCATCCAATAGTAGGTTATTTTTGTACAGTTAGGGCAATTCAGGTAAAGAGCCTCTTTGTATTAGAGATGCATTGATTTCAGATCTAGATGACTTCAATAAGCTCCTTACACCCAAATGTTACAAGGACAGGGACATAAAAATATCAATTACATAAATAAATCTGTAAGTATTGATAAATGCCCCAAATTAAATAAACTCACTTCACTCTAAGAGGCTTTGCAGTTGATATGGTTGTAAAACAATAAGAAAACCATCATAATTTGCATTTTTATAGCTACATTCATCAATAGCTCAAATATTTATCGCAAACACCAACCCACTGCAGACAGACACTGTATGATGGCATTGCCCTGCTTTGACTATAGAGAAACCAAACCATGGCTGGACACTCGTCTACAATCTTAAACCAGTTTAAACAGTCATTGTCTTTGGCCATTTCTTTCTGCCTTGTTTTTGCTGGTGCAAGAATTTATATAAGCATGCAATGAACTGGATCAGGAAACTAATCTGGCTGAAATATAAACCATCAAAAAGTGCTGACTTCAATGAAGAGGGCAGCTCAGAAAGCAGGAGTCTGAGACTGCTTAAGATAGCATCGCCCCAAAATAAACATACATCAAACCATACATCCCAGTGCTCAGAGTGACAGCCAGAAGCAGAACCATGAATTTTTACCAATTTATCCATGTAAGCCAGAGGGGTATACTGGGATGAGAGGCACAACGCGGATGGGGAACATTTCTTGTGTGGCTTCCCAACACAGGTTATGATTGCTGTGGAGGGAAGGCAGAATTTAACTTGCCAGAGCTGTTTAAATGCTCCAAGCACGAGGCCTCTACATGTAAGCATTTTCCAGTGACTTCCCGATTGTTTCTCTAGCCTTATCAGACAGCCTTCCTAATTGGCTCTCAACAATATTTTTACGCTTGTGCTTTACCACCATTTAAAGCAATGTGCATGAGAGAGACTGAATACATTAGGTAAATGAATTCCTGTGGACATTGTGAAGGGAGTAATGCCCTCCTATTTGGTTTATCCCGTACTGCGATAAATGTGTATTTTTTTTCAAGTCAAGGTGCTACACTAACCCAAATGATGGTCATATTACACTTATAAAAGACAACTTTAAGAAAGATCTTATTGCAATAAAAGTGAGGATTTTTTTTTCCCTTGGCATCTCAGCTTGCCATAGAAATGAGTGAGCTGCTGAATTTCTGCCAAGTATAGATGGTTCAGCATGCTATTAGATTAGTCTGTTTATACAGAAACAGCCAAAAATAGGAAACACACAGAAGCTATTAAAGATATTGTCCTGTGAGGGAAATATTTGAATGCTTTTGTTACTGCTACTGGGAAATAAGATATGAGTCAGTATTAATGTGATAAAGAAGTTAATGTGTTCTAAAGCAAACAGTTAGTTTCTTCAGCTTGTTTCTGAGCTGACAATAAAATAAATGTACAGACAATTATGTAGGGTTGGATGAGCCTGCAAGTATGTGTATCCAGCTTAAAGCTCAGCACTGCCAGTGGGTTCGAATTGAAACTCTGTTATCAAGTAATGATATGCTAACCCCAGGTAGTCTGCAAAGAAAATGGATGATTCAAAAAGCCATGCATCACTGAGCTGGTAGAAGAATGGTCAATAGTGTTTAAGCTGTTTGAACTGGTCAAAGAGAATTTCCTAGAGAAGTTCCTTTGCCTTGCCCATTTCATGTTAGATTTCCTAAATTCTTTTAACTTTTGACTTAGTCCAGAGACAAATAATAACACCTTGGGGGGCGGGGGGAGGTGTAGGGGAGGGGTGTTTTTAATCAGGACACCAGTGATATTTCCATGTGCATTTTACTGTCTCTTTAAAGAGCCCGCACAGAGAAAGCTGCCTGCCCTGGGTATGACACGCTGCACATTCATTTCTAAACAGTCACAGACAATTCTGATGACCCGACCTCCTTCTCCCTCCCCACTCTATGTATAATAAACCTAATTTAATTCTTAAATGGTTTCAATTCTTTAAAACTTCTAACATAAAGTAAACAAATAAAAAGACTATTATCAGTGTATATATTTTCTGTGCAGTGATCCACTTGTACTTCTCAAGCCCAAAGACCATACATAGCATTCCTCAAGGTCAACACATTTGACCAGTGAACAAGAACAAGTCCAATGCTAAATGGTTCTCCCACTGAGAAATGCCCCTCCGTAGTGTCTTTTTTATGGTGAGAGTGCCCTGGGCCAGACATCTTCCCTGAACTTAGCTCACTCATTAGGACTTGAGAAGAGGAGCAGCATCTTAAAGTGCACATGGAAACTTACTCTAGTCAATGCAGAGCAAAATTTCCCAAGTACACAGAGACATTTGATTAGCAGGAGCCTCTTGAACTCTACACTAGTGGCTCATTTCCAGAGGGATTTGAAAACTGACCTCATGTAATTCTGGGATATAACTGCCCTTGTTATGTATATACAAAGATTAGGCATAACATTTGGAATAGGAAGCAGTTTCAGAAATTCTTTCAGGGTACCACAATTAAATACGTTTACATTGCAGAGACTAAAAAAAGGTGGCATAATGATATTTAGAGTAAAACTTGAGAACTCTCAAATAAGTAGCAGCTAGATCTTGTAGTCAGGCTTTTCCCCTTCCCCTGATACCTATCAGATAAAGACAATATTGTCGTCCCCTACTTATCCAAGGGACCCTGAAAATTGAGGGAAGGCACTGTATTTTCCTTCCTCAGTTTGTTTCCTTTTTGAACATGCAGTCCATTTCTAGAATGGGATTTTTTTTAGCTTGAGAATGAATTTGCAACACCTTTTCAGTATTTGTGGCAATGTAATCCCAACCTGAACAGTTCAGAGCATATATTGCTATCCGATATATATATTACTATGTGTTTACAGTATCTTGCTATTTTTTACATAGAACACTGGAGACTCTATAAACAAGCAAATTCAATTTATTACTTGTTTGTGACTGTGCAGTAAGCACCTGTAATTTCAAAATGGCATAAACTAACAGCAGAGACATAGCAGTTACTCTGAAATGAAAGAACAGACACAGGAAACATAATGTGCCTTAAAGATGTATAGGAGGTTTAAAAAATTATAACTTCCTTTTTCAGTAAAGGGACAATGTAACCCAAAGAAAGAAGAAAAAAAAATAAGAAAAGAAAAAAAAAGAAAAGAAATATGTTTGTGTTTGGAACTAGAGAAAGAAAAGAAAGAAAAAGGAGCTAAGTAAGTTTTTCTGGCCACGTGTCTCCAACCAAATGGATGTCTTTTAAACAAAAGACCTCTATTGTTTCGTTTCATTTTCAAGCTGTAACGTCTGAACAAGACAATGGAAAAGTTTAATCTCTGAAACATGAATGCTGAAAACAAATGCATTAAAAAATACCAAACCAAAGCTATGTTGGTGACACAAATGTGAAAAATGGAATTGAAATAAACTGTGCCAGAAATCTATTTCTAAAAATATGTCTTTACAGTAGCGATATTTATAAATTTGACATACTCTAAAATTTAGCTCACTAAAGATTATTTCTATGCAAATATGCATTTCTCAAACCCCATAAGCGTGCGAAAAATCCAAAACACATTTCT